>NC_058518.1:510555224-513055224 GCF_904849725.1 Hordeum vulgare subsp. vulgare | reverse complement strand
CGATCTAAATCAGAGGGTCGAGATGCCCCTAAAGCTAATCCACTTGCTATATATAGGTCCATCCAGACCAATCAGACCAAAACCTAGGGATCCTCCCTCTGTTTCCGTGCCGCGCCGCCACCCTGCCCAAACTTCCACGCGCATCAGGCTAACCACAGCCGCGTCAGATCTCCCTTCGATCCCCAAGCCTTGTCCCCGCGCCGGCCTCCCATGTCTCGATCCAGAGGGTCAGAAGCAGCAAGAGAAGATCTTCCCGTGCTCGAGCCCCGCGCCATCTTCTTCTCCCTCTCCTGTGTATCTCTCTTCCTCTCCCGTAACTCTCTCTATGTGCTCTCTGTAGTTAGAAGCAGCAGCAACACATGGAGTTTCCAACAGAAGCGGGACCCGATGCCGACCACATCAGCGCCTGGTTCCAGCAGGAACGCAGGCCACCTCCGGTCGAACGCAGCAGCCGACCGAGCCCGTCCTCCCAGGCCAGATCCTCTCCCCTCCCCATCTCCTTCTTGCTCACCTTCCTCCTCTAATTTTTCCTCTCTCTTTCGTTTCTCTGTGACAGGTTCAGTTCAGTAGCCTGCCACCCATGGTGCTCCAGCCATGGCCCCGATGCTCGTTCAGGTGCGGACCTGACGCGGTGATCGCCCTGGCGTCGTTGCAGCGCTTCCATGGACCAGAGCCGCCGCTCTCTGCCATCCCCAAGTCCCATGCTCCGCCATGGTTGCCTCGAGTCCGAGCAGATCTCGTTCCGCTGCCTCAAATCGGAGCTCCCCACCTCTAGGAAAGGGTCCCCTACCTCCATATGTGGTGCATCCCCCTCTTCCCGGCCGCGCCACCCGACTGCATCCCCTCCGCCTTCGAGTTCGTCACGGGTGAGGAGCACAGGTCCATGGCGAAAGCCTTTTTATTTGGCTCAGATCCGTTCTAGTACTTCCATAATACCTAGCCGTTCTGCTGTGTTGATACTCAGTTAGCCTGTTAGCTGAACTGGTTACCGCGGCGTGCTCCAAACCGAGAGGGCCTGGGATCGAATCCCGTCTTTGTTTTCAGTTTCGTCAGTTAGCGTGTGGTAAGATTTAAGTAAAGTAAGGATCCTTTTGTTATCATAGCGCTACAGTAGCCCGGCTGGTTAGCTCGTAGAATTGCAACTGAGAGGTGCTGGGATCGAACCCCAGGCAACGCGGTTTGTTTTGCTATTTTGTTCTCATGTGGTTGCGTTGCCTGCATAGATGGCATAAGTAGATTATTTCTCCTGTTAGGGCAGTGAATTGAGCCTAGCTCAATGGTGATTGTCCTCTTGTGTTGCAAGTAGGAAGTGGGTTCGAGTCCCCCTTCTTCCATTTTATTTTTTTTTTCCTGTGCATATTGTTGCCAAATCTGGCATATCAAGAACAGCCCATGTTCTTGCTATTGGCGTAGTTTGATCCTGTGTAGTTTTTCCTTTACTGTTTCTGGTGTTTTTCTGCATGCATTTATAGCAGCGTTATATATGGTTTTGGGGTACGAGAACCCAAGGATTCCAATGGAGACACTAGTTTCCAGTTCTGAACAGTTCCGCAGAAGTGTCACTTTGTGATGAGGTGGCACTTGATTACCTTTGTAGGTTGGAGTAAGAGCATAGTTAGGGATTGAGCATCCATGCATCATTTTAGTTAGTGCTTCCTGTTGTGCATATCTCTTGAAATGTAGCTCCGTTCTATGTTCCACGTGTTAACCGACTAGGATGACAGGTAGAATCACCGCTTCACCCCTTGCCATGTTAACAACATTTAATATTGCCGTGTATCTAATCGGGATAGAACTAAATAATTAACGTGGAGTTTCGTCAATATGCAACTCGTGCATATTGAACTTCACTTAATGTGTAGTGTTTGATTGTGTGATTTGTCATGCCGTGACTTGCATGTTTTCAGCTGCTCATGCATCATATGTGTTGTGCATCTTGTGGTGAATTCCGTGTGTTCATTTGTGCTCCGGTTTTCCCCGTCTCGATAGAGTTCCGCAAGCGTGTCGGATTGTGAGGACCCGTTCGACTACATCGGTTCGTCTTCTTCACGGAATCATTCTTCTTCCAACGGGATCTCAGGCAAGATGATCATTTCCCCAGATACCACTACTATCATTGCCATGCTAGTTTTATCGCTTCTATCGTTTATGTCTCGTTGCCTACCACCTGTTAAATATCAGCCTCTCAACAATGCCATGATTACCTTCAACCTGTTCGACCTAGCAAACCACTGATTGGCTATGTTACCGCTTGCTTAATCATGTTGATAGCGTTGCTAGTTGCAGGTGCATTGCTTCCATGTGAAAGCATGGGTTCCTTGTTATATCACCATATTTAAATGTTGTTTAATCTAATGCACCTATATACTTGGTAAAAGGTGGAAGGCTCGGCCTTTCTAGCCTGGTGTTTTGTTCCACCTTTGCCCCTCTTAGTTTCTGACTACCGGTGTTATGTTCCATAAATGAGCGCTCCTAACACGATCGGGGTTGTTATGGGGACCCCCTTGATAATTCGTTTTAGATTAAAGCTGGTCTGGCAAGGCCCAACTTTGGTACTACATTTGCCTAATCACCTAATAAAATTGCATAGGGACTTTCCGGACCCCGAGGATAATTTAATCAACCCCGGGCCAGTGCTCCTCATGAGTGTTGGCCCCACCTGAGCGATGTCCGGCGCCCCTCTGGTCACCCGGAGGTTTAGCGATCCCGACGTCTAGCTCATCCGCCGTGTCCTGAGAACGAGGTACGCGACTCCTATCGGGATCGTCGACACGTCGGGCGGCCTTGCTGGATAAGTTTTACCTTTGACGAGATATCTTGTGCATCGGGATTCCGGTGATGCTTTGGGTAATGTCAGAGTTGAGGTTTTCCATTAGGGAATCCGACGAGATCGCGAGCTTCGTGATTGAGGATTTCTATGCGGCTTGTGGTAATTTGTGATGGACTAGTTGGAGCACCCCTGCAGGGTTAAATCTTTCGGAAAGCCATGCCCGCGGTTATGTGATAACGTGGAAAGTTTGTTTAACACTGGTTCTAGATAACTTGAAGTTAACTTAATTAAAACTTGGCAACTGTGTGCGTAACCGTGACTGTCTCTTTCGTGAGTTCTTTCTCCGATCGAGGACACGGTGGGGTTATGTCTGACGTAGGTAGGTGTTCAGGATCATTCATTTGATCATCTGTAGTGACGTCCGTTATGCGTAGATCATCCCCCTCTTTATTCTTGTACTCGTAAGTTTAGCCACCAAATATATGCTTAACCGCTGCTGCAACCTCACCACTTAACCATGCCTCACCCACTAAGCTTTGCTAGTCTTGATACCTTTGGAAATGAGATTGCTGAGTCCCCCTGTGGCTCACAGATTATTACAACACCAGTTGCAGGTACACGTAATGGTTCCTTGACGCGAGTGCGTTGATTGTTCATTTGGAGTTGCTTCTTCTTCTTCTTCTTCATCGATCTAGGATGGGTTCCAGGACGGCAGCCTGGGATAGCAAGGATGGATGTCGTTCTTATTTTGTCGTTTGTTTTCGTCCGTAGTCGGACCCTGCTATTACTCTTGATGAATATGTAATGTACTGATGTGACTCTGATGTAGCTTGTGGCGAGTGTAAGCCAACTCTATATATATATATATATATATATATATATATATATATATATATATATATATATATATATATATCTTCTTTTCAGTACATGTACTTGTGACGATATCCATTCTTGCGACACGACGAGATGCGCTTCTATCCCTGACGAGGCCTTCGTGCCAAATTGAGGATAGGGTCGCATCTTGGGCGTGACAATCTATAAATATTATTTGAGTCTCCTCTGATTTCTTATATGCATGATTTTGTATCATTGTAATTTTCTTCGAGTTATGGGTTTCGTTTGGCCAACTTGATCTATAATTCTTGCAATGGGAGAAGTGCTTGGTTTTGGGTTCATACCGTGTGGTGTCCTCACCTAGTGGCAGAAGGGCTAGCGAGGCACGCATCATGTTATTGTCATCAAGGGTAAAAAGATGGGGTTTATATCATATTGCATGAATTTATCCCTCTACATTATGTCATCTTGCTTAAGGCGTTACTCTGTTTGTTATAAACTTAATACACTAGATGCATGCTAGATAGCGGTCGATGTGTGGAGTAATAGTAGTAGATGCAGAAAGTATCGGACTACTTGTCTCGGACGTGATGCATATATGTATGATCATTGCCTTAGATATCGTGATGACCTTGCGCGATTCTATCAATTGCTCGACAGTAATTCGTTCACCCACCGTAATACGGAGTACTTGCTATCATGAGAGAAGCCTCTAGTGAACACTATGGCCCCCGGGTCTATTTTACACATTATATATTCAGATCAACATACAAAAATACCAAAAATACCTTGTTGCAATTTTATTTATTTATTTATATTTACCTATTATCACTATCATATCTCACCTTGCAAGTAATCGTAAAGGGATTGACAACCCCTTTATCGTGTTGGGTGCAAGTTTGTTTGTTCTTGCGCAGGTGTCTTGGTGCCTCATCTTGATACTCCTACTGCATTGATACCTTGGTTCTCAAACTGAGGGAAATACTTATCTCTACTTTGCTGCATCACCCTTTTCTTTTCAAGGAAAAAACCAACACAAGCTTAAGAAGTAGCATTTGTCGTCTCGAGGCGGAACTTGGACATAACCAATCTAGAGCTCGGACGGAGCTATTCTGTCGGGGAAACTTCCCTCCCGGAGGGGGAAATCAAAGCCGTCGTCATCACCAACGATCCACTCATCGAGAGGGGGTCAATCTCCATCAACATCTTCATCAGCACCATCTCGTCTCCAAACCCTAGTTCATCTCTTGTATCCGATCTTTGTCTCAAACCTCAAATCGGTACATGTGGGTTGCTAGTAGTGTTGATTACTCATTGCAGTTGATGCTAGTTGGTTTACTTGATGGAAGATTACATGTTCAGATCCATAATTATTATAAATACCCCTCTGATTATGAACATGAATATGCTGTGTGAGTAGTTACTTTGGTTCCTAAGGATATGGGATAAGTCTTGTTATAAGTTTTTTTTTAGAAAAGGAGGCGATGCCCCGGCCTCTGCATCGAGGGATGCATGCGGCCATATATTAAAAACGATCCTAAGTCATCGAACAGTACAAATAGTCTCCAATAAAATAAAATAAAAAGAGAGAAAGATACACGGCGTCCAACTCGCCACAACCGGGGTGCATAAAAATAAGCCTAGATGACTAACCACCTATCCTATTAATATGACGTCATCCAAACCGGTTGAAGATAACCCGAGCTACCATCTCCCATCGGACACACCCAGTAACCAAAGGCTCCCTGGCTTTCACAGGAGTGAGTGATGACCATGTGCGGATCAAGGCAGTAGCCGTGAAAATGACCTGCAAAAAGTGAATATCTTGATGTTTGTTAAATACCAAGTCATTTCTACAGTTCCATGTAGCCCACAAAAGTGCACATGTTCCTACTCGGATAAGGCTAGCAGTTTTAACATCAACCTCCTTTAACCACGTCCCAAATAACGTGTTTAAACTGTTGGGTGGCTTAATGTTGAAAGTAATAAGAAGCGTTCGCCATAGAAGTTTAGCCAGAGGACAATCCAGAAAGAGGTGTTTAATCGTTTCATTGTGCTGACAGAAGCTGCATCTAGTATTACCTTTCCAGTTACGTTTTGCCAAATTATCCTTTGTTAGAATAACCCCCTTTGAACAAACCACATGAAGATCTTAATTCTAAGTGGAACTTTGACCTTCCAAATATGTATGGACTTCGGAATAGGTACTGAATCTATGAGATCTAAATACATAGATTTTACAGAGAATACTCCGTTAGTGGTCAACTTCCAACGAACACTATCGGGATTCTCAGTAAGGTTAATAACCATCAACCTTCTAACTAGATGCAGCCAGCTAGACCATGTGTTACCAAGTAAGGCTCTACGGAACTGAATATTAAGAGGAACCTCGCGCAATATTGACGCAATGGTCGCCTGTCGCCGTTGTGTAATATGGTACAGTTGCGGATACTGAATGGCTAAAGGCGTCTCCCCCATCCAAATACCCTCCCAGAATCTCGTAGATTGGCCATTGCCAATAACAAACTTTGTCCTGAGGAAAAATGCATTCTTTGACTGCATCAACCCCTTCCAGAACGGGGAATCAGCTGGTCTCACTGTAACCTGCGCCAAAGTCTTGTTGTGTAGGTATTTATTCGTCGGAATCTATACCCACAACCCTTCTGTCTCCATAGATAATCTAAACAGCCATTTGCTGAGTAGACATTTATTTTTAATCTCTAAATTTTCAATCCCTAAACCCCCTTGATCCTTAGGTCTACAAATGATGTCCCATCTCGAGAGCCTGTATTTAGTCTTGATCTCATCACTCTGCCAGAAAAAAACGTGACCGATAGAAATCCAACATTTTCCGCACCCCAATAGGTACTTCAAAGAAGGATAGGAGAAACATAGGCATACTTGTTAATACCGAATTAACAAGTACCAACCTTCCTCCATACGATAAGAGCTTGCCCTTCCAACAGCTCAACTTTTTTTCGAACCGGTCCTCGATACATTTCCAATCCTTATTTGATAATTTTCTGTGATGAATTGGGATCCCTAAATACGTAAAAGGTAAAATCCCACTAGCACAATCGAACAATTGATTATACGTGAGTTGCTCATCCTTGGCCTTTCCAAAGCAAAATAATTCACTTTTATGAAAATTAATCTCCAGCCCCGATAGCTGTTCAAATAAGCATAGGATACGTTTGAGGTTTTTGGCTTTACTGAGATCATGCTCCAAAAAAAGAATCGTGTCGTCTGCATACTGTAAAATAGAGACACCCCCATCAACAAGATGCGGGATCAAGCCCCCCACAAGGTCCTTCTCATTAGCCCGCTTAATCAGCAGTGCCAACATATCAGCGACAATGTTAAATAAAATGGGAGACATTGGATCCCCTTGCCGGAGACCCTTCAGTGTCTGGAAAAATGACCCACATCATCATTCACTTTGACACCAACACTTCCCTTTTTTTATAAAACAATCGACGTGCCTACGCCACAGCTCATCGAAACCCTTCATGCGTAGGGTTTGCTGCAGAAACAACCATTTAACTTTATCGTAAGCTTTTTCAAAATCCACTTTGAAGATAACCCCATCAAGTTTCTTTGAGTGAATTTCATGAAGAGTTTCATGCAAGACAACGACTCCTTCAAGGATATTACGTCCCGGCATAAAAGCTGTTTGCGTAGATTATAAGTAATTATGTGAATTTGGTATTCGTTCCATATTTTGTTGTCTCTCCTCTAGTGGTGTCATGTGAATGTTGACTACATGACACTTCACCATTATATGGGTCTAGAGGAAGGCATTAGAAAGTAGTAAGAAGTTTGGTCATGAATTGATCATGTCGAGAAAGGTGATTTCATTGTTACTTTATGTGCAAGCTAACGTCTGTAGTTTTATCTTTACTCTTACTGTTTTCTCTTCTGAAAATGTCTTTCTGCTTCAAGCTATTTGTCACACTAGCATCCCGCCGTTAAAAAGAAAATACTACTCCCTCCTTCCCATAATATAATGATGTTTTTTATAAAACACCCTTATATTATGGGACGAAGAGAATAGTGTCTATCACGCATGCAATTGACGTGATCGGGTTCAGATAAACTTGTTAAGCTAAGAAGTCAAGTCTCCCCCTCAGCAAAAGGAATGCAAAAAAAGAAAAGTATATCCAGCGATACCGTATATCCATCTACACATGGTGACATGCAGTGTCTCCATTTTCATATGTACTTCCTCCGTTCCTAAATATAACTCTTTTAAATATTACATTATGAACTACATATATATATACACATATTTTAGAGTGTAAATTCATTCATTTTGCTTTATAGATAGTCCGTAGTTGAATCTTTAAAAAACTTATTAAAAATGAAGGGAGTATATCATAGTTTAAGTTGGTTCATACGGCGTTTTGCATTTTGCGCAGGGACCCATGGACTCAATAGTCACTACTCCTCCGATTGATATTAATTGCCGCAGATTTAGTACAATTTTAAAATTGGATGGAAAGAAATAGTTTTAAAAAAATCAAACTAGGGACAGCGACAATAGATTCAGTTGCAGGAGCAATTTTCTGCAGATAGCCACTGTCATGCTATTTCAGTTAAGTTCAGAGTAGCCCACGTGGGCTACTCTAAACAACCACGAAGCTACCCAGCTTGCAGGTTCTTAGATTGGTAGTCAAAGTTCCCATCTTTCTCCAAACAATTGTAAGCAGTAAAATCGCGCCTCTAACAAATGTTCAGATAGTCTTAGTTTACCATATGGTTTCCACTTTCAGTTAACTTTTTTTTTAATTTCGGACGTTTTGGTTATTTCAATAAATACCGAAATCGTTGCCTTTCAGTCAACATTCAGTTCAGTAGTATACACAACTTGAAATAGTTGCCTAATTATTCCTCAAAATATCAAAATATTTGCTTGGGTTGAAAAATCTATTTCAAGTGAAATTTGACGTCTCTCCAAGGCTTTCTGTCATTGAATCAGAGGAAGCGCATGGTGATGTTGTTTTTCCTCACCCTCGCCCTCTCCTTCATTGCATCTCGAGGACCTTCTCCACTCACCGGCGCTTCATCGCAGCAGCCAGCCCCAAAGCAACCTGAGACTAGTAAATTATGCACGATGGAGCAATACATATATACATCAAGGAATCAAGAATAGAATTGCAGGCTATATGTATCGGTATCATGTATCTGCAGTGTAGGGATACTGAGATTGCACCCATGAGGTAGAATTGATCTGATGTCTGCCACACAACGCGCGTGCACACACACACGCATAGAACAACCTGGGATTGGAGTTGGTGCCAACATACCTCCTTGTAGTTTGATTTGGACCTGCTCATCTTTCATTCAGAAAATAACTGTACATTGTCACATAATTAATCTGACAATCTAGCAGACCATTATGTGCCGCCAGATCATCCCAAGAAAGTATCATGCTTTACAAGTGTTAAAGTATCGCGTTGAATTGTACTACATCATGCTCAACACAAGCAAGTACCAAAATCACCCAGACGGTATAAATGCAACTCGCAGCAAATATTACAAGTACAATTTCTTCTCACCGGAGTTGTCACTCTTTTTGTTCTATAAAACGTTGTGGGGCTGCCCACCTTTTGCATCTAAGCAGAGATAAGCAGACACACCGAAGTTACAACAAAACCCTGCACTTGGGCAGCATCTTAAGAAGGAAACAATAACATGGTTGCCACTAAGGACAAATCGAAGATGTCGGCGTCTGCAGTATAGAAGATGGGGGCCAAGGTCAACAGGGTGCGCTCTGAAAGTCTGAAACCATGTAGTCCTGTAGAACAGTGTAGATGCTGCAGCCTCCAGGTTCTCTGGGAAATTTTGAGCACAGTTCCATGCTGCACATAACGACGGGTGACTGAGATAATGTAGACATGTCGGCACATCAAACCAGGGGTTCACAATGATGTTTAAGAGCATGGAGCAAAAGGTTACCTTAGTAGATTTATGTAGAACGCCCGAATAATATAGTTGAATCTTGCAAACCAGATACCCATAACCATAGCTCATAATTATATTTGCTCCTGATGGTCCTCCTGCAACTCCATTAATTTAGTGTCAACCCAAACAAAAATCTTTCAGGGTGATTCAGGACCTTGATTTGGCAAACCTGCGTGTCTGCGGTGGATGCACTGCCTACCAGACAAAACACTGCAAGAATAATGACAATTCCTTTATTCATTCGGAATAATGACAAAACAAAAGCATTATTTAAACACTATCATTCAGATGAAGCAAATTTGGTTCCGACTGTAAGGCACTACTACTCTGCTACTGTGTTTTACTTCCTCTGTTCCTAAATATAAGTCTTTCTAAGAGTTTCACTAATGGACTACATACGAATGTATATAGACATATTTTAGGGTATAGATTCACTCATTTTGCTCCATATGTAGACACGTAGTGAAATATCTTAAAAGACTTATATTTAGGTACGGAGGGAGTAATAAAGATGGTTGTCTGCATGAGCTCACATAATGCAGCAGTCAGGGATATTTCTCCTTTCAAAAATAAAAGTGTAATCCTCTGACCCGTGCTTCAAACAAATATCTATCTCAGTTAATATGTCTTACATTGGTAGTGGCGCACCATCACTTACTCTCGAAATTAGAGAATTCATCCTTTTGCTATGGCTATACTATTTGGCACATCTAGGTGTGTTTTAACAAAGTACATGGATATCTACACATTTATGCATGGAGAAATGCGACATGATATATCCCATTGTAACATCAAGAAAAAAGAAGTAACATTAAGCATTGCAAATTAAGATTAGTATGATGAAAGCATGGCAGGATAGATATGTACCTTGTTTTGTATGTGAGCAAGCTTCCTGCTCTCCTCTAATTTACACCACTGATAAAGGTAGTAGCAGTCATCAATCTCTAGGTTTTTGAGGTTGGTGAGTTGATGTATGCCCTCGGGCAAAGACTTGACACCATGACATGTAAGGATAGTAAGTTCCTCGAGAGAGTTGGGCAGGACGCATACCCTTTCTTGGTTATGAGTGCGCTTCATCATTCCCTCCAATGATTCAGCAACAACATGCTCTAATTTAGGGCAATTGCTTATTTTTATTTTCTGAAGGTCGGTGAGTTGTTGTATGCTTTCCGGTAAAGACCTCAAGACATCACTGGAACACACAACAAGTTCCTTGAGAGAGGTAAGTTCGCCTAACCAATGTGGCAGTGATAAATTGTTGCAATAGGACAAGTTTAGTGACTGCAGCATTGTGAGTTTCCTCATTGTCTCATTTAACTCTGTTACAACATTGCTCCACCTTATTTCCAGACTGTGTAGAGATCTGAGCTCACCCATCCATTTTGGCAGTTCTTCCATATGTTCGTCTTCTAGGCATAGTGCCTCGAGAGACCATAGATGATGGGTGATCGCTGGTGATCCAGTTAGATCACCGCAGTTGTGAATTGACAAAGAAGAGAGTCCAGTGAAGTGTTGAAGTAACCTCCACCGATAAGGCCCCTTGCAGTATTTAATCGACAACAACACGGTAGTTATCGGAGAAGTGCAGGGGAAAGCACTGGTGTGTGACACAGTGCACTCATCCAATGATGATAATACATTATCACTGTGTGATATCACCCATGATTTAGCTTTAGGAAGAGGTCGTTTCATCCTTAACATGGGACAACCATGTATTTCCAATGTTTGAATCACATGGTCCTCATCAATGGAGTATGACATGTTCCACTCTTCCACATTTTCCATATCTCTGAGAACCAATGAGACTAGGTTTGGTAGTTGTCCCACTAGCCACGCAGGAAAGCTCACACCATTGTAACCACATATCTCCAAATTCTTCAATGTGCTTGGCGGCACTAGATTTTTCAACAACATTTTGTCATAGACAAATCTCTCAACACCTCTGGTCCACTCCAATTTCAAGTCCTTGAGCCTATGTTTTTCCACTAATTTTATACGATGTGCCTCTCTTGGGGACTTCACTTTTTCAAGTTCAGATATCTGCAGCTCAACAGGATCTGTGGATTGAAGTAGGACAAGGTTGCTTCTACAATCTTCATCACCAGCACGCACCACAAAGTATGGTAACGATACTGTACTGCCACCAAGGTGTGGTATTCTGGAAAGAAGGTCACATCCCTTTAAATAGAGAAACTTCAAACTACCAAGTGTATGTATACTTTCTGGTATCTTTGCAAGAAGTATGCATTCCGAGAGGTCCAATGTATGCAGATTTCTCATGCGACAAATACTTTCAGGTATGCTTTCAAGAGAGCGATTATAAGACAAGTCTAAATGCTCTAGATTGGAAAGATTATTGCCTAAATGGTTGATGAGACTTTGAAAGTAATTCCCATAATGATTGTTTTCCAATGGTGAACCAAGTAAACATGATCTCTTCCAATAAGATTTGGTATCATCATCTTCTAGTTGTGGTTTCAAACATGTATCTTTTAAATTCAAATATCTCAGATTGGTAAGACCCACCAAAGCCTCTTGAAGACGATAAATACTATAACAGTGTGATAAATCAAGATGCGCCAGACATTTTAGACTCCCAATACACATTGGCAATATTGTCATATCTCGACAACCAGATAAGTTTAAGTACTTGAGTTGAAGGAATCTGCCCAAAGCTTCAGGGAGCTTTTGAAGTACAGAATGGTCTGAAGACAAGTTTAAGTACTCGAGCTTTGTAAAGGCCCTCAAAAATTCTGCTTCTTGGCAATATTGAAGATATGAGCTGAATGATAAGTTCAAATACTGCAATTTGGATAGACCACTTAGATCTTCAGGCAACTCTCCGATATTTGGGCAGTATGATAAGTTCAAATACTGAAGTTGTGTGAGGCTCCCCAAGAATACCGATATACCTCGAACACAAAAGCAATTTGATAAATCCAGATGCACCAATTCTTTTAGCCTCCTTAAAGATTCAGGAAGTTCTTCAATTCTTGAACAACCCGACAAATCAAGATACATTAGACCCTCAATTTCTCCAATTGACTCTGGTAGTGCTAAGAGTTTAGGAGATCCATGAAGGTTCAGGTAAATTAATTTTGAAAGCTTGGTGATACTATCCGGAATATTTCCATCTTGGATTCTTGGAGCACTTAGATATCTCAATTGCTTCAACACTTGAATAGAATCTGAAAATTTATGCATGGAGCACTCGCTTAAGTCCAAGACACGCATGGACTTGGCAGATGAAAAGGCAGCATCATGAAGTTCACTTTTGTCACACTCCATAAAACGAAGTGCCCTTATCTTGGATGACTCCAATGGCTTACAACAATCATTTAGCAATGCAAAGTGGCAGCAACCTTCCCCTGTGTTGCCTTGTTTGGTAGCAACATGTACTTCGTCGACCATGACCAATCTTGCTAGATCGTGCACCAAATCGTGCATGGTGAACAATCTATCATTTTCATAATCCATTCCTGTAGTCTGTAATGAACACTTAGCAATGTAAGTTTTTAATACACAAATCATTTTTTGTATTAACACATTTATTGCATACTAAAATATGATGGCATGTGACATCCAAATAGTCAAGATAAACGCACTTAATTATGTAGGTCAACCATCCACGGTCAGTAGTCACTAGCTAGTGAACAAATTGTGTTATTTCTAATGCTAATTAATCCTGGTAGTTGGTCAAAGTGAAGCATAAAATGCGGATTGCTCAAGTGAGGCTTGGGAAGCTACGGTTGTGTAGTGTTACATGCAGAGGCAACTTAACTAAAATTTACACATAAAAATTTGAAATTCTTGCTGCACCTAAACATTAATGTTGATGCTAGCATACTTCCATAAGATTAGAATTGTATTTTCTGTTACGAAGCATACCTTAGAAAATAACATACATATTCTAATATCTAAGGATGTGCTAGGGTGCATTTTCCCTGCGTATGAACAATGGTCATCTTCATAGTTTGTAAAGTTATTTCGAAAATAGTATATCGTAAGAAGATGTAATTTTATGATAGTATACATCGTACTATGTAAAAATCATAACAGATACATGGTCATTTCAGTATCATGCAGTGTGTTTACTATAAATATAGTAAAAACAAGCATGTTATAAAATACAATTTTTGTCCATTAATTATCAAGAAAGCAAAAAGGGTGTTTATCAAACTTATGATAAAGAAGCATAAGGGAAGTTAATCCAACTCCTTGAATGATGCATCCATCCTCTATTCTGATATAAATTTGATGCAGATGAATTTGTATAGATGGATATTTGTATTTCTTTAGACTTAGCCATGCAAGACAATATTTTTTTGCTATTTACAATTTCATATTCTTGTTACTAGATGGTATGTAGGAATAAGTAGAAATCTCAACTCCTTCCCTTTACGCATAATAATTAGATTTCGAAAGTTCATTTGTTTTCTTCCAAAATCCTTTATTTTGGTTCTTCCACCCTTGCATAGAGAGAGAATGGGAAAAGATGGGTTACTTTTATTTTTATTTTCCCCAATAAAATATAGGCTTTGAAATAGGACTCATGGAATAATGTTGAATTCAAATGTTTATTCCTATAGTAAGAAAAATAAATTGAATAAATTCATAGATTTACGCCGACGCTAGTATTAATTAACGCTAGCATACTTCCATAAGATTACACTTTATTTTCTATTATGAAGTATATCATAGAGAATAACATCAATATTCTATATCTAAGGATATCCCATGGGCGTGTTTTTCCTATGTATGAACAATAACTATCTTTTAAGAAGTTATTTGAAAAGTAATACATCGTAATATCGTAATGAGATGCAAACATTATGATAGGATACATCGTAAGAGATTACACAAAAAATATCGTAATGGATACATGGTCATTTCAATATCATTTATTGTGTTTAATGTACATATACAAATCATGTAATTGCTTTAAATAATTCAGAGAATTCATTAAAATTGTCAATGGTATAAGGTATGAACTAACTCACCAGTATTGACTTTGAATGTTCAAGGAAGGATAGACCCAAAAGCTGCCTAACACATTTCTCACCAAGCTGCCAAGTGGATAACTGCCTGTTGCCTTAATGAAACCCAGAGAAATCCACTGATGAATCAGGTCATCTTTAACTATCTTGTAACCTTTTGGGAAAATCGCACAATAGGCAAAACATATCTTCAAATATGAAGGCATAACACTATAGCTTAACTTCAAAGATGCAAGCGCATGTGTCAAGCTTGTATCTTCCGAATCAGATAAATTCCAGAAATCACTGTTTTTCACAGACTCCCATTCATCAAAGGAGAGAGAATGCAGCATGTGTCCCAGCGATTGGGCTGCTAAAGCCACACCTCGACACTTACTTGCAATGTCCTGGCCTATGTGATGCAACTCTTCTTTGTCACCTCTCAATTCAAAGTCACTCTTTTGCTTTATGATATTCCAACACTGGTCATCTGTTAGTGGTGCTAATTTGTGAGGTTGAATTGTGCAAATTTTCTTTGCAATGCCCTCATAGCGTGTGGTAACTATAACAACCACCTTGCCACTCTCTTCCACCTTTAACCAACCCATCAACTCTTCCAAATGAGAATTGTTATCTTCCCATAGGTCATCTAAAACAATCAGTATATTCTTATTGGCAATGAGCTTCTGAAGGGAATTATGGATCATCTGCTTTCCAGTGTAGCCACTCTCATTCTCTTTCTGTGATAGTTGTGATATTATAGAATTGCCAATTTTCTTCAAATCAAATGTCTGGGACACATAAACCCACACTTGGGAGTATTCTCTGAATTGGAAACTATTGTAAACCATTTTTGCCAAGGTTGTTTTTCCAAGGCCGCCAATGCCATAAATGGGAAGGATTGTGATCTCCTTTTTCATGCTCTTTGATAAAGATACCAATATTTTATCTTTCTCCCTGTTTCTCCCAATGATATGTGTCTCCAAGGTTGACGATGTTTCCCGTATATCTATAACCTTTGGCTCACTCGCATTAGTACCTTCCATTAATTTGAATTTCTTGTGTTGATCTGTTATTACTTCTAGACCCTGCATCATCTTATCCATCTTATTGGCCATTATAATCTCAGGGCCAATTGTGAGACAAGAGATCATAGTTGTGAAATATTTTTTGAAAGAGGACTGCAAGAGGGTGAGTTGTTAATACAATGTGAAATGGAAACTTGGCAAGTACTATAGTATATGGTATTACAAATGTATTAATTCAACCCAATAGGTAATTTGGTTAAAGCATTATGAGTCATGTCCTCTTATGTTAATTGGATCAAATTTCATTCTTATTTTGAATGATAAATTACATATGCCATTGACACACAAAATATAAGAAATATAAATCTAGAAATTAAAATTGACAATATTTACGAATATAAATACAAAATAGCATCAAAAACGTGTTTGATGTGATCATGCATAAATCAACTCACTTCACATATTAATATGGATATTCAGGTTCGGTTTCCAGTTGAGTTCCAAAATTGATGGGTAAGATTCGTATATTTTGTACATACTATATAACTACATCAATATCTATGCCAAGCGTCGGAGGATTTTTGTTTAATTTAATCATAGGTTATATTCATTATTATATTCCTATTGGAGAGCAAAAAATGTCTACTGGTTCGTCTCAAAATTTAAGGTGTATTTTCATTTGTTAAATTAGCTAGGATTCTGCCAACAGTCGCGGTATTATAATATGGTTTACGTGGCATAAAATTTATGTCATTAAATTTCTATTTGGAAATACTTATGACTGTATTTGGAATTCAAAATAGAGCTACGTACTGGATACCGACTAGTTTCATGCAGGGTAAAACAAAATGAAACTGCTTCAATTTTGGTAATATGTGAAGTGAGTTGATTTATGTGAAGTGAGTTGATTTTGGTAATATAGTTTCATTTTGGTAAGAGGAGCCTACTAGTTTCATGCAGGGTAAAACAAAATGAAACTGCTTCACATAAGAAAAATAGTGTCCAATCTTTGTACGACCAAGAAATCCAGCGGCCGTTGCCCTTTCAATACTACGGTGTGCAGCTGGATTTGAATCGTCGTACAGGAAACATAGGAATATTGTCATCATATATAGCACGATTCAAAACAAGATCGTAAGAAAATGTTTCAGATTCAGGAGCCTATCCTCCAGCAGACTCAAGAGCTTAGTAGCTTAGTGGGTGTTTTAATTCTTTCCAATGTGGCGGCTCATTGTAAAGCCAAATAAGCTACCGCTCGCTCAGCACCCAGTGTGTGTCTGGATGCAGCAAATGTGAGGTGAGGGTACCGAGACACGTGTTTTTAGCATAGTTGTAAGTTTGTATCTATGCAAGGTGATTAATCTAAGGAAAACTACTACAAGTTTTTTATTTCTCAAAAAGAGAAGAGTAGCATTCGATACAAAAATACACTAATACTTCCTCCATTCCTAAATATAAGACCTTTTAAACATTTCACTATGGACAACATACGGAGCAAAATAAGTGAATCTATACTCTAAAATGTGTCTATATACATCCGTATGTAGTTCATAATAAAATCTCTAAAAGGTCTTATATTTAGAAATGGAGGGAGTAACAAGTTAATGAACTTTTGTTTTCTCCACATACGTACCTTCCGCGCAGACGGCTGGATGATTGCTTGCGTGTCGGCTTCGAATTCATCAATCATGTCGGAAATCTCATACATGAAGTCCTTGAGCCGCTTCAACCACAGACGTGTCGATTTATCCGTGATCGACCGCCTCTCGGCGTCCTCAAGGAGGGCATCGATACCCTCCAGCACCATGTTCATCTTGTTCAGGTTCTCATCGAAGTTCATCTTCAGGGCAATCTGACCACCAATCACCGAACAAATCTGCTCACCCACCACCTTGAGGATGGCAGCGGCAAGCATGCCACCAAGCTCCGCCATGGCTGCTGCTTGCGCCTGGTCTCACGTCGGGGGGTTCAAGCTAGGTTGTGGGAGCAAGAATGGTAGGGTAAGACGTTTGTGAAGTGTGTGATTGGTAATCTTATTGCATAGTGCATCAAGCTATAGTCAACTCTATGCCGAGTCTTCATCTTGTACGCATTTTATACCATTTTGTACATATATGAACTGCTGTACACAAATATTAACAATTGTACGCATCGTGCGCACGATTTGTGCGGCCCCTTCCTCCAGAGAGCCTGAGACTTGATCCGGTCTTTGTTACTTTTGTTTTGTTTTGCATATTGAGCACATACGCTAATGAACCTCTACATGTTGACAAAGCTATAGAAATGACGATGATACCTTTTTTTTAGAAAAGGAGACAATGCCCTGGCCTCTGCATACTGTAAAATGGAGACACCCCCATCAACAAGATGCGGGATCAAGCCCCCCACAAGGTCCTTCTCATTAGCCCGCTTAATCAGCAGTGCCAACATATCAGCGACAATGTTAAATAAAATGGGAGACATTGGATCCCCTTGCCGGAGACCCTTCAGTGTCTGGAAAAATGACCCACATCATCATTCACTTTGACACCAACACTTCCCTTTTTTTATAAAACAATCGACGTGCCTACGCCACAGCTCATCGAAACCCTTCATGCGTAGGGTTTGCTGCAGAAACAACCATTTAACTTTATCGTAAGCTTTTTCAAAATCCACTTTGAAGATAACCCCATCAAGTTTCTTTGAGTGAATTTCATGAAGAGTTTCATGCAAGACAACGACTCCTTCAAGGATATTACGTCCCGGCATAAAAGCTGTTTGCGTAGATTATAAGTAATTATGTGAATTTGGTATTCGTTCCATATTTTGTTGTCTCTCCTCTAGTGGTGTCATGTGAATGTTGACTACATGACACTTCACCATTATATGGGTCTAGAGGAAGGCATTAGAAAGTAGTAAGAAGTTTGGTCATGAATTGATCATGTCGAGAAAGGTGATTTCGTTGTTACTTTATGTGCAAGCTAACGTCTGTAGTTTTATCTTTACTCTTACTGTTTTCTCTTCTGAAAATGTCTTTCTGCTTCAAGCTATTTGTCACACTAGCATCCCGCCGTTAAAAAGAAAATACTACTCCCTCCTTCCCATAATATAATGATGTTTTTTATAAAACACCCTTATATTATGGGACGAAGAGAATAGTGTCTATCACGCATGCAATTGACGTGATCGGGTTCAGATAAACTTGTTAAGCTAAGAAGTCAAGTCTCCCCCTCAGCAAAAGGAATGCAAAAAAAGAAAAGTATATCCAGCGATACCGTATATCCATCTACACATGGTGACATGCAGTGTCTCCATTTTCATATGTACTTCCTCCGTTCCTAAATATAACTCTTTTAAATATTACATTATGAACTACATATATATATATACACATATTTTAGAGTGTAAATTCATTCATTTTGCTTTATAGATAGTCCGTAGTTGAATCTTTAAAAAACTTATGTTTAAAAATGAAGGGAGTATATCATAGTTTAAGTTGGTTCATACGGCGTTTTGCATTTTGCGCAGGGACCCATGGACTCAATAGTCACTACTCCTCCGATTGATATTAATTGCCGCAGATTTAGTACAATTTTAAAATTGGATGGAAAGAAATAGTTTTAAAAAAATCAAACTAGGGACAGCGACAATAGATTCAGTTGCAGGAGCAATTTTCTGCAGATAGCCACTGTCATGCTATTTCAGTTAAGTTCAGAGTAGCCCACGTGGGCTACTCTAAACAACCACGAAGCTACCCAGCTTGCAGGTTCTTAGATTGGTAGTCAAAGTTCCCATCTTTCTCCAAACAATTGTAAGCAGTAAAATCGCGCCTCTAACAAATGTTCAGATAGTCTTAGTTTACCATATGGTTTCCACTTTCAGTTAACTTTTTTTTTAATTTCGGACGTTTTGGTTATTTCAATAAATACCGAAATCGTTGCCTTTCAGTCAACATTCAGTTCAGTAGTATACACAACTTGAAATAGTTGCCTAATTATTCCTCAAAATATCAAAATATTTGCTTGGGTTGAAAAATCTATTTCAAGTGAAATTTGACGTCTCTCCAAGGCTTTCTGTCATTGAATCAGAGGAAGCGCATGGTGATGTTGTTTTTCCTCACCCTCGCCCTCTCCTTCATTGCATCTCGAGGACCTTCTCCACTCACCGGCGCTTCATCGCAGCAGCCAGCCCCAAAGCAACCTGAGACTAGTAAATTATGCACGATGGAGCAATACATATATACATCAAGGAATCAAGAATAGAATTGCAGGCTATATGTATCGGTATCATGTATCTGCAGTGTAGGGATACTGAGATTGCACCCATGAGGTAGAATTGATCTGATGTCTGCCACACAACGCGCGTGCACACACACACGCATAGAACAACCTGGGATTGGAGTTGGTGCCAACATACCTCCTTGTAGTTTGATTTGGACCTGCTCATCTTTCATTCAGAAAATAACTGTACATTGTCACATAATTAATCTGACAATCTAGCAGACCATTATGTGCCGCCAGATCATCCCAAGAAAGTATCATGCTTTACAAGTGTTAAAGTATCGCGTTGAATTGTACTACATCATGCTCAACACAAGCAAGTACCAAAATCACCCAGACGGTATAAATGCAACTCGCAGCAAATATTACAAGTACAATTTCTTCTCACCGGAGTTGTCACTCTTTTTGTTCTATAAAACGTTGTGGGGCTGCCCACCTTTTGCATCTAAGCAGAGATAAGCAGACACACCGAAGTTACAACAAAACCCTGCACTTGGGCAGCATCTTAAGAAGGAAACAATAACATGGTTGCCACTAAGGACAAATCGAAGATGTCGGCGTCTGCAGTATAGAAGATGGGGGCCAAGGTCAACAGGGTGCGCTCTGAAAGTCTGAAACCATGTAGTCCTGTAGAACAGTGTAGATGCTGCAGCCTCCAGGTTCTCTGGGAAATTTTGAGCACAGTTCCATGCTGCACATAACGACGGGTGACTGAGATAATGTAGACATGTCGGCACATCAAACCAGGGGTTCACAATGATGTTTAAGAGCATGGAGCAAAAGGTTACCTTAGTAGATTTATGTAGAACGCCCGAATAATATAGTTGAATCTTGCAAACCAGATACCCATAACCATAGCTCATAATTATATTTGCTCCTGATGGTCCTCCTGCAACTCCATTAATTTAGTGTCAACCCAAACAAAAATCTTTCAGGGTGATTCAGGACCTTGATTTGGCAAACCTGCGTGTCTGCGGTGGATGCACTGCCTACCAGACAAAACACTGCAAGAATAATGACAATTCCTTTATTCATTCGGAATAATGACAAAACAAAAGCATTATTTAAACACTATCATTCAGATGAAGCAAATTTGGTTCCGACTGTAAGGCACTACTACTCTGCTACTGTGTTTTACTTCCTCTGTTCCTAAATATAAGTCTTTCTAAGAGTTTCACTAATGGACTACATACGAATGTATATAGACATATTTTAGGGTATAGATTCACTCATTTTGCTCCATATGTAGACACGTAGTGAAATATCTTAAAAGACTTATATTTAGGTACGGAGGGAGTAATAAAGATGGTTGTCTGCATGAGCTCACATAATGCAGCAGTCAGGGATATTTCTCCTTTCAAAAATAAAAGTGTAATCCTCTGACCCGTGCTTCAAACAAATATCTATCTCAGTTAATATGTCTTACATTGGTAGTGGCGCACCATCACTTACTCTCGAAATTAGAGAATTCATCCTTTTGCTATGGCTATACTATTTGGCACATCTAGGTGTGTTTTAACAAAGTACATGGATATCTACACATTTATGCATGGAGAAATGCGACATGATATATCCCATTGTAACATCAAGAAAAAAGAAGTAACATTAAGCATTGCAAATTAAGATTAGTATGATGAAAGCATGGCAGGATAGATATGTACCTTGTTTTGTATGTGAGCAAGCTTCCTGCTCTCCTCTAATTTACACCACTGATAAAGGTAGTAGCAGTCATCAATCTCTAGGTTTTTGAGGTTGGTGAGTTGATGTATGCCCTCGGGCAAAGACTTGACACCATGACATGTAAGGATAGTAAGTTCCTCGAGAGAGTTGGGCAGGACGCATACCCTTTCTTGGTTATGAGTGCGCTTCATCATTCCCTCCAATGATTCAGCAACAACATGCTCTAATTTAGGGCAATTGCTTATTTTTATTTTCTGAAGGTCGGTGAGTTGTTGTATGCTTTCCGGTAAAGACCTCAAGACATCACTGGAACACACAACAAGTTCCTTGAGAGAGGTAAGTTCGCCTAACCAATGTGGCAGTGATAAATTGTTGCAATAGGACAAGTTTAGTGACTGCAGCATTGTGAGTTTCCTCATTGTCTCATTTAACTCTGTTACAACATTGCTCCACCTTATTTCCAGACTGTGTAGAGATCTGAGCTCACCCATCCATTTTGGCAGTTCTTCCATATGTTCGTCTTCTAGGCATAGTGCCTCGAGAGACCATAGATGATGGGTGATCGCTGGTGATCCAGTTAGATCACCGCAGTTGTGAATTGACAAAGAAGAGAGTCCAGTGAAGTGTTGAAGTAACCTCCACCGATAAGGCCCCTTGCAGTATTTAATCGACAACAACACGGTAGTTATCGGAGAAGTGCAGGGGAAAGCACTGGTGTGTGACACAGTGCACTCATCCAATGATGATAATACATTATCACTGTGTGATATCACCCATGATTTAGCTTTAGGAAGAGGTCGTTTCATCCTTAACATGGGACAACCATGTATTTCCAATGTTTGAATCACATGGTCCTCATCAATGGAGTATGACATGTTCCACTCTTCCACATTTTCCATATCTCTGAGAACCAATGAGACTAGGTTTGGTAGTTGTCCCACTAGCCACGCAGGAAAGCTCACACCATTGTAACCACATATCTCCAAATTCTTCAATGTGCTTGGCGGCACTAGATTTTTCAACAACATTTTGTCATAGACAAATCTCTCAACACCTCTGGTCCACTCCAATTTCAAGTCCTTGAGCCTATGTTTTTCCACTAATTTTATACGATGTGCCTCTCTTGGGGACTTCACTTTTTCAAGTTCAGATATCTGCAGCTCAACAGGATCTGTGGATTGAAGTAGGACAAGGTTGCTTCTACAATCTTCATCACCAGCACGCACCACAAAGTATGGTAACGATACTGTACTGCCACCAAGGTGTGGTATTCTGGAAAGAAGGTCACATCCCTTTAAATAGAGAAACTTCAAACTACCAAGTGTATGTATACTTTCTGGTATCTTTGCAAGAAGTATGCATTCCGAGAGGTCCAATGTATGCAGATTTCTCATGCGACAAATACTTTCAGGTATGCTTTCAAGAGAGCGATTATAAGACAAGTCTAAATGCTCTAGATTGGAAAGATTATTGCCTAAATGGTTGATGAGACTTTGAAAGTAATTCCCATAATGATTGTTTTCCAATGGTGAACCAAGTAAACATGATCTCTTCCAATAAGATTTGGTATCATCATCTTCTAGTTGTGGTTTCAAACATGTATCTTTTAAATTCAAATATCTCAGATTGGTAAGACCCACCAAAGCCTCTTGAAGACGATAAATACTATAACAGTGTGATAAATCAAGATGCGCCAGACATTTTAGACTCCCAATACACATTGGCAATATTGTCATATCTCGACAACCAGATAAGTTTAAGTACTTGAGTTGAAGGAATCTGCCCAAAGCTTCAGGGAGCTTTTGAAGTACAGAATGGTCTGAAGACAAGTTTAAGTACTCGAGCTTTGTAAAGGCCCTCAAAAATTCTGCTTCTTGGCAATATTGAAGATATGAGCTGAATGATAAGTTCAAATACTGCAATTTGGATAGACCACTTAGATCTTCAGGCAACTCTCCGATATTTGGGCAGTATGATAAGTTCAAATACTGAAGTTGTGTGAGGCTCCCCAAGAATACCGATATACCTCGAACACAAAAGCAATTTGATAAATCCAGATGCACCAATTCTTTTAGCCTCCTTAAAGATTCAGGAAGTTCTTCAATTCTTGAACAACCCGACAAATCAAGATACATTAGACCCTCAATTTCTCCAATTGACTCTGGTAGTGCTAAGAGTTTAGGAGATCCATGAAGGTTCAGGTAAATTAATTTTGAAAGCTTGGTGATACTATCCGGAATATTTCCATCTTGGATTCTTGGAGCACTTAGATATCTCAATTGCTTCAACACTTGAATAGAATCTGAAAATTTATGCATGGAGCACTCGCTTAAGTCCAAGACACGCATGGACTTGGCAGATGAAAAGGCAGCATCATGAAGTTCACTTTTGTCACACTCCATAAAACGAAGTGCCCTTATCTTGGATGACTCCAATGGCTTACAACAATCATTTAGCAATGCAAAGTGGCAGCAACCTTCCCCTGTGTTGCCTTGTTTGGTAGCAACATGTACTTCGTCGACCATGACCAATCTTGCTAGATCGTGCACCAAATCGTGCATGGTGAACAATCTATCATTTTCATAATCCATTCCTGTAGTCTGTAATGAACACTTAGCAATGTAAGTTTTTAATACACAAATCATTTTTTGTATTAACACATTTATTGCATACTAAAATATGATGGCATGTGACATCCAAATAGTCAAGATAAACGCACTTAATTATGTAGGTCAACCATCCACGGTCAGTAGTCACTAGCTAGTGAACAAATTGTGTTATTTCTAATGCTAATTAATCCTGGTAGTTGGTCAAAGTGAAGCATAAAATGCGGATTGCTCAAGTGAGGCTTGGGAAGCTACGGTTGTGTAGTGTTACATGCAGAAGCAACTTAACTAAAATTTACACATAAAAATTTGAAATTCTTGCTGCACCTAAACATTAATGTTGATGCTAGCATACTTCCATAAGATTAGAATTGTATTTTCTGTTACGAAGCATACCTTAGAAAATAACATACATATTCTAATATCTAAGGATGTGCTAGGGTGCATTTTCCCTGCGTATGAACAATGGGCATCTTCATAGTTTGTAAAGTTATTTCGAAAATAGTATATCGTAAGAAGATGTAATTTTATGATAGTATACATCGTACTATGTAAAAATCATAACAGATACATGGTCATTTCAGTATCATGCAGTGTGTTTACTATAAATATAGTAAAAACAAGCATGTTATAAAATACAATTTTTGTCCATTAATTATCAAGAAAGCAAAAAGGGTGCTTATCAAACTTATGATAAAGAAGCATAAGGGAAGTTAATCCAACTCCTTGAATGATGCATCCATCCTCTATTCTGATATAAATTTGATGCAGATGAATTTGTATAGATGGATATTTGTATTTCTTTAGACTTAGCCATGCAAGACAATATTTTTTTGCTATTTACAATTTCATATTCTTGTTACTAGATGGTATGTAGGAATAAGTAGAAATCTCAACTCCTTCCCTTTACGCATAATAATTAGATTTCGAAAGTTCATTTGTTTTCTTCCAAAATCCTTTATTTTGGTTCTTCCACCCTTGCATAGAGAGAGAATGGGAAAAGATGGGTTACTTTTATTTTTATTTTCCCCAATAAAATATAGGCTTTGAAATAGGACTCATGGAATAATGTTGAATTCAAATGTTTATTCCTATAGTAAGAAAAATAAATTGAATAAATTCATAGATTTACGCCGACGCTAGTATTAATTAACGCTAGCATACTTCCATAAGATTACACTTTATTTTCTATTATGAAGTATATCATAGAGAATAACATCAATATTCTATATCTAAGGATATCCCATGGGCGTGTTTTTCCTATGTATGAACAATAACTATCTTTTAAGAAGTTATTTGAAAAGTAATACATCGTAATATCGTAATGAGATGCAAACATTATGATAGGATACATCGTAAGAGATTACACAAAAAATATCGTAATGGATACATGGTCATTTCAATATCATTTATTGTGTTTAATGTACATATACAAATCATGTAATTGCTTTAAATAATTCAGAGAATTCATTAAAATTGTCAATGGTATAAGGTATGAACTAACTCACCAGTATTGACTTTGAATGTTCAAGGAAGGATAGACCCAAAAGCTGCCTAACACATTTCTCACCAAGCTGCCAAGTGGATAACTGCCTGTTGCCTTAATGAAACCCAGAGAAATCCACTGATGAATCAGGTCATCTTTAACTATCTTGTAACCTTTTGGGAAAATCGCACAATAGGCAAAACATATCTTCAAATATGAAGGCATAACACTATAGCTTAACTTCAAAGATGCAAGCGCATGTGTCAAGCTTGTATCTTCCGAATCAGATAAATTCCAGAAATCACTGTTTTTCACAGACTCCCATTCATCAAAGGAGAGAGAATGCAGCATGTGTCCCAGCGATTGGGCTGCTAAAGCCACACCTCGACACTTACTTGCAATGTCCTGGCCTATGTGATGCAACTCTTCTTTGTCACCTCTCAATTCAAAGTCACTCTTTTGCTTTATGATATTCCAACACTGGTCATCTGTTAGTGGTGCTAATTTGTGAGGTTGAATTGTGCAAATTTTCTTTGCAATGCCCTCATAGCGTGTGGTAACTATAACAACCACCTTGCCACTCTCTTCCACCTTTAACCAACCCATCAACTCTTCCAAATGAGAATTGTTATCTTCCCATAGGTCATCTAAAACAATCAGTATATTCTTATTGGCAATGAGCTTCTGAAGGGAATTATGGATCATCTGCTTTCCAGTGTAGCCACTCTCATTCTCTTTCTGTGATAGTTGTGATATTATAGAATTGCCAATTTTCTTCAAATCAAATGTCTGGGACACATAAACCCACACTTGGGAGTATTCTCTGAATTGGAAACTATTGTAAACCATTTTTGCCAAGGTTGTTTTTCCAAGGCCGCCAATGCCATAAATGGGAAGGATTGTGATCTCCTTTTTCATGCTCTTTGATAAAGATACCAATATTTTATCTTTCTCCCTGTTTCTCCCAATGATATGTGTCTCCAAGGTTGACGATGTTTCCCGTATATCTATAACCTTTGGCTCACTCGCATTAGTACCTTCCATTAATTTGAATTTCTTGTGTTGATCTGTTATTACTTCTAGACCCTGCATCATCTTATCCATCTTATTGGCCATTATAATCTCAGGGCCAATTGTGAGACAAGAGATCATAGTTGCGAAATATTTTTTGAAAGAGGACTGCAAGAGGGTGAGTTGTTAATACAATGTGAAATGGAAACTTGGCAAGTACTATAGTATATGGTATTACAAATGTATTAATTCAACCCAATAGGTAATTTGGTTAAAGCATTATGAGTCATGTCCTCTTATGTTAATTGGATCAAATTTCATTCTTATTTTGAATGATAAATTACATATGCCATTGACACACAAAATATAAGAAATATAAATCTAGAAATTAAAATTGACAATATTTACGAATATAAATACAAAATAGCATCAAAAACGTGTTTGATGTGATCATGCATAAATCAACTCACTTCACATATTAATATGGATATTCAGGTTCGGTTTCCAGTTGAGTTCCAAAATTGATGGGTAAGATTCGTATATTTTGTACATACTATATAACTACATCAATATCTATGCCAAGCGTCGGAGGATTTTTGTTTAATTTAATCATAGGTTATATTCATTATTATATTCCTATTGGAGAGCAAAAAATGTCTACTGGTTCGTCTCAAAATTTAAGGTGTATTTTCATTTGTTAAATTAGCTAGGATTCTGCCAACAGTCGCGGTATTATAATATGGTTTACGTGGCATAAAATTTATGTCATTAAATTTCTATTTGGAAATACTTATGACTGTATTTGGAATTCAAAATAGAGCTACGTACTGGATACCGACTAGTTTCATGCAGGGTAAAACAAAATGAAACTGCTTCAATTTTGGTAATATGTGAAGTGAGTTGATTTATGTGAAGTGAGTTGATTTTGGTAATATAGTTTCATTTTGGTAAGAGGAGCCTACTAGTTTCATGCAGGGTAAAACAAAATGAAACTGCTTCACATAAGAAAAATAGTGTCCAATCTTTGTACGACCAAGAAATCCAGCGGCCGTTGCCCTTTCAATACTACGGTGTGCAGCTGGATTTGAATCGTCGTACAGGAAACATAGGAATATTGTCATCATATATAGCACGATTCAAAACAAGATCGTAAGAAAATGTTTCAGATTCAGGAGCCTATCCTCCAGCAGACTCAAGAGCTTAGTAGCTTAGTGGGTGTTTTAATTCTTTCCAATGTGGCGGCTCATTGTAAAGCCAAATAAGCTACCGCTCGCTCAGCACCCAGTGTGTGTCTGGATGCAGCAAATGTGAGGTGAGGGTACCGAGACACGTGTTTTTAGCATAGTTGTAAGTTTGTATCTATGCAAGGTGATTAATCTAAGGAAAACTACTACAAGTTTTTTATTTCTCAAAAAGAGAAGAGTAGCATTCGATACAAAAATACACTAATACTTCCTCCATTCCTAAATATAAGACCTTTTAAACATTTCACTATGGACAACATACGGAGCAAAATAAGTGAATCTATACTCTAAAATGTGTCTATATACATCCGTATGTAGTTCATAATAAAATCTCTAAAAGGTCTTATATTTAGAAATGGAGGGAGTAACAAGTTAATGAACTTTTGTTTTCTCCACATACGTACCTTCCGCGCAGACGGCTGGATGATTGCTTGCGTGTCGGCTTCGAATTCATCAATCATGTCGGAAATCTCATACATGAAGTCCTTGAGCCGCTTCAACCACAGACGTGTCGATTTATCCGTGATCGACCGCCTCTCGGCGTCCTCAAGGAGGGCATCGATACCCTCCAGCACCATGTTCATCTTGTTCAGGTTCTCATCGAAGTTCATCTTCAGGGCAATCTGACCACCAATCACCGAACAAATCTGCTCACCCACCACCTTGAGGATGGCAGCGGCAAGCATGCCACCAAGCTCCGCCATGGCTGCTGCTTGCGCCTGGTCTCACGTCGGGGGGTTCAAGCTAGGTTGTGGGAGCAAGAATGGTAGGGTAAGACGTTTGTGAAGTGTGTGATTGGTAATCTTATTGCATAGTGCATCAAGCTATAGTCAACTCTATGCCGAGTCTTCATCTTGTACGCATTTTATACCATTTTGTACATATATGAACTGCTGTACACAAATATTAACAATTGTACGCATCGTGCGCACGATTTGTGCGGCCCCTTCCTCCAGAGAGCCTGAGACTTGATCCGGTCTTTGTTACTTTTGTTTTGTTTTGCATATTGAGCACATACGCTAATGAACCTCTACATGTTGACAAAGCTATAGAAATGACGATGATACCTTTTTTTTAGAAAAGGAGACAATGCCCTGGCCTCTGCATACTGTAAAATGGAGACACCCCCATCAACAAGATGCGGGATCAAGCCCCCCACAAGGTCCTTCTCATTAGCCCGCTTAATCAGCAGTGCCAACATATCAGCGACAATGTTAAATAAAATGGGAGACATTGGATCCCCTTGCCGGAGACCCTTCAGTGTCTGGAAAAATGACCCACATCATCATTCACTTTGACACCAACACTTCCCTTTTTTTATAAAACAATCGACGTGCCTACGCCACAGCTCATCGAAACCCTTCATGCGTAGGGTTTGCTGCAGAAACAACCATTTAACTTTATCGTAAGCTTTTTCAAAATCCACTTTGAAGATAACCCCATCAAGTTTCTTTGAGTGAATTTCATGAAGAGTTTCATGCAAGACAACGACTCCTTCAAGGATATTACGTCCCGGCATAAAAGCTGTTTGCGTAGATTATAAGTAATTATGTGAATTTGGTATTCGTTCCATATTTTGTTGTCTCTCCTCTAGTGGTGTCATGTGAATGTTGACTACATGACACTTCACCATTATATGGGTCTAGAGGAAGGCATTAGAAAGTAGTAAGAAGTTTGGTCATGAATTGATCATGTCGAGAAAGGTGATTTCGTTGTTACTTTATGTGCAAGCTAACGTCTGTAGTTTTATCTTTACTCTTACTGTTTTCTCTTCTGAAAATGTCTTTCTGCTTCAAGCTATTTGTCACACTAGCATCCCGCCGTTAAAAAGAAAATACTACTCCCTCCTTCCCATAATATAATGATGTTTTTTATAAAACACCCTTATATTATGGGACGAAGAGAATAGTGTCTATCACGCATGCAATTGACGTGATCGGGTTCAGATAAACTTGTTAAGCTAAGAAGTCAAGTCTCCCCCTCAGCAAAAGGAATGCAAAAAAAGAAAAGTATATCCAGCGATACCGTATATCCATCTACACATGGTGACATGCAGTGTCTCCATTTTCATATGTACTTCCTCCGTTCCTAAATATAACTCTTTTAAATATTACATTATGAACTACATATATATATATACACATATTTTAGAGTGTAAATTCATTCATTTTGCTTTATAGATAGTCCGTAGTTGAATCTTTAAAAAACTTATGTTTAAAAATGAAGGGAGTATATCATAGTTTAAGTTGGTTCATACGGCGTTTTGCATTTTGCGCAGGGACCCATGGACTCAATAGTCACTACTCCTCCGATTGATATTAATTGCCGCAGATTTAGTACAATTTTAAAATTGGATGGAAAGAAATAGTTTTAAAAAAATCAAACTAGGGACAGCGACAATAGATTCAGTTGCAGGAGCAATTTTCTGCAGATAGCCACTGTCATGCTATTTCAGTTAAGTTCAGAGTAGCCCACGTGGGCTACTCTAAACAACCACGAAGCTACCCAGCTTGCAGGTTCTTAGATTGGTAGTCAAAGTTCCCATCTTTCTCCAAACAATTGTAAGCAGTAAAATCGCGCCTCTAACAAATGTTCAGATAGTCTTAGTTTACCATATGGTTTCCACTTTCAGTTAACTTTTTTTTTAATTTCGGACGTTTTGGTTATTTCAATAAATACCGAAATCGTTGCCTTTCAGTCAACATTCAGTTCAGTAGTATACACAACTTGAAATAGTTGCCTAATTATTCCTCAAAATATCAAAATATTTGCTTGGGTTGAAAAATCTATTTCAAGTGAAATTTGACGTCTCTCCAAGGCTTTCTGTCATTGAATCAGAGGAAGCGCATGGTGATGTTGTTTTTCCTCACCCTCGCCCTCTCCTTCATTGCATCTCGAGGACCTTCTCCACTCACCGGCGCTTCATCGCAGCAGCCAGCCCCAAAGCAACCTGAGACTAGTAAATTATGCACGATGGAGCAATACATATATACATCAAGGAATCAAGAATAGAATTGCAGGCTATATGTATCGGTATCATGTATCTGCAGTGTAGGGATACTGAGATTGCACCCATGAGGTAGAATTGATCTGATGTCTGCCACACAACGCGCGTGCACACACACACGCATAGAACAACCTGGGATTGGAGTTGGTGCCAACATACCTCCTTGTAGTTTGATTTGGACCTGCTCATCTTTCATTCAGAAAATAACTGTACATTGTCACATAATTAATCTGACAATCTAGCAGACCATTATGTGCCGCCAGATCATCCCAAGAAAGTATCATGCTTTACAAGTGTTAAAGTATCGCGTTGAATTGTACTACATCATGCTCAACACAAGCAAGTACCAAAATCACCCAGACGGTATAAATGCAACTCGCAGCAAATATTACAAGTACAATTTCTTCTCACCGGAGTTGTCACTCTTTTTGTTCTATAAAACGTTGTGGGGCTGCCCACCTTTTGCATCTAAGCAGAGATAAGCAGACACACCGAAGTTACAACAAAACCCTGCACTTGGGCAGCATCTTAAGAAGGAAACAATAACATGGTTGCCACTAAGGACAAATCGAAGATGTCGGCGTCTGCAGTATAGAAGATGGGGGCCAAGGTCAACAGGGTGCGCTCTGAAAGTCTGAAACCATGTAGTCCTGTAGAACAGTGTAGATGCTGCAGCCTCCAGGTTCTCTGGGAAATTTTGAGCACAGTTCCATGCTGCACATAACGACGGGTGACTGAGATAATGTAGACATGTCGGCACATCAAACCAGGGGTTCACAATGATGTTTAAGAGCATGGAGCAAAAGGTTACCTTAGTAGATTTATGTAGAACGCCCGAATAATATAGTTGAATCTTGCAAACCAGATACCCATAACCATAGCTCATAATTATATTTGCTCCTGATGGTCCTCCTGCAACTCCATTAATTTAGTGTCAACCCAAACAAAAATCTTTCAGGGTGATTCAGGACCTTGATTTGGCAAACCTGCGTGTCTGCGGTGGATGCACTGCCTACCAGACAAAACACTGCAAGAATAATGACAATTCCTTTATTCATTCGGAATAATGACAAAACAAAAGCATTATTTAAACACTATCATTCAGATGAAGCAAATTTGGTTCCGACTGTAAGGCACTACTACTCTGCTACTGTGTTTTACTTCCTCTGTTCCTAAATATAAGTCTTTCTAAGAGTTTCACTAATGGACTACATACGAATGTATATAGACATATTTTAGGGTATAGATTCACTCATTTTGCTCCATATGTAGACACGTAGTGAAATATCTTAAAAGACTTATATTTAGGTACGGAGGGAGTAATAAAGATGGTTGTCTGCATGAGCTCACATAATGCAGCAGTCAGGGATATTTCTCCTTTCAAAAATAAAAGTGTAATCCTCTGACCCGTGCTTCAAACAAATATCTATCTCAGTTAATATGTCTTACATTGGTAGTGGCGCACCATCACTTACTCTCGAAATTAGAGAATTCATCCTTTTGCTATGGCTATACTATTTGGCACATCTAGGTGTGTTTTAACAAAGTACATGGATATCTACACATTTATGCATGGAGAAATGCGACATGATATATCCCATTGTAACATCAAGAAAAAAGAAGTAACATTAAGCATTGCAAATTAAGATTAGTATGATGAAAGCATGGCAGGATAGATATGTACCTTGTTTTGTATGTGAGCAAGCTTCCTGCTCTCCTCTAATTTACACCACTGATAAAGGTAGTAGCAGTCATCAATCTCTAGGTTTTTGAGGTTGGTGAGTTGATGTATGCCCTCGGGCAAAGACTTGACACCATGACATGTAAGGATAGTAAGTTCCTCGAGAGAGTTGGGCAGGACGCATACCCTTTCTTGGTTATGAGTGCGCTTCATCATTCCCTCCAATGATTCAGCAACAACATGCTCTAATTTAGGGCAATTGCTTATTTTTATTTTCTGAAGGTCGGTGAGTTGTTGTATGCTTTCCGGTAAAGACCTCAAGACATCACTGGAACACACAACAAGTTCCTTGAGAGAGGTAAGTTCGCCTAACCAATGTGGCAGTGATAAATTGTTGCAATAGGACAAGTTTAGTGACTGCAGCATTGTGAGTTTCCTCATTGTCTCATTTAACTCTGTTACAACATTGCTCCACCTTATTTCCAGACTGTGTAGAGATCTGAGCTCACCCATCCATTTTGGCAGTTCTTCCATATGTTCGTCTTCTAGGCATAGTGCCTCGAGAGACCATAGATGATGGGTGATCGCTGGTGATCCAGTTAGATCACCGCAGTTGTGAATTGACAAAGAAGAGAGTCCAGTGAAGTGTTGAAGTAACCTCCACCGATAAGGCCCCTTGCAGTATTTAATCGACAACAACACGGTAGTTATCGGAGAAGTGCAGGGGAAAGCACTGGTGTGTGACACAGTGCACTCATCCAATGATGATAATACATTATCACTGTGTGATATCACCCATGATTTAGCTTTAGGAAGAGGTCGTTTCATCCTTAACATGGGACAACCATGTATTTCCAATGTTTGAATCACATGGTCCTCATCAATGGAGTATGACATGTTCCACTCTTCCACATTTTCCATATCTCTGAGAACCAATGAGACTAGGTTTGGTAGTTGTCCCACTAGCCACGCAGGAAAGCTCACACCATTGTAACCACATATCTCCAAATTCTTCAATGTGCTTGGCGGCACTAGATTTTTCAACAACATTTTGTCATAGACAAATCTCTCAACACCTCTGGTCCACTCCAATTTCAAGTCCTTGAGCCTATGTTTTTCCACTAATTTTATACGATGTGCCTCTCTTGGGGACTTCACTTTTTCAAGTTCAGATATCTGCAGCTCAACAGGATCTGTGGATTGAAGTAGGACAAGGTTGCTTCTACAATCTTCATCACCAGCACGCACCACAAAGTATGGTAACGATACTGTACTGCCACCAAGGTGTGGTATTCTGGAAAGAAGGTCACATCCCTTTAAATAGAGAAACTTCAAACTACCAAGTGTATGTATACTTTCTGGTATCTTTGCAAGAAGTATGCATTCCGAGAGGTCCAATGTATGCAGATTTCTCATGCGACAAATACTTTCAGGTATGCTTTCAAGAGAGCGATTATAAGACAAGTCTAAATGCTCTAGATTGGAAAGATTATTGCCTAAATGGTTGATGAGACTTTGAAAGTAATTCCCATAATGATTGTTTTCCAATGGTGAACCAAGTAAACATGATCTCTTCCAATAAGATTTGGTATCATCATCTTCTAGTTGTGGTTTCAAACATGTATCTTTTAAATTCAAATATCTCAGATTGGTAAGACCCACCAAAGCCTCTTGAAGACGATAAATACTATAACAGTGTGATAAATCAAGATGCGCCAGACATTTTAGACTCCCAATACACATTGGCAATATTGTCATATCTCGACAACCAGATAAGTTTAAGTACTTGAGTTGAAGGAATCTGCCCAAAGCTTCAGGGAGCTTTTGAAGTACAGAATGGTCTGAAGACAAGTTTAAGTACTCGAGCTTTGTAAAGGCCCTCAAAAATTCTGCTTCTTGGCAATATTGAAGATATGAGCTGAATGATAAGTTCAAATACTGCAATTTGGATAGACCACTTAGATCTTCAGGCAACTCTCCGATATTTGGGCAGTATGATAAGTTCAAATACTGAAGTTGTGTGAGGCTCCCCAAGAATACCGATATACCTCGAACACAAAAGCAATTTGATAAATCCAGATGCACCAATTCTTTTAGCCTCCTTAAAGATTCAGGAAGTTCTTCAATTCTTGAACAACCCGACAAATCAAGATACATTAGACCCTCAATTTCTCCAATTGACTCTGGTAGTGCTAAGAGTTTAGGAGATCCATGAAGGTTCAGGTAAATTAATTTTGAAAGCTTGGTGATACTATCCGGAATATTTCCATCTTGGATTCTTGGAGCACTTAGATATCTCAATTGCTTCAACACTTGAATAGAATCTGAAAATTTATGCATGGAGCACTCGCTTAAGTCCAAGACACGCATGGACTTGGCAGATGAAAAGGCAGCATCATGAAGTTCACTTTTGTCACACTCCATAAAACGAAGTGCCCTTATCTTGGATGACTCCAATGGCTTACAACAATCATTTAGCAATGCAAAGTGGCAGCAACCTTCCCCTGTGTTGCCTTGTTTGGTAGCAACATGTACTTCGTCGACCATGACCAATCTTGCTAGATCGTGCACCAAATCGTGCATGGTGAACAATCTATCATTTTCATAATCCATTCCTGTAGTCTGTAATGAACACTTAGCAATGTAAGTTTTTAATACACAAATCATTTTTTGTATTAACACATTTATTGCATACTAAAATATGATGGCATGTGACATCCAAATAGTCAAGATAAACGCACTTAATTATGTAGGTCAACCATCCACGGTCAGTAGTCACTAGCTAGTGAACAAATTGTGTTATTTCTAATGCTAATTAATCCTGGTAGTTGGTCAAAGTGAAGCATAAAATGCGGATTGCTCAAGTGAGGCTTGGGAAGCTACGGTTGTGTAGTGTTACATGCAGAAGCAACTTAACTAAAATTTACACATAAAAATTTGAAATTCTTGCTGCACCTAAACATTAATGTTGATGCTAGCATACTTCCATAAGATTAGAATTGTATTTTCTGTTACGAAGCATACCTTAGAAAATAACATACATATTCTAATATCTAAGGATGTGCTAGGGTGCATTTTCCCTGCGTATGAACAATGGGCATCTTCATAGTTTGTAAAGTTATTTCGAAAATAGTATATCGTAAGAAGATGTAATTTTATGATAGTATACATCGTACTATGTAAAAATCATAACAGATACATGGTCATTTCAGTATCATGCAGTGTGTTTACTATAAATATAGTAAAAACAAGCATGTTATAAAATACAATTTTTGTCCATTAATTATCAAGAAAGCAAAAAGGGTGCTTATCAAACTTATGATAAAGAAGCATAAGGGAAGTTAATCCAACTCCTTGAATGATGCATCCATCCTCTATTCTGATATAAATTTGATGCAGATGAATTTGTATAGATGGATATTTGTATTTCTTTAGACTTAGCCATGCAAGACAATATTTTTTTGCTATTTACAATTTCATATTCTTGTTACTAGATGGTATGTAGGAATAAGTAGAAATCTCAACTCCTTCCCTTTACGCATAATAATTAGATTTCGAAAGTTCATTTGTTTTCTTCCAAAATCCTTTATTTTGGTTCTTCCACCCTTGCATAGAGAGAGAATGGGAAAAGATGGGTTACTTTTATTTTTATTTTCCCCAATAAAATATAGGCTTTGAAATAGGACTCATGGAATAATGTTGAATTCAAATGTTTATTCCTATAGTAAGAAAAATAAATTGAATAAATTCATAGATTTACGCCGACGCTAGTATTAATTAACGCTAGCATACTTCCATAAGATTACACTTTATTTTCTATTATGAAGTATATCATAGAGAATAACATCAATATTCTATATCTAAGGATATCCCATGGGCGTGTTTTTCCTATGTATGAACAATAACTATCTTTTAAGAAGTTATTTGAAAAGTAATACATCGTAATATCGTAATGAGATGCAAACATTATGATAGGATACATCGTAAGAGATTACACAAAAAATATCGTAATGGATACATGGTCATTTCAATATCATTTATTGTGTTTAATGTACATATACAAATCATGTAATTGCTTTAAATAATTCAGAGAATTCATTAAAATTGTCAATGGTATAAGGTATGAACTAACTCACCAGTATTGACTTTGAATGTTCAAGGAAGGATAGACCCAAAAGCTGCCTAACACATTTCTCACCAAGCTGCCAAGTGGATAACTGCCTGTTGCCTTAATGAAACCCAGAGAAATCCACTGATGAATCAGGTCATCTTTAACTATCTTGTAACCTTTTGGGAAAATCGCACAATAGGCAAAACATATCTTCAAATATGAAGGCATAACACTATAGCTTAACTTCAAAGATGCAAGCGCATGTGTCAAGCTTGTATCTTCCGAATCAGATAAATTCCAGAAATCACTGTTTTTCACAGACTCCCATTCATCAAAGGAGAGAGAATGCAGCATGTGTCCCAGCGATTGGGCTGCTAAAGCCACACCTCGACACTTACTTGCAATGTCCTGGCCTATGTGATGCAACTCTTCTTTGTCACCTCTCAATTCAAAGTCACTCTTTTGCTTTATGATATTCCAACACTGGTCATCTGTTAGTGGTGCTAATTTGTGAGGTTGAATTGTGCAAATTTTCTTTGCAATGCCCTCATAGCGTGTGGTAACTATAACAACCACCTTGCCACTCTCTTCCACCTTTAACCAACCCATCAACTCTTCCAAATGAGAATTGTTATCTTCCCATAGGTCATCTAAAACAATCAGTATATTCTTATTGGCAATGAGCTTCTGAAGGGAATTATGGATCATCTGCTTTCCAGTGTAGCCACTCTCATTCTCTTTCTGTGATAGTTGTGATATTATAGAATTGCCAATTTTCTTCAAATCAAATGTCTGGGACACATAAACCCACACTTGGGAGTATTCTCTGAATTGGAAACTATTGTAAACCATTTTTGCCAAGGTTGTTTTTCCAAGGCCGCCAATGCCATAAATGGGAAGGATTGTGATCTCCTTTTTCATGCTCTTTGATAAAGATACCAATATTTTATCTTTCTCCCTGTTTCTCCCAATGATATGTGTCTCCAAGGTTGACGATGTTTCCCGTATATCTATAACCTTTGGCTCACTCGCATTAGTACCTTCCATTAATTTGAATTTCTTGTGTTGATCTGTTATTACTTCTAGACCCTGCATCATCTTATCCATCTTATTGGCCATTATAATCTCAGGGCCAATTGTGAGACAAGAGATCATAGTTGCGAAATATTTTTTGAAAGAGGACTGCAAGAGGGTGAGTTGTTAATACAATGTGAAATGGAAACTTGGCAAGTACTATAGTATATGGTATTACAAATGTATTAATTCAACCCAATAGGTAATTTGGTTAAAGCATTATGAGTCATGTCCTCTTATGTTAATTGGATCAAATTTCATTCTTATTTTGAATGATAAATTACATATGCCATTGACACACAAAATATAAGAAATATAAATCTAGAAATTAAAATTGACAATATTTACGAATATAAATACAAAATAGCATCAAAAACGTGTTTGATGTGATCATGCATAAATCAACTCACTTCACATATTAATATGGATATTCAGGTTCGGTTTCCAGTTGAGTTCCAAAATTGATGGGTAAGATTCGTATATTTTGTACATACTATATAACTACATCAATATCTATGCCAAGCGTCGGAGGATTTTTGTTTAATTTAATCATAGGTTATATTCATTATTATATTCCTATTGGAGAGCAAAAAATGTCTACTGGTTCGTCTCAAAATTTAAGGTGTATTTTCATTTGTTAAATTAGCTAGGATTCTGCCAACAGTCGCGGTATTATAATATGGTTTACGTGGCATAAAATTTATGTCATTAAATTTCTATTTGGAAATACTTATGACTGTATTTGGAATTCAAAATGGAGCTACGTACTGGATACCGACTAGTTTCATGCAGGGTAAAACAAAATGAAACTGCTTCAATTTTGGTAATATGTGAAGTGAGTTGATTTATGTGAAGTGAGTTGATTTTGGTAATATAGTTTCATTTTGGTAAGAGGAGCCTACTAGTTTCATGCAGGGTAAAACAAAATGAAACTGCTTCACATAAGAAAAATAGTGTCCAATCTTTGTACGACCAAGAAATCCAGCGGCCGTTGCCCTTTCAATACTACGGTGTGCAGCTGGATTTGAATCGTCGTACAGGAAACATAGGAATATTGTCATCATATATAGCACGATTCAAAACAAGATCGTAAGAAAATGTTTCAGATTCAGGAGCCTATCCTCCAGCAGACTCAAGAGCTTAGTAGCTTAGTGGGTGTTTTAATTCTTTCCAATGTGGCGGCTCATTGTAAAGCCAAATAAGCTACCGCTCGCTCAGCACCCAGTGTGTGTCTGGATGCAGCAAATGTGAGGTGAGGGTACCGAGACACGTGTTTTTAGCATAGTTGTAAGTTTGTATCTATGCAAGGTGATTAATCTAAGGAAAACTACTACAAGTTTTTTATTTCTCAAAAAGAGAAGAGTAGCATTCGATACAAAAATACACTAATACTTCCTCCATTCCTAAATATAAGACCTTTTAAACATTTCACTATGGACAACATACGGAGCAAAATAAGTGAATCTATACTCTAAAATGTGTCTATATACATCCGTATGTAGTTCATAATAAAATCTCTAAAAGGTCTTATATTTAGAAATGGAGGGAGTAACAAGTTAATGAACTTTTGTTTTCTCCACATACGTACCTTCCGCGCAGACGGCTGGATGATTGCTTGCGTGTCGGCTTCGAATTCATCAATCATGTCGGAAATCTCATACATGAAGTCCTTGAGCCGCTTCAACCACAGACGTGTCGATTTATCCGTGATCGACCGCCTCTCGGCGTCCTCAAGGAGGGCATCGATACCCTCCAGCACCATGTTCATCTTGTTCAGGTCCTCATCGAAGTTCATCTTCAGGGCAATCTGACCACCAATCACCGAACAAATCTGCTCACCCACCACCTTGAGGATGGCAGCGGCAAGCATGCCACCAAGCTCCGCCATGGCTGCTGCTTGCGCCTGGTCTCACGTCGGGGGGGTTCAAGCTAGGTTGTGGGAGCAAGAATGGTAGGGTAAGACGTTTGTGAAGTGTGTGATTGGTAATCTTATTGCATAGTGCATCAAGCTATAGTCAACTCTATGCCGAGTCTTCATCTTGTACGCATTTTATACCATTTTGTACATATATGAACTGCTGTACACAAATATTAACAATTGTACGCATCGTGCGCACGATTTGTGCGGCCCCTTCCTCCAGAGAGCCTGAGACTTGATCCGGTCTTTGTTACTTTTGTTTTGTTTTGCATATTGAGCACATACGCTAATGAACCTCTACATGTTGACAAAGCTATAGAAATGACGATGATACCTTTTTTTTAGAAAAGGAGACAATGCCCTGGCCTCTGCATCGAGAGATGCATGCAGCCCTTTATTAAAAAAGAAACCAGTCCGAAACGAGTACAGCAATCTGAGAACAAAGAACAAAAAAAAAAGAGATACAAAGCGCCCAATGCGCCCAACCAGCGATGGTATAATAAGAAGATGACTAGCCACCTATCCTATTAGCCTGCCGCCATTCAAACCGGTTAAAGATACCCTGTGCTACCATCTCCCAGCGGACACACCCAGTAACCATAAGCTCCCTGGTTTCCGCAGGAGTGAGTAATGACCACGTGCGGATCAGTGCGGTAGCCCTGAAGATAACCTGCAAAAAATTGATAGATGTGCATCTGTTAAACACTAAATCATTCCTGCAGTTCCAAACTGCCCACGGTAATGCACAAGCTCCCACACGGACACTCTTTGCCAAATGACCACCAACTCCTTCTACCCACGTCCCAAACAACGTGTTGACACTAGTGGGGGGTTGATATTGAAAGCAATGTGTATAGAACGCCATAGAATTTTAGCCATCGGGCATTGAAAAAGAGGTGCTTGATAGTTTCCTTATTGTCACAAAAATTGCATCGCTGGTTGCCTTTCCAGTTACGTTTTGCCAAGTTGTCTTTCGTTAAGATAACACCTTTATGGATGAACCACATAAAGATCTTTATTCTCAACGAAACTTTGACCTCCTAGATATGTTTGGATCTTGGAATGTACCCCGAATCTGTAAGATGAAGGTACATAGACTTTACCGAAAAGGCTCCATTCTTAGTTAGCTTCCAATGAATAGTGTCCGGCCTATCCGACAATTGGATTTGCATTAACCTTCTAACTAAGTGTAGCCAGCTGGTCCATCTTTCCCCGATCAAAGATCTACGGAACTGAATATTTAGAGGCGTGTGGCTCAAAATTGCCGCAACCGACGCTTGTCTGCGTTGGACAATATTGTATAACTACGGATATTCCAGTGCTAGGGGCACATCCCCTAACCATCTATCCTCCCAGAATCAAGTTGATTCACCATTAGCAATGACAAACCTAGTCTGGTTAAAAAACGCGTTTTTACACCTCATCAATCCTTTTCAGAATGGAGAATCATTCGGTTTAACGGTCACCTGAGCTAAGGTCTTATGTTGCAAGTATTTATTCCTTAGAATTTGCACCCACATGCCTTCGGTTTCTACCGAAATTCTAAACAACCATTTACTTAGCAGGCATCTGTTTTTAACCTCTAAATTCTCCACCCCTAAACCCCCTTGATCTCTGGGTCTGCAAATGATGTCCCATTTAATAAGCCTATACTTTGTTTTCACTTCATCACTCTGCCAAAAAAAACGTGACCGGTAGAAATTTAACCTCTTCCTTACCCCCACAGGTAACTCGAAAAAGGACAGGAGGAACATCGGCATACTGGTTAATACTGAATTAACAAGTACTAAACGTCCTCTATAAGATAAAAGCTTGCCTTTCCAGCAACTGAGCTTCTTTTCAAATCGGTCTTCTGAAAGTGCGTTATATCGACTAGAGGGGGGATGAATAGGAGATTTTTAGAATTTCATCACTGAGGAAATTCCTTTTGAGGAAATTCCTCACTGATGACTAACTTACAGCGGAAACAGTAAAGGATCAGAAATGCAAAGTTTCACAACAGCAATTTTTCAGAGTGAAGAATGTGAAAACATATTGCACAGTGAGCAGGCACGCAGAATACAGATGAGAAATGACTAACGTGAAGAATTTGGGGTTGAGGAAATTCGGAGAAAGTCTTCAGCAAATTCTTCAAACAGACACAGTGAAAGTCATCAACACATAATACGGGAAAGTAAAGAGTTGAGGAATTAGAACCCGTTTCTTAGTGAAGACAGTCGTTGATGACCCAGTTCCAACTGTTGTGACAGTCGTACATCTGGTTTGGAGCGGCTTGGTATTAAAACCAAAGGACACCCAGTCCCGGGACACACAGTCCCTACCGTACTCTCCTTGAGCTAAGGACACACAGTCCTCGCCCAACACTCATGGTAAGTCTTCAGGGCAGACTTCCAAAACCCTCACAAACTAGGTCACCCGACGATCCACAATTCACTGCTGGAAAGCTCTAGACCATGACGCCTAACCGTCTGGAGGATGCACAGCCCTCAAAGGTAAAAGGCTTCAGTCCCACACAGGAACAACTTCTTCAGTGATGCTCAATCACTAGGTTTGGTTTGTGGTTTCGGTGGGTGGTGTATTTCCTCACTGATGAATTACTCTCGAAGAGTCTGAGGAATTTGGGTTGCTCTTATGACAAGTGTCAGTTCCTAACGGAGCAGCCAACCAGCTAGTGGTTGTGGGGGTGGCTATTTATAGCCTGGGAGCATCCCGACATGATTTGACACTAATGCCCTTAGATAATATGACCGTTGGAGTGGATAAGACCAGTGACTTGGTGTGGTTATCGAAACGGTCGGAACCCTCAACTGTGAGAGTCCTCATGTCACTCATATTCCTCACTTGAGGCTTTTGATAGGATTAGGCTTGGGTTGAGCATCATGAGGAAATTCATTCCATAGTGTAACTTCGACCCCCTTTAACAGTACGGTGTTCCTATTACTCAAATGCGAAGAAAGTAAAACAGAAAGTGTAAATCTTCATGCTTCAAATTCTTCAGAATGATTTTCTTCAGGAGCCACCGGACTTCTCAATATCAGTATCTTCATGAGGAATATCAATTTCATCGCAGATTCCTCGCGATTCATTTCTTTAGCTTCAAACCAATTTCTTCAACTGAAGACATATATTTTTAGGGGTCGATATTCTTCAAATATCTCAAACTCCTCAATGACTTATAGATCCTGTGTACACTCACAAACACATTAGATACTTAACCTATAAGTCTTCAAACCACCAAAATCACTAAGGGGCACTAGATGCACTTACAATCTCCCCCTTTTTGGTGGTTGATGACAATTAGGTTAAGTCTTCAACAGGGATTTAAAAATATGAAGTGTAAATACTCATTTAAGGAATTTGAAAACAAGATTCAGAGAGACTCCCCCTGAAGATGTGCATATCTTGAGGATTTTGCTTTTCACAGCAAATGCACATTGATGATTTATATCATGGAGATCTCCCCCTGAGTCTTGTAAATAATGCAAACATATAACATATCATTTGAAGAAAATGAAGATGCATGATGGCAAATGGTATCTGACGAATTCCAGCATGCGTGCATTAAAACTTGAAGAATAAGCATGCGAAGAAAAACGTTCAAAAGCGTCAGAGTACCATCGGGCTTAAGTTACAACTCATTACATAAAAACTTCAGAAGAGCCAAGAGTTTGTAACTTAAATATAGTTTATAAGCCCCAAAAAAATATCCCGCTTGAAACTAACTCTCGAGTTTCTCTCCCTTTGTCATCAAGTGACAAAAAGGGACAAACTGAGGACTAACGCCCGTGAAGACTTCATTTCTTGGCGGTTGAGGAAGAGTCGTGATGCTTCTTGGGAGTAGTCTTCTTCCTTGGGCCGGTTGCAGTGTCCAGCTGTTCTTCATCAGATTCAGCAGTGCGGAATGAAGAAAAGGAACTGTCTTCAAGGTCTGGCACTGGAATGGGCCTGAACTTCTTCTTGGGAGGTCACGACCAGTCAAAGTCTCGCTCAAAGTCCATTTATTCAAGCTCAGTCTGAGTCCTCAGATGTGCAAGTGTAGCCCAAGTGTGGTCAAAAACCTCATGCAGATAGTGATGGTTAATCTTCACATAGTTCTGTGTTTCAGTGAGGGTTTTCACAATGGCACCAAACTGGCGTTTGACCCATTTGTGGTTACGATCCACCTTCTGGTGAAGACTGAGGAGGAGCTCTCTGGTATTCAGCACGCGAGGAGGAACGGGGCTTGCTGGACGAGTCTCAGTATCGTCCCATGAAGAATAAGCTTCTGGCTCTCTGAACTGGCCATCAAGGGGCATGCTGCCTTCTTCAATCATAGATTTTCCTTTTCCTTCAATGAGCTCGAAAGTCTTCTTGTTGACCCGGATAGGAGGCATATAACCAACATGGTTTTGACAATCAGCGTGAAAGTTGATGCATGTCCTTGTCCTGATGAATCTCATGATCCACGGGGCATATATCTTGTGATCAAAGGGGCACATGGCATTGTCGGTCAAAGTCCTCAAGAAGAAATCATGGATATTGATAGGAATACCGTGAATGATGTTGAAGAGTATATTTTTCATGAGGCCTACAACATCTTCTTCATTGTCATGGCCTTTGATTGGTGCGAGCACACTGCAGAGGATTCTGTAGACAGACCGGGGTGTGTACTTGAGCTCGTGGACGAGGAAGGTTGTTCTTGAAGATTTGCCTTCAGCCAAAGGCTTCATGAGGACTTCCATCATCCCATTTGGCAGCTCACGCTCACCATAAAGTTTCACAGCCCCATCTGAGGGAATTGGTACGGGCAGTTCTCTGAGGAGTTCAGAAGCAGGAGCCTTGTAGTGAGTGTTTTGTGACATCCAGTCAAACACCCAAGTGTTGATGTCTTCAGGGTTGCCAGATATGTGAAGAGTGGCATAGAACTGAAGAATAAGCTCGATGTTCCAGTCTGATATGTCTGAGCACATTGGGAGCAAACCTGCATCGTGGAGTACACTGAGGACTGGCTCCAGGCATGGTATTGCTTCAAGTTCAACATGAGGAATATGCATGTGCTGGAATATCTTGTTTCGTCCACAGAGCACAGAGGCATAATAGTTCATCTGAGTCCTTGTCCAAAACTTCATATGTCTCATTTGAGGCTTTTCATAAGGGTTCTCTCTGATGAAGTACATGCGTTCTTCAAAGAAATTTTCTTTCTGAAACTTTGGACGCTTGGAGAAAGGCTGACGTTGAACTGGCTGAAGATTTTGCTGAGGAGTAGGGGGGAGACAACAATAGCAGTCACTGGGTTGAGCACAACGAATGCATTGTCTTGGGCGGGTGCATTTTCTTCGGCATTTTCCCTAGGGTGAGGAATTTCAGCAGCTGGTACTTCAGGCTGAGGAGATGATGCTTGCTCTGGCTGTGCTTCAGGCTGAAGAAATTTCTGCTTCTTTCTCATTGAAGGAGTTGGATCAGCCTGTTCCTCATCTTGAGGAGTCTGCTCAGAGTGTTGAATTTCGTCAGCTTGAGGATTTTCAGCTTGTTTTTCCTCATCTGCCTTTGTAGCTGGGTCATCAATGACGACCATTTCATAGGAAGGGGCGACATTGAGAGGCACCGGGTCCAGAGGAGCAGTTTCTTCAATTTCTTTGAGGCGCTTTGCCTCTGTTTCTTCTACTGCTGAGGAGGCTTTTCTCTTCTTGGCTTCCTTTTCAGCAGCCTTTGTTTTCTTCACGTCTGATACAGAAGGAATTATCTTCTTCACCTTTGAAGCTTTGGGTGAAGGTGTTCTCTCTACAGTTTCTTCAGCTGGTATTGAGGAACCAGCTGGAACAGAGTCATCAGCCTGCTTTGATGAAGCAGCTGGAACAGGAGCAGTCTCATCAGTGGCAGCAAGTTCATCAGTTGGAGTTTCCATGATGATTTCTTCAATGGCCGATTCATCAACACGGCGCTCTAGGTGTACTTCTTCAGCTTGAGGAGTTTTCTCCTCATGAGGAGATTCATCTGCTGGCTCCTCGATCAAGAGCTGAGGAGTTGGTGCTGGGGGTGCGGTTCTCTTGTTGTAGTCATCAACAGCACTAGTGGCCAGCTTGATGAAATTGCTCTTGAGGTTTTTGCGATCTGACAGCTTGGCGTACTTGTCAGTCAATTTTTACAGCTCTGCCTGTGTTGTCACCAGTGCATCAGGAGTCAGTTTGAGGAGATTCTGCCTGAGGAATTTCTCCTTTTTGATCTTTGCAACTTTGGCCTGCCTGGCCTGCTGTTCTTTCCACTTGGCTTCATTGATGAAAGTGGTTACCATGTGACTGATGCCAGGCGGAAGCTTCAAGTCATCAATAGGAGTGTTTGGGTCCTCATACCAGATATTGATGTAGTCAAGGAGGACTTTGGGGTCCATGGCCATAGGAATAGCACTGCCTGATGCTTGAGCTACTCTTTCTTGCTTGTTTCTGATGATGGCTTGCAGGGTTTCATCATCATATTCATCACTTCCCTCTGATGCAGACGGGACTGTGATGATTTTGCTGGGGCTGGGCAGAGGTGCACGTTCAGCAATTGCCAAAGTCTTCGCAGGAGGTGTTGAAGAATTTGTCTCTGAGCTGGTTGCAGCTGGGAGTGAGGAGCTGGAGCTGGCGGTCGTAGGCTTCACGACTTGCTTCTGTACTGGTCTTTCTTGAGGCTTTGGAAGAGGAGCTGAGGATTTTGACGCTGATGGTTTTGATGTTGAAGGTTTTGGTAATGAGGGTTTTGTGACAGAAGCCTGAGCAGACTTCTCTTGAGGCTTTGGAGCCCTTGGCTTTGATGGCACAGACTGCTTTTGAGGAATTTCTGAGCCTGAGGTTTCTGCAGCTGAGGAATTAGCAGCACCTGAGGATTCATTAAATTTCCTCACTGCAACTTCTGCCTGCTTCTTGAGCTTAGCCAGATGCTTTTCCTTTTCATCTGGATAGTCATCAATGGTCTTGAGACTTGAGGGATGTGCTACTTGATGATCCTCAAGTGGGGCCCTTGTGCCAGGAGGCTTCAAAGCGAATTTCTTCGCATATTTGGGAGTCACAAACCTGTAATTCTTCCATTCCTTCGCCCATCGGCGTTCAATCTTCTGCAGTCGTATCTTTCTCTTGGCCATTGTCTCATTTTCATCAGGCGTGCAATAGTCCAAGTAAATGTCCTCAGGGATATCAGCAGCTGTTTTTTGCTCAAGTTTCTTTCCTCCCTTCTGTTTTCTGTCTTCCTCCATTTTCTTCAGTTGAGGATTTTGCTGATGATTTTGAACTCTTGAGGATTCTGATGAGCCTTGAAGAGTTTCTTCCAGAAACGCTGCAAATGAGTTAATGTGATGAGAACCGAGAGATTCATCAGCTGACATGTGTGTACCTGTGAACAGAGTATGGTTGCGAGGAATTTGGAGAGGTCATATGCGTTCTCAGATTTGAAGAAAATGGAAAAGTTTGACAGTTTGAGGAATATAACCATTGGTTGAGGAATTTGCCTAACCATACTGTTCTTGGGTTCCAGAGTTGTACAGATCCGAAAATTCGCACAATTGAGGAATCTCGTGATAATCTTAGATGCTTAGCATAGTTCATCAATGATTGTGGTGATAGGTAGTGTTTGAGGAATCAAGTGCGCATCATATCTTGAGGAAAAACAGATTTCACATAGAAGATGTAAAATTTTAGATCTAACTTGCTGTAAAAATGGGATATATTTACCCTGGAAGGTGCGCACGAAGAACACAGAAAGTTGTGTGTGGAGAGGCTCTTCGTTCGAGTGTCCAATGCACCCTAACTCGGCGACAGAGGACGTCTACGGCGGCGGAGGACGAAGATGGTCCGACTCCGGCGTGGTTCTGGCGACAGAGAAGTCGAGGCAGTGAAGCTCTTCCTCACCGGCGACGAGACTACCAGCGGTGGCGCTAGGGTTCGGTGGAGTGTGCTATGGCAGGAGAGCGATCAGGCGAAGAAGAGGATGCCGAGGGGGATAAGGACATATTTATAGCCAAAAGTTACTGTTGGCGCGAGAATGTCGGGCCAAATAGCCCCTGCCTCTACGTCTCCGCAGGACACGTGTAGCTCCCATACGATGCGGTGGAGATAGTGGAGATCGTGGTTATCCGATCGTGGGAAGTGGGGGTTCAGTTACTGTGTCTTTAAAGAAACAATTTTTGAAGATTTGAGGATTTTCGTTCCAAAATCATCAGCTGACAAGGATGCAGTGAGGATTTTGAACAATGTTTCAAGTAGAACGCATATGAAGAATTGAATAGACTGGATAAGTATAGCATAGAGGGAAAGTAGGGTCCGATCACATTCACTTAGCACAAACATCAACTTGAAGAAATAGCAATAAGTGAATGCTGTTGAGGACTAGAAATCACAGTCTATCTAGTCAAATGAAAGTCATCAGGTGTTTTTGAAGATTTTGTAATAAATCATCACAACGAAGAACAGCTGTTTTGAAGAAAAACGCATTGTGAGGAACTTGATCATTTGAAGAAAATCAACTTGAGGAATTTCACATTGGGCGATGGCGTTACCCACCATATAAGAATGTTGATTACAGACGCCGCGTACAATTGCCGTAGGGCCCTGAGAATCAATTTCTTCGTTAATTTCTTCACATTCAGAGTGACATTCTTCATCAGTTGATGAAAATCGATTCATCATGTGTGGCACATCTAAGTCATCAACTTTGCATAAGTGTTAGGATGTGTGCATGTTTTTACAGAACATTTGAAGATTCTAAGATATTTAGCTCACACCGCAACTTGCAAAACCTTTTCTCATCCAAGGGCTTAGTGAAGATATCTGCCAGTTGATCATCAGTCTTCACATGGTCGATGAGGATTGCCCTTGAGGACATGGTCCCGAAGAAAATGATGACGAATCTGGATGTGCTTGGTCTTCGGGTGCTGTACTGGGTTGTATGCAATCTTGATAGCACTCTCATTGTCACAGTAGAGAGGTACATTCTTCATGTTGATGCCGTAGTCCTTGAGGGTTTGCTTCATCCATAGCAATTGAGCACAGCAAGAACCAGCAGCAATGTACTCATCTTCAGCAGTGCAGAGTGATACGCAGTTCTGCTTCTTTGAGGACCAGCAAACTAGTGATCTTCCGAGGAAATGGCATGTGCCTGAAGTCGACTTGCGATCCACACGGTCACCAGCATAGTCTGAATCAGAATACCCTACCAGATGAAGATTGGAGCCCTTGGGATACCATAATCCTAGTTTGGTGTGTGAGCTAAGTATCGAAGAATATGTTTCACAGCCTTATGGTGTGATTCCTTTGATTTTGCTTGAAAACGTGCACACATGCAAACACTAAGCATTATATCTGGCCTAGATGCACATAGATACAATAAGGAGCCAATCATAGAACGGTATACCTGTTGATCGAAATCTTTACCATTTTCATCAGTGCCGAGGTGGCCGTTGGTAGGCATCGGAGTCTTGACACCTTTGCATTCGTGCATGTCGAATTTCCTCAGAACATCCTTGAGGTATTTCTCCTGTGATATGAAGATTCCATTGCTTTGTTGACGAATTTGTAGTCCTAAGAAGAATTTCAGCTCCCCCATCATGGACATCTGATATTCTTCACTCATCATGTAGGCAAATTCATCATTGTATCTTTTGTCAGTACAGCCAAATATGATATCATCGACATATATTTGACATACAAACAACTCATTATCATAGGATTTTGTGAAAAGAGTTGGATCGAGTGAACCAAGTTTGAAGCCTTTCTTCATGAGGAATTCCTTCAATGTATCATACCATGCCCGAGGGGCTTGCTTGAGGCCATACAGAGCCTTTTTGAGTCTGAAGACTTTGTCTGGATTCTTTGGATCCTCAAAACCTGGAGGCTGAGCAACATATACTTCTTCCTCAAGCTTACCATTGAGGAATGCACTTTTCACATCCATTTTTGATATAAGGTGATGTTATGATGATTAGCATAAGCAAGTAATATTCGAATAGCTTCAAGTCTAGCAAGAGGTGCAAAAGTTTCATCGAAATCTATTCCTTCAACCTGGGTGTAGCCTTGGGCTACAAGTCGTGCCTTTTTCCTCACCACTTGACCGTCCTCATCTTGCTTGTTTCGGAAAATCCACTTGGTGCCAATGATGTTGTGCTTGCGAGGATCTGGTCGTTTGACGAGCTCACATACGTCATTCAGCTTGAATTGAAGAAGTTCGTCTTGCATAGCTTGAATCCACTCCGGTTCCAGAAAATCCTCGGGAACTTTTGAGGGTTCTGTGATGGATACAAAGGAGAAATGCCCACAAAAGTTAACTAAGTGTGAAGCTTTTGAGCGAGTGAGAGGACCTGGCGCGTTGATGTCGTTGAGGATTTTGTCAAGTTCTACTTCGTTCGCAATCCTCGGATGAGCTGGTTGACGATTTTGTCTAGGCTAAGGAATTGGTGCTGGTGCAATTCCTCAGGAGCATCTTCTTGATTTTTATCAGCGATGGGAATCGTTTCTTCACCAATTTCCTCAGTGGGGACAATGTCTTCAGTAGGCTTGAGCTTTATTGCTTCCTCAGGAGACAGCTTATCTGGATCAGAAGGCAATTGCTCTCTTTGCGAGCCATTAGTTTCATCGAACCGCACATCTACAGTCTCAACAACTTTGTTGTGATAGTTGTTGAAGACTCTGTAAGTGTGCGAGTCCTTTCCATAACCGAGCATAAAACCTTCATGTACCTTAGGTGCAAATTTTGAGCTATGGTGAGGATCTCTAATCCAGCATTTTGCACCGAAGACTTTTAAATAACTTACATTGGGTTTCTTGTCAGTGAGGAGTTCATATGAGGTTTTCTTGAGGAATTTGTGAAGATATACCCTATTGATGATATGACATGCAGTGTTGATTGCTTCAGGCCAAAAGCGACGAGGAGTGTGATATTCTTCAAGCATAGTTCTAGCCATTTCAACCAGAGTCTTGTTCTTCCTTTCGACGACACCATTCTGCTGAGGAGTATAAGGAGCAGACAATTCGTGAGTAATACCAAGTTCATCAAGATAATCATCAAGACCAATGTTTTTGAACTCGGTTCCATTATCACTCCTGATATGTTTGATCTTGATGCCAAAGTTCGTCGAGGCCCTTGAAGAAAATCGTTTGAAGATTTCCTGCACTTCAGTTTTATACACTATGATATGCACCCAAGTATATCTGGAATAATCATCAACTATGACGAAGCCATATAAAGATGCTGCATTGGTTAGTGTGGCATAGTGAGTAGGTCCAAATAGATCCATATGAAGCAATTCTAATGGACGTGTAGTAGTCATGATAGTCTTAGAGGGATGCTTGGATCTGGTCATTTTCCCAGATTCACAAGCACCGCAGAGATGATCCTTGAGGAATTTGACTGATTCGATGCCGATGACATGCTTCTTCTTCGCGAGCGTGTGCAAATTCCTCATGCCTGCATGACCTAGTCTTCGGTGCCACAACCATCCTTCTGAGGTTTTTGCTAGTAAGCAAGTGGCTGGTTGAGGACCTGTAGAGAAATCAACAATGTACAAATCCCCTCTTCTTACACCTTCGAAGACTTTGGATTTGTCAGATTCCATGATGACTACACATCTATATCTACCAAAGATAACAATCATATCAAGATCACAAAGCATTGAGACTGACATAAGGTTAAAACCAAGGGATTCAACAAGCATCACTTTGTCCATATGCCTATCCTTGGAAATAGCCAATTTGCCAAGTCCCAATACCTTGCTTTTACCTTTGTCAGCATATGTGATTTGCTTCAGAGGTTATGGAGTTAGTGGCATATTCATCAGTAAGTTTTTATCACCAGTCATGTGATGTGTGCAGCCACTATCAAGAACCCACTCAGTATTCTTGGGTTTGTCATCCTGCAGATGAATTAGTACAGCTTACCATCTCATATGCTTCAGATTTGAAGAATATGATACTAATTTCATCAGATCAGTAATTTCATCATAACAGAAATGTAAGGACGAGTGAAATATCTCTATTTCATCAATCATTAGCTTGCGTCCTATCAAGCATTTCCTCAGGTCTCCAGTAAATTCTTCAGATGATGATTTTCATCTGGAGACCTGACCTGCAGAAGTGATTAGTTAGATTTCTTCACCACCCACATCTGAAGGGGTGGCAAAGCATTCATCATCCTGCGAGCACCATATGAGAAAGGTGGCATTGAAGCCAATGCACTTCTCTTAACAGTAGGGGGATTAAAGTACTCATATGAATATGCAGAGAATTGATTTGAGGATTTATGAACATAGTGATTTGAGGAGTAACGCTCATATTCATATTCCTTGTAGTTTCCAGTAGCAGCAACCCATGAGGTTTTGGGATATTGCTCAGGTTTCCAATAAGATCCAGCAGCATTTAATTTCCTCTCAAAGGCAATTCCTTCTTTCCTCGGGTTCCTGTTCAAGATCTGCTTTTTGAGCACATCACAAAGGGTTTGATGTCCTTTGAGGCTTTTGTACATGCATGTCACGTACAATTCCTTCAACCCTGCATTTTCATCAGTAACATTTGTGTTTTCCTCAAGTGAGGAAATAGACACAACAGGTGCAGTTGAAGAATTTGTAGCAATTGTAGCATTTGATGATTTTGGTGAGGAATTAGCAATTTCGCGTTCAATGCATTTAAGACATGGAGGAATAAATTCAACTTGACTAGCGCTGATCTGTTGAGCTAGTAATGAATCATTTTCCATACGAAGATCATCATGAGACACCCTCAGCTTCTCAAGATCAAGCTTCCTTTGAAGAAATTCATAGGAAAGCTTCTCATGATCAGTGAGGAGTGTATCATAACGATCCTGAAGATTATCAAATCTAGACTGAAGACTTTTCATGTCATCAGTGAGGATTTGGGTAAGGTTCATTTCGTCATTCAACAAATCATCACTTTTATCTAGCAGTTTCTGAAGCTTTTCCAGAGCAGTTTGTTGTTTAGTGGCAATGATTGCAAGTTTACTGTAACTGGGTTTCTTATAATTATCAGGTTCACAGTCACTTGAATCAGAGGAGGAGGCATTATTTGGTACCTTTGAACCCTTTGCCATGAATAAATAGGTTGGAGCGAAGTCATCAGCATAGTCATCAATATGGATGGTGCAATCATTTTCTTCAATATTGAAGATTGACTTGCTGACGAAAGTGGTTGCTAGTGCAAGACTAGCCTGTCCAGATTCTGAGTCTTCTTCAGAACCATCTTCTTCATCACCTTCCTCTGATTCTGCCTCGGAGTCCATTTCCTTGCCAATAAGTGCCCGAGCCTTTGTGAAACTAGTCTTCTTGTGTGATGAGGGCTTTGAAGATGAGAATTTTGAAGATTTCTTCTTCTTCTTTGAGTCATCAGAACTGTCATCCTTGTATTTCTTCTTCTTTGATTCCTTTCCCCATCGGGGACAATCAGCAATATAATGACCTGATTTCTTGCACTTGTGACAGGTTCGTTTCTTGTAGTCCTCAGATGAAGATTCTGATTTCCTCATGTCTCTTCTTGAAGATTTACCGAACTGGCCACGTCGTGTAAATCTCTAGAATTTCCTCACGAGCATAGCAAGCTCCTGTCCAAATTCTTCAGGGTCACAAATGTTGTCATCTGTGTCTTCTTCTTCAGATGAGGAAATTGCTCTAGCCTTCAGTGCACGTGGTCTGGAATAGCTTTGTCCCTATAGATCTCTCTTTTCTTCTAGCTGGAATTCATGAGTATTTAGCCTTTCAAGTATATCAGCTGGATCCAGCATCTTTTAGTCTGGTCTTTCTTGAATCATCAGAACTAAAGTGTCAAATGAAGAATCCAAAGATCTCAGCAGTTTCTTCACAACTTCGTGATCAGTGATGTCTCGAGCTCCCAGTGCTTGCAGTTCATTTGATATGTCAGTGAGGTGATCAAAGGTGTCTTGGCAGCTTTCATTGTCATGTCTCTTGAAGCGACTGAAGAGATTGCGAAGAATATCAACACGAGAGTCACGCTGGGTTGATACTCCTTCATTTACCTTGCACAGTCTCTCCCAGATCAGTGTTGCAGAGCCCAAAGCACTTACTCTTCCAAACTGGCCTGGGCTCAGATGGCCACAGATGATGTTCTTCGCTTGAGAATCGAGTTGCTTGAATTTCTTCACATCAGTCGTAGTGACACTGGCAGAGATAATGGGGACACCATTTTCCACAATATACCAGAGATCATTATCAATAGCTTGTAAATGCATTTGCATTTTGTTCTTCCATAAGGGAAAGTTCTTTCCCTCGTAGGTAGGACATGCTGCAGTCACCTTAAACATGCCTGCAATCGACATAACTAAAACTCCAGGTGGTTAAACCAAAATCACACAGAACAAGGGAGTACCTTGCTCTGATACCAATTGAAAGTGCGTTATATCGACTAGAGGGGGGGTGAATAGGATATTTTTAGAATTTCATCACTGAGGAAATTCCTTTTGAGGAAATTCCTCACTGATGACTAACTTACAGCGGAAACAGTAAAGGATCAGAAGTGCAAAGTTTCACAACAACAATTTTTTAGAGTGAAGAATGTGAAAACAGATTGCACAGTGAGCAGGCACGCAGAATACAGATGAGAAATGACTAACGTGAAGAATTTGGGGTTGAGGAAATTCGGAGAAAGTCTTCAGCAAATTCTTCAAACAGACACAGTGAAAGTCATCAACACATAATACGGGAAAGTAAAGAGTTGAGGAATTAGAACCCGTTTCTTAGTGAAGACAGTCGTTGATGACCCAGTTCCAACTGTTGTGACAGTCGTACATCTGGTTTGGAGCGGCTTGGTATTAAAACCAAAGGACACCCAGTCCCGGGACACACAGTCCCTACCGTACTCTCCTTGAGCTAAGGACACACAGTCCTCGCCCAACACTCATGGTAAGTCTTCAGGGCAGACTTCCAAACCCTCACAAACTAGGTCACCCGGCGATCCACAATTGACTGCTGGAAAGCTCTAGACCATGACGCCTAACCGTCTAGAGGATGCACAGCCCTCAAAGGTAAAAGGCTTCAGTCCCACACAGGAACAACTTCTTCAGTGATGCTCAATCACTAGGTTTGGTTTGTGGTTTCGGTGGGTGGTGTATTTCCTCACTGATGAATTACTCTTGAAGAGTCTGAGGAATTTGGGTTGCTCTTATGACAAGTGTCAGTTTCTAACGGAGCAGCCAACCAGCTAGTGGTTGTGGGGGTGGCTATTTATAGCCTGGGAGCATCCCGACATGATTTGACACTAATGCCCTTAAATAATATGACCGTTGGAGTGGATAAGACCAGTGACTTGGCGTGGTTATCAAAACGGTCGGAACCCTCAACTGTGAGAGTCCTCATGTCACTCATATTCCTCACTTGAGGCTTTTGATAGGATTAGGCTTGGGTTGAGCATCATGAGGAAATTCATTCCATAGTGTAACTTCGACCCCCTTTAACAGTACGGTGTTCCTATTACTCAAATGCGAAGAAAGTAAAACAGAAAGTGTAAATCTTCATGCTTCAAATTCTTCAGAATGATTTTCTTCAGGAGCCACCGGACTTCTCAATATCAGTATCTTCATGAGGAATATCAATTTCATCGCAGATTCCTCGCGATTCATTTCTTTAGCTTCAGACCAATTTCTTCAACTGAAGACATATATTTTTAGGGGTCGATATTCTTCAAATATCTCAAACTCCTCAATGACTTATAGATCCTGTGTACACTCACAAACACATTAGATACTTAACCTATAAGTCTTCAAACCACCAAAATCACTAAGGGGCACTAGATGCAGTTACATCTTCGATACATTTCCACTCCTTGTTTGTTAGTTTCCGGTGGTGGATAGGCACACCCAAATAAGTAAACGGAAAGGTCCCACACTCACACCCAAACAATTGGTTATAAGTGAGCTGTTTCGCTTTTGCCCTTCCAAAACAAAATATTTCACTTTTGTTGAAGATAATCTTTAACCCAGACAACTGTTCAAACAAGCATAAGATGAGTTTCATATTTCGGGCCTTCTCTAAATCATGCTCCATAAAGATAATAGTATCATCGGCATACTGTAAGATTGAGACACCCCCATCCACGAGATACGGTACAAGTCCTCCTATTAGATCTTTGTCACTAGCCCTCCTAATCATCAAGGCCAACATGTCTGCAACAATGTTGAAAAGAATTGGCGACATAGGATCCCCTTGTCGCAGACCCTTAAGTGTGTGGAAAAAATGACCCACGTCATCATTAACTTTGATACCGACACCGACTTTTTTAATGAAACAGTCTACATGCTTCCGCCATAGCTGGTCAAACCCCTTCATACGTAGGGTTTGTTGCAAGAAAGACCATTTAACTTTATCGTACGCCTTTTCAAAATCTACCTTGAAGATAACCCCATCTAGCTTCTTCGAGTGAATTTCATGTAATGTTTCATGCAAAACAACTACCCCTTTCAGGATGTTCCGTCCAGGCATGAACGTCGTCTGCGTCGACTGGACCACCGAGTGAGCGACCTGAGCTAACCGATTAGTACCCACATTTGTGAACATCTTGAAGCTAACATTGAGCAAACAAATAGGGCTAAATTGTTCAATATGTGTCGCCCCCTCTTTCTTCGGTAACAACGTAATGGTACCAAAATTCAAATGAAAGAGTTTTAGTCGTTCGCAAAATAGGTCATGAAACAGTGGCATTAGGTCATCCTTGATGATAAACCAGCATTTCTTATAGAACTCAGCCGGAAAGCCATCCGGACCAGGAGCTTTGCTATTTTTAATTTGTCCAATTGCTTCAAGCACCTCTTTCTCCGTGAAAGGAGCGGATAGTATCTCATTGTCGGCATCTCCGAGTTGAGGAATATCCACTACCATTTGCTCATCCATAGTGATAGAAGAGTTAGCCGACGCTCCAAAGAGCTGTCTATAATAAGTTGTGATGTACAATTTTAAGTTCTCGTGACCCACTATTGTACCCTCATCCTGTTCAAGCTGCACAATCCTCTTTTTCCTATGTTTGCCATTCGCTATCAAATGGAAAAACTTCGTATTATTATCCCCATGGACAATCGTACGTACTTTAGCTCGAAGGGCCCATTTCATTTCCTCTTCTCGAATGAGTAACCGAACTCTCTGTTCGGCTTCATCCTTGGATGCCTTTTCATTTGCATCCAACACACCAGTCTCCGCTTTTCGATCAAGATCATCAATATACTTTAAGAGTCTATCCTGCTCCTCTTTGTATATCCCAAATTGATTTTTTGCCCAACCCCGGAGGAACTGTCGAAGATGTCTAATCTTGTTTTGCCATCTTTCAACATTGGACATCCCTCCACACCCGACATTCCATTCCCTAGCAATCATCTCCATGAATCCCTCTCTCAGGAACCAACTGGATTCGAATGAAAAATTGTTTTTATTACCCGAATGGATTGCATCCCCGGAATCCAGAAGTAATGGTGTATGATCAGAAAGGGCCCGATTAAGTGGACAAACAGAGACTAACGGGAACTTATGTTCCCACTCCATACTCGTGAGGACCCTATCTAGCTTTTTGAACGTTTGTTCTTGTAGGGAATTAGCCCAGGTATACTTTCTTCCTGAAAGTTCAATCTCCCTGCGATCCAGACTTTCAATAATAGTGTTAAACATAAATGGCCATCTGCCATCAAACTTATCATTGTTTTTTTTGTCTGAATGTCGAATAATGTTAAAATCACCCCCAACCAATAGAGGTAACTTTTCATCACAAATTCGAACCAAATCTGCCAGGAAATCCGGTTTCAGCTCTGCCTGGGCAGCACCATACACCGCTACTAGAGCCCATTGAAAACCGTCATTTTTTGAGCGCAGCCTAAACTTAACTGCAAACTCCCCCAACACCACTTCGCATACCTGAAGTGACTCACACCGCACCCCAAGTAAGATCCCACCAGATCTTCCTCTTGGGGGGAGATAGTGCCAGTCAAAGTCCACTCCTGCGGATAAGGTATTCAGGAACTGTGATGTAAAATTATCACGTCCAGTCTCCATGAGCGCGATAAAATCCAACTTATACTCTAAAGTAGCCTCCGTGAGAAATCTAATTTTAGCCAAGTCTTTTAGACCTCTGCTATTCCAAAAGATCCCTCTCATCTTTCATCATATAAAAAATTAGCAGTCTTAAACCTTGCACTCCTACGCACGGCCGAAACCGGATACACCTTCCGCTTCCAAGTGCGTTTAGGTTTTTCACTGCCAAGCCCCAGGTCCATATAACCCGGCTGGCCGTATTCATCTTTCTTAGGTAACAAATCGTGACTATACTCATCAAAGAGGTGATCGTCACCCTCCTCTGTACCCTCACCTGGAGCAAGATCCTCACATAGAGAATCCAACTCCCCAAAGCAGAAATTTTTGTATTATTCAAAGGTTTAGTCGCTGCCAGATTCCTGACTATGTCCAAGGCCCTATCTACTTCTAAGTCAAGTAGATCATTAATCGATTTGGCAACCTCTTTACCCGTGCTCCTAGAGAAACCCCAACCGAAGTAGAATTATTGATAATCTCTTGAGGCGTAAAATGTAAAATAGAATGGACTTTGTCAATAGACATACCTGTGGATGCTTCAACATCTCTCATCTTTGCCACGCGCTTAGCCCGTCCCATCTACAGGTCAACCACGTCAGGTTGGTCCTGAATCCTCTGACTAGACCTCGTGCCCTACGTCATCGGATTAGCTATACCTCCATACGCTATGACCTGGTCCACAGAAAATATTTCAATGTTGCCTTGTGTATTTGCAGTCCGAACAAGTCCCTCCTGCACATCATGTGGAATCATATCGCCCTCCGGCACCTGAGATCCGACAGTAACCGATCCCTGCAACACTGATGAGCAGTTGCGCTGAGCTGGTGCAACCTGCGCCTGAACGCCCAGCAGCTCCACGGCTCCCTACGGCTCATTGACTCCAGCAGCAGCGGGCACCTTCACTAGCGTCGAGCTCGCCTCTCGTCCAAGTGTGTCTGGTGCTGCAGCTAATCCCACTGAACCTCCCAACTCCGGCCAGACCGACCCGGATGTGAGCCCTGCATGCACATGCATTACCCCAGCAAGCTGTCCATCACCCTCCACTTGCTGCACTACCCCATTAGCCTGCATCTGTGTACCTACCGCATGCATATCAGCCTCGCCTTGCTCAGCTCCCAACTGACCTAGCTTTTTTCTTTCATCCTGGTGCTTAGTACTAGCCAAGTAGGAAGACAACGAGACGGCCGGCAGCACGCCGTTAATTGTTGCAGCCCCTGCTCCCGACGTTGGCAATTTCCCTAAATCTTTTGCAGGATAAAACGCAGCCCTGTACATCGGCGACGACCTTGACACGTCAATCTTCGCTGGAGCCGACACCGGCTCAAACGAGCCGAACTTTAGTTGGGACGTCGGAGGCAGTGACAGTGGCGTCCCTCCAACTCCCTTGCTCGCCTTACTATCGGGCGCTTTCTGCTTAGAGGAGTTAAAAAGGTCATCCTTTTCCTCGGATTCCCTAGCTCCCGCATCATCATCTTTATCCGTCATGTCGACATCTCCATTTGTGACCGAGTCCTTAAAGAGATCCGGACTCTCTATCTCCAATAGCAAAGTGTATCTCGCCCCCTCAAAGGTCCACATAACCTCATCCGGAACCAGTTGAATATCAATGACGTTTACTAGCATTCTCGCCACGCCTTTAGCTCTAGTGTAAATCATGTCCACCTTCTCCGTCTTACCGATGAGCGAGCCGAGGCTCCAAGTAATCAGATAATCATTAAGTGCCTTCGATGGAACTCCCGCAAAACGTACCCAAATCTGAGGAAGAGGAACTCCTTTCGGCTCCTCGGTCTTCCATGCATCAAACTCCAGTACACAACTTGTGCTTGGAATTCTACACATACCAAATTTGAGCAAGCGTGCAAGGTCCTCCTTGATAGCAAAGACTACTTTGAATACATTGTCTGCAATCAACACAGGTTCCCACCTAAAAGTTACTGAAACAAGCTCCCGAAGCTGTTGCATAATCTTTTCACTTGTCATATTCCCTCTCACAACAGTAACAGTCCCAACATACGCCGTGTCTGCCATGTGCGCCGTAGACGCTTCAGTCAAAGACTCAAAAAACATGAGTACTGGACAGCACACTCCGTATATACTAACCACCGGTATTGGTCCAACAGTGAGGGGGCATATAGTTGTCCCGTGTTTTGGCTTAAGAAGAAGATCACATAAATCAGCCTTGCACTCAGATACAAAGTGCCCCGTCTCACTACAATGATAGCAAATCATCTTCTCCTTTTTACGCACCCACTTTGTCGGACGCTCTCCCCCATCGGTCTTACCGACTAGCTCAACTTTATCCGCCATCGGTTTATCAGCCGTCATCACATGAGCAACCCCCTGCTCCTTGGTTACTTCCAAGGTAGTGATCTCCAGAGCCGAAACAACCGGTGGTAGAGGTGGCTTCGGCCGCCTCCCTCCTCCTCTACCAGCCCAATTGGGACGATACGAACCCCTCTTAGGATTAGGTCCCAACACCCCTTGGACGAAGTTGCCAGGAGGTCCCGAGAATCCACGTCCACCACCTCCATTACCTTGCCAAGGCTGACCACGACCTCCACCCGCCGATGTGGAGCCCCGGTGATGGCCATCTCCATATGCGTCCACCCCGTCATCTCCCCATCGACCTCGAGGTTGTACTCTGTGCGTATCCGTCTTGCCCGCCGGTTGCACATCAGCCCCAACCAATGGCGCGGTCTTGTCCTGCTGCGCCATGTGAGAACTTTGCCCCAAGGGCTTGCCTGTCTGCTGCAGAGGCTTAGAGGGCTGGCCCCTACCCACCATGATGTCGAGCGAGGACTCAGCAGGAGGAGGAACTCTCGCAGCCCTTCCTGGACCTAGCCGAGGGAACCCTGGCTTCGACGTGCCCCTGGAACTCGGCGGCGGCGTGACACAGACCTGCGTCTCGATCTGGGGCTCCTCGACGATACCTTGCACCGAAGAAAGACCGTGAGCGACTGTCGTTTGGGCCTCATACCCAAACACTGGCAGGCCCAGATCGCCCGCAAAACCTTCCGGCCCACAACCAGCAAGTTTAGATTTCAAAACAACACTAGCACGTCGTCCCGAGGATGACGACGCTTTCACCGGCACTTGCCTATCCCGTGCAGTAACCACCCGCTTTTCCTCCTGTTCTTCGTCTTGGCCATCTACCAATCCGGAGCAAAATAATCCGCTAAATTAATTGGATGAGATATTACCTTGGGAATAGGACCAATCCATGGACGAATCCCCTCCTTCGGCTTGGATGCTTTCCTCGACGGGCGCAAGTCAAGAACATGGCGTCGATGACCAGACGAGCAGCACTGATCCGCCGATGCTCCTATCGCCGGCCTATCGACCTGACCTTCTGAACGAACATGGATTTCGCCATTGGCTTCTTCATCGTCAACGACATCATCCTCGTCTCCCTGGTCTACTAGAACCCAGAAACGCCACCACATCGCACCGGAGTAATCGTAAGATCACAAACCTGAGGCGTGCCCTTGTCCTCGCGCCTCGCCTCCCAAGTGTTCCCAACCACCACTTGAACTCCATCAATCTCCAAATTGTCCCCCATCTTAGGGACCTGAATTCCCCTGCAAGTAAGTGCCTGTCAAAATGTCGTCATCTTCATCACGGACCGTGATCCAACGAGAAGGAAAATGAAGAACTATCGATTCAAAACGCTGCTGGCGAGATGCAGAAGAGGTGTCTTCGAACGCCGCGGCCCAAGTCCGGTGCACTGACGAGCCGTCATTAGCCACAACCAGCTGTGGACCTGCAGCACAACGGGTAGATCGGATCCGGCCTTCGGAGTTGCAGGTGTCGTCGCCTGCCCCCCTGATCGCCTCCCCGATCGCCCTGGGCACCGCCCCTCCTGTCTCCTCAGACATCCCTAATAATTATGGGCGTACAAAGCTTCAAATGGTAATTATCTCCACCAACTGACACGAAATAGCCTTGTCCCTGTCAACCTGAATGAATGAATTAGCTAGGGACACGCCGCAATGAGCTGAATGAAACAGCTTGGATGTCCTCTCCTTCATCACTCGGTTGGCCCTGGAGGACCCCAAAGTCTTTTCCATTAAAATTTAGCCGTTTGAATTCGTCAAGTTTATTGGTCAGCCCTCCACGCTGACACTGTTTAAAAAGCTACCACGGCCATTTACATTACCTTTATTTTTACCAGAGTTGGGGTCGTTTCGGCATAATGTCCACATGGAAGGAAAGAAACGACCCCAACTCATAATGTCTACAATATGAATCTTGGGGGAAAATTAAATGAAAAACAGGGCAATAGAGAAAAACAGGAATAATTAGGGGACTTTTGGACAGCTAGGAAAAAATATAATCAAAAGAACAGAAACATTTAAAGTGATGAAAATCAGGAAAAACAGTTATTATTGGCAAATTGAATAATTGAACTGCACATGAGAAGAGAGTGTAGGTAAACCCACGAGGTGGTCCGGCAATTAAAATCGATTCCCCATGTAAAAGCATCTCTAGCAGATCCCGTATAATGTTTCGGCCCGTAAAATAACCGTCAAAATACAGGTCCACGCGAAAAAAAGTTGCTCCATCAGATCCTACAAACGCGTCGTACCCGTAAATATTTTTGCGGAGCGCGGTAAAAAGCTCCTCCCGATCTGCAAAAAACACAGTTTTCGCGTCCACTTCTACAGTGCCCTGTATCGAGAGAAAGCAGTTGGCGGGAGCCCAACTGCCATAAAAACTTCCGCGTCCGCCGTCCATGTCCACCAGACGTCACCTCAGACCGAACGCCGGTCACCCGTCCCCGAACACTGTGCCGCCCGTCCTGGCGGCCGTCCTGCTCGTCTTGGCCTGATTCGGCGTCGAGGGCGGAAGCTAGCTAGCTAGCTCCGGGCTCCTGGTCCTGGATGAATTCGTGGACGGATAGCTTCTGGATGGATTCATGGACGGGGGAGCTCTAGCTAGCTCCTGGATGGATTCGTGGACGAAGGAGCTAGCTCGCTTCAGGATGGATTCGTGGACGGATGAGCTAGCTAACTAGCTCCTGGAAAGATTTAGAGATCGGTGATTCCGTATTTAGGAACAAATTTAGTTGATCATGGACACGGGCGGGAGGAAGAAGAAGATGTGGGGAAAAATTGTAAGGGAAAATTCGATTTACAGTTTAAGTTTAAGGGGCCTGTTCCGCCGCAGCTCGAGCCGGCCCATAAAAGAGCATATTCTACGAATGTCCTTTTTTACATGTTCATTTTGCGGAGTCTGACTCCGCCCTTGCCCCCGCCGGACCGTAAAGCCGTTTTTTTGCGAGTTGTAAATGTGTTTTACGGGTCGGGATTATAGGGGGTCTGCTAGAGATGCTCTAAGCGATGGTAAGTTATGCCGTAGTTGATTTATGTTATATGTGGCATGCTCCGTCTATTCAGTTTGCTGCTTTTTTGTAATAGCTTTGTAATATTGTTGGGTCGTATACATTTGTAGGCACAGGCACAGAAACCGTGCGAGTGATCTCTTTCATTATTAAGATAACAAAATTGAATATTTACAAGTGTCAAGACAAGTGGATCAACCTTAATGTCTCTCACCAGGGCAGTTGCATATGTCAACTCTATGCCAAATGCCAAGTCTTTGATGCTTCCATTTTATATGATGGATCGGTAATGAACAGTTGTATGCATCGTGCTAGCATGATTTATTTGGCCCATTCCTGTTGAGTCTTTTTTTTTAAACGAGGCAAAAGACTTGCCATTTCATTAATTAAGAGAGAATGTAAAGAGGTTTAGGCCAAAGCCAATGTTACAACAAGCACTCTCGCATCATAATGTTACTCAAGTGTTTTGCTCCCGCAAGGCTCCTAAGTGAGGCCTCCTCTTTGATTCTAGCAACGATGACTCCAACCGAAACAACAGTATCCAAAAAAAATTCGGTGCATTTCTCTTTTTCCACAGCTCCCAGGAGATAAGTAACATCAAGGAAGCAAGTGGCCTTCGCTAATAGGTTTAGCACGTTGTGCTTCCACCACTCCTTAGCACGGTCAACCACCCATTAGGATGAACATCATGAAGAACAAGCCAATATTTGATCATACCTCAGACTTTGACCGTGTATCTACACTGAAAGAGGAGATAGGTCATCGTCTCTTGGACCTACTTACAAAGGGGGCAAAGGTTACAATTTAACCAACCGCGGCGCTACAGCCTGTCAGCTGAACTAGTCTTTGATACTTCTGTTTTGTTTGGCTTATTCTAAGGGAGCTGATCTGATCTATATGCATCATTGGCAAACTATAGCAATGATGATATCTCACTAGCACAACCATTAGCTATTTTTCCGAAGTCAGAGTGGCTTGGGCTGATGTGCCACTAATTGTTAATATTTTCAGACACATACTGTGTTTAACCATTAATTTGTGTTTTCTAGAAAGATGTGGAGACAACGGGAAGCTTTTTTTCAAAAAGGAGGATTACCCCTAGCCTACCAAAATGATGCATATTGCCATCTTTATGAAGTTATTCAAACGAGTCTAACATAATAAATGCAAAGATTAACACAAAGCCACCTTTGAGACGAAACAAGTCGCTACACCTACAAGTGTAAGGTATGCCGTGGGACACCACCTAATCTAGTGGACTCAAGAGGCCGTCCATTTGGCAAGATGAGAGCACCAACCAGTCTAGGCGTCTCACTACACGCATCGCATGCGCACTTTAGGATTCATCACCGAAATTTTTCGTATCCCATCTTCAGGAGGGTTCATTGCATAGACCCTGCCAGGTACATCTGTCGTCGATGTCACCACGACGACAGACAACGCCACCAGCCTGCGCACATCCATCCAACCTCGTCCAACACTAAGACTCCACTTCTCCAGCCGTCGTGACCCACTGTATTAAACGTGGTATATGCAACACCGCTTCACCTGTTGGCCCCTCTAGTAATCCTCCCCTCCAAAACAAAGCCCTCGAAAGGGAAAACGGCACCATAATCTTTGTCATCATTCGATCCAGGAGATCCAGATCTAGAATTTTCCTTCGAATAGATACCTCCTGGAGGAAGAGGGACACGTTCTCTTCACCCACCAATAAACCCAAATGGTACCCACCATCACAAAGCTCCCACGGTGACGCCTTCAGCAAGGACACGATGCCTTGGGTGTCGTTGTCACCCGCCGTTGTTAGGATTTTCAGTCAAGAATCGGTGAGATGGGAAGAGGTAGGGCGGATCCAAACGACGTCTTCAAGAAAGATGTTGGCACCCGCAGGCAGCGGAGGCGGGCGGCGACGTGGCCACCTGGAACCGACTAGGGAATTATCCATATCGGGATTCCCACTTCCCACTCCCCCCCCCCCCCCCCCACACGAACAGGTGACTAGCTAGCTAGCCAGCACAGCCAAGTGTGGCAAGATTGGAGTGCGCCTTGACAGGACAGTAGGCAGCGGACAAAATGGCACCGTCAGTCGTCGAAGCATTGCTGCCACGGCCCAAACATGCCGGTGATCCGTCGGTTGCCCAAGACGACCTCCAGTAGTCTGACAACCCCGTCGTGCCACCGGATGGGGAAGACTGACATAGGAGACCGCCGTCCCAGATCCATGGATCGAAGCTGTGGTACCAGCGTTGAGCAATCGGAGAAGGGCTTTGTCGCCGCCTTCTTAGAGCCATGTGGATTTTTGCCAGAGGGTGTGTCAGGCGATGGCGAGGGGAGGAAGGTGTGACGAGGAAGGCATGGGTATCATGGTGAGGTGGTGACATAGGAGGGATCCGACGGCGGTGCTACATCACGAGTCGTGATTCCTCCCGATCCGTGACGAGTCATGTCCACAAGGGGAGCTAAAGTTCAAGAAAAGAACCATTGGAAAGATGAAAGTTGGACAAGTGAACCATAAGCAAATTGCAGGAAACCATCATTCTTAAGGCTTAGGTTAGCAGAAAACACTACAATCCATTTCTTTACCACAAAATGTCACGCCTTGTGTAATCGTTTTGCAAAAACCATTGATCGGTGGATCTGGCTCTGTTAAATGCGTTTATGACAGGTGGGACCCATTTTTTGCCTACGGGGCACTCCCAGCAGCCCTGACAACCATTAAACGGCGTGGAACGAGCACGTGCAGTACACCGCGGGCATGCAGGTGTTGCGGGGCGCACGAGGTTTGTCGACGCGGTCTTCGGTGATGCAATAAAGGCGGGTAGCATGGATCAGGAGGGGGTGCCTCGATCCCCATCACATCTGGACGAATTGAACGGCGACGAGGTGGTTCCCTGTGTTGAGAAGGTGCGGCAGTGGCGGTTGGTGAGCTCCAGCGTCGGTGGCTTGTCCGGGCGAGCGTTGCCTCCATCAAGATCAAGACCGAGGGATTCATGGCGTTGAGCTATCTCACCGGCACGTGGCAGCAGGCCGCCCCTCCGCCTCATGCGGCGGTGAAACTCACGGCCAGGATCCATACCCTCTCCTCCACTGATGAGGTTGAAGAGCGAGTGGATCCCCCCAAGCTATCGGTGGTGTGGATAATGGCCTTGGTGGTGACGAGCTCGACAACACCGGTGCCGAGGGGGATGCGGGCCATGATGTGTGACGGTGCCGAGGGGGGTGCAAAACATGGCGATGCTTGTCGGCGTCGTCGCAGCCCCCCAACCCTCGCGCGCGCGGGGATTGTCTCGCCAATATTAATTACTCCTATGTATGGTCGACAAGGCACCCACTTATAGTGGGGCACATCTAGTTACTTTGTCAATTTTGAAGCCCTGTGACTAAAGGTTTCATAGACACTGTGTGCATGGTATATGTGCATCTATATGTTGTAATCGGTGTTTCTTTATAAGTAAATAGACGTCCATAGAGACAACAGAGTTTGGAGTTAATATCTATAAAGAGGTAGCAACATCAAAATTCCCTTTTGGAGGCCAAACTTCAATGAGGCCGTTTTTTGAAAAATTCAAAATTCATCAAAAATTGAATTTTTACATTTCAAAAATCCTAAAAAATATTATAGATATATTTGAAGGCATAATGCACAAGTCTATAAATTTTCAGGACAAGATACGTTGAAATGAGGGTTGTGTAAAAATGAAAAATCTGAGACTTTGTAACACGTGATACTATTCATCCTCTCAGACTATGAATTTGTATTTTTTTACAGATCACATTTCAAGGTATTCATCTTGAAATTTTACACACATACGCATAACATTCTTTTTTACTTGTACAACTTTTTTCAGATTTTTTTGAAGCTAAAAAAATTGATTTTTTTTTAAAAAAGGCCTTCGTGGAGGCCAAGAGCCAAAACGCTCACTTGTAGAAACATGTTGTATAATTTATATTTTAATCACAACCATTTACACCATCTTATTCTGTTTGTAGATGCTTTTTTCTGCATTGCATCAACTTTAATAAGATGGTTGTGTGAATCATGATGATGCAGGCCGGGGGTTCAACCTCCTTTTTGGAAGAAAAAAATGGTTTTCACCACAAATATGACATTGTGGACCTACCTTTTTATTAATGTGTCGTGCTTATTTGCGTCACATTCTAACTTTAGCGTGTTATGATTTGCCCTGTCCGCTTCGACGACAAGTTTGGCTTCGTGAAAATGTGCCTAGTCAACTCTATATTAAGTCTTTAGAGCAACTTCAATGAGGCGATCCATTTCGTTCGTCGCTGTCCGTTTGGGTCCGCGCAAACAAAAGTGATGGCTCAACACGCGGACCCATTTCCAAAACGCGTTCGCTTTGCGTCCGCGTCGACCCATTTCTGGCTTAAATTTAGAACTGAAATGCGTTGGCGCGAACACGAAGCGGACCCGCGCACGTCCTCTCTGTGTCCGCATGTGGCCGGCCTGGCCGACTTGTCACACACCCACCCACTCACCTCTGCCTGTTTATTTAATTCGCTGGCCCACCCCACCCACATTTCTTCCATTATTATATTGACACAGTGTTGCTGCTCACTTGCTTCCCGTTGGGTGCATGTGTTGACTCATTTTAAAAAGCGAACACGGACATGCCGGCGGATGACCCAAACGGACGAAAAGTGGACAAAATCGTCGTCCGTTTGGGTCGGCCCGTTGGAGTTGCCTTTATTATCTTTCTATATTTTGTATCCATCAATAGTGTACAGTTATACACACGGTGTCATGGTGTTAGGCTCAACATGGCACCCTTGAGTTGCATTCTTGAAAACGGCATCTTCAATACGGCATATTAAGTTGCTTCATCGATGCTTTAAACCAACAGGTTCAATAATGAATACACTTCTAGGGCAATACACTCCGCCAAAAATGTATATAAGTTGACAAACTAAAACGCCCATCCATGTCATTCTTGTTCGAGGTTGAGATTTAGGGTTATATATTTAGCTCGCTCGCTCCCTCCCTCCCTCCCAACCCTAGCCGCCTCCCCCTCCCCCTCCCTTCCTCGCCGCCGCCTGAAGCAGCCGCTGGGCAAGCCCGGGGTGCCAAGGATGGTGGCGGCGGGGCCTAGGCTGCCCTGCCTCTGCGTGGGGACCCCGGATATGGAGCGGGGGCTCCATTTGCGAGGCACGGCAGGCTCGCAGCCATGCGGGCGGTGGATCTCGCGTCTCGGCCACGCGAGCGGCGGGATCCGATGGTCGTTGGCGTCCGGCGGCGGCTTTTGCGGTGGCCGGTGCGTGCGTTCTGGCGCCTTCCCTCCTTCCCTGTTCGGCGTGCGGGCCAGCCTGGTCGGGTCGCGCTTCCTTGGGTCATCGGTTTTGTACGGTAGGCGCTGCTGGTGGCGGGGATCTAGTTCGGCAAAATTCCTGGTCTTCATGGTCGGCCGCGTAGACGGCGACGCCTGAGGGCGTCGTTCCCCTCCTTGGAGGCGTCAGTATGGACTGATCCCCTCACTTCCCCTTCCCCTAGGTCTCCCGGGCGAAAGCCTTAACTTTGTTGGGCGGCGGCGGCGCTCACGGCGCTGCTCCCTTCTTGAAGGCCCCGCTTTGGGAACCTTGGGGCTGGGTGGTGCTTGTGGGTGGTGGGCTACGGCGGTGGTGCGGTCATATCCTAGCATGGATCTCCTCCGTTGCTTGGAGATGGACTCGCGTAGGTGGAGGTCGTCGTTTGGCGTCATGGTGGTGTCGATGACGGAGGCGCCTGCCAAGGTTGGTACATCAATCTAATCTGAAGATGGACCAGTGGAAGATGGCGGCGACGACACATGTGAGTGCGTCACACCGGTTTGTGCCCAAGAGCCGGTATGTGGCTCGGTCACGCACTACAAGAAATATGTCAACTAACGACCTTCTGTCAGTGACACTCGCAGAATTGGTCGTACATCTACGATATTTGAGACCAATTGGTCGTAAGCTGTCCGGAGGGGTCCTAACCCCAAAAACTAACGACCTTTTTCATCAGAAAGGTCGTAACTTCCTTGCTGGAAATGGTTGTACAGAGGATAGCCCTGGTTTGCTGCCTAATTTGTAGCTAATTACGATCAATATAGATGGTCATAGCTATGACTAGGTGCCACATCATCAGTTTTGCCTACGTGTCATGTCCATATGTTATTTTTTGCCTAGTTTGTGAAGCAACCTACTATTCTGTCATTCCAAAAATTATCGAAAAATTCTCATAAATTCTTTGGATCATATATTCCTCAAATATGTGATAACCCTTCCTTCCATAGTTCGAAAATAATTCAGTAATATTCATCTTCCTATTATGTTCAGAATAGCACTTTGTGAAGGAAGTGATATTTCTATTTCTTTGATTACCCTCAAATTTTGTGGGCACTATTTCCTACCCAAATTATTGCCTCATGAAAACTTACGTAACCATTTGTCTAGTAAATCTTTCTCAGAAATTTCCAAAGTTTGTGTTCAGCTAACAACTTTGTGAAGGAAGTACTAGATAGGAATATCCTAATGAGTTGAATTTTTTTTCACATCTTTTATGTGCCCAAAACATAGCTCTCCACAAAATTTTAGCCCCATCTAACAATCCATGTGAGCTCATCATCCAATCTTTGTTTCTGGTAATATTTTCAGTTTGTGAAGCAACTACATTTTATATTGCTTTATAGTTGATGAAAATTTACCACGGAATGAAACTGCCCATATAACCTCACTCCACCAAGTTTTAGCTCATTTAATTCACCCAGTTTCCCTCAATATTTTTCTCAATATTTTGTTCAGTAGAGAGCATTGTGAAGGAAGTACAATTTTTGTTTATCCAAATTTTATGAAATTTTTACAGTGCCTTAACGTGCCTAAATTATCATCCTCTTCCAAATTTCAGCTCAATCCAATCATCTATGTGACCGAGTTTCAATTACCATTTTCTGTTCAGATTGACACATTGTGAAGGAAATGTCCCTTTGGCATATCCAAATGGTATAATTTTTTTACAATGCCTTTATATGCCCAAATTAACATCATACACCAAATTTCAGCTCAATCCATTCAATCATTTGATCCCAGCTTCAACATCCATATTTCTGCATAGTGTGCTACTTTGCAAATCAAGTGCCACCTAGGTTCATTCATTTGAGCTAAAAAATTGCCAAGAGAGCCTCCTTAGTAGATGATCATCCTTAACCAAAATTTAGGCGCATTGTCTATGTGCATTATCCGCACCGCTAATCAAACACTTGGCTGATAATTCATGTTTGAGCTTAGTTCAGTCTCCTCGTGAGATTCTTCTTACTAACACCTACCGAGGTATTGTCCAACCCACCAGACATGCCTATTCCATCCAGAACGCGTAGCAACGCAACGGTCAGGCGGTGACCATGCGGCTCGCATGCAAGTTCACGCGCTCTAGAGTTGGTGCCCTCGACCACCATCCAAACCTCGACGTCAAGCCACCGCACCATGTATTTATGATTAAATAGATACTTATCTACCGATAAATGATTTTTGAGAAAAAATAAAGAGCAAACTATAATGCAGCTGCAGTTCAAATTTAACCCGAAATTTACCCCGCTTACAGCTGAATCGAGATAAATTTGTCTTTTTCACGAGAGGTGGATAAAAGCTTTTAACACCTAATCATTTTGTACATTTTACATTAAATATGTCCTACTATTTTAGAAAAAATATTTGGTCCGATTTTGAAATAAATATACGGTAGGTCCTTCACAAAAAAATCATTTTGGTCACTTGAAAAATGGAAAATGATTTTTACATACAAGGAAAATGAAAACTTCCTTAATCAACATTGTTTGTCATTCCAATATGCACCCTTGTGCATAATATTATATCATTTCAACAAACTATGTCATGAATGTGACCATAAGATAATCATTTGACACGGTCAAAAAGATTCACCCAAACACCACAAAAATAATTATACGTTCATGTACGATTTGCTACGGATTGGTCATAATAAACATCTACCACCAACCACGCCTTGGCTTTTACCTTTGGCCCACTTTTCCCTCAATCTCTGGCCATAAATTGACACATCCATCCATAACCATGATTCCCCAAAGTTTATCCATAGGAATAGCATCCGTAACCATAAATTGACACATTCTAGTATCTGTATTCATGTTTCAAACTTTGTTCACAATTCAAAAAATATTTATGGTTCAAAATTTGTTCACAATTCGAAAAATATTCGCGGTTACAAAATCTGTTCACGGATTTGAAAAATGTTCACAATTTTATAATTTTGTTTACGAATTTGAAATTTGTTCATGTTTCTAAATTGGTTCACAGTTCAAAAAATATTTACTATTTCAATATTTCTTAAAATTTCAAAAAATGTTCACAATTTTATAATTTTATTCATGGATTTGAAATTTGTTCATGTTTCAAAAATTGTTCAACATTTGAAAATTGTTCATGTTTCATGTTTCAAAACGGCTATGCCTCTCAAAAAGGGGGGGAAATCTTTTCTATTTTTTTTCAGCGAGAGCCACGGTTTTGCTTCCGTGAGAGGTACGGTTATAGACTTTATAAGAAGCACGATTTTGCTAACGCGAGAGGCACGTTTTTGCCTTTGTGAGAGGCATGGTTGTGGCACTCGGAAAGGAAAACAAACGCGAAACAAATGTGTTTTTTGTTTTTTTTCTATCGCGGGAGGCACGGTTTTTTGTCTAGTTCTTTCGCGAAAAATGAATTCGTCAAAACGTATCAACATGGGATCTAGATTTAAAGATCTAGATGCGAGAAATCCAATGATGAAAATGGTTCGAGATTTGGACGCACGTTTTAGGAGATAAAATGTTTTAAAAATATGAATCTACATAAAAGGGAAAACTCCCGGGTGCGACAAGTGGCATGCATGCAGCGTGCCACTTGTTGCAATATATGGAGGTGAGATTGATCTTTGAAAGGAGTACTCCCTAATTAGTGATTTTGTGAAAATTCCTGTACATTTTCTGTTATGTTTTACTTAATTTTATTAGTGGCTTTTTCCTCATTTTTCTTGTTTGCTTCGCTTTTTGTTCTTTATTCACAGTGGGGATTTTTCTCTCGATTTTGTCTATTCTTTTTCTTTGGTCAACTCTTCTTTTTCTTCTCTTTTTGTGTATATTATAAACGAGATCACCGTGTATTACAAAACTGTTCATCCATATTTAAGAAATATATATTTTTTTAAGTTCATCGTGTATATATAAAAAATCAGCATATATCAAAAAATTGTTCAGTGCGTATTTATGAAAATTCCGTAGTATATCACAAAAAATAAAAATTCATCAACTTTCCTCAAATTTGTAAACTTTTTCAATTATACAACTATATTTTGAATTTCACAAACACTTCTAAATCTCTGAATTATTATTTTCAGTTTTTGCAAACACTCTAGATAACTTTTACGGTTTCTTTGCAGTGTTGTTTTCCAAAACCAATTAATATTTTTGAAATTCGTGAATATTATTGTAGGTTATCAATTTTTCCAAGAAAATCTACGTCTTTTTATTAGTTCTATTCATATTTTCTTCTTTTTTTTTTTTGCTTTATCACTAAAAAATGCTCGGGATTTTAAGCATTTGTTCAAGTTATATTAGTTTTTCATAATTTGTTCAACAAAGAATTTTCATATTTTAATAAATTGTACATGAATCCCACAAAACATTTTTCGTGTCTTCAAAAATTGCTCAGAAGGACAAAACACTGACATTTTTACAAAAAGGGCGAACAAACTTTCGATCATGGACATTTTTTGAAAATCATTAACAAATTGGAGTTTCCAAAAAATGGAAAAACACGAAAAAAAAAATTAAACCAACTTTTATGAATTTCCCCGTAATTGTTTGTATATGTGTAGGAAAGATTTGAAAAGAGGGACATTTTTCTTAATTCTGAACAAATTTTGAAAGAACGAAGATTATTTGAAACTCTCAATTTGTTCTGAATTTTTGAATAAAATTTGTAAACGGAACATTTTGTGAGTTACTGAACAAATTTTCAATATAGCCATATTTCTTGAATCAGTGAACTTTTTTGAATGTTGTCTAGTTGAGCCAAGCCCTATGTGTTTGTTTGCTTTCCTATTTTTTCTGTTTTTCTTTTCCTTTTTTGGTAATTGTTTTTTCTTCTTTTTGAACTTTATGATTCTTTTTTAAACATGTTCAAAAATTTAAAATATTTTTTGGAATAAAATATAATAATTTAAAGTAAGTGTGTTGAATTACAATTTTATCTTTATCTCCTTCAAATATTTATTAAAGCTTTTTTAAACGCATTTAATATTTTAAATATGATTTTATATAAATATTTACTTCAAACCTGAATTGCATGTCTACCATGGGCATGCCCATCTGCTTGCAGAAATTAGGGTCATTTGAAGAATGTCCAGAAAATACCATATTTCACGTAGGGTGTTCGGGTAGATTAGAAGGCCAGGTTTGCGAGTAAGTTTTTTTGTCGACATCCTTCAAATAGCTCCAATTGTTTTTCATGGCCTTGTATGACTAATTCAAAGCACCATGCCATATTGTTTTGCTTTTCAGCAAATTTTGTATTTTCAGGAGTTTTTTTGTAATAAAAGGCAGATAAATGGCCGGACGCATTGCAACTTGAACACCGGATCAAAAATCATCCTGACATGGATGCCTGCAAATTCATCGATTGAAAAAAAATCATAATTTGAAAAAAAATGTTCACGTGTTTTAGAAAAGATGTGTGTGAATTAAAAAATTCGTGATTTTGAAAAAAACTTCATGAATTTGAAGAAAAATTTCGATTTGAATTTTTTTTTAAAATTTTGACAAAAGTTCTTGATTTTAAGGGCATTTGACGAATTTGAAAAATAAAATGAAATGAAAAGTAAAAAAGAAGAGAAAAATAAAAGACCAATGGAAAAAATAGCCAAAGGAAACCACTGCATTTTTGTAGTTTAAGAAGAAAAAAAAGCATAAAATTCCCCTTAAAAAAAGGTGTCCTGTCTGTTGCAACTGTTTGTACGAATATCGAAACCATTGCCTGAGTATCTAATTAAAAGGCTACTGATTAACTAATTAGACCGCAGTGCCACTGGCCTTTCAAAGAAAAAAACTAATAAGACAGCAGAGAAAATAGGCGCATACATGCCCATACTTAGAGCAATTCCAACACGACCATTCAAACGGATGACGCTTTTGTTTAGATATTTTTCGTTTAGATCGGTCCAACGGACATGTGTATCCGCTTTTGTAATTTGGTTGGCGTTTGCGTCCAAAGTGACCAATGACCCATTTTTAGGCACACTGAAATTAATTGAACATTTAATGTGGAATGCCGGCGGTAGTCCATATTACATTAATCAAACATTTAATGTCGATCTGGAAGGCCGGCGATAGTCCACGTTACATTAAACACAAAAATTAATAAACTAAAAATGAGGAGGTGCGCTGCCCTAGGCGTCCTCTGACGCCGGGCCAGCCCAGGGGAACGTTGTCTGCCACGTGGCGGCGACGTCGTTCGTCGGTGGTTGCACCGATGCTCGCTCGGCAGCACGTCGCTCCTCCTCCTCAGCCTCGGCCTTGCACATCATGAGCTCGATCTGTCGGGCCTCGGCGCCCTCCTCTGACACCTGTTGTTGTCGCAAGTGATGCGGGTATGCAGGCTTGCTCCGAGGTTGCACCATACCAGATGGATGGCACGCTGACCCACTCACGCACCACCCCGTCCCGGGCGTACATCTTCGGCCTGAGGCGGGGGACGGTGGGGCCAGCGGCAGGGGGCAGCAGGGCCAGCAACGGCACGGTGTCCCTTATAATGTTGACGTTTTTATGCAATATGTACAAAATTAGCATACTGAATTTTTTTTGCCCCACAAATGATTTGTTCTATTTGGCTAGCTGGTTGGCAGTTTAATTCTACTAAATTGTGACATCATTTCATATAAGCTTGCCGGTGCTTATGAAAATCCAGTTATCACAATGTTTTGTTGTGCTTGTTATTTTAATTCTAATTAGTTGCCATATTGTCTCATAAAGCTTGTTAGTTCTTCAAAAACTAGTTATGTGTTTTGTTGTACTTATCTGATTAATTCTTCCGTGTTGCTATACTATCTCAAGTTTGCTGATTGTTCTAAAACGTAGTTGCTGCAATGTTTTGTTGTACTACTTATCAGTTTAATTCTACTCAATTGTCTCATAAAGCTTTCTGGCTAGTATAAAAACTAGTTGCTGCATTATTTTTTGCGCTTGCCATTTAACTATGCCTAGTGGCCAGTTATTTCATAAAATTGTCATTGGATGTAAAAGCTATCTGCCATATTATTTTTTTGCGCTTATCACATTATTTTGCTGCACTTGCCATATAATTCTATAGAGTGTCCGGTTGTTTCATCAATATTGAACAGTTGTTGCATGGATGTTTTGTCGTCACTTGTCTAGTTGATTGTCGGTTTAATTTTATCAAATTACCATGTTATTTTTATAAAGCACGCTGAGTGTATGTTCTGCACCGCCACACGGCAAAACAATAATCACTAATCTGTATGTGTCCCTTTATAGATCTTTCGAAGGTGAAAAGACTTTAAAAAGCATATTGCTCTTGACCAAATTATATTAGTAATACAAATTGATGCATAAAATTTATAGATATTTATGAAATAAGAGAAAAAAACAGTCAAATTACTATGCAATAACAATTATGGTATAGTGGTTTTATACCTAATTATGTAATGTAGCAGTGTGAAAAATGTAAAAGACCATGACTAGTTTAGAGAAACACGGCAACGACTGGCCACACACACCTACTCCCTCCATTCTTAAATATATGTTTTTTTAAAAGTTCAACTATGAAACTACATACAGATGTATATATACATATTTTAGAATATAGATTCACTCATTTTACTTTATATGTAGTCCCTAGGGAAATCTTTAAAAAAACTTATATTTAGTACCTTTACTTAAAAAGAACTACATGACCTAGCTACTCCCGCCCTGACTCCACCTAGCTGGCAGATCGCCACATGAGTGCTACAGAGAAGGGAGCGATTCATATGAAATCTGGTTAAATGAATCCAGACCCACATATATAGGTAGAATGGAAGTTGTGCACCTGCCGCACGTGAGCACCATCATGCGCACTGGATAGATTTTTCCTAGATTGAAACAGAAATAGATGCTATAATGCACGGCAGGCAAGCATGTTGCTGGATACAAGAGGGCCCATGTCTGGGAGCAGTGGCACAAAATGGCCGAGCTGGTTTCTTTCATCTATGGATGAATTGGTTGGTACTCAGAAATCTCGGGGGGTTTTGTGCAAAAAGTAACTATGCAACAGCGCTACAGTATGATGCAACATGTGCCCATACATACTTGAATCCTTGTAAAAATAAAAATTCAAATGAATCCCATGCATGATTGCCAAAAGGCCAAAGGGACCAATGCCATGTTTTTTTCTTCGGATTTTCCTAAACAAACAAACATTCATGGCCTAGTAGTGGCTGCTTCATACAGTACCATTTTTGCAAGACGTGAGTTGTTTTCAATATTTGTGAATTTTGAAAATTGGTGAACTTTATTATTTTTTAACATTTCTAAATTCGTGAAATTTCAATTTCAATTTGTGATTTTTTTATAAATTCACAAGCTTTTTAAAACAATTATGAAGTTCTCTCAGATTCATAATTTTTTTATAATTTTTTGAACTTTTTAAAATTCACAAAATTTGAAAAACTGTTTTTGAAAAATATTGAATTCATAAACTTCATAGGTTTAAATTTGTATATGCTTTAAAATTCATGAACTTTTATTAAATTATTTTAGTTTTCTCAAATTCCTGAACTTTGTGAATTTCATTTTTGAAAGTTATATTAAACAAATTGTGAGTTTTTTTAAAATTCGTGAACATACTATAAATTTTCTATTTATTTCTTGAAAGTTCGAAAAAAACACAAAATTGAGCCCATGAACATTTTTTTGAATTACTATTTTCTTTTATATTTTTTTCTTCAATCTATGAACTTTTTTTCTAATTGCATGAAATCTAATCTATTATAAATGGTTTTTCACTGATCAAGAAAATGGTTTCGAATTACGCTAGCTGCTGCCAATGAGCAAGGGAGTGGCAAAAATTTATATTTGCTAACGAGCGAACGAGATTGCTGGGCCGCGAGCAAACTATATAGATGGGCCGCTGGCCGCTAGGGCGGGCAAGAGCGCCAGTTAATGTTTTAGCGAACCTCGAGAAATTTGAGTATCATTAAAAAAAACAGTTTTCTTTCAATTTAAACTATAGAATAATGTTAAAACAAGCTCCGCGTGCCTAAACTCCCCATTTCGCTTTTCACAGGTTTTTCCATTATTCAAGCTTAAATGGAAATGGTAGCATCGAGTAGAACTCGGGACCTCCTGATGGTACCCATGCATGTTGCTCACCAGAATGAACTTGCATACACGGAGGTGCTTAATGGTGTGCGTGTGCGCATTCCTAAGGGTAAGTATACGTGCGTATGTACCAACGATTGAATGTGTACTGTGTTTGAATAAAAATAATATTTTAATGTTAACTACTTTTTAAGCCAAAATCCGTCTAAAATCAAACGAAAAAATCCACAGATTTTTAAAAACCGGATTATCTATGGAACAAAAAAACTTGGTTCTCTCCCAAATCACCCTGAACACAGTCAATCTTCCGATCAGAATCCTCTGTTGTGGCCGACCTCATGCCCCTTCCTTCAAGAGGATAACATCTAGTTCACCGCTATCCTCTTGTCTCCCTCTTGTCATCGCACCATCGTGAATCTTGCGCAGAGGAGGTCAGCGTATGGTGGTGGGAGAGGTCGAGGAAGTTGATGAAGGTCCGAAAGCAGGAAGTTGGCACCTCTCGCGTGTTTCCCCCGGCGACGATCTGGGAGCCCAACCCTAGCCGGTGTCCCTCTCCAGCTCTCTTTGTCGTGACATGTCACTAGTGGAAAACGAGGTTTTAGTCTCAGTTTCAAAGGGCCTTTAAAACCGGGACTAAATAATCGGGACAAAAGGTCGAAACTAATTAGTCCCGGTTGCATTACGGACCGGCACTAAAGGATTTTCTTTTTGAAAAAAATATATTATTATTTTTTGGAAAAAAATTCGATTTTTAAATTTTGAATTATTTGACAATTTAATCTTAATCACCCCTCATCACTGTTCGAATCATCTAACTTTCCAACCGGTCACTAATCACCCCTCCTCACTGCTCCAGCCCAAACACGCTTAACTTCCTAGTTTTATCTGCCCTAGTTTTCAAGTCTGCACTTGTTGTTTTCTTAACAATAGTAAGCTATCAATCTTATTAACCCTTAGGTCTTCATGTCACAGGATTTGATTTTTTGAATTCCAAACAATTATTAAAATAAACTAAAAATATTAAAATAAAGGGCAATGATTAATTTAAAAAATAAAAAAAAACTTCAAAAAGGCAAAAATTCTGGAAAAAAAACTCAAAAAAAACAATTAAATATTTCATAATAAAAAAGTAATAATGGTATTGAATTTCAATGAAAATAAAATAAGTAATAACATTATTTTATTCATTTTTGCCATTGATTCATTTAATATGGCATAATTAGTATCTTTAAATCTATAAATCAAAATTCAACAAATAATATATCCATTATTATCAAAAAAATGTGAGGAATCCAAATATGACATCATTTACTAAAAAATAATTTTTTTAATCTGAATTTTTATTCTTTTCAAATTTAAAAAATCTAAAAGAATTAAAAATGTTTTTAAAAAAATATGACATGACGAGCGTCCGGGGACTCTCTCTCGGATGGATCTGTTTGGGTCCCGAGGGGAGACGGAGATGAGGCTTCGGGTGAGGGAGTCCGGAACTAAGGGGTCCTCGGATGGTCGACCCATCTCCTAGAGGCCGACGTAATGTGCCGTATTATTGAAGACCGGACTGCATGACAACCTCGTATTCAAAAGGGAAAGCTCTAGAGACTGGCGTGTCGTCCAAGTTGAATACGCTAGATCGGCGCATCTATCCCCGGCTAGAGGCCAGTGATATGTAACCCTAAGAACCCTTGATGTCTATATAAACCAGAGGGTTTCATCCACATAGGCAGAGGTTGACTCATCTAGGGTTTTTAGCTCATACGATCTCGAGGTAGATTAACGTTGTAATCCTCATACAAATCAATATAATCAAGCAGGACGTAGGGTTTTACATCCTCAAAAGGGCCCGAACCTGGGTAAATATTGTCTCCTTCGTCCCGTGCAACCCATCGATCCAAGGTCCACAGCTCGGGACCTCCTACTCGAGATTCGTCGATTTTGACACCGATGAGAGTTCCGATGTAGGATCACCGAAAGGATTGATGGCCCGCTTAATCGTAAGCGATCGAATCACCAACGGGGACATCTTTGTCCCTGGGCAGGTTCTCACCTTCGGCAGCTTCACACTGCGCGTCGACCCGATAGATCGCCTCGGCCAAATCGGAAGCTTCATCCCCGGGCAGGTTCTCACGTTCGGTAGCTTCACGCTGCGCGCCGACCCGACCGCTAAGATCGAAAGTTTCGTCCGCGATCAAGAAATAAGGTTCAGGAATCTCGAGTTCTCTGTCGTCTCCCGGGACAATCTTTTCCCCGCTAAGATGACGATTCCAAAATCCCAAAGCCTTGACTTCGGGTCACTTGCCCGGCCATGACCTCGATCAGTTTGCACAATCTTTAAAGTTGGTGTGTTCTTTCCTCGTTGTTCTAAGCAAGCCACTGAAGCTCTTGTTTGAACTCATGCGTGCATCGGTAGAGACTAGTACAAATGCCCGTGCGTTGCACCGGGCTAGAAAAAATGCAGAACCTATTTATTTTACCATTAAATATTAAATGTAAATTATAATGTTAAATGTAATACATCTATTTTTGGACGGAAAGAGTTTCTTTTAAAGTTTTAAAATATAATGTAATGCTTACACAAAAATTGGATTACTTTTTAAATAATAATTATCATTTTTATTGAGTGGTAATAATGTTTTGTTTTTTGATGGGTAATAGCATTTTTGTGTACAACATATTTTCAAAAAATAAATTAAACAATATATATTTTAAATTGTTTTTTGCACAACTTGCTAAGCTCTTGCGAGTGAGCTGCTCTAAGCGTAGACACCAAGCCTCCGCATGAGACACAAAGCGCGTTCTCCGGAGCACTTTCCTCATCTTCTTCTAAAAAACATTCTCCTCATCTTATTCTCGAAGAAAAAAAAGTTGTCCTTATCTCTTCACTTTGTTCCCGTCACTCCCCCCATTCCAATGGTGGCCACCCCCTCCCTTCCATTACTTGTGGAGCTGAGCTCTCGATGTACCTCCAATGTAGGCCGCCCCTTGCCGTTTATCCCCTCCGCTGGCGCAAGGCCACATGACTTATGAATTTGGCACGCTTTCTTTCGAATGCCGGGTTCTCACAACAATATCAACATGCTTCAACAATCTCGAGTGTTCAAAAGGCTTTGCAACGGGAAATCACCGTTATCGTGTTACTACATCGTCAACGGTCGAAACTACAGCATGGGATACTATCTTAGCGATGACATCTCTCTAATATTCATTGTTTTTCACAAATTTCGCTCCGCAATTGAGATGTTTGAAAACAAGATTTCACAGAATTCTCTTCAAGCTTGATTAAGACAACAAATACCCTTACAAAACTTTAGAAATAACAACACCCGAATTGCCAATTTATATTTCATATTGTCATGACAAGGGGTCATGGGTGTATGCTGATATTTCATTCTTGGATACAGATTGAAAGCATAAAGGAAAGAAGAGGCAGTTAACATGTTTTGCATAAGGCTGGGATAATCAGATTGTAATAGTGGTGCTAACTGGCACCGCATACAGCAAATTGTATTCCAGACTACTGTTCTGTCTAACAAGAAACATGTTCGATCATCCTCTCGACTAATTATTTGAGTTGTCCCATGCACACTAACGCTTTTCTTTTCCAGATAATTAATAGACAACGATAATACAAAGTTTGGCCATCCACCAATTAGAAGTACAAAAAAGTAGGCGAAGGAGTCAAATGAATCTTCAAACATTGAAGGAAGTGAATAGCATTGAAAAGGAAAAGGTCATACATTTGACATCTTTACTTCTTGATGGATTCAAACCTTTCCTAGTCTGTCGCTTGCTCACCTGGAAAGAAAAAACAAATTTTAAGACTTACCAATTAGCTAACACGATTTTTTCCTAAGTATATACAAAATAGAGTGCAAGGGAATATTTAGGAAAGAACCTAAATGTACCAATAGGTCCCAATTTTTAAGGATTTCAATAAAGTTAATCAAGTAACCTACACCAGAAGACTTCCTAAGGATTCAAATCCTCCAAAACCCTAATGGAACCCGTTTGAATCAAATAAGCCCATAGTAGGTAAGTAACTAAGTGTGGAACTAATTGCAGCTTGAACTGAGAAAATCTCTTCCGCGAATATATACACAGAATTGAACCAAGTATGATGAGTATGAGAGTTGCCATATATTGCCATATGGGAGAGGTATCATGGAGCCCTGTCCTACGTCTTCAGAAACAACTATCGTGGCATAGCATATTTTCCTGAATACTCAAAACAATTAGAACCACAGATTTCCATTAAGGTAAGAGTCCATGGAAGCTCCCTATATTGAATAATTATATTCACAACAAAAAGAGCAACATGTATGTCTAGCAGTTAAGGAAAGGCAAGTGCGCTTACCTCATTGAACAACCTGACAACTGCATCATCAGTAGAGTACATGAAAAGATGTTTGAGGGCAAAGGGTGAGTTTAGAGAAGTTTGATATTAGACGCAGGCAAAATGACATGGTAGAAAACAGGACATTACCTCCTTGGGTTGCAACCTTGATAAGCATCTTTTCTTTGTTGTCAATAGCATTCTCAGGTATTTTATGACCCTTCTGCGCAGCCTGCATTCGCCACGAAACAAGAGGTCATGCCCTGAACACAAAAACATACTAATGGCGTGTCGAATTGGCGGGCAAGCGAGTGAGGTGTGGCATACAATGCGCTTCTCCTTGCGGGCCTCTCCCTTGGACTTGTGCTCGTCCGCCTCCTCGGCCAACTTGGCGTCGGCCAATTTCTTGTCCGCTGACAGAATTGGACCCTTGCAACAAGAAGAAAAGGTGTTAGTCCCCCTTTTATGCTATGCATCACCATGAGAGAAATGTAAAAACGTTGAGAATTAGGGGAGTAACAACCAACCAATGGGTTGTCGCCGAGCTTCTTCTCCATGATCTTGGTGAAGGCGACCTGGAAAGCCCTGCAGCCTTCCTCGAACATGGTGACGACCCTTTCTCCGTCTTAGACACGCGGGCGTTGTGGCACGGTCCGGACATCATCGCGTTCCATGCGGGCAGGTTCTGCTCGGGCATTTCGTCGAACAACCTGTAGGCCTCCGAGACGCGGCCGAAGCGGAGGTAGGCGTGCACGAGGGAGCCCGACGTGAATACGCATGGGCGGAGGAGGCCGAGCCGAAGCGCGCGAGGCTTGTCTCAGAGTGCTGATTTTTCTGAAGAAAGATTCAGAGCAGCCGGAGGAGGAGTACCCTACGCACGGAAAAGAGATCTCAAAGTTTACTTCAGGGGCAGCAGCTTGCCGGCAATGGCCAGAAGGCGAGTTGTATCGAGATGTGATGCCAGGATCATGTGGTTACCCTCTTGGTATCAGTAGCAATGGTGGCTGGAGAGATGAGAACATATGTGGCTTAACAAGGTTGGAGTCTGTTTCTACTTCATCCATCAACCAAGGGAGTCCGAAATCGAGCAGGAGAAAAGCAAGTTGCACGCATGGTGAGTATTCTATGGCAGAGAACATCATCGGATCAGGGCCATATAATTCTGAAGATCTGCATCAGGACAGACCAAGGAGATCGTTAGTCAGAAGTTCGACATATCGCTGTGATGAAAGCGATGTGCAATCTCCCCTAATAATAAAGCGTGCAGCGCTTCTGTCGTCCGCATCTCTGGATGAAGCGCAAAGTGTGGTGACCGAGCGCGAGATACATGTGAATTTTGAAGAACCAACTTACAGCGGTGCAGTGCCAGAGCTATCTGAAACTGGAGGAAGACTTGTGCATGGTGGAAATTCTGACCATAGTTTATGTGGTGAACTACATGCACCCAAGTGGTCATACCCTTTCCCGGACCCTGCCCAAGCGGGAGCTACATGCACCGGGCTGACCTTTAGTTTATGTGGTGAACACGATTTATATAGCAGTCATGCATCTCCAGAGTGGCAGGGGGAGGCTCAGTCTTCTGCACAGAACATGATTCTGGACCAAGAGCAGACATTTGCAATAGATGACCATTTTATTGTCCCTAGCCCGCGATATTCTGCATCTCAGGTATGTTCATTTTATTGCTAAGCATTCACTGCATATACTTTATGAATTTATTATTTCTAACCCCTCTGCTCGACAGATCAAAGATTTTGGTTGGCCTATGAATTACTTATCTGTAGTTTACTATTCTTTATCCTTTGTAACAATGATGGACGAACTGAGTGTTATGCTGTACTCAGACTGAGAGGAATGAGCACGATCGATGTGAAGGTAATCAAGCTCCATCCGATCATCTGAAAGAAATAGTATCTGTCGTGAGCTCCAACGAAGACGAACAACCGAGTTCGGTGTCTGTCCTCGGATCTTCGGTGGACGCAGAAGACTGTTGCTCAGGAGGTTTTGAGGAAATAAGTGCAGACCTTCAAGGCAAGCGCACAAACCGTACACTGCCAAATCCATTTCCCTGGCACTGTCCATATCACTCACTTGCTTACTTTCTCTGCTACAGGGCTCAGGATGCAACTTCGCCTGCTCAAGATGGAGGCAACAGACAACGCGGACGACGCGGACGACACCGACCTCGTTCTATTCAGCAACGATGAAACCGCCGAGCTGACTAACCCTAGATAGATAGGTAGTAGCAGTAATGGAGTGGGGAATCGGTAGCTGCCACGGTGGAATTGAAATTGAGCCTATGAAGGATAAGGGGAAGGGGGAAAGAAGAGGAGAGGAGAGGAGAGGGGGCTTACGAGGACGAAGTCGTTGGAGCATCCGAGGATCTTGGGGGCCTGGTCGTCCTGGTGAACGATATCGCCGCCGGCCGCGGCCCTCGCCAGCGTCGACGCCAGCAGCAGCGCCAGCACCGCCGACGCAGCCATCCCTATGTCTCCTCTCCTCTCCTCTAGAGCTTCGGCTGGAGGTGGAGCTGGGGTTGTCGGAGAAGACAAAGAAGGGGGAAGGAGACCGCGTCGCCGCATCGCCATGCTCGTCACGCCCGGCCCTCTCCGCCTCAGCGCGCCGTCGCCACGCCGGAGAAGACAGAGAAAGGCGAATGGATAAGCCGGGGAGGGGGTTATGTAAATCCGAAACGTTTTTAACTTAGAAACGTACTGCAGATTGAATACCGAAAAAGCAAGGGGTGTTTTTGCAAAAATGCCACGACGGACGACAGAAGCGCTGCACGCTTTATTATTAGGGGAGACTAGGATAGCGTGTAGTGCCTTGGCTCCGCCATCCATGCATGCATGCATGTTTTTCCCTTTCTTTGGATGAAGAAACCCACACTGCCCGCTAAAAGCAATAGTACAATCCGAGTGGCCAAAACTTCAACTACTTCCTCCGTCTCGGTGCATTAGGCATTTTATGAAAATCAAATAATCCCAAAACACTAAGACACATTACAATATAGTACTAGTTGCATCCATATTAATTAAACCCCACCTATTAATTGAAGGATCAATGCATGCAATTTATGCGGCATGTTTTTTGGGTTTGAAGAAGTCTTCTAATTAATAGCATGTTTTTAATTGAGAAATGAATAATGCGATTGACTTCCTCTATAATTTAATTTCTTCTCCTACCCAATCTCTATGTGCCTAGGTTGCAGTACACCTTCTAATATGACTAATGCACCGAGACAGAGGGAGTAGTTTGTCTGTCGGTGAGTGTCTGCTCCTTTTCTGTTTTTGTTGGCTCGACCTGTTGGCCCCTCGATAGATTATTGCGACGACCGACTCCTTCTTTTGGACCGTCGTCCATTTTCTTCGTCCGTCGGCCGTTGAAAATGACGTGAAAGATAATCTAAATCAAAACAGTCGTTGCTAATCAGGTTGTTAGAGCAACTTCAATGGAGCGACTCATTTCGTTCGTCGTTGTCCGTTTGATTCGGCGCGGACATAAAAGACGGCCCGATGCGTCGACCCATTTTGAAAACACGTCCGCTCCACGTCCGTGTCGATCCATTTCGGACCCAAATTTGGGACTGGAATGCGTCGTCACGGACGTGAAGCCGACGCGCGCCCCCTCGGTCCGCCCCAATCATCGCGGTCAACATAATTTATGATGGCCGCCCTCCTCAGGCCCACGCGCCAGCGACCGTGGTCGGCCTTTTTTAATCCGAGCGTGCGGTGGGGTTCGGACATCTGCTTCCAGACCCCCCGGTCCCCATCTCGCCACCCTCGCCGTCCACCCCCACGCGCTTCTTCCAGAGGAGGCTGCCTACCCTCATTCTAAGATGGCGCTGCGCCTAGCGAACGAGCGCGCCCGTGCTGCGCGACCTCCGACACCAGCACTACCCGCGCTGGCATAGCCCGCCCCCGCTTCGGCACAGCCCGACCTTGCCCCCGCTCCGGTACAGCCCGACCTCGCCGCCGTCGCCGAGGACGCGTAGGGTTTTTCCTTTTTTCATTTATAATGTAACGTGGACTCTCGTCGACCTTCGTGGCCGGCTTTTTTAATGTTTAATTATACATGTTTTTCGCACGCCGGTAAAAATGAATCGTGCGAGCGTTGGACGCATGCGCCGACCCAAACGTCGAAGCGAACGTTCGTGTCCGCATGGTCGACCTAAACGGACAAAAGCGGATAAAATCGTCGTCCGTTTGGATCGGTCCGTTGGAGTTGCCCTTAATTAAATACTGGTGGTAACCAAAAAGAAAGAGTAAAAATACAGGTCGTAGGCCCTGTTTGGATCCTAGGGTTAGAGTTAGAGTTGGTTAGATTAAATTTATGTAGCCCTAAAAAAATCCAAACAGGTTGGTTAGATTAAACTTATCTAACCCTCAAAAATCCAAACAGGTGGGTTAGAGTTGGTTAGATGCATCTAACCCACCCATAAAATCTAACCCACCTAAGAGGTGCCTTTTTGGGTTAGAGTTAGGTGGGGCCTAGAAAAAATTATTTTTCTGTCTCTCCACCACACAAAATTCTAAATAAAGGAGTAAAATAATTGGAAAATATGAATTTATTAATAATCTAACCCTTTCATCCAAACACCTCTTTGGTTAGAGGAGAGTCCTCTAACCGAGTTAGAGTATCCTAACAGTGCCGTAGTCATAGATTCTTCCTCTTCTTTCTCACGCATGAACGGACGCACACGTATCGTGGTTGGTCCCAACCGTCCAATCCTATAGTAAAAACAAATAGAGAGCGTGAGGAGGAGCAAGTAGCTAGCCGTTGGGTGACTGATGTGAGAGACAGACAGCGACGACGCTCTCGCCGGCCAGGAAAGCAGATGCTTCCCTTCCCGCGGGCTCGCGCACCCTCTACATCCCTATGTCATGCGGGCCCGGACCCTTTTTGTTTTTTGCGATAAGACCCTCGGCTAGGCGTCGGTCGATACATGGCGACGAGTTGGGGGTCAAGTGGCGGAGTGGGGAATGGCAGGGCAGAGATGGGTGACTTGCCTGTTGAACGTCAGAGGACGGTATATATGTGGTGAGCTTCTTGGCCAGACGTCATAATGTAGCAAACCAAGGGGTCCACCTCTAGTGCTCAAAAGCCCTAGTATGCTCGTGTCCATTCTGTTTCAACCCTCTTCAGGGCAGGTGATGTGGCTATTATAGCTACTAGCAAAAAGCCCGTGCGTTGTAACGGAAGAAAAAAAATTACCAGCCCTTACCCAATAAAAAAGGTTCAAGAAAAAATATCACCGCTTATCCTTCTCTTATACCCCTCCGTTTCTAAATATAAGTTTTTAGACATTTCACTAAGGGACTACATACGAAGCAAAATGAATGACTTTAAAGTATGTCTATATACATCTGTATTTAGTTTGTTAGTGAAACCTCTAAAAGGACTTATATTTAGGAACATTGGGAATATATGAGAAGAAATATTTAGAGATTAGTGCTCCTCTTCTGCAGCACCCTCTCAACCCTGACACTTTCTATCCAGTAGACCACGGTAAAAAGGTAGCTCAGATATACATATTTTACTATCCATTTTCGACTTTACTTCTGTAAAACAGGTTAAAAAACTAAATGATAGTGACGTACTTCTCCACATAAATTCACAAGTTAGTTAACAACAGGATCAACGACAACGATAAGGTAATGAGATCGAACTTGCATTACCTAGCAGTTCAGAGCCGAAGACTGTACATTCTATGACGCTTCTACCTTTTATCATATCCAATCATGTGTATTTCAATATACGGATGAGTCAATGGACCGGCGTTCATAGCAAAAGGGAGTTCAGGGCAGTGTGCAGGAGGCGCGTGCATTAGCAGCAGCAAGAAATTTATGTTGTACATGGTGATAAAAACACAAAACAAATACCGGTTCGTATTCATATTCAGGTCCATTTCAATCGGGAGACAAAACACATTTTTTATATACAAAGATATATCCAAAAGGTTCAGTGTTATATCTCAAAAGGGACGAACATGAAAGGACAATATACATATTGAGCAGATTTTACAACCAAACAAGCACCAATAATAAAATTGATGTGTATTGTGCAATGAAGACATTTTACAACCTTCATTCAAAATTGCACGACCTGACTAAAAGTTACAGTATTCTTTCCAATCTACAGCGAGAGAACGTCTGTTAACCTACAAAATCCATAGGAAGAAAGGATGAAGAGAACATCCAGTAAAAAAGATGGCTCGCACCTCTTCTCCGATTGGTGCAAAGAAGAGCAAGAGATGGGTTTTGGAGAGCAACTGGCGGAAGTATATCGGCATTCCCGATTGGAGCAACTTAGGGAAGTATATCAGCTTCAGCATCAACCCAATCGATCCATCAGGCATAACTGCAGCATTGTCCCGATTCAAATGCAAGCTTATATGATGTAACACAAATTTGAAGAAATTACTAAATAGAATAGAAGGTTCTACTCTTCACAAAAGAGCTGCTTGATTTTCTAACCATACATATAAATCAACAAATTTTTATTATAATGAAATTTACTATCACATTTGCACTATACCCATCTTCCTTGTCTCTGTCATCTTCAAACAAAGAGCAGAGCAACACGCACGGCTGCGAAATCAAAATAGGTACAGTAACAATTACTAAGAAAAGCAAGAACATATATATTCGAACAAACAATGTATGCCTGCAAAAGGAAGAATATCGATATAACAGAACTTCAGCAGTATAATATCACATTGGACTTCAATGTTTAAGGTAAAAATTCTATAAACTGACTCTTATTTTAAATAGATAAAATATATAATCCTTCAGATAGTGTAGCTTACACAAATGAATTCTGCAGTAGACTCCAGCACTAATCATAGTTTAGGGAGCACTAACATCAAGGCTACCTAGTGTTTTTTCCAAAAAGAAAACTCTCATCATACGGGATGTTCACTACATATTTCATATGGCTTTTTTCAGGTAAGATAAAGTCAAAGGGTGAGGGGACAACTCAAAGCAAGAGATATGGTAAGTACACGCTGACAGGAGCACTAAAATAGCAATTGTTGAACATGCTATAAATAGTACTCGTATTTCCAGCAAAAACATGAAGCTTAACATAAATCTATGAAGTAATAAATTCAACCTATGGTTAATTAAACTACCTTGCGGAATAAGGCCAATCAACATCCTGTTGGATCCTTGCACATTTAGTCTTCCACTTGCAGCATTGCCACTAAAATCGATGCGTGATGAGATAATCGGCACCGACAACCCACCAGAGCTTATATTTCTTCCAATGTTACTTCCGCGCACAATGTTTGTAATACGCCATCCAAGTGGTTGTTGAGTAGCCAAAGCAAACACCTGAATAGCTATCGAGGACCGAGTGCTTGACAAGTGTATGGCAGAGGCTGGTCACTGCAAACATGACGCCAATCCGCTACGCAGAACAGTGTACGACTTGGTGTTTTATGGCACTTTTAACCATGTGGCATATTTTCAAATTTTGTTCTGTTTTGTTTCAGGTTTTAGAAGAAGAAGAAATTCAGCGATGGCAGAGTAGTTTTGGTCTTCTGGATGCCGAATTCAGTTGTAGCAGTTCAACTGTTATCTTCATCCAGTTTGATGCTAGAACTAAACCTTAGTAACATACTCATTGATACTACCATGTCAGGTGTTGCTTACACAAAGGGGTACATTCATCACTACATGTCTTGTGGTTGGATATGCATCTAGTGTACTCCAGGAGGCAGTAGCAGATGATGGAATTTTTTTGTTATAAGGCTAATAAGGAGCTGCTCTGAGATGATCATAAGGATGTAGATAGTTGTATTAAATGTTTAGCTTTTGTAAGTAGACCCAAATCTATGTTTTGCAGTGCCTAAGAGCATCTCTAGTGGATGGTGTATATGGAGGTGGATGGTAAATATACACGATGCAAACTGAAAAATGCTTCCCAGTGAAACGTGTATACGGGCGTGCAAGTTATACACGTCCATCCACGAGGCTACTCCTCGTGGAAATAAACACGAGCCAGCCACGCTCGTGGAGCTCGTGGCGCTGTGCGGCCGGGCTGGCGGCAGTGCTGTGCGGGGCGGGGTGCGGGCGGGCTGGCGGCGGCGCTGTGCGGGGCGGGGTGCGGGCAGTGGGGCGGCGGCGGGGTGCGGGGCGGGCTGCTGGCGGCGCTGCGGGTGGCGGGGCGGGCTGTTGGCGGCGCTGCGGGCGGCGGGGCGGCGGCGGGGCGGGGTGCGGGGCGGGCTGCTGGCGAGGTGCGGGCGAGCGGGCGGGCGGCGCTGTGTGGGGGAGGCGCCGCGTGCGGGCGGGCGAGATGCAGGGGCGAGATGCAGGGCGAGATTTTTGCTGTTAATTGTTGTTTTTGCTGTTTTTGCATTACAAAGACATGGATTACATCACTCGTTTCCAAACTTTTGCCACACATGCTCAATTAGATCAACTTTAAGCTGAGAATGTTCATGGGCATTTCTAATCCGGTGAGTCATCTGAATAAAAGAGCTCAATTGTTCAGCATGAGTACGAGAGACTGAGACTCTTTCTCCCATTGCATCAAAAGTGCAGCTTTGCCGACCAGTTTCCCGATGAAGATGACGAAGAACTCATGTCCCAAGAGGATGTGTTCATTATGTTGTGTGAGAGACGATAGAGAAATCTAGAAGTGAGAAGATGAGGCACAACTAGAAATGCTGGAAGAGAGGTGATTGGGGCGGTTTATATAGATCAGAAATATGGCCGTTGAAAATATAGCCGTTGGAAATATAGCCGTTTGAAAATATAGCCGTTGGAATATACACGTCCTGATTTCCACATCCTGTATACACGTTCCACTGAAAAACTGGGAGGTGTAAAATTTAGCAAGGTGTATATGAACGTGTATATGAAGATATACACGTCCAAATTTACACGTTCCACTAGAGATGCTCTAAGAAACAATGGACCACTTAATCCTTTAGCACTCTGTTTCTGAAAATTTCTGAACATTCAGATTGTTTTCTGTTTCTTTCAATGATCTTTGTGGTTCAATTTCTGAAGTAAACTGGAGATGTTAGAAGTTTGATGATTGTTGTAGTTGCTTTAATTTGGACCATCAGGAACCTGTTTTGATCAGTTTCTATTGATGAATTAGATCCTCAGCTGGTGCGGATCCAATAAGTTCCTTGGCTCTCTAGTTTTGCTTCTAGTACATGAATTGTTTGCTTTTATGCTTGTCAATTTGGTGGGCTTTCTGTTTTAACAGTGTAGTATATGGTCCCGGTCGACTTTGATGTGTCGCATAAGTTTCAAGGATGGTTTTCCTTTCCTTTAACCTGTATGCCTGAAGTAAGAGAAATGAAATGTAGACTGCTCTGCTCAAGCGAATCCATCTTCGTCCTCCCATAGCGCGCATTATCAACAAAATTGTGTAGGCATTAAACGTCTGAATTATGCACTACTCCGTCACGCTAATGGCGGATGGTATCCGCATCCGCATCAGACTATCCCCCATCGAGGAACAAGCATCAGCAACCATAGCGAGCTAGCTACAAATCAAAATCCAAGACTTACAGATCAAGCCTCGACGAGTGACTCCACTCCAGCTCAGGCCTCGGGCTCAGGGATCCGTCTCCGGGCGACCTCCGCAGCACTGAATGTCGTTATTGTTCACCGATCAGCATGAAAGGAATATTGTGCTTCATAAAGGTCTTGTATTGCAGGTGCATGCAAGAAATAGTTTGCAATCGCTGAAGAATTTGACCTTCATACATCCACGTGATAGTAATCATCAATGTGCCAAGAACAAATTGCAATCTATGAGCAGTAGTGCACATGAACCTAAGACACATCACAATAGCAGAAAATATGGTGATTTCAGTGATAATCCTATACGAACACATAGATAGCAGATTGATAACCTAGATGCCATTACAGATAATTGAGGTGGTTCAAAAGTAAGGCAAGGCGGTGTCCAAAATACAGTCACACATCCTTGTAGGTAGGACGTAACCAGAAGGTTCAATGGAAGTGAGCATGCTGCATGGAATATATGTATAGCCGTATATGCAATAATAGTTGCGATCGACTGTAGGCCTAGAGGAGGTGGACAGTAAAAGACAGACGCCTAGGTGAATATGCTATCTTTCTCCATCTGCAATGCATTGAACATACAACAATAATTGCACATTACACATCTAAACTTGCTTTCTTTGAACATAAATGATATTGATTTGAATAGTATACTATGAATCACACCAACAGAGAAAAACACATCTTAAAACCTGGCTACTTCAGGTATTCCAAAAAATGAAAAAAAGACATACAATATCTATATTGTACAATTTCAGAAGGAAAAAAAGACATGTCTTGTAAGGGCTAACTCACATGCTTGTTGCAATAAAAATTAATATGTCACTGTTGATTTTCAGTTAGTACTATAGGATTAAGTTGATAGAATAAATCCATCTAACAAAAGATACAACACTTGTTCCGCTAACGCAACTCATACATAGTTTAGAGTGTGGTGTTATTAAACAGGGCAACATGAACACAAGAGCACAATTTTACCATCCAGATTTTACAAGAAATCATTTTCTAGAAGGATTTGATTTGGAGAGATTATTATTTACCTTCATATCTAATTGTCGACGTCGAGCTCTTGCATCCTGAGGTTATCATCTCTTAATAGAAATAATTGATTTTGGAAGCAGTTCAGCTTATGCAACTGTTATTCCTATTTGTGCTCAGTGGAAATTCACAGTAAAAAATAATCGAGTTTATAACTGAGAATTATGAAGAAATGTCTTACACATTGAATGCTGGAGCGTTGAGTTTGGCCACTTATTTTTTGAGCCCCAACCCACAAATCCTTGTTGGATAGCACATAGAGATCTCACGATTCAGTGAATCCTTGTAGTCAGCAGATACAAGAACCATAATGTCATGGGATATATCATCCAAGTTATCGAGCACTTCCATTCATCTTGACAACGATTGTTGCCCATGTGCGGCTGTGCCATTGTTTATTCCACTGCTTTTTTCCTTCAAGCTAAACTCTGCTCTCTTGAGATCAACCCCTCCCCTCCGTACCCTGGTGCGATAGATTGATTTTAGGGAAAAAAAATGACAAACTAGTGCTGCGCCGGATGAGAAGAAATAACCAAGCTGCTCATACCTCGAAGGAAAGAAGGAAGGAGGAACTGAAGACGGCGGCTCAGATCTACGACTTGGCATCGCTGGAACCCATGACAGGACACCGCGCCAGTCCCTCGCCGCTCAGTTCCACAGCCCCTGCCAACGCACACGACGCTGCGGTGGCTGCCTGAGCCCGGGCCTCCATACCAGCGGTGGCGCGGCGCGGACTGGAGGGCTGGCCTCGGAAGATGGAGAGATCTGCTCCGGAGAGGCGCATGCGGCCGCAGATAGGATGGGCACCAAACTTCGGCGGCGATAGCAGTGGGGTGGCGGTGGGCATTATCGAGCGAGCAAGGTAACGCTCTCCTCCTCGGTGCCTTGGATGTGCTCCTTCCTCTCTCTGGGTCGCCGACGATGATAGCGAGCGAGCGGGAGCGCCTCTTTGCGATGGCGACGGCCCAGTCACGCCGAGATCCTGCAGCGCGAGCGCCTCCTAGGGAGGTTACTCACCAGCGACCTCGAGCGGTGCAGCTGGCCGAGAGGGCGGGGCGAGCTGCCGCAGAGGTGGATCTCGGCGGCGCCCGACGTCGGGCGAGTGAGAGGCGGGGAAGGAGCCTGGCACGACGTGGGTGGAGCGATTTTTCTTCGTGTGCGGTTGGTTTTCGGAGGATAAATAAAAAACGGAACGACGTGGGTGGGATCGATCGCTGGGAGGTCGAACCATCGTGGAGGTTGAACCATCACGACGGCACATCCTGCTTTAATAGTAAAGATTAATTATGTACCTACATAGGTGCCTTTACGCAATATTTAGAAGGTGGGGCGTTGTGTTTCCATCTTGTCCCTACACGAGGTATCTAACACGTGTGTTGTACAATATATTTTCTCAGTGATACATCACCATGCCAAGCAATTATATTTCCTTCTTCTCATACAATAATTAAGTTTCAAATCAGCTCACGAAAATGCACAAATTGTGAGGAGTTGGAGGTTATTTCTAGTGGCCACAAATGAAGTCATTCACCACATTGGTTGCACATACTAGATAGTTCATGTTGGTCAAGTATAAAAATGACATTTTTAACCATGATAGGACAAAAAAGTAATGCGCAAATAAAAGAGAACAAGATGAGGGAACTAGAGGGACAATATCTAGACACATCATAGATTCTGGAATTCCCTACTTGTTCTGACTAAGCCAAACAATATCGTATATAAAAAAACCATTGTATTTTTTGTTAAATCTGTGCATTATATAGCACATTGCTTAACATTATGGGGACAAAAATAGATATAAGCTTGTATAAAATCAATAACAATAAGTTGTAGTGACGTGAATTATCTTATGGGTGGGTGTCATTTGCCATATTTCTTATTTGTTCGATACATGTTTAGGATACTCAAGATTAAAATTCAAGAAACAACTTTGTTTTCAAGAAAACATTGAATTATACGCTAACATTGATGTATTTCTAGTTATTCATGTTTGCGTTGTACAAAATAAAGACTCGGGTTTTCTTATTATCAGCACAGTGATGTGGATAATAAGGTTAGAGACTAAAATAACAAAATATTTAAGATTGTATGAAGGCTCCAATACTAAAGCTAAATGATAGTGATGTATAAAGATAATAAGTAAAAGTGATTAGTATAAAGAAAAGGACCGAGTAGACATATTCGGTAGTGCAATTATTTTGTTTTGGACCAAAGTTGATTTTGTGTGAAGTCTAGTTAAAATGACCTATAAGATATTTTAGAGTTGAAAAATCTAATAATTTTGAGGGGAGTGGAAGGAACAACATGCAACCGGCAGACAAGGCTGTCGTGGCCATCCGTCACTGAAGGGGCCACGACGACGATGACACAAACGGAGACACGATTGGCAGGGCAGGGCAGCCACGCGCATACGAGGTGGTTGTCCAATATAGGGTTTAGTTTCTTTTTTTAGTTAACGGTCGAAATATGAATATTTTTATGTAAATTATCTTCGAACTTGAATGAAGTCGTCCTATTGATCGAAATTCATGAGGTTAATTCGAATTGTTGTTAGGATGTATGCTGCTACAGTTGGATGTCGTCCTCTCACATCCGTGTCCGCGAACGGATAGAGGAGAAAATTTGTGGGTTGTGGTTGGAGATGCCCTAAGCCGACGACCCCACTCGGGCAAAAGTTAGTGCTTTGACCCTTTTGCAAAAGCTTAACCAGATCTGACCCTGTTCAAAAACATTTCAGGGTCTGATCATTTTCCTACCATCGAGGTCAATGACGGTAGGGTATACGAGCCTACAGTCGAGGCACCTCGACGATAGGTTTGCATAGCCTGTCGCAAGCCTGTTTGGTGAGAGGGGTGAGTTGCGCTGACATGAGTAAGTTGCCTATTTGGCTGCCAAGTGCCTCGGCGGTAGGCACATATTCTCTACCAATGTCAGATTTCGAATTTATTTAAAACAAGGGTAAGATCCAGCTAAACTTTTGCAAAAGAGTGGAAACATGAAAATTTGCCTCCCACCGGACTGGAGCTGGTTGTGCCTGCGTCGATGACTGTTCGAAATTTTTTTTGGATGGTCCCACCTGTTGAGAGAGAGAGATTGATTCTGCCGACTAGTGACCCCTTTTCTCAGGTCATGGAAAAAGGCCATGTCATGCATGCAGAGAAAATATTGGACGTGAGTCGTTTTCACCTCGCCGGCCGCCGAGGAAAATCTTGGCCAAAGCAGTAGCTGCAACCCCAGCAAGCTTGCTAATGAGTAATCAAATAAGTACTAAAGAATAAATAAACAACGAAAAAGAAAGAAGGTAAACGAAAGGGGTGGTGGATTGCCAATGCCTGTCTGCAGACACCACCGTCCAACCGCATAAACAAAGGAAAGGAAACGTCATGGGCCGGGCGCGCGGGCCCAGAGCGCGTTAGGAGCCGTTGAGAGTCCAGTGGAGAGAGCAGAGGAGCGTCCATTACGTGGACGGGCGGGCCTGCCTTTGTGGACTGTGGTGAATTGAAGGCGTCATATATAGATTGGGTAGTCCCCGTTTGACCATAGGCATAGATTGTGGGGGCCCACGCACAGCGCGGCTGTCCTTGGCTCATGTGATCTCATGCCGGCCCCATGCCATGCCATCTCATGCGGGCCCGGACCCTTCATCCTGCCTCGTGCACCACACGCCTCGAGCCGTGTCTGTCACCACCCAACCAACCACTCGCTATGTATCATTCTACTAACAAACACGACTACTTCCTTTCAACTTTCTTCCCCACACGCTCCATCCGTTTCTACATATATATATATATATATATATATATATATATATATATATATTTCAATAGAAGACTACATAGAAAAGAAATTAAGTAAATTTATAGTGTAAAATATATCTACATACATTTGTATGTTGTTCCCTATTAAAATTGACCTACACCGCTACACGCAATATTTACAAGTTGGCGGGCAAGGTTTCCCGGGAGAAAAAGAATGAATCAACATCGGTCGTCGACACACCAACCGTGTCGGTCATCATCCAACAGTTCCTAGCCATACGCCACATGGTGGTGCAAGGCGTGATCTTGACAAACGAGAGCTCCAAGAGACTCATCTGGAAGTGGACGACATCTAGGGAGTACTCCACGCCGTCAGCGTATCATGCTTTCTTCCATGAGCTCGAGATGTCCACACCATGATGATGCACATGCCGGGGTCTTTCCCCCTTCACGAAAAAAAAGAGCTCGAGCTCTTTTCCTAGCGACGGGGTGATCCAAAAGGTCCAAGATGTGGCTCCCTCTCGATGTTGAATGCAATTTTGGTTTTCCTTGTACGAGTCACCTCTGCATGGTGGATATGAGGCACTGACGTGCACTAGACAGTGATCTTGAGGCTTTGTCGCTTATGTGATCAGGTGTCAGAGACCGCCGACCATCTATTTGTCGAGTGCCCCTTCTCGCGAGTGGTGTGGGTTGAAGTTATCTCCCGGTGTAGGCTGCCCCACACTTTAGTTCCGACAAATGGTGGCTCTATCGGTGCTTGACGAACCTCGTCCAGGCGCTTAGTGCCAAAGGAGGCACGAAAGGGATTCAATTCCCGGATCATTCTTGTTGTCTAGTTGGTCGGGAAGGAGGGCAAATGCTCGTGTGTTGAATGCCTTGACCAGTACCGTCCAATAAGTGTAGGTCTTGTGTTGTTTTGTAATTGTGCCAACCTTCTTGTACGTGGGGGCTATATGGGGTTCCGATGAACCCGTTGTAGATTGCCCTCTTATCTTCTTCTTATAGACGATGTGAAAATTAAGCGTTCGCAAGAAAAAAGAACTACATGAATCGTAATTGAATGTTTAGAGTCACAAACAAGACTCACGGTTGTAGTCTGTGTGTCATTGCCCATGACAAAAGAGAAACATATACATCGACCCAAAATGTCCTTCTATTGAGCCGCTACTCATTCTCGAGGAAGAAAAAAACACAGAGTGTTCGTCAAACTTCAATTTCAATGACCCCCGCCTTGCTATGGTCATTGTGAGTACGATCATGAAGCTCTAAATAAACGCAAAGTGTGTCACGGCGGTAGCGATGCACCCATGATGATTTCATTGGTCTTTCCATAAACCCTATTCCAACCTCACCATACGCGGGTGCCCGTACCCGCGCATGGCATATATATTTCTAAATAAGAAGAAGGCAGTACCATCTATCCAGCTATTGTTTTTCTCTTGGTAAGTACTTGGGTTAGTTGTATAATCCGGTCAATTGGACACTTGGCCGCATCCTCAGAGCAAGAACCATTGATTAATTAACAACATTTTGGCATCATCATTAAGCTAGGAGCACACGCTAACCATCAACCGTCCACTAATCATCACACCCCAAAGCCAGAGAAGCCATCACGGGGTGCACGTAGCAAAGCGAGGAAACGGCGGATTTCCATTCTTTTTACAGCTGTTTCCTTCCGCTTCTGCGCCCTCACTCGAGTGAAAGACCCAAACTTTAATGCCGCTTGCTCCCCTGCTCCCTCCCAATCCGTCCGACATTGATGCGCCGGAGCCGCCTCCCCCTCCACGCCGACGCTGAGCTAGTCGCCGGAGGTGCCGCAGCAGCTCCAGCCGGCGGCGCGCGGCAGTGAGTGCGTGAGGCGACGCGGATAGCGACAGCGGGGGTGGTTGGCACCGCTGCTCCTGCCGCTCCAAGAACCCTAGAGGAGCAAGCGGGAGGCGGCCGCCAGGGGTTTGTCGCTCCACAGGTGATCTACCCGTCTCCTCCTCCTCGCTCTCCCCCATCTGGCCCGTTCCCATTGTCTGCTCGGAAGCTGCTCCGCCGTAGCCGTCCATGGTGGCTCGCGGGTTCTTGGTTACTGGATCCTAGTAAGTAGAGTAGTACCTTTGATCCAATGCGTCTGCAAGGGCTTCTGAGATTGGCCTGGCCCGATTCGACTGGATTCTTTCCCCGGGTAGCGAGCAAGAAAGCGCCGAATCTTTTCTTTTGCAACGGAGGCCCAAGGGGAAAGCTTTGATTTGACGGGGATACGCGCGATTCGTTTCGTCCTTGCCGGTTCTAGCCCCGTTTTTCTCCCAATCCCCAGCTTCTTGATCCGGCTGCGGCCACGAGCTTCCAGGAGTCAGCAAATTAGCACCAAATGTGTTGATTGGTGCTGTATGTGTTGGTGTTCATCTTGGGAGGGGGGCAGGTAGTCGTCGGGGAACTCCTGGAATTAATTCGCTTGCCGAGCATGCTCCTCCAATTAATTCGCTTCACATGGAAATCGCGCCTCATGTTCTTTCTTCTCATTTCCCCCTCCCCTTTTGATAGTACTACTTGTGGTGAATAATGAACTGCCTTTTGATCTTATTATTGCTGTATTTATGTTGTCCTCATCCAGATATGTAGTGTACTAATCTAGTATGTTATCAATGCAATGCGCCTTTTCATCCCATTGCCAATGCAAGCAGTATCTAGTATGCCATGTTCTGATAGTATTAATCTCAGTTTGTCTTCACTGCTGTGTGTGTCCCCTGAAGTTTATGGCACGTTCTGGTATTAATCCCAGCTCGTTTTCCTTGCTCTGTTCAGTGAAGTGTGTTGCCATGTTCTGGTATTAATCTCAGCTTATTTTCCTTGTTCTGTTCAATGAAGCGTGTTGCCATGTTATGATATTAATCTCTTTTTGTCTTTCTTACTATGTTCATTGAAGTGTGTTGCCATGTCCTCATATTAATCCAGTTTTGTCTTGTTTGCTGTGTTCAGTGAAGTGTATGCAATGTCCTCATATTAATCCAGTTTTGTCATGTTTTGCTGTGTTCAATGAAGTGTATGCAATGTCCTCATGTTAATCTCAGCTTATCTTCCCTGCTGTGTTTAATGAAGTGTATGCAATGTTCTCATATTGACCTCAGTTTGTCTTCCTTGCCGCGTTCAATGATTTGCCACCTTGGTTATTATGTCACATCCGGTTGAGTGGATGCTAAGCTAACACTACATTACTAATCCTGGTGTGCAGGCTGCTCAAATCTAGAGATGCCGACAGCCGAAAGCCTACGTGCAGAGCTGTCATCCAAGACGCCACCCTTTGGCCTGAGGCTGTGGATAGTGATTGGCATCAGCATCTGGGTGGTAATCTTCTGTATACTAGGTTTCATGTGCTTCTGGTCCATATACCGGAGGAAGCCGAAGAAGTCTGTTGATAAGATCCCAGTATCTCAAATCCCCGATGTATCTAAGGAGATTGCAGTGGATGAAGTGCGCCAGCATGCTGTTGTTGAGAACTATCAAGTGCAAGAAAGCCACACGTTGACGGTGCAGGAGAAGCCTCATGACAAAGATTCTGGGAAAATGCTGGGACACTTGGTCAGGACAAAGTCGAGTGATGCCGATAATTTGAGCCAGTGCAGCTCGGCCTACCAATGCGATAGGGCTGGTAGTGCTTATTCTGGCGATGAAGGCAGTTCAGGCAACGCTAGGAGGCAATATCCTCAGTATGCGACCGTCTCCGCATCTCCTCTTGTTGGTCTCCCGGAATTTTCGCACTTGGGTTGGGGCCATTGGTTCACTCTGAGGGATTTGGAGCATTCGACGAATCGGTTTTCTAAGGAGAACATCATTGGAGAGGGTGGATATGGGGTGGTTTACCGTGGTCGACTCATAAATGGGACTGATGTAGCGATAAAAAAACTACTGAATAACATGTAAGCAACTTTGGACTATAATTGTCTTCGAAGGACAACACTTTCTTTACAAAACTTATAATTGTATGCTGTCCTCTGTGTGATGTCATCTTATTGATTGTGTGCTTGATATGGCACTGCAGGGGCCAGGCAGAAAAGGAGTTCAGGGTTGAAGTTGAGGCCATTGGCCATGTCAGGCATAAAAATCTTGTCCGTCTGCTAGGATATTGCGTCGAAGGAATCCACAGGTTAGCTATTTTCATTCTCCTCCACCATTGGATGTTTAGTTCTGTTTGTGCTATAGTATTTATTTACATTGGATGGCCAGTTTGTTTGTACTATAATACAGTATTTATTTACATCGGGTGGCTACTGATTTATATCTAGAGTCAATTAGTGATTAATCATTCACCAGAAAATTTGAGGTTTCTATCCTTTCAAATGTTTCTTTCTTCGAGAAACTTTCAAACATTTATAGTCTGGTTCAACTTCATAAGAATGCATGTGCCACAGTACATTTATCTTACATATTTATAAACCGATCCTTGTACAGACATGTTTTCTAAGAAATTGGCTTGCAGCCAAACTCTCTCTACGGCATTCTCTCAATTTCTTTGTTGTTTTTTTGGTTCAGCGGTTCATTTATGGACGTTATGACTTAGGTTGTTACCTTTTAACATATTATATAGTTTGCTAAGTAGAGTTGACAAGCAACAACCCTATTCAATAATCGTTCAAGTCAAACTATTCCCCGTTAAACATCTTTATTATCTGGACCATAATGAGTTTTGGGCTAAAAGCACAAAAGAGAAGTAGAAAACTACTTCCTGCCTCATTGTTCCCTCTGATATGTTGGCTGCTACATTTCTCTCTTCTGTCCTGCTTATAAACACCATAATGGAACCTCAAGGCTGTCCCTCTTAACAGAGTCAGAGTGTATGTTGCGGAACCTTTTCAAGTTAGCATCGTTCAACGTTTGGAAATGTGGTGACTGCTGAACTATGCCTGAACAGAAGTCTGATAAAACAAGGCCCTGTCATAATTTTAGAAGTATTTAAATTGTCCAAGCATAACTAACATATTAAAGGTCAATGGTGGCATGATTGGAGGACTGTAGTCACACCTGTGGCAAATGTGGCCAGAATAAGAAAGATACTTTATTAGAGATTAATTAATAGTAGTAACAGCTTCATGGCCAAGCACATCTACTGTGGCATATAGGCATCAGGGCCGGCCCATAGGCCGGGGCAACGGGGCGCCCGCCCTGGGCCCCTGAGAGATAGGGGCCCCGTCAGGTAGCAGCACAACATATGTTTTGCGATATTTCTTTTTTAGATCCAGAAAAATAAGAGAAAATAAATAAATACTCATGTGGTATTGATGACTTTTCTTTCAGAAGTATTAGGAAAAACAACAAGACATGATGTGGTTTTAGTTCAAAGACCATCAATCTATGCTATATATTAAATTGCTCTCGAAATACAATATATTCTAAAAAAAATATTCACAAGGGCCCCATTTTATTTTCTCGCCCTTGGGCCCCAAATATGTATGGACCGGTCCTGATAGGCATGGACACGTCTCATGGAATCAAACATTTCCTCGATAAACTACTAGGTGGGCAAACTGTGGTACCAAATGGGACCTTAACCACAACTCAGTTTGCCACTATTTACGTAAGCTATCACAGCTCTATAGATAATCAAGCAATAGGGCTTGTCATTAGCGAATGCTGCTTAATTAGCCATCAATATAGATTGGTTGCTTGTGTAACGGAGGTGCTTAGATCATGTAATTAGCAAATGAAAAGGTCCCCTAAAGGTCAGTGATGTCTTCCTCAAGCAGGCTTCATGATTTGATCAGCCAACCTATCTAGGAACATATCTAGGATCAGACAACCCAATGGTATTCGAAAATTATTTCACAAACATATCTAGGAACTGAGATTAGCTAAGTCGGTGGGAGGTGCCGGTGAAACCCCCCATCACCCAGGGTTGAATCTTCAACTTGGATATGGGATTATGGGTAAGTTTTTTTTAGTTAATTTGGTAGTTCCTCTTAGGCATCCATCATTTTTTTCTGCTGTATCTGCGTAAAAAACAGATAAAACTGCTACACCTTCTTATAGTTTGCATTCTCGCAGGGTTCTGATTATTGATTTCTTGTAACCAACAACAGTATTTTTTTCCACTTCATGATAAATTGAACATACCAGCGTCATTTTCTCTTTTAGTTTCCTCTTTCAGTACATATAAGAAATTCTGTAGTACATAGGGAGTTTGAGGCTTCTATGACAATAGTATTGGTTTATGCTTTCTTGATCAACATTCAGTGCTGTGTCGTGTGTGTTTAATTTTGTATAATGAATGTACATTGTGCAAATCTGTCTGCTCCCATCGTATGGTTTATGGTTTATGATTTATTTCATCTCCCATCCCTTAGTTTAACTTGTTTTTTATTGAAGGATGCTTGTGTATGAGTATGTGAATAATGGAAACTTAGAACAGTGGATTCACGGCGCCATGCGACAACACGGTGTTCTTACTTGGGAAGCTCGAATGAAAATCGTTCTTGGAATTGCTAAGGCGTAAGAATCGACACATTCATCTCCTTGCATGTTTTATTGTGCACAATTTTTGTTGGGTAAGACATTTTATCAAGCTGAATGATATGCAGGCTTGCTTATCTACATGAAGCCATAGAGCCGAAAGTTGTGCACCGTGATATCAAATCAAGCAATATCCTAATTGATGAGGATTTCAATGGGAAGCTTTCTGATTTTGGATTGGCCAAGATGTTGGGTGCAGGGAAGAGCCATATCACAACTCGAGTTATGGGAACTTTCGGGTATGCCACTCTTGTTTTTTAATTCACAGTACCTGACTTAAGTCGTGGAAATGTTTGATTTTGTTCTTCATGTATGAAAGCAGTTAGCTTTGTAGGAGCACTGAACTTTTATGCTGCCATCATTTCAGGTATGTGGCCCCCGAGTATGCCAACACAGGTCTGTTAAATGAGAAGAGTGACGTGTACAGTTTTGGCGTGCTGCTCCTGGAAGCAGTGACCGGGAGGGATCCTGTCGACTATGGTCGGCCAGCTAATGAGGTGAATATATATTCTACTTCTCAAAGTGCATCATGCATGCTCAGGAGTACATGCTAGTGTCCATTTTGTTTCAACAGCAAAATATCATTTAAACCTAGTAGCCCTTCTGTTACCTTTGCAATTTTAATTATCTCCTATTGTGCAGTTAGTTTGTTAGCCTGTTGGCTGCTAGAAATGCATGTTAGTTAATCAAACTATGACATGGATGCCCTGCAGGTGCATCTGGTGGAGTGGCTCAAAATGATGGTTGGCACGAAGAGAGCCGACGAGGTGGTGGACCGTGACATGGAGGTGAAGCCAACCATCCGCGCTCTCAAGCGCGCCCTCCTAGTGGCGCTGCGGTGCGTTGACCCGGACTCCGAGAAGAGACCCACGATGGGTCACGTCGTCCGGATGCTCGAGGCAGAGGATGTCCCGTCGCGGGAGGTTGTACCACTTTACCCACCGCTCCTCTTACAATGCCATTTCCAGACCGTATACCTGAATATTTTGTTCTGATCTTGTATTGAAGGACCGGAGGAGCCGGAGGGGCGGCCACGCCGGTGGCAATGCGGACGCAGAGTCCAAAGCGAGCTCGAGCGAGTTCGAGGTGAGCGGTGACTCAGGGCCCTCGGCGAGGTTCCAGCCCTAAAGATCGGCGTCGACGAACAAGGGCGTCCCCAAGAACTCGGCTCCGGCCGAGTGTAGTAGAGATAGCATGATGAGCATTTCCTGTAGGACATTGCATTGCGGTTCATTTTATATTGTAGGCGGTAGAGAAATAGTAGTGCTGATTGATCATCATCCCCTGAGACTGGGACTGAGACCTTTGCTGTAGCTTCCTTTGGGCACCCTGTACAGATTGTTTCCTCCTTTCTTTTCTGTTTTCTTTGTCTAGGATATCTCTTTGAACAATAAATAAGCGTATTAAGATTCTTTTAGGGTATTAAGATTGTATTATTAAATGTCCTTTGGTTAATTTCACTGTGCTTGATATATTCGAGAGTGGTTTTCTTGGCTCTTGGACTCCATCGAGCATGAAATTTCCAAAATTCAAAAACAACCTTTTAAGTTTAGTTTTATTTTTGAAAATAAATACCATCTCCGTTTCTAAATATAAGATGTTTTGACAGTTTAAATTGAACTGGCAAAATGTCTTATATTTAGGAACAAAGGGTACACATAAGGACTTGTAGATGTATGTAAAATTTCATCATGAAATATGTTTCGATATGCATTGTAAAAAGGATCATGTACTTATAGTGAATAATATATCTGCCAGAAATGCATGGTTTTCGTTAAGATTTTTGCATAGCTCGTATATAAATGCCATGAAACTTTGCAGGCAAGTAATATATATCCATGTGTATGTGTATTGTTTTTCAAAAATATATATTAAAACCTAAACAGTTTTTTTTTGTATTAAGGTTTCCAAATTCGTAGAAAATAACACCAACATCTACAATACAAGGTTTGTACCGTTAATTCATCATCAAATATAATTTCTCTTTTTAGTAATATTAATGACAGTATTTTTGACTTTGTTGAAGATAAAGTTTTTTTGTTGACTTCTGCATATAAAATTATACACTTTTTAAATACTATTAGTACTTAGTATGGTGTTCATGCAATTTTTAATGACCTGAAATTGAGTTATGCCAAAAAAAAGATCAGGTGGAGTTATGCACATAAAAGGAAAATGATTTTTTTAGACAAAAAAGGGAAAACAATATTTTTTTAGCAACATAAAATATATTTGGTTAGCACAATACAATCAAAGCCGCTCACATATACGAGGATTACACTCATCCCTATAAACGCACGCACGTCCTACCCATATGAGCACCTTCGAGAGACTGAACCGACATAGTATCTTGATTTTACAAAGTCAACATATACACCTCACAATTGATGGGAACGTCTTCCTCACCGAACAAACATCTGGTTTGGGGATACCGCTGTGCTGCTAGGGTGCGTTTGGTTGCAGGGATATCCTCCCAGGGACAGGGATATCCCTTCTATGCGAGGGATGCCACCTATTTGGACCCGAGGTGAAGGAGGACACGGGCAACCAGATGTCAAGAATATTCCCTCAAAACAGGGATGGGGTCAACCGCCCAAAACGGGAGGGGGGGGGGGGGGGTCGCGACATCCACCCCGCGCGCTGTGTTCGCTCGCCGACCGCCCCTCTCCTTCCTCCGCGTCGCCGACCTCTCCTCCCCGCCATGTATGTCGTCGGCCGTTCCTCTTCTTCCGTGTCGCCGGCCGCTCCTCTCCGCCCTCCGCATCGCCGGCCGCTTCTTTCCTATATCCGCGCCGTCGACCTCTCCCCTCCTTCGTCCGCGCCGTCGGCCGCTTCTCTCCTACCTCCGCGTCGCCGGCCGCTCCTCTCCTTCCTCCATGTCGCGCGTCGACCGCTCCTCTTCTACCTCCGCGTCGTCGATCTCTCCTATCTTTCCTTCATGCCGCGGCTCCTCCCCTTCCTGTGTCACCAGCCGGTCGTCTCCTTCCTTCGCGCTGCCGAGGTCGCACCCTTATCCTTCATTTATATCACTCAAACCAAACAAACACATGGGATAACACCATCCTTTCAACGAGAAAAAATGTCTATCCCTAACCAGGTGGTTGGGGATGCCCTCAACCACCCTAACATGTCCCTGCAACCAAACACACCCCTAATCATTCAGCCATAGAGTGGCCCGTAACAAAAAAAAAATGTGGGAGGGGTAAAGCTTTTCTTTGTTTTTGAGGGGTATATAGGAGGAGTAAAGCCTTGCAGCCACGGGCTGAGACGTGGGCACAGGCCCAGTGAGGCTGACGCGAACGCGCGGCCCATTCGCGAGCCCGGAAATATCTCATCCGTCCGTTTGGCATAAACCCCGCACAGTTTCTCTCCACCAGAATCCCCATTCTCCGCCTCTCGCCTCCGCCATGGCCGCCGCCGCCGCCGCCGCCATCCACCGGGCCGCCGGCCCGATGCGCTCCGTCGCGCTCGCCTCCTCCAGGTCCCGCTCCCTCCTCCACCTCCTCACCCCCGCTCGCACCATCTCCTCTTCCCACGCCTACAACCCTTCCTCCTCCTCCTCCGCCGCCGTCCCCAGCCAGGGCCACCAGCACCCGCCGGAGCAGCACTGGGGCCCGCCTCCCCCCGGCCCCCCTCCTCCCCAGTGGTCGCCGCAGGGCCCCCCTCCTCCCCAGTGGTCGCCGCAGGGCCACCCGCCTCCCCCGCCGCGGAACGATTACTACCAGCAGCCGAGGAACGACTACCCGCCGCGCCACGGCTATGGGCCGCCTCCTCCTCCCCCGCCGACGAGCGACTACCAGCAGCAGCAGCAGCGGCAGGGGCCTCCCCCGCCGCGCCACGGCTACGGGCCGCCGCCTCCCGCTCCGTCCCCGCAGCGGCAGCAGCAGGGGCCGCCGCCGCCGCCGCCCGAGCCCGCGGCGGGGCCGGAGAAGCTGATCGCGCTGTGCAGGGAGGGACGGGCCAAGGAGGCGGTGGAGCTGCTCGAGAAGGGGGCGCGCGCGGACGCGGCGTCCTTCTACGAGCTCGCCGGCGCCTGCTCCACGCCCAAGCTGCTGGAGGAGCTCCGCAAGGTGCACGACTACCTGCTCCGCTCGCCGTTCCGGGCCGACCTCCAGGTCAACAACCGGTTCCTCGAGATGTACGGCCGGTGCGGCAACATGACCCACGCACGCAGGACGTTCGACCATATGCCCGACCGGGACATGGCCTCCTGGCACCTCATGATCGAGGGCTACGCGGCCAACGGGCTCGGTGACGCAGCGCTGCAGCTCTTCGAGGAGATGAAGCGGTGCGGCATGGCGCCCACCGCGCGCACCTTCGTGCTGGTCCTCGACGCCTGCGCCAACTCGGAGGCCATCGAGGAGGCATTCCTCTACTTCGACGCCATGTCGAGGGACCATGGCATCGAGCCCGGCATGGAGCACTACGTCGGGATCATCGAGGTGCTGGGCAAGTCGGGGCACCTCGATGAGGCCGTGGAGTACGTCGAGAAGCTGCCGTTTGAGCCCAACGCCATGATCTGGGAGTCGGTCCTGAACCTTGCGCGCATGAACGGCGACATTGACCTCGAGGACCGGGTGGAGGAGCTGCTGGTCTCGCTCGACCCGTCCAAGGCCAACCCCAAGAAGCTCCCGACCCCTCCTCCGAAGCGGCGGCTCGGGATCAACATGCTCGACGGGAGGAACAAGCTGGGGGAGTACAGGCTGCCGCCAAAGATTGAGAAGAAGGTGGTGAACGAGCAGCGCTACGTCCCGGACACGAGGTACGTGCTCCACGACATCGACCAAGAGGCCAAGGAGCAGGCGCTGCTGTACCACAGCGAGCGTCTGGCCATCGCCTACGGTCTGATCAGCACCCCGGCCAGGACCCCGCTGCGCATCATCAAGAACCTCAGGATCTGCGGGGACTGCCACAACGCCATCAAGATCATGTCGAGGATCGTCGGGCGGGAGCTCATCGTGAGGGACAACAAGCGGTTCCACCATTTCAAGGAGGGCAAGTGCTCCTGCGGCGACTACTGGTGATCCAACATGGTTCCTGGATGATTTTATCTGATCGAAATGTGGCCTTGTCGTCCAAGTCGAACTCTCTTTCTCGCTGTTCTATATGAACATATATGTCTACAGTGAGACATGCTCTTAGGGCGTAAGCAGTATCAAGATATCTACTGGTACTTGCTACTGGTAGAAGTAGAGACTATCCCTTCCTTATAGCTATTTCGTCAGTATTTCTCGAATGCATGATGTCATTTTTAGCCACTACCTGTTCGTATGCACTAGAAAACCATAGCTTCTTGATGCACAGATCAATCTCTTCTTCATATGGATCGATCGTCGTGTGCTTGGTATGGGATTCATGTAGCCGATGACCGACCGCATGATTGTAAGAGGTTATTTTTATCTCTATATCCCTTTTGGATTATGATAATAAGTAAATGGAAACTAGTCTTGTATATCCGCGTTCCTTTGTAGTAGTATTTTTGAATCAGTATTTGCTATTGGACTGCCTCATTGTTGTTCTATCCTTGTGCTTTTCTGTTCCACCCTGACAAAGTGACAGGAGGAGGCAGCTGAAGAAAGAGCTACTCCTTCGGTAAACAAATATAAGAGGAGGCTCTTATATTTGTCTTATACTCCATCCGTCCCAAAATAAATGATCCAACTTTGCACTAACTTCGTGTAAAGTTGAATCATTTTTGAGTCGCTTATTTTGAGACGAAGGGAGTAGTTTGCAGCACAAACAAGTTAAAATTTTGAGACGAAGGAAGTAGTTTGCAGCGCAAACAAGTTAAAACGAGGTTATGTCATTGGTGGCCGGATTGTTTCTTCTTCATTTTACGTACATATAGTTGTAGAGCAAGTTACTGGCACAATGACAAATTGGAGCTGACAAAAGTAAAATGATCCCTCGTGTGGAGATGGAGCTATTGAGCAAGAGATGTTAAAAAAGACCTCTATCCCGTGTGAGCATTGTTGTTTCTGCTTATGGATTTTGGCAATTTTGTCTCTACATTTACTCTTTTGGTACAGCTTATATGTATCGATGCATTTTACATGCAGTCACACATGTGGCTATTGCTCTCCACAGCGTCCCTTACAGGTCGCTTCAGTTAGACATGCTTCACAAAGACACTGAGTCGAATTTTGACCTCTCCAAACTCAGTATCCTTTATTTATTTACCGTATTGTATGTATGAGAGATACCCCTCTGTCCCATCATGCAAGACATACGTTTTTTGACACTGCAATAGTGTCAAAAAACGTCTTACATTATTATGGAACAGAGGGTGTATATCTTAATAGAAGACCTGTATATATACATATTTGCCTAGAGCTCCGCGTGAGGATACACGAGCTGTCCCTAACGGGAGTACTAACAGTTACGGGTAACACAATCAGCATAATATCTACAGACAATAGACAACAGTTTACATAACATGAGCCAGCAGATGAGAACGGCCAGTGGACACACAAATGCAGATGAGAAATGTCTGATGATGATGTCCAGATGACGGCACCGTAAGATCAGTCGGCATGGACGAGCAATGGTGCAGCCCCATTTTCGGGTTCAGATTCGTTCGGGCAAAGCAAAACCTAGTAGAGATGAAAAGAAACATGTCTCAAATAGACGGTCCATAGTTTCCAAAGCAACGATGAATATCATCAGGTTTGAAACAGGTGAGTTGCACACGTGAAATGAAGAAATCGAAAAAATTGCTACTGCTTCATATATAAGAAATACAGCGCCTCAACATGTGGCTTGCTAACACATGGAGCATATGCCTCTGAATCTGATACTAACACAAGTATATGTCTCTGCAAATCTATTTATGCGCTAGCCCTTAGGAGTTACGACGTCTGAGTAAACCATTGACCAGACCATCTCAATCGGACAATATAATGAATTCGCGTACACAGCTTCAAATGTGTTATGAAAGTTGCTTTAGGGGAAAACAGCTACATTATACCGCTTTCATTGGCGTCCTGGGGCTCGAAGGAATCACGCCAAACCTGCTGACCAGGTACTTGAAACAAGGGACGGATAAGGTGTACAGCCCAGCCATCACAAACGGTGCAGCAACCATCCAGCCGAGAATCTGTATTCATTCAACAATGGCAACAGTCATGTCAGTGTTTCTGAGGAAAAATACGACACAATGCTCATTTCTTATGGATGGGATAAACTTGATGGCCAAACCAATTTTACTAACCGCGTGAAAAATGCTGAGGAGCACGCCCTTTGAGGCATGGCCAGTGAGGACCATCTTGAATGCATCAGATGTCAAGGGGAAGTGCTCACCGCCCGTGACTGCTTCTCCCAAACGCAAGAAAGGAATGATCAAGCTGAGGAAAACATAATCAGGAAACGACACTGCCAAACTCATTGAAACCAGATATAGGGAGGATCCGGTAAAAATGAAAGTTCACTGGTAGCTCTAAATCAATTAAAACATGATTGCTTATAGCTTACAATTGCTGTGCCCAGGTACAATGGCAGTGAAAATGCACTAAAGCTGCGAACCATTGGGAATAAAATTTCAAGAAATTTAAATAAATATTGACAGAGGGGGCGCAAGTTGTATGCCATGCAAAATTTCAAAGATCAAACCCTGTTAAAAAAGAAACAAGTCCCCGGAGATATAGAGCATGACCTCCCACTCTTTCCTTACAAAATAGCCCATTTTGGAATGATATTTGCCCCTAATTATATTTAATCATTTAGATTGAAACGTCTATCACAATGCAACTGTAAAGCCAAGCTAAAGAAAATACACTAGTCTACTGAAGAACTTTGTTCGGCATTAAACAAGTCATGAAAAGGAAATCCATTATTTCAAGGTCAGCGTGCCTGGAAACTAGCAGCAGCACATGGATTATCACCAGCCACTTTTTTCAAGTAGCATAATAACCAAAGCGGATTTGGGGTATCAGCACTGTAATGCATGTTATGTATAACAAAAGTACGTCCTATGAACAAGGAACTTGAGACTACCAAATTCAAAAGAAGTAATTGAGTACACAAATCTGCCCTGTTATGACTTACGAACACAGCTTGAGCTATGTGGAGTCTTGTACACCCTCACTTTTATATACAGGTAAATGAATGCCATTAAAAAAAAAGGTAAATGATAGCACAGAAAAGAGAAATCGGCCTTAAGTGGACGAAAAGGACAGAACAAAGTTTGAGTGATATTAAGTGAAACAACATAGTTTAGTGATATAGAGCTTAAGTCTGTATCTTTCAGCGCTAAAGTGAACCTACTATTCCTATACTCCCTCCGCCCGCGAATAAGTGTACTTCTAACTTTTGTCCTAAGTCGAAGTATTAAAAATTTCGCCAACTTTATAGAGAAAAGCAACAGCATTTATGGCACTAAATTAGTATCAGTAGATAGATTTTGAAATGTACTTTCATAATATACCTATTTGATGGCATATATATTACTATCCTTGTCTATAAACTTAGTCAAGACTTTAAAATTTTGACTTAGGACAAAAGGTAGAAGTACACCTATTCGTGGACGGAGGGAGTACATAAAGCTTGGCATGGAACCAATAACTGTTCATATAGTTAAAGCTTGACATAGAACCAACATCCGTCCATATAATTAAAGCTTGACATAGAACCAACAGCCGTCCATATGATTAAAAAGCTTGACATAGAACCGACAATTATTTCTAGATACAGAGCTCGACATAGAACCAGCAATTCTTCTTATATAAGGATTCAGAAAATGGAACTTGATTTACTGTACTTAATGCTGACTGCGCGTGCTTACCTTAGCTCGAGAGGAGTGGCAGCTAAATTCAGAACCATGACAGTAACGGCATTGCAGCGAGCTCCTAACATGGCCACAGCAAGTCCACCGATAATAACAGTGGTCCCTATACAATCAACGAAGGCCAAGTTCACATCAAGTTGCTTTGAGAAAAAGTATTATGAAAAAGTATTATGAAACGTGTACAATAACTGCACAGCGCTGAACCTCAACAACTTGGAAGAAGTTTTTCCTAAGCTACCACATGTAATTGACAGGTGCTTTTCTGTAAATCCTTAAGCCCAACAATGTTGATGACAAGAAAGAATGGCCAAAACTCTGAACACGCCGGGATGGAGAGCCATCAGTTGGAGACGTAAATGAAGGGCTCATAGCAAAGCCGTGTGTTTTGCAGGAACTGAGCCGTGTTGTGCTCAAACTGTGGCCGCACACGCACGCATCGGATCCGATTGTACTGTGTTGCTGCGCCGACACGGCATGCGTATGGAGAATTCGAATCTAGATAATTTGAAGCGCGGATAAATTATCGTCAGCCACGTACCGCAGATGGGGAAGATCCCGATGGTGACGCCGAGCGCGGCGGAGAAGGCGAGCTGCTTCGGCTCCGCGCCCCTGCACCGCAACACAAGGCTCGTCATCGTCAGCAGCAGCGGCAGCAATATCCATCGAACCGGGGCCGGCGAGCAGATACGAAGCGGAACCAGGGGCTCACCTCTGGATCACCTGCAGCAGGGGGTCGACGACCCTGGCGTTGAGCCACGCGAGGACCACTGCCATCTCTCCCCCTCCCCCCTCCCTCCGCGCGGATCGGGGCCCGGGTTGGTCGGTAGGCGAACCGGAAGAGCGACGCGAGGCGAGGCGGGAGGAGGAGGGCCTGAGGGCCGGGGAGGCGGCGGAGACGCGGCGGTCAGGGCGTCGGCGGCGGAGGGGAACGTCGTCGGCGCAGCGTGGCGGTGGGCGCGAGGGAGGGAGAACGCGGGGGGTAGAAATGGAATTGGAAAATGGAAATGGTCTGCGCGTGCGCCACCGGCCAGGGAAGAAAATCTCTCCTCCCTTTGATATTTTGGCACCCCCGGGGGCAGAACCGTCTTTTCCCCTGTGGGCTTTTTGGCTTGCTATAAGCAAAGATACTAAAATGTTGTTGTACTGTATATTATAGTATTCCATAACATTTGGAACGGGAGGGACACTTTATCCAAGTGGCAAGCTAAGACGTGATGTGTGATCTTTTCTTCTTCCTTTGCTTGTGGGTGTTTTAGAGGTGCATAGCTTTGACTGTCCTTTGTGACAGAGACTAGTCGATCCAATATATGTTTATTGACTGTTCTTTGGCTAGGCTACCGTGACACACAATACACGTAGCTTTTAACGTCGGTCTTTCTGATAGCATTGGAACCTTATTCGCAACTTGGTTACACGTGGTACAACCTAAGTTAGCAACACATATTTGAGTTGGAGTATGCGCATTATTTTAGGTTATTTGAGCAAATTTTCAACATGCATAATATCACATTCTTTTTGCAGGTTATCTTCAGGGCAACTGTCTGGATTCATACGTGGTCGTTACTTAGCCGTGCACAAGTCATGGAGCATGTGGCTTATGGATGCAACCGTTGGGAAACGGTAGCACAGAATACCTATAACCGGTTTGGCAATACAATAGGTGTCTAAACATCTAGTTATATGGTTAGTCGGTTGTGGCTTTTGTGATATATCCTTATCTTATTTTTCTTTGAATTAGATGATTTCGTGTATTTCTTAAAGCCATGATATCTGAAGTGTTTCGGTGTGATAAGAGAGCAGCCTTCACTTTTTGCATTTTTTCGTACATCTACGAATTTCATCCCTACACACGAAATTCCACTCTCCTCTTGTTGGTGTCAAAACCGGCAGATTTTGGATCGATGGGTTGCAGGAAGAGGGGGGAGACATTGGTTTACCCAGGTTCGGGCCCTCCTATGGACGTAATATCCTACGTCCTACTTGATTGTAATTATGAAGATGATTACACAGTTGATCTAACTTGAGATCATATATGCTAAACCCTAGATGATTTAGCCTACTCTACACAGATAGGGGACCTGGTTTATATAGACACCAGGATCCCTAGGGTTTAGAAGTTACCGACTACAATCGGGAATAGATGAGCCGACCTATTCTTTCTAAGCTTAAAGTACACGCCAATCTTCAGGATATTCCTTCCAAAGTAGAGGTCGTCATCACGCCCGGTCTTCTTCAGCGCGGCCCAATAGGCTCATCCAGTATTGACTAACCGGTCACCCGAGGACCCCAGAATCCCGGACTCCCTCAGTAGCCTCTGAACTATCCTTCAACGTCGGTGTGTTTAGTCTTCGACAACCTCTCATATCGATAGTAATCGGCTTGCAAGGTGAGTTCCACCCATGCCCGGCTGATTGTGATTTGATCGCTTCACTAACCTGCACATCTTTAAAACTGGCATCTTTTTTAACGAAGGCATTTAAACGCCCATGTGTGAATAGCCCCTCAATTGGCAGGCTTTCCCGACGAAAGGTCGCCTCAAACCGCGGCTCAGGGCCATGCTTCAAGGGACACACCCTCTCGAGGAGATCGTGCCTCCGCATTTACTGGTATACCAATAACTGCACATGCTTACCAACGAGCATAACGGCTCGATAATTTTTCAGAGGTGGGTGGTGGAACAACTGGCGCAGTAAAAGGGACCCTTGGTATTACAATCCCTTATAAAAAGGAACAAAGATCCAAAAGTTTCTACCACCTGCATCCTCGGCTTCGAGCCCACACCATGGCCGGCTCTCATGGTAAGTGGGAGGTGTCGACCATCTCCGACGCTCACATCGAGGAGCTGAAGCGCTACGGATATCTTTCCTCTGACATTGCCCACCGGGCAGCGGAGGCAGGCCAAGGGATCCCGACTCCAAGGTCGGGTGAGCGGGTAGTGTTCATTCCGCATTTCCTCTAGGGTCTAGGTTTTCCCCTTCACCCTTTCGTTAGGGGCCCTACGTTCTATTAAGTCCTGGATTCCCATGATCTTCCTCCCAACTCCATTATGCACATTACCTCCTTCATCATCGTGTGCGAAGCATTCTTGCGGGTTCACCCCATTTTGGGCTCTGGCTCAAGACGTTCAACGTCAAGCCAAAGTCGGTGAGGAGCCAGCATGCTAATTGCGGCGGGGCGGTGATAAGCAAGCTCTGCAAGGTGATATGGCTAGAGGGCACCTTGATAGATACTATCAAGCGCTGGAAGAAGGAGTGGTTTTACATCACCGAACCACAGGAGGCGAACTGGGCGCCGCCTGCCGATTTCAAGTCCGGTCCTCCAGAGATACTAACCTCCTGGGTCAAGAAAAACATGGACTGGGAGTTTGCCAGGGATGTGAAGATGATGCAAAACGCATCAAGCAGATGGTGGATGCGAACATCCAATTGACCGATGTGATCCAAGTCGCTCTGCATCGGCGCATCCTACTATGTCAGCATCAGGCGAATCCGATGTGAAGCCCGATGAACCCAAGGTCATAAATGAGTTCTTCCGTACGACCCATGAGGACAAATGACAGGCTTTATTCAAGCCCCAACAAGCGTGGCCAGCCGAGGATGAAGACGGAGGTCTTGACGACAAGACTCCTCCAGTCGAGGTATGTCCGAATACTATCCGTGTCCCAAAGTTCCGATTTCCTTTATAGAGATCTCACCTCTCCCCAAATGGTTTCGACAGGAGTGGTTGGCCATAGCCAAGAACATCAACGATCCAACTCCTTTACCTGAAGAGCCAAGGTCACACCTGCTGGCCACAATGTCGATTCCGAGGCCGTACAAGGCACCGGAGCCGAAGAAGAAGGAGACTCGCGAAGGTCTCCATTCCAGGGGTCCCCCGGACACTAAGTCCAAGGACACGTGTGTTTCCTCTACCCGCGAGGTGGAGGAGGTGGAAGAATAGGAGCATACAAACTCCTCCCAGTCCAAGATGAGAGCGCCGCAAGAGGTGGAGGAAGAAGCCCTACCTCCTAGGGCCCCGAAGAGGCCTTGTAAAGGCAAGGTCGCTTCTCTTGACACCTGTCTGTATTCCGACGACGAAATCAGGGAGTTCGAGATGGTTCCCCGCCGAGCCCCCAGGGTTAAACCCCTGGCCCGAAGGTACGAGCTCTGTTGACTTGATTGAGTGAACTTATACCGAATCCTATTTTAATTGGTTGATATATTTTTTTGCTTATCACAACCCCGTCTGAGACCAGCCAATAGATCGGGTCTCGGAGGGAAATTCACTACGAGCCGAGCTGGCGGAGGGTGGGAATGCGTCCCACACCTCCCTTCCCCAAGCCTCCAAGGAGGCCATGGAGGTGGCCTCTGATAACCCACAAGTATAGGGGATCACAACAGTTTTCGAGGATAGAGTATTCAACCCAAATTTGTTGATTCTACACAAGGCGAAGCCAAAGAATATTCTCAAGTATTAGCAGTTGAGTTGTCAATTCAACCACACCTGAAAGATTTAGTATTTGTAGCAAAGTATCAGTAGCAAGGTAGTATGATAGCAACAGTAGCAACAGTAACTAGTAGCAGCAGTGACAGCAAGTAGCGATAGAGTAACGTAGCAAGGACCAGTAGGAAAGACTCGTAGGCATTGGATCGGTGAAGGATGATTATGCCGGATGTTATTCATCATGCAACAGTTATAATACGGAGATATAAGTAACTAGCTCCAGTTCGTCAATGTAATGTAGGCATGTATTCCGTATGTAGTCATACGTGCTTAGGGAAAAGAACTTGCATGACATCTATTGTCCATCCTTCCCGTGGCAGCGGGGTCCTAATGGAAACTACGGGATATTAAGGTTCTCCTTTTAATAAAGAACCGGACCAACGCATTAACACTTGGTGAATACATGAACTCCTCATACTATGGTCATCTCCGGGAGTGGTTCCACTATTGTCACTCCGGGGTTGCCGGGTCATAACACATAGTAGGTGACTACAACTTGCAAGATAGGATCAAGAACACACATATATTGGCGACAACATAATAGGTTCACATCTGAAATCATGGCACTCGGGCCCTAGTGACAAGCATTAAGCATGGCAAAGTAGTAGCAACATCAATCTCAGAACATAGTGGATACTAGGGATCAATCCCCCGTCAAAACTAACTCAATTACATGATAGATCTCATCCAACCCATCACCGTCCAACAAGCCTACGATGAGATTACTCACGAACGGTGAACAACATCATGGAATTGGCGATGAAGGAAGGTTGGTGATGACGATGCCGACGATCTCCCCTCTCCGGAGCCCAGAACGGACTCCAGATCTGCCCTCCACATGAAGAACAGGAGGTGGCGGCGCCTCCGTATCGTAAAACGCGATGAACTCTTCTCCTTGATTTTTTTCCGGACGAAACCGACTAAATAGAGCTGGATTTGGAGGCGGTGGAGATTTGTGGGCCCCACAAGCCTGCCAGGCGCGGCCAGGGGGGGCCGCGCCTGGTGGGCTTGTGGGCTCACGACTCCACTTCCTCTGCTGATTCTTGCGCCAATATTTTTCATAAATTCCAGAAAAATTCTTCATAAATTTTCAGGTCATTCCGAGAACTTCTATTTCTGCGCAAAAACAACACCATGGCAATTCTGCTGAAAACACCATGGCCATTGCCTTAGAAAAGGAACCAAGGTTTCACAATAAGATCAAACACATCAAACGACACTTCAACCTCATCTGCGACTACGTCGAAGGAGAGGACGTGAATATTTGCAAAGTGCACACGGATCTGAATGTAGCATACCCGCTCACTAAACCTCTTCCACAGGAAAAACATGATCAACACCAGAACTGTATGGGTGTTCGATTTATTACAATGTAAATCGCATGGCGATGTGCGGACTAGATTATTGACTCTAGTGTAAGTGGGAGACTGTTGGAAATATGCCCTAGAGGCAATTATAAATAGTTATTATTATATTTCTTGTTTAAAGATAATCGTTTATTATCCATGCTATAATTGTATTGAATGAAAACATATATAGAGGTGTGTATACATAGACAAAACAATGTTCCTAGCAAGCCTCTAGTTGGCTAGCCATTTGATCAATGATAGTCAAGGTTTTCTGGCTATGTGCAAGTGTTTTCACTTGATAACTGGATCACATCATTAGGAGAATCATGTGATGAACTAGACCCAAACTATGAATGTAACATATTGATCGTGTCATTTTATTGCTATTGTTTTCTGCATGTCAAGTATTTGTTCCTATGACCATGAGATCATATAACTCACTGGCACCGGAGGAATACCTTGTGTGCATCAAACATCGCAACGTAACTGGGTGACTATAAAGGTGCTCTACAGGTATCTCCGAAGGTGTCCGTTGAGTTAGTATGGATCAAGACTGGGATTTGTCACTCCTTGTGACGGAGAGGTATCTGGGGGGCCACTCGGTATAAAACATCACACACAAGCCTTGCAAGCAATGTGACTAAGTGTAAGTCACGGGATCTTGTATTACAGAACGAGTAAAGAGACTTGCCGGTAATGAGATTGAAATAGGTATGTGGATACCGACGATCAAATCTCGGGCAAGTAACATACCGAAGGACAAAGGGAATGACATACGGGATTATATGAATCCTTGACACTGAGGTTCAACCGATAAGATCTTCGGAGAGTATGTAGGATCCAATATGGGCATCCAGGTCCCGCTATTGGATATTGACCGAGGAGTGCCTCGGGGCATGTCTACATAGTTCTCGAACCCGCAGGGTCTGCACACTTAAGGTTCGATAATGTTTTAGTATAGTTGAGTTATATGTGTGGTTACCGAATGTTGTTCGGAGTCCCAGATGAGATCACAGACGCCACGAAGGTTTCCGAAATGGTCCGGAAACGAAGATTGATATATAGGATGGTTTCATTTGGTTACCGGAAAGTTTTCGGGCATTACCAGCATTGTACCAGGAGTGACGAATGGGTTCTAGAAGTTCACCGGGAGGGGGCAACCCATCCGGAGGGAGTCCAATGGCTTTAGGATGGCGCACCAGCCCTTAGTGGGCTAGTGGGACAGCCCAAGAAGGCCTTGGCGCCAAGAGAAGAAAAACCAAAGAGAAAAAAAGGGAGGTGGGAAGGAAGAGAATGACTCCACTTTCCAATCCTAATTGGAGTAGGATTCCTCGTCTCCTCCTGGTCGGCGCACCCTTGAGGGCTTGGCCCTCAAGGCAAGCCTCCTCCCCCTCCCTCCTATATATAGTAGTGATTTAGGGCTGATTTGAAACTACTTTTGTCATGTGCAACTCAACCCTAAACCACATAGTTCCACCTCTAGATCGGATTTCTACGGAGCTCGGGCGGAGCCCTGCCGGAGTAGATCATCAGCACCACCGGAGCGCCGTCACGCTGCTAGAGAACTCATCTACTTCTCCGTCTTGCTTGCTGGATCAAGAAGGCCGAGATCATCGTCGAGTTGTACGTGTGCTGAACGCGGAGGTGCCGTCCGTTCGGCACTAGATTGGAACGGATCCTGAGACGGATCGCGGGACGGTTCGTGGGGCGGATCGAGGGACGTGAAGACGTTCCACTACATCAACCGCGTTTCTTAACGCTTCCTGCTGTGTGATCTAAAAGGGTATGTAGATCCAAATCTCCTCTCGTAGATGGACATCATCATGATAGGTCTTTGTGTGCTTAGGAATTTTTTTGTTTCCCATGCAACGTTCTCCAACACCGCTTTGGAGTTACCTGGGTCGTTGAGTTTTGTTGTTGCTGACCGTCAACCCCTTGTATCTACCTTGAGTGTGTGTGGTGTTGGATTGTATGCTTGTTGCATGTGGTTCGTTGATTTATTTATAAAGCGGGGCAAAAGCGAGAATGGCGTTTTGGCTCCCGGGAGCCATGGAGGCCTTTATTTTTGAAAAATTCAATTTCAAATTTTTATGGTTCAAAAAATTATGAAAAAAATATGCATGTATGTAAGGATGTAACCGACATGTGTGTAAAATTTCAGGTCAAAATACTTTAAAACGTGATCTGTACAAAAAAGACAAATTCATGGTCTGAAATGATGAGTAGTAACATGTGTTAAACAGCCTCAGATTTGTCTTTTTTGCACAGCCCTCATTTCAATGTATTTTGTTCTGAAAATTTACACACTTATGTATTATATCTTCATTTATCTATGTATTTTTTTTCAGAATTTTTTGAAACATTAAAATACAAATTTTCACTGAATTTAAAGTTTAAATTTAAAGACCTCAAGTGAGCTCGGGAGCCAAAAGCAATATTCGGGCAAAAGCCTTTTTCAGTAATTAAGTTGCTTGGTCAGGTCGAATCGATCTCAACGTGCATTATATATTTTTATATATGGTAAAAGTCAGAATCTTGAATGAAAATGAAAGACAGGTTTTTAACTTCTCGTTACAAGGGTTGAAACGGATAAACAACATGCTCGATGGTAGACACTGGGTAAAGATGGGCTAGAACCTAGAAACTAGTAGTAAATTTTCGTGGCTCGAGCCTGTAATAGCAGCGAGAAGAGGGGAAGATGAAATGAAAGAAGCAACCGACATAATCATTGTGACTTTCTGCCTAGTAATAGTATCCATAGAGGCCCTTATCATTTAATTTTTTCCAAAATTCCTCATGAAGTCCGATAAATTTTATTGATTAACTTGATTTGTGGCTCAGGGGATCTTAGTTGTCCAAATTAAGGCAGGTTGTTCATTTTTTTCTTTTTAACACGATACACAGGGGCGGACCCAGACAAAATTCTGAATGGGGGCACATCATTTGACTAGGGGCACATCTTCTATAAATGTGCTGACTTTGAAGTCTTTTCTTTCAAAATATGCACATATACAAAGGGAATTCAAAATTTTGAATGGGGGACTGAGCCCCCACTCGGCTGTACTTGGGTTCGTCCGTGACGATAGAAAGCAGATATTCAGACTATGCACATACGCCCATCCCTATGAACGCATGCATGCACACCCTTCTCCTAAAAACATCTTGAAAAGACTGAACCGGCGCATCACGTTGAAAGACGAAATTGCCATAGATGCCTAAGGGAATGTCTACTCCAATGATTGCACATCATCGGAAGGTCTGAAATAAATTTTTAAAAATACAAACACCAATGTTAAATCTAAACTTGGATCCTAATTAATTAATCGGTTGAGAATATCATTGTCATCCTAACCATGTAAACATATGTTGTTCGGCCGGTTGTTCAACTTCAGACATTCCATATTTTCATCATTTTGGCATGGCGGTAACAATCAATATGACTTATGTTGTATTTCTCAAATGAAACTTACTACCTGTGTAAACTAATATAAGATCATAAGGGAATAATTTGTATGGCACCTGTGGTAAGTTATCACTATTCTATAAGTAAAGGAAGCACTACAGTACTTCCTTTGTTCCTAAATGTAATTCTTTTAAAAGATTTACAGAGCAAAATGAATGAAACTATATTCTAAAGTATCTCTATATACATTCGTACGTTGTCTTTTAATAAAATATCTTAAAAAGATTATATTTAAGAACGAAGGGATTATGGTATTAGTTCACCTGCAGTCGCCAGTCGGCCTGACTTGAAGTAAGATCTGCCAGCTTTTAAGCCGTGCAGTCAAGGAGAGCCTGCTCCACATTTTTCTTCCTTTGATTGGGCCATAGAAAATTAGTGCCCTGCGAGGGGCAAAGGCCTGCTCCGATCCGCATCTTTATTTTTCCTTCGACTATGCGGTAGCAAAAAAATGCACAAAAATAATACAATATTCTCTTTGTAACCTACGCTTTGATTAGTCCGACTTGTTAAATCCTAAGGCTAGCCATAGTGGGGAGTAACATATAGTAGCATATGATACTATTGTATGATGATACCTTTATAGTGTATAGCATCATAAACTATTAGGCTGGCCATAATGGGGAGTATCATATAATAGTATCATGCATATAATATTATTGTATGATACCACCTCCATAATGCATAATATCGTAAACTAGTATCATAGATGACCTCATTTATTGACATGCATGACACATAGTAGCATAACATTTAACATGTTATGGTATCTACCTATGTTACACCAACCCTCTCTTTCTTCTTTAATTGTGTGTCACATCAGCATGTTTGCTAGTTCCAAGTACATGATACTACCTAAATTACTCCCATTATGGCCAGTCTTATCATAGATGATCTTATTTAGTAGCATTGCATTTAACATGATACGGTATCTACGTTACTTTAACCTTCTATTTCTTCTTTAATTCTCTACCACATCAGCATGTTTGCTATTCCCGAGTATATGTTACTACAGTAGCTAAGATACCACCACTATGACTAAGAGGGTGTTTGGATACTCTCTAGTCATGTGACTAGTAGTAGTCAGACTAGAAGTTTGTAGTCAGGCCCTGTTTGGAAGGTGACTATTACTAGTCAGCATTAAATGTCTCAGTATTAAATTATTCTCTCTTCCTTACATTTATCTCCCTTCCATTGGCGTGCCCGCATGGGAGGATGAGCCCGCAACAGGATGGGCCCGCCAATTAATTAGAGAAGAGACTTTAGTCAGTAAAAGTTGAGGATGGGGTGACTAGGGACTAAATTAGTTTTAGTCACCCATTAGTCAGGGGTGTTTGGAGGTTTACTGACTAAAGGTGACTACTACTAGTCTCTAGTCTCTAGTCTCTATTGATCCAAACACCCTCTAATACTTCAGTAAGTGGTGCATAATTAAATGGAAGTGAACGAGGGACTGCAATGATGAATGCGAAAAAGCTCACCCTCCAGGATAGTAGCGCAAGAAGCTCTTGGAGGGAGAGAAGAAGGACAGTAGGGCGAGACAGTTAAAAACTCGACCTAATTCGCCGGTTGATCCATTCTTCCTCATCCCATCGACGGCGGTGAGCTCCATGACTACATAGACAACCCAGGACGACGATGACATAGTTTTTGTGTTTCCATGCTTGGCAAAGTGGGGCAGTCCATCCTATCAATACTAAGGTTCCCTTCCCCGGCCAAGCGATTTGATCAGGCACAGTTCTTTCGACTAGGATCACCATCTTGGAAAATCAAATAATCACAACCATTCCCTACCCGCAACACCATTATCTCGTTAGATTCAAACATGCCATTGGTATTTTGACACATTATCTTATTCATTCATCATACGTTGTACGTCAGAATAACCTAATTTTATTCTCCGGGGCGTTGCATTTCGTTCCAGTTGCTTAGCGAGCCACAACCACAATTACAGTGGACAAATAATAATACAAGTCAAACAACAATACGATTATTTCATCTCCAGCAGTGCCTTGAAGGTCATCGGCGTGGTGTACTTCGGTGGCCCGTAATAGAAGGCGGCGGCCGTCAGCTTTGCCGCCTTGTCCGTCATGAACTCTGGGTCCCATAACCAGTACTCGTCCGGGTTGTCGCCGTCCGGGTAGCCCCACTTGTTGCACGATCCCATATTCACCATCCCTACACGCATAACAACAACACAACTATATATATATATATATATATATATATATATATATATAATCAAACAACAAGGCATAAATCTGTTGCCGGCCTCTCATGATCAAGTATGTGTCGACGGGTTACCGTAATCCGCTGGGTTGGCAAAGACGGCAACGGTGAAGTCATGGTAGTTGCCGATGGAGTAGGAGAAGTCTGGCTTCTTAGATGCGATGCCGGCCATGAGGGTCTTGAGTGCGGCGTTGAAGGCGATGGCCCGGTCGTTCAAGGTCTGATCACAACCGCCGTTGTTGGGGGGCGGTGGAATGCAGCCGATGAGACCGACGTTGATGATGGCCAGCTTCTTGGCACCCATGTCGTAGAGGGACGTGACGGCCTCCCCGTAGCTCGGTCTGCGGCGACGGGTAGACGAGGTTGTGGTTCCATGTCGGGTCGAGGTCCTGGCTGCCGATGCTGAGGAGGAAGACCGACTTGGACAGGACCTCTCGCAACTTGGCGTCGTCCGCAATCTTTGCTTCCATGCATCTGCGCCCTTGTGTCCCTCAAGTACGCGAGTTGATCCCACAACGAGATGCACCGCTCTCCGTTCTACATGCATGCATCTCACATTTCATCTCTATTTGGATTGTTGCTGATTTGATTTTGCACGAGTGCAATTTCATCGATTCATGCATTTTTTTTTTTGAGAAATGGATACAAAACACCTAGTGGATTTTCGAATCCCGGCACCTGCGGAGGCGTAGTTGGCACCCCACATGTTGACCCCACCGTGAAGCGACAAGTAAGCTGGAGGGCTCTGCTGGAATCCGATAGACGTTGCTGGACACAATGAAACCAACCAATCAAACAAACATGGTTGGCGATGAAGGGAGAAGAGAGGTATGTGTATGATGTGTTTGGCACTTGTGTAGCCCCGTTGCTGAACCTGCCGCTGCTAGATCGGGAGACTTGAGGCGGGAACCCCTCCTCCGTCTCTACGACGGGCATGTACCCATTGTTACCTACGTCCAGCGCCCCGTCGCCAAACACGAACATGCATGGCCGGCGGCGGCACCGGCTTTACCTCGTCATCTGCACCAGCAAACACACGCAAATCTCACTACGAAGCAAGATTTGATCAAAGAGAGTAGAAGCAATGACCCGGTCAAAAAAAGAATACAACTAATGCTGGATGTATACATGAGCGTGCTATATAGCTTGTGTTGTGTGTGTTTCGGCAATAAGGTTGTTGCAAACAAAAGCAAAATAAAAGTCGGCAATAAGATTCCCCGGCCAGCCGGCGCCGACCAAGTGCCGGATAAGACAAGTTGTGTCCCCAAATTGTATAGCCTAATTAAGCTGGTACCGATCAGGTCAAATCTCAATGCTCATAAGTGCATTCATCATGTAAAGTACGAGTATCTAGGTTGCGTGTTATTCGTCCGGCTGGGTTACTAATCTTCCTCGTAGTTTGGGTAAACATTGATCATAAATTCAACTAATAAAATGTACTCCCTTCATTTTTTTTTATACATGGCCGCAAACTCAGATTATAGATAACGAGATAAAATTTAGAGTGAATTCCGATTTTTACCCTGTATTTTAACTTTTTTTTAATACTAATTACCCCGTTTAGTGAGATTTCATCCATTTTGCCCGATTTAAAACTTTGCGAGCCTTTTGTCACATCGACTGTTCTTCCCTACCTATTTTTCTCTCAACTCAACTGGTAATCGCAGCTTCTATCGGTTGGTCCCAACCTGATGGAGGTCGCTCACATTGCGCCCAACGCACAAGTGCCTAGGTCGTCTGCATGCCACACTTGCCCCAAATCGTTTGCATCACAGGTCCATGTTTCCGCCCGCAAGCACCTGTCAGGCTCGCTCGAACCTAGGGTTTGGGATTGTCAGGCCATGACGACAACGGTGGCGGCGCGATTTCATACCTCTTCGAGTAGGGTTGTGTGGTCACGACATTGAGGCAAGATACGGCCCCATGAAAACTGACGGCTTCATCGAGCTCGCCGACGTCGGCATGGGCGTGTGCATGTACGTAACACCACCAGACTATGCTCAGTTGTTCTTTCTATTTTGGCGACATAGTAGGACCCCGTGAGGCTTGCTGAGTTGATGGCGGGTCTATGGCCTCCTCATTCGTATCCTATTTCATATAACTTTGACCATCACTATCATAGCAATTTATATATTTTGAAATTTTCCCGACTCATACATTGACGGATGAGGCGTTTGATTCGAACAAAATTAATATGCTTATTAGAAGATCACATGTATCCTTATTGCCTGCAGCTAGCCATTGGGCCGCCATCGTAATTGTGTCTACTACAAAGTGTGCGACCTACTAGAAATAGACAGCGATGGCTTTTATAATGGTTCGTTTTCTTTTCCTGGTTTTACAGTTTTTTTTAATTCATCTCTATTCGGTATTCTCCGGGTTTTTTCTTTTCTCCCATTTCTTTTCTTTTCTGTTTGGTTTTCTTATTTTGTTTCTTGGTTTTTTTATTAGAAGATCACGTATATCATGTACCTGGTTTCAATACATATTCATTTTCTTTTGTTTCTTTTCTTCTTTCTTCCCTGATTTTTATTTTGTTTTCCCATTTTTCTGCATTTGATTCCTTGGTTTTATTATCATTTCTTTTTCTAGTTTCTTTTTTTGGTTTTCTTTGCTTTTTTTCATTGTACATTTTTTGTATATGTGAACAACAGTTTACTGTTATATGTTTAACATTTTTTAAACGCAAATTTAACGATGTTTAATATATGGTCAATATTGATTTCTACACATTTGAACAAAATTAAATACTTGATTAACATTTCTCAAATACAAGATACATTTTTTAGTACATGCTCAAGAATTTTCCTATACACATGTTTGATTAATAGTTTTCAAATACAAAATTAACATTTTCTAATACATGATCAACATTTTTCCTATGCACATTTAACATATATTTCAAATGCTTGATTAAAATTTTCTAAATGCAATATTAACATTTTTTGAACACATGGAAAATATTTTTGCTATACACATTTAACATTTACCAGATGCTTGATTAATATTTTTTAAAACATGTTCACCATTTTTGTATACACGATAAAAATTTACCATTTTTTAATACGTGGTCAACATTTTTCCTATACACGCATAACATATGTTAAATGCCTGATTACCATTTTTCACTTACATGGTTACCATAACTATACACACATAACATTTAAATGCTTGATTAACATTTTTCAAATACTTGTAGAACATTTTTCCAAATACTTGATCAACATTTTTCCAAATACTTGATCAACATTTTTATATACATTATTGAGAAATGGCATCATTTTTTAATACATGATCTACATTTTTCTATACATATTTAAGATTCTTCAAATGCTTTGTCTAACACTTTCTAAATGCTTGTTCAACATTTTTTCAAATTCAAGCTTGTTCTACGCGGACGTGTGCGGTGCCAGCCCCAAAGATCAGCCTTGAATTAGTAGCACACATGAAAACTTTGCTGTTGCTGCATCGGCGCGCACTAGATAGCTTGCTGGACTCAAAAAAAGCCTAGCTAGCTTGCTGTTGAATCAATCGGGCACCGCGCCCATCTGCATCTGCATCTGCATCTATATGGATGGACCATTATATATGCATGCATGGTCAAGTATGTGGTACGTTTGTAGGTAGGTATGATACTGTGTTGGGACCTCCTATTGGACGCATTCAACATCCAATAGGATACATTCACACAGGCAAGCTACTGGGCCGCCGCCGCTAATAGGCGACTGGGCTAGCCAGGTAACGAGCTCGTTTTTTTTTGCTATTTATTTATTTCCTTTTTACTTTTTTTGTCTTATTCTTTATTTTCTTTTGTGTTTCTTTTTCTCTTATTCCTAAAAGGTTTTATGTTTTGAATTTTTTTGAGTTTCTGAAACTTAATCAGCTGTTGTATTTACAGATAAAAATTATAAATAGATTTTTTTTTTGAATTTCAGAAGAATTTCCAAAAACGCAACAAGTTTGAAAACAGGATCGTCTTAAAGCATAGAAGATTTTTTCAAAAAGTACTTGTTAAATGATTTGTAAACAATTTTTGAAGCGGGAACTTTTTTTCAACTTATGTATACTTTTTGAAACATGAACATTTTTGGAACTTACGTACATTCCTTGAAAAGGTAAACATAATTCTGAAAATGTAGAACATTTTATAAAATTCTTGAACATTTTAAAAATTGGTGAGCAAAGTTTGAACAGCTTTTCAATTGGTGAACGGACTTTAAAAAAGAGAAACATTTTATGTAAAACAAGAACATTTTTATAAAAGTGTGAAAATAACAACATTTTTTTTAAATTCAACCAATTAATGCAAAACATTACATTTTTTGAAATATGTAAACTATTTTTGAAGTGAAAACATTTTTTCAACTTATGTACACTTTTTGAAACACTGACATTTTCTGAACAGATGTAAACTAGTAGAAAAGGCATACATTTTTTAGAGAAAGAAGATTAATTTTAAAAAGTTCCCAAACATTATTAGAATTGTTGAAAAAAATTGTAACAAGTTCTCAATTTTTGAATAAATTTTTAAAAATAGAAAATTTTCTTATAAACAGTACAATTTTTTATAAAAATGCTAAAACAAGATTTATTTTTGAAAATTGTGACAAATATATGACAAAGGGAACATTTAAAAAAATTTGTAAATAGTTTTTGAAGCGGGAACATTTTTTAAACTTATGAACAATTTTTGAACATGAACATTCTTTGTACTTATGTCCATTTTATAAAAGTAAATATATTTTATAGAATGAAGAACATTTTTAAAATTGGAGAACAAAATTTGAACAACTTTTCAATTGGTGAACAACGTTCTAAATAAGAGAAAAAAATACGTATAACAGGAACATTTTTTATGAAAGTGTGGAAACAAGAATATTTATTAAAATATCGACCAATTTATGAAATAAAAGAACATTTTCTTTTAATTTGTAAATAATTTTTTAAGCGGGATCATTTTTGAACTTATGTACACTTTTTGAAACAGGGGCATTTTTGAACTGACGTACACTTTTTGAAAAGGCAAACAATTTTTAGGAAAAGAAGGACAATTTTTAAAATTCTCAGACATTTGCAAATCATGAATATTTTTAGAATTGGTGAACAAAATTGGAACAGGTTTCCAATTTTTGAATAAATTTTGAAAAAGAGACATTTTTCATATAACAGTAATATTATAAGAATATTTTTTAAAAATTGTGACCAATTTGTGAAAAAGAAACATTTTCTGAATTTTTTAATGAAATTTTGAAGGAGGAACAATTATTCAACTTATGTACACTTTTTGAAACACAAACAGTTTTAGAACTTACGTACATTTTTTGAAAAGGAAAACATATATAGAAAATAAAGAACATTTTTTAAATTTCATGAACATTTTTAGGATTGGTGAATAAAATTTTAAAGAAAAAATTGTGAACAAAAACTATAAAAGAGAAACTTTTTTTTTTGTGAAACAGGAACATTTTTTATAAAAAATGGAAAGCAAGAATATGTTCTGAAAACTCTGACCAATTTAGGAAAAAGAAAATTGAAAACACCTGCAATTGTTTTAATAGGATAACAATTTTTGAAAGACGAACATTTTTTTAAAAATAGACACATTTTGGAAAAAAGGAAAATTTGTTACGAACTAAAGCAATGAATAAAAGGAAAAGCAACAATAATATTTTTGAAAAAAAGGAACATTTTTCTGAAATCGCAAGTTTTTTTGAAAATGTTGAACATTGCTGTAAAATCCCAAACATTTTTTCAATTTATGAATATATTTGAAAAACGGCATTTACTTGAAATTCAGAACAATTTCATAAAAGCAACGATATCTTATGAATTTCAAAAACAATTTTCAAACATACACTTATTTAAAAAAAATCAACATCGAAGAAAAGAAAAAAATAAAACAGAAAAAGAAAAAAAAAAGGAAAAAACGAAACCGAAAAAAGGACAAAAAATGTAAATAACGAAACTACGTGCAGAGGAAAATGGGCTGGCCCATTTGATCACGCCCCTGTGCGTTTGTCCGACTATTTGATACAAGGTGCGTCAAATAGGGTTTTCCGTGCTGTATGTTAGCGATGGATGGAGCCATTGCCAGCCACCATATGTCCATGTATGTATTGGGCCATATATGCAAAGTCCGGCCGATCCACGACGTAGGTAGATACTCCTCGGCGATAAAGACGTACGATGCGAGTGCCGGGGTGGGTTCTGGGTTGCATATGTATATGTACTTCAGTCCTGGCCCTGCACACTCGCTCGCCTTCTGTTCCATGTCCGAGAGTTCACAATTCCATCCCATCATTGCATGCATCATGCATCGATCTGATCAAAGGTTCATTTGTCCATGATAATTCGCTACGAGAAGTTCCTTGAGCTCAAGGTACACTACCTGCTCAACCCCTCTGTCACCTTTACTCAATTGTTTGTTTGGATTTATTTATTTTTTGAAACGGAGACAAAATATTCGCCTCATCTCAATAATCAAGAAGAGTTTTGAATAGTGTCACTTGACGCAAACGATCTGTTTGTATGGTGTAATGTACATGTGCATGCATGCGTCTTTGTGTTGCTCTTGTCTCTTTGCTTCTTGCATTGAGCGTCGACTTTAAGTTGTGCGTACGTGTTCTTCTTCCTTTTCTTCTTGTCATAGACGGAACGTATCAAGTGTTCACTTTTGGGTAGTACCGGCCGTTATCAAGTGTTCACTTTTGCTTTGCGATCAAGAAACACCTACCGTACTAGCTTAGTTGTCTTGCATGGTCATCACGTTGTTCGACCAGACTTGTCTTCCATGCATGCATGCATGCATATGTACTACTCTTATTCCCTTCGTTTTTAAATACAAGATTTTTTAAAGATTTTACTATTAACTAGCACATACAGATGTATATAGACATATTTTAGAGTCTAGATTCATTCATTTTGTTCCGTATGTAGTTTCATAATAAAATCTCTAAAATGTCTTATATTTAAGAACGAAGGGAGTACGTACCAACGGGGTGGGCCAGTTGGCGCCGAAAACGTTTGATGCTACAGTTCATACAATTAATTAGGCCGAACTTAGCGATTCATGGATGGCTCAGCTCACCAGCATATATATATGACGGATGAGGGATTGCACATCGACCTCAAATGCATCTACGTGATACACTTAAACCCGTGCTATAATTTATTTTCCTAGTGAATGCATGTGCGTATGTATGGATGTCTGCGTGTGTTAAAAAAGAATGTTCGTTACCAAAAAAAAAATGTACACTTCACTAGCGTTTTCATTTTGGTATTCAAAAGCGTGCATTTGAGCAGGTCACGAGCTGAAACTCCATGCCAGGCGTGTCATTTCGATCGATCGGTCAACGATAGAGAGACGGATCAGCTTCTCTACCCTTTAAGGTAAACTTGGGTGTAGACAAAAGTAGCATATAGTAGTGGGCTAGTAGCTATAGGCATGCAAAAGCAAATGCATACAAAACATGTATCCATGGATCACAAAGAGAGTCACACCTGGACCTGCTGTGTCGTCTTTAATTTGAACCTAATTCAGTGCGTGCTTTGCAAGCTTGCATGGAGCGTTGCACGTCACCACATGTGTCCATGTCACGCACTACCACTACAAACTGTTGACGAGTCGCCCGTGCAGTTGGGTAGCTTGGCCGTCTCGATCGTACGTGCACACACCACACTCTGCGACTGACACAGAGCCGGTAAGTTTAATTCCATAAAGTTATAGTCCCTCCGTTTCATAATATAGTACGTCCGTGCTTTTTACGATTTAAGTTTGATTATAAATTTAACTCACGTAGGCAATTGCGACGGGAATACAAATTATACCGTTAAAAACTTCTTTCGTATAATTTTTTTCCTCCCTCCACAGTCGTCTGCGTTGGTTAAATTTATAATCATAGTTAAATCTCGAAAAACGCGGTCGCATTATATTATGCAACGAAGGAAGTATTATTTAGCGCGTCTTTGGTTCACAGAATTTAGAGCCAGACAATTCAGTTAATCGGGTACTTGGTTACCCTACGAGTAATGATTAATCGGTAAATTAACCGGTTAATCGAATGAATTCTTGAACAAAAGGATTGGAGTGCATGCCCATTTGAATCCTATAAGATTAGCAAGGAGTGTTTGATGTCACAGAAAAAGCAAATGAATTATAAAAGGCTAAAGTGAATGTTAGATTTTCTATGAGTGTAGCACAAACGAATCAACAGAAAAAAATATCCTATGTGGCTCATTCCTATGAATCAAAGAAGCCCTTTGACCATTGCGATAAGATTCCAATCCTTTAATTATTTTAGTCCTATGAATCGGAAAAAATAAATCCTATAGAACAAATGTGATTTCTTTTAAGAATTTAAATTCTTCAAAAATTCTATAGAATTGCTTTCAATCAAAGGAGCCCTTTGTCCACTGCGACAGTGAAACTCTCAAATGGTACTACTCACACACACAAAAAAACGACACATGATTTTTCTTTTCAAAAAATATACTACCTCCGTCGGAAAATACTTGTCCTATAGATGAATGTATCTAGACTTATTTTGATTATAAATACATCCATTATATCCATTTTTAGGACAAGTATTTCCGAACGGAGGGAGTAGAATATATGGGTACAACATGCTACGTGCACTAATCCTCCTCAACTTTAGTGTCTTTATTTTAATATCTCTACAAGTAGGAGTACAGTATACTATACTCCCTCCGGCCTCCGTTTCTAAATATAAGACCTTTTAAAGATTACACTATAAACTACATACAAATGTACGTAGATATATTTTAAAGCGTAGATTCACTCATTTTGCTTCGTATATAGCTAGTCTATTAATGGAATCTCTAAAATGTTTTGTATTTAGGAACGGAAGAAGTAGAAAAGAGTCTCCATGCATGTGTAAATCTTCCGGTGACGAAATGTTTCAAGCGCATGCATACGTCCTCTACGGTTAATTTTAAATTTGTTTGGCTCTCCCCAGGTTCAAATTAGATGCATGGTTCGCCAACGCGACGCAGCTTTCGAGGCGATAAAGGACCCCAAACGCATATGCCATGATCAAAAACGAAAAGAGAGCTCGCTCATCGTGGTATGCAAATTAAAGCTGCCTGCCTTAATTTCCGTGCCGGCACGCATGCATGCATGCATGAGAAACGATCAAGGGCATCGAATTCAGTCCAAACCCTTTTTCCGTTCGAACAAGAGAATATACTCCTGATTTTGGTGTCCGGTTGTTCCCTTGGGTTCGGACAGTAGCGACAATGAACTAAGCATAGTATGGTCAGATCATATACTTGTTCATCCCTTATTACGGCAGATCATAGTATGGAGGCACGCATAGTAGCTTCTTCTGTTGTTTCTTCTCTCTCAAAAAAAAGTAGCTTCTTCTGTTGTTGTTGTGTATTCTACGGGCAACCTATACCTAGCCAAGTACTAAGAGATTATGCGTTACATATTCAAAAAATTACACCATTGTATGTGCATTCAAAATTTGTTTCGAACGGTGGGTCATAGCTTTATTGATGGTTAAAGTTTGACTGAAAATACGAGGGGGTCATGTATGTATACCGCAGGAACATATCCAGTGCACTGCAGCATTTGTTGCTACCAGCACGCCGACCTTCGTCACTTCACTTTAGAGGCATAAATAAATGATGAAAAACTGGAGTATCTACTATGGTACAATTTTTTAGACCCAAATTCAAGTCTTTTTAGAGATTTATTATGAATTACATACGAAGAAAAATGAGTGAATCTACATTCTAAAGTACTCCCTTAGCCTCAAAATAAGTGATTTAACTTTGTATTAACTTTAATGCAAAGTTGGGTCATTTTTTAGTTATTTATTTGGGATGGTGGAAGTATGTCTATATACATCCACGTGTAGTTCATAGTGGAATGTCTAAAAAACTTATATTTAGGAACAAAGGGAGTACATATGAAGACCGAACGATGCCTTGAGTTCGGCCTGTTTGCTCTATCATTGATGAATCTATCATTTGCATTTCTTATACTATTTTTCTAATTTATGTCTCAGATTTTGTACTACAATGTATAGATTTTTTGGAGTTTTTTTACATTTGCAAACTGTTTTCCTTTTAATCATACGACCGTTAGCACCAAATAACCCGGTGCACTGGATACTTTGCATATTAACAAGTTCAGAGTAGTCCAAGTATATGTGGTTTCTTTTTGCGGAGAAAGAAGTCAAAAATACGCAGGTGGACATGGTTCTATGCACACTCACGTGAATTATAAATTCAAAAACTTTAAGAAATAAAATCTGAAATTTGGGCCTATCAAATTTGATCAACCATTCTACTCATGTTTGAAGTTTCGTTAAGGATTGGCACCGGAGGTATATTTTGTAGTGAAGAAAATATATAATCTGACATTATATTCCTTCAAATTGTGTTTTCAAATATAGTTTGATTTTGTCTATTTTGCCACAAATCCCATGGATGTCATTTCTTCATGAAACTTCATACACAAGCATATCAGTCGATTCATGTATGTCATAAAAAATCATTTTCAATTTTTCCTATGAATGTACTATTCATAAGGGTTCCTATGGAACCATGTTCCACAAATCCGCGTTCCATGGAACAAATTTTCCTATGGAACAATCTTAACCATGTTCCACAAATCCGCGTCCGGAAAGAAGAAGTGTCATTTTTTACAACTACTTTGAAATGTAATTATTAATAGCCATGCAAACATATAAACAAAAGGGGTTTTCTCTGAGGAAAAAGATATCATGTATGGATTAACACAACCAAAGGAGTAGCATATTGGGCAGTACTGTCAACCATATACTATTTGTGTGTTTGGTTGCTTGCATCGATTTTGGCTGCATTGCATGTACTTCTTATATGGGCCCGCTTGAGGAAAAACAACCTCTAAACTACGATCTCCACATAGTTTGGTTGCGCGCATATAGGTTAGTTGCACGAGGAAACTAATTTTGACACGTTGTTTGGTTGGCTGCATTGCATTAGGCACACATAGGACACGTTGTTTGGTTGTAACCTACATTTGATGCTCTCATCACTTTTCACTAGTGATGACCTTATCACACACAATCTTAACCGTTTCACTCCTAACTACGAAACAATTCTTAGCTACTATCAATTGGTAGTAAATATTATTAAGAGTCGTATGGCTGAATGGGAGAAGTTCATGATCGATGCTAACTAGATGGACTTCCATCCTCTTCCTCTTCTGCTACTACTGCTAGTTCTTCCTCTTCCTCTGCTTCTGTTGTTGATGCTCCTTCTGCTTCTTCCTCTTCTTCTGTTACTACTCTTGCTCTTCTTCTTCTTCTCGTCCTTGTTTGACCTATGTTATCCCACATTACATCTATCTAGTCCATGATTCTGTTCTTCCAGGCTTTGTTGGCAAATGCATCCACACCATGGCCATCGATGTCAACACCGTCATGCGTCACAACTTCCTCCTCGGTTCACCAGATCATCACAACCATGTTGCAGGATCTAGTTATGCAGAATGCAACAAGCAAGAATAAGCTTAACCTGAGTGGGGAAAGTATGGAATGACTTTCTGATTCGGGGTCTTAAACATGTTCTTTAGAGCTCCATATGACATCTCAACAATTACTCTAAGACTGGAGTGTGTGAGATTGAACGGCTCCTCTGAAGTCCTAGGATAGTTCCTACGAGAGAACTCATTCAGATGGTACCTGGTTTTCCTAAAGGGTGAAAAGATACCTGACTGACATGCATAGCTAGCATCTCCTAGGTAGAACTTGCCATCAGGGGTGTTGATATGCCATCAGGACAACTCATGTTGCCACTGAGTATGTTAGCATCATGTGCTGGCCGTTCCCAACCGACAAGCACATATGTGAACTTCAGATCGAAGTGAACAGAAGCAAGGATATTATGGCTTGTGTACTGCAGCATATTCTGACCTCGGCACTCTCGCATTGACATGAGTACCATCTATTGTCCTAATTCAATCTTGAAATGACAATACAAGATTGTGTTAGTGCTCACCTTGAACAATCCAAACATATCAAGCCATGGACTACATGTTGTTAGTGCGCATCTTGAAGTATGTATACCATCTTGGGCTAGTGCGAACCTTGGTAGGAGTCCAGTCGGTTGGTACCTTGATCACCTCTCCACTGAGCTCCCCAACAACATAGCGCACTTGCTTGAAGTAATTTAAGATGGTCTTCAATGATTTATTGAACGTGTTGTGTTGTGGATAACAGTGGTGTAGCCAGGATTTTATGTCAGGATGGTCCAATTGGCACAAAATAAAATTTACACCACAAATTTAACAAACCAACACATGCACACAGAATATATCCAAAGCACATATCAATAAGGTCTTGCAAAGCATATTAAAATTCATGTTCAAGTCTTACATTTGCATAAAATATGACACACCTTATTTGTCCTGCATCAGAACTCTCTCTTGCACTGACTCTAAGGTTTGTTGTTCCTCTGCGGGCGCTACCAGTGTCGAAGAAGGAGGTGAAAAAGGAGCAGCCACCTTCTTCTTGGATCCATATCTCAAAAAAAGTGATGCAATGTCTCCTGTCCGCTTCATTTTTGCAACAGTTCTACAAAAAAGTTAATACATTAATTCAGTTGGAACAACGCCCTAATGATTCAATCGGTTCAATTGACAAATTATCAATTGCAATTTTTTTTAAAGCTTGCACTCTCAACAAATCGTTCAAATCTTCAGACCAAAAGGAAGGCGTTCTTTGAATTAGAGAAGAACAAAAATCTTACGGGGCTATACACAGTCGGTTGTACGCAATGGTCGGCTGTACACAACCTTACGGCGAATGGTCGGCGACTCTTGGCTTTGTTGACTTCGATCGCCCCCACAAGTGATTCATCGGAAGAGATGTACACAGTTGTTCTTTGAATTAAAATCTTACAGGGTTGTACACAATTTTACGGGGCTTTACATAGTTGTTCTTTGAATTAGAGAAACACTGGTCGCCGTGGTCGGCTGCACCTATGCGTGCGCCTCGTCGGCCGCCTGGACGAGTGGACGGGCGTCCTTCGCCGGCCGCTTGGCCGTCACTGTCGGTGGGTGCCCTGTTGAAGTGTCGGCCTTGCGCAGTTGCCGCTAGGGTTTCTATCGAGTAGACGAGACGACGAGTCGATGAGGAGTCTGAAACGATCAGCGCAAGTTGAGACGGAAGAAACGAGGCAAGGCTTTGCATGTACATGGGCTGACCTGACTTGGGCCTAGATATGTTTATTTTTTCTAGAGAAGTACTAAACTAATGGGCCAAATTTTAGGGTGGTCCATGGACCACCCTGGCCACCCTACAGCTACGGCACTGGTGGATAACACTGAACCTCTGGTTATGACCAACAACATGAAGAAAGATGGCCACTTGATCTTTCACACTGGTGTGGATGCTCTCTTGTAGCAGCCGCTGCTCCTGAAGGTTTGGACAAGTCTGGCAAATGGTTATCTTTTCATTCAAAGCATTCACAGAGCCTTTGCATCATTGCAGTTGTAGATATTGTTTAGATTGACGATCCTCTCCTGCTCCGGCATAAAGATTGAAGCATAAGTGATGAGATGATAGGTCTATGTGTGCATGAACATGGGCCATGCGTGGATCACACCTATCAGTGGTGTTGCGTGAACTATCAGTCGCATTCGTACGCCCATAACATATCGGTGCCGTCGTCGTTTGCTTGTTTCCCTGGCATCGAAGTCCGCGCTTCTCAACCTATAAACAGTTCAAACACATAAGCCTCTTCTTTTAGACTATGAAACGGGAGAACCAACCCTAGAGAAGAAATACTTAGATGCTTGCTTTTCCCTTGACCCGGCACTATTCTCATTTCCACTTCCCCCCATAATGATATCAAGAACGGGCCCTTGCTCGAGAGAATTCCCTTTCCCTAGCCTCCTTTCTATCTCCCGGCAAGCAAATAGGCCTTTCCACCTCAACCTATGAACCAGTCAAGCAAACTCCAATCCTAAGAAACAAGGGAAGATATTACGAGAACCCATCCTTTCCTGATGCTTATCCCATCCTAGGCAGTACCACACCACAATTGCAAGCACAACCACAAGCACAACACAAGTGGACAATCAAAAGCAATACAAACACATGCATGCCAAGAACTATCACAAGTCTTCACACACAGGCAATGGAAATGGATCTGATCTCATGCTCATGGGGGGAGGAATCCTACTAGAATAACAAACAAGAAATAGGGATTCCAATAAGGAAGTATGACTAGTCCTATATAGATTACTAGAAAGAAGCAGGCTTTCCAATGACTATGACTATCCCTACAATCATGGATACCTCTGCTAAGCTTTACCAACACAAATCCCTACCTACTAGAATACTGTCATGACTCTACCAGCTACCTATACATTCCCTTTCACTTGCCTCAACACCTTGAGCTTGAGCTTCCTACCTTACACTTGCTACCTCTACATATACCTCCTTTGCCCGCCCTCCTTTACCATTCAGTTTCACTAGAAGCAAACCTTTCCTTGAGCTTTCGATATTTGAATTAGGGGATACATGAATTCGTAATCCTCCTTTCCCGGCTTAGGGCTATCTTTTGTAAAGGTACAGATATAGGTTCGTATCCGGTTTATGGGCTCTCCCTGAAAGAGTGAGTATAGAATGGGTGTTGGGATTTCCTTGAGTCGAAAGGTCCCTAGCAAGATAAGTCAATGTAGTAGTAGCCCCTGTAGATCACTATCTGCATATCCGGTATTGGAATCGGTAAAGCTTCCTTCGTTGAAAGACGGGGTGGGAAGGGATGTGATCTCATTTATTTGATTTTAGTTGTGGGTATATCCAAGTAAAGTGCTTTTGTTGACTACTTTCCTCAAATAACTAGTCGCTAATTCCCAATCCTGGTCGATCAATCGAGGAAAGATCGGAAAAGAATAGCAAATAATTCCTCGGTTTTGGAGATAAGAGCTGTGTAGAGCAGCAGTATTGAGCAGTCTTAAAAGAGCCAAGAAGAGCAGAGAAGTAGTTGAGAAGTAAAGGCTACAGGTGCGGGATCCTTCGAATTCGAATATGATGATGGGAAGTGAGCTGTCTTCTTCCTAAAGAACTATAACCATATCCTCGAAAACAACAACCCGCTTTCTTCTAACAAAGGGAGATTCCTTTTCTTTTGGATGAAGGATATGAATTGAAAAACTAAGCAATGAAAAGACATGAGCAGAACAGAGGAGATTCTCCGGTTGAAAGCACAGGTCTCACTCTACAAGCCAAGTTCGATGAGCTCTTAGCGGACCTGTGCCTACTATCTACTAAGTGTGTGCTAGGGAAAGAAAGCAAGCTGAGCAGTTCTCACTCTGTCCGGTGACCAAGAAAGCTTAAAGAATACCATAAAGTGATCACTGAAACCTCATACCGATTCGCCACGTGAAAGCGGGGTTAAGGTAAGGCAGGAAAGACTGGCGCCGAAAGATATATATGTTTTGAAGAGAGAGATCCGCAGGCAAAAATATTGAAGGAAGGACTGACTGAAGGAAGGAACAGACCGTAGCAAAAGCCGAAGAAGATGTGAATCAGGAAAAGGGAGACGAGTTCCAGTTGTTAGAAAGACCAGTGCCCGGAAAAGCAAGTCGGAAGGGGATCCGGATGTTCAGTGCTTAAAGAAAAAAGATAGGTGTTGCTCTGTTGTTTGCTTTGAGGTTTCCCCTAGTTGGGGAGACCGAGAAGAAAACCAGTAGGAAGGCGATCCGAAGTCTAGTGTTAAAAGAGATAGTTGCCCGCCTCTTGATGGAGAATTGAAAACATCCCAACGTATCTTTCACTAATTAAGTAGTAGTGAGGCGTCGGTACGTCAGCTGGAGAAGAATGCTTGCTTTTCGTATCACTGGTGTAGTGATTGACACGGTCTTCGCATATTAAACAACCTAAGAGTGGAAACACCTTAATCGCTTCTCCAAGCTTATCTATATATATTTATCGATGGAAGCGGAAGGAAAGGCTTAAAGAAGGTGACAAGAAGAGAAACTTATTAGTTCGTCGTAGCCAACTTATCATTCCAATGAGAGGTCGAAGTATGATAGAAGTTATTGATACCGATTTAGGCGAGCAGCATAGCCTGGCAGAGCCAGAGGAAGAAGTCCGTCTTGTTAGCGAGTTAGCGAGTAGTTTCCTTTAGACGATTTCCGCGAGCATACTAGCTTTTCACGAACGCAGAGGAGAAAGAAAACCAACAACCAATAGGGTGAGGCAACTAACTACCAATCCTTTTATTGAATAGCCGCGGCGTGGGTAAACATAAAGAAGCCAGAGAAGAAATCAAGCCAAAGGCTTCTCACTTTCTAAAGTAGTAAAAAGTGGATCCCCGCTTCGAGGCGCTTGGCGTAGATCTTTGAAAATCGTCAATCGGGTGAGCCAGCTATTATTGAGGGAGGCCAGGTCTACATACGTAATATCAAGTTGCTCTAGTTGCGTGTCTTTCGTACGGAAAGATGGGTGTTTTTATCCAAGCAAGGGAATAGAATAGGTAACAACCCCCCCTCACATCAAGCCTGTACGCTAGCTACCAACATATACTATGGAGTCCATGGCTACCTCCGCGGATGGAAGACCGTAGATTTTTCACTTTCGCTGAAGAGTTGAACTCTGACTGAAAGGACTTGACACATTGCCAAGGCGATTTTATTAGCCAACTGTGGGATAGAGATCTGCGGTAAACGAGCGATAGCCTCTAAAGAGTGCCGAAATAGGATTGGTTCCTTTTTCTAAAGATCCGAGACTGGTGAACGTATTGCATAATTTAAAGAAGCCCATTTCATTAGAGGGAGGGAGCCCTTCCTACCTTTCTTTATTTAAGTGCTAGTGTCAAATGAGACAGTTGCCCGCCTTGGAGGGGTTGTAGCGAAAGCTCCGAAGTCCACTTCTTTACCAACTTGAATTCATAAGGAGACCGAACTCTATTCATGCTCAAGTGAACCACGGGTGATGATATTCCGCTGTTCTGAAATCAAATAGGAAACGGATGGCGCTTGAGTTTTTTTATCTCGGCATGAGAAACTATTCCTCCTCTATCTTTTGCTATTGGCAGCTTTAGGTTACTGTGAGCTCTTGACTTCCTCTGGGTTACTGCGTTCTATCGAATCTTACCTTTTCTCAAGAGTTGAAAAAGATGCCAGTTTTGAAAGGAAGGGATATGATACTTCAACTCACTGGTATAGAATACATGATATGGGCCTTCCACACGTATCTTTCCCGTATGCTAACTTGTCGTCATCCGCCTTGTGTTTAAAACCTAACTGTTCTGATGATCGAGTTGGATTGCTGTCTTCCTCAATGCGCCGTTGAGGGAGTGAAAGGGAACGTAGTTCAATAAAAAGGCTAATCTGGTTGAGTTGAAAGGCTAAGATCTTAGAACTGTCGTCTCAGGTTACCGGGTCGTAGACCCAGCTATTGAGCAATGGTTGAGGTAATATGGCTTAAGACTTCTGCTTTCCCAGCAGTATTTTCTTAGAATCCAAAAATGTCATCCATGTTTTACTTCTTTCTTACCCTAATGCACATTTCTCACCTACTCTTATAGACTAGGGGTCTCTGGCCCTGCTCAGTCGTATTTTGTGAGACAGTTCAGGGGAGGATTGCTTGCTCAGCTATCTATCTGTTGCACAAAAGCATTCAGTGAAATCAAGCTACTGTTTGTTACGCCGTACGGGGTTGTTATACCACCGAGAGACAATCTGTTGCCAGAATAATGTGACCAAAAAAACCTTCATCCCGAGCAAGGGCCATTGCCCGGCGCACTGCCAAGGCTTCAGCTAGTTCTGGTGCCATGACCTCACTCAGTAAGATGCTCGCTGCACGTAGCCAAGCGGGTTCCTCTGTGGTCCCTGATCACGACACCGATTCCCATGCGTCGAGTAGAAATAAACAGCGCTGCATCAACATTGATGTAGACCGTACCTTCCGGCGGTGGAACCCAACGAGAAGCTGAGTGCAAGGATTCACACCTGTGAGAAGGATCCGGGGAAGAACGCGCAAGAACAGGAGCCCTCTTTAACAACTCCTTCAACTCTGTCGTTTACCGCTCCAAGGCCATAGCAAAAGGCTTGACCTCTAACGTTTCTTGAATCTTTGTATGCACGAGCTTTCGGTAGTGATAAAGATGCCATAGCAGAAGCTAAGTATCACCAGGCGGGCGAAGGAGCCTTGCTTTGATGGTTTACGAATCTTGAATCCAATCATCAAATACTTTATCTTCATCGGCCAGATCCCCCCCCAATCATGCAATCCGAAGTCCTGTCTCCCCAGCTTCTTTACTTGAATACTACGGAAACGACTCCGTTAACTCAGTTCGAAAGGTTGGTTCGATTCTTGCTCTTGCTCTGGATTCAGTAGTAAGCCCGAGACTTGTGAACTAGCAACATCTGATCCCACCCCGAACTACTTGACCATACGTCAAGACTAAGAATTCGGAATAATAGGTGAGTGATTCATACACAGTATCCCTTTTCTTTTATCCTAGGTCAAAGCCTGTGAGCAGTCAAGTGGGCGCCGAAAGGCAACTAACATAGCTGATTTCTTTGTTCGATACCCATGTTTTATTTCCTTTTTGCGAGATCTTAAAATGTTGAATAGATTGTTCGAGAAACTTGAATTCAAAATCGATATGCTAGAGTGGTTGACTTAAGGGATTGCCATGAAAGAATCACTGTCTCAACGACGAGCCTGCCAGCTCGTTTATGCACCACAGGGGGCGGCAATCGAGAACCTTTTGTCGACTCATTCTGTGCCTTTCTTTCGGGTACCATCTATCGCTGTCAGTATCCAATGGACCCTTTTTCGTAACGCTTGCCTGGATGGAAGTTCCTGGTATTGCATGCTTTTGGCTAATACGGGACCATCCTCTTTTCTGGTTTAGGCTTTCGGGAAGGCGCTATAGAAAACAACTCCGTTGATTGAATGTCAAAGCCTTCGGCCCTTTTTCTTTCTCAACTTGAAAGCTCTTGCTTAAACCGATTGTTTTTCCTCCATCTCTCTGAAAGTTTCAGTAATCATTTCTTTTTCATTCCAATTCATGTCCTTTTTTATTGCAAGGATCGAATGTTTTCCTTTTCAGATTGAGCAATCTCCAATCACCTTAACCAAAGTAGGATAGGCCAGTGGGCAGACCAGCTATAGAGAATTGTTTCAAAAAGAAAAGAAGATGACTTGAGCCAGGAATCGAAAGATAAATAAATCGGGAACTTCAGTACTGCAGGCTGAGGACAGTGGTTAGAGAGAGTCAGGGAGTTATTGGTAAGGGCACATACTTCTAGGGGAAGGGTTAAGCCAGAGGCAGAGGCAGCAGGTCTAATTCCTGAAAAAACTAATAATACCTTGCTCGAGAAAGGATAAGACATGGCTATCGCTTCGACAGCTTCTCCGGAGGAAAAGACGCCGCCCATAAGATGTGCCTAGAGATAACAATCATTTAAGAATCTCGTATAAGTGATCAACTACTTTTGCCTCTGAAAAGGTAGACAATCAGGAGGAAATGCACTCTTGATTTCCCTTCGGGAATAAATACTAATCTTGTTTTTCTTGTTCCTTTAATTGTCATTTAGTAGTAGATAGGTTGTTGAGGACATAATCTCCCGGCCTTATTCATGCATGATAAAGGTAGCCTTTCATAGTCCAAAGCCTTTGTGTGCTTTTGTATTGAACTCTTTTCTACAACGTTGAAGGATTGCCTTACGGGATTAGCAATGGCTTAATAAAAGGATTCAAAAAGGGCTTCTCTTAGGTCCCATACTAGATGACCACCCGGAACTGGATGTACTCGTACTAGAACATTTGGTGATTACCCACCGGGACTTCCTACTAAGTATTTGACACTTCCATCAAGAAGAAAACTATAAAGTACTCAATCAATGTGAATAGCAGGAATGGTACTTGCAAAAAAAACATATAGGACCAGAGAAATGGGAACGAGGCTGACCTATCCAGGTAGTGAAGTCTACCTATGCTAAAGAGCAAGTTCAATATTTGGTTCGAGTAGCCAGCCCATTTTCAGGAGTGGCTTATTATAGTATTCTGCAAAATCATACGAACAAAGAAAGCCTATTTTAGGAGTCCACCATATCAAGGGAAAGGGAGATCAGGCTTGGCCTTCGCTTTGCTTATTCATCTTTCTTTCTTTGCTTTTGAATGACTTGATGGGTCTGGATAATAACAAGAAGAGTCAAGGTAGCGAAAGTTGCTATACTCTAGTAGCTGGCGGGGCTAGTGCTAGTGGTGAAGGAAATCAAATGGCAGAGAAGACACGGATTCAGACTTCTTTTTTTAAATAGCCCTTGGTGTTCGTAGATCGGTTTTGCCAGTTAGGGTTTGTGTGGTGGGTTTCGATGATCTCGGGTAGCTCCTCACTTGGATGAGGAGTGGGGAAAGAAGATTGCGGGAGAGATCGGTGAAGAAGTGGAACTAAAGGATACTATAACCAAAGCTTAAAATGGGGGGGATGAGGCTGATGTTGAGCCGGATGATGAAGCAACTTCACCGCAGCAAGAAGCCTAGTGAGCGGTTGACATGGCGGAAGGTCGTTCTACCTTTCCCTGTGCCAACAAAGCAGGCATACTTGATATGTTATGTGACAACACCTAAGTCCGTCGCCGGTGGGGAGGCTAGAGACACAGATCTGACTCGTCGCGGCGGCGGGGATCAAACACGTCCTACGTTCACTTTGGATTTTGGGCATTTGGTATTTGTCCCAATCGTGGCACCAACAGCAGTACTGGCACTTGTACAGTCGTACTGAATGCGACGGTAGTACTACAGTAGTAGCTGAGTGGCGCTAGCAATTATATCTCTCACCCTTTTTTTCAAACGACATGAAAAAGACACCACAAAAAGAAGACCATCTCAAACCTCACTCTCTCCCCCACTTCCAAAATCCAAATTCCAACAGCGCGCTGCCAAAACAGAAGCTCGGACGATGGCGAGCGCCGGCGAGGCGACGCGCGCGGCGGTGGTGGTGGCGGCGCGGGCCGCGCCCAGGGAGGTGCCCCGGGCAGCGGCCGCGTGGGCGCTGGCGCACGTCGCGCGGCCCGGCGACGCCGTGCTCATCCTCGTCCTCATGCCGCCGCCGCCGACGACGACGACCGCAGCCTCCGGTAAGTACCTGCATAACCCGATCCTTCCCCCCGGATCATCGTCGTCCCCTGGTCACAGATGCTCAGGCTCTGCTCTTACCGTTTGTCCTCTAGGTAAAGGAAGGCTGTGGAGCTTTCCCTTCTTCGCGGGGGGCTGCGCCAGCGCCCACGCCGCCGCGCCGGCCCAGCGCTCCGACGTCTCCGACCTCTGCGCCCAGATGACGCTCACCCTCCGCGACCTCTACGACCCCGCCAAGGTCAGTTGCCGTTCGCCACTGTGCCCCGTCTCTCTCAAGAAATTTGTCTGAATGAGGTGCCGCCCTCCCGTTGCTGCTGAGCTTGGTGCAGGTGGACCTGAGGGTGCGGATCGTCGCCGGCGCGGGCCCCGGTTCCGTCGCCGCCGAGGCGAAGCGGGCGCGGGCTAGCTGGGTGGTGCTGGACAGGTACTGTCACGCTCTGGGGCCGCGGCCAGCAACAGCGAGCTCCATTTCTTCAGCATTGTCTGGCACTCATGTATTGACGCCAGTGGTGGTGTTGTGTCCCGTTCTACTGCAGGGATCTCAAGGTCGAGGAGACGCGCTGCATGGAGGAGCTCCGGTGCAACATCGTCGCCGTCAGGCGCTCCCGGCCCAAGGTGCTCCGGCTCAACCTCGCCTGCTCCACGGAGGAGACACGGCCGGAGCCGGCAGCTCCCCCGCCGCAGCCCCAGCCCGAGCCGAGTGCTGAAGAGACGGTCTCGGTCAGGGGACACGCCGTGACGACGCCGAGCTGCAGCCCGGACTCAGAGACGCCGTCTGGCAGCAGCACCGACGGCGCCGTAGCCTCCTCCTCCTCCGTGTCCAGCTCTGATCCCGGCGCTTCCCCGTTGTGTGCTTCACCTTCAGAAGAAGCCGGCACCTGCATCTCTCTGAAGAAGAAACAAGAAACAGAGGATGGGGGAGCGTCCTCCGTGCCAAATTCAGACCCAGGCACCTCTCCACTTTCTGCTTCAGAAGAATCAGACGTGTCTCTGATGATGAAGAAGAAAGAAGAAGAAGAATCCAAGGATTTGGAAACATCTTCTGTGCCAAACTCAACAGACCCTTCCAATTCTCCATTGTGTGCTTCAGAAACAGATACAAGCTCTCTGAAGAAAGATTCTCCATTGTGTGCTTCAGAAACAGATACAAGCTCTCTGAAGAAAGAAGACACCAGGAATGCCGATGCAGCCTCTGTGTCAAGCTTAACAGACCCTGCAACCTCTCCATTGTTCGCTTCAGAAACAGATGGCAGCTCACCGGACACCGAAACGTTCGACGATTCCACCGGAGCATCCTCCGCCGCAAGCTCACGCCTTGGCACTACCACTACAGTTTGTGCTTCAGAAACAGATAGTAGCCCTCTGAATGGAGAAGCAGCCAGTCTTAATCCCCAGCATGAAGAAACTGCCAATGTAATATCTGACCCTGACAGTGAAGCTTCAGCTCCAACTCCTCAGACAGCAGCATCGGCAGCAGCCTCGCCGTCACTCCAGCCATGGATGGCCGACATCCTGCAGAGGCCCGGTGCATCCCCCAGACCAACACCAACCCGTCGAAGAACCCCGACGGCCGACGCGCTGCTGGAGAAGATCGCCAAGCTGGACCTACTGACCGAGATCAGTGCAGTGAGGAGCAGGTCAGACCTCAACTTCAGAGGAAATGTAAGAGACGTCGTATCCCTCTCCCGGACCCCTGCGCCGGGACCGCCGCCGCTCTGCTCGGTGTGCCAACACAAGACGCCGGTGTTCGGGAAGCCGCCGCGGTGGTTCAGCTACGCCGAGCTGGAGCATGCCACCGGTGGCTTCTCCAGAGCAAATTTCTTGGCTGAAGGTGGGTTTGGGTCTGTTCATAGAGGGGTGCTGCCTGACGGCCAGGCCATTGCTGTCAAGCAGCACAGGCTTGCCAGTAGCTCGCAGGGCGACGTCGAGTTCTGCTCCGAGGTGGAGGTGCTCAGCTGCGCGCAGCACCGGAACGTCGTCATGCTCATCGGGTTCTGCGTCGAGGGCAAGAGAAGGTTGCTGGTCTACGAGTACATCTGCAACAGATCACTGGACACTCATCTGTATGGTAAGCTAATCATCTCATCATGAAAAACTCAGTGTGACAAAGTCAGTTGTTGAAACATGCACCAATATTTCCTTTTGTGAATGAATGAGTGTATGACCCTGCTAACTGAACTTATTGGTTGTTGCTCTTTGTTAGGCCGTCACAAGGAGACATTGGGGTGGGCTGCCCGGCAGAAGATCGCGGTCGGCGCCGCCAGGGGGCTGCGGTACCTCCATGAAGAATGCAGGGTTGGCTGCATTATCCACCGCGACATGAGACCGAATAACATCCTCGTCACGCATGATTTCGAGCCACTGGTACGAAATGATCGTCAACCTTTGTTAGTACTACAATGCAAACAAGGCCATTTGGCACATTTCAATGCTATGGAAAGCTTACCACATGCTCAATTTCAATGCTATGGAAAGCTTACCACATGCTCAATTTCAATGCTATGAAAGCTTACCACATACTCCTACCTGATTATGTTGGAACTTAATCATGAGCTAAGCTATGTGCTAAATAAGTATTTGGTTGTTTCTGATTTCGTTATTCATGAAACCCGGTATCTGGTTATACTGTAGAGAATTATCTTTTGCTTCGGTACACCCAAAAAAAAAAAAACGTAGAAGGGGGAACGTATACCCACCTTGTATTATACAGTACAGACAAACATACGTATACCCACCTCGTATTGCATACATACGGTGGCCTGCAGTGTACAATACGAGGTGGGTATTCGTTCTCCTTTGTACGCTTTGGAGGAGGGCGGGGGAGGGGGGGGGGGGGGGGACTGAAGCACACCTCATGTTGTTATATGTGTGACAGAATTGTCTTACAATTAGCGTCGCTAGATTCAGTATTGACTGTCATTATAGGATGAGGCTGAAGTTTCTTCATGATGGTATGATAGGTCGGCGATTTCGGCCTGGCCAGATGGCAACCTGACGGTGACATGGGTGTCGAAACAAGAGTCATCGGCACATTCGGGTAACTGACCAGCCAAACTTTTTTACCATGTTTGATTGCTTGGTCAGGTGTTACTTATGACTTTGGAGAATCTGAACCTCTTTTACCATTATGCAGTTATCTGGCGCCTGAATATGCGCAGAGCGGGCAAATTACCGAGAAGGCCGATGTCTACTCATTTGGGGTTGTTCTTGTGGAACTTGTCACTGGACGCAAGGCCGTCGACATTAACAGACCCAAGGGCCAGCAGTTCCTGACTGAATGGGTGAGTTCACTTCATAATTACATAACTACTACTATCACAAATCCCTTGGGTCAAGCAGTTCCTGACTGAATCCTGTTCACCTCACAAAATTGTCACCACTGATGGTTTTCACTAACCGAAGAATCATGTTCCAAGGAATATATATACATATACTTGAAGAAAAGAGTGCTGTTTATGCCATCAGCTAAAATGAAAATGAGGGGATATTTTCTGTACCTGTTCATTGCTCAGGCAGTGACACAATCTGAAAGCAGAGTGAATCTTGTTCTGTTCTGACTGTAGTACCAACCCTGTTCAACTTGGTTTGCCACAGGCCCGGCCATTGCTGGAGGAGCACGCGATCCACGAGCTCATCGACCCGCGCCTCGAGGACCGCTTCTGCGAGAACGAGGTCTACTGCATGCTCCATGCAGCAAACCTCTGCATAAGGCGCGACCCGCATTCGAGGCCGCGAATGTCCCATGTCAGTCGAATTCCCACACAAACATTTCACTCCCTGAGCCTGAAGCTCTCAGTATGATCAGTCATGATGCAATCTTAGGTGCTTACCCTTCTTCTTCCTGAATGTCCTGCCTGTGTTACCAGGTTCTCCGCATCCTGGAGGGCGACATGGTGGTGGAGTCCGGTGGCTGCATTTCCGCCCCGAGCAGCGATGCCGGGAGCATGAGCCGCCGCATGCTCAGCGACCGGCTGCATTACCAGGAGCAGGGCAGCCCGATCCGGCCCGATTCGCAGCAGCGTGTCGGCGGCGGGGTGAACCGCTCCCTTGAGACCACCCTGAGGAGCGCCTGGGATGCTGATGTGCAGGGCCTGTCTAACAGGTTCTGGTACCCTTCAGCAGCTGCAGACAGCAGCAGCCAACAGCCAAGATGATGAAATGTGACCCAGCTCTTTGCATCTGTGTGACTGGTACTCTGTTTATAGCACTGGAATAGATGGTATAGCATAGCAATAGGGGTTTACATTATGATGATGAGCCATTGTTTAGCTCTTGTTTGTGAGCATGAACTGATACAAGTGTGGTGACATACAAGCAGTTGTTTCACAGTTTCACTGCTTGAGAAACTGAGGCCATTTGTGTGCTGTGTTTTGCCTGTATTTTCCAGGCTTAGTTCAGCCTATGCTCAAGCACACATCAGGTGCATTTGCCAATTGCCATGGCAGAATGATTCTCCATAGATAACATGCAGAGTGAACACACAAAGCATAAGAAAGAAGATGACTCGATTCTCAGATGAGCAAAATCACTGAACCAAGCACACAGGAGACACATGACAGCAGTAAGTGCACCAGGAAAACATCTCATAGCATTGTCCTATCGAAATAAACGGAATGAACTGCGGCTAGAACACGACACGGGTGGCGACAGGTGGGTGGGTGCACCTCCGGTGTACACGGGATACACAGACGGCGCGAAGACACGGCGACAGATAAAAAGACAGACGGGCGGAACGACAACACACTACTGAGTACCAACAACTCAACAAGGACACAGTCTGGAGTGAACGGAGGAGCCGCTGCTAGTCGGATCAGGGCACGGGACACGGACCCCTTCACTTCCCACCTAGCGTCGGAAACTGGGACTGGTCTTCGATCGCCGGAGCAGCAGCTGGTCGCCTGCCACCGCCTCCGCCGTTGTACCCGCCACGGGGCTCGCCACGTCCCCTGAAGCCACGGCCGCGGCCCCGACCACCATTATACCTCTCGCCTTCAGCCGGCTTCAGGAATTCGTTGATGTTGAGGGACTTCAGAGGAAGGGACAGGAAGCATCACAGGACACATAGCATAACGGTTAGAAGCAGATACAACAGTTGCTTGGACCAAAGTAACAGGACAAGACAGAAATGCGCAGGATACCTTCTTGGCACGCTCCTCTCTTTCTGCATTGTCTTTCTTCTTCTCCTTGTCGGAGCCCTACACATCAGGAGGGTTGGTGAAAGTTAGCGTTGATATAACCACACGCAGAAGAAACACAGCCAGATGAACAACTTACCAGCTTGATAAATACTTCCTCAGCATCCTTCTTCACTGACAGTTGCTGCATGGACTGCAGCTCCTTGTCAACTTCAACTTTTCTCTCCTCAGCCTTCAGTGCGAGAATCGCTTTCCGCTTCTCCTCTAATACTTTCTCATATTCCTCCAAGGTCATCTCCTGTATGGTCAGCGTACAAGTTATTTCAATGACAGATGTAGCATGCCACAGGACAAATATCAGACATCAGAAAGATCGCAAGCATGCCACGGGCAACCTATTCAAACTTGTAATGAGATACCTGGAACATGTACATACAACAAATGCAACAGCAGGCATGTACATACAACAGTTCAGAAGCACCAGAATGTTCAAGGGAAATTGAATATGCCACAATAGGCCACCCCATGGGGTGGGTGAAGAGGTAATGCCACTGTAACTGAAAACACCTTCATCATAATACAAACAAACCCAGGATTATATAAAAAAAGTCTGCACCCCAAGCAAGGGGGAAAATAGCACTCTAGCAGCTTAATTAATTACCAGGAAGTCGAGAACTCTAGGATAAGCTATTGCCAAAATAAATTAAACAAGAGTACAATACATCAAAGAGTGGATGCTGTTATACAAACCAACTATTGGCTAGGTAAAACTGAGCACTGGCATTTGGCAGTATATTTCTGAGAATATCAGTCTCACCGGCTCATACTTAGTTACTCCCTAGGAAAAAACAGGTATCCTTCGAAGTGAATGACGATTAAAGAAATTGATATTTCAGTACATGTATATATGCATCCCGCCTACCAATTATCTACTCCCTCTGTGCCATAATATTTGTTGTTGGAGAGAACTAATCCAGTTCTCCCCAACAAGTATTTAGGAACAGAGGGAGTAGATGCCAGCAGCAAACCAAATGGCTCATTGAGGTCATTTGGCAGTTGACATGAATGTTATGCTACACTAAAATGTATGTGATAAAATGTGACAAAAAACAAAGCAATACATTCTGACAGAAGTATGGAGCATTGAGCACAAACGAGAACAGAACTGCAACAGCTGACGATCAGATTAGCTTGGAACATGAGGACAATAGCAGCTTCCAAAGATCTTAATTCAAACCATTTTTGTACGTTGACAGAAGTAGCTATTACGCAAGCAGGTGTGCAGCAAACATCTAGGCTGGTTGAGTAACGGTATTACGATTACATCACTAGAATTCGATATATGAAACATGATACCTGATATGTCCAGTCCAACAAGACAGTTACCATCATCCTTGTCATCAATACAAAATGTACACGCCATACGACTACCACAACACAATTTAAAGCAATCAGATGATTGCAAACTCTGAAAAATATACCTTATCTTCCTCAGCTTCCTTCTCTTCCTCTGCATTCTCTGCACCCTCCTTGACCTTCTCAGCCTCAGGCAGCGGCGCATCCTCGGGCGTCTTCGCATCCTCTGCCACAGCAGGGGTCTCCTCAGTGTTGACAGCCTCCACATTTTCCCTGACAATCATCAATCAATCACATAAAACGCGTCAGGCTCCACACAGCACAACAGCAAACAGAATCAGCATCATGCCATGAAACCAGATATAAATTAGATCAATCTTAACTGCGGGAACCCTTCATCGGTGGCAGTCCCCCAGTTGCCACGGCCAGCGCCGTCGCGCTTCATCCCGAAGCCGCGGCCGGTGCCGCTGCGGCGCTCGTAGGACCGGTGCGGGCGCCCGAACTCGTCAGTGTTCTGCCCATCGGAGTAGCCCCCGCGGCGGCCGCCCCCTCCGCGGTAGGGCTGGCGCGGGCCGCGGCCCCTCTCCGCCTGCTTCCCCTCGCCGTCCTCCAGCCGAGGCGCCGCATATCCGCCGCCCCCGCCACCGTAGCCGCCCTCGAAGCCGTTGGCATCGGCGTCGCCGTGGTCGCGCCTCGGGCCGGTCCGGCCGAACCCGCCCCCGCGGCTGCCCCTCCCGCGCCCGGCGCCGTCCCCACGGTTGCCCCTCGCGTCATCCGCTGCAGCCAGTCACAAATCGCATCGCACCATGAGCAGCAGAAATGGAAGCTCGCATCGAAAGACCCATCCAGCAATCGAATCGGAGAGAGGGCGAATCGAGGTGCACTCACCGGGCGGCGGGGTCTTGGCGGGCTGCTTGGAGGCTGGCTTTGCGGCGGCCGGGGCGGCGGGCTTGGGCTCGGCGGCCTTCTTGGCGGCGGCGGCGGCGAGGAGCTGCGAGGGGTCGTCGTTGTCGACGTCGCCGAGGAGATCGAACTGGTTGGACGTCATCTCCGCCGCACCACACGAAACTAGCTAAAAAAACCTCCGGCGCGATGCGAATCTAGGAGGAGGCCGCCGGCATGGACGACGGGCTGGACTGGATTGGAGGAAAGATTGGGGCTTTGGAGGTGGTAAAACCCTAGCCGCCGCCGCCAACGGAGAAGAAGCCGCTCTGTGCTGTGCTATGCTGCGGAAGCTGCTGTGCAAGTGTGATGTGGGAGCGGAGTGTGCTGGGCTCCGTTTTCAGACCGCGGGCGGGGCGGAAATGACGGAAACGGGGCTGGAGGTTCGGGATAATCACGGGTGTGCCTGTAGTGGAGGGTGTTGGAGGTGAGGGTGGTTTGGTCATTTTGGGGGCGGTTGTTGGGACGGTGGCCGTGGGCTTCGGGGATTGGGTGTCGGCCTGCCCTGGCTTGGTGTATGGGCCTAGGGGGTTAATGGGTCGCCACAAATATTTTTTTCCCATCGATATTCTACACCATAAATACTTTGATCTTGCAACAACAGATTTTCTGTTCTTGGTACAAAAAGAAACATATTTCCTGTTTTTGTTCATGGATTGAATACCTGATCCTGTTATTGTGTTGCTTCATATAGTTACCGTTTCCTCTTCCGTGGTGATACCCGATCCTTTTTACCAAGGCAAGCGATGTTTCAGCGTTGGTACCTACAAGAAGCTAGTACTAAGTTCGACACATTTATTTTGAGATGGACGGAGTAACACACAAACCATTCATCCGGCAACACACACAACATTTGTTATAGTATATTGGAATTTTAAATCGTAGTATTTCAACACTTCCATATGCTCGCTCGCGTAGTTCGTGCTTCTTGTTACAAGTCATGCAAAGCATGCCTTTTTTCTATATCTGTAGTTTGAAAGACCTGATCAGTATTTTATTTATTTATTTGTTTTAAAAAGAAAGATCATCTCTGGTCTCTGCATCATGTTGATGCATGCAATCATATTATTAAAAATCAACCAACAAGATTTCATAAAAGTTCATAATCTAAAAGAGTTCACACATTGAACCCATTAAAATAAATGCAAAATAAATGTCACATCCGGCTAGCTGAAACAAACTACGATGACTAAAAACCTAGCCTATTAATTAGCTGTCATCCAAACCGGTTAAAGATAGCTCATACTATCATCTCCCATCGGTTGCACCGAGTAGCCAAAAACTCCCCCGACTCCACAGTTGTGAGTAACGATCACGCATGGATCCATGTTGTAGCTCTGAAGATAACCTGTAAAAAGTTGGTGAAGGTTTCTCTATTAAATATCATTTGATTTATGGAGTTGCATATAGCCTAGAATAGAGCACATATCCCCATCCGAATATTACTCGCAATATTTGTTTGCACTCCATTGAACCATGACCCAAATAACGTGTCCGTACTACGTGAAGGATCAATATTAAAGGCTACATATATGGTATGCCAAAGTAGTTGTGCAACCGGGCAATAAAGAAATAGGTGTTTTATACTTTTGTTTTGATCACAAAAACAACATATGATGTTCCCTACCCATCTTTGCTTAATCAAATTGTCCTTTGTCAGAATCACTCTTTATGAACTAATCACATAAATATTTAAATTCTTAATGGGACTTAAACCTTTCAAATGTGAATGAATGTCTGTAATGGCCCAGAATCAATAAGATCCAAATACATCGATCTCACATAGAAACTACCACTTGCAGCTAGTTTCCACTGGATGGTTAGTGAGTTGAACTTCCATCAACCTACATACCAAGTGCAACCAAGAGTTCCATCGTTCCCCAACCAAAGTTCGTTTCAACTATATATTCACGGGTGTGGACTGCAATATCGTAGAAACATAATCTTCTTTACGTTGCACAATATTATATAAAGACGAATGTTTTATAGCCAAGGATGTCTCCCCTAACCAAGTATCTTCCTAAAATTTAGGATTGTTACCATTCCCGACAATAAATTTCACCCTATGAAAAAAGTATCTTTCATCTTCAACTACCCTTTTCAAAAAGGTGAATCAAATGGTCTAACTGTAACCTGCTCCAAAGTCTTAGATTGTAGATATTTTTGCGAAGAATTTGTACACACATACCATCCGTCTCAATAGACAACCTGAAGAGCCACTTGCTAAGAAGGCATCTATTTTTAATTTTCAAGTTCTCGATCCCTAACCCACCTTGGTCTTTTGGTATACAAATAATATCCCATCTGGCAAGCATGCAATTCTTGTTGTTATCATCAATTTGGCAGAAGAAACGAGAACGATAGAAATATAATCTTTTTCGTACCCCTACCTGTACTTCGGAAAAAGATAATAGAAACATTGGTAGGCTAGTTAGCATTGAGTTTAGTAACACTAAGCAATCACCATAAGACATAAAGCTTGCCCTTCGAGCAACTTAATCTCTTCTCGAACCTATCCTCAACACATTTCCACTCCTTGTTTGTCAGCTTACGATGATAAATGGGAAGTCCCAAATAACTAAATGGAAGAGATCCCATCTCACATCCGAATAATTGTCGGTATGTTTCTTGTTCTTCCTTGGCCCTCCCAATGGAGAACAATTCTCTCTTGCTAAAATTGATCTTAAGCCCCGACAATTGCTCAAATAGGCATAAAATAAGCTTCGTGTTTCTAGGTTTTCCGAGGTCATGTTCCATGAAAATAATCGTATCAGCTGCATATTGCAGAACGGACACTCCTCCATCTACGAAATGTGGAATCGAACCGCCTATTAGATCGTCCTCTTTTGCCCGGTCAATAAGAGTAGCCAACATGTCAAAAACAATGTTAAAAGTAGAGGTGAATAGATGTCGAATAGGACCTTATGTGTCTGGAAATAACGACCTACGCCATCGTTCATCTTAATTCCAACACTACCTTTCTCGATGAATGAATCTACCTGTCTCCTCCAAGTTTCATTAAATCCTTTCACCCGAAAGGCTTGGTCCTCGGACGACCGGAGGGGCGGGAAGTCCGGGGGTTTGAATCTGTTGGTTGGCTCCGGATTTTCGGACGACGTCGACCATCCAGGATCCGGACGTCCGAGAACCACCGGACGACCGAAGAGGAGCAGATCAACCAGGAAGATAGAGAGAGGAATTTTTGATAGTTTTGATCAAGTTTTTTGCGAGACCCAATGATCCCCTCTTAATAGTGCGGGGTCCCTATATTCAAGAAAAGACAAATAAAATGATGGACCACTTTGTCTTGTTTCTTCGTTCTTGAGCATCCTAGATAAATTAGTCATGATCCATACATAAACTCTCACGGGAACAAACCTGAGATACACTCGATTAAGATGATTAGTTTCGTATATGTGTGTTGTCAACAATATCAAAATATGATTAAAGGCATGATTGCACTTTCACACAACGGTGTCAACTGCACCAAACACATATATGTTAACTTCGCCTAACCCACGGGGAGAGCGAGAAATTTTGGGCAATGGGTACACTCATTGATTATTGGGAGGATTTGGTATAAACTAATTAAGATATTTTATACCACCGAAACAAATATATAACACATAAACTATCGGAAAATGCGTTTGGTGGCCGAGCTCCATGGATGCCTTTAAATTTGAAATTCAAATTTCATGAAATTCACATTTTTACATTTCAAAAAATTCTGGAAACAAATACAGGGATAAGTGAAGGCGTAACACACATGTGTATAATTTTTTAGAAAAAAATACATTAAAATGAGGGCTATGCAGAAAAGATAAATATGAGGCTTTTTTATACATGACACTATTCATCGTTTCAGGCCATGATTTTCTATTTTTTTTGCAGATCGTATTTCAAATTATTTCATCCTAAAATGTTACACATATACACATAACATCCTTCTGTACTTCCATATTTTTTTCAGATTTTTTTGAAACCGAAAAGTGGAATTTTGAACTATTCAAAATTTTCGTCCTCCATGGAGGCCGATCTCCAAACGTCTGTTCTCATAAATTCTCAAATAAGAATCCAACTAGAATTTAAAGATAACCTCGTGTAGTATTCAAAATGGCCTTATTTGGAAAAGTGATTAATAATAGAATTATTGGTATGGTCGAAACGATTGATTTTGGTATACAAATAGTCTCAATCCAAGGTCATATGCACATTTTATGACCCGCGCAAGAAGCAAGACAGAAGTTTTGACCAGATCCGGGTTGAATCCGAGTTAGACTAGAACTAAGACTCCAGGACGTGAATTGATGTAATCTTCTTGTAAGAAAAGCCTAGATGAATTATTTTCTTGTACGGAAAATCCAGTCGTCTATTATATATAGCGGCGGTGACGGCGGATTGAAAATCCAACAAATCAATCTATACTACTCCCTCCATCCATGTATATAGGGCCTAATGCATTTTCTAAAACTATGTTTGACTATTGATAAGATTAATATTATATGAGATGTATAATATAAAAAATATATCATTGAAAGCTCCTTTCACGTACGAATTTGACAGTATGCTTTGTGTAACTTGCATGCCATATATTATTTGCTCTAAGATATGGTTAAAGTTAGCCTTAAAAAACGCATTGGGCTCTGTATATATGGATAGATGGAGTATTTTTTCATCTAGATTTTATCTCTCCAACGTTTTTCTTTCTCGTTCTTTGTTGTTCCTCAAGTTTGAGAGCTCCGAATTCCAAAGCTCCAAGGGCAAGCGAATCGACCTACGGCAGCCCATAGCCGCCGCACTCCTTGACATGATCCTTTTCCGGACATGCGGGGTTTCGAGTCTACAAAAGTGTCCGTCGGCTGTCTTGCATATCGCGTTGCCGGTCGTACCTTCTTCGATGTGAGCTGTGGTGTATCATCCCTAATGTCGAGGATACACGATGACGTGTTCGTGTGTCAATAATGAGTTCACTATTTTTTTCAGGAAAGCCCGCGATCCAGTCAGATTCCGCATCTGGGCCGAACCGGGTCCGCTAACGTCCAAGCATATTGTGGCCCATATTCGGTGCCCAAGGGAAGCTGAAACCCTGACAAAGAACCCCTGCGGCGGCGGCGGCGGCGGCTGCGGTGGCTATATATTATGAGCAGACCCGCGCACAATCCCATCGTCGGCGCCGCCGCACCTCCCTCCATCTTCACCCTTCGTCGGTCTTGTTTTTCAACTGCTCTTCTCTGCGTGTTGTTCTCGATTTTAATGTTTTTCGTTCTACATTTTTTGCAAGATCAGCTTCTTGTCTGGATCTCGTTACCCACAACCCCAGCCAATCGGCAAATCGTCCTGCCATCTTGCTAGACTGAAATCCAAGCCGGCTTTCAACTCACCTGGATCTGATTCAGTCGATGATTTTTCGGGCCCTTTCCGTCGGCACAGCACGTAATCTTCTTATCTTGATTCATATGCGTGGAAGAAAAGCAAATCCACGCCGTCCCAGAGCTTGTCCTTGTAGGATTTGGTTGGCTGGTGACGATTCAGGTCCGAAAGGATCATGGCGGATTTCAGCGAGGCGGATTCTTCCGCCGTTGATCGATTCATGTTGTTATTCGCTTCTGTCGATTTCAAATCATCCTTTTTTTTTTCTATTATCCTCTTCGTTTTCGTGGTGATGCGATGATGATTCATATAGGTTTTTGGCAGTGGTGGCGTCGGTCACCGTGAGCCTTCAAACCAAAAACGACTTCTCTTTCCACTGAGCATTGCTTAATTTTGTCTTCTTCTTTTCTTTTCTTTTTTGAATGCATCATCTTGTCTCGGTGAAGAGCTCTGACCAGGAAGTGCCGTATGACACTGTAAACAACAGCTGCTTCTCTGCCGCCGCTGCAAGTGTCCATCCCTGCATCATAACCTCTGTGGTTTACTCTGGGATGGAATACCCATTTGCACCGGCGGCTTGATTCAGCTGTGTGCGTGATTTGAAACGGGTCTCTGAGGGATTTCTGTAATTCTTTCTCTTCTGTTGCAGCAATAATTTTTTCTTGTTTTCTTGGGCCCGATGCCCACGTCTCAGGTAGCCACAAGCCTTGACCGGAGATGCTACATTGTCATAAGTATTTGGTGCTGTCGATTTTAAATCGAGGAAAACAATGGCGATGATGATACGACTAAGGCTTGTTTCTCAAAACATTCGCAGATGCCGCCTAAGAGCTTTCGCCCTGCCAGGCTTTTGAGAGCTAATGCTGCTAATTCCTTCCTTGGATGTCTGAGCCATGCTGGTTTCCTCAGTCCCAGTTTAATCTTGTTTTTTTTATCTTTCTGCTCATTGTAGGACATTTCACCAATTGCTTCGGAGAAGAAAAATAAATACAATGACCCAGACAATCCTGAAATATTTCATACGTCTGAACCTTCCAAGATCAGTCAAACTGCTTCTCTGTTTCAAATTGTTTTTTTTATCAGAAATTGTTTTTGTTCTTGATTTACCTTTGTTGTTAGAAGAGTAGAAAAACAAGTTTTATCGAGTTGATGTGATGATAATCTTCCACAGAACATCATATTGAGTGTTGACCAAATTACAGACTACAATTATCTGATCAGCTTCTGAATCTTGCTCAACCGATCTGCTCTTTCGTTCCTCTGTATCTTCAACTGATGTCTTTCAGTACAGACAGAGTATCAACTTGATTTTCATTGGCTTCAGCTCTGGTTATTTTCTCTGATCCGTGCAAAACAAGCCGATGCTTTGGATGAGAAGAAAGTAAATGGGCTTTGATCTCGTGTGCCTGGAGTTGACCCACACTATTTAGTACTTACTTACCCGAAAACATCCTTCAGTTTTCAGTAATCACCTTGATTGATACTATCAGTAGTAGTAAAATTCTAAGTAGTCTGTGGGATTTAGTTAATTAGCTCTTTGAATCGTAATGTTCAACACTTTCCTAGCATAGATTAGATCAGCCATGCCCAGATAGTTTGTGCCGTGACCTGCAGTATGTGCTCGGTTGCTAATTAGCCAGTTACACACCAACCACTGCCATGGCTGCAATCTCTGTGTGAATGGTCAGTAAGACCACCTACACTGACGTCTTGTTTTGCCAATTGTAGGATGACTTTCTCGTGGTTCCTTCTTTTATACATCAACTCACACAATTGCAAAACTGAAGAATTATTTCACCTGACACCACAAATCCAATTACACCTAAAACTTTGAAGGCAATAATTTAGAGTCTCTGATGCGCTTCTTAATAGTGTAATTCAGCGCTGTACGTTGCCTAGAGGAATCTTTGGGCTAAGATTCTGGCACAAACCATTCTTCGAGATGGTTTGTGCATTCAACTTGTCCAAACATTTCTTAGCATTGCATTTTATCACTTTTGCTTCGGTACATCCCCCACAAAACGTAGAAGGAAAAACGTAATCCCACCTCGTATTGTACACTACAGGCAACCATACGTATACCCACCTCGTATTGCATACATACAACGGCTTGTAGTGTACAATACGAGGTGGGTATACATTCTTCTTTGTACGTTGGGGGGGGGGGGTGTACCGAAGCACACCTCGCATTTTATTTGGGTATGGCAGAAGGGATGGGCGGGGGTGTACCGAAGCACACCTCGCATTTTATTTGGGTATGGCAGAAGGGATGCCATAAGGTATCTGATTCTTGGTCTTGTTTAATGGCCTTGTTTCTTGTTAGATTGGCAGACAGCGAGAAGGAAATGGGTTTGTGCGACACTGACTGCTTTCATACCAGGAGCTTTCTGTTGCTAAAACCCCGTTAACAACCTTTATCAATTGTTTCGTTCTCTTTGCTTGATCAGAGGTTCTATCCATTCTATTAAACCATGGAGACAAAATGAGGCATTTGTCTGAGAGAACATCTGTTACCTACTACTTCCGCACTATCAATTATGTTTGCTTATTCTGTGAGATGAACTGAACTATGTTTGTTTGCCACTTCCTTTTTCCATTGTTCTTGGTTCTTTCTCTTCTGTTGCAGCATTTTTTATCTTGTTTTCTTGGGCCCGATGCCCACGTCTCCAGTAGCCACAAGCCTTGACCGGAGATGCTACATTGTCATAAGTATTTGGTGCTGTCGATTTTAAATCGAGGAAAACAATGGCGATGATGATACAACTAAGGCTTGTTTCTCAAAACATTCGCAGATGCCGCCTAAGAGCTTTCGCCCTGCCAGGCTTTTGAGAGCTAATGCTGCTAATTCCTTCCTTGGATGTCTGAGCCATGCTCGTTTCCTCAGTCCCAGTTTAATCTTGTTTTTTGTTTCTCTTTTATCTTTCTGCTCATTGTAGGACATTTCACCAATTGCTTCGGAGAAGAAAAATAAATACAATGACCCAGACAATCCTGAAATATTTCATACGTCTGAACCTTCCAAGATCAGTCAAACTGCTTCTCTGTTTCAAATTGTATTTTTATCAGAAATTGTTTTTGTTCTTGATTTACCTTTGTTGTTAGAAGAGTAGAAAAACAAGATTTATTGAGTTGATGTGATGATAATCTTCCACAGAACAATCATATTTAGTGTTGACCAAATTACAGACTACAATTATCTGATCAGCTCCTGAATCTTGCTCAACCGGTCTTCAACTGATGTCTTTCAGTACAGACAGAGTATCAACTTGATTTTTCATTGGCTTCAACTTCTCTGGTTATTTTGTCTTTTCTGTGCACAACAAGCTGGTGCTTTGGATGAGAAGTAGTCTGTCGGATTTAGTTAATTATCACTTTAAATCGTATTGTTCACACTTTCCTAACGTAGGTTAGATCAGCCACGGTTTAGATAGTTTGTGCAGTGACCTGCACATATGTGCTCTGTGGCTAATTACCCAGTTACACACCAGCCACTACCGTGGCTGCAATCTCTGCGTGAATGGTCTGTAAGACCACCCACACTGACTTCCTCGTGCTTCCTTTTTTGAGACATTAACTCACACAATTGCAAAACTGAAGAATTATTTCACCTGACACCACAAATTCATTTACATTTCTTCTTCTTTTTTATTTGATTCGATCTAAAACTTTGAAGGCAATAATTTAGAGTCTCTGATGTGCTTCTTAATAGTGTAATTCAGCGCTGTACGTTGCCGAGAGGAATCTTTGGGCTAAGATTCTGGCACAAACCATTCTTTGAGATGGCTTGTCCATTCAACTTGCCCATACATTTATTAGTGTTGCATTTTATTTGGGTATGGCAGAAGGGTGCCATGAGGTATCTGATTCTTGGGCTTGATTAATGGCCTTGTTTCTCGTTAGATTGGCAGACAGTGAGAAGGATATGGGTTTTTGCGACACTGACTGCTTTCATACCAGGAGCTTTCTGTTATTATAACCCCGTTTACAATTTTTATCAATTGTTTCATTCTTGCTGCCTGATCCGAGGGTTCTTGTGATGATGAACACTGATTAGATGTCTGATACAATCCATTCTATTAAACCATGGAGACAAAATGAGGCATTTGTCCGAGAGAACATCTGTTATCTACTACTTCCACACTATCAATTATCTTTGCTTATTCTGTGAGATTAACTGAACTTATGTTTGTTTGGCACTTCCTTTTTCCATTGTTCTTGGTTCTCTGTGATGCTGAAAACAGATGACGAGTCTGATGTAATCCATTCTATTAAACCATGTGGACAATCGAGGCATTTGTCTGAGAGAACGTTGGTTAGTTTGTTTAATATTTGTTCTTTTTTTGCTGGCATTATGAGGAAGACAATTAGCGTCTGATCTATTTGATTATAAATTCCTCCTACTCATTCTGAATGTCTAATCGGCATCATACATTCTTTCACGTCAATTGATATGCGAAAGAACTCTTATATGGGATGCACCATTGGTATCTTTTCTTTAAAAAAACTATGACTTGATGGGAGAAGTGATGATATCATAACCATACCACATTTCTGCATTCACTGTGATGATCAATTTACATCATGCACTACCATCTGATCTTCCAGTCCTATTTTTTCATATGATTAAACTTTTGAATTCTGATATCCAATGAGATCACAAAATTTGATATCAACTTGAGCATAACTTTGGATTTTGAAATAAATCAACATAGTTTTGATACAGCCTGAACCTTATTGCTTTATTTTTTTTTCTATTTCATCTTTTTGACTTCTATTTTTTTTCACAAGTTGAATGAATGTGAGGATCCTTCCCCCCAATGATATACTATGATTATACTATGCACAAATGTCATCGCATCGGGATTCCAAGCTAGAAATCTGATCCATCATGCTAATTTCCTCATTAGTCTCCTTTGTCGTGTTATTTCTTAGTGAATATTTTGAATGACAGTGAGGATTCCTTTCCACAAATTATCATGCTCTACTGAAGAGTTACTCCAATTGTCACCATAAATCCATTTGCAGTTTGATGATATCTTTAACTTGGCATCAAATTTCTGTTCAGTTGCAGCAATTTTTATCTTGTTTTCTTGGTTCTGATGCCATGTCTGTGGTTGCCCTTGACCGGAGATGCTACATTGTGCCGACAGAGATTTTCACATTTGATAGGAACCTGTTGCTGTGATTCAGTCAGTACACAGAGCTGTTTCCTGTGATTATACTTCTTGTTTTACATTTGTATTTTTTTTCTTCATTTTTCTTTTGCTTCACATAAGTATTAGGTGTTGTTGATTTTGAATTGAGGACAAAATGGCAATGACGATACAACTAAGGCTTGTTTCTCAAAACATTCGCAGATGCCGCCCAAGAGCTTTCGCCCTGCCAGGCTTGAGAGCTAATGCTGCTAATTCCTTCCTTGGATGTCTGAGCCATGCTCGTTTCCCCAGTTTAATCTTGTTTTTGTTTTCTTTTTTATCTTTATGCTGATTGTATTGCGTTTCACCAATTGCTTCAGAGAAGAAAATAAAATATGTCTCCTAGGCCATGTTTATCAATGAGGGGTGTGCACAATGCACTGTGAGAGTATGGTCGTAGAACCATGGTCTGCCCATCAGCCCATGTGGTAGCTGTGCATCTGTCTTTCTCGTAAACATGGCCTTTGTGATATGAACTCTAACAGTACGTAATTTTTATGAAGGGCAAAGATAACTTTTTTTCTTTTTTTGAGAGTGCACCAAAGGTGGACCATAGTTTTATAGAAGGGGGCAAAAATTTACAAGAGACCTAGCGGATGATGTAGGTATACCCACACCACTCAGGACTACAAAGACTACTCTATCACAACCCTGACATCATTCATTCTTCTAACTGCTTCTCAGTTTCAATTTTTTTTGTTCTTGGTTTACCTTTTTTTTTTAACAGAGTGGAAAAACAAGATTTACTGAGTTGATGTGATGATAATTTTCCACAGAAAATCATATTTAGTGTTGACCAAATTACAGACTATAATTAGCTGAACAGCTCCTGAATCTTACTGAACCGATCTTTTCTTTCCTTCCTCTGGATCTTCAACTGATGTCTTTACGCATTGGTGGTGGCGTGATGATGACTGATATGATATGCACCGGTAATTTGTAGGGTACCTGCGTCCGTAACGAATGTTCCTGGTGAAAAAGAAGAGTAAATTCCCTTTTGTATCCCCTATTTTCACATTTTTTGACTCTAATTACCCCATTTAGCGAGATTTCAACCGTTTTACACCATTTAGCAGAAGTGTTGCCACAATTTACTTTGTTTAATATTATTAGCATTCTGATCGAAAGGTCCAATCGTGTTGTCCCAGTTTACCCTTTTTGATATTTTTGGAGTTGATGGTATTCTCATATTATTTATAAAACAAATCATTCTCTTATTATTTGCAACAGATCATGAAAAAACAGTGCGACAAAATTTTGCTGTGACAATTATTTTGCCTATTTATTCCTTGGGTATTGATGCCAATTCATCTCCTGATTCATGGGTCATGTTGTGAAACTATCTCTCTTTTGTCAAACAGACTGTATTTGTACTTCACACTATTGTTGAAACTGATTAATATAGGCTACATATTGCTTTGGATTCACATGTTCAAAACAGGCCGAATAATGCTTCTCAATTATAGATAACACCAGGACCCTATAGTACAGCTGAATAACATCACATATGTAGCTTCACTAATTTGCAACTACACAAGCTACAAAATACACCAAACAGTAGCGGCGGTAATGACAAGCTGCACAAGATGTGCGTTGGACACAACGCGAGCACCTCCATCGGGCCCGTCCCAATCTGCAAGGGCCGGTTATTACAACAACTGGTACTCTTGTTATTCTATTTCGCGAGATTCTTGTTGTTTGATGTTGACGTCAAGGTTATTACATCAACTGGTACTCTCTTTATTTTAAAACAAGTGTATTTCTGGTTTGACCAAATTAAGAAATGTAATTTTTTTGAGACGGAGAAAGTAGCAAGGAATGAATGAAGCAACAAGGAAATCGCGGCGAGGACCATTGCAGACGACTGTTAAGGTGTTTACCATTGTATCCAAAGAAATGATAATAACGTCCTTCCTCTCTAGAATCTTCCTCTCCTGCAATGCCTTTGGATACAATGGTACAAACCTTTCAACATCAATTTATGTTATCTTTCAATAAAAATTGTCTTGTGTAGAATCATTTTTTAAAGAAGGATTATCTCTGCCTCTACATCAGCATGATGCCATTTTTAGGAGAGGCTGATAAAATGAATACACGGAGCAATCCAAAACCACCTTCTAGAAGAATAAAGTCGCTACACCTGCAAGAATATAAATGTGCTATGTTTGGCATCATATATAATCTAATCCAGTGGCCTTAAGACCCACACGGTCAGGGGTCCCATAATGTGCACCGCGTGCATATGCTCTAGGAAATGCCGCCACCGTCTTGATCCCACCATCCCCTCTTAAGGAGGAATCACTGTATAGATCTTGTGAGTCCCACATCTACCGTCAGCTTCACCATGACACCAGATAGCACCACTAGCCTATACACGTCGAACAAACAGCATCCAACTCTCTGACTCCACTGCTCAACGCCACCGAGACCCACACCGTCTTCAATGCGGTCGATGTAACACCGCTCCACTGACATTTGCCCGGTCAACCTCTCCACAACTTCTTTAGTTAGGTATTTATAGACATGCCTATTGGTAAGCTTTATTAATTTAAAGTCGGACGCATCTTGGGTCTTCGTTCTAAAAAAATAATAGACATGCCTGTGGGTGCTCTCTTGTGCTTTTTGGAAGCATGGCAACACAACTCAATTGGGTAACCTAGCTAGCTATAGTTCTGCAAATGTTTGGTAAGTGATTGGTTATTTTCTAGTTTTTTCCCACAAAAGTAAATAAAACATTGTCCTTGCATACATACAAGCCCCGGGTGCTCGATTGAGATAACTGGGTCGGAACTAATTGGTTTGGTGAGTGCGATCCTCGACATCGTAGGTCAGATCATGTTGCTGGCAGATATTACTCAGCGCAACATGGAGAAATGCAAGCTTCTCAGAGATCGCGATCATAATCCTTGTCCAAGGAACCAAAAAGTAGAAAGACGAGCCATCGAACCCCCCGCAGCCAACCTCCCCTTCCTCCAGCCCCGCCCTCTCCCTCTCCTCTCCGCCGCCGTTGCTAGCACCCGCGGCCGGCCTGGCCCCGGGTTCGCTCGTGGTGGCGGCCCCTTGCCTTCCCCTCCCCGTGGCTCTCCGATGAGGGCGAAGCTGCACGAGGGGGTGCTCCTAGGCGGTGGCGTTCCAGGTGGCGGCAGGGCTCCCTGGCGCGGCGTGGGCGGATGGCTGGGCGGCATCGTCGTCGTTGGCGGCGGGGTGATGCCACGACGCGATCTGGCGGCGGCCTCTCGGACCAGATCTGGGCCCTGCGAGGCCCATTTGGACTTGGGCGGGACAATGACTGAGCGGGCCTGGAACATCTGAGAGTTGGGGGAGCGGTGACGAGTGGTTGGGTGCTGGCGGCGTCGTTGCCAGCCCGCTGCAGCATGGCCGGTAGGGCTTAGCGGGGGTCGTTTCAGGCCCGGCTGGGCCAGGGGTGGCCTGGTATGCCCTATTGCCGTGTCCGGTCGGTTGCGCGGTGGTGCCGGAGGCGCGGGCCTCCCGCACGTCTGTGGTGGAGGTGGATCTCCTCCTGCTCAGTTTCGGTGCTGCTGCTCCATTGTTTGACGCAACTCTCCGGTCTCCTTGGCCTTGTGTTGGTGTTCACAGTGAGACTGCGAGGATGGTGGCGCAACCGTGCTGACGCATGGGGTTAGACGGTGGTTTCGCTGGTCGGCTCCGGTTGGGCGATAGGGTGTGGAGTGCGGGAGAAATTCTTTACGGTTCGTTCGGCTCCGTTGCGGGGGAAACCTTTTTAGAGGTGTCGGTTGTAGCCATCCCCTACCTCCTTCCACGTGTCGGGGAAAACCCTAGAACTCATCTGGGCAACAGCGTCGTCGACGTCGCATCCCTACTTGGAGGTGTTGCTTAGCATGCAGCGGATCGGAGCCTTGGGCTGTGGTGGTTTGTCTCCGGAAGGCGCAGCGGTGGCGGATCATCCGCTCTTTATCGACCTAACGTTGTTAGAATTTGTTTCTTCTTCATTTTTCTGATTTGATGTGCTATTCGCCCCAGCAATGATATCTGTACGGTGTTGGTTGCTTTATATACAAAGCGGGAGAAATCCTTTTTCGTTAATCCTCGTCCAAGAGTTGCAGAACCGCATGAATCCGGAGGTGTGGATGAAGAAGTTGCTGGAAAATCTAAAGGGTGCTCTGAGGGATGGAAGTTGTTGCTGGAGCATGAAAATCTAAAGGGTGCTCTCAGGGAGGTGGATGAAGAAGTTCTGGACATCGAACTTGTTGCTGGATGAAGAAGTTCCTGCCAAGCCAAGAGAAGTTGGTCACGCGTCTTCGAAACCCAGAAGAAGGCCAACAAGTTCGATGTCCTTCACCAACGGATCTCCATGATCCTGGAGCAGTTCAACCTTGCCAACAATATCCTCATTATCACCATCAACAATATGTGGGTGTATTGTATAAAGCTTATTACTAGCAGAGGTATAAATGGACACATAGATTTTATTCTTCTAGGGCCATAAATAGTGTGATTGCCTCTGTCCCTTCCAATTTAATTTTTTTTACTTATGTACGAGTTGGCAAAATATGAGAAATATTTGTCTAGCAGATTCTTATGAATGAGCAAACTAATGTCAGGAGTATGTTTCTAGCCTAGCACGCATATTTAGTTGCATTGCTTTTCCAGTGTAGGCTGTTACTTTTTTCATGACAATGGAACCTAAAGAAAAGAAATCTTGAGGACTAGTACATGGAGTACATCACAAGCTCATTGCCGTATATTTTGCACAACATATCGTGTCCATGTAAATGTGTCAATTCACCACACTTGTCGGTATATGGATCAAAATGGCTTGATTAGTCTACTTTGTGCGAATCCTGTTTATTACCATTATGGAAATCAAACAGTTTGCAGCATGTCAGCTCAAGATTTACCTGCAGTTGGAGGAGGCCCTGCTTGTAACATTTCGAACGATTTTCCTTATCAGATGAATCAGATGATTGCACATTTATACTGATGTACATGAGTATGTTGAGTTGCTTATATTATTATTTCTGCGGAGGAGGCGCAGTTCATGGGAGAAACATAATATGTATGCATTGGGGTGTTGATCCAAAAAAATAAATCTAGGAGCATCTCAAGCAGATCACTTTCCCCAAAACAAAATATGTATGTATTGGGGAGTTGATCAAAAAAATATATCTAGGAGCATCTAAAGCAGACCACTTTCCCAAAAACAAAATATGTATGTATTGGGGAGTTGATCCAAAAAAATATATCTAGGAGCATCTCAAGCAGATCACTTCCCCCCCAAAAAAATATGGATGTATTGGGGAGTTGACCCAAAAAAATAAATCTAGGAGCATCTTAAGCAGATCACTTTCCCAAAAACAAAATAGGAAAAATCTAATTGATAGCGTACGCACGGCTGCATTGCCGTGCGGCAGGAGGACAACGTGCGATTCCCTTTTGATGTTTGAAATTCAAAAAAAATTATCTACAAAACCGTTAATTCAACTGATGATCCATTTTCATCATTGGCTTTCCCGCGACGAGTTCTTCGAAACTAGATCTCATGTCAATATGCTTCGTTAATATTTTTTCCGTTCATACTTGCCACATTTTTTGACCCACTTGCCATATTATTAACCACTTATTTGCCTCAAAAAAATAACTTGATTGTCACTTTTTAATGTTGTTTCGTACAAAAGCCTTGTAACAGATTTCATTATACATGATATAAAAGCATGTCATGAGTAGAATTTAACTGAACGACACAACAAAATACTACCACAACTACGTTTCAGAACAATCAAATGTCCTTTTATTACGACACACCATACCAATTGAAGATAGAATTCAACAGATAAATACAGCAAACGCCGTGACAACTATTTTTTTTACAATGACTGACAAGTTGTATGGAACAGTATGATAGTGAGGTAGGATTCAAATGACAAGCACAAAAAATATATGTGGCAACTGTGATTTTATAAGCACATACAAGCTTTATGAGACCACATGACAACTTAGTAAAATAAAAATGACAAGCACATCAAAACATTTTGGGGACTGCATTTATAAGCATCGACAATCTTTGTACAAAACGACATAAAAATGGTAATTAAGTTATTTTTATTGGGCAAGTAAATGGTTAATAATATAGCAAGCGAGTGGAACAATGTGGCAATTACGGAAGGAAAAAAAGTTTGTCGAAACATGTCGACATGGGATCTAGTTTCGAAGATCTTGTCGCGACAAAACCAACGATGAAAACAGATCATCGATTGAATTAACGATTTTGAGGATAAAACCTTTTGAATTTCAAGCATTGAAGAACATCTTTACGTGATGCATGTGCATGCGAGCCGCCGCATGATAGCACCAGCATGCGGCTTTGCTGCGTAGTTGAATCTAACAAAATATGTATGTATTGGGGAGTTGATCCAAAAAAACATATTCCTATCATCCTTTTTTTCTTGAGAATATTCCCTATCATCTTATCGCTGATCATAGAAAAAGCATATTCCTATTCAGTGTTTATTGTGTTTGTTTCTTTGTTTTTCGTACGCACCCTCGTGGGCTATGCCCATTTATGTTTTTTTTGCATCAACACAGCTCATCAGTTGTACGCCGTAACACTAAAAATAAGAAATGCAGCGCACGCCAGGTTTTCACGAATGTGGTTTGATTTTGTTTGAAAGTTTCTAGATGCTTATTTAAAAATAAAATAAAATTATAGAATTTATGGGTATTTTCAGTCGATCATTATATAATTTATGATTTGTTAATAATTTGAGGATTAATATTTCACTAAGGGGAACATAGAGTCAGAGTAAATAAAATTCATAACTCTGATTAGAAAATAATAATAAATATCAAGTGTTATTGTATAATTTTGAATACTATAAAACACTTTTGGATATATTGATTCGCATTGAATTACAAATACATCAAGGATAGAATCAATGTAATTCAGAATTGCAATAAGCATCTGTTTTTTTTTGTTCAGCTGATTTTTCTTTTTTCTTTTTCTCTTTCTCCTTTTCCCTTTTCGCCTTCTTTTACAATAATCATAAAGATTTGGACAAATTCGTGATTTTGTTTTCTAAATTCATAAACATTTTTTAAAAATTTCTTTAACATTTCATAGAAAATCAAACTTTTTTCACATTGATGAAACTTTTTAGAAACAAATTGTTGCGAATGAAACTTTTTTAAATTCATGAATACTTTTCTAAATCCGCAAAAAAATCCAAATTAGCAAACTATTTTTAGTTTGAGAACATTTCTTGAATTCATAAACTTTTTAGGAAATGTGTGAAATTTGTTCCTTTTTCACAAAATAATTTTAAGCGGCAATGTTTTTAAATTGACAAACCTTTTAGAATTCCCGAATGTTTCTTGAATTTATGAACTTTTTTTGAAATCAAACCAACTATTTTCGAGTTCGTCAAATTTTTCTTGAAACGCACAAACATTTTTTCATTTTTTTAAATATTTCTAAAAGTCAACTATCAACTGGTCAGCCTGTTGAACCAGGCGAGCGCATGATGTATAGCTGGGCCGGCGCAGGATGCACCTACATGGGCACCAGTGGAGTTTGCGAAGCCACAAAGCGTTGTATAGGAGCACTCAATAGAAAACACCTCAGCCCACAAAGCGTTGTCATGGCTGGAAACCACGGTGTCTTTCCACCCTAGCCATTGCGGCGTCACGCCGTCACCCTCTCTTGAGCAGCACCATATAAGGCTAACAACTCCTTATTCCTATCATCCTTTTATTCCTTGTGAATATTTTCTATCATCTTATTGCTGATCATAAAAAAACATATTCATATTCAGTCTTTATGCCGCACATTTCTTGGGTATTCGTACGCACCGCAGAGCCCCCCCCCCCCCCCCCTTGCTCGTGGGCTCTACCCATTTAAAAAAAAATCACTGACACAACTCTATGCCGTAACACTAAAAAAAGAAATGTAGTATGCGCCATGTTTTCACGAGCAGGGTTTGGATATATTTTATTTTAGAAAGCTTCAAGATGCTTCCTCATCTGTTTTTTTTCCTCGGCTGGTTTTCCTTTTGTTTTTTCCTTCTTCTTCCCCTTTTTTTCTTCTTTTTCCATAATCGCAAACATTTTGGCAAATTCATGAATTTTTTTCTAAATTCATGAGCACATTTTCAATTTTTTGAAATTTTCTTATATTCACACAAACAAATCTTGAAACCTTTCCAAATTCCTGATTTTTTTAAGCAGCAAACTTTTTAAAAATTAGCGATTTTTTTTGAGTTTCTGAACATTTCTTGAATTCATGAACTTTTTCTGGAACGTATGAACTTTGTTCCATTTTCTCAAAATAATTTGAAGCCACAAACTTTATTCAAATTCGCAAAAAATAGAGTTCATGGATGTTTCTTGAATTCGTTAATTCTTTCGAAAATTGTGAACTTTTTTGAGTTTATCAAATAAAATAAAATTGGTGTGGGTTTTTTCAAATTCGTGAAGTTTCTTTGATGGTGTGAAGCTTCTCAAACTCGTGCTCATTTTTCATATTTTAAAACCTTTTTTAAAATTCAATTGTCAACTGATCAACCAGTTGAGGCGAGTGAGTGATCTAGGGTTAGCAAACGGGCGAGCCAGCGAGCGTGCGAGGTATAGTCTGGCCGACACATGATTCACGAGAGTGAGCGCCAGTTGGAGTTTGCGACGCCATAAGCGATGTATATGAGTACTCCATAAAAAACTCCTCAACCCCCCTATAGAGAGGAAGTTGCATCTCCCCAAGTCATGGTGATAAGCCACGGTGCCTTTCCGTCCATGAGCAGCACCATCTAGGGCCAACAACTCTTTATTCCTATATAATCCTTTTTTCATGTGAAAACTTCCTATCATCTTATTGCTGATGGTGAAAAAGCATATTCCTATTTGGCGTTTATGGTGTTGGTTTCTTTGTTTTTCGTACACAATGCATATCCCCCTCGCTCGTGGGCAACTTTATCCATAAGTTCTATCTAGTCTATGAAAATTAACACTATGAGGTTGAGCATCACTGTTTTCATTTTCTTAAAGTTTTTTCTCAAACACCCAAGTCTTTGTCGAGACTTTCTCGCAAGCATGGTTATTTTTTGTTTAATTCACTTCCTTTTTTAAAAACTAGTTCTACGGCAAGTCTCATTTATCTAGATTAAACTAAACAAGTGTTACTAAATCATTTTTCCTACAAGATCAAAACCTTTGTTTTAACCTTTATAGATACTACTACTATAACTATTCTAAGAAATTCAAGTGGAAAAGACGAGAGTCGTAGGACATACCTTCATGATCATGAATTTTCACACGTCTCTTCCTTAAGGACGAGTTCCCCGCTGCCCGACGTAGGTCAACTCTGTTGTGAAAATATTAACAAAATTACGAATAGAAAAGCATGTCAAAAGGAAAAGAGCAAAGCAAAATCAACCTTATTACATTTTTTAGTTTTTGAAAGCTAATTTTCAAAAGATAATGTAACCGACAAAAGGGAAAATGAAAAAAAAAACCAAACAAAAAGCAAAGTGTTGGAACAAACCCACACGAGTGTTTGAAGCTCAGCGAGCTGAAGTACGACCTCATAACAATCTTAAAAATAAATTACATCACATCTTCATGTAGACATTGAAGTGACCTCGCCAAGCTTAATCTTTTGTAAGCCCATACCGGTGAGATCATTCCGGTGGTGGGTAGATCAGAGCCCTTCCTTGGCTCTATTTGGAGAAATTGGAGAAATTGTCGGCCATGTACGCGGACGTGTCATCTTCTGGTGTATGGCACATCTTTTTTTTTTAGCAGTATGGCACATCTTCTTGGGGTGGCACATCTTCTCATCCATACCAGAAACTATTCTAAGCAATTGTCTCTCCTTACCAGAAAAACAATCATTTGTATCACTGTGCTGCGCTGCAGTTTTGTCTTGGTGTATGTTTATATATAAATATCAATATTTGTGACCATTCATCATTGAAATATTCCATATCTAGCATGCTTATGGCATCCAGTCACCTGATTCTCAGATAATCCTCACTCTATAATTTGCAGGTTTGATTAGTTCTTGTTAGTAACTAAAAACTATTAATTGTTGATGCACCGGCCACTACGGTACCTGCATATATAATTTTGCGGTGCACTCTTAAAGTATGCATGTCTAGCTAAGCCTAACCGGCCGGCCTATGTATTCCATGGCATATATTCCTACGTACGTAGGGCCTTTAATTTGCATTGCATGCCTTTTCTTTCTTTCTTCTTCTTTGACTCTGAACGGATAAATATTACTTTCCCTGTAAAAAAATAATATAAGAATGTTTTTAAATTTCCACTTTAGTATGTAAACGCTTTTATATTTCTTTACGTTTCTTTACCGAGGAAGTACTTAATTAAGATCAGTGAGAGGCCAGCTAACTGCTAGCAGGAGTATTCCATCCTTTCTGCTTCCCTGCTGTTCACCCATTTGTCATTCTCTGGAGGAGAGTACATGGTGCCCTTACGTAGAAGTAGTACTTAAGTACATGTAGCTAGGTCAACATCGTGGTCGACCATTGGAATCTATCATTTCACTTCTATTGTCATCATGCTTAATACTTTGGTGATTATGCTTCATACTTTGGTAGTTGGTGCTTACTAGGCGGGTTATTCGCCCTTCGTTCTTCATAGTATTGTCAACTCAATCATGTCCTTAAGTATATGTAGGGTAGGACAACATCTGTCGACCACTCCCTGCCAAAAAGAAAACATCGGCCGACCATCAGAATCTAGCATTCCACTTTTGCTCTTGTGATTAATACTTAACTTCGCAGTTATGCTTACCATGTTGTTTATTCGCCGTTCAACTCTTCATGGTATTGTCAACTAAGCTTTATCTTTCATACAAAAGCATATCGACAAGTTTAGAGCAAATTCCCCTTTACAAGTTGTACCTACTAGAGCTAGTACGCGAGATGCCAAGTTAGTGCCATGTCATATTAGGGCTGGGTGTGGGAGGGTGAAATGGAGTCGAAGAAGATCTTATGGCCTCCAAGCATCAGAAGAAACCAGAACTAAGGCATCATCCAGTTTTTTAAGTTGTGTCAGTGTTTTAAATAGACCAAAACCAGCAAAATGTCAATAAAATCATCGGCAAACCAAGAATCGAACATTTGACCTTGATCCACCACACGTCTAAAGGCCCAATACCAACTGGGATACCTACAGTTAGTGATTCAGTAATATATTACAACCAATATTGTTTGTATTAATTCAATCAGAGGTTAATATTTAGAAAAAATAACTTCAATTTTCCAATTTTTTGTCGTTATTGACATAGTTGAACCTGCGGTACAACCATGTAAAAACCTAAACAGGTAGCCTCACCGGTTCAATTGTCTCTCTGGTTTTCTGTCACTACTGAACTAATTGAACCGATGGTCCGACCGGTAAAAACTTAAACTGGTAGCCTCATTAATTTAATTGTTGGTCCGGTTTTTACAACTATGCCTCCATGTCTAGGGGGTGATCGAAGAGGCGTGAGACCGGCAATTGCCGTAGACTAAGGTGGAGGAACAACACCTCTAGTCGCGGGTGATGATGATCGATAAAGATGACAACGATGAGGAAATCATGTGATAGGTTGGTCGGCTTGCACTAAGTGGGGGTATCTAAAACACCCATAGGGAACTCCTGCCACTTTACTTTCTTCTGACTTACATTTAGCAAAAAATCTGAGGTTGCGCGCATAGTCCTCAATAGGCAAAACCCAAAACCATAGTCATTGTGTTACACAAATCTATTCATGCCACTACCCTCTCTCATTGCCTCCTCTCCCCACATGTCAACTAGCAAAGCATGCTTGACCTATGGTGGCAATGGGGGTTGGTTCAATCTCGTGGCATGATGACATGGCTCCACGGTTGTGGGAGAAGCAGGCCTAGTGTCGATCGTCTGATCATGGCGCTCCTGACCAGCATGGCGGGGGAGGTTGGTGGAGTGGAGGGACATTCTAGGGGCAGTGGAAATCACACCCTCAACTTCGCTCTCCACATGCACATCTAGGCATGTAGGAAAGGTGGCGGCAATGATAGATGGTTTATCTACTGTCTTCCCTCTCTCAATGACGATGATAAAAAATGGCATGGTAGCAGTTGGATGTGGGAGAATGATGTCGTCAACCCACCTAAGCATATTCTTTAGCGGCACGAGTGGTCCTAGGGATCTCTCGACACCGACATTTGGCCAATGAGAGGACGTCAAACATAAAGAGGTTTGCTGGTAGTGATAGTTTCGACAACAAGCAGGTAGATTCTCCACGTTAAAACTCATGATCTCGCCTCCAGCTGGATCATGCATTATTGATGACTTTAAATCATGCCCTTTGTTGAAGGTGTCAGCTCAAAGTTTCTGCTTCGAAGATGATGATCCGAAGTTTGATTTTTTGGATGGATCCATCAACACTAGAGAACGTGCAACCATCCCTTCTAAATGGTTTATGACCAATTTGTTTCGATCTACAATGAATTTTAGTTAGCTAGCTTGCAACAAGATGTTCAAAGAGTACATTTATCTATGCATCTTCATATAAATACCACATGTCTTAAAAAATACTATCTTCTTTGGTGGAACATACAAAACATTCTGCTCTAAAATGCACCACGAAAACATCTACCCACCACAACAAAATAAACAAATTCTACCATAGTTTTATAGTTCACTTTGGTTCTTTTCGCCGATGCTATCCATCTACAATGTTCTTTTTCATCGATTTAATGTCAATGTTATTTCTTCTCATGAAACTCCATACATCATCAATTACCTCCCCCCTAGTAATTTTCAAGGACTATGGATTCAACTAGTTACTGGCATTTATCAAGATATACAAATTAAGAACACAAATATTATTAAACTTTTGTAATTATTTGTACTACTCTTATAAATGTATCAATTCAACTTATATTTATTTGTGGAAATTAATAAATTCTAGTCACTAAGCTTTCTAAGGCCTCTAACATATGCCAAATTTCTCACAAGTAGGGCTAGAAATAAGATTAGGATGAACTAATCATGCCTTCAATTGTAATTCATCGTGAGAATGGGGAGTAACAAAAATGACATTTCATTGATATATAATTAGGACTGGATGCTACATATTTCTTTTAGTGACTCAAGTCACTAAGATAAGATTTTGTTACTCGTAAATTTTAATAACTCATAGTTCCTGAACCAAAGAATATGTGGCCAACAAGTTAAAAAACAATGGAAAACATAAAAATTAGAAGTTGAGCAATTATATGTGACATATTCATATTATAAATACCATTTCATATGGTCATTAATATAGTATTATAATTATTATAAATAGCAAAATAATCACTTAAACCTGCATTTACATATTCAAATAACAAATGTTATTTGATGTATGAACCCCCAATTTATACAATTAAAATTGTAGTTCAAAGCCACATAGAGACCAACTTGTTTTTTGGTGATGGTTAACACATTATAGAGAAAATTTATTCTCTAAACCAAATATCTTCTAAAGTTGAGAAAATAAACAAAATCATAATGCTCATATATTTGTTGGTTCCCTAGAATCTATCTATGAATGGCACATCTTAGTATTTTGAAAATATCTTTGCTCAGGGTTCTAGAGTTGACGGGTTTGTCAAATATCTCGATAGATGCCCTCTACCATATGAATTACTTCTTAAAAAAGTAGTCACTTCAAAATGTCAGAAAATCCATCACAAGTAGTTTACCAAACAATATAAACCATGTACTATTAATGGATCATATGATATAAATTTCTTAAAATGCCATATGTAGTAATCACCCATGGTGGACAATTTTCTCTCATAGACGGCTCACATGAAGAACCATATGTCATTTAGTCCATGACATATGTGATTAATGGTCAAAGAGTTACTTATATGGATCCACTTCTATTGACAATTTTGTAAAATGCTTGATATGTAAAATGTCTTATGATCCAATCTATTTGGTTAACCAATCATGTATTTGAATCCTTTCTAACTTGAGATTTTGATGATCAAGGCAACCGAGGTAAATGGTAAAGCTTTGCATATCCGATAATTAGATAGGATGCAATAGTTGATAAAAGTGCAAAGATATGGATTATATCATTCTTTAACCATGAAAGTAATTAAAGTATGGTGTATACCACACCAGGCACCAATGGACTCAAGTCCAAAATTTGATGTTGAAACAAATGTTATTTATGAATCGTATATGTTAAGTGAGCAGACAAATTTGCACCAAAGGACTCATCGAAACATCATTAATAATTATAAAATAGTTAAAAAAATGGGTCAAATAAAAAACATGTTCATCGGTAATAACTTAATTAGGGATGAAACATTATAAGTACTATCTCCGTCTTTAAATTTAAGACATTTTTCACGCTAGTTCTTATATTTTGTGGCGGAGGTAGTACATTATAAAAGATTGTACCTCTATTTGAATTCTGGCACCATCATCTACATCAAGGTTGTTAAAATCAAGATTTTGTTATACGATTCTACGATTTTATGGTCCAAACAGACCCATCTGATTCTACAATTTTAGTTCATAGAATCTACATTTCTATGATCCTAATAGTGAATATTCTATGACTTGTGATCCTATCATGGGAACTCCGATCCGATTAAAAATCATGATTCTGACAACCTTAATCTACATGCTTCTTGGATGTCTGTAACCGTTGTTATTTTCTTAAAGTAATCGTCGTGGTTCTTCTCTCCGTGTGTGGTTCCAGGTGAAAACCCATGTCTGTATTGCTACAGTCAATGATGACAATGTGTGGCGTTGTGACCCTCTTGTATGCTGTCAAGGTGATCAGGTTCCTTCCAGTCATGCCGCGACGATGTCTTTGGGTAGGCTTGGATCGTTTCTTGAAGGTTCTTCGACATTGACGTGGCATGGTTTCATATGCCTCATATATTTTACATGTGATCTTCCCATTTGCGTTCCAAACCCCGTGCTGATCGTCAAAATGTGCTTTACGGCCTAGAGCGAGAGGGGAGAGGGCCCTCTCCGTCGAAGGCTTGGTGAGGGTGTTGTTGCATTGCTCAGTGATTCTCCTGAAGCAGTGAGTCTTCTCTTCCTCGACGTCCGCAAATGCTCTGTGTTCGGCCCCTCATGTGCATGGTGACAAGCCTGTTGCGCATGGCATGTTGTTGCTCTCTTTATTGTCTTTGTTTTTTTCTATCCACTTTGTTAAATTGTTCCCTCAACACCTCTATCATTCCACTTCATGATTCATGACTTGACCTATAAAGTGGGAGAAAGTCTATTTTGAGATAAATGACAATGCAGTCATACACTCATGAACCATCCTTCACTCGAAACAAGCTTTTGCCCCGATTTTTTAGCATGGAAGATATCAACCATCCCTCGCCGCTTCATGAGCGGTACAGGCACACAAAACAAAAGTTTATTTTGAACATTAGAGTTGACACATACAAATTTACATGGAACGGCTCTGAAATACCGCATATAGGTAGGTATGGTGGACTCATTTGGCACAACTTTGGGTTTAGGATTTGGATGCACAAGCAGTGTTCCCGCTTAGTACAAGTGAAGTCTAGCAAATAGATTGAGAAGCGCCCAACCAAGGAACGAAAACCATCATAAACGAACATTAAACATAACTAACACCGAATAATGTAACACAAGTAGGATGTAGCTTCATAGCATAACTATTGACTTAATGTGCATGCCTAGGGAATCACAAACCTTAACACTAATATTCTTACTAAAGCAGAATTACTCACCAACATGACTCGTATATTATTATCTCCATATCGCAAATCTATTGCAAGGAATCAAACTTATCATATCCAATGATCTATATGAAAGTTTTTATTACATGCTTCTTGGATATTCATCATATTAGGACCAATTTCATAGCTTGTGCAAATTTTCATCACTATTATAAACTCACAAAATAATATAAGGGAAGCATGAAACTGTTTGACAAACTACTCTAAAAAGATATAAGTGAAGATCAAACGAGTAGTTAAGTAAATAAGTAGATATGTGAGGACTCTCTCTTATTTAAAAACTTTCAGATCTAAGTATTTTATTCAAAAATCAAGGAAAACAAAGTAAAATGACATTTGAAGAATAGCACATATCATGTGAAGAAGCAAAAAAACTGAGGCTCAACGGAAACTAAGCGATAATTTTTCATGAAGAAAGGTGGGATGCCTGCTGGGGCATCTCCAAGCTTAGATGCTTTAGACTTATTGAAATATTAACTTGTGATGCCTTGGGAATTACCAAGCCAGAGATTTTGTGTCTCCTTAATTCCTCTCATATCATGGTTTCCCTAAATCTCAAAAACTTCATCCACACAAAAACTCAACAAGAACTCGTGAGATAAGTTAGTATAAATCAATGCAATAACCTTACCATTATATACTATATAAAATAAATAAAATTATTATTTAACGTTGCATACTAAATTCCTCTACATATTTAATGTTCATATCCTCAAACAGAATCATTAAACAAGCAAACATATGCAAACAATGCAAAAATAACAGCAATATGTCTAAACAGGACAGTCTATAAAGGATGAAGAAGGATCCATACTTGTACAACTCAAAAAATTATGAAAATTTACCAAACTGTAGAGAATTTAGCATATACTATTTAAAAAATAAATCAACCTTTTATCACATTCTGACTTTTCTGAGGAATGTCTACAATAGCGATAAACTTTCTGTTTTGAAATAGCAACTCTTATACTTGCAAACTAAGCATGGTAAAGGCTATACTTAACACTTTTATTGAAATAAAAGACAAAAACATTGTCCTAAATGGCATAAAGAAAATCCAACTACAATTAAACGACACTCCAAGCAAAACTCATATCATGTGACGAATAAAGATATAGCTCCTGTTGGGGAACGTCGCATGGGAAACAAAATTTTTTCCTACGCGCACGAAGACCTATCATGGTGATGTCCATCTACGAGAGGGGATGAGTGATCTACATACCCTTGTAGATCGTACAGCAGAAGCGTTAGAGAACGCGGTTGATGTAGTGGAACGTCCTCACGTCCCTCGATCCGCCCCGCGAACAATCCCGCGATCAGTCCCACGATCTAGTACCGAACGGACGACACCTCCGCGTTCAGCACACGTACAGCTCGACGATGATCTCGGCCTTCTTGATCCAGCAAGAGAGACGGAGAGGTAGAAGAGTTCTCCGGCAGCGTGACGGTGCTCCGGAGGTTGGTGATGATCTTGTCTCAGCAGGGCTCCGCCCGAGCTCCGCAGAAACACGATCTAGAGGAAAAACTATGGAGGTATGTGGTCGGGCAGCCGTGAGAAAGTCGTCTCAAATCTGCCCTAAAAGCCCCATATATATAGGAGGAGGGAGGGGGACCTTGCCTTGGGGTCCAAGGCACTCCCAAGGGGTCGGCCGAGCCAAGGGGGGGAGGACTCCCCCCCCCAAACCGAGTTGGACTTGGTTTGGTGGGAGGAGTCCCCCTCCCTTCCCACTTCTTCCCTCTTTTTTTTTCTTTTCCTTTGATTTTCTTATCTTGGCGCATAGGCCTCCTTGGGGCTGTCCCACCAGCCCACTAAGGGCTGGTGTGTCCCCCAAAAGCCTATGGGCTTCCCCGGAGTGGGTTGCCCCCCTCCGGTGAACTCCCGGAACCCATTCGTCATTCCCGGTACATTCCCGGTAACTCCGAAAACCTTCCGGTAATCAAATGAGGTCATCCTATATATCAATCTTCGTTTCCGGACCATTCCGGAAACCCTCGTGACGTCCGTGATCTCATCCGGGACTCCGAACAACATTCGGTAACCAACCATATAACTCAAATACGCATAAAACAACGTCGAACCTTAAGTGTGCAGACCCTGCGGGTTCGAGAACTATGTAGACATGACCCGAGAGACTCCTCGGTCAATATCCAACAGCGGGACCTGGATGCCCATATTGGATCCTACATATTCTACGAAGATCTTTATCGTTTGAACCTCAGTGCCAAGGATTCGTATAATCCCGTATGTCATTCCCTTTGTCCTTCGGTATGTTACTTGCCCGAGATTCGATCGTCGGTATCCGCATACCTATTTCAATCTCGTTTACCGGCAAGTCTCTTTACTCGTTCCGTAATACAAGATCCCGCAACTTACACTAAGTCACATTGCTTGCAAGGCTTGTGTGTGATGTTGTATTACCGAGTGGGCCCCGAGATACCTCTCCGTCACACGGAGTGACAAATCCCAGTCTTGATCCATACTAACTCAACTAACACCTTCGGAGATACCTGTAGAGCATCTTTATAGTCACCCAGTTACGTTGCGACGTTTGATACACACAAAGCATTCCTCCGGTGTCAGTGAGTTATATGATCTCATGGTCATAGGAATAAATACTTGACACGCAGAAAACAGTAGCAACAAAATGACACGATCAACATGCTACGTCTATTAGTTTGGGTCTAGTCCATCACGTGATTCTCCTAATGACGTGATCCAGTTATCAAGCAACAACACCTTGTTCATAATCAGAAGACACTGACTATCATCGATCAACTGGCTAGCCAACTAGAGGCATGCTAGGGACGGTGTTTTGTCTATGTATCCACACATGTAAATGAGTCTTCATTCAATACAATTATAGCATGGATAATAAACTATTATCTTGATACAGGAATTATAATAATAACTATACATTTATTATTGCCTCTAGGGCATAATTCCAACAGTCTCCCACTTGCACTAGAGTCAATAATCTAGCCCTCACATCACCATGTGAATTACATTGTAATAAATCTAACACCCATACAGTTCTGGTGTCGATCATGTTTTGGCCGTGGAAGAGGTTTAGTCAGCGGGTCTGCTACATTCAGATCCGTGTGCACTTTGCATATATTTACGTCCTCCTCCTCGACGTAGTCGCGGATGAGGTTGAAGCGTCGTTTGATGTGTCTGGTCTTCTTGTGAAACCTTGGTTCCTTTGCTAAGGCAATGGCACCAGTGTTGTCACAGAACAAGGTTATTGGATCCAGTGCACTTGGCACTACTCCAAGATCCGTCATGAACTGCTTCATCCAGACACCCTCCTTAGCCGCCTCCGAGGCAGCCATGTACTCCGCTTCACATGTAGAATCTGCTACGACGCTTTGCTTGGAACTGCACCAGCTTACTGCACCCCCATTAAGAATAAATACGTATCCGGTTTGCGACTTAGAGTCGTCCGGATATGTGTCAAAGCTTGCATCGACATAACCTTTTACGGCGAGCTCTTCGTCACCTCCATACACGAGAAACATCTCCTTAGTCCTTTTCAGGTACTTCAGGATATTCTTGACCGCCGTCCAGTGATCCACCCCTGGATTACTCTGGAACCTACCTGCCATACTTATGGCCAGGCCAACATCCGGTCTAGTGCCCAGCATTGCATACATGATAGAGCCTACGGCTGAAGCATAGGGGACGGAGCGCATATGCTCTCTATCTTCATCAGTTGCTGGGCACTGAGTCTTACTCAATCTCGTACCTTGTAACACCGGCAAGAACCCTTTCTTGGACTGTTCCATTTTGAACCTCTTCAAAACTTTATCAAGGTATGTGCTTTGTGAAAGTCCTATCAGGCGTTTTGATCTATCCCTATAGATCTTAATGCCTAGAATGTAAGCAGCTTCTCCTAGGTCCTTCATAGAGAAACTTTTATTCAAGTAACCTTTTATGCTCTCCAAAAGCTCTACGTTGTTTCCAATCAGTAATATGTCATCCACATATAATATTAGAAACGCCACAGAGCTCCCACTCACTTTCTTGTAAATACAAGATTCTCCAACACTTGTATAAACCCAAATGCTTTGATCACCTCATCAAAGCGCTTGTTCCAACTCCGAGATGCTTGCACCAGTCCATAAATGGATCGCTGGAGCTTGCACACCTTGTCAGCATTTTCAGGATCGACAAAACCTTCGGGTTGCATCATATACAACTCTTCCTTAAGGAAACCATTAAGGAATGCCGTTTTGACATCCATCTGCCAGATTTCATAATCGAAAAATGCAGCTATTGCTAACATGATTCTGACGGACTTAAGCATCGCTACAGGTGAGAAGGTCTCATCGTAGTCAACTCCTGGAACTTGTGAAAAACCCTTTGCCACAAGTCGAGCTTTATAAACGGTCACATTACCATCAGCGTCCGTCTTCTTCTTAAAGATCCATTTGTTCTGAATAGCCTTGCGGCCTTCAGGTAGTATCTCCAAAGTCCACACTTTGTTCTCATACATGGATCCTATCTCGGATTTCATGGCTTCTAGCCATTTGTTGGAATCTGGGCCCACCATTGCTTCTTCATAATTTGCAGGTTCATTGTTGTCTAACAACATGATTGACAAGACGGGATTACCGTACCACTCTGGAGCAGCGCGTGATCTCGTCGACCTGCGTGGTTCAACAGAAACTTGAACTGGAGTTTCATGATCATCATCATTAACTTCCTCCTCAACCGGCGTCGCAACGACAGAGGTTTCCCCTTGCCCTGCGCCACCATCCAGAGGGATGAGAGGTTCGACAACCTCGTCAAGTTCTATCTTCCTCCCACTCAATTCTCTCGAGAGAAACTCCTTCTCGAGAAAAGTTCCGTTTTTAGCAACAAACACTTTGCCCTCGGATTTGAGATAGAAGGTGTACCCAACTGTCTCCTTTGGGTAACCTATGAAGACACACTTTTCCGCTTTGGGTTCCAGCTTTTCAGGCTGAAGCTTTTTGACATAAGCATCACATCCCCAAACTTTAAGAAACGACAACTTTGGTCTTTTGCCATACCACAGTTCGTATGGTGTCGTCTCAACGGATTTTGATGGTGCCCTATTTAAAGTGAATGCAGCTGTTTCTAATGCATAACCCCAAAATGATAACGGCAAATCAGTAAGAGACATCATAGATCGCACCATCTCTAACAAAGTACGATTACAACGCTCGGACACACCATTACGCTGTGGTGTTCCAGGCGGTGTTAACTGCGAAACAATTCCACATTGTCTTAAGTGAGTACCAAACTCGAAACTCAGATATTCACCCCCACGATCAGACCGTAGGAACTTGATCTTCTTGTTACGATGATTTTCCACTTCACTCTGAAATTGCTTGAACTTTTCAAATGTTTCAGACTTGTGCTTCATCAAGTAGACACAACCATATCTACTTAAATCGTCAGTGAAGGTGAGAAAATAACGATATCCGCCGCGTGCCTCCACGCTCATTGGACCACACACATCGGTATGTATGATTTCCAACAAGTCACTTGCACGCTCCATTGTTCTGGAGAACGGAGTCTTAGTCATCTTGCCCATGAGGCATGGTTCGCACGTGTCAAGTGAATCAAAGTCAAGTGACTCCAAAAGTCCATCAGCATGGAGTTTCTTCATGCGCTTTATACCAATATGACCCAAGCGGCAGTGCCACAAAAATATGGTGCTATCATTGTTTACTCTAACTCTTTTGGTCTCAATGTTATGTATATGCGTATCTCTATCAAGATTCAATATGAACAATCCTCTCACATTCGGTGCATGACCATAAAAGATGTTACTCATAGAAATAGAACAACCATTATTCTCAGACTTAAAAGAGTAACCGTCTCGCAATAAACAAGATCCAGATATAATGTTCATGCTCAACGCAGGCACTAAATAACAATGATTTAAGTTCATCACTAATCCCGATGGTAGTTGAAGTGACACGGTGCCGACGGCGATTGCATCAACCTTGGAACCGTTTCCTACGCGCATCGTCACTTCGTCTTTCGCCAACCTTCGTCTATTTTGCAGTTCCTGCTTCGAGTTGCAAATGTGAGCAACAGAACCGGTATCGAATACCCAGGCACTACTACGAGAGCCGGTTAAGTACACATCAATAACATGTATATCAAATATACCTGATTTTTCTTTGCCCGCCTTCTTATCTGCCAGATAGTTGGGGCAATTGCGCTTCCAGTGACCCATACCCTTGCAATAGAAGCACTCTGTTTCAGGCTTAGGTCCAGCCTTGGGTTTCTTCGGCGGATTTGCAACAGGCTTGCCGCTCTTCTTCGAATTGCCCTTCTTGCCTTTGCCGTTTCTCTTGAAACTAGTGGTCTTTCTCACCATCAACACTTGATGCTCTTTACGGAGTTCAGACTCTGCGACTTTCAGCATCGCAAACAACTCGCCGGGAGACTTGTTCATCCCTTGCATGTTGTAGTTCAACACAAAGCCTTTATAGCTTGGCGGCAGTGATTGGAGGATTCTGTCAGTGATAGCTTCTTGCGGGAGTTCAATCCCCAGTTCAGCTAGACGGTTTGAGTACCCAGACATTTTGAGCACATGTTCACTGACAGACGAGTTTTCCTCCATCTTGCAAGCATAGAATTTATCGGAGGTCTCATACCTCTCGATCCGGGCGTTCTTCTGAAAGATAAACTTCAACTCCTGGAACATCTCAAATGCTCCATGACGCTCAAAGCGACGTTGAAGTCCCGGCTCTAAGCCATACAAGACTGCACATTGAACTATCGAGTAGTCCTCCTTACGTGCTAACCAAGCGTTCTTAACATCCTGATCAGCCGTAGCGGGTGGTTCATCTCCTAGCGCAGCATTAAGGACATAATCCTTCTTTCCAGCTTGTAAGATTAGCTTAAGATTACGAGCCCAGTCTACAAAGTTGCTTCCATCATCTTTCAACTTAGCTTTCTCTAGGAACGTATTAAAATTCAGGATGACACTTGCGTGAGCCATGATCTACAACACAAATATATTCAAAGTGGACTTAGACTATGTTCAAGATAATTAGAGTTCAACTTAATCAAATTATATGCTAAACTCCCACTCAAAAAGTACATCTCTCTAGTCATTTGAGTGGTTCATGATCCACTTACACTATCCCAAGTCCGATCATCACGTGAGTCGAGAGTAGTTTCAGTGGTAAGCATCCCTATGCTAATCATATCAACTATATGATTCATGATCGACCTTTCGGTCTCATGTGTTCCGAGGCCATGTCTGCACATGCTAGGCTCGTCAAGCTTAACCCGAGTGTTCCGCGTGCGCAACTGTTTTGCACCCGTTGTATGTGAACGTTGAGTCTATCACACCCGATCATCACGTGGTGTCTCGAAACGACGAACTGTAGCAACGGTGCACAGTCGGGGAGAACACAATTTCGTCTTGAAATTTTAGTGAGAGATCACCTCATAATGCTACCGTCGTTCTAAGCAAAAGAAGGTGCATAAAAGGATTAACATCACATGCAATTCATAAGTGACATGATATGGCCATCATCACGTGCTTCTTGATCTCCATCACCAAAGCACCGGCACGATCTTCTTGTCACCGGCGCCACACCATGATCATCCATCAACGTGTTGCCATCGGGGTTGTCGTGCTACTTATGCTATTACTACTAAAGCTACATCCTAGCAAAATAGTAAACGCATCTGCAAGCACAAATATGTTAGTATAAAGACAACCCTATGGCTCCTGCCGGTTGCCGTACCATCGACGTGCAAGTCGATATTTCTATTACAACATGATCATCTCATACATCCAATATATCACATCACATCATTGGCCATATCACATCACAATCATACCCTGCAAAAACAAGTTAGACGTCCTCTAATTTTGTTTTTGCAAGTTTTACGTGGTGACTAAGGGTATCTAGTAGGATCGCATCTTACTTACGCAAACACCACAACGGAGATATATGAGTTGCTATTTAACCTCATCCAAGGACCTCCTCGGTCAAATCCGATTCAACTAAAGTTGGAGAAACCGTCACTTGCCAGTCATCTTTGAGCAAAGGGGGTTACTCGTAACGATGAAACCAGTCTCTCGTAAGCGTACGAGTAATGTCGGTCCAAGCCGCTTCAATCCAACAATACCGCGGAATCAAGAAAAGACTAAGGAGGGCAGCAAAACGCACATCACTGCCCAAAAAACCTTTTGTGTTCTACTCGAGAAGACATCTACGCATGAACCTAGCTCATGATGCCACTGTTGGGGAACGTCGCATGGGAAACAAAATTTTTTCCTACGCGCACGAAGATCTATCATGGTGATGTCCATCTACGAGAGGGGATGAGTGATCTACATACCCTTGTAGATCGTACAGCAGAAGCGTTAGAGAACGCGGTTGATGTAGTGGAACGTCCTCACTTCCCTCGATCCGCCCCGCGAACAATCCCGCGATCAGTCCCACGATCTAGTACCGAACGGACGGCACCTCCGCGTTCAGCACACGTACAGCTCGACGATGATCTCGGCCTTCTTGATCCAGCAAGAGAGACGGAGAGGTAGAAGAGTTCTCCGGCAGCGTGACAGCGCTCCAGAGGTTGGTGATGATCTTGTCTCAGTAGGGCTCCGCCCGAGCTCCGCAGAAACACGATCTAGAGGAAAAACTATGGAGGTATGTGGTCGGGCAGCCGTGAGAAAGTCGTCTCAAATCTGCCCTAAAAGCCCCATATATATAGGAGGAGGGAGGGGGACCTTGCCTTGGGGTCCAAGGGACTCCCAAGGGGTCGGCCGAGCCAAGGGGGGGAGGACTCCCCCCCCCCAAACCGAGTTGGACTTGGTTTGGTGGGAGGAGTCCCCCTCCCTTCCCACTTCTTCCCTCTTTTTTTTTCTTTTCCTTTGATTTTCTTATCTTGGCGCATAGGCCTCCTTGGGGCTGTCCCACCAGCCCACTAAGGGCTGGTGTGTCCCCCAAAAGCCTATGGGCTTCCCCGGAGTGGGTTGCCCCTCTCCGGTGAACTCCCGGAACCCATTCGTCATTCCCGGTACATTCCCGGTAACTCCGAAAACCTTCCGGTAATCAAATGAGGTCATCCTATATATCAATCTTTGTTTCCGGACCATTCCGGAAACCCTCGTGACGTCCGTGATCTCATCCGGGACTCCGAACAACATTCGGTAACCAACCATATAACTCAAATACGCATAAAACAACGTCGAACCTTAAGTGTGCAGACCCTGCGGGTTCGAGAACTATGTAGACATGACCCGAGAGACTCCTCGGTCAATATCCAACAGCGGGACCTGGATGCCCATATTGGATCCTACATATTCTACGAAGATCTTTATCGTTTGAACCTCAGTGCCAAGGATTCTATAATCCCGTATGTCATTCCCTTTGTCCTTCGGTATGTTACTTGCCCGAGATTCGATCGTCGGTATCCGCATACCTATTTCAATCTCGTTTACTGGCAAGTCTCTTTACTCGTTCCGTAATACAAGATCCCGCAACTTACACTAAGTCACATTGCTTGCAAGGCTTGTGTGTGATGTTGTATTACCGAGTGGGCCCCGAGATACCTCTCCGTCACACGGAGTGACAAATCCCAGTCTTGATCCATACTAACTCAACTAACACCTTCGGAGATACCTGTAGAGCATCTTTATAGTCACCCAGTTACGTTGCGACGTTTGATACACACAAAGCATTCCTCCGGTGTCAGTGAGTTATATGATCTCATGGTCATAGGAATAAATACTTGACACGCAGAAAACAGTAGCAACAAAATGACACGATCAACATGCTACGTCTATTAGTTTGGGTCTAGTCCATCACGTGATTCTCCTAATGACGTGATCCAGTTATCAAGCAACAACACCTTGTTCATAATCAGAAGACACTGACTATCATCGATCAACTGGCTAGCCAACTAGAGGCATGCTAGGGACGGTGTTTTGTCTATGTATCCACACATGTAAATGAGTCTATATTCAATACAATTATAGCATGGATAATAAACTATTATCTTGATACAAGAATTATAATAATAACTATACATTTATTATTGCCTCTAGGGCATAATTCCAACAGCTCCATGTGAGGTCACCGATAATGTTGGAGACGAAAGAAGGGATGCTTTCGGGGCATCCCCAAGCTATGTTGCTTGGATATTACTTGAATATTACCTTGGGGTACCTTGGTCATCCCCAATATTAGGCTCTTGTCACTTCTTATTCTCCTCATATCGATATCTCACCCAAAACATGAAAACTTCAATCACACAAAACTTAACGGATCTTCTTGAGATGGCTTAGTATGATAAAGAGCAAATCATTCACTTGGGTACTGTCAAATACAAGATTCATAATTGTTCTCACACAATTCCTATTGTACAATATATTTTCTACAATTTATATTGACCAATATAAGCCATAGAAACTAGAAAACAAGCAAACTATGCATTGCAAACAAAATCTGTCAAAAACAAAACATTGTGAAGATCTGAATTATGCTCATACTTATGCAACTCTAAAAATTATGAAAAATTAGGAGAGTGTGGGAAATTTATATACATTCATATTGAAAATATTCAGATCAAAAGCACATTTCTGTTAATTTTAACAATTCTGATACTAGGCGCAAAAATTTCTATTTTTCTCAGAACCGAATCAACTATCATCCACACTATCCCAAAGGCTTTACTTGGCACTTTATTGAAACAAAAACAATAAAACATGATTACTACAGTATATCAATCATGTGAATACACAAAAACAGTAGGTATAAGTGTTGCGTTGTCTCCCGACAAGCTCTTTTCTTTAATGCATTTTTAGGTAGGCATGATTATTTCAATGATGCTGACATAAAAGTAATGAATTGAAACATAAAGAGAGCATCATGAATCACATGGCAAGCACATTTAAGCCTAACTCACTTCTTATGCATAGGGATTTTGTGAGCAAACAATTTATGGGAACAAAAATCAACTAGCATAGGAAGGCAAAACAAGCATAACTTCGAAGCTTTAAACACATAGAGAGGGAACTTGATATTATTGCAATCCCTACAAGCATATGTTCCTCCGTCATAATAAATTTCAGTAGCATTATGAAGGAATTCGACAATATAACTATCATATAAAATTTGCTCTTAATGGTCCACATGCATGCAAAGTTGACACTCTTCCAAAATAGTGGGATTATCATTACCTAAAGTCATGACATCTCCAAAACCCACTTCTATCAAAAATTTCATAAGATTGAACACTCTCCAAAATAGCGGGATCAATAATGCCTAAAGTTGACACTCTTCCAAACCCACTTTCAATATCATAATCATCAAGAGTATTAAATAAATTATCAAGATCATAAGAAGCATTATCACCCCAATCATGATCATTGCAATAAGTAGTGGTCATGGCAAACTCATCAAATATAGCATCTCCAAACTTGTGGGTTTGCATATCATTAGCACAATTGATATTAATAGAATTTATAACAATATCATTGCAATCATGCTTTTTAATCAAGGAGCTATCATGAATCACTTTATAAATTTATTCTTTCAACACTTCATCAAAATTTTGAGATTCACGATTTTCAAACAAAACTTCATAGAGATAATTAAGTGCACTCAACTCACTAGCAATTGGTTCATCATAATTGGATCTCTTGAAAAGATTATTAAGTGGTTGGGGATCCATATCAATAGATTTTTAGCAAGCAAAGATGCAAGCAAATAGAAGGCACATGGTGGCACAAGTAGACAAAAAGAGATCCAGCGAGAAAAAGGCGAATAAAATGGCAAATATTTTTGGTATTTTCTGTAAATCGTTTTAGAAGTGGGGGAGAGTAAAATGAGGAGAAAATGGAAAAAGGAAAACAAGTGCAACTTCAAAATTCTCAACACACAGAGAGGAAATTTGATATTATTGAGATATGTCAAAGCATATGTTCCTCTCTCATAATAATTTTAAGTAGCATCATGAATGAATTAAACAATATAAATATAACATAAAGCACTCTTTTCATGATGCATAAGCAAATTTATTCTCATTCATAAAAGTGGGAGTATCATATGAAACTCGAATACTATTAATTATTTCCACATTAAATGAGTAATATTTAGTAAAAGGATATCCAAAATTATGACAATAATTATCACTAATTTTTATAACATAGGTATCATCACAATAGTCATCATAAATAGGAGGCATGCAGTCATCATAACAAATTTGATCATTCAAAGTAGGGGGACTAAAAAGATCATATTCATTAAGCATATCACCCCCAAGCTTGGGACAAACATTAATTTTAGCAAATAAATTGTCAAACATGTCATTCTCATCAAAGATAGCACCCCCAAGCTTGTGGCTTGGCATATCATAAGCATAATCACTCTCATCATTAATAGTATGAATAGCACAGATAGTATAACAATTACTACCATCAAAATTTCCCAAGTTGATGCCAAAAATATTTTCAAGATTATAAGAGTTATCATTATCTTCCCAATCACAATCATCACAACAATCAATAGGCATAAAAAAATCATCAAGTGTATCATCTTCCACAATTTTTTTGATTCATCCTCATGAGGCACAACAATAATAGGAGCAACATCATTTGGGAGGGATACCTTTTTACCTCTACTCTTTCTTATTTTCTTCTTCTTCACCACATCATGTGTGGGTTTAATTAATTTTTCCGAGCTTCTTATTGATGATATCGGTTGAATAGGGAGCTCCTTCTTGTCACCTATTTCACAATGAGATACAACGCGAAGGGCCTATCTGTTACTTTTACTTTCTAGTACTTCCCTTTAGGCAAGAGTCATGGTGATTTTCACCATTTCGTTTATTTTGCCTTTATCTTGTGGCAAACGTCATGTGTTCGGGAATGATCTAGAAAAATATATCCACTCGGATGTGGGTGATTGATGTCAGCTGTGCTTCCCCGGCAACGGCGACAGGAATAGTCGTGTCGACGGCACCAGGAATCCTTCTGTTGCGGCTACGCCTTAAGGGACTTCCTAGGAAAATATGCAAAGGATTTCCCCCGTGGCCTTGGAGCCTTGCGTTGGTGTTTCCTCGAAGCGGAAAGAATGATGTAGCACAGCGGTGGTAAGTATTTCCCTCAGTTTGAGAACCAAGGTATCAATCCAGTGGAGGAGTATCACAAGATCCTGCACAAACACAAAGAACCTGCTCCCAACGCTATGAAGGGTTGTCAATCCCTTATAGATTGTTTGCCAAGTGAGAAATGAAAGCAACAAAGTAACAATGCAAAGTAAAAGCGGAGGTGTAAACGATAGATGTGAATAGACCCCGGGGCCGTAGTGTTTACTAGTGGCTTCTGTCATGAAAGCATGTAGACGGTGGGTGAACAAATTACTGTCGAGCAATTGATAGAACCGCGCAAAGTTGTGACATCATCTATGGCAATGATTATATCTATAGGCATCACGTCCAAAACAAGTAGACCGATACTGTCTGCATCTACTACTATTACTCCACACGTCGACCGCTATCCAGCATGCATCTAGTGTATTAAGTCCAAAAGAAGAGAGTAACGCCTTAAGCAAGATGACGTGATGTAGATGGACAATCTCATATCAACGACATAGCCCACCTTGTTACCCTTGATGGCAACTACTTAATGTGTGCCTTGCTGCCCCTACTGTCACTCGGAAAGGTCACCACATGGTAGAACCCAAAACCAAGCACTTCTCCCATTGCAAGAATCATAGATCTAGTTGGCCAAACAAAACACAAGACTAGGAGAGACTTACAAGGATATCAAATCATGCATATAAGAAATCAGCAAAGACTCAAATATATATCATAGATAATCTGATCACAAATCCACAATTCATCGGATCTCGACAAACACACCGCCAAAGAAGATTACATCGGATAGATCTCCATGAAGATCATGGAGAACTTTGTATTGAAGATCCAAGAGAGAGAAGAAGCCATCTAGCTACTAACTACGGACCCGTAGGTCTGAAGTGAACTACTCACGAGTCATTGGAGGGGGGATGATGATGATGAAGAAGCCATCCAACTCCAAAGTCCCCTCCGGCAGGGCGCCGGGAAGGGTCTCCAGATGAGATCTCGCGGAAACGGAAGCTTGCGGCGCCGGAAAAGTATTTTCGAGGCCCCCCTGATTTTTTGCTGTATTTTAGGGAGTATATAGGCCAAAGATCTAGGTCAGGGGGCGGCCAGGGAGGCCACAAGCCCTGCCACCGCCGCCACCCCCTGGTGGCGGAGTGGGGGCTTGTGGGCTCCCTGGAGCCCTCCTGGCTTGGCCCACATGCCCCCTGATCTTCTTCCGTTCGGAAAAAACTCATTTCGGGGATTTTATTCCGTTTGGACTCCGTTCCAAAATTAGATCTGAAAAGAGCCAAAAACACAGAAAAAACAGGAACTGGCACTTGGCACTGAATTAATAAGTTAGTCCCAAAAAAGATATAAAAGGTACATAAAACATCCAAAGATGACAAGATAACAGCATGAAACCATCAAAAATTATAGATACGTTTGAGACGTATCAAGCATCCCCAAGCTTAACTCATGCTCGTCCTCGAGTAGTGAAGTGATAAAGAATGAATTTTTAATGCTTTCATGCTACCTAGCATAGATGTCCTTTGTAACTCCTCTTATGTGACGTGAATGTTTAGATCCATTAGATTCAAAGCAATAGTTTGCTATTGATGTGGAAACAATAATAATTCAAGCAAACTAGCAAGGTAATCCTGAACTTTCAAAATAACAAGGCCAAAAGAAAGTTATCCCTACAAAAGCATATAGTCTGGCTATGCTCTATCATCATTGCACAACGAATTTAAATCATGCACAACCCCGGTATTGGCCAAGTAATTGTTTCACACCTTTACTTTCTCAAACCTTTTCAACTCTCACGCAATACATGAGCGTGAGCCATGGTTTTAGCACTATAAGTGGTGTAGAGTGTGGTGGAGGTTGCAAGACAAAAAAGGAGAAGATAGTCACATTAACTAGGCATATCAATGAGTTGTGGAGATGCTCATCAATGGATATCAATGTGAATGAGTAGGGATTGCCATACAAATGATGCACTAGAGCTAAGAGTATGTGAAAGCTCTTAAAGAAAACTAGTGGGTGTGCATCCAACTTGCTTGCTCACGAAGACCTAAGGCAATTTTGAGGAAGCCTATCATTGGAATATACAAGCCAAGTTATATAATCAAGATTTTCCCACTAGCTATATGGTGGTGACAAAACGAGAGACTCTCAATCATGAAGATCATGGTGCTTAATATGCACAAGTGTGGAAAAAGTGGTAGCATTGTCCCTTCTCTCTTTTTCTCTCATTTTTTTTATTTTTTTGGTGGGCTCTTTGGCCTCTTTTTTTTTGGTGGGCTTCTTTGGCCTCTTTTATTTCCTCACATGGGACAATGCTCCATTAATGATGATCATCACACTTTCAACTCAAAACTTGGAGCAACAATGACTCTATATGGAATGCCTTCGGTAGTGTACCGTGGCAATGATCTAGCATGGCATAGACATTAATGGAAACATCATGCTAGCTATCTTACGATCATGCAATGGGAATGTAGACGTGGTGGCACATGTCATGGTGGTAGTTGCATGGCAATATATCTCGGAATGACTTTGAAAAAGCCATAGTAGGTAGGTATGGTGGCTGTTTTGAGGGAGGCTAATGGTGGGTTTTGTGCCCCGGCGAAAGTTGCACGACACTAAGAAGATAGTGATGGTGGCAGGTGAAAGTGCATCTAAACCATGGACTCAACATTAGTCATGAAGAACTCATATACTTGTTGCAAAAGTTTTATTAGTAATTAAAACAAAGCCTTCAACGCATACTCCTAGGGGAAGGGTTGGTAGGTATAAACCATCGCGCGATCCCGACCGCCACGCAAAGGATGACAATCAATATACTAATCATGCTCAGATGTCATCACAGAGCAGTTCACCATACGTGCATGCTACAGGAATTACTAACTTCAACACAAGTATTTCTAGATCCACAACACCTTACTAGCATGACTTCAATATTACCATAACCACAACCCAAAACTAATTGAGATGAATCAAACTTCTCTAACTATTCAATGCACATGAAGGTGGAAGCTTTCGTATCCCTTTGGATAACTACCCCTTTTGAGACTACTTTCAAAGCATAGATCAACTACCAATCCACGCACCGTTGTGCTCTAAAAGATATAAGTGAAGCACATAGAGCAAAAGTATCTAGCTCAAAAGATATAAGTGAAGCACATGTGAGCTGAAATGTCTACCAAAAGATATAAGTGAAGCTCGACAAAATCACGGTGAGTGCATGTCTCCCTCTGTAGGTGTGCAGCAAGGATGATTGTGACACAACAAAAAATAAAAGACTCCTACGATACAAGACGCTCCAAGCAAGAACACATAACATGTGTGAATAAAAATATAGCCCCAAGTAACGTTACCGATGGATTGAAGACGAGAGAGGGGATGCCTTCCCGGGGCATCCCCAAGCTTAGGCTTTTACGGCATCCTTGAATCTCTTGGGGTGCCTTGGGCATCCCCAAGCTTGAACTCTTGCCACTCTTTATCTTTTTGTCCATAAGAACTTCACCCAAAACTTGAAAACTTCACAACACGAAACTTAAACAGAAACTCGTGATAACATTAGTATGAGAAAGCAAACCACCACTTCCTTAGGTACTGTAGCAAACTTAAATTGTACTTATCCTGATGTTGGGTTAATTTATTTTCAATCTTCCATGGCTAATACCCCCCCGATACTATCCATGGTTTCATCAAAATAAGCAACCAACACAACAAAAACAGAATCTGTTAACAACAGACCAGTCTGTAGCAATCTGTATATTTAGTATACCTCTGGTACTTAAATTTTTTTGAAAAGTTACGAAAGTCTAAAGAATTTGCCTAGCCATCAGCATCAAAAAGAATCAACTCAAAAGCTCTTACAGAAAAAAATGAAAATTCTTTTCGTGAGCAGAAAGTTTCTGTCTTTTCCAGCATGACCAAACGATCATCCCCAAGACTAATCATAACCGTTTTGCTTGGCACAAACGCAAAAAGGAACACACAAAAAACAATTATAACAGAATTGTGAAAGTGTGGAAAACACAAAACAGAAAGAAAAATGATAGATTTGTTGGGTTGCCTCCCAACAAGCGCTTTTGTTTAACACCCTTAGCTAGGCAAAAAGTGATGGAATCACGTATAGTCATCTTTGGTGCTCAAACCATAAGTAGCCCTCATCATAGATTCATAAGGCAATCTTATTTTCTTTCTAGGAAAGTGCTCCATGCCCTTCTTCAAAGGAAATTGAAATATAATATTCCCTTCCTTCATATCGATGATAGCACCAATAGTCCTTAGGAAAGGTCTACCAAGAATAATGGGACATGAAGGATTGCAATCTATGTCAAGTACAATGAAATCCACGGGTACATAGTTCTTATTTGCAACAATAAGAACATCATCGATCCTTCCCATGGGTTTCTTGACAGTAGAATCCGCAAGATGCAAATTAAGAGAACTCTCTTCAATCTCATGAAAACCAAGAATATCACATAAAGACTTTGGAATCGCGGAAACACTAGCACCCAAATCACACAAAACATTGCACTCATAGTTTTTGATCTTGATTTTGATAGTAGGTTCCCACTCATCATGAAGTTTTCTAGGTATAGAGACTTCTAGTTCGAGCTTCTCTTCAAGAGATTTCATCATAGCATCTACGGTATGCGCGGTAAAGGCTTTGCTTTGGCTATAAGCATGTGGAGAGTTTGCAATGGATTGCATCAAAGAAATGCATTCAAACAAGGAGCAATTATCATAATTGAATTCATGGAAATCCAAAGTGGGAGTTTCATTACTACCCAAAATTTTGACTTCTTCTACTCCACTCTCCACACCTTTATCATCAAGATAGGTGGACTCCGAATCATTGGGGCGTTTTTCAACCAAAGTGGATTCATATCCAGCCCCTCCATAAATTGGTTTGACACGCGAAAACAAAGATTCAAGAGGAGACACACCAAGCACTTCAAGATCTTCTTGATTTGCATCACAAATTTCAGGTTTAGATGCCATCTTATTGACTAAGGTAGCCTGCTTGTCAGAAATTTGGCCCACCAATTTTTCAAGGTGAGCAAGCTGAGAATTAAGTGCAAGGAAATCATTGGCCATATCATCAACCTCTTTATTCAAACAGACCAAAAAGGATTTTGGCTCTTTTAATTCCCTCCGGAAGTAACTATTTTGGTCAAACTGAGAAGACATGAAACCTTTGACATTAGTTTCAATCTCCTCCAATTTTATGAAATAGTTTGGTTTGGCCATGAGGAAAGGTCTCTCACGAACAAACCTAAGAGCAGGCGAGCGAAACGGAACGGCAAAAGAGAAAGGCAAAGGAGAAAGGCAAATGTGAAGTGGGGGAGAGGAAAACGAGAGGCAACTGGCAACAAAAGTAAATGCAAGGGATGAGTTTGTGAGACCTACTTGGATAGATCTTGATCTCTCTTCCCCGGCAACGGCGCCAAAAATACTTCTGATGTCAGCTGTGCTTCCCCGGCAACGGCGACAGGAATAGTCATGTCGACTGCACCAGGAATCCTTCTGCCGCGGCTACGCCTTAAGGGACTTCCTAGGAAAATATGCAAAGGATATCCCCCGTGGCCTTGGAGCCTTGCGTTGGTGTTTCCTCTAAGCGGAAAGGGTGATGTAGCACAGCGGTGGTAAGTATTTCCCTCAGTTTGAGAACCAAGGTATCAATCCAGTGGAGGAGTATCACAAGATCCTGCACAAACACAAAGAACCTACTCCCAACGCTATGAAGGGGTTGTCAATCCCTTATAGATTGTTTGCCAAGTGAGAACTGAAAGCAACAAAGTAACAAAGCAAAGTAAAAGCGGAGGTGTAAACGATAGATATGAATAGACCCGGGGACCGTAGTGTTTACTAGTGGCTTCTCTCATGAAAGCAAGTAGACGGTGGGTGAACAAATTACCGTCGAGCAATTGATAGAACCGCGCAAAGTTGTGACGTCATCTATGGCAATGATTATATCTATATGCATCACGTCCAAAATAAGTAGACCGATACTGTCTGCATCTACTACTATTACTCCACACGTCGACCGCTATCCAGCATGCATCTAGTGTATTAAGTCCAAAAGAACAGAGTAACGCCTTAAGCAAGATGACATGATGTAGATGGATAATCTCATATCAACGACAGAGCCCACCTTGGTACCCTTGATGGCAACTACTTAATGTGTGCCTTGCTGCCCCTACTGTCACTGGGAAAGGTCACCACATGGTAGAACCCAAAACCAAGCACTTCTCCCATTGCAAGAATCATAGATCTAGTTGGCCAAACAAAACCCAAGACTCGGAGAGACTTACAAGGATATCAAATCATGCATATAAGAAATCAGCAAAGACTCAAATATATATCATAGATAATCTGATCACAAATCCACAATTCATCGGATCTCGACAAACACACCGCCAAAGAAGATTACATCGGATAGATCTCCATGAAGATCACGAAGAACTTTGTATTGAAGATCCAAGAGAGAGAAGAAGCCATCTAGCTACTAACTACGGACCCGTAGGTCTGAAGTGAACTACTCACGAGTCATTGGAGGGGTGATGATGATGATGAATAAGCCCTCCAACTCCAAAGTCCCCTCCGGCACGGCGCCGGGAAGGGTCTCCATATGTGATCTCGCGGAAACGGAAGCTTGCAGCGTTTGAAAAGTATTTTCGAGGCTCCCCTGATTTTTTGCTGTATTTTAGGGAATATATAGGCCAAAGATCTAGGTCAGGGGGCGGCCAGGGAGGCCACAAGCCCTGCCACCGCCGCCTCCCCCTGGTGGCGGAGTGGGGGCTTGTGGGCTCCCTGGAGCCCTCCTGGCTTGGCTCACAGGCCCCCTAATCTTCTTCCGTTTGGAAAAAAACCATTTCGGGGATTTTATTCCGTTTGGACTCCGTTCCAAAATCAGATCTGAAAAGAGCCAAAAACACGGAAAAAACAGGAACTGACACTTGACACTGAATTAATAAGTTAGTCCCAAAAAATATATAAAAGGTACATAAAACATCCAAAGATGACAAGATAACAACATGAAATCATCAAAAATTATAGATACGTTTGAGACGTATCAGTGATCATGAGTCATTATTGTTGACATTACCCTTGAGGTAAATAGTTGGGAGGCAAAACTATAAGCCTCTATGTTTCTCTATGTCCAATTGAAGCTTTGACCTCATAGGTACCTCGTTAGTGTTAGCAATTATGAAAGACTATAAGATGATTGAGTATGTGGATTTGCTTTACAATCTCTTATATTGACTCTTTCCTACATTGCGATAAATTGGAATTGCTTCAATGACTGAAATCATAGTTTGTTAATTCTCAAAAGAGTTCTTGATGCATATTTTGCCTTGTGAATGAATTGTTACTCTAGTATAAGATATTTTATGTCAATATGTATTGTTGTTCTAAAGATAATCATGATGCCATCATGTCCATATTTCATTTTTATCGACATCTCTATCTCTAAACATGTGGGCATATTTATTGATCTCGGTTTTCGCTTGAGAACAAGCGAGGTCTAAGCTTGGGGGAGTTGATACATCCATTTTGCATCGTGCTTTTATATCAATATTTATTGCATTATCGACTGTTATTACACATTATGGTACAATACTTATGCATTTTCTCTCTTATTTTACAAGATTTACATGAAGAGAGAGAATGCCGGCAGCTGGAATTCTGGACTGGAAAAGGAGCAAATACGAGCGACCTATTCTGCACAGCTCCAAAAGTCCTGAAAAGTTACAGAGAATTGTTTTGAAATATATATAAAATAATGGACGAAAGAAGTATGTAAGGGGACCCACCAGGTGGCCACATGCTAGGGGGTGTGGCCTACCCCCTAGCCGCGCCCTGCAGGCTTGTGCCCCCCCTGGCAGGCCTCTGGTACCCATCTTCTCCTATATGATGGGTTTTGACCTGGAAAAATCATATCAGAGCTTTCGGGACACGACACCGCTGTCTCGAGGCGGAACTTCGACACAACCAATCTAGAGCTCCGGCGGAGCTATTCCGTCGGGGAAACTTCCCTCCCGGAGGGGGAAATCAAAGCCATCGTCATCACCAATGATCCCGTCATCGAGAGGGGGTTAATCTCCATCAACATCTTCATCAGCACCATCTCCTCTCCAAACCCTAGTTCATCTCTTATATCCGATCTTTGTCTCAAAACCTCATATTGGTACCTGTGGGTTGCTAGTAGTGTTAATTACTCCTTGTAGTTGATGCTAGTTGGTTTATTTGGTGGAAGATCATATGTTAAGATCCTTAATGATTATTAATACTCCTCTAATCATGAATATGAGTATGCTTTGTGAGTAGTTACGTTTGTTCCTGAGGACATGGGATAAGTCTTGTTATAAGTAATCATGTGCATTTGGTATTCGTTCGATACTTTGATAAGTTATATGTTGTCTCTCCTCTAATGGTGTCATGTGAATGTCGACTACATGACACTTCACCATTATTTAGGCTTAGAGGAAGGCATTGGGAAGTAATAAGTAGATGATGGGTTGCTAGAGTGACAGAAGTTTAAACCCTAATTTATGCGTTGTTTCGTAAGTGACTGATTTGGATCCATATGTTTAATGCTATGGTTAGATTTATCTTAATTCCTATTTCGTAGTTGCGGATGCTTGCGAGAGAGGTTAATCATAAGTGAGACGTTTGTCCAAGTAAGGGCAACACCCAAGCACCGGTCCACCCACACATCAAATTATCAAAGTAACGAACGCGAATTATATGAGCAGGATGAAAACTAGCTTCACATAAATTCCCATGTGTCCTCGGGAGCACTTTTCTTTATATAAGAGTTTATTCAGGCTTGTCCTTTGCTACAAAAAGGATTGGGCCACCATGCTGCACCTTAGTTACAATTGTTACTTGCTACCCGTTGCAAATTACCTTATCACAAAACTATCCGTCACCGATAATTTCAGTGCTTGCAAAGAATACCTTACTGAAAACCGCTTGTCATTTACTTCTGCTCCTCGTTGGGTTCGACACTCTTACTTATCGAAAGGACTATGATAGATCCCTTATACTTGTGGGTCATCACCTGACACGTGGGGTGCCCACCCACTAATTAACTAAATCGGTTAATTAAGTTAATTAGTTAATTAATTTGAAGTTTTGTGACACTCACATGTGGGCCAAAGTAGTTAATTAGTTTAAATAAAACCCTAATTAAGCCGCTGTCAATGACAGTTGTGGCCCACTCGTCAGGTTTGACCAGCGAGCAGTCATTGTTGACTCTGATGTCATCATGGCATCATGCTGATGCAATAAAGAATTTTAGAATTAATATTAAATCCAGGAATTTCAAAACTTTTTTAAAACTTTGAAATTTAATATAAAATAATCTATAAGTCAGACAAAAATAATTTATATATGAAGTTTGCTCAGAAAAATCCCACGAATCCGAATACGTTGTCCATTCATCTCTCACATGCTCCTAGCATGATGACCTTGGACATTTTGGCGTTAGGATCATCTGTCCGGTAGTAGCCACAGACCTGGGAAATATCATCGAATATTCTCCCGCTCCATCCATGACGTGTAATACTACGTTAGCTCATTCCTAGCACTGCTTATTGCCATGGCATGCATCGTGTTGCATCTGCTTGCTCTTATTTTTTGTTTCCTCTCCCTCTTATCTCGGGTAGACGCCGGGGCACACACTGCTACCGGGTACGACTACGCCACTTAAGACCAGCCTTTTGTAGCAGAGCAACAAGGCAAGCAACCCCCCTTGATCGTTCCGGTATCACCCATTCTTTCTCCCTCATCATTGAATTAGATTTTGGTACTGTTGTAGGTAGCTCGTATTCTGATGCATAACCTGTTTTTGTACCCAACTGCATAGTAAATACTTAGTATAGGTTGATTAGTGACCCCACTTAGTCCCAGTTGCCCGCGCTTCATCATCGAAGACTCGACAACTTGAAGACTCGGAGACTCGATCATCCGATCGACAAGCCATGACCTGTCACATCACTCACACCCCACCAGTTGTATGACTCTGCACAGCTACTATCGAGTATCGAGGGTGATATGTCGTAATGTACTCCTGATGTTAATTCTGTAGTGTAGTTAAGCGGAGGTGGATTACGGAGGGTGATTCCTCCTCCACTTCCGATAAAGACTTTGTCGTACAACCCCTCCAGTGTGAACCATCGAGGATGATTCCTCCCTGGTTACCTTGATGGTTAAATCGATTGGAATCTGTCGAGGGTGATACCTTGGATTCCTATGATGTTATAGACACACGGTTACTTTAACTTTACTACTGGAACATGATGATATGTGTGAAGCGGGTGGATTTACGCGTGATTGTGACGAGGCGTGGCCGGCATTCTTGGCCCTTGGCACACATGCTCAAGACGGGTAATGGGACGACATATCGTGGATCATTGATCATCATCGCAGTTAACAAAGCACGAATGGGTTGGGTGTTTGATCTGAGTTGGTCGATTGACCTATTTTGCACTAACCTTCACGAAGGAACAATTATGGGCACTCGACGTCGTTGTATCACCCAAAACTCTTCGGACGTCAGCATTGGAGCGGCGTGCGCCCGAGTGGTCCGCGTAAGCATTGATCTTGTATAAGAGGTGCGAGGACTGATCTAGGACACCCACGCAACGTGCAGGAGTGCAAAGGGCGATGGGCCCAAGACCCCTGCGCGCATAGGATTTAGTCCGGCGGGCTGGCCTCTCTGTTGAGCCTAGGTAGGGCTACGACGTGTTGATGCCCCGAGGCCGGTCATGACCCAGGAAAGGGTGTACGGCCAGAGGTTATCAAGCGTGTTGGGAAATGTGGTGCACCTCTGCAGGGATGATTGAACTATTCGAATAGCCATATCCACGGTAACAAGACGACTTGGAGTTGTATCCCGATCTAATACAACTAGAAATGTGACTCAAATTGAATTGTTGGCTTCAAGATTGCTTTCTCACAAGGAGTCGAGGAAGGATCTCAGGGCATACTTAATAAATTTGCTGCAACATAATTACTACATATGTGTTACTAATCTACACTCTTCTAATGCTGCAAGACATTGAAGATGCTAGTATTCGATAGTACTAGGTCTTCTATCTATTCTGGTATTTCTGCAGTCAGTCCAAAGATATATCCCCATTCCTTTGATACTGATGCATACCTTAGCATAATTCTGATGTCAGTCTTGCGAGTACTTTGGATGAATACTCATTGTTGCTTTGCTCCCCTTTTCCTCTTGACACGGTTGCCGCGACCAGATGACAGAGCCCATGCGATGGTTGATCCCGCCGACGACTACTACTACCCCGACGGAGCCTACTACTACGTGGAGGCCGCTGACAACCGGGAGTAGTTAGGAGGCTCCCGGGCAGGAGGTCTTGCCTTTTCGATCTGTTGTTTATGTTTGTGCTAGCCTTCTTAAGGCAAAACTTGTTGATTTATGTTTGTACTCGGATATTGTTTGCTTCCGCTTACTTGTTTGTGTTCGAGCTTATGTATTCTAGCCCTAGAGGCCCCTGGCTTGTAATATGAAGTTTGTATGATTTTAGTTTGTGTCTAGAGTTGTGTTGTGATATGTTCTAGTGAGTTTATAATCTTCGTCATACGCATTTATGTGTATGATTAGCGTATGATCAAAATGGAGGCATCACACACACAAAGTAGAGGACTTATTGATACAAGATGGTGATGTATCACTCTTACAAAGCTGATCCCACGATAATCGGGGAACGTAGAATGCAAGCGACCATGCGACCGAAAGATAACACAGGAAGACCCGAGAACACCATCACACCACGCCCTAGTACACATAAGCTTCATGACAACGCCCTCAAAAGGGTTGAACAGCACCAAACGTCGTCACTGTCGAGTCCACAGGATAAGGCTTTCCAGCCAAAACATAGGCACGAAGAGAAGCACCACGACGATGTATTCAAGAAGATAACAGTGCCCACAAGTGTCGCCGTCGGCAATAACAAACCACAAAGCCTTCGCTCTGTAGCTCTTCCATGCCACCAAGAGGTCTTCGAAAAAAGCACGGCGAGTCTAAATCCCTAGTTCCAGATTGGGGCACCACCACTGTCCATAAATGGCTCACCCGAACCACCCGCCGCTACACCTCGCGCCGCCCATACGGCCAAGAGGTATAGCCGGATCATCCTAGCTAGTATTGTACAATCTTTAGAGGGGTGCTGCCACCAACTCAAGTGAGAACAGAGAATATAGATAAGCAAATAAATAAATTCTGCCATGCATAAACATTGTGCTAGCACACAGAATTAAGCTTCATCTATAATACTCCCTCTATCCAAAGTATTTGTCGTAGAAATGAATGTATTTATATGTATTTTAGTTCTACTTATATTTATTTGTATTTATTTTTTTGACAAGTAATTCCGGACGAAGGTTATATATGAAGGGCCAGCTGCGTACATGGCAGAATTTTCGACCCAGGGAATATATTAATATCTTTGATAGGACATCAAGCATGGATGAAGCATGAATCAAGCATGGATCGAGCCAGTAGATAGGTTGATGATACTCAATTTGATAGGACATCAAGAACAAAGGTACATTTTACATACTGATCGATCGATCGATGGATGATCTTGGCAACAATTAGGTACTAGATTGAAAATCTTAGTTGTTGATCAATTGATTAATTACTAGCAATGGCGCGCGTGATGCTCCTCTTTATTTGGATCATCAATGATCAGGCGGCGACGATGGAGTACGGCTCCACGATGAAGAGCGGCCGCTGCCGGAGCTGCCGGCACCGCCGCACGCTCTGCACCAGCCCCTCCCTGTCCCCCACCCGCGACGTGAACAGCAGCGGCGCGCTCTCCGTCTCCTCGTCGACCTCTTCCTCGTCCTCGTCGTCCGACTGCATGCCTGCGGACGCGGCGGCCACGGCGGCCGCCAGCGTCGTGGTGGACGACGGCACCCGGCGCAGCTTCAGCGTCGCTGGCTGAGCGGCTTCTTCCTCAGCAGCTCTGGAGCCGCGCGATGGGGATGGGACCGCGTTCAGGTCGTCGGTGGCCGGCGCGCCGCCAACGAACTTGTTCATGACAATCCTCGAGCACCGCTGCGCCTTGCCGGACGCCGCCACCACCTCCACCACCGTGCCCCTGTCCACCACCTCCACCTCGTCCTCGTCCTCGTCCTCCTCGTCCTCTTCCTCCTCATGCTTCGGCTGTGGCACCATGCTCTGCTTCTGGTGGTCGACAACAGAGGCCGGGGCAGAGGCAGAGGAAGAGGAGCATTCGACGAAGCAGAGCTTGAGGCGGCCGTCCTGGCGCTGTGCATGGAGGTACCCCTGGTGCTTCGCGGCCACGGCCTCCAGGACGAGGCGGCCGTTGCGGCGGTGCGGGCGCACCCGCAGGCACGGCCCGGCATCGTCACCGCCCCGGCGCGACATGGACGGCAGCGGTGGCGGGAAAGCGCGCTGCGGCCGTGCGCGGTGGTACTGCACCTCCCTAAGTGTCAGCTCCCCCGTCGCCTCTTCCTCCTCCTCCTCCTCTTGCAATGCCGGCGGCGAGAAGAAGTCGGCGGTGACGGTATCGTCGGCCGGCGTCGGTGCGTAGAGGAGGGATGCCAGGTCGAGGAAGTCACCGCGGGTGCCGGTCTCGCAGCCGAGGCTCTCGGTACAGAGGCTGAGGCTCTCTTGGCTCATGGACCGCCGCACCGTCGCCATCGGGTAGCCGGGCTTGGGCTTGACCGCCGGAGGCTCTGGCTTGGTGGCGCAGTCGTCGTTGGCCGGGGCATGGATGGAGCTCCACATGTCCAGCTGCTGCGCCGGCATGCGAGTGTGAGGAGGAGCGACGTCCAGCGCCGGCATGGCATGGCACACCGCCACCGTCATCTTGAAGAAGAAGATCGCAGCTGATGGAATGGATGGCTACTTGATGTGGTGGTGGAGAAGTAGCGACTGAGATGAGTGAGGAAGTGAGGTGGGTTGGGAGGGTATTTATAGGCGGGAAGCCTTTTCAGCCGTCCAAACGCAACAGAGGATGAATCCATCCATCCATCCCTAATTATTTCTTTGGCTCTAATTGTGTGATGCAAAACAAGAAAGTACATTCCTGCTCTCTTTTCTTTAGCACCTGTATAAAAATACCAGTAGTAGTAAATTAAGTGGATGCCAATGGGGGACAGCAAGCTAGGGGCATTTCGGCTCAAGCATCCCACTGTCTTGTGTTTTATTTGCTGTTTCCACTACTAAAAAGTATCTTGAAAATTCAAGTTTTATTAGGTTTTCTGTCTGTTACATACTACTTTCCGGCAACTGAAAATCAATTTTACTTTAACAAAATTGCACATTACCAAAGTTCACACAAGATAAATTAATCTTTATTACTATAGAACACACAAATGGGGAGAGGTGTTTTGGCTCCGGGAGCATTTGCTCCCGAATGAACGGTACGTAAAAGAAGTGGTAAAATGTTTTCAATAATTCTGTTTTTTTTGGATATTCATATTAGTGTCGTAAACATGCTTGATAATTTTCATGCGAAACGAAGCAACAGTGTTTCGTCATTGAAGAAAAAACAAATTTGGGATGACATTGAGGGTAACATTTGGTGTACAATTTGTGCTTTTTTCTTGCACAAACTAAAATGTTTAATCTTTTAGCCTAAAAAATTGCAGGTAGCATTTGGATGTGATTATGATTACATAGGAACTTACTAAATTTTCTTATCATTTCAAAAATCATTTTTTGCATGCGGGAGCACGTGCTTTCGGGAGCCAAATTGGATTGCCATTTATAAAATTGTGCTAGCTAGTATTTAATATTCTTCTTGTCTGCCTTCATAGCTATGCAAGCACATATGTAAGCTCTTTACTTCTTTTTGTCAACTTTGTAAATCTGTCTGTGGTGGCTGGCTGCTGAGTGGTCGAGCAAGGTTAGTGGAAACGAGTCCACCAGCATACACCACCAGTGCCAAGCATGTAACATGGGAAAATGCTCATCACTTATTATTAATTTGTCTCCTTATGCTTGCCTTAAGTAATCAATTAGTTAATTAGGCAGCTGCATGCATGCATGAATCACTCATGTCACCCCGCCACACAAATATCCTCCTCTGATTCCCCAGCCTAAGGCAACCCACTTTGTTTTGTTCCCTCTTAGTGGCTAACATCTAGATAGTTACATATTGCATCATGCCCACCAGCTAGCAAACTGATTGTTCCAAACTTTACTTAGTGCATGTCAACTTGTGGTTGGATGGCAATGAGGACAACAGTATTCCTAGCCCATAAGGGTTAATCCTAAATGTGACGCTGGTGCTCGCATTTTTTTAATTTATTTCACGCCGTTTGGCTATATATAAGCTTTCAGTGCGAGGAGACGTTTTCGTCGATTATGAAGATGTTTTTTTTAGAAAAGGAGGCGACGCCCCGGCCTCTGCATCGAGAGATGCATGCAACCCTGATTATGAAGATGTGTGTGACGACTTCGTCAATCTAAAAATGGTTTGCCCACTCAGTCTCTTGAGGGTGTTCATAAAAATGGGGGCATGTGTGTGTTCATAAGGATAGGGTGACTGTATGTGTGTATGTATGAGTGCTTATTGTGTTAAGAAAAAATTACTTAGTGCATGTCATCCTTAACGATGGACTACAGGGAGCATCTGGTATTGATGTTCTTTTTCCATATGCATGCATGGTCACTACCAGCTTGTTGATAAATCCATTCACAGGTCAGTAGTGATCTAACATGCACGCATAAGGTGATTAAGAGCATAATTCAAATGCAAAATATAATTATGTATGCAAGTAGGGAGGAGAATGAGATGAGCAAGATTCCATTCTTTTTCCAGCTTCTCTCTTTGTGGCTCCTTTCCATCGATAAGGAATATAATATATGTGCAGCAAGGGGCATGGGTGCCAAATTGTTCTAATGATTTAATCATTCTCTTTTCTCCTCCTCCTCTTAACTCTCTTCAATTGATACTGTACTCCATGCTTATAGATGCCATTTAGTTCTGTTGGATATGGGTGCATTGTCGTGTCTCTTCTTCTATCTCTTGCTATTTTCAACATTGGATCAAATTATTCTAGTGCTCCTTCTACTTCAAGCCAAATACCCATGCCTTCAAAGCAAAAATAAATATCTAAATCGCTCAGAAAAGTTCATACTTTTATCAGAGGGCCCCGGTTTCGATATAAACACCTTTCAAAAAATCAAGACACACGGTATTATCTATAAACATAGATTAATTAAAGGTAACTGTAAGACATGCTTTCTTGACAAAGACGGTATGTACTCTGTGTTTTCATTAAAAATGGAAAAAATTACAATCAGTTCCGTATATAAACCTCTTTTAAAAAATTAAGGCAGATAGTATAATCTATAAAACACAGATAAACTAAAGGTAATTGTAAGGCATGTTTTTTAACGAACACAGTAGATGCTCTGCATTTTCATTAAGAATAGGGGATATTACATTCAGAGATCACAAGTGTGACCAGGCAAGGAACTCGACAAAGAGGAAAAACAGTCAGGACAAAAAATTAAAGGGGGCCCCTCATCAAATCACCTCCCGCAGGAGGCCAAAATCATCTCTAATTAAACATGCTATAGATACTGAGCACTGTCATGTTGTTACCTTTGAAACTACTCCGGTTCCTCTTGTAAAAAGTGAGTGACAATCATGTCTTACACTCTTTGCTTTTCAATCTGTGAGATAAATCAGCCCAACATTGTTGGATGCCAGTAGTCGTATCAACGGTGTTCCGTGGCTGGCCAGATCTGAAATAGTGTCAAACTTCCTTATATTGATCCTATATAAGTTCTAAAATGACAAATGAGGAAGCAAAATCCTTTTTTACGAAGTAAAGTCTTGGTCAAGCTGATTTCGACGAGCCAAGTGTATCCACATGGCGCAACCGAGATCGTTGTCACAACCTTTTTAATATGGAACGACGTTGCACCGCCTTTTCATTTTACACGCCGTGGTTCCTCCACCGTTCGATGTGGCGTGATATTTCATCAGATGGTCCTGGTCGACCGTTGTGTCCTCACTTTGTCCTCTAGTTGTCCCTCACGATGGAAAAGAAAACGACACAGAAAGTGTGGGTATTCGGTGCATCAGTAGCTAGCAAGCTATAGCTAGTTGAAAAGGATGGGTCGATGGAAATGGAATCAGAGGAGGCTAAGCAAAGCAAAGCAGCAGTAGTAAAGGCCAAACTAACTAAAGCAAACGACAGAGAAAGAGATTCTTTTGCATGCTTAGCTCGGCATGGGGCCCATCCACTCCAAGAATGGAACTTGTTGCTCTTAAGTGTCATTGTCTAGCCAGCTAAAAGTCCTCTTATGTAGTTTAAATTGATTGGAATGAGATGCATGGAGAACAATTGCTGATTTCATCGGGGAAAGCTATATGCATTGCCTTCTTTGTTACTTATTTAATAGATATATTTCGTTGAGATGTAGGATGTGTGCACTTGGGGTTTAGTCATACTTTTTGTTGCAACTAATAAACCACTGTTGATGAAGTGTAAACCTGAAATCATGGGAAAAATAGTGGAAAATGTCTATCCTAATTAGTTTTCCTTGTAGTATATGAGTATTGTTGATTAAGTGTGAAACTGAAATCTTTGGCAAAAGAATGTCCACTTCTGTTCCGTGCGAATAGAACAAGGTAGAAGGGCCAGGTCTACAAAAATGTAAACTGCATGTGCGTACCATAATTTTCAATAGTCATTAATTAAGTAAACAAGAAAAAAGCTAAATTTACATCTCAACCGACCATTGATGGGAAATATATATGGAGATTTGATAAATCTTGTAGAACTTATCTGAAGGAATCTGGGCCTGTTCATATGAATATTTTTTCCTATTTAGATTGATAACTAATTTCTAACATTCAAGAAGAAAATAAAATTGCTTTGAGTAACTAAGCGCAAAGTGGTCATAGGAAAATTAAATTTCTAATAGTTTTGTCCTGTAAATAATAAAGCTTCATCATTAAATTCCTATAGATGATCATAATTAGCTTCTTCCTCCCATTAACAATGAGTGTCGCATTTTTGACTAAGATTGAACTAACCTTAGTCTAAAACTGCGACACTTATTTCATTTTGAGGATTAGAACAAGCGCTATACAGCTAACTAGAGAGAAGTAAGAATGTCACAATTAGCTCTTGCTTTTCAAGTTGGATATCTTGGTGTGCAAAGTTCACGAGATATGCTTGTTGTTCGATAGTATGGGTCACACTTGCAAATAAGTGCGTGAAAAGACGTAAAGATCTGACGCATCGAAGAGCATGCATGTGTGTGTGGATCTTTGCAAAATCTCAAGCTAAACCATAGGCATGCGATGATATCTACGGTGTCAGCTCCTCTATATCTTCTTCTTTTGTACCAACACTCACACCAAACCATATTGCATGCAGCCCAGATTTCGAGGCCGGCCTACCTATGACTGTACTACGTACGGATCCCGAGAGACAAGGGAAAATCATGCGTCCTCCAGGATAGACGTGTCGATCTTGCAACAAAAGCACAAGCATATATGGAAGAAACTACAAATGGCCGGTGCTCCGATCCGACATAGCAATCTTTGGCAGGATCTTATCGCCACCCGTCTACCTGGTCGATCCATAAAGCACTCCCATCCATCCACCGATCCATCGTACGTATGTACAGCTAGCGGCGGGTGAGCAAGGGCGCCTAGCCACAGCTTTTGTGTCCTTTCCTCCGTCACCTTTGGGTCCTCTTTGATTCGCGGGATCCTCAAAACATTGGATCAGATTTCTTGAATTTTCATCATGTATATATAGACATGCCAAAATGTAGCATATGTGTATGTATGTAATAAGTATGGATGTTTTTTCTTTTGCTGGTTAATAAGTATGGATGTTATTAGTTCCATGGTTCAAGAGTGCGGATCCGGCGCACCCGAGCTTACGGTGCAATACGAAACGGAAAATCGATCGGAAGTCATTGAAAGACCTGTTTTTTCTCACCATATTCATTAGTACACATTATATACACATCTATGTTGTCCTAAATTGCTTAACATGCACGACATTTTCGGGCAACCTACAAATATCAAATGCATTCATATAACCAGTATATAACTACTCAATCACTATATGAATTTTCAAAAAAAAAAAAAAAGAACTCATGTGGTGTAGTGGACTTTGATTTCAAAATTTGTGATATGGGAAATTTACAACTTTTTTTGGTTGTGAGTTTACAGCTTTTACTGCATGTTTACAAACTTACTAAGAGTGGCACACTATATAGTTCTTTCAGCTATATATCTATGAACTGAGCAGCTAGCTGTATGCGTACATACAACTAAGCAATAGTGTGTACCTAACTTTGCCTTGATTAGAGCATGTTCCTCATCAACCTTCACTATCTAGCTGAGGTACGGTGAGTCTTTGTTCGTATCAGTTAGCCTGAATTATCGATCCATGGAGACTCTCTTTTGCTTGAAAGATAGTAGATCATCATAGCTGGCTCAATATCGATTGTTGCATTCGTGTTCCATTTTGTCACCATCATCATTTACGGTTGGTAATGGATACATGGGGTTGGGGGGGGGGTGTTCATGCCTGGAGTAGAAAGGGGGGGGGGGATGATGCCAGAAAAAAAGCTAAGATTGATGGGGAGAATTACAAGGGTTTTTATTAAACAACTAAATTTGATGTCTGACAATGAAATTGTGTGCGATCACAACTCCTTATGGCACATGATGTTTTAAAAAAAATCAATATGTGAAAATTTAGGAAAATCCTCTAGGATGGTGCCGTTAAATAAGAGACTTTTCTGTTTGCATAAACTCGCCATGGATCATTTTCCGATAAGGCATCATCATCCATCGATGGAGTGTAAAAATACTCGAGTGGATAGAGAGACTGATTATGATGATGTACATACATACAACATGGTCAGTTATCTAGCTAGCACACATGAATTAAATTAAGAACTATATATGATTTACACCTTGCATTGTCTAATAGGCATCCATCGCTTTGAATACCTAACTCTGGAAAGTAGTAGCAAATTCTAGCAATTCCGAAGGAAAGTGTATATGTATCATTAATTAATTATTTATTCGTGCAAGGTCACCCCTTTTGAAAAGATCGTGTGAGACTGTGAGGTCACTTGTCAATGATCTTGTGCATGATTCATCAGACATCCATGCTTTCCCAAATGATGTCAAAAAGCAAAGTGCAGGGTTGAATAGTTACTTTGGCATCGCTACCTTGATATATGATGCACAACCTAAAAGTTGTCTAAATATATATATGGATCATGCACGGAACTATATCACCATCAGAGTACTCCCTCCGTAAAGAAATAAATGGTGATCTAGACGATCTTACATTTCTTTACACATGGAATACTTTTTTTAGTACTTAGACAGGGTTTGATTAAATGTGTTTATTTGTCAAAAATAATAATAGTACTCCCTCCATCGGGCATCTACTTGTAAAAGAAAATGATGTCCCTAGATGTATTTTACTTTTAGATACAATTATTCTTATTCATTTCTGTGATAAGTAATTTTGAATGGAGGGAAGTATATTAGTGCGGTCTGTTTTAAGTTGTCGTTTTATGCTAGCTAGAAGCTTGGATGGTGGTACATAGGTAGGGTCCATTTAGATATGGGAGCAACCTCGATGGACGTCGTTGCCACACACGAGCAGCGAGATATCCAGAGACCAAAAAGCTAGCTTAATGCATGTTTCATATGCGTCTGCGTGACATGGTCGAATATTTATGTTGAAGGAAATCAGCATGCACTTCAATTCTTAGTCTCTAAGTAACCACCTCACCAATTGCTCTCATCCATAATAATTTGCAAAGAAAGCCATAACTTTAATGAATGAAAACCTTTTAAGGCCAACGTCATGCGCAATATATGTTGCTAGGTCGCATTATTGTACAGTATGCTTCATCTTAGGTAAGGCGTGTGTGCAAAACATTTTGACCAAACAAGTCTCCGTTGAAAAGGATCTAAAATGAACATGATACACATGAGGAATTGCATTTTGGCTCTCGGCCTCCATGGAGATTGAATTTTTGAAAAATTCAAAATTCATAAATTTTTGTTTCAGAAAAAAACTGAATTTTTTTATACAACCAAACAATGATGTGAGCCATATATTTGTAAAATTTCAGGTTGGAATACTTTGAAATGCAACCTGTAAAAAAAGACAATTTAATATTTTAAAAGGATGAATAGTATCATGTGTTAAGAAGCATCAGATTTGTCTTTTTGCGCAGCCCTCATTTCAACATATTTAGTCCTTCAAATTTACACACTTGTGCATTATACTTTAATCTATCTATGTATTTTTGCAGAATTTTCTAAAATGTAAATTTGATTTTTGCATTTGGAGGCCTTCATGGAGCTCGACCTCCAAAAGCATTTTCCACACATGTTGTGCACTATAATATTAAAGCACACGGGTAGTTCACGTCTTATCGGGTTTATATGCACATGATGAACAGTAGATTCTTAGAAATAGTAATAAAAGAAGAGACCTGCTACGCGTCGGCGGACGGATCTGTACAGAAAGATCTGCCACCTTGCGAGCCGTCTGATACTGTGACACAAGCTTTGTGTTTCTCTTCTTTAATTTCCTGCAACAATACTCTTGTTGCGAAAGCTTCTCCTTTCTAATTTCCTGCAACAATGCCTTTGTTGCCAACCCCCTTTTTCTTTAATTTTCTGCAACAATGCCTTTGTTGCGAACCCCCTTTTTCTTTAATTTCCTGCAACAAGTTCCTTGTTGCAAAACCTTTTTTTTCTTAATTTTTTGTAACAAGATCCTTGTTGTAAAAATTGCAAACACATCTCCCCCTGCATCCATTTTTTTGTAACAAGACCCTTGTTGCAAAAATTAAAACAATATCTTTGGTCGCATCACGCACTAACACAGTCGTCTTTTGCAGCCGCTGTTCTGCAACAACGTTGTTGTTGCAGAAACTTGGACGTACGGCATGGTGATGTGGCTGCTACTAGCGCTGGCGGCGCCAGAACGACAGTGAGGTTGATGGCGCTCCACACGTACGTGGCGAATCTCATCGGATCCGGTCGCCGGGAGGCGTTTGGTGGCGGAGATCCGACATGGACACGCTCACAACGACGACCTACAAGCAGGAGAGCCCGGCTTGGCTGCTGGTCGTGAGTGCTCAATCTGCAATGCACCATTTGTTTCGCTCAAGCCAACTAAAACAAGGGGTGAGTTGCACAAACTATATTAGAATAGAGATTGCTTATGAGTAGTTTGATCCAAATCAAATCCAACGGCTATGGAGGAGGTGTACACGCACATAAACATCCGTCAGTTGAGTGATATCGTTTTCCACAAAAGAAACGGTATTATATTGGCATCGAAGATGCTCCAGTGCACTCAGAGCGTGTCAATTTTCGGGGCTAAATGACATTCGAGGAGCCCGTCAAAAAAGACTATAGAGAGTGTTTGGGCACCATTTCTTGTGAGGTTATGCTATTTGGATTTTGTCAGTGCCGGTCCGGTAAAATTCGGGGCCTTGTGCAAACAAAAAATGGGTCTTATCTCACTAAAATAAACTAATGAGCAATTGTAATGTATATGATATAACGTGTTACATAATAATTGGATATATAAAAAGATGAAGATAATAAAATTGCAGTTATACGGTAGCATATATTAATTGAAGATCATACATCAGTGTTTGGCAATTAGACGAATCTCTAAATCATTTAGTTTTGTGTGTCGTGTCGGTTGACCTTCTACATTATGATCTTTGACCGAGTAGTCAAAAAACGATCTCTAACAAAGTAACGGTCCTGTCAAAAGTTAACTAGGAAATTACTAGTTAGAAAGGAGTAGGAACCGAAGTTAATCGAAAGGAGGACGCGCTACCGGCAGGCTACCTATTTACAATTTTGAAGCCGTGAAGCACCTCAAATCAGCTGGTTGTCGCCGATCAATCCAACGAGACGACCAACCTATAATTTGGGAATTGGGAGTGGAAGGCAACAAAACCAACAAAACCTAGGCAACGAAAAACAATGTTATACATATCTTGTTTGGCTATAAAGATTTGATTATAACCAGCATTATCATCTAAAAAGCTAATTACTTTTTATGTCCCAAAGCATCATTAACAAGCATGTCGGCTATAGGCATATGATGTTCATCTTTTGGAGTAACCTTATTCAAATCTCTAATATCAATACAAATTCTAATCTTACCAGTATTTTTCTTTTCCACGGGCACGATGTTAGAAACCAACTCTGCATATATACGCGGCCGAATAAACCTTGCTTCATCAACCGATCAACTTCTTCTTTGATGCGTTGATACAAATTATGATTGCAATTTCTATGAGGTTGTTTACGCGACCTAAAACCAGGTATAACAGGTAGTCTATGTTTCACTAAATCTCTACTCAAACCAGGCATCACAGTATAATTCCAAGCAAAGGAATCAACAGATTCTTAAAGTAATAAACATACCTTGCTTTTGTGATCGGCTTTCAAGTTAGCATTGATAAATATAGGCGTCGGAATGCTTCCATCACTAACATCTATTTCCTCAAGTGGATCAGCCAATGAGAATCCATGTCCAAGCTTTTCCATATCATCAAAATCTTCAATTCTTTCATGCATATCGTTGTCAGGGACGGGCCAACAAAATTGGGGGCCCTGTGCCAAACTAAAAAAATGGAGCCCCATCTCACTAAAATGAAGTAACGAGCAAATCATAATAGTGACATAATATGACCATCATCATCTTGTGCTTTTGATCTTCATCTCCAAAGCACCGGCATGATCTCCATCATCACCGACATGACACCATGATCTCCATCATCGTGTCGCCAATGAGGTTGTCGCGCCAACTATGCTTCTACCACTGTTGTAACTCATAGTGATCAAGTAAAGCAAAAAGACACAAATAATAAAAGAGAACCCTATGACTCCTGCCGGTTGTCGTACTCATCGACATGCAAGTCATGATAATTCTATACAAAACATGATCATCTCATACATCACATATATCTCATCCTGCCATTGGCCATATCGTATCACAACATACCCTGCAAAAAAGTTAGACGTCCTCTACTTGTTGTTGCATGTTTTACGTCGCTGCTATGGGTGACTAGCAAAAACCGTTCTTACCTACGCAAAGCCACAACGGTGATATTCAAGTTGCTATTTAACCTTCTACAAGATCGCCTCCGTCGAATATGATTCAAGTAAAGTGGGAGAGACAGACACCCGCCAACCATCTTTATGCAACAATTTGCATGTTAGTCGATTGAACCGGTCTCTCGTACATGGACGAATAATGTTGGTCTAGGCCGCTTCATCCCACAATACCGTCGAATCAAAATAAGACTAAGGAAGTAAGCAATCTGAACATCAACGCCCACAAACACTTTTGCGTTCTACTCGTGATGTCAAGGTTGCATGGGAAACAAAAAAATTCCTCCGCTCATCAAGATCAATACTAGGAGATGAAAATCTACGAGAGGAGATATCGTATCTACATACCCTTGTAGATTGCTAAGCAGAAACGTTAAGAGACGCGGTTCATGTAGTCGAACGTCTTCGCAATCCAATCACGATCCGTCCCATGAACTCCCGATCAAGTGCCGAAGGACGGCACCTCCACGTTCAACACACGTACGACTTGATGACGCCTTCACCTCCTTGATCCAGCGAGTGATGGTGAAGTAGTAGCCCGAGTCCTCCGGCAACACGACAGCGTGGTGAGGTGGTGGTGGTGAAAACTCAGCAGGACTTCGTCGTGCGGTTATGTGAGGAGAAGAACTACGAAAAGGTACACTAACCATTCTAATGAAAAGGGAGCTCTGTGCATTAACACTGGATTTGTTCAGTTAATATGTAAATTTCCATTTCAAATAATTGTACTATTTATTCGGTGTTACTGCAAGAGGAGTAATGGAAATTGGAGTATTACATCTGTTTAGTGTAAACAATAGTAATACAACATTACATACAACATTAGCCTACTATCATACTCCTTGGTTACAATTTCCAGAAAATTAATCCTTGCAGTGGGCTGGGATTGATCCTTTTCTATTTTTTCTTGGTTAAAATTTTCACACACTTGGAGTACCCTGTTACAGTTTCTTGGTTAAAATTAATCCTTGCCCTGGGCTGGGATTGAACCTAAATACTCAACCGTCTCCGATTTGCTTATGGGCCTGTTTGGAACCATTCAGATTATATAATTCAATTTTTATAATCTATTTTGTCTTCAAACAGGACAGATTATGGTGTAGATTATAAAAAACTAGATGGACATATTATTAAAAACTCACAATCTATTCTACCCGAGCTAAAATTAGATTATGGATTGCTAATGATCCATTACCCTTATAAAGTTGGAGATACTTACATTCCTGCCACCGTCACCCTCCTCTTCTAAAAAAACAGAGGGCGGACAGATCATTATGTAATGTAAAATTTGAATTACAGTTTATATAATCTAGTCTCCAAACATATCCATAATCCAGATTATATAATCTATCTTCATAATCCAGATTATCATAATCTATTATGGTTCCAAACAGCCACTCAGTCCCTAGGATTCTCCCCTTTGTTCAAGAGGTGAACATTTACTCCTGAAGATTTTTGAAGCTCCTAAAGATGCGCCTGCTGCATCGATTTTCGTTGCAAGAGCAAGACACAATCTGGGGGGGTTCTGTTTACTCCAACACTGATTTTCGTTGCAAGACACAATCTGCATGCTTCTGTTTAGCACAGCCACAAATTTGGACACATCCAGAATCAGAGCAATTTAACATCGTGTGTGCGTCGTTGTGCATGCAATAGCGTCTGATGCAGGTCCCCTCTTAGGCTTCCAACCAATTCGGAGCCGCCTCAATCGGAGCTCACGTGCCCATGCCATGGAGCCCTCCTCGAGGCCATCCTACATTCCTTGAAAACATGATGATATGCCAAAACTACCACAAAATTTGACATACCCGAAATCAGTGCAACTTAGGACGCGTTTGGTTTTTGCTCAGGTAACGTAATGGCTTTCGGAATGGGGAAGCGCTGCTTCCGATTCTTTTTTATGGGATGCTCGCTTTGTTTGGTTCGTTCGATTTCGTCTGGTTTGCTAATCACCTTGCGTTCGGCGAGTTTCGACTTTGCGAAGCGGCATATCGAAAACTGTTTCGACTTTGCGAAGCGGCATATCGAAAACTGTTTCGACTTTGTGAAGCGGCATATCGAAAACTGTTTGTGCCGAAAACGTCATACCCGAACCAAATGCAATCTACTGTTTCAGAAAGCGTAGGGATCGGAAATCGCTACACTTTTGCTGAACGAAACATCAACTTCGTGCCTATGTCGTCTTTAGACATTCAGACGCGTTCCAAGAGAGTGGGGAACTTTCTAGCGGGAAAACGTATGGTCATGGAGGCACGAAACAAGACTGAGGGAGGGAGGGACAGAGACTTACCGTTCTGAGAAATGGTTTATTTCTCGTAAATGCAACTTAATATGTTTTTCGGCAAATTGTCACACAATATTTTTTTACCGTTCTGAGAATGGTTTATTTATCGTAAATGCAACTTAATATGTTTTTCTGTAAAATGTCAATTGTTAAAAAATGTTTGTGTAAAAAATATAAAAACAATATTGGAATTTGTAAATTCTCACGTTTAGAAAATTTTCCAAACTCTTATAAAAAATTATATTTTTTATGAAAATTGTTCAATTTTTAAAATTACGTTTACATTTTGGAAAATACCAAATTGAAGAACATTCTTTATATTTTTTAGAACATTTATTAAAATTATTGATCATTGTTTAAATTCACAACATTTTTAAATTCGGCAACAGTTTTTATAAAAATATATATTTTATAAAAATGCACGATTTAAAAAAAAAGTGAATTTAGAAACGTTTTGAAAAAATTAAACGATGAAAAGAAATTCAGTAGCTGTTCATCGGGGCATTGCTACGCGTGAGTCAAGGAACTTATCAGTCGCCTCGCGAGTCGTCCGATCTGTTGATGGAGTTTTCTGTATCGTTCCTTTTTTTTTTCTATAAGAAGACTCTTGTTGCGTGTATTTCTGCAATAAGATCTTTATTGTAAAGTTTTCTCTTTTTTAATTTTCTATAACATGACCTATGTCGCACAATCTTTTCTTCTCTATTTTTATTCTACTTTCTGCAAGAAGACTCTTGTTTCAAAAATTGCAATAACATGCTCATCGCATCTTATTTTCTACAAAAAAAACTCATGTTACCTTATTTTTTTGCAAAAAACATCTCCAGCCACTTGCGCGGTCATTGTTCGTTGCCACCATGCTGTAACAATTAGGATGAGAGACCATTCTAGTGAAGCCGACCGAGAAACCATTAGAAACCAAACCCAGAAACGGAAATTGTTATTTTATAGGGCTGAAAAAACTGGAGAGTTTTTTATTTTATTTGAGCAGTATAAAAAAAAGTGGAGAGTGATCGGTAAGCCATGCACAGTGGGCGATTGGGCCAGGCCCAGGAAGGCAGCCTCCTGTGCGTCTCCCTAGGAATTTGACGCAGTTGGCGTCATATAGTGATTTCCCAGCCGCCGCCGTCACTGCTTCCACCCCATCCTCCCCCAGCCGAGCTCGGAGCTTCCGTTCGCCGCCGCAATCCCTCCCGGCCCCCAGTTTCCCTCCTCGATCCTCCAGCGGCTGGACTGTTCGCGCTCATCGGGCGACCCCCCCTCGCCGGCGACGCGCGGTGGAGCAGGTCAGCACGGAGGCAATCGCTGCCAGGGCTGTGGATTTCATCTATCAGGCATCCCGTGTGGATTTCATTAGGTACGTACTGTACGTCCCTAGCGGATTTGGCCAAGACTGTGTTCTGTCAGGCGCGAAACACAAGGATTAGGTTCAGTTCGGGATTGGAATTCACAATGTCAGATAGTCGTATGTCGGATGATGTATCTATACTGCATATGATTTCCTTTCTTTTTTAATCTGTTTTAGATTTAGATTAGGAAGCTCATGCATTTTGCTTCCTTCCCCGCGGTTGAGATTACAGTGCTAGGTCAGTGCACGGCGCATCCTTCACTTTTCAATGTGGTGACGGATGCTCTATGTTTCAATTTTTTCACATGAATCATGCACAAGACTCTCTGATGCATCGCAGATCTTTCTGGAAATGATTAACATGCTATTGTCGATCAGGGTTTCCGCCGTACATGTCACCCCTTATCTTTATTTTGGTGCTGGAATTCTAAAAATGACCATGCGTTTTTATGCTTACAGAGGCCTAGTCATAACAAACAAGCTACAGTACATGTCCATTTCCTTGGAAAAACGATGTGATTGTGTTATTTACAATCTCATATTTATTAATTTGTACTTCGAAAGTGTTTTTTCACACAAGAAGTTATGTACCGGGTGAACAGCACTATGCATATTGCAGTCTCATGCGTCTGAACAAGTACAATACTGAGCACTAGGGTGCCCAGTTGTATTTACTACTCCCTCTTATCACTTTTATAAGACATTTATACAATTCAGACATCACTCAAAACAGCTCAATGTCAGCTATCTAAAACTTCTAATAAAAAGGAACAGAGTAGTAGTTTACAGTCTTGTACAAATGCTAAAACAGCACCAGTACTTCTCTTATATGTGAAGACCATAACACCAGACGCCAAACGTGACTCCCTCATTTTGCATTTTATCAGCTCCCTCCCTGTGTGCTAGCTAGATGGCATCGTCCACTCTAAAACCAGGTGTGCCTATCACTCTGCAAGAGCTAGAGCCATCCTCGGAGATCTTCAAGCAAGGGGCTTCCCTCCGAGTAACAGGAATGTACGTATGAGTGAGCAGATGCTTCCCCCTAAGACTATTACCACTCCGTCCTATAATATAAGAGCGTTTTTGACACTACGCTAGTGTAACTAACGCTCTTATATTATGTGACGGAGGGAGTAGCTTCTAACCGTGCTAACCTTATCGGCTTGCAATTCTCTAGTCTCCAGTCATACGACGTCGACTCTGCGGTTGCCGTTATTCAGGACGGCAGCGCAATGCTGAAGGTCGACACCCAGCACCTAAGGGACATCAGTTTCCGCAGCGGCTCTATGTTCCAGTTCATCGGCGAACTCCTGATCCGGCCAGACGATGACGTAATTCTCTGTCCTCGTCCAGCTTTTGGCAGTCTGGTTATCTGGTATCAGTTGAACAATGCTGCATCAAATTTGTTGCTTACATCCTGCAGGTGATTCTGCAAGCACGTGTGGGCAGAAACGTTGATGGCCTTGACCTGAACCTTTACCAGCAGTCTTTGATCATCCGGCGGCAGCATGAAGCCAGACTGCTGAGCTCCAGGAGGGCATGATCCAAAGCTGTGAACCAGGCTCATGCCTCTTTAGTTCAGTTACTCTGTAGTATGGAGCACAGGGGGACATAATCACCTTACTCTTGATGATCATGCGCTTCAGTTTGTTAGATGGGTGCAAACCTGCAAAGTAGTACGAGTAGTTGTTAACTGAATTTTCTGAGCACTGATTATTCTCCAAGCCTTTTTATGCTATCACAGCCCCAGGAGCTCTTATTATCTGAGAGTCTATATATCTGTTTTACACTGTTTTGTGGGCTGGCAAGGGTATTTCCTTTGCAGCGGCGGTGTTGTTTGACAGGTGTAGCTGCAGGGTGATATCCTATCATTGTGAACAACTGGAGTGTTCTCCCTGTACGACATCACCTTCTCTTTTACATGTTGTGACAATAGATGCTCTGCAGTTTGGTCCTGAATTTTATGAACAGAGCAGCTACAGTACACCACTACATTACTTAAAAAATCTATCATGCGTTGGCGAGTCAGGAAGGCCCTGCGCTATGGCGGCTTCATTGACACGCCACGGCCAGTGCTCGAGGAAGGGGCAAGAGCGGTGCCGGTCTGCGGCGTGGCCAAGGATTTACTGGGTTGTAGGGCCCGCCGGTTGGTACGCATGCATCAACCCTTCAGCAGATTGCACACTAGTTTTATTTAGCCCAATCTGTAACTCTAGCCTGTAGATGGCTTGGTTTTGTTTGCAACTGGAAAGCATTACATATGAATACAGACTACACCAGTACTCACTGGTGAATGGCACTTCATCTGGCATTTCATCTGACGAAGCAACCATACAGCTCAGTTAGAAGTTTCTGAATTAAGCTTCTCAGAGAAGGCGAGATAGAATCTGAATCTGGAGTTGCATCTAACAAACTTTGTACGGTCTTTGATTTTGTTTTGTTTTGTTTGCAGCTGCAAGTGAGGAAAACACTTTATAAATATGATGGACACAGTTCAAAATTTTGAATTATGCTTCATCGCACGAAGCCCACAAAGGTCAGGTCAGTTCAAAATTCTGAATTATGCTTCTCAAACGAGACGATACAAAGCTCAAATTTGGAGTTAAGACATCAAGTTTCTGATTGCAATTTCGGGTGAGGGAAACAGTGCATAGATAAATACAAACACATTTTGCAAATGGATATAATTATTTCATTACAACCAAATTGAATAGCGAAAATCAAAGTCAAAGCAACGGTTCGAGCGAGCTCTTCATCCGAACTTCAAGACCTTCCCACGATGGGATCACTCCACTCCACAAAATTAACCAAACTGTGTTTTCCCTTCTCATCCATCTTCTACCCTGTCGATCCTTCTCTGGATCAATGGTCGGTCGGCAGATGCTCTTCTAGAACTGACATGTCCTTTGCCTGTTCAACTCTTTCGTAGAAAAGAATGTATGCCTGACACTCCAGTACCTCTTCTAATGATACTTCTGTGATGCTCTCGTCGCTTGCATGGAACCATGTGGGAGTGCCACGGCTCTCCTGCTCCTGGCATCCAATCTGGCTTGTTCTCACATAAGCAAAATTGTGTCCTTCACGCAAGGTTGTTCCACTGTGTACAATGACAGCAACCAGACGATATTTGTACTCGTCGTCCTCCAGATGCCTGAAAATTAGAGGATGAATATTGGTTAGATTTTGTTTTTCTTAAATCGGAACCATCAACGATATATGTTATGACCACTGAGATAATCCGAGATATGATATTTAAAGAGGCTAATATATTAGTAGCTATATTAAACAGAGCAAAAGTGTCAAGTGTCAATACCCTGGGTCCATAAACTTTGTTATATCAAGTGTATCCTGAAAGCTCACATGTTCTTCCAACTTGTCTGGATTTTCAGGGTGGGAATAGCCGAATCTCTTCAGCTGAATTGTTAGTATAGGTGCAGCGTTGCTAATGCGATATTTTACTCTTGCAGCTCTGTATATCTTCTCTTCCTCTTTCTGTTTTTTATTGCTCTCTTCCATTTGATTTGAGTTGCCATCAAGCATAGGTAGCTTTCCGCTGTTCACATTCGGTGTTCTTGTTTGTTTGTCAGCTTGATGGCTGGATTCCCCCTTTTCGTATGTTTTGTTCTCCGACTGTTCAAGTTGGCCATCATAGTCTGCTGTATCTTCTTGGTTCAAAGATGCATTTCCAGAAGCAGCAGCATCAGAACAGTCCATACAGTGCCAATCATTGATCACCCCTGTGGAATATAAATCCAAACAATCCTCGATTGATGCATGCTTCTTTGGTGGTATTGCCAGACTGAGATCAAGGTTCTCGGCACTAACTGATGTGTGCTCACATGTTTTGCTGGAGACATGTTTAACGACCTGGCTACGAAAGAGAGACTCAACCATTGTAGGTTCGTCACTATTCAACCCATCTAGCAAGGAACCAAGCATGTTATTGCTGTCTTCCATCATGCCAGGTCTGAAATCTGCATTCCTTGAGCACATATGTGAGAAGAGCTTCTCTGGCGCCAGCGCATCTCTTGCGTAATTGGTATTGGTTGTCATGTTGAACAGAGTCCGCAGTTCCTGACCAAGATTCCCTATGAGAGCATTCGGTCGTAACATCCTTGCACGCAGCTTATCAAGTGCAAGGAGACTCTGCAACACTGCATTGAAGTAACATGTGTTCCCGTAATTCCGCATTCCTCTGACCCTCACATTGTTGCCTTGCCCATTCTGACGACCAGCCGTATCTGGGCTTAGCATTTCAGCCCCCCCAGTCCTCCTCTCCTCTGTATCAATTTGCTGCATCTCTGGTCTCTCTATGTCAGCTTCCTCCCTTTCTTCCTTTGGTCCTGTTGCACAGGTCTGCTGTGCGCACTGAACGCTGCTATTTCGAACAGTGTCATCCGGAGGTGGTGTTCCAGGGGCATCATTTGCATACACATCTTCAACTGGCCATAATTTGCTCTTGTCTATTCCACAATGCCATAGCAATGCCCAGATATGGGTTATGAATTCCCCTCCCGACTTGAGGCACATCTTGTGTACCTCCGCGTTCCATGTTGGGGCAATGTGCACTAGTAACTCTGCCCATACCCCGGACAGGATCTCCCAGCATTCTTCTTGAGACTCTAGATCAATCAGTTCCTTGCCCAGCTTTGCACCCAGTCGCACAACATCTTCACTCTTCATGACAGCATCAAAATCTTGGATGGCCTTCCCTGCTTCTTCCATCAGTTTGTCATACCTGCTTTGTAATGAGTCGCAGCTTTTAAGAATATCATCACGGGCGCGTGTCACGGTTTCTTGTAAGACCATGTTGGGTACGTAAAAGCTGTCAGGGATCAGGTCAGGCTTTGAAACTAGCAGATATGCACAGTACCGCGACAAGCTATTCGCGGTGACATACATTTGCTGGAGCTTGTCATACAACTTCTGTTTCGTCTTGTCGTCCACATCAACAAGATATGGTTTCGATGAGCAGAAACTTGTAAAGTATGACAAGAGTGAGCTCAGGAACCCATGTTTGCTTAGGTCGACCTTGTGGTCTTTAGCAATCTTCATCTCGCAGAGGCTGGTTGCAATGTGCCACACCAGAATTACATGTGAGCATGTGGGCAATTTATAGCAGGCCCAATCGTACCGCTTCGTTTGCTTACCGTCAGCTTCCGGCAGTGATGTTAATGTGATGACCTTGGGCTGAAGCTGACCTTGCTCCTCATGAGTTCTGTTAGGATTGTCAGGAGAGCTGAGCTGCTCTAGGCTTGCACGAAGCTTTTCTAGTACTGCTAGCCTGACACATCCCGGCACATCAATGGCACTGTGGAGTGTTGCTCCATCGTCCTTCTTTGGAACCATTCCTGTGGTTATGTAGTGGAGAAAATTCCAAAATCTTGGTCTGTCATCGTATGACTCCAAGAAGACATACTGGTCAATATGTCCATGCCATTGCTTACTAGTTATCCTAGATCTGAAAAAGGATGGTATTATGCGCTCCATACACTTGTTCTCTTTCTTCTGCTGTGCATAGCTGCAGACAAGGAGTAAACTAGTCCAGTTTGAGACTAAGTAGCTGACCATCTCCCAGATCTCTTTGAACAGCATAAAAAACAAGAATACCCAGGTGATGATCACGTCAACATTGAACCCATGCACCACACGAGCCTGATCATTCTTCAGGGGCTTATAGACCTTACGGATGTCCACAGCAAGCCAGCAGACAACACCGAAGTTGACCGTGGAGAGAAGCAGATTTGAGAAAAGAGAAGGGAACCCATGCCAGAAGACCATAGGGTAGCGGGTGTTGAAGTAGTCGTTTACGAAGGAAAGTTGCAGCTCCATGATCCTGAACGCGCGGTCAGTGTTATCCTTGAGGCTAGTGTTCTCCTTGAGGATCTGAGCCTTAACTAGCTTTCGGTTGATGGCGAAGATTTCTTCTGGCAACGTCACATCCTCCAGCCTACACCGAAGCAGTCTGGACAAGGCGAAGGCTAGGCAGAGATCCTGCAAGTCATTCTCCTGATTGTTGTCCTTGCATAACAGGGCATTGCTGCATCCCCAGATCTTTTCTAGGGTGACCAGCGTTAATCTCTCTTGACGCTGACGATGACCACGCCTAGCTTGCTGGACATTCTGGGCAGTATCGATGTGCATGACATACCGAGGCTTCTCAAATTTGATGCTCTGTTGGGTTTCTCCATAGACCAAGTATTTGTATCCTAGCATACTCTTTGGGTCGCACTCCTCAGGTTTCCAGGCACGCATGTGCTCTGTAACAACCTCTGAACTCTTGCCATGCCAGACAGAACGGACTGTCAGACTATGCGCATAGAATCTGTACCCGCTCCTGAGTATCTGCAGAGCCAAAAGCAACCAGAGTGGAACCGCGACCCTTGAGTTGAGCGACAAATTCAAAAAGGCTGATCCCAGAAGTTTCACCACGTTCCTCCACTCCATGAAACGTCGCCCATGGTGGTCATGAACACCATAGCCAGAAATGAAATCGATATTGTAACGAAAACTAACAAGCACAAGGCCCCAAACCGGGAACAACTGATTTTTGAACTTCATTGCTCGCATGGCCCCCAGCAGGTATATGACAATGGCGTCAGAGATGGCATCCAAGATGCTAAAGATAGCTGCTAACTTTGTGTTGTGGATGGTGCGGCGGAAGACGTCCATGATAAACATCACAAAGAACATGACTGTGACCAGGACCACAAGAAACTCGATCCGAAACAGGACGTATGTATCCTTGTTCAGCATGACGAATAGGGATGACACAACATCACGGAATTCTTGGACACCCATGGTTTGCCCAGCTTGCCTGCGCTCGTTCTGATTCTACCCGATCCTGCAAGATCAATGCGTCAAAGATATTCACAACCAAAGACTTCAAGAAAATGGACTTTGGACAAATGTGGTTGTAGAAAGAGCGGACTAGCTTATTTAGTCCTCCTAGCTTTCCACAAAATATCCAAAGCCTAAACAAAGAGGGTAGTGCCCAAATCTTATGTTCCAGCCAAAGCTTGGAGTCGGGTGATGGTGTTTCAGCTACCAATGGGAAGGGTTGTCAGAGAATGGCAACCATTTGAAAAAATATCAAATTGGCAGACTAGATTTTGGCCAAGATCCAGGAGATAGTCCTAGGAATCCTGTTCTGTTCTCTGCAATGATAGCCACTCATGCTTCCCAACCTCCTTGTCAACACCATCTCGGTGATCTGGGTTTGAATTTCTCTATTTTTATCTTTGAAACTAGATTCGTCCATGCCTAACCTTTAGCCATGGAATCAAATCGGAGTTGATTAAATAAATTGAGGTTGAAATTTCCTAGCGATATTCAGCTGTCATTGTTGAGTTAGTGACCCACCATTGGAAATTTAGTGATTTAGCTATTGATTGTAGCGTGCCAAGTTGATGATTCTATCTTCAAAAAGTTTTATAGGAATACACGACCAGGAACTCCCGTTGAGGAAATTACAGAAAACAACAATATCACATAATCACCATCTTTGCCAATTTTGACACACAAAGACCACTTCAGGGGGCATTAAAGTAACACATAGCACTGATTCATTGCTAAAAATTGCTTTAACAGTGTTTGCCCAGTGGGACCCATTTGTAATGCTGAGGTGGCCGTAAATGTGCACAATGTGTTCGTGTGGATGTAGAACCTATTTGTCATCTCTATCTTCCCCTTTTCTCTCTCTAGATAGCACCTCATAGATGACAATCGATTCATCAACGAGGAAACATTGCACAACTTGGATTGGACAAAGAGTGTGGGCCATGTGTCCCCCCGACGCCGGCATCACATCTTGACCATGGCCGTGTTCCCAGCCGTGTCCCCGCCGTCCACACCTGGTCACATGACACCTCTCATGGCCGAAGACGCCTCGTTGTCTATGTGTCATTCATCCCTCACTCCTCTACACCAATGCCATGGTGCCCGCCAGAGAGCCAACCAGGCGGACCACCTTCTAGGACCACCGCCCCGACATACACACCGCGAGACAACGTCTACCGCCTGCTTCACAGTGCACAAACCTCGGTAGGAGAAGCCCGGCATCAGCCATTGAGCCATGGTCAGGGCCGCCAGTGTCAGGGCACCACGCTTGTAATCCCTGCCAATCCCAGTGGATCGTGGGAATATGACTCGGTGACTGCCGACGACCATTGTTGAGCTACCAACTCAGATAACACCAAGTCCGAGGCTCGGAGCACCGATCCAACTGTCGGCACACCGATGTCCCATCCACCACCACCACAGACCTTTACCGACGCCATAACGTGAGACCGCCTCTCCAACCGGACCTCATGCATCCACCTTGGCCAAGCCGGCGGCGACCTAACCTCGCACAAGGAGTAACAAACCCCAGCCAGGAGGATCATGTCAAACTCCTGTCCAGTGGCCCATACACGTCGCAGACCTATTGCTAGCACCCGCACCCGATGAAGGCGAAGGCCGGCCCCAAGCACGGGGCTGCATAAGGCAGCTGACTAATCCGACCACTTAGCAATTGCTCCGGGGACTCCGCCCACCTTGACTCTGGCCTCGTGCGACGCCGCATCTCCGCCGACCACGCCTCGACCTCCACCAACTGACCCCATCCTCGCCTCCACGCCCGCAGGAAGACCTGCAAAACAACCACAGGTCGCCGGCCACCGGCCCCGAGCCCCAGCCAGCCAGAACAGCCGACCATCGGCCGAGCCAACCGAGCCCCACGCCAGCCCGCGCGCGGCACCTATGGCCTCTCCAATGGAAGCTCAGATCTGCCGGGGCATCCCCCCCGGCAACCACTCCAGAAAGGAGCAGCGCTCGTAGGGCACACCACCCCTGAAGCCGCCTAGCAGCCCTTCACGGTCCACACCGCCTCCGCCAGCATTCGCCATCGACGTGGAAGCTGCCGGCCCCACGCCGCCATAGCGCTACGCCTCTGGCCGTGGGGGCCACCTCTAGACCGCCCGCCTCATAGGAGGGGAGACAGGGCCCCGCTGCCGCCGACACCGGCCGGCCGTTGCCCGGTGGTGTCCTTTGGCGGCGGTGTAGGGAGGAGCCGGTGTAGGACCCAACAACAGCGCAGGTAGGTTTTTGTCCCCCCTCGCACGCGGGAGCGGGCCAGGCGAGATCCCCTTTTCGAGGCCGCAAGGGTTCCAGTCAACGTTGATATGATTAGTGGGGCTAATGTTCGCTGTTAAGTTTATCTCTGGACGTTGGTCTTGGTCTCTCAGTGATATATTATGGAGATGGTTGACCCCCGAAGACCTTTTTTTTAGTTTTATTCGAGTCTTAGCAAAATCGCTCTCTTAAGATGGGTTGAAGTGTTCGCGGAAGTTTGGGGATCATGCAAAAAATATACACAACGATCCCATGTGTCTTATCGAAAATGGGTTAAAACCTTACTCAAAGGAGACAGTTGTTGGAACACTTGATTGGGTCACCGGAGTTCCGTGAGTGGTAACGGTCACATACAGCTAGGTGGTATAACCCGCCCTTCTTCTTCCTCCAACCTAAATCCTTGACTTGAGCTTCTCCACCATTGCCGAACCCTAAAACCTCGATTGCTCTTCATTCCTCCACTCAAACTCCACCAAACATTGAGAACTAAAAGAGAATCACCCGATCTACTTCCATCAAACCAATCTGTGATCCCCGTACTTGTTTATCACCAACACTAGTTATTATTGGGGATTTGGGACTCTTAGGCGGTAGGGGTCAAGGTCCAGAAGCTTCTTGCATGTGGTGTGCTCCAGGAATTTGTAAGGTATGGTGGTTGCCTTCAAGACCGACCACGAGTGATCTGACACTCATTCATCGGTGTGGCTCAAAGGGAGACTAGGCTGAGCCACTTAGTGACTTTCGGGAGATTTGGCTTTTGCACCTCTCCAGGATATTAGCATTTCCTCAAGATTGTGAACTTTGGGATACATCCGTGTCACCGACTTGTGTGGTTATCCTTTCTGTACAGTTAGTTTGCTTGCTAGCTAGCTTGTTCCCCTTAATTATGTAGTGTATTAACTTGCTATATAGGTTGTTTTCACCGTACATTGCACATTTAGAGAACTCACTTTATCCCCCCCCCCCCCCCCCCCCCCCCCCAGTCGACCTCTCGGTCATCTCATGCGTGGTGTTTGGCACATGAGACATGAGTTTGGCACCTGTAAGAGTGAAGGTGGAAACTGATTGCCCTATGTGTAGCGAGTGTGATAAGTACGGAGGCCACTTCTTCTTCTTTGGAACATCCGAAATGATCTTATTTTTTGGCGCAAGGCTATCAAGCATCCAACTGACACTATCTATCGCGTACTACTTTTGCTGCAGCAACGGAGGCTTCTTTGGACAAACAAGACGCGTGATCTCTTCTGCTCCATCATCAGCTGCTACCGCCGTCCTCATCTGATTAGTGTCAAGAGTGGATTTTATTCTGTTTCTTTCTCTTGTCTCTCCACTGTAAGTGTCACTAGTTGTCCGGTTGCATCTGTGCTACCTTATGACTCTGGAGGGAGTGACTTCGTCTTTCTTCGAGCTGTTACTCCTGTAAGCTGCAAATGGTGGTTACTTTGGTTGGCAAGTTGCAGCGCACCTTTCGACTTGCTCATCCAGGCTTGTCAGAGTTGGCTCCTTGTTCTAGCTACAGGGATCCTGGTGTTTGACTTTTGAGATGTGTTGTCATGTCTTCTTCTTGTTTTATGCTTAGTGGGAGTTCCCTGTTCTGGTTGGTATCTTAGTTTTCTTCAGGGAGTTAACTGTCGTGCTGTTTCTGTGAACTGGGTGCAGCTCCATTTATCCATGGCTTAGCTTCTATATAATCGAGCATCATCTGTGGTGCCTCTGTGTTTTTCTTTTTTTGGGTGCAAACTGGTAACCCCATTGACATGCTATGTTTTGGCTTTAGTGATAAAAGCAGGGCCTGATGGCCTTATATTCCAAAAATCCAGTTACACAGAACCCCTAGAAATTGCGGCTAGGTTAGCAAAGAACCACGGGTTCTGGCATTTTTGATAGAGACTCACTAGTCCGAGGAAGTTCATGACTGGCAGATATAGCAGTGATGCTTGTGGGCAGCGATTTAGCTGTGCCTTGAGATTAATGGAGTAGATGATGTTCCATCTCAGTAGCAACAGGAACGGAGAAGGTGTGGGTGTTGCTGTGATTAATCAGTGTGATGCTAGAGGTGGATATCTCCTTAATTAGCAGTTTGAGCTTTCTTTTTGACATGTATTAGCAGTTTGAGCTTTCTTTTTGACATGTATTAGCAGTTTTAGTTGATGGCTAATATGGAGGCAAGCCCAAAATCCCTAGCACACAAATGTTGCAATCATGCAAGGCACACACACGCAACAGTACTAAGCTGTACTCCTATGTCAAAAGGGTGAGCAGTGTATACCTGGATTCAGTAGCTAGCTCCTCGTGGGCGATGCCCGGAGGGAACAGACTCCAGGAGTACGAGGGTGGTGTCTGTCTGGCTCAACGGAGAGGACATATTTGTACCATTTGCCCTGTAAAAAATGCCATTGTTTGATGATCGAATTGAATTGGGGTGACAAGCTAAACAGCAACCTCTGCCATGGTAGTATAAAAACAGCTACTCCTACAGCATTCTTTAAAGTAAAGAAAAAAAAGGAGGGTCAAACTTCACACTGCTGGATCAACTAAAAAAATGTGGGCTAAAAGTTAAAACCATAACGACAACAGGCACACACTTCCGGATTAACCAAAAAATGTGGGTTGAAGTAACATAATAGCGCAGTCAACTAGCAGTCCCAGAAGAAATTATATAGCGCGCGGTACACAGTGGGAACTGCAACGTCTGTATGTAGTCTTAGGTTCCAGGAATCTCTTGAGATCCACGAGAGATATAAAACAGAGAGAGTATTTCATACATTGTCTTCTCATCACTTGGTCAGACATAGTCATGTAGGCCAGCTAATTTGACTTGGCATATGCCATCAGGATTGGGGCAACTAGCCCCCTGACCACACAATGCATATGCAACACGGTTTTCTTTTACCATTTCTTTTTTACATGATTGTAATAATTTGTTGGAAGAGGTAAAAGCACCCGATGTCCAGGAATTTGCACTCCATGATGATTTAGTCCACAAGTGGACTCCGCCACCTACAAACTTGCAACCCAGGTGCAAAAAAAGCTCCAAGCCAATCATGAGCTGATATGTGGTGCTGCAATTTGTGCTGAAAACACAACATGGTGTTTTCTGCCAAATGTGCAGTGCCACATGTCGGCTCAAAATTGGCTTTGTTTTTTTTTTTTTTTTTTTGCATTTGGGATGTAAGTTTGTGGGTGGTGGAGTCCACTTTTACAACTTTGTGGACCAAATCATCACAGACGATCCAAGTTCCTGGACCTCCTATGCTTTTAATTCAATGTGACTTTGATGATAATGAAACCTTGGCTAGAAAGGATCAATTATATTCTCATCTCCAATTTGTTTGCTATGCTAATTGTGTATATGATTGCTATGATATGGAACAAATAAAATAATTTGTTGCTTTAAAGGGTGCTTATGAAACTGAATCTTTGTTTGAAAAGTATGGAAACTGTGATGATGCACTTTGCAGATCTGAAAATTATGTTATACTTAAATATTGTTATGAAAATTATAAGTACAATGCGGATATTGGTGAATTTATTGAGAGAATGTTTGCAGCCCTGGAAGAGATTAATATTTCGTAGGCTCCTATGGAAGAAGAAATTGATGAAATTATGAGATAATTAGATGAAAAAGACGAGGATGAGAGCGAAGAACAAAGGGAGAAAGAGCGAATTGATCACCCGCGCCCACCTTCTAATGAGAGCAACTCTTCAACTTATAAATTATTTAATTTTCCTTTGTGCTTACCGAAGGATGAATGATATGATCCCTTGGATTCGCTTGAAATATCTCATTTGATGAATTTGATGCTTCCTATGCTCATGGCCATGATGCCAATATGAATTATGCTTATGGAGATGAACTTGCTATAGTTCCTTATGTTAAGCATGAAATTGTTGCTATTGCAACCACACACGATAGTCCTATTATCTTTTGAATTCTCCCAACTACACTATATCGGAGAAGATGGTTCTTATTGAGAATTCTATTGATTGGTTGCGTTTTATCATTGCACATGATGATTTTGATGGATATAATATGCATGTGCTTGCCGCTTCTACTTGTAATTATTATGACAGAGGAACCACATCTTCGCTTCTATATTTCTAATATGATAAAATTGCAATAAACTACTTATGCTATGTATTGACTTCTACATTGTGTGAATGAATTGTTCTTTTATGTCATGCCAATGCATAAGAAGAAAGTTAGAGTTCGTTATTATGTCACTTTGTGTTCACTACTGAATTGCAAATCATTGTTAATTAAAATGGGATTTAATATACTTTGGGATCCTGGTGGATCAATTACTTGAGCACTTAATGCCTAGTTTAATGACTTTAAAGAAAGTGTTGCGTGGGAGACAACCCTAAAGTTTTAGGGAGTCATTTTCTTCTGTTACATGCTGTAAAAAATATATAACATAAAGTGGATAATTTAAACTTTTTTCTAAAATAAAGGTAAAAGTGAGACGAATGAGCAATGTGGAAGTGGTGGCTAGCCTTGAACTTTGTTCATGCCTATGGAAACTATGTGAATCTTGAGTAGAGGAACTTTTCAATAAAATTAATTATCCCCTTGAACAAATCTAATGTATTATAAAAATAATGTGCCAATATTTATCGCTGGGGTGTTTAAATTGCTTGTTTGATATGTGTTGTGGAGAAACATAAACTTTTTCTGTAATGTTTGAGTTATCATATTTTAATGGAACATAAAAATTTATGAAATATTTACTCAATACAATTATGCAAATCTTTTATTGTGACCTAATTTTTCAGAATTTTTAGAATTATAGAAGTATATTTTTCATCTGCATCATTATAAACTGTCTTGTTTTCACAGATTACCGTTATACTTTCTTTATCTCATTATGTTTGAAATCTTATTAAGGACCATTGATGTGGGAGTCATATAATTATGATAGCATATAGTAGGTTATGTTTAATTATAATTATACAATATTGTTGTAGAAATACATGATGGGATTTGATTTTATATATAGTAACACTAAAAAAAGTTCTATTGAGTTGTCTGTGGATAATATGAGCAGCAAAAGATTCACAAGATGTAGCTACTATCGCAGAATCAATTCCATATTTTGCGCTAAGCTTTGTGAAAAACATATGTTTCTACAAAATAATAATAAAAATCATATTCATAATTTATACCTAACTATTTACTTGTGTCGACCTCCCAATGTTCAGAGTTGTGTTTAGTTCTTTCAATAAGATCCCATTTGGATTTGATACTTCTTTTTGAGAAAGAACTAGCAAAAGAAGAATCAAGGATTGTTTTATCACGAAGGGAAAGCCAAGCATAAAAGTTTTGAATAATCATATCTCTTGAGAGCTCATGATTGGGGCATTTGAGCATCATGTCATTAAGCCCCCCACAAGCTTGACCGATACTTTCTCTTACACGTAGCCAGAAATTCTTGATAAACTTCCGATCACGAACAACCATGCACATAGGATAAAATTTCGGATGGAATTCCACCTCCACTCGGTTTCAGTCCCATGAATAAGAATCATCCAATAGCCTATATCATGCCAATGCTTTTCCATCCAAAGATAAAGGAAATAATTTCTTCTTAACTTCATCCGTCGACAAACTTGCAAGCTTGAATTATTCACAGATTTCATCCAAATAGATTAAGTGCATATCATGATTTATTGTTTCATCTCCTGCATAAGGATTAGCGTGCAATTTTTCTAAGATACAAAGAGATATTTTATAACAAATATTTTCAGTGGGTTGAGGCTCAACTCTTTCCACTTGTGCTAGAGGAGAAGATACCCTAAACAAGCCTATTAAAGGATTACCTTCCGTTGTAATGAGCAAAGATACAATTCAACATGTAGTATATATGTTCCCTTACGAAGAGCACTTTGCTCTCCAGCAGTGGCGCTAGAAAAGATTCTTGATGACCCACAAGTGTAGGAGATCAATGATTGTGTTTTCGATAAGTAAGAGTGTCGAACCCAACGAGTAGTAGAAGGAATCAATAAGCGGTTTTCAACAAGATATTCTTTGCAAGTGATGAAAGGTAATGGTAACAAATTGTTTGATAACAAGATAATTGGTAACAAGTAACATGTAGCAAAAGTGACAAGGTGAAATAAGGTGGCCCAACACTTAATGTTGCTAAGGACAAGCCAAAAGTACTTCTTATAGTGATTACAACGTTCTCGAGGACACACGGAAATTTCATCTAGTTACTTTCACCATGATTCATTAACTCACGTTCTTTCTTTGATAAGTTGTTGTGTGGGTGGACCAACGCTAAGATGATATTTTTTTTAAGGCCTAAGATGATATTTTTACTTGAACAAACAACCTATTTATGATTACCCCATCTTCCAAGCATCCTCAACTATAAGAGAAGAATTAAGATAAATCTAAGTGTAGCATTAAACATGTGGATCCAAAACAACCCCTTACGGAACAACTCATAACTTGGGGATTAGGTTTTTGTCTCTCCTGCAACCCGTCTTCTACTAGCAAATTCCATAATGCCTTCCACTCGGCCCAAGCATTGTGAACGGTCGTGTAGTAGATGTTCACACGACATCACTAGAGGAAGAACAACATAACACACCATCAAAACATTGAACAAAAACCAATGTTACATGATTACTGGTAACAAGAATTCTTTCATGTACTCAAAAACAAACATAACTACTCACAAATCATATTCCCGTTCATGATGAGACGATATAATATGTATTTGTACTCAAGAACAAACTTAACTACTCATAAATCATATTCACAGTTGGATATACTCTCTCTGTTTCTAAATATATGTCTTTTTATGTTTCATTAAAAGACTACATACAGACGTATATAGACATACTTTAAAGTGTAAAGTGTAGATTTGCTCATTTTGCTCCGTATGTAGTTCTCTAATAAAATCTCTAAAAGACTTATATTTAGGAACGGAGGAAGTACAAAGTAATATATTATTCTAGTCGGTTCAAAACACGAACCAGTGGTTAGAAGTTTTCCAAACTTGTTTATTTGTTTGAAGTCAACTTTCTTTTGGTTAAGCGTGTCTGATGTTCAGAATAAGGTTTTGTTTTACTACACTCAGCTGCCATTCATAGGCACTTGGGAAGGAGGGGGTGGGGAGAAGGTTTCGGTATCAAAGGGATCAAGCCATTCATAGGCAGTGTAGGAGGAGAAGTTTTCAGAATCCGTGGGAGAGAGGGAGAGACAGACAGATAGAGAGAGAAGAGAGAGAGAGACAGAGAGAGAGAGAGAGATACAGAGAGAAGAGAGAGACAGACAGAGAGAGAAGAGAGAGAGAGAGAGAGAGAGATGTCGTCCGCAGGCATAGCTGAAACTTTAATCCTGTCTGCCATGAAAAGGCTGTTTCAGATGGACAGAGTGACTGGTGCAGCCAGTGTGGAGCTTTGGGTGTTGATGACAACGCTGCTGCTGCTGCTGCTGAGGTTCCTGTTGGATTGCTTCGGGCCATGGCATGCAGACAGAGCCATGGCGACCACCGTTCAAGTAATCGAGATGTTGAACTACTCCATGGTGCACTACACCATAGGGCTGATGCAGCTCTCGGCAAAGAAGGTGAATGATTACTTCCAGGTCTGGGCGGTGCTTTTGGTAACCTTGAAGTACAGTGTCAAGGTTGGGCGGCTGTACCGGAGGTCCAAGCAGACCCCATTCCTGGACCTCATCTCGTCCTTTTGGGTAGCCAGTCTCCTGCGAATGCAGACCTTCTCCCTTCTCAGGATTCCTCTCTGGTCGATCTGGACCCTCAATGCAATTCGCATCATTTCAGACTTCGCCTCATCCGACAGGGCTGCTACCATCAATCAAGAGAATACAAGGCTGGTTAGCGACTATATGCGCTATGAACACACACTCCGTCCCTCTGGCTCCGGCTCCGGCTCCGGCTCTGGCTCTGGCTCTGGCTCTGGTGACGCAGCAGCCGATTCCTCTTCCGACAAGGCCGTGTTCAGGATGCAGTCGTACAAGTACTTGGTCTGTGGGGAAGATCTGGTGCTTCGTGATGCCCGACGGCAAAACAAGAGGATCGGACAATACAAGATTCGGTTGGATCCTGATAATGAGAAGCTTGTCACCATAGACAAGATATGGAATGTTGATGCTGGCAGGTTGCTGGGTGGCACTGTCAACCCATTCAAGGACGTCTGCCTCTCATTCGCCCTGTACAAGCTGCTTCGCCGTCGCTTCTATAATCTCCCAATACATGAGGCTAGTCTGATGAAGACAAGGCGGCTCGTCTTCGACCACATCATGAAAGACAGCACCAGCTGTGACAACAACATCCCACAAGATGGCACCAACAACGACCATGAGTATGAGAGGGCATTCCGCATCACCAACTTGGAACTGTCCTTCCTCCAAGACTTGTTCTATAGCAAGTATGCTGCCATGTTTGCCTGTGGATTTCCAGTCTTCAATACGCTCATGTCCTTGTTTCTTGTTGCGGCTACTGGCTACCTTGCATATCCTCTTCATTATATACCAGAGAGGATGGACCAAGCTGACGAAAATATCATCACACACGGGGTGACTGTCAGTCGCATCATACTTGGTCTTATCATTGTCAAGGAGCTCTTGGAGATCTATCAATATGCATTCTCGCGATGGGCCAAGGTTTTGCTGATCTGTAAGTACATCAAGCATCCGCGCATGAGGAATCCGGTGGTGGAGGCAGCAATGAGAATGATGTTCTGGTTCGTGAGGGGCGAATGGGATCAAAGGATCTACCAGTATAACCTTCTGATTTCCTATTCGCACATTTGGAAGAAATCTCCTGGAACCATCAAGTTGGAGCCACAAGTAAAGGCGGCAATATTTAAGTCATTCAAGGACCTGCAGCAGCATCCAAAAATGCTAGAAACCTACTTCTTAAATGCCTTCGGATCAAACGAAGGCGTTATGCAGAAGCTAACACTTGCAACTCAACATTTGAAGACTGATACCCACAGGATACTGGGCTGGCACATCGCGACATCCTACTGCGAGATGCATTTCTCTGATGAAGTGAATAAACGGAAGGTTTTATCGCTTGAAAATAGGCCCTTGTCCAATAGATCAACAGCTCCAGAAGATGTGAGGCCAGATTACCTAACAGCCGTCACCATATCCAACTACTGTGCATACCTACTTACCAAAGCATTGGTGCCAGACAACGGCTTTGTTGTTACAAAGGTCTTGAACGCCGTAAGTAAGGAAACCTTTCGTGCTACTTATTGCTCCTTCTCCCAGACAATGGAAGATGTCTATAAACGACTAGAGAAGATAGGCACTGATCATTCTAAAGAGTCTGAGGAGGTCGTCGGTGGAAAGGGTGAAGTCCCTGATATTTCGGTACTCCAGGAGGAAGGGATCAAGATGAACACTGATGAGGAAGAGGAAGATCAAAATGGATTTAACAGCTCCACAACAAATGACCAGATACCCAATATGAAAAATACTACTACGGGTGATGATGGCATCGAAAATTCGATAACCCAGATGGGTGCAAGGCTTGGGAAGCAGTTGATAGAGAGTTACAAAGCAGACAGAGCAAGCCTATGGAGGAATCTAGCAGTGTTCTGGACAGGTTTCCTCCTTAACTTGGCAGCATCAACAAGAGCGGCCAAGTATAAGACACAGCTTGCTGGAAAGGGGGAGCTCATAACACACCTGTGGGTTTTGCTGTCCCACGCCGGGTTTCTCGGAAATACGAGGCACGGGCAAACACTCTTAGACCCACATGACATTGATAAGGGCGACCCTCTCGGCTGATGAATTTGATGAGCTCAATCCATCCTTGCGTGGTCTACAGGTCAATCAGTCAATTATCTATTGCTTTTCTGCATACAGAAGCGATTTCAGAAATTTTATTTTAGTGTGCCGTGGTCAACATTTTAATTATATCGTTCTACGTTTATTTTTCACGCAGCTGTAGTGTGCATCCGTGCACTATGCACACGTTGAACAGACAATTTTTCCCTTGTGTTTCCCCAAAGTAGACATTAGCTTCAAGTGTCATTGCGGACTAGTTATTCAAATTGTATCATTCAAGATTTGGTTTGGCTATATTTTTTCTCTTTGTGTGTGTGTCAAATATTCTCAATTGTGAGAAATCTGGTGTAGGTAGTTTATCAAGTGAGAAGATAAACTATTTTTTTACAGTAAGTAGGATGCAGTGAGTTGCTTAACCATCCTCAGGTTCCTAACCGATTCTGTAGGGTTCAGTCTAATCTGCATGGAAACAGAGCATTCCGTAGACTTGAGTTTCATCTCATCATGGACGCACTGACATGCCTAGACAAAAATCTATCCCTTATCTTGATAATTCGCCATTATTGATCGATCTACTGTGGAACCATCGACAGTTAGAAAAGTATAATTAAGAATGCTGAGCGAAAATCCACCCGAAGTTGGGTGGAAGCATTAGCTATCCGATGAAATCATGGGCGTTGGAGATCTGTCTCTCTCTCTCTCTCTGGGCTCCGGCGGGCCTCGTCGTAGCAGCGGGCCGGACCGGGAGACCATGGCGTGCCCTGGCGCCCTGGAATTTTACTCCCAACTGTATTTCCACCTTCGCCTTCCCCGTGCGCCTGCCAGCGGCGAAATCGGGCTTCATTGGCTCGTTCGACAAGCTCTGTTGGCGTACGGACAGAGGGCCGAGAGGGGATCCCAGAATCAGCCTGCGAGAAGGAGCGATGACATGGCCCCAAAGGGATCCCAGATCCCACAAGCTCCTCTTGGCGTACGGCGGATGACAGCGGTGCGTCGCTTGATGGCCGAGGAAGGAGCGGAGAAGAGGAGAGCCAAGACGGTGATCGAGGGTTCTCACTAGCTCATGTGTCATGTGTACTGCTCCCCCCGTCGTTCCTAAATATAAATAGACTTTTAGAGATTACATTATAAACTACATACGGATGTATATAGACATATTTTAAAGTGTACATTCACTCATTTTGTTCTGTACGTAGTCTCCTAATGAAATCTCTAGTGAAGAACCCCTCATAATCATATCTTTTTTTAGAGTGATCTCTAGTGAGAACCCCCGATGACTAGTGAAAACCCCGATGAGCAGAGCAAGACGGTGATCGAGGAGTAGTATATGTGTGGTAGGGGTGTTTGCATTGCAACGAAAGAAGAAAAATACCGCACACCTTTTGCTAATAATCATATCTTTTTTTCTCGCCGATTCCTCCTTCTTAAAAAAGAAGAAGAAGCTATCCACTCTTTGTACAACCATATTTGTCCAAAGTCCATTTTCTTGAGGTCTTCCGTCGTGAATAATCTTTGATGAATTGCTTGCCCAGTAGAAGCGAACACATGCGAGCTAGGAATACGATGGTCATCCGAGACATACGCAATGGCGTGCCAAGTGCCATCCCAGCCTGTCATCATGCTGAATAAGGAGACATACGTCCTCCTTCGGAACGAGTCTCACTCTCTTGTGGTCCTGGTCACACTTGTGTTCCTTGCCATGGTCATCATGGGACGTCTTTGGCGGAAAAAAAAAAACTCCCTGCTTCATATTCCAAACCAACCAGCACAGATTACAAAACAATGTTGTGCCTAGCAGCACATCAAGTTCAAAAGAAAAAAGAAACAATGCCAACATCGGCAGCTAGATAAAGCATGGATGAACCGCAACCGCTGCGTCCTCCGGAATCGACCCACCACGATCCAAGGCTCCGATCCTCCGCATACCAAGCAACGCTTCCAACAAGCAATGCGATGACGCTTCAACCCGGACGTGTCCTAGGGTTTCCCCCGATACGCGGAGGGTGGTGGTGGATGGAGACCACCGACACTCTCCAGGAAGAAATGATGGCATCCGTAGGTGTCACCGCATCGGAGCTGGAAGAACCGACTAGGATTTCTCCCGCACTCCAAACCCCACCGCCAACCAGACCAGAGCCAACCAGCCAACTCGCCGCCCCACCAGCATGCGCCACCGCGGTCGCGACGCCACCCACGCTGCCTCACTGAGATCACCACCACGAGGCTAGACGATGAAGACAGGACAACAACACCGTAGCCACGCAGGAGGGAACCACCTCCACCGCTGTCGTGCGGTAGGGCCCTGCCTCAGGCACAGTCGCGGACGCCGACCGAACGCAACAGCAGGGCATACCAGACCACTCCTGGCCCGACCAGGCCTGAATCGAGCCCACTAAGGCCCCGCTGGCATGCTGCAGCAGGGTGGCACCATCGCTGCCAACACCCCCATCGCCCATCGCCGCTCCCCCGTCTCCCGGAAGCCACGCTGCCGACCCGCCCCGCCATCGGCCCTCCCAGACCCAGTTGGGGCCCAAAGGGCCCAGATCTGGGGCCGAGCAGGTGTCGGCAGGCCGCACCCACCCCCACCGCCAATGGCGACGCTGCCGCCCAACCAATCTCCCGCGTAGCACCAGGATACCCCCGCCGCCAACGGCGATGTTGCCGCCCAACCAATCTCCCGCGTAGCACCAGGATACCCCACTGCCACGCGGACCTCCGCTGCTAGGAACACCCCCGGTGCCGCTCCATCCCGCGCCAGAGAGCAACCAAGAGGGGAATGGCCGGGGCCGTCGCCGCCAGCGTCGCTCGGGCTAGGCTCGACAACGGGTGCCGGTGATGGCGGCAAGGAGGGAGGGGTGGGGAGGGCTGGAGGAGGAAGGGCCCGGCCGCGGCCGGTCGCCCGCGGGGACGACGCGGTCGTGAGAGCGAGGTTTTTTTTCTTTGAGCAAGGGGGTCATGGACGTCTTTCGCCGCCTCATTCACATCAGAGTCATGATAACCATCTTTGTTAGCATCTTGGATGCCGTCTGTGACTTTATTATCTTGGATACCCGCAAACAGCCATGTTCACGAATCAACTGTTCCCAGTCCGGGTCCTTGTGCTTCTTAGAGCATCTTCAGTCACGCCCCCCAATAGCCCCTCCCCCAACTCTTTTTTTCGCCGACAAGGAAAAAAATGTCCCAGTCGCTCCCCGATGTATTCGTTTTTTGCCGGGTTAGGGTCGAAATTGGCCCCGGCGATCCGAGGCCGAACCCATCACGCTGGGGCACGCCCAGGGGTGCCGTCGACAAAGTTTTTGGCGCGAGACAGTTGTGGACCGGCCGAGTCAGCGACTAGCGTGGGGTCGTCATCCTCATCGCCTCCTTTCCGGTGGGAATCAATGCGAAGGTTGCACCGCCGGTCAGTCTTCCATTGATTCTTCACGAGCGGCACAGTGAAGGCGCGTCCCGACGATGCACATCCCGTCTGTTCCCGCCACGCGTTCACAGCGCACCACTCCACGTGCCTACCCGCCCGTGGCTATATAAGCCCCCCCCCCCCCCCCCCCCCCGCGGGCGGCCACACACCTCTCTCGCCGTCGAAGCCCTCTCCTCTTTTGCATCTTTCGTCACCGGCACCTCCTCTCCCTCTTTCTCCCCCGAAATGGCCGAGCGCTTCCACGGCGACGGAGCGGCAGCCAATGGCTTCGGTTGCCATCACCTCCGCAAAGGGCGAGGCCTGCTACCTCTTGAGCTTGCGTTGGCAATGTCCAATGGGCCTTTCGTGCTTCACCGTTTATTGTGGAGTAGGAAATGTCGTGGTGTCCTCGATGCTGACGATGATACATGTGAGGTGGTCGTTGCAGGAGTATTGATCAGTGCAAACCCTACATATTTATCCTTTGATTCTCCTCACCAAAATTGGAGTTTTCTATCACTAACGTGTGTAACCGATTGTTTGGCAACTGTTTTTTGAGGATGGCTCCACTAATGGTTGTAAGCGAACTTGAAGTCTAAGTATCCAATACGATGTATGATGATGATGACATAGGTAGTCAACCTCGACAAATTCCCTCTTCTCAATGTGTGTGTAGTATGATGGTTCTTCCCCTTTTCATTTTATTAACGGGCAACCTTCTACGTGATCAATGGAATTGATCTTTAGACTTAGTTTGAAAAAGAAGCAATTGTGAAATAAAGTACTATAGTGTCGTGGGATGGAGCGCTACATCCATGTTTTGAAAGTTCATATGACTACAAGACAGGCTTTTGGGGGCTTCTCTACGCCACAAGAATGTACTAGAACTAGGAATGGATGTGGTGTTGTCGAAAGAGGAAGACACTACCTCCAGAGCTAATGACAACAATGATTTGACAACAATAGGGACAAATGAGTCGTGACTCGTTAGTGGCTTAGGTATAAGGTTGACATAAGCTATATTGGTAGGCTTGCTATTTGAAATTATTTGCTTATTCTCTTTTAGTGATGATGCACTATTTGAACCAGTGAGGGTTTCACCTTTTGTATTTCACATTAAGCTATTAATTAATTATACATCTGACATGTGGAATGCTGCTAGATCATAATCTATTTCCCCTTTCCTTCTCCTCTGCTCATACTTCACACAAACAATTAATTGTAATACTTATTTACATATCTATAAATCTGAAATTACAATTAATTTATTTTAAATTCTAGATTTAATTTGTAATTACAAAATTACACAAGGACAAATATATGTAACTCAGGGATTCAAGTGCAAACTACTTGTTTGTACATTTATAAACCCCACATCAAGCAAAATATATGTGCAAACCAGCCTTACAGATGTGCATATTACTGAACTGTACATTTCTAAACCCAAAAATTGCATGAGAACAACTATACTCCCTCCATTTTTGTATACAAGACCACTATCAAAATTATAATTTGCAACTATAACCTGCCACTAACATCAATCGAGGTAAAATTGATGAGGTTTGCCTCATACTAGGGATTGAGGACATTAATACCCCATGCATTCATGCGGAAGTAAGAAGGTTGGTTTGCATGCACCGTGTTAATCAACCAAAAACAGTGACGGACCCAGGATTGGCTGACACCCCAGGACAGAAACCAAGGGCTAAAAACTACCCAGAAAAAACTTTAGTTTCAAGGGATACAAAAGTCAATCTATGTTGCATAATTAATAAGAAATCAAACATAATATTCAATGGCAACATTTGTTCAATCATGGGTCAACTAATAAAGCAAGACAAATTAAAAGACGATATGTAGCATAGATAGATGATACAAATGATTGATAGTTTGATATCAAATCAAAGGATTGGTTGACCTGAGTTGAGTCTCCCATGACTACATCTTCAATAGCAGAAGAAGCCAAACCTTCAATCATCAATTGTGAAATGCAAATCAGTGCATGATATAGCAGGTAAAACTAGTTAATAATAGATGTAAAATGACTTTTAACTTGTTAAAACTAGTTAAAATGTGAAAACTTACGTATAAGACGAGGCAAAAGGCCTTTACGTGTGCGATAACCTTGAAATCGCTCGTTTATCTTTGATTCTTCAATAATAACAAATACATCTCGCTCAATGTAACATACCATTCTATGATTCATCCAATCATCACCCATTTTGTTTCTTATCAAACACATGTGGAAGATTTTGTCTTTGATTTTTGAAATCCTCGTAATGTTGCCTAGATTTAATATGAGCACTATCGTGCTTGCCAACATGGTGATTAAAAACTTTAGGCCCATCCTTCCAAGATTTGAATCCATGTTTCGTGAATGCTTCAATACAATAGTTTTTAACTCTTGGTTGCTTAAACAGAAAATAATAAAAGAAAAAGGCTGCGAAGATTATTGAACCAAAAGTTATGAAAGCTTCTACCATTGATCTATGCATATGTATGATTAGTTGGTTGGCAAGGACCCATACTAATGTATTCCCTTCTAGCAAGATCTCTAATGTCTACATCTAAATCCTCAATGGGTATTCTTGTACCAGGGTCCGATTCAACATCACCGGGTTTGAGTTCAGCTCTACCATTAGGGGATTATCAGTTGTTTGAGTTGAAGGACTTGTTTCCGCGGTTTTGGTGGTTCGAATTTGAAAAAAAAACAATTTCCTGTTTCTTTTACTCATCTTGCTTTCCTGTACAATTTTAGACAAACAAAAAATTCAATGTCAAAACGGTTGATCTATATCTAATAAACAGATAAACAATGACATCTAGCAAGTAAAATCATCATCAATACTAAAAATATGGCTTCTATACACAAAGGGGGGTGGGGGGTACCTCGCATCGCGCTGGATAAGTGGACAGGCCAGAGGGGGGCGGCCGGCCGAGTGTTGGAGGGGGCTAGGGGGTATGGGGCCGAGTGCTGGAGGCAGCGACCGGCGAAGGCGGGGAGCAACGGCGGGCGGCTTACATGGCAGTAGTCGCAAGCCTGCAACCACTGGGGAAGGGGGATGTCTGTCTCGGCTGTCGGGCGCTGGGAACGGGGATGGGGACGGTCGATCGGGCGTTGGTGGGGGATGGAAGCCGGGCGCTAGAGGCGGCGACCGGTGACGACAAGCGGAGATAACGGGCGCTGACGACGGGAGACGTCTAGGGTTCGAGGCGTCGCGGGGTCGTGTTTGGCTGGTCACGTGACCGCAAGCTAGCCAGCAGGTTGACTCTGCCTGGGCCTGTAATATGGCTGCGCCCCAAACCAATTTGTATATATATATAGGCCTAGTATTTTTCTTCACGCCCGAGGCAATGGCCTGGGCTGCCGGGGGCCCAAATCCACCCATGACCAAAGAGGAGTGAGAGAGTTGTCTTGTTGTGTGTTGGAGAGGTAGAAAAGACTAGTTTGCAACATTGGCTTAAGTAGCCATTAATTTTTTATATCGGTTAATTAATATGAGTTCGTTGCCTTGTGTATAAAAATGAAGAAAGTATGCAATTTCTCCCTCCGAAAGTGCAAACAACCCAAATTGTACATTTTTAAACCTAGAATTTCAAAATAATAATAATGCAAAAACTTGGCCGAGAGAGTTGGAAATACCCATCTCATATTGTAATCTAACAGTTCAAGAATTTTAAAACTAATGCATGCCTAGTTAAAAAAAATGGTACATTATCAAAAATAACTACTCCCTCCGTTTTAATATGTAGCGCACATGGTTTGTTGCTCCAAAAACAAAAGCATAACGTGAAGCTGTACTTTTATACCATAATAACCCCGTCTGCACACTCTTTGTACAAATCCATGTGGATGTTCGCTGCACCTTCCATGACCATTTCTTTCCAAAGTAGTTCAGGCCCAAATTCTACTCCCCCCCGTTTCATGATATAAGAGCAATTTTTACACTAGCCCTCCGTCTCATAATACAAGAGCATTTGTATTATGAGATGAAGGCTAGTGTAGAAAATGTTCTTGTATTATGAAATGAAGAGAGTACTAAAGAATTAATACACTATATATATATATGGAAATGGTGGGAGTACGTAGACAAAAAACTTGCACATTTCTAAATCCACAACTACACAAAAACAACTATTCGTAATTCCAGCTTCTCAAAAGTGCAAGCTACCCCGGGTACACATTTCTAAATTTAAAACTACACCCAAAAAAAAGTGCAAGTCTTGCTTCCGGCAAATGCCAAACTACACATTCTTTTGTAAATGAGCATCTGTCAAGTCAAGAAAAAACAAAAGGAATCAAAATGTATCCAAGAACAAAGAATTAAACCCAAGCGAATTAAAAATTAAAACATGTTCACATGTATTACCTTGGTCCCAAATTAGTTATCTTGGTCGGCTGTATTAGACAAGTTAAAGCCCTCGCATACTTTTTCATGTTTGACCATGTGTTTATACTCATATTTCAAAATTAAATTAAATTTGTTTCTCATGTTGTCTAGATATGAGGAGAAGACGGCAAAATATCTCATGAGAGAAACAAAAAAAAGATCCCAGCTCACTTTCACCCTCAAAAGATGCCATCTTTTTTCTCTGCTCGCCTGCCCAACCAGAAACGGGGATTGATAGGTCCCCTGCGACTCTATCCCCTTCTTCTGTCCATCCTCTATCCCCCACCTGCGCCATTGCCATTGCCATTGCCGCAGCTGTCCGGCGCCATGGGTCTGCCCATGGTGCGCGGCCCGTGCTGCTGCTCGTCCTCGCCGTCGTCTTCGTCCTCTTCCTCCTCCTCCTCGCCGTGGATGCTGCAGGCCCATCTTCCCAGGCACCCCCACCCTCGCCATGGATGTGAGTGCTCGACTCTCTTCACTTCTTGTCCAATCTTCTTTTCTTCCCCGTGCGAGAACAGAGTTACCTGACGGTTAATAATCGTCTGAAATCTGAATGACTCTGTATGACTGGATGTTTGGATGGATCGATAATTTGGTAGGTCGCAATCTGAACATTTCTTGTTTCTGTGCTGGATGCAGTGGGTGGCAGGTCAGTTTGCTCTGAATCCCTGAGAGTTCTGGCCCTGCATCTCTTGCTCAATCGGCGCGCTCATCTTAGCCGGCGCCAGGGGGACATCACCAGAACTGCTGCAGCTTCATCCGGTTTGCTTCAGATAACAGAGAACAAGGCAACCAGCTTGCCGAAAACAAAGGTCCCACACCCTGTTTCAGTCACATGTGTGGTCTTACTTTTCTGAATTTTGGTACAGAAAATGACCACATTCTCAATTCCAGGTGGATGCAGATAGAACATCCCTTATTGGTGGTGCTCTTGACAGAAATGCGCAGTTCGACATGATCTACGAGGACATGTCTTCTTGGATTAATGTAGCACACACAAGCAGCAGCAGCAGCTTGGAGTATAACTTATTGATGCAAAACATCCATGTGTTACAGAGTAGTTTGACTGCTCAAGATTTGGTGATGCTGGAGAGAGATATCCTTGTACATATTGAACAGCTTGGAGCTCTGAATTGGTTTAACGCCTCGAGGTCCAGCGCCACCATAACACCGACCTCACTTGAATCAGATTTTGCACTCATTTGGAATGATGCTGAATTCGCTCCGGTGACTCCTCTCAGTGAGCAAAGCGACGATCAACTGGTCCTTATTCGAAGCGGAAAAAGCCAAGAGAGGAAACTCAAGAGAATTAGAGCATTAGAAAACATCTCCGGGGTTTGTGTAAAAGCATCCTCACGAAAAGCAAGAAAATCACACAAGTCCACTAGTAGTCAATTTATATCCGAGTGGAAAAACTATCCAGGCCGGCGAAGGAGCATAGTTCGCGAACAGTCGGAGTTGCTCATGACTATCAAGGTATCCCCCTCATCAGTACTCTCATTGGCATATTGTTCATGTCCTCATCTGTAACATTTTCCCAGGAATGTGCAAACCTTGAGAAGATCAGGGAAAACATGGTGAAGGAAGGTCAGGAGGTCTGCTATCATAAGTGGGCCAAAGCAGCTGGAGTTGATGAAGCGGTCCTGAAGAGTAGACTGCAAGCAGGCTACTGCTGCAGAGAGAGGTTATTAGTGACCACCGAGTGGCTTGTCAAGTACATTGCCAGGACATACACCGGAATGGGAACAGCTTTCGAGGATCTACTCCAGGTTGCAAGCTTAAACTTTTAACCTCTCCTTATCTCCTGTACCTTGACAACTAGCAACCTTTTGTAACCGGCCTTGTTGGAAATGACAATGCAGGCTGGGAAAATGGGTGTCCTTGATGGTGCTGAGAGGTTCGACAGCCAGAGAGGATGCAAATTCTCAACCTATGTGAAGTACTGGATAAGGAAACCCATGCTAGCGCTCCTCGCTGAAAATTCTGGAGTGATCCAGCTGCCCGTATGCCTCTGAAACCAACAACTATTTCCATATGTGTCAGTTTGTGTTTCTTGCAAGAAAAGAAAATCATATACCTTTGTTGATGATATGGAACTGACAATGGAATTATGCAAGTGTAGGCAAGGATGGATTGTATCATCCGGAAGTTCAGGGAAGCTAAGCGGGCAATTCGATCCAGCACTGGGAGGAACCCAATAGACGCGGAGATCGCGACCTTCGTTGGCGCGTCGGTTGCCAATGTTAGATTGGCACGGAAATGCTCCCGTCGTGTCGTTTCACTCTATATGGAAGTTGGAGCCGGACAGAACGCCAAGTTTGTGGTATTGCCCTCTAGCCTTCTCTGAATGCCCTCTCACATTCAGAAACCAGAGTTATGAATGATCAATGAATCAATGGAAATGTACAAACTTTTCAGATAAGAGATTAACAACTCCCCCATTATCTGAGAAACTACAGTTAGTACATACAGTACGTCTATTTGAACGGCGAATAAATCTGTCTGAAGGGTGTTTGAACTGCAGGACGTGACCCCAGACACATCACTAGAAGACCCCGAGGAGGCCATCTTCCGGAGGCAGCTGAGGGAGAGGCTTCTCTTTGTTCTGGACAGGCTTCCGGCAAGGGAAGGGCGCGTGCTGAAGCTGCGGCACGGCCTCGAGGATGGGAGGTGCCGGTCCTTGGAGCAGATCGGGGGCATCTACCACGTGTCCAAGGAGTGGATCAGGAAGATCGAGAAGTCGGCCATGTCGAAGCTCAGGAACGAGGACGTGCACAATGAGCTCAAGGACTTCTGTGGATTCTAGAGCTGGCACCTACCTTCCTAGTGCAGATTGGCACACTGTAGCTCCGCCATGAGGCCTAATTTTCACTGAGATTGTGGCAGGGTTCCATAGGAGTTTGTATATATTTGAATTACATTGCAGCGCATGACACACTTGTCCCGATGGTGGCTGATGGGTACATGTACAGGGGTTAACCTGATTATATGTTGGTGAATAGACAATGAAAAATGAAGTTCTTTAGTTTTCAGTTTTCTTAGAGCAACTCTAATTGGCGTGCTATCTTAGCGGCACGCTATAAAAAAGAAACTTTTAGCGCCTGCTTACTCGAATCGGGCGCTCCAGCAGATGCGTTAAAGCCGTGCATGTTGTAGAGTTGGCAGGCGCCCGTGCATGTTGTAGAGTTGGCAGGCGCCCGTGCGCGTTGAACAGCAAATCGAACTCGCGCGCGAGACCAACTGCCTTTCCAGCCGCCCCGCGCTGTCGCCAGAGAAATTGCCCGATGAAACGCACCGGCGACATCCCCCAAACCCTCCCTACACCCACGACCCCTCCGCCGATGCCGACGGCGCCCCTCCTCCAAGCAGCGCCGCCGGCACCCCACCTCCAAACATTGGCCTCGCGCGCGGTTTGTTCATGGCGCCGCGGACGACCAGCGCTGGTTGACGTCGCGCCACCGCCCACTGTGAAGCCACGAGCCCCGTCTTCAAGCGACCGAATGCGGCAGCGGCTACGGCGGAGACGACATCTCGAAAGAAAAAGGCAACGGACGATGTTACTAGGCGGCCGAAGAAGAAACTTGCATGGCATCCGGTCGCGGCTCTACCGAGTGTAGAAGTACCGGAGAGCTCGTAATTTGTTGTGCGGGCGCCCGACACGGACAAGGTGTTTGATGAAATGCCCACAAGGTATGATTTTGTCCCTTTTTGTTGTTGTTTTTACATAAATGAATGCATATGGATAGCTTAGTTTTCTTTCAATTGCTTTGTTGTTTCGATAATAACACATATATGTCAACTGTGGGTGTTGGCTCCAACATTTTTCATTGCTCTCAAACCAATGAAGTGCATGCAGATGGTCATGAGTATGGGGTGGATGAAGATGGTGAGGGAATCGTCGAGGCACCGCAAGGAAGAGCGGGCAACTACACCACTGACGAAGATATCTTGCTATGCCATGCATGGTTGGTTGTGTCTATGGATGCAACCGTTGGAGGGGACCAAAGTAGAGGTACACATTGGGACCGGATGAAGGAACACTTTGATACACAGAACAAGAGTGGCATTGTGCGCACCGATAGATTTCTTCGTTTCCGATGGTCGACAATCAACAAAGATAGTCGAAGGTGAGCTGCGGCAATGAAGTCAGATTGACACGAGAAACCCAAGTAGCACTAATGATAGAGATGTTGGAATTATGCCCTAGAGGCAATAATACATATAGTTATTATTATAATTCCAATATCAAGATAATCGTTTATTATCCATGCTATAATTGTATTGAATGAAGACTCATTTACATGTGTGGGTACATAGACAAAACACCGTCCCTAGCAAGCCTCTAGTTGGCTAGCCAGTTGAACAAAGATAGTCAGTGTCTTCTGATTATGAACAAGGTGTTGTTGCTTGATAACTGGATCACGTCATTAGGAGAATCACGTGATGGACTGGACCCAAACTAATAGACGTAGCATGTTGATCGTGTCATTTTGTTGCTACTGTTTTCTGCGTGTCAAGTATTTATTCCTATGACCATGAGGTCATATAACTCACTGACACCGGAGGAATGCTTTGTGTGTATCAAACGTCGCAACGTAACTGGGTGACTATAAAGATGCTCTACAGGTATCTCCGAAGGTGTTAGTTGAGTTAGTATGGATCAAGACTGGGATTTGTCACTCCGTGTGATGGAGAGGTATCTCGGGGCCCACTCGGTAATACAACATCACACACAAGCCTTGCAAGCAATGTAACTTAGTGTAAGTTGCGGGATATTGTATTACGGAACGAGTAAAGAGACTTGCCGGTAAACGAGATTGAAATAGGTATGTGGATACTGACGATCGAATCTCGGGCAAGTAACATACCGAAGGACAAAGGGAATGACATACGGGATTATATGAATCCTTGGCACTGAGGTTCAAACGATAAGATCTTCGTAGAATATGTAGGATCCAATATGGGCATCCAGGTCCCTCTATTGGATATTGACCGAGGAGTCTCTCGGGTCATGTCTGCATAGTTCTCGAACCCGCAGGATCTGCACACTTAAGGTTCGACGTTGTTTTATGCGTATTTGAGTTATATGGTTGGTTACCGAATGTTGTTCGGAGTCCCGGATGAGATCACGGACGTCACGAGGGTTTCCGCAATTATCCGGAAACGAAGATTGATATATAGGATGACCTCATTTGATTACCGGAAGGTTTTCGGAGTTACCCGAAATGTACCGGGAATGACGAATGGGTTCCGGGAGTTCACCGGGGGGGGGGGGGGGGAACCCACCCCGGGGAAGCCCATAGGCCTTGAGGGTGGCACACCAGCCCTTAGTGGGCTGGTGGGACAGCCCAAAGGGGCCCTATGCGCCAAGAAGAGAAAATCAAAGAGAAAAGAAAAAAAAGGGAGGTGGGAAGGAAGGGAAGGACTCCCACCCACCAAACCAAGTCCAACTCGGTTTGGGGGGGGGAGCCTTCCCCCCTTGGCTCGGCCGACCCCCTTGGGGCTCCTTGAGCCCCAAGGCAAGGCCCCCCTCCCTCCCACCTATATATACGGAGGTATTAGGGCTGGTTTGAGACGACTTTTCCACGGCAGCCCGACCACATACCTCCACGGTTTTTCCTCTAGATCGCGTTTCTGCGGAGCTCGGGCGGAGCCCTGCTGAGACAAGGTCATCACCAACCTCCGGAGCGCCGTCACGCTGCCGGAGAACTCTTCTACCTCTCTGTCTCTCTTGCTGGATCAAGAAGGCCGAGATCATCGTCGAGCTGTACGTGTGCTGAACGCGGAGGTGCCGTCCGTTCGGTACTAGATCGTGGGACTGATCGCGGGATTGTTCGCGGGGCGGATCGAGGGACGTGAGGACGTTCCACTACATCAACCGCGTTCTCTAACGCTTCTGCTGTACGGTCTACAAGGGTACGTAGATCACTCATCCCCTCTCGTAGATGGACATCATCATGATAGGTCTTCGTGCGCGTAGGAAATTTTTTGTTTCCCATGCGACGTTCCGCAACAGTGGTATCAGAGCTAGGTTCATGCGTAGATGTCTTCTCGAGTAGAACACAAAAGTTTTTGTGGACGGTGATGTGCGTTTTGCTGCCCTCCTTAGTCTTTTCTTGATTCCGCGGTATTGTTGGATTGAAGCGGCTTGGACCGACATTACTCGTACGCTTACGAGAGACTGGTTTCATCGCTACGAGTAACCCCGTTGCTCAAAGATGACTGTCAAGTGTTAGTTTCTCCAACTTTAGTTGAATCGGATTTGACCGAGGAGGTCCTTGGATGAGGTTAAATAGCAACTCATATATCTCTGTTGTGGTGTTTGTGTAAGTAAGATGCGATCCTACTAGACACCCGTGGTCACCACGTAAAACTTGCAACAACAAAATTAGAGGACGTCTAACTTGTTTTTGCAGGGTATGCTTGTGATGTGATATGGCCAACGATGTGATGTGATATATTGGATGTATGAGATGATCATGTTGTAATAGAAAATATCGACTTGCACGTCGATGGTACGGCAGCCGGCAGGAGCCATAGGGTTGTCTTTATACTAACGTTTGTGCTTGCAGATGCGTTTACTATTTTGCTAGGATGTAGCTTTAGTAGTAATAGCATGAGTAGCACGACAACCCCGATGGCAACACGTTGATGGAGATCATGGTGTGGCGCCGGTGACAAGAAGATCGTGCCGGTGCTTTGGTGATGGAGATCAAGAAGCACGTGATGATGGCCATATCATGTCACTTATGAATTGCATGTGATGTTAATCCTTTTATGCACCTTATTTTGCCTAGAACGACGGTAGCATTATGAGGTGATCTCTCACTAAAATTTCAAGACGAAATTGTGTTCTCCCCGACTGTGCACCGTTGCTACAGTTCGTCGTTTCGAGACACCACGTGATGATCGGGTGTGATAGACTCAACGTTCACATACAACGGGTGCAAAACAGTTGCGCACGCGGAACACTCGGGTTAAGCTTGACGAGCCTAGCATGTGCAGACATGGCCTCGGAACACATGAGACCGAAAGGTCGATCATGAATCATATAGATGATATGATTAGCATAGGATGCTTACCACTGAAACTATACTCAACTCACGTGATGATCGGACTTGAGCTAGTGTAAGTGGATCATGAACCACTCAAATGACTAGAGAGATGTACTTTTTGAGTGAGAGTTTAGCGAATAATTTGATTAAGTTAAACTCTAATTATCTTGAACATAGTCTAAGTCCACTTTGAATATATTTGTGTTGTAGATCATGGCTCACGCGACAGTCATCCTGAATTTTAATACGTTCCTAGAGAAAGCTAAGTTGAAAGATGATGGAAGCAACTTTGTAGACTGGTCTCGTAATCTTAAGCTAATCTTACAAGCTGGGAAGAAGGACTATGTCCTTAATGCTACGCTAGGAGATGAACCACCCGCTACGGCTGATCAGGATGTTAAGAACGCTTGGTTAGCACGTAAGGAGGACTACTCAATAGTTCAATGTGCAGTCTTGTATGGCTTAGAACCGGGACTTCAATGTCGCTTTGAGCGTCATGGAGCATTTGAGATGTTCCAAGAGTTGAAGTTTATCTTTCAGAAGAACGCCCGAATCGAGAGGTATGAGACCTCCGATAAATTCTATGCTTGCAAGATGGAGGAAAACTCGTCTGTCAGTGAACATGTGCTCAAAATGTGTGGGTACTCAAACCGTCTAGCTGAGCTGGGGATTGAACTCCCGCAAGAGGCTATCACTGACAGAATCCTTCAATCACTGCCGCCAAGCTATAAAGGCTTTGTGTTGAACTACAACATGCAAGGGATGAACAAGTCTCCCGGCGAGTTGTTTGCGATGCTGAAAGTCGCAGAGTCTGAACTCCGTAAAGAGCATCAAGTGTTGATGGTGAATAAGACCACTAGTTTCAAGAGAAACGGCAAAGGCAAGAAGGGCAATTCGAAGAAGAGCGGCAAGCATGTTGCCTATCCGACGAAGAAACCCAAAGCTGGACCTAAGCCTGAAACGGAGTGTTACTATTGCAAGGGTATGGGTCACTGGAAGCGCAATTGCCCCAAGTATCTGGCAGATAAGAAGGCGGCCAAAGAAAAATCAGGTATATTTGATATACATGTTATTGATGTGTACTTAACCGGCTCTCGTAGTAGTGCCTGGGTATTCGATACCGGTTCTGTTGCTCATATTTGCAACTCGAAACAGGAACTACGGAATAGACGAAGGCTGGCGAAAGATGAAGTGACGATGCGCGTAGGAAATGGTTCCAAGGTTGATGCAATCGCCGTCGGCACAGTTTCACTTCAGTTACCATCAGGATTAGTGATGAACTTAAATCATTGTTATTTAGTGCCTGCGTTGAGCATGAACATTATATCTGGATCTTGTTTATTGCGAGACGGTTACTCTTTCAAGTCAGAGAATAATGGCTGTTCTATTTCTATGAGTAACATCTTTTATGGTCATGCACCGAATGTGAGAGGATTGTTCATATTGAATCTTGATAGCGATACGCATATACATAACATTGAGACCAAAAGAGTTAGAGTTAACAATGATAGAGCCATATTTTTGTGGCACTGCCGCTTAGGTCATATTGGTGTAGAGCGCATGAAGAAACTCCATGCTGATGGACTTTTGGAGTCACTTGACTTTGATTCACTTGACACGTGCGAACCATGCCTCATGGGCAAGATGACTAAGACTCCGTTCTCCGGAACAATGGAGCGTGCAAGTGACTTGTTGGAAATCATACATACCGATGTGTGCGGTCCGATGAGCGTGGAGGCACGCGGCGGATATCGTTATTTTCTCACCTTCACTGACGATTTGAGTAGATATGGTTATGTCTACTTGATGAAGCACAAGTCTGAAACATTTGAAAAGTTCAAGCAATTTCAGAGTGAAGTGGAAAATCATCGTAACAAGAAGATCAAGTTCCTACGGTCTGATCGTGGGGGTGAATATCTGAGTTTCGAGTTTGGTGCTCACTTAAGACAATGTGGAATTGTTTCACAGTTAACACCGCCTGGAACACCACAGCGTAATGGTGTGTCCGAACGTCGTAATCGTACTCTATTAGAGATGGTGCGATCTATGATGTCTCTTACTGATTTGCCGTTATCATTTTGGGGTTATGCATTAGAAATAGCTGCATTCACTTTAAATAGGGCACCATCAAAATCCGTTGAGATGACACCATACGAACTGTGGTATGGCAAAAGGCCAAAGTTGTCGTTTCTTAAAGTTTGGGGATGTGATGCTTATGTCAAAAAGCTTCAGCCTGAAAAGCTGGAACCCAAAGCGGAAACGTGCGTCTTCATAGGTTACCCAAAAGAGACAGTTGGGTACACCTTCTATCTCAAATCCGAGGGCAAAGTGTTTGTTGCTAAAAACGGAGCTTTTCTCGAGAAGGAGTTTCTCTCGAGAGAATTGAGTGGGAGGAAGATAGAACTTGACGAGGTTGTTGAACCTCTCATCCCTCTAGATGGTGGCGCAGGGCAAGGGGAAACCTCTGTCGATGCGACGTCGGTTGAGGAGGAAGTTAATGATGATGATCATGAAACTCCAGTTCAAGTTTCTGTTGAACCACGCAGGTCGACGAGATCATGTGCTGCTCCAGAGTGGTACGGTAATCCCGTCTTGTCAATCATGTTGTTAGACAACAATGAACCTGCAAATTATGAAGAAGCAATGGTGGGCCCAGATTCCAACAAATGGCTAGAAGCCATGAAGTCCGAGATAGGATCCATGTATGAGAACAAAGTGTGGACTTTGGAGGTACTACCTGAGGGCCGCAAGGCTATTCAGAACAAATGGATCTTTAAGAGGAAGACGGACGCTGACGGCAATGTGACCGTTTATAAAGCTCGACTTGTGGCAAAGGGTTTTTCACAAGTTCAAGGAGTTGACTACGATGAGACATTCTCACCCGTAGCGATGCTTAACTCCGTCAGAATCATGTTAGCAATAGCTGCATTTTTCGATTATGAAATCTGGCAGATGGATGTCAAAACGGCGTTCCTTAACGGTTTCCTTAAGGAAGAGTTGTATATGATGCAACCCGAAGGTTTTGTCGATCCTAAGAATGCTAACAAGGTGTGCAAGCTCCAGCGATCCATTTATGGACTGGTGCAAGCATCTCGGAGTTGGAACAAACGCTTTGATGAGGTGATCAAAGCATTTGGGTTTATACAAGTGGTTGGAGAATCTTGTATTTACAAGAAAGTGAGTGGGAGCTCTATGGCGTTTCTAATATTATATGTGGATGACATATTGCTTATTGGAAACAACGTGGAGTTTTTAGAGAGCGTAAAGGATTACTTAAATCAGAGTTTCTCTATGAAGGACCTAGGAGAAGCTGCTTACATTCTAGGCATTAAGATCTATAGGGATAGATCAAAACGCCTGATAAAGATAGAGAGCATATGCGCTCCGTCCCCTATGCTTCAGCCATAGGTTCTATCATGTATGCAATGCTGTGCACTTGACCGGATGTTAGCCTGGCCATAAGTATGGCAGGTAGGTTCCAGAGTAATCCAGGAGTGGATCACTGGACAGCGGTCAAGAATATCCTGAAGTACCTGAAAAGGACTAAGGAGATGTTTCTCGTGTATGGAGGTGACGAAGAGCTCGCCGTAAAAGGTTACGTCGATGCAAGCTTTGACACAGATCCGGACGACTCTAAGTCGCAAACCGGATACTTATTTATTCTTAATGGGGGTGCGGTAAGCTGGTGTAGTTCCAAGCAAAGCGTCGTAGCAGATTCTACATGTGAAGCGGAGTACATGGCTGCCTCGGAGGCGGCTAAGGAGGGTGTCTGGATGAATCAATTCATGACGGATCTTGGAGTGGTGCCAAGCGCACTGAATCCAATAACCTTGTTCTGTGACAACACGGGTGCCATTGCCTTAGCAAAGGAACCACGGTTTCACAAGAAGTCCAAACACATCAAACGACGCTTCAACCTCATCCGCGACTACGTCGAGGGAGAGAACGTAAATATATGCAAAGTGCACACGGATCTGAATGTAGCAGACCCGCTGACTAAACCTCTTCCACGGCCAAAGCATGATCAACACCAGAACTGTATGGGTGTTAGATTTATTACAATGTAATTCACATGATGATGTGAGGGCTAGATTATTGACTCTAGTGCAAGTGGGAGACTGTTGGAATTATGCCCTAGAGGAAATAATACATATAGTTATTATTATAATTCCTGTATCAAGATAATCATTTATTATCCATGCTATAATTGTATTGAATGAAGACTCATTTACATGTGTGGGTACATAGACAAAACACCGTCCCTAGCAAGCCTCTAGTTGGCTAGCCAGTTGATCAAAGATAGTCAGTGTCTTCTGATTATGAACAAGGTGTTGTTGCTTGATAACTGGATCACGTCATTAGGAGAATCACGTGATGGACTGGACCCAAACTAATAGACGTAGCATGCTGATCGTGTCATTTTGTTGCTACTGTTTTCTGCCTGTCAAGTATTTATTCCTATGACCATGAGATCATATAACTCACTGACACCGGAGAAATGCTTTGTGTGTATCAAACGTCGCAACGTAACTGGGTGACTATAAAGATGCTCTACAGGTATCTCCGAAGGTGTTAGTTGAGTTAGTATGGATCAAGACTGGGATTTGTCACTCCGTGTGACGGAGAGGTATCTCGGGGCCCACTCGGTAATACAACATCACACACAAGCCTTGCAAGCAATGTAACTTAGTGTAAGTTGCGGGATATTGTATTACGGAACGAGTAAAGAGACTTGCCGGTAAACGAGATTGAAATAGGTATGTGGATAGTGACGATCGAATCTCAGGCAAGTAACATACCGAAGGACAAAGGGAATGACATACGGGATTATATGAATCCTTGGCACTGAGGTTCAAACGATAAGATCTTCGTAGAATATGTAGGATCCAATATGGGCATCCAGGTCCCGCTATTGGATATTGACCGAGGAGTCTCTCGGGTCATGTCTGCATAGTTCTCGAACCCGCAGGGCCTGCACACTTAAGGTTCGACGTTGTTTTATGCGTATTTGAGTTATATGGTTGGTTACCGAATGTTGTTCGGAGTCCCGGATGAGATCACGGACGTCACGAGGGTTTCCGGAATGATCCGGAAACAAAGATTGATATATAGGATGACCCCATTTGATTACCGGAAGGTTTTCGGAGTTACCGGGAATGTACCGGGAATGACGAATGGGTTCCGGGAGTTCACCGCGGGGGGGGGGGGGGAACCCACCCCGGGGAAGCCCATAGGCCTTGAGGGTGGCACACCAGCCCTTAGTGGGCTGGTGGGACAGCCCAAAAGGGCCCTATGCGCCAAGAAGAGAAAATCAAAGAGAAAAGAAAAAAAAGGGAGGTGGGAAGGAAGGGAAGGACTCCCACCCACCAAACCAAGTCCAACTCGGTTTTGGGGGGGGGGGAGCCTTCCCCCCTTGGCTCGGCCGACCCCCTTGGGGCTCCTTGAGCCCCAAGTCAAGGCCCCCTCCCTCCCACCTATATATACGGAGGTATTAGGGCTGATTTGAGACGACTTTTCCACGGCAGCCCGACCACATACCTCCACGGTTTTTCCTCTAGATCGCGTTTCTGCGGAGCTCGGGCGGAGCCCTGCTGAGACAAGGTCATCACCAACCTCCGGAGCGCCGTCATGCTGCCGAAGAACTCTTCTACCTCTCCGTCTCTCTTGCTGGATCAAGAAGGCCGAGATCATCGTCGAGCTGTACGTGTGTTGAACGCGGAGGTGCCGTCCGTTCGGTACTAGATCGTGGGACTGATCGCGGGATTGTTCACGGGGCGGATCGAGGGACGTGAGGACGTTCCACTACATCAACCGCGTTCTCTAACGCTTCTGCTGTACGGTCTACAAGGGTACGTAGATCACTCATCCCCTCTTGTAGATGGACATCACCTTGATAGGTCTTTGTGCGCGTAGGAATTTTTTTGTTTCCCATGCGACGTTCCCCAACAAGAGATAGCGTAAGTGACATTTGTTGATGTTCCATGTTCATGCTTCTTTGGTGTTTTAAGTGCTAATTTGTTCTTTTGTTTTTAGCTTACTATTGCACAAAACCTATTTCGAGGAGAAGAGAAGAAGAACAAGAAAGGCAAGATCAAGAAAGGGAGAGCTTTTGTGTTGGCCCATTGCTACGAAGTGTTGAAGGATGTAGAGAAATGGAAGGCCCGTGATGACCAAGACGAGAGCAAGAAAAGCAAGTCAACTATTGATTTTATGATGATGATGATGAGGAGGAGGCATCAACTGATGATGGCAAGAGGAGCCCTACACCAAACTCGGTTGCCTACTCCAAGCCAGGGCCGGTCCTGAGATTTCGGGGGCCCAGGGCGAAACTAAAATTTAGAGCCCCTTAGTATAAATAAATAGTATAGATTAGCGAAATAAATAGCAAAAAAAATAAGACATAATTTTTTTACGTGGAAAAACATTTTCGATCACGTACCTCTCCGTTGCTCATTGTTCTAGAGTAATGGGCATACGAAAAATGTCTTCTCTTGCCATTTAAAGGAAAAGTAATATCATCTTTTCTAATAGGCCCCTTCTCAACTATTGTATCCCTTGCTTTGTTATCAAGACTAGCCCAATTTGCTGGATCATAAATATCCACATGAACTGGTTCTTCATCAACAGTAGCAGATTCCGTGGGAGATGAATTATGGTCATGATCACTCACATTGTTATCGTCCGCGTCGATGTCAACATTGTCTTCTATATGGATATCATCTTCTAGATTCACATTACTTGGTTCTTCCACAAGAACTAACGCCAACTCATCTGGATTTTTTTGAAGTGGACGGGTTACTCTTAAAAAACTTAGGAAGAGATCCTCTTTGTGAATCTACCAATTTTTGATCTGCTTTCCTCTTTTTCCTTTTAGCAGCACCTGATTTAGGCTTCATAATAATTCTGAAAATAAATAAATACGAAACAAAATTAGGGCATAAAGTACCTATAAATTAAAAACGAATCACTAAAAGTAATCAAAATTAGGGCATAAACTACTAGTATGACGGCGTGCCCAGCCCGGCGGATCTTGGTCTTGGACAGTTGGACGACTCTAAAGATGAGATCGGAATCAGGAGGCTAGCGTCGGTGTGCGCGGCACAGCGGCAGGCCGTCAGTCCGTCACGGCGACGTGCGTGCAGGGAGACGAGAGAGCCAGAGATCAATAGTCCATCACAACGGCGTGTCGTTGCAGGGATTCACGGCGGCGTGCGTGCAGGCCTGCAGGGAGACGAGAGAGCCGATTCGTTTTGGCTTAGAGCGTGCGTGCAACAATCAGGTAGGAATTTCCGGCGGTCGTGCAGCGTACAGATGCCAGATGGATCCTGGCAATAGCGATTGACCATAAAATATTCACGTACGGGCTGCTATATTAACTGGCCCATGTAATAATAAAATACCTCTTGACCCATGTAACCTGACACGAAATAGGCCCTAATTTCCATTTATTTTTTCTGTATTAAATACTATACTTAGTATACATATATATACAGGGGCCCCCAAAAATTTTGGGCCCCGTGCGGCCGCCCCCGCAGACCCCCCCCCCCCCCCCCCCCCCGGCCGGCCCTGCTCCAAGCCGAAAAGACCAAATGGAAGTAAGAAAGAAGCAAAAGAACAGAAGAAAAAGAGAGGAGATGATGAGCTAAATAATGCTATGGATGCTCCAGTGAAGGCAAGAAAGGAAGCAACCGAGGTGAGGAGGATGGCAAGGAGCCAAGATGCGGCGGCCGAAGAGAGGAGGTTGGTGGTCGAGTAGAGGAGGGTCACGGCCAAGGAGAGGAAGGTGGCATTGGAGGAGAATAAATTGGCCATGGAGGAGCGAGCTAGATTATTGGAATGAGAGAAACACTTGTTCTTGATGGACACATCTACCTTCGATGATAGGCAAATGGAGTTCATCAATCTTTCCCGTGATGAAATCTTGGTCCGAAAAAGATCCATGGCCATGGGAGGCTTTGGAGGCATGTGAGCTACCATTGGAGGATTGTGAACAAGCATGGGAGTCATGGGTGGTTTCAGAGTTACCATGAGCGACATGGAATGCATGGGAGCATCTACGGGAGACATGGATGGCTTCAGAGCTATCACGAGAGGCTTGGAAGGCATGGGATCATTTAAGGGAGGCATTGGTGGCTTCGGAGCTAAGATTGGAGGCATGTGTTTTGCTTTTTCTCATGGGAGGCATGGAAGCTCCTCTGGGTAACATGGGTGCACGCACGGTTTTCTGTGTGCCGCACATACCTTTACATGATGCCGTTGAAGATGGTCACGTGGATGGACGCATATCTCACAATAAGGACGGAGAATCGTCTTCGTCCTCAAGCGAAGAAGAGGACGAAGAATAGAAAGAAGATGGGGCATAATTGTTCATATGTCATTTGCTTGTGTGTGAACTTTTATTTGTCATGAATTTGGTTGGATGATTTTGAACTATGACATGCAATTGAACTATGCTATGTTGCTTGAATGCATTTTTTTAAGTTTGAAATATCATAGCGTCTGGCTGCTCATGCGCGCTGCCAGAAAGGCATTTGGCTGCTCGTGCCGGTTGCTCGTGCGTTGCATTTTGCAGCGCCTGCTGGAACGAAATCTCCGCGCCCTATTTTGCAGCATTTACTGGAACGGGCCCATGCCGCACGCTAAAAAGGACCATTTCGAGGTTGTAAAAAATATTAGCGCACCACACTGTTGCGCCTTTGTTGGAGTTGCCCTTAGTCCAGTTGTTTAACTAGTTGCTGGCCAGCCATTTTAATTGTTTCTTCTTTCTTTTTCATTTTTGACTGACAATGGTCGATCAGTTGTAGCCGATGTCACGCTAAGTAGTAAGAATAATAATAACTATATGGATCGACTAATGCTAATTAACTACCTAGACAATGTTTGCACAATCAATGTTTTTTCTAACTAGAAGATGTTTGCACAATCCATGTTTTTTCTACCTAGACCATGTCTGCACATTGGATGTTTTCAGGTGTAAGAAGGCGATGTTGCACACCTATGTTTATGCAGTTGACTGGAGCAACATTCAAAGTTGCACATCGACTAAGACAGTTGCTAGGGCAAGAAGTTGCACATCTCACTGATAGGGATAATTAGGGTTAGAGGTGTCCACATGTGTAGAGGGGAAAGTTGCACGTCCCATTTATTCCCAAACGCAGTAACATGCTGTGATAGCCGGCCGGTGCATGGGGGTGCAGGACAGAGGTGACGAACGCAAGTACGATCTGCTGACTGCTACTAATAGAACAATCAAGGAAATGACGACAAGTATTCGTCGTCACTGTTGAACTAGTCTCAACTAATGATCCTATCTACTACTCCCTCCCTACCGAAATATAAGTCTTTATAGTGATTCTACTAGAGGACTACATACGGATGCATGTAGACATACTTTAGAGTGTATATTCATTTATTTTGCTTCGTATATAGTCATTTAGTGAATTTTTTTAAAAGACTTATATTTAGGAACGAAGAGAGTAGTACTTTATTATACTAATAGAGTAGTACGTGTATTAGTAAAATCTGCCGGCTAGGCTTTAGTGTCACTTGTCAAGGATCTGCCTATAAATTTGAGGCCGGTCCACCACTCATCCACTCAGACACAAGCTAAAGCATGATGAAGCACTTGACGACAGTGTTCGCTTCCTTACTCGTGGTCGCCGGCCTCGCGGCCACGGCTGCCGGCGTGAGGTTCGAGGCGGCGAACAACGCGTCGACGACCCCCGGCGGACAGCGCTTCGACGAAGAATACGGCGTGGGCTACGCGGTGCAGGTCATGTCGGAGGCCTCCTTCTTCACCTGGAAAATCTTCAACCAGACGGAGCTCGCGGACCGCAGAGCCGCCATGGACGACCGCGTCAAGCTCGTCGTCAACGACATAAACGGCAACATCCTCGGCTTCGAGAGCGACAGCGAGAGCAGCATCACGCTCAACGCGGGCTACGTCAACAACATCACCGGCGACGTGAGGACGCTGGTGACGGGGCTGCTGTACCACGAGGTGACGCACGTGTGGCAGTGGGGGCAGCAGGACACCAACTGGACCCACGGGTGGGTCTACGAGGGAATCGCCGACTTCGTCCGGCTGCGCGCCGGCTATGCGCCGCCGTACTGGGTGCAGCCGGGGGAGGGGAGCAGCTGGGACGCGGGCTACTCCGTCACGGCGTGGTTTCTTGACTACTGCGACGGGCTGAGGCCGGGGTTCGTGACGGTGCTCAACGAGAGGCTCAAGGACGGCTACAGCGACGACGATTTCCTGCAGATCATGGGCAAGCCCGTGCAGGAGCTGTGGAGGGATTACAAGGCCAAGTACGGTGGCTAGCTGATCCGTTTGATGTTGTGGTGCGTCTAGTTATAGGGGACTTATCATCGATTGTGTGCTTAATATCATCCATGTTTAGTAGTTTGGTACCTTTTAGGGGCTTTATATCCAAGGTTTAGAGCAAATATAGTAAATGCACGATAAGTATAGCATCAAAAATATGTATTGGAACCTTTAATCCCTATAAAAAATTCTCCTTTCTTTCTCCTGTTTTATTTTATTTTGCACATAGAAACAACATTCTAACTCCAGTTTCGCACCAAAATCATTTTTAACTTTGGTATTTAAGAACACACAGTTCAACAAAATTTAAGATCCAGAATTTTTAAGTTTTCAAATTGAAATTTAACCAACGTAGGATCTAAGAGCATGTCCAATTATTTCCCTTCATTTGTTGGGGCTAACAGCCTGGATAGTGACCGGAACCCCTCAAACCCAACCGATATGTAAAGTTGCACTACGATTATTAGGTAGTTGCACCTAACAGGGACTAACTTGCAGACAAAGACTCCATGCATGACCTAGTTTTAAAGAGCTTGCCATGTGGATTCGAAGGTGAAAACAAATCTTAATTCTGATGTTTAGATATTTTTTAATATCTGATCTAATGCATTCATGTCTATGGTTATTCTTTTAGAACATGGATTACGAAGGACCAGCACTTTCCAAATCTGCCTCGCATACGTCCGCTCAATTAATCTTACTCATAATTTTCTACCACTTAATAAAAAGATTAGTGCGCTCAGAAACCTAGTTTTGAGTAAATGACCTGCAATACTCTTTTAAGTTATGGCTGCATGCATCGATTGATGCAGAGGCCGGAGGTCAAGCCTCCTTTTCCAAAAAGAAAGTATTCTTTTAAGTGAACCCAAAGAAAATGTTTCTCCTTTTATAGAGAACCCCTGCAGTTTCCTCAATCAACCCTCGGTTCAAATTTAAGTGTCTGCCAAAAAACTTCTCTTATCATATGTAGTCATACTTTTAAAATCGTAACTCCAATTTAACATGTTATATATACAATTTGATTTTAAAAATGTATAGAATCTGAATATTATGTTATTCTACGTGTTAATTATTTACAAAATACCTTTTAGGATGCAACCATAGTCAATACTGCACGACCCATCTTTCTTTCGCATGGGCCAAGGTCATCCTGAGAGAACCACATAGCCGGTGAATACGAGAAGGAAATGGACGTCATGCGAGATCGCATCTGACCCTCCCACGTCGCTCCCGTGGGCGACGAGGAGGGCTCCCTGGCCGCCACCTCCAGCAGCCTCGTCTCCCTCCCTCCTTTCTCGCCGTCGCCTAAGGACGCGACCGGGCAAAGCCTGGCCGGCGCCGTTGATCCGGGCGGTGTAGGCGGCGGCGGGGATTTTCCTTCTCCTCGTTCGATGTCGTGTGGGGCGGCACGGCGGCTTCGGCGACGCAGCAGCTCCCGGCGTCGGCGCGTGGCGGCGCGGGTGGAGATTGGCTGGGCGTGGCGTGCCGGTCGGCTAGACGTGGCTAGAAGATGAAGGTGGAGCTGGGCGTGGTTGGTGGCGGTGGCAGCGGCGGCGTTCAGCCCGGATCCGGTCTTGGCGGTGGCGACGGCGATGGCTAACCCGGATCCGACCATGGTGGTGGAGGCGTCCCCTCCGTCGGGGATGACGGGCCAGGTGGTGGGTCTTTGTGGCGGCACCGGTGACGGCGGATCTTGGGATCCCGTGACCGGGCTCGTCGCAGGATTCGGTACTGGTTATGAGTCGGGGAGACATAGTTGCCGGTGAAAACCGAGCCGACGGCGGACGATGGCGGTGTTCTGTGCCGTTCCCTTGATGAAGGCTTCGTCCTGTAACTACTGTCGATCCACTCGTGCTGCTCCAGGGGAAACCCTAGGATCTGGTTTTCCATGACGATGACGGCATTGCGGTGTCGTTCCTCTCTAGGGATCATCGTTTATGGAGCAGCGCTGGAAGACAAAGGCAGGAGGTGGAGCGTCTTTGTCCTGCACGGAGCTTCGGTGGTGATGTCTGGTCATGCCTGGCCGACAGGTGCTACGGTTTGTCATGCCTGTTCGGCAGGTGCTACGCACGACAGGTCTTACAGAGTCTTTGCGTCTGGATGGGTGAGCGCAGGGAGGTGGCACCGTTGGGCGCCGTGGTGGCGTCGACGGATGGCCGGACTGGCATGGATGATGCGGATTTCTCTTTTGAAGATGGTTCAGCGGTTCGATGATGATGACGGCTTCTAAAACGTGTGCGTGTAGTGTATGCTTTAGGTCTGCTGCACCGGCTGTTAGTTCCGATACGTTATGTGGATGGATCGGCGACGACGCCGGTTTTAGATATGAGGAGTGAGAGCATTCCACATTATCGCGTTTTGTAGGTGTGAGTGGGGGCTTCGGGTGACTTGATATATGTTCTTGTCAGACCTTTGTTGAATAAGTAATAAAGATGGATGTATGCATCGATTGATGCAGAGGCTGGGGGTCTTAACCTCCTTTTCCAAGCAAAAAAATCTTTCTTTCGCATAGGTGCAAATCCAGTTTAAAAATGAACACCTCAGCAAAACGAAATTGGACATGAAGTAAACCATCTATAACCACCCATGTACGTGTCGACAAAACCTTGCCGGGGGAGGGGGCAAATTTCTCATCTTATGCGGAGAGATGCCTTAGGATTGATCACATTAAAACAAGCAGTGATTGCGTGAGCACCGAGGCCACCTCCTCTCGACGAGGGTGGAAAGAAGAATAAAATGGGATGACATGTTAAAATAAAGAACATAGGCATATTGGGGTCTTCGGTCATGATTATTTGGTTAGAGGCGTATGTTTTTTTTTCTCTGCCATTACAACTCACGGCCTTTTTGCTAGTAATATTGTATTCTGCGCATCAACTCTCGCGCTAGTCAGCCTTGTTGAGGTGATTTTTGGTTTACTTGGTGTCCGGTAGCTAGTGTATGTTGGGTTGTCTTCTTCGCACTCTCATTGCTTGGTTTTTTGCATTATTTCTATTTGTAGACCAACTAGCTTTGAACTAATCTAGATTATTACTTAAACTAATCTATTTGCAGCAGCTGTCCGCCCAAGCTTGGAAGCACCGTATCTATTGGTGTCTGCATCTAACGCTTTCATACACTCCCCAACAGCTAACGTCTGGCGTGGATCAACATGGCTCATGTATGAACTGTAAAATATGTACTATTGGTGTCTGCATCTATTCCATATGGCACTTGTATGAAGCGCCGTACGTAGGAGAGTCTCCACAATCCACACACTACATATACACATTGCGCGCAAGTTGTTTCCGTCAGGCGGCCTGACCTAGTAGTTTTTTGGATAAACTTCTCCTCCTATATTAATTCACAAGTAATGTAGCATTGTTTACAAGTAGAGGGATAACCTCATCAGGGGCGTCATCGATCCAAACACTCGGAGGAGAAAACCTAGCTAACCTTGCTAGTTCATGAGGTACTCGATTACGCTCTCTATTACAATGATCATAAGTGACATGGGAAAAATCTAGACATGAAATAACAGTCATCTATAATGGATGAAACGACTGATGAAGAGTAGCCTTGGCTCAATGCATTTTGTACCTCCATGCTATCCGAAATAACTTCTATCTTACTGCATCCGACGGTACTAGCAAGATTCGAACGAAACCTCTTAATTAACCAGGTGAAGCAATTAGCATATTGTTAGCTTAATCGATAGTTAGCCTCAGTCGATCCATGCAGTTACTATTATTCCTACTACTTAGCATGTCATCTGCTAGTCTCTACTGGGTGGCAAATGGATTAAGTGGACATTTTCTCCATGTAAATTAAGAAAGATAAAGAAGCACAAGATGACTTTTTCAAAGGAGAAATGTTGCCAAGTATTGGGAAACACTGAGAACCCCGACTGTATGAGGGGATTTGGAGTTTTTTCTCTATGCAAATATGCCCGCAATCGTTCTTTTCAAGAGAAGCACATAAAGAGAAAAGGCCGGAAAAAAGTTGACGAACATGAAAAAATAGTGGCTCTTAGAGAGCCGTTAGTACAAATCTTATGAGCAATGTTGTTGGGGGGAGGAGCATCAGCACCAACAGCGACTGCGCCAAAGGTTGAAGGCCCGGAAGACGTCGAAGCAGTTGTCTTCCTCAAGCTCAAGCTTTACTTCCTCAATTCTATCCTTGCGATGAGGTTAAGGTAAGTCGACGGTAAATATTTAAATACTACGCACATGATATTTCCATAGACCAGCCCTCCTAACACAAAATTTACCATACATGTATCGGTTATTATGCCCTAAAAACTTGTAGTAAGGATCGCCAGCTGTGACGAGCGTGTGGAAGCTGCTTGGGCCCAATTCCACCCTCCTATCCTAGGGGAGCAACAGAAAGTCCACAATGCTGTCGCTATTGAGGTGTTCATTTACAATCGGGATTGGCGCTCGCACAAAGGAAAGACAGATCATGCGCTATTAATTAAGGTTTTACCCTAAATACCATTTAAAAATAGTTAAAAGGTAAAATAACATCATATTCGGATTCTATACTTTTTTAATCAAATTTCATATATAACTTGCTAAATTTGCTAAATTGGAATTCAGATGCAAAAGATATGGATATTTCAGAAAAACATGTTTTTTTACTCCCCTGTAAACTAATATAAAAGCATTTAGATCATTATTTTAGTTATCCAAACACTCTTTAATAGTTTACAAAGGAAGTACTACTTAAAAGTGAACTATGCGTTAATTACTAGAAATTGTCAGGGGTTTTCTGTAAAAACAAAAGAGATCCATAAAGTGAACTGCGGGTTACTTATACAAAATTGTAGGGCGGTGTCCATAATAACAGAAAAAACAATTCATTTTTCATTTAAATATGTACTGCTGGTTGATTCAAAACGTAATGGACTTTTCTATAAATTGTCGCGATGGTGAACGGACAGTAGCAATCTGCACTTAATTAGTAGATAGTACAGATATAGATATAGATATACTCCCTCCGTTCCTAAATATAAGACATTTTAAAGATTTCATTATACGCTAGATACGAATGTATATGAACAGATTTTATTTTATTTTTTAAATAAAAGGGGTCCCCCTGCTCCATTTCATTGCTAATGAAGCCACAACGTATCAGTTTTACAGCCCAGAATGCAACACCAAAAGTAATAACAGGTCCCAGATTTACTCATTTGGCTTCGTATCTAGTCCATAGTAAAATCTCTAAAAGGTCCTGTATTTTGGAACGGAGGGAGTAGATAGTACTCCCTCTGTCACGGTTTAGAAGGCACGTTTGAAAAATCTCTGGGACCAATGTAATCATCGATTGGTTGTGAGATGTAGCAGGTGTAAATGATAATGCGCCTAATCAACTGAGAAAATACTAGTACTAATGTGTGATAAGCAAATTGGAAGGGTGCATGCATGAGTAGTACTAGTACTAATTAATAGGAGTAATTGTTTTCGCGCCTTAAACCTTGTCTATTTTAGAAACGCACGCAAGTTTAACTGTGCATTGTAAACCGTGACAGAGGGAGTAGATATAGATTTACCATGCATGGTCCACTTAGTTATGACTACAACTAAATCACGTACTTCCTTCATCACAGTATATTGGGCGTATCTCCAAAACAATAATTTTTCTCAATTAGAAGGAAATAAGGAGCATGTCATTAATTAGCCTATTAATTGGGGTGTTTTGAAAACCGTTTCCACCAATGCATGCGAGGAAGTCGCTCGTTTAGTGGACGGGGGTTACTAAGGCTGCCCGTAATGATAGTATCATAGGTAGTATCATGCATGCGAACTAGGCAATTTCGATAAGGTGGCATAGAATTAAATGAAGAAAGAGAGCGTTGAGTATCATATCATGATACCGTATCATATTAAATGATGTGATACTATGTGTCTTGCGTGGCAATAAATGAATCATCCTATGATACTAACATATGATACTATGCATTACGGATGTGATATCATACACTAGTATAACATGTATGATACTAGTATATGATACTATCCATTACAACCAGCCTTATGCGTCAGTTTTGTGATTAATTAGGCGTTTCTACAACTCGTCGGCTCGGTTTTTCCTACCAATAGAAAAGTCCTAGATTCCTGTGAGATATGTATAATATAGTGTGATGGAGGGAGTACATACGTACGTACGAACCTTGCGAATTGATTGTCCCAGCTGTTGGTTGAGAAGGTCATCCTGCTGCTTCAGAAGCTCGTCCTGCATTCATCAAAACAAGGAGGAAGGGAATTTGCATGTGAGCACACCAACGCCAGGGAGATTTATTAATGTAAAAATGTAGTTAGCTTTGTTTGACGGACTTTTCCCAGTGCCGACCGTACGTGGTGCTGCAGATGGTGGAGCTCCCCCGCCGTATCGCCGGATGACAAGAGGTCTTCTTCTCCGGTGTGCCTCCTCAGGCTGCCCTCGAGATGGTCGACCTCTTGCCTCCACCTTGCCACCTCCGCCAACACTTGCTGCACGCACGCACGCAAGAAACCAAAGATTCATTCATTCATTATTACGCTTACACGTACTCCCTCAATCTCAAAATAACTGTCTCAAGTTTAGTACAACTTTGTATTAGAGTTAGGATAAAGTTAAGACACTTATTTTGGAACGGAGGGAGTATATAATTAACTGTACAAACTGTTCTTTGTATGTACGTAGTATGCGTACGTAGTAGGTACCTGAATCTGATGATGATCATCATCGGTTTAGTTTGTGTCCTGGACCTGGAGCTGGGTGCTGGGAGTGCTCTCGCGTTCGTAGCGCTGAATGAGCTCACTCCAGCTTACCAAATGACAAGGGGATCAGTACTACTATTTTCTTGTAATTGACTAGAACTAGTACTCCATGGATTTGCATGCATGCGTGTAAGGAACGGAAGGGACAGATGAACCTAGCTACGTAGGAGTACCTTGTATTCGGGCTGCAGTGTAGTCGCCGGCGAGCTTGCCGGTTCTTGAAAAGACGACGAGGCCAAGGCTGACGTCGTCGTCGCAGAGCACGGCGAGCTCGCGCGCCTTCTTCAGCAGCATGCCGCGCCGCTTGCAGAAGGTCACCCGCCGCGAAGCGTCGTCCAGGATCCTCTAATTCACCTCCTGCTTCCTCCCACGCATCTCCATCTTACTTAGTAATCTCTTGGGAGTTGGGAGTTGGGACTAGCTAGCTAGCGCCAAGCTCACGATCACAAGTGGTTAGTCCGCGAGAGAAGCATTATATTGTACTCCGTACTAGTATTGGTAGTTAGCGCCAAGGTTCTTAATTTCATTTCAGTCGATCATGATAGTACGTACAATCAATCAATACTCCATTAATCTCGGGATATGCTGGTCGCGGTCGTAACAGAAAAAATATATGGGGTCACCATGTCCACACTGACAAAATTGTCATCTCACCACAATTTCGTCACGGGAAGTGACGGACATTGACTTTGACTTTGACGCTCATATTTAACGTCTCGGTACAACAACTAGCTGGGTCTTGACGGTCGATCTCCATGCGGTGCTCTCCTCTATAAATGATTCTGCCATACTTATTTTAGACGATAATCTCCTTGGACATGTGTTGGCCGCGGTGAATTCCTATTCTATTTCAGATGGCTAGCTGCAATGATGCAAGTCAAACACGTTTATTTTTTACCAAATTTAATGAAAAACACAAAACTAGTATCACTATAATCATGATGAAGTTCTCTTTCATATTTTATGGAACCGGTTTCTAGTTCTCTTATGTTTGGAAGGGGGGGCACATAAAGAGTTGCTCAAAACCACATATGGTGAAGACCGGTGCAGGCATGATGAACACACATGTGTTTTCTTGTGTTTGCGGTGCCGGTTCGAAGAAAACGGGGAGCAACGTGGCATCAATTCTGTCATGGTCGGAGATGATGATCTGCTTGAGGCTAGTTGCAAATTCTTTTGTTGCAGGGATCTTCTCATAAGGTTAGAGCCCCGGAGATCTTCGTGTTTCTATTAATGGTTGTTTTATGATGCCTTTTGTTTTTCTCGTTCTTTATGCGTGTGTTAATGTGTGGTTGTACGGTCATGAACTTTGTATTATTCCGTGATTTGGATAATAGCATAGAAACTAATTACTAATCTAATTATTCACATGACATACAACCACATCTCACTTCACAACTGCTCCATAATCTACTACTCCGTCTCGCAATGTAAGACGTTTTCGAAAGCTAGCTTAGCTCGCAAAAAGGTCCTACATTGTTAGTGCAGTTATTAATTACAAGCAGCGTCACGGCATAACTCGGCAGTACAAATTAATATGCCCACCACAATTTGAATTATGAAGTCCACTACAGTATTCTATATATTGGAGTTCAACTCCTCACTTACAGTGGCTGGCATGCTAGTAGTATCTGAAGATTGCGTCGCCGTTGTACGGCTGGTCGACGAGTAGTGCTGCGTGGTAAACCCCGACCCGACAGTGGTGGTGCTGTCGCCGTACTCCATGGTGGAATCTCCGAAAGGCTGCAGGTACACGGCTACCGGCATCTTGGGCGGCAGCACCGGCATCCTGAACTTCCTTGACTGCAGCGCCTCGGCGGCCTGCCTGATCGCCGGCCTCATCTTTGGGTTCGGGTGCGCGGACCACAGCCCAACGGCCACCACCCGCTCCATCTCCCACCGGTCGAACACGCCGCCGAGACGCTCGTCAACGGCGTCGAGGGCAGCGCCCCTACCGTAAAGTTCCCACACCCACTCCAGCAGCCGGAACACCTGGCCGTCCCTCGCACCGCCGGTGGGCGGCGCCATCGGTCGCCGCCCGCACACGATCTCCAGTAGGGTCACGCCGAAGCTGTACATGTCAGACTCGGTGGACGCCTTGCCGGTGATCACGCACTCCGGGTCAAGATAGCCCGGGGTACCCGCCATGGCGGTCATTGTCTGCAAGCTCATGCCGTGGTCGATGAGCCGCGACAGGCCAAAGTCGCCTAGCTTGGTGTTGAAGGACTCATCCAACATGATGTTGCTCGGCTTAATGTCGCCATGGACGACGCATTGATCCCATTCTTGGTGGAGGTACAGCACTGCAGACGCCAATCCAACAATGATCTGGTATCTGATAACAAAAGTAATGGCACAATCAACAAAATCAAAATTGAGTTGATCCAACCATTTGGACTAAGTTTTTTTAAAAGTTAGCAGGAGAGTTGCTAAGATTTCATAATAAAAGGAGAAACCGATGATTGAAACTGTTCAGTTTATTAAAGAAAAACCGGACGATTGGACTAAGTTTTGAAGGAGCAAATTGTGCGTCCTTCTGTGAATGCCCACACTGAGTGTCTGAATCCAAACTATGTGCCGCTATTTTATCATGCACTGCTTGACTTGCTTTCATAGCTTTTAGTCATGTACGAGTCTGGACCGTCCATAGAAAATAAATCTTATTTGTGCTTTTGAGTCTATGTTTAGGCTATACACTAAAAAAAATAAGAAATTTCAAACATGAAGGCGCCAAAACTTGACCCGGACGTCATTTTTTTTAATTCTTAAAAGTGAAAACAAAATATGAAAAACATCAAACTTGATATTGTCTCATTATATGACCCCTAAAGGAAGAGGTAACATTTGAGAAGTTTAGCAAAAGTTATGACGCATGGTGGTTAAAAATCTGACAATCTCCAAGCAAGAATAGTAGTTTCAAGAGTTAATGGGTCCGGTTTTGAAGATTAAGTGATTGTTGCTTCATCCGTTGGCCTTGAAAAAAGAGTTCTACTCAATATACACAATGACATGCTCCATGTCCAAATTTGAAATTGTTCGGGATCGTTTGCTATATTTAAGACATCAAGTGCACTTTCTAGGCATTTACGGAATATAATTAAAACTTCAATTGCAAGTGCATGAAAAGTTGGCAAACTAAGGTTGAAAGATTATATTCGTATTCTTGAGTCAGAAAAGATTTTTCAAACACTATGGCGCCCAGACTCGTCCGCATAGATGGAGGTTATTTGGTTTTAAGTTCCAAAAATACAAACAATTCCTAAAAACATGAAATTCGAAAGGGGACATGTTAGGTTTGAAGAAGCGTCTCTTGCTTCATCCGCTGCCCTACAAATTTTGTGTACACTCAAAATACGCCACTACATGACACATGTGAAAATTTGACATTTTCGGGGTCCATTTGATACAATTAAGTCACGAATGTACTATGTATTTTACACTCGGCATAAGGCCTTGAGAGTGCCCGATATATAGGACTCCACAACTTCTCTTTTGTCAGCAGGAGTCCAGCAAAGTCCCCTTTGTCAAGTGTAACACTCGGCAAACCCTTGTGGGCACTCAACAAAGTGCCAAATTCCGATAGTGCAAAAAGGACTCTGAAAATCGTAAGAAATAGAAAAACCGCATAATAAATACAAGTAATACTGTGTTAACAAAAAAGCCTAATTAATTAAGAAATATCATCCACCAAAGAATCTAGATCGAAATTAATGGGCTCAATTAATTCCTCAAAAATATCAAATGATAAGTGGCAAACGTGTGACACAAGGCAATTCAGTCCTGATGTTTTTACCATTTTGAGTGTGCCTAGAACTCATCTAGCTAAGTTATAGTATGGTCTCATTCACCTGATGCAAACTGACATAATTTGATAATTGTTCCAACCCGTTTTTGGATATTCCTCTGAACCGGCTTTACTCCTTTGACCCGTTCGCATGGGATCTCGAACTAACGGTCTAACCATGTTGAATGCATGTTGCCAGCCAGTACAGCTGATAGGCGTTGGTGATTACTAAACACCATGAAAATTTAAATAACTATATACCATCACAGATCTAAAATCTTTTGAAATTCCCCAATTTTCTCTGAACTTATAAACAAAATTTGAGAACATCAATATTTTTTGAATTTGTTAACGTATTTTGAAATATACACGATCTATTTTTGAAATTCCCTGTTATTTTTTGAATTTGTGAACAAAATAAAAAAGTGAAACAAAATTTGAAAACAGGAACTTTTTGAAAATTCTCAGCAAAATTTGAAATATCTCGATCATTTTTAAATTCATAGACATTTTTTAATTCCTGAATAAAATTGAAAACAATGAACATTTTTTGAAGTTTTGAACAATGTATGGAAAACACGCACATTTATTGAAATTTAAAAACATTTTTGGAAAATCAAGAACATTTGTTAAAAAAGAAAAAAACTTGAAAAAAGAAAAGGAAAATGTAATAGGATAGAAAAAGAAACAAAAAAAGAAAAAGAAAAAGAAGAGCACGTGCAATTATGACCCCCCTTGAAAAGTTGCAATTGCGTCTATCCTAAAGAAACTTGTAGTTGCGACCAGACTTCAAAAACTTGTAATTGCGACTACTCTAATGAAATTTAGAGTTGCGATCAGGCTTCAAAAACTTGTAAATGCGACTACTCTAATAAAATTTGCAGTTGCGACCAGACTTCAAAAACTTGTAATTGCGATTACTCTAATGAAATTTGCAGTTGCGACCAGGCTTCAAAAACTTGTAATTGCGACTACCCTAAAGAAACTTGCGGTTGCGACCGGCCTTTAAAAACTTGCAATCGTGACTACCCTAGAAAATCTTGCATTTGCGGGCGGCTTTGAAAACTTCCAGTTGCGAATACCCTAGAGAAACTTGCAATCGTGACCGGCCTTAAAAACTTGCAATTACGACTATTGTAGAGAAACTTGTAGTTGTGGGCATCCTTCAAAAACTTGCAATCGCGACATCTTAGACTTGCAGTTGTGACCGACCTTAAAAAATTGCAATGACGACTACCCTAGAGAAACTTTCAGTTACGACCGTCCTTGAAAATTTGCAATTACGACTATCCTAGAGAAACTTACAGTTACAACCGGCCTTTGAAAAACTTACGGTTGTGTCCGTCCTATAAAAAACATGCAATTGCGGCTATCTTCGAAAAACTTGTAGTTGCGACCGACTTAAAAAAACATACAATTACAATCTCATAAAAAACTTACAATTGCGACTATCCTAAGAAAAATATGCAATTCTCCCCACTTAAAGATAGAAAGAAGACGAATAACCACCCAACGCCCGACGATCCAGGTTCTATTAAAAAAAGAGTGCAAGTTATCATGGGCCGTCAGCTTCGTTAACAGACAATCAAGAAAAAATGAAAAATGGAAAAGCGGGTCACAACAGGCCGCACCTAACGTTCACTGGACAACCTTGGTGAATCAAGGATGGCTCTCAACGTGACTACGACCATAGCAGAAACTCAGCAGCAAACCCGATTAAATTACCATCCAAACAAAAAACAAAATTTGGTCATTTGAAAACAAAGTTGTCATGCTTGACAATTAAAGTTGTCATCCTTGCATCATTAAATTTACCATCAGAACTCGTTTAGAGAGTTGTCATGTGTCCGTGTGTCACAAGTGTGACACACTTATGAGGGTAGAAAAATGGATTCAATCAAAGCTTGAAAAAGACAGCTCAATGATACGACGATTTTTCTGGTCTATAGTAAGTGTTAGTGAAGAATTCAGCTGATTTAGTCTTGTAGGGAATTAAGTAAAGAATACGACTGACATGGATGTGTAGCTCGATCGAAGCAGCATGCATGCGTACCTGAGTTGCCAAGTCAGAATTAGGTCGTCTTTGCTGTAGAGGTATCCATCGAGGCTGCCGTTGCGCACGAGCTCGTAGACCAGCAGCAGCCGCCTGCGACCATGGCACCAGCCGATTAGCTGCACAAGATTCCGGTGACGCAGTCTGCTGATGATGGTGACCTCCGACCTGTACTCCTTCCTCCCCTCCAATGACGCCCCTCGCAAGAATACCTTGATGGCCACATCGCGGCCGCCGACTTCTTTCATGTGGCCCCGGTACACAGACCCGGATCCGCCCTGCCCCAGCTTCCCTTCCTCCGCGAAGTTCCCCGTCGCCGCCGCTAGGTTGGCGTACGGGATGGGCCGGGGTCCCGTGCTTGAACCGAACTCGTCGTCGGCGGCGGCATCCAGGGAGTCCGGAGTCATATCGCCGGCAAGCATGTCTTTGTCGACCTCTGGTTCTTGCCTGTTTCTCCTGCTCGCACGCCGGAGCAGCACCGCGACGGTGACCGCGAGCAGGAGCACCAGCACGGCTGCGGCGCCAACCCCGGCACTGAGTTGTAGGGTGGCCTTCTTGGTTGACGAGGTAGATGGGAATGGCGCGTCGTTCCTTGTCGGGAGCGTGGACTTGAAGGAGCACGAGAGTATGGTGTGATAGCTAAAGAACGCATCACCGGTGGCCGCCGAGAAGCCTACCGCGACCTGCTCCGGCAGCAAGCTTCGCAAGTCGACGGTAGCGGAGAGGGTATACCTGGCGCCAGTGCCGATGACGCGGAGGTCGACGTCCAGCCTCGCCGTGGCGTTGTCGTAGTTCACCGTCGAAGACATCACGCCGGCGTCGACGAGGCTGCCTTCTGGCAAGATCTCGAAGTTGCCGCGTGAGTCGACGTTGTTCACGTCTACGCCGATGTGCCGGCTGCTGGGGTCCCACGCGTCACGGTGGGTGTCGAACTCTACGGCGACGAAGCTGGCGCTGCCGGAAGCGTTGGTGGAGATCGCCGTCGTCCCGTCTTTCGGAGCATGTCTCTCGTCGAAGAGCCCAAGGCAGCCGTCGTAGGAGTCCTGCGGCAGTTGGGGCATGTAGTGCGCGATGAAGAACGTCATGCCGTGCCCGGGGGTGCTGCTCCGGCCAGGCAGAGACTGGATGCTGAAGTTGAAGCTCGCGGTGAAGCTGGCCGCCTCGCCGGTGACGCCGTCCCAGAGCTGCACCGCCTGCTTGTAGAGAACGCGGCCCCTTGCTCGAGCGTTTGCCTCGTCACCGAGGAGCTCAATCCTGCCGTTGGTGATGCTCGCGTCATCCTCCTCTCTGAAATCGTCAGAGCTGAAGGAGTTGTCGTAGTTGAAGGAGATGGCGGTCGCATGATGGACACAGAGGAGCAAGAAGCACGCTGCTCGACTGGAGAACAAGTATAGCTTCAGCCCAGCCATTGCTGTTGTGACTTGTGATGAGGTCTCCACTGGGCACAATAATATATTATATAGTAGAGCACAAATATAGCTTCGTTCGTCCATTGAAAATGCATGGCTTATATCAATTACTCCCTCCGCTTCTTAAATACTTCTTGTGTATCATATATAATACTTGTAGCTAGTTGAGGAACTTTACTAATTTTCGTCAGCAACAAGTATAAATCTTTTAAAAAAAATTATTACATACTACTTCCTCCGTACCTAAATATAAGTCTTTTAAGATATTTCACTACGTGTGTACATACGAAACAAAATGAATGAATCTATACTCTAAAGTATGTCTATATACATACGTATGTAGTCCATTAGTGAAACCTTTAAAAAGACTTATATTTAGAAACGGAGGGAGTATTACATATGAATGCATATAAACATTATTTAGAGTGTATATTCACTCATTTTATTTTTATATAGTCTGTAGTGTAATATTTAAAAAGATTTATATTTAAAAACAGGAAAGAGTAGATGTATGATGAAAAGGACTCAAATAAATTGAGCAGCTATTAATATACCTTAATATGCGAACAGGACGGGTCCAGCGCTGGAGCCCTCGGTGGCATTTCGGCTGTAATTAGTTGATAGGATAGGGGTACACTTCTAATTCGAAACGTTTTCTTTTGAGGGACTCTCCATAATCTCGAGATTCTGGGAAAAACCAGGTATTTGAAGATTCTGAGATTGCACTAGGATTCTAGAGAATCTGGCAGAGATTTTGAAAGCCTAGTCGAGTTCTTTTGGCTCAAGATTCTTGAGACGGAGATTCTTCATAATCTGGTGAAAAGAACTGGGCCTTAACCGGATGGAGTAAAGACATAGATAAAAGTCTGAACCACTGTAAGTGACATCTTAGGACCAGGACAAGAATAATAATGTGCGTACAGCAAGTAGGCTCAAGGAGTGGACTAGAATGCATGCGTACCATATCCTTCCTTGCGTCAACTACTAGTCTGGCCGATCGGCATCATCTTCTCAAGTTTCTCGGAGGAGAGTGGAATGTCCTGAACGTGGCCATAAATTGTTAGAACATGGTTAATAGTTAGAACATGGAGTATAATACATTGTCATATCATTCATGATAACTAACAAATATTACGAATTTATTATATAGATCCGAATGAGTAACCTTATTTTTCTTTTTTTATGTGCCCAATGTTTTCACATTAGCAGATCAACTAATGGCATGCATCCACAAAAAGACATAATTAATGATGTCATCAAAGATTTTTCCAATTCGAAAATTTGAAATGTTATGTAGCTCAAACTGTCAATTCAATTAAAAACCGTTTTCATATACAAAAATTGTCGCGATGAGATCTTCGAAACTAGATCTCATATTAAGATGTTTCAATGACTTTTTTTTGATAAAAAGTTACCATGCCTGTGCAATGTGAATTATCATGCATTTTGTACATAAGTCATCGTGGTGTTTCCACTGAGGTTATCAGGGCATAAAAACGCTTCCTTCAACTTTCTTCACGCATGCAAGTGTTTGCTTGCACTAGAGAACAAAATTTGGTGCCATCCTACGTTGTTCGTTATTTTAAAATTCTTTTTACTTCCGTTAGAAGTTATCATGGTATTTGTACATAGGTATTTCAGCTCTGCTATGAGTAAATTACCACGCTCTTTGCATGGAAGTTATGAGAGGGGGGGGGGGGGGGGGGGAGGTCTATATGTTTTTCAACAACTCAATCTGAGTCATAAGTTACCATGATGTTTGGACATAAATTACCAGCTCCGTTGTGCATTAATTATCGCACGGGAGGGTTTGTTTCCAACAATACTTTCCCCCCGGTAATTTTTTTACTGCAATGTTTGTGCATAGGTTATCTGCTCTATTGTGCGTAAGTTATCACGCTATTTACATAAAGGGGGTGTTTTGAACTATTTATTTTTTCTCGATCAAAAGTTACTGCAGTGTTTGTACATAGGTTATCAGCTCCGAAGTGCCTATAGTCCCGGTATTATAGCTCCGAAGTGCGTAAATTATCATGTTTTCAATCATTCTTTTTTCCCTCGGCCAAAAGTTATCGTGATGTTTGTACATAGGTTCACTAGCAGAAAATGGGGTTATAGTCCCGGTTCTCCAACCGAGACTACTAACTTGGGACTAAAGACCCCCCCCCCCCTTAGTCCCGGTTTGCCACGAACCGGGACTAGCTAATACCCTTCCATGTGGCTCGCAGCGTGCGAGGCGTGTCCCAAACCTTTAGTCCCGGTTGGTAGGCTTTGGTGATTTGGGGTTTTGGGGTTTATTGTTTATCTTTGCTTTTCATTTTCTGTTTTCCATTTAATTCTTTTTCATTTAGAACATATCATAGAATTTCTCGTAGGATGTATAACATAGAATATCTCGTACGACCATATATATCTTTGAAAGAAAGAGACCAATATGAATATTTTATATGTGAGTATATATATATATATATATTCAGGTTTTAATGTTGATATACGTGATTACGTATACGAATAAATACAAACTTATTTATTTATTTTATATTATTTTTAATATGAAGTGTTTTTAAATTATTTCGTTTATATTGCAGGATCTTTGAGGGGCTGTCGAGGCCAACAAGACGACTGAGGTGTACGCAATGGTGTAATATCATACTCAGTACTCACCATATTTATCATTATGTTGTTTCAGATGTAGCTAAGTTCGTTCACTTGATGTTTTAGTTGCAAATTTATGGAGTAAATTCCTATCGTCTTCCCATGCAGTTCCACCCAAAGGGAACACTTCTCTACGGCCATAATGTTCTCATTCAAATGCCATAAAAGGCTACACAGAGAACTACCGGCAGAGTTTTCTCCTATAGGATCCCTAGCATAAGAACTCGTTCCATAAATTCAAAAATAAAATACCAAGTGAAAACACGAAACTACATCATTTCCACAACATAATTTACATATGGTTTGCCCTTTCGGGAACCCCCGAAGGGTTTACACAAGGGTAAAGAAATTACCTTCTAACTACCTTCGCGAGCTTACAAATGCTTTAAATATTGTAGCTCTTTATTACACGATGAGGAAGTACTACTACTACTACTACTACTGAGCAAAGAGCTTGCTAGCTGAGTTGCAACTCTGTGCTCTATCTGTGGCTGGTTCTTCTCCGTCTGGTGTCTCTCTTCGCAGCAAGGCTCCTCCTTTTATAGGCAAGAGATGTTGGGGGAACGTCGCATGGGAAACAAAAAATTTCCTACGCGCACGAATACCTATCATGGTGATGTCCATCTACGAGAGGGGATGAGTGATCTACGTACCCTTGTAGACCGTACAGCAGAAGCGTTAGTGAACGCGGTTGATGTAGTGGAACGTCCTAACGTCCCTCGATCCGCCCCGCGAACAATCCCGCGATCAGTCCCACGATCTAGTACCGAACGGACGGCACCTCCGTGTTCAGCACACGTACAGCTCGACGATGATCTCGGCCTTCTTGATCCAGCAAGAGAGACGGAGAGGTAGAAGAGTTCTCCGGCAGCGTGACGGCGCTCCGGAGGTTGGTGATGACCTTGTCTCAGCAGGGCTCCGCCCGAGCTCCGCAGAAACGCGATCTAGAGGAAAAACCGTGGAGGTATGTGGTCGGGCTGCCGTGGAAAAGTCGTCTCAAATCAGCCCTAAAACCTCCGTATATATAGGTGGGAGGGAGGGGAGGAGGCAGCCTCAAAACCTAAAGGTTTAGCCGAAGTTGGAGGTGGAGGAGTCCTACTCCAATCCTACTTGGAGTAGGATTCCACCTTCCCACTTGGAAACTCTTTCCACCTTGTGTTTTTTCCTTCTCAAACCTTATGGGCCTTAGTGGGAACTTATTCCAGCCCACTAGGGGCTGGTTTATCTCTTCCCATAGCCCATGAGACCCCTTGGGGCGTGACACCCCTCGCGATGGTCCCCGGCACCCCTCCCGGCACTCCCGGTACACTACCGATGAGCCCGAAACTTTTCCGGTAATGCACGAAAACCTTCCAGTAACCAAATGAGGTCATCCTATATATCAATCTTCGCTTCCGGACCATTCCGGAAACCCTCGTGACGTCCGTGATCTCATCTGGGACTCCGAACAACATTCGGTAACCAACCATATAACTCAAATACGCATAAAACAACGTCGAACCTTAAGTGTGCAGACCCTGCGGGTTCGAGAACTATGTAGACATGACCCGAGAGACTCCTCGGTCAATATCCAATAGCGGGACCTGGATGCCCATATTGGATCCTACATATTCTACGAAGATCTTATCATTTTGAACCTCAGTGCCAAGGATTCATATAATCTCGTATGTCATTCCCTTTGTCCTTCGGTATGTTACTTGCCCGAGATTCGATCGTTAGTATCCGCATACCTATTTCAATCTCGTTTACCGGCAAGTCTCTTTACTCGTTCCGTAATACAAGATCCCGCAACTTACATTAAGTTACATTGCTTGCAAGGCTTGTGTGTGATGTTGTATTACCGAGTGGGCCCCGAGATACCTCTCCGTCACACGGAGTGACAAATCCCAGTCTCGATCTATACTAACTCAACGAACACCTTCGGATATACCTGTAGAGCATCTTTATAGTCACCCAGTTACGTTGCAATGTTTGATACACACAAAGCATTCCTCCGGTGTCCGTGAGTTATATGATCTCATGGTCATAGGAACAAATACTTGACACGCAGAAAACAGTAGCAACAAAATGACACGATCAACATGCTACGTCTATTAGTTTGGGTCTAGTCCATCACATGATTCTCCTAATGATGTGATCCCGTTATCAAGTGACAACACTTGCCTATGGCCAGGAAACCTTAACCATCTTTGATCAACGAGCTAGTCAACTAGAGGCTTACTAGGGACAGTGTTTTGTCTATGTATCCACACAAGTATTGTGTTTCCAATCAATATAATTATAGCATGGATAATAAACGATTATCATGAACTAAGAAATATAATAATAACTAATTTATTATTGCCTCTAGGGCATATTTCCAACAAGAGAGCACCTCTTGGGTGGCTTCCGGGAGAAGGCTCCTCTATTATTTCCTCCTTCTTTTTCCTTGTCCATCATGCACCTAGTTTTTAGGCCTTCTAGGCTTTATAGGCTTTGTAGCCATTATAGCCCTTCTTTCTAGGGTATTGAGTGCATGTTGGAGAGCTTTGCACACCGTGTCTTGGCTGCCAATGGAGGTGGCATTGTCTTCTTTTTTGATTTTCTTCTTCGTCATGATTTTGTCTTGGACTTTAATCTTCAGGAATATTACAATCGTTGGATATGCATGTGCCCGTACACTGCCTGCTGATATGTGTATGCGGGCATACATGGCTGGAAACATGCACATGTGTGTGCATTGGCTATTGATGTGCGTACGCATACATGCTGCATTTATTTTTTATTTTTTGAGGGGGGTCTTCCCTGCCCATATAATTGATATTTCATATCAATATACACTAAGATTCTAGATTCCTATCAGCATTCAGTCGGAGTATATGTCCTCCGCGCCCGAATAATTGATAGTAATATCAATTCAAATTCAGTGACATTTGAAGTTGGGTTTTACTCAGGTGGCTGCCCATGCCCTGCGATATCCATATGATCCTCATCTAAGAGATGGAAATCATACTTCGTATCACATTCTTTCTTTATATCTTCAAATCTTATTTTCATTTCAACCCTTATTTCTTCTAATATCTCTTCCTTTAATTCTTTCTTCATTATTTTTGACAATTCTTCAAATCTTTTGTCCATTTCTTGATCTATATATTCACTATCCAAAGGGTCTAGGCCCTTCAGAAGGCATTCTTTATATGTATAATTTTTTGGAGAACCTTCTTCCTTTATATTCTTTCCTGATGATTCTCCCTTGGTAATTTTAAATATTGGCATATTAGATGCATTGTTATCTGCATTCTTTCTCTTTTGGATATAATCTTTAGCCTTGGGGTCAATATAATAGTTTTCCCCTATCATTTTTCTTGCCCAAAACAAGGCCTCATCAATACTTTCATATTTTTTGAATGTTAGGTCTTGTCCCATTCGTTTTGCATCTAGTTTCTCTATCATGATGTCTTCCCATGTCAAATATATTCCGGGTTTATTTCCGTCAAACAAAACATATAATATTTCTCCTTTTTGTATTTCAGCCCTTTCTAGTTTTGCCGCCTTCATATTCATTTGGTTAAAATATTCTGCCAAGCTATTTAGAATTGATAGCATATATCCTTTTTCATCTCTCTTATTGGTATATTGGAACCAGAAATTGTCCAGTATGCACCTCTGAATTTCATCAAGCTTGATATGGGCCTTTGGCTTGAAATTGAAGGTATTTGGCTGAAATATCTTCAGCCTGTTCTCCTCTCCAAAGAAGAAGCATTCGTCCCTGGTGGGGAATAATCCTTTCTTCATTTCTGCAAATTTGATGCACGAGAAAATATGTCAGGTAAAGTATTATCTTTTCCCTTAATATGCTCAAAAATAACTTTATAACCATTCCCAGCTATGGTGTCTTCAAATAAGACCCATCTTCTGGTTGAACTTTTCTTACTATTAATTTTATTATAATATCGACATATGGCTTCACAATCAGTTCGCACTGTAAATTCTTTGAATCCTAGATATAACCTAAAAGCATTTATTGCATTTACAACTGCAAGGATTTCTCTATCAATATTATTTACCGTTTTTAACTTGTAACTTCCTGAAGCATATCTACATATTTTTTCATCTGCTTTCGGGGAATATTTATTAGGTTTTTGTTTTAATATAGCACCCCATCCTACTTTAGATGCATCTGTTTCAATAATAAAATAATTATCCTCTAGAGGCAATTCTAGGGGCTTTAAATGCTTGACTTTTTCTTTGATGGTCTTTACTAATTTTATCTCTTCAGAATTAAAATATCTCTGACCATTCTTTCTTAATTTAGCATATAAAGGTCCGGCTAGCTTTGCTAGGTTATCTATGTAATTTCTTGCATAGTTTACAATTCCTAAGAATTGTTGTAGAACTTTTTTATCACTCATATTATCAGGAAACTCTGAAATTTTCTTTGCAATGTGTTCTTGCAAATATATTTTTCCTTCTCCTATTTCATGACCAAGGAAATTTATTCTTTCTTTACCAATTTCCATCTTCTTTTTTGATAATATGAGCCCATTTTGTTCTACCTTGCGAAAGAACACTTCGAGATGGGCTATATGCTCTTTATATGATTTTGAGAATACTAACAAATCATCTACGTATACTAATATAAAGGCCTGGTTCTCATTAAATATATTTTGCATTTTCCTTTGAAATAGTGCAGGTGCATTCTTTAGACCCAATGGCATTACTAGCCATTCATAATGGCCTTGTGGACAAGTAAAGGCAGTCCATGGAATGGATTCTTCGGCCATTTTCACTTGCCAAAACCCTGCTTTTAAGTCAAATTTAGAGAAAAACTTGCTTCCTTGTATTCTATTGATCCATTACTGTTTATTAGGTATGTTGTATGCATCATCTACCGTATTATCATTAAGCCTTTTAAAGTTAATTACCATTCTGGATTTACCTCTCACCTCTTCAGCATGATTTCTCACTATAAAAGCAGCAGACCTATGCGGACTTCTACTTTCTCTAATTACTTTTAATTTTAATAATTCCTCAATATGCATTTTGAACTCTTCAATATCTTTAGGAGTAGCTTCTATTGGCTCTGACTTAATGATATAGTTTGGATTTATAATATTTATTTTGCAAACTATAGAGTTTCTTTCCCAATGTTTCATCGGTATTTCCCCTATAATTTGTATGTTTTCTAATCTTTGCACTATCTTATCTATATCTTTTTTGGATTTTATGTCTCTATACCAATTTGGTGAAAATGATTGTAATGCTATGCATTCTGTACTTGTATTTTCTATATGATATTCTTCTATGGTCTCACTAAGTTCTTCATCTTTACAGAATTCAAGGGCTACCTCTGGACTTGTACTATATTCTCCATCCAAATTAGATATCTCTAGATTTTGCAAAGCTTTTGTTTGCTTTCTTACTTCAGATATGTATGGGAGATTATCTTGATAAGGGATAAATGTAACCCCTTCTTCATGTATAATTGTAGTTTGTAAAGACTGTTGTAAAAACCTTAACCCTATTATCATGTCATCGTTTATTACTGATAAATCTCTTATTGTAATTTCATCTATTATATATTTCGTGCCATTTATGTATGCTTCAATATTATATGCTGACTGGTTGTGGATTTTCTTTATTCCTGACATATCGGTAGATACTTCAGCTTTATTATTATCTATAGTTTCAGCTATTTCTGGACATCTCATGAAATATTTATCATGTATGATGTTCTTTGTGCAACCCGTATCTAGTAGCGCTAACACTTTATAAGAAATGTTTGGCTTTAGAACTATTCTAACTGGGATTCTTATCCCTAACACTTCTTTGAATGGTAATCGAACAATATATTTGTTTCCAAAACTAGTTATTGCATCTTTTAATTGTATTAATTTATCTCCTTTTTTTATCCCTTATTGTTATCATTTGTTCTTTCATCTCTATGATTTTTGCAACCTTATTATCTTGCTCTTTATTATCTTCTAATTCATCCTTTAGCTTTTCTAATTCTGCTTCTAGCTTATTTATTCTATTTTCTAAGTTTCTAACCCTGCTAGATAATATTCTTTCTTCTGGTTCCCATTCTATTTCCTGTCTCCATTTTTGATTACTGACTTTTAAACAGGAGGTACATGCTTGCTTTAAGCATAAACTACATGTGAATCTATTATCTTGGCTAGGATAATATATACAGAAAGCACATTTTATGTTATAATCCCCTTTTCCTTTAATCCAATCATGTTCACAATCTACTTGATTCATCATTTCGATCTTTAAACCAACTAATTCATCAATTAGGTCTATTTCATCATCGCTTGATTCATATTCTGGAGTCTCATTTTCTACTTCATCTGTCTCTATGATTGAATATATTGACTCGTCGTCTTTTGTTTCATCATCACATACCAATATATTCTCATTAACACTATCTACTATTAATACTCTCTCTTGCTCCTCATATTTGCTAGAGTACCTTTTCTGGTCTTTATTAGGGCAAGTTCTACTTAAGTGATCGGGAGAGTTACATATGAAACACCTGCATGTTTTATCATATGATTTCTTAGGATTATATCTTCTTACATTTCTTTTATGCAAGAATGGGGCTCTATTATCGGACCTTCTCAAGAAATATCTTTTCTTTGTTCTAAAATTTCTATTATCTCTCCTTTGTGGTTTATAATATTTGTTTTTCCGATGCCTTTCTTCTCCATACGTAAGCGGTATTTGGATAATGTTATTGCAGAAATTGTAATCTGACTTCATCATAGACCTTTGGGCTTGTATGCATGTACATACCTTTCTTAATTGTTTAAAAACAAATGTTATGGCTTGAGATATATTTACCACGTTTCCGCCTGTTTCTTTTTTATATTCTTCAAATATTATGGATCCTAGAGGGTCTGGCAACTTATTAAAATATCTTTCTACAACACCTACATTAAACCCTTGCTTCGCCGTGGTAGCATTATATAAATAATGTTGAGAGAATTCTTTTATTCCTTTCCAGCTAGTTAATGTTAGCTTTTCTATTTCTCTCAACCTTTCGTTTTGTAGTGAGGTATATCCTAATTCCGGGTCTTCTGCGATGATCATATTTGAAATAACATTTGCAAAGTTATTAGGGTTACTTCCGGCCCTTTTTAATTCTTCATACTGATTAGGATATGTCTCTACCCATTGTTCCCATAGAACTTTTACAGATTCTCCTAAAAATGTTTCAAGATATGTTAACATATCTTCTACCTTAGTTCCTATATTATACTGGTTTTGTATATATTGTTGAACTATTAAACCTTTCCATATGCTGATTATATTCGGCCAATCTATCGGGTCATGAGCTGCTAGGTTTAAAATAGCGCCATCATTCTTATAATTTTGAAATTGCACTGGCTTTTCAAAATCTCTTCTTTTAGCACCCATATATCTATATTGTCCAGGGATATATGTAGGTTGATAATCATCCTTTTCTGGAGGCCATTGTCCAGCTGATCTGGTAGGTCTCTCTCTCTCCTTCTCTTTTTACCGAAGACTCGCCATATCCCTTTCTTCTTTTATTACTACTTTCTACTTCCATAGCTTCCATTGCATTGTCTAAATTTTGTAGTCCCACATCATCTTGTGAGTTATAAAAATCACTATTCTCCTCTGAATCATTATAATTTTCATCTTCTAACCACATATCTTTTACTAATTCCTCTTCCTCTTCATAACTTTCTAGTAATAACTTATTATTTATATCCCATTGCTCTTCTTCACTAACAACTTCTTCTTCCTGAGCAATATTCTTATCTCTATTAGTGATAGCATCTTTATTACTACCATCATGTTCTTCCCTTTCAATTGATGATGTATTTGGCATAATTGAACCACTAGTTACCAACTTTTTCTCATTTTTTAGTTTTTTTAACCTTGCAATTTCTCTAATTATAAACAATTCTCTTTCTCTTATCTTAGGCCAATCTTTTGTCATAGAATTTTTATATTCCCAATCTATATGCTTTAGCTTATTTTCCCAGTGAATTATTTCATCATCTAAATTAGCCTCTTCCATGCATTCGGTCACACCTTTATTCTTATCGTCAATAGATTCTGTTTCTGACATAAAGGATTCTGCGTCTTCTATTGATGCCGATTTATAGTTCATAAATCTAATGCTACTACTTCCTTCACAGTTTTGATAACTTATATAGTTTTCAGGTTGCTTTAATTCTTTTTTCTCTATTAATTCACCAATCTTCCACTCTTCTCCCGCTCTTTCTTTAGAACCAATTTTAAGTGGATTCATAAATTTAATACCCTTTGATTGCATACTATCAATTACATCGCTCACATTAACTCTATATCTAGAGTTACTTCTGTTAGTGAGCCTTCCTATAAATTCTATGCTTACTAACAAATTTGTTCCTTTAAAATCTTCATATCCCTTAGTTTGGAAACCAAAACTCATTTTTTCAATAAATTCTTTTACTGGCATCATTAGGTCTGGAGCTATATAGGTTATTAATCTATTTTCATTCATGTCTCCTTCTAAAAATCCTAATGCTGCTTTATCTACTGATTCCCACCTTCGGTCTAATAGAGTTATAAGTACCTTTGCTCCTAATTTCTTTCTTGTCATACCTTTAACTCCTATAATATACATACCTTGATGAATATATTTGTAACCACAATATTTTAGTTCATTTTCAATATTTTTGCTTACTATTCTTAAATCAACTAGGTGTGTTAACACACTTAGTTCTACTTCTCTTGATATTCGGTATAACCCGCTCTTACTCTCAAACATACCCATGTGATATACCTGTTGCGGTTTTATTTTTCTTAGGGTATCCTTTTGATATCTTTCGAGGTCTCTCTGAATATCTATAACTTCTTCAATACTATCAATATCATCGGCTTTACATGATAATCTATGCTTCATTGCGAGTGGTCTTGAGTCTTGCCTTACTAACTAGAGGGTTTTATCTCTTCTAAGGAAGCCTTTAGATATGTCCGTTTTTCTGAATTAATATTTCTTGATGATGTTACGATTCCAGATGACGATAGCACAATTTCTTTGTTGTTTTGGACACTTTTTAGCTTGTCTAAAACTTGGATTAATAGCTGAAGAATTGTATTATTTTGTCTTATTATAATTTTAGAGTCTTCTTTTGGTGAGTCGTGATCAGAAAATCCTACAGGAGGTGACAAGTATTTGGCTACTTCGTTTAATGCTTGGCTATATTCAGTCATATAATTATGAGACAATCAAAGTTTTAACTTCTTGCAGCAACTTCTTTATATCGGGTATATCTTGTCTTGCTTCTGTGCGAGGGAGTGAGTCTTTGCCTTTACTTAGGTAACGGCCAATTGACAACACTTCTTCTTTAATATAATCGTTATTCTTGCAAAGTACGTTCTGCCTGGCCTTTGCTTCTTCTAGCTTATGTAAGGCGAGATCAATTTTATTGTTCACACCAGAATATTTATCCGCAAGCTTTTGGTATTCTTTGGATAAACTCTCAAATTTTTGGTCTAAATTATCTTGTCTTTTCCCCCAAGATATGTAAAAGTTATATATCAAATCGACAATTGTATTTAGCTGGCTATGAGATGTATGCCAGGTATGCTCTTCACAAGGATTTATTCTGCACCTTATATTAATATTCTCTTTAGTATTTATTACCTTACTTGCGCTAACTTCTAAATTTAAATACTTTAACCTATCAATTTTTAAAACGCTGGACCTGATACCAAATATACGGAATAATTAAAATATTTATAATAAATCTAAACTATATTAAGTTATAAATTCAGGTTTTAATGTTGATATACGTGATTACGTATACGAGTAAATACAAACTTATTTAATTATTTTATATTATTTTTAATATGAAGTGTTTTTAAATTATTTCGTTTATATTGCAGGATCTTTGAGGGGCATCGTCTTGTCCTCACCATATTTATCATTATGTTGTTTCAGATGTAGCTAAGTTCGTTCACTTGATGTTTTAGTTGCAAATTTATGGAGTAAATTCCTATCGTCTTCCCAGGCAGTTCCACCCAAAGGGAACACTTCTCTACGGCCATAAGGTTCTCATTCAAATGCCATAAAAGGCTACATAGAGAACTACCGGAAGAGTTTTCTCCTATAGGATCCCTAGCATAAGAACTCGTTCCATAAATTCAGAAATAAAATACCAAGTGAAAACACGAAACTACATCATTTCCACAACATAATTTACATACGGTTTTCCCTTTCGGGAACCCCCGAAGGGTTTACACAAGGGTAAAGAAATTACCTTCTAACTACCTTCGCAAGCTTACAAATGCTCTAAATATTGTAGCTCTTTATTACACGATGAGGAAGTACTACTACTACTACTACTGAGCAAAGAGCTTGCTAGCTGAGTTGCAACTCTGTGCTCTATCTGTGGCTGGTTCTTCTCCGTCTGGTGTCTCTCTTCGCAACAAGGCTCCTCCTTTTATAGGCAAGAGAGCACCTCTTGGGTGGCTTCCGGGAGAAGGCTCCTCTATTATTTCCTCCTTCTTTCTCCTTGTCCATCATGCACCTAGTTTTTAGGCCTTCTAGGCTTCATAGGCTTTGTAGCCATTATAGCCCTTCTTTCTAGGGTATTGAGTGCATGTTGGAGAGCTTTGCACACCGTCTCTTGGCTGCCAATGGAGGTGGCATTGTCTTCTTTTTTGATTTTCTTCTTCGTCATGATTTTGTCTTGGACTTTAATCTTCAGGAATATTACAATCTTTGGATATGCATGTGCCCGTACACTGCCTGCTGATATGTGTATGCGGGCATACATGGCTGGAAACATGCACATGTGTGTGCATTGGCTATTGATGTGCGTACGCATACATGCTCCATTTTTTTAATTATTTTTTGAGGGGGGTCTTCCCTGCCCATATAATTGATATTTCATATCAATATACATTAAGATTCTAGATTCTTATCAGCATTCAGTCGGAGTATATGTCCTCCGTATATATATATATATAGGGTCGCGCTATTCGTCACCCAGGGTGAGGAATAGTTATTCTTCATCCCCTCTATTTTCACATCAATACACAGTAGTTTTACATTTTTGAAATTTTAATCTTATCTCATACGTAAAAAGAGACCTTAAAAAAACATAGTCACCGTAAAAAATATTTTATGTCACGTAAAATTACAAACATAAAAACATAGTGTAAATTATACATAAAATGTGATTTTTCTGGTCTTATGGCGTATTTTTTTGTTTTCTTACGTCAAATTTTTTGTAATGAATCAATATAAACGTATCTATTTGAATTTCAAATTTAATTTATTTATGAAATGGACGTAAAATTACCTCGGATGAGGAATAATTTAATCTGCACCCTGGGTGATGAATAGAGTTTATATATATATATATATATATATATATATATATATATATATATATATATATTAGACCATGAATATAAAAATTGTGAATACTGTTTACGTACCGCAAGAGTTCCTGGTTTATGGGGCAGTTCGGTCGTAAAGGAGCGAATGTTCTCGCAAACAAAGTATGCACATAGATTATTCCCCGTTTGCTGCCGCATGCAATACTTTACGAGAATAAAATTCAGTCAGATAATAATCAAGCATTATAATGGTATTGAAAGTAGAACTAAAGAGATGCTCGGACGTAGCTAGTACTACTTAATTACCCTAGAACTTGTCCATCGCAGCTCTGATTTCCATTCACCGCGAACATTCTTGATGAACCGGCTCCAAACCCTGCTCGGCAAAGAAAAATAATAAAAGGAGTCATTGATTAATTGATATTAGTTAATGAACTAAAGATGCCGATATAGTACGATAATGATTGAAATTACCGGTCGAGCATCAACTTCAGGGACACGTACTCGTCCGGGTCTTTTCTTGGTGAGTCGGGTACGTGAACGTTTCCCTTGTCAATCGTAATGACAATCAGGATAAAGTAGAATCTGCGTTGTATAAACGGGCATGCATGCAACTCATCAAGAACTATATGTAAACTTAACATCGATCGGGTAAGCAAAATAGAATTTATAGTACAAGACAACATTAACACTCACTTAAAGTTGTACGGAAATAATAGTTTTTCATTGTGACTTAGTATCTCCAAGAACCAAAACAAGTTCTCCTCTATCTCTTTTGGGTAATCTAATATTGCCTTTTCATGAATGGTATTTAGGTCAATGAAGCCAATGCCATATAGTCCATTTCTTTTCATTTCAAGCATCTTCATTTTGGATAACACCACACACACAAAAGAATATAGTGAGAATATAATTAGAGGCAAATGAATGAGTCGATGAGCTAGGGACTTGAATTACAGAAAGAAATCACTTACAAACAGTAGCAACTGACGAGAGATTTGTCAAGTGCGTATTAATTGTATAACTGCCAAAATTCTGGATTATCAATCCACAACTCATTTTCATGGAAGAAATGCTCTACCGACTTTCACCATTAGGGACTCACGCCCGATTTCTACTTCCTTCATGTACCACGTATACAATTTGTACATTTTCGTTGGTAGCTGGTTGACAAGCTCAGGACTGACGAGAGGTTTCTTGGGTTGAAATGTCCATACTAGGGGTTGTGCAACAGTGACACTGGCCTCTATAGCCATCCTTTTAGCAGCAGCAGGATCTACAAACTAATCATCGGTACCCACCTTGAGCGACGGGATCGATTGCACTGGCTGTTCTCCCAGTTGGGGAATGGTTTTCCCGCTTCTTCTTGTGAGGAGCGCCGCCTTCGTTTGCCCTTTTTGATATGACTTGGCAATAGAGCGGTCATAGTCTGATTTAACTCTCTTCGGAGGTGGTGGGTCCGCAAGATTGGACAGAACGCGCTTGACGTCTTCCACAGGTGTTATATCCTTTGGTACATGCTTTCTCTTGTCTTTATGGGCCTGCAACTATGCAGCCACTGCCTCGTCTATTTCCTCTCTGGTCTTCTCGTAAGGCAACTTTGGCGGGGGAGGAGGGGTGTGATACGTCTCAAACGTATCTATAATTTTTGATGGTTTCACGTTGTTATCTTGTCTTCTTTGGATGTTTTATGTATCTTTTATAGCTTTTTTGGGACTAACTTATTAATTTAGTGCCAAGTGCCAGTTCCTCTTTTTTCTGTGTTTTTGACTCTTTTCATATCTGATTTTGGAACGGAGTCCAAACGGAATAAAAACCCCGAAATAAATTTTTCCCGAACAGAAGAAGATCAGGGGGCCTCTCGGCCAAGCCAGGTGGGCTCCAGGGAGCCCACAATCTCTCACTCCGCCACCAGGGGGGAGGCGGCGGTGTCAGGGCTTGTGACCTCCCTGGCCGCCCCCTGACCTAGATCCTTGACCTATATATTCCCAAATTCAGCAAAAAATCAGGGGAGCCTCGAAAATACTTTTCCGCCGCCGCAAGCTTCCGTTTCCGCGAGATCTTATTTGGATACCCTTCCCGGTGCCCTGCCGGAGGGGACTTTGGAGTTGGAGGGCTTCTTCATCATCATCATTGCTCCTCCAATGACTCGTGAGTAGTTCACTTCAAACCTACGGGTCCGTAGTTAGTAGCCAGATGACTTCTTCTCTCTCTTGGATCTTCAATACAAAGTTCTCCATGATCTTCATGGAGATCTATCCGATGTAATCTTCTTTGGCGGTGTGTTTGTCGAAATCCGATGAATTGTCGATTTGTGATCAGATTATCTATGATATATATTTGAGTCTTTGCTGATTTCTTATTTGCATGATTTGATATCCTTGTAAGTCTCTTCGAGTCTTGGGTTTTGTTTGGCCAACTAGATCTATGATTCTTGCAATGGGAGAAGTGCTTGGTTTTGGGTTCTACCATGTGGTGACCTTTCCCAGTGACAGTAGGGGTAGCAAGGCACACATTAAGTAGTTGCCATCAAGGGTAAAAATATGGGGTTTTCATCATTGGTTTGAGATTATCCCTCTACATCATGTCATCTTGCTTAAGGTGTTACTCCGTTCTTTTGGACTTAATACACTAGATGCATGCTGGATAGCGATCGACGTGTGGAGTAATAGTAGTAGATGCAGAAAGTATCGGTCTATTTGTTTTGGACGTGATGCCGATAGATATAATCATTGCCTTAGATATCGTCACGACTTTGCGCAGTTCTATCAATTGCTCGACAGTAATTTGTTCACCCACCGTCTACTTGATTTCATGAGAGAAGCCACTAGTAAACACTACGGCCCCCGGGTCTATTCACATCCATCGTTTACACCTCCGCTTTTACTTTGCTTTGTTACCTTGTTGCTTTCAGTTCTCACTTGGCAAACAATCTATAAGGGATTGACAACCCCTTCATAGCGTTGGGAGCAAGCTTTTGTGTTTGTGCAGGATCTTGAGATACTCCTCCACTGGATTGATAAATTGGTTCTCAAACTGAGGGAAATACTTACCACCGCTACGCTATATCACCCTTTCCGCTTCGAGGGAACACCAACGCAAGGCTCCAAGGCCACGGGGGAAATCCTTTGCATACTTGCCTAGGAAGTCCCTTAAGGCGTAGCCGCAGCAGAAGTATTTCTGGCGCCGTTGCCGGGGAAGAGCACGCCAAGATAATTTCCTGACTGTTGGAAATATGCCCTAGAGGCAATAATAATTAGTTATTATTATATTTCTTTGTTCATGATAATCGTTTATTATCCATGCTATAATTGTATTGATTAGAAACACAATACTTGTGTGGATACATAGACAAAACACTGTCCCTAGTAAGCCTCTAGTTGACTAGCTCGTTGATCAAAGATGGTCAAGGTTTCCTGGCCATAGGCAGGTGTTGTTACTTGATAACGGGATCACATCATTAGAAGAATCATGTGATGGACTAGACCCAAACTAATAGATGTAGCATGTTGATCGTGTCATTTTGTTGCTACTGTTTTCTGCGTGTCAAGTATTTGTTCCTATGACCATGAGATCATATAACTCACTGACACCGGAGGAATGCTTTGTGTGTATCAAACGTCGCAACGTAACTAGGTGACTATAAAGATGCTCTACAGGTATCTCCGAAGGTGTTCGTCGAGTTAGTATGGATCGAGACTGGGATTTATCACTCCGTGTGACGGAGAGGTATCTCGGGGCCCACTCGGTAATACAACATCACACACAAGCCTTGCAAGCAATGTGACTTAGTGTAAGTTGAGGGATCTTGTATTATGGAACGAGTAAAGAGACTTGCCGGTAAACGAGATTGAAATAGGTATGCGGATACCGACGATCGAATCTCGGGCAAGTAACATACCGAAGGACAAAGGGAATGACATACGAGATTATATGAATCCTTGGCACTGAGGTTCAAACGATAAGATCTTCGTAGAATATGTGGGATCCAATATGGGCATCCAGGTCCCGCCATTGGATATTGACCGAGTAGTCACTCGGGTCATGTCTGCATAGTTCTCGAACCCGCAGGGTCTGCACACTGAAGGTTCGACGTTGTTTTACGCGCATTTGAGTTATATGGTTGGTTACCGAATGTTGATCGGAGTCCCGAATGAGATCACAGACGTCATGAGGGTTTCCAGAATGGTCCGGAAACGAAGATTGATATATAGGATGACCTCATTTGGTTACCAGAAGGTTTTCGTGCATTACCGGAAAAGTTTCGGGCTCATCGGTAGTGTACTGGGAGTGCCGGGAGGGGTGCCGGGGACCATCAGGAGGGGTGTCACGCCCCAAGGGGTCTCATGGGCTATGGGAAGAGATAAACCAGCCCCTAGTGGGCTGGAATAAGTTCCCACTAAGGCCCATAAGGTTTGAGAAGGAAAAAACACAAGGTGGAAAGAGTTTCCAAGTGGGAAGGTGGAAATCTACTCCAAGTAGGATTGGAGTAGGACTCCTCCACCTCCAATTTCGGCCAAGCCTTTAGGTTTTGAGGCTGCCTCCTCCCCTCCCTCCCTCCTATATATAGTGGGGTTTTAGGGCTGATTTGAGACAACTTTTGCCACGGCAGCCCGACCACATACCTCCACGGTTTTACCTCTAGATCGCGTTTCTGCGGAGCTCGGGCGGAGCCCTGCTGAGATTAGATCACCACCAACCTCCGGAGCACCATCACGCTGCTGGAGAACTCATCTACCTCTCCGTCTCTCTTGTTGGATCAAGAAGGCCGAGATCATCGTCGAGGTGTACGTGTGCTGAACGCGGAGGTGCCGTCCGTTCGGCACTAGATCGGAGCGGATCGTGGGACGGATCGCGGGACGGTTCGTGGGACGGTTCACGGGGCGGATCGAGGGACGTGAGGACGTTCCACTACATCAACAGGGTTTCTTAACGCTTCTGCTGTGCGATCTACAAGGGTACATAGATCGGAAATCCCCTCTCATAGATGGACATCACCATGATAGGTCTTCGTGTGCGTAGGAAAATTTTTGTTTCCCATGCGACGTTCCCCAATAGTGGCATCATGAGCTAGGTTCATGCGTAGATGTCTTCTCGAGTAGAACACAAAAGTTTTTATGGGCGGTGATGTGCGTTTTGCTGCCCTCAGTATTTTCTTGATTCCGCGGTATTGTTGGATCGAAGCGGCTCGGACCGACATTACTCGTACGCTTACGAGAGACTGGTTTCATCGCTACGAGTAACTCCGTTGCTCAAAGATGACCGGTGAGTGTCGGTTTCTCCAACTTTAGTTGAATCGGATTTGACCGAGGAGGTCCTTGGATGAGGTTAAATAGAAATTCATATATCTCCGTTGTGGTGTTTGCGTAAGTAAGATGCGATCCTACTAGATACCCATGGTCACCGCATAAAACATGCAACAACAATTAGAGGACGTCTAACTTGTTTTTGCAAGGTATGCTTGTGATGTGATATGGCCAACGATGTGATGTGATATATTGGATGTATGAGATGATCATGTTGTAATAGTTAATATCGACTTGCACGTCGATGGTACGGCAACCGGCAGGAGCCATAGGGTTGTCTTTAAACTAACGTTTGTGCTTGCAGATGCGTTTACTATATTGCTAGGACGTAGCTTTAGTAGTAATAGCATGAGTAGCACGACAACCCCGATGGCGACACGTTCATGGAGATCATGATGATGGAGATCATGGTGTGACGCCAGTGATAAGAAGATCGTGCCGGTGCTTTGGTGATGGAGATCAAGAAGCGCATGATGATGGCCATATCATGTCACTTATGAATTGCATGTGATTTTAATCCTTTATGCACCTTATCTTGCTTAGAACGACGGTAGCATTATGAGGTGATCTCTCACTAAAATTTCAAGACGAAATTGTGTTCTCCCCGACTGTGCACCATTGCGACAGTTCTTCGTTTCGAGACACCACGTGATGATCGGGTGTGATAGACTCAACGTTCACATACAACGGGTGCAAAACAGTTGCACATGCGGAACACTCGGATTAAGCTTGACGAGCCTAGCATGTGCAGACATGGCCTCGGAACACATGAGACCAAAAGGTCGAGCATGAATCGTATAGTTGATATGATTAGCATAGAGATGCTTACCACTAAAACTATTCTCGACTCACGTGATGATCGGACTTGAGATAGTGGATTTGGATCATGTACCACTCAAATGACTAGAGAGATGTACTTTTTGAGTGGGAGTTCTTAAGTAATATGAATAATTGAACTAATTGTCATGAACATAGTCTAATGGTCTTTGCGAATTACGATGTAGCTTGCGCTATAGCTCTATTGTTTTTAATATGTTCCTAGAGAAAATTTAGTTGAAAGTTGATAGTAGCAAACTTTGCGGACTGAGTCTGTAAAACTAAGGATTGTCCTCGTTGCTGCGCAGAAGGCTTATGTCCTTAATGCACCACTCAGTGTGGTGCACCTCGAGCGTCGTCTGTGGATGTTGTGAACATTCGACATACACGTTTCTGATGACTACGCGATAGTTCGGTGCAAAATACTTAATGGCTTAGAGGCGTGGTGCCGAAGACGTTTTGAAACGTCACGGAACATGAATGATGTTCTAAAGAGATGAAATTGTGATTTCATGCTTGTGCCCTTCTTAAGAGGTATGAGACCTCCGACAAGATTCTTTGTCCATGAAGTAAAGGAGAAAAACTCAATCGTTGAGCGTGTGCTCAGATTGTCTGAGTACGACAATGACTTGAATCAAGTGGGAGTTAATATTCCACATGAGATAGTGATGGTGTTGGAGAACGTTGCATGGGAAACAAAAATTTTCCTACGCGCACGAAGACCTATCATGGTGATGTTCATCTACGAGAGGGGATGAGTGATCTACGTACCCTTGTAGATCGTACAGCAGAAGCGTTAGAGAACGCGGTTGATGTAGTGGAACGTCCTCACGTCCCTCGATCCGCCCCGCGAACAATCCCGCGATCAGTCCCACGATGTAGTACCGAACGGACGGCACCTCCGCGTTCAGCACACGTACAGCTCGACGATGATCTCGGCCTTCTTGATCCAGCAAGAGAGACGGAGAGGTAGAAGAGTTCTCCGGCAGCGTGACGGCGCTCCGGAGGTTGGTGATGATCTTGTCTCAGCAGGGCTCCGCCCGAGCTCCGCAGAAACACGATCTAGAGGAAAAACTATGGAGGTATGTGGTCGGGCAGCCGTGAGAAAGTCGTCTCAAATCTGCCCTAAAAGCCCCATATATATAGGAGGAGGGAGGGGGACCTTGCCTCGGGGTCCAAGGGATCCCCAAGGGGTCGGCCGAGCCAGGGGGGAGGACTCTCCCCCCCCAAACCGAGTTGGACTTGGTTTGGTGGGAGGAGTCCCCCTCCCTTCCCACTTCTTCCCTCTTTTTTTTTTCTTTTCCTTTGATTTTCTTATCTTGGCGCATAGGCTCCCTTGGGGCTGTCCCACCAGCCCACTAAGGGCTGGTGTGTCCCCAAAAAGCCTATGGGCTTCCCCGGAGTGGGTTGCCCCCATCCGGTGAACTCCCGGAACCCATTCGTCATTGCCGGTACATTCCCGGTAACTCCGAAAACCTTCCGGTAATCAAATGAGGTCATCCTATATATCAATCTTCGTTTCCGGACCATTCCGGAAACCCTCGTGACGTCCGTGATCTCATCCGGGACTCCGAACAACATTCAGTAACCAACCATATAACTCAAATACGCATAAAACAACGTCGAACCTTAAGTGTGCAGACCCTGCGGGTTCGAGAACTATGTAGACATGACCCGAGAGACTCCTCGGTCAATATCCAATAGCGGGACCTGGATGCCCATATTGGATCCTACATATTCTACGAAGATCTTTATCGTTTGAACCTCAGTGCCAAGGATTCGTATAATCCCGTATGTCATTCCCTTTGTCCTTCGGTATGTTACTTGCCCGAGATTTGATCGTCAGTATCCGCATACCTATTTCAATCTCGTTTTACCGGCAAGTCTCTTTACTCGTTCCGTAATACAAGATCCCGCAACTTACACTAAGTTACATTGCTTGCAAGGCTTGTGTGTGATGTTGTATTACCGAGTGGGCCCCGAGATACCTCTCCGTCATACGGAGTGACAAATCCCAGTCTTGATCCATACTAACTCAACTAACACCTTCGGAGATACCTGTAGAGCATCTTTATAGTCACCCAGTTACGTTGCGACGTTTGATACACACAAAGCATTCCTCCGGTGTCAGTGAGTTATATGATCTCATGGTCATAGGAATAAATACTTGACACGCAGAAAACAGTAGCAACAAAATGACACGATCAACATGCTACGTCTATTAGTTTGGGTCTAGTCCATCACGTGATTCTCCTAATGACGTGATCCAGTTATCAAGCAACAACACCTTGTTCATAATCAGAAGACACTGACTATCATCGATCAACTGGCTAGCCAACTAGAGGCATGCTAGGGACGGTGTTTTGTCTATGTATCCACACATGTAAATGAGTCTTCATTCAATACAATTTTAGCATGGATAATAAACTATTATCTTGATACAGGAATTATAATAATAACTATACATTTATTATTGCCTCTAGGGCATAATTCCAACAGTCTCCCACTTGCACTAGAGTCAATAATCCAGCCCTCACATCACCATGTGAATTACATTGTAATAAATCTAACACCCATACAGTTCTGGTGTCGATCATGTTTTGGCCGTGGAAGAGGTTTAGTCAGCGGGTCTGCTACATTCAGATCCGTGTGCACTTTACATATATTTACGTCCTCCTCCTCGACGTAGTCGCGGATGAGGTTGAAGCGTCGTTTGATGTGTCTGGTCTTCTTGTGAAACCTTGGTTCCTTTGCTAAGGCAATGGCACCAGTGTTGTCACAGAACAAGGTTATTGGATCCAGTGCACTTGGCACCACTCCAAGATCCGTCATGAACTGCTTCATCCAGACACCCTCCTTAGCTGCCTCTGAGGCAGCCATGTACTCCGCTTCACATGTAGAATCTGCTACGACGCTTTGCTTGGAACTGCACCAGCTTACTGCACCCCCATTAAGAATAAATACGTATCCGGTTTGCGACTTAGAGTCGTCCGGATCTGTGTCAAAGCTTGCATCAACGTAACCTTTTACGGCGAGCTCTTCGTCACCTCCATACACGAGAAACATCTCCTTAGTCCTTTTCAGGTACTTCAGGATATTCTTGACCGCTGTCCAGTGATCCACTCCTGGATTACTCTGGAACCTACCTGCCATACTTATGGCCAGGCTTACATCCGGTCTAGTGCACAGCATCGCATACATGATAGAACCTATGGCTGAAGCATAGGGGACGGAGCGCATATGCTCTCTATCTTCATCAGTTGCTGGGCACTGAGTCTTACTCAATCTCGTACCTTGTAACACCGGCAAGAACCCTTTCTTGGACTGTTCCATTTTGAACCTCTTCAAAACTTTATCAAGGTATGTGCTTTGTGAAAGTCCTATCAGGCGTTTTGATCTATCCCTATAGATCTTAATGCCTAGAATGTAAGCAGCTTCTCCTAGGTCCTTCATAGAGAAACTTTTATTCAAGTAACCTTTTATGCTCTCCAAAAGCTCTACGTTGTTTCCAATCAGTAATATGTCATCCACATATAATATTAGAAACGCCACAGAGCTCCCACTCACTTTCTTGTAAATACAAGATTCTCCAACCACTTGTATAAACCCAAATGCTTTGATCACCTCATCAAAGCGTTTGTTCCAACTCCGAGATGCTTGCACTAGTCCATAAATGGATCGCTGGAGCTTGCACACCTTGTCAGCATTTTTAGGATCGACAAAACCTTCGGGTTGCATCATATACAACTCTTCCTTAAGGAAACCGTTAAGGAACGCCGTTTTGACATCCATCTGCCAGATTTCATAATCGAAAAATGCAGCTATTGCCAACATGATTCTGACGGACTTAAGCATCGCTACGGGTTAGAAGGTCTCATCGTAGTCAACTCCTGGAACTTGTGAAAAAACCCTTTGCCACAAGTCGAGCTTTATAAACGGTCACATTACCGTCAGCGTCCGTCTTCTTCTTAAAGATCCATTTGTTCTGAATAGCCTTGCGGCCCTCAGGTAGTATCTCCAAAGTCCACACTTTGTTCTCATACATGGATCCTATCTCGGATTTCATGGCTTCTAGCCATTTGTTGGAATCTGGGCCCACCATTGCTTCTTCATAATTTGCAGGTTCATTGTTGTCTAACAACATGATTGATAAGACGGGATTACCGTACCACTCTGGAGCAGCGCGTGATCTCGTCGACCTGCGTGGTTCAACAGAAACTTGAACTGGAGTTTCATGATCATCATCATTAACTTCCTCCTCAACCGGCGTCGCAATGACAGAGGTTTCCCCTTGCCCTGCGCCACCATCCAGAGGGATGAGAGGTTCGACAACCTCGTCAAGTTCTATCTTCCTCCCACTCAATTCTCTCGAGAGAAACTCCTTCTCGAGAAAAGTTCCGTTCTTAGCAACAAACACTTTGCCCTCGGATTTGAGATAGAAGGTGTACCCTGTTGGGTAACGTCGCATGGGAAACAAAAATTTTCCTACGCGCACGAAGACCTATCATGGTGATGTCCATCTACGAGAGGGGATGAGTGATCTACGTACCCTTGTAGATCGTACAGCAGAAGCGTTAGAGAACGCGGTTGATGTAGTGGAACGTCCTCACGTCCCTCGATCCGCCCCGCGAACAATCCCGCGATCAGTCCCACGATCTAGTACCGAACGGACGGCACCTCCGCGTTCAGCACACGTACAGCTCGACGATGATCTCGGCCTTCTTGATCCAGCAAGAGAGACGGAGAGGTAGAAGAGTTCTCCGGCAGCGTGACGGCGCTCCGGAGGTTGGTGATGATCTTGTCTCAGCAGGGCTCCGCCCGAGCTCCGCAGAAACACGATCTAGAGGAAAAACTATGGAGGTATGTGGTCGGGCAGCCGTGAGAAAGTCGTCTCAAATCTGCCCTAAAAGCCCCATATATATAGGAGGAGGGAGGGGGACCTTGCCTTGGGGTCCAAGGGATCCCCAAGGGGTCGGCCGAGCCAGGGGGGAGGACTCTCCCCCCCCCCAAACCGAGTCCTACTTGGTTTGGTGGGAGGGAGTCCTTCCCCCTTCCCACTTCTTCCTTTTTTTTTCTTTCCTTTGATTTTTTCTCCCTTGGCGCATAGGGGATTGGTGGGCTGTCCCACCAGCCCACTAAGGGCTGGTGTGACCCCCCAAATGCCTATGGGCTTCCCCGGAGTGGGTTGCCCCCTTCCGGTGAACTCCCGGAACCCATTCGTCATTCCCGGTACATTCCCGGTAACTCCGAAAAACCTTCCGGTAATCAAATGAGGTCATCCTATATATCAATCTTCGTTTCCGGACCATTCCGGAAACCCTCGTGACGTCCGTGATCTCATCCGGGACTCCGAACAACATTCGGTAACCAACCATATAACTCAAATACGCATAAAACAACGTCGAACCTTAAGTGTGCAGACCCTGCGGGTTCGAGAACTATGTAGACATGACCCGAGAGACTCCTCGGTCAATATCCAATAGCGGGACCTGGATGCCCATATTGGATCCTACATATTCTACGAAGATCTTTATCGTTTGAACCTCAGTGCCAAGGATTCGTATAATCCCGTATGTCATTCCCTTTGTCCTTCGGTATGTTACTTGCCCGAGATTCGATCGTCAGTATCCGCATACCTATTTCAATCTCGTTTTACCGGCAAGTCTCTTTACTCGTTCCGTAATACAAGATCCCGCAACTTACACTAAGTTACATTGCTTGCAAGGCTTGTGTGTGATGTTGTATTACCGAGTGGGCCCCGAGATACCTCTCCGTCATACGGAGTGACAAATCCCAGTCTTGATCCATACTAACTCAACTAACACCTTCGAAGATACCTGTAGAGCATCTTTATAGTCACCCAGTTACGTTGCGACGTTTGATACACATAAAGCATTCCTCCGGTGTCAGTAAGTTATATGATCTCATGGTCATAGGAATAAATACTTGACACGCAGAAAATAGTAGCAACAAAATGACACGATCAACATGCTACGTCTATTAGTTTGGGTCTAGTCCATCACGTGATTCTCCTAATGACGTGATCCAGTTATCAAGCAACAACACCTTGTTCATAATCAGAAGACACTGACTATCATCGATCAACTGGCTAGCCAACTAGAGGCATGCTAGGGACGGTGTTTTGTCTATGTATCCACACATGTAAATGAGTCTTCATTCAATACAATTATAGCATGGATAATAAACTATTATCTTGATACATGAATTATAATAATAACTATACATTTATTATTGCCTCTAGGGCATAATTCCAACAGTCTCCCACTTGCACTAGAGTCAATAATCCAGCCCTCACATCACCATGTGAATTACATTGTAATAAATCTAACACCCATACATTTCTGGTGTCGATCTTGTTTTGGCCGTGGAAGAGGTTTAGTCAGCGGGTCTGCTACATTCAGATCCGTGTGCACTTTACATATATTTACGTCCTCCTCCTCGACGTAGTCGCGGATGAGGTTGAAGCGTCGTTTGATGTGTCTGGTCTTCTTGTGAAACCTTGGTTCCTTTGCTAAGGCAATGGCACCAGTGTTGTCACAGAACAAGGTTATTGGATCCAGTGCACTTGGCACCACTCCGGGATCCATTTGACTGTTACTTGATAACGGGATCACATCATTAGGAGAATCATGTGATGGACTAGACCCAAACTAATAGACGTAGCATGTTGATCGTGTCATTTTGTTGCTACTGTTTTCTGCGTGTCAAGTATTTGTTCCTATGACCATGAGATCATATAACTCACTGACACCGGAGGAATGCTTTGTGTGTATCAAACGTCGCAACGTAACTGGGTGACTATAAAGATGCTCTACAGGTATCTCCAAAGGTGTTCGTCGAGTTAGTATGGATCGAGACTGGGATTTGTCACTCCGTGTGACGGAGAGGTATCTCGGGGCCCACTCGGTAATACAACATCACACACAAGCCTTGCAAGCAATGTGACTTAGTGTAAGTTGCGGGATCTTGTATTATGAAACGAGTAAAGAGACTTGCCAGTAAACGAGATTGAAATAGGTATGCGGATACCGACGATCGAATCTCGGGCAAGTAACATACCGAAGGACGAAGGGAATGACATACGAGATTATATGAATCCTTGGCACTGAGGTTCAAACGATAAGATCTTCGTAGAATATGTGGGATCCAATATGGGCATCCAGGTCCCGCCATTGGATATTGACCGAGGAGTCACTCGGGTCATGTCTGCATAGTTCTCGAACCCGCAGGGTCTGCACACTTAAGGTTCGACGTTGTTTTATGCGCATTTGAGTTATATGGTTGGTTACCGAATGTTGTTCGGAGTCCTGGATGAGATCACAGACGTCACGAGGGTTTCCGGAATGGTCCGGAAACGAAGACTGATATATAGGATGACCTCATTTGGTTACCAGAAGGTTTTCGTGCATTACCGGAAAAGTTTCGGGCTCATCGGTAGTGTACTGGGAGTGCCGGGAGGGGTGCCGGGGACCATCAGGAGGGGTGTCACGCCCCAAGGGGTCTCATGGGCTATGGGAAGAGATAAACCAGCCCCTATTGGGCTGGAATAAGTTCCCACTAAGGCCCATATGGTTTGAGAAGGAAAAAACACAAGGTGGAAAGAGTTTCCAAGTGGGAAGGTGGAATCCTACTCCAAGTAGGATTGGAGTAGGACTCCTCCACCTCCAATTTCGGCCAAGCCTTTAGGTTTTGAGGCTGCCTCCTCCCCTCCCTCCCTCCTATATATAGTGGGGTTTTAGGGCTGATTTGAGACAACTTTTGCCACGGCAGCCCGACCACATACCTCCACGGTTTTACCTCTAGATCGCGTTTCTGCGGAGCTCGGGCGGAGCCCTGTTGAGATTAGATCACCACCAACCTCCGGAGCGCCATCACGCTTCCGGAGAACTCATCTACCTCTCCGTCTCTCTTGCTGGATCAAGAAGGCCGAGATCATCGTCGAGTTGTACGTGTGCTGAACGCGGAGGTGCCGTCCGTTCGGCACTAGATCGGAGCGGATCGTGGGACGGATCGCGGGATGGTTCGCGGGGCGGATCGAGGGACGTGAGGACGTTCCACTACATCAACTGCGTTTCTTAACGCTTCTGCTGTGCGATCTACAAGGGTACGTAGATCGGAAATCCCCTCTCATAGATGGACATCACCATGATAGGTCTTCGTGCGCGTAGGAAATTTTTTGTTTCCCATGCGACGTTCCCCAATACTGACAACGTGCCTATTTCTAGCGCCGTTGGAAGGTATTTTGTTGCAGTAGCAGAAGTATTTCTGGCGCCGTTGCCGGGGAGGAGAAATCGAGATCTATCCAAGTAGGTCTCACAAACTCTTCTCTTGCATTTATTTTTGTTGCCAGTTGCCTCTCGTTTTCCTCTCCCCCACTTCACATTTGCCGTTTTCCTTTGCCTTTCTCCTTCGTCGTTTTCTTTTGCCTTTGCCGTTTTCCTTTGCCGGTTTTCTCGCCTGCTTGTGTGCTTGTTTGTTTGTTGAAGTCATCATGGCTGAAAACACCAAACTTTGCGACTTCTCGAGCACTAATAATAATGATTTTATTAGTACTCCGATTGCTCCCGCCACTAGTGCGGAATCGTATGAAATCAACGCAGCTTTGCTGAATCTTGTTATGAAAGAGCAATTCTCTGGCCTTCCTAGTGAAGATGTCGCATCCCATCTCAATACCTTCATCGAGATTTGTGATATGCAAAAGAAAAGAGATGTGGATAATGACGTGATTAAGTTGAAACTTTTTCCTTTCTCGTTGCGAGATCGCGCAAAAACTTGGTTTTCTTCTTTGCCTAAAAACAGTATCGATTCTTGGGATAAGTGCAAAGATGCTTACATATCCAAGTATTTTCCGCCAGCTAAGATCATCTCCTTACGTAACGATATCATGAATTTCAAGCAACTTGATCATGAACACGTTGCACAATCTTGGGAGAGGATGAAGCTTATGATTAGAAATTGTCCCGCTCATGGCTTGAGTTTGTGGATGATTATACAAATCTTTTATGCTGGCTTGAATTTCGCTTCTCGCAATATCTTGGACTCCGCCTCAGGTGGAACGTTTATGGGAATCACGTTAGGAGACGCTACAAAACTCCTAGACAATATCATGACCAACTACTCTCAGTGGCACACTGAAAGGTCGCCTGCTAGCAAAAAGGTGCACGCTATAGAAGAGATTAACTCGCTTAGTGCTAAGATGGACGAGTTGATGAATTTGGTTGCTAGTAGAAACACTACCGTAGATCCTAATGACATGCCACTATCTACTTTGATTGAGAGTAGCAACACTAGTTTGGACGTGAATTGTTTTGGTAGGAACAATTTTGGCAACAACAATGCTTTTCGAGGAAACTATGTTCCTAGGCCTTTTCCTAGTAACTCCTCTAATAATTATGGCAATTCCTACAACAACACTTATGGAAATCACAACAAATTACCCTCTGATTTAGAGAGTAATATCAAAGAGTTCATTAACTCTCAAAAGATTTTCAATGCGTCCATAGAGGGAAAACTACTCAAAATAGACGATTTGGCTAAGAGCGTTGATAGGATGTCTTGTGATATTGATGCTTTGAAAGTTAGATGCACTCCTCCCAAGGTCAACTTGGATGAAACTTTGAAAGCTATGCGTGTCTCCATGAATGAGAGCAAAGAAAGAACCGCCCAAATTCGCGCTAGGCATGAATGGTTTAGAAGGGTGCGTTCTAAGTGATGCAAATCACGAAGATCTTAAAGTGCTTGGTGTGTATCCTCTTGAATCTTTGTTTTCGCGTGTCAAACCTACTTATGGAGGGGCTGGATATGAATCCACTTTGGTTGAAAAACGCCCCAATGATTCGGAGTCCACCTATCTTGATGAGAAAGGTGTGGAGAGTGGAGTAGTAGAAGTCAAAATTTTGGGTAGTAATGAAACTCCCACTTTGGATTTCAAGGAATTCAATTATGATAATTGCTCCTTGTTTGAATGCATTTCTTTGATGCAATCCATTGCAAACTCTCCACACACTTATAGCCAAAGCAAAGCCTTTACCGCGCATATCGTAGATGCTATGATGAAATCTCTTCAAGAGAAGCTCGAACTAGAAGTCTCTATACCTAGAAAACTTCATGATGAGTGGGAACCTACTATCAAAATCAAGATAAAAAACTATGAGTGCAATGCTTTGTGTGATTTGGGTGCTAGTGTTTCCGCGATTCCAAAGTCTTTATGTGATATTCTTGGTTTTCATGAGATTGAAGAGTGTTCTCTTAATTTGCATCTTGCAGATTCTACTGTCAAGAAACCCATGGGAAGGATCGATGATGTTCTTATTGTTGCAAATAAGAACTATGTACCCGTGGATTTCATTGTACTTGACATAGATTGCAATCCTTCATGTCCCATTATTCTTGGTAGACCTTTCCTAAGGACTATTGGTGCTATCATCGATATGAAGGAAGGGAATATTAGATTTCAATTTCCTTTAAAGAAGGGCATGGAGCACTTTCCTAGAAAGAAAATAAGATTGCCTTATGAATCTATTATGAGGGCTACCTATGGTTTGAGCATCAAAGATGACTATACGTGATTCCATCACTTTTTGCCTAGCTAAGGGCGTTAAACAAAAGCGCTTCTTGGGAGGCAACCCAACGAATCTATCCTTTTTATTTCTGTTTTGTGTTTTCCACACTTTCATAATTCTGTTATGATTGTGTTTTTTGTGTTTATTTTTGCATTTCTGCCAAGCAAAACTGTTATGATTAGTCTTGGGAATGATCGTTTGGTCATGCTGGAAAAGACAGAAACTTTTTGCTCATGAAAAGAATTTTCATTTTTTCTGTAAGAGCTTTTGAATTGATTCTTTTTGCTGCTGATTGCTATGCAAATTCTTCAGACTGTCGTAATGTTTCAGAATTTTTGAAGTACGTTGTTGTTGACGCCCACCAGCGCATGGGATCGTAGCAGTTTTCAAGGGTAGAGTATTCGACCCAAATTTGTTGATTCACACGATGCGAGGTGAGAGAATACTCTCAAGTATTAGCAGCTGAATTTATCAGATTCAACCACACCTGAAAGATTAGTATCTGCAAGCAAAGTAGTAACAGCAAAGTAGCGAGTAACGGCAGTGGCAAGGAACAGCAGTAGTGACAGCAGTAGCAAGTAGCAACAGTAGCAAGCGACATTAGTAGCAACAGTAGCAGCAGAGCAAGAAAAGTAACAGCAGTAGCAACAGTAGTAGCAGCAGCAGAGCAAAACAAGTAACAACAGTAGCAACAGTAGGACAAACTCGTAGGCAATGGGTCGGTGATTTGTTTGGATGATATTCATCATGCAACAGCTATAACATGGAGAGATATGTGGCTAGCTCCCGTTCGTCAATGTGATGTAGGCATGCACTCCGTGTGTCGTCATACGTGCTTAGGGAAAAGAACTTGCATGACATCTATTGTCCATCCCTCCCGTGGCAACGGGGTCCCAAATTAAACTACGGGATATTAAGGTTCTCCTTTTAATAAAGAACTGGACCAACGCATTAGGACTTGGTGAACACATGAACTCCTCAAACTATGGTCATCACCGGGAGTGGTTCCGGTTATTGTCACTCCGGGGTTGCCGGATCATAACACATAGTAGGTAACTACAACTTGCAAGATCGGATCTAAAACACACATATATTGGTGACAACATAATAATTTCAGATCTGAAATCATGGCACTCGGGCCCTAGTGACAAGCATTAAGCATGGCAAAGTAGTAGCAACATCAATCTCAGAACATAGTGGATACTAGGGATCAATCCCCATCAAAACTAACTCGATTACATGATAGATCTCATCCTACTCATCACCGCCCAGCGAGCCTATGAATAGATTACTCACGAACGACGAAGAGCTTCATGGAATTGGAGAGGGAAGAAGGTTGATGATAACGATGGCGACGATTTCCCCTCTCCGGAGCCCAAGACGTACTCCAGATCTGCCCTCCAGATGAAGAACAGGTGGTGGTTGCGCCTCCGTATCATAAACGCGACAAAAACTTCTCTCTTTTAATTTTTCTGGGACGAAAGGGGACTTATAGACGTGAGGTTGGGGGCGGCAGAGCCGTGTGGGCCCCACAAGCCTGCCCACAGCCACCAGGGGGGTGGTGGCGGAGCCAGGGCTTGCGGCCCACTGGCCCACCCCCTCAGGTGGAACTTGGCGCAGATATTTTTTATATTTTCCAAAACTACTCCCCGTAGATTTTTAGGACGTTTGGAGAACTTTGATTTCTACACAAAAATAACACCAAGGTAATTCTGCTGAAAACAGCGCTAGTCCAGGTTAGTTCCATTCAAATCATGCAAATTAGAGTCCAAAACAAGGGCAAAAGAGTTTGGAAAAGCAGATACGATGGAGACGTACCAGTGTGCATTTCTTCCTAGGCTTACTCTTCTTTGGACTCTGGTTCTTTAACAGAAAATGAAATGTCCTTCCGATGGCGGGTTGGCGGGGTGGAGTCGGCTGGCAAGGTGGAGTCGGCTGGCGCGACAAACTTGGAGGAGGAGTCGGTGGCCTTGGAAAGACGATAGAGTCCTTTTCTCCATGAGCAGAGGCCACGTATGACTTCTTGCAGTGTCTGCTGCCCTTCACCTCTAGGAATATCGAGCTGTAGTGACTCATATCCTAGGGTCACTTCATCCACCACGACACGAGCATAGCCAGGTGGAATCGGAGTGCTATGGAAGGTGCACCAGGGGGATTTGCTAAAGCATAGCCGACCGCTGCCTTCACGGATATGTTCTTGAGTTTCATGTGAAGCTCACAACTTTGTGTCTCTCTGATTTCATCCACGGGGTAGCTAGCCAAAAGTGCAAAATCGGCAAGGACCCCCGTGGAACCCACACTGCTTCTCGGCATCGATGGGACGGCACTATCCAATGCTGGATCTGTTGGTTGCTCTGGTAGCTGAGGCGTCCTTTGCTGGCTAAGTGTGTCGATCTGCTCCTTAGTATCATGGTCTACGTGGATATATCGGGTACATGTACATATGTACGTATCCAAGTATGAATGTTCATATCATGTTTGTTTCTGAAAGCAATTATTGACCATTTAATATACTACTAGTACATGCTAATAAAACATGGAAAGTCATTATTTTGTCAATTGAATGTCATGTACTAATGAATATGACTTGCCATAACCAGCCTAGGTGCCCCAAACAATTTACCTATATATATATATATATATAATGATCACCAAAGGCCAAATGTATACCTCGCTGGACTTTGATGATTCGAAAAAAAATTCTTCAGCATCATCGTCGTCTGGTTCCTCTTTGTCTCTTGGTTGTTCTTCCTCAATTCCCTCACCGGATGGGTTAAGGTATTGTGTGCAATCATCATCTGCTTCTTCATTCTCTTCGTTTCCACAGTGTATCATGTCGTACAAGACATCATGTTGATCATGGTCTCTGTCTCTACCGTCCATAGCTTAATTAACCGAGAAAAAGAAAAAACAATTTAGTATTCGCTTTAGCTAGCAAGATCATCATGTATATATAATATCACTAATACATCGAATAATCCACTTAAATAATGTATCATCCAATAAACCACATAGTATTATCAAATTTATAGTCTCGAGTACATCACTAATACGTCTCTCGAATAATATCTAAGTGATCAACCAACAAAGAGTTACTGTTCTATTGAGACGCGGGCGATGGACACTGATACGTCTCCAACATATCTATAATTTTTTATAGTTTCATGCTATTATCTTGTCAAACTCTGGATGTTTTGTATGTCTTTTATATCTTTTTTGGGACTAACTTATTAACTCAGTGCCAAGTGCCAGTTTCTGTTTTTTCCCGTGTTTTTGACCCTTTTTAGAGGAGGATTTTAAACGGAGTCCAAACGGAACGAAACTTTCAAAAAGATTTTTTCTGAAACAGAAGAAGATCGGGGAACTTGAGAACCAAGGCAGGGGGTCACCAGGGACCCCACAAGCCCCCTAGCTGCGGCCTTGGGTTTCTTCGTCCTATTGGCAACAGGCTTGCCGCTCTTCTTGGAGTTACCCTTCTTGCCTTTGTCGTTTCTCTTGAAACCAGTGGTCTTATTGACCATCAACACTTGATGATCTTTCCGGTGTTCTGACTGTGCGACTTTCAGCATCGCAAATAACTCCCCAGGTGACTTGTTCATCCCTTGCATGTTATAGTTCAACACAAAGCTCTTATAGCTAGTTGGCAGTGATTGAAGACTTATGTCCGTGATAGCCTCTTGCGGGAGTTCAATCCCCAGCTCAGCTAGACGGTTTGAGTACCCAGACATTTTGAGCACATGTTCACTGACAGACGAGTTATCCTCCATCTTGCAAGCATAGAATTTATCGGAGGTCTCATACCTCTCGATCCGGGCGTTCTTCTGAAAGATGAACTTCAACTCCTGGAACATCTCAAATGCTCCATGACGCTCAAAGCGATGTTGAAGTCCCGGTTCTAAGCCATACAAGACTGCACATTGAACTACTGAGTAGTCCTCCTTACGTGCTAACCAAGCGTTCTTAACATCCTGGTCAGCCGTAGAGGGTGGTTCATCTCCTAGCGCAACATTAAGGACATAATCCTTCTTCCCAGCTTGTAAGATTAGCTTAAGATTACGAGCCCAGTCTACAAAGTTGCTTCCATCATCTTTCAACTTAGCTTTCTCTAGGAACGTATTAAAATTCAACACAAAGCTTTCAACTTAGCTTTCTCTGAAAGATGAACTTCAACTCCTGGAACATCTCATATGCTCCACGATGCTCAAAGTGACGTTGAAGTCCCGGTTCCAAGCCATACAAGACTGCACATTGAACTACTGAGTAGTCCTCCTTACGTGTTAACCAGGCGTTCAAAACATCTTGGCTAGACGTAGCGAGTGGTTCATCTCCTAGCGCAGCATTAAGGACATAATCCTTCTTCCCAGCTTGCAGGAGAAGCTTTAGATTATGAGCCCAGTCTACAAAGTTGCTTCCATCATCTTTCAACTTAGCTTTCTCTAGGAACGTATTCAAATTCAGGGTTGCTACTGCGTGAGCCATTGATCTACAACAAAAATATTGCAAAGTGGACTTAGACTATGTTTAAGAGAATTAGAGTTCAAGTAATCAAATTACTGATAAACTACCACTCAGAAAGTACATCTCTCTAGTCATTTGAGTGGTACATGATCCAAATTCACTAACTCAAGTCCGATCATCACGTGTGTTGAGAATAATTTCAGTGGTAAGCATCTCTATGCTAATCATAACAACTATATGATTCATGCTCGATCTTTCGGTCTCATGTGTTCCGAAGTCATGTCTGCACATGCTAGGCTCGTCAAGTTTAACCCGAGTGTTCTGCGTGTGCAACTATTTTTGCACCCGTTCTATGTGAACGTTGAGTCTATCACACCCGATCATCACGTGGTGTCTCGAAACGACGATCTGTCACAATGGTGCACATTCGGGGAGAACACAATTTCGTCTTGAAATTTTAGTGAGAGATCACCTTATAATTCTACCATCGTTCTAAGCAAAATAAGGTGCATAAAAGGATTAACATCACATGCAATTCATAAGTGACATGATATGGCCATCATCTTGTGCTTCTTGATCTCCATCACCAAAGCACCAGCATGATCTTCTTGTCTCCGGCACCACACCATGATCTCCATCATCGTGTCGCCATCGAGGTTGTCGTGCTATCTATGCTATTACTACTAAAGCTACGACCTAGCAATATAGTAAACGCATGTGCAAACACAAACGTTAGTTTAAAGACAACCCTATGGCTCCTGCCAGTTGCCGTAGCATCGACGTGCAAGTTGATATTAACTATTACAACATGATCATCTCATACATCCAATATATCACATCACGTCATTGGCCATATCATATCACAAGCATACCCTGCAAAAACAAGTTAGACGTCGTCTAATTTGTTGTTGCATGTTTTACGTGGCTGCTATGGGTATCTAGTATGATCGCATCTTACTTACGCAAAAACCACAACGGAGATGTGCAAATTGCTATTTAACCTCTCTCCAAGGACCGCCTCGGTCAAAACCAATTCAACTAAATTTGAAGAAACAGGCACCCGTCAGTCATCTTTATGCAACGAGTTGCATGTTATTCGATGAAACCAGTGTCTCGTAAGCATACGACTAATGTCGGTCCGGGCCGCTTCAATTCAACAATACCGCCGAATCGAGAAAATACTAAGGAGGGAAGAAAATCGAACATCAACGTCCATAAAACTTTTTGTGTTCTACTCGACATAACATCTATGCATGAACCTAGCTCATGATGCCACTGTTGGGGAACGTTGCATGGGAAACAAAAAATTTCCTATGCACACGAAGACCTATCATGGTGATGCCATCTACGAGAGGAGATTAGATCTACGTACCCTTCTAGATCGCTAAGCGGGAAGCATTAAGAAACACGATTGATGTAGTGGTACAGCTTCGTGATTCAAATCACCGTCGTCCCATGATCCGTCCCACGATCCGTTCCGATCTAGCGCCGAACGGACGGCACCTCTACGTTCAGCACACCTACAGCTCGATGACGATCTCGGCCTTTTTGATCCAGAAAGAGAGACTGAGAAGTAGATGAGTTCTCCGGCAGCGTGACGGCGCTCTGGTGGTGGTGATGATCTACTCCTGCAGGGCTCCGCCCGAGCTCCGCAAAAATCCGATCTAGAGATAAAACTACGTGGTATAGATTTGAGTTGTATGTGGCAAAGTTGTGTCTCAAAAACCCTAAAACCACCAATATATATAGGAGGAGGGGAGGGGCTAGCCTTGGGGCTCAAGGATCCCCTTGGTGCGCCAGCCGAAGTGGAGAGGAGGACTCCAACTCCAATTCAGTTTGGGGGAGGAGGAGTCCTCTCCCTTCCCACCTCCCTCTTTCCTTTTTTTCTTTCCTTTGGTATTTTTACCTTGTGGCGCCATAGCCCTATTGGGCTGGCCTCACCAGCCTACTAAGGGCTAGTGCGCCACCCTAGGGTCACTGGGATCACTCCTGGGTGGGTGGGCCCCTCCCGGTGAATACTCGGAACCCATTCGTCACTCCCGGTACACTGCCGGTAATGCCCGAAACTTTCCGGTGACCAAATAAAACCATCCTATATATCATTCTTCATTTCCGAACCATTCCGGAAACCCTCGTGACATCCGTGATCTCATCCGGGACTCTGAACAACCTTCGATAACCACACATATAACTCATCTATACTAAAACATAATCGAACCTTATGTGTGCAGACCCTGCGGGTTCGAGAACTATGTAGACATGACCCGAGACACGCCTCGGTCAATATCCAATTGCGGGACCTGTATGCCCATATTGGATCCTACATATTCTCCGAAGATCTTATCGGTTGAACCTCGGTGCCAAGGATTCATACAATCCTGTATGTCATTTCATTTGTCCTTCGGTATGTTACTTGCCCGAGATTCGATCGTCAGTATCCGTATACCTATTTCAATCTTGTTACCAGCAAGTCACTTTACTCGTTCTATAATACAAGATTCTGTGACTTATGATACATCCATTTTGCATCATGTTTTCATGTTGATATTTATCGCTTCTTTGGCTGTTATATCACTTCACGGTACTATTCTTATGCCTTTTCAATCTTATTTTGCAAGGTTTACATGAAGAGGGAGAATACCGGCAACTGGAATTCTGGCTTGAAAGTGGAGAAAAGTTGAGATACCTATTCTCCGCAACTCCAAACACCGTGAAAATCAACGGAGATTTTTTCCCGATTTATCAAAAATACTGGGCCGACGAAGTGCCAAAGGGGCACCAGGGGTTGCCCACAAGCCTGCACGGTGCGGCCACCCCCCCAGGCCGCGCCATGGGGGCTTGTGGGCAGCCCACTGGCCCACTGGCCCCCCTCTTTTGCTATATGGAGGGTTTCGTCCAGGAAAAAAAATCACAAAGGAGCTTTTTCCTGGTTTCGCCGCCGCCACGAGGCGGAACTTGAGCAGAACCAATCTAGAGCTCCAGCAGGACGATCCTGTCGGGGAAACTTCCCTCCCGGAGGGGGAAATCGTCGCCATCGTCATCAACAACACTCCTCTCATCAAGGGGACTCGTCACCATCAACATCTCCATCAGCACCATCTCATCTCCAAACCCTAGTTCATCTCTCGTAACCAATCTCCGTCTCGCGACTCTGACTGGTACTTGTAAGGTTGCTAGTAGTGTTGATTACTCTTTGTAGTTGATGCTAGTTGGATTATTTGGTGGAAGAGTTTATGTTCAGATCCTTGATGCTACTCATTACCACTCTAGTCATGAATATGATTATGCTTTGTGAGTAGTTACTTTTGTTCCTGAGGACATGGGATAAGTCATGCTAATAGTAGTCATGTGAATTTGGTATTCGTTTGGTATTTGTTCGGTAATTTCCTCTAGTGGTGTTATGTGAACGTCGACTACATAACACTTCACCATTATTTGGGCCTAGAGGAAGGCATTGGGAAGTAGTAAGTAGATGATGGGTTGCTAGAGTGAAAGAAGCTTAAACCCTAGTTTATGCGTTACTTCGTAAGGGGTTGCTTTGGATCCACTAGTTTAATGCTATGGTTAGAACTTGTCTTAATTCTTCTTTCGTCATTGCGGATGCTTGCGAGAGGGGTTAATCATAAGTGGGATGCTTGTCCAAGTAAGGGCAGTACCCAAGCGCCGATCCACCCACATATCAAACTATCAAAGTAACGAACACGATTCATATGAACATGATGAAACTAGCATGACAGAAATTCCCGTGTGTCCTCGGGAGCGTTTTTACTCCTATAAGACTTTGTCCAGGCTTGTCCCTTGCTACAAAAGGGATTGGGACACTTTGCTGCACCGTTGCTACATTTGTAACTTGTTGCTTGCTACGAATCATCTCACAACACAATCACTTGTTACCGACAATTTCAGTGCGTGCAGATTTTACCTTGCTGAAAACCACTTGTGAGATCCTTCTACTCCTCGTTGGGTTCGACACTCTTAGTTATCGAAAGGACTAGGATTGATCCCCTATACTTGTGGGTCATCAACTTACACTTAGTCACATTGCTTGCAAGGCTTGTTTGTGATGTTGTATTACCGAGTCGGCCCCGAGATACCTATCCGTCACACGGAGTGATAAATCCAGTCTTGATCCATACTACCACAACGGACACCTTCGGAGATACCTGTAGAGCACCTTTATAGTCACCCAGTTATGTTGCGACGTTTGATATACACAAGGTATTCCTCCAGTGCCGGTGAGTTATATGATCTCATGGTCATAAGAATAAATATTTGACACGTAGAAAACAATAGCAACAAAATGACACGATCACATGCTATGTTCATAGTTTGGGTCTAGTCCATCACATGATTCTCCTAATGATGTGATCCAGTTATCAAGTGACAACACTTGCATATAGTCACAAAACCTTGACTATCCTTGATCAACTGCATAGCCAACTAGAGGCTTGCTAGGGATATTGATTTGTCTATGTATCCACACATGTATCTATGTTTTCATTCAATACAATTATAGCATGCATAATAAATGATTATCTTGAAACAGGAAATATAATAATAACTATTTTATCATTGCCTCTAGGGCATATTTCCAACATCTAATACATGCACAATCTCACGCACAATCACATAATAGGTGCTATATTTAATGTCGTCACTAGTAGAAAAAGGATCTTTCGACCGAGGGCCGAAAGACCATTAGTCCCGGTTCAAACCAAAACTGGGACCAATGCCACGCATTGGTCCCGAATCGGTTTGCCGGGGCATTGGTCCCGATTCGGTTCACCTCATTAGTCCCGGTTCGGGGCAAAACCCGGGAATAAAGATCCAGCGACTGCCACGTGGCGTGCCGCGGATCATTAGTCCGGTTTGTGGCACGAACCGGGACTAGAGGGTGGGCTATTAGTCCCGGTTTTAGATAAAAACCGGGACTAAAGTGTTGCCTATGTTGGAATTATGCCCTAGAGGCAATAATAAATGTATAGTTATTATTATAATTCCTGTATCAAGATAATAGTTTATTATCCATGCTATAATTGTATTGAATGAAGACTCATTTACATGTGTGGATAAATAGACGCCGTCCCTAGCATGCCTCTAGTTGGCTAGCCAGTTGATCGATGATAGTCAGTGTCTTCTGATTATGAACAAGGTGTTGTTGCTTGATAACTGGATCACGTCATTGGGAGAATCATGTGATGGACTAGACCCAAACTAATAGACGTAGCATGTTGATCATGTCATTTTGTTGCTACTGTTTTCTGCGTGTCAAGTATTTATTCCTATGACCATGAGATCATATAACTCACTGACACCGGAGGAATGCTTTGTGTGTATCAAACGTCGCAACGTAACTGGGTGACTATAAAGATGCTCTACAGGTATCTCCGAAGGTGTTAGTTGAGTTAGTATGGATCAAGACTGGGATTTGTCACTCCGTGTGACGGAGAGGTATCTCGGGGCCCACTCGGTAATACAGCATCACACATAAGCCTTGCAAGCAATGTGACTTAGTGTAAGTTGCGGGATCTTGTATTACGGAACGAGTAAAGAGACTTGCCGGTAAACGAGATTGAAATAGGTATGCGGATACTGACGATCGAATCTCGGGCAAGTAACATACCGAAGGACAAAGGGAATGACATACGGGATTATACGAATCCTTGGCACTGAGGTTCAAACGATAAGATCTTCATAGAATATGTAGGATCCAATATGGGCATCCAGGTCCCGCTATTGGATATTGACCGAGGAGTCTCTCGGGTCATGTCTACATAGTTCTCGAACCCGCAGGGTCTGCACACTTAAGGTTCGACGTTGTTTTATGCGTATTTGAGTTATATGATTGGTTACCGAATGTTGTTCGGAGTCCCGGATGAGATCACGGACGTCACGAGGGTTTCCGGAATGGTTCGTAAACGAAGATTGATATATAGTATGACCTCATTTGATTACCGGAAGGTTTTCGGAGTTACCGGGAATGTACCGGGAATGACGAATGGGTTCCGGGAGTTCACCGGGGGGGGGGGGGGCAACCCACCCCGGGGAAGCCCATAGGCTTTGGGGAGACACACCAGCCCTTAGTGGGCTGGTGGGACAGCCCCAAGTGGGCCTATGCGCCAAGAAAAAGAAATCAAAGGAAAAGAAAAAAAAAGAGGGAAGAAGTGGGAAGGGAGGGGGACTCCTCCCACCAAACCAAGTCCAACTCGGTTTGGGGGGAGTCCTCCCCCCCTTGGCTCGGCCGACCCCTTGAGGGTCCCTTGGACCCCAAGGCAAGGTCCCCCTCCCTCCTCCTATATATATGGAGCTTTTAGGGCAGATTTGAGACGACTTTCTCACGGCTGCCCGACCACATACCTCCATAGTTTTTCCTCTAGATCACGTTTCTGCAGAGCTCGGGCGGAGCCCTGCTGAGACAAGATCATCACCAACCTCCGGAGCGCCGTCACGCTGCCGGAGAACTCTTCTACCTCTCCATCTCTCTTGCTGGATCAAGAAGGCCGAGATCATCGTCGAGCTGTACGTGTGCTGAACGCGGAGGTGCCGTCCGTTCGGTACTAGATCGTGGGACTGATCGCGGGATTGTTCGCGGGGCAGATCGAGGGACGTGAGGACGTTCCACTACATCAACCGCGTTCTCTAACGCTTCTTCTGTACGATCTACAAGGGTACGTAGATCACTCATCCCCTCTTGTAGATGGACATCACCATGATAGGTCTTCGTGCGCGTAGGAAAATTTTTGTTTCCCATGCGACGTTCCCCAACAGTGGTATCAGAGCTAGGTTCATGCGTAGATGTCTTCTCGAGTAGAACACAAAAGTTTTTGTGGGCGGTGATGTGCGTTTTGCTACCCTCCTTAGTCTTTTCTTGATTCCGCGGTATTGTTGGATTGAAGCGGCTTGGACCGACATTACTCGTACGCTTAGGAGAGACTGGTTTCATCGTTACGAGTAACCCCCTTTGCTCAAAGATGACTGGCAAGTGACGGTTTCTCCAACTTTAGTTGAATCGGATTTGACCGAGGAGGTCCTTGGATGAGGTTAAATAGAAACTCATATATCTCCGTTGTGGTGTTTGCGTAAGTAAGATGCGATCCTACTAGATACCCTTGGTCACCACGTAAAACATGCAACAACAAAATTAGAGGACGTCTAACTTGTTTTTGCAGGGTATGGTTGTGATGTGATATGGCCAATGATGTGATGTGATATATTGGATGTATGAGATGATCATGTTGTAATAGAAATATCGACTTGCACGTCGATGATACGACAACCGGCAGGAGCCATAGGGTTGTCTTTATACTAACGTTTGTGCTTGCAGATGCGTTTACTATTTTGCTAGGATGTAGCTTTAGTAGTAATAGCATAAGTAGCACGACAACCCCGATGGCAACACGTTGATGGATGATCATGGTGTGGCACCGGTGACAAGAAGATCGTGCCGGTGCTTTGGTGATGGAGATCAAGAAGCACGTGATGATGGCCATATCATGTCACTTATGAATTGCATGTGATGTTAATCCTTTTATGCACCTTATTTTGCTTAGAACGGCGGTAGCATTATGAGGTGATCTCTCACTAAAATATCAAGACGAAATTGTGTTCTCCCCGACTGTGCACCGTTGCTACAGTTCGTCGTTTCGAGACACCACGTGATGATCGGGTGTGATAGACTCAACGTTCACATACAACGGGTGCAAAACATTTGCGCACGCGGAACACTCGGGTTAAGCTTGACGAGCCTAGCATGTGCAGACATGGCCTCGGAACACATGAGACCGAAAGGTCGATCATGAATCATATAGTTGATATGATTAGCATAGGGATGCTTACCACTGAAACTATACTCAACTCACGTGATGATCGGACTTGGGATAGTGTAAGTGGATCATGAACCACTCAAATGACTAGAGAGATGTACTTTTTGAGTGGGAGTTTAGCGTATAATTTGATTAAGTTGAACTCTAATTATCTTGAACATAGTCTAAGTCCACTTTGAATATATTTGTGTTGTAGATCATGGCTCACGTAAGTGTCATCCTGAATTTTAATACGTTCCTAGAGAAAGCTAAGTTGAAAGATGATGGAAGCAACTTTGTAGACTGGGCTCGTAATGTGAAGCTAATCTTACAAGCTGGGAAGAAGGATTATGTCCTTAATGCTGCGCTAGGAGATGAACCACCCGCTACGGCTGATCAGGATGTTAAGAACGCTTGGTTAGCGCGTAAGGAGGACTACTCAATAGTTCAATGTGCAGTCTTGTATGGCTTAGAACCGGGACTTCAATGACGCTTTGAGCGTCATGGAGCATTTGAGATGTTCCAGGAGTTGAAGTTTATCTTTCAGAAGAACGCCCGGATCGAGAGGTATGAGACCTCCGATAAATTCTATGCTTGCAAGATGGAGGAAAACTCATCTGTCAGTGAACATGTGCTCAAAATGTCTGGGTACTCAAACCGTCTAGCTGAACTGGGGATTGAACTCCCGCAAGAAGCTATCACTGACAGAATCCTTCAATCGCTGCCGCCAAGCTATAAAGGCTTTGTGTTGAACTACAACATGCAAGGGATGAACAAGTCTCCCGGCGAGTTGTTTGCGATGCTGAAAGTCGCAGAGTCTGAACTCCGTAAAGAGCATCAAGTGTTGATGGTGAGCAAGACCACTAGTTTCAAGAGAAACAACAAAGGCAAGAAGGGCAATTCGAAGAAGAGCGGCAAGCCTGTTGCCAATCCGCCGAAGAAACCCAAGGCTGGACCTAAGCCTGAAACAGAGTGCTTCTATTGCAAGGGTATGGGTCACTGGAAGCGCAATTGCCCCAAGTATCTGGAAAATAAGAAGGCGGGCAAAGAAAAATCAGGTATATTTGATATACATGTTATTGATGTGTACTTAACTAGCTCTCGTAGTAGTGCCTGGGTATTTGATACCGGTTCTGTTGCTCATATTTGCAACTCGAAGCAGGAACTGCGGAATAGGCGAAGGCTGGCGAAAGACGAAGTGACGATGCGCGTAGGAAATGGTTCCAAGGTTGATGCAATCGCCGTCGGCACAGTGTCACTTCAACTACCATCGGGATTAGTGATGAACTTAAATCATTGTTACTTAGTGCCTGCGTTGAGCATGAACATTATATCTGGATCTTGTTTATTGCGAGACGGTTACTCTTTTAAGTCTGAGAATAATGGTTGTTCTATTTCTATGAGTAACATATTTTATGGTCATGCACCGAATGTGAGAGGATTGTTCATATTGAATCTTGATAGCGATACGCATATACATAACATTGAGACCAAAAGAGTTAGAGTAAACAATGATAGCGCCATATTTTTGTGGCACTGTCGTTTAGGTCATATTGGTGTAAAGCGCATGAAGAAACTCCATGCTGATGGACTTTTGGAGTCACTTGACTTCGATTCACTTGACACGTGCGAACCATGCCTCATGGGCAAGATGACTAAAACTCCGTTCTCCGGAACAATGGAGCGTGCAAGTGACTTGTTGGAAATCATACATACCGATGTGTGTGGTCCAATGAGCGTAGAGGCACGCGGCGGATATCGTTATTTCCTCACCTTCACTGACGATTTAAGTAGATATGGTTATGTCTACTTGATGAAGCACAAGTCTGAAACATTTGAAAAGTTCAAGCATTTCAGAGTGAAGTGGAAAATCATCGTAACAAGAAGATCAAGTTCCTACGGTCTGATCGTGGGGGTGAATATCTGAGTTTCGAGTTTGGTGCTCACTTAAGACAATGTGGAATTGTTTCGCAGTTAACACCGCCTGGAACACCACAGCGTAATGGTGTGTCCGAACTTCGTAATCGTACTTTGTTAGAGATGGTGCGATCTATGATGTCTCTTACTGATTTGCCGTTATCATTTTGGGGTTATGCATTAGAAACAGCTGCATTCACTTTAAATAGGGCATCATCAAAATCTGTTGAGACGACACCATACGAACTGTGGTATGGCAAAAGACCAAAGTTGTCGTTTCTTAAAGTTTGGGGATGTGATGCTTATGTCAAAAAGCTTCAGCCTGAAAAGCTGGAACCCAAAGCGGAAAAATGTGTCTTCATAGGTTACCCGAAAGAGACAGTTGGGTACACCTTCTATCTCAAATCCGAGGGCAAAGTGTTTGTTGCTAAGAACGGAACTTTTCTCGAGAAGGAGTTTCTCTCGAGAGAATTGAGTGGGAGGAAGATAGAACTTGACGAGGTTGTCGAACCTCTCATCCCTCTGGATGGTGGCGCAGGGCAAGGGGAAACCTCTGTCATTGCGACGCCGGTTGAGGAGGAAGTTAATGATGATGATCATGAAACTCCAGTTCAAGTTTCTGTTGAACCACGCAGGTCGACGAGATCGCGCTGCTCCAGAGTGGTACGGTAATCCCGTCTTATCAATCATGTTGTTAGACAACAATGAACCTGCAAATTATGAAGAAGCAATGGTGGGCCCAGATTCCAACAAATGGCTAGAAGCCATGAAATCCGAGATAGGATCCATGTACGAGAACAAAGTGTGGACTTTGGAGATACTACCTGAGGGCCGCAAGGCTATTCAGAACAAATGGATCTTTAAGAAGAAGACGGACGCTGACGGTAATGTGACCGTTTATAAAGCTCGACTTGTGGCAAAGGGTTTTTCACAAGTTCCAGGAATTGACTACGATGAGACTTTCTCTCCCGTGGCAATGCTTAAGTCCGTCAGAATCATGTTAGCAATAGCTGCATTTTTCGATTATGAAATCTGGCAGATGGATGTCAAAACGGCGTTCCTTAACGGTTTCCTTAAGGAAGAGTTGTATATGATGCAACCCGAAGGTTTTGTCGATCCTAAAAATGCTGACAAAGTGTGCAAGCTCCAACGATCCATTTATGAACTGGTGCAAGCATCTCGGAGTTGGAACAAACGCTTTGATGAGGTGATCAAAGCATTTGGGTTTATACAAGTGGTTGGAGAATCTTGTATTTACAAGAAAGTGAGTGGGAGCTCTATGGCGTTTCTAATATTATATGTGGATGACATATTACTGATTGGAAACAACATAGAGCTTTTGGAGAGCATAAAAGGTTACTTGAATAAAAGTTTCTCTATGAAGGACCTAGGAGAAGCTGCTTACATTCTAGGCATTAAGATCTATAGGGATAGATCAAAACGCCTGATAGGACTTTCACAAAGCACATACCTTGATAAAGTTTTGAAGAGGTTCAAAATGGAACAGTCCAAGAAAGGGTTCTTGCCAGTTTTACAAGGTACGAGATTGAGAAAGACTCAGTGCCCAGCAAGTGATGAAGATAGAGAGCATATGCGCTCCGTCCCCTATGCTTCAGCCATAGGTTCTATCATGTATGCGATGTTGTGCACTAGACCGGATGTAAGCCTGGCCATAAGTATGGCAGGTAGGTTCCAGAGTAATCCAGGAGTGGATCACTGGACAGCGGTCAAGAATATCCTAAAGTACCTGAAAAGGACTAAGGAGATGTTTCTCGTGTATGGAGGTGACGAAGAGCTCGCCGTAAAAGGTTACGTCGATGCAAGCTTTGACACAGATCCGGACGACTCTAAGTCGCAAACCGGATACGTATTTATTCTTAATGGGGGTGCAGTAAGCTGGTGCAGTTCCAAGCAAAGCGTCGTAGCAGATTCTACATGTGAAGCAGAGTACATGGCTGCCTCAGAGGCGGCTAAGGAGGGTGTCTGGATGAAGCAGTTCATGATGGATCTTGGAGTGGTGCCAAGTGCACTGGATCCAATAATCTTGTTCTGTGACAACACTGGTGCCATTGCCTTAGCAAAGGAACCAAGGTTTCACAAGAAGACCAGACACATCAAACGACACTTCAACCCCATCCGCGACTACGTCGAGGAGGAGGACGTAAATATATGCAAAGTGCACACGGATCTGAATGTAGCAGACCCGCTGACTAAACCTCTTCCACGGCCAAAACATGATCGACACCAGAACTGTATGGGTGTTAGATTTATTACAATGTAATTCACATGGTGATGTGAGGGCTAGATTATTGACTCTAGTGCAAGTGGGAGACTGTTGGAATTATGCCCTAGAGGCAATAATAAATGTATAGTTATTATTATAATTCCTGTATCAAGATAATAGTTTATTATCCATGCTATAATTGTATTGAATGAAGACTCATTTACATGTGTGGATAAATAGACGAAACACCGTCCCTAGCATGCCTCTAGTTCGCTAGCCAGTTGATCGATGATAGTCAGTGTCTTCTGATTATGAACAAGGTGTTGTTGCTTGATAACTGGATCACGTCATTGGGAGAATCACGTGATGGACTAGACCCAAACTAATAGACGTAGCATGTTGATCGTGTCATTTTGTTGCTACTGTTTTCTGCGTGTCAAGTATTTATTCCTATGACCATGAGATCATATAACTCACTGACACCGGAGGAATGCTTTGTGTGTATCAAACGTCGCAACGTAACTGGGTGACTATAAAGATGCTCTACAGGTATCTCCGAAGGTGTTAGTTGAGTTAGTATGGATCAAGACTGGGATTTGTCACTCCGTGTGACGGAGAGGTATCTCGGGGCCCACTCGGTAATACAACATCACACATAAGCCTTGCAAGCAATGTGACTTAGTGTAAGTTGCGGGATCTTGTATTACGGAACGAGTAAAGAGACTTGCCGGTAAACGAGATTGAAATAGGTATGCGGATACTGACGATCGAATCTCGGGCAAGTAACATACCGAAGGACAAAGGGAATGACATACGGGATTATACGAATCCTTGGCACTGAGGTTCAAATGATAAGATCTTCGTAGAATATGTAGGATCCAATATGGGCATCTAGGTCCCGCTATTGGATATTGACCGAGGAGTCTCTCGGGTCATGTCTACATAGTTCTCGAACCCGCAGGGTCTGCACACTTAAGGTTCGACGTTGTTTTATGCGTATTTGAGTTATATGGTTGGTTACCGAATGTTGTTCGGAGTCCTGGATGAGATCACGGACGTCACGAGGGTTTCCGGAATGGTCCGGAAACGAAGATTGATATATAGGATGACCTCATTTGATTACCGGAAGGTTTTCAGAGTTACCGGGAATGTACCGGGAATGACGAATGGGTTCCGGGAGTTCACCGAGGGGGCAACCCACCCCGGGGAAGCCCATAGGCTTTGGGGAGACACACCAGCCCTTAGTGGGCTGGTGGGACAGCCCCAAGTGGGCCTATGCGCCAAGAAAAAGAAATCAAAGGAAAAGAAAAAAGAGAGGGAAGAAGTGGGAAGGGAGGGGGACTCCTCCCACCAAACCAAGTCCAACTCGGTTTGGGGGGGGGGAGTCCTCCCCCCCTTGGCTCGGCCGACCCCTTGAGGGTCCCTTGGACCCCAAGGCAAGGTCCCCCTCCCTCCTCCTATATATATAGAGCTTTTAGGGCAGATTTGAGACGACTTTCTCACGGCTGCCCGACCACATACCTCCATAGTTTTTCCTCTAGATCACGTTTCTGCAGAGCTCGGGCGGAGCCCTGCTGAGACAAGATCATCACCATCCTCCGGAGCGCCGTCACGCTGCCGGAGAACTCTTCTACCTCTCCGTCTCTCTTGCCGGATCAAGAAGGCCGAGATCATCGTCGAGATGTACGTGTGCTGAACGCGGAGGTGCCGTCCGTTCGGTACTAGATCGTGGGACTGATCGCGGGATTGTTCGCGGGGCGGATCGAGGGACGTGAGGACGTTCCACTACATCAACCGTGTTCTCTAACGCTTCTGCTGTACGATCTACAAGGGTACGTAGATCACTCATCCCCTCTCGTAGATGGACATCACCATGATAGGTCTTCGTGCGCGTAGGAAAATTTTTGTTTCCCATGCGACGTTCCCCAACAGCCTATATAAACCCTCGCCCCTGCCCACCCTCTCCTGTGTTTTTGGGCGTTGAGGTGTGACCATGCATGCCATGCTCTTACCACTCTAGTTCATCCACATGAGGTGTTCGATGAAATGCCCGAGCCACCATATATGAGAGAAGAAGAATGCCGACTGTTGTTGTGGGGGTCGCTTCTCCTTCTTCTCTTTGGGCTAGATATGTGTTAAGCACTAGGGGAAGAAGGAGTAGCGACCATCATCGACGGTCGAAAAATCAGGTGAGGGAGTGTCCACCATATATGAGAGAAGAATAATGTCGACTTTTGTTGTGGGGGTCGCTTCTCCTTCTTCTCCTTGTGCTAGATATTTGTTATGCACTAGAGGAAGAAGGAGTAGCGACCATCATCGACGGTCGAAAAATCAGGTGAGGGGGTGTCCACCATATATGAGAGAAGAAGAATGCCAACTATTATTGTGGGGGTCACTTTCCCTTCTTCTCCTTGTGCTAGATATTTGTTATGCATTAGGGGAAGAAGGAATAGCGACCATCATCGACGGTCAAAAAATCAGGTGAGGGAGTGTCCACCATATATGAGAGAATAAGAATGCCAACTGTTGTTGTGGGGGTAGCTTCTCCTTCTTCTCCTTATGCTAGATATTTGTTATGCACTAGGGGAAGAAGGACTAGTGATGACCCACAAGTATAGGGGATCAATCGTAGTCCTTTCGATAAGCAAGAGTGTCGAACCCAACGAGGAGCAGAAGGATCTGACAAGTGGTTTTCAGCAAGGAAATATCTGCAAGCACTGAAATTGTCGGTAACAAGTGACTGTGTGGTGAGATGATTCGTAGCAAGCAACAAGCAACAAAAGTAGCAACGGTGCAGCAAAGTGGCCCAATCCCTTTTGTAGAAAGGGACAAGCCTGGACAAAGTCTTATAGGAGGAAAAACGCTCCCGAGGACACAAGGGAATTTCTGTCATGCTAGTTTCATCATCTTCATATGATTCGCGTTTGTTACTTTGATAGTTTGATATGTGGGTGGACCGGCGCTTGGGTACTGCCCTTTTGGACAAGCATCCCACTTATGATTAACCCCTCTCGCAAGAATCCACAACTAAGAAAGAAGAATTAAGACACAGTCTAACCATAGCATTAAACTAGTGGATCCAAATCAGCCCCTTACGAAGTAACGCATAAACTAGGGTTTAAGCTTCTGTCACTCTAGCAACCCATCATCTACTTACTACTTCCCGATGCCTTACTCTAGGCCCACATAATAGTGAAGTGTTATGTAGTCGACGTTCACATAACACCACTAGAGGAAAAACAACATACAACATATCAAAATACCGAACGAATACCAAATTCACATGACTATTATTAGCATGACTTATCCCATGTCCTCAGGAAAAAAAGTAACTACTCACAAAGCATAAACATAATCATGATCAGAGGTGTAATGAGTAGCATCAAGGATCTGAACATAATCTCTTCCACCAAATAATCCAACTAGCATCAACTACAAAGAGTAATCAACACTACTAGCAACCTTACAAGTACCAACTGGAGTCGCGAGACAGAGATTGGTTACAAGAGATGAACTAGGGTTTGGAGATGAGATGGTGTTGATGAAGATGTTGATGGTGAAGAGTCCCCTCCGATGAGAGGAGTGTTGGTGATGACGATGGCGACGATTTCCCCCTCTGGGAGGGAAGTTTCCCCGGCAGGATCATCCTGCTGGAGCTCTAGATTGGTTCTGCTCAAGTTCCGCCTCGTGGCGGCGGCGAAACCACGAAAAATATCCCCTTTGATTTTTTTCTCGACGAAACCCTCCATATAGCAAAAGAGGGGGGCAAGTGGGCCAACAGGGTGCCCACAAGCCCCCATGGCGCGGCCTGGGGGGTGGCCGCGCCGTGCAGGCTTGTGGCCACCCCCTGGCCCGCCTCCAGTACTTCTTCGGCCCAGTATTTTTTATATATTGGGAAAAAATCTCCGTTGATTTTCACGGCGTTTGGAGTTGCGCAGAATAGGTATCTCAACTTTGCTCCACTTTCAGGCCAGAATTCCAGTTGCCGGTATTCTCCCTCTTCATGTAAACCTTGCAAAATAAGAGAGAAAAGGCATAAGAATAGTACCGTGAAGTGAAATAACAGCCAAAGAAGCGATAAATATCAACGTGAAAACATGATGCAAAATGGACGTATCAACTCCCCTAAGCTTAGACCTCGCTTGTTCTCAACCGGAAGCCTAGCTCGCTAAATATGTCCACGTGTTTAGGGAGAGAGGTGTTGACAAAACAAGATACGAACATGCATGCATTATGATCAAGATTAGAACAACAATACCAACATATAATCTCTCATGCTAAAGTGATAATTCCTTCACAAAGTAAAGCATGGATCAAGAACCTTACTGATAAGTAACAACTGATAGCCTTTAGTCATTGAAGCAATTGCAATTTATCACAACATCAGAAAGAGTCAAATAAGAGCTTGTAAAGAAGATCCACATACTCAATCATTCTTTCGTTCTCTACAATTCTACAACTCACGTGGTGCTCATGAGATCAAAGTTTCAGCTGGACACAGAGAAAGATAGGGGCTTATATTTGCCTCTCAACTGTTTACCTCAAGGGTAATGTCAACAAAAATAATTCATGAATACTCACCTCCAAGTTGACATATGAATATAGATCTTTCTCAAGCATGTGACGGTAGCCAAGACAAAGGCAAAATAGGGAATTGGTGAAGATCACCATGACTCTTTCAAGGAAAAAAAATTAAAGGTACGAGATAGGCCCTTCGCAGAGGGAAGCAGAGGTTGTCATGCACTTTTGAGGTTTGGATGCGTGTCCTCTTAGTGCAGAGGAACGTCACTTTATATTGCCCCCTATGATAAAGAACTTTATTATGCAGTCTGTAGATTTTATGTCTTCTTCATCGCAGGTTCGTATAAAGCTTATTTTCCACACACTAATAGATCATACATATTAGGGAGAAATTTTTATTGCTTGCACCGATGACAACTTACTTGAGGGATCTTATTCAATCCATAGGTAGGTATGGTGGACACTCATGGCAAAACTGGTTTGAAGGTTTATGGATGCACAAGTAGTATCTCTACTTGGTGCGGGAGTTTTGGCTAATATGAGGTGGAAGCAATCGTCACATGCTAAGGGATCTTTAATCATATAACATTATTCAGAGCCAAGCAAACACAATTCATTACGTTGTCTTCCTTGTCCAACATCTACTTCTAGGCATGCAATAGTTTGGTGAGTGTTCACAATCATAGATGGTGTCAGAGATGATATATTTATATGTGAACCTCTCCTTCTTTATCACTTCCTATTAATTGCAACAATGACCAAGGTCTACGTTTGCCTACCCTCAACAAGTTTCAATCCTCATTCTTTTTATATGTGAAGCCATCACTTCCCATAAGATCACTACATGACCTTTCATGCTTTTGTTCTATTCTCACTCTTTTGATCATGGCAAGAGGCAAAGCCCTTCAACTAAGACACTCTTTATTATATGGCTCACGAGCAAGAATACATCGGGGGTGACACAAAGCAAAACTCAAGACTAAAACACTAAGACTTTTAAACTACTAGAGAAAAAAAAACTGAAAAGGAAAATTAAAACAAAGGTAAAGGCAAAGGATGTGATGGTGATACGATATCGGGGAAACTCCCCCAAGCTTGGCATAAGCCAAGGGGATTGCCCATACCAATGCTCAGTTGTCTTCCTTTGGTGGTGAAGGTTGAGGAGTTGTTGAAGCGGTCTTGAGCTTGTCTAATTTCCACTTGAGCATAAAGTTCTGCTCCCTCAGATCATCATTTTCCTCCTCCAGCTTCAACACTCTTTGGCATAGCTCCTGCTTACTCTCCTGCAAGAAACGAGAAGGGATAAACAAGGTCTTAGGCTTCTTCCTTTGGTCAGGGAGGCTTGACTTCTTGAACTCCAAATGAGTGCGTCCAGGTTAAGATAGAGGAGCCTCCTCTTCATCGGAACTCGTTTGTTCCTTCCCCTTGGGATCATAGTCTTCTTCCTCATTGGTGGTCCAGCCATATGATTCCAAGTCCCCATAGACCTTGGGGTTAGCAAGGTAATCAGCCACATAGCTCTCCCCCTCTGAATCCTGAGAAGACATCTTGACCTAGATCTGCGGCAGAAAACAGGCTCGAAATGAAAAACAGAGGAAATCTGCGTGATGCAGGGGTCAGACCAAACGGAAGTATATATAATATTTTTTTCCAGACCAGAAGGAGTACTGTGCACGAAAACGGAGTCCGGGAGGTGCACGAGGTGGCCACAAGCCCTCACGGTGCGGCCAGGGGGTGGGCCCGCGCCGTGCAGGCTTGTCGCCTCCTCGGGCACTTTCCGGACTACTTCCAATTTTTGTATTTTTTCAAATATTCCAAAACGGAGAAAATTTCCTATGGGGAACGTTTTGGACTCTGTTTTCTTACTGAATCTCATACCTCTTCGTTTTCGGAGTGTGAAACATGCTGATAAATGTCCCTAAGGTATTCTTCCGGAGTTATGGTATTGATGATATTGCTTTCAACATTTATGGGAGTACTTGAGATATAATGCTTGATTCTCTGCCCATTTACCACTCTCGGACAATTACGTTCCGTGTTGTTGATCTTGGTAGCACCGGAACGATATACTTCCTGAACAACATAGGGACCTTCCCATTTAGAGAGAAGCTTGCCTGCAAAGAATCTTAAACGAGAGTTATATAGCAAGACATAATCACCTACATTGAACTCACGCTTTTGTATCCTCTTATCATGCCACCTCTTAACCTTCTCTTTGAAGAGCTTGGCATTCTCATATGCTTGAGTTCTCCACTCATCAAGCGAGCTAATGTCAAATAACCTCTTCTCACCGGCAAGTTTGAAATCCAAGTTGAGCTCTTTGATTGCCCAATAAGCTTTATGCTCTAGCTCAAGAGGTAAGTGACATGCTTTACCGTACACCATTTTGTACGGAGACATGCCCATGGGATTCTTATAGGCAGTTCTATAAGCCCACATTGCATCATCAAGCTTCTTAGACCAATTCTTTCTAGACCTGTTGACAGTCTTTTGCAGAATCAATTTAATCTCTCTATTTCTTAGCTCTACTTGATCACTGGACTGATGGTGGTAGGGAGACGCAATTCTATGGTTGACATCGTACTTAGCAAGCGTAATACGGAAAGCACCATGAATGAAGTGTGAACCACCGTCGTTCATTAGATATCTAGGGACTCCAAATCTAGGGAAGATAACTTCTTTCAGCATCTTGATAGAAGTGTTGTGATCAACACTACTAGTGGGGATAGCTTCTACCCACTTAGTGACATAATCAACAGTAACTAAGATGTGCGTATACCCGTTGGATTTTGGAAAAGGTCCCATATAATCAAAGCCCCAGACATCAAATGGTTCCATGACAAGTGAATAGTTCATAGGCATTTCCTGACGTTTACTGATATTGCCTACTCTTTGACATTCGTCACAAGACAAGACAAACTTACAGGCATCCTTTGAAGAGAGTGGTTCAATAGAAACCTGATTGCAATACCTTGTGTGTAGTTCTATCTCCCGCATGGTGTCTGATCCTGCAATCTCTGGCGTTAGCTAGACGAATGCTTATGACAACAAACCTTCTCCTCCAACGGCACCAGAAGAATGCTGAAAGCACTCCCCAGTAATGAGACGGGAAGAATGTTGTTGATGTCCCACTAGCGCGTGGGTTCGCACAAGTTTTCGAGGGTAGAGTATTCGACCCAAATTTGTAGATCGCCTAAAGGAGGTGAGAGACTACTCTCGAGTATTAGCAGTTGAATTTGTCAGATTCAACCACACCTGAAATATTAGTATCTGCAAGCACAGTAGTAACAACAAAGTAATATGATAACAACGGTGTCAGAAACAATCTGTTGACGGCAGACTATTCCTAACGATTGTATCAATGGCGCCTCCATTGCTGCGTTGACGGAAATTGTCAGTTCCCGTCAACGGTCAGCGAATCAACAGTGTAGCAGGTAGCAGCAGTGTAACGAGCAATAAGAGTGGCAAGGAACAGCAGTAGTGAGAGCAGTAGCAAGTAGCAACAGTAGCAAGCGACAGTAGTAGCAACAGTAGCAGTAGAGCAAGACAAGTAACAGCAGTAGCAACAGTAGTAGCAGCAGCAGTAGAGCAAAACAAGTAACATCAGTAGCAACAGTAGTAGCAGCAGTAGCAGAGGAAAACAAGTAACAGCAGTAGCAACAGTAGGACAAACTCGTAGGCAATGGGTCGGTGATTTGTTTGGATGATATTCATCATGCAACCGTTATAACACGAAGAGATAAGTGGCTAGCTCCCGTTCGTCAATGTGATGTAGGCATGCATTCCGTGTGTCGTCATACGTGCTTAGGGAAAACAACTTGCATGACATCTATTGTCCATCGCTCGCGTGGCAGCGGGGTCCAAAAGGAAACTACGGGATATTAAGGTTCTCCTTTTAATAAAGAACCGGACCAACGCATTAGCACTTGGTGAACACATGAACTCCTCAAACTATGGTCATCGCCGGGAGTGGTTCCGGTTATTGTCACTCCGGGGTTGCCGGATCATAACACATAGTAGGTAACTACAACTTGCAAGATCGGATCTAAAACACACATATATTGGTGACAACATAATAATTTCAGATCTGAAATCATGGCACTCAGGCCCTAGTGACAAGCATTAAGCATGGCAAAGTAGTAGCAACATCAATCTCAGAACATAGTGGTTACTAGGGATCAATCCCCATCAAAACTAACTCGATTACATGATAGATCTCATCTTACTCATCACCGCCCAGCGAGCCTAGAAATAGATTACTCACAAACAACGAAGAGCTTCATGGAATTGGAGAGGGAAGAAGGTTGATGATGACAATGGCGACGATTTCCCCTCTCCGGAGCCCAAGACGGACTCCAGATCTGCCCTCCAGATGAAGAACAGGAGGTGGCGGCGCCTCCGTATCGAAAACGCGATGAAAACTTCTCTTTTTATTTTTTCTGGGAGGAAAGGCAACTTATAGAGCTGGAGTTGGGGGCGGCAGGTGCCTGTGGGCCCCACAAGCCTGCCCACCGCCACCAGGGGGTGGTGGCGGAGCAGGGGCTTGTGGCCCACTAGCCCACCCCCTGAGGTGGAACTTGGCGCAGATATTTTTGATATTTTCCAAAACTGCTCCCCGTAAATTTTCAGGACATTTGGAGAACTTTGATTTCTGCACAAAAATAACACCAAGGCAATTCTGCTGAAAACAGCGTCAGTCCAGGTTAGTTCCTTTCAAATCATGCAAATTATAGTCCAAAACAAGGGCAAAAGAGTTTGGAAAAGTAGATACGTTGGAGACGTATCAACTCCCCCAAGCTTAAAACCTTGCTTGTCCTCAAGCAACTCAGTTGACAAACTGAGAGAGAAAGAAAAACTTTGACAAACTTTGTTTGATCTTGTTGTTGCAACTATGTCTAACTCATAACCAGAATTTCAGCAAGATCACAAGTTAACCACATAAGCAAATGACACAAAGGTCTCACGGTAAACTAATATCAATGGCATAATCAGCTAACAAGCAAATAATAATGAGTTTCAAATACCAACACTTCAATCAAAACAAGCATGAAGCAATATGAATAGGTGGTATCTCGCTAGCTCTTTCTGAGACCGCAAAACATAAATGCAGAGCACTTTCAAAGATCAAGGGCTGACTAAACATTGTAATTCATAACAACGAAGATCCAATCATATAGTCATACCCAATATCAATCAAAAGCAAAGCATAAAAATGACAGAGGTGCTCTCCAATTGGTGCTTATATAAGAGGAGGATGACTCGACAGGAGAATAAATAGACAGGCCCTTCGCATAGGGAAGCATTGATTTGCAGAGATGCCAGAGCTCAAGCTTTGAAAATAGAGATAATAATTTGGGTGGCATGCTTTCATTGTCAACGCAATGACCAAGAGTTCTCAATATCTTCCATGCTACTCATGCTATAGGCGGTTCCCAAACAGAAAAGTAAATTTTTAACTCCCCCACCACCAATCAATCACACTCCACGGCTAGCCAAATCCTTGGGTACCGTCCATACTAACATCAATCCGGGGGGAGTCTTGTTTTACAGTTATGTTTTCGATTTAAGCATGGAACTCGGCATCCCAAATACCGGCCCCTTTCTCGTGAATGACTGTGAATAAACACATGTCGAGGATAATACTCCTAGCATGGAAGATACCAATAGCCCTCTGTCACCACATGAGCGGTTCGGGCATGCAAAACAGATTTATTTCTTGAAGGTTTAGAGAGTGGCACATGCAAATTTACTTGGAACGGCAGGTAGATACCGCAAATAGGTAGGTATGGTGGACACTCATGGAAAAACTTTTGGGTTTATGGAAGTGGATGCACAAGCAGTATTCCCGGTTAGTACAAGTGAAGGCTAGCAAAAGACTGGGAAGCGACCAACTAGAGAGAGACAACAGTCATCAAGATGCAATGAGTTGGACTAACATTGAATGCAAGCATGAACAGGATATAAATCACCATGAACACGAACATCATAGAGGCTATGTTGATTTTGTTTCAACTACATGCATGAACATACGCCAAGTCAAGCCACTTGAAACATTCAAAGGAGAATACCATCCTATCATACTACATCATAGTCATCTCAAAATCTATGTTGGCATTCAAGACAAACCATTATAAACTCTTAGCTAAATAAGCATGGCATCAGAAACTATGATCTCTATGTTGTCATTGCAAACATGGTTCTCTCACAACAAAGCTAAATCTGGGTCGACAAGCTAGTCATATTTACAAAAACAAAATAGATAGAGTTCATACCAGCTTTTCAGTCTTAGTCACTTCATCATATACCATCATTGTTGCCTTTCATTTGCACGATCGAATGATGAGAACGATAATAAGCGCATTGGACTAAGCTGAATCTGCAGGCAAACACAAAGGAGAAGACAAAATAATATGGCTCTTTGAAAGCTAAACAGGTAAGCATGTAAGAACCACTAAGCAATGTAACCAATATCTTCTACCTCGACACAAAAAAAAGAAAGCTATTTACACGGGAAAGCTCCCAACAAGCAAAATAAGAAAGAAAAATCTTTTTGGGTTTTCTCAAAAGGACACAAAACAAGAAAACAAGAAAACAAAAAGAAACTAGCAGGGATAATAGAGTGGCAAAGTGTAAACACCGGCTAACAAAGTGAAAGCATAAGCATGAATGTAAAGTCGGTGAGAGCACGTACTCCCCCAAGCTTAGGCTTTTGGCCTAGCTTGGTCTACTCCCATGGATGATCCTGGCGAAACCCAAAGTCATAATGGGTGTTATACGGGAGTGCTGCAGCCACTGCCTGAATAGCTGCCTCACGAAGTCGAGTAGCCGTCGCCTCCCTCTCATACTCCTCTGCCTCTTCTATGGTTATGTAGTATCTTCGTTTAACCTGAAAGTCAAAGAACGCAGGAGCAGGAAGCGTAATATGGAAAACACACTGCCGATTAAATATCAAGCGGTATAGAAGAGATCCATGATCTCTCTCAAGGAACTAGTAGCGTGTTAGAGCGACACGATCAAGGTAGGTTGTACGGAGAGGAGGGTCTTCTGGACGGATGGATACCCCAAGAAAATTTGCTAAGCGTGTAGCATAAACTCCACCAAAGAAATCCCCCTCACTAGCATTTTTATTCAGCCTCCTTGCTATAATAGCTCCCATATTGAAGCTCCTGTCACTTGTTACTGCGCTCTTAAGCATACTAAGGTCGGAAGCGCATAAGTGACAATGTGCACCCTTGTCGTTAATGCAACTACCTATGAAGAGAGCAAGGTAGTGCAAGGCAGGTAAATGGATGCTTCCTATGGTGGCTTGCGTGATATCTCTGGTTTCTCCCATAGTTATACTGGAGACAAAGTCTCTGACCGAAGACTTAGGAGGATCATTAACACTACCCCCATCGGTATCTTGCATATCCTATAGAAATCCTCCAGATCCACGGTATAGTATTTATCATACAGATCAAACAGTATGGATGATTCACGCCCAGCTAAAAATTTAAATCTATGCACGAAAGAGGCAGTGAGCATAGCATAACATTCACATTTATCTGAGAGGAATTCTTCTAACCCGGCATTGCGATCAAGTGCATCGAACTCATCCTTGAAGCCTGCTTCGATCATGAACTCATCGGAAGGCCATTCACATGGTTGCACCGGTGCGTCCCTTAGTTGAAAAGGTTTGGGCTCCCGAAAGGAGAGACGAGGACCCTTCTTACTTGAGGAACCACCATGAAACTTCCTCCTGAACATAATTTCCTTATGCTGAAATTTTTATAGTTCAAGAGAAAAGTGAATAAAGACCCACCACATCTTGTAGCAACTACTCCTACTAGTGCCTAGAGACTGTATCACGCGCTAAAACTACTTGGGACCAGCTAAAATCAACCTTTCAAGCTCAAGAACAGTGTCACCAAGGTAGCAAGAATAAGTGGAGGATAAAGCACTAGAGCAAAAACTAATTGGACCAATGGAGGAGTCACTTACCAAGGAGTAATTTTCCCAAAACGGTTCGGAGAATGGTGCTTTGAGCAAGGAGATCGAAAATCACAGCCAAATGAGCAAGAACACGGGTTTGAGCTGCGAAACAATTTTTTCTAGAGGTGGAAGAAGAGGCTGGGAGCTGGAATGAGTGGAGGGGGTGCCTATGGGACCCACAAGCTTGCACCCCGCCACCAGGGGGGTAGGTGGCGGTGGGGGAGCTTGTGGCCCACTGGTCAGGCCCCCTGGCCAGCTCTCAGGCCCAGAAATTTTCAAAAATTCCAAAAAAAATCATACTAAATTTTCAGGACCATCGGAGAACTTTTATTTTCGAGGTATTTTTCTCTGGGACACTAAAACAAAAAAGAGGAAGAGATAAACTAATTCTATCATATTTCTTCTAAGCAACAAAAAAGGAAAACTCAAAACAGAGGTATGTGACTATCTGATTCATCTGTTTCATGGTCATCGAAAGAAATCCGTCAATGGGGTTGATCAAGTCCTTATGACAAAAGCTTCTCGAATCGCAAGAGAGAACGGAGAATTTTCGAATAGCCACTAAGTCACCTCAATGGGGATATGTATCTCCCCAACAAGCAAATCGTACTTCATCTTGACACGAGGAATAGGGCATTCAAAGCTCCCAATGAGAATCGATGAAGTCTTTTCGATAGCATTGATGCAATGTACTGGATATCGTTTCTTTGGAAAGTGCATTGTGTGCTCATTACCGTTGACATGGAAAGTGACATTGCCTTTGTTGCAATCTATAACAGCCCCTGTAGTGTTTAAAAAAGGTCTTACGAGGATGATAGCCATGGCATCGTCCTCGGGAATATCCAAGATAACAAAGTCCGTTAAGATAGTGGTGTTAGCAACCATAACAGGCACATCCTCGCAAATGCCGATAGGGAAAGCAGTTGATTTGTCGGCCATTTGCAGAGAAATTTTGGTGGGTGTCAACTTATCCAATTCAATTCTACGATAAAGAGAGAAAGGCATAACACTAACATCGGCTCCAAGGTCACATAAGGCAGTTCTTACGTAGTTTCCTTTAATAGAGCAAGGTATAGTGGGCACTCCGGGATCACCAAGTTTCTTAGGAGTTCCACCTTTAAAAGTGTAGTTGGCAAGCATGGTGGAGATCTCAAGATCTGGTATCTTCCGCTTATTAGTCACGATATCTTTAATGTACTTGGCATACGGAGACATCTTGAGCATATCAGTTAACCGCATCTGCAGAAAGACGGGTCTTATCATCTCAACGAAGCGCTCAAGATCCTCGTCATCCTTTTTCTTGGATGACTTAGGAGGAAAGGGCATAGGTCTCTGAACCCATGGCTCTCTTTCTTTACCATGCTTCCTAGCAGTGAAGTCGTTCTTATCGTATCTCTTAGGTTGTGGATTATCAGGATTAACCGTAGGTTCAATCTCCACATCCTCATCATTGCTAGGTTGAGCATTATTATGAACATCGATGTCCACATTGTCACCAGGTTCATGTTCATCACCTGATTGTGTTTCTGCATCAGATGCAGAAATATTATTAGGTTCTTCAGGTGTGACAGTATTTGGTGAACTAGCGTGTAGGCTCCTATCATCCTTCTTCTTCTCCTTAGGATGACTAGGTGTATCAGCATTGATCCCTTGAGAATCTTGATCAATTCTCTTAGGATGACCTTCAGGATACAATGGTTCCTGAGTCATTTTGCCTCCTCTAGTAATGACTCTGACGGAGTTGTCATTTAATTCATCGAGCAAGTCATTTTGAGCTTTAAGTACTTGTTCTACCTGAGTAGTAATCATAGAGGCATGTTTACTCAGAAGCTTCAGAGCATTGACATTTCTGTCTACACAAGCACTTAGATGGCTAAGCACATGAGTACTTTGTTCCAAATATCTGCTAACATAATCATTGAAACTCTGTTGTTTGGCAACAAAGTTGTCAAATTCATCAAAGCATAGGCTAGCAGGTTTATTAAAAGGAATATCACTCTCGTCAAACCTACACAGAGAATTCACTTCCACTACATGCATCGGGTTATCGAGACCGTGGATCTCTTCGATAGGTGGTAGATTTTTGACATCTTCAGATCTAATGCCTTTCTCTTGCATAGATTTCTTGGCTTCTTTCATATCTTCGGGACTGAGGAATAGAATACCTCTTTTCTTAGGAGTTGGCTTAGGAGGTGGTTCGGGAATAGTCCAAGCATTATCGTTGATCAAGATATGATTCAGTAGGATCTCGGCTTGTTCTACAGTTCGTTCCCTAAAAACACAACCGGCACAACTATCTAGGTAGTCTCTAGAGGCATCGGTAAGTCCGTTATAGAGGATATCAAGTATCTCATTCTTCTTAAGAGGGTGATCAGGCAAAGCATTCTGTAGCTGGACGAGCCTCCCCCAAGCTTGTGGAAGACTCTCTTCTTGGAGTTGAGCAAAGTTGTATATTTCCTGCAAGGCAGCTTGCTTCTTATGGGCAGGGAAATATTTCTCACAGAAGTACTAGTCCATCTCTTGGGGACTACGCACACATCCAGGAGCAAGAGAGGTGAACCAGGCTTTAGCGTCATCCTTTAGAGAGAAAGGAAATAGCTTAAGGATATAGTAGTGGCGGATCTTCTCCTCATTAGTGAAAAGGTCGGCTATTTCGGATAGTTTGGCAAGATGGGCTATGACCGTCTCAGACTCATAATCGTGAAAAGGATCAGATTCGACTAGAGAGATTATCTCAGGGTCGACAGAGAATTCATAATCCTTATCGGTGACAAAGATAGGCGAAGTGGCAAACTTCGGGTCATTTTTCATCCTAGCTTCCCGAGATTTTTCCTTCCACTTGAGAAGTAATTTCTCAGCGTCATAGGCATCCTTACACGCAAGAAAATCCTCAGCTATCTCTCCCTCCATAACGTAACCCTCAGGTATATCAGGCAATTCATATCTAGGAGAGCTAGATCTAGCAGGAGCAAAAGTTGGTTCTATCTCAATAGTATCGGTAGTTTCAGAAGCATCACGAGCATTGGCAGTAACTCTAGCAAAATGAGCATCAAGGAACACTCCTAGTGGAACATCAGGCAAAGGAGTATCTCTAGCAGTATCAAGCATATCATCATCAGGAAAAGGAGTATCTCTAGAAGTATCAAGCATATCATCATCAGGCAAAATAGCATCTCTAGCATCATCAGGCAAAGCAGTATCAAGCATAGCATCTCTAGCAGTATCAGGCAAAGTATCAAGCATAGCATCATCGGGCATAGTATCAAGCATAGCATCTCTAGCAGTATCAGGCAAAGCAGTATCAGGCATAGTATCAAGCATAACATCTCTAGCAGTAGCATCATAAGCATCATCAAGCACAGGCGACATATCAATATTTCTAGCAGGAGGTGATGTCGCAAACTTACTCATAACTGAAGGTGAATCAAGTGCAGAGCTAGATGGCAATTCCTTAACTCCCCTCGTAGTTGAGGGCAATACTTTGGTCTTCGGATCCTTCAGATTCTTCATAGTGATCAGCAGATATAAATCCCAAGTGACTCAGAGAATATAGCAATACCTCCCCGGCAACGGCGCCAGAAAAATGTTGATCCTGCAATCTCTGGCGTTAGCTAGACGAATGCTTATGACAACAAACCTTCTCCTGCAACGGCACCAGAAGAATGCTGAAAGCACTCCCCAGTAATGAGACGGGAAGAATGTTGTTGATGGCCCACCAGCGCGTGGGTTCACAGTAGTTTTCGAGGGTAGAGTATTCGACCCAAATTTGTAGATCGCCTAAAGGAGGTGAGAGAATACTCTCGAGTATTAGCAGCTGAATTTGTCAGATTCAACCACACTTGAAAGATTAGTATCTGCAAGCACAGTAGTAACACCAAAGTAATATGATAAGAACGGTGTCAGAAATGATCTGTTGACGGCAGACTATTCCTAACGATTGTATCAATGGCGCCTTCGTTGCCGCGTTGATGGAAATTGTCAGTTCCCGTCAATGGTCAGCGAATCAACAGTGTAGCAGGTAGCAGCAGTGTAACGAGCAATAATAGTGGCAAGGAACAGCAGTAGTCACAGTAGTAGCAAGTAGCAACAGTAGCAAGCGACAGTAGTAGCAACAGTAGCAGTAGAGCAAGACAAGTAACAGCAGTAGCAACAGTAGTAGTAGCAGCAGCAGAGCAAAACAAGTAACAGCAGTAGCAGCAGGAGGAGAGAAAAACAAGTAACATCAGTAGCAACAGTAGGACAAACTCGTAGGCAATGGGTCGGTGATTTGTTTGGATGATATTCATCATGCAACAGTTATAACACGAAGAGATAATTGGCTAGCTCCCGTTCGTCAATGTGAGGTAGGCATGCATTCCGTGTGTCATCATACGTGCTTAGGGAAAACAACTTGCATGACATCTATTGTCCATCCCTCCCGTGGCAGCGGGGTCCAAAAGGATACTACGGGATATTAAGGTTCTCCTTTTAATAAAGAACCGAACCAACGCATTAGCACTTGGTAAACACATGAACTCCTCAAACTATGGTCATCACCGGGAGTGGTTCCGGTTATTGTCACTCCGGGGTTGCCGGATCATAACACATAGTAGGTAACTACAACTTGCAAGATCGAATCTAAAACACGCATATATTGGTGACAACATAATAATTTCAGATCTGAAATCATGGCACTCGGGCCCTAGTGACAAGCATTAAGCATGGCAAAGTAGTAGCAACATCAATCTCAGAACATAGTGGATAATAGGGATCAATCCCCATCAAAACTAACTCGATTACATGGTAGATCTCATCCTACTCATCACCGCCCAGCGAGCCTACGAATAGATTACTCACGAACGACGAAGAGCTTCATGGAATTGGAGAGGGAAGAAGGTTGATGATGACGATGGCGACGATTTCCCCTCTCCGGAGCCCAAGACGGACTCCGAATCTGCCCTCCAAATGAAGAACAGGAGGTGGCGGTGCCTCCGTATCGAAAACGCGGCAAAAACTTCTCTTTTATTTTTTCTGGGACGAAAGGCAACTTATAGAGGTGGAGTTGGGGGCGGCAGGTGCCTGTGGGCCCCACAAGCCTGCCCACGGCCACCAGGGGGTGGTGGCGGAGCAGGGGCTTTTGGCCCACTCGCCCACCCCGTGAGATGGAACTTGGCGCAGATATTCTTGATATTTTCCAAAACTGCTCCCCGTAAATTTTCAGGACGTTTGGAGAACTTTGATTTCTGCACAAAAATAACACCAAGGCAATTCTGCTGAAAACAACATCAGTCCAGGTTAGTTCCATTAAAATGATGCAAATTATAGTCCAAAACAAGGGCAAAAGAGTTTGGAAAAGTAGATACGTTGTAGACGTATCAGTGTCCTCCGTAAGCCTCGGAGTGACACTTCTGTAGGATCTGTCCCTGTTCATGTTCAGGTACACATCGTCTAATAACACCATCTACTCCTTCCTTATAAAGGTGATGATCATCCCAAAAGTAGTGTCTCAAGTCAAAGAAGAATTTCTTCTTTTGCTGGTACGTGAAACTAGGTGGTATGTATTTGGCAACGATATAGTTTGCATAACCAGCATACCACGGTGCACTACGTGAAGCATTGATGACATTCAGTTGCTCATCGGGAAAGCTATCATCAATAGGTTGTGGGTCATCAAGAACGTTCTCCAACCTAGACAAGTTATCTGCTACTGGGTTATCAGCACCCTTTGTGTCAACAACGTGCAGATCAAATTCTTGTAGCAAGAGAACATATCTGATAAGTGTAGGCTTAGCATCCTTCTTCTCCATGAGGTACTTAATAGCAGCGTGATCAGTGTGGATAGTGACTTTGGAGTCAACTATGTAAGACCTGAACTTTTCACATGCAAACACGACTGCTAGAAATTCCTTTTCCGTAGTGGCATAGTTTCTTTGGGCACTGTCTAGAGTTGTACTAGCGTAGTGAATAACATTCAACTTCTTATCAACACTTTGCCCTAGAACATCACCAATAGCATAATCACTAGCATCACACATGATCTCAAAAGGTAGGTTCCAATCAGGTGGTTGAACAATAGGTCCAGTTATCAAAGCCCTCTTAAGTATTTCGAAGGCTTCCTCACAATCATCGTCAAAGACAAAAGGAATATCCTTTTGCAAGAGATTGGTAACACACTACTGGAATCCAGTAATTTGCCATCAGTCAGTTCTTTGCCGTCTGCTGGCTGAATATCCTTTTGGGTAAATTATCCTTTTACAGAATCTAAAATTAACAATATAGCTAATTATTGTACTAATCGGTGTTTTCACATTTGATTGCAGACCTTCTATAGGTGTGAGGATGGATATGAGGAGGAGGCGGCCAGGGTTCTCGAGGCCGAGTGTAGGCGGTTACTACAGAACTTGCGCCACGAGGCTCCGCCGCAGGCTATTCGAGATTACTACGCCACGCGTGGTATTAAGAAGCAGAAGAAGGATTGCCGCGGAAAGTTTCTGAAGAAGGAGCAATACATGAAGGTAATTACCTATTCTTAAGTCCTTCTACGTAGTTTTCTTTATTTCGTTCATAGGTGTAGCGCTGAAAATTCTGTCTAATAACTTACAGGTGCCCCCGAGATGGTGTGCGGATAAGATGGATTGTTGGGAGGCGTTGGTTGATGAGTGGTGCACAGGCAGGTGGCGAGCCGTCCACGAGAATGCGAAGGATCGGCGTAGCCAAATGGTTGGTGTGCCACACCATCAAGGCAGCGCCAACTCACTTCAGTTTGGACGAAACTGGGTATGTGATTTGCTTCATGATTCATGCAATTCATTCTTGATGCTAATATTTTGTTCCTCTCTTTTAGGCGCATCACAATAAGACGGAGATGCCACACTTGTACGACCTTTATGGCATGGCCCATATTGCCTCGTACAAGAAGGCGAAGGCATTCTCTGAGTCTGACCTGGATGATCCCAATAACTTCACCAACATATCATCCCACCAGAAGCTCGTGGCATACAGGGACGCGGGGAAGGCTACGAAAGGGGATGACTTTAACCCTAGCCAGGAACCTTTGGATCCACATCTGGTGATGATATCTGGTGGCGGGAGGCCCCATGGCTCGATAGCCATTGGAGATGGGATAATACGTTCTCCACTCACTCTTCCGAAGATCAAGGCGCGCCAGTCGAGCAGCTGTCCTGAGATAATGCGTCGTCCACGGCCAGTCGAACTTGCCATCGAGGTTAGTTGTACGGACTAAGAACACTTTCATCCATTTCATTATGTGTGTCACCATAGATCATTACTGTGGTAACGAGGAATGGTGTTTCAGGCTGCTCTTCAGAAAGAGAGATTGGCAAACCAGGCTGCTCTTGAGAAAGAGAGATTGGCAAGACAGGCTGCTCTTGAGAAAGAGAGATTGGCAAGTCAGGCTGCTCTTGATGAGAGGGACCAGACCACGGCACGATTGATTGAGGAGGAGAGGTCCCGGAATGAGGCGGGTCAACGGGCCCTGTACGAGTTTTTTGTGGTAAGTTTTTTTTCACATTAGCCAAATCATGTGTGTAATGTCTGTTTCATTACTAACTAATATGACCCACTCTTCAGGGTCTGTGCGAGAAGAGCGGTCAAGTCCCTCCGCCGATGCCCATCTTCTCTTCGATTGGCACAGTGAGTTTCATTATAAACTAGTATTAATAATTGAGTGTCATCATGCTAACTGAGACATTGCAAAAATATCTATTCTGCAGAATAACTCCCGAGCGGCATCGCACGACCCTTTTCCACGTGTTTCTCCTCCTTGATGACCACTACGGTAAGTTTCTCTTCTCCTCTTTCATATTCTCCTTGCCTTAATTTCCCCAACAATGACATAGTTAGCCCATTTAGCTCCAAAAAGACATAATTCGCCCATTTAGCTCCAAAATGCCATAATAACCTCAAAATGGCATAAGAACCTTGGTTAGCTCATTAATATTATATACTAAGCTTGTTTTCCTCTAAAACGAGATAATTAGCCCATTTAGCTCCAAAAAGACATAGTTAGCTAATTTAGCTCCAAGAAGAGGAGAAGAGGAGAAGAAATAGGGAAAATGAAAAGAGAGAAGAAGAAGAAGAAGAGAAGAAGAAGGAGAAGGAGGAGGAGGAGGAGGAGGAGGAGGGGCAGAAGGAGGAGAAGGCCAAGGACCTTGAGAAGGCCAAGGACCTTCTAGTCCTTCTCCTCCTCCTCCTTCTCCTCCTTCTCCTCCTTCTTCTTGATTTCTTCTTCTTCTCCTCCTCCTCCTCTTTCTTCTCCTCTTTCATATTATCCTTGCTTTAGTTTCCCCAAAAATACATAATTAGCCCATTTAGCTCCAAAATGCCATAATAACCTCAAAATGGCATAAGAACCTTGGTTAGCTCATTAATATTATATACTTAGCTTGTTTTCCTCTAAAATGAGATAATTAGCCCATTTAGCTCCAAAAAGACATAGTTAGCTAATTAGCTCCAAGAAGAGGAGAAGAAATAGGAAAAATGAAAAGAAAGAAGAAGAAGAAGAAGAAGAAGAAGAGAAGAATGAGAAGGAGGAGAAGGAGGAGAAGGCCAAGGACCTTCTAGTCCTTCTCCTCCTCCTCCTTCTCCTCCTTCTTCTTGATTTTTTCTTCTCCTCCTCCTCCTCCTCTTTCTTCTCCTATTTCATATTATCCTTACTTCAATTTCCCCAAAAAGACATAATTAGCCCATTTAGCTCCAAAATGCCATAGTAACCTCAAAATGGCATAAGAACCTTGGTTAGCTCATGAATATTATATACTTAGCTTGTTTTCCTCTAAAATGGAATAATTAGCCCATTTAGCTCCAAAAAGACATAATTAGGTAATTTAGCTCCAACAAAAGGAGAAGAGGAGAAGAAATAGGAAAAATGAAAAGAAAGAAGAAGAAGAAGAAGAAGAGAAGAAGGAGAATGAGGAGGAGGAGGAGAAGGCCAAGGACCTTCTAGTCCTTCTCTGTTGGAATTATGTCCTAGAGGCAATAATAAATATAGTTATTATTATAATTCCTGTATCAAGATAATCGTTTATAATCCATGCTATAATTGTATTGAATGAAGACTTATATACATGTGTGGATACATAGACAAAACACTGTCCCTAGCAAGCCTCTAGTTGGCTAGCCAGTTGATCAAAGATAGTCAGGGTCTTCTGATTATGAACAAGGTGTTGTTGCTTGATAACTGGATCATGTCATTAGGTGAATCACGTGATGGACTAGACCCAAACTAATAGACGTAGCATGTTGATCGTGTCATTTTGTTGCTACTGTTTTCTGCGTGTCAAGTATTTGTTCCTATGACCATGAGATCATATAACTCACTGACACCGGAGGAATACTTTGTGTGTATCAAACATTGCAACGTAACTGGGTGACTATAAAGATGCTCTACAGGTATCTCCGAAGGTGTTCGTTGAGTTAGTATGGATCGAGACTGGGATTTGTCACTCCGTGTGACGGAGAGGTATCTCGGGGCCCACTCGGTAATACAACATCACACACAAGCCTTGCAAGCAATGTGACTTAGTGTAATTTGCGGGATCTTGTATTACGGAACGAGTAAAGAGACTTACCGGTAAACGAGATTGAAATAGGTATGCGGATACTGACGATCGAATCTCGGGCAAGTAACATACCGAAGGACAAAGGGAATGACATACGGGATTATATGAATCCTTGGCACTGAGGTTCAAACGATAAGATCTTCGTAGAATATGTAGGATCCAATATGGGCATCCAGGTCCCACTATTGGATATTGACCGAGGAGTCTCTCGGGTCATGTCTACATAGTTCTCGAACCCGCAGGGTCTGCACACTTAAGGTTCGACGTTGTTTTATGCGTATTTGAGTTATATGGTTGGTTACCAAATGTTGTTCGGAGTCCCAGATGAGATCACGGACATCACGAGGGTTTCTGGAATGGTCCGGAAACGAAGATTGATATATAGGATGACCTCATTTGATTACCGGAAGGTTTTCGGAGATACCGGGAATGTACCGGGAATGACGAATGGGTTCCGGGAGTTCACCGGGGGGGCAACCCTCCCCGGGGAAGCCCATAGGCCTTGGGGTGGCGCACCAGCCCTTAGAGGGCTGGTGGGACAGCCCAAGAAGGCCCTATGCACCGTAGGAAGAAAATCAAAGAGAAAAAAATGAGGAGGTGGGAAAAGGGGGAAGGACTCCTCCTTCCAAACCTAGTTGGACTCGGTTTGGAAGGGGAGGGTTGCCCTCCTTGGCTCGGCCGACCCCCTTGAGAGTCCTTGGACCCCAAGGGAAAGCTCCCCCTCCTCCCCCTATATATACGGAGGTTTTAGGGCTGATTTGAGACAACTTTGCCACGGCAGCCCGACCACATATCTCCACGATTTCACCTCTAGATCGCGTTTTTGCGGAGCTCGGGCGGAGCCCTGCTGAGATAAGATCATCACCAACCTCCGGAGCGCCGTCACACTGCCGGAGAACTCATCTACCTGTCCGTATCTCTTGCTGGATCAAGAAGGCCGAGATCATCATCGAGCTGTACGTGTGCTGAACGCGGAGGTGCCGTCCATTCGGCACTAGATCGTGGGACTGATCGCGGGACGGTTCGCGGGGCGGATCGAGGGACGTGAGGACGTTCCACTACATCAACAGCGTTCACTAACGCTTCTGCTGTGCGATCTACAAGGTTACGTAGATCGGAAATCCCCTCTCGTAGATGGACATCACCATGATAGGTCTTCGTGCGCGTAGGAAAATTTGTGTTTCCCATGCGACATTCCCCAACAGTGGTATCAGAGCTAGGTTCATGCGTAGATGTCTTCTCGAGTAGAACACAAAAGTTTTTGTGGGCGGTGATGTGCATTTTGCTGCCCTCCTTAGTCTTTTCTTGACTCCGCGGTATTGTTGGATTTAAGCGGCTTGGACCGACATTACTCGTATGCTTACGAGAGACTGGTTTCATCGTTACGAGTAACCCCCTTTGCTCAAAGATGACTGGCAAGTGACGGTTTCTCCAACTTTAGTTGAATCGGATTTGACCGAGGAGGTCCTTGGATGAGGTTAAATAGCAACTCATATATCTCCGTTGTGGTGTTTGCGTAAGTAAGATGCGATCCTACTAGATACCCTTGGTCACCACGTAAAACATGCAACAACAAAATTAGAGGACGTCTAACTTGTTTTTGCAGGGTATGGTTGTGATGTGATATGGACAATGATGTGATGTGATATATTGGATGTATGAGATGATCATGTTGTAATAGAAATATCGACTTGCACGTCGATGATACGACAACCGGCAGGAGCCATAGGGTTGTCTTTATACTAACGTTTGTGCTTGCAGATGCGTTTACTATTTTGCTAGGATGTAGCTTTAGTAGTAATAGCATAAGTAGCACGACAACCCCGATGGCAACACGTTGATGGATGATCATGGTGTGGCGCCGGTGACAAGAAGATCGTGCCGGTGCTTTGGTGATGGAGATCAAGAAGCACGTGATGATGGCCATATCATGTCACTTATGAATTGCATGTGATGTTAATCCTTTTATGCACCTTATTTTGCTTAGAACGGCGGTAGCATTATGAGGTGATCTCTCACTAAAATATCAAGACGAAATTGTGTTCTCCCCGACTATGCACCGTTGCTACAGTTCGTCGTTTCGAGACACCACGTGATGATCGGGTGTGATAGACTCAACGTTCACATACAACGGGTGCAAAACAGTTGCGCACGCGGAACACTCGGGTTAAGCTTGACGAGCCTAGCATGTGCAGACATGGCCTCGGAACACATGAGACCGAAAGGTCGATCATGAATCATATAGTTGATATGATTAGCATAGGGATGCTTACCACTGAAACTATACTCAACTCACGTGATGATCGGACTTGGGATAGTGTAAGTGGATCATGAACCACTCAAATGACTAGAGAGATGTACTTTTTGAGTGGGAGTTTAGCGTATAATTTGATTAAGTTGAACTCTAATTAGCTTGAACATAGTCTAAATCCACTTTGAATATATTTGTGTTGTAGATCATGGCTCACGCAAGTGTCATCCTGAATTTTAATACGTTCCTAGAGAAAGCTAAGTTGAAAGATGATGGAAGCAACTTTGTAGACTGGGCTCGTAATCTGAAGCTAATCTTACAAGCTGGGAAGAAGGATTATGTCCTTAATGCTGCGCTAGGAGATGAACCACCCGCTACGGCTGATCAGGATGTTAGGAACGCTTGGTTAGCGCGTAAGGAGGACTACTCAATAGTTCAATGTGTAGTCTTGTATGGCTTAGAACCGGGACTTCAACGACGCTTTGAGCGTCATGGAGCATTTGAGATGTTCCAGGAGTTGAAGTTCATCTTTCAGAAGAACACTCGGATCGAGAGGTATGAGACCTCCGATAAATTCTATGCTTGCAAGATGGAGGATAACTCGTCTGTCAGTGAACATGTGCTCAAAATGTCTGGGTACTCAAACCGTCTAGCTGAGCTGGGGATTGAACTCCCGCAAGAGGCTATCACTGACAGAATCCTTCAATCACTCCTGCCAAGCTATAAAGGCTTTGTGTTTAACTACAACATGCAAGGGACGAACAAGTCAGCCGGCGAGTTGTTTGCGATGCTGAAAGTCGCAGAGTCTGAACTCCGTAAAGAACATCAAGTGTTGATGGTGAATAAGACCACTAGTTTCAAGAGAAACGGCAAAGGCAAGAAGGGTAATTCAAAGAAGAGCGGCAAGCCTGTTGCCAATCCGATGAAGAAACCCAAAGCTGGACCTAAGCCTGAAATAGAGTGTTACTATTGCAAGGGTATGGGTCACTAGAAGCGCAATTGCCCCAAGTATCTGGCTGATAAGAAGGCGGCCAAAGAAAAATCAGGTATATTTGATATACATGTTATTGATGTGTACTTAACCGGCTCCCGTAGTAGTGCCTGGGTATTCGATACCGGTTCTGTTGCTCATATTTGCAAATCGAAACAGGAACTGCGGAATAGACGAAGGCTGGCGAAAGATGAAGTGACGATGCGCGTAGGAAATGGTTCCAAGGTTGATGCAATCGCCGTCGGCACAGTTTCACTTCAGTTACCATCAGGATTAGTTATGAACTTGAATCATTATTATTTAGTGCCTGCGTTGAGCATGAACATTATATCTGGATCTTGTTTATTGCGAGACGGTTACTCTTTTAAGTCGGAGAATAATGGTTGTTCTATTTTTATGAGTAACATCTTTTATGGTCATGCACCCAATGTGAGAGGATTGTTCATATTAAATGTTGATAGTGATACACACATACATAACATTGATACCAAAAGAGTTAGAGTTAACATTGATAGCGCCATATTTTTGTGGCACTGCCGCTTAGGTCATATTGGTGTAAAGCGCATGAAGAAACTCCATGCCGATGGACTTTTGGAGTCACTTGACTTTGATTCACTTGACACGTGCGAACCATGCCTCATGGGCAAGATGACTAAAACTCCGTTCTCCGGAACAATGGAGCGTGCAAGTGACTTGTTGGAAATCATACATACCGATGTGTGTGGTCCGATGAGCGTAGAGGCACGCGGCGGATATCGTTATTTTCTCACCTTCACTGACGATTTGAGTAGATATGGTTATGTCTACTTAATGAAGCACAAGTCTGAAACATTTGAAAAGTTCAAGCAATTTCAGAGTGAAGTTCAAAATCATCATAACAAGAAGATCAAGTTCCTACAGTTTGATCGTGGGGGTGAATATTTGAGTTTCGAGTTTGGTGCTCACTTAAGACAATGTGGAATTGTTTCGCAGTTAACACCGCCTGGAACACCACAGCATAATGGTGTGTCCGAACGTCGTAATCGTACTTTATTAGAGATGGTGCGATCTATGATGTCTCTTACCGATTTGCTGTTATCGTTTTGGGGTTATGCATTAGAAACAACTGCATTCACTTTAAATAGGGCACCATCAAAATCCGTTGAGACGACACCATACGAACTGTGGTATGGCAAAAGGCCAAAGTTGTCGTTTCTTAAAGTTTGGGGATGTGATGCTTATGTCAAAAAGCTTCAGCCTGAAAAGCTGGAACCCAAAGCGGAAAAGTGCATCTTCATAGGTTACCCAAAAGAGACAGTTGGGTACACCTTCTATCTCAAATCCGAGGGCAAAGTGTTTGTTGCTAAAAACAGAGCTTTTCTCGAGAAGGAGTTTCTCTCGAGAGAATTGAGTGGGAGGAAGATAGAACTTGATGAGGTTATCAAACCTCTCATCCCTCTAGATGGTGGCACAGGGCAAGGGGAAACCTCTGTCGTTGCGACGCCGGTTGAGGAGGAAGTTAATGATGATGATCATGAAACTCCAGTTCAAGTTTCTATCGAACCACGCAGGTCGACGAGACCACGTGCTGCTCCAGAGTGGTACGGTAATCCCGTCTTGTCAATCATGTTGTTGGACAACAATGAACCTGCAAATTATGAAGAAGCAATGGTGGGCCCAGATTCCAACAAATGGCTAGAAGCCATGAAGTCCGAGATAGGATCCATGTATGAGAACAAAGTGTGGACTTTGGAAGTACTACCTGAGGGCCACAAGGCTATTTAGAACAAATGGATCTTTAAGAGGAAGACGGACGCTGACGGCAATGTGACCGTTTATAAAGCTCGACTTGTGGCAAAGGGTTTTTCACAAGATTAAGGAGTTGACTACGATGAGACATTCTCACCCGTAGCGATGCTTAAGTCCGTCAGAATCATGTTAGCAATAGCTGCATTTTTCGATTATGAAATCTGGCAGATGGATGTCAAAACGGCGTTCCTTAACGGTTTCCTTAAGGAAGAGTTGTATATGATGCAACCCGAAGGTTTTGTCGATCCTAAGAATGCTAACAAAGTGTGCAAGCTCCAGCGATCCATTTATGGACTGGTGCAAGCATCTCGGAGTTGGAACAAACGCTTTGATGAGGTGATCAAAGCATTTGGGTTTATACAAGTGGTTGGAGAATCTTGCATTTACAAGAAAGTGAGTGGGAGTTGTGTGGCGTTTCTAATATTATATGTGGATGACATATTGCTGATTGGAAACAACATAGAGTTTTTGGAGAGCATAAAGGATTACTTGAATAAAAGTTTCTCTATGAAGGACCTAGGAGAAGTTGCTTACATTCTAGGCATTAAGATCTACAGGGATAGATCAAAACGCCTGATAGGACTTTCACAAAGCACATACCTTGATAAAGTTTTGAAGAGGTTCAAAATGGAACAGTCCAAGAAAGGGTTCTTACCAGTTTTACAAGGTACGAGATTGAGTAAGACTCAGTGCCTAGCAACTGATGAGGATAGAGAGCATATGAGCACCGTCCCCTATGCTTCAGCCATAGGTTCTATCATGTATGCAATGTTGTGCACTAGACCGGACGTTAGCCTGGCCATAAGTATGGCAGGTAGGTTCCAGAGTAATCCAGGAGTGGATCACTGGACGGCGGTCAAGAATATCCTGAAGTACCTGAAAAGGACTAAGGAGATGTTTCTCGTGTATGGAGGTGACGAAGAGCTCGCCGTAAAAGGTTACGTCGATGCAAGCTTTGACACAGATCCGGACGACTCTAAGTCGCAAACCGGATACGTATTTATTCTTAATGTGGGTGCGGTAAGCTGGTGCAGTTCCAAGCAAAGCGTCGTAGCAAATTCTACATGTGAAGCGGAGTACATGGCTGCCTCGGAGGCGGCTAAGGAGGGTGTTTGGATGAAGCAGTTCATGACGGATCTTGGAGTGGTGCCAAGCGCACTGAATCCAATAACCTTGTTCGGTGACAACACGGGTGCCATTGCCCTAGCAAAGGAACCACGGTTTCACAAGAAGTCCAAACACATCAAACGACGCTTCAACCTCATCCGCGACTACATCGAAGGGGAGGACGTAAATATATGCAAAGTGCACACGGATCTGAATGTAGCAGACCCGCTGACTAAACCTATTCCACGGACAAAGCATGATCAACACCAGAACTGTAACTGGGTGACTATAAAGATGCTCTACAGGTATCTCCGAAGGTGTTCGTTGAGTTAGTATGGATCGAGACTGAGATTTGTCACTCCGTGTGACGGAGAGGTATCTCGGGGCCCACTCGGTAATACAACATCACACACAAGCCTTGCAAGCAACGTGACTTAGTGTAAGTTGCGGGATCTTGTATTACGGAACGAGTAAAGAGACTTGCCGGTAAACGAGATTGAAATAGGTATGCGGATACTGACGATCGAATCTCGGGCAAGTAACATACCGAAGGACAAAGGGAATGACATACGGGATTATATGAATCCTTGGCACTGAGGTTCAAACGATAAAATCTTCGTAGAATATGTAGGATCCAATATGGGCATCCAGGTCCCACTATTGGATATTGACCGAAGAGTCTCTCGGGTCATGTCTACATAGTTCTCGAACCCGCAGGGTCTGCACACTTAAGGTTCGACGTTGTTTTATGCGTATTTGAGTTATATGGTTGGTTACCGAATGTTGTTCGGAGTCCCGGATGAGATCACGGACATCACGAGGGTTTCCGGAATGGTCCGGAAACGAAGATTGATATATAGGATGACCTCATTTGATTACCGGAAGGTTTTCGGAGATACCGGGAATGTACCGGGAATGACGAATGGGTTCCGGGAGTTCACCAGGGGGGCAACCCACCCCGGGGAAGCCCATAGGCCTTGGGGTGGCGCACCAGCCCTTAGAGGGCTGGTGGGACAGCCCAAGAAGGCCCTATGCACCGTAGGAAGAAAATCAAAGAGAAAAAAATGAGGAGGTGGGAAAAGGGGGAAGGACTCCTCCTTCCAAACCTAGTTGGACTCGGTTTGGAAGGGGAGGGTTGCCCTCCTTGGCTCGGCCGACCCCCTTGGGAGTCCTTGGACCCCAAGGCAAGGCTCCCCCTCCTCCCCCTATATATACGGAGGTTTTAGGGCTGATTTGAGACAACTTTGCCACAGCAGCCCGACCACATATCTCCACGGTTTCACCTCTAGATCGTGTTTCTGCGGAGCTCGGGCGGAGCCCTGCTGAGATAAGATCATCACCAACCTCCGGAGCGCCATCACACTGTCGGAGAACTCATCTACCTCTCCGTCTCTATTGCTGGATCAAGAAGGCCGAGATCATCGTCGAGCTGTACGTGTGCTGAACGCGGAGGTGCCGTCCGTTCGCCACTAGATCGTGGGACTGATCGCGGGACGGTTCGCGGGGCGGATCGAGGGACGTGAGGACGTTCCACTACATCAACCGCGTTCACTAACGCTTCTGCTGTGTGATCTACAAGGGTACGTAGATAGGAAATCCCCTCTCGTAGATGGATATCACCATGATAGGTCTTCGTGCGCGTAGGACAATTTTTGATTCCCATGCGACGTTCCCCAATATTCTCCTCCTCCTCCTTCTCCTCCTTCTCCTTGTTCTTCTTGATTTCTTCTTCTTCTCCTCCTCCTCCTCTTTCTTCTCCTCTTTCATATTATCCTTGCTTAAATTTCAACAACAATGACATGATTAGCCCATTTAGCTCCAAAATGCCATAATAAGCTCAAAATGGCATAAGAACCTTGGTTAGCTCATGAATATTATATACTTAGCTTGTTTTCCTCTAAAATGGGATAATTATCCCATTTAGCTCCAACAAGAGGAGAAGAGGAGAAGAAATAGGAAAAATGAAAAGAAAGAAGAAGAAGAAGAAGCAGAGAAGGAGGAGGAGGAGGAGAAGGCCAAGGACCTTATAGTCCTTCTCCTCCTCCTCCTCCTCCTTCTCCTCCTTCTTCTTGATTTCTTCTTCTCCTCCTCCTCCTCCTCTTTCTTCTCCTCTTTCATATTCTCCTTGCTTTAATTTCCCCAACAATGATATAATTAGCCCATTTAGCTCCAAAATGCCATAATAAGCTCAAAATGGCATAAGAACCTTGGTTAGCTCATGAATATTATTTACTTAGCTTGTTTTCCTCTAAAATGGGATAATTAGACCATTTAGCTCCAAAAATACATAATTAGGTAATTTAGCTCCAACAAGAGGAGAAGAGGAGAAGAAATAGGAAAAATGAAAAGAAAGAAGAAGAAGAAGAAGAAGAAGAAGAAGAAGAAGAAGAAGAGAAGAAGGAGAAGGAGGAGGAGGAGGAGGAGAAGGCCAAGGACCTTCTAGTCCTTCTCCTCCTCCTCCTCCTTCTCCTCCTTCTCCTCCTTCTTGATTTCTTCTTCTTCTCCTCCTCCTCCTCTTTCTTCTCCTCTTTCATATTATCCTTGCTTTAATTTCCCCAACAATGACATAATTAGCCCATTTAGCTCCAAAATGCCATAATAAGCTCAAAATGGCATAAGAACCTTGGTTAGCTCATGAATATTATATACTTAGATTGATTTCCTGTAAAATGGGATAATTAGCCCATTTAGCTCCAAAAAGACATAATTAGGTAATTTAGCTCAAACAAGAGGAGAAGAGGAGAAGAAATAGGAAAAATGAAAAGAAAGAAGAAGAAGAAGAAGAAGAAGAAGAAGAAGAAGAAGAAGAAGAAGAGAAGAAGGAGAAGGAGGAGGAGGAGGAGGAGAAGGCCAAGGACCTTCTAGTCCTTCTCCTCCTCCTTCTCCTCCTTCTCCTCCTTCTTCTTGATTTCTTCTTCTTCTCCTCCCCCTCGTATTTCTTCTCCTCTTTCATATTATCCTTGCTTTAATTTCCCCAACAAAGACATAATTAGCCCATTTAGCTCCAAAATACCATAATAATCTCAAAATGGCATAAGAACATTGGTTAGCTCATGAATATTATATACTTAGCTTGTTTTCCTCTAAAATGGGATAATTAGCCCATTTAGCTCCAAAAAGACATAATTAGGTAATTTAGCTCCAACAAGAGGAGAAGAAATAGGAAAAATGAAAAGAAAGAAGAATAATAATAATAAGAAGAAGAAGAGAAGAAGGAGAAGGAGGAGGAGGAGGAGGAGAAGGAGAAGGCCAAGGACCTTCTAGTCCTTCTCCTCCTCCTTCTCCTCCTTCTTCTTGACTTCTTCTTCTTCTCCTCCTCCTCCTCTTTCTTCTCCTCTTTCATATTATCCTTGCTTTAATTTCTCCAACAATGACATAATTAGCCCATTAGCTCCAAAATACCATAATAAGCTCAAAATGGCATAAGAACCTTGGTTAGCTCATGAATATTATATACTTAGCTTGTTTTCCTCTAAAATGGGATAATTAACCCATTTAGCTCCAAAAATACATAATTAGGTAATTTAGCTCCAACAAGAGGAGAAGAGGAGAAGAAATAGGCAAAATGAAAAGAAAGAAGAAGAAGAAGAAGAAGAAGAGAAGGAGAAGGAGTTGGAGGAGGAGGAGAAGGCCAAGGACCTTCTAGTCCTGCTCCTCCTTCTTCTTGATTTCTTCTTCTCCTCCTCCTCCTCCTCTTTATTCTCTTCTTTCATATTATCCTTGCTTTAATTTCCCCAACAATGACATAATTAGCCCATTTAGCTCCAAAATGCCATAATAAGCTCAAAATGGCATAAGAACCTTGGTTAGCTCATGAATATTATATTCTTAGCTTGTTTTCCTCTAAAATGGGATAATTAGCCCATATAGCTCCAAAAAGACATAATTAGGTAATTTAGCTCCAACAAGAGGAGAAGAGGAGAATAAATAGGAAAAATGAAAAGAAAGAAAGAAGAAGAAGAAGAAGAGAAGAAGGAGAAGGAGGAGGAGGAGAATTGATGGGGTTATAGTCCTAGGGTAGGGTCATAGGCCTGCCCTGTAGGTCCTACCCAAGGACTACCCCTCGCAAAGGACTAGACCCTTAGTCAGCTCCGACTGAATTAAGGAATCCCTATCATCCAGTCGGTAATTTACCCTCGATCGTCTAGTCGAAGACTAGCATTCGGAGCATATCAGGCTAACCGAATGGATACCACTCGGTACATCGTAACCCCCTGGAGGGAAACGGTCCTACGTTTCCAGGTGCATTTATTAGCATTTAGGGCGTATGTTACCTGTAACGTACACATTCAATCGCCACTACTCCACCCCTGTACCGGAACCATTGTGGAGGGCAGCGCACTCTATATAAGCCACCCTCCCCCACTGGTAAAGGGGTTAGCAACTCATTGTATTCCTTATTCCACTCGACAACAAAGCTCCCTGAGCACTGAGACGTAGGGCTATTACCTCCACTGCAGAGGGGCCTGAACTCATACATCCTCGCCGTAGCTAGGACTCTGCCCATCCTTTTTGTACCCTACACATCTACTGTCAGGCTTATACCCACGACAGTTGGCGCCCACCTTGGGGTAGGCGTCTAAGCGACTTCCGATGAGTTTGCGACTACTTCCTTTCGTCATGTCGTCCGGTGGAGGTTCGAACATGGGTCACCAGATCTTCTTCGGCGCTCTCTCCTTCATCGTCGACGATTCGGCGTGGCTTCGGGATGGTCCTCTCGACATCGAGGCGCTTCCCCATCGTGGGGCTACGCACTTCTGTGCCGGCGCTCGCGGCATTCTTCTTCTCCAGCAGTCAACTCCGGTGTCGACCTGCACCACCGTCACGCGCCGCAGCAAGCGATCCCGCCGTCCGCGGCTCCAGCGTTGGGTGCAGCATGCCCAGGCGCGCCAGAACGCGTCTTCGCAAGTGGAGGTTCTTGAGTCTGTTGTGGTTGCCCCGCTGTCCGAGCACTCGGACTCGGTTCCGACTGAGTTCCCTTCCGAGTATGCGGGTCGCGGGCCCGCAGCAGAAGTACACATGGCCAACTCCCATGAGGATCCCCGTCAGGCTGGCCGAAGCGAGCGCGAGGTCGGCGAAGCATCCGGTGCGCGCCGTCCACCTCGCCGTTCTGCCAGTCGGCACACTCGGCGGAGCAACGTGGAGTTGTTCCGCACGCCCCTCCTCAACCTGGCTACGGCTGCCAAGATAGCCGATTCCCTCCAGCCGACTGATTCAGAGGCAGGAAGGGGGATCGAGCAGATCCGAGCCCTGTTGCACACGGCGCAGTAGCAGAATTCGGCGGTCTCCCAGTCACACAACCGCATCTATAATAATTCTGTTCATGCGAATACGCATCCGTCGGTTCACAGTCCTGGTTCCCATCAGCGCCATAGGGGAGGCAACCGTTCCGTGATTCATGAAGATCGCCGCCGCTCACGCACCCCTCCGCGGGGTGGGCCCTATGGGTCCCGGCATCATGATGATCGGCGTTCAGTCGGCGACACTTACGACCCAAGACCCGACGCAAGAGGGCGTATCGCCCAGCGAAGAGTCGACAGGGGCCGAGCCCACCATGATGGTCACGATATGGACCGTCCAAGTGGAAGCAGGACCATCGTGTCTGGTCCCGAGTGTTTTAGTCGAGCCATCCGCTCGGCTGACATCCCGCCCAACTTCCAATTGGTGGCGGGAATTAGTAAGTTTACACGGGAGTCCAAGCCAGAAACATGGCTAGACGACTACCGAGTGGCAGTCCAGATCGGAGGAGGGGACGACCACGTCGCCATGAAGCACCTCCCTCTGATGCTCGACGGCTCGGCGCGAGCGTGGCTGAATCAGTTAGCCCCCTCGAGCATCTACAGTTGGGCGGATCTGGCCCGAGTGTTCATCCGGACCTTCGAAGGGACATGCAAGCGCCCTGCGGGCCTCGTGGAGCTCCAGCATTGCGTCCAGAAGCCGAATGAGCCCCTGCGCGACTTCATCTAGCGTTGGACGACTCTCTACCACACGGTGGAGAACGTCACCGAGCATCAAGCAGTCTGCGCCTTCAAGGTAGGCGTGCGGTACAGGGAGTTGTACCTGAAGTTTGGCCGAACAGGCGACATCTCCATGATCAAGATGATGGAGATAGCAGCTCGCTGCGCAAATGGCGAAGAAGAGGACCGCATCCGAAGCGGCAAGCACAAGACAGTCGGCGACGGAGAAGGAAGCAACACTCGGAAGCAAAAGCAAAAAGCTCCGTCCACTCCGCAGGCAGAAGCTGCAGTCGTGACCAATGCCAAGTTCAAAGGCAAAGGGAAGGCGCAGTATACCCCCAAGAAGAAGCCGTTCAATAATCCCATCCTGGACCAACCATGCCCGGTTCATACGAAGATGGACGAAGAGGGCAACCCCACATATCCAAAGCATACCACTCGGTAGTGCCGCCTCCTGATCCAAGGATTCGGCGAAGGGCAACCGAGTGAGAAGGTCAATGAACAAGATGAGGAGGATAAGGAGGATCCGTTCCCCCAAGTCCATGCGACACTCATGATTTTTGCTGACATCGAAAGCAAGAGTCGACTGAAGCTGGTGAACAGGGAGGTCAACATGGCCATTCCGACCAGCCCCAAGTTCCTTAAATGGTCTCAGACTGCGATCACCTTTGACCAATCGGATCATCCAGCGCATGTTCCCACCCCAGGAAGACAGGCTCTGGTCGTCGACCCGGTGGTGGAAGGAGTCCGACTGCGCAAAGTCCTCATGGACGGCGGTAGTGGTCTGAACATCATGTACGCCGACACTCTCAAGGGAATGGGCATTCCGATGTCCAAACTCAGCGAGAGCAGTATGCAGTTCCACGGAGTCGTCCGTGGACGGAAGGCCAAGTCACTCGGCCAGATCGCGTTGGACGTCGTTTTCGGCTCCGACAAGAACTTTCGCAAGGAAAAGCTCACATTTGAGGTGGTGGATTTCCTGAGCGCTTACCACGCAATCCTGGGCCGCCCAGCGTATGTGAGCTTCATGGCCCGTCCATGCTACGTATACTTAAAGCTGAAGATGCCAGGCCCAAAGGGCGTGATCACCATCACGGGCAATCGGCAGCGAGCCGAAGAGTGCTTGCAGCAAGGATCAAGAATCGCCGACCAGCAGATGGCCGTCCTCGAGCTCGACGAGTACAAGAAAACAGTCGACCCCGCCGACCTGATGCGCTCAAAGAAGCCAGCTTCAGAATCCGCATTCCAGTCGGCGGGAGAGACGAAGAAGGTCAGCATCCACCCGACGGACAACACTGCTGCCCCGACGAACATCTCCACCACCCTCGATCCTACATAGGAAGCCGAGCTCACCCAATTCCTCCGTGAGAACTGGGACATCTTCGCATGGAAACCCTCTGACATGCCAGGTGTACCCAGGGAGTTGGCTGAGCACCGACTGCATGTGGATCCCGTCGCTCGGCCCGTCCGAGAGCGCTTGCGCCGGTCCGCCGCGCACAAGAGGAAAGCAATCGGGGAAGAGGTGGCCAAGCTGCTGGCAGCCAACTTCATTCGCGAGGTTCACCACTCCGAGTGGCTCGCCAATGTTGTCATGGTGCCCAAGAAGGACAAGTCACTCCGAATGTGCATCGACTTCAAACACCTCAATAAGGTCTGCCCGAAAGACCATTTTCCGCTCCCTCGCATAGATCAAATTGTCGATTCGACTGCGGGGTGCGAACGTTTGTCATTTCTTGATGCCTACTCGGGCTATCATCAGATCCATCTGTATGGTCCCGATGAATTAAAGACAGCCTTTATCACCCCATTCGGGTGCTTCTGCTACATCACTATGCCATTTGGTTTGAAGAATGCGGGAGCTACCTTTATGCGCATGATCCAAAAATGCCTTCTCGACCAGATCGGTCGGAATGTGGAGGCATATATGGATGATATCGTAGTCAAGTCACGCAAAGGTTCCGACCTGCTGACTGACTTGGCAGAAACATTCGCCAACCTTCGTAGGTACGATATCAAGCTCAACCCCGCCAAATGTTCATTCGGCGTTCCCAGCGGGAAGTTACTCGGTTTCTTCATTTCCGAACGAGGGATCGATGTCAACCCCGAAAAGATCGGGACCATCGTTCGAATAGAGAGGCCAGTCAGAATACACGATGTTCAACGGCTCAAAGGTTGCCTAGCGGCTTTGAGCAGGTTCATCAGTCGACTCGGCGAGAAAGCACTTCCTCTGTACCGACTCATGAAGAAATCAGATACTTTCGAGTGGACAGACGAAGCCCAAGTCGCATTCGACGACCTCAAAGTCCTACTTTCCACCCAGCCGGTTCTTACTGCCCCGCTCAGTAAAGAGCCCCTTCTTCTGTACATCGCGGCTACAAATCAAGTCATCAGTACTGTTCTTACAGTCGAACGAGAAGAAGAAGGCAAAGCATACAAAGTTTAGTGGCCAGTGTACTATGTCTCCGAGGTCCTGACTGCTTCCAAGCAGAGGTATCCCCATTATCAAAAACTTATCTACGGGATTTACATGACTGCGAAGAAGGTAGTTCATTATTTCCAAGACCACTCGGTATCTGTCGTTTCTGATGCTCTGTTGTCGGAAATTCCCCACAATCGAGATGCGTCAGGCCGAGTAGCGAAGTGGGCGATGGAGATGTTGTACTGCGATATCAAGTTCGAGGCCAAGAAAGCTATTAAGTCTCAAGCCCTGGCTGACTTCATAGCAGAATGGGTAGAACAACAGCAACCGACACACATCTACTCGGCCCATTGGACAATGTTCTTTGATGGGTCCAAGATGTTGAATGGTTCCGGCGTTGGCGTTGTGATCATATTTCCAAAGGGTGACAAACTCAAGTATGTGCTGCAGATACACTTCGATTCCTCCAACAACGAGGCAGAGTATGAAGCTCTCCTCTACGGGTTGCGTATGGCCATCTCACTCGGCGTCCGTCGCCTGATGGTCTACAGCGACTCGGATTTGGTGGTCAATCAAGTGATGAAAGAGTGGGACGTCAGGAACCCCACCATGACCACATACTGCAATGCAGTAAGGAAGCTCGAGAAGAAGTTTGAAGGTCTAGAACTTCACCATGTTCCAAGACTGAAGAACCAAGCAGCGGATGAGTTGGCAAAACTCGGATCCACTTAGAGACCAGTCCCGAGTGACGTCTGCCTCGAGCACCTTCACCTCCCTTCAGTCAAAGAAGATCCTTTTACAGAAGAGCCAACACAACCAAAGGGTTCAACGGATCCGACTGAAGTCGATGTACCAGCTGTGGTTGATCTGGTCATGGAGATTCTTGCTATCATCCCCAATTGGACTGTGCCGATCATTGCATATATCCTGAGGCAGGAACTACCAGAAGACGAAGCCCAGGCCAGACAGATAGTCCGTAGGTCGAAGGCATTCACTGTCATTGATGGCCAATTGTACAAGGAGAGCGTTTCAGGCATTCTCCAACATTGCATCTCCCCAGAGGAGGGGTAGTTGATCCTGGAAGAGATTCACTCGGGGACCTGCGGTCATCACGCCTCTTCGAGGACAATCGTCGCCAAGGCATTCAGGGCTGGTTTTTTCTGGCTGCAGGCAAACGAGATGGCTAAAGATATGGTCGACCGATGTGAGGGCTGTCAGTTCTACTCCAACAAGTCACACAAGCCAACATCTGCGTTGAAGACAATCCCTCTTGTGTGGCCGTTTGTAGTTTGGGGGATTGGATACAGTCGGACCATTCAACACAGGCCAAGGGGGATACACATATATGTTGGTGGCAGTCGACAAGTTCATCAAATGGATCGAAGCCAAACCCATTAAGAAACTCGACGCCTCAACAGCCGTCAAGTTTATCAGAGATGTCATCTCCAAATTCGGTGTACCTCACAGCATAATCACGGACAATGGGACAAACTTCGACTCGGACAGATTCAAAGGTTTCTGTGCAAGCCAAGGTATCCGAGTGGATTTTGCTTCCGTAGCACATCCTCAATCCAATGGACAAGCAGAGCGGGCGGATGGGCTTATTCTTCAAGGTTTGAAGCCCCGACTCCTGCGAGAGGTGGGACACGCCGCTGGCGCATGGGTCACCGAGTTACCTTCTGTACTTTGGGGTCTTCGCACAACCCCGAACAGATCAACGGGGCGATCACAGTTCTTCCTCGTCTATGGAGCAGAAGCGGTCCTTCCGAGTGACTTGCTCCATAATGCTCCACGAGTCGAACTCTTCTCCGAAGCTGAAGCAGAACAAGAAAGGCAAGATGGAGTGGACCTTCTAGAGGAGGAGCGCGAGATGGCACTAACTCGTTCAACCATTAATCAACAAGATCTGTGACGCTTTCATGCACGTCACGTCAGGAGTCGCACATTCCAAGCAAGCGACTTAGTGCTCCGAGTGGATCAGCAAAGACCTCACAAGTTGGCTCCGGCCTGGGAAGGACCGTTTATCATCTCCAAGGTGTTGAACAACGGAGCATACAGACTCTACAACATCCAGAGGGAGACAGATGAGCCGCGTGCCTGGAACGGAGACCTCCTGAAGCGCTTCTACACGTGATCATCGACTGAAGCAGTGTAAAGAACAAGTATTGATGAAATAATATAAAGCAGATTCAGTTTTTGCAGATTCAGAATTCTTCCGCAGTTGCTGACTTCGGTCACACACACACACAAAAAACTTAGTTGCGATCCAGAATCGCCTAAGTTCTAACTTTCTCCGAGTGTGCACTAAACGTCGCACTCGGGGACTTAGCTGTGATCAAGAATCACCTAAGTTCTAACTTTCTCCGAGTGTGCACTAAACGTCGCACTCGGGGACTTAGCTATGATCCAGAATCACCTAAGTTCTAACTTTCTCCGAGTGTGCACTAAACGTCGCACTCGGGGACTTAGCTGTGATCAAGAATCACCTAAGTTCTAACTTTCTCCGAGTGTGCACTAAACGTCGCACTCGGGGACTTAGCTGTGATCAAGAATCACCTAAGTTCTAACTTTCTCCGAGTGTGCACTAAATATCGCACTCGAGGACTTAGCTGTGATCAAGAATCACCTAAGTTCTAACTTTCTCTGAGTGTGCACTAAATGTCGCACTCGGGGACTTAGCTGTGATCAAGAATCACCTAAGTTCTAACTTTCTCCGAGTGTGCACTAAGCGTCGCACTCAGGGACTTAGCTGTGATCAAGAATCACCTAAGTAATAACTTCCTCCGAGTGTGCACTAAACATCGCACTCGGGGACTTTGCTGTGATCAAGAATCACCTAAGTAATCGCTTTCTCCGAGTGTGCACTAAACGTCGCACTCGAAAAAACATTCAAACACAAGAGTAAACGCTTTGATTCGGATTCCAAAATTCTAGCAAAGATAGCTCACTCGGTGCGGATCAAGCTTACCCGCACCGATTTAAGAATGTGACGGCCAACAGCAGTGGCCAAAGTACCTTACAGATAAACACTCGGCATACCGAGGATAAAGTTTTCTTACGCGTCAGCTGGGTCGGCGCCAGGACTGGAGGGCTCCACGAAGGTGTCTAAGTCAATACCGTCGGCGATGCGGATAGCACTCTCAAGGAAAGTCTCCATGAAGTCTTCGAATCGAAGCTTCTTCGTGTTGGCGACCTTCAATGTCTTCAGCTTCTCCTCACGCACCTCCTTGCAGTGGACTCGGACCAAGGAAAGAGCAACATCTGCACCGCAACGAGCTGCAGATTTCTTTCACGATTGCACTCGGTTCGGAATCTCCTCCAGTCGCGCCATCAGGCTCTCCATCTCCTGCCGTGACTCATCTTCTGGCCAAAGCTCCTTGTCAATTCGGCCGACGACTTCTCTCAGTCGACCGATGAAAGGACCCACTTTGCCCACACGGATGTGCGCCCGGAGCAGATCCCGATTGGCGTCCTCACCCAGTGGCACGTTATCGCGAATGGACCGCTCCACGTCCGCTGCTTCAGCTTCAGCGTCAATGCAAAAATCTGCAACAGAAGGGCAGGCAAACAATAAGCGTCGAGTGTGACGAACACAATACAAGCACTCGGCAAACAACAGGACTTACCAGCCAGACGCGTCATCATCTGCCCAGCCCAGTCGCTGACATACTTCTCCTGAGCTATGCATCGTTTATTCAAGACGACCATCTGATTCGTGAGAGCAGTCCTTTGTTTCTTCATCTTTTCCACTTCTTCAGTCAACACCTTGTTCGCTTCGCGAGCCTCCTCCAAGGACTTCTCTCGTCCCTCCAAAGCATCCTTCATGCCAGCCATTGCAAGCATGGCCGCATCAAGCTCACCAGCAAACTGGTTCCTCTCCGCCCTGAGAGCCTCATAGGCCGTCCCCATTTCACAAGTTTTCTGCCAACAAACACCAGGGGACAATCAGAAAGTTCAACAATTAAAAGTCTAAGTTCTTCAGACCCCTGCCGACGCAAGCAGTCGACAGCAGTCTCGGGGACTACACCCAGTGGGTTCACTGAGAGTGACCCCACTAGCATGCAACTCAAGCAGGCCTGCCCTATTGAGATGCATGTTATCACCTACGCCTACGAGGCCAATACTACCCGACCTAAGTACAACTTACTCGCGGGGACTCTTACAGTAAGTTCACTCCGAGTGCAACAACTGCTCGCACTCAGTCATATATTTACAGACGCAACCAAAGTAAAGACAATAGTATAAAGACAACTGTCGGTGCAAGCACTCGACAGAAGTCTCGAGGACTACACCCACTGGGTTCACTCAGAGTGAACCCACTGCAAGCAGCAACTGCTATCCAAGAACACCCACTGGGTTACAAGAGAAAAGTAAATGCTTACTAGACCACTTACTCGGATATCATCTTGCAGCTCCAAGCTCCGCTGGTACAAGGACGCAACGGAGTCGTAGGCCCTCTTGGCTTCTCCAGCCATCAGCTCTGCCTGCACCATAGCTCCCTTGGCCGCTCCCACCTGCTCCTCCGGAAGACGCTGGATGCTGAATTCAGCATTCGACGAGCCTGGAATCATCGGAAGTTCCTGAGGCATCCCAAGGTCCGCCCCAGTCTGCTCCTCATCCACCAGCACCGGTTCAGTCTGTGGCAGCGCCTCAGTTGGCAGCACGTCGGTGGCGAGAGCAGCAGCAGGAGGAGCAGCCTCAAGAACAGGCTCCACACCTGGTTCGGCTCTCCCCTGGTCGCCCTTGTCCAGGCAAATCACCCCTGACAGGCCGATTGACACGAGGTCTCAGAAAAAGAAAGAAGCGGGACCTATGATAGAATTCGAGACGCGATAGTACAAAACGCTCGGCGTCCCTACAACGCACCTGGCTGGGACGAGACGACGTTGTCCGTGTCCATGGGATCATCTTCCTGGCGCGCCGGAGAGGTGGCAGAAGTAGCGACTCTGTCGAGTGAAATCCATTCGACCGGTAAACAGAAGTTCACTCGGATATCTGAAAGAATTGAAAGATGGATACACTTACGTGGAGGTGACAGGAACAGTAACCCTCATTCGTGGCAGAGCCTTCTGAGGCATAGGCCCACTCGGTTTGGCCGCCTTAGAAGACTGACCCGCAGGCTCAGCGGCGGCATCCCTGGTCCTCTTGGCGCTTCGAACACTCGGGACCATCGGGGCAGTGGGCGGAGCACTCGAAGACGCAGGAGGAGCCGAGGGGACGGCGGGCTCGTGTCGGCGCTTGGTCTGATGCTCTAGTTGCGGAGGCGGCGAGTCCTGCTCTTCGTCTTCTTCCTCCTCCTCACTGGTCTCCTTCTCCGATTCCCCGCTATCGGAGACGTACTCGACGCTCTCCACGCTGCCCTCATGGCTGCCTTCCTCCTCTTCCTCGGACTGATTCACATTCGAGACGGGGGAGAACCAGTTGGTCCACGCCTGCATAAATTTCAGTCGGCAACATCAGACATCACGCAGAGATTCAAACAAACGACAGCAATTCAGACAGTTAAGTGCACTCGACAAGTGTTACTCACCTGATTCGGAGGAGGATGATCCGCGCAGTAAGGCTTCACTCGCCGAGATCCTTTGGGATTCTTGCAGGGGCCTGTGATCTGAAGCACCCACGAGGTCACCCTCTCCTCAGTCACGCCCACCACGTTGGTCCGAGTGGAGTCTTCGGGCCCCGTGTAATGCCACATGGCATGGTCGCGAGCCTGCAGAGGCTGGATACGCCGATCGAGGAAGACCTCCGGCAAGTCTAGGCCGGTGACTCCCCTCCTAACGACATCCACGAGTGCCTCAACCAAAGGCTGGATGTCGTTCTTCTCCACCTTCGAGAGCGCGAGCTGCTTAGGCGGGGCGGGCCGATCTAAACTAAAAGGAGGCAGCCCAGTCGACGCATTCGGACAGGCGATATCCTGGCAGTAGAACCACGTCGATTGCCAGTTCCTAACCGACTCGCTTAACTGGAGAGCAGGATAGCTACTCCGACTCTTCTTTTGGAAACCTAAGCCCCCGCAGAGCTAGAGGAGATGTGTCTTATCATCCGACTGGCTGAGTCGTTTGATGGTTTGGGATCTGGCGGAAAAGATGTGCTTGAACAAACCCCAATGGGGGGGCAGCCGATGAAACACTCGCACAAAACTATAAAGGCAGAGAGATGGGCAATGGCATTCGGGGGAAAGTGATGAAGTTGTGCCCCGAAGTGATTCATGATACCCTTGAAGAAAGGATGTGGGGGCAAGGAGAAACCTCGGTGGACGTAGCTGAGCAGCAATACACGCTCCCCCTCCCGAGGCGCCGGCTCGACCTCGTTCTCCGCTGGCAGCCTCCAGGACTTGTGCTCGATCATCCCGTGCTCCACCAGCTGCAGCAGATCCCCCTCCGTCACCGTGGAGGGGAGGAAGTCGCCCTGGATCCATCCCGCCGGCAGCGGCCGCTGCCGCCGCTGAGCAGGCGCCGCCGTCTTCCCCTTCTTCTTCCTCGCCTCCATCTTGTTGGTCTGACCCTTGGTCATGGCGGCAGCTGCGAGTCCTCGGGAGGAAGGAGAAGGAAGGAGTGTAGAAGCGCTGGAGGTGGCGAGAAGGACGGAGCAGGCAAGAGCAAGGGATTCGGCAGCGTAACGAAGAAGCCTCGCAACCGAGATTTAAATAGGGTTCCGACTGGGTCACTGGCGGTTGGCCCCGAAACCTTATCCTCCCGACCCACCGTGGCGATATTAGTAGAGAGGTTGAAGGCGCGAGAATCGAGGTGTCAGACGCTACTCGAGCGCGCTGGCGTCATCCCCGCCGAGCGCACGGAAACCGAAATTTGAGGATCCCGGAAAATCCGCCACTGTCAGTTGACCGATCGCGTCAGAAGATGCCGTCGAAGCACTTGGCTCCCGACAGTCTGTTTCGCGAATACTTCCACTCGGATCATCGATCAGAAAAGTCAAAATGGACCGAGGCAAGCAACGCCCAAGCCAAGTCTGTTCCAGTCGGATCCAACTTCAAACATCGCTTCGTCGTTTCAACCCCAATCCATTCGGGGACTAATGATGGGGTTATAGTCCTAGGGTAGGGTCATAGGCCTGCCCTGTAGGTCCTACCCAAGGACTACCCCTCGCAAAGGACTAGACCCTTAGTCAGCTCCGACTGAATTAAGGAATCCCTGTCATCCAGTCAGTAATTTACCCTCGATCGTCCAGTCGGAGACTAGCATTCGGAGCATATCAGGCTAACCGAATGGATACCACTCGGTACATCGTAACCCCCCTGGAGGGAAACGATCGTACGTTTCCAGGTGCATTTATTAGCATTTAGGGTGTACGTTACCTGTAACATACACATTCAATCGCCACTACTCCACCCCTGTACCGGAACCGTTGTGGAGGGCGGCGCACTCTATATAAGCCACCCTCCCCCACTGGTAAAGGGGTTAGCAACTCATTGTATTCCTTATTCCACTCGACAACAAAGCTCCGTGAGCACTGAGACGTAGGGCTATTACCTCCACTGTAGAGGGGCCTGAACTCATACATCCTCGCCGTAGCTAGGACTCTGCCCATCCTTTTCGTACCCTACACATCTACTGTCAGGCTTATACCCACGACAAGAAGGCCAAGGACCTTCTAGTCCTTCTCCTCCTCCTCCTCCTTCTCCTCCTTCTTCTTGATTTCTTCTTCTTCTCCTCCTCCTCCTCTTTCTTCTCCTCTTTCATATTATCCTTGCTTTAATTTCCCCAACAATGACATAATTAACTCATTTAGCTCCAAAATGCCATAATAAGCTAAAAATGGCATAAGTACCTTGGTTAGCTCATGAATATTATATTCTTAGCTTGTTTTCCGCTAAAAATGACATAATTAGCTCAAAAACATCATACTTTGTTCTTCTTTTGACTTTCTTATTCACATTTTTGCAGATTGGATATACTACATGCATGGAAGCTGGCATTCATGGAGTTGAACAATGTCGATGGATGAACTTTATATGTATATCATCTAGTTTTCATTTGAGTTGATGAACAATGTCGAACTATATGTATATGTATATATGGATAAACAGTGCAATACTTTGTATGTTGGTTCTTTCGATATATGGGGATGTACATTGATTTATATGTATATCATATATGTGTGGTGAATTATATATATGTGTTGGCAAGTATATGTGTGGTGAACTATATATCATATATGTGTGGTGAATTATATAAATGTGCTGTCAAATATATATATGTGTGTGTTGTGAAATAATATAAAACAAAAAACAGGTACTATATGGGCTCTTTGTCGTCTGCGAGCTGATGGTAAAGGTGCCACATGGCACCCAGCTGTGCATCCTGGGGTGTCTATATAGGCTCTTTGCCGTCTGCCTCCAGGGTGGGCAGACGGCAAAGAAGAGGGCACAGAGGAGGGGGAGGAGGAGGCAGACGACAAAGAGTGGAGGGGGGAGGAGGAGGCAGACGGCAAAGAATAAGGGGAGCAGACGACAAAGAATAAGGGGGAGGCAGACGGCAAAGAATAAGGGGGAGGCAGATGGCAAAGCCTCCTTAACCCCTAACAGAGGCAACCCCTGTCGGCTGCCGTCTCGAGCACTTTGCCGACTGCTCCTATGGAAAGCTGACGGCAAAGAGCTTTTCCGTCCGCTTTGGGGGGACATACGGCAAAGAAGGTCCTATGCCGTCATAGGCTGACGCAGAAATTTTGCCGGCCGTGAGATTCTTTGCCGTCTGTGGTTTTCTCTTTGCCGTCCGGGATTTAGTCTTTGCCGTCTGTGATGGCAGACGACAAAGAAGTTGATTCCTGTAGTGAGAGGCCTAGAAATCTTAGAGAAGTCTTTGATGAACCTTCTATAGAAACCAGCATGACCAAGGAAACTTCTTATCCTTCTGATATCTGTGGGGTATGGCATTTTCTCGATTGCATGAACCTTAGCCTTATCGACTTCAATACCTCTTCCGGAAATTTTATGTCCTAAGACGATGCCTTCATTAACCATAAAGTGGCACTTCTCCCAAATCAAGACAAGATTGGTGTCTTTACATCTCTGCAAGACCCGATCAAGATTGTTGAGGCAATCATCAACGGAAGACCCGTAAACGGAGAAGTCATCCATGAAAACCTCAACAATCTTTTCACAAAAGTCAGAGAATATAGCCATCATACATCTTTGAAAGGTGGCAGGTGCATTACACAAGCCAAAAGGCATACGTCTATAAGCAAAGGTACCGAAACGGCAGGTGAAAGTGGTTTTCTCCTCATCAGATTGTGCAACTGGTATTTGGGAGAAACCAGAATAACCGTCTAGAAAGAAGAAGTGTGTGTGTTTGGACAGTCTCTCTAGCATTTGGTCAATAAAAGGCAGAGGGTAATGATCTTTCCTAGTGGCCTTATTCAACTTCATAAAATCAATCACCATCCTATAGCCAGTAATAATCCTCTGTGGGATCAACTCATCCTTATCATTAGGGACAACGGTAATGCCTCCTTTCTTAGGAACGCAATGCACCGGACTCACCCAATCGCTATGAGCAACATGATAGATAATACCTGCTTCTAGGAGCTTTAGTATTTCTTTTCTCACTACTTCTTTCATCTTAGGATTCAATCTCCTTTGATGATCAGCAACTGGTTTGAATTCAGGATCAATTTCAATCTTATGCCGGCATAGAGTGGGACTAATGCCCTTAAGATCATCAAGAGTATATCCTATAGCAGCGCGGTGCTTCCTCAGAGTTTTTAGTAACTTCTTTTCTTCCTGCTTTGAGAGGCTAGCACTAATAATAACAGGATATATCTCCTTTTCATCAAGATAGGCATACTTAAGAGTATCAAGCAACTGTTTAAGCTCGAACACAGGATCACCCTTTGGTGGAGGTGGATCCCCAAGCAGTTCAACAGGCAGATTATTCTTAAGGATAGGATATTGTTCTAAGACAACTCTATCTATTTCATCCCTTTCATCCATATGCATATCATTTTCATGCTCAAGCAAGTATTGCTCTAAGGGATCAGTAGGAGGCACGACAAGACAAGCTAAGGAAATAGTTTCATCCCTACTAGGCAACTCCTTTTCATGAGGTTGTCTACCGAACTTAGAGAAATTGAAATCATGTGACACTCCTTCAAAGCCAACAGTGACAGTTTGCTTCTCACAATCAATATGAGCATTGACAGTGTTGAGAAAAGGTCTACCAAATATGATGGGACAAAAGCTATCTTGAGCGGTAGCAAGAACATGGAAATCAGCAGGATACTTCGTTTTACCACAAAAGACTTCAACATCCCTAACAATTCCCACACGACAGATAGTATCTCTATTGGCAAGCTGAATAGTGACATCTATAGGTTCTATCTCAACAGGTGCAATCTCATATTTGACTTCATCGTATAAGGATTGAGGTATTGCACTAACACTAGCACCCAAGTCACATAAGCCATGATAACAATGATCTCCTATCTTAACAGAAACCACAAGCATGCCAACAACAGGCCTATGTTTGTCTCTAACGTGAGGTTTAGCAATTCTAGCAGCATCTTCACAAAAGTGAATATTATGTCCCTCAACTTCTTCAGACAGAAGATCTTTGATAATAGCAATGCTAGGTTCAACTCTAATTTTCTCAGGGGGTGTAGGTGTTCTAATATAGCCTCTACGTATCACAGTTGAAGCTTTAGAATGATCCTTTATCCTAACAGGGAAAGGTGGTTTCTCAATGTAAGCACTGGGAACCATAGGATCATTATAGGCAATGACTCTCTCTTCAACTGGAGTGGTTTTGACTACATTGACTTCTAAAGGAGGATGAAATTTAAACCACTTCTCTTTGGGGAGATCAACATGAGCAGCAAAAGATTCACACAATGAAGCTACTATCTCAGAGTCAAGTCCATACTTAGCGCTAAAGTCACAAAAAGTATTTGTCTCAACAAAGGATTTAACGCAATCAAAAGTGAAATTCATACCTGACTCCTTACCTTCTTCAAGCTCCCAATCTTCAGAGTTGCGTTTAATTCTCTCCAATAAATTCCACTTGAAGTCAATATCTCCCTTCATAAAAGAACCGGTACAAGAAGTGTCAACCATGGTGCGATCATCATGGGAAAGCCGAGCATAGAAGTTCTGAATGATAATTTCTCTCGAGAGCTCATGATTGGGGCATGAATATAGCATTGATTTAAGCCTCCCCCAAGCTTGAGCGATGCTTTCTCTGTCACGAGGCCAAAAATTATAAATATAATTTCGATCACGATGTACTAAATGCATAGGATAAAACTTTTGATGAAATTCCAATTTCAACCGATTGCAGTCCCATGATCCAGTATCATCACATAGCCTATACCATGTCAATGCCTTATCCTTCAAAGATAAAGGAAAGACCTTCTTCTTGACCTCATCCTCGGGCACACCTGCAAGCTTAAATAAACCACAAACTTCATCTACATAGATCAGATGCAAGTCAGGATGTGATGTTCCATCTCCTGTAAAAGGATTAGCCAGCAGTTTCTCAAGCATACCCAAAGGAAATTCAAAGCAAACATTTTCAGTAGGTGCAGCAACTTGAGGAGCAACTCTTTGTGCTTCCGTTCGAGGTGAAGATACCCCGAACAAGCCCCTCAAAGGATTAGTATCCATAGTGACAAGTGACAAGAAATTTCAGCACACTATATGAATGTTTCCTTACCAAGTTCCACTTACCAAAGGCGCTTCACTCCCCAGCAACGGCGCTAGAAAAGAGTCTTGATGACCCACAAGTATAGGGGATCAATCGTAGTCCTTTCGATAAGTAAGAGTGTCAAACCCAACGAGGAGCAGAAGGATCTGACAAGTGGTTTTCAGCACGGAAATATTTGCAAGCACTGAAATTATCGGTAACAAGTGATTGTGTGGTGAGATGATTCGTAGCAAGCAACAAGCAACAAAAGTAGCAACGGTGCAGAAAAGTGGCCCAATCCCTTTTGTAGCAAGGGACAAGCCTGGACAAAGTCTTATAGGAGGAAAAACGCTCCCCAGGAAACACGGGAATTTCTGTCATGCTAGTTTCATCATGTTCATATGATTCGCGTTCGTTACTTTGATAGTTTGATATGCGGCTGGACCGGCGCTTGGGTACTGCCCTTAATTGGACAAGCATCCCACTTATGATTAACCCCTATCGCAAGCATCGGCAACTATGAAAGAAGAATTAAGACAAAGTCTAACCATAGCATTAAACTAGTGGATCCAAATCAGCCCCTTACGAAGTAACGCATAAACTAGGGTTTAAGCTTCTGTCACTCTAGCAACCCATCATCTACTTACTACTTCCCAATGCCTTCCTCTAGGCCCAAATAATGGTGAAGTGTTATGTAGTCGACGTTCACATAACACCACTAGAGGAAAACACTACTAGGAAAATGGTTTTTAACGACGGTATATGTGGTTGTTAAAGAACGGATTGTGGTCGTTAAAGGTCATTAACGACCACAGTGTGCTAGTCGTAGTAGGCTCCGTCGTTAAAAGTATAACGACCACATACATTTTGTGGTCGTTAAATTTGTAACGATAGGATGATGTGTCGTCATCAATTCCAAGGCAATAACGACCACAATTGTAGTATCAACGACCACTTTTGTCGTCGCTAATAATGTTATTGTGGTGAGCAAAGTATCATTACCGACCGCCCTCTTCACAATTTGATATCCTTCGGAACCACTTAATTTAGTATAACATTCCATTCAGCGATGATCACTTTATGCAGCATCTAACATTTCAATATTAGCATCTACATTAATATAGAAACAAAATAATCTGAATTGAAAGGATCATAGTCCCATTCATTAATAGAAATATCAATATTCTGACATACAATTCTGAAATGAAAATATCGTTTAAGAAATTTGAGTGAAAAGCACTCCTTATATGACCAATGCACTTGATCATCTCTACCTCGAAAACAAGACAACTAGAAAAGATAATATTTATTAATCTTCAATGAAGGAACACCATTGTCATTTCAGTTGATATCATTCTTCACCAACGTTTCAAGTGTCTCTAAAAATAGTGTATCCATACTCGAAGGCTTGTTATCCTTTCCTCCCTGTTTCAACACAGGTAAGCGACTATTATTAGTAGAAATAAAATGGCAAGACAAGTCACATTGATCTTGTATTATTGAAAAAGAAAAGCAAGAGAAATTAAAGTATGTACCATGTCCAAGATTATCTGTCTACATGGTTTACTGCCAAATTGATGTAGCATTTTGAGGTTAGCTCTGTTTTGGGTGTTTCTCTTGCTCTTATTCTGTAGTTAGAGGATTGCACTGTCAACCGCACAATGGTTTAAAATTGAGAGGCAACATGAGAACTCACCAAAAACTCATTGCCGAAGAAATGCTCCTTCACAATCCATTCCCAATCACCATTTGGTATATCTTTAGGTACCTTTTTCAAAGCCTCTTGCATAATCATATTGAGTTTAACAAAATACCGGTGCAAGTTTCCACGTCAGTTGATCCAATGTTTCTTGGCATGGTCTAATATCACATTTTTGTACACATCTATTGCAATGTTCTCGTTAATATTTTCTAACTTGTCCTAAATAGTTGTTCATAAAAAAAGTATCATAAGTATAGCAACATAGAGATTCAGGTTATATGTTAGAACTTGTAACCAAACATACCTTAATTGCGTCAAATAATATATGTTTCTAAGCTGCATCAATATTATTTGAACATGCCTTCACCCTCATCGCACTGCTCTATCAGTGGCTCAATGTACGAGGGCAGGCTATGTAAATGTAGAATAAACTAGAACTGATCATTCACTTGACACCACTATGCATACAGCCTATAACTACGAAAGATTGCATCAAGATAAACAAAGCAAGCTTGTAATGAATGAGGAACGGCAAAGCAATGAGGTGATTACCATCAATTTAGTAGTCTGCAGAACGAGGAGCTACCAACAATAGTAGAACTGAAGTGCACCGGTGTAAACGGAGGAACTGGTGCCCAGATTTCTTTCTCCATGCTTCGGTAATGGGGGCTTGAGAGAGCACCGAGATGGAAGCTCGATGGAGGGAGGCAGGGGGTTCACAGCGGCACCGGTGGCGCTCGGCGCATCCCCAATAGCGCGCCCGTGCCAGTGCAGCCGCTGTCGCCAGCCCGCTGCAGCTCCTGCCATGGCGAGTTCCGACGGCTAACGGCGTCACTTTCCCGCTAGCCTGATGCAGCTCAGGGTCACCCCACGGCGAGTCTCGGCGGCGAACGACGATGATGCTCGGTGGCCGACTGCGTGTCTCGCGTCAGCATTCTCCTCCCACAGCGAGTCACGGCGATGGGCGGTGTCCCTTCCCCACTATAATTCGGCCCATTGCAATGCTCGGCGGTGGATGATGTGTCTCCCATCACTCCCATCTTGGCGGCTTCTTCAATGGCGTCAGCACGTGAGAAGGCTGAGATCGGATCGGGATGAGGGAGAAAATAAGGGAGGACGAGAGGATAACGACGTACACACACGGAACCATAACAAATCTATATTTTTTGGATGCGAATAACAAATCTATTTATTCCTTGGCTATCTGATGGACTACCTGCTCCTCTAGATGAGATCGAAAGATAAAAACTATACTTGGCTTAGCAACGAGGAATTTGGTGGTTGTTAAAGGTAAACCCCGAGGTGTGATTTCCATCCTGTGGAGTCTTGCCAAGATTTTAACGACCAACAACTTTTAGCCACCGTCGTTGCTGATAGATTTTGTAGTAGTGAAAACAACATACAACATATCAAAATACCTAACGAATACCAAATTCACATGACTATTATTAGCATGACTTATCCCATGTCCTCAGGAACAAAAGTAACTACTCATAAAGCATAATCATAATCATGATCAGAGGTGTAATGAGTAGCATCAAGGATTTGAACATAATCTCTTCCACCAAATAATCCAACTAGCATCAACTACAAAGAGTAATCAACACTACTAGCAACCTTACAAGTACCAATCAGAGTCGCGAGACGGAGATTGGTTACAAGAGATGAACTAGGGTTTGGAGATGAGATGGTGCTGATGACGATGTTGATGGTGACGAGTCCCCTCCGATGAGAGGAGTGTTGGTGATGACGATGGCGATGATTTCCCCCTTTGGGAGGGAAGTTTCCCCGACAGGATCATCCTGCCGGAGCTCTAGATTGGTTCTGCTCAAGTTCCGCCTCGTGGACTTTTTTTCTGGATGAAAAAGCTCCCCTCTGATTTTTTTTCTGGACGAAACCCTCCATATAGCAAAAGAGGGGGGCAAGTGGGCCAACAGGGTGCCCACAAGCCCCCATGGTGCGACATGGGGGGTGGACGCGCCGTGCAGGCTTGTGGCCACCCCCTGGCCCTCCTCCGGTACTTCTTCGGCCCAGTATTTTTATATATTGGGGAAAAATCTTCGTTGATTTTCACAGCGTTTGGAGTTGCGTAGAATAGGTATCTCAACTTTGCTCCACTTTCAGGCCAGAATTCCAGTTGCCGGTATTCTCCCTCTTCATGTAAACCTTGCAAAATAAGAGAGAAAAGGCATAAGAATAGTATCGTGAAGTGAAATAACAGCCAAAGAAGCGATAAATATCAACGTGAAAACATGATGCAAAATGGACGTATCAAGTAGCGACCATCATCGACGGTCGAAAAATCACGTGAGGGAGTGTCCCCCATATATATATGAGAGAAGAAGAATGCCGACAGTTGTTGTGGGGTCGCTTCTCCTTCTTCTCCTTGAGCTAGATATTTGTTATGACTAGGGGAAGAAGGAATAGCGACCATCATCGACGGTCGAAAAATGAGGTGGGTGAAATGATGACCATGTCAACTTTCAATATTTTCATAGTTCATTTGTAGTGCTTTTCAATTTCACGGTCAACTAGCTCAAAAAAATGCACGAAAATACCAAATGAAGTCAAAAATTGTTGAAAATTTGTGATGTGCCTTTGAATGGTGCATTTTGAACACACAAAAAGTATGGAGTTCAAATAAGTTCAAAAAAAATGAAATCACTTTGTAACACATAAGTTCTCGTTTAAAACCCTCATACTTCGAGAGAGATTGGCCGTTTTGTACACGAAGTGCATCCAGTTTTTGTCGTAACCCTCTCAACTTTTTAGCACATGCTTTGTGGGTGAAATTATAATACCATGCCAACTTTGAACATTTTCAGATTTCATTTGTAGTGCTTTTCAATTTCAGGGTCAACTAGCTCAAAAAAAGTAAATGCACAAAAAATACCAAATGAAGTCAGAAATTGTTGAAAATTTGTGATGTGCCTTTGAATGGTGCATTTTCAACACACAAAAAGTATGGAGTTCAAATAAATTCAAAAAAAAATAAAATCCCTTTGTAACATATGAGTTCTCGTTCGAAACCCTAATACTTTGAGAGAGATTGTCCGTTTTGTACACAAAGTGCATCCAGTTTTTGTCGTAACTCTCTCAACTTTTTAGCACATGCTATGTGGGTGAAATGATCATACTATGCCAACTTTCAATATTTTCAGAGTTCATTTGTAGTGCTTTTCAATTTCAGGCTCAACTAGCTAAAAAAAATAAGTAAATGCATGAAAAATACCAAATGAAGTGAGAAATTGTTGAAAATTTGTGAAAATATTTAACAGAAAACAAAAAAAAGTGAGTAAAAAGAATCAACTAAAACATTAACTAAAATGAATGAATTAAAAAAATAAACTAAAATTATCAAAGTGCTTATTTGTTAAAAAGAATCAAGTAAAACATTAACTAAAAAGAAATAAAAAATCAACTCAAAAGAATTTTCATAAAGTTTTTTGGTTAAAATCTTTAATAGAAAACTAAAATAGAATAGAAAATATTTAATAGCAAAAAATAAAAGTAAGGTTATTCACAAATTTTAAAGAATTCAAATTTGAAAATTAAATATTTAGTTGTAAGTAGAAAAAAACAAAATAAATAAAGCAAAGAACAAAACAAAAATAAAGGAAAAAAATTGAACCTGTATGAGAATTTATAGAGAAAATTCAACCTAAATTCACACTGACCTCACTTTGAATTTAGGTTGAATTTTGTCTATAATTTCACATATATTTGCAATTTTTAAATTTACAGTGCGTTTAGGTGTGTAAGCCTGCTTTAGAGAGGAGCTCGACACGGTTGGGACAGCGGGGCTTATAAACGAGTCCGGCTCCTCTCGACAAGCGAGGTGGGAATAAACTTTGGAATGCCGCCACCCAAGGTCTTTAGTCTTTAGTCCTGGTTCGAGCCACGATCCGGGACTAAAGACCCTCATTTCCCGCCACTCCGCCTGCCGAAAAGGGGTCTTTAGTCCCGGGTCATGGCTCGGCCCGGGACTAAAGGGGGTCTTTAGTGCCGGTTCAACCCGCGAACCGGGACTAATGCTCCGCCTATAAACGCGGGAGGTACAAATTTGTGATGTCCAAATCAAAACAGTTTCGATCTTCTTTCTCCCCGCGACGGACGAACCCTCGACGCCGTCAGGCTGCGCAACTCTTCCCCGACGTCGTCGCCGTTGCCCCGCTCCTCCCCGCCGCCGCCTCCCTCGCCGTCAATGTCGTCGTCGTCGCCGCCGCCTCCCTCGCCGTCGCCGTCGCCCCCCTCCCCTCCCGCGGTAAGCCCCCTTCCCCTCTCTTGCTCCGGTAAGTCGGCCGGCCCCCTCGCTCCCCATCCCGCTCTGGTAAGCCCACCCCCTCCAGGCGCCGCCGCCCCCTCCCCTCCCGCTCTAGGCACCCCAAGGTTGCTGCCATTTAGATTTTAGGGCCATCGGTTCAAGCTAGAACAAATTGAAATAATGGAAATTGAGATGCATATGTTAATAAGAAATTCAAGATATATATGTTTGTTGAAGATCTTTTGATGGGCTAACTAGAAAGAAGGAAAAAATCATGTTTGTAAATTTCATGTAAGTAGGCACATTAGGTTTGAATTACACAACCAATGGTTTCAAACAACATATTTAAACTTTGGAGAGGAAAAAGGGCACATACATATTTCACCAACCTACAAATATCATCCTTTTGTTGGTGTTAATATAATGCATATAACTGTAGTCAGTTTCTCACTTTTGCTTGCTAAATTGTGCTAAGTTTTGTCGGAATGCCCGAGTGGCCTAGCTAGCTATGTTTATATATATATATATAGATTTTCAATTCTTTCGATATATATATAGTGTCATGATTGTTGTTTACACACATTTACCACATTAAAACAGGAAATGTCTGACGATGAATATTGGGAGTGCGAATATTACGGCGACTGTCCGGGTATGTGTGACACGCCTCACCTGCGAGACGATAGGTTCTTCAGCATGAAGCTTGACGAGAATGGAGATATGTTCATCCCTTGCCATGCAAGAAGTTATGTGTTGGAGAGGTTCGGTTTCGAAGACCACGAGAGAATTGAGACGAGGAACACTAACCTGAGGACTATACATGGTCACACATTTGATATCAAAGTATTTAATTCAGTTTTTTAAACATAATTTGGGTGCCCAAAGTAGGAAGATCTTTGCAAGGCATATGGATTTCAGGAAGGTATGAAAATAACCTTCGATCTTCGTCCTGAAGATAATATGACAGGCAACATCGACATTTGGGTGGTTGTCGATGATATGCTTCCTGTTTTACCTTCATGTGAGTTTCTCAACCATATTTTTCAAGTAATTTGCATTTATATTTAGAAATAATTGGTGTTCATCCATATACTAAATTTGTTAAATTATAATTTACAGTTATTTCGTTGCTTCGACTGAATTACGGAAATTAATTGACACAACACACTACACGTATGGATCACATCTAACTTGGGAAGAGAAGGATGTTCTTCTCCATTTTTTGTTGCTGGTGTTCTGGTTTCTAGGGATACCTTCCCGTATAAATTTGGAATTGGTCAAAATTATACATTTTACATGCCACTAGTGCATAGGTTGAGGCCGGATGACATTCGCCGAAATGTATTGGTAAGAGTTTCATAATTAAGTACGCTCTACTATTGCATAAATGATGTTGATTACATTACTAACTAGATTATTATTATGTTCTTCAACATCAACTGCCACATGATGTAGTGCCTCTGATGATGCTCCCAGAAGGTCAAATGAAAATTAAAAGCCTACTGATGGCTGAGTTCGATGCTCCATACTCGAGTAACCTCAAATCAAGATAAAGAAGGCTCCAAATTGAAGCATGGAGAGAAATAAAGAAGGTTCGCAATGAACAAGTTAGAGAACGTTGGATCTCTGTGATTCATCATGGAGACATAGGTGTCATTCTGTTTTATGACATTTATCTAAGAGCGAGGACTAGGTCTTATGAGAGACAAGTTATTCTGATTTTATATTATTACTTGACATGATCGATTAGGATGTTATGATGACTATATATTATGATGTTTCTTTGTTTTATTTTATGTGTATCATATGATAACTTGGTATATGATTAAGATGATGATGAGTTGTTAGATGATCGATTAGAATACTATTGTCATTCGACGAAAATGATATGAAATAATACAGTGTAAAAAAGATGCATATATGTGCATGTAACTCGTGTCTACATTTTATAAATATGTTCGACAAAGCACGACGGATGAGATGGTATAATATATTCATGACGATGTGCAATATATATGTAACAAATAAATGGGAAAATAGGGGGCAGCAAAATAGCCCATCCAATTTAGTGCAAAACCCTAAACCCAAAAATTGCTCAAAAACAAAAAAACAACGATGAAATAGCCCCGGTTCGTAATACGAACCGGGACTAATACCCCTTCCCCTCGCTCTCAGCCCCACCAAATGGATTAGTCCCGATATAAGTGTCCGATTAATGCAAGTACTCTTCCATCGGGACTAATACGAACGATCATGCATGCAAGTAATACGAACGATTAATGCATGCAACCGGGACTAAACAATCGGGACTAATACGAACGATGGAAGAGTACTTGCATGCAACAGAAATGGATGGATGGATGGCGTGTCCGTCTACGATATAAGTGGATCTACGTTTCTTTCCGTATGACTATTAAGGCCTTATAGGTTTTGTTAGAGGGTGTACCGAAGCACTTCTCTAGAGTAACGTATGCAAAAAAGCAGGACAAATGTGAAGGGGGCGAAGTGCATGAAGGAACTTGTCTGCTGCTCCTTGGTGAGTTCATCATGTTTTTTCAACCAAAGCGATTATAGTTTACACAAAACTCTGCATTAAGAACCCTAACCGACCACAGTCGGTGACTGAAGTTTCGGTGGACGAAGGAGATGGGATAGGGCGTACAAGGCATGCAGTGAGTCGGCAACTCTCATGAGTCATGATACTCGGCACCCAGGACGACCGGGACTAACACCTCCTCTTTTGAAGCCGTACAGACGTAATAGTTTGTATACACACGCATACATTCATTACTATCAACACATAATACATACGCCCACGCTCATATGTACACACAAGTTAACAAATGCTTAGGCATGTTTTAAGAAAAAAAACATTAAGTACAAGCAATGGCGGAGCCAGCTTGGCCGGACAGCCGGGGCAAAGTAGACGATACTCCTGTCCGTTGGTCATTTGCCCCTACAAACTGATGTCTTGCCCTCTAATTACTGCTGTTTTTCATACGAGAAACCATGACTGAGCCCGGGCAGCTGCCCCGGGTAGCCGAGAGGTGGCTCCCCCACTGAGTACAAGAGTCATTTCTGAGTTAATGTGGTCTCTTTGTTTTGTTTTTTTTTTTTGAGAACACGGCAAAAATTCTAATATAATAGAACGCGATACAAAACGCTTAGATGTGAGTCACTAGGTGAAGAAGTACCTTATTTTAATTCTCGTGTGACTTTTTCACCTTTCACTTTAAATATATAGAAGTGTTAGCCAAAATTTCCAATGCATACAAATTATCTAATACAATATTGCTTTTGTCAACACTATAAATGGTCATTGTTATCATTTTATATCTACATATATTAATTTTTATTTTGATGCATGAATTAAGGGGCCTCGTGACTGAATTTTTTGCCACGGGCCCCCAAAATCTCAGGACCGGCCCTGCAAACCATTCAGTCTACATGATAACACATACATATATTATTATTTTCCTTATTATATTAGTCACATGATAAAAATATATATTTTTTCAACGCTCTTGATCTCGTCAAAATTCAGACGTTTGTGGTCTGATGGCCAGCGCCACATCCTCCAAATCCGTAGGACTAGAACGTTCACACCAACTTGTGTGAGGTTAGAAGGGAACTTGCCCATCCCATTCTCATGTCATGTTCCATCGTTGCCTTGCGAGTCCGTCTACCAAGCTCAGCCATATACGTCCCATCACCACAGAATATAATTTAAGATGGACAATTTCTATACCTAAATAATTATAGTTGAAGAAAACTAGTAGAAGTATATGATATCAGCTTATATTTCTTTACCTAATAATAAAGAGGCTATCGCTTCCGGCGGAAAATCCACCGAGGTGATTTTACAAAAAAGCCCTTACTATTTATGACATTAAACTTGTAGTATATATTAAATACTTTTTAAAATACTCATATCTTTTAAACCGTAACTCTAAATTTAACATATTATATATGGAATTTGATTAGAAAAATATGTAGAATTTAAATATGATATTATTTTATCTGTTAAACGTTTAATAAAAATACTATCTAGGGTGCAATCTTAATAAATAAGTCATTATTCGTCTTTCTTTCATACCGGTACTCATCCGGGTTGGGGATGAACACGTCAACAAAATCAGGATTAGAGATGAAACTGAAGGTCACTTGACTGATTCTTTGTACGTACTAAATCTACATGCAAGCTGTGTTAAAATAGAAGACCTGTGAAATTTTAAACTGCATTTTTGTAGGATAAGACCATCTTTATTTGTGTCGTAACTACAAATTCTCAGATTATAGACCATTTTTTATAAATTAAGAGCGTGTGGTATTTTTTCTTCCGTTACAACGCATGGGCCCTTTTGCTAGTCATAACTAATATAGAGAAAACATCTACGGAAATACAGCTCAAAAACCGAAAAAACAAACAAAACATTTCTCAAATACAAGCGACGTGGACACATGCACAAAAAGGAAAGGAGAAGAAAAAAAAGACACCATACTTCAGCACGACTCCCTTATCAACTACTACTTCTCACCACTCATGCAATCATCACCGTCTCCAGTGCACAATGCAGTGTCTAGGACGCCATATGATTATATATACATACATATTTGCTATGTCCCACTATAGATGTTTTTATCAACTACTCCTCCTCACCACTCCTGTACTCGCCACCGTCATGCCTACCTCGCTTTGATTCCTCTCACGAAGAACATGCACCAACGCGCGCGGGAAGCCAGCCAGCTCGAAGGTTATCAGCAGCAGGTATGAACCTCTAGTTTCTCTGCAACAAAGCAAGATTTAGGTATTTTTGTAGAACGTGCAAGATATATACTACCGCACTATGACCAAGCTAAGCGTTTCGCCCCTTGTGGTGAGGCGTACATCCTGTTTCAACGTGAATGGCAGCACTTGTCTTTTTTTCTTTTCTTTTTTTGCGGGAAAATGGCAGCACTTGTCATGTTAAGAATTCAATGAAATTTTACTGGAATTCCCGAAATTTTGTATATTTCAGTGGGGTCTCAAATATTTTTAACCCCCAAATTTCGATTAGTTCCAAACTGATTTCAAAATAAATTTAAATTATGTTAGAATTCATTAAAATTAAGTAAAATTTAGAATATCAAAATCCAAAAAATTCCAAAATATGTGAAATTTCGCATATTTTAGTTATGTCCGAAATTATTATTTTTCCAAAGTAAAAAAACCTCAGTATCCGATCCGTATGGTATGTTCTTGTGAAACTGGATAATAATAAATCTTCTGTCTTCAAACTTAAGATTCCCGATGGTAGTATTATTTTTTCCTTAGGAAATGGTACTTTTTCTTTCTTTGTTTGTTTTTTTTAGACTAGTACAAATGCCCGTGCGTTGCACCGGGTTAGAAAAAAATGCAGAACCTATTTATTTTTCCATTAAATATTAAATGTAAATTATAATGTTAAATGTAAGACATCTATTTTTGGACGGAAGGAGTTTTTTTTAAGTTTTAAAATATAATGTAATGCTTACATAAAAATTGGATTACTTTTTTAATAATAATTATCATTTTTATTGAGTGGTAATAATATTTTGTTTTTTGATGGGTAATAGCATTTTTGTGTACAACATATTTTCAAAAAATAAATTAAACAATATATATTTTAAATTGTTTTTTGCACAACTTGCTAAGCTCTTGCGAGTGAGCTGCTCTGAGCGTAGACACCAAGCCTCCGCACGAGACACAAAGCACGTCCTTCGAAGCACTTTCCTCATCTTCTTCTGAAAAAACATTCTCCTCAGCTTCTTCTTGAAGAAAAAAAGGTTGTCCTTAAAATTGATCTAGGCAACAAATTGCTAATTTAATATGCATTCATTTTGTTCACGCCATCAAGACAAATGACATTATTTATACATAATTTACATATAGTCCTCATCCTAAAACTTTAACTTCATTCAATAAACATAACAACCAAATACATATGTTTATAGAAACGACCATATATAAGAGTGTTGTGCAACAAAAAGGAAAAATAAAATAATTTTGGATGTGACACATGACTAAAATGAGCCCATGGTGGCTTCTATGCTAAAGCAGCAACCATAATTAGCTTTCCCCATGGTTGGTAATGCTCCCAACACCACAAGGCCCTAATCATTCAACATGCTTATTGTTTACTGCTTTAGCTTCTGCTCGTTTCTCGCTCTTGTGCTTCAGCAGCTCCTCATTCTCTTCCTTTTCCATTCATTTTCCTGAAAAGATAAATTTATGGCACATTAGGATTGACACATTAGAATTGAGATCCATATTTGAGCATGTTTGCATTAGTGAGACAGTTCGATTTAGTTTTCGTTGAAGGAAAGTTTTCAATTAATAATGATTAACTCAAAAGGTTTCCTTTAAGAGAAAGATAAGATAGCAAGAAGAGAGAAGCAAGAATTCAGTTAATTTTAACTAACAGAAAAATGATTGAGTTAATTCAGTTAGCAAGTTTCAAAAGAGAGAATTGCGAAGAAGTGAGAAGGGAGAAACTAAAGCAGGAGTACACTACTAATTAACTGAAGAAAATCTTGAGAAACTATAGAGCAAGAAGTACCGACACGAAGTAACAAAATTTTGCCTCAAGCAGTAACAAAAAAATTGTTCAACCACTCAGAGAAAAAGGCATGCAAAAACTATTCCATTTTGACCTGTACTCCATTAATGTGTACTCCACTCCACTAACAGAGACGAGCATATGTTCTCATTGATCTCAAATTCAGATATGAAGCACACAGGGCAGTTGAACACAAAAATATCTACTGCAAACGTAAAGAAGATACTGTAGAGCAGTATTGATCTCAAATTTTTACAGTAATGGTCTAATCCCAATTCCAATAGGAAGCACACCATTTAATTTAATCTCAAATTTGGCTAGTCCACATGCATCGATTTGACCCACATCCAGAATTTATTAATGGAAAAGTTTCATTCAGTTTTAATTAAAGGAACAATTTCAGTTAGTTATAATTATCTTAAAAGTGTATGCTTAGATCCAGCTTGGAGATATTCAGAAGCTCGTTTACTCGGAATATCCAGCTTCGGAATACTTAGAAGCATGATAGGAGTACTTATGATCAGAATACTTATGCTTGTATGTTCAGAACATATACTCCTATACTCAGCTTAGAGAATTGACAGAGTTACTGAATCCAGACAAGTTAAATCTTGTTAAATACTCCAAACAAATACTCTAAGAAAAATACTCCAAGCAATTACTCCATGGCAATCTTGTTAAACAAATTCAGTGGCAGTAAAGAAAATACACGAACATATATAACAGCTTTCCATTACGGAAGAGATAACTAAATTGTTCAGAAGCTTCAAGCAATAACTAGCAAGTAATTAGTAATACTCTGCAAGATTCAAGCAATGAATTAGTGTTGAAAGTGAAAATATAAGAGAGAAATGACTAAAAATTGTTCAAAAGCTTCATACAGTCTATAACCAAAGCGAGAACTGTTGGTCCACCTTACCTCTTGGCCTTGGACTCCGCCTCCTCGACTTGGATTTAAATTGTGATCAGAGAACCATCCGCTAGGGACATCTTGATGTTCCCTATTTTACAAAGTTGAACATCGCATGGAGATAAAATTAAGAATAGACATGTTTGGTACAAACTTAAAAAAAATGGCATCAGCATGCAGACATTTAACACTCGCAACATTAAAAACTTGAGTTGTAGCAAGAATTTTCTGTAACAGTCAGAAGGACTACAGAACTACCTTCCAAACTTTCATAGATAAGACACAAACACCTAGTGCCACAAACACCTGCAGATGTAGCACAAAAAAAATCAGAGATAAGATGACAAAGAGCAGAGAGCAGGACGATGACAGGAGATGCGTTGTTCAGCCACCAATGACAAAAATCAGAGATAATCATTCCAACGTTGACCCAAATACAAGCATGGATGCCGCATAGTATCGAAAAAATGGTGCTAGCATGCATAGTATCCAACAGCTTCCAGTCAGTAGAGCACAACACCAAGTTCATTTCATTGAAGAAAGCAAGAGCGCCACACAACCCATTGTGTGCCTCTTATCCACATCGCCATTTCTCCTCTCATCACCCAACGTTGGTGATCCTCCTCTTCTCTATCCAGAGCAATGCCTTAATGGCCATGTACAGGAGCAGAGGGAGGAGGGGGCGAACTCACCTCCAAAATCTTGATTAAATTCTCTAGCAATTTATAGAAATCTGATTTATTTAGTACCCAGCAAAATGTATGTATCGAAAGCATTCTTACATACAAATTCAGCAATTGCTTACAGATGTGGATGGAAAATTCCAAGGATGGAAATTGGACCAGATGAGTTAATTGTGCTTCTGCTATAGATTGTTAAATCACAACTCTTTCACTGGACCGGAACCACAAAGTCAACAGAGAAAACAATACTAATATTTTGATCATAACACATTCTCATCCCTGAAGCAGATACGAAGGAGATTGCCATAGGTCAGAGAAATTTTTTCATCTCATCTGTCGTAGTGGAGACGGTTAGGAGGAAGGAGTTATGAAGTGGGGGAAACACGTGAGGCTCATCGGGAGCGACAGCAAGTGTGAGGAAAATTGGGGGAGTAGGAAGGGATCAGTGAGCAGCAACACCACCACCTGGTTTACCAACTCACATACCCACAAAACTGGAAAACTAATACCTTAAAGAATGGAGCAATTCTTCAAGATGATGTCTTCGCAGGTGAATTAAACTTAATGACTTTTCTGATAATGTGAATGTTCTTCGAGTAAAAAAAATATGACGTGGATTCTAGTGTAAACAACCTAGCCCCAAAATTTTCTTAAAGGTCCTTACCCGCATGTTTGACGGTCATGCGTGTAGCAGCACGTGGACTTTAGTCCCACTGGCCCAAAAAGGTCAGTCCGAAACTGCTATCATTTAAGCCAATATGCACCATACGCTAGTACAGTTCAATGTAAATTGGCTATGTGGTAAAAAATGTCATATTAGATGATACAGTTAAGTTTCTTTCAGTAAATAACCCTATATCCCCTCCCTCACACCACCACACAAACACAGAAATTTGCTATGTATGTAATCCTTGAAACTGCACTGTCATTTTTTACTCTAAGCATGGTGTGCGATGTTGAATGCTAACATTTACAATGACCTCTCTGTTGAGATTTTTACTTAAAACAATGTGAAGATTATCTGATATCCACTTCAGTATGGTTTCCTAAGACTTATGAAGCAGAAAGTAATTTTATCTTCCTAACTTCATAATTACTACAGGTAGTATGCCTTTGGTTTTGCTCAGTTGCCACTTTCCAAATAATTATAATTCAAGTGCAGCTGTTGATTGGGGGAGTGGGAAGAGATCAGTGAGCAGCAACACCACCTGGTTTACCAACTCACATACCCACAAAACTGGAAAAATCCACACGACCTGACAACAACATCACATCAGAGAAATGGGGTTCGCCAAGGGCTGCCGGTGGAAGGTGACGTTGCAGGTCGAGCCGGGAGGCGCTCCGGTGGTGACGACAGTGGGGCCCGGTCGGATCCGGGCGGATCTTGCCTGGGTGGATCCATTTTTAGCGGATTTGTCGTGGAGGCGGTCGGATCCGGCGAGATTGAGGCCGACGGCTTCATGGAGGTCCCTGTCCAGGAGAAAGAGGGAGAGAGGTGAGAGGAGATCGAGAAGGAGAAGGGAGAGGGGCGAGGCGGCGGAGCGGCCAGAGGTTCGGAAGGTACCAGCGGCTGGGCGTGGCGGAGCTGTGGGATCGCTGGCGAGGCGGCTGGCGGGCGCGAGGGGAGCGATGGCAGCTTATCCGACGACCGGCGCAACACCGGATCGACCGCCGCCGGGGTCAGGCGGGGCGGGGAGGGGCGGGGCAGGAGGTGGCCGGAGAGTAGCGTGCTCGTGGCCGCGGTGGAGGACGGGGCCGGAGAGAGGATACCGCAGTGGAGGACGATCCTGTGGTGGAGGTGGATAATGTGAGCTGGGGTGTTTTTTTTAATAAAACTGAAACGTTTTTTGTTCACTCAAATCAGGAGTGCGGGTTGAATACCCAATACATCAGGGGCTTTTTTGCAAAATGCCTGACGACGGACGACAGAAGCGCTGCGCGCTTTATTATTAGGGGAGAAAAGAGGCGCTTGCCCGGCTTAGACTGAGGCCCTTACGAGTACAGGAGACAACAGTTCAGCAAAGTGAAAGGACGAAAAGGAAAAGGGGACAAGCATGTAGGCGGTTACGCAACGATGCAACGCTGAAAGGCCATGAACATGCGCCGACGGCCAGCCGGACCTCTCAAAGTGCTCTACGAAGCTCAATACATTTTGCCCGAAGTCTTGAGTCGAGTCCCTCCACGTGCCCTCGATCTCCGGCCCGAGCCAACGGCTTCCACATCTGCAATAGAGAGACCATTTTGTATAGTAGATCAGCCGGATGCCGAATAAAGGATCCCTTGATCAGTGCTTTGTTTCGAGTGGTCCACAGGGCCAAGGCCAGTGCGCCGAAGCCTGCCCAGGCCACCCGCCGATCCCTCGCAGTCGTGGCCGAGGTTAATCTATAGAATGAGGAAAACCCACTTGAATTCCAACTGGAACCAGTCACCTTGCGGATAGCGCTCTAGGCGAAACAAGCCATCGAACACCGAAAGACAATATGATCACAATCTTTGGGATCCGGGCACCACACACAGTTGCCATCACCTGGTACATGTCGTTTAAGAATCTGGTCCCCACTGGGGATCCGTTGTCGAGCCACCTGCCATATGAAGATCTTTACTTTGGTTCGGATCCGGGCCCTCCACAACCCCGACAGGTCGCAAGGGGTCCGTGAGGAGAAAATCTCCATATAAAGGGAACTAGTCGAAAATCTACCGGATGGCTCAAGCCGCGATATCACTTCATCCCTCTCTGAGTCCAGGCGCTGCGCGCTAAGTTTGGTATGGAGGTCCTCCCATTTAGTGACTTCCTCCTCTCCTAGGGAGCGGCGGAACCGGGGCATCCACCTTCCGTGCCGCCAGACTTCGGATACCATAACATTAGGCTCGGATGTAATCGCGAACAGGGCCGGGAAGGAAGAGTATAGTCGCTCATCACCGCACCACATATCTAACCAAAAACACGTATCCAGCCCATTGTGAATGGTAAACTTCGTCCCTAGCCGCAGTAGATATTGCACTTTCTGCACGTCCCTCACAAATTGAGATAGCCTCATGTTTCTCTTAAAGTCTATACCGTCATGGCCAAATACTTCCTCCTAAAGATATCCAGCCAAAGACCACTTGTACCCGTTAGAATCCTCCACGCCCATTTGGTCATGAGGCACCAATTCATAACCTTTGTATTTATCACCCCCAAACCTCCAACCTCCTTGGGTTGGAAGATATGATCCCGACTAACCATATGTTATTTTTGTTTCCCATTCTCCTTGGCCCAGAAGAATCTCGACCTCATCCTATTCAATTTCTCATGAATCCCATTTTGGAGAAGATAAAAGCCCATGATTAACATGGGGATATTCGTGAGGAAATCGTTTATGAGGACCAAGCGGCCGCCCGAGGCCAAAAGTTTGCCCTGCCAAGGTTCCACCCTAGCCTCAGCCTTATCCCCCACAGGTTGCAGGTCCTCCATGGTGACGGCCCATGAAAAAACTGGCATGTCCAGATATTTTATCGGAATGGACCCCAACTCATAATTCATCATATGGGCAACTCTAAGCTGTGATTCTAAATCCCCTCGAGTGACAATCGCTTTGCTCTTGGCGAAGTTAATTTTGAGCCCGGACATCTCCTCGAAACACATAAGTAGAAAATTTAAGTTCGTGATCTCCCGCTCAGAGTTTTTAATGAATATGAGCGTGTCATGGGCGTACTGCAAGTGAGTGATACCTCCAGAATGATGCCCGCCACGACTCCCAAAATATGTCCCGTAGTATTGGCATGATCCAAGATTGAGGCAAGCGCATCGGCCAGAATATTGAACAATAGAGGGGATGTTGGGTCCCCTTGTCTCACCCCTCTTTTATTTCGGAAAAACGCGCCCACCTCACCGTTGATGTTGATGGCCCCCTGACCCCCTTGGACCAATTGGCGCATCCAACTACTCAACATCGGGTCAAAACCCTTAGCCTAAGGACTTCATCAAGATATTCCCATCGCACGCGATCATATGCCTTCTTGAAGTCAATTTTGAGAATGAACACCTCTTCTTTGGTCTCCTTAATATCATGAAGCACCTCGTGAAGAACCACAATCCCATCTGGAATCCTTCTCCCTCGGATGAAGGCGGTTTGGTTTGGGTCGATAATTTTATGTGGTACCGGCAAAAGGCGGGAAGCGAACCCCTTGGCCAACAACCGAAAAAACACATTAATTAACGTGATGGGTCTAAATTGTCGGATGTTATCCGCACCTTGGACTTTAGTTAACAACGCCACAACCCCATAGTTGAGACGTTTAATGTCAATACGCCCCAAAGTAAACTCATGAACGAGGTTAAAAAACTGGGGGCCAATCACATTCCAGAATTTCTTGTAAAAGGTCACTAGAAAACCATCAAGGCCAGGTGCCGTATTGGTCCACATGTTGCTCAGATTTAGCGTCACCTCTTCAAATGTAAAGGGGCGGATAAGAACAAGGTTATCATCCACCGAGACCCTGGCAAGCGGGCCCCACATATCAGGGCCTAAGGTTGCCGCCCCACCCGACACTCAACCAAAATGTTCCCTATAGAAACCATCAATATGCGTCTGAAGTTCCCCCTCGGAAGTAAATGTGGCATTCCCCTCTCTCAAAAGCCGGATCGTACATCTCCGTCTGCGACCATTAGCGACGGCATGGAAGAATTTTGTGCTGGCATCTCCTTTCAAGACCCACTTTTGATGGCCGCTTTGTTGCCAAAACATCTCCTCGCATGACAACACGAAGATCATCTCATCCTCAATCGCGTATCTTCTAGCCCACTCGTCACTGGAGAGCCCCATGGAATCTGCCCTCGCGTCTAGGCCCTTAATTTTTTAAGGGACATAAATATTTTATTTTTATTTTTCAGAAAGTTTTTATTACAATAATATTTATTTAAAATGTTACATACAATGTTTTAGTGGTAGGAACTTTTACAATATTACGCAGTTGTATACATTTTGAAAATGACATTTTTGGGGGTAAGAATGTTTTAGTGGTAATAACTTTGGTTTTGCATTGTATACACATTTTTTAAAACTAAAGATACATTTTTTTAAACGAGGGAACATTTTTTAATTTCTACTTTTTTAAAGAGCCATCAACGTTTTCTAAAATTGTGTTGACATTTTTTCAATACTAGATTAACAATTTCTATTTCATACTCCCTCCGTTCCTAAATATAAGTCTTTTTATAGATTTCACTATCGACTATATATGAAGCAAAATAAGTGAATCTATACTCTAAAGTATGTCTATATACATCCGTATGTAGCTTCTAGTAAAATTTCTAAAAACACTTCTATTTAGGAACGGAAGGAGTAATTACTTTAGAAAAATACATTTTTCTCTAAATAGGTTCATGTAAAATGCAAATAAAACAAAAGGAAAAAAAAGAACAAAGTTAGTGTGATGTAATCATGACATCAACATAACGTCAGCCTCGCCAAATCAGGCCCATGCATGCGAGCGAACGAGGCTTGCATCTGCCTCATCATTAGCGAGGTATAGTCATACCCTTGTTGGTGGTCAATGTTATTCAACATGTCAAATAGGCAAGGCCACACGAATCAATTCATGATTTGATGGTTAGATGAACAATGGTATCCCAATCCACCAGGATTCAATATATAGACTTAGCATTGGTACTCGCATTTTCCTGACTTTATTTTAGGCTTTTCGGTGATGCTTGTTTAGTGGGAAGACTTTTCGGTTGAATCCATGGCCCATGTGGTGACTTCATCAATCTTAAATATTATGCTGATTTAGTCTTTCGGATGTGCTCATATTGATATGATGTGCCTGTGTATGCCTTTTTTTTTTAATCTATGAGTTTATGCTTCTATATGTGCACCTGCTGGCAAGACGAGTTGAACCCTCCCGGTTAGGTGGGTCGCGTGCCGTCCTACTGTTTTCCTTTGTTGCTATTGTAGTTTATGGTTTTTTGTTTTTCTTTCCTGTTTTGCAGTTCGTTTGTTGCTCTTATTTTTTATGGCTTTTATTTTTTCCTTTTTTGGATTGGTTTATTGTTTATTAATTTACCTTTTTATAGTTATCTATACTATAGTCATTTAGAAAAATGCGGTGAATATTTTGAAATACACATTTTACATTTTTAATATATATTTATTTTTTAATATAGGTATCTTTTATTTTAATGCATGATAAAAAATATTAAAGACATTATATACAGTAAACTTTTACTAGTGTAAGTTGAACTTTTTAAAGTTCACATAACAAATTTTTAAATAGGCTTTCAAACATATTAGCTCCTTACATGATAGTTTGTGCCTTGCTTCAGGCGTGAGTCAACTATTTGATGCCAGATCATAAAAAAAAATTATTTGATGCCAACCACAGAGCTATAATTCTTAAAATTACGAGCACGGGCTGCTGCTTTTGACGACTGTCTTTTTAAGAATTACCTGATAAAGAATAACGTTGTACTCCTTTCGTTCCATAATATAAAAATAATTTTCACACTAAAGTAGTAGCGTAAAAAATGAAACACGACGATTTGGTGTCCCAGCCCGGCTGACCCGAAAACGTGGGCGCTCTCGGGATCCGCCTTTCTCGGTCTTACGCGTCAGGCGCGAGCGGCAGAAAAGAAGCGTGTTTCAGAATACAAGTACTCCCTCTATAAATTAATATACGAATGTTTAGTCCAAACGTTTTTATATTAATTTATGAAAGGAGTAGAAAATAATACCTCTGTCGTGATCCCAAACCGTAGGATGAACATCTTCCTTTATTTTGAAAACCCACTTACAATGAATAGGTTTCTTCTCTCTAGGTAATCTTACTAAATCACAAGTGTTATTCTTTTCAAGTGATTCCATCTCATCATGCATAACAGTCATCCATTTATTACTATCACCAAAAATAATAGCCTCGGAATATGAAAAGGCTCAGCATTATCTTTAATTTCTTCTGCAACAGATAAAGCAAAAGAAACAATATTGACTCCTAAATTAACATTTCAGGTGCACTAATACCCCGCCTAACTCTGTCACGTGCGAGATTCTAACCGGGTGGAACAATAAGCTGATTTGGAGTGACATGTTCATCATCAAATTAACCTTTATAATCACTCAGTTACGTTGTGACGTTTGATGCACACAAGGTATTCCTCCGGTGCCGATGAGTTATATGATCTCATGGTCATAGGAATAAATACTTGACATGCAGAAAACAATAGCAATAAAACGACACGATCAATATGATATGTTCATAGTCTGGGTCTTGTCCATCACATGATTCTCCTAATGATGTGATCCCGTTATCAAGTGACAACACTTGTCTATGGTTAGGAAACCTTGACCATCTTTGATCAACGAGCTAGCCAACTAGAGGCTTACTAGGGATAGTGTTTTGTCTATGTATTCACACATGTATTTGAGTTTCCAATCAATACAACTATAGCATGGTTAATAAACGATTATCACGAACAAAGAAATATAATAATAACTAATATATTATTGCCTCTAGGGCATATTTCCAACACGGTGGTGGTGGCAACAGAAGCTCGATGGCTTGCGGAGAACGTCGGACAAGTCGTGTCTGTCCTACTTTCGGGGTCGGGGCGGCACATCTTCGCCTCTCTTCGGAATGTCTTCTCTCTCCAATGTCGGTGAGGTTGATGAACACGCTTGTGGCGAACATGCTGGATGAAGGCGCTCTCTGTTTTATTTTAGCGAAGTCGAAGTCGTCGGGTCATGTGTGGCGATGGGTGATATACGATGACTCTGTAACAGGGCTATGGTGTGCTCCAGTCTATCATGTTTAGTTTACCCGACATCTTCGTGACAATGTAGTGTGTGACAATGCCTTCAGACCTGCAATAATTCCTAAATTGCTTAGCATAGAATTCCATACCATTATCGCTGCGAAGTATTTTTACTTTCTTTTCAGTTTGTCTCTCAATCATAATCTTTCACTCCCTAAAAGCTGAGAAAGCTTGCCATTTATGCTTCAAGAAATAAGGTCAAACCTTTCTCGAATAATCATCGATAATAATCAACATGTAATTAGCACCACCTATTGACTTTTTGCAAGATGGTCCCCATAAATCAGAATGCACATAATCAAGAATACCTTCAGTTGTATGAGTCAAAGTGTTGAACTTCACCCTCTTGTGCTTGCCGAAGATACAATGCTCACAAAATTTTAATTTATGAGTTTCATATCCTTTAAGAAGACCTCTCTTATTTAACTCTGTCAAACCTAGTTCACTCATATCTCCAAGACGCATATGCCAAAGGTTAGAAGCATCACAATCAGAATTCTTTAAAATAACCGGAGTAGGGTTACCTAAAACGGCAGAACCTCGAAGGTAATAAAGACCATTGGTCGAACTTAAGTCACCTTTCATCACAATGAAAAACCTTTGGTGACCTTCAAAACACTATCTCCACCTGAATACTTGTATCCCTTTGCATCAAGGGCACTCACAGAGATAAGATTTTTCTTCATCTTCGAAATATATCGAACATCTGTCAAAGTTCTGATTATGCCATCAAAAATCTTGATTCAAATGGAACCTATGCCTTCAATCTTGCATGGAGAATTATCAAAACCCTAAACGGAACCAGCAACTGTAGTAGAATCAAAAGTAGTAAACCAATCTCTATGCGAACACATATGAAAAGTACACGCGGTGTCAAGTACCCACTCATCATTGGTCTTGGCATATCCAGCAATAACAACAAGAGCATCATCGGAACTATCATCACGAGCAACATTAGCAGAATTTTCACCTTGTTTGTTACCTTTCGGTCTGTATGTGTCGTTCCTCTTTTCCTTGTTCTGCAACTTGAAACATTCTGAAATGTCATGCCCGTCTCTCTTGCGATACCTACAAGATTGCTTCTTGTCTTTGGATTGCGACCGGCCCCTCTGGCCGTTCTTACTTTTGCCACGGTTTCCATTGTATGAGTTCTTCTCCTTTGTTCTGCCACGAACAGATAATCCCTCGGCTTGGGATGAACTTGAACCATCACGAAGCACCATTAATTTCATCTTCTCCTTAGAGTTCAAAGCTTCATAAACTTCATTAAGCGTGAGAGTATCACGACTGTATAATATGGTGTCTCGAAAATTGGTATAAGAACTTGGCAGTGAACAAAGTAACATTAAAACAGTATCTTCCTCGTCATACTTAACCTCAATTGCAGCTAGATCGGATATGATCTCTTTAAATTCTGAAATATGATTCAAAACATTACCTTCCTCGGGTAACCTGTGCATGAATATTTTTTGCTTCAGATGCATCTTGTTGGTGAGATCTTTCGTCATGCAAATCCCTTCCAGCTTTAACCATAGAGCGGTGTCAGTTTTCTCCCTTAAAACTTCATGCAAAATATTATTATGCAAATGGAGTTGAATTTGTGACAAAGCCTTACAGTTCCTTCTTTTCTCCTCAACAGTCAACTCCTCAATTCTACTCTTCCCAAAACTATCCAGTGCATCATCATAGTTGGCATGTGCCAACAATGCCCGCATCTTGACTTGTCATAGGATAAATCTTGTGACACGGTCCAGCAGCGGAAGATCATAATTCATGAAAACCATGAGTAGATGAATTTGTGTACATAAAGTAATGCAAGCCGACAGAAAAATTCTTCACAGAATTAATATGCGGACGAAACAAACAGAGTAAATAGCAGTTGTAGTATGTCTCGGATGTAGATGTAGCAATTAGAGAAAAGAAAACAAATCTGAACTAGTAGCCCATCTTGACCTTCACGTGAGAGAAATAAATCAGATATCTTCCTGTGCGTGCAAACACAAGAAGTACTATAACCGATGGATTTGGTCTTCACCTAGCGAACGAATGCCTCGGGGTTCCAGGCATATACGTGGAGGCAGCAGCGAATTATGCTCTGCCGCTGGGAAGTAGCAGCAGCAGCGATACTTGATCTCCAGCAGCAATAGAACTCGCGACGTACGCGACAACAGCGGTTCGGCGGATTGGACAAGAACGGCTGCACTGGGATATAAATGCGAACAGATGGAATACCCGTCGGACTCTGCTTCTTAGTCGATCTAGCTTCGGATCGCCTGATCGCCAGGTTGCTTCGGCGGTGGCGCACAGGAAGCCGAACCTTAATTTCTCTCGTCTTGATCTGAAATCTCGTATCTGCAACTTAACTCTACATATCACTTGTTAGATAAAACGAGATAAACGAGACACGAGATACACGGATTTTTATATGAAAATCCCATGCAGAAGAAAATCACGGACGCACGAAGGTGCAATCACTGTAAAGATGGAATATTAGAAGTACGAGACGACAAACCATCTTTAGGTGCAACTACATGAAGTATATATGAGAGTCAATACATGAGAGTCCTTGAATGACAGGTAAACTAGTTGTACTCGTACGCGTCGGTACCAACGCAAAGGCCCACACCATTTGTACTACGTCTAGTTCAATACGGTACAATTTGGATCACAATTTAACATGAACACGCGATGCTACACTCAAAATTAAAGCTCCCCAGACCACTACATCTACACACACTAAACCTACCTAGGACTAGGCATTCGTCGGTTGGAGTTGAGGGCGCCCGGACCCCATCCCTTCCCCTTTCGTCCCGGCTCGCTAGCTGCACGGCAGGCACGCCGCGCACCGCCCAGCCTCCCGGACCCCCCCTGGTTCATCTCTCCTTACCTCCCAACACATCGCCGACCATCCATGCCTCTACACCCGAGTCCAGCCCCCCTCTCCCCTTGTCCGGTTCTTGGCGACCTCTCGCGCTCTACACGACGATGGCAGTCCACGCTGCACGCCCATAGCCAGAGCCGGCAAGGCGCGCCCCGGACTCCGGCCACAACCATCACGACCCTCCTGATCTTCTCACCCAAGCATGCCCGTCCATCCTCATGCTTTGTTCATCACCACTATAAAAAACCGTCCTCCTCATCGGGAGCTCGAAGATACTAACGACAAAATACTCCGATCATTATTTTTGCACACAACCGAGCATGGTATCTTCTACTCATCGGTGTAATCAGTCGAAATGTCATATGCTATCACTCACATTGTCGACGATATGTTTTGGTATGCATTAAATCCTACCAAACCAGTAGCATTTCTCCGGAAGTGAAAAAACGACAATTTTGTTCGCAAGCTTCCATAGTGCGGTTGTGTGGAATGCAAAGCCGGTCGGTCGTCGATGCACGACGCCTCTTCTTCTGATAGGAGGAGATCGAAAGCAAGAAATGTTAGAGATATGACCTAGAGGCAATCATGAATAACGATAGTCCGTAGACATTATCAGTGATGTTTGTCGGTAAGTATGTGACTTGCCTATGAGATCTTGTGTTGTATGATACATCCGAAAACAATCCCTAGTCGTAAGTGATGTGTGGACACACATCGGACTGGACTAGCATGCAATACGGTCGATCACTTTGTCTCGTTCGCCATGAAGCATGTGATGCTTCCAAACTGCATGGAGTTATTGGATCCGAGGTCGAATACGGGAGACCGGATCCAAGCTCGGATGGATATCGGTTTGGGCATATCCGACTATGAGACGCAGTGAGATACGGTCGTATATGAGTCTCTAGTACAACATGTATTATGTGTCCTAATACCTGAATTGACTCTCGGGATGATGACAGACTTGTTTTGGGTCAATCAAACGCTACTCCGTAACTAAGTAGGTATAAAGGTAGGTTTCGGACTTGTCCAGACCCATGTTGCGATACATGGTTGAGCAAGATGGGATTTCCACCTCCGATCCGAAGAGATATACTCGAGGCCCCTCGGGTGATCCGACTTGGATAAGCATGATCATGCGATGTGGATTATGAGATAATTCGAAGTGTTGGTCAGATTTACCGAAACGAGAAACAGGTTGCGCTGCAACAAGGATGACCATGTCGCCTTGAGCACAATAAAATATATTGTGTGGCAAATGGAACAGAAGTGTGAAGTACATCTTTGCCCAACCAGCTTCATCGACATTTGGAGTCGACAAACAAGGATAGAGGCCGCTACTGGCTAGCCGATCCGGATGTGATCTGACTCACGACCAAGTGAACGAGAACCTAAAAGGAAGAAACCTACGAGGTCGCATCCGAGAGGACACTGGTCGGATGAGATCCGAGATGGACTTGGATGGTGACCGAGTAGAGTTATAGGCTTTAGGATCCGTATGAGGCCTAAGTGTTGAGCCGGTGACGGATGCCTATATATAGTGAAGATACGACACACATATTCACATGTCGTCACTAGGGCTTTGCATGTGTTGCAACTAGCCATCTTCATTCGTCGTCGGTTGTGTGATTAGACCTAGGAGTCTACACACGATGTTCCTCCTGCATGCAGGGATATCATTAGAGGCGGTGCACTTGTGCCGCTCTGGCGAACCTGTTCGTGATATCCGATAGGCTACATGGGAGATCGATGAGAAGGAGACAAATCGGGGATGTGCTATCTCAACTCTACTTTCGCTGCACGACACTACGCGTCTAGTGTTAACATGCCTGATCCACATCCCTTAGGATGTTTCTGCAGGTAGGAAAATTTGCCATAGTTCATAACAAGAAAAGGTACTCCACACAACAAATGTTACTGAGTGAGGCGATATGATAGGGCACCCTTATTAAATTTTGCCGCACGTCTCGTGCTCGCTCAGTCTGAATTTTTTGATAGGCAAACCAAAAATAGCTTATCGTTTATTTTTTATTTTTTTAAGTTACAGATCGATTATTATTATTATTAGTGGAATAGATAGATATATTGTAGATAATAGAAGTTGTATTTTGCTACAAATCGAACGTTGGATTTCTTTTAGCCAGGCATTTTTAATCATATCCACAAAAACTACATTAAGGTTTATGAACCAACAAACAACCATTGCCACCGTTTGTGCTACCGGTGGAACGTTGTCGCCGCTCCCATACCGGAACCGGTCTGGCCCTTGTCGATGATTGGTCGTGCACATACTCTTAGTGATCAACACCCCGGGGCTGCAATCGCCGTCATTGTACGCTTGAATCAATTCGAAGACATAACACTAAATCTCGCCATTGCGAATGCTCGATGAGGAACCCTAACTTCGTCACTTCGAAGAGCCAAGAGATAGCTCTTTGTTGTACAATTATGAAAGGTATCTTGGCGGGTTCTCCATCTAATACATTTCAATTGACGAAGTTAAGGTGGATTGGAGCTCGAAAAACCGACTTAAAGATGAAGCGCTGCCATCCACCAAAACATCGCTCCGGAGAGGACTAAAACCCTAACCTATCTACTAGTGAGAGCTAACAAACCAGGATTTTTCTCCCAATCAAAACGACAGACAAAGAAAAGACGAATCCACAGACTTGCTGGTGCAACTCAAGGAGGAGAAGGTTTACCTTATAGTAGACTTATACAAGAACTAATTCCCAACTCTCTTCGGTTCTAACTAAAAGTCGTGGCTTCGGACTAAACCTGGGAATGGTTATTAGAAAACCGGGTGTAACGGTTCGGTTATTACTTTGGGTTTGATTGGTTTAGGTTTTATTGGGCTGAGCTTTTTTTAGTTTGGTTTTGGTTTGGGTATGTGGAGAAACCAGTCTGGGTATGGTTGGTTATGGGTTTAAACAGTTTACTTATAAATGGTTATAAACTATGGGTCCAAACCGATTTCTAGGCATTGGTTATGTTTAATAACCAATGATGACCAAAAACAAATATCTTTGATCCGCATGCATGTTGTGATGCACTGTGTAATTATGTATTATGGGAAAATACCACATAAAAATCGGAAGTGTTTGCTTGTGCTTTGGCCAAGTAATTTTATTTTAATACACTTGTTAGTGAGCTATTCATACGTGAGCATTTTTTTGTCTTTTGCTGTGTGTTGACTATATCTCAAGGATAACTTTGTTCTCAAACTGTTGTAGATGTACTTATAGCTTTTCTATCTCATTTGCTTCTTAACTCACTAGTGGGGACGGGCCTATAGTCCCGGCCCGTAAGGGGCTTTAGTCCCGGTTCACCAACCGGGACCAAAGGGGCGGGACTAAAGGCCTAACCTTTAGTCCCGGCCCTGTTCCAAGCCGGGACCAAAGGTGCTCCACGTGGGCGCCTCGGAGCGCCCTCAGGGGCAGGCCCTTTAGTCCCGGGTCTTAACACGGACCGGGACTAAAGAGTTTCTGCATATTTTTTTTATTTTAGGGTTTTAGGGTTTTAGGGTTTAGGTGTTCGGGAGATTAACGTGATGCCTCGTTTGGTGTTCGGGAATTAGTTTTCATATAATTCTAAATATACATGTTTATGCATATATATATAAGATTAACTTATCTTACAAACGAGCATATATATACAATTATATGAAGATCTGAATTATCGGGACTAGAGCCCGTCTATTCGATTACATGGACCAATATCAGTAATGGCCCCTAGCTACACTAAATCATCCTTTGTCATCTATAGCTTCCGTCCTCAGAAAGGTCGCAAGCTCCTCTGCAACAGCAATCGCGTGTTGCTCTGGTAGGACCTTCTCCCTCATGGTCGTGTACTATATAAGAAGAGGAGATGAATATGAATATCAATCATGATAACAAAGAATGACGGGTAAAAATAGAGGTGTGAATGTTCATTGCTTACGTCGTATCTGTGATCCTTGTGCTCAGAGGTAAACGTGTGAATGGTCTAGCAAACATAGTATCCGCATAGATGCGTCCCACGTGGCTGCTAGTCGCACTTTACGAGAATAGAATATATATAATCAAAATAATAATCTAGCATCATAAATGTATTGAAAATAGAAGTATATCATACTACTACTTACCTGAGCAGCTCTAAAGGTCAGCTTCTCATGCTCGATACCGGGAGTCACGCACTTGAATCGCTTCCAAACCCTGCCCGACAAGGAAAATGATTTGCTAAGTTTTTCATTAATTGATATATCAGAAAATCATCGAAAGAGACCGATAGAGCACAATAATGATTGAAATTACCCTTGGAGCATGTCCTGCAGGCTTTGGAACTATTCCAAGGATCTCGATAATGGGTCGAAGGCATCAACTCTTCCCTTATCAATTTGAATGTCCAACAGAATCCAATGGAAGCTGCACATGTATATATATATATGTCAGTAACTTATCAATTACACTTATAAGTGAATGGACACAACAGAGTAAAGACCCTCACCTGAAGTTGTATGGAAACAGTATGTGGTCACAGAAATTTTGATCTGTTAGAAACCTTAGAAGGTTTTCCTCCATCTCCTTGGGTTTATCAGTTAGCGTCGCTATATGTATTTTATCTGGGTCAATAAACCCAATATTTAGGATGTTCCTACTTTTACATTCCAGAATCTTCATTCTGCATAATATAGTACAAGTTATATGTAGACAATGAATTGAAATAACTAAACAAGTTATATGTAGACAACGAATTGAAAAACTTACAGACAATAGTAACTCATAAGCGATTTGTCGAGGGCGTCGGCAATGTACATCTGGAAGAGTTCATCAAAGTCGATATGGATTTCTTCGGGGCGGACGTAGTACTCCCGTGGGACACGCGCCACGATCATCTTCTCCCATTCTTTGATTCACTTAAGTACCATGTATGCAAATAACGCATATTTGTTGGGAGATCATCTTTGCTGACCAAAGGCGCTCCCATGACAAATTGTGGCTTAGGGGCTACCACAGCCTTGGGTAACCTGTCGTCTTGGGAAGCCAGAACGTCTTCAACCGGGATACCCCATTCATCCGCCCACTTCTTTGCTAATTCCAAATCTTGCCCCTGCACCAGAGGGGGGACATTCTCGGGTAACACCCTGAGGGGTGGGATCGACTGTTTGGCCTGTTGTCCAAGCTGAGGAACGTCTGATATTTTTTTGCTTGTAGTTGAACTTGATTTGCTCCCACTTGCACTTGCACGTGATCTGCTCTTTTCCCTTCCTTCTGCAATGTGTGTGTATAGTCATCAGGCTTATGGTGTAAGTCATACTGTGATGGAAGGGTCGTGAAGTATTTTGCAAATGCTATTTGCTTCTCGGTGTATTCCGGGCGGGGCTCGGGTTCCTTCTTTTTCATCTGCGCATCATAATGTTCCTTTGCTATCCTGGCGTTTTCCTCGGCGGTACGATCATAAGGTCTGATAGGAAGATTAGCATGAGGTACCTTTGGGAGGGGCGACAGTTTGCGCTTTGGGGAGCTCCGTCGCTTAGAAATCATCGACGGAGCGTTCTTGCTGGCACGCTTCTGCTTAGTATCCGGAGCGGGCGGCGGCGGAGAGGACGACCCAAGTCCGGCGGCGGTGATCGAGATGGACTCGTGTTGTGCTGGCCGTCGTCATGTGGAGGGCTTGGAGGTGATGGAGGTGTAGGTGACCTGCGACGACTCGGAGGCGGTGTTGTCCTTGGGGCCGAGCCTGGAAGCTTGATGTAGTTCTTGTCCCATAGGATGACTCCACCTAGTACTTCTCCGAGTGTCCTCTCATCTTCGGGCCCAGCTATGTCGAGCTCCATATCATGAAACCCCGCCATGATTTCATCCAGCCCGACTTTAGCAAAGCCAGCTGCAATCTCACGGCCATGCCAGCGTGCATCAGGGCCAGAAGGTAAAGCTTGTCCGACGGCCACCTTCATGGATATGTTCTTGAATTTCTGATGGAGTTCACATGATGTTGACTCCTTGATTCCATCCACGGGGTAGCCGGGACCGCCCTCTATCATTCTTCGTGCATCGTCGGGCGAGGCCTCAGATTCAGCCACGCTGCTTTTCCGCTTAGATGGGGCGCCGGTAATATCGAGTGCAGGATCTTCCTGGTGCGCTACTCCTCTAAGCTCATCAATCTGCTTCTGTTGCTCGTTAATCCTGGCAAGCAACTGGTTGAACTTGTCATTTTCCTCATCATGTTGTCGCTTCTTTGCTCTCGCTCGGCTTCTGTAAGTGTCTTGGTCTCTGGCAAACCCAAGCCACCACGGGTAAGAAGGACCGAAGCCTCGCGTTCGTCCTCCAGGTTCGTCATTGCCGAGGACCAGTGTGAGCAAATCTTTCTCTCTATCTGCAGTGAACTGTCTTTTTCCCTCCTTAATTTCTTTCACTATCTTTTTCCAATTCTCCCTGGGTATCCTAAGACCGTCACTGCAGATGAGGTCCCCTGTTTCTTCGTCGTACGAACCACCATGCACAAGGAACCAATTTCTTGCTCTCAATTCCCACTCATCACGGAGTGGTTCAGGTATGATGCCTTTAGCTAGCAGATCTTGCTCTTTCTTATCCCACTTTGGGATGGCAGTCTCATAGCCCCCTGGCCCCAGCTTGTGGTGATATTTCTTCTTGTCGGCATTTATCTTATTCTTTTCCGATAATGCCTGGGCATCTTCTGACTCCTTGTACTCTTGAAATGCCTTCCAGTGATTCGCCTGCGTGGCTAGATACCCCTCGAATACTGGCACTTTCTTTGTCTTGAGATAGTTTTTCCATAGCTTCTTCTTCCAGCTACGGAACAGTTCGGCCATCTTCTTTAGAGTCCACTGCTTGACTTTGGCCCTCAGTTTGTCTGCGGCGTCTTCATTCTCACATTCTGGCAGGTTGAAATGTGACATGAGATCATTCCAAAGATTATCTTTGTACCTTTCGGCGACATAGTCACTATCGGCTGCCCCTTTCCGCTTGTTCCACTCCCGAATGCTGATCGGGACGTGATCCCTAACGAGAACTCCGCATTGCTTCTTGAATGTGTCAGCAGCATTCTTAGGAAGCTTGGGTTCGCCCGTAGGCAATATCACCTCAAAGGTGTAATGCGTCCGTGCATCCAACTTTTTAGTCGGGCCTCATTTCGTAGCTTTGCTCGATGTGGAGGCCTAAGAGGGAGAAACATTCGTCAAATGAATGTATATGTATACAATATAGAGCTATCTCCAATATTTTTCACATATTACAAGTGATTGTCGAACTTCATATGTATACCTCGCCGGACTTTATAATTTCTCCACCGGCTTCTCCATCAGTGGAGCTATCACCTTCTCCGTCATTGGACCTATCTCCTACCCCATCGGCTTCATCTTCGTATCGGTCGACCTCCATTCCATATCCGGAGGGGTTTAGATATGACGACGGAGATTCAGCTGGTTCAACGTTGTGGCCGTCTTTGATTATATCTTCGAGAAGTTCTTCCTCTTCGAGGTTCCTGATATGTGGATCCATAGTTCTGCAAAAAACGGACATTTGATTAACTAATAAACTAACAAACTATATAAGAGGGGTTGGAAACTTCGAAGTGTCGTTTTATATAGGAGGACCTTTAGTCCCGGGTCTTGGCTAGAACCTAAACTCTAAAATATGTCTAACGGATTCTCTTAACCTTTAAGGATTTAACAAAATGGCGACATTCTAGATGTGTAGAAAATGATCCTATTTTTCCTGATCTCATCTACCCTTCTATATGTCACATTGTCTAGTGTCAAAGGACTTTGTTGAACTTTGTACCAAAAAAGAATTATTCTATCAGGAACTCCGTTCCAAAACAACTTTAGTCCCGGGTCGTGGCTCCCCCCGGGACTCCTAGATTTCTGCATAGTATTCAAAGTAGGAGTACTTTTCCAATTTGAGCATTCAATGAGCAAAACCAAATCGTAACATAAAGTAGTATTCAAATTAGCATGCATTCAATTATAAGAAAAACTACATCATCTCTTGTGTCCGTACATCGTCGAATATTATCACTAATACTCCTCGAATACTATCATACATATAGCATCACTGATACAGCTAGAACCGTAGCGCCCGACGGGTATCGTCGCGGGCGGTGGACACCCAAAGAGAAGGAACCATCACAGGATCATAGCTCCAGTGAGATCCTTGAAGAACCTGCCAGGTATGGTCGAACCTGCCCTCCAACGCAACCATGTAGCGACGGATGTGCTCATCCTCCTCGCTGACACGGTGACGTACCACCTCCGCGGTGTCCGGAAGCCTCGGCACCGTCACTGGCCCACGCGACCGCCACCAAACAAAGATTGGGTCAACAACGGGCTGGCTCCTCACCAACCTACGCCCCCCGGAAGGTAGCACCTCCCAATACCAGCCGGGCGGAGCCCAGTCCCGGACATGGCCTCTCTGATCAAGCAGGTGTCCTCCACCGAGTCGACGACGAGGATGCGGGATAGGCATCGTAAAATGAACTAAAAATAAAGTAGTTTTATTAAATCAACTAGTTCAACTATAGTAAAATATAGTAAAATAAACTAATTGTATATGTAGTAAAATAAAGTAGTTTTATGAAATCAACTAGTTCAACTATATATTAATTAACACCAACTACCTAACCCTAATAACACAAAAATAACACAAATAATCTAGCCGTATATATAGTAGGATCTTTAGTCCCGGTTCGGGGCTCGAACCGGGACTAAAGACACCCTTTAGTCCCGGGTGGAGCCACGACCCGAGACTAAAGACCCTTTTTCGGCAGACCAAAAGGCGGGAAGCACGGGCCTTTAGTCCCGGGTCGGGGCTCGAGCCGGGACTAAAGACACCCTTTAGTCCCGGGTCGGGGCTCGAGCCGGGACTAAAGACACCCTTTAGTCCCGAGTCTAGCCATGACCCGGGGCTAAAGACCCCTTTTCGGCAGGCGGCACGCGAGGGGCTTTAGTCCCGGGTCGTGTCTCCACCCGGAACTAAAGCCCGTCCGCTGGCTGCACGATAAGTTTAGTCCCACCTCGCCCAGCGAGGGACACTAACACTAGTTTATAAGCCCCGTCGCAGCATCTCCATCGAGCTCTTCTCTAAAGCAGGCTTATGGGCCTAAACAAACTGTAAATTTAAAAATTGAAACTATATTTGAAATTATGGAGAAAATTCAACCTGAATTCAAAGTGAGGTCACTTTCAATTTAGGTCGAATTTTCTCTATAAATTCTCATATAGTTTCAATTTTTTTCTATTTTCAAAATTAATTATTTCGACTATCCAACCTATTAACTATTTTGTTATTTTCAATTAAAAACTATGTTTATTAAAATTATTTTTGCATATTTCAGAATTTGACAAAAATATGAAAATGAAAAGTGTTTGAAATTGAAAAAATAATTCAAAACTATTTTCTATTTTCAAAATTAATTATTTTGACTATCCAAACTATTAACTATTTTGTTATTTTCAATTAAAAACTATGTTTATTAAAATTCTTTTTGCATATTTGAGAATTTGACAAAACTATGAAAATGAAAAGTGTTTGAAATTGAATAAATAATTCAAAACTATTTTGTATTTACAAAATTAATTATTTTGACTATCCAAACTATTAACTATTTTGTTATTTTCAATTAAAAACTATGTTTATTAAAATTATTTTTGCATATTTCAGAATTTGACAAAACTATGAAAATGAAAAGTGTTTAAATTGAATAAATAATTCAAAAATATTTTCTATTTTCAAAATTAATTATTTTGACTATCCAAACTATTAACTATTTTGTTATTTTCAGTTAAAAACTATGTTTATTAAAATTCTTTTTGCATATTTCAGAATTTGACAAAACTATGAAAATGAAAAGTGTTTGAAATTGAATAAATAATTCAAACTATTTTCTATTTTCAAAATTAATTATTTTGACTATCCAAACTATTAAGTATTTTGTTATTTTCAATTAAAAACTATGTTTATTAAAATTATTTTTGCATATTTGAGAATTTGACAAAACTATGATAATGAAAAGTGTTTTAAATTGAATAAATAATTCAAAACTATTTTCTATTTTCAAAATTAATTATTTTGACTATCAAAACTATTAACTATTTTATTATTTTCAATTAAAAACTATGTTTATTAAAATTCTTTTTGCATATTTCAGAATTTGACAAAACTATGATAATGAAAAGTGTTTGAAATTGAATAAATAATTCAAAAGTATTTTCTATTTTCAAAATTAATTATTTTGACTATCCAAACTTTTATTTGGTATTTTTCGTGTATTTACTTATGTTTTTGAGCTAGTTGACCCTAAAATTGAAAAGAACTACAAATGAACTCTGAAAATGTTGAAAGTTCGCATGCTATCATCATTTCACCCACATAGCATGTGTTAAAAAGTTGAGAGGGCTACGACAAAAACTGGATGCACTTCGTGTACAAAACGGACAATCTCTCTCGAAGTATCAGCGTTTCGAACGAGAACTCGTCTCTTACAAAGGGATTTCATTTTTTTGAACTTATTTAAACTCCATACCTTTTTGTGTGTTCAAAATGCACCATTTAAAGGCACATCACAAATTTTCAACAATTTCTGACTTCATTTGGTATTTTTCGTGCATTTACTTATTTTTTGAGCTAGTTGACCCTAAAATGGAAAAGCACTACAAATGAACTCTGAAAATGTTGAAAGTTGGCATGCTATCATCATTTCACCCACATAGCATGTGCTAAAAAGTGGAGAGGGTTACGACAAAAACTGGATGCACTTCGTGTACAAAACAGACAATCTCTCTCGAAGTATGAGGGTTTCGAACGAGAACTCGTCTGTTACAAAGGGATTTTATTTTTTGAACTTATTTGAACTCCATACTATTTGTATGTTTAAAATGCACCGTTCAAATGCACATCACAAATTTTCAACAATTTCTGACTTAATTTGGTATTCTTCGTGCATTTACTTTTGTTTTTTTGGGCTAGTTGACCCTGAAATTGAAAAGCACTACAAATGAACTCTGAAAATGTTGAAAGTTGGCATGCTATCATCATTTCACCCACATAGCATATCTTAAAAAGTTGAGAGGGCTACGACAAAAACTGGATGCACTTCGTGTACAAAACGGACAATCTCTCTCGAAGTATCACGGTTTCGAACGAGAACTCATCTCTTACAAAGGGATTTCATTTTTTTGAACTTATTTGAACTCCATACTTTTTGTGTGTTCAAAATGCACCATTCAAAGGCACATCACAAAAATTGAACAATTTCTGACTTCATTTGGTATTTTTCGTGCATTTACTTATTTATTTTTTTGAGCTAGTTGACCCTAAAATTGAAAAGCACTACAAATGAACTCTGAAAATGTTGAAAGTTGGCATGCTATCATCATTTGACCCACATAGCATGTGTTAAAAAGTTGAGAGGGCTACGACAAAAACTGGATGCACTTTGTGTACAAAACGGACAATCTCTCTCGAAGTATCAGGGTTTCGAACGAGAACTCATCTCTTACAAAGGAATTTCATTTTTTGAACTTATTCGAACTCCATACTTTTTGTGTGTTCAAAATGCACCATTCAAAGGCACATCACAAAATTTCAACAATTTCTGACTTCATTTGGTATTTTTCATGCATTTACTTTTTTTTTTGAGCTAGTTGACCCTAAAATTGAAAAGCACTACAAATGAACTCTGAAAATGTTGAAAGTTGGCATGGTATCATCATTTCACCCACATAGCATGTGCTAAAAATTGGAGAGGGTTACGACAAAAACTGGATGCACTTCGTGTACAAAACAGACAATCTCTCTCGAAGTATCAGGGTTTCGAACGAGAACTCATCTGTTACAAAGGGATTTCATTTTTTGAACTTATTTGAACTCCATACTTTTTGTGTGTTTAAAATGCACCATTCAAAGGCACATCACAAATTTTCAACAATTTCTGACTTAATTTGGTATTTTTCGTGCATTTACTTTTGTTTTTTTGGGCTAGTTGACCCTAAAATTGAAAAGCACTACAAATGAACTCTGAAAATGTTGAAAGTTGCCATGCTATCATCATTTCACCCACATAGCATGTGTTACAAAGTTGAGAGGGCTACGACAAAAACTGGATGCACTTCGTGTACAAAACGGACAATCTCTCTCGAAGTATCAGGGTTTCGAACGAGAACTCATCTCTTACAAAGGTTTATTAAAATTCTTTTTGCATATTTGAGAATTTGACAAAACTATGAAAATGAAAAGTGTTTAGAATTGAATAAATAATTCAAAACTAAAAGGTTTAATACATTCCATACATGCATTACATAAAAGGTTTAATACATTATTACGTTATTGCACCAATATTCCTATCTATTATTTATGTTTTCTTCTGGGTCGTAGCCATGGAGAATCTTCATCATTCAGTAGGATGCTTGGGTCAGTTTTCACTTTGAAGGGCGGAATTTCATGAAACTTATTATAATCTACTCACATGTCTGTCTTGTCATCTACTACCACGATGTTTCTTTTCCCTGAAAGAACTATGTGGCGTTTTGGCTCATCGGACGATATCTTATTTTGCTGATTTCTTTTTCTCGTTTTTGTAGACATGTCCTTCACATAGAAAACCTGAGCGACATCATTGGCTAGGACAAATGGTTCGTCCATGTATGCAAGATTGTTGAGATCCACTATTGTCATGCCGTACTTTTGGTCTACAACTACCCTGCCTCCTGTCAGCTTCACCCATTTGCACCGAAACAAAGGGATCTTAAAAGTAGGTCCATAGTCAAGTTCCCATATCTCCTCTATGTACCCGTAATATGTTTCCAAACAGTGCCCATTCTCGTCTGTTGCATCAAAGCGGACACCACTATTTTGGTTGGTGCTCTTTTTATCTTGGGCAACCATGTAAAATGTATTCTCATTTATCTCATACCCTTGGAAAGTACATATAGTCGAAGATGGTGGCCTGGCCAAACAGTACAGCTGATCTCCAACGGTGTCGTCATTCATGAGATGTGTCTGCAACCAACTGCCTAAAGTCTTCTCGTGTTCCCCTTTAATCCAAGAGTCAGCCTTCCCCGGGTTTTCGGAGCGTAGAATATTCTTGTGTCTCACGATATACGGAGCCACCACGGTGGAATTGTGTAGAACTGTGTAGTGTGCTTGAGAGAAAGAATGCCCGTCCATACATACTTTTGCTTTCCTTCCTAGTGTGCCTTTTCCTGTCAGCCTACCCTCATACCGAGATTCAGGAACACCAATCGGCTTAAGGTCAGGAAGAAAGTCCACACAAAACTCAATGACCTCCTCTGTTCCATAGCCCTTGGAGATGCTTCCTTCTTGCCTAACACGGTTACGAACATATTTCTTTAAGACTCCCATGAACCTCTCGGAGGGAAACATATTGTGTAGAAACACAGGACCGAGAATTCTAATCTCTTCGACTAGGTGAACTAGGAGACGTGTCATTATATTGAAGAAGGATGGCAGGAACAACAACTCAAAGCTGACCAGACATTGGACCACATCAATCTGTAACCCTGATATACTTTCTCGATCGATTACCTTCTGAGAAATTGCATTGAGGAATGCACATACCTTCACAATTGCCAGGCGAACATTTTCCGATAGAATTCCCCTCAATGCAACCGGAAGCAATTGCGTCATAAGCACGTGGCAGTCATGAGACTTTAGGTTTTGGAATTTTTTGTCTTTCATATTCGACGAGAAGCCAGTCGGGACCTTGATACTGAAAATGACTTAAGTTTTTTTTTCTCTTCCTTAGTAAGAGCGTAGCTGGCACGCCCTTGAAACTGCCCTGGATGCATGCCATCTCTTCCTTTATGACGTTCCTGGTCCTCCCGTGCTTCCGGTGTATCTTTTGACTTCCCATAAAAGCCCAGGAAACCTAGAATATTCACGCAGAGATACTTCGTCAGGTGCATCATGTCGATTGCCGAGCGGACCTCATGGACTTCCCAGTAGGGTAGCTTCCAAAATATAGATTTCTTCTTCCACATGGGTACGCGCTTATCACGGCCGTTAGGAATAGGTTGGCTGCCAGGACCCTTTCCAAAGATTACTTTTAAATCTTTGACCATATCAAATACTTCAGCACCAGTACGGATGGCAGGCTTCCCCCGGGGTTCTGCCTTGCCATTGAAACGCTTGCCTTTTTTCTTTAAGGGATGCTTGGGCGGAAGAAAACGACGATTGTACGGGTACACATTCTTCCTACATTTGTCCAGATATATACTTTCTGTCTGATCCAAACAGTGTGTGCATGCATTCTATCCCTTGTTTGACTGTCCTGAAATGTTACTAAGAGCAGGCCAATCATTGATGGTTACGAAAAGCAACGCTCGAAGGTCAAATTCCTCTTGTTTGTGCTCGTCCCACACACGTACACCTGGTTCGGCCCACAGCTGTAAAAGTTCATCAACTAATGGCCTTAGGTACACATCAATATCGTTGTCGGGTTGCTTTGGACCTTGGATAAGCACTGGCATCATAATGAACTTCCGCTTCATGCACAACCAAGGAGGAAGGTTGTAGATACATAGAGTAACGGGCCAGGTGCTGTGACTGCAACTCTGCTCCCCAAAAGGATTCATGCCATCTGTACTCATGCCAAACCATAAGTTCCTTGCGTCACCTGCAAATCTCGGGAACTCTCTCTCGATTTTTCTCCACTGCCGACCATCAGCGGTGTGCCTCAACTTATCGTCTTTCATACGATCTTCCATGTGCCATCGCAACAACTTCGCATGATCTTTATTTCTGAACAGACGTTTCAACCGTGGTATTATAGGAGCATACCACATCACCTTGGCAGGAACCCTCTTCCTGGGTGGCTCGCCCTCAATACCACCAGGGTCATCTTTTCTGATCTTATATCGCAATGCAGTGCATACCGGACATTTATCCATATTCTCGTACTTCTCACCGCGGTAGAGGATGCAGTCATTAGGGCATGCATGTATCTTCTGCACGTCTAATCCTAGAGGGCAGACAAGCTTCTTTGCTTCGTACGTGCTGGCGGGCAATCCGTTCTTTCTTGGAAGCATCTTCTTCATCAGTACCAGCAACTTTTCGAATGACGAGTCAATCACACCGGTCTCTGCCTTCCACTTCAGCAATTCCAGTGTGCTACCCAGCTTCTTCTGGCCATCTTCACAAGTTGGGTACAACAATTTGTTGTGGTCCTGTAACATCTGCTCGAACTGCAATCTCTCCTTTTCTGTGTCGCAACCTCGCCGTGCATCAGAAATGACCCAGCCAAGATCATCAGCGGGATCATCTGGTTCCCGTTCTTCATCCTGATCTTCTTCTTCATTGTCTTCCATTGCGGTATCAGCATACTCAGGGAACATAGATTGGTAGTTGTCATCATCGTTCTCTTCTTCTTCATCGTCGTCTTTCATCATAACCCCTCTTTCTCCGTGCTTGGTCCAAACATTATAGCCCGACATAAAACCGGACCAAAGCAGGTGGCTCTGAATGACTCTTGAGGAAGTGTAATCCTTCTCATTCCGACATTCTAACACATGGACAAAACATATAGCTACCACCATGCTTGTTCGCATCGGATGCATCTCGAAAAGAATGCACGCCTTCTCTGTAAGCGGCTGTGCGTCGATCACCGTACATCCATGGATGGCTCATCTGCGTTATACGACAGTATATCAAATACAATCACGATCCTAAAAATTAGTACCACATGGTCTAAACGAGGAAATATAGTTGCTAACCTTTTAGAATAAGTAGAAATAAAGAGGAAGAGGTTTAAGCGTGGCTCGGGCATCTCATATCGTAGTTGTGTTCGGTGAACTGAAGCGGCATCGCTCTAACACACATTTCAACAAACACCTCTAGTGCATCTAAGAAATATGGAAAGCTAGCACACACCCACACTCTTCCATCCAAGAAAAATGCAATGAAGAGGGGAGAGGGGGGTTGTGGCCAATATATATAGGCAGAGGAATATTTTACCACATAAATTTACCAATTTGTTGCGACAATATTTACCTCATTGATTCTTTTTGCCACATTTGGCAAAACGCCTTATATTTTAGAACGCTGCAAATATTTGTTTGCGAAATTGGTTGCCATTTAGGCTGTCATGTACGCGTATATATATCTGCTGTCATAAGTTTTACTCATGGTATCCGATCCACGTACATAGTTCATATATTACTAGAATCGCGTTTTGTCCTGAGTTCTAATTCTTTTTCGAGTGCATTATGTCGGGTGCTTGGTGAATTTTTGTCTGCCGAGTTTAATCTGAACATGGATTCGGTGGTAATTGGTAACCCGAAAGAGCAGTGTTTTTTGCCCGGTTGTGACGAAAAACGACTCGGCAAACAAAAAACCCCGCGAACAAATAATTCGTGAGTTCCTGACAGAAACAACTCGGCGAACACTGACATGTGGGCCACGTCTGGTAGCAATAGACTGGAGCCGTGACGGCAGCCTTCGTTTGCCGGATTTTGACTAGCGACAACTCGGCAAACATCTTTCTATTTATATTTTCTTAATTGGAATACCAGGGGTTATATATTTGGCGAGTTCCCGGTAGAAAGAACTCGGCGAACTATATATGGGCCGAACAGAGAAGTGATTTGACGATCAAGTTCTTGTGGGAAGTCGCAGGTCCCAACCATGGATACACTTTTATTTTATTTATTTATTCACCAAAGCAACCAGCACAATATAATGGTCCAGAGTTCAGGCCACAGTAGTACGTAGTTTTATTTGAGGCACCGGCCGAGCGGGTGGCTCTCAGGCCTCGGTGGGCAATGTGATCTCGGCGGGCGATGTGGCGTTGAGCATAGAGGTGTGGAAGGGGTGGAAGAGGGCCTCCTCGTGGCACTGCAGGTTGGGGCAGTCGATGAAGGTCTCGCCGTCCTTGTCGACGCAGAGGTAGATTTTCTTGAACCTAGTAAGCTCATGCATGTGTTAGGTTGCTTTTCTGTTTAGAATAAACTTGCTGTGGGTCGGATGTGACCTGCCCGTGAACCAGGTAGTTAGGACATGCAAGCATGCACTAAACCCTCCCTGTGTAACCTCCCCCCTCCCTCTCTCTCTCCTGGAACTGTTCTACGCCGTGAGCCGCGGGCCGCGGGATGGCGCGGCTAGTGCGGATCATGAAGAAGGATCCGGGAGAGATGGAGGGGGGGCTGGTGATCTGTACTGGTATAACAAAAGAGACTAAATAACAGAAAACAACGCTGCGACAGTTCGGGAGTGGAATATCTCTCGAGAGACAGTTGCATCGTCTACCTCTAGTTCATCTTTCTCTCTCTCACTCCACTTTAGATCGGCAACGACAATTGGAATCAGAGCTCGGTGGTGAGCGATCCTTGGGTCGGCGGCGGTGTGTGATCCGCGACGGTGATGTCGGGTGACGAGTCGGAGGAGAGGAAGAAGCAGGCGGCAGCAGCGGCGAAAGCAGCTAAATCACCCTCGTTCGGGACACCCCTCGCGCATCTCACGACGGGTGGCAGGGGGAGCTACGGGTGGTGCGGGAGACAGAGACTTCAACGCTGCCCATGATGTTGACGCGCACCAACTACATGGAGTGGTCGCTCTATATGCAGGTGAGACTACATGCGGCTTCTCTCTTGGGTGCGGTCAAGGACGGCATGGACGACTAGCGCGATGATCGGCGGGCTCTCGCGGTCATCCTCACCGTCGTGCCACCGGAGATTATGCGTGTACTGGCGGCCAAGGACACCGCCAAGGTCGCTTGGGACACGATCAAGACTCTCCGCATGGGGAGTGAGCGTGTTCATGAGACGAAGGCGCAGGTGCGCCAACGGGAGTTTGAAGATCTCCGCTTCAAGGACGGTGAATCAGTTGAAGACTTCGCACTACGGCTCACTAGAGTCGTGGCCGATCTCGAGTTGTACGGCGACCTGGTGACGGAGCACAAGGCTGTGCAGAAATTCATGCGCGTGGTGCCGAGTCGGTACCGCCAGATGGCCATGGCGATCGAATCTCTGATCGATCTCAAGACCCTCACCATCGAGGAGCTGGCTGGCTGGTTCTCGGTGTGTGAGGATCACTATGACCTCGACGATGCTCCTCAGTCAGGTGGTCAGCTTCTCCTCATCGCCGAGGAATAGGCCACACGAGATCAACAACTCGGTGGTGGCAACTTGTCTCTCGGTGGTGGGTTTTCTTCCAGTGGAAGCGCTAGCAAGAGCAAGTCGCCGGGAAAGGACAAAAACCCTAAAGGCGGCAAACCTGCGCAACACGATGGTGGTGCGAGCGGATGGGGCGGGTCCGGCTATTGGTTCTGACTAAAAGTCGTGGCTTCGGCCTAAAAATCGTTGGGAAGAAGGCTTTACCGGTATTTGAACGCGTTTGCGTTGGGTCCACGTTCTACAATCAGTGCCGCCAAGCGATTCGTGTGAAACAATTACTCATTTTTCACCGGACCTCCTCGTGTACTACACAGTACATACACACGGTTTGACGCCGACACCTCATGTCAAAGCTCACAAGCAAACACGGCGCAGAGGCACAGCACAAATGGCCCTCTGCCCGGCCGCGTCCACCGGGGTCGCACAAGCAAAACGCACGGAAGCTCGACAAACCCAAAAATGGCGCCCCTCCTCCTCGTGCTGCTGCTGCTGTTGCTGCTCGTGCACCGGACAGCCGCCGACGAGCGCCAGCTTCTCATGCAGATCAAGCACACGTGGGGCGACCCGCCGGTGCTCGCAGCGTGGAGCAACGGCTCGGAATCAGGCGACCACTGCTCCTGGCCCTACGTGACCTGCGACGCGCCGTCCGGGCGCGTCACGGGCCTCTCCCTCGCCAACACCAAGGTCGCCGGCCCGTTCCCTGCCGCCATCGGCGGCCTCTCCGGCCTCACCAGCCTCAACCTCTTCAACAACAGCCTCACCGGCGCCTTCCCGACCAGCGTGTACCGCTGCGCTTCGCTGCGGCACCTCGACCTGTCCTACAACTACTTCCACGGCGAGCTCCCCGCCAGCATTGGCCGCGCCCTGGGACAGAACCTCACCTCCCTAATGCTGAACGGCGACTGCTTCACCGGTGCAATCCCCACCTCCTTGTCCCAGCTACGGAACCTGCAGACGCTCGAGCTGGACAACAACTACCTCGCCGGCACCATCCCGCCAGAGCTCGGCGACCTGACGGGCCTCCAGACGCTGACGCTCGGGTACAACGAGTTCGACGTGGGCGAGCTACCGGCGTCGTTCAGGAACCTGACCAAGCTGAAAATCTTACGGGCGAGGAGTTGCAACCTCACCGGCGACTTCCCGAGCTATGTGACCGAAATGCCGGAGTTGCTGGTGCTCGACCTCTCATTCAACGCCTTGACCGGAAGCATACCTCAGGGCCTGTGGAACCTCACCAGGTTGCGACTTCTGACTATATACGAAAACAACCTCACCGGCGAGGTCGTCATCGGCGATGGTGCTTTCGGCGCGGTGAACTTGGTGACGATCGACCTGTCTGCAAATCACAGGCTAAGTGGGCCGATTCCGGAAGCCTTTGCTCACTTGCCCAAGCTCCAAACGTTGAACTTGTTCTACAACAACTTCTCTGGTGAGATACCTGAGGATTTGTGCGAGAATGGCAAGTTGGAGTATCTCAATGTCGGACAAAATGTTTTGAGCGGCTCCATCCCGGCAAGCCTCGCTGGTTGCGCCACACTCAAGAGACTAATACTTCGCAACAACAAGCTTTTCTGGCACGGTCTTCTTTTAGATAACTACTAACTCCTTCCGTTCAGAAATACTTGACGTGCTTTTAGTTAGGTTACGTTGTATATAATTATTTTTGGTGTATAGAAATTGTATATGAGAAACTAAAAATCGTATCACTAAGTTTTATAGTTTTCATGGTATATAACTAAAATAACATGATTATCTTGCACTCTAACAATAATACTGAAGGATTTGTACGACAACATCAAGTTGGTGACACTCATTGTCCGGTTTGGTCGGTTACCGGAAACAAAATCATGACCCAGCATCACTCGATGCAGAGGCCGGAGCTAAGCCTCCTTTTCGAAAAAAATCATAACCCAGCAGGACTCCTCAAACCAGCCGTATAGGTAGGATGACCCAACAGGGCCCCTCAAATCAAGATTTCTTTTTATTGCAATGGCCAAAGAAGAAAAATACGTGGAAAATTGCAGATGTACATGGTGGAAAAAAATGTGCATTGATTTTGTAAAGGTGTTTATTACTATATGCGTGAAGAACAAACAAAAAAAGTAAAAAATAACCATCATATGGAACACAAAATAATGCACCTTGTATTGTTTAGTATAAATTGCTATATAGTCCACAAATGTAAACGTACACATGGTCCATAAAAAGTAAATTCGACATGAGCAATTAAAGTAATTTTGCCATCACAACAAAAATACATTTTCCATGGGATATAAAGTAAATTCATGGTAAAATACATTTACTTTTATCCATTAAAAAATCCCATGGTCAATATTTTGATTTTCCTGTAGTATCCCAAAAAAGAAAAATGCATGGAAATTTGCATTTGTACATGGTGGCAAAATGTGAATTAGTTTTTGTATGGTATTTTTCCTATATACATTGAAGAAGAAAAAGGTAAATTTGCCATCATATAGAACACAAAAAAGTACCATTTATTGTTTAACAGAAATTATCATGGTCCATCAAGTAAAATTACGACGGTCCTTAAAAGTAAAATTACCATGAGCAATAAAATTAAATTTGACATGAATGTGAATTAAATTTACCGTGGATGTAAATTAAATATGTCATGGTAGTAAAGTTAATTTCTCATGGTAATAAAAAATTGTGAGGGCTATAAAGTAAATTTGCCATGATAATATAAAGAAATGAGAAAAAAATCCATGGTATAGAGAACACAAAAATGTTTCAAGTTTTTTATATGATGCACGAGACACACTTTTTTCCAAAAAATGGTATTTGATCAAGGCGCTCATGTGCGATCATGGTATAGAGAACACAAAATTGTTTCAAGTTTTCAAAACGAGGCATGGCTGGAATCAGGTACAAAAAAATATCTATAAGTAGAAAAATATTCAGAAACAAGAAAACATGGACTTGCAAAATTAGTACAATATTTTTTTGTCGTGATGGCAAACGTTCAATAGAAATAATGGCTCTTACTGGTTGAAGCACTCATGGTTTTAGAGATACTGTTTGTACAATAAGAAGCATACAATGGTAGTGGTTGATTTAAAATTTCACCAAAACTGGTAATACATATGTGTAAATAAACCGTGAATCATAATTGCATGCAATGTATATGTGAACAAAAAAATATCAGCCTTATTACCAAAACATATGATTATTCATGATGAGAATTAAAGGAAGCAGATACTCATAGCGGTTGTAGTTAGAATTAGAAACCATGGAAACATATGCAAGAAATAATGAAATATTGTGAAAAATATTTGAAATAGATGAGAAGACGAGGCAATGTGCAAGAAATAAAAGAAGTGCATATTGGTGATGGTAAAAGCACAATTTAATTACCATGTAAACACCTGAACACATAAACATGAGGTAAAGGAAGAATTTATGTCACTACGAGTAGCAAAGCATTTATACAACATAAGAAAGGGAAACACACACAGTGGAATAAAAAAAGTGAGAAAGAAGAAAGCATGTTTAGTAGTGGTTGAAGCAAATTTATGAAGCTAAACAAATATAAGATTGGATGGAACCATGCTGCAACTTTATGGGACACAAAATGGAAATATGTATGATCGAGTACTTGACATCGGTAGAAAGGATGAAATGAATCTGCATAAAACCGAAGAAGCACTTGAACTAGATTCAGAAGCCTGCAGGAAGCATGAAATATGCTATATTTAAAATGGCTTGTCTTTTGAAGTATAGAACATTGAACATAGAAACAAACTAAGATTGCAGCAACATGGGGATGCACTCGTGGTCACAAAACAACATTCCCTTATGTGGTTGAGAAAGTATTTGGTTGTCAATATTGTCATTGAGTGTGTTTCATTTTATATTTCTCTCGACTTACCCCTTGTTCTTCGTGTTCATTCTCGAACACATCTCTAGTCATGAAGATCAAAACATACCAACGACTTGTCCAATGTCATAAGCGGCAACTACATAAATACATGGGATCTCACACCATATCTTCAAGTACTACAGTGACCATGATATATGAGCAACATAGGGCCCATTCCAAGAACTCTGCTTTCTTCCATTTAGGCCTGGTACAATGCAAGTGCCTACGGATGGTTAGAGAAATAAACTATTCCCTTCATTTTTAAATATAAGTCTATTTAAAGATTCTACTACAGGCTACATATGAATGTATATGAACATGTATTATAGTATAAATTTACTTATTTTATTCCGTATGTAGTCCATAGTGAAATATACAAATAAATACCTCCCTATAAGGCCATTGAATCTAAGATCTAACCCATGAGCATGGGAGAGATCCAACGGCCGAGATTGCCCGGGAGCATGTCCCGATGAGCGCACGTGGTATTCTCCCCTTCCTTGCGCTTGCGCTCACAGTTTCTTTCCACACACTTCCCATCCCCCCATGCCCCTCTGATCCCACGCCGCTCCGCTCCGCTCCGGCATTCCACCCCCGATCACCATCGCACCGCCGCCCGATCCGATCCCCAAATCATGGCGCTCAGCCTCATGCCCCCTTTAAGCATTGCCCTCCCCATCCTCACCGCGCGCGGCCGCGTCAGACTCGGGCCCCCGCCGGCATACAGGGTCCGCGGCGCCGGCGCCTCCTCTTCAAGAAGGCGCAGTGGTGGGAGGAGGAGAGGGCTGGCCGTCGTGGCAGCCACGGACGGCGGAGAGAAGGAGGAGGATGAGGAGGGGCCCGCTGCGGCGGCGGGGAGGATGAACCTCAACGAGTACATGGTCGCCGTCGACCGCCCGCTCGGCCTCCGCTTCGCGCTCGCCGTCGACGGCCGCGTCTTCGTGCACTCTCTCAAGAGAGGGGTAAAAATTCGACCTTGCAACGTTATTCTTCCTGTTCCCCGCTTTCCTTCACTTGATCTCTACCACTCGAATTGCCACTAATCTACGCCAGAGAAATACTGACAGAATATTGCAGCCAACTTGTCCAAAACATCAGAGCTGTTTCTCTGTATTTATCGTTGTGAATGAGCTATCTGTTGCAAATTTCTGATGTGGGTGGCCTTTTGCAAATTTACCAACTGTTGTTGCTGCTGCTGCTGCAGGGAAATGCGGAGAAGTCGCGGATCATAATGGTTGGGGACACTCTCAAGAAGGCAGGCACTGACCACAATGAGGGTCTTGTTAGCATAAAAGACCTAGGTGACACGGAGTATGGCACTAGTAAAGTTTCTATTGCTGAAACCTTCTTCGTATTCTTCAGCTATCATAGAAAAGTCATTGTGCTAGATAGGAGGTGTTTGATATTAGCTATGTTGTCCTGTATATCTGTTGCAACCTAGAGCAAAATATGCTGTCAACTCATAACTGTATGACATATCGAAATTATGTCGTACAGGCATACTTTAACCATAACACTCCATCCGTTTTAAAAAGGAGCGCGTCTTAGCAACAACTCGCATGCCAAGGAGTTCTTTATTTGAAAGGATGAGTGGTTGATTAGGCACCCATGCTTCAGAGGCACTTATGCATTTAACTAGTACCAGTTGATATGTACTAAATCATCTAAGCACCTACAAAGAGATGCTTGCATTGTAGGAGATAGGATTCATATAGACGCATAATGATGTGGCAAAACTCTTTCTCTTTGAGCAGCGACACATAAGCACTTCGCATTTTGCACGCTCTAACTGTACCGTTCCATCAAAATATTAGTGGTTTCAACATCCTTCCTTAAACTTACTAATGTTGAATCACTGATATTAGGATGTAACCAGTGATCGCTCTTAGAAGTTTAAACTTGTACTGATTTGCTTGGTCATATGTTCTCTGTAATATATCTGCAGGATGGTATTGAAACAAGAGTCAGGACCAGTCAATCTTGTCCTTGAAAGGCCATTTGCTCCTTATCCAATACACCAGTTGCACCAAAATGAAGATTATCATATCCTATTTAACAGAGGGAGGGTTCCTCTTCCTACCTGGAATAGTGCTATGTTGGCCTCAAAGCTGAATAAATCATCTCCAGGAAATGGGAAATCTGGTTTTGCTATATTTTCCCCAAGGCTACTAAGTTCCCAAGGGTGGGTGCTTTTATCTAGTGAGAAAGATGGACTCAATAGGAGGAGTACGAACCTTGCAAATCGGATAAGTGAGATTGTTGGCTTTTACTCCGATGAGGATGACATGAATGCTGAATGGGCACATGGTAGTTTTCCTTTGGAGGAGTACATTAAAGCCCTAGACCGTGCTAAAGGTGAACTATACTATAATCATTCACTTGGTATGCAATACAGCAAGGTTGGTAAATAATTCTTAATCCTCTTCTTATTTTGCTATGTATGCTACATGAAGTTTTGAAGGTGCTATGCATATCATTTCAAGACTTTAGGACTAGTTTATCAATCAGAAATTCAGCATAGCAATATTTGAATATTCGATGTATTCTTTCCACAGATTACTGAACAAATATATGTTGGATCATGCATACAAACACAAAAGGATGTGAAGATGTTGTCAGAAACGGTGGTAGGTTCACTGACATAGTACAATGAACAGAAAACTTATTTGTTCAATTTGTACCTGGCCTTTTACCATTCAGTTAAGTTTCTGATATTTTAAAAGGTACCAGGGTATTACTGCTGTCCTGAATTTCCAAAGTGAAAGTGAGCGCATTAATTGGGGAATAAATTCTGAGGCAATCAATGATTCTTGTCGTCAGAACAACATCTTGATGATTAACTACCCTATCCGGTAGGATTTTATTCTTCTCACTAGTAGATTAGAGTGAAAAAATTGGTTGATTAGAGTGCCTTGCAGTAGCAAGATACTTATTCTTATTGTCAGAATAACATCTTGATTATTAGCAGCAGTATTTTTCCTGCTAAAAGCGACATTTATTCTTATTGTCAGAATAACATCTTGATGATTAGCAGCAGTATTTTTCCTGCTAAAAGAGATATTTATTCTTCCTTTATTTCGTAGTTACAGTAAGTAGGGTTATGTAGATACTGGCTAGTATAGTATGTGATGTTCAGCATTATCTTTACTATATACCCTTCTGTTAGATAGATGTTGTACTTTCCTGTTTAGGAAATAAACATCACTACTATATAGTTGGCACTTCCTATGGAATCTGATTGTCATTGAACTATAGTTGTTCTCTATTTTTATTTTTTTCAGAGAGGTTGATTCCATGGACCTGAGAAAGAAGCTTCCTTTTTGTGTTGGTCTTCTTTTGCGCCTGATAAGGAAGAACTACCGTATATATGTGACTTGTACCACTGGATATGATAGATCACCAGCATGTGTGATTGCATATCTACATTGGGTTCAAGATACACCTCTTCATATTGCTCACAAGTTCATCACTGGGTTGCATTCATGTAGACCTGACAGGTAGTTTACATGAGACAGCTTTCTTATTTTTTGGGAATTAACCCAACTATAAGAGCACTCTGGTTCTTATTTCCCCCCGTCTTAGTTGTTGTGGCTATTGTTTTGGGAGCTTAAAGTTTAATTTGAATACACAGAGCTGCAATTGTTTGGGCAACTTGGGATCTGATTGCATTAGTTGAAAATGGAAGACATGATGGTACTCCTACACATTCAGTGTGCTTTGTTTGGAACAGTGGCCGGGAGGTAAGTTTGTTCATAATAGACTGCCATCGAGCAGTGTATTGGTGTGAAACCATCCTAGTTAATTTCTGTCTTCATCTTGATAATCACAAACCTGACGGAATCGAATGCCATGCATTTTCTCCAGGGTGAGGACGTGGAATTGGTGGGGGACTTTACAAGTAACTGGAAAGACAAATTAAAGTGTAACCACAAGGGTGGATCCAGATATGAAGCTGACGTTCGACTTCGACATGGAAAGTAAGTAAACTGTCGATTATTTGATTCTGACAATTCAGTAAGGAGATTCATCCGTGCCTTGGAGTTGGTTATTAGATGAGAATAATGCAGAGAGATGCCATTTGTCTAATTTGGTTCAACTCATGATCGATTTTCTTGTGATACTTTAGAGTTATCCACAACCAAGTTTGTTTAACCCATACTGGTTCAGGTACTACTACAAGTTCATAGTTGGGGGTAATTGGAGGCACTCAACTTCGTTGCCATCAGAGACAGATGAACATGGAAACGTCAACAATGTGATCAGAGTCGGCGACATTGCCCGGATTCGTCCTGCTCCCAGCCAATTGCACATAAAGGTATACAGCCTGCCTATTTTTATGCTAACTAGACAGATAATCTCATAGTTTCATTTCTTGATCAAAGCATGCCTGCTTTTCTAATCAACATCTTTGTGTAGACATCTGTATTATATGATAATAAAATGTGATCTCTCTCATGGCAGGATCCGTCTGTTGTTAAGGTGATAGAGAGGGCACTGACTGAGGATGAGCGGTTCTCACTGGCCTTTGCAGCACGCCTCATGGCATTTGCAATCTGCCCAATCAGATTGTCTCCGAAGCAGTAGGCATGCCGTTAATTCCCAGCCCAACCCAATCCCCGACGGACGATCGACGATCCGTAGTTTACATAAACCGACCTCATGAACAAAGAGCAATCTTTCCGTACCTTATGCTCGTTGAAATCAACTTGGTTGGGCACAATGTATATCAGTTGTAGTTCTGTGAGCTGTACTACCTGAAATGAACTTTTACTTCGGGTCTTTGGCGCAATGTCTATCTCCGAAAAGCTCACGGTGGTTCTCACATGTTCAAAGCACAACTTGTGATATTTACAGTTCCGTAAGAATTTATCTGAAGATTAAGTGCTGGAGATAGACTCAATTTAATAAGGCGTGGAACGTAACAATAACGGTTACCGTACAATTACAGTGTTAATTATTAATAGTTCATACAGCTGCTGTGGTGTAGTGGTTATCACGTCAGTCTTACACACTGAAGGTCTCCAGTTCGATCCTGGGCAGCAGCAATTTTTCTTTTTTTTCTATTTCCTTTCTTGTGGCCCTAGTCATCTGGAGATTTTCTGCAGTAAATAATTTGTGTACTTTTTAGAGGAAAGACATTAATTGTTCTTGGATAATTTTTTTACTCTAGTTGTCACGAGAACAATGGTGGCTCTGTGGTGTAACCGGTGTTGCCGTGCCGTTGGGATTATTTTCTTCATGAAGAACATGACGGTTTTTTCTCTTTCCGTTAGAATAATTCATGACAAGTATCAGAAGATGTGTTTTCTCAAAATAAATATACTTTTTGCATCTAAATAATTGTTCTTGGATACGCGAGCTTTAGGGCTAGCCTGTGTAGCTTCAGTATGATTCCTTATCTCTTTGGTGCAAACTCGACCGGGGAATCTCGGGTATTCTTATTTTCATCCATTGCGTTCGTACCTGCTTGACCTGAGGGTTTGCGCTTACGCTAGCCATGGAATGAATGGAAGGAGCCTAACAAGTTTAGGGTTGGGTTGGGAAACCCGTGTACCACTCAAGACCTTGAGTTCTTTTATGCTTCCACCACCATCATCTTGCAGAATGGGGCTAAAACACCTTTCTCGGACTCCCCATGGTTGCTTGGTCGCAAGCCTAGAGACATTGCTCCTCTGATTCACGAAGCCTCCACGAGAAAGACCTGGAAAGTTCGGGAGTCGTTTCGCAGGAATGCATGGATGACAAATATAAAACCCAAACCATCGTCTTCGAGGCCCATGTCCGAGAACTTTTCTCCTTATGGATGCTTGTGAACGACTTTCCTCTTGATGGCCAAGCCGAAGATGACATTGTTTGGAAGCATGTCGACACGGCCGCAACCGCATACATGGCTTGACGCTCTTCCACATGGACATCATGGTCTGGAAAGCATGGGGCCCTCCAAAAGTTAAATTCTTCGCGTGACTTGCTCTTAAAAATATGATATGGACCGCCGACTGGCTAGAGCGGCGTGGATGGAACAACTGTGGCATCTGCCCTCTTTGCAACAGAGTGCAAGAAATGGGCATCCACCTTTTCATCATGTGCCGCTTCTCCATCAGACTATGGCGTCTGGTTATTGCAAAGTTTGGGTTGGCGCACATGGACACCTCCGATTGACACCTTGAGGACTCACTTGCGAGATGGCGGGACAAGACAACTGACGCGACGAACCCCAACAGATGTGTCGTGGCTTCCCTCACCATGCTTGTCTCTTGGTCTATTTGGAACAAGCTAAACGCTCGCGTTTTCCGTCACAAGAGTGCTCCCTCGCCTATCATTCTTAATAATATAGTTATTGAGGCCAATCTTTCGGTTACCTCAGGTGCTAAAAAAACAAGGGTCTATATAGTATGCAAGTAATCAACGGCCATGGTCGTGGGTCGCTTGTAAACTCGATTCTCTTCTTATTTAATGGATGAAGTAAATCTTTTACCTCCGTTTTTAAAAAAAGTATTGAGGGTCTCCGGTTTAATCCTGTGCGGCAACATTATTTTATTTTATGATGTTTTTTTTGCTTGGCATTAGAATCAGATGGCCATTGTTCTGCATGTCAATGATCCATAGCAGGGGCAGATGATCAAATATATTTTTCTTTATTACCAAACTGATTCTATTGTGAATCATGTTACACAGGAGCCGGTTTAACATGCTTCCTCTTACCCCCTCTTTTCACATGAGAGGTAAGAGTGTATAATAGATCTAAGCATTTGATCACATTAAGAGTGTATAATAGATCTAAGCAATTTTCCTTTTTTTTTCTCTTTCCTTTTGACTCTAGTTATCTGCTATTTTTCTGCATGTGAATGATAATATAGCAGGACGAAATGGTTGATTAAATAAATAAAAAATACACGAAAAGGCAATCACAAAGCTTAAGGGATTGGTCAAACAATGAAAGATTAAGCTGGTTGATTAAATAAATAAATAAAATACACGAAAAGGCAATCACAAAGCTTAAGGGATTGGTCAAACAATGAAAGATTAAGCATTACAATTATGCTCTACTAATCATATTGTTAGACCATCAACTCTTTTTTAGCGGACCTAAAACATCGTCTATATTTGAATATATCATATTGTTCGATCCTCGGCAGCAACACATTCTTTTTTTTCTTCCATTTTATCTGACCTAGTCATCTGGCATTTTTTTGCCCATATCATCTGGCATTTTTCTGCATGTCAATGACAATATAGCAGGACGAAATGGTTAGATGATTTTTTTCTCCATGTAATAAACTAATTTTATTTCTATTTTCCTCCTGTGTTATACTTCCTCCGTCCCAAAATTCTTGTCTTAGATTTATCAAAATACGGATGTACCTAGTCACATTTTAATGTTACATACATTTGTATCTTGACAAATCTAAGACAAGAATTTTAGGACGGAGGTAGTATTATATACTTTGGATGCACACACAAAACATATTTTTATGGAGATTAAATTGAACTAATACATGAAAAGGAAATTGCAAATGCTTCAAAAGATTACGTATCACATTTATCCTCTACTAATCAATACTGCTAGACCATCATCTATATTGTTTAAATATATCACATGCTACCGTCTTCAAGTGGTTGCACCCACAAGACAGACTCCTGCGCCTTCACGTGTTGATGTTGAAGTGAGCATCATGTATGTCGCCTAAGAGAAGTTGAAAACTCTAATACGGTTAGGACAATCATTTCAACAATTTCATATGACCCAATATAATGACACACTCGCACCAACCCCAATTAGTTAGCCAATTCCCAGACTTATTGAGGCGCCCATTTTTAGTTAGCCAATGGTATACTGAAACCAACATGAGAAGTCTGCCGCAAAAAGTGAGAGGGCAGACATGAGAGAAAGATGAGCCAAATTGTCCTACCCATCACGATAACATCAATTTTTATGTCCTACCCATCACGATAACATCAATTTTTACTACCATTCAATCTACGCTTGGCTAAATTATATTTTTAAGATAACTAATCTACCTACATAAATAACAACTGGAAATCCGGTCGTATATAGGCCTTGTTTGTTTGGGCTACTGCTTCTGTTTTTACAGCTTTTATAATTTTGCCCAAAAGCCATAAAAGCTCCTAAATAGGCGTTTTAAAAGCCTTTATGACTTTTCATGAATCAATATAACAATATTTAGCTTCAAAAGCCACAAAAGCTCCAAAAGCACCTAATTAGGAGCTTTTATGGCTTTTCGGCCAAAGGGGAGAAGCTGCAAAAGCAGAAGTAAAAGCACAAACAAACAGGGGCTATCCTCAGTTGTATGAGAGCTCTGCGCCTCATCTTGTCACACATCTGAGCATAAGCGATACCTTAGTCGGTCGGGTAGCGTGAGCCCGTGCTAATGGTGTGTTTGGGAGAATTCCATATCCTTGGAGGTGTAGGGAAGAACAGGAGCAATGTCATATCTCCATCAGATCAAATCGACGATCTCCACCTCGTGGTTGGAGTTCAAACAATAACACCCCCTGCATTCGTCGGTATAAGTCTTATAAGTACTACCCAAACTTTAGCTATTTCAGTCGATTACCCTAGCCCACCAAAGAAAAACACGGTCCACCCAGCCTTATCTGGTAATGCCTCGATTTCATCCTCAAATTCTGTTATGATCCACCTCTAATTAGTTCTTCCACCTCCAACGTCGCCTTGCATCATCTCTCCTCTCATGCGAGCACCAGCAGAGCCGGCTGTCGCGCCACCATCATGGATGATGGGGCTAGAACAAGGGGCGGCAGAAGGGTGGATCTCTTAGATGAGATTGTGGTGGGAAGGTGGCTGAGCCATCCTAACTCGGTATGGTATACACCTTTTTGTGAAGAAAAAAGATAAACGTTGATTTCTGAAAAACAATGATAAAAGTTGTTTTGGTGCGTAATGTTGTTATGCTGAAGATAAGAGGAGAGGGCACCAACTGTAAGGAGAAGAGGGAGGCTACGAACCTAATAATAACGATTGCCCTACAAATAGTTATTAATAAAGAAAAGAACAAGTTGTTGCTGTGGTGTAGTGGTTATCACGTCAGTCTTACACACTGAAGGTCTCCAGTTCGATCCTGGGCAGCAACAGTTAGTTATTTGCTTTTTCTTCTTTGCCCTCATCATCTGTCATTTTTCTGAGTATAGCAGGATGCGATGTTTAAATGGTTTTTTTCTCAACATTACTCCTTCTATCCCAGTATATTGGGCGTATCTCCAAAACGATAATTTTTCATAATTAGAAGTAAGGCGCATGTCATTAATTAGCCTATTAATTGGGATGTTTTGGAAACCGTCTCCATCAATGCATGTGAGGAAGTCGTTCGTTTAGTGAACAGGAGTTACTAATGCGTCAGTTTTATGATTAATTAGGCGCTTCTACAGCTCGTCGGCTCGGTTTTATCTACCAATAGAAAAACATCTAGGTCCTAGAGTCCTGTGAGATACGCTCAATATACTGTGATGGAGGGAGTAATAAAGTTACTTAACAGTAAATAATTTGTATGTTTTTAAAACAAAGTCATTATTACGCCCACAAACACATTCATTAGGGCATCTTCAACGGTGACCCGTAAATTTTTCGTATACGGAAGGCCGCCATCCAACTATAGCTACATACATTTTAATAATAGTTCAAATCAACCGAACAAAATCTATGCAAACATGGCTCGACTTCATATAAACAGGGCCATATTTTATACAAATATGACGGATTCATTACATTTACATGAACAAAACGGTGCTTGTCTCGCTCTAGAGGTTTAATTAATACACCTAATCTATGATTACTGGTGCTTGTTCCCCGTATCCGATCATGAGCCCCGAGAACTGAAGCTTTGTCTTCTCCAGCTCCGCCTCCGTAACCTACTTCTCCGGAGCCCCGGGAAGTGAAGTTGTCCGCCTCCATGCCATCGCCAAGTAGTCAATTGACCGACGGTGTTGGGTCTGCCAAGCTTGGCTTCAATGGGAGGGGAGGAGTGATGTCCTTCTTAGGACCCGAGCGTCGGCGACCTACCGTGCTCTACTCTTCCACGTTGCCGGCGATGTCCTCCACCTTGTCGCCGGTCTCGCCAAACATCGCTTCCCCGCGTCGTCGCACTCCATCTAGGTGGCCGCCACCTGTGCCACCCATCGTTGTACCGCCAGCGGGTGAGGCGGATATCGCAGGCAGAGCAGTAGGACTAGAGCAGCGCCTCCTGCTCCGCCATGTCCGCGTCCGACACGACCACCCTGTTAGAGGCGAGCTACTCCTCCACCTGCACGTGCTCCTGGAGGAGGTGGTTGTTGTAGGTGGCGTCGACCAGCGCCTCACGGGACTGTTCTGCCCGCTCCCCTCGCACAATGTTCATGCACCAACGAGGATGGCGCGGAGGAGGAGGGTGGTGTAGGTCCGTTGTCGATAGCGTCCTCTATTGGGACATCGTCATCCTTCGGCTGCTTGTCGGCAGAAATGGTGGCCATCACCTTCTTCCGGTCCAACGTCACCCCATCCCAGAGAGCTTTGGCGAGGGAGGAATCCATTGTGAGAGTTGTGCGGAGAGGGACCGAAGGCGGATGACTGCGGCTATGGCCGGGGTAGCAGATTATATAGAAATGGTGGGCGACAGAGGCATGAATGGGTGGCGCCGGAGGAGACACCTTGACAACCGTGTGCCATCAATGTGGGCAGCAGACGAACGGATGGGTGGTCGTTATGTCGTTTCAATGCACAACATGCGGGCAGCATGGTCCAGACGCATGAGGGAGATTTACGGGTCGGTTTGAAGATGGCCTTGCAACCTACATCAAAAACCATCGTTTCTTCAAAAACCTACACATCCATCGTTCATCTCACGGCAACTACAGAAAAGAAAACATAGCAAAGACCAGAAAGATGTGTTATTGCAAAAAAAAAGAGATTAGAATATGCAAGTGTCAAAGTGGTCGAACCACTTTCTAGACCCTGCGCAAGCGGGAGCTACGTGCATCGGGGCACCCTTGTAGAATATCCAAGCGTCAGGGATCCTCGACCCATTCACTTCAACGTGATTCTCCATCTCTTCGACGCCATCTTGACAGGGTGTTCTCAGGCAATGAAGCTCTCCGGTTTGATCTTGGGCAACAACATTATTTTCCATCTTTCATCTTGAACCGCGGGGGGGGGGGGGGGGGGGGGGGGGGTGTGTGTTCTCGGGCAATGAAGCTCTCGAGTTTGATCCTGGACAACAATATATTTTCCATCTGTCATCTTGGCGGGGTTCTCGGGCAATGAAGCTCTCTTCAGAGTAAATAATTTGTGTGTTTCTAAAGCAAAGGCATTATTATGCCCACAAGTTCATTCATAACAACCTAGAGCAAAAACCATTATTTCTTCAAAAACCTACACAGCCACCGTTCATCTCACGGCAACTACAGAAAAAACCATCATGTTCGTCAGGAAGACAGAGCAAAGAACAGAAAGATATGTTCTCGCAGAAAACAGAGATCAGAATATGCAAGCGTCAAGTCCCTTTCCTAGACCCTACGTAAGTGGGAGGTTGTCCTTTTAGAATATGCAAGCATCAGGCATCCTCGGCCCATTAACTTCAGCGTGATTCTCTCTCTCTCTCTCTTCGGTGCCATGGGGTTCTCGAGCAATGAAGCTCTCCAATTTTACCCTGGGCAACAACATTACTCCCTCCGTTTTAAAATATAAGACCTTTCAGAGATTCCACTAGAAGACTACATACGGAGCAAAATGAGTGAATCTATAATCTAAAATATGTCTATGTACATCCGTATGTAGTTCATACTGCAATTTCTAAAAGGTCTTATATTTAGGAACGGAGGGAGTATTTTCCAGTATCTTTTCCAAGTCTACACATGGGCTCATCTGCTCCCCGGTGACACAAAATTCAAAACAAATACTAAAAACTCAAAAATTTATGAAATATGTTTTTGGGCGTGATGTCCGTGCAAAATTTCATTCTATTTGGACATGTGAGGAGCGAGTGACAAAAAAGAAAAAAACCAGTCCAAAATAGTGCATGAACAGTAACCTTTCTCACAGAGTCCGAGTTTTGTCTTTTTTGTTGCGCGCTCCTCGAATGTCCAAACTCCATCAATTTTTGCACGGACATCACGCACGTGAGCATCTTACTTGTAAAAAAATCAGGGATTTTTTTTTTCTATTTTTTTTAATTTTACCCGGGCTCATCTGAGCCCGGGAGCAGAAACACCGCTCTCCCCTTTATATTACCTCCACCCTAAAATGTGTGTCTTAGATTTATCTATATATGAATATATGTAACATTAAAACATGTCTAGATACATTCATATTTAGACATATCTAAAACAAGATTTTTTTGAAACAGAGGGATTATATAAAACAATAACTTATAGACAAACTGATACACACCGTAACACATCACCAAACCCACACTCACCCAAGACCAGATACATAAGTGTCAAACACACCGTAACACATCACCAAACCCACACTCACCCAAGACCAGATACATAAGTGTCAAATGGCTACAACAAAACACACTGAACGATTTGAAGTAGATTAGAAAATACCATAAGCATCATTATGGAGCCTTCAGAGCCCTTCAGGTGAAGATACCACAATGAGGTGAAGTTGAGAATCGATGAAACCGTGAGCTTCAAGACGGTGCCTTTAGAAAGGACACGACACCGCAACGCTGCTATGATTAGATTTTCATCCGGAGCATGACGAAGCCTTTAGGAAGATGACGATGACCAAAGGCGCCACCTTCGTTGGTCTTGCCAGAGCCAAATAGGGTTTTCACCCCAACAAGCTATTATCTCGTTAGTCGGTGCAGGGGTTGCGACGAGCACAATGATGAGATGGTGCCTTGGTGGGTGCGGCGAACGACGCAAAAGAAGGATAAGAGGAAGACTCGTTGTGAGATGAAGCGGTGGAAAGAGGACAAGGTGAGGTAGTGATCAAATAGGTTGGGCCAATTAGATGGTTGGCGTGCGACCGACGTCTAGCATCGTCCATTTAAAGTTAATCTAGAAGTCGATATCATTAAAGTTAAAGAAAACAATGATACTCCCCCTGTCACGGTTTAGAAGACACGGTTAAATTTATGTGCATTTCCATAATAGACAAGGTTTAGGGCACATTGCATTTACTCCTAGCAGTCAATTAGTACTCTGTTGTACTACTTTTATATGTATGCATAGTGTGAATGCTATTTTTCAGCCTATCTCACAGCCAATCAATAACCACCTAGGTTCTAGAGAATTTTCAAATACGCCTTCTAAACTGTGAGGGAGGGAGTAATATATTGGATGGATCAAAAATCTTTTTATTGATTTAAATATTTCTTGCCATTACAAGGAATTTTGCCAAATCCGAAATCCTGGAGACGATGATACAAGTCACATGTTTCGCCAATTCTGTGGCGCTTCAGTCTGCTCCTCTCATCACAGGGCAACCTGAAGCCGATGCAGAAGCAGCCGGCGCAGTCAAGAAGCTCGCGAGGAAGTTGCCACGCTCGTAGAAGAACTCTGCCTTCTCCACCTTGATGTCCTCATCAACCTATATAGATATCATGCATCACAGTGTTGCAGGCCACTTAAACCTTTGAATAGCAGCAACGAACGATGGACATAACACCATGAATTACTTGCTGTCAATCAATCAAATAAACTCACGTGGAAGACGCAGACGCCGAAGAACTCGACGCGCCCACCGTGCGGAGGGTGGCCCTTGAAGGGACCCTCCATGTAACCCCAGTGCCGGAACTTGAAGGCGATCCTGGGAGCTGGCGGGCCGCTGTAGACGTCCAGCACCTCGATGGCGAAGCCCCGGGGGAACGCCGTGAGGAACGTGGACGTCGCCGACTCGACCGACTCCGCCTCCGGGTCGTAGATGCGGTGCTCCGGCGGCAGCGTGGTCGCCAGGAACGCGTTGTAGCCGCCCATGGCCATCACCTCCTCCCGCGTCAGTGGCTTCAGCCCTGCAACAAAGCTTCGTTTCATTTCGTTTTTGTATGATGTGTTGAGGCGTTGAATTTTTTGCACGTACCGTTGGTGGAGGCGGAGTAGTTCTTGAGGTTGACGCTCTTCTGGTCCTCGGGGCGCACCTTGTGGACCATCTCCATCTCCCAGGTCTTGAGCAACCGCTGCACCTTCTCTTCCACAGATCCCTCCGCCCATTCCTGGTGCACCCAAGCCATGCATGCATGTGAACAAATCGAAGTTCCAAGATGAAGAACTTTACTCTGCTACTAGCTAACAATCTGCAAACACCACCCAAGGAATCATTTGATCATGGACAGACATTTCATGTGGACAGCAGGTTTAGTATACGTACCTTGGTCCGCTCTTCCTCGAAGAGCTTGTTCACCAGGTCGTAGTTGGGAGGGGCTCCATGCCTCCACACCGTCTTCTTCTCGCCGTCGCCGTGGAGGAACGACCGGTACTTGTCTCCACCTCCTTCAGCAGAGGCCATGGCTAGCAGCCTTCGATCGACTCGGTCGGTTCAACCAATACTACTGTACTGTGGTTGATTCCCTACTTGTAGGAAAAAAACAGATATATATAGAGAGAACAAGATCAACCACATCATCGCACACGTCACTCGCATGGAAAAAAGGACGACTAGTAGTATATGATGCCAACAAACCCAATCCATGATCCGTATCTGCAGTAGTGAGGGGCGTCCACTCATACTATGCCACCCGTCACCATTGCAGTGCAGTTTTGTTTTTTATATTGGAAAAATGCGCAGATGCACAACCATACAAGCAGGCGTTTTGTTTCTGTCGCTAGTCGCTAGTAGAGTTTGGAATAATCTGACCATGGCATGGCCGGTTCGGATCTTTGCAGGTTGCCACCATGTTGGTCACTGCCACTCTGCCAGAGACTAGTCACGGCAGATGGTGCTAACGTGAGGCCATGTGAAGTTGTGAACTGGCCTATTCATCTTTACTTATGAAAACTACTCCTTCCGTTCTCGAAAGGAGGGCATACAAGTTTTGACTTAAAAGGTGCAAACTTTGATCGAGTTTGTAAGAAAAGCTACTAGTAACTATAATACCAAATTAGTATTGTCAAATCCATAATAAAATAGTTTTATGCTATATCTATTTAGTATCGTAGTTGTTCGTAGATTTTCCTATAAATTCAATCAAACTTTGCTCCGTTTGACTTTAGAATTCAAACATTAGACACATATGGCCTCGGGATAGGACAAAAGGAATCGATCAAATCCTCCAGAGTTTCACTTCGTGTTATCTTGACATGGCAGATGCTGCAGAAGAATGCAAATTTTTCACAAGTGATATGCCTTCCTTTTTTTGTGGGGTTATATGCCTTCCGTTCCAGAACGGAGGGAGTAGGACAGTGGCATGCGCCAAGTCGATCTGTCATGTGAGTCTTGCACTACCAAAATAAAGAATTTCGTTTGTATATAAGATGGTTATAACAGATATAATTTTCCTTCAAATAAAGATATGATCACATCTGAATATACAACATCTCTACTGAAAAAACAATACATGAAGCCACTATATATTTATGTTCGTTACGAACTAAATTTTTGTAGCAAAAGTAAATCATTTGCTTGAGTTTTAAAATCATAGCCATTTGCGGGAAACATTGATTTGAAATAAATTAAGATGGAAAGAAAAAACGATATGTTGCAGGAAATTTCTAAGTGCATTTGTTTGGAAGATCTATAGATTTGTTTTTGTTAATACGAGTAAACATTATGGGAAAATATTTGAATCTAATTCTGAGTCCATATTGTCAAAATGCGATCAACACGGGACCAGTGGCGGAGCTACCGACAGTAGGTTGGGCGGGCCAGATTTTGCTAAGCTAAGAGAAAGCTTGCAAACTTTATTTTGTTAGAAACAACTTTACCCTAAGAGGCTAAGACCTACTGATATAACCATAGACACTACTTAGTCCTCCTTGTACATAGGATCTAGGACCGGCTCCAAGGCATGCGTGCCACTTATCTTGGAAGCCACTCCACCTCTCTCATATATATATGTAACACTTATGTACATTGTGATCAAGGGAAGCAAACCATTCTCTATCTTGATATCAGACTCCCAGGTTCTCTCATGACCACCGATCTCCCCTCCGCGCCGGCCACCGGCTCCGGCCACAGCTCCTCCTCCTCGACGACCATCGTCGACACCGCAGCGGCCCCAAGCCCTGCCGCCATCGCCGCCTCCTCTCCTTTCGTCCAAGGCACCCCCTCTGCCCCCTCTTCCTTCGCCCCTCTCTTCTCCACTACCACCGCGCCGACCTCCACCGCGCCACCTCCACCACCCGATGTTCTTCAGCCCCGCCAAACCATTCTCTATCTATAAGTTGGGCGGGCCATGTCACAGTTTTGCCTGTGCATAGCTCCGCTACTTCACGGGACGGAAGTCCAACTTGTGGGATTTCTACCAATTTTTGAACTATTCATGTGAGCTAACAGAAACTTTTAATGGTTCATTAGAATTGAAGAGATATATCATACAGATGTTGTGAACTTTCTAACAACACTCACTGGTATGTTTCTCACCACATGCCTAGTAGCAGTGAATATTTGTTTGTGAATACAACAAAACATTAGAGCATCATAGAACGTATTTTAGGAAATAAAGAAGACAACAAATAGTTGCGCCGTCTTTCAGTTTGCTGAATATTTACAAGTGAGTCAGATAGCATTGGAAAGCATAGTCGTCTGTTATTTTATTTTTCAAAGATTATGTGAAGCAGGAGCACATGCATTGCTAAAATTAATTGATATAGCTTTTGGCAATTGCTATATGTACCAATAATTTTATCTCTCCACAAATAAAATCAAACCATTCTTAGATTATCAAACAAATTTGAGACATTTAAATTTAAGCACGCCAGGAACAAACACATTTTATAAAATTGAGAGTTTACATTAAGAGTGAATTCCGTCTTTTACCTTGTAGTTGTACATTTGTGACACATATTATCCCATTTAGTGGAACTTTTATTGAAATATCAGATTTTGGTGACTTTTAACACGGTAATTCCTCAGATTTACATTTTTCTTGTTTATGTTAGATAGGATTGACCTGTTGCGTTAATGATTCGTAGAAAAATCTGTAAAAATCAAAGGACATCGTTGTTGACGATCATGTCCAGACTTCTCTTGTCCAGTTGTTCAATTCCTCAACATCGTCCATATATTTTTGAACCCCAGGCGTCACCTCACACCTTGTCTGATGGACATGCATCAGAAAACGGGTGTCCAAAGCTTCCAAAAGGGATATTATAGACGAATTTTCACTTGATGGGGTAATTAGTGTCACAAATGTACAACTACAGGGTAAAAAGCGAAATTCACTCTTACATTAACCATCTTTATATATTTTAGTTCTATCGTGATATTTAAGTTGATACGTCGGTGTTCTGGTCCGGCAATTCTATTAGTATTAGGGATTAGTTGTTTGCCAGGGTGCTTAGCACGGTTGATGTTCAACATTGGGAGGCTTTCTACAATCATTGCATGGATTGACAATTAAGATATTTTGTGTCAGCCATGGTGTTGCTTTGATAGGGGATTGGCTATGTGCCGCCTGTTGCCACGGCTAGCCTGCAGGGAGCACGATCTGGGACGGCCTAGTAACGACTTGCCGCATCATGCCGATGTCACGATGAGATCATGCGTTTTTTTATTTCTGTTCGTTCACATTTTTATTTTTATTTTTTACTTTTGTTATATTTAAAATAGTTCATATATTTTACAAAAGCACTTTACGTCAAATTTTGAAAAATGTTACTCTTGTATTGGAAAGATGTAAAACATGTATAATGTGAATAAAAAAGTATGAATGGTGATCGTCTGTGCGAAAAAATGTTATTCAAGTGTATGCAAAATGTTTGTGACAATCAAAAAATGCAACACATTTTAATAAATGCACGTGACATTTAATTGTTTTTGTTCATACAATGTAAGAAAATGTTTTTGTAACTGAAATAAAATTATCTTTCATTCAAAAAATTGTATTCGCATCTAAGAAAATCTTCACAAGTTTCAAAATGTGTTCATGACATTTCAAAAAAAAAAATTTGTAGAACGTACATTTTTATTGCAAAGTTCATTTTTTTTATCATGCAAGAATTGATTCAAATTGTATTCGAAAAATACTTAATACATATTTTTAAAAAGTATTGAAAACATATACATACATTTTACATGCATACAAAAAATATACAATGTATATGAAAAAAGTAAACAAGTGTTGAAAAAACAAAAATAACGAGAAAGAAACACGAAGAAAAGCAAAGAAACCAAAAACAAACCCAAAAAAACCAAAGGAAGAAACAATGAAACCAAATATATAAAGAATAAAAGGTAAAAACGAAGAAAACCACTGAAGAAATAAAAAAACAAAAACATAACAAGAGATGAGAAAACTGGCGAAAGAGAAATCCGAAGAAAAAAACACCAAAATAAAAACAAAAGACACCAAGAAACCTGACATAATAACCGATCGAACGCAGCGACCGGACACGTAGGAGCGAAGGCATCGAACGATACAGCTAATGGGCGGGCTCGTAATCTTCTGCGTGTTAGGCAATTCCTATTAGGAATCGGTATGGGCAAGACCTAGCCCTGACAGTTTTATAGGGTAAGTAGATAAATAATGATTATATTTTTTGTATGGTAAATATATAATAGCTTTTTTTTTTTGTTATCCTCGTTTTTTTTACGTACTGGTTTTACCCTCGGCTCAATTTAGGCTAATGGGCCATTGTGCTCAGTCCAGTCCAATTACACAGATACCGGGAAACCAAGGCAGAGGATCTGCAACCGTCCAAAATTCGGGTCGACTGTCAAATCAAGCCGCTGCTATTTCCACTAAGAATTAAATGCAGTCATGGTAGATCTATGCTCCAAAGCAGCGATACTTTAGAAATTTGTGTATCGTCGTTCAGTACTTCGCCGATATTCCGATACTTCAAATACGCCTTCGATACAGGTATTTCCGAAGTATCGTTATTTTCAATTTAAAAGAAATGGCGATACGCATATCCTCAAAGTATCGCCGTTGTATATTGCCTATGCCTTGATGTATCGTTGATCTGTTTATATAGGTAGTGCACGTGGACTGTACTAATGTAGTAGTTGGATAAAAGTGCTTGTTAAGGATGTTGCTTGTGCAATTCATTATTTGACCCACTCGTGCAATCCAAAGTTGCTCTTTATATATATTTGTCATTTGACAATCTCAAGTTTTTAATTTAAAAGGATTTATTAATTTTATATTGTCATGTTAATAGAAATTACAATCTAAATTGTACTGTGACAATATATGACCGATTGGCCGTATTATTCATTAATGATAGTGAGATTTTAAAATGAAAAACAATAAGGTATGAAAGTAATTAGGCAACCAGTGGGTCGGTATTTTGTTATCATCTCATACATTTATTATGTTAGTTTTTATTGCATGTTATTATATTATTATTTATATATGCTTGCCGTATCGTAGAATTGCTGTTTTTAGAAATTGCCGTATCCCGTATCGTCGTATCAGTGTCGCCGTATCGGTGCTTCGTAGGATCTATGGTGAGGGTTGCACTAGACAATCCATGCAAAGTTTATCCGGTCAAGGTTCAAGCCTGCTTTAGTTGACTGTCTTGACTCCAAGCTACGAAAAGATGGTCGTTTCAGCGTAGCCACCCGCTACTGTACAAGGCAGTCCGCTTCAGGACAAGGGCTACATATAAGGATCTCAATGGAAGCAAAGGCCTCACCCAGCGTTCCTGATCAGGATTCAGAACCAACCACCTCAAGAGTCAAGAGTGTGTACAGAGCACAGACATGGCTACCTCCAGACTCCACATCGCCTGCGCTCTCCTCCTCATTGGTAGGCAAACCGATCCAACTCTTGTTTGAATGGCAGTCTTTCAGAGCTTCGAAACGAAATTTGTTATAGAATTTTTAAGTATATGTGTGTATGTGGTCTGTGTATTCATATATATATATATTCAGGTGTTGTGCTTCTGGGGCAAAACCAAGAGGGCATGGAAGCCGTGGCTTGCCCTCAGTACTGCCTGGAAGTCGACTACGTGACCTGCCCCTCCTCCGAGCAACAGAAGCTCCCGGCGAGGTGCAACTGCTGCATGGCTCCCAAAGGCTGCACGCTTCATCTCTCCGATGGAATCAGCCAAACCTGCTCTTAATCCTGTTCAGAGTTCTGGGCCTGAGATGTAACTCCATATATGGTGTGGTGCTAGACAATGCATGCTTGATAATCTGACAAAGCTATGAGCTTTGCCGATAAAGCCTGTCATATACTACTATGATAGTACTCCCTTCGTTTCTAAATATAAGTCTTTTAATAGATTTTTAATAGGTGACTACATACAAAGCAAAATGAGTGAATATACACTCTAAAGTATGTCTACATACATCCGTATATAGTCCTCTAGTAGAATCTCTAGAAAGACTTATATTTAGAAACGAAAAAAGTATATATTATCGATGAGTACGCGCATATACCGATATTCCCTTGGGGCAGCTTTAAAGATCCCTGAATGTTGTTTTGGTAGGTAAGGTTTTCTTGCTGAGATAACCAGAGGAGGGTACCAACGGAAAGGAGAAGAGAGGCTAAGGACGTAATGATAATGACATCCCTACAATAAATGTGTTAATTAGAATTGAAAGCATCAGCTGCTGTGGTGTAGTGGTTATCACGTCAGTCTTACACACTGAAGGTCTCCAGTTCGATCCTGGGCAGCAGCAATTTTTCTTTTTTTTCTCTCTTTTTTTTTCCTCTTTTGTGGCGCCAGTCATCTGCCACTTTTGTGCGTGTCAATGATAATAGAGATCAGGACGAGATGATTAAATGAATTTTTTTTCTCAACATTAACAATGTAACTAGACAGAAAATAATTTGTGTGTTTTTTGAACAAAGTCATTATTACGTCCACAAATTCATTCATTAGGGCATCTTAAACGGTGATCGGCAAATTTTTGGATGCGGGAGGCTGCCATTCAACTATAGACACATACATTTTAACAACAATTTAAATTAATCGGATAAAATTCGGAAAAACACGGTCCGATTTCATATAAACACGACCGGATTTCATACAAATATGACGCATTTCATTACATTTACATCAACAAAGCGGTGCTTGTTTAGAGGTTTAATTAATACACCTAATTATAATCACCGGTGCTTGTTCCTCGTATCTGACCATGAGCCCCGAGAACTGAAGCTTTCTCTTCTCCAGCTCCGCCACTGGAACCTACTATTGTCCGCCTCCACGCCGCCGCCAAGCAGTTAATTGGTTGACGATGTCGAGGCCGCCAAGCAGTTAATTGGTTGACGATGTCCAGGCCGCCAAGCTTGCCTTCAACGGGAGGGGAGGAGGGGTGTCCTTCTTAGGACCCGAGCGCCGGTGACCTACCGTGCTCTACTCTTCCTCGTTGCCGGCGACGTCCTCCACCTCGTCGCCCGCGTCATCGCACTCCTTGTAGGTGGCCGCCACCTACGCCACCCATCGGTGTACCGCGAGCTGGTGAGGCAGCAGCAAATCCCTTTTTTTCATTTCTTTGTGGCTCCAGTTATTTGCCATTTTTTGCATGTCAATGATAATATAGCAGCACGAAATGATTACCAGACCCCCCCCTCCTCCAGTAAATAATTTGTGTACTTTTTAAATGAAAGGCATTACGCCCACAAGATCATCTATTACAACAACAACAACAACCAAGCCTTTCAGTCCCAAACAAGTTGGGGTAGGCTAGAGTTTAAACCCATAAGATCTCGAAGCCAAGTCATGGCTCTCGAACGTGGATAACTAACTTCCACGCATCCCTGTCCATGGCTAAGTCTTTGTCGATATTCCAAACCTTCAGGTCTCTCTTAACGGACTCCTCCCATGTCAAGTTTGGTCTCCCATGACCCCTCTTAACATTCTCAGCACGCTTTATCCGTCCGCTATGTACCGGCGCTTCCGGTGGCCTCCGTTGAATATGTCCAAACCATTTGAGACGATGTTGGAACAGCTTCTCTTCAATCGGTGCTACCCCAAGTCTCTCTCGTATATCGTCATTCCGTACCCGATCCTTCCTTGTGTGGCCACATATCCATCTCAACATGCGCATCTCTGCTACACCTAACTGTTGGATATGTCGTCTCATGGTTGGCCAACACTCCGCGTCATACAACATCGCAGGTCGGATAGATGTCCTATAAAACCTGCCTTTTAGCTTTTGTGGCACTCTCTTGTCACAGAGTACGCCAGAAGCTTGGCGCCACTTTATCCACCCAGCCTTGATTCGGTGGCCCACGTATTCATCGATATCGCCATCCTTCTGCAACATGGACCCCAAATATCAAAACGTGTCTCTCTCCGGTACCACCTGCCCACCAAGGCTAACCTCTCCATCCTCGTGCCTAGTAGCACTAAAACTGCACCTCATGTATTCAGTTTTAGTTCTACTAAGCCTAAAACCTTTCGATTCTAGAGTCCGCCTCCATAACTCTAACTTTCTATTAACCCCCGTTCGGCTATCATCGAATAGCACCACATCATTCGCAAAGAGCATACACCATGGGATATCTCCTTGTATATCCCTTGTGACCTCATCCATCACCAAATCAAAGAGATAAGGGCTCAAAGCTGACCCTTGGTGTAGCCCTATTCTAATCGGAAAGTCATCGGTGTCGCCATCACTTGTTCGAACACTTGTCACAACATTCTCATACATATCCTTGATGAGGGTAATGTACTTTATTGGGACTTTGTGTTTCTCCAAGGCCCACCACATGACATTTCGAGGTATCTTATCATAGGCCTTCTCCAAATCAATGAACACCATATGAAGGTCCTTCTTTTGCTCCCTGTATCTCTCCATCAGTTGTCGTACCAAGAAGATGGCTTCCATGGTAGACCTCCCAGGCATGAAACCAAATTGGTTTTTGGTCACGCTTGTCAACCTTCTTAAGCGGTGTCCAATGACTCTCTCCCATAGCTTCATAGTATGGCTCATCAGCTTGATTCCGCGGTAATTAGTACAACTTTGAACATCCCCCTTGTTCTTAAAGATAGGTACTAAAATACTCCGCCTCCATTCTTCGGGCATCTTGTTTGACCGAAAAAATGAGGTTGAAAAGCTTAGTTAGCCATACTATCGCTATGTCTCCAAGGCCTCTCCACATCTCGATGGGGATACCATCAGGACCCATCGCCTTGCCTACTTTCATCCTTTTTAACGCCTCCTTAACCTCACACTCCTGGATACGTTGCACAAAGCACATGCTGGTATCATCAAAGGAGTCGTCTAGCTCAATGGTAGAGCTGTCAAGCTCTCCATTGTAAAGGTTGTCAAAGTACTCCCGCCATCTACGCTTGATCGCCTCATCCTTCACAAGAAGCTGATCATCTCCGTCCTTGATGCATTTGACTTCGCCGACATCCCTCGTCTTCCTCTCCCTAATCTTGGCCATCTTATAGATGTCCCTTTCGCCTTCCTTAGTGCTTAAATGTTGGTAGAGGTCCTCATACGCCCGACCTCTCGCTTCACTCACCGCCCGCTTTGCAGCCTTCTTCGCCACCTTATACTTCTCCATGTTAGCTGCACTCCTGTCCAGATATAGGCATCTAAAACAGTCCTTCTTCTCCCTAATAACCTTCTGGACCTAATCGTTCCACCACCAGGTGTCCTTAGCTTCCCTTCTACTTCCCTTGATCACCCCAAACTCCTCTACAACGACCTTCCACAAGAAGGTCGCCATACTCGTCCACATCAAGTTAGCATTGCCTCCTTCCTCCCAAGGGCCCTCCTTAATGACCCTCTCCCTGAAAGCCTGGGATGCCTCCCCCTTGAGCTTTCACCACTTCGTTCTAGTGACTTTGGCGCGCTTATCCCGTTGGACACGAATCCTAAAGCGAAAGTCAGCAACCACAAGCTTATGTTGAGGGTCAACACTCTCTCCAGGTATCGCTTTACAATCAATGGAAGCGCGTCTGTCTTCTCTTCTAGAGAGGACAAAATGTCGTGTTCTTCATGGAGAAAATAAAGCCCAACGGCACGGCAACACCAGTTGCACAACAGAGCCACCATTCTTCCGACGACAACTAGAGCAATAACCATCATGTTCGTTAGGACAGCATGACAAATATCAGAAGATGTGTTTTCTCAAAATAAATATATTTTTTGTATCTAAATAATTGTTCTTGGATACGCGAGCTTTACGGCTAGCCTGGGTAGCTTCAGTATGATCCCTTGTCTCTTTGGCGCAATCTTGACCGGGGAATCTCGGGTATTCTTATTTCCATCCATTGCGTTCGTACCTGCATGACCAGTACTGAGGGTCGCGCTTACGCTAGCCATGGAATGAATGGAAGGAGCCTAAAAAGTTTAGGGTTGGGTTGGGAAACCCGTGTATCACTCAAGACCTTGAGTTCTTTTATGCTTCCACCACCATCATCTTACGGAATGGGGCTAAAACACCTTTCTGGGACTCCCCATGGTTGCTTGGCCCCAAGCCTAGAGATATTGCTCCTCTGATTCATGAAGCCTCCACTAGAAAGAACTGGAAAGTTTCGGAGTCGCTTCGCAGGAATGCATGGATGACAAATATGAAACCCCAAACCATCGTCTTCGAGGCCCATGTCCGAGAACTTTTCTCCTTATGGATGCTTGTGAACGACTTTCCTCTTAATGACCAAGCCGAAGTTGACATTGTTTGGAAGCATGTCGACACGGCCGCAACCGCATACAGGGCTCAATTTCTTGGCTTGACGCTCTTCCACATGGACTGTGGGCGAACGTCGCATGGGAAACAAAAAAAATTCCTACACACACGCAATACCTAACATGGTGATGTTCATCTACGAGAGGAGATTTCCGATCTACGTACCCTTGTAGATGGCTCAGCAGAAGCGTTAAGAAACGCGGTTGATGTAGTGGAACGTCCTCACGTCCCTCGATCCGCCCCGCGAACCATCCCACGAACCGTCCCGTGATCCGTCCCACGATCCGCTCCGATCTAGTGCCGAACAGACGGCACCTCCGCGTTCAGCACACGTACAGCTCGACGATGATCTCAGCCTTCTTGATCCAGTAAGAGAGACGGAGAAGTAGATGAGTTCTACGGCAGCGCGACAGTGCTCCGGAGGTTGGTGGTGATCTAATCTCAGCAGGGCTCCGCCCGAGCTCCGCAGAAACGCGATCTACAGGAAAAACCGTGGAGGTATGTGGTCGGGCTGCCGTGGCAAAGTTGTCTCAAATCAGCCCTAATACCTCAGTATATATAGGAGGGAGGGGGAGGGACCTGCCTTGAGGATCAAGAGAGCCCCAAGGGGTCGGCCGAAGCAAGGGGGGAAGTCATCCCCTTCCAATCCTAGTCCAACTAGGATTGGAAGGTGGAGTCCTTCTCCACTTTCCCACTTCCCCTTTTTTTCTTTTCTCTTTGATTTCTTTCTCTCCTGCGCATAGGGCCTCTGCTGGGTGGCACCCCTAAGGCCTATGGGCTTCCCCCGGGTGGGCTGCCCCCCTCCCTCGGTGAACATCCGGAACCCATTCGCCACTCCCGGTACATTCCCGGTAATGCCGAAAACTTTCCGGTAATCAAATGAGGTCATCATATGTATCAATCTTCGTCTCCGGGCCATTCCGGAAACCCTCGTGACATCCATGATCTCATCCGGGACTCCGAACAACATTCGGTAACCAACCATATTGTTGGGGAACGTCGCATGGGAAACAAAAATTTTCCTACGCGCACGAAGACCTATCATGGTGATGTCCATCTACGAGAGGGGATGAGTGATCTACGTACCCTTGTAGATCGTACAGCAGAAGCGTTAGAGAACGCGGTTGATGTAGTGGAACGTCCTCACGTCCCTCGATCCGCCCCGCGAACAATCCCGCGATCAGTCCCACGATCTAGTACCGAACGGACGGCACATCACACGTACAACTCGACGATGATCTCGGCCTTCTTGATCCAGCAAGAGAGACGGAGAGGTAGAAGAGTTCTCCAGCAGCGTGACGGCGCTCCGGAGGTTGGTGATGATCTTGTCTCAGCAGGGCTCCGCCCGAGCTCCGCAGAAACACGATCTAGAGGGAAAACTATGGAGGTATGTGGTCGGGCAGCCGTGAGAAAGTCGTCTCAAATCTGCCCTAAAAGCCCCATATATATAGGAGGAGGGAGGGGGACCTTGCCTTGGGGTCCAAGGGATCCCCAAGGGGTCGGCCGAGCCAGGGGGGGAGGACTCTCCCCCCCCAAACCGAGTCCTACTTGGTTTGGTGGGAGGGAGTCCTTCCCCCTTCCCACTTCCTTTTTTTTTCCTTCCTTTGATTTTTTCTCTCTTGGCGCATAGGGGATTGGTGGGCTGTCCCACCAGCCCACTAAGGGCTGGTGTGACCCCCCAAATGCCTATGGGCTTCCCCAGAGTGGGTTGCCCCCCTCCGGTGAACTCCCGGAACCCATTCGTCATTCCCGGTACATTCCCGGTAACTCCGAAAACCTTCCGGTAATCAAATGAGGTCATCCTATATATCAATCTTCGTTTCCGGACTATTCCGGAAACCCTCGTGACGTCCGTGATCTCATCCGGGACTCCGAACAACATTCGGTAACCAACCATACAACTCAAATACGCATAAAACAACGTCGAACCTTAAGTGTGCAGACCATGCGGGTTCGAGAACTATGTAGACATGACCCGAGAGACTCCTCGGTCAATATCCAATAGCGGGACCTGGATGCCCATATTGGATCCTACATATTCTACGAAGATCTTATCGCTTGAACCTCAGTGCCAAGGATTCGCATAATCCCGTATGTCATTCCCTTTGTCCTTCGGTATGTTACTTGCCCGAGATTCGATCGTCAGTATCTGCATACCTATTTCAATCTCGTTTTACCGGCAAGTCTCTTTACTCGTTCCGTAATACAAGATCCCGCAACTTACACTAAGTTACATTGCTTGCAAGGCTTGTGTGTGATGTTGTATTACCGAGTGGGCCCCGAGATACCTCTCCGTCACACGGAGTGACAAATCCCAGTCTTGATCCATACTAACTCAACTAACACCTTCGGAGATACCTGTAGAGCATCTTTATAGTCACCCAGTTACGTTGCGACGTTTGATACACACAAAGCATTCCTCCGGTGTCAGTGAGTTATATGATCTCATGGTCATAGGAATAAATACTTGACACGCAGAAAACAGTAGCAACAAAATGACACGATCAACATGCTACGTCTATTAGTTTGGGTCTAGTCCATCACGTGATTCTCCTAATGACGTGATCCAGTTATCAAGCAACAACACCTTGTTCATAATCAGAAGACACTGATTATCATCGATCAACTGGCTAGCCAACTAGAGGCATGCTAGGGACGGTGTTTTGTCTATGTATCCACACATGTAAATGAGTCTTCATTCAATACAATTATAGCATGGATAATAAACTATTATCTTGACACAGGAATTATAATAATAACTATACATTTATTATTGCCTCTAGGGCATAATTCCAACAGTCTCCCACTTGCACTAGAGTCAATAATCTAGCCCTCACATCACCATGTGAATTACATTGTAATAAATCTAACACCCATACAGTTCTGGTGTCGATCATGTTTTGGCCGTGGAAGAGGTTTAGTCAGCGGGTCTGCTACATTCAGATCCGTGTGCACTTTGCATATATTTACGTCCTCCTCCTCGACGTAGTCGCGGATGAGGTTCAAGCGTCGTTTGATGTGTCTGGTCTTCTTGTGAAACCTTGGTTCCTTTGCTAAGGCAATGGCACCAGTGTTGTCACAGAATAAGGTTATTGGATCCAGTGCACTTGGCACTACTCCAAGATCCGTCATGAACTACTTCATCCAGACACCCTCCTTAGCCGCCTCCGAGGCAGCCATGTACTCCGCTTCACATGTAGAATCTGCTACGACGCTTTGCTTGGAACTGCACCAGCTTACTGCACCCCCATTAAGAATAAATACGTATCCGGTTTGCGACTTAGAGTCGTCCGGATCTGTGTCAAAGCTTGCATCGACATAACCTTTTACGGCGAGCTCTTCGTCACCTCCATACACGAGAAACATCTCCTTAGTCCTTTTCAGGTACTTCAGGATATTCTTGACCGCCGTCCAGTGATCCACTCCTGGATTACTCTGGAACCTACCTGCCATACTTATGGCCAGGCTAACATCCGGTCTAGTGCACAGCATTGCATACATGATAGAGCCTATGGCTGAAGCATAGGGGACGGAGCACATATGCTCTCTATCTTCATCAGTTGCTGGGCACTGAGTCTTACTCAATCTCGTACCTTGTAACACCGGCAAGAACCCTTTCTTGGACTGTTCCATTTTGAACCTCTTCAAAACTTTATCAAGGTATGTGCTTTGTGAAAGTCCTATCAGGCGTTTTGATCTATCCCTATAGATCTTAATGCTTAGAATGTAAGCAGCTTCTCCTAGGTCCTTCATAGAGAAACTTTTATTCAAGTAACCTTTTATGCTCTCCAAAAGCTCTACGTTGTTTCCAATCAGTAATATGTCATCCACATATAATATTAGAAACACCACAGAGCTCCCACTCACTTTCTTGTAAATACAAGATTCTCCAACCACTTGTATAAACCCAAATGCTTTGATCACCTCATCAAAGCGCTTGTTCCAACTCCGAGATGCTTGCACTAGTCCATAAATGGATCGCTGGAGCTTGCACACCTTGTCAGCATTTTTAGGATCGACAAAACCTTCGGGTTGCATCATATACAACTCTTCCTTAAGGAAACCGTTAAGGAACGCCGTTTTGACATCCATCTGCCAGATTTCATAATCGAAAAATGCAGCTATTGCTAACATGATTCTGACGGACTTAAGCATCGCTACGGGAGAGAAAGTCTCATCGTAGTCAATTCCTGGAACTTGTGAAAAACCCTTTGCCACAAGTTGAGCTTTATAAACGGTCACATTACCGTCAGCGTCCGTCTTCTTCTTAAAGATCCATTTGTTCTGAACAGCCTTGCGGCCCTCAGGCAGCATCTCCAAAGTCCTCACTTTGTTCTCATACATGGATCCTCTCTCGGATTTCATGGCTTCTAGCCATTTGTTGGAATCTGGGCCCACCATTGCTTCTTCATAATTTGCAGGTTCATTGTTGTCTAACAACATGATTGATAAGACGGGATTACCGCACCACTCTGGAGCAGCGCGTGATCTCGTCGACCTGCGTGGTTCAACAGAAACTTGAACTGGAGTTTCATGATCATCATCATTAACTTCCTCCTCAACCGGCGTCGCAATGACAGAGGTTTCCCCTTGCCCTACGCCACCATCCAGAGGGATGAGAGGTTCGACAACCTCGTCAAGTTCTATCTTCCTCCCACTCAATTCTCTCAAAAGAAACTCCTTCTCGAGAAAAGTTCCGTTCTTAGCAACAAACACTTTGCCCTCGGATTTGAGATAGAAGGTGTACCCAACTGTCTCTTTTGGGTAACCTATGAAGACGCACTTTTTCGCTTTGGGTTCCAGCTTTTCAGGCTGAAGCTTTTTGACATAAGCATCACATCCCCAAACTTTAAGAAACGACAACTTTGGCTTTTTGCCATACCACAGTTCGTATGGTGTCGTCTCAACGGATTTCGATGGTGCCCTATTTAAAGTGAATGCTGCTGTTTCTAATGCATAACCCCAAAATGATAACGGCAAATCAGTAAGAGACATCATAGATCGCACCATCTCTAATAAAGTACGATTACGACGTTCGGACACACCATTACGCTGTGGTGTTCCGGGCGGTGTTAACTGCGAAACAATTCCACATTGTCTTAAGTGAGTACCAAACTCGAAACTCAGATATTCACCCCCACGATCAGACCGTAGGAACTTGATCTTCTTGTTACGATGATTTTCTACTTCACTCTGAAATTGCTTGAACTTTTCAAATGTTTCAGACTTGTGCTTCATTAAGTAGACATAACCATATCTACTTAAATCGTCACTGAAGGTGAGGAAATAACGATATCCGCCGCGTGCCTCCACGCTCATTGGACCACACACATCGGTATGTATGATTTCCAACAAGTCACTTGCACGCTCCATTGTTCCGGAGAACGGAGTCTTAGTCATCTTGCCCATGAGGCATGGTTCGCACGTGTCAAGTGAATCAAAGTCAAGTGACTCCAAAAGTCCATCAACATGGAGTTTCTTCATGCTCTTTACACCAATATGACCCAAGCGGCAGTGCCACAAAAATATGGCGCTATCATTGTTTACTCTAACTCTTTTGGTCTCAATGTTATGTATATGCGTATCTCTATCAAGATTCAATATGAACAATCCTCTCACATTCGGTGCATGACCATAAAAGATGTTACTCATAGAAATAGAACAACCATTATTCTCAGACTTAAAAGAGTAACCGTCTCGCAATAAACAAGATCCAGATATAATGTTCATGCTCAACGCAGGCACTAAATAACAATGATTTAAGTTCATCACTAATCCCGATGGTAGTTGAAGTGACACTGTGCCGACGGCGATTGCATCAACCTTGGAGCCGTTTCCTACGCGCATCGTCACTTCGTCTTTCGCCAGCCTTCGTCTATTCCGCAGTTCCTGCTTCGAGTTGCAAATGTGAGCAACAGAACCGGTATCGAATACCCAGGCACTACTACGAGAGCCGGTTAAGTACACATCAATAACATGTATATCAAATATACCTTATTTTTCTTTGCCCGCCTTCTTATCTGCCAGATATTTGGGGCAATTGCGCTTCCAGTGACCCATACCCTTGCAATAGAAGCACTCTGTTTCAGGCTTAGGTCCAGCCTTGGGTTTCTTCGGCGGATTGGCAACAGGCTTGCCGCTCTTCTTCGAATTGCCCTTCTTGCCTTTGCCGTTTCTCTTGAAACTAGTGGTCTTGCTCACCATCAACACTTGATGCTCTTTACGGAGTTCAGACTCTGCGACTTTCAGCATCGCAAACAACTCGCCGGGAGACTTGTTCATCCCTTGCATGTTGTAGTTCAACACAAAGCCTTTATAGCTTGGCGGCAGTGATTGAAGGATTCTGTCAGTGATAGCTTCTTGCGGGAGTTCAATCCCCAGTTCAGCTAGACGGTTTGAGTACCCAGACATTTTGAGCACATGTTCACTGACAGACGAGTTTTCCTCCATCTTGCAAGCATAGAATTTATCGGAGGTCTCATACCTCTCGATCCGGGCGTTCTTCTGAAAGATAAACTTCAACTCCTGGAACATCTCAAATGCTCCATGACGCTCAAAGCGACGTTGAAGTCCCGGTTCTAAGCCATACAAGACTGCACATTGAACTATTGAGTAGTCCTCCTTACGTGCTAACCAAGCGTTCTTAACATCCTGATCAGCCGTAGCGGGTGGTTCATCTCCTAGCGAAGCATTAAGGACATAATCCTTCTTTCCAGCTTGTAAGATTAGCTTAAGATTACGAGCCCAGTCTACAAAGTTGCTTCCATCATCTTTCAACTTAGCTTTCTCTAGGAACGTATTAAAATTCAGGATGACACTTGCGTGAGCCATGATCTACAACAAAAATAAATTCAAGTGGACTTAGACTATGTTCAAGATAATTAGAGTTCAACTTAATCAAATTATATGCTAAACTCCCACTCAAAAAGTACATCTCTCTAGTCATTTGAGTGGTTCATGATCCACTTACACTATCCCAAGTCCGATCATCACGTGAGTCGAGAGTAGTTTCAGTGGTAAGCATCCCTATGCTAATCATATCAACTATATGATTCATGATCGACCTTTCGGTCTCATGTGTTTCGAGGCCATGTCTGCACATGCTAGACTCGTCAAGCTTAACCCGAGTGTTCCGCGTGCGCAACTGTTTTGCACCCGTTGTATGTGAACGTTGAGTCTATCACACCCGATCATCACGTGGTGTCTCGAAACGACGAACTGTAGCAACGGTGCACAGTCGGGGAGAACACAATTTCGTCTTGAAATTTTAGTGAGAGATCACCTCATAATGCTCCCGTCGTTCTAAGCAAAATAAGGTGCATAAAAGGATTAACATCACATGCAATTCATAAGTGACATGATATGGCCATCATCACGTGCTTCTTGATCTCCATCACCAAAGCACCGGCACGATCTTCTTGTCACCGGCGCCACACCATGATCATCCATCAACGTGTTGCCATCGGGGTTGTCGTGCTACTTATGCTATTACTACTAAAGCTACATCCTAGAAAAATAGTAAACGCATCTGCAAGCACAAATATGTTAGTATAAAGACAACCCTATGGCTCCTGCCGGTTGCCGTACCATCGACGTGCAAGTCGATATTTCTATTACAACATGATCATCTCATACATCCAATATATCACATCACATCATTGGCCATATCACATCACAATCATACCCTGCAAAAACAAGTTAGACGTCCTCTAATTTTGTTGTTGCATGTTTTACGTGGTGACCAAGGGTATCTAGTAGGATCGCATCTTACTTACGCAAACACCACAACGGAGATATATGAGTTGCTATTTAACCTCATCCAAGGACCTCCTCGGTCAAATCCGATTCAACTAAAGTTGGAGAAACCGTCACTTGCCAGTCATCTTTGAGCAAAGGGGGTTACTCGTAACGATGAAACCAGTCTCTCGTAAGCGTACGAGTAATGTCGGTCCAAGCCGCTTCAATCCAACAATACCGCGGAATCAAGAAAAGACTAAGGAGGGCAGCAAAACGCACATCACCGCCCACAAAACCTTTTGTGTTCTACTCGAGAAGACATCTACGCATGAACCTAGCTCATGATGCCACTGTTGGGGAACGTCGCATGGGAAACAAAAATTTTCCAACGCGCACGAAGACCTATCATGGTGATGTCCATCTACGAGAGGGGATGAGTGATCTACGTACCCTTGTAGATCGTACAGCAGAAGCGTTAGAGAACGCGGTTGATGTAGTGGAACGTCCTCACGTCCCTCGATCCGCCCCGCGAACAATCCCGCGATCAGTCCCACGATCTAGTACCGAACGGACGGCACCTCTGCGTTCAGCACACGTACAGCTCGACGATGATCTCGGCCTTCTTGATCCAGCAAGAGAGACGGAGAGGTAGAAGAGTTCTCCGGCAGCGTGACGGTGCTCCGGAGGTTGGTGATGATCTTGTCTCAGCAGGGCTCCGCCCGAGCTCCGCAGAAACACGATCTAGAGGGAAAACTATGGAGGTATGTGGTCGGGCAGCCGTGAGAAAGTCGTCTCAAATCTGCCCTAAAAGCCCCATATATATAGGAGGAGGGAGGGGGACCTTGCCTTGGGGTCCAAGGGATCCCCAAGGGGTCGGCCGAGCCAGGGGGGAGGACTCTCCCCCCCCCCAAACCGAGTCCTACTTGGTTTGGTGGGAGGGAGTCCTTCCCCCTTCCCACTTCTTCCTTTTTTTTCCTTCCTTTGATTTTTTCTCTCTTGGCGCATAGGGGATTGGTGGGCTGTCCCACCAGCCCACTAAGGGCTGGTGTGACCCCCCAAATGCCTATGGGCTTCCCCGGAGTGGGTTGCCCCCCTCCGGTGAACTCCCGGAACCCATTCGTCATTCCCGGTACATTCCCGGTAACTCCGAAAACCTTCCGGTAATCAAATGAGGTCATCCTATATATCAATCTTCGTTTCCGGACTATTCCGGAAACTCTCATGACGTCCGTGATCTCATCCGGGACTCCGAACAACATTCGGTAACCAACCATACAACTCAAATACGCATAAAACAACGTCGAACCTTAAGTGTGCAGACCCTGCGGGTTCGAGAACTATGTAGACATGACCCGAGAGACTCCTCGGTCAATATCCAATAGCGGGACCTGGATGCCCATATTGGATCCTACATATTCTACGAAGATCTTATCGCTTGAACCTCAGTGCCAAGGATTCGCATAATCCCGTATGTCATTCCCTTTGTCCTTCGGTATGTTACTTGCCTGAGATTCGATCGTCAGTATCCGCATACCTATTTCAATCTCGTTTTACCGGCAAGTCTCTTTACTCGTTCCGTAATACAAGATCCCGCAACTTACACTAAGTCATATTGCTTGCAAGGCTTGTGTGTGATGTTGTATTACCGAGTGGGCCCCGAGATACCTCTCCGTCACACGGAGTGAGAAATCCCAGTCTTGATCCATACTAACTCAACTAACACCTTCGGAGATACCTGTAGAGCATCTTTATAGTCACCCAGTTACGTTGCGACGTTTGATACACACAAAGCATTCCTCCGGTGTCAGTGAGTTATATGATCTCATGGTCATAGGAATAAACACTTGACACGCAGAAAACAGTAGCAACAAAATGACACGATCAACATGCTACGTCTATTAGTTTGGGTCTAGTCCATCACGTGATTCTCCTAATGACGTGATCCAGTTATCAAGCAACAACACTTGCCTATGGTCAGTAAACCTTGACCATCTTTGATCAACGAGCTAGTCAACTAGAGGCTTACTAGGGACAGTGTTTTGTCTATGTATCCACACAAGTATTGTGTTTTCAATCAATACAATTATAGCATGGATAATAAATGATTATCATGAACAAACAAATATAATAATAACTAATTTATTATTGCCTCTAGGGCATATTTCCAACAGTCTCCCACTTGCACTAGAGTCAATAATCTAGTTCACATCACCATGTGATTCTAACGAATCTAACACCCATATAGTTCTGGGGTGTGATCACGTCTTGCTCGTGAGAGAGGTTTTAGTCAACGGTTCTGAAACTTTCAGATCCGTGTGTTCTTTACAAATCTTTATGTCATCTTATAGATGCTGCTACTACGTGTTATTCGGAAATACTCCAAATATCTACTCCACTATACAAATCCTTTTCACTACTCGTAGTTATTCGGATTAGTGTCAAAGCTTGCATCGACGTAACCCTTTACGACGAACTCTTTAACCACCTCCATAATCGAGAAAAATTCCTTAGTCCATTTAGTTACCAAGGATAACTTTGACCGCTGCTAGTGATTCAATCATGGATCACTCTCTGTACCTCTCAACAGACTTTGAGGCAAGGCACACATCAGGTGCGGTACTCAGCATGGCATACTTCAGATTCTAAGGCCAAGGCATAGAAGACGACCTTCATCTATTCTATTTATTCTGCCGGGGTCGTGTTTTGAGTCTTACTCAAATTTACACCTTACAACACAACCAAGAACTCCTTCTTTGCTGATCTATTTTGAACTCCTTCAAAAACTTGTCAAGGCATGCATCTTGTTGAAACTTCTGTTAAGCGTTTCGATCTATATCCATAGATCTTGATGCTCAACGTTCAAGTAGCGCAATCCAGGTATTCCTTTGAAAAACTCCTTTCAAACAACCTTTTATGCTTTTACAGAAATTCTACATTACTTCTAATCCACAATATGTCAACCACATATACTTATCAGAAATTCTATAGTGCTCCCACTCACTTCTTTGGAAATACAAGTTTCTCACAAACCTTGTACAAACCCAAAATATTTGATCATCTCATCAAAGTGTATATTTCAACTCCGAGATGCTTGCACGAGTCCATTGAAGGATCGCTGGAGCTTGCATACTTGTTAGTATCCTTAGGGTCGACAAAACATTCTGATTGTATCACATACAATCTTTCCTCAAGGAAACCGTCGAGGAAACAATGTTTTGACTTCCTATGTGCAATATTCACAAATAATGCAGCAACTACTAACATAATTCCAACAGACTTTTAGCATCGCTACGAGTGAGAAAGTCACATCATAGTCAACTCTTTGATCTTGTTGAAAACATCTTTGCGACAAGTCGAGCTTTTCTTAATAGTGACTTATCACCATCATCGTTTGTCTTCCTTTTAAAGATCCATCTTTACTTAATAGTCTTACTACCATCAAGCAGTTCTTCCAAAGTCTACACTTTGTTTTATACATGGATATTCTCTCGGATTTCATGGCCTCCAGCCATTTGTCGGAATCCGGGCCCACCATTGCTTCTCCATAACTCGTAGGTTCATTGTTGTTCAACAACATGACCTCCAAGACAGGGTTACCGTACCACTCTGTAGTAGTACGCGACCTTGTCGACCTACGAGGTCTGTAGTAACTTGATATGATGCTCAATGATCACTATCATCAGCTTTCCACTTCAATTGGTGTAGGCGCCACAGGAACAACTTCCTGCGCCCTGATACACACTAGTTGAAGTGATGGTTCAACAACCTCATCAAGTTCTATCACCCTCTGTGACGCCCTCGATTTAATCATACGCTAATCATACACGCAAATGCGTACGATCAAACCCAAGGACTCACGGGAAGATACCACAACACAACTCTAGACACAAATAAAATAACATCAGCTTCATATTACAAGCCAGGGGCCTCGAGGGCTAGAATACGAAAGCTCGATAAACACACGAGTCAGCGGAAGCAACAAATATCTGAGTACAGACATAAAACAACATGGGGTGCCTTAGAGAAGGCTAGCACAAAAGATACAACGATCGAACGAGGCGAGGCCTCCTGCCTGGGAACCTCCTAACTACTCCTGATCATCAGCGTCCTCCACGTAGAAGTAGGCACCGTCGGGGTAGCAGTCGTCGGCGGCGGGGACCTCCATCTCCTGGGCTCCATCATCTGGTCGCAGCAAACGGATCAAGGGGACAAGGGGGAGCAAAGCAGCGGTGAGTACTCATCCAAAGTACTCGCAAGTCTTACATCAGAACTATTCTAATTATGCATCAGTATCAAAGGAGGGGGGGTTATATGTGGACTGACTGCAGCAATGCGAGAATAAGAGAGAAGGCCTAGTCCTATCGAAGACTAGCATCTTCAGGGTCTTGCAGCAATAGACGAGAGTAGAACAGGGGTAACACATAAATAGTCATATTGTTGCAGCAATATTAAAGTGAGGTCACGCCTAAAGATCCTCCCTCGACTCCCTACGAGGAAGCAATCCCGAGGCAAACTAATTCCAGTTAAGTAACAATTGTAGTTGTAAAAGATCGGGGCACAACTCCAAGTCGTCCTGTAACCGTGGACACGGCTATCCGAATAGTTAATTTTCATCCCTGCAGGGGTGCACCATATGTCCCGTCACGCTCGATAACACTCTGGCCGGACATACTTTTCTGGGTCCTGCCCGGCCTTGGAATATCGACACGTCGCAGCCCCACCTAAGATTAATCAGAGAGGTCAGCCCGCCGGTCTAAATCCTAAGCACAAAGGGTTCGTGGGCCCAGTTCCCCTTCACGCTCCTGCACGTGGCGTGGGCGGCCGACGTCAGTCCTAGCATCCCTTAATCACAAGCGCGATGCATCTCGGGACCACTCGGGCGCGCGCTGCTACATTGCTGGCATATGAAAAGCTTCGGCTGATACCGCGACGCCGAGTACCCATAATTCTTCCCGCGTAGCCGGTTAGTGCGAAAAGGTCTCCGACCAACCCAGATCAAATACCCAAATCCATTAGCATTTTAATTAGGCCATCAACACAGTCTCCGGGAATCCACCCGTCTTACAACTAAACACCAATGATCCCGGTAACATGGTCGAGTAACTGTGTGGTTGTAACATCGGGGGGAACCCGAGGTATCACCCTCGTTGGATTTCGAACGATGTACCCGTCAAGGTGGGCTTAGAGGAATCACCCTCGGGGGTCCCACACTCGCGGGGTGGCACGACAGAGGTGTCATCGGGAATGGTGAAAGAGGAATCACCCTCGATAACCACGACCGACTAGCTATACTACAGAGATATCATCAGGAGTACTTAGCGAGGTGTCACCCTCGGTACCCGATAGTATCCCTATAGCATCGTACAACGAAGGGGGGGCGTGAATGTGCTGTGTCGGGTCTGGCTCGTCGATCAGAGATCAAGACTTGAAAACAAGCGGGGCAACTGGACTACGGGATCAGAGGGGATGACTGCTCCACCTATACTAAGCAGATTAAAGGTACAGGACTGAAAGTAGCAGTTCATCAAAAACGGGCTATGCATCAGATATAGGAGCTAACTACAACAGTAGCAAAATACTAATGCAGTAGAAAGAAAGACATAGGCGATATAGGAATGATCAAGGGGAATTTGCTTGCTTTGCTGCTCTGTGGCAAAGGACTGATCGGCAGGGTCGTAGATGTACCCGGCAGCAGCGTCAGTCTCGGGGTCTACCCGTAAGAAGAGGGGGAAGAAACAATAAATAATAGCACCGATGCAACACAAAGCATGACATGGCAAGATGCAGGCTAGACATGAGCTAACGCAGCAACATCCGTCATAGACGGGTCGGAAGAATATCTGACGATATTTTCCGGGTCTCGGGCTACTACCGGTTATACTCGAAACGATGGAAAAGTTCCATGTTTGCTATGCTAGGGACGCGTGACAGACGAATTGACCATGTATCGGGGTTCGTCTCGATCTGCTGATCAACTTTCATGTTGAAAATATCTTGATCTGACTTACGGATTATTTTATATTAATTTTCAAAGTTTTATTAATTATTTAGGAATTAAAAACAGATTTAGCTATTAAAATAAAATCCCATTATGACATCATCGCGATGTCATGCTGACATCAGCAGTTGACTGGTCAACTGACCAGCGGGTCCCGAACGTCATAGGCACAAGTTTTATTTAAGATTAAATATTATTTAATCAGATTAATTTAGTGGAAGACCCGCGTGTCATTCTCTCATTATTCTAATTAATCAATTTAACTAATATATCTATTTATTTATTTATTTAATAAAAACATTATTTTTATTTATTATTTTTAATTATCGCGTGGGGCCTCCCTGTCATAGACAGCAGGTGCATTGGCCCCACAGGTAACTGGCCTAAGGCCAAAATACTCGATTTTATCCATAGATATAAACATGCAAATATTGTATTCCTCCAATATCGATATACGCAATACATACATAAATACGGGTATCAAATACATACATACATACATACGGGATACAACATTTGTTTTTATTTTCATTTAACTCTCAACACTCATCTCTCTGTGTGTAGACAGAGAACAACTCTGTGCTCCACCTCAACATAGAAGAACATAAACTTCAATCCCTCCTACCGGAGTCTACCGTCGACGGATCGGGGCCTCGTTTGCCGGAACGGAACCGGGACGGCGAGGAGAACGACATGGTGGGAGGAGCCCGAGGAGGGGCTCACCGACTTTGACGGGAGGGGCCGGTGAAGCCAGAGTTCGCGGGAAAGACGGGGTTGACGGCGGTGATGACACGGTGGTGGTGATGCCGGTGAGGACGGTCGGTCGTGCCGGCGAGGAGGAGCCGGTCGGAGGTTCGCCGAGAGGGGCCCCGGTGAGGAGGGGCCCCCGGGATGGAGCCGCCGACGGGGAGGGGCTCGGCCTGCGGGGCTCCTGGGGTCGGTCTCCAGGGGGGTGGTGCCGCGGTGGGAGAACAAGGGGCCTCGGCCGGCGGGAGATCTGGGGGCCGCCGGCGGGGGGGACCCGACGGGAGGGGGGCTTCTCGGTGAGGAGAGGCAGGGGGGCCGCCGGCGGGAGGGGAGGAGGTGGAGAGGAGGGCCGGCGGGGGAGCTCGCCGGCGGGAGAAGGAGGCCGGGGCGGAGGGGAGGATCTGAGGGGGAAGAGGGGCGACGGAAGGAGAGTCGTGGGGGAGGGCTGTGTCGGTTGGGGACTGGGATGGAGAGACGCGAGGGGAGGGGGGTCACGGGAGAGAGAGGGAGTTACGGGAGAGAGAGAGGTTCTCTCGTGGGGGGTTGTCGGTGGGGCGGGAGGCGAGAGGTGGGGAGTGGCGGCGCTTGTGGGAGGGGAGGGAGAGGTGGCGGCTCCCTCGCTAGGGGGGGGGGCGCTAGGGTTCTGGCCGGTTGGGCCTCTTGGCCCAGCCAGGCCAGGGGGTGGGGGGTTGCTTTTTTTCTTTTTCTTTTTTGTTGTTGTTTTGTTTTGTTTTGTTTTATTTTGCCTTTTCTTATTATTTCTTTCTTTCCTATTTTCTTTTCTTTCTTTTATTATTTATTTTACTATTTGATTTTTCTTTTTAAATACTTTCTTTTACAAATTATTATACATACCTTTAATTCTCGCTTTCATATACATATTCTTTTAATACTTAACATGAATTTATAAAATATTTTTCTCTTGTTTTCAAATTTTGGATCCGGACAGACTAGAATCAACGCGGGTCTGAGATGGGAATTCGATGACGTGGCATCATTAGCGGTTGATCACTGTAGCTTAATTACAATAATTACTGTTGCAAAAGTCGAGGATTTCACAATTCTCCCCTACTAACAAGAATTCTCGTCCCGAGAATTAAGAGGTAGAGGGAAAGAGCCCGGGGTATTCATCACGAAGATGATCCTCGCGTTCCCAAGTGGCTTCATCTTCAGAGTGATTTGACCACTGCACCTTAAGGAACTTGGTGACCTTGCGACGAGTCTTACGTTCAGCTTGGTCGAGAATGCGGATCGGCTGCTCTTTATAAGAGAGGTCTTGTTGTAGTTCAAGCATATCGTGATCCACTGCTCGAATAGGGTCCTTGAAGCAGCGACGGAGCTGAGAAACATGGAAGACATCGTGAACCTGAGAAAGGTTCGCCGGCAGTTCCAATTGATAAGCCACCCTTCCACGCCTTTCGAGAATAGTGAAAGGATCAATATAACGAGGAGCTAATTTGCCCTTGATTCCGAAACGGTGTGCACTTCTCATTGGTGTGACACGAAGATAAGCCTTTTCGCCAGGTTGATAGACCATATCCTGATGATGACGGTCATACTGACTCTTCTGACGAGACTGGGCAGCCTTCAGATTCTCATGAATAATGCGGACTTGATCTTCGGCATGTTGAATAATATCCGGACCGAAGAGTGATCGTTCCCCAGTTTCTGACCAATTCAGAGGAGTTCGACACCTTCGCCCATACAATACTTCGAAAGGGGCCATCTTCAGACTAGCTTGATAGCTATTGCTGTAAGAGAACTCGGCATACGGGAGAGATTCCTCCCATTTCTTACCGAAAGAAATGACACAAGCTCGAAGCATGTCCTCGAGAATTTGGTTGACTCATTCAACTTGTCCCTGGGATTGAGGATGAAATGCAGTGCTGAAGGACAGATGAGTCCCCATAGCCTTCTGAAAACTTTCCCAGAATTTTGAAGTGAATAGGCTACCATGGTCCGAACTGATTACCAACGGAATACAGTGAAGTGAAACAACTCTTGACATATAAAGGTCTGCCAGTTGACTAGCATTAATCGTTTCCTTGACGGCCAGGAAATGTGCAACTTTGGACAGTCGATCAATGACGACAAGAATAGCATCATTACCTTTCTGAGATCTGGGAAAACCAGTGACGAAGTCCATTTCAACGTGGTCCCATTTCCACTCGGGAATAGAGATAGGTTGCAGAGTTCCAGCAGGCTTTTGGTGTTCTGCTTTGATACACCGGCATATATCACATTCTGCCACATAGCGTGCGATGTCTTGTTTCATATTGGGCCACCAGAATCTTTGTCGGATGTCTTGGTACATCTTGGTACTACCCGGGTGAATAGACAATGGTGTGTCATGAGCTTCTTCCATCACCTTCCCAGTCATCCTGAGATTTTCCTTCTTATTTGGGACGAATAGGCGACCCTTGAAATACAAGGCGCCACCTTCATCAACAGTGAAAAAGGAGGGTTTACCCTTCGCAATATAGCTCTTAATCCTATCGACATCATCGTCAAAGTCTTGCAGATTCTTTATGGAGCTCACAAGATCTGGTTCAACCACTAGGTTACTGAGGGAACCCTGATTAACAACACGAAGGTTCATCTTTTGACACTCTTCAGGAGGGGAACAAGGTAACCCTGAGGAACAATGTGGAGGTTCAGCTTACGGAATTCCTCTTGCAGACGATCGTGAACCTGATGAACCTGGAGGTGGTTGCAGTATGACTTGCGACTTAAGGCATCAGCCATTACGTTAGCCTTGCCAGGGGTATATGATATACTACAGTCAAAATCTGCTATACGCTCCATCCATCTTTGTTGACGCAGGTTGAGCTCCGGTTGAGTGAACAAGTACTTCAAACTTTGATGGTCGGTGTAGATTTCACAGCGATTACTGACAAGGTATTGTCGCCATTCCTTCAATGCATGAATGACTGCGGCAAGCTCGAGATCATGAACTGGGTAGTTCTCTTCATGAGCACGCAGTTGACGTGAAGCATAAGCGATCACCTTGCGATCCTGCATTAGGACACAACCTATTCCTTGACGAGAAGCATCACAGTATATGACGAAATCCCTTTTCGTATCTGGAGGAGCAAGTACTGGAGAGGACGTCAGTTTGTCCTTGAGTGCCTGGAAACTTTCCTGGCATTTATCAGTCCATTCATACTTAACACCTTTGTTGCTTCGCAATCTTGGAGAAGTTCTCGACGAATCGACGGCAATAGCTGGCGAGTCCGAGAAAACTTCTGACTTGCTTGACATTCTTCGGGGGAGTCCAGTCAAGAATAGCTTGAATTCGTTCGGGGTTGACCGCAATACCATCCTTGGAAATCACATGACCAAGGTAAGTCACTTCGTCTAGCCAGAACTCACATTTGGAATACTTCGCATAGAGTTTATGCTCCCAAAGCTTATCTAGTACAAGACGAAGATGCTCAGCATGCTCTTCTTTGTTCTTCGAAAACACCAGAATATCATCCAGATATACCACGACAAATTTGTCGAGGTAGTCCATGAATATATAATTCATCAGTCGAGAGAAGGTTGCCGGTGCATTGGTTAAGCCGAAGGACATGATGGTGTACTCGTATGATCCATATCGAGTAACAAAGGCGGTCTTTGGAATATCCTCCTTGCGAACACGGATCTGGTGGTATCCCAATCTCAAGTCGAGCTTAGAGAAAACGGTGGAACCAGCAAGTTGATCATACAAATCATTTATCCGAGGGAGAGGATATTTGTTTTGAATAGTGGCCTGGTTGATAGGACGATAGTCTTGGACCAATCGATTTGTCCCATCCTTCTTCTTAACAAAGAGAGAAGGTGCTCCCCAAGCAGAGGAACTCGGACGGATGAAACCCAGACGGAGCGAGTTGTCAATTTCTTGCTTAAGTTCAAGGAGTTCATGTGGTGGCAATTTATAAGGACGCTTGGCAATAGGAGTGGTACCGGGTACCAAGTCAATGACAAACTCGACAGCTCGAGCAGTGGGAATCCCTGGAAGTTCTTCTGGAAAGACATCTTGAAATTCTCGGACCACTGGTATGTTTTCAATCCCTTCAAGAGGCGACACATTTAATGTATTCAAAGCATACAGTCGTACCTCAGCATTACGGACGAGATGCGCATGGTAGCTTATTACTTCATCTGAAGGGTGTAGGAGGTGGACGGTCTTGGTGGCACAAACGATCGATGTCGTATGAGCTTTCAACCAGTCCATCCCCAATATGAGATCAATGTTGGATGACTTTAGTAGGATGGGGTTGGCAAGGAATTCTAATCCTTCAATTTCAACTGGAACATGGGGGCAAACCACAGAGGTTCGGCATTCGCCCCCAGGGGTGTTTACCACTATCGGGATGTTCGTCTCTTCGCTCCTAATGTCATGCATGTATGCAAAAAATTTCGACATAAAGGAATGCGATGCTCCTGTATCAAACAATACAGAAGCAGGTACTGAGTTAACGAGAAGTGTACCCATCACGGTAGCAGGCTGGTCTTGAGCTTGACCCATATCAATGTTGTTGGCCTGACCACGAACATAAGCAGGCTTAGTGTTGAAGTTGCGGTTCTGGTTGTTGCCACTGTCAGTTGCGGGAAGTGCCAGCTGATTCGGATTCTGCCTGCAGTCTCTAGCACGGTGACCTGGACGGCCACACTTGAAGCACAATCCGTCCTCAGGGCGGGAAGGAGGAACTCGAGGCGGTGGAGCTGGAAGCCTCGGCTGCCTAGGTGGTGGAGGAGGCAGGCGAGGTGCAGCATAGGACGGCCTCGGAGTAGGAGCAGGTGCATGATACATGTTGTTGGGAATCCAGATCTTCCGCTTCTGTGCAGATGAGCCCGAAGATGAGCCCATGTCACGGTTGCGCTTGCTGCTATCTTTGTATTCCTGCAGACCAGTCTCAACCTGAATAGCCTTGTTCATGAGGGTGGCGAAATCAGCATAGTCCTGAACGAGGAGTGTCAGCTTGATATCAGGGTGGAGGCCTTCATGGAACTTCTCCTGCCTGCGTGCATCAGTCACAATGTCTTCTTCAGCATAGCGAGATAATTCCAGAAATTCCCGCTGATAAGCATCCACAGTCTTGTTGCCCTGGACCAAGTTGCGGAACTCACGCTTCTTCCGGTCCATGATTCCCTGGGGAATGTATCGAGCACGGAAAGCAGCCTTGAACTCTGCCCAAGTGATGATAGTTCCATCAGGCTGAGAGCGCCTGTGGCTGTCCCACCATTGAGCAGCGGGACCCTTCAGAAAGTAAGCGGCAAAGTTGACATAGCTCGCCAGGGGCACATTGGCAGACTCCAGCTCATAGGAAATGTCACGGAGCCAGTCATCAGCATCTAGAGGCTGAATTGAGCTGCGGTAGATCGCAGGGTTGAGACAGCAGAAGTCTTGCAGTGTCACGCCTTGTGGTTGGTTCATGTTCGGCCTTTGGAACTGATCCATGAGCCCTTGCATAAACTGGCGGTTCAGCTCAAACTGTTGGATCATCCCCGCCATATACTCAGGAGGCGGGGGTGGTGCATCGTTGGCAGGGCCACGCGGGCGGCCAGCTGGTCTAACCATCCTGTTAAATATTTAGCAGGGGTAGTTTAGCTTAAAGTAATTGCAAAGGCATCGCACGCATTCATGAAGTAATTAAGCATTATGAAAGGGAAATGCGATAGATACTCCATAGTAGTTGAGTTCGACATACAGACACATACATAAGTTCGATTACAGACTAACGATTACAAATTCGAAATTTAGCAATAGCCCGGACGCATTTGACGATACCCTGGACTCACTAGGCGGCGCGCAGGCACGCGGTGGAAGAGTACCACAACGAGATGTAGCGATAAGGCTACATCAACGTCGGAGAGGACGATCGAATCCTGGTAGCTGGCGGTGATAGAAGGTAGGGACAGGACCCTGTGTCCCGTTGTGACTCTGGTGAGGGTACCGCATCCAGTCGAGCAGCTGAGGTCCAAGTGCAGGGGTTCTACCCCCAACATCAGTCCACTCGAGAGCTGATGGTAGCTCTGTCCTGCTCGGCTCGCGGATGCGCATAGGTGGAACCCTCGGACAGTGTGATGGCTGCAGCTCTGTCAACGCGTCGTAAAGACGAGCGCGCATAGCATACAACTCCACAGTCAGAGCTCGGAAAGCACGATCCATTGCCTCAGTGTACTGCACCAGAATCCGCGCGTCGTAGCGACGCGTCACGTAGGGGGCGCAGACAGCGACGTAGGAACGGTCGCTGCGCTCCCGAACGTCAGAAGCGTAGGCAGTGAGATCAGACCCAGTCTCATCCCCAGCAGGAGCATGCGGGATGTATCTGAAAGGGCTCTCCTCCAGGTGAGGGTACGCTCCACGGAGACGGGTGATGGCGATGTAGGCCGCATCATGGACGGCCATCTCGACCGACACTCCAATACCACAGAACACATGGCGCTCGAGGGTCTCGCCGCCCCTCTGGTCGAAGATGCGAACCTCAGCCTGGTACTGGTACTGGTTGTACTCGCGGAAATCCTCGAACACAGTGTACTCGGGGTACCAGCGATATCCCAGCCTGGTCAGAAGATCGACCAAAATGGTCGGGAACCCAGTCGTCTCAGTGGCCTGTGTCAGGCCCACGTGCTGTCTTGCGGGACGCATGTGAAAATAAGATTGACGGATGTCAATGACAGTGTGTGTAATACATATTCAGGAGAAAAAGAGTAGATAGTCCAGCGCTCCGGATCGATGTGATTCGAGAACCTAATGTTAGAGTTAGTAAAATCTTTGACCCAAAAGAGAAGAGAAAGTAGAGCCCAAAGTATAGGAAAGGAGTAAAAGATACTAATACCACCCAATTGAGATGTGGGCCCGTAAGCCACAACATCAGTGTTAGTAAAGTTTTTCAAACACTAGACTCAACTTCGGCCAAGGAGTTGGAAAGGGGGCTACCTATAGGCAGTTGGCTCTGATACCAACTTGTGACGCCCTCGATTTAATCGTACGCTAATCATACACGCAAATGCGTACGATCAAACCCAAGGACTCACGGGAAGATACCACAACACAACTCTAGACACAAATAAAATAACATCAGCTTCATATTACAAGCCAGGGGCCTCGAGGGCTAGAATACGAAAGCTCGATAAACACACGACTCAGCGGAAGCAACAAATATCTGAGTACAGACATAAAACAACATGGGGTGCCTTAGAGAAGGCTAGCACAAAAGATACAACGATCGAACGAGGCGAGGCCTCCTGCCTGGGAACCTCCTAACTACTCCTGATCATCAGCGGCCTCCACGTAGTAGTACGCACCGTCGGGGTAGCAGTCGTCGGCGGCGGGGACCTCCATCTCCTGGGCTCCATCATCTGGTCGCAGCAAACGGATCAAGGGGACAAGGGGGGAGCAAAGCAGCGGTGAGTACTCATCCAAAGTACTCGCAAGTCTTACATCATAACTATTCTAATTATGCATCAGTATCAAAGGAGGGGGGGTTATATGTGGACTGACTGCAGCAATGCGAGAATAAGAGAGAAGGCCTAGTCCTATCGAAGACTAGCATCTTCAGGGTCTTGCAGCAATAGACGAGAGTAGAACAGGGGTAACACTTAAATAGTCATATTGTTGCAGCAATATTAAAGTGAGGTCACGCCTAAAGATCCTCCCTCGACTCCCTACGAGGAAGCAATCCCGAGGCAAACTAATTCCAGTTAAGTAACAATTGTAGTTGTAAAAGATCGGGGCACAACTCCAAGTCGTCCTGTAACCGTGGACACGGCTATCCAAATAGTTAATTTTCATCCCTGCAGGGGTGCACCACATGTCCCGTCACGCTCGATAACACTCTGGCCGGACATACTTTTCTGGGTCCTGCCCGGCCTCGGAATATCGACACGTCGCAGCCCCACCTAAGACTAATCAGAGAGGCCAGCCCGCCGGTCTAAATCCTAAGCACAAAGGGTTCGTGGGCCCAGTTCCCCTTCACGCTCCTGCACGTGGCTTGGGCGGCCGACGTCAGTCCTAGCATCCCTTAATCACAAGCGCGATGCATCTCGGGACCACTCGGGCGCGCGCCGCTACATTGCTGGCATCTGAAAAGCTTCGGCTGATACCGCGACGCCGAGTACCCATAATTCTTCCCGCGTAGCCGGTTAGTACGAAAAGGTCTCCGACCAACCCAGATCAAATACCCAAATCCATTAGCATTTTAATTAGGCCATCAACACAGTCTCCGGGAATCCACCCGTCTTACAACTAAACACCAATGATCCCGGTAACATGGTCGAGTAACTGTGTGGTTGTAACATCGGGGGGAACCCGAGGTATCACCCTCGTTGGATTTCGAACGATGTACCCGTCAAGGTGGGCTTAGAGGAATCACCCTCAGGGGTCCCACACTCGCGGGGTGGCACGACAGAGGCGTCATCGGGAATGGTGAAAGAGGAATCACCCTCGATAACCACGACCGACTAGCTATACTACAGAGATATCATCAGGAGTACTTAGCGAGGTGTCACCCTCGGTACCCGATAGTATCCCTATAGCGTCGTACAACGAAGGGGGGCGTGAATGTGTTGTGTCGGGTCTGGCTCGTCGATCAGAGATCAACACTTGAAAACAAGCGGGGCAACTGGACTACGGGATCAGAGGGGATGACTGCTCCACCTATACTAAGCAGATTAAAGGTACAGGACTGAAAGTAGCAGTTCATCAAAAACGGGCTATGCATCAGATATAGGAGCTAACTACAACAGTAGCAAAATACTAATGCAGTAGAAAGAAAGACATAGGCGATATAGGAATGATCAAGGGGAATTTGCTTGCCTTGCTGCTCTGTGGCAAAGGACTGATCGGCAGGGTCGTAGATGTACCCGGCAGCAGCGTCAGTCTCGGGGTCTACGGTAAGAAGAGGGGGAAGAAACAATAAATAATAGCACCGATGCAACACAAAGCATGACATGGCAAGATGCAGGCTAGACATGAGCTAACGCAGCAACATCCGTCATAGACGGGTCGGAAGAATATCTGACGATATTTTCCGGGTCTCGGGCTACTACCGGTTATACTGGAAACGATGGAAAAGTTCCATGTTTGCTATGCTAGGGACGCGTGACAGACGAATGGACCGTGTATCCCGGTTCGTCTCAATCTGCTGATCAACTTTCATGTTGAAAATATCTTGATCTGACTTACGGATTATTTTATATTAATTTTCAAAGTTTTATTAATTATTTAGGAATTAAAAACAGATTTAGCTATTATAATAAAATCCCATTATGACATCATCGCGATGTCATGCTGACATCAGCAGTTGACTGGTCAACTGACCAGCGGGTCCCGAACGTCATAGGCACAAGTTTTATTTAAGATTAAATATTATTTAATCAGATTAATTTAGTGGGAGACCCGCATGTCATTCTCTCATTAATATATCTATTTATTTATTTATTTATTTAATAAAAACATTATTTTTATTTATTATTTTTAATTATCGCGTGGGGCCTCCTTGTCATAGACAGCGGGTGCATTGGCCCCACCGGTAAGTGGCCTAAGGCCAAAATACTCGATTTTATCCATAGATATAAACATGCAAATATCGTATTCCTCCAATATCGATATACGCAATACATACATAAATACGGGTATCAAATACATACATACATACATACATACATACGGGATACAACATTTGTTTTTATTTTCATTTAACTCTCAACACTCATCTCTCTCTTTGTAGACAGAGAACAACTCTGTGCTCCAACTCAACATAGAAGAACATAAACTTCAATCCCTCCTACCGGAGTCTACCGTCGACGGATCGGGGCCTCGTTTGCCGGAACGGAACCGGGACGGCGAGGAGAACGACATGGTGGGAGGAGCCCGAGGAGGGGCTCACCGACGTTGACGGGAGGGGCCGGTGAAGCCGGAGTTCGCGGGAAAGACGGGGTTGACGGCGGTGATGACACGGTGGTGGTGATGCCGGTGAGGACGGTCGGTCGTGCCGGCGAGGAGGAGCCGGTCGGAGGTTCGCCGAGAGGGGCCCCGGTGAGGAGGGGCCCCCGGGATGGAGCCGCCGACGGGGAGGGGCTCGGCCGGCGGGGCTCCTGGGGTCTGTCTCCAGGGGGGGTGGTGCCGCGGTGGGAGAACAAGGGGCCTCGGCCGGCGGGAGATCTGGGGGCCGCCGGCGGGGGGGACCCGACGGGAGGGGGGCTTCTCGGTGAGGAGAGGCAGGGGGGCCGCCGGCGGGAGGGGAGGAGGTGGAGAGGAGGGCCGGCGGGGGAGCTCGCCGGCGGGAGAAGGAGGCCGGGGCGGAGGGGAGGATCTGAGGGGGAAGAGGGGCGACGGAAGGAGAGTCATGGGGGAGGACTGTGTCGGTGGGGGACTGGGAGGGAGAGATGCGAGGGGAGGGGGGTCACGGGAGAGAGGGAGTTACGGGAGAGAGAGAGGTTCTCTCGTGGGGGGTTGTCGGTGGGGGTGGGAGGCGAGAGGTGGGGAGTGGCGGCGCTGGTGGGAGGGGAGGGAGAGGTGGCGGCTCCCTCGCCGGGGGGGCGCTAGGGTTCTGGCCGGTTGGGCCTCTTGGCCCAGCCAGGCCAGGGGGTGGGGTGGTTGCTTTTTTCTTTTTCTTTTTTTTGTTGTTTTGTTTTGTTTTGTTTTATTTTGCCTTTTCTTATTATTTCTTTCTTTCCTATTTTCTTTTCTTTCTTTTATTATTTATTTTACTATTTGATTTTTCTTTTTAAATACTTTCTTTTATTATACTTACTTTTACAAATTATTATACATACCTTTAATTCCCGCTTTCATATACATATTCTTTTAATACTTAACATGAATTTATAAAATACTTTTCTCTTGTTTTCAAATTTTGGATCCGGACAGACTCGAATCAACGTGGGTCTGAGATGGGAATTCGATGACGTGGCATCATTAGCGGTTGATCACTGTAGCTTAATTACAATAATTACTGTTGCAAAAGTCGAGGATGTCACACCCTCCCACTCAATTCTTTCGAGAGAAAACTTTCGTCGAGAAAGGACCCGTTTCTAAAAACAAACACTTTGCTTCCGGATCTGAGATAGGAGATGTAGCCAACTGTTTTGGATATCCTATGAAGATGCATTTATCCGCTTTGGGTTCGAGCTTATCAGATTGAAACTTTTTCACATAAGTGTCGCAGCCCCAAACTTTCAAGAAACGACAGCTTAGATTTCTCTAAACCTCAGTCTATACTGTGTCATCTCAACGGAATTACGTGGTGCCCTATTTAAAGTGAATGCGGTTGTCTCTAATGCATGACCCATAAATGATTGCGGTAATTCAATAAGGGACATCATAGTATGCACCATATCAAATAGGTTGGCGCTATGACACCATCACACCATGGTGTTCTTGGTGGCATGAATTGTGAAACAACTTCCACATTCTCTTAATTGTGTACCAAAACTCGCAACTCAGATATTCATCTCTATGATCACATCATAGACAGTTTATCCTCTTGTTACGACGAACTTCACTCTGAAACAGAATTGAACCTTTTCAATATTTCAGACTTGTGATTCATCAAGTAAATACTCCTCTATCTACTTCGTGCCTCAGCACCCATTGGACTGCATACATCAAAATGTATTACTTCCAACAAGTTACTATCTTGTCTCATCTCAATGAAAACAAGGCCTTGCTCATGTGGTATGATTTGCATGTCACAAATGATTCAAAATCAAGTGAGTATAAAGATCCATCAGTATAGAGACTCTTCATGCAATTTATACCAACACGACTCAAGCGGCAGTGCCACAAGTAAGTGGTACTATCATCATTACCTTGTATCTTTTGGCACCAATATCATGAACATGTGTAACACTACAATCGAGATTCAATAAACCATTGAAGGTATTATTCAAGCAAATAGAGTAACCATTATTCCTTTTAAATGAATAATCGTATTGCAATAAACACGATCCAATCATGTTCATGCTTAACGCAAGCACCAAATAACAATTATTTAGGTTTAACGCCAATCCCGATGGTAGAGGGAGCGTGCGACATTTGATTATATCAACCTTGGAAACACTTCCAACACGTATCATCACCTCGCTTTTAGCTAGTCTCCGTTTATTCCGTAGCTTTCATTTTGTGTTACTAATCACTTAGCAACCGAACCGGTATCCAATACCCTCGCGCTACTAGGAGTACTAGTAAAGTACACATCAACATCATGTATATCAAATATACTTCTTTCGACTTTTGCCAGCCATCTTATCTACCAAGCATCTAGGGCAGCTCCGCCTCAGTGATCGTTCCCCTCATAACAGAAGCACTTAGTCTTGGGTTTGGGTTTAATCATGAGTCTCTTCATTAGTGCAGCAACTGTTTTGCCGTTTCACGAAGTATCCCTTCTAGCCCTTGCCTTTCTTGAAACTTAGTGGTTTTACTAACCATCAAGTATTGATGCTCCTTCTTGATTTCTACTTTCGCAGTGTCAAACATCGCGAATCGCTCAAGGATCATTGTATCTATCCTTGATATGTTTATAGTTCATCACGAAGCTCTCATAGCTTGGTGGCAGTGACTTTGGAGAACCATCACCATCTCATCTAGAAGATTAACTTCCACGTGATTCAAGCGATTGTAGTACTCAGACAATTTGAGCACACGCTCAACGATTGAGTTTTTCTCCTCTACTTCGTGGACAAAGAATCTTGTCGGAGGTCTCATACCTCTTAACAAGGGCACAAGCATGAAATCACAACTTCATCTCTTTGGAACATATCTTATGTTCCGTGACGTTTCAAAATGTCTTTGGCGCCTAGCTTCTAAGCCATTAAGTATTTTGCACTGAACTATCGCGTAATCATCAGAAACGTGTATGTCGGATGTTCACAACATCCACAGACGACGCTCGAGGTGCAGCACACCAAGTGGTGCATTAAGGACATAAGCCTTCTGCGCAGCAACGAGGACAATCCTCAGTTTTGCAGACTCGGTCCGCAAAGTTTGCTACTATAAACTTTCAACTAAATTTTCTCTAGGAACATATAAAAACAGTAGAGCTATAGTGCAAGCTACATCGTAATTCGCAAAGACCATTAGACTATGTTCATGATAATTAGTTCAATTAATCATATTACTTAAGAACTCCCACTCAAAAAGTACATCTCTCTAGTCATTTGAGTGGTACATGATCCAAATCCACTATCTCAAGTCCGATCATCACGTGAGTCGAGAATAGTTTCGGTGGTAAGCATCTCTTATGCTAATCATATCAACTATACGATTCATGCTCGACCTTTCAGTCTCATTTGTTCCGAGGCCATGTCTGCACATGCTAGGCTCGTCAAGTTTAACCCGAGTGTTCCGCGCGTGCAACTGTTTTGCACCCGTTGTATGTGAACATTGAGTCTACACACCCGATCATCACGTGGTGTCTCGAAACGAAGAACTGTCGCAACGGTGCACAGTCGGGGAGAACACAATTTGAGATTGAAATTTTAGTGAGAGATCACCTCATAATGCTACCGTCGTTGTAAGCATAATAAGGTGCATAAAGGATTAACATCACATGCAATTCATAAGTGACATGATATGGCCATCATCATGTGCTTCTTGATCTCCATCACCAAAGCACCGGCACGATCTTTTTGTCACCGGCGTCACACCATGATCTCCATCATCATGATCTCCATCAACGTGTCGCCATCGGGGTTGTCGTGCTACTCGTGCTATTACTACTAAAGCTATGTCGTAGCAATATAGTAAACGCATCTGCAAGCACAAACGTTAGTTTAAAGACAACCCTATGGCTCCTACCGGTTGCCGTACCATCGACGTGCAAGTCGATATTAACTATTACAACATGATCATCTCATACATCCAATATATCACATCACGTCGTTGGCCATATCACATCAGAAGCATACCGTGCAAAAACAAGTTAGACGTCCTCTAATTGTTGGTGCATGTTTTACGTGCTTGCCATGGGTATCTAGTAGGATCGCATCTTACTTACGCAAACACCACAACGGAGATGTATGAATTGTTATTTAACCTCTCTCCAAGGACCTCCTCGGTCAAATCCGAGTCAACTAAAGTTGGAGAAACTAACACTCGCCAGTCATCTTTGAGCAACGGGGTTGCTCGTAGCGATGAAACCAGTCTCTCGTAAGCGTACGAGTAATGTCGGTCCGAGCCGCTTCGATCCAACAATACCGCACAATCAAGAAAAGACTAACGAGGGCAGCAAATCGCACATCACCGCCCACAAAAACTTTTGTGTTCTACTCGAGATAACATCTACGCATGAACCTAGCTCATGATGCCACTGTGGGGGAACGTCGCATGGGAAACAAAAAAAATTCCTATGCACACGCAATACCTATCATGGTGATGTTCATCTACGAGAGGAGATTTCCGATCTACGTACCCTTGTAGATCGCTTAGCAGAAGCGTTAAGAAACGCAGTTGATGTAGTGGAACGTCCTCACGTCCCTCGATCCGCCCCGCGAACCGTCCCACGAACCGTCCCGTGATCCGTCCCACGATCCGCTCCGATCTAGTGCCGAACAGACGGCACCTCCGCGTTCAGCACACGTACAGCTCGACGATGATCTCGGCCTTCTTGATCCAGCAAGAGAGACGGAGAAGTAGATGAGTTCTCCGGTAGCCTGACGGCGCTCCGGAGGTTGGTGGTGATCTAATCTCAGCACGGATCCGCCCGAGCTCCGCAGAAACGCGATCTAGAGGAAAAACCGTGGAGGTATGTGGTCGGGCTGCCGTGGCAAAGTTGTCTCAAATCAGCTTTAATACCTCGGTATATATAGGAGGGAGGGGGAGGGGTCTGCCTTGAGGCTCAAGAGAGCTCCAAGGGGTCGGCCGAAGCAAGGGGGAAGTCCTCCCCTTCCAATCCTAGTCCAACTAGGATTGGAAGGTGGAGTCCTTCTCCACTTTCCCACTTCCCCTTTTTTTTCTTTGATTTCTTTCTCTCCTGCGCATAGGGCCTCTTGGGCTGTCCCACCAGCCCACTAAGGGCTGGTGTGGCACCCCTAAGGCCTATGGGCTTCCCCCGGGTGGGCTGCCCCCCCTCCCCGCGGTGAACATCCGGAACCCATTCGTCACTCCCGGTACATTCCCGGTAATGCCGAAAACTTTTCGGTAATCAAATGAGGTCATCCTATATATCAATCTTTGTCTCCGGACCATTCCGGAAACCCTCGTGACGTCTGTGATCTCATCCGGGACTCCGAACAACATTCGGTAACCAAACATATAACTCAAATACGCATAAAACAACGCCGAACCTTAAGTGTGCAGACCCTGCGGGTTCGAGAACTATGTAGACATGACCCGAGGGACTCCTCAATCAATATCCAATAGCGGGACCTGGATGCCCATATTGGATCCTACATATTCTACGAAGATCTTATCGTTTGAACCTCAGTGCCAAGGATTCATATAATCCCGTATGTCATTCCCTTTGTCCTTCGGTATGTTACTTGCCCGAGATTCGATCGTCAGTATCCGCATACCTATTTCAATCTCGTTTACCGGCAAGTCTCTTTACTCATTCCGTAATACAAGATCACGTGACTTACACTAAGTCACATTGCTTGCAAGGCTTGTGTGTGATGTTGTATTACCGAGTGGGCCTCGAGATACCTCTCCGTCACACGGAGTGACAAATCCCAGTGTTGATCCATACTAACTCAACGGACACCTTCGGGGATACATGTAGAGCATCTTTATAGTCACCCAGTTACGTTGTGACGTTTGATACACACAAGGCATTCCTCCGGTGTCAGTGAGTTATATGATCTCATGGTCATAGGAATAAATACTTGACACGCAGAAAAACAGTAGCAACAAAATGACACGATCAACATGCTACGTTCATTAGTTTGGGTCTAGTCCATCACTTGATTCTCCTAATGATGTGATCCCGTTATCAAGTGACAATACTTGCCTATGGTCAGGAAACCTTGACCATCTTTGATCAACGAGCTAGTCAACTAGAGGCTTATTAGGGACAGTGTTTTGTCTATGTATCCACACAAGTATTGTGTTTCCAATCAATACAATTATAGCATGGATAATAAACGATTATCATGAACAAAGAAATATAATAATAACTAATTTATTATTGCCTCTAGGGCATATTTCCAACATGGACTTCATGGTCTGGAAAGCATGGGGCCCTCCAAAAGTCAAATTCTTCGCGTGACTTGTTGTTCAAAATATGATATGGACCGCCGACTGGCTAGAGCGGCGTAGATGGGACAACTGTGGCATCTGCCCTCTTTGCAACAGAGTGCAAGAAATGGGCATCCACCTTTTCGTCATGTGCCGCTTCTCCATCAGACTATGGCGTCTGGTTATTGCAAAGTTTGGGTTGGCGCACATGGACACCTCCAATTGACACCTTGAGGACTCCCTTGCCAGATGGTGGGACAAGATAACTGACGGGACGAACTCTAACAGACATGTTGTGGCCTCCCTCACCATGCTTGTCTCTTGGTCTATTTGGAACGAGCGAAACGCTCACATTTTTGGTCACAAGAGTGCTCCCCTGCTTATCATTCTTAATAATGTAGTTATTGAGGCCAATCTTTCGGTTACCCCAGGTGCTAAAAACACAAGGGTCTATAAAGTATGCGAGTAATCAGGGGCCATGGTCGTGGGTCGCTTGTAAACTCGATTCTCCTCTTATTTAATGGATGAAGTAAATCTTTTGCCTTCGTTTTTAAAAAAATATTGAGGGTCTCCGGTTTAATCCTTCGCGCCAACATTATTTTATTTTATCATGTTTTTTTGCTTGGCATTAGAATCAGATGGCCATTGTTCTGCATGTCAATGATCCATAGCAGGGGCTGATGATCAAATATATTTTTCTTTATTACCAAACCGATTCTATTGTGAATCATGTTACACAGGAGCCGTTTTAATATGCTTCCTCTTACCCCCTCTTTTCACATGAGAGGTAAGAGTGTATAATAGATCTAAGCATTTAATCACATTGATTTGTTGTCTGACTAACTCTTACTTTCTTACCTTACGTGTAAAAAAAGGGGTAAGAGCGAGCATGTTAAAATTTGCCAAAAAAAAACTCTTCTGCCTCTTAGTCGCGACATCAATATGCACATCTCCACTTTCAACCATGCGCGTGCAGCTCCGACAAGGCATTATAGCACCCTCCTGTGCCTCCACCCTTTATATAAGGGGAGGAAGGGGACCGGCCAGCCCAAGCCCCTCCTCCAAGGGAGGGTGCGCGCGGCCAAGGGGTTGGCTTGGCCCCCAAGCCAGGTGCACCGCCCCCTTTAGGCTTTCCCCTGGACCCTCGGTGCATGAGCCCTTCGGGAGCTGCTGCGCCTAGACCATGTAAGCCAAGGCGCCCCATACAACTCATGTGGCACCCCGGGGCAGACGGACCCACCGGTGGACCCTCAAAACCATTTCGGCACTTTCGGTACAAGCGGCATACCCCCGAACTTTTATTGTAGTCAAAATAGGTTTTTTTTTCATATATAAATCTTTATCTTCGGGCCATTTTGGAATTCCTCGTGATGTTCAGGATCTCATCCGGTATTCCAAACACTATCCGTTTAGCAATGCAAATATCCCAATACTACTCTAGCATTATCGAACGTTAAGTTGTGACCCTACGGGTTCGAGAATCATGCAAACGTGACTGAGACACCTCTCCGGTCAATAATCAATAGCGGAACCTAGATGTTCACATTGAATCTGACATATTCAACAAAAATCTTTATCAGTTTGAACCACGATGTCAAGGATTCAGTCAATCTTGTATAAAATTCCCTTTGTCCGACGATATGTTACTTGTCCGAGATTCGATCGTTAGTATCTCCATACCCAGCTAAATCTTGTAACTGTCAAGTCTCTTTACTCATTCCGTACTACAATATTCCCGTGACTAGACTCATTAGTCACATGCTTGCACGTTACTTTGGATATCGTGTTACCGAGAGGGCCAGAGATATCTCTCCGTCACACGGAGTGACAGATCTCAGTCTTGATCCATGCAACCCAACATATACCTTGGAGGATACTTGTAAAGCGCCTTTGTGATCATCCAATTACGAAGTGATGTTTGAATACACACTAAGTATTCTTCCGGTGCCATGGAGTTACACGATCTCATGGTCTAAGGAATAAATACTTGACATGAAGAAATCTATAGCAATTAAATTAATTGACACGATCATATGCAAAGCTGCTTACGATTGGGTATGTCCATCACATCATTCTCTTGATCATATGATCCCGTTATTAATGACAACTCGTGTCTATGGTTAGGAAAATTTAGCCATCTTTAACCAAAGAGCTAGTTTAATAAAGACTTACTAGAAACACGATGTTGTTTATGTATCAACATATGTATTTAAGTAAATGCAATTCGCTGCATCCATTGCACCGGTACGTGTTTCAATCTTGACGACAGGTTTAATCATGGACAGGAGCATTGTTTTTCATTTAGTACTTTCTCTTCCTTGGCGCTGCGGTCAGACAGCAAGGTGTCGGCGTCGTCCCTGCACTTAATGAACAAACACTTTATAGTAAAATAATTTGTGTGAGTGGAATGGAAACAAACTACACATACATACTAAACTATACTTGATGAACAGCTAGCCATTCTCTTCACCAACTCTAGCATATGATAGAGACAACACTGGATGTGGTCAATCCTGGCAATTGCTGAATGCTGCCGAATGCTTTTCTTTTAATCCGTTCCAACTTGCAACTTTTATTTGATCGCAATTAAATACGATGCTCGACAAATTGCAATTATCCAGGTCACCGCTTCTTGACAATGAGATACACTACTACCTAGTACATTTCATTAACCTTACACTATGAATGAACACCACCAACACCAGTCACACAACAAAGCAGGGGTGAGATCCTCTGTTCCTGTCTGATCCTCTGTTTTTTGAGTGCCGTCCTAGCTGGGCAATCTCGGCCATTTTGCTTTCCGGTTTCTATGTCCGTTGCGCCGGTACCTGCTTCCCCAAAGTTGAAGGCCTGGGCATCAACATTGTGTTTATTTACCTTGTGTTTCTTCTTTTTTGACGACGGAATCAGGGATGGCCATTACTCTGCAAGTCAATGGTACATAGCAGGGTCAGATGATGAAACATTTTTTTTCTCTTCATCGACAAAGCTAACTTTACAGTAAATAATTTGTGTTACGCGGAGAGTGGAGCTGGAACGAAACAAATTGCATACATACGACTAAAGTCACTAAATTGAGTGACAGGGAGATAATTAATTGCAAGTGCTGAATGTTTTCATTCTTTTCTTCTCTGTTCCAACTTTCGATTTGACCGCAATTAATACAATGCTGAAAAGTTGCAATTGTTCAGGCCACTGCTCCTGTATGAGATGTAGACCCAACCTGCAATTTGCTACTCTAATGTCAACAAGAATTAAATTTCTTGACTATGAGATACATCTCAGTTTACTTTTGACAATGCTACCTTGGCTTTGATCCTCCTTTTCGGACACATTTGGCATAGCGCTAGGACCTTGTTCCAAGATGTTTTCCTCGGCAGCAACATTATTTGTCTTCGCCTTCTTTTTCTCTATGGCCCTGCAGGAGGAGGAAAATGATTAAATGTATTTTTATCTTCGTTAACAAACTAACTTTACAGTAAGTATTCTGCGTTACATACAAAACTGAAAACAAACCGCATATACCAAAAAAAGGTTTCCCTCGCTTTGTATTACAAAGCAACCAACACCGATACATAGATCACTGGCGCGAGCAGCACAACAAACCCAAAAGAAAAAGAAAAAGAAACAAATGCCAACAGCGGTAGCACGACAAAGCGCGAATGATCCGTCACCGCTGTGCCCACCGGAAACAAACCACCATACGAGGCTCTGATCCTCCGCGTACCAATCAACACCTCCAAGAAGGACGGGTCCTAGGGTTTCCCCCGACACGCGGAGGGAGGATGGGGATGGATACCGCCGACACCCTCCAGGAAGGAATGGTGGCACCCGCAGGCGTCACCGCATCGGAGCCGAAGACCGGCAAGGATTTCTCCCATACTCCAAACCCCGCCGCCCAACCGAACCAGAGCCGACCAGCCAAACCTCCGCCCACCACCATGCGCCATCTCCGTTGCGCCACCACCCACGCCGGCTCACTGCGAACACCACCACGAGGCCAAAAGAACCAACGAGAGGCGCCAAACGGCGGAAGCAGCGGCACCGTTACCGAGCAGTAGGGAACCACCTCCCCCGCCGATGAGCAGGAGGCCCGAGCCCCCGACATCGTCGCGGTCGCCATCCGGACGCGGCAGCGGGGCACACCAGGCCACCCCTGGCCCGGCCAGGCCCGAACGGGCCCGCTAAGCCCCGCCGGACACTGCAGCAATTCGGCATCCGCGTCGTCAGTTCCCAGCCGCTCGACGCCGCACCCCCGCATCCTGAAGGTCGCGTCGCAGACCCACCTCGCCGCCGGCCCACCCGGACCCAGATGAGGCCCGAAGGGCCCAGATCTGAACCGAGTGGGCACCGCCAGGCCGCGCGGCCGCGCTACCCCGTCGCTAACAGCGACGCCACCGTCCAGCCGTCCACCCGCGAAGCGCCAGTACCCCGCCGCCTAGGGACACCCCCGGCCCGCTCCGTCCCGCGCCAGATAAAATCGCAAGGGCAATGGCGAGGGGGGCGCCGCTGCAAGCGTCGCCCAGGCCAGGCCCGACGGCGAGCGCCGACGACGGCGGCGGGGAGGGAGGGAGGGAGGGGGGAAGTGGAGGAAGAAGGTCGGGGACGCGGCCGGTCGCCCGCGAGAGCTAGGTCTGTTCTTTCCAATAGCTTTTGGCTATACGTGACTAGAATGTATCAAATGAACAGCTCGCCATTCACTCCAGCAGCTACTCAATCCTGCTGAACGCTCCTTTCTTCTCTGTTCCAATCAGTTTGACCGCAGTTGCTGAAAAATCGCAATATTCAGCACACTGCAGCTTGACCGCAATAGTATCCTTGTCATTCAGATGTAGACTGAACATGCAATCTGCTCCTATAATATCAATTACAATTAAATTCAACAATGAGATACATTTCACGCTACACTATAAACACCACTAACACCAATTGTGCAGCAAACTAGGACTGGTACCTAAGAAGAACATGAGCTGGTTCTTTCTGAGATCCCAATCCACCATGCTTGCACTTGCAGTCTTCCTGCTCCTGCTCACACAAACCACAGCAGGATGGTCCAAACCTGATTCATGGAAGACGCATGGAGGAGGATGCATCGCAAGCGAGAGGGAGGCCCTTCTGTCCATCAAAGCCAGCATCACAGCCGACCCGGAGCGCCTCCTCTCCTCGTGGCGAGGGCAGGACTGCTGCCAGTGGGAGGGCGTCAGGTGCAGCAACATGACCGGCCATGTCATTGAGCTTGACCTTCATGCACGGTACATCCGGTCTTCCCTGGAAGGTGAGATCAGTTCTTCTCTGAAAACTGTCCAGCATCTGCAACACCTCGACCTTGGTGGGAACTACCATCTCACCGGGCCTTTAGGCCGTCTGCCAGGCTTCATAGGGTCTCTTGGCAACCTGCGGTACCTCAACCTCTCTGCCCTGGATTTTTCTGGCACGGTGCCCCATCAGCTTGGCAACCTCTCGAGGTTGCGATACCTTGATCTGAGCTCTTATGGTCTGCACTCAGAAGATCTCTCGTGGCTGTCACAGCTCTCTTTGCTCAAGCATCTTGACATGAGTTTTGTGGACCTCAGCGCCGTGATAGGCTGGGTTGACACAGTGAACATGCTGTCCTCTCTTGAGGTCCTCAGGCTAAAGTCATGTTCGCTTATTACCACAAACCACTCTATTCCTCGCTCGAACCTCACCAGGCTCAAGATCCTCGACCTCTATAGGAACTCCATCGAAATGCAGTTTGACACTATTAGCTGGGTTTGGGGCGCAACCAGCCTCAAATATCTCAACCTGGAGTCCAACTATATATATGGCGTGTTTCCTGCACAACTGGGAAACTTGACATCACTTGAAGTCCTTCAACTGAGGGAGAATCGTATAAAGGGAATGATACCAGACACACTGACCAGCCTTTGCAGCCTGAGAATATTTGAATTGACCTATAATGATGTTCAAGGGGACGTGACAGAGTTCATCGAGAGGTTACCGAAATGTTCATGGAGTCAGTTGCAGGAGCTGCATCTAGGCCACAATAACATAACTGGCTCGTTGTCAGATTGGATCAGACACCTTAGTAGCTTGAGCACTCTTGATCTCAGTTTCAACAGGCTTACAGGACCTCTGACCACTGCGATAGGCACGCTTTCTAACCTGATTTATCTGAACATAGGGTACAATCAGATGGATGGGCTCATCACTCAAGAGCACTTCTCCAAGCTTACAGAGTTGCAGGAGCTGCACTTATCTGGAAATTCCTTTACCATGGAGCTGAACTCTGACTGGATCCCTCCAAGGAGATTGCTCACACTAGGATTAAGATCATGCTATCTTGGGCCGAGATTTCCTCAGTGGCTCAAATCACAGAAGAAAATCTCCTCCCTTTATATGTCCAATGCCAGCATAGCTGATACCATGCCTGATTGGTTTTGGACTGCATTTAGAAAGGCTGACGTTTTGGACCTCTCAAACAATAACATCAGTGGCACATTACCAGCTACTCTTGGACAGATGGATGCCAGTTTCTTAGATCTAAGCTCGAATCAATTCATTGGTCCAGTAGAACAGCTGCCTCAGTATATAAGGACTTTAGATCTCTCAAGAAACTCCCTGTCAGGGGCTCTGCCATTAAATGTCAGAGGGCCATCATCCATAGACAGTTTGCTTCTATTTGACAACCATTTCACGGGCACTATCCCGGCATCGCTATGCCAAATGAAGTCACTAACATTGCTTGACATTAGAAACAATATGATAACAGGTCAGTTCCCTCGATGTTCAGAAAATGTGGCTTCAAGTTCAGGAACAGTGCCACCTAACACAGCCTCACCGGATAGTGATTCAAGCTCTGAGATATCATTGTCGATGTCAATTCGAACTCTGAGGCTAAACAACAATAGCCTCTCGGATGAATTCCCTTTGATATTAGTACAGAATTGCCCAGAACTGACTTTTATTGATCTTGGGCAAAACAAGTTCTTTGGAAGTATACCACCTTGGATTGGAGAGAAATTACCACAGCTGAAATATCTGAGCCTCAGGTCCAACATGTTTTCTGGCTATATACCTACCCAGCTTAGAGGACTCCGATATCTCCAATATTTGGACCTAGCACACAACAACTTCTCAGGTACTATACCTCGATCCCTGCTAAACATGGATGGCGTGACCACGACCACAGAAGTAGCAGCTCGGGATTACCCATCCAGCACTTCCAGCGACATGGCTACAGTAGATGATGGCATTACTGTAGTAGATGACGCCCAATATACTGGTGGTGGATTTGAGTACGCTATGATTACTAGCATATTTGTAGTCACAAAAGGGCAAGGTCGCGAATATATTGGTCGATTCATAGACATGGTGAGTCTTGATTTATCCTGCAATCATTTGACTGGAAATATCCCTGAAAGCATAGGTCCTGCAGCAGGTTTAGTGAACATGAATCTGTCTCTGAACCACTTGACTGGAAAAATCCCAGAGAGCATTGGCCACATGCACTCACTGGAATCACTTGACCTCTCGAGCAACCAACTCTCTGGCGAAATCCCTTCAAGCCTATCCGATCTAACATCACTGAGCTACCTGAACTTGTCCTACAACGAACTATCAGGAAGGATACCGTCGGGGCACCAGCTCGACACACTTAACCCTTCCGACCCCGCATCCATGTACATTGGCAACGCTGGCCTCTGCGGACCTCCTCTTCAGAAGAGCTGTCCGGGAAACCACACAGCAGAAAGCCACTTTACAGGGTATATAGAAGTATCCGAAGCGATGCCCTTCTGGTTCGGCCTAAGCGTGGGCTTCGTGGTTGGCCTCTGGGTGGTGTTCTGCTCCCTTCTCTTCAAGAAAACATGGAGGGCCTCATATTTCCGGCTCTTTGACGAGGTTTGTGATAAAATGTATGTGCTTGTGGTTGTGAATTGGGCGAGGATGTGCAACCAACCACCACAGATTGAGGAGGTTTAACCGCAACCAGTGGTGTCAGTAATTCAGTATTCAGTCCACCACAATAAACAAGTGATGAGGTTATGACTTCTCTATTGATGAATGGAAGGAGCTACTACTTTACTTGTTCATGTATCTGCAGTCTTAATTATCTGGTTTATCAGACTTGTTACATTCATAGTGCTGAGAATTTGTATTCTTTGGGACATGCCAATTTGTAGTAATATATTTGCCCATCTGCAACTGTATTGGTGGCCAAGGTTAACTGCAATTTGCAATCTGTATTTGACTCGTATCCAACTGCATTTGCATCATGTGATCTGTGACTGTGAGTGATAATAAGAAAGGGACCTGCTAATACCATGAGCAGAAGCGAGGTGGTGGCCGGGCTGGTGGGGTGGGCGGGCGATTCGACGGAATCCGGTGGCGGCGACGGCGAGGGAGGCGGGCCTGGGGCTGGTGAAGTCAGACGAGTCGCCGGCCGCTCGCTCCCCGCCCGCGCGCATCACGTGGCCGTCCAGCCTCTAGAGCCCCGCATGGGGGACGGGGTGGGTTGGATGGCGCGAGCTCGCTGGCCTCCGCCGCGCCGGAGCCGGATGGCCGCCTTGCCATGTCGGTCCTGTGAGTCGCCGTCGCTAACCCATCTGTGTGCTAGTGTGTGTCAGTACGTGGGCCTATGCAGGCCGTAGGAACACAGCTTTAGCCAGTTCTTTTGTACTAGCTTATTTCAAGATAGACTAAAAAAAAACTTAATTGAAGATGCAGAAATAAACAACCCCTACCCAGCTTATTTTAGAAATCCAAACTAAAATTTTATTTTAAAAGCCTATTAATTAAACATCAACTAATAGGCTTTTAAAATAAAATTCAAGTTTGGGCTTCTAGAATAAACCGAGTAGGGAAGCCCAAAATAAGCTAAATTGGTGGTTAGTTTGTTTCTCGATGTGTAGATTAATTTTGCGGAAATGATAAATTCCAAACATTTGGATTTTAAACATGTTATAAACCTAATGGTTTTTTTATGATAATAATAGTTCGCACGAGTTTGATAAACATCACAAATTTCTAACATAAAAATGAACTGGTACAAAGTTGTAATCTAGCACCAACTAACGTTACCATGAAAAAAACATTCGGATGGTATACTTAAATCTAAACGTTAGGAATTATCGAGATACATTTTTTATTACTGAAAAACAATTTCTTAAGATCGACTAACACAATGCTCGACCGGTCCATCACACATCGTTTCATGTGGAGAGATCATGTGGCTTGCACCACCCACACCCAACCTCTGTATACCTTATCCACACACGAGCTCCCTTCTCTCCTCAAGCGACCTCCTTTCCCGCTCCCCTTCTCTCGTCCGTCGAGGGTGACCACCGCCTGCTGCTGTCCGGACGCCTCCTGATGTTGCGGGCATCTCCTTCCACCGGCGCTGCTACGAGCATCTCGTCTTCCAGCCCCAAGCTATGAGCATCTCGTCTCCCAGTCCCAAGCTATGGGCATCTCTTCTACACGCTTGGGGTTGGGAGAGACAACGTCACACACGTCCCCCCATGCCAGCAAATGCTGAATGGATCGGTCGGTGGTGCAGCATCGTCGGGGAGGCTTGCGAGTCCGTGCTTCAAGCGGAGATGTCAATGGCACGGTCCTGCTGCAGGAGGGCGATAGCGAGACTTTTTTTCTAGATTCAGGAGAGATGCCTAGTGCTGCAACCGGTGACCAAAAAAATCTACAATTAGCGGCATCGAAAGCTTCAATTTTGAAGTGCCTGGCCCTGCGTAGTCGTGAAAGCTCTTACCGGTAACCAAAAAAAGCTTCAATCGGTAACGAAAAAGTTTCAACCGGTATACTACGAAAGCTTTGGACGACTTACGAAAGTTGCAACCGGTGATAAAAAAAGCTTGATTCGGCGACGAAAAAAGTTTTAGTCGTAGAGATAAATCCATGGATGACAATGAAAAGCTACAACTGACATTGAAAAATGCTTCAAATTTCATGTCTTAGCTGCGACCCGCGACGACGATGACGATGTTTTGTTGCATCCATAGTTGGTTTCTGCTACATCCGACAATGGAATTTGCTACAAACAATTCTCCTGGCTGCCATAGTGCTACAAGTGCAATGGCAAGCACGCCAAGGTTGATGAGGGTGGCATGTTGCCAACCACGAACAACACGATCAGATGCGTAGGCGACGAGCAGCATGGTGTTGCAATCGGGACGGAGAGAGTTGCGACCAACATGTTGGGGGGGAGTTTCAATGGTGGTCATGGCCAATTACAACCTCGAGTTTCGACAGGATGATGCACGATAAGGGCGTGGCCATGTAGGGTGTGCTGCAACCATGGTGGCGTGGCGTCGTGCACGCAGGGATTCGTGCGGCAAGGTGTCGACGACACGGTAGATCAGGGGAGCAGTCGACGGTTCAAAGTCATCGCTCTCTTTCTGTCTATGTGGGTGTGTGTGTGTGTTTGTTTGAACGAAGGAAGGGGAGGAATCGGAGATCAGACAGTCATAGAAAGCACATCTAACGGCTAGGTGTCGACTGGCCGCTATAACACATGAAAATGCATTGGAAATAGCACATGGCGATTAAACTCACTCGAATTTCGGTCATTCAATTGTCAAGGGGTTATTTTTTTTCTATATTAGTGTCATATGTATTAACCACCAGCATCCATAAAACCGACTATTTTAGACAAGCGCGTCCCAAAGACAAGGTCCCCCCTTCAATGTCCCCATTCATGCACTGTCGGCGCCAAAAAAAAAAAAAAAAAAAAAAAAAAAAAAAAAAAAACCTCTCCATCCTGACCAGCCTCCACCATGCTGGAGCCGCTGCCTTGACCCCGTTGTCCACTGCAAGATATTTGACGTCCCTCATCAATGCCATCGGACCAGGATTCTTGCATTGCATGCTCTCGCTTCATCCGCGTTGTCCTTCACCTTGTTGGGCCGCTACTACGACTGCCTCGTTCACTTTTTTTTTGAAACCTGCAAAGATTTTTTTTATATGCGAACATCTTTTGAATCTTTGAAGAATATTTAGAAAATTATATTTATTTTGGGAAGACGAACGATTTTTGAAAATTGGAACAAAACTTGAAAAAATGAGAACAAAAATTAACATTCTGAACAATTTTTGAAAACATGAACAATGCTAACTCATTTCGAAATTCTAAACAATTTTTGAATAATGAGAAGAAAATTAACATTCCCAAAGAATTTTCAGAACAAAATAAACATTCTGAATTCTTTGTTTTGAAAAAACGAACACAATCTAAAAATTAGAACATTTTTTAAATATCTGGAATTTTTTCCAATTTGTGAACAGATTTGAAAAATACCAACAAATTTTCGAACTCTAATCATTTTTGTATTTTGAACTTTTTTGGAATTTCGGAACATTTTTTTAATTTCTCTACACTTTTGAAAAGGAACATAAACATGAAAAAATGAAGACCAAACAGAAAAAACGAAGAAGGGAAAGGAAAACACAATAAAAAGCGGAAAGAACCTGAAAGAAACACCACATGAAAAATACCGATTCAAAGAACCTATTAGAAGGTTCTCAAAACCGGTTGGACGCATGGGAGTGGGCTGGCCCATGTTAGCCGATTGGATTGCTGCTCCGTGCGATTACCTGACATTTTACCGCAGCAAGCGGTGAATAGGGTGTTCCTCGCGGGAGCTCCTATTGCGCGTCTTCAGCGCCGTGCAGCCTAACTGATGCTTGCAGCAGCATCTGGATGGACCGGCCCAAGATTGAGCAGTGCGAAAAAACACAGTCAATAATGAACCTCCACCGCGATTTGATCTCATGACTTCACGTCGCCTCACCGCGATCGTAACCACTAGACCAGCTAAATAGTAGTGACTATTTACAGCGCAAACATTATTATGCATTACATTGTAAAGTTTAAAATTTTCAATTATTTATAAACATGTTCATATATTTAGAATGAGATTCACGAGCGATATTCCGTTCCTTGCTGCATGGCAAATCCTAAAGGGCCCCCATTGCATCTATTACAGGGTAAACCTATGCACATCCGTACTCCGAGCTAGGCCGGCCCATTTTTTCGTTAAAACTGCAATATCTGCAAAAACGTGGGCGTGTGGGGAGTGCTGCAGGTGCCGGTTTGCCTGACAAATCCTAACCCCCCCCCCCCCCCCCCCCCCCCCGGTACTTTGAGCTTGCCTGGCCCATTTTCTAGTTTAAACGCATGTGTGCTGACTAGAACCAGAGACCGCTTGTCCTCAGTATAATCCACTAAGCATTAACCTCAAATCAATTTTGTGATTACTTTTTCCTTTTCCTCTATGTTTAGTTTGTTTTCTTTACTTTCTTTCTTTTTCTCTTTTTTATTTTCCATTTTATTTTTGTCTTTTTTTTGTTACATTCGTGTACCTTTTCAAAATGAACGAATTTTTAAAACATTATGTACTTTTTCAGAATTAATGAACTTTTTCGATTTTTTGATTTTTTTTTCATTCAATTTTGTGTGTATTTTTCCAAAAATGAGGAATGTTTTTTCAAATTCGTGAACTTTTTCTGAATTCCCTAAACTGTTTTCAATTTTTTGTGAACTTTTTTGCAAAATCAATGAACTTTCTTCATTCCAAAAATGAATGTACCCTCTCTATTTACAACGTGCAATAGTGTGCATGATCTCACATGTCGATTTTCACGGATGTCTATGTACGGTACATATTACCCATGATGTATACTACTCCCTCCCTACCTAAATATAAGTCTTTTAAGATATTTCACTAGGTGTCTACACACGGAGCAAAATGAGTGAATCTATACTCTAAAGTATGTCTATATACATCCGTATGTAGTCCATTAGTGAAACCTCTAGAAAGACTTATATTTAGGAACAGAGGGAGTACCTTTTTAATACGTATGTGAAGATATGTTTAATGTGTTGAGATATGAAGCATATAAGTGATTGGTTGACATGCCGGTGGTGGTCAATACCATGTTCTTCTCCTCCTGTACATGGCCCCACCTGATAAATACGTCATTTCTCCCTTATTTGGCGTTCTCCCTCATTTCTTGTGTGCCAACACGGAAGATAAATAGTTCATATTGTTTATTTCCAAGTTGATATTATAACATATTCTTTTGTCGGAAATCCAAGTGGTTTAGCCAACTATGCATATCTTTACCATGAAAGGAGAATTGGTGGTGTTGGTTCATCTCACCTCATCATCCTCCCATGCATGACCCCACCCAACTGAAATATCAACCCCCTCTCGAGCCCTCTCCCTCGTCTCTCATGGGGCAACAAGGAGATTGAAAGATCACATGTCATTGATTCTCAAATTGTTAGCATTTGTTATACTTTTGCAGGGGATCCAAACTGATTTAACCAACTATGCATATCTTCTTTCATCAAAGGGGAGTTGGTGTGGATTGTTCATCCATCTCATTCTCCTCAAATCCACATCCCCACCTGACAGATACACCATCTCCCATGTCCCTAGCTCTCTCCCTCATCTCTCGTGGGCCGATTAGGATATCAAGTCATTGCACCCTCATTCCTTCCAAGTTGTTAGTGTATCATTTTTTTGTGGGAGACCCAAGGGGTTTAACCAATGATGCATATTCATGTAGGTTAACTAACTTGATTATAGTTCTGACAGGAAAATCATAACTACATCCGCTAACAAATCCAACATGCACAGTAAAGTACACCAACACTCCTTGTTTCTCCCAGTAAGAAGAAAATCCTACAACATCTAGCATAGCAAGCATGTATCCATCCATAGTAACTAACACTAGTGTTAAACCAAATGGATATGGCTTGGAATTGTCAGACCTATATACTAGACCTGCATGCTGGAGCAATCTGAGAGTGCTTGGAAGTGATGGAAAGAATAGACCCACAACTAAAAAATGTGGATATGAAATGCATAAAAGCCTGAATTTACCATGAAAAATGCTCTCTGGTTCCGGATGAGACTCTCTAAAAAAGGTAGTCTACTCAGCAAAACTCTCATAGCTCAGTCACCGAGTTTTGTAGGATTGACCAACTGGTCTGAAGGCACCGTAAAGGTGTAAATGTAGAAAATGTGAGATATTAAAATGGAATTCTTAGAGAATGTTTAGACAATTTAAAAGAGTTCATCCCCAAATCTTTCATATGTGTGCCTCATAATAGTATGGTTCTCTTAACTAAGACTCAATGTAAATCCTGGAAAACTACAAACAAAGACTTGGGCTACAACCATCTTGAAGAATAAAAGTAGCCCCCCATTCATATTCCACTTAGAAATTGGACAAATCCTAAAATAAACTTAGTAGAATGTTTTAGTCCTGTTAATTATTTTGTCATTAATCGCCAAAACACACAGGGCACCTAGATGCACTTTCATATGTCAATCTTATGAAGGCACCGACGGGCTAAGAGGTCAAGACAAAACTGATGTGGGAGAAGTAACTTAACGAATGGCGGAAAGTCCATCGAGTGGTTAGATATAGTTAGGGGGGGTATGACCGCGTGCTTATAATCCGTGATTTGGATTGGCGGTTGATCTTTACTGGAAAAATCAATATAAACTCCAAGCCGAATAGAATGCGGATAAGGATGATGCTTCTTACTAGAACGAGATAACTGCATCTTTTTCCCCTTGAATTTAAACGGACAAGTTCGTTTTTTATCTAATATTATTGAGCATTTGTGTCGTTGTTTTCCACTCAAATTGCTATACTAGTTATTATTGTAGGTAATCATATGATATTTTCCTTGTTTGGCACAATTCGGGTGTGGATTTGCCACGAATTTTATTGCTTTGATCTTTTGCGCTATCAAGAGTTAGTTATATGTTGTTTTATTTTAGCAAAAACACTAGAACTTTCAAAGGAAACTATTTTTTAAAAGATTGTTTGCAATGAAAGAATTAGTACACGTGTTTCCAATTGAAGCCAAAGGTAAAGCATGCCATCATGACCACTCTCGCACCCTTTCCGCTGTTGTCGAATGCGGAAGAAATCATTTATCATCATCACATTCTCCCAACAACTATCCACTTGGTTTTACCTCGCTTGCTACTCGAGTTTTTACTAGGGGAAGATCCTTCCCCTTCCCCTCAATTATTCCATCACACTCCGTTATGCTCCAATCGAATGAGGAGCACCGGTGTTTTCCCCATCCTCCATGTTCAGACGCTTTTCAGCGCCCCTATCCATGTCCATGTTCTCCCCCAAAAGTTTCTTCGGTTTGGAAGTTGCATCATCTATATCTGGGTCTTTGGTCGGTCCCCTCGATCGCAAGCCGCACATGGTAGTGGGACCAACCATTGCGTCCTCTTTCCTTCCTTCATCTATCTCTTCCCTTTTTGCCTTTTTGTATGTCGCCATGGATGCCCACAAACTCACTCGCCTGCTATCTCCCACATCTCGCTGTTCTGGGTGTGCTTCTTGATCCCACCTACATGCGCCGTGTTGCGGCATGATTGTGACGTCCTTCTTCATCCTGCTCTTGGGAAACCCTCGCCTCTAGGGCACACACGACTGCAATGGTGCCGTGGGCAATAATGCAATAGTGACAAATGGGTGTTGTGAGTAGTAGTGGGCGCTGGCGCGTGACTGGCGGAGGCAATGGTGGAACCGTCGTGATATGGAAAAAGCTTCAACCGGTTATAGAGAAATCCTCAACTGGCCGCTGCCCATTCGGGAAAAGCTACAACCATTAACAAGGAATGCTTTAACCTTAGATGGAAAAAAGGCTGGAACTAGACGATAGGGAAAGTTTTTAACCTGATGCTGCTCCAAAATCAAAAAACTGGAACCGTTAACAGAAAAGGTCCACCGTAGATGGGAAAAGCTTCAACCGGCGAGAGAGAAAGCTCCAACCAAACACTATGCAAACATAAAAGATATGACCGTTGATAGAGAAAGCATCAGTTGTGTATGGAAAAAGCTTCGACCGGTGCCAGAGAAAAGCTGCTACTGTGATTGGGAGGTGGGCGAGACGAAGATGGTACATGTTTTTTTTTTGCTGGAATGGGCGAGATGAAAAGCTTAAACTAGAGAGAGAGAGAGAGCAGTGCCATGTGACAAAGTATGGCTTGATCGGCTAGAAACTGATGCATCGAATAACGTACGGGGCACGACGGACCAAAATTTAGGCCGGCGTGTCAGCGCCGAGCACGCACCTTCCTATAACGAGGGATCCTAATGCCTTGCGTACTCACACGACCCACGTCTACGGTATGAAGCACGCCATGAGGTGGAATGCTATTAGAATGTACTCCCTACGTAAAGAAATATAAGAGCGTTTAGATCACTACGTAGTTTCTAGCCATCAGAGGGAGTATATAGTTTACTTAAGAACCAATTTGTTTGGTAAGGCTTCATTTGCAATCACCAGGAAAAAGGACTGTCTTTGAAACCAGTGAAGCAAGGTCAAACCACACACGGAGTATTGTACAGTAGTAACTGAAACATTTTTGGTGGGGCAGTGGATCTCCATCTGTTCACTTCCCACACACAAAACCCAACGCAGCCCGATTGAGGCGAGGCAACAGAGAGATTTGCACGGAGCACTTGTCTCGGACAGTAAACAGGCGGAGATAAGCTTCGCCAAGGAAGGCCATGGCCGCCTCCGCCTCCGCTCCGCCGGGGGCGCCGCGCCGCCGCGGAAGCGCCGACATGGGTGCGCAGGTGGAGCAGCTGTGCTGCGTCTGCCACCTCCCCGCCGATCCGGTCCGGAAGCTGGCCCCCCTGCGCCGCGGCTATTTCGTCCACTACGACTGCGAGCGCTCGTGGACAGACTCCCGCGATAGGGGCCGCTGCGAGGTACCGCCATCCTTAATTTCCCCCTCCCTCGCCTCCTCCTCCCACTAGCTAGCTAGGGTTTCCAGCAGCCATGGATCCTCTTCCGCCTAGATCCATCTCGTTCACTACCGATTTCAGTCGGATCTAGATGCCATGTGATGTTTCCGCCATGGATCTCGTTGGAAATTTCCTCTTCTCCGAGGCAACCATTTCGTGCCATCCTGTTGCTGCAGTGCTTGAACTTCATTGCTGCGGTGGTTGAACTTCATTGCTGCAGTCCGCGTGACTATTCATTTTCCAGTTGATGTGATGCCGATGCTGATGAGCTCATCCCTTTCGAAAATTTCAGCTGTGCGACCGCAAGGCCCAAAGGCTGTCCGTGTGGGAGTTCATGGCGGGCTTGCCAGCCAAGCTCACGAGCCTGCTGCTCCCCCTCTTCTTCGCAGTCTGTGCCGTCGGTGAGACAGCCATTCACCTCATCACCTTACAAACTTGGCACCTCCTTTTCGCCAGCACCTTTGCTCAAGCGCACCATCTGGTCACCCTCCGCCTCTCTGCCACCTCCATCATCGCTTCGGCATCGTTCTTTGCGGCATTTGCGAATAGGTTTGCGCCGTTTGCCGTGGCTCCATTTGCGCGCTGGGTTAAACGCCTAGAAACCCGGTGTCAGGGATGGTGGGGCACCGACGGCTGGCAAGTCCTCGCGCTATTTACTGTTGAAGCCTGCTTGGTGGTATGCTTGTTTCTTCTCGACCAATGTTCTCCATTCGCCACTTTGTTTATTTTTTAATTTATATTCTATGGTGGGTGATAACTGATAAGACCATATATATTTGGTGCAATTGTAGGTTTTTATATTGTACTCCCTCGGTTCCAAAATATAAGACCTTTTAGGGATTTCACTAGGAGACTACATACGGAGCAAAATGAGTGAATCTATACTCTAAAATATGTCTATGTACATCCGTATGTAGTTTATAGTACAATCTCTAAAAGGTCTTATATTTAGGAACGGAGGGAGTAGTAAAGTGCTAAATAGTGCAGTTTGTGTTCTGCAATTGGAAAAATTATCACATCTTGGCATGGTTCTCCTGATTGTTTTATAGTTGGTGATAGATCAATATGCATCCACTTCAAAGTGTAGCATCCTCTTTTGGTGCTTTAGTTGTTCTAGTATTTTTTTGTTATCTCATTAGGCTAGCCATTATAGTTCATGAATATACATATGAGAACACAAAAGTTACATGTGTCGGTATGTGTTAGATACTACCTCCGTTCCTAAATATAAGTCTTTTAAGAGATTTCACTAGAGGTCTATAAACGAAGCAAAATGAATTAATCTACACTCTAAATTACGTCTATATACATCCATATGTAGTCCTTTAATGTAATCTCTAGAAAGACTTATATTTAGAAACGGAGGGAGTAGTATATAGTAAATGTGAACCACCAAATTGAAAACAGAATTATTTGCTTATTTGGTAGAGACTTGTTCAAGGAAGTAAGCATTCATGAGTTTGATATCTCTTTCACTTGGATTGTATCTTTGGACACTAGTATCTCTTTTTCCTCCAAATGTTCCTCAAACTTGAGATCCTTTGACATTCTTAAATGCACACTAGCGCAAGTTGACTTAACTAAGAAACAAAGCTGCATTCATAAAAGTTGAAAAAAATCGGTACGAAATTCGCATCTTCATGGACAAATGTTTTTGGGAGGACAAATCTCAAATATGCACATTATTTTCTTGAATTTGCAAAAAATAGTTGGTAGTTCCTTTTCTTTTGGTGTGGTATTCATCATGGTGCCAAAACCCACTCTTACTAGATTTTACTATTTCAAACAATATATTCTCCTTATGTTATACCCAATCTTACAGATCTTGGGACCGTAGCTAAGGCTAGTTCTACCCTGGGTGTATCTATAGGGTTATGGCTTAATTAGTTGCATCCTTTTGGGCAGTGAGTACCTCAGATTTCTGGCGCTTATCTTTTTGTACGTAGTTCCAGAAGATTCTGACAATGTGCTTGTCTAATCAGGTGTTAATAGCTGACATGGCCGTTGCTTGTATTTTTGGTTTACTCCCATTCTCACTTGGAAGGATAATTTTATGGTGCATGCCGTGTTTCAATTTTGACAATGTGGATGAAGTCGACTCCTATACTTCAACGTCAACAACTATTCTGGTTGGATATGGATTTATCCTTTCTGTGGGCGTATTTTTTGTTGGGCTGAATACTTTTCGTCAATACTTGACCGGGGAGCGCCTTACAATCATAATTCTCTTTAAAAAGCTTTCTGGTATATTTTTCAGAGGGATCTTGCGTTTAATCATTGTTGCCAATATTGGTGTTAATCTTTTATACACATATATATTACACCCATTGTTCATTGGTTGGTTGCTTGATATCTGCACGTCAAAATTGTTTGATGCAACAATGTCTCAGAGGTTCAAACTTCTGATTGCGCCATCATTTGATTCTATGGCTCTTCATTGGTTTACTGGACGCAACATTTTGAGTCTTCGTCCCAGAGTTTTTGTATTTCTCCGCAAGGTATTTATTATATTATATCTGTATCATGTCAATGAAGTATGCAGTATACAGTTCAGGGTACAGTGAGTGTTGTACTTTTTGAGTAGGTATTGAAGCCAGGGATTATGATTCGCTTTGTCAAACACAATATTCGTGAACCATTCTATATATTCTATTTCAAGAGGCTTCCTGGACTTTTTGACGACATTGCATTTATTGCTCTAGTAGTCCTGGTTCCTACTAAAATTGCTGTCCAATTGACACCTGAGGTGTTCCCACTAGACATCACGTAAGTATATTATATGTGTTCTCCATCTGATGTATCTTCCAGCTTTTGCGAGTTAACCCATCTAATTTATATTTGTGGATCGTAGCTACTTTGATCGTCCTGCTAAGGGAACATCATTCTGGCAAGGTCCACGGTACTACGCAGAGGCACTTTCTGGTATTCTTTATCTCAAGTTTCTCGTTGACAATACAGTTTTATACCTTGAGTGGTTAGTCTGGAGGGTAAGATGCTATTGGCTCTTCACTGTTGGAGATGCCCTGTGGAACATTGTCTCACCGAGGGAGCATTATGATAGAAGCGATGAAGTTAACAATAGAAGGTAAGCACCCATGCATAGTTTTGTTCATTCATGGAAAACTGCAGAATCTGTACTTGAGTTTTGCTTCGGTAGTCGGTACACTCCCCTCCCCCCTAAAAGTTTACACGTATCTTAAAGTTACTTAAAAAGGGTATTCTCGTAGATCAATTAATTATAATACCTATTTTCCCAATGGATCAAAAGAGATCATAACAGTCTAATATTTTTTATTGAAGGTGTAATTTCTAATCTCCACCTTTAATCTGCATCAAAGTCTGTAGACTTTTCTAGAGGGTTGTACCGAAGAAAACTCTCTGCACTTATTATGGCTTGACTACATATATGCTCATTTTATATTTGAATCTACCTTTGACCATTCAAAATGAACTAAAGCCTTTTGCTTGGCCACACAATTTTCGGTAGATGACCTTTGTTGCACATTGTACTAGGAGATTTGTTGTTGTTCAAACAATGCCACAGGTGGTGCTATCATGGTTGGCAGTTGCGATATTCAATTCTGTTATGCTTTTATCTTCGATCTCTATTGGCCGTACATTGGTATTTGCCGTCCCTGAGCTGCCACTACGAGGTCAAATGAAGTCCAATGGTAATTATTGTTCATTGATGCTTAGTGGACTTCCTTTGTAAAGAAAAAACAATTTATTTTATTTGAGCTTACTTGTGTGTGCAACCTTTTCTGTTAGATCTGTTTGCTATTGCCACTGGATTTGGCGTAGTATCAATTGTTATTGCCGCCTCTAGAGATGCATTTGTCCGCGTGGCTTATGGGGGTACACGCCTTGTAGCTTTGGAGATGCATCTGATTTTCTTCATATGGGTGAGTAATTTAGCCGATCCGCCTTCATTTGAACATATATCTTTTTTGAGTATTTTATGCTACATCTCAGGAACTTCAACTGTCTGTTACCAGATTTTGTTCATTCCTCTTTGGATCGGTTTGCTGGTTGACTTATCACTGCTTTCACCCTTCATTGGGCTTGGTAGTGATGTTCCAGTTCTAGACTTTTTCTGCACTTGGTCCCTCGGGCGGATAACACAGATATATGGGACCAAATTGGTGAGTTACAACTACCATTGTTTCTTTGCAGACCTCGAAACATAAATTATTACCCTATTCCCTATATGTGTATCTAGGCATAATTAATTGTATTGGGTATAATTTCTCATGATGTACTAGTTGCAAAACATAAAAATAAAACCTGCTGAACTCAACTACCAAAATAGATGCATTCATGTCTTGCTTTTATTCAATCTAATTTTCAACGTTATCATTGTAACCTTGGGGTCTTTTGTATCTAGCTAGTTCCCTTCCCCATTGTTGGCTCATATTTTTTCCCTCACCCTTGGAACTGGCACACTTGTATTAGGGAATGCAGCTAATTCATGAATCACTCTACTTAGGTTAATATGGTCGGATAAAAGTAGCAAATATTCTAACAGACACATTTTTTTATTGTTGAAGGCACGTCGGTACAAAGTCAAAGGCGGGCTCCCTTCCCTGGCCGATTCCATTGAGAACTATTGGACCGGAGACAAGCTGGAATCTCTTTCAAAGATCGGATCTTTTGCAACGAAGCTAGTAGCTGCTCTGGGTGTTCCTTATGTGCTCGCCAAGGGTGTCTTCCCAAGACTAGGCTACCCAGCTGCCGTAAACTCCATGGTCTACCATTTTGCGTGGTTGGGCTGCATCACGCTCTATGCGGTCTGCTATCTCGCGAAGGTAGCCTGCACTATGCTCCATGATTCTATTAGGGATGATCGTTATGGGCTGAGCAGACATACCGACAGTGTGTGTACCCATGCAGCTGTTAAATTCATTGCTCTGGTTTAGTTAGATAAATTCCCATTGTAACTAGACAGATGCCAGCCAACTAGATAAACTTCTGGCCAAAACTTGTTGATGTGGATGCAGCTCTGTAAGCCATTGTTGAACTGATATTTGTAACTTTCTGCTCATTTTACAAACGAGATGCACTGTTGGTTGGTTGCCTTGAACATGGTTGGCTTTATTTTTCGAGGTTCTGTGTCGTCTTAATATTTTTGCAATGTTTTTGGTGCCAGTTGTGCTTTGTCACACTGTCATAAGGTATGTATACTGATGCTTTTTTATTTCGGTAGAGTAATCTAATGTTGAAGATAATCAGCATGGAATTCCAGGTGAGTTTGGGGAAATTCATTTTGGATAGGAAAACTCTTGTTCTCAACCGGCTGATTTGTCTCTCACGTAAACTGTCTTCTCCATTTGAGACGTTGCCCAACCCATGACCCACACCCACCGCATCTCCTATCCTTATCTTCTCTCACCCTATCCTCTCGTTTCTAGCCGTTGGTCGTCTCCTTTCTCTGGAATCCAGCCGTCGAGCGTCTTCTTCCTCTTGTCTCTCTCGGTCTCGCCTTTCCTCCGACCTCGCCACTAATGAGATTTTGCTTCCCCTACTCCTCCTTCCACCAACGTCGACGTTTGAGGGATGCTACAAGCCCGTTGCCCAAAGTCCATGCTACAATCCAACACTCGCTCGTGCTGCGTTGCAAGTGCTCGCCGGTATTGTAGCGATGTGATGCACCACTCGTCGGTGATGGCCGATGCTGCAACGCAATACCCATCCTCGCTGCCGACGTTTCACTGTGGGGTCGGCCGCGAGAGAGGGCATCACCGGTTCGCGACATCACAACTGCTGTGATGGAGCCTTCAATGGAAGCACCGGTGGGAGTCATGGGTGATGCGATGAAGCTTCGCCAGCGGCTGCGACGGTAACCCTGACGGGGCAAACGCTGCATTGCAACACTCACGTTGCTGCAGAGAGGCACCTCCGCCATGGCCATGGGTGCACCGCTGCCAAGCTCCACGCGCCAATGTTGTGATGTAATGCTTGCCGGTGCTGCCGGGTGCCGGTGATGCGCGGTGCTCGTCGGAGCCCGCTGGTGCTGCAACAAACATTCCTTCAACGGCTGTCGACGTTGTGATGGGGCGTTCGTCGGGGCTGTTGCCGCTGTAGTGCAGCATGAGTGTCGTCGGAGGACATCGCATTGTGTCTCGCTGGAGTTGCGATCATGGAGGTCACAACATAGGTTGTTGTGTGGCCATCGGCGCTGCATCAGTCCCGTCGCTGCTATGAAGGCTACTCGTTGTCTCGTCGCTGCACATGTTGGGTTCGTTGCATGCTTCGATCAAACGGCCGTGCACGCCTGAATCTGACGGCTTGGGAGGCGGCTTACTTTTCAGACTAATCAACCGAGTGATTTGTAGCAATCGCCTTTTGGATATGCATCAAGTTTCCATGGCAAACTTGTGTGCCATGATGTCATAAACGCAACACGTGCATCTATACTATCTTTGCGGTTCTGTTGTCACTCAGCACATAAAGTTCATTATGCCACTCTTTCCCTAATCCATAAATAGGCTGACTTTCTTAAAAATATATGTGTGACAAATAGGTAGACGATCCCCTCTTGGTGATTAAAATAATACTATATATTTTGTGATGGAAGGTGACGACGTAGCACACCCTTCAAGGACGGTGGCGGCGCCCATTGACCGCGGCATGGTCAACAAAGTGCGCTAGCACCATGACTGGTAAGTGCGACATCGAAGTGGGAGATGGCGGGTTTGGCGCCTGGTGGTGGTTCTTGCAAGCGGGAACGAAGTGGAATGGGAGGAATGATATGGGTAGTGGAAGGTGACGACGCACATCCTTCGAGGACGGTGGCGGCGTCCATTGGCCGCAGCATGGTCAACAAAGTGCGCTAGCACCATGACTGGTAAGTGCGACATCGAAGTGGGAGATTGCGGGTTTGACGCCTGGTGGTGATTCTTGCAAGCGGGGACGGAGTGGAATGGGAGGAAGGGTATGGGTGGTGGAAGGTGACGACATGGCACACCCTTCGAGGACGGTGACGGCGGCCATTGGCCGCTGCATGGTCAACAAAGTGCACCAGCACCATGATTGGTAAGTGCGACATCAAAGTGGGAGATGACGGGTTTGGCGCCTGGGGGTGGTTTTTGCAAGCGGGGACGGAGTGGAATGGGAGGAAGGGTATGGTACTTGTGCACAAGGAGCAACAATACCATTCCACATGTGTAAAGGCATTTGGTCACGTGGAAATGACATTTTAGCCGGAGTACACATCTTTCCCTCTTCTTCTTTTTTTTTGCCTCAAAGCATTTCATTCATTTTTCAAAGTCATTTGGGTCATTTCAATATTCACACGTTATAGACGGATTCCAATATGCATCCTGCTTTTTTGCTCCCTAGCTTAAGGGAGCAAACGCCCGGGGAGCCATCTTATCTTCTTTTTTTGGAAAAGAAGGATCAAAATCTCCCGCCTCTGCATCAATCGATACATGCAATTATTTTATTAACTAAGTAACCAAACAAAGTTTTAAGTTCTCAAATACAAAACAAAGTATGATAAAAATCGTACACAAGCAGACAAGAACTACCACATCTGACGAAGACAAACAATTAGACCATGATGCCTATACACAAAGTCTATTAGTAGTTCGTCATTCAAACCGGCTGAAGATAGCCCGTGCGACCGTTTCCCACCGGTTGCAACCAATAACCATATGCTCATTGAAGTCCACATGGCTGAGTAATGACCACATACAGATCCAAGCTGTAGCTCTGTAGATAACCTGCAAAAAAATTGTGGATACCCTTGCCATTAAAAATCTGATCATTTCTCGTGTTTCATATAACCCAAAACAGCGCACTTATTCCAATCCTGATATGATTCACTATAGTTCCGTCTACTCCGTTGAGCCACGTCCCAGATAGCGTGTTAGTGCTGGTTGGTTGAGTAATGTTAAAAGCTATATGTAGAGTACGTCATAATAATTTGGCCAGTGAACAATCAAGAAAGAGGTGTTTGACAGCTTCATTCTGATCACAAAAGCAACATTTAGAACTGCCTATACATCATCGTCTTATCAAATTATCTTTGGTTAACACAACCCCCTTGTGTATAAACCACATGAAAATCTTAATTCTGAGCGGCACCTTGATCTTTCAAATATGTAGAGATCTCGAGAGTGGTCCCAAATTAATTAGATAGATGTACATTGACTTCACCGTAAACCTACCAGATGTAGTTAATTTCTAGTGAATGGAACCTGCCTGGTCCGACAGTTTAACCACCATCAAACGTCTAACCAAGTGTGTCCACACATTCCATCTTTCTCCCACTAGTGCTCGCCTAAATTGGATATTTAGAGGTATTGATTGGAACACTGTCGCCGCGTAATCTTCCTTAAGTTGTGCAATATTATAAAGGATAGGATATTGCAAAGCTAGTGGCGTATTCCCTAGCCATGTATCCTCCCAGAATCTGGTCGTGGTTCCGTTGCCAACTAAAAACTTTACCCTCTCAAAGAAAGTTACCTTCACCTTCATTAACCCCTTCCAAAAAGCTGAGTCATTAGGGCGAACAGTGGCTTGAGCCAGAGACTTAGAATGTAGGTACTTATTTTTCAAAATTTATATCCACATCCCATCGGTCTCAGTAGACAACATGTATAACCATTTGCTAAGCATGCATCTATTTTTAACCTCTAAATTCTCAATACATAAGCCCCTTGGTCTTTTGGTCTGTAGATAATATCCCACTTTGCTAGTCTGTATTTCTTCTTAGCCTCATCACATTACCAGAAGAAACGAGAGCGATAGAAATCTATTTTTTTCGTACACCCACCGGTACTTCAAAGAAAGACAGAAGAAACATCGGCACGCTTGACAACATCGAGTTTATCAGCACCAGCCTTCCCCCATAAGACATCAACTTGCCCTTCCAGCAGCTTAGTATCTTTTTTAATCGACCATCAATACATTTTCATTCCCTATTCGTCAAACGTCTATGATAACTGGGGATTCCTAGGTAACTAAAAGGTAGTGAGCCCATTTCACACCCAAATAGCTGTCTATAAGCGTCTTGTTCCTCATTTGCTCCCCCAAAGCAGAACAACTCACTTTTGTTAAATTTGATTTTAGGTCCAGACAATTGTTCAAAATGGCACAACAAAATCTTCATGTTTCTAGCTTTTGCAAGATCGTCTTCCACAAAAATTATCGTGCCATCCGCATACTGTAGTATGGATACTCCCCCTCTAGCAGGTGTGGGATTAGTCCTCCTACGTAACAATTCTCTTTAGCCCGACCAATAAGGACTGCCAACTTATTGTTGGAATTATGCCCTAGAGGCAATAATAAATGTATAGTTATTATTATAATTCCTGTATCAAGATAATAGTTTATTATCCATGCTATAATTGTATTGAATGAAGACTCATTTACATGTGTGGATACATAGACAAAACACCGTCCCTAGCATGCCTCTAGTTGGCTAGCCAGTTGATCGATGATAGTCAGTGTCTTCTGATTATGAACAAGGTGTTGTTGCTTGATAACTGGATCACGTCATTGGGAGAAACACGTGATGGACTAGACCCAAACTAATAGACGTAGCATGTTGATCGTGTCATTTTGTTGCTACTGTTTTCTGCGTGTCAAGTATTTATTCCTATGACCATGAGATCATATAACTCACTGACACCGGAGGAATGCTTTGTGTGTATCAAACGTCGCAACGTAACTGGGTGACTATAAAGATGCTCTACAGGTATCTCCGAAGGTGTTAGTTGAGTTAGTATGGATCAAGACTGGGATTTGTCACTCCGTGTGACGGAGAGGTATCTCGGGGCCCACTCGGTAATACAACATCACACACAAGCCTTGCAAGCAATGTAACTTAGTGTAAGTTGCGGGATCTTGTATTACGGAACGAGTAAAGAGACTTGCCGGTAAACGAGATTGAAATAGGTATGCGGATACTGACGATCGAATCTCGGGCAAGTAACATACCGAAGGACAAAGGGAATGACATACGGGATTATACGAATCCTTGGCACTGAGGTTCAAACGATAAGATCTTCGTAGAATATGTAGGATCCAATATGGGCATCCAGGTCCCGCTATTGGATATTGACCGAGGAGTCTCTCGGGTCATGTCTACATAGTTCTCGAACCCGCAGGGTCTGCACACTTAAGGTTCGACGTTGTTTTATGCGTATTTGAGTTATATGGTTGGTTACCGAATGTTGTTCAGAGTCCCGGATGAGATCACGGACGTCATGAGGGTTTCCGGAATGGTCCGGAAACGAAGATTGATATATAGGATGACCTCATTTGATTACCGGAAGGTTTTCGGAGTTACCGGGAATGTACCGGGAATGACGAATGGGTTCCGGGAGTTCACCGGGGGGGGGGGGGGCAACCCACCCCGGGGAAGCCCATAGGCTTTGGGGAGACACACCAGCCCTTAGTGGTCTGGTGGGACAGCCCCAAGGGAGCCTATGCGCCAAGAAAAAGAAATCAAAGGAAAAGAAAAAAAAAGACGGAGGAAGTGGGAAGGGAAGGGGACTCCTCCCACCAAACCAAGTCCAACTCGGTTTGGGGGGGGAGTCCTCCCCCCCTTGGCTCGGCCGACCCCTTGAGGGTCCCTTGGACCCCAAGGCAAGGCCCCCTCCCTCCTCCTATATATATGGAGCAATTAGGGCTGATTTGAGACGACTTTCTCACGGCTGCCCGACCACATACCTCCATAGTTTTTCCTCTAGATCGCGTTTCTGCGGAGCTCGGGCGGAGCCCTGCTGAGACAAGATCATCACCAACCTCCGGAGCGCCGTCACGCTGCCGGAGAACTCTTCTACCTCTCCGTCTCTCTTGCTGGATCAAGAAGGCCGAGATCATCGTCGAGCTGTACGTGTGCTGAACGCGGAGGTGCCGTCCGTTCGGTACTAGATCGTGGGACTGATCGCGGGATTGTTCGCGGGGCGGATCGAGGGACGTGAGGACGTTCCACTACATCAACCGCGTTCTCTAACGCTTCTGCTGTACGATCTACAAGGGTACGTAGATCACTCATCCCCTCTCGTAGATGGACATCACCATGATAGGTCTTCGTGCGCGTAGGAAAATTTTTGTTTCCCATGCGAAGTTCCCCTACACTTATCCACTACTATGTTGAACAGCACTGGGACATTGAATCACCCTGTCTCAGTCCCTTATGGGTCTGAAAATAATGACCTATGTCATCATTAACTTTAATCCCAACACTACCTTATTGAATGAAAGAGGACACTTGATCCCTCCAGGATTCATTGAACCCTTTCATATGTAAGGCCCGTTGAAGAAATGGCCATTTGACCTTATCATATGCCTTCTCGAAATTCACCTTAAATATAACCCCACCAAGCTTTTTTTTATGAATTTCATGCAACGTTTCGTGTAAGACGACAACCCCCTCTAGGATGTGTCTTCCAGGCATGAATGCAGTCTGAGTCGGCTATACGACGGGCTTAACTATCTGTGTCAGCCTATTCATGCCAACCTTTGTGAAGATTTTGAAACTGACATTAACCACGCAGATCGGGCTGAACTGCTCAATGTGAATAGCTCTCACCTTCTTTGGCTACAACGTTATTGTTCCATAGTTTAGGTGAAAAAGCTGAAGCTGACCATCGAACAAATCATGAAACATAGGCATAAGATCATCCTTTATAATATGACAATATTTTTTATAAAACTCGGGTGGAAACCCATCCGGTCCCGGTGCCTTGTTTGGTTTCATTTGTGTTATTGCGTCAAACACCTCCTTCTCTGTAAATGGTAGTCAGAGAATCTCATTCTCATCCGAACTGGGCTGAGGTATGTCACCATTTTCATTCTCATCAAGAGAAACAAAATTGTGTTCCGGTTCACCAAAAAGCTTCTTATAATACTCTGAAATGTACAATTTTAGGTTCTCCTGCCCTATGATTGTACCCTCATCTTGCTCTAGCTGAATAATTTTCTTCTTCCTATGCTTGCTATTCGCAATCATGTTAAAAGAATGCGTGTTATCATCTCCATGAACTACCTTCGACACCTTTGCTCGAAGGGCCCATTTCATCTCCTCCTCTCTGAGAAGGATTTGTAGCTTCTTCTCAGCCTCGGTTTTAATATCCCGATGTGAGGTGCTTAGAAGTGAACTTTCAGCTTTCACATCCAACTCATTAATGATATTGATAAGTCTATCTTTTTCTACTTTGTAAATACCATATTGATTCTTTGCCCAGCCTTTGAGAAACTGGCGCAAGTGTCTAATCTTGTTTTGCCACCTGTCCATACTAGAGGATCCACCATAGTCTCTTGCCCATTCAGAGGCGATAAGATCCATGAAGCCATCTCTCTCAAACCAAACTTAATTCGAAGAAGAAATTATTCTCATTTCCTACATGTGTCGCTTCCCCATAATCGACTAGTAGGGGTGTGTGATCTGAGATTGCCCTTTGCATAGCATGGATTGTGACAAGCCGGTATTTATGTTCCCACTCAATGCTACTCAGAACTCTGTCCAACTTCTCATATGTTGGCATTGGTAATGAGTTGGGCCATGTGAATTGTCTACCAGTGAGGTCAATCTTCCTCAAATCGAGACTCTCAATAATCATATTGAACATAAATGACCATCTTCGATCGAAGTTGTCATTATTTTTTTCTTCTTTCCTTCTTATGATATTAAAATCTTCCCCGACCAGAATGGGAAGCCTTTCACTACCACAAATTCTCACCAAATCAGCAACAAAATCAGATTTTAACTCCGGTTGTGTCGCCCCATATATAGCCACCAAAGCCCATCTGAAACCATCAACCTTCGACATTACACGAAATTTGATGGCAAACTCACCATAAACGACACTTCAAACCTCTAATGTATCACACTTAACACCAAGAAGGATCCCACCGTATCTACCTCTTGGTGGCAAGCAGTGCCAATCAAACTCAACTCCTTCAGAGATATTGCTAAGAAATTGCGACGTAAAGTTGTCTCTACCCGTTTCTCGGAACGCTAAAAAATCGAGTTTATGCTCAAGTGAAGCCTCCCTAAGAAATCTTACTTTAGCCAAGTCCGCTAGACTTCTGCTATTCCAAAAGATTCCTCACACATTTCATCATGGATTTTTTTTCCTATGATTGACTCTCGCGCTTCTCCAAACCGCCAATACAGGATACACCTTCCTCTTCCAAGGTCTCTTAGGTTTATCATGTATCAGGTTGTTGTTTTCGTTGGTGGGTGCATTATGAGGAAGGTTGTCAGGCATTGAAGGGGCCATATACCCCTCTGATCCCAATATTTCCTCTTCCACCGCCTCACCCTCCTCTTCCATTAGGTCCTAACAAAAGTTCTGTAATTTTGTAACACCTAAGTTACTAATATCACTATCATCCATTGGTTTAATTGCTGCTAAGTTTGTGATGATTTCCATGGCTCTCTCTGCCTCTAAGTCTAGAATGTCGTTAACAAATTTTGCAATTTGTTTTTCATTACTCCCCAAAGAGATTCCTAGATTATTAGCCTTCTCTACGATTGCATGCTTAGAAAAATGAAGAATTGACATGATAGCCTTCTCTACGATCGCAATCAGTATTATCCGACATACCTGTGTTTGCCTCGATATCACGAAGCTTGGCGGCCCTCATAGCACGCCCCATCTGTATGTTGTCAGCATCAGGTTGTCCCTCGATACGATGACTGAATCGCCGCTCCCCATTAGAAGGATCCAGAATTCCTTCGAACGTGATGACATCCTCCATGGACGCCTCCGACGGTTTAAGACCTCCTCTCTCATTGCCGTTGTCGTCTGAGCATAGATCGTGAACTGCGTCTGTCATCTCAACCGTAGCCGCTAGCGCTGGACTCTCGCCGGAGGCCGATAGGTTTGTCGATTCCCCTATCGCCGTACATGGGCTGGCAGAAAGATCCTCCTCCTGAATCTGCTGAGGGCCAACCTCTCCATCGGCAGAAGACGACGACTGGTACAGAGCCACCGCGCTGGCCTCATGGCCGCGATTGGCTGGGCCTCAATCTCCATCGAAGTCCGGTAGTGCATGCGGTGCATGTTGCACCACAAGGTCGCTACCATCAGCCATCTCATCATGACCCCCCCCCCCCCCCAAGCGGCTCGGCGCAGACGTCGGGTGAAAAGAGCCAAAGCGGAGCGAAGCCATGGGTGTCAATGAGGGAGCTTTACCCTTTTCATGTGACGAAGCAGCAGATTTGAGGTTGAGATTGCTGGTTTTTTGAGAACTCATCATCATAATTACCAGTTTTCTCATTTTTTCCATTGTCTCCACCACCATCGCCATCACCCATCATATCTACATCGTCTTTCGCATAATCATCTACACACTTTAGTGTTTCCTCAACCACCACATCGAGATCATAATGTAATCCGTCGTATAACCACGGAACAAAATCTGGTAAGAACCCGGGATACAGTACACGAACAAGCAGCCTCACAATTCCATGTTTGCGTGTGAATGGCATATCCACCTTATCCGTCTTACCAAGCAGAGTGCCGAGACTCCGTACAATAAGGAAATCATTAAGAAGTACCTCAAGAACACCAGAGAACCTGATCCAAACCTTCTAAAGAGGTGATCCCTTTGGTTGCGGTTTTCTGCATTCATTAAACTCGAGCATGCATGTCACTACCAGCCACTTTGCTAACCCCAAACCTCAATAGACGCTCGAGATCCTCCCTCGGAAACTCTACTCGGAACACCTCATCATCCTTCCTGACCAGTGCCCAGTGATAAGACTAGAAACTAGCCTCCTGAGCTGCTGAGAAATCTGCTCAGCTGTCAAAGTATCATGAGTTACAGTTATCAAACTAGTCCTCGAGCTCTCTAGACGAGGTGGCATAGCAACAGTAGTAGAGGAGGACGTCTCAAAAAACATCAGCTTGCTCTGACATAATCCGTAAATACTAACCGCAGGTTTGGGGGCGGAGAGCAACGGACACCCCGCTGCCTCGTGGTCTGGTTTGAGACAAATATCACACAGTACGGCCGTACAATCCATCGCAAACTACCCGGAAACCCCACACCTGTAGCAACAAAGTTTCTCCTTCTTACGCGCCGCCTTGCTTGCCCGCGTACTTTCAGCTTTTTCATACCCCTTGTCACCGTTCTTGTCTTTCTCTTCAGTCACCGCAGCTGCCGGTATACTAACCGCCGCGAGAGCCTTGACCATCAATGTCGCAGCCACTGGCAGGCGGTTCTGCGGTGTCCACTTTGGCCACACCTCCATCAGCATTGGGCGGTGCCTCCAGCACCGCATTGTTACTCGCAGCCCGCGTAGTCTTGCGGCCAAAGCCACGTCCACCGGCGCCACGCCCGTCGTTCGACCGGAAGTTCGAACTCGTTGACCCCTCTACAAAATTCTCTGTTGGTGGCGTGAAGTTGCGATGCCAGTTATTTGCACCGTAACCCCTACAACCACCGTCGAACCACTGCCCGCTTCCCGGGCCTCCTCTATCATCACCCCACTGCCAGAACGGCTACTTTGTACGGTAGTCGCCGGCGCTGCGACCAGTCCCGTATCCACCCCGCCCACCAGCGTTGGGACCGGTTCTGCCACCGCGTCTCTGCCCCTCACCGCGCCCACCGCGGTGTTTGCACGGCCAGCCCCAGCTGCTAGCTTGACAGGCGGTTCTTGCAGATTCCCACGACCCGCCATGGTCGTGGGTGTAGGTTCAGACGTTGGCGCAACCCTAGGCACTCGTCCCTGCCGCGAAGGATAACCAGGCTGGGGACTCCGCCGAACCCTAGCCTCTGTCGAGCGGTCAAGCCCCGCGTCTGCTATCGATATAGCGATCGACGAGGCAAAACTCTCCTCCGCTCGTTTTCCTGCAATCTATAAAAGGTCCTATATTTAGGAACGGAGGGAGTAGATTCTATTAGACATATGCAAAGAAGAGAGAAGCTGTGGTGATTTAGTCTTGCATACCTCAAATTTGGTTTGGACCTGCCGTTGCCGACAGTGACTCTGGGGATTGATCGGCGAGCGAACAAACAGGACGCGAGGTGGGGAGTTGCGGCGGCCTGCTGGATGTACGTACACGCCACACAAGCCATGTGAATCGATCAATTAATCAATGTTACTTTTGGGCTTATGGGCTGGGCTAATCAGGCTAGAATATTTTAAATGTGCTAAGAGACTATGCTTGTGTGTTGTAGCTCCTTTTCGATGGGTTCAGCCTTAAAAAATGACTGGGTTCAGTATTAATCAAGCATTTGAAGTTTTTAAAAAATGTATTAACAACGCTAACCTTGTATTTAAAATATGTTAAAGTTGTACTAAATTTTTTATTATATATACCAAAACTGTACGATGCGTATGAAAAAAAACAATATATAGAAAATTTAGGAAAATATTAATCGTGTATTCAAAAATGTTAAATGCATATATATAACTAGTACAAATCCCATGCGTTGCACCGGGTTAGAAAAAAGTGCAGAACCTATTTATTTTGTCATTAAATTGAATGTTAAATGTAAATTATAATGTTAAATGTAAGACATCTATTTTTGGACGGAAGGAGTTTCTTTTAAAGTTTTAAAATATAATGTAATGCTTAAATAAAAATTGGATTACTTTTTTAATAATAATTATCATTTTTATTGAGTGGTAATAATGTTTTGTTTTTTGATGGGTAATAGCATTTTTGTGTACAACATATTTTCAAAAAATAAATTGAACAATATATATTTTAAATTGTTTTTTGCACAACTTGCTAAGCTCTTGCAAGTGAGCTGCTCTGAGCATAGACACCAAGCCTCCGCACGAGACACAAAGTGCGTCCTCCGAAGCACTTTGCTCATCTTCTTCTAAAAAAATGTTCTCCTCATCTTCTTCTCAAATAAAAAAACTTGTCATTATCTCTTCACTTTGTTCCCGTCACTCCCCCCATTCCAATGGTGGCCACCCCCTCCCTTCCATTCCTTGTGGAGTTGAGCTCTCGATGTACCTCATAAAATTCGATTAGTTGATCATGTCAGTACACATTATCCATGTTATGCAGTTTACTACATTTGTTCTCTACACAAAATACATGTCAACCTGTGTCTCACAGGCAAAGCTGTCATTCACTTTGAAGTCACCAACAGAAAGCTCCTTAAGATAAAGAAGATACTGGAAGTTGATATCACTGAAGATATGGTGTGACAATTGGTTTCAAGTTTTGCGCACTACTTCTGTAGTAATTCTGCAACTCGTTTGGGCATGCCCGATCCATCTCAATCTATGTTACATCATGCAAGCAATTGATACCAACGCAAGGCCTGCTGAGTTTGACCGCATAGATCACGAAATGACTGGTGAGTGGAAACAGTGATCCACATTTCCATGTTCAGGCTCGTATGTCTTGTCACATTGGGTTTGGCAGTAGTTGCTAAACCCTAGTATTTACCTCGTTCCACAGATCAGGAAACGGAAAATGGCTCGACAAACGGCCGCTTCCAGTCAGTTGGATCTGATCTTACCCGCACACGGGAGCTACCGGAGCAGCAATAGCAGCAGAATAACAAAGACCCAAGCAGGACTCCCACCAGCAATCGCGAGGTATGACCGAAGCGTGATTGGAACCCCCAAATAGTCAAGAATTTTGCAGCGTTGAGACCCTGAGCAAGAGCTACCACAGCATATGTATAGCTGAAACGTGATAAACTGTGATGCATTCCTTGCAGCCGGCTACGTCCCTAGAGAGTGGGGTGCTCGGGCAAAGGACCAGGAAGTCTCTGGCTGGCAACGAGTCGATGTGCATGCCGGACAAGCGGACCAGGAAGACCAGCATGGTAAGGAAAAAGTTCCATCTTCCTTCACTTAACCAAAATGATCAAATTCACAAATCTCACGCATGTGAGATGCTCATCACCCTGTCAGTTGCATCAGTTAACAGTTTGGTACTCCATGAACCATAAGCTTGAACACCCGTGAACTATCGCAGGTGAAGGAGCCAATCTTGCAGCAGGTCAAGCGCCAGAAGTCTGTGGTTCAGTGAGGCGACACAGAACCGCAAGGAGCCTCAGCGCGATCGCTGACCTTCTCCTGCGGGTTCAGACTGGTGTGGTACTTCTCCGTGAGCACCCAGTAGCCGCCCTCCCGCGGCTCCACCCGCGGCTCCAGCCACTCCGCCGAGACGGCCGAGGCAGACGGAGATGCGGACGACGACGACGACGGCGCGAAGACGGTCGCGCACTGGACGGGGCGGGCGCGGCTGGGCCCCCGCGAGCTCCAGCTCGACGGACCTCAAGCTGTCGCCGGATTCGGTCGGGAAACGGAGGGAACTGTCCATCCCCGACCTACGATTGTTCCTGCCTCGCCGGAAGGCCGCCCCATGATGCCACCGCGCCGCCCGTCACCTCGCCGGTGCTGGAGATGGAGCGTCTGGATAAGATGAGACAAAGGATCGCGATTGAAATTCTTATAAATGTAGGGGGGCTTTTTGAAACAATGAAGCGTTTTCTCAGATCCACTTAGGAAGGGACTGTGGGTTGATTTTAACAAAACAGAAGGTTTTTTTTGTAAAATTATCATGACGGACGGCAGAAGCGCTCCATGCTTTATTATTAGAAAAGATATGTTCTGATGTACATGAAAAATGTTGAGAGTGTAGTGAAACCAGGGAAAAACTGGAAAAAGACAAAAGGAAACAAAGAAAAAAACAAAGATATCGGGGAAAGATACAAAAAAACAAACAACCCATCAAAATATAGAAAACAAATAAGAAATGGAAAAAGGGACGAAAGACGATGAGAAACTAAAAAAATGAAAAAAGATGAAGATAAATTAAGAAACTGATGAAAACAAACAAAAACAATACACCAAAGAAACCTATGAAGAAACAAAGAAACCAACAGAAGAAACAAAGAAACATCCGCAGCAAAAAAAACAGCGAAGCCACGACCAAAACGTAACAAGCTAAACGTTTGTCTCACGAAAACAATAGGAAAGCCCAGAAATGAACGCGGGATCTATTCTCTTCAGGCGAGATTAAGTTTCATCTCCCTTATAGCGAGATATAGCTCTCATGGCGGAAGAGACACCATGGAAGCAATAGTTAAGGAGCACTTCCTCAGAAGCCTCTCAACAATCATTTTCACGCGCCGTCATTTGCCGCGTTTTCAGCCATCGTCACGTGTCAAGTTCTAAGCTTTATTTTAGATTTTTTTTTATTTTTTCACACACGGTTTTAGGTTTTTTAATTAGTATGTTTTCAGTTATTTTGGTGTTCCATTTTTCACGATTCTTACTTAGCTTTTGGACGAATTTGTTTACGAAAAGAAATATTCTTTTGCCTAAAAAATGCATTTTCTTTTTTTAGAGGCGAGATTTTGCTTCAGCGAGAGACATGGTTTTGTTTTCTTTAGAGGCACGACCGTGCCTTTCGGAAGGAGAAAAACACATTTTTTTTTGTGAGAGGCACCGTTTTTCTTCCGCGAGAGACATGGTTTTTCATTCGCAAGAGACATGGCCATGACTCTCATAAAGGGGAAAACGTGTTTTCTTTTTTTATTCGCGAGAGGCACGGCTTTGCTTACGTGGGATGTACGGTTTTGCCTTCGCGAGAGGCACGGTCATGCTTCTCAGAAAGGGAAAAAAACACGTTTTTTTTCTGTAAGAGGCACAGTTTTGATTCCGGAAGAGGCACGATTTTGCCTTCCCGAAAATCTCTTGTCCCAACCGAGAAAGCTGGAAATGACCTTTGAAAGATGTATTTCCTAATTAATGATTTCAGATAACCATTTGAATGAGAAACAATACTACTCGGTCGGCCTAGCATGTCGTCAAACTTCGAATCGCCGATTATTTGCTGCATTGTGCGATGTATAGCACAGCGACTATTTATCGCTTTAAGCGACACAAGTGGCAGCGAACGTTGAATCTTTTGCCACACTAGTTTTTTCATCATAAAAAGAAACCGAGACTCGGAGGGAGGAGGAGTCGAACCCTGGTCTCCAGCTGGATCGCGCGTCGAGCCGTACTAAAGCTACAAGAGTAGGTTTCCTCGGGATTTTTTGTTTCTTTTCTTTCTTCTTCACTGTTTTCTTTCATTTTTTCATTCAATTTAGAATTTTTTTTCTAGCTTTTATTTTCATTTTCACTCTCCATTATTTGTTTTTTTGTTTTTTCTTATGTTTCTTTTCGTTTTCACTCCACATTTTCTTATATGTCAAAAACATATTTTCAATAAGTGATCAACATTTTTTGTATACACGTTCAATATTGCTCGAACCCTTATTCAATAGTTTTTAATTATTTTTTCAATATTTTAATACTTATTCATTATTTTTTAAATACTTCTATATTTTAATATAGAGGTGCCCGACATATAGAAGGTCCAGCCGACCCTTAAGAAAAGGAGGCCCGGCCGTTTCCTATTGTTTCTACAATTTGTCGCACACCCTCCTCCGTCCTGGGGTCGCCATGAATTACCTTTTTTCTCCCTCACTAGACCGTGTGTCTACTGTACACAGTGCATGGCAGGTTTTTGGCGAGATGCTGGTGCGTTTCGATCTGGAGTCTTCTAGATGCTTCAAACCTAGGTTTTTCTGTTTTAATTTTTTTCTTTTCGGGTTTCCTTCTATTTTTCCCCTTTTCCCTATTTTTTCTATTTTTTTGTTATGAACATTTGTGCCATTTCATGATTTTGTTGAAATTTGAAACTTGTTTTATAATTTGTGACTTTTTCAGAATTCAAGAATATTCTTCATATGTGTGTATTTTTGTTACATATTCCTGAGCCAATTTTCAAAACTTGTGGACTTTCCACAAATTTGTGGACCTTTTTTTAATCCACAAAATCTGCAAAGCTTTTTCAAAGCCATGAATTCATGAACCATCTTCAGATTCGCAAAAAACCCATTAATTTATACAATTTACAAATGTTTCAAATGCACTATCTTTCCCCAAATCTATGAACCTATTTTCAGATATGTGAACTTTTTTAATATTCAAAAACATTTTCAAATGCTTGAACTTCTATCCAATTCGATGAACATTTTTTCAAACCCACAAACCTTTTTCGAATCCATGACATCTATGAACTTTTTTAAAATATATGATTTTCTTTTAATTTACCAATCCACCGGGTTGGTCCAGGGTCAACATAAGAGACACAAACAAGCAGGAACACCAATCGAAGCGAGCGAAATTGCAGCGCTTGCTACCTAAATGGGCCACAACCTTCTAGTGGGCAGGCATGAGTGACAACTAATCTCCGAGCACTTGAGGCACCGACAGGAGCTCTTCGATGGATTTTGGAAGCCCATATTATCGGTCTGCAATCTTATAAACATTCAGTTCAAAGACGAGAACAGATTTTTTCCATCCTATGGCTATTGAGCGCCATTATTTTAATTCTATTGCCTGGTTGACTCTTCCTTGTGGAGTTGTTCTTGAGGACCAAGTAGATGTTTTGAGTGCACACAAAATTTCATTAGGCCTCGTTTGGTTAAGGGGGATTGGGAAGGTTTTGAAAGGGAGTGATTTCAGGGGATTGAGTGAATCCCTGTGTTTCACCCAATCCTCTTAAATTCCCGGGCTTTGCTTCCACTAGTCCCTCCAAGAGGGTTTTGAAACACATGGATAGGAAGGGATTGAAGGGGAACGGAGGGGATTGGGCTAAGCAAACCCCTCCTACCAAATGGGCGTCCGAGGATCCGTGGGGTTTCTGGCCCTCCCGGGGATTTTCCTCTCAAAACCTCTCTTATGGAACAACATTCCTGGAAGTCATGACACACACAAAAAAATCGATGCTCTAAAAATGTTATTTTCAAAGCATTTTGGTGTGCTGGCTTTTCTTTTTGCCGCGACTTCCATTCACGTCATCCTATAATGCAATTTTGTAGGCACTCAAAGCATTTAACAAATTTCGCCCCAAAAACATTTTAGAACTTTCTGGTTTTTAAAAATAATCTCGGATTTTTACTGTTCATCATAAGCTCAAATGAGCTCGCGAGCAGAAGATTACGTTTGCCGGGAATCCTATTTTCAGATTAATAAGAAGATAAGATACATTTTTCTTGAGTCTTCAGAGAAGATAATATTACATAGTACTGAAAATCTTTCCATCTTTTTTTTTCTAGCACGCCCAGTTAAGTTTCTTTTCGGTCTTATCAGTCAAAATCACTAATTAGCGAATACATCTTTCAACGATTAATCCTACCTTCACAGGTTGCGACAAGTGGCGCACTGCATGCGTGCTACTTGTCGCAACCTGGAAGTTTTCTCTATTTTCGTTGATCCGTATTTTTAAAATGCTTTATCTCCTAAACCGTGCATTCAAATCTTGAACCGTTTTCACCGTTGACTTTCTCGCGTCGAGATCTTCAAAAATAGATCCCATGTTGATAGGTTTTTGACGAACCTTTTTTTATGAAAAAAACCTGAAGAAAAAACTGGATGAAGTGCCTTTAGCGAAGGCAAAACCGTGCCTTTCGCGGAAGCAAAACCGTGCCTCTCGTAAAAAAAACAGAAAACACGTTATTTTTTCCCTTTTCGAAAGGCACGGGCATGCCTCTCGCGAAGGCAAAACCATGCCTTTCGTGAAAGCAAACCGTGTCTCTCGAAAAAAAATTGAAAACCTTTTCAAAAGACACGGCCGTACCTCTCGCGAAGGCAAAACCGTGCCTCTTGCTGAAGCAAAACCATGCCTCTCGTAAAAAAAAACAAAAAATGAGTTTTTGCATAAAACAAAAGAAAACGCGTTTTTTCGCGAATTTTTTTTTATTTTATTTTTCGTCCAAAAATTATGAAAGGCAAATGAAAAACCATAACACCAAAAAAAATCGAAAAATAACCATTAAAAAAAGCGAAAACGCGTGCAAAAAAAAACGAAAAAAACGTTCAGAACATGACACGTGACGATGGCCGAAGACGCGTGAAGTGACGGCGCGCGGAAGCGATCGCTGGAAGATTGGAGCGCTGGTGAGCTAGTTGCTCCCCTATGGACTGCTGCACGGTTTCCTATTTCGAGTCCAGATGGGTCACGGCCCACGCCGTCCAAGCCCAGCAATTCTTCAAGTAGGCCCCAACAACAAGAGCTCTGCCCCCGCGGCCCCGCCTATCCCCTTCCAAGTTGCGCCGACCCACCGCCCACTCCCACGCCGCCGGCGACCCACCCCTGGAGCCGCCGTCCGCCCCGACAACCAGGTCAGCTGCTCCCTCTCCTCCCTCCCAGATCCGTCCGCCCAGGTGATCAGCCTTGCCTTCCTCTGATGCATCAACTCGGATTTTCCCGTATGGAATTTGCGCTCGGATTAGAAATTTTCAGCTTACCTCTCATGCATTGACAGCATGTATCCGAGCTCAGATTTTTATGCTAGTTTGTATCAATCCTATGTAGTACGTCGTGGATCTGCAAATCTTTTGCTCCTCCGCACTGCTGCTTACTTGTGCTCATCCGGACAGCCGGCTTATGCACCCGAATTTGGTTCCTGTTCTAGTCTTTCCGTTTCCCGGATTTGTGATTCTGTATTTAGACCGGCAAGATGACTTGAACACGTTTTGCCAGATTTGATTATCCTGAAATGAATAGAAGTGGACATGAAAAATATGGCTTATTTGTTTCAGTATTTGGTTATCCTAAACTGAATAGAATGGGACATGAAAATATGGGTTAAATATGAGAACATATACTTATTTGTTAATTTGCTACTAACAAGTGTCAATGCTCTGTATGCTTCCAGAGCTTCTTGATGCGCAGGTCAATTGTTCTCGACCTCTTGCCGGAATAATGGTAGCGGTAGTTGAGAAGCAGAGGTTAAAGAGGTTGCTCATGTGTCTCTAAGGCAAACTGGAGTAAATTCGAGATATCGGGAAGACCGATTGGAAGAATCAACAAACCTTGAAATATTATAACTCCTAGAGTTACTAAAAGGTCAGGTCAATTGTTCTTGACCTCTTGCCGGAATAGTTGTAGCAGCAGTTGAGAAGCAGAGGTTAAAGAGGTTGCACATATGTTTCTGAAGCAAACTGGAGTAAGTCGAGATGCCGTAAAGTCTGACTGGAAGAATCAACAAACCTTGGAATATTATAACTACTAGAGTTGCTAAAAGGTCAGGAAGATGATTGACCCTTCGGGGTTATTCCCCACCTCACCAAGCCAGCTGCCAGATGATCTCCTCATCGAGATATTTCTCTGCCTCCCGGCGCACCCCACCTGCTTGATTCGCACGTCCCTTGTCTGCAAGCGATGGCACAGCCTCATCAAAGACCGCCAATTCGTCAGCCGCTTTCGCACACTTCATCAGAAACTCCCTGTGCTTTGCTTCTTCAGCAACTCCACTAGCATCCCCCGTTTTATCCCCACAGGTGACCCTCCTAATTGTGTCTCAACGGCAGCCTTCTCCCTACCTGACCCCTGCTGGCAGGTCCTTGGCTGCCGCCATAGCCGTGTCCTCCTCGTTAGCTCAACTTGGACTCAGCTCCAAGTGTGGAACCCCATGACTGGCAGCCGGCAATATGTAACGGCTACTCCGAATGCTGATCATCGTTTTAATTATGGTATCGTACCTGAGAGCCAAGCTACAGTGCTTTGTGCCGCTGGCCACAAGGACAGTGGTGACTGCCACTCTTGCCCTTTTCTTGTAGTGTGGGTATTCACCTGCACGCGCTATGCCTATGCCTGTAGATACTCGTCAGAGAGTAGCAGCTGGCACCAGATGGTTTCTTTGCCAACACCATCTGAGGTTGATTCAAGGCCTAGCGTCCTTGTTGGGAACATCTTGTACTGGCCGCTGAAGGCAAAGTATATCCTTGCCTTTGAGTTGGATACACTTAAATTGTACCATATTGAGTGTCCAGCAGATACACATAGTGTGTACAGAAGGAATGTCCACATCATGAAGGCAGAGGATGGTGGGCTAGGCCTTGCTGCCTTGACGGAGTTCAACCTGTGCCTATGGGCTCGGGAGACAGGTCCGGAGGGTGTTATGGAATGGGTGCTGCGCAGGACCATTCAGTTGGATGCATTCCTTCCACTGATTGTGTCATCAGTGCCATTGGCAAATAATCATTCGGCCAGTGGGCGTCCGGTCAGGATATTAGGTCTCATTGAGGACGATGATATGTTTTTTATGTGGACGAGACATGGTGTCTTTGCAGTCCAGCTCAAGTCAATGCAGTGCAAGAAAGTTTTCGAGGCTGATGTCCCTGCAACTATCTTCCCCTACACTGGCTTCTATACCACAGGTGCCGTTCTCTTTACACCAGTATGCTTTGCCTTCACTTTTATTTTCTATAATCTGTATGACCTGTGAATACTCTTGCTGATTATAAGTTAGGACTAGGTTTCATATCTTTGAGGAGATGAAACTTTAGCTTGCCGTCTTTATGCTTGCAAAAATTGTACCCCTACATCCTATTTATATGCAAATTTGCTTCCACATTGTATTTTTAGTGTGTTAATCAAAAAAATTGTCTTATTTGTCCTTTCATGCACAGCTTATCCATTCCTTGCTTGATTTCTGGTTATCTTTTGATTAGGTCAAGTTGAGCATGTTTTATTTCTCCTGTTTGCAGGTGATGTGGACGGTGCGCGGTGAAAATTGTCGACCCGGATGAGATGATATCTGCATTATGTGCTGAACTGTTTTAGACCGACCCGATGAAGCACAAACTTATTTGTTATATTTAAGCTGTTTTTCTTACTACCAAGAAGGCAGTGTGTGTGTGTGTGTGTGTGCATGCGTGTGTGTGTGTGAGGTACTGAAGAATATTGTGTGCTACTTGAGACTATGAAAAAACTAGTTATGAATAACGAAAATTCTCTGAAGAATGCATGGTTTACAAATTGATATGTCGTTTGTGTCAAAGAATGGTGGGACGTTTTTTTAACAGCTCGTTTATTGAGCAGTAGTAATCTTTTTATAAAGAAAGATAGAAAGACCGTCTGGAGGCTGATCCAGCCAAACGAGACGGCTAAGGGTAATGACAATGCAAAAGGCTTTTGTTTTTCATGCTTGTGAAATTCATGGACGCAAAAATGACACTTCGATCTGCATAAGAGCACTATAAGAAGCTACAAACGGCCTCTGCAGACCTGCAAGGGAATCTTGCGAGCTAAACGAGTAGCTCGTAACTCCAAGTTTAAATCTAAGCTTGTTAACATAACAAAATGAAGGGCACCTCATAATGTGTTGGATATACGTATCTTGTCATATATTTTGTCTTAAATTTGTCAAGATATGGATCTATCTAAATAGATTTGTATCTAGACAAATCAAATACAAATAATTTGTGATGGAGGGAGTGTTATTCTTACTTCAGACTAATGGTCTGCGGTATCGTCCACTGTCGTCTGTTGGTGATGCAGTGGCCGGGCTCATCCAACCGTTGTCATCACGCTGTGTTTCTAGAAGCGAGACCGGGCTTAGGAAGTGGCGCCATCATCCGAGATGTGGCTGTCCCGGATGCAATCTTTCTAGGTTGTGGTCGTCTATTAGCAGACAGTTCATTTATACCATTGCGATCAGTTGTGATGCAATGACACACTGGTTTTTTTAGGATTGTGATGACAGGCTGGTGGGTTGTTGCATAATTGGAGCAATGGTTCGGCCTTGCAACCGGGATCCGGCCTTTGCCGAGAGCATCATTGGAGGAACAACGTCGTCTTCCGAGTCAGAGGCCTCCGGTGCGGATTCCGCGGAGGCCGCATTTCCAGTCTACTAGATTGGCGGGACGCAGAGCCTGAGGTCGCCGTAGCGGTCAATGGCGAAGATGAGCATCCCGAAAAAGATGGTGCGAGCTGAGGAGGGAGGCGGGTTGATGTCGACCCGTCCTTCACCGTCCGCAATGAAGGTGAGGGGGGCAAAGGTGAGGCTCTGCCCATCGCAAGTTCGCCAGGGTTTATGGAAGATTCGATCTGGAGTTGGTCGCTGGCCAACGCAGCCTGTTCCTAACACCAACTAACGATGCAGAAAACCGCCACATCCCTCGGTAGGATAGCGAGCATCGAAGGAAATTACCAGAGGGGAGTTTGCACAGGGAGTTTACATGGTTCAGGGCCTCATGGTGAGGTAATACCTTACATCATGGTTTGTTTTGTATCGACGTGAGAGCACCTCGTGCAAGGGGGTTACAAGGAGATTATCCCGCTAGACACGAATTCAAAAGCGGAAGTCAACTATCACAAGCTTGTATTGAGGAACACCACTCTCTTTAGGTATCACCTTGCATTCTTGGTAAGCATGTTTGTCTTATCTTCCCGAGAGAACAAAATCAATCTGGCTAGAATGTTGACCACGACTAGAAGTCAGTAGATGAGATTCTCTCTTTTTAAAGAAGGTGTTAGCTACGATCATGTAGTAGGCTAGAGTGAAGCTTAAGACAACATGTCCTTAATTCTTCCTGCCATAGCCAAGCCCTCATGCACCCATTCAAAGACTGTGTTAGATGTACCCAAGTGGTCAGTGAGGTCTCCTCTTATGAAGAGTTCATCACCAACAGCTACAATCCTAACCATATCCTCCAAGTGTTCCTAGAACTCCCTCTTGGTGCTTCATTGTGGCCTACTTACGTGCATACACATGAAAAGCATTGAGAACTAGTCCCTAATGACCAGCTTGACCACGATAATCCAGCCCTTTTGCCTCTTGATGTCTACCACTCCATATTTAATTTGAGGCTCTTGTTTATCAAGATGCCAGCTCCATTTCAATTTGTAGTTGTCCCATGTACCATGATTTGTTGATATCCTCCACCTCCTTCGCGTTCTTTCTCTTTCATTCGATTTCTTAGACACATATGATATTAACACCTCCCTTCCCCGTTGCATCAACTAGCTCCTGTACCATACCGTCTAGGGACTTTATGTTTCAGCTGCATAAGCGAAACCTACTAGGTTCAACTAGCTTCCTTACCCTTTGCATTTATCAAGTCTACAAATACCCTTTCTTATTTTGCACTACACCCCGGTATCGATGTAGCTCACCACCAAGGATGTGATGATCCGATCCTTGCCCACTTATTGTATTTATTTTAGGCCTTCGATGATATGCGTTGAGTAGGAGGAGACGTTCCCGTCAACTATGAATGCGTCTATGGTGACTTCGTCAATCTCAAGATGATGTGTTGACTCGGTCTTTCAAAAGTGTTCATAGGGATAGAGTGTGCGTACATGTGTTCATAGGGGTGAGTGTACAGTGGCGACACCCAAACAGTCTGACATTATTATGGTCTTTCGAAACAACCAGAACATTTTATGGGCTGAAACCACACCCAAACAGTCTGACATTATTACAAGCCGAAGGAAGATCGATCAAAAGCTTGAGTCCATGCTATCCGCAGGAGCTCCCCTCAATGCTTGTCCAGCAACAGGATGAACCTCTTCAGTATGATTATGCAGTGTCGCAGAGCACCAGCCATTGTTGTAAAGTCCCTCTTAGCTTGGCAAGGCCGCAGCCTAGACCCCTCCATGTGCGTCCTTGGAAGCAAAATTCATTTCTCATTGTCCAAATACTCCATAAGGAGGCAACAGTAATCAAATTAAGCACATGTCTTTTTTTTATTTACTTTCCATAAGGAAGAGATATCATCAAAGCATTGGATCTTTCGGATATTAAAAAATTCAGATATGATTGACCATATACAACCAACATTAATGCAGTCAAAAAATAAATGTTGCACAAATTCAACTTCATTACAAAACAAACATGTTAAATCATCCAGCTTTTTCCTCTTAGCCACATTGTCTCTAGTAAGGATTCTGTTGTACCAACTGAAAGGATCGATATGGTTGACTAGAGGGGGGGGGGGTGAATAGGCAACGACCAATTTTTAATTAATCTTAGCAAGTTAAGGTAAACAACATATGGGTTCAAAAATATTACAACAATGGGGTGAACCCTAATGAAGCTAATAACGAGATCTACTAAGACAAGTAAGAGATAGACGACAACATAAGCATACACAAAGTAAAGGTTAGAGATAACCACAAGTGGAACCGATGGAGACGAGGATGTGTTACCGAAGTTCCTTCCCTTTGACAGGAAGTACGTCTCCGTTGGAGCGGTGTGGAGGCACAATGCTCCCCAATAAGCCACTAAGGCCACCGTATTCTCCTCACGCCCTCGCACGATGCAAGGTACCGTGATTCCACTATAGGTGCCCTTGAAGGCGGCGACCGAACCTTTACAAACAAGGTTGGGGCAAACTCCACACAAAGCTTGGAGGCTCCCAACAAGACCACGAAGCTTCACCACAATGGAATGTGGCTTCGAGGTGAACTCAACCATCTAGGATGCTCAAACACCCAAGAGTAACAAGATCCGCAAGGGATTGGTGGGGGAATCAACTTTTCTCTTGGTGGAAGTGTGGGTCTAGGCCTTCTCAACCAATCCCTAAAGAATCAACAAGTTTGATTGGCTAGGGAGAGAGATCGGGCACTTTTGAGCTTAGGGAGCAACAATGGAGCTTGGGAGGGGTAAGAGATAGGGTTCCACAGCTAGAAGAACCCTTTATATAGTGGGGGGGGGGGGAATCCAGCCGTTTTCCCACTCACAGCCCGAGTCTAGCGGTACTACCGCTGGATGCAGCGGTACTACCGCTAGCACTCCAGCGGTACTACCGCTGGCTGCAGCGGTACTACAGCTGGGCCCCTGGTAGTGCATAAGCACTACTACCGCTAAGAAAGTCTTCGCAAAAAGGTCCGTCCACGTACAACCGCTAGGCAGGCGGTACTAAGCTCCTGGAGCGGTACTACCGCTGACCAGGGGCGGTACTACCGCCAGCTAGCGGTACTACCGCTGGCTGCAGCGGTACTACCGCTAGCACTCCAGCGGTACTACCACTGGGGGACCATTTGCAAAGACGAAGGAAACACAAAGGCGGGAGCCACTCCAAAGTTGCCGGCAAGGGGAAAATATGTGAAGTGTGCGCGTGCAAAGATTGATCCCACCCAAAACTTTCCACTACGGTTCCCCTCTTAATAGTACAGCTTTCCTATGACTCAATTAAAGAGAATCGTAGAGAACGTCGTGCTTCTGTTCCACGAACGAGGGGGCGAGTTGTCTTGTGCCGTTGACGTGTGTTATCTGAAATCTTAACACACACGGTTAGTCCTTTGCGGTACTGTCATCAATCACCAAAATTACTTAGGCATAAACTATGCCCCGACAATCTCCCCCTTTTTGGTGGATTGATGACAATACCGGATTTGCACCGAGAATAATATGAGAACAAAAGATAGAGATATATGACAATAAGGAGCATATGACTCACAGCATATGATGGAAATAAATCTCACACAAGTTCATGTCTCACAAAATATAGCAAAATAGAAGCAAACCAAGTTCGAAGAAAAACACGAAAGATAAGCAAAGCAAAGCAAAGTTCGACTCTCAAAGCAAATCCAGCTCCTAGACTCTCTCCCCCTTTGGCACAAGACACCAAAAAGGGGCACACCTAACGCCGCAGGTGGTTACTCCTCATCCTCAGCATCGCCAGACTCGTCCGTACCCTCCGGATCGTCCTGCTCCTCCTCTTCCTCCTCAGCGCCAGACCACTGGTAACCTTGAGCCCGCATCCAAGTAGCCTCTGGAGTTATGTCGTCCTCTGATCCGCTGGAGATGTCAACATCAAGAGTCCTTAGGACACGCTTGTGCCTCTGACGGTTCTCCTTCTGAGCCACGTGCGTCTGGTACTGGCCCTTAGCCTGCATACAGAAGAGAGTCTTCATCTTATCCTGCAGTTTGATGGCCCAAGATGGCATGGCAGAAGAGCGGGACTGAGAGGCGGTTCCTCTGTCAGCAGCAGTCTCTGTGTCACTGTACATGTGCTGAGAGGAAGTTGATGGGTTGGCCCATTTATCCTTGACGCGAAGCTTGACAGGATCGTGCACAATGTAGTCAGCCTGAATGTATAACTCCTCCTGCGGATAGGTGTCTTGCCACTTCTGATGGATATAAGCAAACAGATAGGGCCCGTAGATGGGAACCTTGCACATCATGATGCAGTTCCAGAGCTCAGTGAACATCACATCAGAAATATCAAGAAGGGCAGACTCCTTAGTCATAGCCTCCTCACAGAGCAGTAGCATCTCAGCCAGAGAGCCATGTACCTCGTCGAAGTTGCCAATGCGAGGAAAGAGGGTGTTGCGGAAGATCCGATGCATAATGTCCAGATGCCTGGGGAGCACACCTTTCTTCACATAGAGTTGCTGCAATCTGTCCTTGACGGAAGCCCTATCAGTGGGAGCTGCGGCATGAGGACGCGACCCAAGTGGAGTGTCAGCGCCCTGGAAATCAACCTTGAGGAATGCCATGAATTCACACCAGGTACCGGTCATCTTCTGAGTCCCAGTCATCCACACCATGGAGCGCTCGTCATCAGGCGAGAAGTGAACCGTGACATAGAACTGGGCAACAACATTGGGGTCAAAGTCTGTCTTGAAAGAGATGATTTCCTTGATGCCTAGTTTGTCAATTAGAGAGAGAGCATCACCAAAGTAGTCCATGTTCCGCTGAAGGTGAGCCAGGTCAATCCACTGAACGGGGACAAAGTTCTTCTTGAAATGGTTGATGATATCACGGTAGATCCTACAGTGATCCCTTGTCCACACATGCTCGACATTCTTGATCACAGCCCGCTCTTGGAGATAGTGGTTTTGGGTGCGGAATCGCAGAAAATCCTTAGGGGGCATGGTGCGAACGTTGAGCCCCTTGTCCTTGTGAGCGGTCTTCTTGAAAGCCTGCTTTTTGGGTTGCAGACCTGAAGTGGCGGAGCCCTCTGGAGCCTCTGGGTTGCGATAATGCTTTGACTGTGTGTCCCATGGGGGGTTCGAGCAGCGAGCACCACCTATGACACAAAACACACACCAAAAAAGAGCGACAAAAGGAGTAAAGGCAATGAACAAGAGAAGGCAGAAAAGTAAACACACATTGCCAAGCACATGAAAAGAATACACAGAGAATCCTCCTGGCGGTAGTACCGCTACCCCTGGCGGTAGTACCGCCGGGGTCCTGGCGATAGTACCGCTACCCCTGGCGGTAGTACTGTTGGGGTTTGATTTTTCAGATCTGAAATATGAATAGAACCCATAGAGATGGCTATATGGATTTTACGAGGGGCATGGGCTGTGTATGAACATTAAGAACTCCACCACAGCCCTAATCACAAGAGGGTCACAAGTACCATCTAAATAAGCACATGCCTAGTCAAGAGAGAGCAAGTTTTAGATCTAATCCAAACATAGTTCAAGTGCTTGATCTAAAACATGTAAATCCTAGGGCATGGCAAAATAAACAGCAAAGATACATAGGACCTACACTCCCCTCAAATATCTCCTTCATGCCATCCAAGAACAAGGCACAATATCAAAGACTGTTGGGGAACGTCGCATGGGAAACAAAAATTTTCCTACGCGCACGAAGACCTATCATGGTGATGTCCATCTACGAGAGGGGATATTCGATCTACGTACCCTTGTAGACCGTACAGCAGAAGCGTTAGTGAACGCGGTTGATGTAGTGGAACGTCCTCACGTCCCTCGATCCGCTCCGCGAACCGTCCCGCGATCAGTCCCACGATCTAGTGCCGAACGGACGGCACCTCCACGTTCAGCACACGTACAACTCGACGATGATCTCGGCCTTCTTGATCCAGCAAGAGAGACGGAGAGGTAGATGAGTTCTCCGGCAGCGTGACGGCGCTCCGGAGGTTGGTGGTGATCTTATCTCAGCAGGGCTCCGCCCGAGCTCCGCAGAAACGCGATCTAGAGGTGAAACCGTGGAGATATGTGGTCGGGCTGCCGTGGCAAAGTTGTCTCAAATCAGCCCTAAAACCTCCGTATATATAGGGGGAAGAGGGGGAGTCCAACTTGGTTTGGAAGGTGGAGTCCTTCTTCCCTTTCCCACCTCCTCCTTTTTTTTCTCTTTGATTTTCTTCCTATGGCGCATAGGGCCTTCTTGGGCTGTCCCACCAGCCCACTAAGGGCTGGTGCGCCACCCCCAAGGCCTATGGGCTTCCCCGAGGTGGGTTGCCCCCCCGGTGAACATCCGGAACCCATTCGTCATTCCCGGTACATTCCCGGTAACTCCGAAAACCTTCCGGTAATCAAATGAGGTCATCCTATATATCAATCTTCGTTTCCGGACCATTCCGGAAACCCTCGTGACGTCCATGATCTCATCCGGGACTCCGAACAACATTCAGTAACCAACAATATAACTCAAATACGCATAAAACAACGTCGAACCTTAAGTGTGCACACCCTGCGGGTTCGAGAACTATGTAGACATGACCCGAGTGACTCCTCGGTCAATATCCAATAGCGGGACCTGGATGCCCATATTGGATCCTGTTGGGGAACGTCGCATGGGAAACAAAATTTTCCTACGCGCACAAAGACCTATCATGGTGATGTCCATCTACGAGAGGGGATGAGTGATCTACGTACCCTTGTAGATCGTACAGCAGAAGCGTTAGAGAACGCGGTTGATGTAGTGGAACGTCCTCACGTCCCTCGATCCTCCCCGCGAACAATCCCGCGATCAGTCCCACGATCTAGTACCGAACGGACGGCACCTCCGCGTTCAGCACACGTACAGCTCGACGATGATCTCGGCCTTCTTGATCCAGCAAGAGAGACGGAGAGGTAGAAGAGTTCTCCGGCAGCGTGACGGCGCTCCGGAGGTTTGTGATGATCTCGTCTCAGCAGGGCTTCGCCCGAGCTCCGCAGAAACGCGATCTAGAGGAAAAACTATGGAGGTATGTGGTCGGGCAGCCGTGAGAAAGTCGTCTCAAATCTGCCCTAAAAGCCCCATATATATAGGAGGAGGGAGGGGGACCTTGCCTTGGGGTCCAAGGGACCCTCAAGGGGTCGGCCGAGCCAAGGGGGGGAGGACTCCCCCCCCAAACCGAGTTGGACTTGGTTTGGTGGGAGGAGTCCCCCTCCCTTCCCACTTCCTCCCTCTTTTTTTTTTCTTTTCCTTTGATTTCCTTCTCTTGGCGCATAGGCCCCCTTGGGGCTGTCCCACCAGCCCACTAAGGGCTGGTGTGTCTCCCCAAAGCCTATGGGCTTCCCCGGGGTGGGTTGCCCCCCCCCCCCCCGGTGAACTCCCGGAACCCATTCGTCATTCCCGGTACATTCCCGGTAACTCCGAAAACCTTCCGGTAATCAAATGAGGTCATCCTATATATCAATCTTCGTTTCCGGACCATTCCGGAAACCCTCGTGACATCCGTGATCTCATCCGAGACTCTGAACAACATTCGGTAACCAACCATATAACTCAAATACGCATAAAACAACGTCGAACCTTAAGTGTGCAGACCCTGCGGGTTCGAGAACTATGTAGACATGACCCGAGAGACTCCTCGGTCAATATCCAATAGCGGGACCTGGATGCCCATATTGGATCCTACATATTCTACGAAGATCTTATCGTTTGAACCTCAGTGCCAAGGATTCGTATAATCCCGTATGTCATTCCCTTTGTCCTTCGGTATGTTACTTGCCCGAGATTCGATCGTCAGTATCCGCATACCTATTTCAATCTCGTTTATCAGCAAGTCTCTTTACTCGTTACGTAATACAAGATCCCGCAACTTACACTAAGTTACATTGCTTGCAAGGCTTGTGTGTGATGTTGTATTACCGAGTGGGCCCCGAGATACCTCTCCGTCACACGGAGTGACAAATCCCAGTCTTGATCCATACTAAATCAACTAACACCTTCGGAGATACCTGTGGAGCATCTTTATAGTCACCCAGTTACGTTGCGACGTTTGATACACACAAAGCATTCCTCCGGTGTCAGTGAGTTATACGATCTCATGGTCATAGGAATAAATACTTGACACGCAGAAAACAGTAGCAACAAAATGACACGATCAACATGCTACGTCTATTAGTTTGGGTCTAGTCCATCACGTGATTCTCCCAATGACGTGATCCAGTTATCAAGCAACAACACATTGTTCATAATCAGAAGACACTGACTATCATCGATCAACTGGCTAGCCAACTAGAGGCATGCTAGGGACGGTGTTTTGTCTATGTATCCACACATGTAAATGAGTCTTCATTCAATACAATTATAGCATGGATAATAAACTATTATCTTGATACAGGAATTATAATAATAACTATACATTTATTATTGCCTCTAGGGCATAATTCCAACAGTCTCCCACTTGCACTAGAGTCAATAATCTAGCCCTCACATCACCATGTGAATTACATTGTAATAAATCTAACACCCATACAGTTCTGGTGTCGATCATGTTTTGGCCGTGGAAGAGGTTTAGTCAGCGGGTCTGCTACATTCAGATCCGTGTGCACTTTGCATATATTTACGTCCTCCTCCTCGACGTAGTCGCGGATGAGGTTGAAGCGTCGTTTGATGTGTCTGGTCTTCTTGTGAAACCTTGGTTCCTTTGCTAAGGCAATGGCACCAGTGTTGTCACAGAACAAGGTTATTGGATCCAGTGCACTTGGCACCACTCCAAGATCCGTCATGAACTGCTTCATCCAGACACCCTCCTTAGCCGCCTCCGAGGCAGCCATGTACTCCGCTTCACATGTAGAATCTGCTACGACGCTTTGCTTGGAACTGCACCAGCTTACTGCACCCCCATTAAGAATAAATACGTATCCGGTTTGCGACTTAGAGTCGTCCGGATCTGTGTCAAAGATTGCATCGACGTAACCTTTTACGGCGAGCTCTTCGTCACCTCCATACACGAGAAACATCTCCTTAGTCCTTTTCAGGTACTTCAGGATATTCTTGACCGCCGTCCAGTGATCCACTCCTACCTGCCATACTTATGGCCAGGCTAACATCCGGTCTAGTGCACAGCATTGCATACATGATAGAGCCTATGGCTGAAGCATAGGGGACGGAGCGCATATGCTCTCTATCTTCATCAGTTGCTGGGCACCGAGTCTTACTCAATCTCGTACCTTGTAACACTGGCAAGAACCCTTTCTTGGACTGTTCCATTTTGAACCTCTTCAAAACTTTATCAAGGTATGTGCTTTGTGAAAGTCCTATCAGGCGCTTTGATCTATCCCTATAGATCTTAATGCCTAGAATGTAAGCAGCTTCTCCTAGGTCCTTCATAGAGAAACTTTTATTCAAGTAACCTTTTATGCTTTCCAAAAACTCTACGTTGTTTCCAATCAGTAATATGTCATCCACATATAATATCAGAAACGCCACAGAGCTCCCACTCACTTTCTTGTAAATACAAGATTCTCCAACCACTTGTATAAACCCAAATGCTTTGATCACCTCATCAAAGCGTTTGTTCCAACTCCGAGATGCTTGCACCAGTCCATAAATGGATCGCTGGAGCTTGCACACCTTGTCAGCATTTTTAGGATCGACAAAACCTTCGGGTTGCATCATATACAACTCTTCCTTAAGGAACGCCGTTTTGACATCCATCTGCCAGATTTCATAATCGAAAAATGCAGCTATTGCTAACATGATTCTGACGGACTTAAGCATCGCTACGGGTGAGAAGGTCTCATCGTAGTCAACTCTTGGAACTTGTGAAAAACCCTTTGCCACAAGTCGAGCTTTATAAACGGTCACATTACCGTCAGCGTCCGTCTTCTTCTTAAAGATCCATTTGTTCTGAATAGCCTTGCGGCCCTCAGGTAGTATCTCCAAAGTCCACACTTTGTTCTCATACATGGATCCTATCTCGGATTTCATGGCTTCTAGCCATTTGTTGGAATCCGGGCCCACCATTGCTTCTCCATAATTTGCAGGTTCATTGTTGTCTAACAACATGATTGATAAGACGTGATTACCGTACCACTCTGGAGCAGCGCGTGATCTCGTCGACCTGCGTGGTTCAACAGAAACTTGAACTGGAGTTTCATGATCATCATCATTAACTTCCTCCTCAACCGGCGTCGCAACGACAGAGGTTTCCCCTTGCCCTGCGCCACCATCCAGAGGGATGAGAGGTTCGACAACCTCGTCAAGTTCTATATTCCTCCCACTCAATTCTCTCGAGAGAAACTCCTTCTCGAGAAAAGTTCCGTTCTTAGCAACAAACACTTTGCCCTCGGATTTGAGATAGAAGGTGTACCCAACTGTCTCTTTTGGGTAACCTATGAAGACACACTTTTCCGCTTTGGGTTCCAGCTTTTCAGGCTGAAGCTTTTTGACATAAGCATCACATCCCCAAACTTTAAGAAACGACAACTTTGGCCTTTTGCCATACCACAGTTCGTATGGTGTCGTCTCAACGGATTTCGATGGTGCCCTATTTAAAGTGAATGCAGCTGTTTCTAATGCATAACCCCAAAATGATAACGGCAAATCAGTAAGAGGCATCATAGATCGCACCATCTCTAACAAAGTACGATTACGACGTTCGGACACACCATTACGCTGTGGTGTTCCAGGCAGTGTTAACTGCGAAACAATTCCACATTGTCTTAAGTGAGTACCAAACTCGAAACTCAGATATTCACCCCCACGATCAGACCGTGGGAACTTGATCTTCTTGTTACGATGATTTTCCACTTCACTCTGAAATTGCTTGAACTTTTCAAATGTTTCAGACTTGTGCTTCATCAAGTAGACATAACCATATCTACTTAAATCGTCAGTGAAGGTGAGAAAATAACGATATCCGCCGCGTGCCTCCACGCTCATTGGACCACACACATCGGTATGTATGATTTCCAACAAGTCACTTGCACGCTCCATTGTTCCGGAGAACGGAGTCTTAGTCATCTTGCCCATGAGGCATGGTTCGCACGTGTCAAGTGAATCAAAGTCAAGTGACTCCAAAAGTCCATCAGCATGGAGTTTCTTCATGCGCTTTACACCAATATGACCCAAGCGGCAGTGCCACAAAAATATGGCGCTATCATTGTTTACTCTAACTCTTTTGGTCTCAATGTTATGTATATGCGTATCGCTATCAAGATTCAATATGAACAATCCTCTCACATTCGGTGCATGACCATAAAAGATGTTACTCATAGAAATAGAACAACCATTATTCTCAGACTTAAAAGAGTAACCGTCTCGCAATAAACAAGATCCAGATATAATGTTCATGCTCAACGCAGGCACTAAATAACAATGATTTAAGTTCATCACTAATCCCGATGGTAGTTGAAGTGACACTGTGCCGACGGTGATTGCATCAACCTTGGAACCGTTTCCTACGCGCATCGTCACTTCGTCTTTCGCGAGCCTTCGTCTATTCCGCAGTTCCTGCTTCGAGTTGCAAATGTGAGCAACAGAACCGGTATCGAATACCCAGGCACTACTACGAGAGCCGGTTAAGTACACATCAATAACATGTATATCAAATATACCTGATTTTTCTTTGCCCGCCTTCTTATCTGCCAGATACTTGGGGCAATTGCGCTTCCAGTGACCCATACCCTTGCAATAGAAGCACTCTGTTTCAGGCTTAGGTCCAGCCTTGGGTTTCTTCGGCGGATTGGCAACAGGCTTGCCGCTCTTCTTCGAATTGCCCTTCTTGCCTTTGCCGTTTCTCTTGAAACTAGTGGTCTTGCTCACCATCAACACTTGATGCTCTTTACGGAGTCCAGACTCTGCGACTTTCAGCATCGCAAACAACTCGCCGGGAGACTTGTTCATCCCTTGCATGTTGTAGTTCAACACAAAGCCTTTATAGCTTGGCGGCAGTGATTGAAGGATTCTGTCAGTGATAGCTTCTTGCGGGAGTTCAATCCCAAGTTCAGCTAGACGGCTTGAGTACCCAGACATTTTGAGCACATGTTCATTGACAGACGAGTTTTCCTCCATCTTGCAAGCATAGAATTTATCGGAGGTCTCATACCTCTCGATCCGGGCGTTCTTCTGAAAGATAAACTTCAACTCCTGGAACATCTCAAATGCTCCATGACGCTCAAAGCGACGTTGAAGTCCCGGTTCTAAGCCATACAAGACTGCACATTGAACTATTGAGTAGTCCTCCATACGTGCTAACCAAGCGTTCTTAACATCCTGATCAGCCGTAGCGGGTGGTTCATCTCCTAGCACAGCATTAAGGACATAATCCTTCTTTCCAGCTTGTAAGATTAGCTTAAGATTACGAGCCCAGTCTACAAAGTTGCTTCCATCATCTTTCAACTTAGCTTTCTCTAGGAACGTATTAAAATTCAGGATGACACTTGCGTGAGCCATGATCTACAACACAAATATATTCAAAGTGGACTTAGACTATGTTCAAGATAATTAGAGTTCAACTTAATCAAATTATATGCTAAACTCCCACTCAAAAAGTACATCTCTCTAGTCATTTGAGTGGTTCATGATCCACTTACACTATCCCAAGTCCGATCATCACGTGAGTTGAGTATAGTTTCAGTGGTAAGCATCCCGATGCTAATCATATCAACTATATGATTCATGATCGACCTTTCGGTCTCATGTGTTCCGAGGCCATGTCTGCACATGCTAGGCTCGTCAAGCTTAACCCGGGTGTTCCGCGTGCGCAACTGTTTTGCACCCGTTGTATGTGAACGTTGAGTCTATCACACCCGATCATCACGTGGTGTCTCGAAACGACGAACTGTAGCAACGGTGCACAGTCGGGGAGAACACAATTTCGTCTTGAAATTTTAGTGAGAGATCACCTCATAATGCTACCGTCGTTCTAAGAAAAATAAGGTGCAAAAAAGGATTAACATCACATGCAATTCATAAGTGACATGATATGGCCATCATCACGTGCTTCTTGATCTCCATCACCAAAGCACCGGCACGATCTTATTGTCACCGGCGCCACACCATGATCATCCATCAACGTGTTGCCATCGGGGTTGTCGTGCTACTTATGCTATTACTACTAAAGCTACATCCTAGCAAAATAGTAAACGCATCTGCAAGCACAAACGTTAGTATAAAGACAACCCTATGGCTCCTGCCGGTTGTCGTACCATCGACATGCAAGTCGATATTTCTATTACAACATGATCATCTCATACATCCAATATATCACATCACATCGTTGGCCATATCACATCACAATCATACCCTGCAAAAACAAGTTAGACATCCTCTAATTTTGTTGTTGCATGTTTTACGTGGTGACCAAGGGTATCTAGTAGGATCGCATCTTACTTACGCAAACACCACAACGGAGATATATGAGTTGCTATTTAACCTCATCCAAGGACCTCCTCGGTCAAATCCGATTCAACTAAAGTTGGAGAAACCGTCACTTGCCAGTCATCTTTGAGCAAAGGGGGTTACTCGTAACGATGAAACCAGTCTCTCGTAAGCGTACGAGTAATGTCGGTCCAAGCCGCTTCAATCCAACAATACCGCGGAATCAAGAAAAGACTAAGGAGGGAAGCAAAACGCACATCACCGCCCACAAAACCTTTTGCGTTCTACTCGAGAAGACATCTACGCATGAACCTAGCTCATGATGCCACTGTTGGGGAACGTCGCATGGGAAACAAAATTTTCCTACGCGCACGAAGACCTATCATGGTGATGTCCATCTACGAGAGGGGATGAGTGATCTACGTACCCTTGTAGATCGTACAGCAGAAGCGTTAGAGAACGCGGTTAATGTAGTGGAACGTCCTCACGTCCCTCGATCCGCCCCGCGAACAATCCCGCGATCAGTCCCACGATCTAGTACCGAACGGACGGCACCTCCGCGTTCAGCACACGTACAGCTCGACGATGATCTCGGCCTTCTTGATCCAGCAAGAGAGACGGAGAGGTAGAAGAGTTCTCCGGCAGCGTGACGGCGCTCCGGAGGTTGGTGATGATCTCGTCTCAGCAGGGCTCCGCCCGAGCTCCGCAGAAACGCGATCTAGAGGAAAAACTATGGAGGTATGTGGTCGGGCAGCCGTGAGAAAGTCGTCTCAAATCTGCCCTAAAAGCCCCATATATATAGGAGGAGGGAGGGGGACCTTGCCTTGGGGTCCAAGGGACCCTCAAGGGGTCGGCCGAGCCAAGGGGGGGAGGACTCCCCCCCCCCCAAACCGAGTTGGACTTCGTTTGGTGGGAGGAGTCCCCCTCCCTTCCCACTTCCTCCCTCTCTTTTTTTCTTTTCCTTTGATTTCCTTCTCTTGGCGCATAGGCCCCCTTGGGGCTGTCCCACCAGCCCACTAAGGGCTGGTGTGTCTCCCCAAATCCTATGGGCTTCCCCGGGGTGGGTTGCCCCCCCCCCCCCCCCCGGTGAACTCCCGGAACCCATTCGTCATTCCCGGTACATTCCCGGTAACTCCGAAAACCTTCCGGTAATCAAATGAGGTCATCCTATATATCAATCTTCGTTTCCGGACCATTCCGGAAACCCGCGTGACGTCCGTGATCTCATCCGGGACTCCGAACAACATTCGGTAACCAACCATATAACTCAAATACGCATAAAACAACGTCGAACCTTAAGTGTGCAGACCCTGCGGGTTCGAGAACTATGTAGACATGACCCGAGAGACTCCTCGGTCAATATCCAATAGAGGGACCTGGATGCCCATATTGGATCCTACATATTCTACGAAGATCTTATCGTTTGAACCTCAGTGCCAAGGATTCGTATAATCCCGTATGTCATTCCCTTTGTCCTTCGGTATGTTACTTGCCCGAGATTCGATCGTCAGTATCCGCATACCTATTTCAATCTCGTTTACCGGCAAGTCTCTTTACTCGTTCCGTAATACAAGATCCCGCAACTTACACTAAGTTACGTTGCTTGCAAAGCATGTGTGTGATGTTGTATTACCGAGTGGGCCCCGAGATACCTCTCCGTCACACGGAGTGACAAATCCCAGTCTTGATCCATACTAAATCAACTAACACCTTCGGAGATACTTGTGGAGCATCTTTATAGTCACCCAGTTACGTTGCGACGTTTGATACACACAAAGCATTCCTCCGGTGTCAGTGAGTTATACGATCTCATGGTCATAGGAATAAATACTTGACACGCAGAAAACAGTAGCAACAAAATGACACGATCAACATGCTACGTCTATTAGTTTGGGTCTAGTCCATCACGTGATTCTCCCAATGACGTGATCCAGTTATCAAGCAACAACACCTTGTTCATAATCAGAAGACACTGACTATCATCGATCAACTGGCTAGCCAACTAGAGGCATGCTAGGGACGGTGTTTTGTCTATGTATCCACACATGTAAATGAGTCTTCATTCAATACAATTATAGCATGGATAATAAACTATTATCTTGATACATGAATTATAATAATAACTATACATTTATTATTGCCTCTAGGGCATAATTCCAACTGATCCTACATATTCTACGAAGATCTTATCGTTTGAACCTCAGTGCCAAGGATTCATATAATCCCGTATGTCATTCCCTTTGTCCTTCGGTATGTTACTTGCTCGAGATTCGATCATCAGTATCCGCATACCTATTTCAATCTCGTTTACCGACAAGTCTCTTTACTCCTTCCGTAATACAAGATTCCGCAACTTACACTAAGTCACATTGCTTGCAAGGCTTGTGTGTGATGTTGTATTACCGAGTGGGCCCCGAGATACCTCTCCGTCACACGGAGTGAAAAATCCCAGTCTCGATCCATACTAACTCAACGAACACCTTCGGAGATACCTGTAGAGCATCTTTATAGTCACCCAGTTACGTTGCGACGTTTGATACACACAAAGCATTCCTCCGGTGTCAGTGAGATATATGATCTCATGGTCATAGGAACAAATACTTGACACGCAGAAAACAGTAGCAACAAAATGACACGATCAACATGCTACGTCTATTAGTTTGGGTCTAGTCCATCACATGATTCTCCTAATGATGTGATCCCGTTATCAAGTGACAACACTTGCCTATGGTCAGGAAACTTTGACCATCTTTGATCAACGAGCTAGTCAACTAGAGGCCTACTAGGGACAGTGTTTTGTCTATGTATCCACACATGCACTGTGTTTCCAATCAATACAATTATAGCATGGATAATAAACGATTATCATGAACAAAGAAATATAATAATAACTAATTTATTATTGCCTCTAGGGCATATTTCCAACAGTCTCCCACTTGCACTAGAGTCAATAATATAGTTCACATCACCATGTGATTCCAACGAATCCAACACCCATATAGTTATGGGGTCTGATCACGTTTTGCTCGTGAGAGAGGTTTTAGTCAACGGTTCTGAAACTTTCAGATCCGTGTGTTCTTTACAAATCCTTATGTCATCTTATAGATGCTGCTACTATGTGCTATTCGGAAATACTCCAAATATCTACTCTACTATACGAATCCGTTTCACTACTCATAGTTATTCGGATTAGTGTCAAAGCTTACATCGACGTAACCCTTTACGACGAACTCTTTAACCACCTCCATAATCGAGAAAAATTCCTTAGTCCATCAGTTACTAAGGATAAATTTTGACCGCTGCTAGTGATTCAATCATGGATCACTCTATGTACCTCTCAACAGACTTGCTGCAAGGCACACATCAGGTGCGGTACTCAGCATGGCATACTTTAGAGTCTACGGCTAAGGCATAGAAGACGACCTTCGTCTATTCTCTTTATTCTGCCGTGGTCGGGTTTTGAGTCTTACTCAAATTCACACCTTACAACGCAACCAAGAACTCCTTCTTTGCTGATCTATTTTGAACTCCTTCAAAAACTTGTCAAGGCATGCATCTTGTTGAAACTTCCATTAAGCGCTTTCGATCTATCTCCATAGATCTTTGATGCTCAACGTTCAAGTAGCTCAATCCAGGTATTCCTTTGAAAACTCCTTTCAAACAACCTTGTATGCTTTACAGAAATTCTACATTACTTCTGATCCACAATATGTCAACCACATATACTTATCAGAAATTCTATAGTGCTCCCACTCACTTCTTTGGAAATACAAGTTTCTCACAAACTTTGTACAAACCCAAAATCTTTGATCATCTCATCAAAGTGTATATTCCAACTCCGAGATGCTTGCACCAGTCCATTGAAGGATCACTGGAGCTTGCACACTTGCTAGTATCTTTAGGATCGACAAAACCTCATGGTTGTATCTCATACAATGTTTGCTCAAGGAAACCGTCGAGGAAACAATATTTTGACATCCTACATGCAATATTTCATAAATAATGCAGCAACTACTAACATAATTCTAACAGACTTTTAGCATCGCTACGAGTGAGAAAGTCTCATCATAGTCAACTGTTTGATCTTGTCAGAAACATCTTTCTGACAAGTCGAGCTTTTCTTAATAGTGACTTATCACCATCATCGTCTGTCTTCCTTTTAAAGATCCATCTTTACTCAATAGTCCTATGACCATCAAGTAGTTCTTCCAAAGTCTACACTTTGTTTTCATACATGGATCCTCTCTCGGATTTCATGGCTTCCAGCCATTTGTCGGAATCCGGGCCCACCATTGCTTTCTCCATAACTCATAGGTTCACTGTTGCTCAACAACATGACCTCCAAGACAGGGTTACCGTACCACTCTGCAGTAGTACGCGACCTTGTCAACCTACGAGGCTTGTAGTAACTTGATCCGATGCTCGATGATCACCACCATCAGCTTTCACTTCAATTGGTGTAGGCGCCACAGGAACAACTTCCTCGCCACACACTGGTTGAAGTGATGGTTCAATAACCTCATCAAGTTCTACCACTCTCCCACTCAATTCTTTCGTGAGAAACCTTTCCTCGAGAAAGGATCCGTTTCTAGAAACAAACACTTTGCTTTTAGATCTGAGATAGGAGATGTACCCAACTGTTTTGGATATCCTATGAAGATGCATTTATCTGCTTTGGGTTCGAGCTTATCAGTCTGAAACTTTTTCACATAAGTGTCGAAGCCCTAAACTTTCAAGAAACGACAGTTTAGATTTCTCTAAACCTCAACCTATACCGTGTCATCTCAACGGAAATACGCGGTGCCCTATTTAAAGTGAATGCGGTTGTCTCTAATGCATAACCCATAAACAATAGTGGTAATTCGATAAGAGACATCATAGCATGCACCATACCAAATAGTGCATGGCTATGACGTTCAGACACATCATCACACTATGATGTTCCAGGTGGCATGAACTGTGAAACAATTTCCACATTGTCTTAACTGCGTACCAAAACTCGTAACTCAGATATTCATTTCTATGATCATATCGTAGACAGTTTATCCTCTTGTTATGACGAACTTCACTCCGAAACAGAATTGAACTTTTCAATATTTCAGACTTGTGATTCATTAAGTAAATACTCTTGTATCTACTCAAATCGTCATTGAAGTAAGAACATAATGACATCCACTGCGTGCCTCAGCACCCATTGGACTGCATACATCAAAATGTATCACTTCCAACAAGTTACTATCTTGTTTCATCTCAATGAAAACAAGGCCTTGCTCATGTGGTGTGATTTGCATGTCACTAGTGATTCAAAATCAAGTGAGTATAAAGATCCATCAGCATGGAGCCTCTTCATGCAATTTATACCAACATGACTCAAGCGGCAGTGCCACAAGTAAGTGGTACTATCATCATTACCTCGTATCTTTTGGCACCAATATCATGAACATGTGTAACACTACAATCGAGATTCAATAAACCATTGAAGGTGATTATTCAAGCAAATAGAGTAACCATTATTCTCTTTAAATGAATAATCATATTGCAATAAACACGATCCAATCATGTTCATGCTTAACGCAAGCACCAAATAACAATTATTTAGGTTTAACACCAATCCCGATGGTAAAGGGAGCGTGCGACGTTTGATCATATCAACCTTGAAAACACTTCCAACACGTATCATCACCTCGCCTTTAGCTAGTCTCCGTTTATGTCGTAGCTTTCATTTCGTGTTACTAATCACTTAGCAACCGAACCGGCATCCAATACCCTCGTGCTACTAGGAGTACTAGTAAAGTACACATCAACATCATGTATATCAAATATACTTCTTTCGACTTTTGCCAGCCTTCTTATCTACCAAGTATCTAGAGTTGCTCCGCCTCAGTGACTGTTCCCCTCATTACAGAAGCACTTAGTCTCGGGTTTGGGTTTAATCTTGGTTCTCTTCATTAGTGCAGCAATTGTTTTGTCGTTTCACGAAGTATCCCTTCTACCCCTTGCCTTTCTTGAAACTTAGTGGTTTTACTAACCATCAACTATTGATGCTCCTTCTTGATTTCTACTTTCGCAGTGTCAAACATCGCGAATTGCTCAAGGATCATTGTATCTATCCTTGATATGTTATAGTTCATCACGAAGCTCTCACAGCTTGGTGGCAGTGACTTTGAAGAACCATCACTATCTCATCTGGAAGATTAACTCCCATTTGATTCAAGCGATTGTCGTACTCAGATAATCTGAGCACACGCTCAACGATTGAGCTTTTCTCCCTTACTTTGTGGACAAAGAATCTTGTCAGAGGTCTCGTACCTCTTAACAAGGGCACAAGCATGAAATCAAAAATTCATCTCTTTAGAACATCTCTTATGTTCCGTGACGTTTCAAAATGTCTTCGGCGCCTTGCTTCTAAGCCATTAAGTATTTTGTACTGAACTATCGTGTAGTCATCAGAAACGTGTATGTCAGATGTTCACAGCATCCACAGACGACGCTCGAGGTGCAGCACACCGAGTGGTGCATTAAGGACATAAGCCTTCTGCGCAGCAACAAGGACAATCCTCTCCAAAGTTTGCTACTATCAACTTTCAACTAAATTTTCTCTAGGAACATATAAAAATAGTAGAGCTATAGCGCAAGCTACATCGTAATTCACAAAGACCATTAGACTATGTTCATGACAATTAGTTCAATTAATCATATTACTTAAGAACTCCCACTCAAAAAGTACATCTCTCTAGTCATTTGAGTGGTACATGATCCAAATCCACTATCTCAAGTCCGATCATCACGTGAGTCGAGAATAGTTTCAGTGGTAAGCATCTCTATGCTAATCATATCAACTATACGATTCATGCTCGACCTTTCGGTCTCATGTGTTCCGAGGCCATGTCTGCACATGCTAGGCTCGTCAAGCTTAACCCGAGTGTTCTGCGTGTGCAACTGTTTTGCACCCGTTGTCTGTGAACGTTGAGTCTATCACACCCGATCATCACGTGGTGTCTCGAAACGAAGAACTGTCGCAACGGTGCACAGTCGGGGAGAACACAATTTCGTCTTGAAATTTTAGTGAGAGATCACCTCATAATGCTACCATCGTTCTAAGCAAGATAAGGTGCAAAAAGGATTAACATCACATGCAATTCATAAGTGACATGATATGGCCATCATCATGCGCTTCTTGATCTCCATCACCAAAGCACCGACACGATCTTCTTGTCACCGGCGTCACACCATGATCTCCATCATCATGATCTCCATCAACGTGTCGCCATCGGGGTTGTCGTGCTACTCATGCTATTACTACTAAAGCTACGTCCTAGCAATATAGTAAATGCATCTGCAAGCACAAACGTTAGTTTAAAGACAACCCTATGGCTCTTGCCGGTTGCCGTACCATCGACGTGCAGTCGATATTAACTATTACAACATGATCATCTCATACATCCAATATATCACATCACATCGTTGGCCATATCACATCACAAGCATACCCTGCAAAAACAAGTTAGACGTCCTCTAATTTTGTTGTTGCATGTTTTACGTGGTGACCAAGGGTATCTAGTAGGATCGCATCTTACTTACGTAAACACCACAACGGAGATATATGAATTGCTACTTAACCTCATCCAAGGACCTCCTCAGTCAATTCCGATTCAACTAAAGTTGGAGAAACTGACACCCGCCAGTCATCTTTTAGCAACGGAGTTACTCGTAGCGATGAAACCAGTCTCTCGTAAGCGTACGAGTAATGTCGGTCCAAGCCGCTTCAATCCAACAATACCGCGGAATCAAGAAAAGACTAAGGAGGGCAGGAAAACACACATCACCGCCCACAAATACTTTTGTGTTCTACTCGAGAATACATCTACGCATGAACCTAGCTCATGATGCCACTGTTGGGGAACGTCGCATGGGAAACAAAAAATTTCCTACGCGCACGAAGACCTATCATGGTGATGTCCATCTACGAGAGGGGATATTCGATATGCGTACCCTTGTAGACCGTACAACAGAAGCGTTAGTGAACGCGGTTGATGTAGTGGAACGTCCTCACGTCCCTCGATCCGCCCCGCGAACCGTCCCGCGATCAGTCCCACGATCTAGTGCCGAACGGATGGCACCTCCGCGTTCAGCACACGTACAACTCGACGATGATCTCGGCCTTCTTGATCCAGCAATAGAGACGGAGAGGTAGATGAGTTCTCCGGCAGCGTGATGGCGCTCCGGAGGTTGGTGGTGATCTTATCTCAGCAGGGCTCCGCCCGAGCTCCGCAGAAACGCGATCTAGAGGTGAAACCGTGGAGATATGTGGTCGGGCTGCCGTGGCAAAGTTGTCTCAAATCAGCCCTAAAACCTCCGTATATATAGGTGGGAGAGGGGGGCCTTGCCTTGGGGCTCAAGAGGCCCCAAGGGGGTCGGCCAAGCCAAGGGGGGGAAGGTCTCCCCTTCCAAACTGAATCCAACTTGGTTTGGAAGGTGGAGACCTTCTTCCCTTTCCCACCTCCTCCTTTTTTTTCTTTTTCTCTTTGATTTTCTTTCTATGGCGCATAGGGCCTTCTTGGGCTGTCCGACCAGCTCACTAAGGGCTGGTGCGCCACCCCCAAGGCCTATGGGCTTCCCCAAGGTGGGTTGCCCCCCCCCCCCCCCCGGTGAACATCCGGAACCCATTCGTCATTCCCGGTACATTCCCGGTAACTCCGAAAACCTTCCGGTAATCAAATAAGGTCATCCTATATATCAATCTTCGTTTTCGGACCATTCTGGAAACCCTCGTGATGTCCATGATCTCATCCGGGACTCCGAACAACATTCGGTAACCAACCATATAACTCAAATACGCATAAAACAACGTCGAACCTTAAGTGTGCAGACCCTGCGGGTTCGAGAACTATGTAGACATGACCCGAGAGACTCCTCGGTCAATATCCAATAGCGGGACCTGGATGCCCATATTGGATCCTACATATTCTACGAAGATCTTATCGTTTGAACCTCAGTGCCATGGATTCATATAATCCCGTATGTCATTCCCTTTGTCCTTCGGTATGTTACTTGCCCGAGATTCGATCGTCAGTATCCGCATACCTATTTCAATCTCGTTTATCGACAAGTCTCTTTACTCGTTCCGTAATACAAGATCCCGCAACTTACACTAAGTCACATTGCTTGCAAGGCTTGTGTGTGATGTTGTATTACCGAGTGGGCCCCGAGATACCTCTCCGTCACACGGAGTGACAAATCCCAGTCTCGATCCATACTAACTCAACGAACACCTTCGGAGTTACCTGTAGAGCATCTTTATAGTCACCCAGTTACATTGCGACGTTTGATACACACAAAGCATTCCTCCGGTGTCAGTGAGATATATGATCTCATGGTCATAGGAACAAATACTTGACACGCAGAAAACAGTAGCAACAAAATGACACGATCAACATGCTACGTCTATTAGTTTGGGTCTAGTCCATCACATGATTCTCCTAATGATGTGATCCCGTTATCAAGTGACAACACTTGCCTATGGTCAGGAAACTTTGACCATCTTTGATCAACGAGCTAGTCAACTAGAGGCCTACTAGGGACAGTGTGTTGTCTATGTATCCACACATGCACTGTGTTTCCAATCAATACAATTATAGCATGCATAATAAACGATTATCATGAACAAAGAAATATAATAATAACTAATTTATTATTGCCTCTAGGGCATATTTCCAACAAAGACATGGATCCAAACCACCAATGCTCCTAACCCTGGAACAAGAACATCAACCAAGAGAAGAAGGAGAGGAGCTTTACCGGAGTCCATGGCACTTGGAGGAGGAAGGAGAAGTGAAGCAAACCCTCCAACTCAATGGAGAGAAGGAGCTCCACGTATAGAGATCGAAATAGGAGGAGTTCGGGGTTGGGGAGGGAGGAGCCGCGAGGAAGAAGAAAGAGGCAGCAAAAAAGGGCTCCCCCTCCTTTATATTGCCCAAGGGGTACGGGCCAGCGGTAGTACCGCTGTCGTCCTGGCGGTAGTACCGCTGGCTGCAGCGGTAGTACCGCTGGGGTCCTGGCGGTAGTACCGCTCCCCCTGGCAGTAGTACCGCTCCCCCTGAGACAGCCCTAAAAATTTCCTAGTTAGGTCGTGGTAGATTGGGATCCTGGCGGTAGTACCGCTATCCATGGCGGTAGTACCGCTGGGGTCCTGGCGGTAGTACCGCTACCCCTGGCGGTAGTACCGCTGCAAATGTCACAACGGGACCTAGGAGAAGAGAAGAACGTGGGCAAATGACAAGTAAGTGGAAAAAGAAGATAGCACCAGAAATATATACTGACTTGTCATTTTATATCCTTTCTCCGATATGAGAGAAAGGTGGGGGGGGGGGGGGCGGTGGCCGAGGCCACCTATGTTTGAGACAAAGGTATGACACCGCGAAGAATTATCCTTGGGTTCATGACCGATGCTCGTCTTTGAAGCACAAGTGCCATTTGACAATGGCTAAAGTGAAAGACTAGATCGATATATGCATAATGGGGGGAGGAAAAGTTCATTGAGAGAACAACACCCCCCCCCCCATGTCCATGCCTACATCTAGACCAAGATAGAATGCATAGTGAGGTGCAACATGCCTAGCTTCAATCCACATTACTTGAATCAATGATATTTAGCTCATGCCTTAACTCCCGGAACCTTGCTTCATCTAGAGGCTTAGTGAAAATATCTGCAAGTTGCTCTTCAGTGAGGATGAAGTGAACCTCAATACCACCTAGCTTGATATGTTCACGAATGAAGTGATGACGAATATCAATATGCTTGGTTTTGCTATGTTGCACTGGGTTGAGGGAAATCTTGATAGCACTTTGATTGTCACATAGAAGAGGCACTTTGTCACAAGTGACACCGTAATCCTTTAAAGTTTGCCTCATCCATAGAAATTGTGCACAACAACTTGCAGCTGCCACATACTCAGCTTCGGTGGATGATAGAGAGACACAATTCTGCTTCTTTGAAGACCAACTTACCAATGAGCGACCAAGGAATTGGCATCCTCCAGAAGTTGACTTGCTCTCCAAACAATCTCCTGCCCAATCTGAGTCAGAATAGCCAACTAGATTGAAGTTTGCTCCTTTGGGATACCAAAGACCAAAGTTTGGGGTATGAGCCAAATATCGAAAGATTCGCTTAACAGCCATATAATGACTTTCTTTTGGTGCGGATTGAAAGTGTGCACATATTCCTACACTCAACATAATATCCGGTCTAGATGCACAAAGGTAAAGGAGGGATCCAATCATGGAGCGATATACCTTTTGATCCACTGCTTTACCATTGGGATCACTGTCAAGCTTGCATCTTGTTGGCATGGGGAACTTGACCGGTTTGACATCTTCGAGCTCGAAACGTTTGAGCATGTCTTGAGTGTACTTGGCTTGTTTGATGAAGGTCCCTTCTAGGCCTTGTTTAATCTCGAACCCGAGGAAGAACTTCAACTCTCCCATCATGGACATCTCAAATTTCTCAGTCATTAGTGCAACAAATTCTTCATTGAAGGAAATGTTAGGAGAGCCAAAGATAATATCATCAATATATAGTTGGCATATGAACAAATCCCCTTTAACCCTCTTAGTAAAAAGAGTGGGATCTATCTTCCCAATTTCAAACCAACGATCTTGTAACAACTCAGTAAGATACTCATACCACGCACGTGGGGCTTGTTTAAGGCCATAGAGTGCCTTATTAAGTTTGTACACATGATTGGGGAGCTTGGGATGTTCGAATCTCGGGGGTTGTTTGACATAGACCAACTCATTTAAAGGACCATTAAGAAAGGAACTTTTCACATCCATTTGTTGTAATTTGAAGTTATGATGAGAAGCAAATGCAAGCAACATGCGAATAGATTCTAGACGAGCAACAGGGGAAAAGGTTTCACCGTAGTCGATACCCTCGACTTGGGAGTAGCCTTGAGCCACCAATCTTGCCTTGTTTTGAATCACAATCCCATTGGCATCTTGCTTGTTCTTGAATATCCATTTGGTCCCGATGACATTATGTTCCTCCGTTGGCCTAGGCACTAAATCCCAGACTTGGTTGCGCTCGAAGTTGTTAAGCTCTTCATGCATGGCCATAAGCCAATCCTCATCATCGAGCGCTTCCTGTACCTGTTGAGGTTCACAATACGAAACAAACGCGTGATGCTCACAATAATTCCAAATCTGTTGACGGGTGGATACTCCCCTTTTCAAACTGCCAAGTACATTCTTCATAAGATGTGACTTGACTCTCAGCTTGTTCGCCATCTTGGCTGCTCGACGCTCCAAGAGTTCTTCATTGGATAACGGGAGAGCATCGACTTGTTTACTTTGCTTGCCCTTGCGTCTTGAGCCTCCCTTGGCACCGACTATTGGTGCTGCAGAAGGGAATTGTGAGACAGTATCCTGATCATCTTGTCCTTCGACTTGAGCAGGTTCACTAGTTTGTTCTTGTATTTGTGGTTGCTCTTGATCTTGATCTTGTGCTTCTACTTGGTCTGGGTCTCGTGGTTGCACTTGATCTTGATCATGAGCAGGTTCGGAGTCTTGGGAGAGTGCTTGAATATCATGAGGCACATCATCATTGTTGGGCAATTTATCTTGACCTTGAGCTTGTTCATTTTGTTGAGAGTCTTCTCTTTGTTCATCGGAAGCGTGTGGGGCTTGTGGAGGTGATGGCTCCACTTTAGTAGAGCATTATCCTTCTCCTTCGGCCACAAGGGGTTCCTCAATGGGGAGTATTTGACCAATGCCCATTCTTCTTATGGCTTGGGGAGGAATTTCATCACCTACATCACAAAGACCACTTTGCTCCACTTGGGAGCCATTATTTTCATCAAACTCCACGTTACACGTCTCCTCAATGAGTCCGGTGGACTTGTTGAGGACACGGTAAGCATGAGAGTTTGTAGCATAACCAACAAAGATGCCCTCATGTGCTCTAGAATCAAATTTAGCTAAACGTGCACCTTTCTTGAGAATGAAACACTTACAACCGAATACCCGGAAGTACTTGAGATTGGGTTTGTTTCCAGTTAGAATCTCATACGGAGTCTTGTTCAAGCCTTTGCGGATATAGAGCCGATTGGATGCATGACATGATGTGTTGATGGCCTCTGCCCAGAAGTTATATGGAGATTTGAATTCTGCCATCATTGTCCTTGCAGCGTCTATCAAGGTCCGGTTCTTCCTTTCTGCCACGCCATTTTGTTGAGGGGTATATGGTGCAGAATATTGGTGTTTTATTCCCTCATCACCTAGAAACTCATCCAAGGTGTAGTTCTTGAACTCGGTGCCGTTGTCACTTCTAATCATCAAGATCTTTGCTTCATGTTGACGTTGGGCTTCATTAGCAAAGTTGATGACAGTTTGTTGAGTTTCACTCTTCTTTTTGAAGAAGTATACCCAGGTATATCTTGAGTAGTCGTCAACAATCACCAAGCAATACTTTCTGCCTCCAAGACTATCAAATGATGGAGGGCCAAACAGATCCATATGGAGAAGCTCCAATGGCCTCTTAGTGTAGATAAGAGTCGTTGGACGATGAGCAGTTTCATGAATCTTTCCTTCAATGCAGGCACTGCAAACACGATCTTTAGCAAAACTCACATTTGTTAGTCCACGAATATGGTCCCCTGTCAGAAGACTTTGCAAAGATCTCATATTGACATGAGCTAAACGGCGATGCCAAAGCCAGCCCACATCAACTTTAGCCATTAAACATGTCGCGGTCTTCGTGGGTCGCTTTGAGAAGTTCACCACATAAAGACCATTTTCGACATATCCACCATAGGCTACTTTAAGAGTCTTGCTCCTCAGGAGGACCATAGTATCAAGATTAAAGAATGTGAAAAAACCCATAATTGCAAGTTGACGAACCGAAAGTAAATTGTAGGCAAGTGACTCAACAAGCATGACCTTCTCAATAGATAACTCTTGAGAGACAACCACCTTACCAAATCCCAATACCTTTGACGAGGATGCATCAGCGAATTGGACATGGTTGGGCATAGATAGAGAAGGATGCACATCCACCACTAAGTCCTTGCTTCCGGTCATATGATTTGTTGCTCCACTATCGAGCAACCATGACACCCCACCGGAAGTAAACTCCTGCAATAGATCAAGGCTTGGTTTTAGGTACCCATTTTTAATGGGTCCTTTCATGTTAGAGACAAGGGTCTTAGGAACCCAGATAGCCCATTCAATATACTCATTGTAGGAACCAACAAATCTGGCATAAACATACCCATCACTAGCACAACATAAGACATAAGAAGAATTGAGTTTGTCGGCTGTGTTAGTAGGAATGGTTTTGCCCTTCTTGAGGTTTCCATAGTCCACCTTGTTCCTGTTCACCTTCTGAGTCCCCTCACCCTCTTTGACAAAGATGTCCATGAGGGTAGGAGATTGTTTGTTCCTGTTCCTCCTTTTACCTTTTGACTTGGAGGTAAGTCCAAGTCCCTCCTTTCCTACAACACCTTTTTGAGTGCTCAAGAGGTCGTTCAGGCTTTTCTCACCTTGTATGCATGCCACAAGGCCCTTCTCAAGTTTCTCCTATAACTTGGCATTTTCCTCCACAAGATGTACATGCTCACAACAGGGATTAGTTGCACACGCATTATCAATTAACACAAAGGGAGGACAAGTAGAGATCTCCTTGGTAAGCTTTGCTTGGAGTTGATCATGAGACTCTTTCAGAGAGAAATGAACACCTTTCAAGACCTTGTGGGCCTTGTCAAGTGTGTCAAACTCCTCTTTGAGTCTGTCATGGCCAACCCCAAGAGCATACTTTTCAGACTTAAGCATACGGGTAAGAACAACATCATGATCTAGTTTCTTTTGCATTTTAGCGCAGTCATCGTTATATGACTCCTCAAGAGCCAAACGAAGAGTGCACTCCTTTTCTAGAGCAGTAGATAATTCAACAATTTTATCGGCATAGTCACGACTGTGTCCCTGAAGCTCGGAGATGGTCTCCTCATGAGACTCAATGAGGTCAGTGGCCTCACCCAGTTGTTCCAAGAGAGCAACAAAGTGCTTCTTGGGTTCTCCCTTAATAGTGCACAGAAACTTGTCAAGATCATGCTCATTAAGTTCCCCAACATCACTATCATCAACACAATTTAACAATGAAGGAGCAGTAGCGATGTTGGTCTTAATGATGGGAGTTACCTGATTGATACCTTTTGCCATGAGGCACTTGGTGATGTGGTTCTCGTTGGGGGCGTCGAAGAGAGACACCTTCTGGGGAGAGGTAGTGGCAATAGCAACAGTTGTTGTTGCCACTGCATCATCATCATCATCATCATCGGAAGGGTACTCTTCAAGGGCCACCATCCCTTTTGGGTGGGGTTTCTTCACAAAGTTGTTCTTGATTGGAAATGATTTGGTTTTGTCTTTGCGAATGAGCTTGCCCCCGTTGTCTTCCCTTTTCTCATAGGGACATTCGGCCACGAAGTGACTCACGTCACCACAGTTATAACATGTCCTTACTCGTTGTTTGGGTTTGAATCCACTCGAGTTGTTCTTGGTGAAGGTGGGTCTTGAGTTCCTCTTGTTGCCCCCAGAATTGCCTTGATGCAAGACCCATGTGCTCATGATAGGCATACTTTGTGTCTTCAGGGCAGCTCTCCTCTTCCTCATCCTCTTCTTCTTCTTCATGCATTGCTCTTGCTTTCAACGCAAGGTTGGGTGAAGTTGTCTTTGAGCGAACACGAGCAAGTGCATTGTCGGCTGTTTCGTTCATGATTGACATTGCAATGAATTCATCCAACACCTCACTGGAAGACAAGGAGTGGAAGTCTGGCCGCTGACGAATGACAGATGACATGGCTTTGTTGAAAGGCATGATGGCTTTGAGAAACTTTTGCTTGACCCATGTATCATCCACATCCTTGCTCCCATGATCCTTGAGTGCCACAGCAATAGCAGTCACCCTCCGATAGAGATCACGAGGGTCCTCGTCTTCCTTCATCACAAACTCATCGGCCTTATCAAGTATCACTTCATAGTTGGATCGTTGAATGCTTGAGCTTCCCTTGTACAACACCATAATATGCTCCCAACAATCCTTGGCCAATGTGAAGGGACGCAAGTGAGGAAGATCTTCAGGTGGCACTACGGACTGGAGAATAAACAAAGCGGAGTGATTGTATTGATTGTTTGCATCTTCTCTTGGAGTGAGGTTGCTTGGATCATGGGGATAATATCCTTGCTCGATGATTCTCCACAAGTTTGTTGAGCTGTGATTCAAATGAGACTTAATAGAAAATACCCAGTTAGCAAAGTCACCTTTTACAAGCTTAGGAGGAGGACCTGTTGGAATTATGCCCTAGATGCAATAATAATATAGTTATTATTATAATTCCTGTATCAAGATAATCGTTTATTATCCATGCTATAATTGTATTGAATGAAGACTTATATACATGTGTGGATACATAGACAAAACACTGTCCCTAGCAAGCCTCTAGTTGGCTAGCCAGTTGATCAAAGATAGTCAGTGTCTTCTGATTATAAACAAGGTGTTGTTGCTTGATAACTGGATCACGTCATTAGGAGAATCACGTGATGGACTAGACCCAAACTAATAGACGTAGCATGTTGATCGTGTCATTTTGTTGCTACTATTTTCTGCGTGTCAAGTATTTGTTCCTATGACCATGAGATCATATAACTCACTGACACCGGAGGAATACTTTGTGTGTATCAAACGTCGCAACGTAACAGGGTGACTATAAAGATGCTCTACAGGTATCTCCGAAGGTGTTCGTTGAGTTAGTATGGATCGAGACTGGGATTTGTCACTCCGTGTGACGGAGAGGTATCTCGGGGCCCACTCGGTAATACAACATCACACACAAGCCTTGCAAGCAATGTGACTTAGTGTAAGTTGCGGGATCTTGTATTACGGAACGAGTAAAGATACTTGCCTGTAAACGAGATTGAAATAGGTATACGGATACTGACGATCGAATCTCGGGCAAGTAACATACCGAAGGACAAAGGGAATGACATACGGGATTATATGAATCCTTGGTACTGAGGTTCAAATGATAAGATCTTCGTAGAATATGTAGGATCCAATATGGGCATCCAGGTCCCGCTATTGGATATTGACCGAGGAGTCTCTCGGGTCATGTCTACATAATTCTCGAACCCGCAGGGTCTGCACACTTAAGGTTCGACGTTGTTTTATGCGTATTTGAGTTATATGGTTGGTTACCGAATGTTGTTCGGAGTCCCGGATGAGATCACGGACGTCACGAGGGTTTCCGGAATAGTTCGAAAACGAAGATTGATATATAGGATGACCTCATTTGATTACCGAAGGTTTTTGGAGTTACCGGGAATGTACCGGGAATGACGAATGGGTTCCGGGAGTTCACCGGGGGGGGGGGGGGCAACCCACCCCGGAGAAGCCCATAGACCTTGGGGGTGGCACACCAGCCCTTAGTGGGCTGGTGGGACAGCCCAAGAAGGCCCTATGCGCCATAGGAAGAAAATCAAAGAGAAAAGAAAAAAAAAGAGAAGGTGGGAAAAGGGGGAAGGACTCCTCCTTCCAAACCTAGTTGGACTCGGTTTGGAAGGGGAGGGCTGCCCCCCTTGGCTCGGCCGAGACCCTTAGGGGTCCTTGGACCCCAAGGCAAGGCTCCCCCTCTTCCTCCTATATATACGGAGGTTTTAGGGCTGATTTGAGACGACTTTTCCACGGCAGCCCGACCACATACCTCCACGGTTTTTCCTCTAGATCGTGTTTCTGCGGAGCTCGGGCGGAGCCCTGCTGAGATAAGATCACCACCAACCTCCGGAGCGCCGTCACGCTGCCGGAGAACTCTTCTACCTCTCCGTCTCTCTTGCTGGATCAAGAAGGCCGAGATCATCATGGAGCTGTACATGTGCTGAACGCGGAGGTGCCGTCCGTTCGACACTAGATCGTGGGACTGATCGCGGGACGGTTCGCGGGGCGGATCGAGGGACGTGAGGACGTTCCACTACATCAACCGCGTTCACTAACGCTTCTGCTGTACGGTCTACAAGGGTACTTAGATCACACATCCCCTCTCGTAGATGGACATCACCATGATAGGTCTTCGTGCGCGTAGGAAAAGTTTTGTTTCCCATGCGACGTTCCCCAACAGTGGCATCATGAGCTAGGTTCATGCGTAGATTTCTTCTCGAGTAGAACACAAAAGGTTTTGTGGGCGGTGATGTGCGTTTTTCTACCCTCCTTAGTCTTTTCTTGATTCCGCGGTATTGTTGGATCAAAGCGGCTCGGACCGACATTACTCGTACGCTTACGAGAGACTGGTTTCATCGCTACGAGTAACTCCGTTGCTCAAAGATGACTGGCGGGTGTCAGTTTCTCTAACTTTAGTTGAATCGGATTTGACCGAGGAGGTCCTTGGATGAGGTTAAATAGCAACTCATATATCTTCGTTGTGGTGTTTGCGTAAGTAAGATGCGATCCTACAAGATACCCATGGTCACCACGTAAAACATGCAACAACAAAATTAAAGGACGTCTAACTTGTTTTTGCAGGGTATGCTTGTGATGTGATATGGCCAACGATGTGATGTGATATATTGGATGTATGAGATGATCATGTTGTAATAGAAAATATCGACTTGCACGTCGATGGTACGGCAACCGGCAGGAGCCATAGGGTTGTCTTTATAACTAACGTTTGTGCTTGCAGATGCGTTTACTATGTTGCTAGGATGTAGCTTTAGTAGTAATAGCATGAGTAGCACGACAACCCCGATGGCGACACGTTGATGGAGATCATGGTGTGGCGATCGTGCCGGTGCTTTGGTGATGGAGATCAAGAAGCACGTGATGATGGCCATATCATGTCACTTATGAATTGCATGTGATGTTAATCCTTTTATGCACCTTATTTTCCTTAGAACGACGGTAGCATTATGAGGTGATCTCTCACTAAAATTTCAAGATGAAATTGTGTTCTCCCCGACTGTGCACCGTTGCTACAGTTCGTCGTTTCGAGACACCACGTGATGATCGGGTGTGATAGACTCAACGTTCACATACAACGGGTGCAAAACAGTTGCGCACGCGGAACACTCGGGTTAAGCCTAACGAGCCTAGCATGTGCAGACATGGCCTCGGAACACATGAGACCGAAAGGTCGATCATGAATCATATAGATGATATGATTAGCATGGGGATGCTTACCACTGAAACTATGCTCAACTCACGTGATGATCGGACTTGAGCTAGTGTAAGTGGATCATGAACCACTCAAATGACTAGAGAGATGTACTTTTCGAGTGGGAGTTTAGCAAGTAATTTGATTAAGTTAAACTCTAATTATCTTGAACATAGTCTAAGTCCACTTTGAATATATTTGTGTTGTAGATCATGGCTCACGCGACAGTCACCCTGAATTTTAATACGTTCCAAGAGAAAGCTAAGTTGAAAGATGATGGAAGCAACTTTGTAGACTGGGCTCGTAATCTTAAGCTAATCTTACAAGCTGGGAAGAAGGATTATGTCCTTAATGCTGCGCTAGGAGATGAACCACCCGCTACGGCTGATTAGGATGTTAAGAACGCTTGGTTAGCACGTAAGGAGGACTACTCGGTAGTTCAATGTGCAGTCTTGTATGGCTTAGAACCGGGACTTCAACGTCGCTTTGAGCGTCATGGAGCATTTGAGATGTTCCAAGAGTTGAAGTTTATCTTTCAGAAGAACGCCTGGATCGAGAGGTATGAGACCTCCGATAAATTCTATGCTTGCAAGATGGAGGAGAACTCGTCTATCAGTGAACATGTGCTCAAAATGTCTGGGTACTCAAACCGTCTAGCTGAGCTGGGGATTGAACTCCCGCAAGAGGCTATCACTGACATAATCCTTCAATCACTACTGCCAAGCTATAAAGGCTTTGTGTTGAACTACAACATGCAAGGGATGAACAAGTCTCCGGGCGAGTTGTTTGCGATGCTGAAAGTTGCAGAGTCTGAACTCCGTAAAGAGCATCAAGTGTTGATGGTGAATAAGACTACTAGTTTCAAGAGAAACGGCAAAGGCAAGAAGGGTAATTCAAAGAAGAGCGGCAAGCCTGTTGCCAATCCGACGAAGAAACCCAAAGCTGGACCTAAGCCTGAAACAGAGTGTTACTATTGCAAGGATATGGGTCACTCGAAGCGCAATTGCCCCAAGTATCTGGCTCATAAGAAGGCGGGCAAAGAAAAATCAGGTATATTTGATATACATGTTATTGATGTGTACTTAACCGGCTCTCGTAGTAGTGCCTGGGTATTCGATACCGGTTCTGTTGCTCATATTTGCAACTCGAAACAGGAACTGCGGAATAGACGAAGGCTGGCGAAAGATGAAGTGACGATGCGCGTAGGAAATGGTTCCAAGGTTGATGCAATCGCCGTCGGCACGATTTCACTTCAGTTACCATTAGGATTAGTTATGAACTTAAAGCATTGTTATTTAGTGCGTGCGTTGAGCATGAACAGTATATCTGGATCTTGTTTATTGCGAGACGGTTACTCTTTTAAGTCAGAGAATAATGGTTGTTCTATTTCTATGAGTAACATCTTTTATGGTCATGCACCCAATGTGAGAGGATTGTTCATATTGAATCTTGATAGTGATACACACATACATAACATTGAGACCAAAAGAGTTAGAGTTAACAATGATAGCGCCATATTTTTGTGGCACTGCCGCTTAGGTCATATTGGTGTAAAGCGCATGAAGAAACTCCATGTTGATGGACTTTTGGAGTCACTTGACTTTGATTCACTTGACACGTGCGAACCATGCCTCATGGGCAAGATGACTAAAACTCCGTTCTCCGGAATAATGGAGCGTGCAAGTGACTTGTTGGAAATCATACATACCGATGTGTGTGGTTCGATGAGCGTAGAGGCACGCGGCGGATATCGTTATTTTCTCACCTTCACTGACGATTTGAGTAGATATGGTTATGTCTACTTAATGAAGCACAAGTCTGAAACATTTGAAAAGTTCAAGCAATTTCAGAGTGAAGTTGAAAACCATCGTAACAAGAAGATCAAGTTCCTACGGTTTGATCGTGGGGGTGAATATCTGAGTTTCGAGTTTGGTGCTCACTTAAGACAATGTGGAATTGTTTCACAGTTGACACCGCCTGGAACACCACAGCGTAATGGTGTGTCCGAACGTCGTAATCGTACTATATTAGAGATGGTGCGATCTATGATGTCTCTTACCGATTTGCCGTTATTGTTTTGGGGTTATGCATTAGAAACAACTGCATTCACTTTAAATAGGGCACCATCAAAATCCGTTGAGACGACACCATACGAACTGTGGTATGGCAAAAGGCCAAAGTTGTCGTTTCTTAAAGTTTGGGGATGTGATGCTTATGTCAAAAAGCTTCAGCCTGAAAAGATGGAACCCAATGCGGAAAAGTGCATCTTCATAGGTTACCCAAAAGAGACAGTTGGGTACACCTTCTATCTCAAATCCGAGGGCAAAGTGTTTGTTGCTAAGAACGGAACTTTTCTCGAGAAGGAGTTTCTCTCGAGAGAATTGAGTGGGAGGAAGATAGAACTTGACGAGGTTGTCGAACCTCTCATCCCTCTGGATGGTGGCGCAGGGCAAGGGGAAACCTCTGTCGTTGGACGCCGCTTGAGGAGGAAGTTAATGATGATGATCATGAAACTCCGGGTCAAGTTTCTGTCGAACCACGCAAGTCGACGAGACCACGTGCTGCTCCAGAGTGGTACGGTAATCCCGTCTTATCAATCATGTCGTTGGACAACAATGAACCTGCAAATTATGAAGAAGCAATGGTGGGCCCAGATTCCAACAAATGGCTAGAAGCCATGAAGTCCGAGATAGGATCCATGTATGAGAACGAAGTGTGGACTTTGGAAGTACTGCCTGAGGGCCGCAAGGCTATTCAGAACAAATGGATCTTTAAGAGGAAGACGGACGCTGACGGTAATGTGACCGTTTATAAAGCTCGATTTGTGGCAAAGGGTTTTTCACAAGTTCAAGGAGTTGACTACGATGAGACATTCTCACCCGTAGCGATGCATAAGTCCGTCAGAATCATGTTAGCAATAGCTGCATTTTTCGATTATGAAATCTGGCAGATGGATGTCAAAACGGTGTTCCTTAACGGTTTCCTTAAGGAAGAGTTGTATATGATGCAACCCGAAGGTTTTGTAGATCCTAAGAATGCTAACAAGGTGTGCAAGCTCCAGCGATCCATTTATGGACTGGTGCAAGCATCTCGGAGTTGGAACAAACTCTTTGATGAGGTGATCAAGGCATTTGGGTTTATACAAGTGGTTGGAGAATCTTGTATTTACAAGAAAGTGAGTGGGAGCTCTGTGGCGTTTCTAATATGATATGTGGATGACATATTGCTGATTGGAAACAACATAGAGTTTTTGGAGAGCATAAAAGATTACTTGAATAAAAGTTTCTCTATGAAGGACCTAGGAGAAGTTGCTTACATTCTAGGCATTAAGATCTACAGGGATAGATCAAAACGCGTGATAAGACTTTCACAAAGCACATACCTTGATAAAGTTTTGAAGAGGTTCAAAATGGAACAGTCCAAGAAAGGGTTCTTGCCAGTTTTACAAGGTACGAGATTGAGTAAGACTCAGTGCCCAGCAACTGATGAGGATAGAGAGCATATGAGCACCGTCCCCTATGCTTCAGCCATAGGTTCTATCATGTATGCAATGCTGTGCACTAGACCGGACGTTAGCCTGGCCATAAGTATGGCAGGTAGGTTCCAGAGTAATCCAGGAGTGGATCACTGGACGGCGGTCAAGAATATCCTGAAGTACCTGAAAAGGACTAAGGAGATGTTTCTCGTGTATGGAGGTGACGAAGAGCTCGCCGTAAAAGGTTACGTCGATGCAAGCTTCGACACAGATCCGGACGACTCTAAGTCGCAGACCGGATACGTATTTATTCTTAATGGGGGTGCGGTAAGCTGGTGCAGTTCGCAAAGCGTCGTAGCAGATTCTACATGTGAAGCGGAGTACATGGCTGCCTCGGAGGCAGCTAAGGAGGGTGTCTGGATGAAGCAGTTCATGACGGATCTTGGAGTGGTGCCAAGTGCACTGAATCCAATAACCTTGTTCTGTGACAACACGGGTGCCATTGCCTTAGCAAAGGAACCACGGTTTCACAAGAAGTCCAGACACATCAAACGACGCTTCAACCTCATTAGCGACTACGTTGAAGGGGAGGACGTGAATATATGCAAAGTGCACACATATCTGAATGTAGCAGACCCGCTGACTAAACCTCTTCCACGGGCAAAGCATGATCAACACCAGAACTGTATGGGTGTTAGATTTATTACAATGTAATTCGCATGATGATGTGAGGGCTAGATTATTGACTCTAGTGCAAGTGGGAGACTGTTGGAATTATGCCCTAGAGGCAATAATAATATAGTTATTATTATAATTCATGTATCAAGATAATCGTTTATTATCCATGCTATAATTGTATTGAATGAAGACTTATATACATGTGTGGATACATAGACAAAACACTGTCCCTAGCAAGCCTCTAGTTGGCTAGCCAGTTGATCAAAGATAGTCAGTGTCTTCTGATTATAAACAAGGTGTTGTTGCTTGATAACTGGATCACGTCATTAGGAGAATCACGTGATGGACTAGACCCAAACTAATAGACTTAGCATGTTGATCGTGTCATTTTGTTGCTACTGTTTTCTGCGTGTCAAGTATTTGTTCCTATGACCATGAGATCATATAACTCACTGACACCGGAGGAATACTTTGTGTGTATCAAACGTCGCAACGTAACTGGGTGACTATAAAGATGCTCTACAGGTATCTCCGAAGGTGTTCGTTGAGTTAGTATGGATCGAGACTGGGATTTGTCACTCCGTGTGACGGAGAGGTATCTCGGGGCCCACTCGGTAATACAACATCACACACAAGCCTTGCAAGCAATGTGACTTAGTGTAAGTTGCGGGATCTTGTATTACGGAACGAGTAAAGAGATTTGCCGGTAAACGAGATTGAAATAGGTATACGGATACTGACAATCGAATCTCGGGCAAGTAACATACCGAAGGACAAAGGGAATGACATACGGGATTATATGAATCCTTGGCACTGAGGTTCAAACGATAAGATCTTCGTAGAATATGTAGGATCCAATATGGGCATCCAGGTCCCGCTATTGGATATTGACCGAGGAATCTCTCGGGTCATGTCTACATAGTTCTCGAACCCGCAGGGTCTGCACACTTAAGGTTCGACGTTGTTTTATGCGTATTTGAGTTATATGGTTGGTTACCGAATGTTGTTCGGAGTCTCGGATGAGATCACAGACGTCACGAGGGTTTCCGGAATGGTCCAGAAACGAAGATTGATATATAGGATGACCTCATTTGATTACCGGAAGGTTTTCGGAGTTACCGGGAATGTACGGGGAATGACGAATGGGTTCCGGGAGTTCACCGGGGGGCAACCCACCCCGGGGAAGCCCATAGGCCTTGGGGGTGGCACACCAGCCCTTAGTGGGCTGGTGGGACAGCCCAAGAAGGCCCTATGCGCCATAGGAAGAAAATCAAAGAGAAAAGAAAAATAAGAGGAGGTGGGAAAAGGGGGAAGGACTCCTCCTTCCAAACCTAGTTGGACTCGGTTTGGAAGGGGAGGGCTGCCCCCCTTGGCTCGGCCGAAACCCTTAGGGGTCCTTGGACCCCAAGGCAAGGCTCCCCCTCTTCCCCCTATATATACGGAGGTTTTAGGGCTGATTTGAGACGACTTTTCCACGGCAGCCCGACCATATACCTCCACGGTTTTTCCTCTAGATCGTGTTTCTGCGGAGCTCGGGCGGAGCCCTACTGAGATAAGATCACCACCAACCTCCGGAGCGCCGTCACACTGCCCGAGAACTCTTCTACCTCTCCGTCTCTCTTGCTGGATCAAGAAGGCCGAGATCATCGTCGAGCTGTACGTGTGTTGAACGCGGAGGTGCCGTCCGTTCGGCACTAGATCGTGGGACTGATCGCGGGACGGTTCGCGGGGCGGATCGAGGGACGTGAGGACGTTCCACTACATCAACCGCGTTCACTAACGCTTCTGCTGTACGGTCTACAAGGGTACGTAGATCACACATCCCCTCTTGTAGATGGACATCACCATGATAGGTCTTCGTGCGCGTAGGAAATTTTTTGTTTCCCATGTGACGTTCCCCAACAGGACCAACAGGATTAAGACACGGTGCGGGAACGGATCCTCCATAGACCATGGGGGTGGAACTCAGGCATATGTTCCAGTCCCATCCTTTTCGTGAGATGAGGAAGGTCGCATACCTTTAGCCGCTTCCTTAGAGGAGTTGGCCTCCGAATCGGTGACGGTGGGTTTAACCACTATAGCCGGTTCGGGTGGACTTTTCAATCCCTCAATTAACTCTTTAAGCATGGTCTTGACTTCGTTCGTCAAGGACGTCTTGAGGGCAGCCATAGCCGTATTCAAGTCGTCCCTTGTGACCGAAGTCAAGTCCATGGCCTCGGGTTGCCCATGGTTAATTCCCTCTTCGCCTTCCATACTCTTCAGGTGGTTAAACCCTTAATAAAGAGACGTAGCTCTGATACCAATTGAAAGGATCAATATGGTTGACTAGAGGGGGGTGAATAGGCAACGACCACTTTTTAATTAATCTTAGCAAGTTAAGGTAAACAACATATGGGTTCACAAATATTACAACAATGGGGTGAACCCTAATGAAGCTAATAACGAGAGCTACTAAGACAAGTAAGAGATAGACGACAACATAAGAATACACAAAGTAAAGGTTAGAGATAACCACAAGTGGAACCGATGGAGACGAGGATGTGTTACCGAAGTTCCTTCCCTTTGACAGGAAGTACGTCTCCGTTGGAGCGGTGTGGAGGCACAATGCTCCCCAATAAGCCACTAAGGCCACCGTATTCTCCTCACGCCCTCGCACAATGCAAGGTACCGTGATTCCACTATAGGTGCCCTTGAAGGCGGCGACCGAACCTTTACAAACAAGGTTGGGGCAAACTCCACACAAAGCTTGGAGGCTCCCAACAAGACCACGAAGCTTCACCATAATGGAATGTGGCTTCGAGGTGACCTCAACCGTCTAGGGTGCTCAAACACCCAAGAGTAACAAGATCCGCAAGGGATTGGTGGGGGAATCAACTTTTCTCTTGGTGGAAGTGTGGATCTAGGCCTTCTCAACCAATCCCTGAAGAATCAACAAGTTTGATTGGCTAGGGAGAGAGATCGGGCACTTTTGAGCTTAGGGAGCAACAATGGAGCTTGGGAGGGGTAAGAGATAGGGTTCCACAGCTAGAAGAACCCTTTATATAGTGGGGGGGGGAAATCCAACCGTTTTCCCACTCACAGCCCGAGTCTAGCGGTACTACCGCTGGATGCAGCGGTACTACCGCTGGCACCCCAGCGGTACTACCGCTGGCTGCAGCGGTACTACCGCTCGGCCCGTGGTAGTGCATAAGCACTACTACCGCTAAGAAAGTCTTCGCAAAAAGGTTCGTCCATGTACAACCGCTAGGCAGGCGGTACTAAGCTCCTGGAGCGGTACTACCGCCAGCTAGCGGTACTACCGCTGGCTGCAGTGGTACTACCACTAGCACTCCAGCGGTACTACCGCTGGGGGACCATTTGCAAAGATGAAGGAAACACAAAGGCGGGAGCCACTCCAAAGTTGCCGGCAAGGGGAAAATATGTGAAGTGTGCGCGTGCAAAGATTGATTCCACCCAAACCTTTCCACTACGGTTCCCCTATTAATAGTACGGCTTTCCTATGACTCAATCAAAGAGAATCGTAGAGAACGCCGTGCTTCTGTTCCACGAACGAGGGGCGAGTCGTCTTGTGCCGTTGACGTGTGTTATATGAAATCTTAACACACACGGTTAGTCCTTTGCGGTACTGTCATCAATCACCAAAATTACTTAGGCATAAACTATGCCCCAACACTAACACAACCACAAAAACACATGAATGTTTTGAGGGTATAAGATTTTCCATAAAGTATATCCAAAAGGAGAGCCCACCCCACCAAAATTTATACATTTATAAAAGGATTTCACTGAATAAATGCCATTAGGCTCTAATATCCAAATAGGTAGATCAGGGTTATTTGATAGGGGAAATTTTTTAATGTGATCAATAAGATCTTTCCAGTTTGTCATCATCCTCTGATCCACACATCTTCTAAAAGAAAGTTTAAGAGTAACCCCGTCCCACGCCTGGGACACAACACATTCTTGCTGGTTGCAAATTTGAAACAGTCCCCAGAACCTGACTTTGAGGGAACAATCCCTAGCCCAAATATCATGCCAAAATCTAACATTATTTCCATCACCAATTTTCCAGTGATAAAAATCTCTGGCAGCTTGAAAGGCCCAAGATACACTCTTCCAAAAGGGGGAGCCCCCCTGTTGTCTGGACCAAAAAATATTGGGGTTATAGACATTATATTTGTAAGCTAGCAGCTTCTTCCAATCATTGTTAATAATGTTGAAGAATCTCTTCCCCCAGGAAGCTAATAAGGCCATGTTATATTCTCTAATATTGGGTATCCCCAACCCTCCAAACTCTTTTTTTCTGGACACCAGTCCCCAATGGGCTAAATGATATTTGTGCTGATCTCCCATGTTACCCCACAGAAAGTGAGCCATTTGCGAGTTAATAGCATTAATAGCCCATTTGGGAAATTTCAGCACTGCCATTAGGTAGGCAGGAATACTGAAAATACAAGCATATAGTAGAATAATCTTGCCTTTATATATATGTCAGGTATCTCCCCAACCAACCAGAAATGCCTTTGATGATCCTATCAATTATTGGTTGAAGATCTTCCCTTCTTAGTTTGTCATAGTGCAGAGGCACTCTCAAATATTTAATTGGAAAGGAACCTAAGTTACAACAAAAAATTTGGGCAAAGATGTTTGCTCTCTCATCATCCATATTGATAGCGATGAGGTCACTTTTATGAAAATTGATTTTCATGCCCGAGAGACTTTCAAAACAGGTTAAAATCCATTTAAAGTTCTTCGCCTTCTCATAAGAATCCTCTAGAAATAGGAGAGTATCATCCGCATATTGAAGGCTGACAATCCCACCTGGTGTTGCATTAGTTAGCAGCCCCGAAATCAACCCATGATTGGAGGCTTTAGTTAGCATTTTAGAGAAGACATCCGCCACCAAGTTGAAAAGGAGTGGGGATATTGGGTCTCCATGTTTGAGACCTTTTCCACCTACAAAGTAGGGTCCTGTAGTATCATTGATACGAACATTAAAAGTACCTTGGAACAATAGACTTTTGATCCAAGATATCCATTTAGGGCCAAAACCTCGGGATTCAAGCATCTTAAACAGAAATCCCCATCTAACTCGGTCGTATGCTTTTTCATAATCAAGCTTGAGCACAAGCCCAGGGGTGTTAGATTTTTTAACCTCATGAACCACTTCATGTGCCAACACCACACTTTCAAGAATATACCTATCTTTAATAAAGGCAGTTTGGTTAGGGGATATCAATCTATTACTAATGGGGGACAGTCTATTAGTAAGAGCCTTGGAAAAGATCTTAACAACACAATTACTTAGACTGGTCGGTGTGAATTTCTTCATAGTCTTGGCATGAGGCTCTTTCGGAATTAAAATGATCAAAGCAAAATTAAGCCTATGGATATCTAGTTTACTTTCCTCAAAATCCCTTACCATAGCCATGAAATCAGTTTTGATCAGATTCCAAAAGGTTTGGTAAAAGAGGAAAGAAAGGCCATCAGGTCCACGGGCACCATTGGCATATGAACCAAAAATGGCCTCCTTGATTTCTATCTCTGAGAAGTTCTTCCGGAGGTTCTCGTTCTCAGTCTCCGTTATTAGTTCATCCTCCTCTCAAAAGGCAGGATAGGAGGGATGTCACCCGAGGTTGGATGGAGGGAGAGAGAACATTGCATGGGAACAGATGTCACCCGTCGCACTGTGTTGAAAGTTTTTTGTGTGCCTTGAAAGAAAAACTAAACTAATAAAAAAGAAAGAAGATTAATAGCTCATGCCCGCCTTGAAAAAAAAACTAACAAAAGAGAGAGAGAGAGGATTAATAGCTCATGTGCGCATCACGACTAATTATGATTCGATAATAAAGATTCAATCATAGTTGGATTCGCTACTAACGACGAAGTTTTTTTTTGCTACATCCATCGAACGGAGTTGTAACCTCGCGACGACGGCGACAACGATTTGATGCATCCACCATCATTTTGCTACGGCCGGTGATGTTTTTTGCTATGTCCATTCAACAACGGTGACTGACTGGGTGGTCGTCGGCGACACAATTCTGTGCAAGGAGCAACAGTGTCGGGGGTGAAGACTAATGACGAGGACGACCACCGAAGAGGATAGGAGACGCGACGTCGCACACCCGAGCGAAAGGAAGAAGACTACATTGATGAAATTATAGAAACTCACTAACACATCAGAGAGGTAACAATGTCTTCCGTTGCAACGCACGGTCATTTGTGCTAGTTTAATATAAAAACAATACCTTAAGTATATGAGCGGAGACAAGGACCCAAGGTTTGGGTGAGGCATAGAGCCAAGCAGAGCCTGTGGAGGATGGCGCAAAAACAGACAGGGTCCAAGTGCAAAGTTTCCCACCACGTCAGCTTCCGCGTACCCGCCACGTCACACTGCAGTGCTGAGTTGGACGAACATCCCCCCTCCTTCCTCGGCCGAGAGACATTCCTTTCCCCTCCCCCTCCTATAAACCCCCACTCTCTGCAAGCTCCACGGCGCCGGCACGGATGGAGGAGGAGGAGGAGCAGCAGTGCCGCATCTGCCGGCACCCGGCCGACGCGGACCGCCCGCTGCGCCACCCCTGCGGCTGCAAGGGCAGCATCCGCTTCGTCCACGACCACTGCCAGATCGGCTGGCTCCAAACCACCGGCCAGCGCAGCTGCGAGGTACGCATCGCCGTATCCTCCTCCTCCCCCTCCCCCCGCCCCCGGAAGACCATGCCCCCATGAATTTGGTCCCCTCGTCGCCCGCCCGTCCCTTGTTCCGGCAGGGCAGATCCGTCCCGCCGCCGCGCCCGCGCTTAGTTTCCCGCTCCGGTTCCGGTTCCGGTTCGATTCCGCCGTGCAGTGTCTGACGATGCGCCTCCATTTGATCCATCAGGTGTGCGGGCGCCAGATCTTCACCATCCCCATCTACGCCGCGGGCGCCCCGGCCCCTGCCCCGGCCCCGGCAAGCCTCGCGTGTCTGGCCTTAGCGCTGCTGTACCTCATCCTCACAGCGCTGCTCGCCTGGGCGCTCGCCGGCCTCTGTACCTGGCGCCTCGCGCTCGCCAGGAGCCCTGACCAAGCCTTCCGTCTGCTCTCCGTCCGTCTCTATGGACCCGCCATCCTCGCCCACCTCGCGTTCCAGGCGGAACGCGCCTTCCGTGCAACCTACGGGGCACGCCTGCGCCGCTGCCAGTTCGCCGCGCTCACCGTCCTCCGGTTCTCCTTGTCGGTATGCTTCCTCTTCTTCTTCTTGCTCCTCAACCAGTGCAGTGCACCTGCTGCTACTTATATTAGCATCATCGTTTTTATGCTATATATGGTGATGCGATGTGAGGTGATCCTCCTACATTTTCCACATACTAGTATTGCACCAATAATTAATGTGTTTGTGTTATTTCCTGCAAAAACTAAAGAAATTGTGTTTGTGTTCTGTACTAGCGTTTAGCACATCTTGTTGCCAGGATTTCCCACATCGGTTTAATGTCCCAGGTTATGGCCAGAAATAGCATAAATTACATTGAGGAAACTAGTATGAGCTGTTCGACAAATAAGAATATACTCACTTCCTTACTCTGTCTTCTGCCCTGCAATTGTGCCTTCTGTCAGCCAGTACTGATAAATACATCGATGAACACAATATAGGTGCATAATTTAATTAAACAAAGATGAAATGTACAGGTATGTACACGAGAAGAGAGGGAGTGGGGCTGGGGTGCGATTGCACAACAGGGGATGGGGAGTTTAGCCGAGAGAGAAAAGGTCCAGCCCACTCTGCGGAGAGTCTGAAAGCGTTTTAACTTGTTCTGCTTGTTAGTACGGTTCCACAACTGCTTAGTTTGTTCCTTTTTGGTGCTTTATTCGCTGTCCTAATGCGGTACTCCCTCCGTAAATTAATATAAGAGCGTTTAGATCACTAAAGTAGTGATCTAAACACTCTTATACTCCCTCCGTTCCTAAATATAAGTCTTTTAAGATATTTCACTAGGAGTCTACATACGAAGCAAAATGAGTGAATCCACACTATAAGCATGTCTATATACATCTATATGTAGTCCACTAATGAAACCTCTTTAAAGACTTATATTTAGAAACAGAGGGAGTATTAGTTTACAGTGGGAGTACTTTTTAAGCTAGTATTAATCTGGCTTTATTTACAAGGTTTTGGCTTTGTTCCATGCTTTTGGAATGGACGTGTTACGTTTTTCTGCTTGTCCTTTTATGTTTCTCCACATAATTCTAACAGTATGCGTATGTAATTAGGTGGTAAGGAGTGATATGGCTCTTGCCTGTATATTTGCATTTGTCCCTTTCACACTGGGAAGGATAATCCTATTGTGCAGAGGTGAAGTCGACTCCTTTGCTTCAACATCTTCTATCCTCCTAGCTGGATATGGATTTATCTTCTCACTTGGTGGAACTTTTGCTGCGCTTCATACTTCTCATGAATACTCGAGGGGCGAGAGCATTTTCTTTGGAAGTCTGTTTGATGTATTCTGCAAAAGGATCATAAAGTTAATAATTGCTGCCAATGCTTTTATTAATCTCATAATCACAGCTATAATATGCCCATTCCTCTTTGCCTGGTTGCTCGATACCTGCACTTCTAAAATGTTTGATGTAACCATCTCTGGAAGGGTCAAACTTCTGTGTGCTTCATCTTATGTTTCTGCTGCCATTTATTGGCTTATTGGATGCGCCCTTTTGGACCTAGGCTCCACATTCTCCAGACTTCATTGCACGGTATTGATCACATTATATTTGTCTTCTCATCATTTTAATAGTGTATTCAATCCACGTTCAGGGTTATAACGAGTGATATTTTCTGTTTTACTAGATTTTGGGGCCAGCTGTGACCTCTCGTATTGTCCACCATAATGTAAACATCCATGAACCGTTCTACGAATCTTATTTAAAGAAGCTTCCTGGTCTTTTTGTTGGCATCATCCTTATTGTCATGTTCATAGTTGTTCCTATTCAAATTGCCTGTCCATTGGCACCCGAGAAGTTCCCGGTAGATATCACGTAAGTATTCAGTTTTTGTTCTATATGATTTATTTGCCATCTTCTTATAACTCAACACCTTATTTTAATGTCCATGATCCATAGGTACTTTGTTTTTCCTAAAAAGGGCATGTCGTGTCGGTCAGCATCACAAAACTACACAGATTTACTTTGTGGTGTTCTTCTACTGGGGTTTCTCATTGGCCGAACTCATGCGCTCATATGGGTTGAGTGGCTAGTGAAGGAAGCGATGCAGTATACATATGGCCATGAACAGGCTCTTGGCCTGTCAGTTTCGGTGTCTTTCTGGCCCAGTGGAGTTTGTGGACATTATTCTGGGAGCAGTGTCGCACCAAAAGACAACACTACTGAGGCTACGGATAAAAGGTAAACCCTTATATCTAGTTTGGTTTCATTTTCTAACATGGTCAAGTTCAGTGTTCGCTGTTGATTTATTAGGCTTGGGTTTTGGTGGTTACTGAATACACAGTTGTTGAAGTCTTTTTCCATGTTCTCTTTTGTTCCAAGATATGTATCTTCTTCCGAACTATGATTCCCATGACAGAAATCTTTTTATTTTCTAATCGCATAATTTGTTGGATGTACCTGTCTTCTCATTAATTATCTTAGTAATCAGTAAATTGAAGTTTTTGCCCGCGAGGTGTTGGCCACACAACTTTTTAGTAGGTACTTACCCTTGCATTGTTGCTCATTGTACCAGGAGATTAGCTACGCTTCGTACAATCTCACACGTGATACTTGGATGGTTAATTGTTGTGGTATTCAATTCGGTGGTACTTATTTTAACAATCTCAGCTGGCCGTGCATTGTTATTTGCCATCCCTCAGCTGCCACTTACAGTTGGATTGAAGTCCAATGGTAATGATTAAGTCATAGATGATAATTGCAGTATTGGACTTCCTTTGTAAGCAAAGTAACATTTTAACCTTGCTTTGGCTTACTTTCACAATATTTTCTCCTAGATCTGCTTGCTTTGGTCGTTGGATTTGGCATCATATCAGCTATTATTGCTGCCTCTAGAGATTGGTGTGCCTACATGATTTCTGGGAGAAAAGACCTTGTAGCTTTGAATCGCTGTGTTATTGTGTTCTTATGGGTAAGCAGTTTACTTCAGACGGTTTCCTTCTGATTTTTCTTTTCTTTTATGATAATATAGAGTAAAATAACTAAAAGCTGTCTGCTCTCAGTTTGGCATCGTTCCGTTGCTGATCGGGCTGCTGGTTGATTTATCGCTAATATCACCATTCACTGGGCCTGATGATGGTGTTCCTGTTCTAGACTTGTTCTACACTTGGTTCCTGGGGTGGCTACTGCTGAAAATCTGGGTAAAATGGGTGAGTTGAAATTTCCCTTGTAGCTCTGTGACCTCTTATAGCCTATATATTACTCCCTCTGTCCCAAAATAACTGTCTCAACTTTACATTAGGTCTAGTACAAAGTTGTACTAAGCTTAAGACACTTATTTTGGGACTGAGGGAGTATTAGACTGTATGTACCAAACTTGACAATATTGGATAAGGAATAATTTTCTAGATTGCACTCACATGATAATCAGTCCTAAAGTGAGTTATTAAAAAAAACAAGAACGGCCAAATTTTCATTTCCAGAGTTTGCTTATCGTCGTTATGCCCGTTGTTATAGTCGACCTCTCAGCTTATCTCATATGCCACCCCAAGCACTCTCACAATTATCATTCTTTCTATTTGCCACTCTTCTAGGGTGGCATGGAGCTGTCTGCCAAAATATGCAAACTAGGTTATACTCCCTCCATAACTTAGTATTAGTGTCAATAGGCGTCTTATATTAAGTTACAAAGGTAGTACTCCCTCTGTCCCAAAATAAGTGTCGCAGATTTAGTATGAACGGTGGGAGTAGTATTTAGGTCAAAAACATTTTAACTGACCAGTCATTTACATCTTGAAGGTACATTGGCCACTATCACCATTCCTGGCATATCTAACGGATGAGTCACGGGTCCCGAGGCTTACTCGGGCGAAGCTGGATTGGCCTCGAGGGGCGATGATGCCTCTGCCGTGCTTCTTCCGAGATATTTTTGTGCCTGTCGCGACAAAACTGCTCGTTGCCCTGGGTGTTCCCTATGTTCTTGCTGGGGGCGTCTTTCCGAGTCTCGGTTACTCCGCCGCTGTGAACTCAGCAGTGCACCGCTTCGCGTGGCTGGGCTGCATCAGCTTCTGGGTCTTGAGGGCGCTCTGCTGTCTCGCCAAGCTGTTCTGGGCCTTCTGCGTGGAGGAACTCCATGATTCTGTCAAGGATGAGCGCGTTGTCATCGGGCAGAGATTGGAAGACGTCGCCGACGATGGCTGAAGGCCAGGAACTCTGTTTCCAGTAGTTTGTACGAACACGTACGTATATGGTACAGTTACATAGCACGTATACGATAGGAATATATAGAGAGTATATGCCACGTTATTGACATAAGGGTTCAAATGAGATGATACAAATATCCGGTGAAACTTGTAAATGTGGACGCGGTTTCCCATGCGGAAGCTACAGAGGGTTGTATCGACTGGTCAGTTCGACAGTGTCGCTCCTTGGAGTTGCTTATCTGTGATTAATCCACTGTCGAACTGAACTGATGTTTGTGAATTTCATGGTTTCACCTCTTTTTTTCTCCCAATCGCTGGCTGGATTCTATGGTCAGGAGAAATGAGATGGTGTAGGTTGCCTTGAACATGGCTCGCTTTAATTTTTTTCTCTCGAGGTTTTTCAGTAGCAGAAGATATGCTTTGTCGCTGTCAAAAGGCTTGACATATATACATGTTTTGTTTTGGTAGAATAGCCCAATAGATGTTTTGCCATTCTAGATTTTGTCAATTTTTCTTATGCTGTTCCAGATTTTGACATTTCACTTTTGTCATTCTTAGCTTTTGACAATTACTCTCTCCGTTTCTAAATATAAGACCTTTTAGAGATTACACTATGAACTACATACGGATGTATATAGACATGTTTTAGAGTGTAGATTCATACATTTTGCTCCGTATATAGTCTATTAGTGAAATCTCTAAAATGTCTTATATTTAGGAACGGATGGAGTATTACAATTACCATTCAGTAGTAAAAGCAAAAAAGTTTTATTTTTCTTTATGTTTTAATTTGAAATTTTCCTTGTGGTTTGCGCTCAGTTGAGTATGAAAAAACAAAAATGACCCTCCAACATAGAATTTCTCATAGGACGTATATCATAAAATTTCTCGTGCACCTCGGTGCCTGGGCACCTTGCCTATAAACCATCAGATTACATTGAGATGTGTGCATTTGTATTAATAGTAGTACATTTCATTAGGAAAGGATTATTACCAATTATTGAATGATCTGGACATTTAATACCCATGTTAGAATGGAAATTGAAAATGAACATTAATGATTACATGCATGGTAAGTGCACTTTTGTACAGAGAGTAATATCTTAGGTGTCATACTTTTTTGAGAGAAATATAGCTCACATGACACCATATTCATATTATAATTTTATAGAAAATAGTCTGTGTGTATAATATCTTAGGTATATATACATACCCCAAAAAAGAGTATATCATTATTAGGTATGTCCTCATTAAAAATATATTATTTTTTAATATATTTCTTCAAGGCATATACGTGTACTGAGGAATGAGTTTGCACGTATAATATCTTAGGTATATATGTACATACCCTATATCTTAGGTATATGTAAATTATACAATTTTTGGGTATATCTCAAGTATCATTTACATATATGTCTCAAAAGAATATGCGTGTATAAAAATAGTGTATCATTTTTTGGGTATGTCGTCCAAAGTATATCAGTTTTTTTTTAATCTACAAACATGCATATATTGAAACATGATATGCGGCTATGATATCTTAGCTCCTCGTATTTATGGAAAAAATATGTGTGTACTGACGTCCAATATCAGTTCCTATAACTAAAAATAATTAAGTGTGGGTATATATACGCACGAAAAAATTTATATGTGGGTATCGGCATGCATGATATTTTCATAAAATAAAAATAATAATTAGGATCACATTTTATATTATTTGGCCAGCTTAATTTGTACAGAGGCATTAGGAATTAAAATGTGTGACCCGTCCTATTTATTTTGAAATACCATATACCTAGAAAATTAAACTTTGGAAAAAAAGTCATAAAACGTCCTCATTATACATCCAAACTTTTTGCACGACATTTCATATTATTTGATCGTATATACCTTAAAAAATTAGGACGTACATACATACCCTCTTTCTTTGGAAAGAAATTATTAATAGGAAACCAATAGTATATTTGTTCTTTGGAAAGTAATCAATGACTATTGATGGTGGTAGTGCATGCAAAGAAAATTTGGAAGGTCATTTTGTCATGGATTGTACTGCCATATAATGAGCCTAGGCACTTAGGTGCCCCAAACAATTTACCTATATATATATAAACATACATCCTACTACCCAGGGGTAGTTACCTCACATGGAAAATGCATACTACCATCTAATGGTAGTTACCTCCACTCCTGCTGCCGTCCGATCTCGGTCCATGTTACCAGCGTTGATACAAATGAAAGACATACTTCATACTTTACTTTATCCAGAGTATATTGTACGTATAATATATCTGCGAGAGTATGTGTATTGAGACCATTGAGTGTACGAAGTAGGTATACAGTAGAATATGCATGGAATATTTGTTGCTAGCACTTATCCACGTTATGAGATGCCGTGCATGCAGCCAGGCTGCTAGCGTTTTGTTCAACAAACTGTGGACGACCAAGCCATTATTTCATTAAAAAATAGTTACAGTGAAATGTTAATGGATCACTTCGATCCACTAACTCGTTTGGTGGGAGCACACGTGGCAGAAAGATAAATAGGTGGTAACTACCATTGCTCGTAACATGGACCGAGATCGGACGGCAGCACGAGTGGAGGTAACTACCACTAGATGGTAGTATGCATTTTCTATATATATATATATAATTTGATATATACAATTTCTGGTATATACAATTTCTTCTATAACTTGCGGATCAATTACATTCATGCATTAATAAGTAAAGTGGTATTCTTCCTTGGAATCTATGACTTGCTTCAGCAAAAATTCCGCAAATTTCTCTTGAAGTGCTCATATGCATTCCGTTTGGAGGATTTCATCCCGCTTCTCCGACATCTTTTAAAGAAGAAGACCAATATGAATATTTTATATGTGCCCATATATTAGACCGATATAAGAATTGTGAATACTGTTTACGTACCGCAAGAGTTCCTGGTTTAGTGGCCCGTTCGGTCGTAAAGCAGCGAATGTTCTCGCAAACATAGTATGCATATAGATTATTCTTACAGACAGCACATCGACAACACATAAAAGCATCCCGCTAGTTTGCCTCAGCCATACGTAGAAAACTCTGCAAGCTATTAATAAATTGTGGAGAGCGTCGGTCTTCGTACATCCATTGTCGGTTCGTCTTCATTTCATAAGACCGAAAAGAACAAATTAATACAAGTTCACACATAAGGTTCATACACACTTATTCTCATAAAACAACATACAAGAGTTTCTAGCTAAAGCATTTAAATGCAACAACAAATGCGATCGATCGCAACTAAGCTAACAATTGATCCAACAACATAGCGATACCAAGCCTCTTTATTAAGGGCATAATTTATAATCCTTCTAATCTTCAAGCGCATTGCATCCGTCTTGATCTTGTGATCATCGATGACTTCGGCAACATAAAACTCCAATTTCATCTTCTCTTCTTCAATTCTTTTCAATTTTTCTTTTAAATACTCATTTCTTTTTCAACTAAATTTAACTTTTCGACAAGAGGGTCGGATGCAATTTCCGCTTCACACACCTCCTAGATAAAAATATCTATGTCAACTAGATGGGCATAATTGTCATATACACGAGAAATGCAACAAATAGTTAAAAAGAAAATATACCACATCCGAATCATAAACCGGGCGAGGGCCGAGGGGGACGGATATCAAGACCATGACACTATGTATAAAAAAATCATACAGGTAAGAAAATTATCTAAATCATACAAAAATAAGATTGTTTTGGAATAAAAAGGATAAGAACAAGAGGATCACCAAGGTGGAGCCGGTGATGAGACGGTGCGGGCGATCGAGGGTGGTTAGGACGGAGACGGGAAGGCACTAAGTAACCCACACCTACAGATATGCAAACTAAGAAGTTAATTTGAGCCCAAATTGCATATAAATCAAATAAACTCTCATATAATTACTTCCAAACTAAAACCCACAAATCACTATACTTATAGAGCATTGCACGAGTCGATCTAGCAATGAGAGATGAAAGGACAAAGTTGCTAACCAAAATGATAAGCAAACTATAGTCTATGTAGGCTGCATACGTAAGCTACTATAGTTTCATATAAAATTGCAAATTAACAAGTGTTCATCAAATGCACTACTCATAGTTGCATACATCATGTCGTCACACGCGTGCATGTTGTATCAAGAAAATAAACCATAGTATATCTATATGATATATAGACGAAACATCGCCAAATTATGAATGGTACTCATCACATGTCCCTAAAATAGACTAGATGGTTGTACTATCTAAAACAAAGTGTATGCACATGCAAAAGTGAAATGGACATGTTGTACGTGGCTAAGTCTAGCCGAGTTGGCGGGCATCCACTCGACTAAAACAAATTGTATGGTCCCTTCATGTGGACGTTCATACGCATGATAAAGACTAAAAGCTGACCAGAGTCATAATCTGAGTCTGGTTGCACTTAAAATGTTATAGTACATTTGCATAGGCTACCAAAGCAAATCAAATATTTTTATTTGCTTCATACATGGTATGCTCAAAAGTCATATCTGGCTTATTTGTGCATAAGACGAAAGTTAGATCATGCATCCCCCATACGGCTTGCGACTAGTTAGAAACCATAGATATGATTATCTACCCATGAAAGAAAAAGTACTATGTATGTTAGTACTAAATTGTTTTACATGCATAGCATACGTGCATGATTTCATGTATCATATTATGATGTTTTAAGGCTCATCTAGCAGATTGATTAACCATTAAGATAATTTTCTCACATAAACTAAAGGAAAATAAATTAAAGTATATGTGTTTGTTAATCAATTACAAAAAATAGATGAAGTCATTCAAACATGCATACATGTACTGCCAATATCAGTACAAGTCAAATAAAAGAAGAATATAAATGAAAGCCATCGCATATGATAACATCAACAAAGTCCAAGGCTCCCCCGAGCATGCCGGTGTCGACGAAAGCGAGGAGGAAGATTTTTCTTTTATCATTTTGTAATAGTCATATGTTGTAATCCCATGTAGTAGAAATGGCGGAATTCTTAATCAGAGATTTTCTCTTCGAAGATGTAATTAATAATTTTTTTATAAAAATGTAAGAGTTTTAGAAATATGTGCCTGCAATGTTTGATCCTCTTTTATTAAATGTGTACAAGCCAAGAATTGCCCGTTTGGAGGTGCGGGGCCATTAAAGGAGGAGGTAGGGAACAAGAGCGAAGATCATGGAGAGCAAGCCTTGAAATGCTTTTGTGAAATAATGAAGTTACTAGTTAGTGGTGCATTTATTTGGATGGTGGATGATCTCAAAATTTATGTTTACAAAGGATCTTTTTTCTTTTTTACCCAAGTTTGTTCCAGCCTTCTTCTGTCATCTAAGAGCATCTCCAACAGCCGCGCTAAACTACGCCGTGCCGTAAATTAGGCCGTTTTAGCGCACGCGACGCGGCGGGAGGCTTCAGCGGGCGTGCAAAAACCCCGCGCGCGCTATAACAAGTTGGGTGCGTGGTATCCCGCGCGGTGTATTTGGGGCGCCCGCTTCCGCGCGCGGCACACTCAAGCGCTCGCGCCGCACTCTCTCCTCTCCTCCTCCTACGCACCGCACGCGCCGGCGCCTGCGCCCTGCCACCCATGGACGCGCACACCGGCACCCCGCTCACCCCGTTCTACAGCCGTGACAACCCCCCCCCCCCCCCAAACCCGGGCATGAACTATTATTCATCAACTTGTTTGTGTCAAATTTCACATGTTCATTGCATTTTGATAAATGTTTCAAACTCATTCTGTGTCCAAAATGCCATATATGTTAAAATGCCCGACCGGTCGCGCGTGCTGTATTTTTGCGCGGCTGTTGGAGCCAGCGTTGTGCGCCGCGCCAAACCAGACGATGGGCGCGCGGCAAACCAGTTTTTTGCGCGCGGCGCCTGTTGGAGATGCTCTAACTACAATCAGCAGTTGATGGTGAAACCATGAAGATATAAGCGGTGGAAAATACTACCCGTGATTCAGGGCTACCCAATTTTGCACCGGCACAAACTAAACCACATACAAGTAACTACACGATCCAGATAATGTACACGCACTCAGCACAAATGAGCCAAGTCAGCAGAGACTTCTTCAGCATAACCGTATCGTCGTCATCCAAAGCTCGGCACAGCAGAGGCATTAAGACCCACGATAGCAAGCTTCGTGGCGAATCGACCACTCATCTGTTGACTCCAGTGGCACGCTCTGCTGCCCAAGGGTACCCAAGACCATTGAGCAGAATACTTGGATTTCGGATGCATGGAGTGTCATCGGCGTTGTCCACGAAAAATGCAGTTATCATCTACGCTGTTCTGTTCCTCAAAATACGCCGTTATGGCTTTCAGCTTCCCGTTGAGGTAATTCTTCTCCACCTGCCAGAACAAAAGGGCTCACTATGACATCGGTCTAGAGGCGTCGCCATCGCTACACTGTGGTGATGTCAAGCCAACATCACAAGGATCACAACAAATGGACATACCTCAACCGCCCATGGAGGGTCGACCAACAAGCACATGTCCGCCAATTGGTCTAGGTCACTGTTGCGAGGAAGGAACATGACTACTCTCGAAGCGATCGCCGTGGCAACTTTGAAGAGATGGTACCTGAAGATTTCGACCAGGGCATGTGAACATATGCGAGCACAGGAAGGAAACACACAATATTCTGAATCAAGGAGCTCACCCATCACAAGGCTTAAGCATGGTTTTGATGTCATACACATCTACTTTTGCATAGTCCGGTCCACCCCATGGAGGTGACATGAAGACGGTTTCTCCCTGCACACAACAACTTTTCACTAAAGCATACAGACCAACTTGTAGAGCGATAAGAGTGTCATAGCAATAAGGTAATTTCTTTAGCTTAGCGATGGTGCGAAGCTTCCTTCTCTTAGCCCCTTCTGTCCCATCTCTTAGCACTGCCGCTAGCTAATTTCTCTCGCCTTAACGTCTGATTAACAACTAGGCATGTAGATGCTTTAAACTTGTTTATATTAACAAGGAAGTTATCATTATGGCAGTCATCTATGTTTATTTTTGGGACGGAACTTGAATGCTTTTAATTGGTGCATTTTGTAATAAACTGAAACTGAGGCTATGCCATATGATTCCAAAAACAGTTATAACAAAAATATCTTCTTGTTGGACTTCTAATGGCAAAATATCAGTATCCTACCTAATAGTTACAGTGAACGAAAATGGTCAAACAAATGTGTTCTCAATGGCAACTATGAAAGATATGCAGCTGAACGGAATGACATGTGCAGAAACCTAAAGGCGTGATATTTTTAAGGTATAAGGCATACATACCTTCAGATGAGGTGCTATACGGATAAAATCTCCTATAATGAAGTCTATATGATCATTTACTCCATAAACAGTTGCATTATGCTGTGCAAAATCAATCTTCTGTGGGTCAATGTCAACAGCAACAACATGATTACACCTGGAAAAAAGAGAGTCAGAGACATGGAAACCTACAGTTTGAATACTGTAGAAGAAATAGGAAAATCCACCTGATATCACATTCAACCATATGAATGCTAAGAAAGTCAGTTATAGCCCTATACTGGTAAAGCATCTTAGAAGCCATCGTTTTGATACAATGTCATTTTACAGGACACAAATACCTCGATATAAGCTCGATGAGCGCAAAAACATGGTTTCTACTGCCATTCATTCTTGACCAAGCATGCAGTTGAAGCAAAGATGATACATAGGGGGTGTTTGGTTTCAAGGGATTAGACTTTTTTTAGTCCCAGGGACTAAAGAAAAAGTCCCTCCAGTAGAGTATTTTTCTAGTCCCTTAAGAAAAAGTCCCTCCTGTTTGGTTACATAGGGACTAAAAGGGACTTTTTTTAGTCTAGTCCCTGTAAACAACAGGGCCATAATACTCAAGGTTACCAGCAACCATTATCAGCAAGCAAAGGAAAGAAAAGGGAGCATGGAAAAGTCGTTCATGATAACATATCATTCATTATCACTAGCAGAAGATATAGTAACACGATGGCAGTGACTTACTTTGCGGCAAACTGGATGGTATTTCCACCCACTCCTGTGAAACAGTCAATCAATATGCCCGCACCAACACGAGATGCATGATGCTTTGCAATGGGCTCTGGCGTTACTGAAAACCACCCCTCTTCATCCATCTTTATACCACTGTCAAAAAGGGAGAAAAGCGAGTACCGCTGATTCCAATACTTGGCGATGTCATTGGAAATGTTTTCTGCCAAGTCCTGACATGAATGAGCTGTAAAATAAATAAACAGTTGGTCATCTTATATAAATAAAGAGAAAAAAATACAAAAGATGTAGGTACAGCAACAAGCTGCATACTGACACCACCCTCCCAGAAAAAGAAGAAATCTGCCAGTCAACGATATCATGTGAAAATAATAGCACAAACAACTCCTAGGAAGCTCTAACTGAGTAATATAATCTTACACGATTGAGATCTCCTTACTCTCTTTTTCTTTTTAGTGGTGGTAGCTTCCTGGTTCACTTCTAACGCTTCAGCCACTGAGCTATCATTCTGCCTATTTTCACCATCTTGTGCTTCATCGATGGTAGCTATCACACTACATAGGGATGGGATATTAATGAAAACCATCTATATGTCGAGGTAGCAAGGGAACAACATTAGTATAATCAGGCACACCTTGGATATATCGACTCTTTATCGTCTGATAAACTTTGTGCTTCATTGTAAAGATCATGCCTCTGCTCATCTAGATGGCTGCCGTCACCAGCCTGATCTGCCAGATAAGAATGCTTGATATTATTAAACTAAATATTAATTATGAGTAAGAATAGAATATAACTGCTATGAGAAAGAAATCTCTAGATAAAAATAATTAATGTCACGGATAAGGATATTAATAATTGAGTTATTTTCTGAACTGTCAGCATCAAGACTTGTACTGTATCAACATAGTAAGCAATGTCCTCTGGCATCAATGCAAAATAATAAATCTCTTGCAGATCAAATAAAATGGAATTCACATCTTACCAAATGTTGTTTCTCCATTGTCACGTGGGCTCGCGTTAGCTCCATATTGTAGATCTATCCCTTGAGATGAATATGTGCTACAATACGATACAAAATCCTCCAATCCTTGAGGGGGATCCCATGTAGATTCCTGTGTCTGGATGTTGTAATAGTAATACCGACTATAGAACTGATCCCAAAGAACCTGCCAATCTCCGCATTCATAGTAAAAATCAGAGCCAGACTTTTCAACATGATTATTAACAGGAGACGGTTCTGCTAGACATGGATCATTATTATCATGAGACATGGGTGGAGTCTCCCCAGATATTTTATCTTCTCTTTCAGACGATTTTTCTTCATGACAAAGTTCAGCAGAGGACATTATAGATTCATTATCAACAGAATTTTGCCCCAGCATCACTTTGTTCAACTGCATAAAACTGTCCGCAGCTTGATTTTCTTGAACAGGAGAGCCTGATTTTACTGGACTGCTCATGTTATCATTTTGTTCACACTGATTAACACTGTCTTCACCAAGCGTCTTGTCAACATCACCATGGTAGACTTCACTGTAACCCGCAGCAGCCCTAGATGAAACGCATGAGTTTGTTTGCTCCATGCAATCCATCGACTCCTGAACGTGCTCCAGTTCTTCAGAATTTGTGCATGTCCTTACATTGTCATCCATTGGAGTTGCCGCTTCATATGGTGCTTGTCGTCCTTGATGCTTACCCTTAGCAGGTGTCTTCTTTTTCTGTAACATGTAAGGGCTTAGGTTACAGATTAACCAGCAGAAGAACAGTGCATGCTGTTTTGGGAACTTACCTCTTTCCTTGTGCTGAATGAAACAGGAAGCCCTAAAGAACCCATGAGACTAGCCAATTCCATATCTTCAACAAATGAATGGTCTATTGATATCAAGAAACAACAGATGATATATCAGAAGAAATTGGTGGATACTTGCAGCACAAAAAAAAAAGAATAACAATCTGTAATTAATTATTCATATTATTTTTTATGCGATGTCCGTGTGGGGACAGTGAGTTATGGTATGAGCCAATGGTGCAAGTAGGGTGTTTACAAATGTCAGAAGGAAAAAAAACTCATTGGATTTCAGGAAAGCAAATCACACCTTCATCTGTCTGTTTGGCTGCTTTGTTGCGGGTTTTAGCTGTTTGAGATCCCTGCAAAGTTGAAGGTTTTCAAATTGCTAGCACAGAAGGCTGAAACACAAATTGACTGAAGCTCATGCCAACAAGAACTGTGTACATGCCTAGCAGGCAAAATTGGGACTAGTATCACTGAAGGTAAGGTATAAATCACATTTTCTTTTGTCAATTAGTCATTGGAAAACTAATCGGATGCTCTGCTGCTCGTCGGGCTACAGAAGAAGCAACAGTTTCCATGTCTGGTATAGAAAATTTAATTTCTTGCAAATGTCGACCGAACTAAGCACAAGCCTCATAATCATTCATGAGCAAATAAAGATGAAACTAAAAATCTTCTTACCGTGAAACCAGTTGTCTCTGTGGCACGCCAATCGTGAGGCTTCACATAAAAATCATCCCTGCAGCGAGGAAACGAACTGTGTAATGGGAAAAGAAAAACTCTGAACTCAAGGAGGAGGGTCGGAGAGGGGATCGATTACCAGAGGTGCACTTCGGTGAGCCTGAAGAGCCGCCCCAGCTTTCTCGCCGACGAGGACTCCGCCACCGCCACCGCCACCACCGGCGCCGGCATATCCGTTGGTTCGGGGGTCAGCGCGCCGTCACGAGACCCGGGGCCGGGGTCGAGCCCGGCGGCGGGCGCGCCGCTGGGTGGGGAGCGAGGCGGAGAGTGAGAACTGGAGATTTGGTAAGAGAGAGGGAAAATATGGGGAGGAAGCAGGGAACACACACACCTCGGCTCGCCGTCGGCGTCCCGTCGGGGCTCCTGCGGCTTCTCGGCCGCCGTGGCCGCCATGTGACTCCCTTTCCTCGTTAGTCCGCACTGCGCTGGATTAGGTTCAGCGGTGGGGTAGGATGAGCGGAGCAGTTGCCGTGGCCCCACCACTCTCAGAAGTGGCGGCGGCTCCGGCGTGCGGCAGCAATGGAGTCGACGGGATAGCGGGCGGCTGCGGCGGCGTGGGAGAGAGAAGGGCCAATGGGCTTCGCAGTAAGGCTAGTCGATAGCTCTCACGTCACGACCCGGTTTAAATGGCCGCAATCGTTGCGGCCCGTTCAAATAGGTAAAGTTCTTTCTTGCCTTTTTGGAAGAGGTAAATATCACTAGTAGTCATATAAGTTGCATAGGATGTCTAGTTTAGTGCTAAAAGTTGTAAAATAGATTAGTGGATAGGTAAACATCCCTCCGTTCCTAAATATAAAACCTTTTAAAAATTGCACTATAGACTACATACAAAACAAAATGGGTGAATCTACATTTAAAAGATGTCTATATATATCCGTCTATAGTTCATAGTGTAATCTCTACAAGGTCTTATATTTAGGAATGGAGGGAATACATCATTGCAGTCACATAACTGTTTTATGCATGTAGATACGGTCATTTTTTTATCAAACGTATATCAAGCTCACGTGGCTATAAGCATGAACGTGACCCACATGCCAGTGCTGAGAGTGGTGAGGCGAGGTGTGAGCCAAATATTATCTTTTTTTTCATAAAACAACCTCAACTTTTATTTAATAACACACGTGTCAGCACAGAATGGCTTGCGGGAAACAAGAATATAAAAAATAGCGCCAAGGGGATTCGATCGACGTCCTCCATTCCATAAATTAAGGGTGTGGAATAATTTGAGAAAAGAAAAACAAACGCTATTTTCTTTAATACAATGTTCACTCAGCCTAACAAACGAACAAGCAAAAACTAAAAACATGTCATGTTATTTCCCGTAAAAATAAATTAATGTAAAGAAACAAGTTATTTTTTATTGTTTGTGACACTAAAAAACCATGGCTTACAAAAAAAAGTACATGATATTTTTTAAAATGTTTATACATTGTAAAAAATATTTGTGTAATTAGGATAACAGAAGTTGCATTTCATAAATGTTCATGTATACCAAAAAAAATGGTCATGCTTGGAATAGAAATATGTGTTTGTATGTTGTTATTTTTTTGTGCGGTGTGTATGTTGTTATCTATATTATTTTATTTAAGAAAACTACGTGTGGAATAGATATTCTCCATGACATGTGGGTATTATCATGGGGAGAGTGGGATCATCCTTACTGAGCGGTCTATTCCTTTAAAATTTCAAAATTAATCAAGTTTTAACTTTATTTCAAAAAAATCACGTGACCTACGTTTTCTTTTACCTAGATTTCAATTTAAAATTATTCATATTCAAACAAAACTTCCATTGATCTGTCTGAATGAAATTTACGTACATCCAATCTGCACTATATCTTCTTTTATCTAGATTTTAAAATTAAAATTATTCAAGATTAAAACAAATTGTTGATTTGTTCAAAAAATATACATGCATGCATTCTGACATATTTTCCTCTATCGATATTTAAAAGTTTCAAATTATTCAAATTGAAATAAAAACTATGTTGCTTTCTTCAAAAAAATTACATGCATTCATTCTAATTTTTTTATCCATATTTTCAAAATTAAAACTATTTGCATTCGAACAAAACATTTGTTCATTTGTTTCATAGAATTCACATTCATTCACTCGACACTAAAAAATTTAAAATAAAATTATTAGTGTAATTAAAGAATTTTACGAAAAAATTATGTACATTCATTCTACACTATATTTCCTTTTATCTCCTCTATTTGAAAATTTTAAGTTTTTCTAATTCAAACAATTTTTTTGTTAATTTGTCCAAAAGAGTTTACGTGCATTCATTCTGCACTAGATTTTTTAAGTTAAGATTGAAACTAAATTGATTTGTCAGAAAAAATTACGTACATTCGTTCTGTACTATATTTCCTTTTCTCTAGATTTCAAATTTCGAATTCAAATAAATTTTTAGTTGCTTTCTCTATTTATTTTTACCTAGAATATATGTTGTTTGTGTACATAGAAAAAAAGGCAGAAGATGAATTACCTATATCTCTTTAATTCATGTGAGGACATCATAGGTTTAAACCCGGGCTTTCCCTTTTTTTGCACACCCTTTTTACTTTTTGATTTTTACTTTAATTTGTATTGACCATATATTATATTGATCTAATTATCATACGTCTATTGGTTATCTATGCGCTCTTAATCACAAGAGGTCGTGGGTTAGAATCTAGCTCTAGGGTTTTCTTAATTTTATGATATGTGTGCATTTAAATAAAAGCTAAGAGTGTTTTCTGTAAAAACAAAAAGATAATGTGTGGCTCACAAAATGCCTCACCAGTCTCAGCCAGTGATATGTGGGCCGCGTTCATGCTGACATGCCACATCAGCACTAGATGCGGCTTGATACGAAAGAAGTGATTGTATTTGCACGCATAGGCCAGTCATGCAACTGCAATGACGTATTTTACAACTTTTAGCACTAAAGTGAACATGAGATGCAAGTTCTATGACTACCACACATATTACCTCTTTTTGGAATTTCGTTACAAAATAGTACTCCCTTTGTATCTAAAGAATTCTAGTTGAGGAAATCTAGTCTAGTTTGCCCTAACTATAATTATTTAGGTACAGAGGAAATAGTAGTAAATTATACCTTACCTTCGGAGCTAATATTCACAATTTAAAAAAAACATGAGTCAATAAATTTTCTTGAGTTAAGAAAATCACGAGTTTGAAAATATTCACAAATTTGAAAGTTCATGAATCTTTAAAATGTATTTTTTAAATGATCTTCATTTGAAATGTTCACATATTTGAAAAACATTCATCAATTCGGAAAGTGGATCATGATTTAAAAAAATTCACAAACACAAGAATTTATGCACTTTCAAAAAACCATGAATTTTAAAATTGTTCATGCATTTCAAAAAAGTTCATGGATGTTCTTCAATTTGAAATTTTATTGTATTTGAAAAAAGGGAAAATAAAGAAAAATAAAGAAAAAAAGATAATTAAACAAAAAAACGAACAAAGCCCTACCCTAAAAAACAAGAAACGAATAAAAGGCGAAGACACCTGACCGAAAAACTTCGAGAAGCTTGCTAAAACAGACCTATTATAAAAAGAGGAAGATCACCGCTGCTTTGTCGGGCCAATGGACGACACTTGGACGCTAGCAGCCCTAGCAGCTAAGGCCACGTGGCCACTACCACTCTATCACCGACATTGGTGGCCATGACCATCGGAGAGATGATGGCCGACTCCGAGAATCAGGTGAGTGTGATTCTACTCTCCTCTTTTTCGTTGCCCTCTCCATCATCGACCTTCGCCTGAATATCACGAGGCACCAGGCTCCATCCACTAGTAGAAAACAGGGCTTTCGTTCTAGCTCGATCAGAGCAATAGTCACGGTCGCGTTACGAACCGGGACTAATGTGAGCATTAGTCCCGATTCGAATGGCTAGGAATGGACGGGGGGCATGGTCTTCTTTAGTCCCGGTTTGTGTGGGACCTTTGATACCAACCGGGGCTAAAGGGGTTACGGCAGGAGCAATACCGTGTAGTCATGGTTGGTGTCTCCAACCGGGACTAAAGGCATGTCTTCAGTCTCAGTTTTAGACACCAACCAGAACTAAAAACTTGTCTATATATATCCCCTCGCCCATGTCCGTCCTCTCGTCTATTTTTTCCTCATAGAAGTTGGGAGGTGTGTGCTAATTTATTTTCCCTTCCTATGCACAAGAGGTGCTTGATGAAATGCGTGAGAGCATGATGCACTTGAGTTCACGCAAAACAAACATGATATGAGGTGTCAGAGCCACACTTAAGCTTTCTCCTCTTTCTTTGCATATGTGTAGGTGTAGTTTAGGGTGATGTCCGTCCACGTCCCCGTCCTCACCGCCGTCGATCGCCCGCACCAATCTCGTCACCGACACCACCGTGGTGAGCCACTTGTTCTTAATTTTTTTTAAAAAAATTCTTACTTGTATGTTTTAGATAGTTACTTGTATAATTTTCTTACTTGTATTATTGTTTGTTATTATATAGTGCCATGGTTTTGGTATCCACTCCCGTCGGCTCTTGTTCGGTCTATGATTCGGATGTGGCATATTATCTTTTATCAATATATGTTTCATTTAATGTTTATGAAAATTATGCGGACCAACTTGACATAGATATTTTTATCTAGGAGGTATGTGAACCGGAAATTCCAACCGTCCCTCTTCTCGGGAGGTTAAATTTATTTGAAGACGAGAACAATTTTTTGATAGAAAAATTGAAAAGAATTAAAGAAGAAAAGATGAAATTGGAGTTGCATGTTGCCGATGTCGTCGATCTACACAAGATCCAGATGGATGCAATGAACTTGAAGAACATAAAGATTGGAAAATATGTCATTAATAAAGAGGCTTGGTATCATTATGTTGTTGGATCAATTAGTACCTTAGTTGCGATTTTGATCGTATTTGTTGTTGTGTTTAAATGTTATTACATAGTTGTATGTTAGTTTGACCTACTATGTATGAACTTTAAGTATTTATTTTTGCAGTAATACCATTTGATCACTACTGTACTTTGGTTTTGATGTGATGAACGTGTATTAATTTGGCCATTTCTCTATTCATGATATTCTGTAATGGTTTTTGATATACTTAATTATATTAATGCAGATGATCCGACAATGGATGTACAGTGACCGACACACAACCGAGTACATTACGGACCTACATAATTTTATCGTTGTGGATCATGCAAACAGGATGATGGAAGGCAGTGAAGAAGAAGAGGATGATGACAACTACTCTATGTTCCTTGAATATGGTGATACTGCAACGGGGAAAGCTGAAGATCAAGAGGCACCAGTTGTGCCCACTGATGCTCCTCGCCGAACCATTGTTGATGCACAAAGAGAATGAGAAATTGAAAAGGAGAAGTTAAAGTCGGAGCGCATGTTAGAGGATCACAAAAAAATATTGTACCCAAATTGCGAAGATGGCAACACAAAGCTTGGTAGCAGACTGGAATTGCTGCAATGGAAGGCGGTGAATGGTTTATCTAACAAGGGATTTGAGAAGTTACTGAAAATAATGAAGAAGAAGCTTCCAAAGGATAACGAATTGCCTGATAGTACGTACGAAGCAAAAAAGGTTCTTTGCCCTCTAGGATTAGAGGTACAGAAGATAGATGCATGCATTAATGACTGCATCCTCAACCGCGGTGAGGAGTACAAGAATTTGAATGCATGCCTGGTATGCGGTGCATTGCGCTATAAGATCACTCGCAATGACCCTGGTGATGTTGAGGGCGAGCACCCTAGGAAGAGGGTTCCTGCCAAGGTGATGTGGTATGCTCCTATAATATCACGGTTGAAACATTTGTTTCAAAACAAAGAGTATGCCAATTTGTTGCAATGGCACAAAGAAGACCATAAGAAAGACGCGATGTTGAGAGTACCCATTGATGGGTCGCAGTGGAGAAAATTGAGAGGGAGTTCCCGGACTTTGCAGTTGACACAAGGAACTTATAGTTTGCTCTAAGTATAGATGGCATGAATACATTTGGGGAGTAGAGCTACAGCCATAACACCTGGCCTATGACTCTATGTATCTATAACCTTCATCCTTGGTTGTGCATGAAACGAAAGTTCATTATAATGTGAGTGCTCATCCAAGCCCCTAACCAACCCGGCAATGACATGGATGTGTACCTAAGGACATTAGTTGAAGAATTTCTACAGTTGTTGGATAAAACAGGTGTACGTGTGTGGGATGAGCACAATGTTGGGGAACGCGACAGAAAACAAAAAAATTCGGTACTGCGAGCACGCCCAGGATCACTATGGCGACTGCATACAAGGTTCTATCTTTTTGTTACCTGCTCGTAGCGCAGCGAAAGTAGAGTCAATGACGATCGACGGTGCAGATCCCCGCAACTAGGATTTACAACCTCCCAACCGCTAGGATGTACTCCCTCGTCTGCCCCTCGGACAACACTCTGGGAGGTGGTCGGACAGTCCCTCGGACGGTCTCTCGGACAGCCCTTCGGGAGGACCATCAAAAACCGAACGGTCACTTGGACAGCGCTTCGAGAGGACCCTCGAAACTCGAGCAGTCACTCAGACAGTCCTTCGAGAGGCACTCACGAACTAAGACCGAAACTACGATCTCTCTACAGAGTTGCACACATACGATGTCATCTATCCGGCAGGGCTTCACCGTCCAGAACTAGTTCCTATCGGAACCCAGACAGCCTTTTGGCTCAACGGAACTATTTCGCTGGGAGGGAGAGAGAAAGCCAGATCATGCATGGCATGTGTATGTGAGAAAGAGTGTGTGTCGAGAGCTCCTTGATACGTCTCCAATGTATCTATAATTTTTGCTTGTTCCATGCTGCTATATTATCATTCTTGGTGTTTTACAATCATTTTACTACAACTCGATATTATTTTTGGGGACTAACCTATTAATGGTTGCAAAATTGCACAAGTTCTTGTTTCATACTTTGATTTGTAGGAATTAATTAGAAATTTTCAAAAAAACGCAAAAGGAGCCTTGTTGGAGGACTCTCACTCTCGTGAAATATGTCCACAAACAGTTTTTAGAGGTCATCAGTTTTACCCCGAAGACGGCGTCAGATAGAAAACACTGAAACTACGAAAGTGTGGGGAAATTTATGGCAATGATTCTGGACTGTAAATTCGTTCAAAACGGAGTTTGTATGCGATCTGGAGACCCGTTTTACTGAAGGAAAATATCTCATTACGGAATCACGAGAATCGTTGACGTGGTTGAGTCCAACTCTTACCATATCTGATACATTCGGCCAAGCCACGACTTTGGAGACTCATTAGGGCTGTGAGGAGCCCCTAGAAAGGTTCTAGAGGTGCCTGAAAGCCATTGGATAAGGGTCCATCCATCGAAGGGTCATAAAGCACCACAGAGGCACATATAAGGAGAGAAAAGACCCTAATTTTGGTAGATCCACGAATTTCCCTCTCCCTTGACAGTTGCCAAGAAGAGAGAGGCTCCTCCATTATGATATGTCTCAAACGTATCTATAATTTTTGATGGTTTCACGCTGTTATCTTGTCTTCTTTGTATGTTTTATGTACCTTTTTATATCTTTTTGGGGACTAACTTATTGATTTAGTGCCAAGTGCCAGTTCCTGTTTTTCCGTGTTTTTGACTCTTTTCAGATCTCATTTTGGAACGGAGTCCAAATGGAAGAAAAAACCCGAAATGATTTTTTCCCGAACAGAAGAAGTCCAGGGAGACTTTGGGCCAGGCCAGGTGGGCCCCAGGGAGCCCACAAGGGCCCACTCCGCCACCAGGGGGGAGGGGCGGTGGGCAAGCTTGTGGCTTCCCTGGCCGCCTCCTGACCTAGGTTTTGCGCCTATATATTCCCAAATATTCCGCAAAAAATCAGGGGAGCCTCAAAAATACTTTTCCGCCGCCGCAAGCTTCCGTTTCCGCGAGATCTCATCTCGAGACCCTTCCCGGCGCCCTGTCGTAGGGGACTTTGGAGGTGGAGGGCTTCTTCATCATCATCGCCCCTCCAATGACTCGTGAGTAGTTCACTTCAGACCTACGGGTCCATAGTTAGTAGCTAGATGGCTTCTTCTCTCTCTTGGATCTTCAATACAAAGTTCTCCATGATCTTCATGGAGATCTATCCGATGTAATCTTCTTTGGCGGTGTGTTTGTCGAGATCCGATGAATTGTGGACTATCAGATTATCTATGATATATATTTGAGTCTTTGCTGATTTCTTATATGCATGATTTCATATCCTTGTAAGTCTCTCCGAGTCTTGGGTTTTGTTTGGCCAACTAGATCTATGATTCTTGCAACGGGAGAAGTGCTTGGTTTTGGGTTCTGCCATGTGGTGACCTTTCCCAGTGACAGAAGGGGCAGCAAGGCACACATCAAGCAGTTGCCATCAAGGGTAAAAAGATGGGGTTTTTATCATTGGTTTGAGATTATCCCTCTACATCATGTCATCTTGCTTAAGGCGTTACTCTGTTCTTATGGACTTAATACACTAGATGCATGCTGGATAGCGATTGATGTGTGGAGTAATAGTAGTAGATGCAGAAAGTATCGGTCTACTTGTTTCGGACGTGATGCCTATAGAAATAATCATTGCATAGATATCGTCACGACTTTGCACAGTTCTATCAATTGCTCGGCAGTAATTTGTTCACCCACCGTCTACTTGCTTTCATGAGAGAAGCCACTAGTAAACACTACGGCCCCCGGGTCTATTCACATCCATCGATTACAACTCCGCTTTTACTTTACTTTGTTACTTTGTTACTTTCAGTTCTCACTTGGCAAACAATCTATAAGGGATTGACAACCCCTTCATAGCGTTGGGTGCAAGCTTTTGTGTTTGTGCAGGTTGGTGAGATACTCTTCCGCCGGATTGATACCTTGGTTCTCAAACTGAGGGAAATACTTACCGTCGTTGTGCTACATCACCCTTTCCGCTTCGAGGGAATACCAACGTGCCGTAGTAGGAGTATTTCTGGCACAATTGCCATGGGTACACAGCAAACATCACATTACAGCACCAAGATCAAGGAAGGAGGGGCAAGGGGCCGCTGCCCGTCACCGGTGTCGTGGCCGCCATCACCTCCATCTCTTAGGGGCTGCACTTCTCCATCAACAATCTCTCATTCTCACCATGATAATGTGTGAGTAATCCTCATCGGGGCTAAGGGTATGTACTACACTACATGAATCAGCTTCTTTGCCGTCTGCCATCACAGACGGCAAAGAGTAAATCCCGGACGGCAAAGAGAATACCACAGACGACAAAGAATCTCACGGCCGGCAAAATTTCCGCGTCAGCCTACGACGGCATCATACCTTCTTTGTCGTCTGTCTCCCCAAAGCGGACGGCAAAGAGCTTTGCCGTCAGCTTTTCATACGAGCAGTCGGCAAAGTGCTCGAGACGACAACCGACAGGCGTTGCCTCTGTTAGGGGTTAACCGAGGCTTTGCCGTCTGCCTCCCCGCCCCTCTTCTTTGCCGTCTGCCTCCCCCCTCTTCTTTGTCGTCTGCCTCCTCCTCCTCCCCCCTCCACTCTTTGTCGTCTGCCTCCTCCTCCTCCCCCCTCCTCCATGCCTTCTTCTTTGCCGTCTGCCTGCCCTGGAAGCAGACGACAAAGAGCCTATATAGACACCCAGGATGCACAGCTGGGTGCCATGTGGCACCTTTGCCGTCTGCCAGCTGATGGCAAAGACCTGTGCCATCAGCTGGCAGATGGCAAAGAGCCCATATAGTACTTGTTTTTTTGTTTTATATTATTTCACAGCACACACACACACACACACACACACACACACACACACATATATATATATATATATATATATATATATATTTTTTGACAGCACATTTATATAATTCACCACACATATATGATATATAGTTCACCACACATATACTTGCCAACACATATATATATAATTCACCACACATATATGATATATATATTAAACAATTGTACATCCCCATATATAGAAAGAACCAACATACAAAGTATTGCACTGTTTATCCATATATACATATACATATAGTTCGACATTGTTCGTCAACTCAAATGAAAACTAGATGATATACATATAAAGTTCATCCATCGACATTGTTCAACTCCATGAATGCCAGCTTCCATGCATGTAGTATATCCAATCTGCAAAAATGTGAATAAGAAAGTGAGAATAAGAACAAAATATGATGTTTTTGAGCTAATTATGTCATTTTAGCAGAAAACAAGCTAATAATATAATATTCATGAGCTAACCAAGGTTCTTATGCCATTTTTAGCTTATTACGACATTTTGGAGCTAAATGGGTTAATTATGTCATTGTTGGGGAAATTAAAGCAAATATAATATGAAAGAGGAGAAAAAAGAGGAGGAGGTGGATAAGAAGAAGAAATCAAGAAGAAGGAGGAGAAGGAGGAGGAGGAGAAGGACTGGAATGTCCTTGGCCTTCTCCTCCTCCTCCTCCTCCTTCTCCTTCTTCTCTTCTTATTCTTCTTCTTCTTCTTTTCATTTTTCCTATTTCTTCTCCTCTTCTCCTCTCGTTGGAGCTAAATTACCTATTTATGTCTTTTTGGAGCTAAATGGGCTAACTATACCATTTTAGAGGAAAACAAGCTAAGCATATAATATTCATGAGCTAACCAAGGTTCTTATGCCATTTTGAGCTTATTATGGCATTTTGGAGCTAAATGGGCTAATTATGTCATTATTGGGGAAATTAAAGCAAGGTTATATGAAAGAGGATAAGAAAGAGGAGGAGGAGAAGAAGAAGAAGAAGAAATCAAGAAGAAGGAGGGGAAGGAGGAGGAGGAGGAGGAGGAGAAGGACTAGAAGGTCCTTGGCCTTCTCATCCTTCTCCTCCTCCTCCTCCTCCTCCTTCTCCTTCTTCTCTTCTTCTTCTTCTTTTTCTTCTTTCTTTTCATTTTTCCTATTTCTTCTCCTCTTCTCCTCTTGTTGGAGCTAAATTACCTAATTATGTCTTTTTGGAGCTAAATGGGCTAATTATCCCATTTTAGAGGAAAACAAACTAAGTATATAATATTCATGAGCTAACCAAGGTTCTTATGCCATTTTGAGGTTATTATGGCATTTTGGAGCTAAATGGGCTAATTATGTCATTGGTGGGGAAATTAAAGCAAGGATAATATGAAATAGGAGAAAAAAGAGGAGGAGGAGGAGAAGAAGAAGAAATCAAGAAGAAGGAGGAGAAGGAGGAGAAGGAGGAGGAGGAGAAGGACTAGAAGGTCCTTGGCCTTCTCCTCCTTCTCCTTCTTCTCTTCTTCTTCTTCTTCTTCTTCTTTTTCTTCTTTCTTTTCATTTTTCCTATTTCTTCTCCTCTTCTCCTCTTGTTGGAGCTAAATTACCAAATTATGTCTTTTTTGAGCTAAATGGGCTAATTATCCCATTTTACAGGAAAACAAGCTAAGTATATAATATTCATGAGCTAACCAAGGTTCTTATGCCATTTTGAGGTTATTATGGCATTTTGGAGCAAAATGGGCTAATTATGTCATTGTTGGGGAAATTAAAGCAAGGATAATATGAAAGTGGAGAAGAAAGAGGAGGAGGAGGAGAAGAAGAAGAAATCAATAAGAAGGAGGGGAAGGAGGAGAAGGAGGAGGAGGAGAAGGACTAGAAGGTCCTTGGCCTTCTCCTCCTCCTCCTCCTTCTTCTCTTCTTCTTCTTCTTTCTTTTCATTTTTCCTATTTCTTATCTTCTTCTCCTCTTGTTGGAGCTAAATTACCTAATTATGTCTTTTTGGAGCTAAATGGGCTAACTATCCCATTTTAGAGGAAAACAAGCTAAGTATATAATATTCATGAGCTAACCAAGGTTCTTATGCCATTTTGAGGTTATTATGGCATTTTGGAGCTAAATGGGCTAATTATGTCATTGTTGGGGAAATTAAAGCAAGGATAATATGAAAGATGAGAAGAAAGAGGAGGAGGAGGAGAAGAAGAAGAAATCAAGAAGAAGGAGGAGAAGGAGGAGGACTAGAAGGTCCTTGGCCTTCTCCTCCTCCTCCTTCTCCTTCTTCTCTTTTTTTTCTTCTTCTTCTTCTTCTTCTTCTTTCTTTCTTTATTTTCATTTTTCCTATTTCTTCTCCTCTTCTCCTCTTCTTGGAGCTAAATTAGCTAACTATGTCTTTTTGGAGCTAAATGGGCTAATTATCTCATTTTAGAGGAAAACAAGCTAAGTATATAATATTCATGAGCTAACCAAGGTTCTTATGCCATTTTGAGGTTATTATGGCATTTTGGAGCTAAATGGGCTAATTGTGTCTTTTTGGAGCTAAATGGGCTAACTATGTCATTGTTGGGGAAATTAAGGCAAGGAGAATATGAAAGAGGAGAAGAGAAACTTACCGTAGTGGTCATCAAGGAGGAGAAACACCTGGAGAAGGGTCGTGCGATGCCGCTCGGGAGTTATTCGGCAGAATAGATATTTTGCAATGTCTCAGTTAGCATGATGACACTCAATTATTAATACTAGTTTATAATGAAACTCACCATGCCAATCGAAGAGAAGACGGACATCAGCGGAGGGACTTGACCGCTCTTCTCGCACAGACCGTGAAGAGTGGATCGTATTAGTTAGTAATGAAACAGACATTACACACATGATTTGGCTAATGTGAAAAAAAACTTACCACAAAAAGCTCGTACAGGTCCCGTTGACCCGCCTCATTCCGGGACCTCTCCTCAATCAATCATGCCATGGTCTGGTCCCTCTCATCAAGAGCAGCTTGACTTGCCAATCTCTCTTTCTCAAGAGCAGCCTCAAGAGCAGCCTTGCTTGCCAATCTCTCTTTCTCAAGAGCAGCCTGGTTTGCCAATCTCTCTTTCTGAAGAGCAGCCTGAAACACCATTCCTCGTTACCACAGTAATGATCTATGGTGACACACATAATGAAATGGATGAAAGTGTTCTTAGTCCGTACAACTAACCTCGATGGCAAGATCGAATGGCCGTGGACGACGCATTATCTCAGGACAGCTGCTCGACTGGCGCGCCTTGATCTCCGGGAGAGTGAGTGGACAACATATTATCCCATCTCCAATGGCTATCGAGCCATGGGGCCTCCCGCCACCAGATATCATCACCAGCTCTGGATCCAAAGGTTCCTGGCTAGGATTAAAGTCATCCCCTTTCGTAGCCTTCCCCGCGTCCATGTATGCCACGAGCTTCTAGTGGGATGATATGTTGGTGAAGTTATTGGGATCATCCAGATCAGACTCAAAGAATGCCTTCGCCTTCTTGTACGAGGCAGTATGGGCCATGCCATAAAGGTCGTACAAGTGTGGCATCTCCGTCTTATTGTGATGCGCCTAAAAGAGAGGAACAAAATATTAGCATCAAGAATGAATTGCATGAATCATGAAGCAAATCACATACCCAGTTTCGTTCGAACTGAAGTAAGTTGGCGTTGCCTTGATGGTGTGGCACACCAACCATTTGGCTACGCCGATCCTTCGCATTCTCGTGGACGGCTCGCCAGCTGCCTGTGCACCACTCATCAACCAACGCCTCCCAACAATCCATCTTATCCGCACACCATCTCGGGGGCACCTGTAAGTTATTAGAAAGAATTTTCAGCGCTACACCTATGAATGAAATCAAGAAAACTACGTAGAAGGACTTAAGAATAGGTAATTACCTTCATGTATTGCTCCTTCTTCAGAAACTTTCCGCGGCAATCCTTCTTCTGCTTCTTAATACCACGCGTGGCGTAGTAATCTCGAATAGCGTGCGGCCGAGCCTCATGGCGCAAGTTTTGTAGTAACCGCCTACACTCGGCCTCGAGAACCCTGGCCGGCTCCTCCTCATATCCATCCTCACACCTATAGAAGGTCTGCAATCAAACGTGAAAACACCGATAAGTACAATAATTAGCTATATTGTTAATTTTAGATTCTGTAAAAGGATAATTTACCCAAAAGCTCTTGATCACCATCTCGGCCCTCGTGTGGCACAAGACACCATCTTTAATCTCCTCTGGCAGGGCCTGCGCAGCCTGGTAGTGCTCCGAGGAAAATCCTAGTGTAGGAACCTGACCCTCACCAGGCAACGTGCCAAACCTTGGGAAATTTGTCCGGCAAAGCACACCAAGGACGGAGTTCGGCCTGCGGACTCCAAGAGGGTGTACCCATCCCCTGCAGTATGATAAGGTCAACGCATTAGATATTTGAACAAACTTGAAGGCAAAAGCTAAAAAAAGAGTAAATGTACTTACCTATCTCCTTCAGGTTTAATCACCGGCCTCTGCTCGCGGGTAGCCGGCGCGACCGGGAGACGTGTACTACCACGCTTGTACACGGTGGCCCCGTCCACCTGCACATCGCCCTCACTATCCGTGAGCTCATCCCCACCATCCCCGCCCCCTGAGCCACCCGGACCCTCGGTACGATCCGGCCAGGTCTCCCATCTGGGCCTCTCCACGTAGGGTGAGGCCTCCGGAACCGTAGTCTCGTGGGCCGAATGCACCTCGACCCGAGGCTGCTACTGGACTGGAGTCTCATGGGACGAATGCCCGTCAACAACAGGCTCCTGGAACGGAGTCCCCGTAGCCTCCTCCGCAAACGGGTTGACCATATTAGTCCTATGCTCGGGTGAATGAGCTGGTGGTGGTGGCGAGGACGGCTCAACAGTCCTCCTCGATCTTCCGCGGCCACCACCTCTCCCTGTACCCTTCCCCTTCTTCCCTACCTGACCAGCACCTCTCCCAGTGGGCAATGCCGCCGACGAAGAAGAACCCACGGGTGGTGTCGACAGACTGTCTGCCAAGGCTCTACGGAGAGATAGGGGTGGAAGGTAAGTACCACCCCTCGTGCGGGGCGCCTAGGAAGAACCCGTTGAGCGATCTGGACCAGCACCCACCATCTTTCCACACCTGGTGACCTGCCATGATAAAGATTAAAATAAATTAGTACAACATAAAAAAATTGAATAACTGACATGAATAATAATATGTACATGAATAATAAAGATTAAAATATATATAATTTAAGCTGTGAATCTTAAAACTAATAATCATCATCAATAAATGCATCATCATCATCACTATCATGCATGTCTTCATGAATGACGTGCTCGTCGGGTTCAACGGTGTGAAGTTGTGAAAGACCTTCCTTTAATCCTTGAAGCATTGACAGGTCATCCGCATCAGTAACCTCTACGAGTTCCAGGCCTTCTGGTTCCGGCTTAGGGCTGGAGTCGGATTCATTGTCGCTGTCTACTTCCATGTTCTTGGGTGAAGCACGGCGGTTCTTGAAACGTTTCTTGGAAAGACGTGTTTCTTGGAAGAATTCTCCATCATATGTGTCTGGGTTAATGTGAGGTTCATAATCCTGTTCATTTGGGAGAGGTGGGCTGACATGTGGCGGCACTTCATAAACAACATACCAACCTTCCAGATTCTTATCCGTTTGGCATGCCCACGGTAGATAGAAAACTTGGGTCGCCTGTTGAGCCGTAATATAGACATCGGGAACATCTAAATGGGTGTTTGGATTGATTTCGACTAGTCCTATATGTTCATGAGTCCTTCTAGTCTTCTTCGGCTGGAACCAATAACATTTGAAGACTACGATGTTCGGTGGGTTTTCACCATAGAATTGAAGTTCATAAATTGCTTCAACTCTTCCATAATACTCGATAACACCTTCGCCGATAGCAGAGACACCACAATTTGTAGATTTCCGGTCGGGCATAGATAGCTCTTTGCCAAAGGTACGAAAGAGATACCCGTTGATGTTGTATTTCTCAAATGAACGGACCTTATAGTCAAAACCATTAGCGACTTGTCTCAATTCGGCATCCATAGACTCTGAATTAGCCTACAAGTTTAATACGAAACGATTGTTGCATTAGCCGCAAGTTAGACCAAGAAATGAAATGGTCCATTATTGATAATTACCGTTTGTTTGAACCAAGAGATGAAACCGGGATAGCCGCCTCCTGTCTTTGACAGAAGCTCATACTCTTCGACGGAATCATTTTCGATCACTGCTCCATCCGAGAATTTGCCGACGTAACGGCTGTTTGAAATATCCGGGAATAAGAGCAGTTCAAATGAATTAGAAGTTACGGGAAAATGTGCCGAGAACTCACTCGATGTACGGCCGCACTTCTGTTAGGTTGTTGAAGATATACACCAAAATATTCTGCCATTCTTCGACATCCAACGTTATTGGTTTCGAAGCACCGACTGGTGCGAGCTTCCCTTTGAATAGGTTGAGATTGGACCCACCTTTTTAAGGGTCTGCATCATTGTGCCGAGGCTTCGGATTATGCAAATGATGATTTTTGGCTTTGTAGTGTGTTGTCACAAAGTTTGGCACCTCCTTAGTAATGAATGCATCAACCATCGATGCTTCAATTCTACGCTTATTTTTACATTTAGCTCGAAGGGTCTTCTGCATCCTCTCAGTTGCATAGCACCAACGATCTTGCACGGGCCCACCCAATCTTGCCTCGGTCGGTAGATGTAAAATCAAATGCTGCATTGGATTAAAGAAGCCCGGTGGAAAGATCTTCTCTAACTTGCACAACAACTCTGGTGCAAACTCCTCCATGTCTTCTACCACACCAGGCGACAATTCTTTCGCACAAAGAACACGGAAGAAATAGCTCAGCTCCGCCAGTACTAGCCATTCACCCTCAGGAATAAAGCCACGTAACATCACCGACATTACCCACTCTAGCCATATGTGCCAATCATGACTCTTGAGACCAAAGATTTTTAATTTTTCAAGACTCGCTCCCCTATTTAGATTCGTTGCATACCCATCGAGGAACATCAAGTGCATTTTGACCCACAAGATAATTTCCCTCATAGCTGGCCTTCCAAGATTGAACCAGGCCTTTGGCTTCGACCACTTCTGCTTTCCTTTGCCTTCTCGCATGTTTTGTAACGGTCTATGACATAGTGTCTCTTGATCGACTTTAGCCTTAATATTATCCTTTGTCTTCCCATCTATGTCGAACAATGTACCAAAAATAGCCTCTCCGATATTCTTTTCAGTGTGCATCATGTCGATATTGTGTGGAAGAAGGAGGTCTTTGAAGTAAGGCAGATCCCAAAAGCATGGCTTGTGAGTCCAGGCGTGTTTTGAATTATACCCCTTGAAATACCCTGGACGCTCTGGATCAGGCTCGAGGGCGTTTAACTGATCCAGGATCTGTTGGCCTGTGAACGCAGGTGGTGCCAAGTTTTTGACAACTTTACCTTTGGTAAAGTTCTTCTTGTCTTTTCTGAACTGATGGTCAGGATCCATATTTAGCAACGGAGGGAGTGGAAGAGTAAACCAGGAATTATTGTATTTCCCTAACCTACCATGCATACATCGCCTGGCAACCTTCTTCCATGGGCTCATCCCCGCAACACGCCGCGCAAATCGATGGTACACAACATCGCTACAAGCTCGCTAATGAGCCCACCCACCATCGTCGGCAGCATCGTGCTCTGCGACAGGCGGGCAGGGGCGTGCACGCGGTCGACTTTCGTTAGCATGCTCCCGCTGCTCGAGAGCGAGGATACACATTCACGTGTCATGCCCTTGCCTTGCAGCATCCACTTCGCCACTAGCAACGGTTACGCAATTTACGCCATGATGGACAAGGCACCGAGCACATGCACCACGAGAATGGCGAGGACGACAAAGAACAAAGGCACGATGCATGGTGTCGTCCCAGATCCAGATGAAGGGAAAAGATGGGGCGTAGGGTGGGTTAGCTCACCTGGTGAGGTGGGGGTCATGGCGCGGTGTCGGGGGCAGCTCCGCCAGCTGCTGCTCCGCGGCCACCGTCTTCGCCGCCTCTTCATCCTCGTGGGCACGACGCCAGATCAGCTACATGACGAAGTAGATGCCTCCCAGAATAAGCAGCACGATGAGCACCGCCAAACGGAGGATACCGAAGGCGAGGGCGAGCCCTTCCCACAGGCTTGGCGACGGTGGCGGTGACGGCAGGAGAGGGCGTGTTTCCTGCTCGAACAGAGCATGGCCATGACTCGGCGAGCCGGTCTTTACCATTGCGAGTACACGCGAGCGGGCGGGCGGGAGAGAGAAAGAGAGCTCCTATAGAAACACTATTTGCTTTATTATTAGGTAAAGATATAGAAACAAAAAATGGAAATATGCCCCCATATTTATTTTTGCGAGAAAATTATGGTCGTTACTATTTTTGTACTACATTATATTAATTCCTGTATTACCTAAAGCTCAAGGGTTCAATTAGCAGCGCAGCTATGTTGAAGCCGAGGGGGGTGCTGCCCCCCCCCCTTCTTGGAGAAAAGTCTTGAATTTTTTAGTGGGCCTAGATGAGGGGAAAATTAGCTTTTGGTCCCCAGATTTGTATCATTTATGCTTAGCCTCCCAGTAGTTTTTGTGTAGCTCCGTCATTGGATGCAATCATAACTGACAATGTCAAGGACTTTCTCTCCTCGTTACTACTAAAGTTGGTGGGAGGATCTAGACGTTGCTTTGCCCACCCTTATATGAGCTCCGATTTACAAACGTCGCAATCTAGGAGATTTGGGTAATCTCTAGTAAGCTCACGAAGAGACCACGAAGTACGACGCATATGCTCCAAACCACGGGATAGCCTACTAGCAGCCAGGTATTGGTATATGAGTGAAACCTGTTCACCCAAAACTAGCAATTCAAGGCATAGTCCATTGCCAAGTTGTGGATGGATGTAGCTTAAAGATCTAGACAGAAGTTCAACTTAACAGTCTGTCCTGAAACACTGATATATTAAACAAGTGGAGATAAAAGGCAAATCTCTAAATGGGTATTTGAGATCTGGTGGTGGATTGTTAGAATTAATGAGCTTGGCCTATCTACAAAATTCTGAAATCTTAAATGAGCCCATGAGTAAAATGGTAAGTGGTGGTGCGGTGGTGCTAAAGTTTAGTCCCATACCGCTAGTTGAGGAAGAGTTGGACCTCTTTATATAGCGAGTTCTCCCCACCATTCTAAGTGTGTGTTGAGAAGAGAAAGGAGAAGACCACACGCGCGCTCGCTCGCCTCGCCTCGCCGGACCAGGCGGCGCGTACGTGCGACATGCGCGTGAATGGTCTGCCGAATTCCGGCCCGTTGCCTTGCGGGGGCAGGGCTTTCTTTTGCCGTTTTAGTTTTTATGTCTTGGCAGACAAGTTGAGAATTTCTTGTCCGATATGTATACGACTTGGAAACCAAGTCGGTCTGAGACGTGATCGCGACACGGTACCGACTTTGGTCCTCCTATATATACTGCTTATCGTGGTCGGCCAAAGACACACCGAAAACACCTAGGGTTTTGCCTCGTCTCATAACTTACGCTGCCATCGTAGTCTATCTCATCTCAAACGCCGGCGTGCATCGGCGTGCGAGAAAGCAGCTCTCCGGAACTGTGATGTGATGAACGCATGGAGTATAGATTGTCGACACTACACGCTTATACCATCGATCGTCACACGGGCTTCCTAGTGGACCGTCACCTCCACCCGCACTGTCTTGTTGGAAACCACTGAGGCTGGCTGAGATGGAGGTTCCTATGCGGTGTGAGAAAAGCTAGTAGCTTAATGATGTGATTATCCTACCTTTTGGACATCACTGCCAAGCACTATACTATAGAAAAAATCCCGTTTTTTCATATATTAACCTATAAACCGTGAGCTATTTTCCAGAAATTTGGTTTATATTCATATAAGCTGAGTACAGACGTAATAACACCCGCAAATAAAATGCTCTCGGTTTCCTCAAAGACCTTTTCCTTTCAGCCCAAGACGTCACAGAGCTATGTTGAGGCCGGGGGCGCTGCCCCCCCCCCCCCCCCCCTCCCTCCCAACCTTGGAGAAAAGTTTGAATTCTTTTTTTGTGTAGCTCCGTAACTGGATTCAATCATAACCGACAATGTAAAGGACTTTCTCTCGTCGTTACTACTAAAGTTGGTGGGAGGATCTAGACGCTGCTCTTCCCACACTTGTAGATTTATCAACCAACTGCGCACGTAATGTCATTGATCCGTAGTGTAAAACAAGCTAATGATATATCTTCTATTCTCGCTGCTCAAGTGATTATATTTACAAAAATAGATTAGCAAATGATATTTGCAAACTCTGCAGTATACGCTAACTGAAAATTCTCAACTACGATATTCGCTAATCTAGTCACAAAAAACACAACTTTAATGAATACGCTAAAGGGTTACATATAGGCCGAAATAAACAAATGTTGACTACCCGCACAGCCCCACCCATACGCTAACACATGTACACTGCGAGGGGAGGAGTAGAGAGTGACACGGTGGTGCGTGATGGGTACTCTTTTCGTCCCTCTCATGGATGCACAAATCCATTCTAATCTTGCATTGTATTTGTCTCGATTACTTACGATTTTTTTGGATGTACTCATGGCAAATTATTTTGCCATGATCTGTATAGGATTTATATAGGTTTTACCATGGATACCGGCAAACTTTTACTTAATGTATGTTCATAACATGGCAAATTGAATTCATAGCAATTCATTTTTCTGACCATGACAAATTGCATAAATCACTGTAATAACACTTTTGCTTGGGTATACAATCCTCCCACACATATCAACGATTCAGATTTGTCCATACCCATTCATAAAAAAGTTTGGATGGGAAATCCGGTGCTCGCTCGTATGGGCGGTCCACGCGCTAACCTAACCCTAACCTCGCCTTTGCCCGCATTACTCCGACGCAGACTGCCGAGCGCCATTACACCGATGTAGACTGTCTAGCGCCATTACACCGACGCAGACTATCAAAGCGTCCCATCAACCGCCGTAGTGGGGCGTGAGTTCACGCGCGGTGTCGGTCCACGTGTGGCGTTGATTCACATGGCTGACCACCTGCGGACGCCGCCATCGAAGCCCGCCTTCGCATGCCGCGAACCGTCATTAATGCCCCTCCAACCACCCCCGTCGTTCGTCTCCCACTCGCCGCTATAAAAAACCTAAGCGCCGGCCCTTGCAGCCCTCACCCTCCCTCGCCCCCCCCCCCCCCTCTCTCTCTCTCTCTCTCTCTCTCTCTCTCTCCGATGATGATGGCGTGCCCGAACCTGACGCTCAAGGAGGCGGAGGATGTTAACACATGATGTACCACTACGTGTTGTAACTACACTCCATGTATATAGCATCCACTACTGCCATGCCCTGGCCAGCGTGCCACCTAGATAGGGCCATGTAACCAACTCATGTGTATATAAAAGAGGGGTGAGGAAGGATCAATACACAAGAGATAATTCTCCTTCCTACTTGGTATCAGACTCCACTCCAATGGCCGATCCCGCCGCCGCCGCCTCCCAGGGCACAAGCTCTGCCCCCTCGCCGGCGCTCTCCTCCAGTTCGGCCACCAGCGACGGCATCACTGCCGCCGCCGCCTCCCCCTTCATCTTCAGCACCGCTCCTTCGGCTCACAGCGGCGCCTCCCCACCCTCCCACTTTGCGCCCCTCTTCTCATCTCCCCCCGCCTCCATGCCGTCCTCCTTACCGCCGGCTCCGCGTCATCCCATCTTCCTCGACAACATTCAAAACCACATCAAGTTCCTCCTCAACCCCGACGACCATAACTACCACAAGTGGAAGTCGTTCTACCTGCTCGTCCTCATCCGCTACAGGGTCGCCCAGTTCATCGAACAGCCCCTCCCCGCCACCGCCACCCCCCAACAGCGCGAGATCGACACCCACATCGTCCTCTGGATCTATGCCACCCTCACCGACAACCTCGTCGACCACGTCGTCGGGGCTACCACCACCTTCGACCTCTGGCATCGCATCCGTGACTACTTCCTAGCAAATCGCGTCGCCCGGTACATGATGCTCAACCGGCAGTACCGCAATCTCCGGCAGGGCGACCTCTCCGTCGCCGAGTACGCCCGTCGCATGAAGCTTCTCACCGCCGGGCTGGCTGACATCGATCATGTTGTCACTGAGGTGGATCTCACCACTCAATTTCTTCACGGCATCGACAAGCGCCTCGACACCATCCGCGTCGTCCTCGGGGACACCGTTCCTCTTCCCTCCTTCGAGACGGTCTTCTCACGCCTGAAGCTCGCCGAGGAGAACCTCGCCCAACGCATCACCGATGAACCCGTCACCGTCCTCGCCGTCACCGGGAGCGGTGCTCCCTCCGGTCCCCCTCCAGCCTCCGGCGGCTCCTCCGGCTTCCGTCCCAACGACCGCGGCTCTGGTGCCCAACCAGGGCGTGGCTCCGGCAATCGTCAGGACGGTGCCGACTCGGGTGTACGTGGGCGCGGGCGCGGGCGCGGCCGTGGCCGTGACCGCGGCGATCAGGGGGGCCGCGGCGCTCCTCCTCCGATGCCCTATAACCCCTACATGGGGTTCTTCGCTCCATATGGCATGGCCATTCCCAACCCGCGGCCTGGCTGGGTTCCTCCCAACTCTGCCGGCGTGCTCGGCCCTGCTCCCGGCTCCCACGCTCACGCGTATCTGATGCGCGTGCCCGGCTACACCGCACCACCTTCACCGCAGCAGCCGTCGTGGGATCATCTCGCCATGCTGCAAGCTGCCTACAGCGCCAACAACTTCTCCAACGGCCAATCCGCACCGCAAGAATGGTACCTCGACAGCGGCGCTTCGTCCCACGTCACCAGCCACCCTGGTAACATCGACCTCTCGAGCTCTTCTTTAAAGCATCATTCGTCTAGCATTGTTGTTGGCAATGGCACCCACCTACCTATCCATGCCTCTGGCTCCACCACCCTTCCGCCCCACAATTTCCACCTCAAAGATGTTCTCTTTTCCCCCCATATTGTTACAAGTCTCATCTCTGTTCGGCAATTCACCAAAGATAACTCGTGCTCCATTGAATTTTATCCCTTTGGTTTTCTTGTGAAGGATCTTCGCACTAGGAGGGTCATCATGATCTCCGCTAGCTCCGGCGACCTCTATCCCTTCTTCGGCAACAATAAGGCTTGGCGCACCGCCCTCTCCACCACCGTCTCCACTGCCGACGTGTGGCATCGTCGGCTCGGCCACCCAAGCCCCCATGTTATTTCTTCCTTAGCCTCGCACGATTTTCTTTCTCCTTGTAATAAACCCATGCACTCACCGTGCCAGGCATGCCAACTAGGCCGCCAACCTCGCCTTCCCTTCCTCTCTTCTCATAGCCGCACGTTTGCTCCTTTTGAGCTCCTTCATTGTGATTTATGGACAAGTCCCGTTGTAAGCTTCTCTGGTTATCAATATTACTTAATTGTGTTGGATGATTTTACGCATTTCTCCTGGTCATTTCCCCTCCGCAACAAGTCCGACACCTCGACCACCCTTCTTCGCGTTTTCTCCTACATACGCACCCAATACAACGTGATCGTCAAGGCCTTGCAATGTGACAATGGTGGCGAGTTCATCAACTCCACCCTATGCTCGTTCTTGTCCACCAATGGCATCACCTACCGCTTCTCTTGTCCCCACACCGTGCCACAAAATGGCAAAGCTGAGCGGCTCATTCGAACTACAAATGATATTGTTCGAACCCTTCTCCTCCAAGCTCATCTTCCCCCTCCCTTTTGGGTCGAAGCCCTCCACACCGCCACGTATCTACTAAACCGTCGCCCGTCCCGTGTTGTTCACGATCAAACACCATACTTCCGCCTCCACGGCGTGCACCCCACCTATGATCACCTTCGCGTGTTTGGGTGCTTATGCTTTCCAAACCTTTACGCCATGTCGCCACACAAGCTCGCTCCCCGTTCAGCACGTTGCGTCTTCCTCGGTTACCCCCTCGAGCACAAGGGCTACCGATGCTACGACCTATCCTCCCGTAGAGTTATCGTGTCACGTCATGTTGTTTTCGACGAGCAAGTTTTTCCATACGATAACACACCCACACCTTCGGTTCATCCCTCCCCTGCCACAAAAAATCCTGACCGAATCTCTCCTGTGATCCCACCTACCTCATACCCGGCTTTCCCGCCCCTGACCGGTGCTACACCCCCATGCACGCCAATCACGGGCCGCCAGCCTGCCCTGGCCCCGCCTTCCCCTCGATCACCTCCCGACGCGCGCCCACCCACCGAATCTCCCTCGCCTTCCGCGCTGACCCCACTCCCCTCGGATCGCCCCCATCCGACCGAATTTGCCGCCACCAACCAACCAACCCCGCCCACGCGCCAGCCGTCCGCCCCTGTCGCCTCTGCCAGCGCACCCACCTCGAATCTTGGACATTCCTCTGCCACTCCTGGTCCCACGCAATCTCCCTCGCTTCCTGCGCCATCCACTCCTCGTCCGCCACGTCTCCCTGCTCACGCCCAACCCGTTCCACCGCCGCAAAATTCCCACAAAATGCGCACTCGAGCTAAATCTGGTTTTTGCCAACCGCGTCGACTCTTTCTGTCCAACACGACCAGCACCATCTCGCCCATTCCTCCCACTTACCGCTCGGCCCTCAAGGACCCCCATTGGCAACACGCAATGTGTGATGAATATGATGCTTTAATCAAAAACTCGACTTGGTCTTTGGTTCCCAAACCTGCAGGTGTCAACGTGGTTACTAGCAAGTGGATATTCCGTCATAAATTTCACACCGACGGCTCCTTGGCGCGCTACAAGGCACGATGGGTGGTTCGTGTCTTTACTCAAAAGGAAGGGGTCGACTACGACAAAAAGTTCAGCCCGGTTGTCAAACCGGCCACCATTCGGGTTGTGCTCAGCATCGCCACATCCAGCTCGTGGCTGATACACCAACTCGACGTCAAAAACGCCTTCCTCCACGGCGATCTCAAGGAAACGGTATATTGTGCTCAACCTTCTGGTTTTGTCGACCCAACCAAACCAGATCACGTATGCCTTCTGCATAAGTCTCTCTATGGCTTAAAGCAGGCCCCGCGCACTTGGTTTCATCGCTTTCGCTCCTTCTTGCTCTCTCTTGGGTTTCACTCTTCCAAATGTGACTCCTCTCTCTTCATCCTTAACCACGGCAGCTCCATTGCTTACCTTTTGGTTTATGTCGATGATATCATCCTCACCGCCAACACACCTCAGGCTCTACACCATGTCATCAACTCTCTCAAACTGGAGTTTTCCATGACTGATCTCGGCAAGCTCCACCACTTTCTTGGCATTAACGTCACTCCCAACTCCTCCGGCCTCTTTCTCTGCTAGCAACAGTATGCCCTCGAGATCCTTGAGCGTGCTAAGATGCTCAATTGCAAACCCGTCTCAACACCTGTCGACGCACAATCCAAAGCCTCCGCCCATGATGGTCACCTACTCGGCAACCCCACCCTCTACCGCAGCCTTGCCGGTGCCCTGCAGTACCTAACTCTCACACGCCCTGACATCTCTTATGCCGTTCAGCAAGCATGTCTCTTCATGCATGCGCCGCGCGATTCTCACATGCAGCTCGTCAAACGCATCCTACGCTACATTCGCGGCACTACTCACTTCGGGTTGCAACTCTACAAATCATCATCGCATGATCTCCTCGCCTACACAGACGCAGATTGGGCTGGCTGCCCGGACACCCGTCGTTCCACTTCGGGGTTCTGCATTTTCCTCAGACATAACTTGCTCTCTTGGTCATCCAAACGGCAAAACACGGTTTCTTGCTCCAGCGCGGAAGCGGAGTATCGCGGCGTTGCTAACTATGTTGCCGAATCATGCTGGCTCCGCCAACTCCTTCATGAGCTACACCGTCCTCCCTCACGTTCCACGCTGGTCTATTGTGACAATGTGAGCGCATCCTACATTGCCACAAACCCAGTGCAACATCAACGTACGAAGCACATTGAGATAGATCTTCATTTCGTACGTGACCGTGTCAACCTTGGTGAAGTTCGCATCCTCCATGTCCCCTCAAGCTCCCAATATGTTGATGTCTTCACGAAAGGGCTTCCATCACAGCTATTCCAGGAGTTTCGTTCCAGCCTCAACATCCATCCCCATAGAGTTCCGGCTGAGGGGGTGTTAACACATGATGTACCACTACGTGTTGTAACTACACTTCATGTATATAGCATCCACTACTCCCGTGCCCTGGCCTGCGTGCCACCTAGATAGGGCCATGTAACCAACTCATGTGTATATAAGAGAGGGGTGAGGAAGGATCAATACACAAGAGATAATTCTCCTTCCTACTGAGGAGCTCGCCCAATTCAGCATCCCCATCGCGTCGGACCATAAGTTTATCTTGGTAAAACTGCACCATGGTCCATAGGTATATAACATGCAATGCGGTTCAAGTATGTTGTAGGTTCCAGAAGTAGAAGATGCAAATTTGGATCCTCAAACTTGTAGGAGCGAATCAAGTGAGACACCTAGATCCAAGTAAGGATTTTCTGCCTGACGTGGCCTTTGTAAGGGCGCTATGGTTCATGTGAAAAGGGCTCTTCGAGAAGCACATACTGCTTACCTTTGTTGCATCATTGGTCTGTCTATTTTATTCTGAACTCTGAAAAAAGCAATGTTTTGTTTTCCCCTAATCTATGTTTAGTTGATATACTAGCTTGCTATTATTGTTTTACCAATCGATCAATTGGAGTTCTGTGTAATTATTCTGGAGCTGTTGGTCGTGCAACTTTGGCAGATATTTACCCTTCTTGCACATTGCACCAGGAAATTTGCTGCTGTTCGAACAATGGCGCGAGCGGTCCTAGCATGGTTGACTGCTGTGATATTCAATTCTGCTGTCCTTTTGCTTCCAGTCTCAGTTGGGCGTGCATTGCTGTTTGCCATCCCTCAGCGGCCAGTAGCAGGTGGACTGAAGTCCAGCGGTATGCAACAGTTCAGACATGATCATTAGACTTCCTTTTTGCAATGGAAGTGAATAGTCTTATTATCTTGTCAGTGCTTACTCGTTCAAATCTCTTTTCTATTTTTGCCGAAAAAGGCTTTCGTTTTGCTTTATAAATAAAACAAACCGCTAGACCAACACAAACGACACAAATTCAACACACCCAAGTTTGACACACACACGAATGCACATAAGTAGCACAAGACATCAACAAAGGGTTTCGTTGAGGGCACGGCTCAACAAACCCTAAAAAACATAACCACGCACACCCAAACCCAACACCGGGAGGATGTGAAAGTCACAACAGGCTAATCTGGCTCTCGAGGTGGCGGCGGAAGCGGGGACGCCATGCGGAGAGCCATCAAACGAAGGTTGGCGATGATGTTGGTGATGGCGTCTCGGTCGGAAGGGCGGCTAAGCAGCCCCCAGAGCTGCAGGAAACCACATATTTTAAACACTGCATTAGTGGTACGTCGAAGGGGCACACGCTGGATCGCAAGCTTGTTGCGAATACTCCACGTGATCACCCCGATGGTCAGCCACCTAATGTTGCGGGCCGACGAGGAGGCGGACTGAATCTCTGCGAACTTGTTTACATTGGTATGGCACCATTAACCGCTGGCGGTTTTGCGAAATCAACTCCAAAGGAATTAAGCAGTGACGCACGAGAACAAGATGTGATTGGAGTCCTCCAGCACGTCACACAGAAGGCAGGGCCCGTCGCCCGGGCCATTGCGTTTGAGCACCTCCACCCAGAGGAAACCGGCCCCGAATCCATTGCCACATGAATATCCTGATTTTCAGAGGGAGCCTAATGCCCCAAGCGTCGGTGAGGGTGTTAGAGCATATATCTCCATATGTGGTTTTGGTAATTGATGACAATTCCTATGGACTAATGGTTGCCTTGAGTTATATTTATAGGATTTGTCCATAGGCACTTCTTGAAGTCCATCTGTTGGGTTCAAGGAGTTTATATGATGACCAAGATGGTATTCAAGGTATTATCCAAAGAATGGTCATAGAGACACTAGGTTGATCAAGATCTCACACAAAGAGTAAATCAAGATGATCAACACACAAAGCGTATAAGATGTACCGAGAGGGATCAAGTGATCCCATGGTATGGTAAGCATTGTCCATTACGTGTTTGTGTACTAACCCATGGTCTTTGTGAGAGTCCTATGTGTTGGGGAACGTCGCATGGGAAACAAAAAATTTCCTACGCGTACGAAGACCTATCATGGTGATGTCCATCTACGAGAGGGGATGTGTGATCTACGTACCCTTGTAGACCGTACAGCAGAAGCGTTAGTGAACGCGGTTGATGTAGTGGAACGTCCTCACGTCCCTCGATCCGCCCCGCGAACTATCTCGCGATCAGTCCCACGATCTAGTGCCGAACGGACGGCACCTCCGCGTTCAGCACACGTACAGCTCGACGATGATCTCGGCCTTCTTGATCCAGCAAGAGAGACGGAGAGGTAGAAGAGTTCTCCGGCAGCGTGACGGCGCTCCGGAGGTTGGTGATGATCTCGTCTCAGCAGGGCTCCGCCCGAGCTCCGCAGAAACGCGATCTAGAGGTAAAACCGTGGAGATATGTGGTCGGGCTGCCGTGGCAAAGTTGTGTCAAATCAGCCCTAAAACCTCCGTATATATAGGGGGAGGAGGGGGGAGCCTTGCCTTGGGGTCCAAGGACTCCCAAGGGGGTCGGCCGAACCTAAGGGGAAACCCTCCCCTTCCAAACCGAGTCCAACTTGTTGGGTTACGTAGCATAAATTCAAAAAAATTCCTACGCATGTTCAGATCTTTCTATGGAGAGACCAGCAACGAGAGAGGGGTAAGAGCATCTTCGTACCTTTGAAGATCGCTAAGCGGAAGCGTTGCTAGAACGCGGTTGATGGAGTCGTACTCACAGCGATTCCGATCTAGTGCCGAACAACGGCGCCTCCGCGTTCAACACACGTGCAGCCCGGTGACGTCTCCCGCACCTTGATCCAGCAAGGAGGAGGGAGAGGTTGGGGAAGAAGACCAGCAACACGACGGCGTGGTGTTGGTGGAGAGACGAGGTCTCCCGGCAGGGCTTCGCCAAGCGCCGGCAGAGAGGAGGAGGAAGAAGTGCAGGGCTGCGCCGAGGGAGAGGGAAAACCGTGTCCTCCAAAGGCCAAAAGTGCCCACTATATATAGGGGAAGGGGAGAGGGGGTGCCACCCCTAGGGTTCCCACCCTAGGGGGTGCGGCAGCCCTCCCAGATGGGGGGAGTGGCGGCCAGGGCAAGGAGGAGGGGTGGCGCACCCCTCTGGTGGGCCTAAGGCCCACCTTAGTTAGGGTTCCCCCCCTTCCCCTTTTTCTGGTGCACATGGGCTGGGTGGGGGCGCACCAGCCCACTTAGGGGCTGGTTCCCTTCCCCACTTAGCCCATCTAGCCTCCCGGGGTCGTCACCCCCCTTCGGTGGTCCCCCGGGACCACCTCCGGTGGTCCCGGTGGTCCCGGTACGTTACCGGTGATGCCCGAAACACTTCCGGTGTCCGAAACCATCCGTCCTATATATTAATCTTTACCTCCGGACCATTCCGGAGCTCCTCGTGACGTCCGGGATCTCATCCGGGACTCCGAACAACTTTCGGTAATCTCGTATAACAATTCCCTATAACCCTAGCGTCATCGAACCTTAAGTGTGTAGACCCTACGGGTTCGGGAGACAGGCAGACATGACCGAGACACCTCTCTGGCCAATAACCATCAGCGGGGTCTGGATACCCATGGTGGCTCCCACTAGCTCCACGATGATCTCATCGGATGAACCACGATGTCAAGGATTCAATCAATCCTGTATACAATTCCCTTTGTCTGTCGGTATAGAACTTGCCCGAGATTCGATCGTCGGTATACCTATACCTTGTTCAATTTCGTTACCGGTAAGTCTCTCTACTCGTTCCGTAGCACGTCATCGTGTGACTAACTCCTTAGTCACATTGAGCTCATGATGATGTTCTACCGAGTGGGCCCAGAGATACCTCTCCGTCACACAGAGTGACAAATCCCGATCTCGAATCGTGCCAACCCAACAGACACTTTCGGAGGTACCCGTAGTGCACCTTTATAGTCACCCAGTTACGTTGTGACGTTTGATACACCCAAAGCACTCCTACGGTATCCGGGAGTTGCACAATCTCACGGTCGAAGGAAAAGATACTTGACATTAGAAAAGCATTAGCATACGAACAATACGATCTAGTGCTAGGCTTAGGATTGGGTCTTGTCCACCACATCATTCTCCCAATGATGTGATCCCGTTATCAATGACATCCAATGTCCATGATCAGGAAACCATGATCATCTATTGACTAACGAGCTAGCCAACTAGAGGCTTGCTAGGGACACATTGTGATCTATTCATTCACACATGTATTACTATTTCCTGTTAATACGATTATAGCATGAACGATAGACGATTATCATGAACAAGGAAATATGATAATAACCATTTTATTATTGCCTCTAGGGCATATTTCCAACAGTCTCCCACTTGCACTAGAGTCAATAATCTAGTCACATTGTGATGCATCGAACGCCCATAGCATTATGGTGCTGATCATGCTTTGCTCGTGGAAGAGGTTTAGTCAACGGGTCTGCAATATTCAGATCCGTGTGTACTTTACAAATATCTATCACTCCACTCTGGACATGGTCCTGGATGGAGTTGTAGCGGCGCTTGATGTGCTTCGTCTTCCGGTGAAACCTGGGCTCCTTGGCTATGGCAATGGCTCCAGTGTTATCACAGAAGAGTGTCATAGGACCCGACGCGCTTGGAACCACTCCAAGGTCGGTGATGAGCTCCTTCATCCAAATTCCTTCATGAGCCGCTTCTGAAGCAGCTATGTACTCCGCTTCACATGTAGATGCTGCCACGACTTCTTGCTTGCTGCTGCACCAGCTCACTGCCCCACCATTCAACACATATACGTATCCGGTTTGTGACTTAGAGTCATCCGGATCTGTGTCGAAGCTAGCGTCGACGTAACCCTTTATGACGAGCTCTTCGTCACCTCCATAAACGAGAAACATTTCCTTAGTCCTTTTCAGGTACTTAAGGATATTCTTGACCGCTGTCCAGTGTTCCGCACCGGGATTACTTTGGTACCTCCCTACCAAGCTTATCGCATGGTTTATATCAGGTCTGGTATACAGCATGGCATACATTAGAGAGCCCACGGCTGAAGCGTAGGGGACAGAACTCATCTTCTCTCTATCTGCTGTCGTGGTCGGCGACTGAGTCTTACTCAATCTCATACCTTGCAAAACTGGCAAGAACCCTTTCTTTGAGTTTTCCATATTGAACTTCTTCAATATCTTTTCAAGGTATGTACTTTGCGAAAGACCTATGAGGCGTCTCGATCTATCTCTATAGATCTTGATGCCTAATATGTATGCAGCTTCTCGAAGGTCCTTCATTGAAAAACTCTTGTTCAAATAGGCCTTTATGCTCTCCAACATCTCTATATCATTCCCCATCAATAATATGTCATCCACATATAGTACGAGGAAAGCTACAGAGCTCCCACTCACTTTCTTGTACAAACAGGCTTCTCCGTAAACCTGTATGAACCCAAACGCTTTAATCACCTCATTAAAGCGAATGTTCCAACTCCGAGATGCTTGCACCAGCCCATAGATGGAGCGCTGGAGCTTGCATACTTTGTTAGCATCTTTAGGATCGACAAAACCTTCTGGTTGCATCATATACAACTCTTCCTTAAGATTCCCGTTAAGGAACGTTGTTTTGACGTCCATTTGCCAAATTTCATAATCATAAAAGGCGGCAATTGCTAACATGATTCGGACTGATTTCAGCTTCGCTACGGGAGAGAAAGTCTCTTCGTAGTCAATTCCTTGAATTTGTCGAAAACCCTTTGCGACAAGGCGAGCTTTGTAAACGGTTACATTACCGTTTGCATCAGTCTTCTTCTTGAAGATCCATTTATTTTCCATGGCTCGCCGGTCATCGGGCAAGTCCACCAAAGTCCATACTTTGTTCTCATACATGGATCCTATCTCGGATTTCATGGCTTCAAGCTATTTGTTGGAATCTGGGCCCGCCATTGCTTCTTCATAGTTCGAAGGTTCACCGTTGTCTAACAACATGATTTCCATCACAGGGTTGCCGTACCACTCTAGTGCGGAGCGTACCCTTGTGGACCTTCGCGGTTCAGTAGTAACTTGATCCGAAGCTTCATGATCATCATCATTAACTTCCTCTTCAGTCGGTGTAGGCACCACAGGAACAACTTCTTGCGCTGCGCTACTTTCCTGTTCGAGAGGGGGTGTAATTACCTCATCAAGTTCTACCTTCCTCCCACTTACTTCTTTCGAGAGAAACTCATTCTCTAGAAAGGATCCGTTCTTGGCAACAAAGGTTTTACCTTCAGATCTAAGATAGAAGGTATACCCAATAGTTTCCTTAGGGTATCCTATGAATACGCATTTCTCCGCTTTGGGTTCGAGCTTTTCTGGTTGAAGTTTCTTCACATAAGCATCGCAGCCCCAAACTTTAAGAAACGACAACTTAGGTTTCTTGCCAAACCACAGTTCATACGGTGTCGTCTCAACGGATTTAGACGGTGCCCTATTTAAAGTGAATGCTGCAGTTTCTAATGCGTATCCCCAAAATGATAGCGGTAAGTCGGTGAGAGACATCATAGATCGTACCATATCTAATAAAGTGCGATTACGACGTTCAGACACTCCGTTGCGCTACGGTGTGCCAGGCGGCGTCAGTTGTGAAACGATTCCACACTTCCTTAGGTGTGTGCCAAACTCGTGACTCAAATATTCTCCTCCACGATCAGATCGTAGACATTTAATTTTTCTGTCACGTTGATTCTCAACCTCACTCTAAAATTCTTTGAACTTTTCAAACGTCTCAGATTTGTGCTTCATCAAGTAGATATACCCATACCTACTCAAATCATCGGTGAGAGTGAGAACATAATGATAACCACCGCGAACTTCAACGTTCATTGGACCACACACATCAGTATGTATTATTTCCAATAAGTCGGTTGCTCTCTCCATTATTCCTGAGAATGGAGTCTTAGTCATCTTGCCCATGAGGCACGGTTCGCATGTGTCAAATGATTCAAAGTCAAGAGACTCTAATAGTCCATCAGTATGGAGCTTCTTCATGCGTTTAACGCCGATATGACCAAGGCGGCAGTGCCACAAGTATGTGGGACTATCATTATCAACTTTGCATCTTTTGGTACTCACACTATGAATATGTGTAACGTCACGATCGAGATTCATCAAGAATAAACCATTCACCAGCGGAGCATGACCATAAAACATATCACTCATATAAATAGAACAACCATTATTCTCTGACTTAAATGAGTAGCCGTCTCGCATTAAGCAAGACCCTGATACAATGTTCATGCTTAAAGCTGGTACTAAATAACAATTATTAAGGCTTAAAACTAATCCCGACGGTAGATGTAGAGGTAGCGTGCCGACGGCGATCACATCGACCTTTGAACCATTCCCGACGCGCATCGTCACCTCGTCCTTGGCCAGTCTTCGCTTATTCCGCAGTTCCTGCTTTGAGTTGCAAATGTGAGCAACAGCACCGGTATCAAATACCCAGGAGCTACTACGAGCGCTGGTAAGGTACACATCAATAACATGTATATCAAATATACCTTTAACGTTGCCGGCCTTCTTGTCCGCTAAGTATTTGGGGCAGTTCCGCTTCCAGTGACCCTTTCCCTTGCAATAGAAGCACTCAGTCTCAGGCTTGGGTCCGTTCTTTTTCTTCTTCCCGGCATCTGGCTTACCGGGCGCGGCAACAGCTTTGCCGTCTTTCTTGAAGTTCTTCTTACCCCTGCCTTTCTTGAAACTAGTGGTCTTGTTGACCATCAACACTTGATGCTCCTTCTTGATTTCTACTTCTGCAGACTTGAGCATCGAGTACAACTCGGGAATGGTTTTCTCCATCCCTTGCATGTTGTAGTTAAGCACAAAGCCTTTGTAGCTTGGTGGGAGAGACTGGAGGATTCTGTCAATGATAGCATCATCCGGAAGTTCGACTCCAAGTGAAGTCAGACGACCGTGTAACCCAGACATTTTGAGTATGTGCTCACTGACAGAACTGTTCTCCTCCATCTTACAGCCTAAGAACTTGTCGGAGACTTCATATCTCTCGACACGGGCATGAGCTTGAAAAACTAGCTTCAGCTCTTGGAACATCTCATATGCCCCGTGTTGCTCAAAACGTCTTTGGAGCCCCGTTTCTAAACTGTATAACATGCCACACCTGACCAGAGAGTAGTCATCACTCCGCGCTTGCCAGACGTTTAGAATGTCCTGGGCTGCTGCGGGAGCGGGAGGGTCACCTAGCGGCACATTAAGGACATAAGCCTTTTTACTTCCTTCAAGGATGAGCTTCAGGTTGCGAACCCAGTCCGCATAGTTGCTACCATCATCTTTCAGCTTGTTTTTCTCTAGGAATGCGTTGAAGTTGAGGTTGACGTTGGACATCTACAATATTTATAAAGACAACTTTTAGACTAAGTTCATGAAAATTAAGTTCATTTAATCAAATTAAGTATGAACTCCCACTTAAATCGATATCCCTCTAGTCATCTAAGTGATACATGATCCATGTTGACTAACCCGTGTCCGATCATCACGTGAGACGGACTAGTCACCATGGTGAGCAACTTCATGCTGATCGTATTCAACCATACGACTCATGTTCGACCTTTCGGTCTCTTGTATTCGAGGTCATGTCTGTACATGCTTAGCTCGTCGAGTCAACCTAGGTGTTTCGCGTGTGTAAATCTGGCTCACACCCGTTGTATGCGAACGTTAGAATCTATCACACCCGATCATCACGTGGTGCTTCGAGACAACGAACCTTCACAATGGTGCACACTTAGGGGAATACGTTCTCAAAATTTTAAGAGGGATCATCTTATTATGCTACCGTCGTTTTAAGCAATAAGATGTAAAACATGATAAACATCACAATGCAATCATATAGTGACATGATATGGCCATTATCATCTTTGCTCTTTCGTCTCCATCTTCAGGCATCGCATGATCATCATCGTCACCGGCGTGACACCATGATCTCCATCTTCATGATCTCCATCATCGTGTCTCCGTGAAGTCGTCACGCCAACTATTACTATCACTACTACTATGGCTAACCGTTAGCAATGAAGTAAAATAGTAAGCACAAGGCGTTGCATCTCATACAATAAATTAAGACAACTCCTATGGCTCCTGCCGGTTGTCATGCTCATCGACATGCAAGTCGTGAAACCTATTACAATAACATGATCATTTCATACATCATACATGCAACATCACAACTTTGGCCATATCACATCACATGTCAAACCCTGCAAAAACAAGTTAGACGTCCTCTAATTGTTGTTGCAAGTTTTACGTGGCTGATTTGGGTTTCTAGCAAGAACGCCTTCTTACCTACGTGACAGCCACAACGATGATATGCCAAAGCTATTTACCCTTCATAAGGACCCTTTTCATCAAATCCAATCCGGCTAGAGTAGGAGAGACAGACACCCGCTAGCCACCTTTATGCATGATGTGCATGTCTGTCGGTGGAACCAGTCTCACGTAAGCGTACGTGTAAGGTCGGTCCGGGCCGCTTCATCCCACAATACCGCCGGAAAAGAATAAGACTAGTAACGGCAAGCAAATTGACAAACCATCGCCCACAACTTTTGTGTTCTACTCGTGCATAGAATCTACGCATAGAAAACCTGGCTCGGATGCCACTGTTGGGTTACGTAGCATAAATTCAAAAAAATTCCTATGCATGTTCAGATCTTTCTATGGAGAGACCAGCAACGAGAGAGGGGTAAGAGCATCTTCGTACCTTTGAAGATCGCTAAGCGGAAGCGTTGCTAGAACGCGGTTGATGGAGTCGTACTCGCAGCGATTCCGATCTAGTGCCGAACAACGGCACCTCCGCATTCAACACACGTGCAGCCCGGTGACGTCTCCCGCACCTTGATCCAGCAAGGAGGAGGGAGAGGTTGGGGAAGAAGACCAGCAACACGACGGCGTGGTGTTGGTGGAGAGACGAGGTCTCCCGGCAGGGCTTCGCCAAGCGCCGGCAGAGAGGAGGAGGAAGAAGTGCAGGGCTGCGCCGAGGGAGAGGGAAAACCGTGTCCTCCAAAGGCCAAAAGTGCCCACTATATATAGGGGAAGGGGAGAGGGGGTGCCACCCCTAGGGTTCCTACCCTAGGGGTGCGGCAGCCCTCCCAGATGGGGGGAGTGGAGGCCAGGGCAAGGAGGAGGGGTGGCGCACCCCTCTGGTGGGCCTAAGGCCCACCTTAGTTAGGGTTCCCCCCCTTCCCCTTTTTCTGGTGCACATGGGCTGGGTGGGGGGCGCACCAGCCCACTTAGGGGCTGGTTCCCTTCCCCACTTAGCCCATCTAGCCTCCCGGGGTCGTCACCCCCCTTCGGTGGTCCCCCGGGACCACCTCCGGTGGTCCCGGTGGTCCCGGTACGTTACCGGTGATGCCCGAAACACTTCCGGTGTCCGAAACCATCCGTCCTATATATTAATCTTTACCTCCGGACCATTCCGGAGCTCCTCATGACGTCCGGGATCTCATCCGGGACTCCGAACAACTTTCGGTAATCTCGTATAACAATTCCCTATAACCCTAGCGTCATCGAACCTTAAGTGTGTAGACCCTACGGGTTCGGGAGACAGGCAGACATGACCGAGACACCTCTCTGGCCAATAACCATCAGCGGGGTCTGGATACCCATGGTGGCTCCCACTAGCTCCACGATGATCTCATCGGATGAACCACGATGTCAAGGATTCAATCAATCCCGTATACAATTCCCTTTGTCTGTCGGTATAGAACTTGCCCGAGATTCGATCGTCGGTATACCTATACCTTGTTCAATTTCGTTACCGGTAAGTCTCTCTACTCGTTCCGTAGCACGTCATCGTGTGACTAACTCCTTAGTCACATTGAGCTCATGATGATGTTCTACCGAGTGGGCCCAGAGATACCTCTCCGTCACACGGAGTGACAAATCCCGATCTCGATTCGTGCCAACCCAACAGACACTTTCGGAGGTACCCGTAGTGCACCTTTATAGTCACCCAGTTACGTTGTGATGTTTGATACACCCAAAGCACTCCTACGGTATCCGGGAGTTGCACAATCTCACGGTCGAAGGAAAAGATACTTGACATTAGAAAAGCATTAGCATACGAACAATACGATCTAGTGCTAGGCTTAGGATTGGGTCTTGTCCACCACATCATTCTCCCAATGATGTGATCCCGTTATCAATGACATCCAATGTCCATGATCAGGAAACCATGATCATCTATTGACTAACGAGCTAGCCAACTAGAGGCTTGCTAGGGACACATTGTGATCTATTCATTCACACATGTATTACTGTTTCCTGTTAATACGATTATAGCATGAACGATAGACGATTATCATGAACAAGGAAATATGATAATAACCATTTTATTATTGCCTCTAGGGCATATTTCCAACACAACTAGGTTTGGAAGGAGGAGTCCTTCCCCCTTTTTCCCACCTCCTCTTTTTTTTCTCTTTGATTTTTCTTCCTATGGCGCATAGGGCTCTCTTGGGCTGTCCCACCAGCCCATTAAGGGCTGGTGCGCCACCCCCAATGCTTATGGGCTTCCCCGGGGTGGGTTGCCCCCCCCCCCCCCGGTGAACTCCCGGAACCCATTCGTCATTCCCAATACATTCCCAGTAACTCCGAAAACCTTCCGGTAATCAAATGAGGTCATCCTATATATCAATCTTCGTTTCCGGACCATTCCGGAAACCCTCGTGACGTCCGTGATCTCATCCGGGACTCCGAACAACATTCGGTAACCAACCATATAACTCAAATACGCATAAAACAACGTTGAACCTTAAGTGTGCAGACCCTGCGGGTTCGAGAACTATGTAGACATGACCTGAGAGACTCCTCGGTCAATATCCAATAGCGGGACCTGGATGCCCATATTGGATCCTACATATTCTGCGAAGATCTTATCGTTTGAAACTCAGTGCCAAGGATTCATATAATCCCGTATGTCATTCCCTTTGTCCTTCGGTATGTTACTTGCCCGAGATTCGATCGTCAGTATACGCATACCTATTTCAATCTCGTTTACCGGCAAGTCTCTTTACTCGTTCCGTAATACAAGATCCCGCAACTTACACTAAGTCACATTGCTTGCAAGGCTTGTGTGTGATGTTGTATTACCGAGTGGGCCCCGAGATACCTCTCTGTCAGACGGAGTGACAAATCCCAGTCTCGATCCATACTAACTCAACGATCAACATGCTACGTCTATTAGTTTGGGTCTAGTCCATCACGTGATTCTCCTAATGACGTGATCCAGTTATCAAGCAACAACACCTTATTCATAATCAGAAGACACTGACTATCGTTGATCAACTGGCTAGCCAACTAGAGGCTTGCTAGGGACAGTGTTTTGTCTATGTATCCACACATGTATATACGTCTTCATTTAATACAATTATAGCATGGATAATAAACGATTATCTTGATACAGGAATTATAATAATAACTATATTTATTATTGCCTCTAGGGCATAATTCCAACAGTCTACCACTTGCACTAGAGTCAATAATCTAGCCCTCACATCATCATGCGAATTACATTGTAATAAATCTAACACCCATACAGTTCTGGTGTTGATCATGCTTTGCCCGTGGAAGAGGTTTAGTTAGCGGGTCTGCTACATTCAGATCCGTGTGCACTTTGCATATATTTACGTCCTCCCCTTCGACGTAGTCGCGGATGAGGTTGAAGCGTCGTTTGATGTGTCTCGACTTCTTGTGAAACCGTGGTTCCTTTGCTAGGGCAATGGCACCCGTGTTGTCACAGAACAAGGTTATTGGATTCAGTGCGCTTGGCACCACTCCAAGATCCGTCATGAACTGCTTCATCCAGACACCCTCCTTAGCCGCCTCCGAGGCAGCCATGTACTCCGCTTCACATGTAGAATCTGCTACGACGCTCTGCTTGGAACTGCACCAGCTTACCGCACCCCCATTAAGAATAAATACGTATCCGGTTTGCGACTTAGAGTCGTCCGGATCTGTGTCAAAGCTTGCATCAACGTAACCTTTTACGGCGAGCTCTTCGTCACTTCCATACACGAGAAACATCTCCTTAGTCCTTTTCAGGTACTTCAGGATATTCTTGACCGCCGTCCAGTGATCCACTCCTGGATTACTCTGGAACCTACCTGCCATACTTATGGCCAGGCTAACGTCCGGTCTAGTGCACAACATTGCATACATGATAAAACCTATGGCTGAAGCATAGGGGACGGAGCGCATATGCTCTCTATCTTCATCAGTTGCTGGGCACTGAGTCTTACTGAATCTCGTACCTTGTAAAACTGGCAAGAACCCTTTCTTGGACTGTCCCATTTTGAACCTCTTCAAAACTTTATCAAGGTATGTGCTTTGTGAAAGTCCTATCACGCGTTTTGATCTATCCCTGTAGATCTTAATGCCTAGAATGTAAGCAGCTTCTACTAGGTCCTTCATAGAGAAACTTTTATTCAAGTAATCCTTTATGCTCTCCAAAAACTCTACGTTGTTTCCAATCAGCAATATGTCATCCACATATAATATTAGAAACGCCACAGAGCTCCCACTCACTTTCTTGTAAATACAAGATTCTCCAACCACTTGTATAAACCCAAATGCTTTGATCACCTCATCAAAGCGTTTGTTCCAACTCCGAGATGCTTGCACCAGTCCATAAATGGATCGCTGGAGCTTGCACACCTTGTTAGCATTCTTAGGATCGACAAAACCTTCGGGTTGCATCATATACAACTCTTCCTTAAGGAAACCGTTGAGGAACGCCGTTTTGACATCCATCTGCCATATTTCATAATCGAAAAATGCAGCTATTGCTAACATGATTCTGACGGACTTAAGCATCGCTACGGGTGAGAATGTCTCATCGTAGTCAACTCCTTGAACTTGTGAAAAACCCTTTGCCACAAGTCGAGCTTTATAAACGGTCACATTGCCGTCAGCGTCCGTCTTCCTCTTAAAGATCCATTTGTTCTGAATAGCCTTGCGGCCCTCAGGTAATACTTCCAAAGTCCACACTTTGTTCTCATACATGGATCCTATCTTGAATCTGGGCCCACCATTGCTTCTTCATAATTTACAGGTTCATTGTTGTCTAACAACATGATTGACAAGACGGGATTACCGTACCACTCTCGAGCAGCACGTGGTCTCGTCGACCTGTGTGGTTTGACAGAAACTTGAACCGGAGTTTCATGATCATCATCATTAACTTCCTCCTCAACCGACGTCGCAACGACAGAGGTTTCCCCTTGCCCTGCGCCACCATCCAGAGGGATGAGAGGTTCGACAACCTCGTCAAGTTCTATCTCACTCCCACTCAATTCTCTCGAGAGAAACTCCTTCTCGAGAAAAGCTCCGTTTTTAGCAACAAACACTTTGCCCTCGGATTTGAGATAGAAGGTGTACCCAACTGTCTCTTTTGGGTAACCTATGAAGATGCACTTTTCCGCTTTGGGTTCCAGCTTTTCAGGCTGAAGCTTTTTGACATAAGCATCACATCCCCAAACTTTAAGAAACGACAACTTTGGCCTTTTGCCATACCACAGTTCGTATGGTGTCGTCTCAACGGATTTTGATGGTGCCCTATTTAAAGTGAATGCAGCTGTTTCTAATGCATAACCCCAAAACGATAGTGGCAAATCGGTAAGAGACATCATAGATCGCACCATCTCTAATAGAGTACGATTACGACGTTCGGACACACCATTACGCTGTGGTGTTCCAGGCGGTGTCAACTGTGAAACAATTCCACATTGTCTTAAGTGAGCACCAAACTCGAAACTCAGATATTCACCCCCACGATCAGACCGTAGGAACTTGATCTTCTTGTTACGATGATTTTCAACTTCACTCTGAAATTGCTTGAACTTTTCAAATGTTTCAGACTTGTGCTTCATTAAGTAGACATAACCATATCTACTCAAATCGTCTGTGAAGGTGAGAAAATAACGATATCCGCCGCGTGCCTCTACGCTCATTGGACCACACACATCGGTATGTATGATTTCCAACAAGTCACTTGCACGCTCCATTGTTCCGGAGAACGGAGTTTTAGTCATCTTGCCCATGAGGCATGGTTCACACGTGTCAAGTGAATCAAAGTCAAGTGACTCCAAAAGTTCATCGGCATGGAGTTTCTTCATGCGCTTTACACCAATATGACCTAAGCGGCAGTGCCACAAAAATATGGCGCTATCATTGTTAACTCTAACTCTTTTGGTATCAATGTTATGTATGTGTGTATCACTATCAAGATTTAATATGAACAATCCTCTCACATTGGGTGCATGACCATAAAAGATGTTACTCATAGAAATAGAACAACCATTATTCTCTGACTTCAAAGAGTAACCGTCTCGCAATAAACAAGATCCAGATATAATGTTCATGCTCAACGTAGGCACTAAATAACAATGATTCAAGTTCATAACTAATCCTGATGGTAACTGAAGTGAAACTGTGCCGACGGCGATTGCATCAACCTTGGAACCATTTCCTACACGCATCGTCACTTCATCTTTCGCCAGCCTTCGTCTATTCCGCAGTTCCTGTTTCGAGTTGCAAATATGAGCAACAGAACCGGTATCGAATACCCAGGCAGCACTGCGAGAGCCGGTTAAGTACACATCAATAACATGTATATCAAATATACCTGATTTTTCTTTGCCCGCCTTCTTATCAGCCAGATACTTGGGGCAATTGCGCTTCCAGTGACCCATACCCTTTCAATAGTAACACTTTGTTTCAGGCTTAGGTCCAGCTTTGGGTTTCTTCGTCGGAGTGGCAACAGGCTTGCCGCTCTTCTTTGAATTACCCTTCTTGCCTTTGCTGTTTCTCTTGAAACTAGTGGTCTTATTCACCATCAACACTTGATGCTCTTTACGGAGTTCAGACTCTGCGACTTTCAGCATCGCAAACAACTCGCCGGGAGACTTGTTCATCCCTTGCATGTTGTAGTTCAACACAAAGCCTTTATAGCTTGGCGGCAGTGATTGAAGGATTCTGTCAGTGATAGCTTCTTGCGGGAGTTCAATCCCCAGCTTAGCTAGATGGTTTGAGTACCCAGACATTTTGAGCACATGTTCACTCACAGACGAGTTCTCCTCCATCTTACAAGCATAGAATTTATCGGAGGTCTCATACCTCTCGATACGGGCGTTCTTCTGAAAGATAAACTTCAACTCCTGGAACCTCTCAAATGCTCCATGACGCTCAAAGCGACGTTGAAGTCCCGGTTCTAAGCCATACAAGACTGCACATTGAACTACTGAGTAGTCCTCCTTACGTGCTAACCAAGCGTTCTTAACATCCTGATCAGCCGTAGCGGGTGGTTCATCTCCTAGCGCAGCATTAAGGACATAATCCTTCTTCCCAGCTTGTAAGATTAGCTTAAGATTACGAGCCTAGTCTACAAAGTTGCTTCCATCATCTTTCAACTTAGCTTTCTCTAGGAACGTATTAAAATTCAGGGTGACTGTCGCGTGAGCCATGATCTACAACACAAATATATTCAAAGTGGACTTAGACTATGTTCAAGATAATTAGAGTTTAACTTAATCAAATTACTCGCTAAACTCCCACTCAAAAAGTACATCTCTCTAGTCATTTGAGTGGTTTCATGATCCACTTACACTAGCTCAAGTCCGATCATCACGTGAGTTGAGTATAGTTTCAGTGGTAAGCATCCCTATGCTAATCATATCATCTATATGATTCATGATCGACCTTTCGGTCTCATGTGTTCCGAGGCCATGTCTGCACATGCTAGGCTCGTCAAGCTTAACCCGAGTGTTCCGCGTGCGCAACTATTTTGCACCCGTTGTATGTGAACGTTGAGTCTATCACACCCGATCATCACGTGGTGTCTCGAAACGACGAACTGTAGCAACGGTGCATAGTCGGGGAGAACACAATTCCGTCTTGAAATTTTAGTGAGAGATCACCTCATAATGCTACCGTCGTTCTAAGCAAAATAAGGTGCATAAAAGGATTAACATCACATGCAATTCATAAGTGACATGATATGGCCATCATCACGTGCTTATTGATCTCCATCACCAAAGCACCGGCACGATCTTCTTGTCACCGGCGCCACACCATGATCTCCATCAACGTGTCGCCATCGGGGTTGTCGTGCTACTCATGCTATTACTACTAAAGCTACATCCTAGCAAAATAGTAAACGCATCTGCAAGCACAAACGTTAGTTATAAAGACAGCCCTATGGCTCCTGCCGGTTGCCGTACCATCGACGTGCAAGTCGATATTTTCTATTACAACATGATCATCTCATACATCCAATATATCACATCACATTGTTGGCCATATCACATCACAAGCATACCCTGCAAAAACAAGTTAGACGTCCTCTAATTTTGTTGTTGCATGTTTTACGTGGTGACCATGGGTATCTAGTAGGATCGCATCTTACTTACGCAAACACCACAACGGAGATATATGAGTTGCTATTTAACCTCATCCAAGGACCTCCTCGGTCAAATCCGATTCAACTAAAGCTGGAGAAACTGACACCCGCCAGTCATCTTTGAGCAACGGAGTTACTCGTAGCGATGAAACCAGTCTCTCGTAAGCGTACGAGTAATGTCGGTCCGAGCCGCTTCGATCCAACAATACCGCAGAATCAAGAAAAGACTAAGGAGGGCAGCAAAACGCACATCACCGCCCACAAAAACTTTTGTGTTCTACTCGAGAAGACATCTACGCATGAACATAGCTCATGATGCCGCTGTTGGGGAACGTCGCATGGGAAACAAAAAATTTCCTACGCGCACGAAGACCTATCATGGTGATGTCCATCTACGAGAGGGGATGTGTGATCTACGTACCCTTGTAGACCGTACAACAGATGCGTTAGTGAACGCAGTTGATGTAGTGGAACGTCCTCACGTCCCTCGATCCGCCCCGCGAACAATCCCGCGATCAGTCCCACGATCTAGTGCCGAACGGACGGCACCTCCACGTTCAGCACACGTACAGCTCGACGATGATCTCGGCCTTCTTGATCCAGCAAGAGAGACAGAGAGGTAGAAGAGTTCTCCGGCAGCGTGACGGCGCTCCGGAGGTTGGTGATGATCTCGTCTCAGCAGGGCTCCGCCCGAGCTCCGCAGAAACGCGATCTAGAGGTAAAACCGTGGAGATATGTGGTCGGGCTGCCGTGGCAAAGTTGTGTCAAATCAGCCCTAAAACCTCCGTATATATAGGGGGGGAGGGGGGAGCCTTGCCTTGGGGTCCAAGGACTCCCAAGGGGGTCGGCCAAACCTAAGGGGAAACCCTCCCCTTCCAAACCGAGTCCAACTAGGTTTGGAAGGAGGAGTCCTTCCCCCTTTTCCCACCTCCTCTTTTTTTCTTTTCTCTTTGATTTTTCTTCCTATGGCGCATAGGGCTCTCTTGGGCTGTCCCACCAGCCCACTAAGGGCTGGTGCGCCACCCCCAATGCCTATGGGCTTCCCCGGGGTGGGTTGCCCCCCCCCCCCCCCCCGCCGGTGAACTCCCGGAACCCATTCGTCATTCCCGGTAACTCCGAAAACCTTCCGGTAATCAAATGAGGTCATCCTATATATCAATCTTCATTTCTGGACCATTCCAGAAACCCTCGTGACGTCCATGATCTCATCCGGGACTCCGAACAACATTCGGTAACCAACCATATAACTCAAATACGCATAAAACAATGTCGAACCTTAAGTGTGCAGACCCTGCGGGTTCGAGAACTATGTAGACATGACCCGAGAGACTCCTCGGTCAATATCCAATAGCGGGACCTGGATGCCCATATTGGATCCTACATATTCTACGAAGATCTTATCGTTTGAACCTCAGTGCCAAGGATTCATATAATCCCGTATGTCATTCCCTTTGTCCTTCGGTATGTTACTTGTCCGAGATTCGATCGTCAGTATACGCATACCTATTTCAATCTCGTTTACCGGCAAGTCTCTTTACTCGTTCCGTAATACAAGATCCTGCAACTTACACTAAGTCACATTGCTTGCAAGGCTTGTGTGTGATGTTGTATTACCGAGTGGGCCCCGAGATACCTCTCTGTCACACGGAGTGACAAATCCCAGTCTCGATCCATACTAACTCAACGAACACCTTCGGAGATACCTGTAGAGCATCTTTATAGTCACCCAGTTACGTTGCGACGTTTGATACACACAAAGTATTCCTCCGGTGTTAGTGAGTTATATGATCTCATGGTCATAGGAACAAATACTTGACACGCAGAAAACAGTAGCAATAAAATGACACGATCAACATGCTACGTCTATTAGTTTGGGTCTAGTCCATCACGTGATTCTCCTAATGACGTGATCCAGTTATCAAGCAACAACACCTTATTCATAATCAGAAGACACTGACTATCGTTGATCAACTGGCTAGCCAACTAGAGGCTTGCTAGGGACAGTGTTTTGTCTATGTATCCACACATGTATATAAGTCTTCATTCAATACAATTATAGCATGGATAATAAACGATTATCTTGATACAGGAATTATAATAATAACTATATTTATTATTGCCTCTAGGGCATAATTCCAACACTATGTGGGGGTTAGGTGTGCTTCCATGGGCTTGCGTCAAAAGGAAGATCTCATACAACCCATGAAGGATGACGTCAAGTGGTGATCGTCATCAAGATTGTGGTGTGCAAGTTCAAGTGGATCAGCACGAATATATCATTGAAACTATTGTTATTGATCATGTGTTGATAAGGACAAGCTCATGTGCTAACAAGGACAAGATCAAGTAAGCATTCCTGAGCACTACATGCTTGATTCTTGTGGATGTTCACATGGTGGACAAATGAAGATGAATACATAAGCTAGGCTTTCCACATTGTGTATGGGAGAGCTTCTTGAAGACTTCATCATGTCTTGCTTTCAACTTGAGCCAAGAAGGAACAACAACATCAAGCTCAAGTGAAAGGGCTAACTCAAAGGTATCAGTTCCTTTGATGTTAGTGGTGCGGAGTGATGATCAACGAATAAAAGTATACACTCAAGTATGGATCATCAGTACCCCTTTTATGATTCTTGAGTCTTTAGGGATCCCGCACTATTAAGAGGGGATCACAGGCTTTGCGATGAACTTGCTCAAACTACATCTCTACTTTTCTGTTCATACCACATCTCCACTCCTCTGCTGTTATCTGAAAACAGAACCAATGCCTCGGACATCCGGCTTCCTCCGGACGTCCGAGGGACGGACGCCCGACCACTTCAGAAATCCGGAACCTTATACCAGAGAAATCCAGAGTCAAATAACTCGGACTTCCGGCTCTCTCCGGACGTCCGAGGCCCGAACGTCCGACTCTCCTCTGGACGTCCAAGGCCCGCATGTCCGACCCCCTTCGGAAAATCAGAACCTTGCACCAGAGAAATTTGAGTCAAATAACTCGGACTTCCGGCCTCCTCCTATCGTCCGAGGGCCGGACGTCCGACCTTCCTCCGGACGTCCGGTCCCTGTTCGACTACACAGTGGTTCCTGATATATTTACATCCCTCGGACGACCGACCCCTGTCGGACATCCGACCCCTTGTGGGAGTCCGGACATCCGAGAACTGCCGGATGTCCGACCACTGTCAGACTTGAGTGACCCCAACGGTCACTTTCCCTTCTCCACTATAAATACCCCCCCCTCCCACTTCGTGAGAGGGGGCCCAACACAGCCATATCCTCATAAGAACACATTTCTACCTCACACACATTTGCTCACACCAAATCTTAGATCCCAAGAGCATTTGTGAGCCCCTTTGAGAGTTGTTCCAATCAAAAGATAGATCGTCTCCCTCTCCTCCTCTCAACCCAAGCTATTTGAGATTTGAGCAAGTTTTGAGCATTCCCCGTGATCTTGTTACTCTTGGAGGTTGGAGACTCCTAGGCAGTAGGAGTTCTTCGGAGAGGAATCAATCCGTGTGATTTCCCCAGAAAAGTTTGTGAGGGTTTGGAAGCCACCTCAAAGGCTTACCACTAGTGGTTGAGAAACGCCTTCGTGGTGTTATATCAAAGGGAGAATAGAGTGAGCCTTCGTGGCGTTGGTGTGCCTTCGTGGTAACATCCACCTCTCTAACGGTGACTAGCTTCCCTCCAAGGAAGTGAACATCGGGATACATCTTTGTCTCAGTGACCTTGGTTATCCTTAACCCTAACTCCTTACTTGTGGTTTACTTGTGTTACTTGAGCATACATACATTGCATATTGTTTGTGCTCATTATATTGTGTTGGCTATTTCTTTGTACAAGATTAATCGTTCAAGCATACCCTCTATATCCACACGTTCACACTTGCAGCTTTTGATATATCGTGTGCTATAGTGTGATCTAGTATCTTGTGTCGTTCACCTACTTGTCGTGTGATATAGCTCAAGTAAGTTTGTGTAACTTACTTGTGCTTGTTAGTAACCGTGTTGTGTCCATCTTGGTAGATCGTGTTGTTGGTGCACGTTGCGGTGCCTATTGCATTTAGGATTTGTGCTTGAAAAGTATCCTCTTAGTTTATTTCTGCATTAGGTTTAAGCCAAATCCGAAGAAGTTTTTAAATAGCCTATTCACCCCCCCCCCTCTAGGCGTCATCGTGGTCCTTTCAATTGGTATCAGAGCAAGGTCTCTCTTTAATTAGGTTTCATGATCTAGAGAGTATCGATGTCGACTATTGGATTAGTGCACAATGACACATTTGACTTTGATGGCACAAATTATACCCTATGGAGAATGTGTATGCTTCATCACTTTCGGGCCATGGGCCCAAATACTTTACAAATTGTTCTTGTAGGGATTGCCGACAAAAAGGATGAAGCATCTTCATCTACTAATGAAATGTATCTTGATTGTGAGGCTTTTCTTGCCATTCGTCGAACCATAAGTCCTGAAGTGTTTAAGTCTATCTCGACTTGCAAGTCAGCTCATGAAGTTTGGACTAAACTTGAAGATATATATGTTGGGTCCAATCTTGATGAAGACGATATTATGATGAAGGAGTTGGTGCATGAGCTCTTCACTCTTTTCGATCATAAAGAGTCCACCACTACTTCCATATCTGATTGCTTGCACACCTCAGCATCTTCAATCTCACAAGGTAATGACATGGTGAGTGAAGAAATATATGTTGATGAAAATGTCATAGCCTCTATGGACATGAGCATATCTAGCACCACACATAGTGTAAATTATTGTGCTGATAGGTCATGCATTTCACTAAAGATCCCTCGACAAATGTGTGTGCTGATATGCCTGCTTTCCCGTGTCCTCTTGATCAAAATATCTTGTTTCTTCCTAGTTGCTCTATGACTAATCATTTAGGGGAAATCAAGAAATATGAAGTACTTTTGACTAATGAAGAATCTGATTCACCAAAAGAATCATCATCAACTCCTCCAGTTCACATGTGCCTCATGGCAAGAGGTAATAATGAGGTATCATCTTCCCTGTGCAATAATGATGATATTTGCGATGAGAATGATGATGATGACTTGACTGGAAATATCTATGTGATCAGTAAAATTCTTCATAAAGCTAAAAATAACGCTCTTCAAAGATTCCAAGATGTTCTTGCTTACTTTGAAAATTGTAATGATTCACTTAATCATGAACAAGCTAAAAGTGAACAACTTGAACATGAACTTGAGAAGAGTCATCAAGCATGTAGAGACTTAAAATCTTCAAAAGGAGAGATTGAAGTTGCTCATGATAAACTTAAAAAGGATTTTGAGGTCCTTCTCCTTGAATGCAATAATGTCAAGGGAGAGCTCATCAAAACCTCTAAGATCTATGAGGAGCTTCAATCTACTCATGAGAAGTCTCTATTTGCTACTTACTCCTCTCATATTGTTGATGATACTTGTACATCTAACTCAACCTCATTTGAAGTATCAACATTGAAGGAGAATATTGAGCTACGTGCTCAACTTGATTTACTAACTAGCAATTATGGGAAGTTGGAAGAAAACCATGTAATGCTCACAAGCTCTCATGCCGATCTTCTAACATCCTATAATGTGCAAAAGTTAGCTCATAAGGCTATCATCACCAAGGTAACATCAAGTGAGCCTCATGTGGACAATGGCACTACTTCTAGTCAAAGTACTATATTTCCATGTGCTAGTCCTCGTAATTCGTCTACTCATAATGTTGCTACGTCGTGTGATGAATTACTTTCCTTGCCTTGTTGCTCTAACATTGAAGCTTACACTTCCTCTAGTACTTGCATTGATACTAACCGTGCAAAGGAAATCGAAGAGGTCAAGGCCCAAGTCACTTCTTTGAAGAAAGACTTGGAACAGTGTCATGAAGGGATGTCCACACTCAACAACGTCATGTGTGAGCAAACATCTCCGAATGACAAAAATGATGTTGGAGTAAACTCAAATAAGAACAAGAGGGGCCTAGAACAAGTCAAGAATTCGGCCAAAATCATTTGCTTCAAGTGCAAAGTTAAAGGGCACCATGTTAGATCTTGCCCTCTGAAGACGAAGTCTCAAAGTCACAAGCAACAAGGGAAGCAGCCACAAACTCAATCACATATTCAGCTACAAGTTGAAGGAAGGCCTCTTCCCAATAAGACCCAAGCCAACACTCGCCGAGGTGAGAAATCAACTAGGAAGAAAGCAAAGGGTGGATGTTGCTACTTATGTCGTGAGAAGGGTCACGTCGCTTCGTCTTGCACAAGAGGTAACTTATCCACCCCAATCACTATTGATGATATCTATTCCCTTGGGAAGGATAAGGTTGGCAATGTGTTTGCCAAGTTTGTTGGTACTCAAAATGGTGTCAAGAAAAGAACCATTTGGGTTGCCAAGCCGATTGCGATTAACCTCTTAGGACCCAACGTAGTTGGGGACCAACAAGCTCAAACTTGATCAATAGGTGACTATGGAGGACATTAGAGACTTGGATACATAATGAATAATTAAGGGGTCTTCATCATTCATATTATCTCAAGCAAAGTCATTTGGATTATCGAGTTTCTATCTTATATCCAATGTGCATCCTTACGGTAACTTGTACTTAAACTGTTTACATTGTTAGGTGCTTGCCCCTTTGCATGTTGTGGTTTTGTACCTTGCATGCGTTTGTATATGTTGTGCTTCCAACTTGCTTATCTTGAGTAATCGAGTATGTGTATGTTGGTTTGCATATCATGTACATGTGAGTCTTGTATTGAGCCTTTTTGCATCTTGTTTGTATTTTTGTTGGCTCTTGTGAGAGATTAATGGATTATCCCATTGTGGGGGAGTGATGTGCTTTGCACACCTCACAATCCTACAAATGTGTATAGATGGGGAATACCACTTAGTTTTGATATTTCAAGATTATCTAGTTTCTATGTGGTATGTCTTACTCATGAGAAATTCAAATTCTATACGGTCCATTAATTATCTCTTGTTGGTTTTAATTTGCCACTTGTTAATATTGTTGGTTTATCACATTATGGGGGAGTAATATGCTATGTGCATATTACAAACCTAGAAAATGTGTACATTTGAGGTGTTGCCACTTAGTGTTGATATTGTAAATTATCTTGTTCCTAGGTGGCATGTTAGCTCTACAAGTGTCATTTGCTTGCGTTTTATGGGTAAAGATGATCTTGGATATATTTGCGATCTACCAATGAGTATCACTTCCAAAATACTTCTAGTCCTTGACAATTGGTATTCCCATCATGTGATAGGAATTGCTAATCGTCTTTACACTGAATTTTGTGTTTCGTTTGTCTTCCTTACCTCTTATGGATCTATTTTAACATGTCTAGTGTTTTTATAGATATATAGAAAGTGATGATCCCATCGTGTGCATTTTGTATTTAAATGCAAATTCTATATAATGCACGTCCCTTGGAGGAGCTATCCTATTTTCTTTAGAACACTCTCTTTATTCATCCATCATAAAATCTTTTGATCCCCATCAAGTGTGTGTTGATGGGAGGTAAGTCTTGCTCTTTATGATGCTTTGTGCCATCATGAAAATTTGTCAAGGGCTTGGTTTGTTGAAACCTAGCTCTCTTTTGAAAAATAGATACCTCGTGTTTGTTTTCCTTCAATTGGTTTCTTGTTTCCTTTTATTTGGCATGTGTCAATGGATATCTCATTCCTTAAGGTATCTTTTAATTGATATCCTTCAAGTGATAGTTCTTTTTTGTTTAGGATCTTATTATCACTTGATACCTTGTCTTTTGGTGACTTATCAACCTTGTGTTGAGTTGATTCTTGAGAGTCTTGAGCATGCATATCTACTATATACAACTTCTTTTGCTTGCTTTCCTTCTTTGACCCAATATATAGGGGAAACTCCACCTTGTCATAAATTTGCTAAAGTGTGCATGAAATTCAAATTCATATCTATATGCACATATGTATGTGGAGTTTGTCCTATGTATTGCTGGTTTTCTAACTCTTTGGTCCCAATGAGTTTGGGCACCATTTTGTTTGTTTTGCTGTTCCAGGAACAACTGGAGATGCATTGGATGCTCGGCTCACCTATAAGGAAGGTGTTGAGACCATGTGATTATTGGATCCAAGTTAGGGTGATCAAAGAACAACTATCTACTACATCAATCCAATGTTGTCTCGGTAACAAGTATCCACTTCATGCATTCTTTTCTTGCAAAGGCCCCAACCTGTCTTTTCTTTTCCAGGTTGCATCATGGCATGAATCTCTTGATTCGTTCTTGTAGTACTTGTTTGCTTTCTCAAAGCATCCGAACGATGATGTCTTACTACTAGTTGGGATGTCTTTGATGTTCGTATGTTGGAAGTTCATATTGTACAATAAGAAAATTTTAGGCCATGTGCTATGCTTCTAAGCAAAAGATCTCATTGATATATTTATGACTTCCTTTTGGATATCTAGTTTGTTCCTTCTTGTAACCATTTCGTGTGTACATCCTTCTTTGTGGATATATATCATCATGATTGTCTTCTACTTAGAATCTTTTACACATGAGAGAAGTTACATCTCTAATTGATATCCTCTTTTCTTTCACGTCCATCGTTCCATTCCCTTTTTCAGTTTTTGGTGGCTTCGTGAAAGGATTTGTTTTGAGTGCGTATCTTATTTTCCTACATCTTGATGCACTCTTTGGCCGTGATGATTATTTTTCCTCATGCTTGTCTTGATGAGGGTTTTGCCATTTCAATTAGTATCTCTCCTCTTGACAAGGTTCTTACTTCCTATCTTCACAATGGGTTGTCACAAGCGTTGGTTCTTATTTTGTTTATTAGTAAGCTTGTGAACCCATTTTCTAGTATGCGTGTGTGGGAATGACATGTCTTGCACTTTGTATCTCATTTCATCAAGACTATGTTGATGAGTAATGCTCATCCTTATCTTAGTCTTCTCAAGTGCTTTGCCATGACTCACACACATTACTTTGGTTGAGCCTATTCTTAAGTTGCTTCTTTTACATGTTGCTCAACCATTTGTTTTGTGCAATTGATATTCTTATTGTCTCATCTATCTTCTTGCACTCGTTGTGTGTTTTTATTAATTTTAGGGGAGCAACGATCCTATTTTGTGCACCTGTATCAAATACAAAAATCTCGTATTAGTGCACAAATCATGGGGAGCTTCTCTAGTTTTTTGATAAAACACTCTGTTGCCTTTATCATAATATCTTTTATTCATGTGGTTCGAAGGACCATATGATTGTTTGTTCCATCTGGAATCTTTTGATTGCTTGCCTCTATTTTTGTATGTCTTTGTGGCATACGATCCTTTTATTTGCAATCTTTGGGTCCTCAATATAGTTTGTTTTCCTCCAACTACTTATCATTGTATTTGTGTATTTCTCTGCTCTCATTTGCTGAGAAGTACACACTTTTTGAAAGACCACCTACTATATTGGCTTTCTAAACTTTCCGTCCATTTTGGCAATCGATGTCAATGGGGGAGAAGTTTAGAGAGTTTACTTTGGATATGTTTAGAGGGTTTTGCTTTTATTGCGTAAGCATTTACATCTTGCACGCATGCATTATTACCTTGTATGTGTGCGCTTGGTTATGCTTATTTCCTTATATAAACTCTCTTGAAGTGGTTGTCTTCAATTATCAAAATGGGGGAGATTGTTAGAGCATATATCTTCATATGTGGTTTTGGTAATTGATGACAATTCCTATGGACTAATGGTTGCCTTAAGTTATATTTATAGGATTTGTCCATAGGCACTTCTTGAAGTCCATCTGTTGGGTTCAAGGAGTTTATATGATGACCAAGATGGTATTCAAGGTATTATCCAAAGAATGGTCATAGAGACACTAGGTTGATCAAGATCTCAGACAAAGAGTAAATCAAGATGATCAACACACAAAGCGTATAAGATGTACCGAGAGGGATCAAGTGATCCCATGGTATGGTAAGCATTGTCCATTACGTGTTTGTGTACTAACCCATGGTCTTTGTGAGAGTCCTATGTGGGGGTTAGGTGTGCTTCCATGGGCTTGCGTCAAAAGGAAGATCTCATACAACCCATGAAGGATGACGTCAAGTGGTGATCGTCATCAATATTGTGGTGTGCAAGTTCAAGTGGATCAACACGAATATATCATTGAAACTATTGTTAATGATCATGTGTTGATAAGGACAAGCTCATGTGCTAACAAGGACAAGATACAGATAAGCATTCCTGAGCACTACATGCTTGATTCTTGTGGATGTTCACATGGTGGACAAATGAAGATGAATACATAAGCTAGGCTTTCCACATTGTGTATGGGAGAGCTGCCTGAAGACTTCATCATGTCTTGCTTTCAACTTGAGCCAAGAAGGAACAACAACATCAAGCTCAAGTGAAAGGGCTAACTCAAAGGTATCAGTTCCTTTGATGTTAGTGGTGCGGAGTGATGATCAGCGAATAAAAGTATACACTCAAGTATGGATCATCAGTACCCCTTTTATGATTCTTGAGTCTTTAGGGATCCCGCACTATTAAGAGGGGATCACAGGTTTTGCGATGAACTTGCTCAAACTACATCTCTACTTTTCTGCTCATACCACATCTCCACTGCTCTGCTGTTATCTGAAAACAGAACCAATGCCTCGGACATCCGGCTTCCTCCGGACGCCCGAGGGACGGACGCGCGACCACTTCAGAAATCCGGAACCTTATACCAGATAAATCCATAGTCAAATAACTCGGACTTCCGGCTCTCTCCGTACGTCCGAGGCCCGGATGTCCGGCTCTCTTCGGAAAACCGGAACCTTGCACCAGAGAAATTTGAGTTAAATAACTCGGACTTCCGGCCTCCTCCTGTCGTCCGAGGGCCGGACGTCCGACCTTCATCCGGACATCCGGTCCCTGTTCGACTACACAATGGTTCCTGATATATTTACATCCCTCGGACGACCGACCCCTGTCGGACGTCCAACCCCTTGTGGGAGTTCGGACATCCGAGAACTGTCGGATGTCCGACCACTGTCAGACTTAAGTGGCCCCAACGGTCACTTTCCCTTCACCACTATAAATACCCCCCTCCCAATTCGTTAGAGGGGGCCCAACACAGCCATATCCTCATAAGAAGACATTTCTACCTCACACACATTTGCTCACACCAAATCTTAGATCCCAAGAGCATTTGTGAGCCCCTTTGAGAGTTGTTCCAATCAAAAGATAGATCGTCTCCCTCTCCTCCTCTCAACCCAAGCTATTTGAGATTTGAGCAAGTTTTGAGCATTCCCCGTGATCTTGTTACTCTTGGAGGTTGAAGACTCCTAGGCGGTAGGAGTTCTTAGGAGAGGAATCAATCCGTGTGATTTCCCCCGGAAAAGTTTGTGAGGGTTTGGAAGCCACCTCAAAAGCTTACCACTAGTGGTTGAGAAACGCCTTTGTGGTGTTATCTCAAAGGGAGAATAGGGTGAGCCTTCGTGGCGTTGGTGTGCCTTCGTGGTAACATCCACCTCTCCAACGGTGACTAGCTTCCCTCCAAGGAAGTGAACATCGGGATACATCTTTGTCTCAGTGACCTTGGTTATCCTTAACCCTAACTCCTTACTTGTGGTTTACTTGTGTTACTTGAGCATACATACATTGCATATTGTTTGTGCTCATTATATTGTGTTGGCTATTTCTTTGTACAAGATTAATCGTTCAAGCATACCCTCTATATCCACACGTTCACACTTGCAGCTTTTGATATATCGTGTGCTATAGTGTGATCTAGTATCTTGTGTCGTTCACCTACTTGTCGTGTGATATAGCTCAAGTAAGTTTGTGTAACTTACTTGTGCTTGTTAGTAACCGTGTTGTGTCCATCTTGGTAGATCGTGTTGTTGGTGCACGTTGCGGTGCCTATTGCATTTAGGATTTGTGCTTGAAAAGTATCCTCTTAGTTTATTTCTGCATTAGGTTTAAGCCAAATCCGAAGAAGTTTTTAAATAGCCTATTCACCCCCCCCCTCTAGGCGTCATCGTGGTCCTTTCAGAGGGCCTCCAGGGCACACAATGTGACGATGGCCCGGTATAGGGAGAAGGCAGAGAAGTGGCCCGAGGGCTCGAGGCACCAAGACATGCGGTACGCTGAAGTGACTCAAAATAAATGACCCAAAAATGACTCAAAATGACTCAACTTTGTACTAAAATTAGTGCAAAGTTGAATCATTTATTTTGGGACGGGAGGAGTATAATTTAGAGGCTCCATTAAGAACATAAAATCTCTTGTTAGCTGGAATTCCTCAACAAGTTAAGAAGTGGGGGAATGTCGTAATGAAAGAAAAAGGGATATATATATATATAGCATGTACCACCGGTGATAGTTACCATCACTTGTATTACTTTTTCGGTAGTATGTCTTGTATTTTGTGTATGCTTCTTTTTACATACAAATATATAAATATTTCACAAATATAATAAAAACTATGGGTGAACTTGTAATTTTTTCAGGTAACTCACTTTGAAAAATGTTGTATATGGTATATGAACATAACTAAAATGATAAATTGGTATATATACAACCGCATGATACTATATGAAACATGTGGGGTAACTCCTCCTGGATGATAGAATATGTGTGTGTGTCTATATATATATATATATATATATATATATGACGACCGTTTGAGGCACCTAGGTGCCCATGCTCTTTGTCTTTCTACCACCCGATTGAATTTAAATGTGTGCTATTACAAAGGGTACGTGTATTAATGCATTAGTCACTAATTAGATACCATAAATAAGGCCCGTGTCCATCATGCATGGAAAGAATTCTATAGTAGAAAAAAAAGACTAACATGCATGGCAACGTTGCATATTTGAGTCATTAAAAGAAATAGGAGAGAGAGAAATCAAAAATAAATACTTCATGATTTGTATACATTCCTTTTCTTAGGTATATGGAGATATTTAAACAAATGGTACAAATGTGTTGAAGGAAGTATATGACACTATTATGTGGGATGCATGTTTTTTAATATAATCTAACGTATACAAATGATATTAATGTGTTGAAGAAGAATAATTCGTAGTCCACATATAGACCAACTATCTCAAGCATATATATAAATTTCACATGACCATAGTTGTATCTCGGCTGAAGCAATTTCCCGTTTTTATTGTCAGATACCTAAAACGTATCGTACAAAAATGCAAAGCATTCTTTTTCACTGTAGAAATCTATTGTACAAAAATGCAATGTATTTTGTTGTCAATTTATCAAATCTTGTGGGTATGTAATATCCAATGCATTTTACATTATAAAGGTAAATAAGTGTTACATACCCATACACCATATTCCAGAAAATATATACCCATGGTATGTGACATACCTAGCAATAATATACCCCAAAAATGAATTGTTGCCATATTTAAAATATATAAAGATTGATATGTAAATCATTTAAGGAAGTTTGAAGGTATCATATACACATGTATAATGTTCTGGGTACGTACAGTGGAACGATGTTCCATACTCCTAAATATTTCTTGGGTATATCCATTTTGGATATATAATTATTGAGTATGTCACACTTTGACTATCATCTTGGTGTATATCATTTTTGAGAGAAATATTTCTTCGGTATATCATTTCCCTTTAATTAACATACCTTGGGAATATTTCTTTATCATTTTATTAATAGGTATATCATTTTTTGAAAAACATTCTTTATCATTTTATTAATAGGTGTATGCATACCTGCATATGTATATAATATTATTAGTAGGTATATGCATATCCGTGTATGTACATAATTTCGTTACTAGGTATCCATATTCACGTATGTACATATTTTACTAGGCAGAACCCAGAATAAATAATGGATAAATATAGCCGTGTATATACATAATTTATTTTGTAGGTATTATATACTATCGATATTCATGTGTGCGTAGAAGGTTCGTCAATCGACGAGTCACATTATGCGTACATGCATGTATACCTCGATCCAAAAAATAATGCATGTTAACATGTATACTCTCTTTTTTTATTTTCTTATCCTCTTTACATCAATTAATGCGTGTTTTAATTATTTACAAATCAATAAATGCTAAAGAATTGACATATTATTAAATGCTAGGTGCTTAGCCTTCTAGGCACCCCAAATAATATATATATATATATAGGAGAGAGAGGGGAGAGAGAAAGAGAGAGAGAGAGAGAGTAGGAGGGAGCACCTATTTGCGACATTCTGCGTCAAATAGAGGTGGCGCCACACAGGGGGTCCTCGAATGGGCCGGCCCAGTACAACGGCGTCAAAAATGTTTTTGTTTTGTTCCTTTTTCCTTTTTTCCATTTTTTTCTTTACTTCGTTTTATGTTTCTTTTTATTTATTTTTTCCTTTTTATACTTCAAGGTTATTCAAATTTACTAAAACTAAGTTCATGTTTGAAAATTGTTTTTAAATTATGAAAAATGGTCTTCCTTTAAAACAATTCTCAATTTAAAAAAATGTTTGTATTTCAAATAAAATCATGATTTCAAAAAAAATTCGAATTTTCAAAAATGATTTTATTTATAAACAATGTTCTTATTTTTTAAAAAAAACTTGTATTCGTTAACATTTTTTTCCTTTCCACATTATCTTTTTACCTTTTCCTTTTTTTTTTTGACATTTTCCAATTTTTTCTCTAAATTTCAAAAAATGTTGTCGTGTTCAAAGAAAGAACAGAATAAGACAGTGAAGATACAGGAAAAACAAGCTTAAAGAACTACATACAGAGTGTGATGGACCGGCCCAGTTGATCGCACCCTGTACCTTTGCCAGATTATTGGACGCAGCGAGCGTCAAATAGGGATTTCCATAGTAGGAGGCGTCCCTATGTCAAACTTACAGCGAGCGAAATCACTAGTTAGCGAATACATCTTCCAACGATTACTCTCACCTTCACAGGTTGCGACAAGTGTCACACTACATGCGTGCCACTTGTCGTAACCTGGGGGTTTTCCTTTTTTCGTATATAAGTATTTTTAAAACATTTTATCTCCTAAACTGTGTGTCCAAATCTCGAATCGTTTTCACCTTTGGTTTTCTCGCGTCGAGATCTTCAAAACTAGATACTTTGTTGATAGATTTTGACGATTTTTTTTTCATTAAAAACCGGAAAAAAAAGCCATGCCTCACGCGATGGAAAAAACAAAAAACACATTTTTTTCCTTACCAAGAGGCACGGTTCATGCCTCTCGCGAAGGCAAATCCGTGCCTCCCGCGGAAGCAAAATCGTGCCTCTTGCGAAAAAAGAGAGAGCAGAAAACGCGTTTTTTTCCTCTTTCTGGGAGAGGCACGGGCATGCCTCTCACAAAAAAAACAGAAAACACGTTATTTTTCCTTTCGGGAGAGTGCCTCTCGCGAAGGCAGAACCGTGACTTTCACGAAAGCAAAACCGTGCCTCTCGTAAAAAAAACAGAAAACGCGTTTTTTCTATTTTCGAAAGGCACGGGCGTGCCTCTCGCGAAGGCAAATCCGTGTCTTTCGTCAAAGCAAAAACGCGCCTCTCGCAAAAAAAAGAAAACGTGTTTTTTCCTTTCCAAGAGGCACGGCCGTGCCTCTCGCAAAAAAGAAAAAACAAGTTTTTCACATAAAAAACATGTTTTCCGCGGGGAAAGAAAATATTTTTTCGTCCAAAAGTTACGAAAGACCGATGAAAAACCATAACACAAAAAAAATCAGAAAGAACCACTCAAAAAAGGCAAAAACGTGTGCGAAAAAATAATAAAAAAAAGTCTGAAAGAAACGCTCAGAACGCGACATGTGGCGGCAGCTGGAAACGCTTCAAGTGGTGACGCGCGGGAGCGATCGCTGGAAGACTCTTGAGGGAGCGCTCACCGGCTAGTTGCTCCCTACAGCGAGACCTAGGAACCCTCGCGTGAAGGTGATCCCGTGATGGGCCGTCTCATGCGCACGCGAGACCAGAACCTTGTTTTTTCTTCTTTTTTTGTCATGTTTTGTGTTTTTTATTCTCTCTTTATTTTTTTACTTTTGCTAAAATATAATAGACATTATTATGAAACATAGTCTACGTAAAACATTTAAATTCTTTGACCAAAAATTTGAAAAATGTTCAATATGTATAGAGAAAATATTTGTTGCGTCTATAAAAAATATATAGCACAAAATACAATGTGAATGGAAACATTTGGTCATGTATTTATAAAATATAATCAAGCATTTCAAAAAAATTGAACAAGTAATCTAATTTTTTGAATCAATCATTCAACAAAATGTATGTGTATAACAAAAATTATAACCTTTTACTACAAAAAGATGCAATTTTTTTATGATCAAACATTTGAGGAAATGTTGAAAATTATTTGAAAAAATGTTAATCAAACATTTGAAAAAATGTTGAATGTGTATAGATAAAATGTGTCCATGTATCAAAAAATTATTAAATTTTATTTGAAAATCATAAATTTATATACAAAAAATGTTGACCACGTATTAAAAATGTTATACTTGTATTTGAAAAATATTAAATGTGTAGAGAAAAAAGGTTGATCGAGCATTCAGAACAATTAAATTTATATTTATAAAAATGTTTATCAAGCATTTTAAATTTGTTAACATTTATAAAAAAAATTAACCATGTATTAAGGAAATATTAATTAGGTAGTTGAATAATGTTAATGAAGAGTCTAAAAAATGTTAAACATGTACTAAAATAATGTCTTAGTTATACACCAAAAATGTGTTTAGAAATCTAGTTAAATCCGAGAGGAAACAAGAAGAATCGATGAAAAACAAGAGTGAGAGAAACCAAACCGAACAAAATGAAAGAAAATGGGAAGAAAATAAAAATTAATAATGAGAACCAAAAAAGTAATAAATAGTTAAGTACTGAGGAAAAGAAAGAAAAAAAAGTAAAAATGAAGGAAAAACTAAAAATTGTTTGAGAAAAATAAAAGAAGAAACATGGAAAAACAAAAAAAAAACGGCTCTTTTCCCTGTAAATAGGTCGTGCCCTAGTACTCAACACGAACCATGCGCGTACGCAATGACTAGCTTCGCTACACATCATCGAGGAGTCCCGGGATCAAATGATGGGATCTCTCTTTTTGTTTTAAAAGTGCGCTAATGGGCCGATCCGTTGTTGCACACTATTAAGGTGAAAGATCCGTTCGTCTCGCTTAGATATACTACGTAGATCCCATGGAGAGTGGGTGGTTGTGACAGCCGAAAATAGGAAAAGTTCGCTTCGATTTTGAATGGGCTCGTGTGTTCTTGTTTAATGTCTATTGGACTAAAAGCATCGACCTCGTTGTGCTCGGATAGAGTCCATAAAAAAACAATAGTACACATACAAACTCACACACGTCACTCTAACTAAGTTTAAAATTATGTTCAAAACTAAATTTAAAAAAATGAGAAATTACATACAAAATTAGATACGATCAAAATTTAGAAAATGTTAGTTTAACAAAGCAAACTCTTAAAACCAACTAAAAGTCCATGTCACATTCCCTTTTCTTTTCTCAGACCTCTCGATACGTTTCTCAGCCGATAGTTAATGAGCCTTTGCCCTCTATCTCTCTCATCCCCATTTTCACACCATGCCCCTGAACCCACCCTTAATTGTACCTTAGCTTACGATGATTAAATAATTAATTAAGAAAAAATGTTCAAATTATCCTGCTGATCTTCTTCTCTCGTAAGCCTCCTTCTCCGCGTGCCATGTACCTGCATCAACTGCCCACCGCTTCACGAGAATCTTATCCTATCTGTACGAAGCAGCTCCTACACATATTTTCTTTCTTCCCTCTTTCCCTTACATCTCATCGTGCATCATGGCGGAGCACAAACACAACGGCTAGGAAATAGGAAGAGTTTTGACCTGAGTAAATTGCCAAAAACTACCACATTTCGCGTAACCGTATCCAGTAGCTACTATTTTACGATTTTGTATGAAAAACTATCAAAATTTTGTTAATCCGTTGCTAAAAACTACCAAGATTTGTAACTGTCCGTTTTAGCTCGTTTAATCGTTTTTCTGGCAAGCCCGGCCCACATGTCAGGTTGACTGTTAGCTTTGACCGTTATTACACATAGGACCCACATGTCAGATCTTTCTTCCACCTCTCTCCACCCTCGTATGCATTACATCGAACATGTTATGTGCGTCCCTGTGCGTGTCCTCGCCGCCACCAGCAGGCCTCTTGCCGCCCACCAGCGTCAGTCTCGTCTTGGGCGAGGTGGCAGAGGACGACGCCAGCGCCGTGGCCGCGGCCACGTCGGCGAGGGCGGCGACCTGGAGGAAGACGGACGCCGAGGCGGCCGCCGTGTCGCTCACGGCCTGGGCCACGGTTCGCGCTACCTCGACCCCGGACGAGGAGGAGGAGGTGGCGTGGTATGCACGGGCACGTAGCGGGCGACGGCGATGGCGAGGCCGGCAAGGTGTCCTACTTCAAAAGGTGTCCTACTTCAACTGCTGCTTGGAGTTACCGTCGTCGTGTATGTCCAGGAGGGGGCGGATGGGGCGCTGCCACCGTGCTCCTGGCCGCCGTTATGGGCTGCTCCCTCGTGGTGTACCTGTCGAGGTGGAGGACGTACCGGTACAGGGTGCCGCAAGGCAGCCCCTCACGCCGCTGCTTCGGGTCATCGTGGCCACCGTCTCGAAGCGGCGCCTTCAGCTGCCAGCCGATGCCGGCGAGATGTACGAGGAGGACGACTGCAAGAAGCGGCTGCTCTGCCACACCGACCAACTCTGGTGTCTCAACAAGGCAGCAGTTAGCAGTATTAGCTCTGAGGACAAGCGAGGTCTAAGCTTGGGGGAGTTTATACGTCCATTTTACTGTTGCAATTGTGCCCTAGAGGCAATAATAAATATAGTTATTATTATAATTCCTGTATCAAGATAATAGTTTATTATCCATGCTATAATTGTATTGAATGAAGACTCATTTACATGTGTGGATACATAGACAAAACACCGTCCCTAGCATGCCTCTAGTTGGCTAGCCAGTTGATCAATGATAGTCAGTGTCTTCTGATTATGAACAAGGTGTTGTTGCTTGATAACTGGATCATGTCATTAGGAGAATCACGTGATGGACTAGACCCAAACTAATAGACGTAGCTGTTGGAATTATGCCCTAGAGGCAATAATAAATATAGTTATTATTATAATTCCTGTATCAAGATAATAGTTTATTATCCATGCTATAATTGTATTGAATGAAGACTCATTTACATGTGTGGATACATAGACAAAACACCGTCCCTAGCATGCCTCTAGTTGGCTAGCCAGTTGGTCAATGATAGTCAGTGTCTTCTGATTATGAACAAGGTGTTGTTGCTTGATAACTGGATCACGTCATTGGGAGAATCACGTGATGGACTAGACCCAAACTAATAGACGTAGCATGTTGATCGTGTCATTTTGTTGCTACTGTTTTCTGCGTGTCAAGTATTTATTCCTATGACCATGAGATCATATAACTCACTGACACCGGAGGAATGCCTTGTGTGTATCAAACGTCGCAACGTAACTGGGTGACTATAAAGATGCTCTACAGGTATCTCCGAAGTTGTTAGTTGAGTTAGTATGGATCAAGACTGGGATTTGTCACTCCGTATGACGGAGAGGTATCTCGGGGCCCACTCGGTAATACAACATCACACACAAGCCTTGCAAGCAATGTAACTTAGTGTAAGTTGCGGGATCTTGTATTACGGAACGAGTAAAGAGACTTGCCAGTAAACGAGATTGAAATAGGTATGCGGATACTGACGATCGAATCTCGGGCAAGTAACATACCGAAGGACAAAGGGAATGACATACGGGATTATACGAATCCTTGGCACTGAGGTTCAAACGATAAGATCTTCGTAGAATATGTAGGATCCAATATGGGCATCCAGGTCCCGCTTTTGGATATTGACCGAGGAGTCTCTCGGGTCATGTCTACATAGTTCTCGAACCCGCAGGGTCTGCACACTTAAGGTTCGACGTTGTTTTATGCGTATTTGAGTTATATGGTTGGTTACCGAATGATGTTCGGAGTCTCGGATGAGATCACGGACGTCACGAGGGTTTCCGGAATGGTCCGGAAACGAAGATTGATATATAGGATGACCTCATTTGATTACCGGAAGGTTTTCGGAGTTACCGGGAATGTACCGGGAATGACGAATGGGTTCCGGGAGTTCACCGGGGGGGGGCAACCCACCCCAGGGAAGCCCATAGGCCTTGGGGGAGACACACCAGCCCTTAGTGGGCTGGTGGGACAGCCCACAAGTGCCCTATGCGCCAAGGAGAAGAAAATCAAGAGAGAAAAAAAAAGGAGGAGGTGGGGAGGAAGGGGGACTCCCTCCCACCAAACCTAGTCCAACTCGGTTTGGGGGGGGGGAGAGTCCTCCCCCTTGGCTCGGACGACCCCCTTGAGGGTCCTTGGACCCCAAGGCAAGGCCCCCTCCCTCCCAACTATATATACGGAGGTTTTAGGGCTGATTTGAGACGACTTTTTCCACGACAGCCCGACAACATACCTCCACGGTTTTTCATCTAGATCGCGTTTCTGCGGAGCTCGGGCGGAGCCCTGCTGAGAAAAGGTCATCACCAACCTCCGGAGCACCGTCACGCTGCCGAAGAACTCTTCTACCTCTCCGTCTCTCTTGCTGGATCAAGAAGGCCGAGATCATCGTCGAGTTGTACGTGTGCTGAACGCGGAGGTGCCGTCCGTTCGGTACTAGATCGTGGGACTGATCGCGGGATTGTTCGCGGGGCGGATCGAGGGACGAGAGGACGTTCCACTACATCAACCGCGTTCTCTAACGCTTCTGCTGTACGGTCTACAAGGCTACGTAGATCACTCATCCCCTCTCGTAGATGGACATCACCATGATAGGTCTTCGTGCGCGTAGGAAATTTTTTGTTTCCCATGCGACGTTCCCCAACAGTGGTATCAGAGCTAGGTTCATGCGTAAATGTCTTCTCGAGTAGAACACAAAAAGTTTTTGTGGGTGGTGATGTGCGTTTTGCTGCCCTCCTTAGTCTTTTCTTGATTCCGCGGTATTGTTGGATTGAAGCGGCTTGGACCGACATTACTTGTACGCTTACGAGAGACTGGTTTCATCGTTACGAGTAACCCCCTTTGCTCAAAGATGACTGGCAAGTGTCGGTTTCTCCAACTTTAGTTGAATCGGATTTGACCGAGGAGGTCCTTGGATGAGGTTAAAATAGCAACTCATATATCTCCGTTGTGGTGTTTGCGTAAGTAAGATGCGATCCTACTAGATACCCATGGTCACCACGTAGAACATGCAACAACAAAATTAGAGGACGTCTAACTTGTTTTTGCAGGGTATGATTGTGATGTGATATGGCCAACGATGTGATGTGATATATTGGATGTATGAGATGATCATGTTGTAATAGAAATATCGACTTGCACGTCGATGGTACGGCAATCGGCAGGAGCCATAGGGTTGTCTTTATACTAACGTTTGTGCTTGCAGATGTGTTTACTATTTTGCTAGGATGTAGCTTTAGTAGTAATAGCATGAGTAGCACGACAACCCCGATGGCAACACGTTGATGGATGATCATAGTGTGGCGCCGGTGACAAGAAGATCGTGTCGGTGCTTTGGTGATGGAGATCAAGAAGCACGTGATGATGGCCATATCATGTCACTTATGAATTGCATGTGATGTTAATCCTTTTATGCACCTTATTTTGCTTAGAACGACGGTAGAATTATGAGGTGATCTCTCACCAAAATTTCAAGACGAAATTGTGTTCTCCCCGACTGTGCACCGTTGCTACAGTTCGTCGTTTCGAGACACCACGTGATGATCGGGTGTGATAGACTCAACGTTCACATACAACGGGTGCAAAACAGTTGCGCACGCGGAACACTCGGGTTAAGCTTGACGAGCCTAGCATATGCATACATGGCCTCGGAACACATGAGACCGAAAGGTCGATCATGAATCGTATAGATGATATGATTAGCATAGGGATGCTTACCACTGAAACTATACTCAACTCACGTGATGATCGGACTTGGGATAGTGTAAGTGGATCATGAACCACTCAAATGACTAGAGAGATGTACTTTTTGAGTGGGAGTTTAGCATATAATTTTATTAAGTTAAACTCTAATTATCTTGAACATAGTCTAAGTCCACTTTGAATATATTTGTGTTGTAGATCATGGCTCACGCGACAGTCATCCTGAATTTTAATACGTTCCTAGAGAAAGCTAAGTTGAAAGATGATGGAAGCAACTTTGTAGACTGGGCTCGTAATCTTAAGCTAATCTTACAAGCTGGGAATAAGGATTATGTCCTTAATGCTGCGCTAGGAGATGAACCACCCGCTACGGCTGATCAGGATGTTAAGAACGCTTGGTTAGCACGTAAGGAGGACTACTCAATAGTTCAATGTGCAGTCTTGTATGGCTTAGAACCGGGACTTCAACGTCGTTTTGAGCGTCATGGAGCATTTGAGATGTTCCAGGAGTTGGAGTTTATCTTTCAGAAGAACGCCCGGATCGAGAGGTACGAGACCTCCGATAAATTCTATGCTTGCAAGATGGAGGAAAACTCGTCTGTCAGTGAACATGTGCTCAAAATGTCTGGGTACTCAAACCGTCTAGCTGAGCTGGGGATTGAACTCCCACAAGAAGCTATCACTGACAGAATCCTTCAATCACTGCCGCCAAGCTACAAAGGCTTTGTGTTGAACTACAACATGCAAGGGATGAACAAGTCTCCCGGCGAGTTGTTTGCGATGTTGAAAGTCGTAGAGTCTGAACTCCGTAAAGAGCATCAAGTGTTGATGGTGAATAAGACCACTAGTTTCAAGAGAAACGGCAAAGGCAAGAAGGGCAATTCGAAGAAGAGCGGCAAGCCTGTTGCCAATCCGCCGAAGAAACCCAAGGCTGGACCTAAGCCTGAAACAGAGTGCTTCTATTGCAAGGGTATGGGTCATTGGAAGTGCAATTGCCCCAAGTATCTGGCAGATAAGAAGGCGGGCAAAGAAAAATCAGGTATATTTGATATACATGTTATTGATGTGTACTTAACCGGCTCTTGTAGTAGTGCCTGGGTATTCGATACCGGTTCTGTTGCTCATATTTGCAACTCGAAGCAGGAACTGCGGAATAGACGAAGGCTGGCGAAAGATGAAGTGACGATGCGTGTAGGAAATGGTTCCAAGGTTGATGCAATCGCCGTCGGCACACTGTCACTTCAGCTACCATCGGGATTAGTGATGAACTTAAATCATTGTTATTTAGTGCCTGCGTTGAGCATGAACATTATATCTGGATCTTGTTTATTGCGAGACGGTTACTCTTTTAAGTCAGAGAATAATGGTTTTTCTATTTCTATGAGTAACATCTTTTATGGTCATGCACCGAATGTGAGAGGATTGTTCATATTGAATCTTGATAGCGATACGCATATACATAACATTGAGACCAAAAGAGTTAGAGTAAACAATGATAGCGCCATATTTTTGTGGCACTGCCGCTTGGGTCATATTGGTGTAAAGCGCATGAAGAAACTCCATGCTGATGGACTTTTGGAGTCACTTGACTTTGTTTCACTTGACACGTGCGAACCATGCCTCATGGGCAAGATACTAAGACTCCGTTCTCAGGAACAATGGAGCGTGCAAGTGACTTGTTGGAAATCATACATACCGATGTGTGTGGTCCGATGAGCGTGGAGGCACGCGGCGGATATCGTTATTTTCTCACCTTCACTGACGATTTAAGTAGATATGGTTATGTCTACTTGATGAAGCACAAGTCTGAAACATTTGAAAAGTTCAAGCAATTTCAGAGTGAAGTGGAAAATCATCGTAACAAGAAGATCAAGTTCCTGCGGTCTGATCGTGGGGGTGAATATCTGAGTTTCGAGTTTGGTGCTCACTTAAGACAATGTGGAATTGTTTCACAGTTAACACCGCCTGGAACACCACAGCGTAATGGTGTGTCCGAACGTCGTAACCGTACTCTATTAGAGATGGTGCGATCTATGATGTCTCTTACTGATTTGCCGTTATCGTTTTGGGGTTATGCATTAGAAACAGCTGCATTCACTTTAAATAGGGCACCATCAAAATCCGTTGAGACGACACCATACGAACTGTGGTATAGCAAAAGACCAAAGTTGTCGTTTCTTAAAGTTTGGGGATGTGATGCTTATGTCAAAAAGCTTCAGCCTGAGAAGCTGGAACCCAAAGCGGAAAAGTGCGTCTTCATAGGTTACCCAAAAGAGACAGTTGGGTACACCTTCTATCTCAAATCCGAGGGCAAAGTGTTTGTTGCTAAAAACGGAGCTTTTCTCGAGAAGGAGTTTCTCTCGAGAGAATTGAGTGGGAGGAAGATAGAACTTGACGAGGTTGTCGAACCTCTCATCCCTCTGGATGGTGGCGCAGGGTAAGGGGAAACCTCTGTCGTTGCGACACCGGTTGAGGAGGAAGTTAATGATGATGATCATGAAACTCCAGTTCAAGTTTCTGTTGAACCACGCAGGTCAACGAGATCACGTGCTGCTCCAGAGTGGTACGGTAATCCCGTCTTATCAATCATGTTGTTAGACAACAATGAACGTGCAAGTTATGAAGAAGCAATGGTGGGCCCAGATTCCAACAAATGGCTAGAAGCCATGAAATACGAGATAGGATCCATGTATGAGAACAAAGTGTGGACTTTGGAGATACTACCTGAGGGTCGCAAGGCTATTCAGAACAAATGGATCTTTAAGAAGAAGACGGACGCTGACGGCAATGTGACCGTTTATAAAGCTCGACTTGTGGCAAAGGGTTTTTCACAAGTTCCAGGAGTTGACTAAGATGAGACTTTCTCACCCGTAGCGATGCTTAAGTCCGTCAGTATCATGTTAGCAATAGCTGCATTTTTCGATTATGAAATCTGGCAGATGGATGTCAAAACGGCGTTCCTTAACGGTTTCCTTAAGGAAGAGTTGTATATGATGCAACCCGAAGGTTTTGTCGATCCTAAGAGTGCTAACAAGGTGTGTAAGCTCCAGCGATCCATTTATGGACTGGTGCAAGCATCTCGGAGTTGGAACAAACGCTTTGATGAGGTGATCAAGACATTTGGGTTTATACAAGTGGTTGGAGAATCTTGTATTTACAAGAAAGTGAGTGGGAGCTCTGTGGCGTTTCTAATATTATATGTGGATGACATATTACTGATTGGAAACAACGTAGAGTTTTTGGAGAGCATAAAAGGTTACTTGAATAAAAGTTTCTCTATGAAGGACCTAGGAGAAGCTGCTTACATTCTAGGCATTAAGATCTATAGGGATAGATCAAAACGCCTGATAGGACTTTCACAAAGCACATACCTTGATAAAAGTTTTGAAGAGGTTCAAAATGGAACAGTCCAAGAAAGGGTTCTTGCCAGTTTTACAAGGTACGAGATTGAGTAAGACTCGGTGCCCAGCAAGTGATGAAGATAGAGAGCATATGCGCTCCGTCCCCTATGCTTCAGCCATAGGTTCTATCATGTATGCGATGTTGTGCACTAGACCGGATGTTAGCCTGGCCATAAGTATGGCAGGTAGGTTCCATAGTAATCCAGGAGTGGATCACTGGACAGCGGTCAAGAATATCCTGAAGTACCTGAAAAGGACTAAGGAGATGTTTCTCGTGTATGGAGGTGACGAAGAGCTCGCCGTAAAAGGTTACGTCGATGCAAGCTTTGACACAGATCCGGACGACTCTAAGTCACAAACCGGATACGTATTTATTCTTAATGGGGGTGCAGTAAGCTAGTGCAGTTCCAAGCAAAGCGTCGTAGCAGATTCTACATGTGAAGCGGAGTACATGGCTGCCTCGGAGGCGGCTAAGGAGGGTGTCTGGATGAAGCAGTTCATGATGGATCTTGGAGTGGTGCCAAGCGCACTGAATCCAATAACCTTGTTCTGTGACAACACTGGTGCCATTGCCTTAGCAAAGGAACCACGGTTTCACAAGAAGACCAGACACATCAAACGACGCTTCAACCTCATCCGCGACTACGTCGAGGAAGAGGACGTAAATATATGCAAAGTGCACATGGATCTGAATGTAGCAGACCCGCTGACTAAACCTCTTCCACGGCCAAAACATGATCGACACCAGAACTGTATGGGTGTTAGATTTATTACAATGTAATTCACATGGTGATGTGAGGGCTGGATTATTGACTCTAGTGCAAGTGGGAGACTGTTGGAATTATGCCCTAGAGGCAATAATAAATATAGTTATTATTATAATTCCTGTATCAAGATAATAGTTTATTATCCATGCTATAATTGTATTGAATGAAGACTCATTTACATGTGTGGATACATAGACAAAACACCGTCCCTAGCATGCCTCTAGTTGGCTAGCCAGTTGGTCAATGATAGTCAGTGTCTTCTGATTATGAACAAGGTGTTGTTGCTTGATAACTGGATCACGTCATTGGGAGAATCACGTGATGGACTAGACCCAAACTAATAGACGTAGCATGTTGATCGTGTCATTTTGTTGCTACTGTTTTCTGCGTGTCAAGTATTTATTCCTATGACCATGAGATCATATAACTCACTGACACCGGAAGAATGCTTTGTGTGTATCAAACGTCGCAACGTAACTGGGTGACTATAAAGATGCTCTACAGGTATCTCCGAAGGTGTTAGTTGAGTTAGTATGGATCAAGACTGGGATTTGTCACTCCGTGTGACGGAGAGGTATCTCGGGGCCCACTCGGTAATACAACATCACACACAAGCCTTGCAAGCAATGTAACTTAGTGTAAGTTGCGGGATCTTGTATTACGGAACGAGTAAAGAGACTTGCCGGTAAACGAGATTGAAATAGGTATGCGGATACTGACGATCGAATCTCGGGCAAGTAACATACCGAAGGACAAAGGGAATGACATACGGGATTATACGAATCCTTGGCACTGAGGTTCAAACGATAAGATCTTCGTAGAATATGTAGGATCCAATATGGGCATCCAGGTCCCGCTATTGGATATTGACCGAGGAGTCTCTCGGGTCATGTCTACATAGTTCTCGAACCCGCAGGGTCTGCACACTTAAGGTTCGACGTTGTTTTATGCGTATTTGAGTTATATGGTTGGTTACCGAATGATGTTCGGAGTCCCGGATGAGATCACGGACGTCACGAGGGTTTCCGGAATGGTCCGGAAACGAAGATTGATATATAGGATGACCTCATTTGATTACCGGAAGGTTTTCGGAGTTACCGGGAATGTACCGGGAATGACGAATGGGTTCCGGGAGTTCACCGGGGGGGCAACCCACCCCGAGGAAGCCCATAGGCCTTGGGGGAGACACACCAGCCCTTAGTGGGCTGGTGGGACAGCCCACAAGTGCCCTATGCGCCAAGGAGAAGAAAATCAAGACAGAGAAAAAAAAAGGGAGGAGGTGGGAAGGAAGGGGGACTCCCTCCCACCAAACCTAGTCCAACTCGGTTTGGGGGGGGGGGGAGAGTCCTCCCCCTTGGCTCGGCCGACCCCCTTGAGGGTCCTTGGACCCCAAGGCAAGGCCCCCTCCCTCCCACCTATATATACGGAGGTTTTAGGGCTGATTTGAGACGACTTTTTCCACGGCAGCCCGACCACATACCTCCACGGTTTTTCCTCTAGATCGCGTTTCTGCGGAGCTCGGGCGGAGCCCTGCTGAGACAAGGTCATCACCAACCTCCGGAGCGCCGTCACGCTGCCGGAGAACTCTTCTACCTCTCCGTCTCTCTTGCTGGATCAAGAAGGCCGAGATCATCGTCGAGCTGTACGTGTGCTGAACGCGGAGGTGTCGTCCGTTCGGTACTAGATCGTGGGACTGGTCGCGGGATTGTTCGCGGGGCGGATCGAGGGACGTGAGGACGTTCCACTACATCAACCGCGTTCTCTAACACTTCTGCTGTACGGTCTACAAGGGTACGTAGATCACTCATCCCCTCTCGTAGATGGACATCACCATGATAGGTCTTCGTGCGCGTAGGAAAATTTTTGTTTCCCATGCGACGTTCCCCAACAGTAGCATGTTGATCGTGTCATTTTGTTGCTACTGTTTTTTGCGTGTCAAGTATTTATTCCTATGACCATGAGATCATATAACTCACTGACACCGGAAGAATGCTTTGTGTGTATCAAACGTCGCAACGTAACTGGGTGACTATAAAGATGCTCTACAGGTATCTCCGAAGGTGTTAGTTGAGTTAGTATGGATCAAGACTGTGATTTGTCACTCCGTGTGACGGAGAGGTATCTCGGGGCCCACTCGGTAATACAACATCACACACAAGCCTTGCAAGCAATGTAGCTTAGTGTAAGTTACGGGATCTTGTATTACGGAACGAGTAAAGAGACTTGTCGGTAAACGAGATTGAAATAGGTATGCGGATACTAACGATCGAATCTCGGGCAAGTAACATACCGAAGGACAAAGGGAATGACATACGGGATTATATGAATCCTTGGCACTGAGGTTCAAACGATAAGATCTTCGTAGAATATGTAGGATCCAATATGGGCATCCAGGTCCCGCTATTGGATATTGACCGAGGAGTCTCTCGGGTCATGTCTACATAGTTCTCGAACCCGCAGGGTCTGCACACTTAAGGTTCCACGTTGTTTTATGCGTATTTGAGTTATATGGTTGGTTACCGAATGTTCTTCGGAGTCCCGAATGAGATCACGGACGTCACGAGGGTTTCCGGAATAGTCCGGAAACGAAGATTGATATATAGGATGACCTCATTTGATTACTGGAAGGTTTTCGGAGTTACCGGGAATGTACCGGGAATGACGAATGGGTTCCGGGAGTTCACCGGGGGGGGGGGGGGGGGGCAACCCACCCCGGGGAAGCCCATAGGCCTTGAGGGTGGCACACCAGCCCTTAGTGGGCTGGTGGGACAACCCAAAAGGGCTCTATGCGCCAAGAAGAAAAAATCAAGAGAAAAAAAAAGGAGGAGGTGGGAAGGAAGGGGGACTCCCTCCCACCAAACCAAGTCCAACTCGGTTTGGGGGGGGGAGTCCTCCCCCCTTGGACTCGGCCGACCCCCTTGGGGCTCCTTGAGCCCCAAGGCAAGGTCCCCTCCCTCCCACCTATATATACAGAGGTTTTAGGGCTGATTTGAGACGTTTTTCCCACGGCAGCCCGACCACATACCTCCACGGTTTTTCCTCTAGATCGCGTTTCTGCGGAGCTTGGGCGGAGCCCTGCTGAGACAAGGTCATCACCAACCTCCGGAGCGCCGTCACGCTGCCGGAGAACTCTTCTACCTCTCCGTCTCTCTTGCTGGATCAAGAAGGCCGAGATCATCGTCGAGCTGTACGTGTGCTGAACGCGGAGGTGCCGTCCGTTCGGTACTAGATCGTGGGACTGATCGCGGGATTGTTCGCGGGGCGGATCGAGGGACGTGAGGACGTTCCACTACATCAACCGCGTTCACTAACGCTTCTGCTGTACGATCTACAAGGGTACGTAGATCACTCATCCCCTCTCGTAGATGGACATCACCATGATAGGTCTTCGTGCGCGTAGGAATTTTTTTGTTTCCCATGCAACGTTTCCCAACATTTACATCATGCTTTCATGTTGATATTTATTGCTTTATGGGCTGTTATATTACTTTGTGGTACCATATTTATGCCTTTTCTCTCTTATTTTGCAAGGTTTATTTGAAGAGGGAGAATCCAGGCAGCTGGAATTCTGGACTGAAAAAGGAGCAAATCTTAGTCCACTATTCTGCACATCTCCAAATGCCCTGAAAAGTTACGTGGAATTTTTTGGGATTATATAAAAAATACTGGGCGAAAGAAGTACCAGAGGGGGGCTGCCAGGGCGCCACAAGCCCTGCCACCGCCACCCCCCTCGTGGCGGAGTGGGGGCTTGTGGGCTCCCTGACGGCCCACTAGCCCCCTCTTTTGCTATATGAAGGGTTTTGGTCCAGAAAAAAAAATTCACTCGGGAGCTTTTTCGTGGTTTCGCCGCCGCCACGAGGCGGAACTTGAGCTGATCCAATCTAGAGCTTCGGCAGGACGATCCTGTCGGGGAAACTTCCCTCCCGGAGGGGGAAATCATCGTCATCGTCATCACCAACACTCCTCTCATCGGAGGGGAGGCATCTTCATCAACATCTTCATCAGCACCATCTCCTCTCCAATCCCTTCATCTCTTGTAATCAATCTCCATCTCACGACTCCGATTGGTACTTGTAAGGTTGCTACTAGTGTTGATTACTCTTTGTAGTTGATGCTAGTTGGATTACTTGGTGGAAGAGTTTATGTTCAGATCCTTGATGCTATTCATTACACCTCTGATCATGATTATGATTATGTTTTGTGAGTAGTTACTTTTGTTCCTGAGGACATGGGACAAGTCATGTTAATAATAGTCATGTGAATTTGATATTCGTTCGGTATTTTGATATGTTGTATGTTGTCTTTTCCTCAAGTGGTGTTATGTGAACGTCGACTACATAACACTTCACCATAACTGAGCCTAGAGGAAGGCATTGGGGAGTAGTAAGTAGATGATGGGTTGCTGGAGTGACAGAAGCTTAAACCCCAGTCTATGCGTTGCTTCGTGAGGGGCTGATTTGGATCCACTAGTTTAATGCTATGGTTAGACTTTGTCTTAATTCTTCTTTTATAGTTGCGGATGCTTGCGAGAGAGGTTAATCATAAGTGGTATGCTTGTCCAAGTAAGGGCAGTACCCAAGCGCCGGTCCACCCACATATCAAACTATCAAAGTAACGGACCCGAATCATATGAACATGATGAAACTAGCATGACAGAAATTCCCGTGTGTCCTCAGGAGCGTTTTCCCTCCTATAAGACTTTGTTCAGGCTTGTCCCTTGCTACAAAATGGATTGGGCCACTTGCTGCACCGTTGCTACTACTTGTTACTTGTTACTTTTTGCTTGCTACGTTTCACCTCGCTACACAATCACTTGTTACCGCTACTTTCAGTGCTTGCAGTTATTACCTTGCTGAAAACCGTTTACCAGAGCCTTCTGCTCCTCGTTGGGTTCGACACTCTTGCTTATCGAAAGGACTACGATTGATCCCCTATACTTGTGGGTCATCAAACCTCTTCCCGCACCTCTCCCAACACCTCTCCCAGCAACACTTGTTCCAAATTGAGCAGCATTAGCACCTCTCCCAACACCTCTTCCAGCAGCTCTTCCACATCCTCTTCCACCACCTCTTCCTACACCTCCTCTTCTAGCTGTTGGTGCTGGTGTAGGAGCTGGATCAGAAGCTCTTGGTGGTGGTGTAGGAGCACCAACAACAGATGAATTCCTCGCAGTAGGTTTGCATAAACATGAAAATTAGTTAGCAAATAGTACACATATGTAATTTATAAGGAAAAACTAACATACACAAAACATATGTAATTTATAAGGAAAAACTAACATACACAAATGCAAGGGGCATTACTACATATTTGTTCTTCCTCAAAGCCAACTCAGGCTTCAACTGTTTGATGCAGCTTGTGTACCTATGGCCTTGGAGTCCACAATTGCCACATGTTATAGTCCCCATTCTTGATGTGTCCTTTGGCTTTGGAAGTACAAATATCCCCTTGATTCTCTTCTCTTTCTTTATTCCCCTCTTCACTTAAAATGCAGGTGGTTCAATGTGTGGACCAGGGGTTCTTGTCCAATCATGCGCACCAGGAACTTGATAAATCATTGGTTCATAAGCTGCCACATATAATTGTTTCTTGAAGAATTTGCTGACACAATCTCCTGGAAATCTTGTTCCCTTGTTTATTGCCGAGATGGCATGGTTACATGGGATACCACTAAGGTCCCATTTTCCGCAACCACATGTGTGAAGTTCCAAGTTCACATCATGTGTTTGCTATCCACTAGTAACTTGCCATAAGTCCACAGCAATTGCAATATTTGGCCCTCTCCTTCTCAACCTCTAGCTTCTCAGTGTAATGGGTTCGAGCCGGAATCGTCCTAGCTAGTCAAAGTGCGGGCACGCGCCGATTTGACAGCGTGTCACCTAGCTTGCGGACCAGTTTCTCTGTCAATACGTGTAAACACCGATTTTAGCCTTTTTTTGTAACGCCTCTCCCTAGAGTTGGTACTGAACTGCGAAAATTACCAGCCTTGGTACCAATCTGCTCGAAATGCTCCAATTATGATAATTCTGTGCAATTAGAGCATCTACAGCCACACATGGCTATTTTCATCCCTCAAACGCCTACGAAAGCACCCGGTTAGTGTCAGGGCGTGTCTGTTTTGACCCCTCATTTTTCTTGCAAAATAATCACACCCCCTACTTTGAACCCCCACTATTGTTGTTTTATACAAACATTTGATCGAACACTCTATGTGCGACACCGTTGGAGATGTGTAGAACATGCACAACAACAACATCATTCCGAATCGGGGCACCGACCGGCAACAAATGCGCGGGCGCAGGCTGCAACATGCACGCAAAGGGAGAGAGTTGCCACCTGCACTGCACTCGAACGGGAGAAAAGGCACGCCCGGCGGCTGCACGCGGCGCTGGCCGCCTGCTGTGGCTCCAGCGCGACGCGGGCGAGCTCAGGTGCGGTGCATGCAATGTCACTGGCAGGGCGTGAGCTACGGGGGAGGTGCGGCACGGGCGGGCTCATGTGCGACATGGGCAACAACTGCAGCACGACGCAGGCGAATTCCTCGTCGACACAGGCTCGATGATGGTTTTCTCGAGTCGCTGTATGTGGGACCGTGTTGAAAGCGCGGGCGTGACCCCTCATATTGTCCTCATATTTGAGACAGGTTCAAGGAATGCCGGCCAGTCCGGTCGTTTAGGAATAAAATGGAGGAGTCTGGTTGGGTCACTAATTTTTTATCAGGCACCGATCGGATGAACGTTTCAGACATTAGAAATTGAGAAGGAGAAAATAGGAGGTACGGCTGTAGATGCCATACCTTTAGAAATTGAGAAGGAGAAAAGAGCAAAAAAAAAGTCCCTCTCATAGGGACTTCTTCCTTTAGTCTCAAATACCCCATTTTAGTTTCTAAAAGTCTCTTCTGTTTTTACACCAAAAAGTCCGTCAAAAGAAACACCGCCTTACCTCTTCTATGGGCTTGCTTTTCTGTGGGCTGGGTGGTGGAATCCACCACCACGGAGACGGAGGGAGGAGGGGAGGGGATAGCCCTGCCCCTCTCTGTGCATGTGCTGGCTGCTGCCATAAATGACCCCCTCTCCCACAGCAAGGAACAAGCATACAACAAGCAAGCAAGCAAGCAAAAAAGGGGCTTCGGATTTGTGGCTGGGGAAAGCAAAGAAACAACACAACAAAAACTAACAACAACAACTGGTAATTGATTGCAACTACTCTCTACTCCGGGGGTTTCCTTCCCTTTCCTCCCCGGATTCGGCATCCTCACCATCATCGATCCATCGATCTGGTTCTGGCGCCGGCCGAAAACCTAACAACCTCTCCATGAACGACCGACCATTGAACCGGGCCTGACAGGCAGCAAGAACGAACCTACTGCTGGCGGTAGGTAAATCCATCCCATCCCGTCCTTGTCCTCCTGCTTAATCTTAGTTTCCTGGGTGGATTGGGGGATGGATCTTCCCCCTTCTGCTTTTATTTTATTTGTTTGTTTATAAATATCTGGGTGGATTAGGTGTTATCTGCAGTAGATCTGCCATGTGTGGTCTGTAGATTTGTTGCTAGACTGGAATCCGCCATGGAAATTTCTCGGAGCTCGCTCGCTCGAGGTTCCGTCCATGGTGGTGGTGGTGTCCAAGCATATACCCACGCACAGTAGTATTTTCTTTTTTGGGACAAAAGTCGAGGTAAGACAGGCAGGGAGAACCACCCCCTCACCTGTCAACCACCGACCTCATCCCCCCCTCCCCCTCCCCCTGTCTCTGCCCCACGCCGCCTCGCCCCGCCTCCGCCGCCCACCACGCCGGCCGGCGCGGCCGGAGCCTCTCGGCGAATCGGGTCGGGCAGCTCCCCGATCTGGATTGATTGGGGGTGGATCGGGGGCCTTGTGGACGAATCCGGCAGGTACGGGCTACCCATCCAGCCCACACTGGCCGCTGCTCCATCTGGCCGATTCCCTAGGGTTTGTTCGATCGATTCCGAAGCTGCTTTAGCTTTGCTTCATGTTCCTATTGTTTCTGTTGGATTTGGAAGGGGGCACATCCCATCCCTCGTATTGGTTCAGACACTAACTAACCCTGCCTCTATTCTTTTCTGGAAAATCTATAAATCTGCATGCATACACTGTTGATGGTCTGAATCGATGCATGCTTGCAATACGCACCAGAGTCCCTCTCTTTGTGTAGCCATCAGCAGCCACAGATCCAGTTTTAGTTGTTGTTATGGTGTTGTTATTGTCTATGTTGCGTGTCTGTTGCGGTGGCCGATCTGGGTTAACAGCCCGATGTCTCTGCTCGTCGGCAATGCTCGTTGTGGCCAGCAGCTGCAGCTCTGGTGGCTTATTGTTGCCTATATAGGACTACTGTATTTTTCTTTCATGATGGTGCGGTTGGTTCAACGCTTGAGCTTAGCTGGGCTTCTCGCTCAACAGCAACATGATGCGGATGTATAGATGTGCACCACCCTGATTTTGTTATTTTAAAAGCTGCTAAGCTCTTGTATGGTTATTGTTGCCTTGGTTTGTTACTTGTGGGCATTGTTTGTATGTTCAGCTCAAATATTTGTGATCTCTCTGAGATAACATATGTCCTGATTCAAGTGTATGTTTTTCTTCTGATGCAGTGATGATGGGAACAGAGTGCATAACTACCTCACTCGGCGAGGATCCTGAACCCTCAGTCCCACCTGGATTTGGACCGCCACCTGGATTCGGACCGTTTGCTGCGTTTGCATTGCAAGGAAAAGGAATCCAGAAGAACGCCGAACCTGTTGGTGCTCATCCTAGTCCTGCTCAAGTATTTCAGAATGAGAAGAAACATGTTGAATCCCTGGAAGGCCAGCCCCATTCAGCTCAGAACCGAAACGACACTCACTGTAGTACTTCCGGGAGCCATACGTGTAGGCAATCGTTGCGGAACAGGCCTCCAGTAGACTACAGCCGCTTTGACAGTATGTCAGACGAAGATTCTGATGTCGAAGTAGTAGAAAAGGTTGCACTTGCTAATGTTTTATTTAATACTCTTGTTCTCCAATCAACTGAAGCTCACTATGATCTTAACGCATTCTCACAATATCAAAATATTCTTCTGGCAGGCGGCTGCAAGTTTAGTGAGACGCAGACAGCAGTTACCCAAAGGAGTTTTTCGGGGGTGTGCAGCATGCAGTGACTGTCAAAAGGTTCATATTCATTGCCAAATTGCGTGTTATTTGTATGAAACTGTGGCTTATGTGATATCACATAATGCAGGTTATTGCAAGTTGGAATCCAGCTGGTGCACGGAGACCTGTTCTTGATGAGGCTCCTGTCTTTCATCCTACTGAGGAGGTACCTTACATCTTGTTGCTAACTGCTGTATCGTGCTTTATGTAGTACTGTTGCTTTACTAAATTTATCATTTGCATACTCCAGTCTTATGATATATATCCTGTGGTGTATCAGGAATTCAAAGATACCCTTAAATATATTGAGAGCATACGGCCAACAGCAGAACCATATGGGATTTGCCGTATTGTTCCACCACCTTCGTGGAAGCCGCCGTGCCTTCTTAAAGAGAAGAGTACGTGGGAAAACTCAACATTTTCTACACGGGTGCAAAAGGTTGACAAGCTTCAAAACCGCACATCATCCAAAAAGAGCACAAGAGGTGGAATGATGAAGAAGCGGAGAAAGCTTTCAGAGCCAGAAGAAAACAGTAAGAGATTTGGATTTGAACCTGGACCAGAGCTCACATTGCAGAAATTTCAGAAGTATGCAGATTACTTCAGCGAGCAGTATTTTAAGAAAGATGCATCTATGAATTCACTGCCATCAGTGGAAGATATTGAAGGCGAGTATTGGCGTATAGTGGAAAGTCCCACAGAAGAGATAGAGGTATTGGGTTCTGTTTACCAAAGCACACATATGTCCTTTGCAGTTCGTTGCTTAATTCGAACTTCAGAAAACTCACATGCATAAATCATAAGTTTGTGATATATGTGTCATGGATTATGGTTATTCAGAGTTCTCCTACTTAAGTTTTGTGTTGTGGTTTACATAATTGCATGCAGTCTTACATAATCACAGCACTTGCATTTCTGCCGCTGTAAGTGCTCAAAACTATTTGCCCTGCATTTTGCTTCTTAACTTATTGGAAGGTGTATATTGCAGGTGATCTATGGCGCTGATTTGGAGACGGGATCTTTTGGCAGTGGCTTTCCAAAGTTACCTCCTGAGACAAAATCAGATATTGAGGATAAGTATGCACATTCTGGTTGGAATCTAAACAACTTGCCTCGACTACAGGGCTCAGTTCTTTCTTTTGAGGGTGGTGACATTTCTGGTGTTCTGGTGCCTTGGGTCTATGTTGGCATGTGCTTTTCATCATTCTGCTGGGTAAGAAGCTTGTGATGTTGCTTGCCTATCATGGATTCATCACCGTGTTCTTGTTGTGCTTATTCGTTTAGACTATGCTGGTTCTATATGATCGCACCCTGAGATTACTCTGCAATGTTGTGTTTTAAACAGCATGTTGAAGATCATCATTTATACTCGCTAAACTACTTGCATTGGGGTGCCCCAAAGATGTGGTATGGAGTTCCAGGAAAGGATGCTGTGAATCTGGAATCTGCAATGAGGAAACATCTACCTGACTTGTTTGAGGAGCAACCTGATTTGCTTCACAACCTGGTGAGTGTTTTCTCTTGACTGGCAATTATTAGTTTAATATTTTTCCTATGCTGTACAAGAAGGCCTGTAATCTTTATAGTATCCATCCTTTTCTGACTATGTTTCAAACTTGCTATCACTACCTACCAGGGAATCACGTCCAACTTACATGCTTCTCTAGAATCTTTCTGCTTTGCATTTGTTCCTTGTGTAAAACACTAAAACATGCTAACACATTGATAGAACATGCATGTAAGGTAGTTTCTTTGAGAAGTCATCTAGGGGCTTAGGCAGCACCACAGATAGTTGGCTAGCCAGCTCTTGTTAGAACCCTCACTACTTCAAAGTCTACCTAGTCCCAGGTAACCGTTGCTTGTAATTAAGGTGATCTTTTAGTGACAGCTGCAACTTCTCATGCAGGTTACTCAATTTTCACCATCACTGCTAAAATCTGAAGGAGTACAAGCCTATCGTTGTGTTCAGCGTGAGGGCGAATTTGTCCTGACATTCCCGCGAGCGTACCATGCTGGGTTCAATTGTGGCTTCAATTGTGCAGAAGCTGTTAATGTGGCACCTATTGATTGGTTGCCAGTTGGACAGAATGCTGTAGAGCTTTATCGTGAACAAGCTCGGAAAATTACTGTTTCCCATGATAAGCTGTTGTTGGGGGCTGCAAGAGAAGCAATCAGAGCTCAGTGGGATATCCTATTCCTCAAGAGGAATACTGCTGATAATTTGAGATGGAAAAGTGTATGTGGACCTGATAGCACTATATGCAAATCACTTAAGGTAAATGACAGTGACAATAATAATTTGTAATTTGGTTAAACATGGAATCTTATATTTTTACAACTTATCTGTCTAGGCACGAATCGAGACGGAGTTGGCGCAAAGGCAAAATCTATGTTCCCCATCTCAGTCTAGGAAAATGGATGCTGAGTTTGATTCCGCTGATAGGGAGTGTGCTTTTTGCTACTACGATTTGCATCTTTCTGCTTCTGGCTGTCCATGCTGCCCAGAGAAGTATGCTTGCCTGTTACACGCAAAGCAACTTTGCTCATGTGACTGGGACAAAAGATTCTTCCTATTCCGCTATGATGTCAATGAGCTTAATATCTTGGCTGATGCTTTGGGGGGCAAGTTGAGTGCTGTTCACAGATGGGGTGTCTCTGATCTTGGCTTAAGTTTGAGCTCATGTGTCAAAAGAGAAAAGGTCCAGGATTCCAAGACTGTTCGCAGATCAACTGATGGCCCAAGAAGGTCCTACATGTCACAGGCATCAACAGTATCCTTGGTACCATCCCTTGCTTGCAACGAACAGAAAGATAAAGAAAATAAGATGCCGAGCTTAGCTAGTCCAGAGGCTAATAATGCCTGCCCTTCTGTAGAGCAGAGGAAATTGGGAAATGTTTCACCATCAAAGCAGCCCTCCATGAAGGATGGGCCATCTTGTCCAACAAACAATGACACCAACAGATTGCAATATAATGGAGGGCTTGGAGACCAGAAAAGCTCTGCATCCGTCTTACCAATTTCTTCCAGCCAATCATTTTCTTCGGATGTTGTGACAACACCCTTCAATGCTTCAAGTGAATCCACGAAGAGTGTGCATGGCTTGGCAGTATTGAAAGCGGGTAGAGAATCTTCTTTACAAGCTGGAGAATATAGATCATCACTTGTTGAGCATCATACCAGGTCACCTACTATGATTCATGACGGAACCAACATGAAGCCCTTAGATAGCTCAAACACTTCTCACAGGTTGATTGCATCCGACTCTAATGCAACTCTCTGTCACTCGGACAATCATCATGCACTTATAACACCAGAGACTAAGGCCACAATAATGCTTGAGAAAGGCAACAGCCAGCTCCGTACTGTGTCGAGTCAGCAGTTTAACCAAAATGTTTCATGGACACCAAGTGTGTCACAGGAAGCATCAAGCAGTGTCTTTGTACCCATAGACCCTTCTAGTGTTAAAAATCCACACGTGAGTTTTCCTTCAGCCAGTGTCCATCATGGAAATTTAACTTCCAATCAGCAACCAAACGATGGATGGTTTCAAAGAAAACCTGAATCTCAATCGGCCGTAGAGGTTAGAGCTAGGGGGCATCCACCTGCCACAGCACAACATGCCCATCCATCTGCCGCAGCACAACATGCCCATCCATCTGTCGCAGCACAATATGCCCATCCATCTGTTGTAGCACAACATGCCCATCCATCTTCCGCAGCACAACATACCCATCCATCTGCCGTAGCACACCCTGCTCCAGAAATGCACAACAGGAATGGAGGTCCTGCTCTGGAAATGCACAGCAGGAATGGAGGTCCACAGAGGGGCCCTCGCATAGCAAATGTCGTGCATCGATTCAAATGCTCTGTTGAACCTCTGGAAATTGGCACTGTGTTATCAGGGAGAATGTGGTCTTCAGGCCAAACAATATTCCCCAAAGGTTCGTTGGCTAATAGTTTGATACATCTTTCAGTTGCGGTCAATAATGGAGGATTTCTGTTATCATCCTTGAATGCTGCTGCCTTTACCCATTAAAATGTTACAGATTAGCCAGATTGTTTCTTCGTATATGATTTCTCTCTTAGGCAGTTTCATCTTTTTGTTGCTTTTTGTTAACATGCCATCTCTTTGTAAATGCAGGATTTAAGAGCAGAGTAAAATACTGGAGCATTGTGGATCCAGTTCAAATGGCATACTACTTTTCTGAAATATTAGACGCTGGGTTGCAAGGACCTCTATTTATGGTAAATTCCAGTTTTATACCTACTATACTATCTACTCTTCTTCAGCATCGTTGATATCTTACTACTTGATGCATTTTCAGGTTACTGTAGAGAACTGCCCAGGTGAAATTTTCATCAATGTATCACCTACCAAGTGCTGGAACATGGTCAGAGAGAGGCTGAACATGGAAATACGGAGGCAACTTAGTATGGGAAGGCCTAATGTTCCGACTCCGCAGCCTCCAGGATCCATCGATGGTCTTGAAATGTTTGGGCTCTCATCACCAGAAATAGTCCGGGTGAGACATTGGTGCTTGGCATTCACTTGACTAGTTTCGGGACAAATACCATTATTTTGAAAATGTTATCCCCAGCTTCCTAGTTTTGGGACAAATACCATTATTTTGAAAATGTTATCCCCAGCTTCCTATCCTGGTAGACTGGTTTTAAGAAAGGCTTGCTCCTGCAGTTACATATAATTAGGGATGAGTCCAAACACTAATCCTGTCAGTAATGTCTTTCTTTGGGGTTTGACTTGTACTTACTTGATAATCCCTTAAATTTTTTGTACATATTCTTATAAAGAATAATATTTTATTATTAATAAAACAATCCTACCAGGGCCTCCCCTACAGCTCTCCATAAAAACGAATGTCTTAACAAACAGTGTAGGTGATATGTCAGGCTCTTCTATGATAATCCAAAAGTTTGCAGTTATTGGTCAAAAAACCTAATTCAGGTGCTAAGTTTTCACGATTGCTTAATTGCATGAACGATTGGCACTTAACTAAAGATTTTTCCAGTTATGTTAGTTTGTTGAAGCCATAGGTCACTGGTATTTTTGCAGTAAACTTATCTTCTAATCCTTTACAGGCAATTGAGGTCCGGGATAGAGATCGCATCTGTACAGAGTACTGGAGATACAGGCCTCATGTTGCCACTGGTAATCAACATACCCTACCTCAGAATCCGCCAAGTATTGTTCTGAGGGGGCTCTTCCAGAGAGCTAGCCCAGACGAACTGCGAGCCCTACGAAGTTTACTGGCAAGCAATATCAATCTGGATGATAGGTCCAGGCAGCAGGCCACCCATATGCTTGATGAGGAGATTGCGAAGCAATGGCGCTGACAAGAGTAGATATTAACAGAGTGTTGTATCGTAGATGGCATGATTTTTTCTAGAAGGCAGAGCAAATTTCTTTCTTCTTTTATTCCTATGAGCATGTTGCTCCTTGTGGACAACTGGACATGGCATATCTCAATGCCTTTTCCTGATGTATAAGATCATTCTGTACTGGCCATTTTCAAAGTTGAAATGCCATGAGAATTCTTTCCATTTCTTTTCTGTTACCTGTTCATCTTTTTTCGTTTGCATTTCTTTTCCTGATGATGACATTGATCTTATTCTCTGTTCTTCATAAAGAAACGAACAGCATGAAACGTACCTGTAAACAATTCAGGATTGGTTCCAGTCTGTACCTCGAACCATCGGATTTTATCAGCTTAGTGTTCCCTTTATGATTCTGATCTCCTGCAGTTTTTCTTTTGTACGTCCATGATTCTGATCTCCGTGTTTGCTGTTTTTATATCTTCACAAGATCTGGTTTTCCTTTTTTGTAATTGTTGCTGCACTACTTCTGCTTTGCTGGCCACTTGATTATTCCCAAGGGTAATTTTGCCAGCTTACCTTTCTATATGTAACTGCATGCTTCATTATCTTGAAGTTCATCTTTAAATTTTGTTGCAGAAAAGGTGTCCACTACCGTGGTTAATACTATCTTTCTGATGGCTTGTTCAGGGGATACTTGGAAGGACCTTGTCTTCGAATGGAGACAAATAACACTACACTCGGCCAACTTAGCTTAAGTGCTGCAACTTCTCTTGGGGTTTCTGGTATCACCACCCATCTTTTCTCAGAATTATGAAGATCTAATCTTGTTTGAGTAGTTGCAGCTTATGAGCTATACCTTTGTATTGGCAGCTTATGATCTAATCTGGCAATGTAACTCAGCTGTTTATGTATTGGCATATAGGTTATCTTTACACATATTTGCTGATGTTACTCTGCCCTATTCAGTTCATAGCTGGGGGATAATGCAAGGGCACTATATGCTAATTTTCTGCAGTCATCAAGAACATTATTGGGTGTAGCCGTCCTGCAACCAATCTTTGGCTAACCACTACCAACTAGTTGGGCCTCGCATATTAATTCTAGTCCCAAATTTTATCCTGGCTTGTTCTCTCCATCATCTCATGGCCACTAGCTGGTAACTATGCAGCCTCTGCTTGTCTGAGGGGTGGCTGTGTGTGTAGGGTGACATGGCAATATGTCAGATCTTATGCAAGTTGTCAAGTTACATATATATAACTTATCGCAACAGTACTTACAAAGTTATTTAGAAGCACACTGTTAAGTACAGGTGCGTCGAAAAACTAAAAAACACAATGCTTTTAGCTGTCAAAATGATCGACATATGTTCCAATGGATCTCCTGTAGGACCTATCTACATGGTACACGCAGTCTCTGGTCACCATCACCTTCCGCAATCCTAGTCGCTTCCGTTTTCTGTAAAATCATTCTTCACCACCACCTTTTTGTCATCCTTCTTCTCCTCCACCTGCACACTTTCAGTCTTGATCTCATCAACAGTTTTCTTCTCGTCCACCTGCATACTCTGGGTCTTGATCTCATTGGAGTCTTTCTTCTCCTCCGCCTTCTTACTTTCAGTCCCGATCTCAGTGGCATCATTCTTCTTTAACTTCAGGAGCTCGACAAGATCATGGAGCGCAACATCAGTATCGTCGTTCCTCATCAGAACCTCGGCGACCTCTGCAGGCGTCACTGTCACCTCCTCGATCAGCTCCTCGATCTCTGGGTAGGTGGCATGGTAGTCGATGGAATGGTAGTTGTTGGCAAGGATTCGGAAGGCCTCCGTGGTGCAGTACCCCATGTGGATGTGCATGTCCATCCTGCCAGGCCGCAGGAGTGCCGGGTCGAGACGCTCTTTGTAATTGGTGGTGAAGATGATGATCCTTTCCTCCCCACTTGTCGACCACAAGCCATCAACAAAATTGAGCAGTCCAGACAGTGTGACCTGTGTGTGCAGGCAGCAACAAAATTGTCATCAGCATAGGTACGAAAGTAAGCTGTCAAATTGAGGAGAAACAAAGAGGTTTATGCATATACACATACAAGGTATCCAATGTGTCTCAAAGTTACATTGTCTTCTATCCGCAAACAAAAAAAGTTACCTTGTCTTCTGGCTTCTTTTCTGTAGAATTGGACTTGGAATCCTCCTCGTCATCTTCCTCCCGCTGCTTGAGTTCAATGGTGCAGTCGATGTCCTCAACCACGAGAATGGAACGGTTGGTCATCCCGACGAGAAGCCTCCTGAGGTCCGAGTTGGAATTGACCCCAGTCAGCTCGAGATCGTAGATGTCGAACCTGAGGTGGTTGGCGATGGCGGCGATGAGGCTGGACTTGCCGGTACCTGGCGGGCCGTACAGCAGGTACCCGCGCTTCCATGCCTTACCGATCCTCCTGTAGTAGTCCTTCCTTTTGATGAACCGGTCGAGGTCATCAACAATTGACTGTTTCTGCTTCTGGTCCATGGCGAGGGTGTCGAAGGTGGAGGGGTGCTGGAGGTCAATCGGGGACCACTCGTCGTAGCGCTCGTTCATGTAGATGTTGAGGCTTCTCTCCTGGTCCTTTATGGCCTTGGCCGTGGCGACGATGAACGGGAGGTACTCTTTCAGGGCCTTCTCCTTGTGCCTCTTGTGGAAGCTCACCTCATAGGACCTGACCTCCCGCGCCCCACCGCCGCCGTTGTTCGGGTCGCCACTGACCTCATGGGTGACCAGGCACCAATTGAACTCTGCTCCTTGATACACATCTGCCATCTCCTCGCCCGCCTCCATGCTGACGACCATCTTCTCAGATTCGTCGGTGCTGCTGACGCGCAGGCGCTGCATATTGATGTTGGCGTTGATGCGCGTGGCCAAGTAGGCCTTGACGGCGCTGTAGACGCGGTTGCTGGACCATCCCTCGTTCTCCTCGATGACGATGGTGTGTTGCCACGTCATGCGTGCCCGCAGGCTGCTGAGGGCTGTGGACAGCGCACCCCGCACCTCGGATGGCAGCAGCTCGCTTGCCAGGCTGCGGACGAGCATCAGGGAGGCTGCCAACGAGGCCGCCGTGGCGATGGTCTTGTCATAGGACGGCGCCATGGCCCTTGAAGCTGTGGTGAAATCTCCTTTTTGTGCGAGGGTTGGGTGCTCTGTTTCCTCTGTCCCTGATGTGGAACAGGGGTGAGGGTGTTGTGAATGAAGTGAGTTGTGGTTGGTCTTTTATAGGCGATGGATTGGAGTGGAGTGTGGGGTGGGTGGGGTTGACTGAGTGACTGGTGTTTCTTCCTCTGAAAGGAAGAGGTGTGAATGAATAATAAGAAATGGACTTGGCATGGTCTTCCAGGTTCCAATCACACTTAGCATGATCTAAGGGGTTAGAAAAAGGTAGTAGCCTCACATCACATCAGTAATAAGCAAGCAACTACAGCTTCCTTGGACACTAATTAATTCCCCTGGAAGGGAATCTCCTACTAACACCATGTGATGTTCTGGGAGTATAGTAGTATATACATTTTGAAGCATCAATTGATACTTTTCTCTTTCGAAAAGAAAAGATTCTATGCTAGTTAATGAGCATTTGCTTCTGAATCACTTAAACTTGCTGTTTTTCTGTGCTGTCTACTTTTGTATACGGTAATGTGCCTTTGTTTGGCATTACTACATTCCGTTCCACCCTCAACGCGTGTTGGCTGCCGTCCGCGCGGGTGCTGGAAAAAGGTTGTAGAGTAGCATCACATCTCTTAGCAACTGGAGTAGCGTCCTTCCACATTAATTAGTTCCCCTTCTGTGGGTCTGAAAACTGGCACTTACTATTACGGGTGTGGTAGCAGTTGTATATATCCTGAGGTATCAATTTGTTATTTTCTAATTATAACGAGTATTTTGCATCTGAATCATCTACTGAGCAATATTTTCCATGGATTCGTTTCAGATGGACCGCGGAGTTGTTAAAGCGAGTGGTGTGTGTCACTAACTCTGCTTCCTTGGCATCCAAGTTCCTTTCTTGTGTGGGATGGCACTTGTCATTTTTCCTGGAAAAATATTCATCAGTTTTCTCGAAAGAAGCACAAGTTTCCTTCCTTCCTTCCTGGTACGTAGACAACAAACACGCCATAACAGAAAATGCAGGTGCTGTGCAGATCATCCTTGCCGCCTACTCCTTCTACCACTTGTCATTTTCTGCTGTGTGAACTGGTGCGTGTGCTGTCCATCCATTCTTGTATATAGCGCTATGCTTTTGCTTGCCATTACTTTCCATTCCACGATAGCTCCTCACTCTTGTATATAGTGCTATGCTTTGGCTTGTCATTACTTTCCTTTCCACGCTAGCTAGCTCACGCGCACGGACCAAGACCCATCCACGTCGTGCAACTGAAACAATAAGTGCCAAATATATGCCTCATGGATGACTCCAGTGTCTGGATGGATGGCTACTGGTATATGTGGAGAAAGTGATGATGAGGTTGCGTTACCATCGTGTTGACTGTCCAGGTCGGTGCACGTGTTTTTTTGTTTTTTTTGCGTCACCTGATGGACCGCCCTGAACGTCAGTCAGTTAGTATATTCAAAGAGAATACTTGCTTTTTTGCTCATATTACTCTGCTCTATTCACTTTATAGCTTGGGCCTTGGGGGATAATCTGAGGGCACTGTATGCTAATTTCCTGCATGTGATCAAGAATATTATTGGGTTTATCCATCACACAATCAGTATCTGCTTAAGCACTACCAACTAGTTGGCTATATGCAACGGCGTTCTTTGTTTGCTCTGCCATATCAATCCTAGTATCAAACTTTATCCTGGCTTGTTCTCTCCATAATCTCATGGTCACTAGCAGGTAACTATGCTTGTGTCAGCTCACCGTCGGCTTCCGCACTCCCTAGTGTCTTTCATTTTCAGTAAAATATTTTCACCAACGTCTCTTTGCCATCTTTCTCCTCCTTCACTTGCACACTTCCAGTCTTGATCTCATGGACATCTTTCTTCTCAATCTCGCCCATCCGCATACTCTCGGTCTTCCTTACCAAAAGGTAACACCCCATTAGTCACTCATTGATTCTTTTCTTTTTCTTCTGCTAAGTACAAGTGCTGCTGGCTGGGGTTCTTCGTTTGGCCAGATTCATAAAGCGCCCGTGGAAAAGCTACTTTGCTTTCTTCGCATCCAAGTTTCTTCCTTGGTCAATTAGCTTCTCGAGAGAAAGCAGCAGGAGAAGAAAGTATGCAGGTGCGTTTTCCTTGCGTCCTACTACTCTTCCTCGCTGCGTGTGCTACGGTGTATTATGCACACATTATGCGCACCTTTTTAGTTTGTCAAACTTCATTCTACCGTCATTCATTTCCACGGCCTGCTCTGACCAAAGATCGATCGACGTATAGGCGTGGTGATGTCGTCGCAGCTATACGCTTTGTGACTCCAGTGGCTGGCTGCTCGTGTCCTTTTGGGGGAGAAGTGATGAGATTACTACTCATACAGCTTTATCTATCTGGCTAATTAAGTAGAGTGTGGATCGTTCCTTGTCAGTAGCTAGCATCATCCTGCCAATATCTTATGGGACATGTCCAGTTTGCATCTATGTAACTTGTTGCAACAGCACTTGAATAATTATTTAGAAGCACACTGTGTTAAGTTAAATACAGGTGCACGGAACTACTCCAGACAATGTGATTTTATTAGGTGTCAAAATGATCAACATATGTTCCAATGGATCTCCCGTAGGACCTATCTAATTGGTACGCGCGTAGTCTCTGGTCACCGTCAGCTTCCCCACTCCTAGCCGCTTCCGTTTTCTGTGAAATCATTCTTCACAACCACCTTTTTGTCATTTTTCTTCCCCTCCACCTGCACACATTCAGTCTTGATCTCAGCAACAACTTTCTTCTCGTCCACCTGCATACTCTGGGTCTTGGTCTCATTGGTGTCTTTCTTCTCCTCCGCCTGTTTACTTTCAGTTTCGATCTTAGTGGCATCTATCTTCTTTAACTTCAGGAGCTTGACAAGATCATGGAGCGCAGCATCAGTGTCGTCGCTCCTCATGAGGACCTCGGCGACCTCTGCAGGCGTCACCGTCACCTCCTCGATCAGCGCCTCGATCTCCGGATAGGCGACATGGTAGTCGATGGAATGGTAGTTGTTGGCAAGGATCCGGAAGGCCTCTGTGGTGCAGTACCCCATGTGGATGTGCATGTCCATCCTGCCCGGCCGCAACAACGCCGGGTCGAGACGCTCCTTGTAGTTGGTGGTGAAGATGATGATCCTTTCCTCCCCACTCGTCGACCACAAGCCATCAACAAAATTGAGCAGCCCAGACAACGTGACCTGTGTGTGCAGGCAGCAACCAAATTAGTTTGTCATCAGCATAGGTAAGAAAGAAAGCTGTCGAAAATTGAGGAGAAGCAGAGACGTTTATGTATACATAGGAGTATAAGGTATTCCTTCTGAAATCAAAGTTTACCTTGTCTTCTGCCTTCTTCTTCTCTGTAGGATTCGACTTGGTGGCATGTTCCTCGTCTTCTTCCTCCCGCTGCTTGAGTTCAATGGTGCAGTCGATGTCCTCGACCACGAGAATGGACCGGTTGGTCATCCCGACGAGAAGCCTCCGGAGGTCGGAGTTGGAGTCGACCCCGGTGAGCTCGAGGTCGTAAATGTTGAACCTGAGGTGGTTGGCGATGGCGGCGATGAGGCTGGACTTGCCGGTGCCCGGCGGGCCGTACAGCAGGTACCCGCGCTTCCATGCCTTGCCGATCCTCCTGTAGTAGTCCTTCCTCTTGATGAACCGGTCGAGGTCGTCGACAATTGACTGTTTCTGCTTCCTGTCCATGGCGAGGGTGTCGAAGGTGGAAGGGTGCTGGAGGTCGATGGGCGACCACTCGTCGCCGTACTCGTTCATGTAGATGCTGAGGCTCCGCTCCTGGTCCTTGATGGCCTTGGCCGTGGCGACGATGAACGGGAGGTACTCTTTCAGGGCCTTCTCCTTGCTCCTCTTATGGAAGCTCACCTCGTATGACCTGACCTCCCGTGCGCCGCCGCCATTGTTGGGGTCGCCCTTCACCTCCCGGGTGACCAGGCACCACCTGAACTCCACTCCCTCGTACAAATCCACCATCTCCTCCCCGGCCTCCATGCTGACCACCATCTTCTTGGCGTCCTCCTCGGTGCTGCTGACGCGGAGGCGCTGCATGGAGAGGTTGGCGCTGGTGCGCGTGGCGAGGTAGGCCTTGACGGCGCCGTAGACGCGGTTGCCGGACCACCCCTCCGTCTCCTCGATGACGATGGTGTGCTGCCACGTCATGCGGGAGCGCAGGCTGGCGAGGGCCGAGGACAGCGCGTCGCGGAGCTCGGACGGCAGCAGCTCGCTCGCCAGGCTGCGGACGAGCATCAGGGAGGCCGCCAGCGAGGCCGCCGTGGCGATGGTCTTGTCGTACGACGGCGCCATGGCTCTTGAAGCTCTGTTTTCTTCTCGTGTGAGGGACTGAGGGTGGGTTGGTGGCTCTGGTTCCGTCTGTGTTCCTGATGTAGAAGAGTGTGTGTGTGTGTTGAATGAGCTGGGGATCTGGGGTGGGTGAGTGGTGATTTTTATAGGCGATGGATCGGACTGGGGTGTGGGGTGGGTGAGGTTGACTGACTGACTGAATAATTAATGGTTAGCAAAAGGTTGTAGAGTAGCGTCACATCACATGATTAATCAGCAACTAGCTTCCTTTGGACACTACATAATTAATTCCCCTTGAAGTGAAGCTCCTGCTTACGGCAGATTATTCATGCAGCCTGTAATTACCGGCACCTACTAACCATGTGGTGTTCTGGGATAATAGGAGCAGTATATATTTGGAAGCATCAATTGATTCTTCACTTTTCTCTTTCTTTTGAAAAAATAAGATTCTTTGCTAGTTAATGAGCATTTGCATCTGAATCACTTAAACTTGTTGAGCTAGACATGGCGGAAAATCACTTTTGCTTCGATACACCCTTAATAAAACGTAGAAGGGAAAATATATACCCACGTCGTATTATACAATATTTACACTACAGACATACGTATACCCACCTCGTATTGCATACAATATGAGGTCGGTATACGTTCTTCTTTGTATGTTTTGTGCGGGTGTACCGAAGCACACCTGGGCGGAAAATTCAGTTCCTGCCTATTGCTTCTACTGCCATTTCCCCCCTGTCCCCTGTCTACATTTGCATACGGCACTGTGCCTTTGTTTGTCATCGCTACATTCCGTTCCACCGCCCGCATGGATGCTGGAAAAGGTAGCAGAGTAGCATCACATCACGTACTAAGCAACTGGGGTAGCTTCCTTCCACGCTAATTAATTCCCCGTGTGTGCATAAGGTAGATTGTTGATGCCCACCTACTATTCCTAGCAGTATATGCTCCGAGTCTGAGACATCAATTGGTTCTTTGGTAATTAACCAGCATTTGCATCTGAATCACCTACTAAACATGATTTTTTTTTCCGTGGATTCGTTTCAGATGGACGGCGGGAAGTCGTAAAGCGAGCGGCGTGTGTCATGAGCTCTGCTTCCTTGGCATCCAAGTTGGTCTCTTATGTGGGATTGCGCTTTCTTTTTGGCGGGGAAAGAAAATACATACATACATATATAGTTGCGCGGCGCAAGTTTTTTTGTTTTCAAAAAAGCAGAATACGTGGACACAGCACACAGCATAACAGAAAATGTAGGTATATCATCCTTGCTGCCTACTCCTTCCTCTACTACCTGTCATTTTCTGTTGGGTGTGCACCGTTTCCTGTGCCGTCCGTTCTTGATTTTGCTTGTCATTACTTGATTTTGATTGCTATTACACCGTCCGTTTTCTGTTAGAGTACTATGCTTTCGTTTGCCATTACTTTCCTTTCCACGCTAGCTAGCACGGACCAAAACCCGTCCACGTCGTACAACTGAAACAATAGGCGCCAAAATGGATGGCTACTGCTGTCTGTGGAGAAAGTGATGATGATGTGATGAGGTTACGTTACCATCGTGTCGACCGTCCAGGTCGGTGCACGGATAATGTGAGGGCACTGTATGCTAACAATCTGCATGTCATCAAGAACATCGTTGGGTTTATCACTTATAGCGATCTGAGATTTTATCCTGGCTCGTTCTCTCCGTGATTTCTGCGCGCGCCCGTCTTCTCCAAAAGCTCTGCGCCTGTGTGTAGAGTCGCATAGCTCTGTTGGGCAATACCTTATGCAAGATTTTAAGGTGCACGTATGTAACTTTGTGCAACACTGCTTACAAAATCATCTAGAAGCACACTGTCTCAAGCACAGGCGCGCCTCCTCACTACTCCTATTAGTTGTCAAAATGAGACGTTCCAATGGGTCTCCTTTTAGGACCTAGCTATGTACTACGTACATGGTACGCGCAGTCTCTGGTGACCATGCATGCATCAGCTTACGCACTCCTAGCCGCTTCCGTTTTCTGTGAACTCATTCTTCAGCACAACCTCTTTTGTCATCTTTCTTCTCCTCCACCTGCACACTTTCAGGTCCTAGAGCCCCGTCGCCACCGGGAGCCGCCGCCCCGGGCGCCGCCGTCTAGGCCCTAGAGCCCCGTCGCGACCGGGAGCCGCCGCCCCGGTAGCCGAAGCCGCCGCCGCCCCGGTAGCCGCCGTCCATCTCCACACTTTCAGTCTTGATTTCATCATCACCATCTTTCTTGCCGTCCACCCCCATACTCCCTGTCTTTGTTTCGTTGGTGTCTTTCTTCTCTCCTGCCTGCATGCTCTCTTTCTTGGTCTCAGTGGCGTCTTTCTTCTTTAACCTCAGGAGCTCGACAAGATCATGGAGCGCAACGTCAGTGTCGTCGTTCCTCATCAGAACCTCCGCGACCTCTGCGGGGGTCACCGACACCTCCTCGATCAGCCCCTCGATCTCTGGATAGGTGGCGGCATGGTAGTCGATGGAATGGTAGTTGTTGGCAAGGATCCGGAAGGCCTCCGTGGTGCAGTACCCCATGTGGATGTGCATGTCCATCCTGCCAGGCCGCAGGAGTGCCGGGTCGAGGCGCTCCTTGTAGTTGGTGGTGAAGATGATGATCCTCTCCTCCCCACTGGTAGACCACAAACCATCCACAAAATTGAGCAGCCCAGACAATGTTACCTTGTCTTCTGCCTTCTTCTTCTGTGTAGGATTGGACGTGGTGGCATGTTCTTGGTCGGTTTCCTCCCGCTGCTTGAGTTCGATGGTGCAGTCGATGTCCTCCACCACGAGAATGGATCGGTTGGTCATCCCGACGAGAAGCCTCCTGAGGTCGGAGTTGGAGTCGACCCCGGTGAGCTCGAGATCGTAGATGTCGAACCTGAGGTGGTTGGCGATGGCGGCGATGAGGCTGGACTTGCCGGTGCCAGGCGGGCCGTATAGAAGGTACCCTCGCTTCCACGCCTTTCCGATCCTCCTGTAGTAGTCCTTCCTTTTGATGAACCTGTCGAGGTCATCAACAATGGCCTTCTTCTCCTTCATGTCCATGGCGAGGGTGTCGAAGGTGGAGGGGTGCTGGAGGTCGATGGGGTTCCACTCGTCGCCGTACTCGTTCATGTAGATGTTGAGGCTCCGGTCCTGGTCCTTGATGGCTTTGGCGGTGGCGACGATGAAGGGCAGGTACTCTTTGAGGGCCTTCTCCTTGTGCCGCTTGTGGAAGCTGAGCTCGTAGGACCTGACCTCCCGCGCCCCGCCGTTGCCGTTGGGGTCGCCCTTCACCTCCCGGGTCACCAGGCACCACCTGAACTCCGTCCCCTCGTATACGTCCGACATTTCCTCGCCGGCCTCCATGCTGACCACCATCTTGCTGTCGGGCCCCTCCTCGTCGGCGCTGCTGACGCGCAGCCGCTGCATGGCGAGGTTGGCGCTGGTTCGCGTGGCGAGGTAGGCCTTGACGGCGCCGTAGACGCGGTTGCCGGACCACCCCTCCGTCTCCTCGATGACGATGGTGTGCTGCCACGTCATGCGGGAGCGGAGGCTGGCGAGGGCCGAGGAGAGCGCGTCGCGCACCTCGGACGGCAGCAGCTCGTTGGCGAGGCTGCGGACGAGCATGAGGGACGCCGCCAGCGAGGCCGCCGTCGCGATGGTCTTGTCGTACGACGGCGCCATGGCCTTCTTCTACTGTCTTTGTTTGTGTGTGCACTCTGTTCCTGATGGGGATGGGGATGGGGAAGGGGAACAGGGGTGTGATGGAGGGAGGAAATGTGGGTGTGTGTGTGTGTGTTGAATTGGGGTTGGGGATATAAGCTTTTATAGGCAGCGAGTGTGGGGGTGGGTGGTGAACCGACTTATAAGTGGTGTCTTGGTCTGGAAGGAAGAGGTCCATGCATCTCGAAGGAAGAAACTTTGGCTTCGGTAATTCTATTCTGAGCACGGGCTCAGATGCTCCCGCTCAAAAAAAAATTAAAAACAAATACTACAAAAAAACTTTGGCTCTGCAGTTGGCGGTTACTACTGATTGCTTGTATCATGTACTTCTTTCGTTTCTAAATATAAAACCTTTTAATTTTTTTTAATATAGACTGCATATGGATGTATGTTGTCGTATTTTACAGTCTAGATTCATTCATTTTGCTTCATGTGTAGTCTATAATATAATCTTTATAAGGTTTTATATTTAAAAAGGAACGAAGTAATTAACATGTGTCCCAACTAATTTTTGATATATAAGAATAGTTATGTCGACTCGTTCCATGTAGATGGCCAAATTCGTGTTGTGCACTGGGTCTGGGTGCGTGGTGGAAAGGAAGATGTCTGAATGATAATACATAGACCTGGCATGTTGTTCAACCCACCACAGGGAGAGGCCGGGAGGTCTCCCTTGCCAAAAGCAAAAGGTAACATCACATTGCTACACATCTTGCATGCATACGTACATAGATGCAGCAGTGATTAGTTATTTCATACAGTACATCATTAACTATTTTACCCCTCCCGGCAGAGCATTCGCATTCGCATTCGCATTCGCATTCGATTGATTGATTCTTGGCTAAATTAGCGAGCACTCGCTTCGCTTGTGTCTTGTGAATGTCAATGTTTTGGGCTAGTCATTAACTGAACCTTTACTTTTCGTCTTCTTTTGCTAGTAACTATAAGTGCCGGGGGTTTCCTTTTCGCCAGATTCGTAAAGCGTGTGCGGGAAAGCTGCTTTGCTATATATCTTGGCATCCAAGCTTCTTCCTTGGTCACTTGGCTTCTCGAGTCGAGACAAGAAGCAGCATAAGAAGAAGAAGAAGAAGAAAAATATGTACGTGCGTCCTCCTTGGGGCCTACTCTTTCTCTAGTTAGCCACCTCTACTGCCACTTGTGCTGGAGTCGGTGCGTGTGCCTTTAGTTTCTCAAACTTCATTCCACCGTGATTCAGTTCCGCGTGCATGCTGGAATTCCACGCACGAGCTGGTCAAAGACCGGTCCACATACGTCTCGTCAGGCGAGGTGAGGTCGTTGCAGGTATATGCCTCCTATCTTGTCAGTAGCATCATCTATCTTGTCTTGTGAAGATGAAGATCGTTCTGTTCTTGTGGACAAGTAGCTAGGATCACATAGCTCTGTTGGCCAACATCTTGTGCAACATGTCAAATTGTATAAATGTAACTTGTTGCAACTTGCAACACAACTTACAAAATTATTTACAAGCATGTTGTGTTAAGTACAGAGTCCAACCAACTACAGTACATACTAAAAAAGCTCAATGTTTTTAGTTGTCAAAATTAATGATCACATATGTTCCGATGGATCTCCTGTAGGACCTCCTATCTGCATGATAAGAGGGCAGTCTCTGGTCACTGTCAGCTTCCGCCGCTCCTGGCTGCTTCCGTTTCCTGTGAAATCATTCTTCAGCACCACCTCTTTGTCATCTTTCTTTTCCTCCAACTGCACACTTTCAGTCTTGATCTTCTCAGTCAGTGGTGTACGTCTTTCTTCTTGTCCACCTGCATACTCTCAGTCTCAGTCCTGATATCGTTGGTGTCTTTCTTCTGGCTGCTTAATGTCTGTCTTGATCTCAGTGGCATCTTTCTTCTTTAACTTCAGGAGCTTGACAAGATCATGGAGCGCAGCATCAGTGTCGTCGCTCCTCATGAGGACCTCGGCGACCTCTGCAGGCGTGACCGTCACCTCCTCGATCAGCGCCTCGATCTCCGGATAGGCGACATGGTAGTCAATGAAATGGTAGTTGTTGGCAAGGATCCGGAAGGCCTCTGTGGTGCAGTACCCCATGTGGATGTGCATGTCCATCCTGCCCGGCCGCAACAACGCCGGGTCGAGACGCTCCTTGTAGTTGGTGGTGAAGATGATGATCCTTTCCTCCCCACTCGTCGACCACAAGCCATCAACAAAATTGAGCAGCCCAGACAACGTGACCTGTGTGTGCAGGCAGCAACCAAATTAGTTTGTCATCAGCATAGGTAAGAAAGAAAGCTGTCGAAAATTGAGGAGAAGCAGAGACGTTTATGTATACATAGGAGTATAAGGTATTCGTTCTGATATCAAAGTTTACCTTGTCTTCTGCCTTCTTCTTCTTCTGTGTAGGATTGGACTTGGTGGCATGTGTTAGATTGATCTCTTTTTCAATGGGCTCAACGACCCATTGGACCTTGACTCATGCCCTGATCGGGGGCGTACAGCCCAAGCAAGGCCGGTGAGCCCCTATCGCGCAGTGCTATAAAGAGGAGGTGGGGACCATGGCACAAGTTACGAGGTTCGCCGCCGCCACTGGTACCCCACTCCTAACCCTAATCCGATCCAAAGGGTAGCACTGAAGCGATGGGAAGTCCATCACCGCCACTACCGGATCTCCCTCAGCTTCCCCACCGTCGCCACCACCTCACGACGGTCTCTGGAGGAAGCTCATCGAGTTCATCACAAGGTAATAATCTACTATTTCATGCCGAACACATCTAGCCTAAGATCCACGGGATCTATCTGTTAAACATTGTATATGGTTACGATACGGGTATTGTATATAAACCGTATTCTATCATTTAACTTATGTAATCTGTTAGGCTTAGAGATAAGATCCTTACTTGGAGATCAATCCTAAGTCTAACCACCTTGTATATCTCCTGGTGCCGGCGTTGCCCACCTATATATCAACACGGATGCGTCCCTGCTAGGCTTACGCTTAACCTAGCTATTTTTCACATGGTATCAGAGCCTAGCTCTTCCATCACATCTAGCTTAGCCGCCATGTCCTCCTCATCCTCCGCCATCGCCATGACCACTTCCTCCATTGCCTCTCTTGGCCACACCATCACCGAGAAGCTGCCAAGGGAGAACTTTCTTGTGTGGAGAGCCCAGGTACTGCCCCACGTCCGTGCGGCAGGCATGCTAGGGTATCTCGATGGATCACACAAGGAACCCATCGCCGAGATCCTCTTGGAGAAAGAGATCGCCGGCAAGAAGGAGACCGTCACCGCCCCCAACCCCGAGCACGCCATATGGGTCACGCAAGACCAGCAGGTTCTCACCTTCCTGTTGGCATCCCTCTCCCGCGACGTCCTCATGCAGGTTAGCAACTGCGAAACCACCGCTGAAGCATGGAAGGAGATCCTCCAGAGCTTCGCGTCGCAATCCAGAGCTCAGGTGATCCAGCTTCGCTCGCAGATCGCCAACACCAGGAAAGGAGACCTCTCTGCCGCGGCCTACTTCACCAAGATGAAGGGCCTCGCCGACGAGCTTGCTGCCGCCGGTAAACCTCTCGACGAGGATGATGTCGTCTCACACATCCTCCAGGGACTGATGCATGAATCCGAGTACAACGAGTTCGTCTCTGCGATCTCCACGCGCACGGTTACTGATCAGTCGATCAGCCTTGGGGAGTTATACTCCCTTCTTCTCGCGGCCGAAGGCCGGATCAACGCCCAGGCCTCTGTCCATGCTGCAAACCTGGCTGCTAAAGGTGGTGGTCGGGGCTCCTACGGCCGTTCTGGGAACGGCAATGGCGGTGGCAACAACTCCGTGGCTACACCAACAATCCCACGGGTGCTCGCTTCTCCGACAACAACACTGGTGGTGGCTTCGGTGGTGGACGTGGTGACCGCGGTGGTGACCGTGGTGACCGCAACAACACCAACCGCGAGAACTGTCAAATATGCAAGGAGAGTGGGCATGGTGCGTGGCGCTGCAAGAAGCGTTACGTCCGCAACTACAACAACAATGTACGCAACCCTGCTGGTGGTGGAGGTGGAAATAGATCAGCCAACACTGCCCACTCCTACGGTGTGGATACCAACTGGTACCTTGACACTGGTGCCACCGATCATGTCACTGGTGAACTAGAAAAGCTGGCTGTTCGTGATCGATACACTGGCACAGAACAAATCCACACTGCAAGTGGTCAAGGTATGGACATTGCTCATGTTGGTCATTCTGTTTTATCTACTCCCCATGGCTCCTTGCATCTAAATAATATCCTTCATGCACCCCAAGCTGATAAAAGTTTACTCTCTGCCTGACAACTTATTCAAGATAATCATGCTTTCCTTGAGGTTTACCCTGAAATTGTTTTTGTTAAGGATCGGGACACTCGGAGAACCATTCTTCAAAGCAAGAGTAAGGGTCGGCTGTTCCCAGTTTCTGGTCACCATGAGGCTCCCCAACGTCAAGTCCTTGGTGTGGTAAAACCATCTACCTCAAGATGGCACAAGCGCCTAGGTCATCCAGCACTACCGGTGGTCCAGAAAATTCTTCGTGATTTTTGTCTTCCAGTGTCAAATAAAAAGGATCACTTGCTCGTTTGTGATTCATGTCAAATGGCCAAAAGCCATCAACTTCCTTATTCTCGTTCCACTAGTGAGTCAAAAGCTCCTTTAGAGCTTATTTTTTCCGATGTGTGGGGCCCTGGACCCCTTTCTGTAGGCAAGGAAAAATACTATGTTAGCTTCATTGATGATTTCAGCAAGTTTAGTTGGATCTATTTGCTTCAGCATAAATCTGATGTGTTTGCTAAATTCCACCTCTTTCAGCAACATGTTGAACGTTTGTTTGATCGCAAAATCTTGTCCATGCAAACAGACTCGGGAGGAGAGTACCAAAAACTTAATGTGTTCTTTGAGCGCATTGGGATTACTCACCATGTCTCATGTCCCCATTCTCACCAGCAAAATGGGTCCGCTGAAAGGAAACATCGACACATTGTCAAAGTTGGTCTATCCTTTCTTGCACATGCATTTATGCCACTTAAATTCTGGGATGAGGCGTTCCTCACTGCAGTCTACCTTATTAACCGTGTTCCCAGCAGGGTCATCAACAACCAAACTCCTCTTGAGCGTCTCTTCCACACAAAACCCAACTACACCTTTCTATGTATTTTTGGGTGTGCTGTCTGGCCCAACCTGCGCCCCTTCAACAAACACAAGCTTGAGTTTCGCTCAAAACAGTGTGTATTCCTAGGATACAGCACTATGCACAAAGGATATAAATGCCTTGATATTGCCTCTGGTCGGGTCTATATTTCACGTGATGTTGTGTTCGATGAACAAGTCTTTCCCTTTGCGACTCTCCATCCTAATGCCGGTGCCCAACTCCGCAAAGAGCTCATTCTTCTTCCCACCCACCTTCTACCATCCTCACAATTTCTGCCTCGGGGAGTTGATACTACTGATGATCACATGACCATGTCTACTAATAATGCCTTTGATGACCCTTCTGATAATAGTGTGCAGGAAAATAATGCAGATTCTGGTGCAACTCAGCGTCATTTTATGGACTCCGATGGCTCCTCAGAAGATCCCACCTCGGCGTCAGGACCGGATCCTCTAGCTGCCTCGGGATCGGACGCTGTGTCAGGTGCAGCACCCCCTGGCGCTGACACCCATGGCGGATCTCCCACAGGCCCGCTGGCGCGTTCCCCCGTGCCACCCGGCCATTTGCATCGTGCGCGGCCAGATCCCGTGTCGGGTCTCGAGACGCGGGACGCGCGGGCCACCCCTGTGTCGGGCCTCGAGCCGCGCGACGCGAGCGCCACCCCTGCTTCGCCTTCTGGTGGCCGCGGTCGGAGTCGGCTGTTCACTGCGGGCCCACCCGACGTGGCGGTTTCCTCGCCAGGCGCGTCCGGCTCTCCAACGACCGCCTCGCATGCAGACGCGCCGCCCCATACAACGGCTCATGAAGTTTGGGCGTTGGAGGCCCCTGGTGGATATGCCTCGGACGCTGCTGCCTCTGTCGCAGGTTCCCCTATCGGATCTGCCTCGGATCACGATCCTTCTGCCTATACTACATCCGCTCCAGAGTGTGCACCCAAAAATCGTCTCCAACAACACCTTCTTCGCCCCGCTGCTCCTCCACCTGTCCGAGCTCATACCCGTGCCCAAGGTGGCATTATTAAACCGAAAGTTTTTACTGACGGTTGTATACGTTGGGGCTCGTTTTGCTCACAGGTGAACCACAAAATCTTGTTGAAGCTCTAGGTGGTCCTCGGTGGAAAGCAGCAATGGATGAAGAATATTCAGCTCTCATCAACAATAAGACATGGCGCCTTGTTCCTCCTGCCATAGGGAGAAACATTATTGACTGTAAGTGGGTCTATAAAGTTAAAAGAAAATCTGATGGTACTATTGACAGGTATAAGGCACGTCTTGTTGCCAAAGGGTTTAAACAACGATATGACTTGGATTATGAGGACACCTTTAGCCCTATTGTTAAGGCTGCCACTATCAGATTGATCCTCTGAGTTGCAGTATCTCGCAACTGGTGCATGTGACAGCTAGATGTAAAGAATGCGTTCTTACACGGCGTTTTGGAAGAGGAAGTATTCATGCAACAACCTCCCGAGTATGAGAGTTCTCATTCACCTCGTTATGTATGCAAGCTGGATAAAGCACTATATGGCCTGAAACAAGCCCCTAGAGCTTGGTACTCTCGCTTATCTTTTAAGTTACAATCTCTAGGGTTTGTTCCATCCAAGGGGGATACATCACTCTTCTTTTATCACAAGCATGGGATAACTATTTTTATGCTCATTTATGTTGATGATATAGTGGTCACTAGCTTGTCCACTCAAGCAGTTGAGGCCCTCCTTAAGGACTTAAGCAAGGACTTTGCTCTCAAGGATCTAGGTGATCTTCATTTCTTTCTTGGCATAGAAGTCAAAAAGGTACCCACATGGATTATGCTGTCACAAGGAAAGTATGTGCAAGAGATACTTCATAGAATAGGTATGAAAGGATGCAAACCCTCCTATACACCTCTATCTACATCTAAGAAATTATCTCTTCATGATGGGGAGATACTTGGAGCAGAAGACTCCACCAGATATAGAAGCATTGTAGGAGCATTACAATATTTAACCTTGACCAGGCCAGATATTTCTGACTCAGTGAATAAGGTATGCCAGTTTTTGCATGCTCCTACCAGTACACATTGGACATCAGTGAAAAGGATACTTAGATATCTACAAGGATCAAGGAGTGATGGACTCAAGATTAGCAGGTCAGATTCTATGCTTGTAAGTGCTTTCTCAGATGCAGATTGGGCAGGATGTCCAGATGACAGAAGATCCACTGGAGGCTTTGCAGTATTTTTAGGAGGCAATTTAGTATCATGGAGTGCTCGCAAACAGCCTACTGTGTCCAGATCAAGCACAGAAGCAGAATACAAAGCCTTAGCCAATGCTACTGCTGAGGTCATTTGGGTTCATAACATGTTGACTGAGTTAGGGATAAGACATCCCAAAGCAGCATCTCTCTGGTGTGATAACCTTGGTGGTACGTACTTGTCTGCTAATCCAATCTTTCATGCCAGGACGAAGCACATTGAGATTGACTATCATTTTGTTCGAGAATGTGTGGCAGACAAGCTGTTGAATATTCGGTTTATACCTACGGGCGATCAAGTTGCTGATGGCTTCACTAAACCACTCACTCTTCGGCAGTTGGAAGGATTTCGACGCAACCTCAACTTAGATAGTTGTGATTGAGGGGGAGTGTTAAACATTGTATATGGTTATGATACGGGTATTGTATATAAACCGTATTCTATCCTTTAACTTAGGTAATCTGTTAGGCTTAGAGATAAGATCCTTACTTGAAGATCAATCCTAAGTCTAACCACCTTGTATATCTCCTGGTGCCGGCGTTGCCCACCTATATATCAACACGGATGCGTCCCTGCTAGGCATACGCTTAACCTAGCTATTTTTCGCACTATCAATGGTATCATGAGACACAAGGATTTTGATGTGTTTTCGGTTTAAATATGTAAAAGAAAGCATTCCCCTCCCCGATATGAACCCAAGAAAGGGCAAAGATCAAGCTGAAAAGCAAAAGAAAAGGAAAGTCACCGGATTTCCATCCGGCAAAGAAGCGCCGCCGCAAGGCCGCGCCTGTTCCTCTCGATCCCCACACGCATCGGCATGCCGAGGTGTGGTGAAGAAGAACCCACCTCCTCGGAGGCAAAGGACGGATCTAGATCCAACAGGAAAACGGAAAAGAATTCGGATTGGATCCAAAACAAGTCAAACAAAAAAAAGGAGGGGAACATGCTAAGTAAAGTATCAGCCCTTCAGGGCAAAGGGCACCACCACCGCGCCCTTGACGGTGGCGCGTTCATCGTGAAGGTGCTCGCGTGCGCCGGCAAAGGAACGGAGGTGGAGCCACCATGTCATGCCGTCGAGGGACCAAAAGGAAGAAGTGGCAGCACGACCGACCCACTCGACGGTGGCACGCTCACCGCAAAGGGAACGCGCAACCGGCGAAAGGGAAGGCCACGGCGCCACGATGTGCTGCTCCACCGACACCCATTACTCTCTCTGTCCAATTTTTTAGAGGGGGCAAGAGGGGCTGGTCGAGCTAGGGAAAAAAATAGAGAACGTCACAGGACGACGAGTGGCTCGGTGGAACGCTGGCGCGCGCGGCGCGGGACAGAAACGGCCGCTGCCGGTGGCCAAACCCACCCCGCTTTCGCTGCCAAGACACACCACCACCGCGGGGCTCCAGGAAACCTACTCGGCGGGACAGAAGAGCCGCCACGCGAGCAAGGAGTCCCGGCCGCCGCGGGCTGCTCGGGAACGAGCGAGGAAAAGGGAGAAGAGGATCTCCTCGGTAGGGCATGGATGCCACCACGCGAGGAAGGGCCAAGATCCCTTGCACGCGGCGCGGTGTACCAAGGTTGCCGTTGTCGGTGGCCAGCCTAGAGCTCACTGGCGGGACAACCGGCAGATGCTGACTCGCGAGAGACAGCGGCGCTCGAGGGAAAGAATGGGTCGCTAGGGTTCCCCTGGCCGGCTCGGTGGTTTTGTTCTAGCGATCCCCACGAGGGGCCGTCGGATCTCTTGGACGGCCAGGATTACCCCGTGCCAAAATCCTAGGGGCGGCTCGGGCCTAACAGGCCGGCTGGAGGTGGCAAGGCCCCTCGGGCGCCAGCGGGAGCCAGGCCGAGGCCGGCCCAAAAGAAAAATGCCACAGACCGGCGGGAACCAGGCCAGCCCAAGTCGGGCATTTTTCTTTATTTTAAAGAATTCTCAGTTTCTGTCCTTTCATGCAGATTCAACAATTGTTTCTAAGCATTGTTTTTCTATGAAACTATGTTTAGAAAATAGAAAAGAAAAATGTTCAAAGTTTCTGTAAATGTAGATAGAATTATAATATTATTTTTCTGAAAAGAAAAATAAAAGATTCTCAAAATAAAAGAATATTTTCAGAAAAAGAAAATTTCATGGATTTTATAAGAAGGGATTATAAAGTTCATGAATTTTATTTTATTTTGAATTATGACAGAATATATTTTTCTGTAATAGTGACATAATTTTTTTGCAAAGAAAAATAAAAGTTTCTGAAAATACAATATTTTTTCAGAAAAAGAAAAGTTCATGGATTTTATAAAAGTAATTATAAAGTTCATGAAACTTTGATTTTAACAGAATATTTTTCTGTAAAGGTGCATGAGTTTTTATATTCACGTTTTCCCGCTGCAAAGTAAAAGGTTTAGTCCTCCAATTAAATTGGAACCAACGGGAAAATTTAATTGAAAGAACTGTTATTAGCAAAGTTTTTTCCTTGTGGGTGAAATAAGATTCAAACAGTTTCCGCTATGACAATAGAATGATGTTTGTTTTTAAAGTTAAGATATGGTATTGTTGTTTTCTGACCAACGTTGATGATAACAATACTATATTTGTATGAGTCATCTTATATTCAAAGCTTGAATCTCTGATAAATTTTGTATCAAAGTGATCAATTTTTTGGAACACAGATAGAGAAATGCATATTTCTATTTCTGCTGCAATATGGTTAATGATGATGATTATTTCTTAGCAAAGTTGTTCAATAAGAATACTATCATCACATTGTTCATGAGTTATATGCATTATTTCCATTTGTGCCCAGCGGTGATATGGAATTAATGTAGAAGTATGATGTTTTATTCTAATTCTGCCACCACGGTGATTTAGAATATTCCAGAAAGTTTAAAAAGGTTTAATGTGCATGATTTTAATGAGACCAACGTAGGGTTATTTTTATGCTCACTACCATTGTTTATTGGCTAAGTTTTCTCAGACTAAAAGTTATTCAAGCTTTCACTCATGAAAGCGAATGTTTTGGGTACTAGTGACCCAAAAGATGGAAAAGAAAGGTCATAACTTGAGGGAATAAATTCTCTGTAAAGAATGGCTTCACAAGAAAAGAACTCTTGGATATTAATTCAAGAAAAGAAAAGAGATAGATCATTGAGAGTCTTGGTTGACGAATGTCTTTCATGTACTCTCTATGATGAAGTCTCCTTTTCTTAGTCAACATGATTGAAATGAAACAAGCAACATGCATGTTGAATTTGACCAACGTCGGATCAAACATGTGTGTCAAAGATAATTCAGATTTATTTCTGAATTTGATGCAGTCAAAAGAGCCAATTATGGCATTTATGTCCCTTAAAGGGAATTACCCGCATGGCGGGAGAAGTCTGGGAAGAATGACTGCGTAACCGGGTAAAGTTGACATTGTATTATGTCAACAATCCGTGTATGGCGGGAGAAATTTTGGCAAAGGCCTTATCCTGTATGACAGGAGAAAGTTAAGATGACTCATGTGCAATTAATGTGTCCCACTATGGGAGAAAAGTATGGAGTAGCTATTAAGCTTTCCTAGTATCGACCGTACACCTTATGTGTAATGGTCATTATGCAATCACTAAATCCAGAAAGGATGAAAGTAACAGACGAACCTAAAGACAAGAATGATATGCAAGTGTGACTTGCAAAAGAGACAATGATAAAGAACTCTGTTGAGTTTCTGAATGAAATGAGGAAAAAGTACTTCCATACTAGTTAACTTATAACTTCATTTTACATGAAGTGATAAGATGAATGAGCTAGATAATCGAAGTTTCCTCATTTCACAAGAGCTATGAATGGGTTTCAAATTTGTGGCAGAAAAGTTCTTGCCACATTTCTAGGGGGAGAAAGAGACATGAAATACATTGTAGTGTATTTCATGACTCCTCTGTACTTTAGATGATGTGATGCACATTATGCATCTAAAGTGATCCATTAATGAAGAATGTGATTGTCAAGGGGAGTACGATAGTCATCTGAATAACGTCATTATGATACCCCTAAAGAAAAGAAACAGTTGTATTTTCGGATCTTTTATAGTTCCGAAAGCAGACTAAGGAATACAACAGTGGTGCTTAAAGTGCCATAAAGAAGAAAGTTTAAAGATACGCCATTTCTTCAGTGAAGATGGAGTAATCTGGGGGAGCATGTTGTATGACCTATACAACACCTGTTGTTAGCTCTACAAGGGATCTTGTGATACAGGTCCCTGTAAAACCTATTGCCTTTTGGAAATGGGTGACTATAGAATTAATTTGCCTCTTGGCAATGACAAAGCAACGACAACCCCATATGAAAGAAGTGCCAGTACCTGAGACTTTGATGGTCTCTAGGAATGTGAAAATCAGATACTTGTGACTACTATAAAGTCTATGTTAATGAAATTCCATCATTTGAATTTCACTAACATAGACTTTATGAAGGGTCTACAAGGCAAATGTGACTCCAAAGGAAATATGTAAAGGTGTAAAACATGACTTAAATCAGAAGATTTTGTGCAAAGAAAATGAGTGGACAATTGCATTCATGCAAAGTTATAGAATGGGAATTTCGTTTCCCAATTCCTATGCATGTGGATGATGTCCTACTTGCTAGTGGTGATGTCAATCTACTGCAGGAGGAGAAAAGAAGTTCTTGTCCTCAAAGTTCAAAAGAATAAAAGGGGGTATTAGGAATGTCGCATGGACATGCTAAGAAAGATCTCTAAAGTATGCATACGAGAAAACCTACGCCTGTTCTCGTAGTCAAGGGTAATGGAACTGGAAACTATGGTGTTTCAAAAGCTAATAAGAAAAGATTGTAAACGAATATGGTACCACATGCTTCAGTTGATGGAAGCTCAAGATATTACCCTGACACAGTTCACGTATATATTCGGGTTGTTTTGGCAAATGTCCAGTCCATAGATAAATCAATGGAATGGAGTCAAAGATATCAGCCTCATGATGAAAGAAATAAGTGCTCTCAAAAGATTGTGAGTACAAAGGCAGGACTTGTGAAATGTATAGCGAAATCCACAATTGTCGCTAACTTTCATACTCGGAGTTTTGTGTGGAAAATCTCCAAATGAGTGAAACGATTGTCATCAATGTGATGCAATCATATGTTATAGCTTGATATGAGGCTGAGGGATAGGCAAAATGGTTAATGGCTACCTATGCCCGGAGTTGATAATGGTTGACAACAACGATAACCATTTTAAGTTCTTTCGCTCCTGTCACAACGAAAGTGTTGATGCCAAACACACTGACAAAGAGTTACATGTTGTGAAGGAGAAAGTCCGGAATTATGGAAAAATGCTTGAAGCATAAAAGCAACAAACAAGTGTTTGCAGATCTGCTTATCAAAGGCTTACAGCGCAGTGTGTTCGGAGAACACACAGTCGACATAGGTTTTATGGTATAGTCTAATATTTCCGGACAATAAAGGGCCCAAGGTTAAAAAATCTGTCTCAAAATAGAGAGGTACATTGTGGCTGTCTGATTCCATCGGCAATTGAGCCGTGACGATGAAACATGCCCTATGTATTGATCTGTTACGAAACGGGTAAAGTTAAAAGTATATGATGAGATCAAGGGGGAGAATGTTAGATTGATCTCTTTCCAAATGGACCCAACGGCCCATTGGACCTTGACTCACGCCCTGATCGGGGGCGTCCAGCCCAAGCAAGGCTGGTGGCCCCCTATCACGCAGTGCTATAAAGAGGAGGTGGGGACCATGGCATAAGTTACGAGGTTCACCGCTGCCACTGGTTCCCCACTCCTAACCCTAATCCGATCCAAAGGGTAGCACTGAAGCGATGGGAAGTCTATCACCGTCACTACCGGATCTCTCTCAGCTTCCCCACCGTCGCCACCACCTCACGACGGTCTCTGGAGGGAGCTCATCGAGTTCATCACAAGGTAATAATCTACTATTTCATGCCGAACACATCTAGCCTAAGATCCACGGGATCTATCAGCATGTTCTTCGTCGGTTTCCTCCCGCAGCTTGAGTTCGATGGTGCAGTCGATGTCTTCGACCACGAGAATGGACCGGTTGGTCATCCTGACGAGAAGCCTCCTGAGGTCTGAGTTGGAGTCGACCCCGGTGAGCTCGAGATCGTAGATGTCGAACCTGAGGTGGTTGGCGATGGCGGCGATGAGGCTGGACTTGCCGGTGCCAGGCGGGCCGTATAGAAGGTACCCGCGCTTCCACGCCTTTCCGATCCTCCTGTAGTAGTCCTTCCTTTTGATGAACCTGTCGAGGTCATCACCGATGGCCTTCTTCTGCTTCATGTCCATGGCGAGGGTGTCGAAGGTGGAGGGGTGCTGGAGGTTGGTGGAAGACCAGTACCCGTCGTAGGGATCGTTCATGTAGATGTCGAGGCGGCGACGATGAACGGGAGGTACCCTTTCAGGGCCTTCTCCTTGTGCCTCTTGTGGAAGCTCACCTCATAGGATCTGACCTCCTGGGCACGGTTGTCGGTGTCGCCATTGATGACCTCGCGAGTGACCAGGCACCACTTGAACTCGGCTCCTTGATACACATCTGCCATCTCCTCGCCTGCCTCCATGCTGACGAGCATCTTCATAGGTTCGTCGGTGCTGCTGACGCGCAGGCGCTGCATGTTGTTGGGGTTGGTGTTGATGCGCGTGGCGAGGTAGGCCTTGACGGCGTCGTAGACATAGTTGTTGCACCAGCCGTCCGTCTCCTCGACGACGATGGTGTGCCGCCATGTCATGTATGAGCGGAGGCTGGCGAGGGCTGAGGACAGCGCGTCGCGCACCTCGGACGGCAGCAGCTCATCCGTGAGGCTGCGGAGGAGCATAAGGGATGCCGCCAGGGAGGCTGCCGTCGCCATGGCTCCCTGTTGCTCCTCCTCCCTGCTTGTATTTTCTGTCTGTTCCTAATTAATGTTGAACGGGCGTGGGGGGGAAGGAGGATGTGTGTGTTGAATGAAGTGAGGAGGTTGGATGCTTTTCTTTTTTACTTTTTATAGGCGATATTTATAGATTTTAGTGGCGGGTGGGGTGGGTGGGATTGACAAACTGATCGATGCCTTAAAGGAACTAGCAAAATGGCCCGTGCGTTCTCCTGGAAGAAAAAAAAACATAATCTTTAATGATGGTGACCACATTATGTTTACATATCATCGCTTGATTTAGAAATTTTATGCACAAATGCAAGAAAATGTCTCTTCTTTTAAATTTATTCAAAAATTGAAGCAATCTTTACATTTTCAAAAAATATATATCATGGTTGTCAAAAATCTTGGTAACTCAAAGATTTATTCTGAATTTCAAGATTTTTTTTAAAAACATACAATAACAATCCGATCCATCCAACAATTAATTCTTCAAAATTCACACAGGTATATGTCACAAAGACTTATAAGCATTAATATTTAACTACATACATTAGATCTTTCGTAAACAATTTTACAAATATGAGAATAATTTTAAAACCGAGAACAATTTTTACAATTCACAAACATTTATTAAAAATCGTGAATATTTTTTATATTTCGAACGGGTTTAAATATTTTCTTTTGAATTGGCGACCAATTCAAGAAAAGACGAACATAATTTTTGATGTTGGAGGATTTTATTTTAAATTTACAAACATTTTTTGAAATGCATGAAGCTTTTCTGAATAAACAAACATTTTTATAAATCAGTCATATATTTATTAAATTCATGGACATTTTTTTGGAATTTGGAAAAAATATATATAATCCGGTGCTTTTTTTGAATCCTATTTTTAATTCAAAATAAAAATTCGTCAGCATTTTAATTCAAAATTCCTATTTTTTAATATGCCAAATTTTTTGTAATTCTAAATGATTTAACTTATAAATAAACAAAAATGGAATGAAAAATTTTAAATAAAAAAAGAAACTACCAGGACAGGCATTAGCTATTTTTAAAATTTTAGGACATTTTTTAAATGCATTAACATATTTTGAATTAGAAAGCATTTTGTTAAATGCCTTTAATAATTTTTAATACATGGAATTGTATTTGAGATCATGTACTTTGCTTATTGTACAAACATTTTTTCTAAAATTGCAAACATTTTATTGTATATGCGAGTATTTTTTACAAAACTCCGAGCAGTTTTTGAAGTCACAAACATTTTAAATTTTTAAATATGTTGATTTTTTTTCAGTTTATTAAAATTTTAAATATTATTTGAAGTTCTAATTTATTTAAAATAAAAAATAAAACGGAACTGAAAATAAATAAATAAACGGAACTAAAAGTAGGCGCCAATGCATGAGCCGGTCCATACAGTGTGCTGGATATTCTCCCAGCGTGCAGAGCGTAATATAGGAGGTTTTTACATGGGCCGGCCTAGTCCAAGATTTTTCGCTTTGTGAAACGTTTTCTATTACTTACCGGTGGCATGGTGGGTAATTTATGCAAAATTTAGGGGTAATTTTCAAGACGGACGACCAGAAACCGAATTTGCTTTATTATTAGGGAGAGATATAATAAATGGACTTGGCATAATCTTTCAGGTTCCAATCTTTTTCTACAAAAAAGCCCGTGGGTTGCAACGAAAGAGAAAATAACACGCGCTTTGAACGTAATATATTTTCACATGGCATCACATTTGTGTTGTCGACGATGGCCTCAGTGCTCACACAACGAGAAAGCGTTTGAATGTACAATCATTGTGAATAAGATGAGAAATATGTTGTTTCTCCCCACGAGATTTTCCAAAGGTCTGCATATGTGGTTAACGATGTTTTCTTTCCTCTCAATTTGGTTTTAATTTAATGGATATTTATTGCAATTCGTATGGTCGTCGGAAAGAGAGAAAAAAAGACCGTGCACTACAGATTAAGTTTGCACAAAAATAATATTTAAGAAGTATTCAACAGCTAAAAATAACATCCTATTTAGATTCTACACATTTTTTCAATCAAATTTCATATATAACATGTTAATATCGGAGTTACGGTTTAAAAGATATGGATAATTTTGTTTTAGATAAAATATGGATTGATTGACTAAAAAGTCAGGTTTTTTTTAAAACAAAAAACGTTTCGGCTGACTTAAATAGGGACGGCGGGTTGATTACCTGAAACATCAGGGAGTTTTCTGTAAAATGCAAAAAAAGGTTCGGCTCTGACTAAAAGATGGACCGCGGGTTGATTATCTAAAACTGTGAGGACTTTTCTGCAAAACGACAGAAAACGGTTCGTTTTGACTTAAAGTTGGACTGCGGGTTAATTAATTGAAACTGCGAGGGCTTTTAGATAATCAGGACAGAAGCGCTGCACGCTTTATTATTAGGGGAGATAAAACAGCTATGCTTTTATCGTACGTCGTGACGTTTTTTAAAACATCCCTCTATTTCGTGCAAATCAACCCGCGGTCTTTTTGTAAGTTAAAAAAGGTTTTGTTTTTACGTAAACCTCCCTGGCAATCATCACCGGACATCATGGCTTATCCATTCCCGTCCTCCACCACCGGGCCGACGGGCAAGGAGGCGATGAAGCTCTGGTAGCCTTTGGAGGGGCCTTCTCGCCGGCGAAACGAGGCCGAAGGGGCGGGCGGAAGCCGAAGCGGGGCGACGCGGGAGGCTAGCTGGTAGGGGCGATGCAGATGACCAGGACCGCGCGGGGCATAGTGGCGCTAGGGCGACCGGAGCGGCGAAGTCCACGGCGCGCACCACGCGCCACCGTCAGCTGTTCGCTGCCGGCCGACGCTACGCTCGCGTGAGGCAGGCGATGCGTTCGTGGGAGGCAGGCACGTCTGCCGCCACCGTCACCTGTTCGCCTCCGGCGTTTGCCGACCGTGAGCACACGCCTCCTTCAGCATCTGGTCGCCGACGCAACAGACGCGGGACGTCGTGGTGCGGGGTCTGGTGGACACCCTAGTCGACGACACCCTCCTGTGCAAGCGCTACGGCGTCGTGCCGGCCGCCGCCGCCAAGCCCGCCGCCCGCGCCATCGAGGTTGAGGCCTTCGACGCCACCGCCATCGTCGTCGGGGCCGCTGCATTCGTCGAGGAGGGCATCGAGGCGCTGCAGCTCTACTCCAAGGAGGTCAGCCGCCGCCTCCTCGACTTCATCAAGTCCTGCTCTGCCACCGCCAAGGACGAGCCGCCGTCGGAGGCGCCGTCGGCGGTCAAGGAGGAGACCTCCGAGGCCTCAGCTCGCCCCGACCGAGATAAAATTCGTTTACATCTATCTAGAGTTCGTGTGCGGCGTTGGCCTGTGCTTGGGATGAGTTGGCTGTAGGTTGTTCGCGTGTGTGTCCTGTTATTGTTCTTTTGGTAGCTGCTGGTTCCCCTCTTTTTTTGTGTGTGTTCGTTAATTACTTCCGTTTGTATCTCTGAGCAAGAATTATCTTCACCTTGTCGTGGCAATGATCAAGATTTCACCGGAATATCTGTCACAGAGCCTCTCAGATCAATACATATTTTATAATTTTCTAGTAGAATTCTTCAAACTGAAGGTGAGGAACAAGGTCCAGATTATGAGCAATCCATTAATCCTCCCTTCGTTCTAATGGTAGCAATGTGTTCTGAACCGTGATCATATGCTTATATTTGAATATTCTGTGCAAGTAGGGACACATTTGATTGATGGTGATTATGGTTTGAGCAATCAAAGCGTTCTGTCCCCATTTCATTTTCATTTGCTTTTTTCTCTCTCTTAAGCAAACAATAATGAATGATTCATATCCGACTGATCATCCAATCTGTACTATCTATGTAATGTAACCTACTGATAGAATTCAAGACTTCTGTTTGTTTCAAGACATCTTTGAACTCTGATCTATGACTATGCATGAACACAAATTACGATGGCACCTGGTTCGGGAGGCAGGCCGTGGCCGGTGCCGTCGAGCTCGCCTCGCTTAATTATAGCAAGCCACATCGGCAGATATATGGTACAAGTTGTCCAGAAAATCAATAAGGTTGAGGCTAGAAGATCGGTGGTTGCATTTGCAAATAAGAAATACACAGACCCAAGGTTCTCTGACTTGAGTCACAACAAAAGGAGGATGAGGCTAGAAGAATCAATAGAAGATCGTGGCTACATTTGCAAATAAGAAATAAGAATCAAGCAAGAGCCGAAACTGAAGAAAGATCATAGCAGGTCGGAGTAACGTATTAGCCTATTATACAAAAAAAGTTGATCACTTACAAATGTATATTTATATACATATTTTTTTTTCTTCCGTTGCAACACACGGGCATTTTTGCTAGTTATACATACAAACATACAGAGAAGGAGAGATCGAGCTCTTTGTTAGAAAAAGGTAGTAGCATCACCATCAACATCGCTAAGTAAATGCGGAGTAGCTTCCTTTTGTTGATGCAGCCTGTAAGTGGCTGATGAAAGGAAGGTGTCTGAATAATATTACATCAACATGCTGATTAAAGGCATGTTGTTCAAACCCATATGGTAAATGTTCCTCCTGGTAGAGCACTCACTTGTATATTCTTCTGAATGACAATGTTTTGAGCTAGTCATTCATTGATTCTATTAATTTTTCTCTTGCTAAGGGCATGGTTAATAATAAAGACAGCTGCGGTTGTAAGCTATTGTCATGTCATCTATAACCCATCTTATAACCAACATGTACAATAGTTAATTAAAAATGTATTTTTTATTATATGGTCCATCTTTCAGTTTCACAAAGTGACTAGGAACATGTGCTAGAGCTGATTCTTAACTAAGAGCCCGCTTACCTTTTTTTTCCTATTTTCTTTTTCTCCTACTAAACAAAGTTATACTAGTTTATTTCTTATAGCCAGCTGACTTAGCCCTATTATACTTGCTGGAAGAAGAAGAAGTGGTACTTTCTGGCTGGGGATTCGTAAAGCGCGCGCGGAAAGCTTTTTGCGTTCTCGGTATCCAAGGTTCTTTCGTTGTCAATTAGCTTCTCCAAGAAAAATAGGCAGGTGCATCCTCCTTGCGGCCTACTCTTTCTGTAGCCTACTTGTGCTGGGGTTGGTCAGTTCGTGAGCTACGGTGTATTATGTACTCATCGTTCCTAAATTTTATTCTTTCTGAAGATTTCATTAGTAGATTATATTATGAAACAAAATGAATAAATCTATACTATAAAGCATGTCTATATACATTTGTATGTAGTTTTTTTATAGCCTACTTGTGCTGGGGTGAGTCAGTGCATGAGCTGCGGTGTATTATATACATATACAATTAGGTGCCAACATAGCATCACAGTCAAAGACAAGTGACCGGAGGGACTTCGGTGCCTTAGAATTAGGTGCCAAAGCACTTACCTCATCGATCTCGACACCCACATGCCCCACCTGGCCAATAGCCACAGGTGAGAGGGCAATACTGACATCTAAACCTCCACCAGCTACCTTAACAACCTCGTTACTCAAAGACACCACCCGCACCATCTTTTTCAAAAGCATCATTGAAAGAGGTGAAGTAGGCTCCCCACAACATGCCTGCAGCTCAGGCATAATCTGCAACACTCGAGCCATGGCCTCGTCGATGATGACACACCTAGAGATAGACATCATCACATGCATCAACGACGAACATGATGCAACACGAGGGGAAAAATGTCCATAGAGGCTTGCTTCCTCCCCCAACTGAAGATCCAATGTGAAGATCAGGCAACGAAGATAAAGTCAAGACAACCTCTAGTTTGGCGAGAGCACCCTCCGCTCTCCCCAAAACACTCCCAACTCGCGTAAGGCAGTCACAAAGCTCAGTACAAAGCAACTCAGTCTCATCCGCCAACCCGGCTTGCTCAACCAAGACAGACCAAAATTACACATTTGTTGTGGTGACATCATTTGTGGATACAGGCGATGGAGTAGGACATTGGAGCGACGAAGCTTGGTGAACTAGCTTCTTAGCACGACAGAAGTGGGCGATGTGGCCAGATCGAAGACAGTCCATGCATCGGATTGGATCCCTACAGAAGTGAGCACGGTGACCACGACATAAACACCTGTCTCTCAGCCACGCCGGAAGAGGACGCCACACATTGACAACAGGATGACGAAACGCAACGGGAGCCGAGCGCCCCCCCTCCGAGACGAGTTGCCAAGCCTCCAATGCATTCCCGGTAGGAGCCTGACACACATGGACTGTCGGTGCGTCCTCTAGGTGGAAACATCTCACCAGTCTCCCCAACCCGACCGCACTAGAGGCGCGTGCACGAGAGTCCATCTCGCGCAACAGAATGACAGAAGTACTCCCTCCGTTTCAGTTTAAAAGTCCGGCACGTGTATCTAGGTCGTCAATTTGACCAACTTAATGAGAGACATATATGACAAAAAATATATCATTAGAAACTTTATATGTTCTATTTTTTAATGATATAATTTTTGTGTTAAACAATATATTTTATATAAGTCAAATTGACAACCTAGATACACGTGCATGCTTTATAAACTGTGACGGAGGGAGTACACACGTTACTGTGAAAGGGTTATGAAGCACATGGATGAAAAGATGAAGAAAGCCCGGTCACACAGTGTTATCGCCATTGAAAATCTGGAGCGAAGGTTCAAGGTCCGCTTAGCTAACAACAAATTCGGATGTGCAAATAAGATGATGATGCATGAGGTGAAAATTGGACATGAAGTTGTTGGAATTATGCCCTAGAGGAAATGATAAATAAGTTATTATTATAATTCATGTATCAAGATAATCGTTTATTATCCATGCTATAGTTGTATCGAATGAAGACTTAGATACATGTGTGGATAAATAGACAAAACACCGTCCCTAGCAAGCCTCTAGTTGGCTAGCCAGTTGATCAAGGATAGTCAGGGTCTTCTTGTTGGAAATATGCCCTAGAGGCAATAATAAAATGGTTATTATCATATTTCCTTGTTCATTACAATCGTCTATTGTTCATGCTATAATTGTATTAACAGGAAACAGTAATACATGTGTGAATAAATAGATCACAATGTGTCCCTAGCAAGCCTCTAGTTAGCTAGCTCGTTAGTCAATAGATGATCATGGTTTCCTGATCATGGGCATTAGATGTCATTGATAACGGGATCACATCATTGGGAGAATGATGTGATGGACAAGACCCAATCCTAAGCATAGCACTAGATCGTATTGTTCGTATGCTAAAGCTTTTCTAATGTCAAGTATCTTTTCCTTCGACCGTGAGATTGTGCAACTCCCGGATACCGTAGGAGTGCTTTGGGTGTATCAAACGTCACAACGTAACTGGGTGACTATAAAGGTGCACTACGGGTACCTCCGAAAGTGTCTGTTGGGTTGGTACGAATCAAGATCGGGATTTGTCACTCCGTGTGACGGAGAGGTATCTCTGGGCCCACTCGGTAGAACATCATCATGAGATCAATGTGACTAAGGAGTTAGTCACACGATGACGTGCTACGGAACAAGTAAAGAGACTTACCGGTAACGAGATTGAACAAGGTATAGGTATACCGACGATCGAATCTCGGGCAAGTTCTATACCGACAGACAAAGGGAATCGTGTACGGGATTGATTGAATCCTTGACATCGTGGTTCATCCGATGAGATCATCATGGAGCAAGTGGGAGCCACCATGGGTATCCAGACCCCACTGATGGTTACTGGCCAGAGAGGTGTCTCGGTCATGTCTGCCTGTGTCCCGAACCCGTAGGGTCTACACACTTAAGGTTCGATGACGCTAGGGTTATAGGGAATTGTTATACGAGATTACCAAAAGTTGTTAGGAGTCCCGGATGAGATCCCGGACGTCACGAGGAGCTCCGGAATGGTCCGGAGGTAAAGATTGATATATAGGACGGATGATTTCGGACACCGGAAGTGTTTCGGGTGTCACCGGTAACGTACCGGGACCACCGGGACCGCTGGAGGTGGCCCCGGGGGACCACCGAAGGGGGGCAACGACCCCGGGAGGTAATGTGGGCCAAGTGGGGGTGGGAACCAGCCCCTAGGTGGGCTGGTGCGCCTCCCCACTCAGCCCAATGCGCAGGGGAGAGAAAAGGGGGGGGGGCAAACCCTAAGCCAGGTGGGCCTAAGGCCCACCAGATGGTGCGCCACCCCCTCCTCCCCCTCTGGCCGCCGCACCTCCCATCTAGGGGGCTGCCGCACCCCCTAGGGTGGGAACCCTAGGGGTGGCACCCCCTCTCCCCTCCCCTTATATATATCGGGCACTTTTGGCCATTGAGATACACGGTTTTTCATCTCTCTCGGCGCAGCCCTCCTCCTCTACCTCCTCCTCTCTGCCGGTGCTTGGTGAAGCCCTGCCGGGAGACCTCGTCTCTCCATCGACACCACGCCGTCGTGCTGCTGGAGTTCTTCCCCAACCTCTCCCTCCTCCTTGCTGGATCAAGGTGCGGGAGACGTCACCGGGCTGCACGTGTGTTGAACGCGGAGGTGCCGTAGTTCAGCACTAGATCGGAATCGCTGCGAGTACGACTCCATCAACCGCGTTCTAGCAACGCTTCCGCTTAGCGATCTTCAAAGGTATGAATATGCTCTTACCCCTCTCTCGTTGCTGGTCTCTCCATAGGAAGATCTGAATATGCGTAGGAAAATTTTGAATTTATGCTACGTTACCCGACAGTGGCATCCGAGCCAGGTTTTCTATGCGTAGATTCTATGCACGAGTAGAACACAAAAGTTGTGGGCGATGATTTGTCAATTTGCTTGCCGTTACTAGTCTTATTTTTTTCCGGCGGTATTGTGGGATGAAGCGGCCAGGACCGACTTTACACGTACGCTTACGTGAGACTGGTTCCACCGAGAGACATGCACACCGTGCATAAAGGTGGCTAGCGGGTGTCTGTCTCTCCTACTCTAGTCGGATTGGATTTGATGAAAAGGGTCCTTATGAAGGGTAAATAGCTTTGGCATATCATCGTTGTGGCTGTCACGTAGGTGAGAAGGCGTTCTTGCTAGAAACCCAAATCAGCCACGTAAAACTTGCAACAACAATTAGAGGACGTCTAACTTGTTTTTGCAGGGTTTGACATGTGATGTGATATGGCCAAAGTTGTGATTTTGCATGTATGATGTATGAGATGATCATGTTATTGTAATAGGTTTCACGACTTGCATGTCGATGAGTATGACAACCGGCAGGAGCCATAGGAGTTGTCTTAATTTATTGTATGAGATGCAACGCCATGTGCTTACTACTTTTACTTCATTGCTAACGGTTAGCTATAGTAGTAGTGATAGTAGTAGTCGGCGTGACGACTTCATGGAGACACGATGATGGAGATCATGGTGTCACGCCGGTGACGATGATGATCATGCGATGCCTGAAGATGGAGATCGAAAGAGCAAAGATGATAATGACCATATCATGTCACTATATGATTGCATTGTGATGTTTACCATGTTTTACATCTTATTGCTTAGAACGACGGTAGCATAATAAGAGGATCCCTCTTAAAATTTCGAGAACGTATTCCCCTAAGTGTGCATCGTTGCGAAGGTTCGTTGTCTCGAAGCACCACGTGATGATCGGGTGTGATAGATTCTAACGTTCGCATACAACGGGTGTAAGCCAGATTTACACACGCGAAACATCGAGGTTGACTCGACGAGCTTAGCATGTACATACATGACCTCGAATACAAGAGACCGAAAGGTCGAACATGAGTCGTATGGTTGAATACGATCAGCATGAAGTTGGTCACCATGATGACTAGTCCGTCTCACGTGATGATCGGACACGGGTTAGTCAACATGGATCATGTATCACTTAGATGACTAGAGGGATGTCGATTTAAGTGGGAGTTCATACTTAATTTGATTAAATGAACTTAATTGTCATGAACTTAGTCTAAAAGTTGTCTTTATAAATATTGTAGATGTCCAACGTCAACCTCAATTTCAACGCATTCCTAGAGAAAAACAAGCTGAAAGATGATGGTAGCAACTATGCGGACTGGGTTCGCAACTTGAAGCTCATCCTTGAAGCAGCTAAAAAGGCTTATGTCCTTGATGCGCCGCTAGGTGACCCTCCTGCTCCCGCAGCAGCCCAGGACATTCTGAACGTTTGGCAAACGCGGAGTGATGACTACTCTCTGGTTAGGTGTGGCATGTTATACAGTTTAGAAACGGGGCTCCAAAGGCGTTTTGAGCAACACGGGGCATATGAGATGTTCCAGGAGATGAAGCTAGTTTTTCAAGCTCATGCCCGTGTCGAGAGATATGAAGTCTCCGGCAAGTTCTTTAGCTATAAGATGGAGGAGAACAGTTCTGTCAGTGAGCACATACTCAAAATGTCTGGGTTACACGGTCGTCTGACTTCACTTGGAGTCGAACTTCCGGATGATGCTATAATTGACAGAATCCTCCAGTCTCTCCCACCAAGCTACAAAGGCTTTGTGCTTAACTACAACATGCAAGGGATGGAGAAGACCATTCCCGAGTTGTACTCGATGCTCAAGTCTGCAGAAGTAGAAATCAAGAAAGAGCATCAAGTGTTGATGGTCAACAAGACCACTAGTTTCAAGAAAGAAAAGGGTAAGAAGAACTTCAAGAAAGACGGCAAAGCTGTTGCCGCGCCCGGTAAGCCAGATGCCGGGAAGAAGAAAAAGAACGGACCCAAGCCTGAGACTGAGTGCTTCTATTGCAAGGGAAAAGGTCACTGGAAGCGGAACTACCCCAAATACTTAGCGGACAAGAAGGCCAGCAACGTTAAAGGTATATGTGATATACATGTTATTGATGTGTACCTTACCAGCGCTCGTAGTAGCTCCTGGGTATTTGATACCGGTGCTGTTGCTCACATTTGCAACTCAAAGCAGGAACTACGGAATAAGCGGAGACTAGCCAAGGACGAGGTGACGATGCACGTCGGGAATGGTTCAAAGGTCGATGTGATCGCCGTCGGCACGCTAGCTCTACATCTACCGTCGGGATTAGTTTTAAACCTTAATAATTGTTATTTAGTACCAGCTTTAAGCATGAACATTGTATCAGGGTCTTGCTTAATGCGAGACGGCTACTCATTTAAGTCAGAGAATAATGGTTGTTCTATTTATATGAGTGATATGTTTTATGGTCATGCTCTGCTGGTAAATGGTTTGTTCTTGATGAATCTCGATCGTGATGTTACACATATTCATAGTGTGAGTACCAAAAGATGTAAAGTTGATAATGATAGTCCCACATACTTGGGGCACTGCCGCCTCGGTCATATCGGCGTTAAGCGCATGAAGAAGCTCCATACTGATGGACTATTAGAGTCTCTTGACTTTGAATCATTTGACACATGCGAACCGTGCCTCATGGGCAAGATGACTAAGACTCCATTCTCAGGAATAATGGAGAGAGCAACCGACTTATTGGAAATAATACATACTGATGTGTGTGGTCCAATGAACATTGAAGCTCGCGGTGGTTATCGTTATGTTCTCACTCTCACCGATGATTTGAGTAGGTATGGGTATTTCTACTTGATGAAGCACAAATCTGAGACGTTTGAAAAGTTCAAGGAATTTTAGAGTGAGGTTGAGAATCAACGTGACAGAAAAATTAAATGTCTATGATCTGATCGTGGAGGAGAATATTTGAGTCACGAGTTTGGCACACACCTAAGGAAGTGTGGAATCGTTTCACAACTGACGCCGCCTGGCACATCGCAACGCAATGGAGTGTCTGAACGTCGTAATCGCACTTTATTAGATATGGTACGATCTATGATGTCTCTTACCGACTTACCGCTATCATTTTGGGGATACACATTAGAAACTGCAGCATTCACTTTAAATAGGGCACCGTCTAAATCCGTTGAGACGACACCGTATGAACTATGGTTTGGCAAGAAACCTAAGTTGTCGTTTCTTAAAGTTTGGGGCTGCGATGCTTATGTGAAGAAACTTCAACCAGAAAAGCTCGAACCCAAAGCGGAGAAATGCGTATTCATAGGATACCCTAAGGAAACTATTGGGTATACCTTCTATCTTAGATCCGAAGGTAAAACATTTGTTGCCAAGAACGGATCCTTTCTAGAGAAAGAGTTTCTCTCGAAAGAAGTAAGTAGGAGGAAGGTAGAACTTGATGAGGTAATTACACCCCCTCTCGAACAGGATAGTAGCGCAGCGCGGGAAGTTGTTCCTGTGGCGCCTACACCAACTGTAGAGGAAGTTAATGATGATGATCATGAAGCTTCGGATCAAGTTACTACTGAACCGCGAAGGTCCACAAGGGCACGCTCCGCACCAGAGTGGTACGGCAACCCTGTGATGGAAATCATGTTGTTAGACAACGGTGAACCTTTGGACTATGAAGAAGCGATGGCGGGCCCGGATTCCAACAAATGGCTTGAGGTTATGAAATCCGAGATAGGATCCATGTATGAGAACAAAGTATGGACTTTGGTGGACTTGCCCGATGACCGGCGAGCCATAGAAAATAAATGGATCTTCAAGAAGAAGACTGATGCAAACGGTAATGTAACCGTTTACAAAGCTCGACTTGTCGCAAAGGGTTTTCGACAAATTCAAGGAGTTGACTACGAAGAGACTTTCTCTCCCGTAGCGAAGCTGAAATCAGTCCGAATCATGTTAGCAATTGCCGCCTTTTATGATTATGAAATTTGGCAAATGGACGTCAAAACAGCGTTCCTTAACGGGAACCTTAAAGAAGAGTTGTATATGATGCAACCAGAAGGTTTTGTCGACCCTAAGGGTGCTAACAAAGTGTGCAAGCTCCAGCGCTCCATCTATGGGTTGGTGCAAGCATCTCGGAGTTGGAACATTCGCTTTAATGAGGTGATTAAAGCGTTTGGGTTCATACAGGTTTACGGAGAAGCCTGTCTGTACAAGAAAGTGAGTGGGAGCTCTATAGCTTTCCTCATACTGTATGTGGATGACATATTATTGATGGGGAATAATATAGAGATGTTGGAGAGCATAAAGGCCTATTTGAACAAGAGTTTTTCAATGAAGGACCTTGGAGAAGCTGCATACATATTAGGCATCAAGATCTATAGAGATAGATCAAGACGCCTCATAGGTCTTTCGCAAAGTACATACCTTGACAAGATATTGAAGAAGTTCAATATGGAAAACTCAAAGAAAGGGTTCTTGCCAGTTTTGCAAGGTATGAGATTGAGTAAGACTCAGTCGCCGATCACGACAGCAGATAGAGAGAAGATGAGTTCTGTCCCCTACACTTCAGCCGTGGGCTCTCTAATGTATGCCATGCTGTGTACCAGACCTGATATAAACCTTGCCATAAGTTTGGTAGGGAGGTACCAAAGTGATCCCGGTATGGAACACTGGACATCGGTCAAGAATATCCTTAAGTACCTGAAAAGGACTAAGGAAATGTTTCTCGTTTATGGAGGTGACGAAGAGCTCGTCGTAAAGGGTTACGTCGACGCTAGCTTCGACACAGATCCGGATGACTCCAAGTCACAGACCGGATACGTATATGTGTTGAATGGTGGGGCAGTGAGCTGGTGCAGCAGCAAGCAAGAAGTCGTGGCAACATCTACATGTGAAGCGGAGTACATAGCTGCTTCAGAAGCGGCTCATGAAGGAATTTGGATGAAGGAGCTCATCACCGACCTTGGAGTGGTTCCAAGCGCGTCGGGTCCTATGACACTCTTCTGTGATAACACTGGAGCCATTGCCATAGCCAAGGAGCCCAGTTTTCACCGGAAGACGAAGCACATCAAACGCCGCTACAACTCCATCCAGGACCATGTCCAGAGTGGAGTGATAGATATTTGTAAAGTACACACGGATCTGAATATTGCAGACCCGTTGACTAAACCTCTTCCACGAGCAAAACATGATCAACACCATAATGCTATGGATGTTCGATACATCACAATGTAACTAGATTATTGACTCTAGTGCAAGTGGGAGACTGTTGGAAATATGCCCTAGAGGCAATAATAAAATGGTTATTATCATATTTCCTTGTTCATGATAATCGTCTATTGTTCATGATATAATTGTATTAACAGGAAACAGTAATACATGTGTGAATAAATAGATCACAATGTGTCCCTAGCAAGCCTCTAGTTAGCTAGCTCGTTAGTCAATAGATGATCATGGTTTCCTGATCATGGGCATTAGATGTCATTGATAACGGGATCACATCATTGGGAGAATGATGTGATGGACAAGACCCAATCCTAAGCATAGCACTAGATCGTATTGATCGTATGCTAAAGCTTTTCTAATGTCAAGTATCTTTTCCTTCGACCGTGAGATTGTGCAACTCCCGGATACCGTAGGAGTGCTTTGGGTGTATCAAACGTCACACGTAACTGGGTGACTATAAAGGTGCACTACGGGTACCTCCGAAAGTGTCTGTTGGGTTGGTACGAATCAAGATCGGGATTTGTCACTCCGTGTGACGGAGAGGTATCTCTGGGCCCACTCGGTAGAACATCATCATGAGCTCAATGTGACTAAGGAGTTATTCACAAGATTATGTGCTACGGAACAAGTAAAGAGACTTATTGGTAACGAGATTGAACAAGGTATAGGTATACCGACGATCGAATCTCGGGCAAGTTCTATACCGACAGACAAAGGGAATCGTGTACGGGATTGATTGAATCCTTGACATCGTGGTTCATCCGATGAGATCATCGTGGAGCAAGTGGGAGCCACCATGGGTATCCAGACCCCACTGATGGTTACTGGCTAGAGAGGTGTCTCGGTCATGTCTGCCTGTCTCCTGAACCCGTAGGGTCTACACACTTAAGGTTCGATGACGCTAGGGTTATAGGGAATTGTTATACGAGATTACCGAAAGTTGTTCGGAGTCCCGGATGAGATCCCGGACGTCACGAGGAGCTCCGAAATGGTCCGGAGGTAAAGATTGATATATAGGACGGATGGTTTCGGACACCGGAAGTGTTTCAGGCGTCACCGGTAACGTACCGGGACCACCGAGACTGCCGGAGGTGGCCCCGGGGGACCACCGAAGGGGGGCAACGACCCCGGGAGGTAAGGTGGGCCAAGTGGGGGTGGGAACCAGCCCCTAGGTGGGCTGGTGCGCCTCCCCACTCAGCCCAATGCGCAGGGGAGAGAAAAGGGGGGAAACCCTAAGCCAGGTGGGCCTAAGGCCCACCAGATGGTGCGCCACCCCCTCCCCCCCCTCTGGCCGCCGCACCTCCCATCTGGTGGAACCCTAGGGGTGGCACCCCCTCTCCCCTCCCCCTATATATATCGGGCACTTTTGGCCATTGAGATACACGGTTTTTCCTCTCTCTCGGCACAACCCTGCTCCTCTACCTCCTCCTCTCTGCCGGTGCTTGGCGAAGCCCTGCCGGGAGACCTCGTCTCTCCATCGACACCACGCCGTCGTGCTGCTGGAGTTCTTCCCCAACCTCTCCCTCCTCCTTGCTGGATCAAGGTGCGGGAGACGTCACCGGGCTGCACGTGTGTTGTACGCGGAGGTGCCGTAGTTCGACACTAGATCGGAATCGCTGCGAGTACGACTCCATCAACCACGTTCTAGCAACGCTTCCGCTTAGAGATCTTCAAAGGTATGAAGATGCTCTTACCCCTCTCTCGTTGCTGGTCTCTCCATAGGAAGATCTGAATATGCGTAGGAAAATTTTGAATTTATGCTACGTTACCCGACACTTCTGACTATGTACAAGGTGTTGTTGCTTGATAACTGGATCACATCATTGGGTGAATCATGTGATGGACTAGACCCAAACTAATGGACGTAGCATGTTGATCGTGTCATTTTGTTGCTACTGTTTTCTACGTGTCAAGTATTTATTCCTATGACCATGAGAACATATAACTCACTGACACCGGAGGAATGCTTTGTGTGTATCAAAATTCGCAACGTAACTGGGTGACTATAAAGATGCTCTACAGGTATCTCCGAAGGTGTCCGTTGAGTTAGTATGGATCAAGACTGGGATTTGTCACTCCGTGTGACGGAGAGGTATCTCGGGGCCCACTCGATAATACAACATCACACACAAGCCTTGCAAGCAATGTGACTTAGTGTAAGTCACGGGATCTTGTATTACGGAACGAGTAAAGAGACTTGCCGGTAAACGAGATTGAAATAGGTATGCGGATACTAACGATCGAATCTCGGGCAAGTAACATACCGAAGGACAAAGGGAATGACATACGGGATTATATGAATCCTTGGCACTTAGGTTCAAACGATATTGGGCAAGTAACATAACGATATGGGCATCCAGGTCCCGCCATTGGATATTGATCGAGGAGTCCCTCGGGTCATGTCTACATAGTTCTCGAACCCGCGGGGTCTGCAGACTTAAGGTTCGGCGTTGTTTTATGCGTATTTGAGTTATATGGTTGGTTACCGAATGTTGTTCGGAGTCCCAGATGAGATCACGGACGTCACGAGGGTATCCGGAATAGTCCGGAGACGAAGATTGATATATAGGATGACCTCATTTGATTACCGGAACGTTTTCGGAATTACCAGGGATGTACCGGGAGTGACGAATGGGTTCCGGATGTTCACCCGGGGGGGGGGGGCAGCCCAACCCGGGGAAGCCCATAGGCCTTAGGGGTGCCGCACCAGTCCTTAGTGGGTTGGTGGGCAAGCCGAAGAAGGCCCTTGCGCAGGTTAAAGGAAAATCAAAGAGAAAAAAGGGGGAAGTGGGAAGGAAGGGAAGGACTCCACCTTCCAATCCTAGTTGGACTAGGATTGGAGGAGGATTCCTCCTCCCCCCCTTCGGCCGACCCCCTTGGGGCTCCTTGAGCCGCAAGGCAAGGCCCCTCCCCTCCCACCTATATATACGGAGGTATTAGGGCTGATTTGAGACAACTTTTCCACGGCAGCCTGACCACATACCTCCACGATTTTTCCTCTAGATCGCGTTTCTGCGGAGCTCGGGCGGAGCCCTGCTGAGATTAGATCACCACCAACCTCCGGAGCGTCGTCACGCTGTCGGAGAACTCATCTACCTCTCTGTCTCTCTTGCTGGATCAAGAAGGCCGAGATCATCGTCGAGTTGTACGTGTGCTGAACGCGGAGGCGTCGTCCGTTCGGCACTAGATCGGAGCGGATCGTGGGACGGGTCGCAGGACTGTTCGTGGGACGATTCGCGGGGCGGATCGAGGAACGTGAGGACGTTCCACTACATCAACCGCATTTATTAACGCTTCTGCTGTGCGATCTAGAAGGGTACGTAGATCGGAAATCCCCTCTCGTAGATGGACATCACCATGATAGGTCTTCGTGCGCGTAGGAAATTTTTTGTTTCCCATGCGACGTTCCCCAACAGAAGTTAGGCCAACGTGCAAGTGCACATGCAACAAACCAAAGTTACTTCACCTACCTTGCTCACATGTACTTGCTGCTTGCGGGCAGCTAGGCCTTGACGCAATCTCATTTGTGTCTCTGTGCTTTTTGAAAGAGGTCGTCGTCAATACTTGGACAGGTGAGTTGATGGGTTTTCGATTAATTGGTAACTTCAACATTGTTGACCCTGTTGAAAGGCGATACATTCCACACCCTGAGAATATGCATACAAGTAGAGGTAGACGGCAGTGTCAGCGCATCCGGAATGACATGGATGAATCTGAAGCCGGCGGGCGCACCATGCAATGCATTCTATGTGGTGAATTTGGGCATGGGGACCCTGATTGTCCGACTTTCGTCATTGCAAGGGGCACTAGGCGTGGACGAGGCAGCCGAGGAAGAAGAGGAGGAAGAGGGAGGGCAAGAGGGGGAGGAATAGTTTAAGAAATTGGCGAGAAAGAAATGGCGGGAACCGAGGCGGGGAAAAATGGCGGGAAACGAGGTGAGAAAGGAATTTGCGGGAAAACCTGACGAGAAATTGAGCCGGGAAAGAACGATCAAGATAAGTAAGGAGGAGGAGGATGGAGGGCTCACCTCGGCCTCCTATCGGCCACGCCTAGACCGACTGGCCACCCTCCAGGCCAAGTGGCTACGAGCGACGAATTATCGGCTACCACGTGGCTGACTGGTGCCTTATCGGCCACGCCAAGGCCGACAAGGGCAATCGGCTCCAGCTAGGCCGACTGAAGCCAGTCGGCTTCGGTCAGGGTCGTTACATTTTTGGAAATTTTCTGAAATAACGCAATATTTTTTAAAAATAATAAAAATGCAATATTTTAAAAAGTTTAGCTTTTTCGATACTCAGCTTTTGGGAGCACTTTGCTATCAAACACAACACATGCACCTCTTTTTAGAATAACATGGAGATGCTTCTGGGTGGCATGAACTCAGAATGAAACCATACATCACTTGAGAAACAGGAGGATAGGTAACGGCCTCCACTGCGCTGGTAGTTTGTGAGGAACTATGACAAGGATTCTAGCCTCGACCTGACCAACTAGAGGACAGTGGGTGCAATGTTGGGGATTGAGTATGTGCCTAATTCTATATGGCAATATTATGCTTGGATTAACACTTTCTTACCTGCCTACAATGATGTTTATACCGTTGGTCTTGCTGCAATATGCTAGGCAATTTGGTTGGCCCGTAACCGTGCCATTTTTGAAAAAAGTGGATTAATAACCCTTTCAATTTTTTTTCATAGTATGTGCTTTCATGCAATATTGAACAGGTCTGTAGAAGCCGGAAATGGTTGAGGTGATTAAGAAAGGTGCTGAGATGCTGAAGGAAAATGCATCACAAATGTTGCTGCTTTGCAGGCCTCCAATGCCAGAATCCAGCGAGCAGGGAGATGAAGGTGACAAATGGGATGAATGGTGAGCTGCTGGGTTGTGGATCAGGCTGGTGGTGATAGGTGTGCTGATGCTGGTGTCCATCCTGGTCTTTGCTGTCTATGTTTTGTTGACCCTGCGTGGTCTATCTTAGTACTCGTGGCTTTGTTTGTTGTCTGGTATGACTTATTACGGTATTTGGTGATGATTTTTCTTGGGAGTGTCTATTTGTAAATCGACTGATTTGTAATTACCTGTCATTCAATTTGTCCCTCCAATCAACTGTTGACAGCTGTTTGTTCAACAAAACTAAAAATAAACAGTCCTGCGGATCTGACAGAAATGGGTCGGGTTAAAAACGGGCGAACCAACAAGCAGATAAACATTGGTTATCCCAGCTGTCCTCGTTTCCTTGTTCCACGTGACAGGAAAAAAAATGAATCAACAAAGCAGGTCCACAGGACTGTAGACAGCTATCTGTTTCAGCCAAAAGGAAACAACCCACCCCCTCTCCCCCCGATCAGATCTCCCGCGGAACAGATCTCACAACCAGCCATGGGGGAAGGGGGAGAAGAAGAAAGAACAACAAATAGAGAACAGATCTCACATCCAGCCATGGGGAAAGGGGGAGAAGAAGAAAGAACAACAAATAGAGAACAGATCTCACATCCAGCCATGGGGGAAGGGGAAGAAGAAGAACAAACAACAACAAATACAGAACAGATCAGAAACCTCATGGGCATGGGAGAGAGAGGGATGGTACCTGCACAAGAGCAAGGAGAATCACCACCACAGAATTCACGGGTCAGCAACTCATGACTTCTACCTCCTACATCCCTTGTCCCTCCTTCATCCTTTCTCCCCTGCTTTAACTGGTAATCTGCAAAATTATACAGTAAATTCCAAGAAAATTACACATTAAAATCCCAAGTAAATTTCAGTGCATAACCCCTAGGAAAAAACAGTACACATATGCCATAGCCCGTAAATTACATAGTTAATCCAACATAAATACACTGCAGTCCCAAGTAAATTACACTGCCATATCCACTAGGAAAAAACACTACAACTCCATGTAAATTACAGTGCCATATCCCAAGTAAATTACAACTCTCATGAAAATTACACAGAAAATTCCACATAAATCCACTGCAATCCCAAGAAAAATACAGTGCCATATCCTCTAGGAAAAACACGATAAAACTCCCATGCAAATTACATAGTAAATCTCACATAAATCCAGTGTAATCCCAAGTAAATTACAGTACCATATGCAGTAATAAACTACAATGAAAAACCTAGGTGATTTACAGAGATAAGACATATAAAACAAAAGAGAAGTACAATGCATATGCAGTATTAACTGTCGAACCTCAAAGAAATACAGAGTAAAAACTGAATATGCACTAAAATGAATACAATGTCCCTATGTTAATACTGAATATGCAATATTAACTGTCGAACCCCAAGGAACCTCAAGGAAGTACAGACACACTGGGAAAATGCAGTAATACTTTCTGGTATTTTACTAGTTAGCTGAGATTATTTCAAAATTACTTGCAGGGAGACACGAAGGAAACAACAGATGCAGAAGAATACCTACTGTCACTATCACAAGAAGACCTCATACTAAATGTGAGTTACAATGATCAGAAATACAAAAAAGCTGAAACCAATATCTAAATGGCCATATTGACAATCATTCATAACAAAAAACTGCAGGGGTCATTTTCATTTACCGCACTCCTACAATCAGATATCATATACAAGGTAAACGACAAAATCACAGAACAATGAAGAAGGGCACAAGAGAAAAATACCTGAAAATGTTCTAAAGAACGAGAAGAAACTTGCAGGTGCACTCGGCGAATGGACAACCAAACATCAACCACCAAGAAGAGGGGCACAACAGCAAACAAGCAGATGCCACCTACAGCTTAGGAAATGCAAAGGTAATAAAAAATCTTTCTAAAACAGTATATAACAAAAAAAGTAAGGAAAAAATACTGAATATGAAAGTTTATGATGACTTACTCAACAGTTGCACGCATGGCAAGAGTCGACACACGAAGAGGCACTAGCAGAAGAAAACCCTTGGGAGGCAGACCTGTTTGAGAACATCAACATAAATGAGGTAAGAGGATACAAAATCATGTGATTCAGCTACATACCAGAATAACAAAAAAAGAAACAACACAAAATGTAACACATTGACACTGTCAAAAATGCAGACGAACGAAGATGTTGCTCATACAGGTGAACTGACAAATCAAAACAATCAACAAGAAACAGGGGAACAAGAAGACTTGCACCAACAACGGGAAATCAACACCAACCTTGAGGATGAAGATGCATTTCTTGATGAAGATGACATTGAGATGTTCCTACAAAATGAAGAGAATGCAACATCAGAAGGAAATTTGATGAACACTAGCAGCAATTTCAAACCACATCTAGGCATGCAATTCAAAACAAAGGAAGAAGCGCAGGAGTACTTCAATTTTTACTCAAAAATAGCTGGGTTCTCAGTGGCAACTGTGGCATTTTCAAGAACAGTGAGCAAGAAAAGGAACAATGAAATTACAAGAATAACTATGAAATGCAACAAGTATGGGAAGACAAAAGAAGGGGAAAAGGAAAATGAAGTGCCTATGAGAAAGACAACTGTGATTGCAAAAACTGATTGCAAAGTTGTGATGGTCATAACTGAAAAAGAAAGACTATGGGTTGTTACAAGACTACAACTAGAACACAACCATGAAATGACGCCAAACAGTAGATTCTTCAGATCACATAAATACATGTCAGAGGAGGACAAATGCCTGATTAGAGTTTTGAAGCATACCAACCTAGAGACGAGACAGATAGTTGCTGCCCTAGCATACTTGAGAGGAGGCATGGCTAACCTACCCTACACGAAGAAGCAGGTCACAAATTATGCAGGAACAATAAACAGAGACATGACAAACTCTGACATGATGGAAGTAGTGCAAATGATCAACAAGAAGCAAGCAGAAAATCCTGGGTTTTTCTACTCGTTTGAGCTTGATGGAGAGAATAAAGTAAGAAGCTTATTCTGGACAGATGTGAGGTCAAGAATCATGTATGACATTTGTGGTAACTGCATAAGTTTTGACACAACTTTCCTAACAAACAAATACAACCTACCTTTCGCACCATTTGTTGGAATATCACCACATGGAAACACATACTTGTTTGGTTGTGGATTCATAATCAATGAAACAGCAAATACATTCAGTTGGTTGTTTGAACAGTTTTTGATGGCCATGGGAGGTAAGCATCCAAAATCAATCATCACTGATCAAGACAAAGCTATGCAACAAGCAATAGAAAGAGTTTTCCCTAAAGCTACACACAGGAGCTGCTTGTTTCACATAAAGAAAAAGGCAGAGGAGAAGGTAGGTCCCTGTTTTCAAGCAAACGAGGGATTGTATGAAGATTTTCAAGACATCGTGGACAACTCACTGACTGTGGAAGAATTTGAAACACAGTGGACAGAAATGATAGAGAAGTACCAAGTCCACCACATAAAATACTTCGGTGACATGTGGGAAAACAGGAAAAAAATTATTTCTGTTTATTTCAAGGACAAATTCTTCCCCTTTATACAAACAACATCAAGGAGTGAAGGAACTAATGCCCTATTCAAAAAGGGGGTTGGAGCAAAGTTCAGTGCTACTAGCTTCTTAAGGGAGTACGACAGGATAATAGATGTGATTCATGACAGGGAAGAAGAATGTGACCACAACTCAAGAAACAAAAAGGTTGCCATGAAAGCATTTTGGTCAAAATATGGCATAGAAAGGCAAGCTCACAAACTATATAACCTTGGCATCTTTAGGAAATTTCAACAAAAGATGGCGGATACTACAAGGCTCAATGTGTACGAACATGAAAAAAACAAGTACTACAACGTGTGCCAATCAGAAAGCTATCCCATAAAGGAGTTAAGGAAAAGACAATATCTAGTGCAAGTATGTCTAAAGAAGAAGAATACTCTTGCATATGTTGTACATTCCGAAAAGATGGGATATTATGTTCACACATACTACGAGTGATGATCCATCTAAACATTGAGAAGATACCAGGCAAGTACATCATTGACAGGTGGAGAAAAAATGACTACAGAAAAGACTTGACAAAAACACCATCAGTGGCAGCTGAGAACTCGACATTGAGATACAATGTTCTTGCAAGGAAATTGGTACACGTTGCATCCAACGCATCAAAGAAGAAAAGGAAATATGAATACCTACTAGGAGAATTGGACAGGATAGAGAGAAGGATGAGAGAAATGGATGACGAATAAGAAACTGCAGACGAGGGGTAGACAGAAACCACTCGAACAGTTACTTTCGTACCAACAACAAGGGAAGCAGATGGAACAACCACATCATTGACAATACAAGACCCAAATATTGCAAAAACAAAAGGAAGACGAAGGATGCTAACTATACGGGAGGCAATAAAGCAGAACAAGTTCTACAAATGCTCGCACTGCGGTTCAAACAACCACACTATCAAGAAATGCACCAACCTTGACAAGCAATACAACCTACCCAGAAGCAACCGACGGAGACAATCTAATCCTAGGAATATAAAGAAAGGTAATACAATAAAATGTTGAAGCTCAAGTCCTATACATTTATTTAAATAAATGAAACTAACAAAAGAAATGCAGGGGGCGACAATGAAGGCAACAAGCAGAGGAAAAAAGCAAACATGAAGAAAGATGAAACAGCAACAACACAATCGTAGAGAGGAAGAACATGTGGATGATGAAGGAGAACATGATATTTTTCTTCTTGCATTCGAACAAGAAGATAGTTAAATGTTAAGAACAATACCGGTTTTGTAATATGAGGGCAAGCAGTGTTTGCTACCCACTACAACTTTCTGTTATTTCTACTTTCTGTATCGCAGAATTAGAATTGAATTGAGATTACGGTTAAATGGTTGAAATTAAAAGTACAACAATCTAACTTACAACAAAAGTAGCAAAAGAAAAACTGGAATATAACAGTAACAACATAAACATAAATTGTAAATAAAGAATACAGAAGAGAATGAAAAATACCTTCGATTGCACTGAACAATTTTGTTGCTGAAGTGATTCTCCAATAAATTGATAAACAATAAAATAACGCTGCAGCAAAAAAAATGAAACAAGAGAGTTAAAAGAAAATAATAGGAGAAGAAAAATAGTAAGAACATAAAATAAATAAACGCAAATAAAAGATAGAAACTTACTTATACCGAGTTGTATATAAAATATTGCCGCAACCACTGCCTCAAAAAACAACAATGATCACAAACTCAACATAAGAAAGAAAAAATATGTTTCAAATACAGATGAAAGGCACACATACAAATACGAATCAGCATACTACATAAACACAATTCATGAGCATAAAAGTCAAGGGATACAACAACGAGGACAATTCATGAGCATAAAAGTCCACAACACTAACAACGTTGTAGCACTAGTAATGTCGTTATACGAATAAAAGCTAAACAAACACTAAAACTATACAATATAACATAGCCGCCAAAATCTTCAGAGATGATCACCACTAAGAACATCAACATGCTTGATCAACACCCCACAGGAGAATATCTTATCTAGTTCTGCACCTACAAGGCACACACAAAAAAGAGGAAAAACAGTAAGAAGAATCCACAAAAGAAGACAGAACAAAAGGCTGAGGACTAAACAAAAAATTTCAAAGATAACACTCACATCACCAAAGAAGTTTGTAACAAAAGACTTGTCGACACTGTTGGATGGGCTAAAATAAAGTTCATTTGCCAACTTGATCCTGATGTTATCGATATCGGCAGAACTAAACAGATTGCCAATAGGAGTCCTAGGAGACCAGTGCTTCATATACATCACGGAGAAAACTCCACAATCATCCCTGAATAAAAAAAAGATGAGCAACAAGACGTAAACAAATAAGGCACTGAACAATAAATAAAAAAAGATAAAAAAAACTAGACATGAAAAGGAAAGTACGACCACAAGCATACATAAAAGCATTACACGTACGCGTTAGTTTGCTGAGGAACCACAGGATACACAATGCCAAAACTTTTGAAGTCAATACGCTTCCTCATGATAGGAGACACGAACATATCCCAAAGGTTGGTAAATTTATTGACCTACAAAGATACAATGAACAAAAAGGCTAAGACAAAAACTAAAGGGAAATTAGATAGGAAAGAATAGATCAGAAAAGAAACCAACCATCTTATCACGAATCTCCATATGAAAATCTGAGTACTGCCCATAAAATGAATCAAGGAAGGCAAACACTCTCTCCTTTAAGCAAACGACAAATGAAAACCAATGCTTGAATCTACATATAGGGAAGAATAACTGCAAGAACAGAAATAACACAGCAGAAAACTCTAGGTGGGATTAACATGAGAAATCTACAACAGACTACAAAAAAACAGAAACAAACAAAATACAGAAGAAGCAAGCACCTACCAAATTGCTTCTCCACATAGCAAAAGCACTATTAGCACCGTTGAAGGCATTAGCAACAATCTCAGGATTATTGCCGTCCAAAATTGTTTCCTAGGTAAGCAAGAAATAAAACAGATTAGGACCAACAACTTAAAAAGAAAATATAACAAACAAGAAACACTAAATAACAAAAAAACAAAAGAACTACTTACACCAATATAAGAGAAGAAGAAATGTTTCTTGGAAACAGAGGGATGAGCTTCATTAAAAAGATAACGACAGACACACAATATCAAGAAATTGTCTACATGAGAATTGAACTGGAGAGAAGAAAGACTACGATAACTAAAAAAAGCTTTTTCATATCGAATAGCTTCATACCTACAAATAAAATACACTTGAGATCAGGACCAAGAAAAAGGAACATAAAAATAACAAAAACATAACTAAAAACCAAAAAAAATCGCTTACTTGCACCATTCTGGATGAGAAGCAATCTGAATCATGGCGAGATGGTTACGCCTTTCTTGAGGAGAAACCGAAAAACGATTGACTTGAGGAACATAAGGATCAGAGTTGAATCTGCCGGGCACAACCATCCTACGAGGAAAACGACCACCAGATAAACTAACAGTAGAAGCACCAGGAAACTGACATGATGGAGCAGCAATTGAACATCCAACAACTTCTGAAAGATGAGACGAATCAACAGCAGGCTTGACAAGCATCAGATCAACTTCTGGGCTATTAGGAACCTGGAAGACAAAAAAAGGTCAAACGAACAAAATGCAAAAAGAAGAAAACAAAAATGAAAGAAAAAGTGAGAACTAAGAAAATAGACAAAAAAAAATTAAAAATCTGAAATGAAAAATACATAATACATACTTCTATATGATTACTACGACTAGTTGCAGGAGGAGCAAAATTATGGAGTTTGTTGTAAGCAACATCATTGGACCTAGATAGCTCTTGACACCTAGCATTGCACCTTGAGCTTCCAACTTTATGAACATCAACACCTGCCTCATTCACCTAGAAAAAAATAAAACGAAGTAAAATGCTAGCATCAGAAAAATGCCCTATATAAAAAGAAAAAAAACAAAAAAAACAAAGAAATATAGAGAAAAAAAACACCTTCACTCCACTTAGGTGAGAAGAATATAAAACATCAGGAGAGCATAAGTCAACAGTTGGGGAACTCACGGGTTCCTTTGACTTGCAAATAGCAGAGGAAGGTACATTAACCATAACAAGGCAGTCCTAGAAGAAAAGTTAATAGAAGAAAGTTAAGACTGAAAACAAAAAATGAAACTACAACGAAAGCAATTAGAAAGTTACAACAACAAATACCTCACTTCTAGAAGAATCAAACATCTTCAGAAATCTGTGTGCAACATACTGAGAACATTGTACATCAGGCAACTACAGAGGAAAAAAGCAAAACAAAAAATTAAACAACAAAACATCGGAAACTTAGCCAAATACCTGAAAGCACCACAACAGAATCAAATACCTGAAAAAAATACAGAAATAATGTGAGACAAAAACTTAACCAAATACCTGAAAGCACCACAACAGAATCAACATCTGGGTTGCCGTGTTTAGAATTTGAAGGATAATTACGTGAAAAAAACAAAGGTAAACACAAATACAATAAAAAAGCAACTACAAAACTAAAGTTCACATGCTACAAAAGGGGATACCTGTTGGGGGCTCCAGAGGAAATGATGTAGAACCTTTTAATTTAACTTCACATAACACCGACCGAACAACAGGGATGTCAGGAGTAACCACAATCTACAACAACAGTTCAAAACCAAAAACAATGAAAAAAATAAAGAAACAACTACAACAACTAGTTGAACCACAAAAGAAAACATTGCAACAAAGAAAAAAAATGCATACCTCAGCGTGCACTTTATCAGGAACAAAGCAACTAGATATCAGTACTGGCTTCTCAATACCACCATCTGGGACAGGAGGAGGAACAATAGCAGTAGCAGGAGACGGCAAATGATGACTCTCTTGCTGTACTTCAGTCTCTAGAACATCAGCAGCTTTAACAAACTCCCTATTTGCTATTGCAGAATAAATTGAAACAGACTTATTGCCTATGAACAAAAAATGAGCAAAGAAAAAGGCAGTCAAAAACACAAAGAAACAAGATAAATGAAAAAAAATCAAAAGAATAAAAAAAATAAGAGGATGTACTAACCAAAAGAGAACTTGCTCATGGACTGATTCTCACTGGCGGACACTTTTGGGAAGGAAGAATGCAATATACAATCCAAAACATCAAGAACAAGGGACTGTGCCCATTCCAAGAAAATCTTAGGCTTGTCTTGGTTTCTCGACCTAACAAGCTCAATCACATCTAGAGCAGCCTGAACAAGGAGCCAAAATGAGCAAATAAATGGACAAAAATAACCAAAAAATAGTAAAAAAATTACAACTACAGTAAAACAAATTACCTGAGAGCCAAAGCGAGGACCAATAGATCTTTGAACTTTCAATGCAAACGTACCATCAGAAGGGCCGATATAAACACTCTTACTACTAATGGTTTTTCCAACAGAACCGTGAGTCAAAAACAAATAAAAAAAAGTCAGGCAATACAAAAGAATAAAACAACAAAAAACTAAAGGATAACAAAGATGAAAGAAAATGAAATAAAACCTGCAAATTAGTTGGAGCACGAAGCCGCTTCAATGGCCTCTTTCCAAAAGAGCGGTTGTTGTTTCTATCAAGCTCTACGAATTGCTTAACTTTGTTACCTCTCCACGCAAGTATGCGAGGTTTCACATCAGGGACAGAGTGAAAGCCAAAATTCAAATGATCAAGGTAAGAAACCTACAAAACATACAAACAAAACACATCCAAACAAAGATTACAAACAACTAAAAAAAACGAACAATACAAAAAAAAAGAGAAAACTTACAGCAAAAGCATAGTGACATCCACCAAAGGTAACTGATCTTTTGGAAGCAACTTTAGTAGCATCCTTGAACTTTTTGATGCTACTCAAAAGCCACTCATACACAAACCTAGATAGATCATAACTACACACAGACCAACAATCCTGAAAGATATGGAGGTACTTCGGACTAGGACTGAGGCTAGAGTTTGGACAAAGAAAAGTAGAGAAAGCGACGATCATGAAACAAATGAAGACGTCCTCATCAGGTAAATCAACTTCAACACACTTAAGCTTGTTGGCAAAAAAGGACACTGGAGGAATACTAGAAAGATTAAAATGAGAGTGGATAAAATGACGACCAGACTCTGGGTCACAAACAAGGGGTTGACCATCTACTGGGAGGTCAATAATGTCATGGAGGTCATACTTAGTTAAGGGGATGAATTTCCTTTTCAACTGAAACTCAGAAGCAGAAACATCAAATCTCGATGCAAGCCACTTAACAAGCCTAAGGGGAACCTCCGTTCGGACAAAGCTGAGAAGACATCCCATACCATAATCCTCAATAACACCCTTATATATAGGACACAACCCATCAACAACACCCGAGAAGAACTTTCCAGAGTATCTAGTGAATGTTGAACAATTGGGCAAATCTGAAGATCGTTTCTGCCTCTACAAAAAAGTCAAAAAAAGAACAACAGTAATAAGGCAACACTAAAAAAGATACACACAAGGAGAACCACAACATAAAAAACATTAGACTAGCAACCTAAAAAGATGAGGAAAAAAGGAGGGAAAAGAGACTAACAACATTCCTCCTGCTAGCAGATGATACTTTCCTCTTGAGGTACTTAACTTTCTGTAAATAACAAATACATAAATTCAGACCAACATAAAAAAGAAATAAAAAATAAAAACTGACTAAAGCAAGAACATAAAAGATGAACATACATTATTGACATAGAAATTATAAAGAGCTTTATCAAACTCCGCATCCTCACCAGAACAATCGTGGAAATAACATTCAAAGAACAAACAAACCAATTAATAAACTAAAGAGAATTAAAGAAGTGAACAAAAAGAAATTAAGAAGACAAAAAACACTACCATAGACATTGCATTAGAGGCATCATCAGCAAAATCATTAGGCACAAAAGGATCTTTCAAAGAATCATCACTCTCTACTGAAGAAACAATAGGAACATCCTCGTGAGAGACTTTCCGAAGCCTACCCATTGAGAAGGAAGCTGAAAAAAGATAAATGGGGCTCAACAAGACAAATAACGAATAAAAGTACGGTTATAATGATGATTAGAAAGAACAACTAGGCACTAAAACTAAACAAATAAATAAACTGCATAACAATGCAAAGAAAACAAATATACGGTGGAAACAGGGAAATAATAGCAGTACAAAAATGACTAAAATTACACAGGGATGAACTTACACAGAAAATAAAGAATAATTACACTGAAAAAAGGGTAAAATTACAGTTGAATAAGATCATCCCTGCAAATTAGGACAATTACTGTGTAACTTACACAGAAAATAGTATATTTACACTGTAAAAAGGGACACATTACAGTGTAAGTACACCACAAATTACAGAGTAATTGGGGGTAAAATTACACTGCAAAAGAATGAGATCAACTTACACGGTAATTGTAGTATATATATACACTATAATTGTTGGGGAACGTCGCATGGGAAACAAAAATTTTCCTACGCGCACGAAGACCTATCATGGTGATGTCCATCTACGAGAGGGGATGAGTGATCTACGTACCCTTGTAGATCGCACAGCAGAAGCGTTAGAGAACGCGGTTGATGTAGTGGAACGTCCTCACGTCCCTCGATCCGCCCCGCGAACAATCCCGCGATCAGTCCCACGATCTAGTACCGAACGGACGGCACCTCCGCGTTCAGCACACGTACAGCTCGACGATGATCTCGGCCTTCTTGATCCAGCAAGAGAGATGGAGAGGTAGAAGAGTTCTCCGGCAGCGTGACGGCGCTTCGGAGGTTGGTGATGATCTTGTCTCAGCAGGGCTCCGCCCGAGCTCCGCAGAAACACGATCTAGAGGAAAAACTATGGAGGTATGTGGTCGGGCAGCCGTGAGAAAGTCGCCTCAAATCTGCCCTAAAAGCCCCATATATATAGGAGGAGGGAGGGGGACCTTGCCTTGGGGTCCAAGGGATCCCCAAGGGGTCGGCCGAGCCAGGGGGGAGGACTCTCCCCCCCCCCCCCAAACCGAGTCCTACTTGGTTTGGTGGGAGGGAGTCCTTCCCCCTTCCCACTTCTTCCTTCTTTTTTTTTTCCTTTGATTTTTTCTCTCTTGGCGCATAGGGGATTGGTGGGCTGTCCCACCAGCCCACTAAGGGCTGGTGTGACCCCCCCAAATGCCTATGGGCTTCCCCGGAGTGGGTTGCCCCCCTCCGGTGAACTCCCGGAACCCATTCGTCATTCCCGGTACATTCCCGGTAACTCCGAAAACCTTCCGGTAATCAAATGAGGTCATCCTATATATCAATCTTCGTTTCCGGACTATTTCGGAAACCCTCGTGACGTCCGTGATCTCATCCGGGACTCCGAACAACATTCGGTAACCAACCATATAACTCAAATACGCATAAAACAACGTCGAACCTTAAGTGTGCAGACCCTGCGGGTTCGAGAACTATGTAGACATGACCCGAGAGACTCCTCGGTCAATATCCAACAGCGGGACCTGGATGCCCATATTGGATCCTACATATTCTACGAAGATCTTATCGTTTGAACCTCAGTGCCAAGGATTCGTATAATCCCGTATGTCATTCCCTTTGTCCTTCGGTATGTTACTTGCCCGAGATTCGATCGTCAGTATCCGTATACCTATTTCAACCTCGTTTACCGGCAAGTCTCTTTACTCGTTCCGTAATACAAGATCCCGCAACTTACACTAAGTTACATTGCTTGCAAGGCTTATGTGTGATGTTGTATTACCGAGTGGGCCCCGAGATACCTCTCCGTCACACGGAGTGACAAATCCCAGTCTTGATCCATACTAACTCAACTAACACCTTCGGAGATAACTGTAGAGCATCTTTATAGTCACCCAATTACGTTGCGACGTTTGATACACACAAAGCATTCCTCCGGTGTCAGTGAGTTATATGATCTCATGGTCATAGGAATAAATACTTGACACGCAGAAAACAGTAGCAACAAAATGACACGATCAACATGCTATGTCTATCAGTTTGGGTCTAGTCCATCACGTGATTCTCCCAATGACGTGATCCAGTTATCAAGCAACAACACCTTGTTCATAATCAGAAGACACTGACTATCATTGATCAACTGGCTAGCCAACTAGAGGCATGCTAGGGACGGTGTTTTGTCTATGTATCCACACATGTAAATGAGTCTTCATTCAATACAATTATAGCATGGATAATAAACTATTATCTTGATACAGGAATTATAATAATAACTATACATTTATTATTGCCTCTAGGGCATAATTCCAACAGTCTCCCACTTGCACTAGAGTCAATAATCTAGCCCTCACATCACCATGTGAATTACATTGTAATAAATCTAACACCCATACAGTTCTGGTGTCGATCATGTTTTGGCCGTGGAAGAGGTTTAGTCAGCGGGTCTGCTACATTCAGATCCGTGTGCACCTTGCATATATTTACGTCCTCCTCCTCGACGTAGTCACGGATGAGGTTGAAGCGTCGTTTGATGTGTCTGGTCTTCTTGTGAAACCTTGGTTCCTTTGCCAGGGCAATGGCACCAGTGTTGTCACAGAACAAGGTTATTGGATCCAGTGCACTTGGCACCTTTCCAAGATCCGTCATGAACTGCTTCATCGAGACACCCTCCTTAGCTGCCTCCGAGGCAGCCATGTACTCCGCTTCACATGTAGAATCTGCTACGACGCTTTGCTTGGAACTGCACCAGCTTACTGCACCCCCATTAAGAATAAATACGTATCCGGTTTGTGACTTAGAGTCGTCCGGATCTGTGTCAAAGCTTGCATCAACGCAACCCTTTACGGCGAGCTCTTCGTCACCTCCATACACGAGAAACATCTCCTTAGTCCTTTTCAGGTACTTTAGGATATTCTTGACCGATGTCCAGTGATCCACTCCTGGATTACTCTGGAACCTGCCTGCCATACTTATGGCCAGGCTAACATCCGGTCTAGTGCACAGCATCGCATACATGATAGAACCTATGGCTGAAGCATAGGGGACGGAGCGCATATGCTCTCTATCTTCATCAGTTGCTGGGCACTGAGTCTTACTCAATCTCGTACCTTGTAACACTGGCAAGAACCCTTTCTTGGACTGTTCCATTTTGAACCTCTTCAAAACTTTATCAAGGTATGTGCTTTGTGAAAGTCCTATCAGGCGTTTTGATCTATCCCTATAGATCTTAATGCCTAGAATGTAAGCAGCTTCTCCTAGGTCCTTCATAGAGAAACTTTTATTCAAGTAACCTTTTATGCTCTCCAAAAGCTCTACGTTGTTTCCAATCAGTAATATGTCATCCACATATAATATTAGAAACGCCACAGAGCTCCCACTCACTTTCTTGTAAATACAAGATTCTCCAACCACTTGTATAAACCCAAATGCTTTGATCACCTCATCAAAGCGTTTGTTCCAACTCCGAGATGCTTGCACCAGTCCATAAATGGATCGCTGGAGCTTGCACACCTTGTCAGCATTTTTAGGATCGACAAAACCTTCGGGTTGCATCATATACAACTTTTCCTTAAGGAAACCGTTAAGGAACGCCGTTTTGACATCCATCTGCCAGATTTCATAATCGAAAAATGCAGCTATTGCTAACATGATTCTGACGGACTTAAGCATCGCTACGGGAGAGAAAGTCTCATCGTAGTCAATTCCTGGAACTTGTGAAAAACCCTTTGCCACAAGTCGAGCTTTATAAACGGTCACATTACCGTCAGCGTCCGTCTTCTTCTTAAAGATCCATTTGTTCTGAATAGCCTTGCGGCCCACACGCAGTATCTCCAAAGTCCACACTTTGTTCTCATACATGGATCCTATCTCGGATTTCATGGCTTCTAGCCATTTGTTGGAATCTGGGCCCACCATTGCTTCTTCATAATTTGCAGGTTCATTGTTGTCTAACAACATGATTGATAAGACGGGATTACCGTACCACTCTGGAGCAGCGCGTGATCTCGTCGACCTGCGTGGTTCAACAGAAACTTGAACTGGAGTTTCATGATCATCATCATTAACTTCCTCCTCAACCGGCGTTGCAACGACAGAGGTTTCCCCTTGCCCTGCGCCACCATGCAGAGGGATGAGAGGTTCGACAACCTCGTCAAGTTCTATCTTCCTCCCACTCAATTCTCTCGAGAGGAACTCCTTCTCGAGAAAAGTTCCGTTCTTAGCAACAAACACTTTGCCCTCGGATTTGAGATAGAAGGTGTACCCAACTGTCTCTTTTGGGTAACCTATGAAGACGCACCTTTCCGCTTTGGGTTCCAACTTTTCAGGCTGAAGCTTTTTGACATAAGCATCACATCCCCAAACTTTAAGAAACGACAACTTTGGCCTCTTGCCATACCACAGTTCGTATGGTGTCGTCTCAACGGATTTTGATGGTGCCCTATTTAAAGTGAATGCAACTGTTTCTAATGCATAACCCCAAAACGATAACGGCAAATCAGTAAGAGACATCATAGATCGCACCATCTCTAACAAAGTACGATTACGACGTTCGGACACACCATTACGCTGTGGTGTTCCAGGCGGTGTCAACTGTGAAACAATTCCACATTGTCTTAAGTGAGCACCAAACTCAAAACTCAGATATTCACCCCCACGATCAGACCGTAGGAATTTGATCTTCTTGTTACGATGATTTTCCACTTCACTCTAAAATTGCTTGAACTTTTCAAATGTTTCAGACTTGTGCTTCATCAAGTAGACATAACCATATCTACTTAAATCGTCAGTGAAGGTGAGGAAATAACGATATCCGCCGCGTGCCTCCACGCTCATTGGGCCACACACATCGGTATGTATGATTTCCAACAAGTCACTTGCACGCTCCATTGTTCCGGAGAACGGAGTTTTAGTCATCTTGCCCATGAGGCATGGTTCGCACGTGTCAAGTGAATCAAAGTCAAGTGACTCCAAAAGTCCATCAGCATGGAGTTTCTTCATGCGCTTTACACCAATATGACCTAAACGGCAGTGCCATAAAAATATGGCGCTATCATTGTTAACTCTAACTCTTTTGGTCTCAATGTTATGTATATGAGTATCGCTATCAAGATTCAATATGAACAATCCTCTCACATTCGGTGCATGACCATAAAAGATGTTACTCATAGAAATAGAACAACCATTATTCTCAGACTTAAAAGAGTAACCGTCTTGCAATAAACAAGATCCAGATATAATGTTCATGCTCAACGCAGGCACTAAATAACAATGATTTAAGTTCATCACTAATCCCGATGGTAGCTGAAGTGACACTGTGCCGACGGCGATTGCATCAACCTTGGAACCGTTTCCTACGCGCATCATCACTTCGTCTTTCGCCAGCCTTCGTCTATTCCGCAGTTCCTGCTTCGAGTTGCAAACGTGAGCAACAGAACCGGTATCAAATACCCAGGCACTACTACGAGAGCCGGTTAAGTACAAATCAATAACATGTATATCAAATATACCTGATTTTTCTTTACCCGCCTTCTTATCTGCCAGATACTTGGGGCAATTGCGCTTCCAGTGACCCATACCCTTGCAATAGAAGCACTCTGTTTCAGGCTTAGGTCCAGCCTTGGGTTTCTTCGGCGGATTGGCAACAGGCTTGCCGCTCTTCTTCGAATTGCCCTTCTTGCCTTTGCCGTTTCTCTTGAAACTAGTGGTCTTGCTCACCATCAACACTTGATGCTGTTTACGGAGTTCAGACTCTGCGACTTTCAGCATCGCAAACAACTCGCCGGGAGACTTGTTCATCCCTTGCATGTTGTAGTTCAACACAAAGCCTTTATAGCTTGGCGGCAGTGATTGAAGGATTCTGTCAGTGATAGCTTCTTGCGGGAGTTCAATCCCCAGTTCAGCTAGACGGTTTGAGTACCCAGACATTTTGAGCACATGTTCACTGACAGATGAGTTTTCCTCCATCTTGCAAGCATAGAATTTATCGGAGGTCTCATACCTCTCGATCCGGGCGTTCTTCTGAAAGATAAAATTCAACTCCTGGAACATCTCAAATGCTCCATGACGCTCAAAGCGACGTTGAAGTCCCGGTTCCAAGCCATACAAGACTGCACATTGAACTATTGAGTAGTCCTCCTTACGTGCTAACCAAGCATTCTTAACATCCTGATCAGCCGTAGCGGGTGGTTCATCTCCTAGCGCAGCATTAAGGACATAATCCTTCTTTCCAGCTTGTAAGATTAGCTTAAGATTACGAGCCCAGTCTACAAAGTTGCTTCCATCATCTTTCAACTTAGCTTTCTCTAGGAACGTATTAAAATTCAGGATGACACTTGCGTGAGCCATGATCTACAACACAAATACATACAAAGTGGACTTAGACTATGTTCAAGATAATTAGAATTCAACTTAATCAAATTATATGCTAAACTCCCACTCAAAAAGTACATCTCTCTAGTCATTTGAGTGGTTCTTGATCCACTTACACTATCCCAAGTCCGATCATCACGTGAGTCGAGAGTAGTTTCAGTGGTAAGCATCCCTATGCTAATCATATCAACTATATGATTCATGATCGACCTTTCGGTCTCATGTGTTCCGAGGCCATGTCTGCACATGCTAGGCTCGTCAAGCTTAACCCGAGTGTTCCGCGTGCGCAACTGTTTTGCACCCGTTGTATGTGAACGTTGAGTCTATCACACCCGATCATCACGTGGTGTCTCGAAACGACGAACTGTAGCAACGGTGCACAGTCGGGGAGAACACAATTTCGTCTTGAAATTTTAGTGAGAGATCACCTCATAATGCTACCGTCGTTCTAAGCAAAATAAGGTGCATAAAAGGATTAACATCACATGCAATTCATAAGTGGCATGATATGGCCATCATCTCGTGCTTCTTGATCTCCATCGCCAAAGCACCAGCACGATCTTCTTGTCACCGGCGCCACACCATGATCATCCATCAACGTGTTGCCATCGGGGTTGTCGTGCTACTTATGCTATTACTACTAAAGCTACATCCTAGCAAAATAGTAAACGCATCTGCAAGCACATATGTTAGTATAAAGACAACCCTATGGCTCCTGCCGGTTGCCGTACCATCGACGTGCAAGTCGATATTTCTATTACAACATGATCATCTCATACATCCAATATATCACATCACATCGTTGGCCATACCACATCACAATCATACCCTGCAAAAACAAGTTAGACGTCCTCTAATTTTGTTGTTGCATGTTTTACGTGGTGACCAAGGGTATCTAGTAGGATCGCATCTTACTTACGCAAACACCACAACGGAGATATATGAGTTGCTATTTAACCTCATCCAAGGACCTCCTCGGTCAAATCCGATTCAACTAAAGTCGGAGAAACCGTCACTTGCCAGTCATCTTTGAGCAAAGGGGGTTACTCGTAACGATGAAACCAGTCTCTCGTAAGCGTACGAGTAATGTCGGTCCAAGCCGCTTCAATCCAACAATACCACGGAATCAAGAAAAGACTAAGGAGGGCAGCAAAACGCACATCACCGCCCACAAAACCTTTTGTGTTCTACTCGAGAAGACATCTACGCATGAACCTAGCTCTGATACCACTGTTGGGGAACGTCGCATGGGAAACAAAATTTTTCCTACGCGCACGAAGACCTATCATGGTGATGTCCATCTACGAGAGGGGATGAGTGATCTACGTACCCTTGTAGATCGCACAGCAGAAGCGTTAGAGAACGCGGTTGATGTAGTGGAACGTCCTCACGTCCCTCGATCCGCCCCGCGAACAATCCCGCGATCAGTCCCACGATCTAGTACCGAACGGACGGCACCTCCGCGTTCAGCACACGTACAACTCGACGATGATCTCGGCCTTCTTGATCCAGCAAGAGAGACGGAGAGGTAGAAGAGTTCTCCGGCAGCGTGACGGCGCTCCGGAGGTTGGTGATGATCTTGTCTCAGCAGGGCTCCGCCCGAGCTCCGCAGAAACACGATCTAGAGGAAAAACTATGGAGGTATGTGGTCGGGCAGCCGTGAGAAAGTCGCCTCAAATCTGCTCTAAAAGCCCCACATATATAGGAGGAGGGAGGGGGACCTTGCCTTGGGGTCCAAGGGATCCCCAAGGGGTCGGCCGAGCCAGGGGGGAGGACTCTCCCCCCCAAACCGAGTCCTACTGGGTTTGGTGGGAGGGAGTCCTTCCCCCTTCCCACTTCTTCCTTTTTTTTTTCTTTCCTTTGATTTTTTCTCTCTTGGCGCATAGGGGATTGGTGGGCTGTCCCACCAGCCCACTAAGGGCTGGTGTGACCCCCCCCCCCAAATGCCTATGGGCTTCCCCGGAGTGGGTTGCCCCCCTCCGGTGAACTCCCGGAACCCATTCGTCATTCCCGGTACATTCCCGGTAACTTCGAAAACCTTTCGGTAATCAAATGAGGTCATCCTATATATCAACCTTCGTTTCCGGACTATTTCGGAAACCCTCGTGACGTCCGTGATCTCATCCGGGACTCCGAACAACATTCGGTAATCAACCATATAACTCAAATACGCATAAAACAACGTCGAACCTTAAGTGTGCAGACCCTGCGGGTTCGAGAACTATGTAGACATGACCCGAGAGACTCCTCGGTCAATATCCAACAGCGGGACCTGGATGCCCATATTGGATCCTACATATTCGACGAAGATCTTATCGTTTGAACCTCAGTGCCAAGGATTCGTATAATCCCGTATGTCATTCCCTTTGTCCTTCGGTATGTTACTTGCCCGAGATTCGATCGTCAGTATCCGTATACCTATTTCAACCTCGTTTACCGGCAAGTCTCTTTACTCGTTCCGTAATACAAGATCCCGCAACTTACACTAAGTTACATTGCTTGCAAGGCTTATGTGTGATGTTGTATTACCGAGTGGGCCCCGAGATACCTCTCCGTCACACGGAGTGACAAATCCCAGTCTTGATCCATACTAACTCAACTAACACCTTCGGAGATACCTGTAGAGCATCTTTATAGTCACCCAGTTACGTTGCGACGTTTGATACACACAAAGCATTCCTCCGGTGTCAGTGAGTTATATGATCTCATGGTCATAGGAATAAATACTTGACACGCAGAAAACAGTAGCAACAAAATGACACGATCAACATGCTATGTCTATCAGTTTGGGTCTAGTCCATCACGTGATTCTCCCAATGACGTGATCCAGTTATCAAGCAACAACACCTTGTTCATAATCAGAAGACACTGACTATCATTGATCAACTGGCTAGCCAACTAGAGGCATGCTAGGGACGGTGTTTTGTCTATGTATCCACACATGTAAATGAGTCTTCATTCAATACAATTATAGCATGGATAATAAACTATTATCTTGATACAGGAATTATAATAATAACTATACATTTATTATTGCCTCTAGGGCATAATTCCAACAATAATAGGGGCAGACTACAGTATAACTACACTACAAATTACACAGTAATTAAACTACAAGCATGGAATCAACTAAAAAAGGACAGATTACAGTGTAAGTACACTACAAATTACACAGTAATTGTGCTTACAGATTACATTGTACTTGGTGAAAAAACATCATAATTACACTGTAGCTCTGGCACAAATTACACAGTGGTTACGATGAAAATTACACTGTAACTTTGGCACAGATTACACTGTAAATGGAACACTGCAAACAAACTATTGGTCAAATTACACAATAATTCTAGTGAAAGTTACACTGAAACTATGCGGTGAATTACACTGAAAGTACGGGACAAATGCACAATAGTTATAGTAAAAATTACACTGAAACTATGTTGTGTATTACACTAAAACTACGGGACAATTACACAGTAGTTATAGTGAAAATTACACTGAGAATTGGGACATATTACAGTCTAAATATAGCACAAAATTACACTGAGAATTGGGACATATTACAGTGTAAATTACATTGAGAATTGAGAAGGTTAAATTACATTGTAAATGATATATTACAGAGTAAAATAAGGTTAGATTACAATGTAAATGTAGGTTAAATTACACAGTTATTCTAGGGCACATTATACTGAAAAAACTGGAACTATGAGGGATACATAGTAAATGCTGGCTAAATTACACTACCATTTTGGGACAAAAAAAATGAAAATGCTGGTTAAAATTACACTGCACGGGGACACTGAAAATATAGAGGGGATAAGCATCAAACACTATAAGATAAACAAGAAATTCAGACTATTGCAAAACAAATTCACAATGACATCAGTCACACGGCAGTCATGACGAATTCCAGTACACATCAAAACAACAGGCATCCTAAAACTACAACCCCTGCAACTACCACTGTGACTACCTCCACCACCTACAGCAAAATGTAAACTACATCCACATCTACAAAACAGGGGAGAAAAAACGACCCCTACAAAACCTAGAACAACACAGGAGCAAAAACTACAGGCAGCTAGAAGCAACTACAATAACTGAGAACAACTACGAGCAGGTGCTGAAGACTTTCAGACACACCTACAACTACAACGCAATAGCAGACAGAAACCCAGGTCGGAGCATCTCCAACTAAAAAAATGGTAGTGAAATCAACCCTCCAATTACCACTAGGGCTACATCCACTACTTACAACAGCAATCTAAGGCTACAATCACATCTACAAGCAGGGGGTGGCCTATAACCCGCAACTACAAGCTCCAACACAACTCACTCGAGCAGAAGGAGAGGGGAAAATGGCGAACTACGAGGAAGGCGGACTTGAGCAACACAGCAGCGCCCCCTTTCAAGGATCCACCAATAACAACACAACAACACATACCACTGCTACAGGGAACCACGAACAAAAACATGTGAAATCCGAATCCACGGACACAAATTTCAGCTAGATCTGGAAATACATGACCACAACAGGAGTAAAAACAAATGGGGAACCACGAGATACAACAGCAACGTACCACGGGTGCCGGGGATCGAAGGAACACGGAGGAGAAATCAAGCTTGAGAAGAGGGAAAGCTCGGAATCGCGTCGCCTCCTCCGCCGCTCGGGCTCTCTCCCTCGACCTTATCAAAACAGAATGACCCGAAGGGGAAAGGAGAACGACACCCACTACAAATTTCAAAAAGGACAAAAACCAATTAGCGCAGGACCGGCGGGCGATAACGGGCTGAGACTAAAAAAACCCGACCCGACAAATAAACCAACCAGAACAACCAGAACTCAAGCAGGAGGAAAAAATAGCACGAATCTCAGCGTGAGATCAAACGGACACAGATTTGAATGACAACCAATTTTAAAACACTCGACTGAAAAATAGCTTCTTCCTCTTTTGTTCCATAGTCTTGTGTTCCTGATGACAGACGCATACGGTGGGTTTTCTAGTATTGCCGCGAACTCGCTTCTTCCTCTTTTCCTTGTTCTTGCTCTGGTTCGGAGGAAAACTGTGTATTTTCGTTATGCTTTACTAGCAAAAGGGCCCATGCGTTGCAACGGGAGAAAGAAATACCACACGACGCACGCTCTTAATTTATAAAAAATGTCTATAATTTGAGAATTTATAGTTACGATACAAATAAAGATGGTCTTATCCTACAAAAATGCAGTTTAAAATTTCACGGGTCTTCTATTTTAACACGACTTGCATGTAGATTTAATACGTACAAATAATCAGTCAAGTGACCTTCATTTTCATCTCTAATCCTGATTTTGTTGACGTGTTCATCCCCAACCCGGATGAGTACCGGTATGAAAGAAAGACGAAACTTATTTATTAAGATAGCACCCTAGATAATATTTTTATTAAACGCTTAACAGATAAAATAATATCATATTTAAATTCTACATATTTTTCTAATCAAATTCCATGTATAATATGTTAAATTTGGAGTTACGGTTTAAAAGATATGAGTATTTAAAAAAAATATTTAATCTATACTACGAGTTTAATGTCATAAACAGTAAGGGCTTTTTTGTAAAATCACCTCGGTGGGTTTTCCGACGGAAGCGATAACCTTTTTATTATTAAAAAAAATTAGGTAAAGATAATGGAAAGGGGAAGCCCGGTTCAAAAAAAAAACTGAGAGGGCAATATGTTTTTTTTAGATCGTAGAGAGAGACTAGACGCGGACGGATCGCGGGATTCGCATTCGCGCGAAACACAGCGGGCCGACACGACGACCGACGGCCCACGAAGCACCATCATCGCCAGGCCCAACGAGACCGGTTCCTCGGGCCCGCCAAAGAGCCTCGTCGAGTCTTCCGATGCGGCGGTCGCGTCAACAAACCAAACAAATCTCCTCCTCCTCCCCCTGAAATTCCCCAGACAAGTCTCCCTCCGAAGTCTCCAAAGTCGCCGTCGCCGACGGCCACCAGCAGCGCGGCCGAGATGGGAGGCGGGGACGCGGGCCCGGAGGTGGCGGCGGCGGAGCAGGAGGCCAAGCGGGCGGCGGCGGCGGCCTACGACTACGAGGCCGACCCGCGCTGGGCCGACTACTGGTCCAACGTCCTCGTCCCGCCGCACCTCGCCGCCCGCCCCGACGTCCTCGCCCACTTCCGCCGCAAGTTCTACCAGCGCTTCATCGTGAGCACCCCCACCCATCCACCCCCCTCGCTCCGATTCGTTGGTTGCTAGTACTAGGCCGAATCTGCCGCTGCTGCCCTTCCGTGCCGCGGCTTGCTGGATCGCGGCGGCCTCGTCGGGTTGCTTCGCGGTAGCCTGCCTGCTCAGTAGTTGGTGGCGATCCGTTCGTGCTCGACTGTCTTCAACCGCTGCTTAGATTACTACAGGGGGATATGCTGTAGCTCCACCTTGAGATCCGGCTGCTCGCTTTGGTGCTGAATTGCGCGGTAGCTGCCTGAATTGGACTACTCCAGGCTGTATTCACTCACAATCTGCAGGCGTTTCTTGTTTTGCCTTTTCGGAGCAGGCTAGTTAGCGTTTTCAACTGCTGCTACTTGCTACCTGATTGATTAGCTAGGGGGAGGTTTGCTGCCGCTTGTTGCTAGGAGTACAATAGAAACCACGGGTGTTCTCCCGATCGACTGCTTGCTGCATCTCGAGCTTCAGCTCCAGATAAGCATGTTATTTTTTTCTCCAACATGGAGGGCACCTGATTACTTTGCTTGAACGAACAAACCAGCTGTTTGGCAGATATAGACATATCCTTTTTACTGCCTCTCTGTCTGTGGGGTCAGGATTTTTCACTCCATCTCGGAAGTCGCAGAGTCTAGAAAATGGCAAACACAGTTATCCACTCGAATCTGGCCATTTCTGAATTCCCCTGTGAGTTTGAATCATATCCTGCAAAGGGTGGTCATGTGTCTAACTAAAGCTGGTCGGTTTGCTTCCTTGGCTTGATAAGATCGTGACTTGTGGGTCAGTGATTGCGAAGGCTTCCTTGTCATAAGTCTGCAAGTGTTGTTTCTAACTCCTACTTATTGTCCGATTAATGAGATGGGGGTGCGGTAACTTGATAACACAACCCTCTGGTGCTCTCTGTTGCTGCATCTTGAGGTCAAGCTCGTTCAAACCTGTTTAATTTCGTCAGCAGGGAAACCTTAGTTAAATTGCTCCAACAAACCATCTGCTAAGTGGATGGACATGTTTCTTCCACTGTGCAGGGGGAGTTAGTTTTACTCTGTCAAAATTTTTAGAAATTGAAGAACAGAAGTTTGCCACTTGAATTGGATTGTTTCTTAATTACCGCTATGAGTCACATCCTGCAAAGCATCATAATATCTAAATCTGTTTGGTTTGCTTTCTTGACTTGATAGGATCGTGATTTGGTGGTCGAGCCTATGTCAACCACTGGTTCCACTCAGCCGAGCAGGCCAGACATAAGGTCTTCACCTTCAGCATCCAGTGAGAATGTCAGGGCTCGCAATTCAGGTAAAACATACTGCACTTTTACTAGCCATATAAGATCCAACGATTTCATGGACTGTGTTTGACACCTGACTTCATACATATCAATATCATGTGTGTAGGTTCTAGTTCCAGATCAGCTGCCCCGCCACCAGCAGCACCACAAGCAGGGGCTGCAAATCCTTTACGTTTCGATGCACGGACTATACATTTCTCTGTAAATGCCTGGGTAAGGAAGAAGACACCTTTCTCTTTACTGTATGAATGCGTAATTGTGTAATATTTGCTGAAAGGAGCAAATTCATTGGTTCTGATTGCTCCTACAATTACGGCGGTCCTTGTGGACAGCCTAGTTTGCTCCTACAATTACGGCGGTCCTTGTGGACAGCCTAGTTTGCTCCTACAATTACGGCGGTCCTTGTGGACAGCCTAGTTTGCTCCTACAATTACGGCGATCCTTGCAGACAACCTGACATGGCATCTCCCTTTTTAGTCTTCTCCTTATCAACACCTTCATTCTGCATTGGAAAATCATCTCTTATATATAAATGCTATCACAATGGTTTCGTTACATCACTTGTGCATGTTACCCTTGTTCTTACCTTTATCTCTTGCTTGTTGGTGCACTGTAGTTGAACATGACATGCTCAAACTTTTCCATCTGATCAGGTACTGGTTGTTGCTGGTCTGGGAATGCTTCCGATCTTGCCAAAACATCTCGCAGACAGAGCTTGCAAGCTTTCGTTGCTGGGAACAGTCCTCTCCTCAGGATACTCTTTATACAGTACTTATGGGGTAAAATACCTTCCTACCTGAACCTTGAATGGTCCATCCTATTTTTGTTGTGTTTCTCGCCCTGATGACCCAGTTGATCTAATTCACCTTTTTTTCCTGTTGTGCATGAAGAAACCAAGAGAATTGAACATGCCTGCAATTCAGGGTTGGTTGCAGTCAGTACTTGGAGCCAAGGATTTTATCCATTTAATGTTCTCTCTGTTGCTCGTCACATCTCAGCTGCACTTAAAGAGTAATATATAGCTTTTCTCTTGCAAGTTCATGATTCTGATATCTGTTTTCCGATACTTCCATATATATGTTTTACAAGTTCTGATCTTCTTTTTTTATTTCACAGTTGCTGCCCTACCTGTGTTCTGCTGGGCGCTTGATCATGTTGCCAGATTCCTAAGGCGTAACTTTTCCCGCTCGTCTTTCTACAGGTAGTTATCTGTCGAACTATCTCTGAATTTCATTTGTGTAGTTTGCGGCGCAACCAGTCTCCACTGCCCTGTAGTTATCTGTCGAATTATCTCTGAATTTCTGTTATGTTGTTTAGGGGATACTTGGAAGAGCCTTGCCTTTGGGTGGAGACAAACAACACCACGCTCAGCCTTCTTAGCTCAAATGCCGAACTTGCCTTGGGGTTTCTTCTGATCATATCGCTGTTCTCGTATGTTGATCTGATTTCCCTTGGAATCATGGAGACTTTATTTCATCTTAGTTAATGCATCTTATGACTTACAACACCTTGTTATCTTGCAGGTGGCGGCGCAACTTCATACAGACATTCATGTACTGGAACGTAAGTTATCTTCTGCACATCTGATCTTTATACATGTTCTTACTGCTTCCATGCATTCACTACATAGCTGGGGAATAACATGAGGCACAATTTGATGTGTTTTGCGGCATGTTTCAAGCCATTGCTGAGTGTACACCTAACAACCATCAATCTTCAGCTAGCGGCACTTCCTTTAGCAGCTGCAACTTTGTTATGCCGATAGTTGCTTTTCCAATGCATCGTCACTTACTGGTCGTTTTTCCTGGCTTGCTCGTCTGTTATTATTCAGGTGCTGAAGATGATGTACCGCGCGCCTGTGACATCCAGCTACCACCAGAGCGCGTGGGCGAAGATCGGGCGGACCGTCAACCCGTACATCGACCGCTACGCTCCGTTCCTCCAGACGCCCATCTCTATGGTCCAGCGGTGGTGGCTCAGGTAGCGAGACGCGGAGGAAGAAATCGAGATCTAGTGCACGAGGCCTTTGGCGGAATGGAGAAAAAACATATCTACTACTACTAAGTACTAACTAGCATCGACCTTCCCTGGTGATTTGAAACTATTACGCTCGAAAGTGAGGACCTGAAACCATGACATGTACGTGGTTGTGTGCTTTATTCCCATGTTGGACTGGTAGGCTTGACAATGAGATGGTTTGTCGACTTCGGCAGGTGGATGCATCTCAGTACCTCTGCCGTGCCAAGCTTTTGTCTGGTGGATGCATCTCAGTACCTCTGCCGTGCCAAGCTTTCGGAAGGTGCCTTGGAGTAGCTTGAACTCGAATCACGGTGTGAGCTGTCACAGTGAAGTCCCTGATTTGTGCCGAGTAGTTTTGCCTTATAATGGTTTAGTTCCCTGTATCATCCATGGTTATTTGGTGTAGTTTGTGTGTGTGGTTCCGTATCATCACTGGTAGAATTATCTACTCCCTTTGTTCACTTTTATTATAAGTCTTTGTAGACATTTCAGACATATTGCAAAATAGTTCAATTTCAGTTGTGTGAAAGCGCTTTTAAAAGTGAACGGAGGGAGTAGCCAAACCACCAAGTTACAAAAACAAAGACTATTACTCCCTCCTATCCATATTACTTGTCCGACTTGTTTTAGATTAGTCTAGTCTGTCTATAAACGTACGTAGGTAATATGGATTGGAGGGAGTATGAATTTGTTGAGATGAAGTAGCGGCCTAGCACTGGGCTTGCATAAGGGCATCCATTAAAACAGATGTAGTATGTGAGCTAACAAGTTGTCGGTTGGGAAATTCATGAATCTGGATTCGACGAACAAGCAAGCGATTGGTTTCGTTTCATAAATTCATCCGCCCATGCTGCTCCTTGGAAGAGCGGCTGGGTGTGCCCACGCACGCAAAGCAGTCTCATTCTTACGGTCCACCGAGATGTGCCGTTCGTCTCCACAGTTATAGCAGCATTCGATGAGCGTGAGGTGGGGAGGACGTTGGGCCTCCGCCTAGGAGTCCTGCCTTTCGTGCCGCCCGCGCACCCCCAACAGTCTGTCACGGCGCCGAGTAGATGACGGCTGGCCCATCCCCCTGGACGATTGGGCCGAACGCAGTGCTGACCACCAGCGGCATGACGATGGACTGAAGGGCGGGGTGGGGCGGCATGTGGAAACCCGACGAAGAAGAGGAAACCTGCGACACCATGAGGGCTTGTTCGGTTTATCCCTTCCACGAGGGGATTGGAGAGGATTTGAGAAGATTGATGTGGAATTTGACTTATAGGGATTTAATCCCTCTCAATCACCTCCAAACCCCTTCCAATCTGAAGGAACCGAACAAGGCCTGAGAGGGGAGAGCGGGGTGGGCGTCAGCGGGGTTTGGTGGCCGACGAGGCCGGAGTGGACGACGTGTGTGTATGTAGTTGTGCACATAACACTTACGGAAAACTAAATTTGAAATCCATATATAAATATAAACAGCATAAGCAGCCATGAACGAAAATTCAGACAAACAAAGATACTTTATTTTTATTAAACATCAGACATAATAGAACTGTTTATTCATATACTTCTCGTATTATTTTTTACACATATATTATAGGTACACATGCAAATAGGGAAGACATACTATCTATTAGTAATAGAGAAGTGATTTGAAGGTCATGTTCTTGTGGGAAGTCGCAGCTCTCAACCATGGATACACTTTCATTTATTCAACCACCCATCGCGGGGTGCGGCGGCGGTGGGGCAAGTGCGCGGCGAGGAGCGGCGACATTAGGGCAGGGCGCGCGCGCGTTGGGGAAGGGCGCGACAAGGGCGTCAGCGAGGGGCAAGGCGTCGCTGCAGCCTCGCGGCGTTGGGGCAGAGATCAGAAGGAAGAAGAAAGTTTGGGAAAAAAAAATCTAAGTCCTGCTTATATACCCATCCTTTAGTCCAGGTTGGTGGCTCAGACCGGGACTAAAGCCCCCCCTTTAGTCCTGGCCCGAGCCACCAACCGGGACTAAAGGGCCTTTAGTCCTGGTTGGTAGCTCAGACCGGGACTAAAGGGGATCCTTTAGTCGCAATTGGAGCCATCAACTGGTACTAAAGGTCTGGTGCTGGCATGGATGAGGTGCGATGTAAGTTTAGTCCGACCTCGCCAAGCGAGAGCCGCTCGCAGCGGTTTATAAGCCCTGTTGCGACTACTGTCCCAAGCTCCTTTCTAAAGCATGCAGTAAATGCCTAACGTTCCTCTCTGCCCAATGGGCCCTACTTGCCCTATGGGCCTGCATCCTGACCCATATATAGTTGGGTTTGTAGTCGTATGCAGGCCGTGGTGGCCTAAGCAGGCGTGATTGTTTTTATTTTTTATGTTATTTTTGCATATGTTATGTCAATTTTTTGACCTTCTTCAAATCACATCCTATTTTTTATACATACCCACTTATGTTATATTTTGCATATATTATGTCAACCTTTTGACCTTCTTCGAATCACATCCTACTTTTTAATACATACTCACTTATGTTTTTATTTAATTCTTTTTGCTACTAAAGTTTCTAATCAAAAATACTTTATGAAAATTGAGAAGCACTATAAATGAACTCTAAAAGGGTTAAAACTTGGCATGATATCATAAATTCACCCACATATCATGTGCTAAAATGTTGAGAGGGTTACGACAAAAACTGGATGCACTTTATCTAAAAACTGGACAATCTCTTTCGAAGTATCAGGGTTTCGTACGAAAACCCATCTATTACAAAGGGATTTCATTTTTAACTCCAGATTTTTGTGCGTTCAATATGCATCATTCAAAGCTACATCATCAATTTTCAACTCTTTTCTGACTTCATTTGCTATTTTTTCATGCATTTAATGATTTTTTGAGCTAAATGACCATGAAATTGAAAAGCACTACAAATGAACTCTGAAAAGGTTGAAACTAGGCATGATATCATAATTTCAACCACATAACATGTGCTAAAAAGTTGAGAGGGTTACGGAAAAAACTGGATGCACTTCGTGTATAAACTCGACAATCTCTTTCATACTATCAAGGTTTTGGATGAAAACTCATCTATTACAAGGGATTTCATTTTCTTAACTTATTTTAATTTCAGACTTTTTGTGCGCTCGATATGCGCCATTCAAAGCCACATCAACAAATTTTCAGCCCTTTTCTGACTTCATTTGCTATTTTTCATCATTTAATGATTTTTTGAGCTAAATGACCATGAAATTGAAAAGCACTAGAAATGAACTCTAAAAAGGTTGAAACTTGGCATGTCATCATAATTTCAACCACATAGCATGTGCTAAAAAGTTGAGAGGGTTGTGAAAAAATTTGGATGCTCTTCGTGTACAAACTCTACAATCTCTTTCGAACTCATATATTACAAAGATATTTCATTTTATAATTTATTTTAAGTCCAAACTTCTTGTGTGTTCAATATGCACTATTCAAAGCCACATGATCAATTTTCAACCCTTTTCTGACTTCATTTGCTATTTTTCATGCATTTAATGATTTTCTTGAGCTAAATGACCCCGAAATTGAAAAGCACTACAAATGAACTCTGAGAAGGTCGAAACTTTGCATGGTATCATAATTTCTCCCACATAGCATGTGGTAAAAAGTTGAGAGGATTACAGGAAAAACTGGATGCACTTCGTGTACAGACTAGACAATATCTTTCAAAGTATCATGGTTTCAGACGAAAACTCAAAATAGCTGTGGAGCATAACTATGTCTTTCAACCCAGAACCAAAGGTGCAAAATATTCAATTATCTCGTATATGTCGAACAGTTACTTGAACAATCGTACCATCTGATATGTTGTCTTCACTAGAGAGAAAGTCTTCACTTTTTCTTCACGTGTGTCCCTGGCATATTGCGTCGTAACCATGAATAATCTTCATCATTTAACATGATGCTTGGGTCAGTCTTCACTGTGAAAGGACGAATTTCATGAAACTTTTCATAATATTCTGACATGTCTGTCTTGCCTTCCACTCACACGATGTTTCTTTTCCATGAAAGAACTATGCGGCGCTTTGGATCATCGTATAATGTATTCACTTCCTTATCTTTTCTTTTTATCGGTTTGGTAGACATGTCCTTCATATAGAAAACCTGTCCCACATTATTGGCTAGGACGAATGGTTCGCCTATGTATCCAAGATTGTTGAGATCCACTGTTATCATTCCATACTGCGGGTCTACCTGTACCCCGCTTCCTGTCAGATTGATCCATTTGCACCGAAACAAAGGGACCTTAAATTCACATCCATAGTCCAATTCCCATATCTCCTCTATGTAACCATAATAAGTGTCCTTTGCCCTATTGGTGTTTGCTGCATCAAAGCGGACAACACTCTTTTGGTTGGTGTTCTTTTTATCTTGGGCGATCGTGTAAAATATATTTTTATTTATCTCGTACACTTGGTAAGTTAATACAGTCGAAGATGATATCCTGGACAACAAGTACAGCTCATCTCCAACAATGTTTGTGCATGAGATGTGTTTGCAACCAACCGCCGGAAGTCCCGATGTGTTCACCTATAATGAAGTCGTCATACTACTCCAGGTGTTTGGTGCGTAGAATATTCTTATGTTCATTGATAGACGGGGCCATCAAGGTAGAATTCTGTAGAACTGTGTAGTGTTCTTGCGCCCAAGAATGCCCGTCCCTACATATTATCGAATCCGCTTCTAGCGTGCCTTTTCCACTCAGTCTCTTCTCATACCACGATTGAGGGACACAAATCAGCTTAACTTCAGGAATAAAGTCAACACAAAACCCATTGACCTCCTCTGTTTCATGACCCTTGGAGATGCTTCCTTCTAGCCTAGCACAGTTACAACTCCCATGAACTTCTCAAAAGGAAACATATTGTGTAGAAATATAGGACCCAGAATGGCAATCTCGTCGACTAGATGAACTAGGACGTGCGTTATAATATTGAAGAAGGATGGTGGGAACACCAACTCGAAACTAACAAGACATTGGACCAAATCACTCTCTAACCTTTATAGGATTTCTGGATCGATTACTTTATGAGAAATTGCATCGAAGAATGCACATAGCTTCACAATGGCTAATCAAACATTTTCTGGTAGAAGCCCCCTCAATGCATCCGAAAGGAGTTGCGTCATAATCACATGGCAGTCATGAGACTTTAGGTTCTAGATTTTTTCTCTGCCATATTTATTATGCCCTTTAAATTTGACGAGAAGCCAGACGGGGCCTTGATATTGAGAAGGCATTCAAAAAATATTTCCTTCTTTTCTTTGGTAAGTGCATAGCTGGTACGACCTTGATACTACTTTGGATGCATGCCGTATTTTTCGTCCACACATTGCTAGTCCTCCCGTGCCTCCGGTGTACGTATATTTTGTCTTCCCATACACGCCCAAGAAGCCCAGCAGGTTCACACAAACATTCTTCGCCACATGCATCACGTCGATTGCAGAGCGGACCTCTAGGTCTTTCCAATAGGGTAGGTACCAAAATATAGATTTCTTCTTCCGCATGGGTGCGTGTCCCCCAACGTCATTTGGAACAGATTGTCTGCTAGGCCCCTTTCCAAAGATTACTTGTAAATCATTGACCATATCAAGTATATCATCACCAGTACGGAGGACAGGTTTCTTCTGGTGATCTGTCTCACCTTTGAAATGCTTGCCTTTCTTTCTTAAGGCATGCTTGGTCGGAAGAAATTGACGATGTCCGAGGCACACATTCTTCTTGCATTTTTCCAAATACATACTTTATGTCGCATCTAAACAGCGCGTGCATGCATTGTATCTCTTGTTTGTATGTCCTGAAAGGTTACTAAGAGCAGGCCAATTATTGATGGTTACAAACAGCAACACTCGTAGGTCAAACAGCAACACCTTTTTATCCCACAGATGTAAAAGTTCTTTAATTAATGGCTTTGATACACATCAATGTCATTGCTGGGTTGCTTAAGGCCTTAGATGAGCACCGACATCATAATGAACTTCCGTTTCATGCACAACCAAGGAGGAAGGTTATAGATACATAGAGTCATAGGCCAGGTGCTACGATGGCACTTAAACAAAACGACACGTTCCTTGCGTCACCTGCAATGTCCCGCCACTTTCTCTCGATTTTTCCCCACTCTGACCCGTCAGTGGGTAGTCTCAACATGCTGTCTTTCTTACGGTCTTCTTTGTGCCATCTCAACAACTTAGCATGCTCTTTGTTTCTGAACAAATGTTTCAACCGTGAAATTATAGGAGCATACCACATCACCTTGGCAGGAACCCTCTTCCTGGGGCGCTCTCCCTCAACATCACAAGGGTCATCTCGTCTAATCTTATACCGCAATGCACCACATACCGAGCATGCATTCAAACTCTCTTACTCCTCACCATGGTAGAGGATGCACTCATTAGGACATGCATGTATCTTCAACACCAGAAATCCTAGAGGGCATAGAACCTTCTTTGCTTCATACGTAGTGTCAGTCAATCCGTTATCCTTTGGAAGATTCTTCTTCATTATTTTCGATAGAGAACCAAATCCATTGTCAGATACATTATTATTTGCCTTCCATTACATCAATTCTAGTGTGATACCGAGCTTTGTGTTGCCATCTCCGCAATTTGGGTACAACCATTTCTTGTGATCCTCTAACATGCGATTAAACATTAACTTCTCTCTTTCAGTTTCGCATCCTCTCCGTGCATCAAGAATAACCCGACGAAGATCATCATCGGGCACATTTGCTGCCTCTTGATCTTTGATCGCGCAATCTCTGGCGTTAACTAGACGAATGCTTATAACAACAAACTTTCTCCTGCAACGGCACCAGAAGAATGCTGATAGCACTCCCCGACAATGAAACTAGAAGAACGTTGTTGAAGGCCCACCAGCACGTGGGTTCGCACCAGTTTTCGAGGGTAGAGTATTCGACCCAATTTGTTGGTAAGCCTCAGGAGGTGAGAGTATACTCTCAAGTATTAGCAGCTGAATTTGTCGGATTCAACCACACCTGAAAGATTAGTATCTGCAAGCACAATAGTAACAGCAAAGTAATATGATAACAACGGTGTGAGAAACGATCTGTTGACGGCAGACTATTCCTAACGATTGTATCAATGGCGCTTCCGTTGCCGCGTTGACGGAAGTTGTCAATTCCCGTCAACGGTCTGGCGAATCAACAGTGTAGCACGTAGTAGCAGTGTAACGAGCAATAGCAGTGGCAAGGAACAACAGTAGTGACAGCAGTAGCAAGTAGCAACAGTAGCAAGCTACAGTATTAGCAACAGTAGTAGCAGCAGCAGCAGAGCAAAACAAGTGACAACAGTAGCAACAGTAGTGGCAGCAGCAGAGAAAGACAAGTATCAATAGTAGTAGCAGTAGTAGCAGCAACACAACAAGACAAGTAACAACAGTAGCAGCAGTAGTAGCAGCAGCAGAGCAAGACTTGTAACAACAGTAGTAGGACAAACTCGTAGGCAATGGTCGGTGATTTGTTTGGATGATATTCATCATGCAACAACTATAACACGGAGAGATATGTGGCTAGCTCCCGTTTGTCAATGTGATGTAGGCATGCATTCCGTGTGTCGTCATACGTGCTTAGGGAAAATAACTTGCATGCCATCTATTGTCCATCCCTCCCGTGGCAGCGGGGTCCAAAAGGAAACTATGGGATATTAACGTTCTCCTTTTAATAAAGAACCGGATCAACGCATTAGCACTTTGTGAACATATGAACTCCTCAAACTATGGTCATCACCGGGAGTGGTTCTGGTTATTGTCACTCTGGGGTTGCTGGATCATAACACATAGTAGGTAACTACAACTTGCAAGATCGGATCTAAAACAAACATATATTGGTGACAACATAATAATTTCAGATCTGAAATCATGGCACTCGGGCCCTAGTGACAAGCATTAAGCATGGCAAAGTAGTAGCAACATCAATCTCAGAACATAGTGGGTACTAGGGATCAATCCCCATCAAAACCAACTCGATTACATGACAGATCTCATACTACTCATCACCGCCCAACGAGCCTACAAATAGATTACTCATGAACGACGAAGAGCTTCATGGAATTGGAGAGGGAAAAAGGTTGATGATGACGATGGCGACGATTTCCCCTCTCCGGAGCCCAAGACGGACTCCAGATCCGCCCTCCACATGAAGAACGGGTGGTGGCGGCGCCTCCGTATCAAAAACGCGACGAAAACTTCTGTTTTTATTTTTTCTGGGACGAAAGGAAACTTATAGAGCTGGAGTTGGGGGCGGCAGGTGCCTATGGGCCCCACAAGCCTGCCCACCGCCACCAGGGGGGTGGTGGCGGAGCAGGGGCTTGTGGTCCACTGGCCCACCCCCTGAGGTGGAGCTTGGCGTAGATATTTTTGATATTTTCCAAAACTGCTCCCCGTAAATTTTCAGGACGTTTGGAGAACTTTGATTTCTGCACAAAAATAACACCAAAGCAATTCTGCTGAAAACAACGCCAATCCAGGTTAGTTCCATTCAAATCATGCAAATTATAGTCCAAAACAAGGGCAAAAGAGTTTGGAAAAGTAGATACGTTGGAGACGTATCAACTCCCCCAAGCTTAAAACCTTGCTTGTCCTCAAGCAACTCAGTTGCCAAACCGAGAGAGAAAGAAAAATGTTGACAAACTTTGTTTGATCTTGTTGTTGCAACTATGTCTAACTCATAACCAGAATTTCAGCAAGATCACAAGTTAACTACATAAGCAAATGACACCAAGGTCTCACGGTAAACTAATATCAATGGCATAATCAGCTAACGAGCAAATAATAATGAGTTTCAAATACCAACACTTCAATCAAAACAAGCATGAAGCAATATGAATAGGTGGTATCTCGCTAGCTATTTCTGAGACCGCAAAACATAAATGCACAACACGTTCAAAGATCAAGGGCTGACTAAACATTGTAATTCATAGCAACGAAGATCCAGTCATAGTCATACTCAATATCAATCAAAAGCAAAGCATAAAAATGACAGATGTGCTCTCTAATTGGTGCTTATATAAGAGGAGGATGACTCGACAGGAAAATAAATAGACAGACCCTTCATAGAGGGAAGCATTAATTTGCAGAGGTGCCAGAGCTCAAGCTTTGAAAACAAAGATAATAATTTTGGGTGGCATGCTTTCATTGTCAACGCAATGACCAAGATTTCTCAATATCTTCCATGCTACTCATGCTATAGGCGGTTCCCAAACAGAAAAGTAAAGTTTTAACTCCCCCACCACCAATCAATCACACTCCACGGCTAGCCGAATCCTCGGGTACTGTTCATACTAACATCAATCCGGGGGGAGTCTTGTTTTACAGTTATGTTTTCGATTTAAGCATGGAACTGGGCATCCCAAATACCGTCCCCTTTCTCGTGAATGACTGTGAATAAACACATGTCGAGGATAACACTCCTAGCATGGAAGATACCAATAGCCTTCTGTCACCACATGAGCGGTTCGTGCATGAAAACAGATTTATTTCTTGAAGGTTTAGAGAGTGGCACATGCAAATTTACTTGGAATGGCAGGTAGATACCGCAAATAGGTAGGTATGGTGGACTCTCATGGAAAAACTTTTGGGTTTATGGGAGTGGATGCACAACCAGTATTCCCGCTTAGTACAAGTGAAGGCTAGCAAAAGACTGGGAAGCGACCAACTAGAGAACAACAACGGTCATCAAGATGCAATGAGTTTGACTAACATTGAATGCAAGCATGAACAAGATATAAATCACCATGAACACGAACATCATAGAGGCTATGTTGATTTTGTTTCAACTACATGCATGAACATGCGCCAAGTCAAGCCACTTGAAACATTCAAAGGAGAATACCATCCTATCATACTACATCATAGTCATCTCAAAATCTATGTTGGCAATCAAGACAAACCATTATAAGCTCTCAGCTAAATAAGCATGGCATCAGAAACTATGATCTCTAAGTTGTCATTGCAAACATGGTTCTCTCACAACAAAGCTAAATCTGGGTCGACAAGCTAGTCATATTTACAAAAACAAAATAGATAGAGTTCATACCAACTTTTCAGTCTCAGTCACTTCATCATATATCATCATTGTTGCCTTTCATTTGCACAATCGAACGATGAAAACGATAATAAGCGCATTGGACTAAGCTGAATCTATAGGCAAACACAAAGGAGAAGACAAAATAATATGGCTCTTTGAAAGCTAAACAGGTAAGCACGCAAGAACCAATAAACATTGTAACCAATATCTTCTACCTTGACACAAAGAAAAAGAAAACTATTTACATGGGAAAACTCCCAACAAGCAAAAGAAGAAAGAAAAATCTTTTTGGGTTTTCTCAAAAGGATACAAAACAAGAAAACAAGAAAACGAAAAGAAACTAGCATGGATAATACAGTGGCAAAGTGTAAACACCGGCTAACAAAGTGAAAGCATAAGCATGAATGTAAAGTCGGTGAGAACACGTACTCCCTCAAGCTTAGGCTTTTGGTCTAGCTTGTTCTACTTCCATGGATGATCCTGGCGAAACCCAAAGTCATAATGGGTGTTATACGGGAGTGCTGCAGCCACTGCCTGAATAGCTGCCTCACGAAGTCGAGCAGCAGTCGCCTCCCTCTCATACTCCTCTGCCTCTCCTATGGTTATGTAGTATCTTCGTTTAACCTGAAAGTCAAAGAAAGCAGGAGCAGGAAGGGTAATATGGAAAACATGCTGCCGGTTAAATATCAAGCGGTATAGGAGGGATCCATGATCTCTCTCAAGGAACTGGTAGCGTGTTAGAGCGACACGATCAAGGTAGGCTATACGGAGAGGAGGGTCTTCTGGATGGATGGATACTCCAAGAAAATTTGCTAAGCGTGTAGCACAAACTCCACCAAAGAAATCCCTCTCACTGGCATTTTTATTCAGTCTCCTTGCTATAATAGCTCCCATATTGAAGCTCCTGTCACCTGTTATTGCGCTCTTAAGGATACTAAGGTCGGAAGCGCATAGGTGACAATGTGCACCCTTGCCGTTAATGCACCTGCCTATGAAGAGGGCAAGGTAGTGCAAGACAGGGAAATGGATGCTTCCTATGGTGGCTTGCGTGATATCTCTGGTTTCTCCAACACTTATACTGGAGACAAAGTCTCTGACCGAAGACTTAGGAGGATCATTAACACTACCTGCATCGGGTATCTTGCAAATCCTATTGAAATCCTCCAGACCCACGGTATAGGATTTATCGTACAGATCAAACAGTATGGATGATTCACGACCAACTAAAAATTTAAATCTACGCACGAAAGAGGCAGTGAGCATAGCATACTGTTCACATTTATCTGAGAGGAATTCTTCTAACCCGGCATTGCGGACAAGTGCATCAAACTCATCCTTGAAGCCTGCTTCGATCATGAACTCATCGGAAGGCCATTCACATGGTTGCACGGGTGCGTCCCTTAGTTGAAAAGGTTCGGGCTCCCGAAAGGAGAGACGAGGACCCTTCTTACTTGAGGAACCACCATGAAACTTCCTCCTCAACATAATTTCCTTTTGCTGAAATTTTTGAAGTTCAAGAGAAAAGTGAATGAGGACAAACCATACCTTGTAGCAACTACTCCTACTAGTGCCTAGAGACCGTATCACGCGCTAAAACTACTTGGGACCAGCTAAAATCAACTTTTATAGCTCAAGAACAGGGTCACCAAGGCAACAAGAATTCGCGAAGGATAAATCACTAGAGCAAAAACTAATTGGACCAATGGAGGAGTCACTTACCAAGGAGTAATTTCCCCAAAACGGTTCGGAGAATGGTGCTTTGAGAAAGGAGATCGAAAATCACAGCCAAATGAGCAAGAACACGGGTTTGAGCTGCGAAACAATTTTTTCTGGAGGTGGAAGAAGAGGCTAAGAGCTGGAATAAGTGGAGGGGGTGCATGTGGGACCCACAAGCTTGCACCCCGCCACCAGGGGGGTAGGTGGCGGTGGGGGGGGGGGGCTTGTGACCCACTCGTCAGGGCCCCTGACCAGCTCTCAGGCCCAAAAAATTTCAAAAGTTCCAGAAAAAATCATACTAAATTTTCAGGACCATCGGAGAATTTTTATTTTCGAGGTATTTTTCTCCGGGACGCTAAAACAGAAAACAGGAAAAACTAAACTAATTCTATCATTTTTCTTCTAAGCAACAGAAAAGGAAAACTCAAAATAGAGGTATGTGACTCCTTGATTCATCCGTTTCATGGTCATCGAAAGAAATCCGTCAATGGGGTTGATCAAATCCTTATGACAAAACCTTCTCGAATCGCAAGAGAGAACGGAGAATTTTCGAATAGCCACTAAGTCACCTCAATGGGGATATGTATCTCCCCAACAAGCAAATCATACTTCATCTTGACACGAGGAATAGGGCATTCAAAGCTCCCAATGAGAATCGATGAAGTCTTTTCGATACCATTGATGCAATGTACTGGATATTGTTTCTTCGGAAAGCGCACTATGTGCTCATTACCGTTGACGTGGAAAGTGACATTGCCTTTGTTGCAATCTATAACAACCCCTGCAGTGTTTAAAAAGGGTCTTCCGAGGATGATAGCCATGGCATCGTCCTCGGGAATATCCAAGATAACAAAGTCTGTTAAGATAGTGGTACTAGCAACCACGACAGGCACATCCTCGCAAACGCCAATAGGGAAAGCAGTTGATTTGTCGGCCATTTGCAGAGAAATTTCAGTGGGTGTCAACTTATCCAACTCAAGTCTACGATAAAGCGAGGGTGGCATAACACTAACACCCGCTCCAAGGTCACATAAGGCAGTTCTTATGTAGTTTCCTTTAATTGAGCAAGGTATAGTGGGCACTCCGGGATCACCAAGTTTCTTAGGAGTTCCACCTTTGAAAGTGTAATTGGCAAGCATGCTGGAGATCTCAAGATCTGGTATCTTCCGTTTATTAGTCACGATATCTTTCATGTACTTGCCATACAGAGACATCTTGAGCATATCAGTTAACCGCATCTGCAGAAAGACGGGTCTCATCATCTCAACGAAGCGCTCAAAATCCTCATCATCCTTTTTCTTGGATGGCTTAGGAGGAAAGGGCATAGGTCTCTGAACCCATGGCTCTCTTTCTTTACCATGCTTCCTAGCAGTGAAGTCATTCTTGTCGTATCTCTTAGGTTGTGGATTATCAGGATTAACCGTAGGTTCAATCTCCACATCCTCGTCATGGCTAGGTTGAGCATTATTATGAACATCACTGTCCATATTGTCACCAGGTTCATGTTCATCACCTGATTGTGTTTCCGTATCAGACGCAGAAATATCATTAGGTTCTTCAGGTGTGACTGTATTTGGCGAACTGGCATGCAGGTTTCTATCATCCTTCTTCTTCTCCTTAGGATGACTGGGTGTATCAGCATTGATTCCTTGAGAATCTTGATCAATTCTCTTAGGATGACCCTCAGGATACAAAGGTTCCTGAGTCATTTTGCCTCCTCTAGTAATGACTCTGACAGAGTTGTCATTTAATTCATTGAGCAAGTCATTCTGACCTTTAAGTACTTGTTCTACCTGAGTAGTAATCATAGATGCATGTTTACTCATAAGCTTCAGAGCATTGACATTTCTGTCTACACAAGCACTTAAATGGCTAAGCATACGAGTACTTTGTTCCAAATGTCTGCTAACATAATCATTGAAACTCTGTTGTTTGGCAAGAAAGTTGTCAAATTCATCAAAGCATAGGCTAGCAGGTTTATCAAAAGGAATATCACTCTCATAAAACCTACGCAGAGAATTCACTTCCACTACCTGTATCGGGTTATCGAGACCATGGATCTCTTTGATGGGTGGTAGATTTTTGACATCTTCAGCTCTAATGCCTTTCTCTTGCATAGATTTCTTGGCTTCTTGCATATCTCCGGGACTAAGGAATAGAATACCTCTTTTCTTAGGAGTTGGCTTAGGAGGTGGTTCGGGAATAGTCCAAGCATTATCGTTGATCAAGAGGTTATTCAGTAGAGTCTCAGCTTGTTCTACAATTCGTTCTCTAAAAACACAACCGACACAACTATCTAGGTAGTCTCTAGAGGCATCGGTAAGTACGTTATAGAGGATATCAAGTATCTCGTTCTTCTTAAGAGGGTGATCAGGCAAAGCATTCTATAGCTGGACGAGCCTCCCCCAAGCTTGTGGAAGACTCTCTTCTTGGAGTTGAGCAAAGTTGTATATTTCCTGCAAGGCAGCTTGCTTCTTATGGGCAGGGAAATATTTCTCACAGAAGTAATAGACCATCTCCTGGGGACTACGCACACATCCAGGAGCAAGAGAGGTGAACCATACTTTAGCGTTATCCTTTAGAGAGAAAGGAAACAACTTAAGGATATAGTAGTGGCGGATCTTCTCCTCATTAGTGAAAAGGTTGGCTATTTCGGATAGTTTGGCAAGATGGGCTATGACCGTCTCAGACTCATAACCGTGAAAAGGATCAGATTCGACTAGAGAGATTATCTCAGGGTCGACAGAGTATTCATAATCCTTATCGGTGACAAAGATAGGCGAAGTGGCAAACTTCGGGTCATTTTTCATCCTAGCTTCACGAGATTTTTCCTTCCACTTGAGAATTAATTTCTCAGCGTCATAGGCATCCTCACACGCAAGAAAATCCTCAGCTATCTTCCCCTCCATAACGTAACCCTCAGGTATATCAGGCAGTTCATATCTAGGAGAGCTAGATCTAGCAGGAGCAAAAGCAGGTTCTATCTCAATAGTATCGGCAGTATCAGAAGCATCACGAGCATTGGCAGTAACTCTAGCAATATGAGCATCAAGGAGCACTCCTAGTGGAACATCAGGCAAAGGAGTATCTCTAGCAGTATCAAGCATAGCATCATCAGGCAAAATAGCATCTCTAGCATCATCAGGCAAAGCAGTATCAGTCATAGCATCTCTAGCAGTATCAGGCATAGTATCAAGCATAGCATCATCAGGCATAGTATCAAGCATAGAATCATCAGGCATAGTATCAAGCATAGCATCTCTAGCAGTAGTATCACAAGCATCATCAAGCACATACGACATATCAAGATTTCTAGCAGGAGGTGATGTCGCAAACTTACTCATAACCGAAGGTGAATCAAGTGCAGAGCTAGATGGCAATTCCTTACCTCCCCTCGTAGTTGAGGGCAAGACTTTGGTCTTCGGATCCTTCAGATTCTTCATAGTGATCAGCAGATATAAATCCCAAGTGACTGAGAGAATATAGCAATACCTCCCCGACAACGGCGCCAGAAAAATGCTGACCGCGCAATCTCTGGCGTTAACTAGACGAATGCTTATAACAACAAACTTTCTCCTGCAACGGCACCAGAAGAATGCTGATAGCACTCCCCGGCAATGAAACTGGAAGAATGTTGTTGAAGGCGCACCAACGCGTGGGTTCGCAGCAGTTTTCGAGGGTAGAGTATTCAACCCAATTTGTTGATAAGCCTCAGGAAGTGAGAGTATACTCTCAAGTATTAGCAGCTGAATTTGTCGGATTCAACCACACCTGAAAGATTAGTATCTGCAAGCACAATAGTAACAACAAAGTAATATGATAACAATGGTGTCAGAAACGATCTGTTGATGGAAGACTATTCTTAATGATTGTATCAATGGCGCTTCCGTTGCCGCGTTGACGGAAGTTGTCAATTCCCGTCAACGGTCTGGCGAATAAACAGTGTAGCAGGTAGCAGCAGTGTAACGAGCAATAGCAGTGGCAAGGAACAACAATAGTGACATCAGTAGCAAGTAGCAACAATAGCAAGCGACAGTAATAGAAACAGTAGTAGCAGCAGCAGTAGAGCAAAACAAGTGACAACAGTAGCAACAGTAGTGGCAGCAGTAGCAACAGTAGTGGCAGCAGCAGAGCAAGACAAGTAACAACAGTAGTAGCAGTAGTAGCAGCAACAGAGCAAGACAAGTAATAGCAGTAGCAACAGTAGTAACAACAGTAGTAGCAGCAGCAGAGCAAGACTAGTAACAGCAGTAGTAGGACAAACTCGTAGGCAATGGGTCGGTGATTTGTTTGGATGATATTCGTCATGCAACAGCTATAACACGGAGAGATATGTGGCTAGCTCCCGTTCGTCAATGTGATGTAGGCATGCATTCCGTGTGTCGTCATACGTGCTTAGGGAAAAGAACTTGCATGACATCTATTGTCCATCCCTCCCGTGGCAGCGGGGTCCAAAAGGAAACTACAGGATATTATGGTTCTCCTTTTAATAAAGAACCGGACCAACGCATTAGCACTTGGTGAACACATGAACTCCTCAAACTATGGTCATCATCGGGAGTGGTTCCGGTTATTGTCACTCTGGGGTTGCCGGATCATAACACATAGTAGGTAACTACAACTTGCAAGATCGGATCTAAAACAAACATATATTGGTGACAACATAATAATTTCAGATCTGAAATCATGGCACTCGGGCCCTAGTGACAAGCATTAAGCATGGCAAAGTAGTAGCAACATCAATCTCAGAACATAGTGGATACTAGGGATCAATCCCCATCAAAACTAACTCGATTACATGATAGATCTCATACTACTCATCACCGCCTAGCGAGCCTACGAATAGATTACTCACGAACGACGAAGAGCTTCATGGAATTGGAGAGGGAAGAAGGTTGATGATGACGATGGAGACGATTTCCCCTCTCCGGAGCCCAAGACGGACTCCAGATATGCCCTCCAGATGAAGAACGGGTGGTGGCGGCGCCTCCGTATAGAAAACGCGACGAAAACTTCTCTTTTTATTTTTTCTGGGACGAAAGGAAACTTATAGAGCTGGAGTTGGGGGCGGCAGGTGCCTGTGGGCCCCACAAGCCTGCCTACCGCCACCAGGGGGGGTGGTGGCGGAGCAGGGGCTTGTGGCCCACTGGCCCACCCCCTGAGGTGGAGCTTGGCGCAGATATTTTTGATATTTTCCAAAACTGCTCCCCGTAAATTTTTAGGACGTTTGGAGAACTTTGATTTCTGCACAAAAATAGCACCAAGGCAATTCTGCTGAAAACAATGTCAGTCCAGGTTAGTTCCATTCAAATCATGCAAATTGTAGTCCAAAACAAGGGCAAAAGAGTTTGAAAAAGTAGATACGTTGGAGACGTATCAATCTTCAGCTTCCCCATTGCAGTATCACCATATTAAGGGAACATAGCATCCGGATAGTTGTCATCATCCTCTTCTTCTTCATTGTGTTTCGTCATAACCCCTCTTTCTCCGTTCTTGGTCCAAACATAATAATGGACCACGAAACCCTTCTCAAGCAGGTGGGCGTGAACGGTTTTCGAGGAAGAGTAATCCTTCATATTCCCACATGCAACACATGGATAGTTCGTAAAACCATTCTGCTTGTTCGCCTCAGCCACACCGAGAAAATTACGCAGGCTCGTAATGTACTCCGAAGTGCGTCGGTCACCGTACATCCATTGCCGGTTCATATGTATTATGTAATTAATAATACAAAAATCATTAGAGAACATCATGAATAGAGAAATGACCAAATTAATACGAGTTCATCATCACATTAAATTAAAGTATTGTAGTTATCAAATGTTATTACTGCAAAAATAAATACATAAAGTTGATATATAGTTCTCATAAAACAACATACAACTATGTAAAACATCTAAATGCAACAACAAATGCGATCAAAATTGCAACTAAGGTAACAATTGACCCAACAACATAATGATATCAATCCTCATTATCAATGACATATTTTCTAGTCTTTCTAATCTTCAAGCGCATTGCATTCATGTCGATCTTGTGTAGATCGACAACATCGGCGATATGCAACTCCAATTTCATCTTCTCTTCTTCAACTCTTTCCAATTTTTTTTTCAAATAATTGTTTTATTTTTAACTAAATTTAACCTCTCGACAAGAGGGTCGGTTGGAATTTCCGGTTCACATACCTCCTAGATAAAGACATATATATCAAATTGGTCGGCATAATTGTCAGAAATGTTAATGAAACAAATAGTTATAAAAGATAATATACCACATCTAAATCATAGACCGGATGAGAGCCGACTAGGACGGATACCAAAACCATGGCACTGTATAATAACAAACAACAATACAAGTAAGAAAATCATACAAGTAGCTATATAAATCATACAAGTCAGAATTTTTTATCTAAAAAAGATAACTTAGAACAAGAGGCTCGCCACGATGGTGCCGACGACGATATCGGCAGGAGCTCGATGGGGGTGAGGACAACGGGCACGGGGACGAAACGACACCCTACACATGTGGAAACTAAAAAGCTAATTTGAGCTTAAATTGTGCATCTAAATCAAATAAACTCACACATACACTCCTCCACTAAAACCCACAAACCACACTACTTCTAGAGCATTTGAAATGAGCTAAACTAGTAGTGAGAGATGAGGATGAAGTTGCTAACTTTTTTAAAACACTTGGATAGTTGGTGCACTGCCAAACCTAGACAAATCTTGGGAAAAATATAGCTTGGAGTTCGAGCTTGAAGAGGAGAGAAAGCTTCATCGAACACCTCATGTGCATAGGAGGTGAGAATTGAGTAGCACACATCTCCCACACGTTGGCGGCCAAAAAACAAAGGAGTGAGTCGGCAGGGACATGTATGTATATATGCATTCTTTTACTCCCGGTTGGTGTCTAGAACCAGGACTGAAGACTGACCTTTAGTCCCGGTTCCAGACACGAACCGGGACTAAAGGGGTTGCGTGAGGAACCAACCCCTTTAGTCCCGGTTGGTGGCTGGAACTGGGACTAAAGGTCCCAGACGAATCGGGACTGGTGCCCACCGAGGTCCGACCGACGTCCTGTCCTCCCGAACCAGGACTGATGCACACATTGTCCCGGCTCATAAGTCGACCGGGACTGTTGCTCTGATCTGGCATAAATCAAAGCCCTGTTTTCTACTAGTACATGGGCGGCCTTCCCTGTCGTTGCCGGTGGCTGGCGGGGCAGGTGGCATGGCAGCGGGGCCTCTAGTTATGGTGGCGTAGGTGCAGTGGCGACGACCTCCTTCGGCGAGGGTACCCTTCTAGGCGACGTGGGAGGTGGTGCCGATGGTTTCGGGCGCTGGACTTGGCCGTGTGGGCGGTGAGTCGGCGACGAGCATGGATCTCGGTAATGGGCGGCCTCGTGTGCCCATGGTCAGATATGAAGACGGCGACCTTCGTGTTATCAGACAGCCCATGCCAACCCGGTTGCCGGCGACCTTGTGTGGCTCGTTTGGTGGTTGGTGAGGGGTGGGCTACGTATGGGGAAACCCTTGGCGGGCTGCAGCAGCCACGTTGCCGGCGACGCTCCATCACCGTTCTACTTCTTGGAGTTGGTATCGAGTCCTACCCCATGCCCCCCTCTGCTTGTCCCGGATGAAAACCCAAATCCCCTCGGTTTGGGCCGCGACTACTCCTTGCCGCCGCTTTCTTCCTGAAGACACCGCCTTCAGACGGGTGAGTCGTGGTCGCGGCTTTGCATTATCGGTTTGCTGGATTTCTTCAGTTGTTCCTTCAAAACAACGTTCGGTGATCCTGGTGGTGGTGGCCCGAGGCGGTGGCATTGATCGGAGTGGCTTTGCCGGCATGGTGGTGTGCGGCCTTCCTCTCCTAGTCCATCCAGGTTCAAGGGCGAGCTCTCGGATGGCCGGGCAATGGCATGGGAGTTGACGGCTGTGCTCTTCCTCCGACGGCGGGCTGTTCCATTAGCGTGAGTGTTTCGGGGGCATGCCCTGGGATTGCCGGGGTCCTCGATGTCCTAGCCGCTAGGGTTGTCAGGATTGTTCTTGTTCGGTAGCATCTTGTATTCTCTGTCACCTATCTTTTTTTGTTGTTGTTCTCGTATCGGCGGTTGTGTGCTCGGTTGTTGCTTTATAATATAAAGTGGGGAAACCTTTTTTTGTCAGTAACATTTAAAAGAATTACTTCTTAACTAGTGATTTCAAGTAAGGATTGATGTATGAAGAGGATGCATAATGCACATCAAAGTTACCTTGTCTAACTGGTTAGCTCGGATCTTACACTGCACGAGATCGGCGGCATCTGAGTCCTGTCTAACCGGTTACTATGGATCAACACTGCACGGGATTGGCAATTCGGTTACCATCCAAGCCATGTTTTTGTTTATTTTCGTTGTGCACTGACAGGTGGTACCCGATGCTCATTGAATCAAAACACTATGCAAGCTAATCTGTCCAATACTGCAAGCGGGACTCGCACCACGCTGGCGTGTCTATTCAGCAAGACATATGTATTTGTATGTGATTTGAACCGTATTTAAATTATATTGTCAAGTTCTAGTATCGGTTCGGTATATTTTTAAAGTTCATGCACTGAAATAAACACCACCGATGTTATTACCTCTAACTAGGCTGGCCGGATCATTCATATTTTTTTTTGTTTATGTGCGTTAGGTTGGGGGGCCACCGGGCAGAGCAAAGTTATAGTCAAAAAGGGGGCTCAAGCACAGAATCCATCACATATATATTTTACGTTGTTTTGGAAGTTCAGATATTTGCCGAGATGTAAAAGGTAAGATAGATTATACAGAGTCCAGAGTAGATTATTTCCATTGCTTGATTTCCAAGTTAGCTTAGGGCGTTCGGCAACAATACAAGACAAGTCCATACTCATGTGAAGCAGATTATGATATGATGAATTAGATACTACGTGTATCGACTATTGGCCATTATGGAATTTAGAGAACTTTTTGTAAAAATATCTCTAGCGTTGTGTAAGTTCCTGCAATGTGGAATGTAGGAGATTACAAGCTGAACCTATACGGTTCGTTCATGTTGTTTCCTTAGATTGAGGGGTTGGCGTGTTGTTTGTGTGGAGTTTGTGAACATCTTCGTAAACCCGCGACTAGTTCTTATTGCGATGGAGGTTTATGTCGTGACCAGATCAGACCAACACTGGACCGACCATTGCCTCGAGGTTTGCTTCATGTCAGTACAGAACGAGTTTTCTCTTTGTCCTTTAAACCAAAACCATATTGAAGTGTTTTTATTTTCAGAGGACATGCATGTACCTGGGTAACTGAATTACAGGGGCGATGCCTCCACATTAGGATCTATTGTGTAATTCTAGTTCAAAAGGAACTATTGTGTAATTCTTGAACACCTTCCTTCCATTTCGAACCGGCGTGGCTACTTCAACCTGGTTTTGCGGAGGCGGTTCGTCATAGATGGACGGAGGCAAAGTCGGCGCCCTCTAGGGTGCTTTGTGCGGTTGACATTTGGCATCACTGTGCAAAAGTGACTAGGTAATTCATGCGTTGGTGCGCGCGCAGGGGGGCTCAACGCTCGAAAAGGGGTGCTTCTTGAGCAGATGAAGACGGTGGTCCTTATTGCAGACAATGCGGGGTTCTCGGTGGATGAGTGGAGACATCGATATACCTTGTGCCTTGTATAGATAGTACAATAGAAAATATAGAACCTTGATTTTTGAGGAGGAACTATTGAAAATAATTAGTTTGTTTTAACTCTGAACTTCAACAACTATATAAAACATGTTCCAAAAATATTAATTAACTGTTGTAAATGATGAATTAAGAAGTCTTAATACATCTTTGCCGTGTGTATCGAAATTGGAGAAGAGGGGAGGAGCGTAGGGCACAGGTTGGACTTCTGTTCTGCTGTTCTGCGAACAGCACGGCACGGCGGCACCATGGCAGACGGCGCAGCGGCATTAGCCGGCTCTCATAATTCTCGTATAGTGCCGCCTGTTGCCTGACTGCAAATCTATCGCCACCGAGCCATCGATTCAACTCGAAGCAAAAAAGATCGATAATCTGGCCAGACCACGAAACGTACATACTTGGCAGCAGCTGAGGTTTCATCTATAGATCGAATCAATCCAGGAGACGAGGCAACGTTAGCTCAAAACTTCAAATTTTCACACGAATACATACATGTACCCGGACCCAAATTGGGGACCCTTGGATTATTGAGGCCCTGGGCGAGCGCACAGCTGGCACATGCCCTTCAACGGCCCTGCTAAGAGATCTGATCGTTAATCTTAACCAAAAGAGAGATCTTATCATTTATACGGGTGGCTCAGAATGGGGCACAATATATGCACCATAAAAAAAATTGAAATGAAGGTAAGCATGCCTAACGTCCTATAAATACCCTTGCCCCCGTAGTCACTCCTCAGTCCTCACCAAGGCACTTCTGGGTGTCCAAATAAGCGCACTAGTGAGAAACGTTGAAAGGAGTGAAATCAAGCAAGGTTTCGGTATGGCTTTCAGGAGAGCACTGTTGTGCCTTCTTGGCATGCTGATAGCTTCCTCTGCCATTGCCGTTTCTGATTCTGGTATCTACTACCAGATTGGTTTGATGGTATGTGCGTGCAAAGCATGACAACATAGTGGCCTTTTGTTCATTTTTTATTTGTATGTATTACATTATTCAAAATTTGTACACATGCATGCTAGTTACGACATACGAAGTCTAATGGATGAATCTACAATCTAAAATATGTCTATACACATCCGTATATAGTCCGTAGTGGAATCTCTAAAAAGACTTATATATTTAGGAACGGAGGGAGTAGCATTCAGTTGTTCACTGTACATATATATGCTTCACCAAGGACGTCTAGTATGTGTGAAACGCAGCATGCATCTTGAGGGATGTTGACAGATTAGCATGAACATGCATGGTTTTATGGACCACCTGTTTGTCGAGGTCTTAGTCGAATATTTCACCACTGGAAAACATGACTCACACGTGATGTAATAATCCATGGATACAGTGGCCGGGAGCATACTGTGTGCAGACCACCGGCGGATGCTGCATGCCCAAGAGCCCCATCGTGCCGGCGGCCGACTTCTACGTCTCGGGCTTTACTGTCTTCAACGCGACGACCGACGCCCCCGAGACCAGCTGCAGCAGCACTCCTTTCAACTCCGACGAGGTAACTAATTTGCTTTCAACTCCGACGAGGTAACAATGCAAATTTCCTGTCCGATCGATGCAAAGCTTTGCGGATTCTTTTCTTACCACTGCGATGCACATGCAATGTTTTGCGTTAACTGCAGATTCTGGAAATCAGCGGTCTAAGGCAGTACTGGAGCAACATCAAGTGCCCCAGCAACAACGGCCAGAAGAGCTGGAAGAGCGCCTGGAAGACGTCCGGCGTCTGCTCCGGCCTTGACGACAAGGCTTACTTCCAAGCCGCCATCGCCCTCCGTAGCAAGATCAACCCCCTCTCTCGCCTCGTTTCCAAAGGTGACGCATGCATCCATGGCTCATGACCGCCGTTTTCCTGGAAAGGAAATCATCACCATTCAGTACGTCATGCATTGCAGGGATCAAGCCCGACTTTGGCCTGTACAGCTTGGAGAAGATCAAGAAGGCCATCCAGGTGGGCACCGGTGTGGCGCCGCTGATCCAGTGTAGCGAAGGGCCGTTCGATAAGTTCCAGCTGTACCAGATCTTCATCTGCGTGGCCGAGGACGCCAAAACGCTCATCGAGTGCCCGAAACCGCAGAAGTTCACGTGCTCCGACGAGATCCTCTTCCACCCCTTCAAGAAGTGGATGCTAAAGCAGGCCGCGTCCTCGGTGTCCTTTGCCGAAGCATTTGAGATGGCCGGCGCCGCCATGGGATACTGAGCTACAGCTGCAGATTGGTAGCCGATCAGGCGGTCAGGCCTCGTCTTGTGGGTTGCGTTCCAGTGAATAATTAATACGTACTAGTATATGCGTGGAATTATGTTCTTTCCTTCTTCAGACGTTCATCTCGCTCGTGTTGTTATGTGATAATAATAATAATGTAACCCGAGGGTACCGCAATATTGATTACTCAGTCGATCTGTAACGCTTTCATGAATAATACCTTGTTACCTCCATCCATTATGGTTTTTTGGTCCCTTGGTATTTTATGTTCAACCTTGACAAAAAATTTAACTAACATCAATGATAAATTTGAACACCACAGGTGTTATTACCTCTAACTAGGCTGGCCGGATCATCAATTTTTCTTTGTTTATGTGCGTTTGGTTGGAAGGTAGTTTACGTTGTTTTGGTAGTTCTGATATTTGGAGATGTAAAAGGTAATATCGATTATACAGAGTCCAGATTAATTTATGCCCGAAACCGCAAAAGTTCACGTGCTCCGACGAGATCATCTTCCACCCCTTCAAGAAGTGGATGCTAAAGCAGTCCGCGTCCTCGGTGTCCTACGCTGAAGCATTCGAGATGGCCGGCGCCGCCATGTGATACTGAGCTGCAGCCGCAGATCGGTAGAGATCGGGCCTCGACTTGTGGCTTGCGTTCCAGTGAATAATTAATAATAATAATGATGTTCTTGCCTTTCCGGACATTCATCTTGCGAGTGATGTGATATGATAATAATAATAATAATAATAATAATAATAATAATAATAATAATAAGAGTCGGTCTGTAACACTTTCATGAATAATACTGTATTACCTTGATTCTGGTTTATTGGTTCCTTCATATTTTGTTTTCTGATTTGATCACAAATTTAACTAACAAAATATTAATGCATGTCACTAAAAAATTATATCATTGAACTCGTATTTGTACATAGTTTCTGATGATATCATTTTTTGCTATGTATATTATATATTTTTATTAGTTAAAATCATGGTTAAAATATAATGCTAAATACGAGGGAGACTAATAAACCAGGACGGAGGTAGTAATCAAGGTTCAAAATATGGGATATCAAGTTCATTTCAGTTTGGCTTCAACATATCAGATGTCGGATATCAGGTGATATATCGGACGATATATAGATTATCAGAGGATTTTTTTTCAAAATGTCGGATATCAGGTGATATAAAGATACATGAATGTTTTTCATTATTCTTAGTCATAAAATTTGTATTTAGGTAAACAAAATGTATGATGTCAATGCTTTTTAGCATAGCAATTTTGGATTCCTAGTTTGCTAACTTGTTAGTCAAGATACTATTAGGAAATAGTCACAAAATCATTACTTTAAAATAAAACAATATGTTCTATATGCATATGTATAAAACATCATGTGTGAGTTTGCTAATATGATGTTGTAACTGCGTAATCTTATTTTCGCAACTTTTTTATAGAAACTTTTGATCATATATGTATCGGTCTATGTCAATGGACATATCGGCTCAGATATCAGCCATTTCGGTCCATATAGGATGATATGTAATGTTTATATCGGTAGAGCACCGAAAATGATATATCGGCCTATATATCGACCATATTGGCCTGAATTTAAAAGCTTGGTAGTATATGGACCAACGATGAGCAACCGAATAGTAGGGCGGTATGGATCGAAGCAATCCGATAAAACAAGAGCGACCCAGGCGGGCAGTATAGACCGATGAAGCTTAATGCAATGATTCAAAAGAGCTAAGCGTTAATATGCATGTTTTGCATGTAGTTGAGATCCCAGCATGGGTGGCACAGACCCCGCTCAAACCATCGGGTAGAGAGCCCGGTAAAACCAGAGCGACCGAGATGAGTTGTATGGACTAACAAAGTTTAGTGTATGCAATGATTCAAAAAAAGAGCCGAGCACCACGGCGCTAGCCCAATGAAATAATCAAATGGATAAAACAAGAGCGGCCGAGACATGCAGTATGGACCGACAGAGCTTAACGAAATGAGTCAAAAAAGAGGGGCGTCGTCCGTTGGCAGTTAACGTGACTGGTTATGCCTGGTTTCGTTTGTACGTAGCTAAAATCCTAGTTGTGAGCTAAACGTTGATACGCGCGCTGCATGTAATTGAGATCCGAGTGGGTGCCACAGACCCTGCTTAAACCATCGGGTGGACAACCCGATACAACAAGAGTGACCGAGACACGGGCATTATATAGACCAACGAAGAGCGGCCGAATCAGGCAGTATGAATCGAAGCAGTCAGATAAAACAAGAGCGACCGAGACGGACAGTATAGACCGACGAAACTTGATGCAATGATTAAAAAAAAAGTCGAGCACCATGGAGCTTAATGAAATGGTGCGGATAAAACAAGAACGACCCGGAAGTTCAGTATCAAAAAAGAGCCAAGTGGTAAGTAATGCTCCCTTCGTGAAGATATAAAGTGTCGCTGTGAAACTTATCTGACCATCATAAGCATATTAGATCAGCTTATGTTAGGCAGAGAAGCTTCATAGGGATAGTCATATCTTCCACAAAGGTACAATGACCAACATAGTTTACTGGTTCTGGAAGAGGAGGCAATTTAACCTAGTCCGGTCGCTCCTCAAGTGGTGAGGTGACACTAAACACAAGTCCAAGGTCATAAGTTTGCCGAGTTCTTTCTATCAATAGCTCCACATATATATATGACACCTGTCATTCCAATTAAGAAAATAAAAATAGGAAAATGTTTGGTGAGTTTCTGTTAGTCAAAACCCGGCAAACGAAGGCCGCCGTCACGGCTCCGTCCATTGCTACCAGACGTGGCCATGTCAATTTTCGCCGAGTTGTTTCTATCGGGAACTCGGCAAACTATTTTTTTCACCGGGTTTTTTTGTTTGCTGAGTCGTTTTTCGTGAGAAGCTGGCAAATGACACTGCTTTGCCGAGTTATGAATTATTGCCGAGTTCATGTTCGGATCAAACTCGGCAGATAGAAATTCATTGAGTGCCCGACAGAATACACTCAACGAAGAATTGGAACTCAGGACAAAAGGCGATTCTAGTAGTATATGAACTATGTAGGTGGATCATATACCATGAGTAAACCTTACGGTAGAATATGACGACCTAAATGGGAACAAAATTTGCAAACAATTCCCCCATCAACACTCCGTTTGTTTGGCGCGGTGCGCCACTGCTCCCAGCTGACCCCTCTGGTCCACAACGACGGCGACAACGAGATCTTATCTTATTATCCTGCCATCAGAGAAGGACCACCGTTGTTCAGTGATTCTCGAGCGTTCATTTGGGTTGCTATGGGCGATGCTGCTCGTGGAGCCACAAACTTTTCGATCAATCTAGGTCCCTTGGTATTTTATGTTCAACCTTGACCACAAATTTAACAAACATCGACGATAAATTTGAACACCACCGGTGTTATTACCTCTAACTAGGCTGGCCGGATCATCGAATTTTCTTTGTTTATGCGGGTTAGGTTAGGGGGCCACCGGGCGGAGCAAAGTTATAGCCAAAAAGGGGGCTCAAGCACAGAAGCCATCATATATATAGTTTATGTTGTTTTGGTAGTTCTCATATTTGCCGAGATGTAAAAGGTAAGATCAATTATACAGAGTCCAGATCAGTTTATTTCCATTGCTTGATTTCCAAGTTAGCCTATGGTGTTCGAGCACAATACAAGACAAGTCCATACTCATGTGAAGCAGATTATGATATGATGAATTAGACACTACATGTTTCGAATTTAGAGAATTTTTTGTCAAAATATCCCTAGTGGTGTGTATGTTCCTGCAGCGCGGCGTGTAGGAGATTACAAGCTGAACCTTTACGCTCGTCCATGTTGTCCCCTTAGATTGAGGGGCGTGTAGGAGATTTGGTTATATATATGATGGATTACTAGTAGAAAAAGGGGCTATAGTCCCGGTTCTCCAACCGGGACTATTAACTTGGGACTAAAGCCCCCCCCTCCCCCCCCTCTTTAGTCCCTGTTTATCATGAACGGTACTAAATCCCTTTCATGTGGCTGTCAGAGTGTGCCAGGGGAAGGGACCTTTAGTCCCGGTTGGTAACACCAACGGGGACTAAAGGATTATGTGATTTGGGGTTTGGGGTTTTGGGATTTTGGGATTTATTGTTTTTTTTTCATTTTCTGTTTTCTATTTAATTGTTTCCCATTTCAAACATATCATAGAATTTGGTACATATATCATAGAATTTCTCGTAGGACGTATATCATAAAATATCTCGTACGACCATATATATATATATATATATATGACTAATTTTATCTACCACCGGTGGTAGTTATCACCACTTGCGTTTTGTATGTTGTACTCCCTCCGTTCCTAAATATAAGTCTTTGTAGAGGTTTCACTAGTAAACTACATACGGATGTATATAGACATACTTTAGACTATAGATTCACTTATTTTACTCCATATGTAGACCTCTAGTGAAATCTCTTAAAAGACTTATATTTAGGAACGGAGGGAGTATGTAGTATGTATTAAATTGGAGAGTATGTATGCGTAGTATGTAGTATATAATTATGTTTAGGTAGTATATATACTGTTTTTTGGTAGTATGTATCATATTTTGTGTATGCTCTTTTTTATACATACAAATATATATGTATTTCATAAATATAATAAAAACTATGGATCAACTTGTAATTTTTTCATGTAACTCACTTTGAAAAATATTGTATACAGTACATGAACATAATTAAAATGATAAATTAGTATATATAGTCCCGCATGGTAGTATATTAAACATGTGGGGTAACTATTCCTGGATGGTAGGATGACAAATTTTATCTACAAGCAATGATAGTTACCACCTATTTATCTTTCTGCCACGTGTGCTCCCACCAAACGGGTTAGTGGATCCAAGTGATCCATTAACATTTTACTGTAACTAATTTTTAATTAAATAATGGCCTGGTCGTCCACAGTTTGTTGAACGATACGCTAGCAGTCCGGCTGTATGCACCGCATCTCATAACGTGGATAAGTGCTAGCTTATTTTTTGAGCAATCGGATAATGGTTAGCTAGCTAGCGTGACTTGCGCTGCACCAACAAATATTCCATGCATATTCTACTGTATACCTACTTCGTACACCCAATGGTCTCAATACAGATTCTCTCGCAGATATGTTATACGTACTATATACTCTGGATAAAGTAGAATATATACTCACTGTCATATAGATTATGAAAGTATGAAGTATGTCTTCCATTTGTATGGATACGATGGAGTATGTACAGTTTTATTAAATTTTTGAAATCACTCTTTATCCCAATGGTAATTAGGGCAAGAAAGCTTCGTGAGGTTGACTGAAGTATAGAGTATGATGTTTGACTTATGTAGTACTTCCTCCGTAAACTAATATAAGAGCATTTAGAACACTACTTTAGTAATCTAAACACTCACTAGTGGGACCCTTTAGTCCCGGCCTGCCTCTGGGCCGGGACTAAAGGTCAGGCCACGTCGCCCCAAATCGCAATGCCTCCCTCGAGCCTTTAGTCCCGGCCCGTAAGGAGCCTTTAGTCCCGGTTTGTGTCCAAACCGGGACTAAAGGGCTATGCGGGCTGCACCCGGCATGTGCGCCACCTTTAGTCCCGGTTTGTGTCTCAAACCGGGACTAAAGTCCTCTGCCTATATATAGCACAGCCCCCCTCTCCCGTCTTCCTTGCATTTTTCTTGGATGGAAGAGTGTGGGTGTGTGCTAGCTCTTCATTTTTTTTCATGCACTAGAGGTGTTTGTTGAAATGTATGTTAGAGCGATGCCGCTTCAGTTCACCGAACACAACTACGATATGAGATGCCTGAGCCACGCTTAAACCTCTTCCTCTTTATTTCTACTTATTCTAAAAGGTTAGCAACTATATTTCCTCGTTTAGACCGTGCGGCACTAGTTTTTAGGATCGTGATTGTATTTGATATACTGTCGTATAACACAGATGAGCCATCCATGGATGTACGGTGATCGACGCACAACCGCTTACACAGAAGGCGTGCATTCTTTTTGAGATGCAGCCGATGCGAACAAGCATGGTGGTGGCTATATGTTTTGTCCATGTGTTGAATGTCGGAATGAGAAGGATTACACTTCCTCAAGAGTCATTCAGAGCCACCTGCTTCGGTCCGGTTTTATGTCGGGCTATAATGTTTGGACCAAGCACGGAGAAAGAGGGGTTATGATGGAAGACGACGATGAAGAAGAAGAGAACGATGATGACAACTACCGATCTATGTTCCCTGAGTATGCTGATACCGCAATGGAACACAATGAAGAAGAAGACGGACTCGTAGGTCTGAAGTGGACTACTCACGAGTCATTGGAGAGGCGATGATGTTGATGTCGAAGCCCTCCAACTCCAAAGTCCCCTTCGACAGTGCACCGGGAAGGGTCTCCAGATGAGATCTCGCGGAAACGGAAGCTTGCGGCGGCGGAAAAGTGTTTTCGTGGATGCCCTGATTTTTCTGCGATTTTAGGGAATTTATAGGCCAAAGAGCTTGGGCAGGGAAGCGCCAGGGAGGCCACAAGCCTGGTTGCCGCAGCCCCCCTGGCCGCGGCAATAGGGTTTGTGCGCTCCCTGTGGGCCCCCGGCCATGGCCCTCAAGCCCCCCGATCTTCTTCTGTTCTGGAAAAATTTATTTCGGGGATTTTATTCCATTTGGACTCCGTTCCAAAATCAGATCTGAAAAGAGTCAAAAACACAGAAAAACAGGAACTGGCACTTGGCACTGAATTAATAAGTTAGTCCCAAAAAAGATATAAATGGTATATAAAACATCCAAAGTTGACAAGATAACAGCATGAAACCATCAAAAATTATAGATACGTTTGAGACGTATCAGGTCACCAGCACCTATAACTCAACTATACATAAACGTCACCGAACCTTAAGTGTACAGACCCTGCGGGTTCGAGAACTATGTAGACATTACTTGAGACACTCTCCGGTCAATATCCAATAGCGAGACCTGGACGTCCATATTGGACCCTACATATTCTACGAAGATCTTATCGGTTGAACCTCTATGTCAAGGATTCAAACAATCCCGTACATCATTTCCTTTGTCCTTCGGTATTTTACTTGCCCGAGATTTGATCGTCGGTATCCCCATACCTATTTCAATCTCGTTACGAGCAAGTCTCTTTACTCGTTCCATAATACAAGATTCCGTGACTAACTCTTTAGTCACATTGCTTGCAAGGCTTGTATGTGATGTTGTATTACCGAGTGGGCCCCGAGATACCCCTCCGTCACACGGGGTGATAAATCCTAGTCTTGATCCATGCTAACTCAACGGACACCTTCGGAGATGCCTGTAGTGTATCTTTATAGTCACCCAGTAACGTTGCGATGTTTCATACACACAAGGTATTCCTCCGGTGTCATTGAGTTACATGATCTCATGGTCATAGGAATGAATACTTGACATGCAGAAAACAATAGCAACAAAATGACACGATCACATATGCTACGTTTAAAGTTTGGGTCTCGTCCATCACATGATTCTCCTAGTGATGTGATCCCGTCATCAAGTGACAATACTTGTCTATGGTTAGGAAACCTTAACCGTCCTTGATCAACAGGCTAGTCAACTAGAGGTTCACTAGGGACAAAGTTTTGTCTATATATCCACACATGCATTTATGTTTCCATTCAATACAATTATAGCATGGATAATAAATGATTATCTTGAAGCAGAAAATATAATAATAACTATTTTATTATTGCCTCTAGGGCATATTTCCAACAGAAAGGGCTAAACCATTCAAAAGTAGCAAATGAAGTTAGAAATGGCTAAACCATTCAAATTTGGAAACTATAATGGCACAAACAGAAACTAGATATATATAAATTGGTCCAAGCAGTACATAATGATACTAGTACAAACAGTACATAATAATAGCTAGCATAGATATATATACAAGTGTTCGCCGTTGTAAACACTACTCGTCTGAATCGTCTGAATCAGAATGTCCACCTTGTCTGAGGTGATGTTGGCCATAGTTGACGACTTGAATCTTGCGATACAACTCGTATGAAACGTATGCATCTTTTACTGCATACTCAATGTTGATACGGTCAAGAGGGGTCCTCTCCTAAAGTCTGTGCTGAGACTTTGGGAATTTGGTCTTCATATCACCATGGGAAGGATCGATGATGTTCTTCTTGTTGCAAATAAGAACTATGTACTCGTGGATTTCATTGTACTTGACATAGATTGCAATCCTTCATGTCCCATTTTTCTTGGTAGACCTTTCCTAAGGACTATTGGTGCTATCATCGATATGAAGGAAGGGAATATTAGATTTCAATTTCCCCTAAAGAAGGGCATGGAGAATTTTCCTAGAAAGAAAATAAGATTGCCTTATGAATCTATGAGGAGGGCTACTTATGGTTTGAGCACCAAAGATGACTATACGTGATTCCATCACCTTATGCCTAGCTAAGAGCGTTAAACAATAGCGCTTGTTGGGAGGCAACCCAACGAATCTATCCTTTTTGTTTCTGTTTTTTGTTTTCCACACTTTCATAATTCTGTTATGATTGTGTTTTTTGTGTTTCTTTTGGGTTTGTGCCAAGTAAAACCGTTATGATTAGTCTTGGGGATGATCGTTTGGGCATGCTGGAAAAGACAGAAACTTTCTGCTCACGAAAAGAATTTTCATTTTTTTTCTGTAAGAGGTTTTGAGTTTATTATTTTTTCTGATGATTGCTACGCAAATTCTTCAGACTGACGTAATTTTTCAGAATTTTTGATGTACCAGAAGTATACAAAGTATACAGATTGCTACAGACTGGTCTGCTGTTAACATATTCTGTTTTTGTTGAGTTGGTTGCTTATTTTGATGAAACTATGGATAGTATCGGGGGGTACTAGCCATGGAATATTGAAAATACAGTAACCCAAGATCAACATAAGTATAATTTAAGTTTGCTACAGTATGTAAGGAAGTGATGGTTTGCTTTCTTATACTAATGTTATCACGAGTTTCTGTTTAAGTTTCATGTTGTGAAGTTTTCAAGTTTTGGGTGAAGTTCTTATGGACAAAAAGATAAAGAGTGGCAAGAGCTCAAGCTTGGGGATGCCCAAGGCACCCCAAGTTGATTCAAGGATGTCGTAAAAGCCTAAGCTTGGGGATGCCCCGGGAAGGCATCCCCTCTTTCGTCTTCAATCCATCGGTAACATTACTTGGGGCTATATTTTTATTCACCACATGTTATGTGTTTTGCTTGGAGCGTCTTGTATCGTAGGAGTCTTTTATTTTTGTTGTGTCACAATCTTCCTTGCTGCACACCTAGAGAGAGAGAGAGAGACATGCACTCACCGTGATTTTGTCGAGCTTCACTTATATCCTTTGGTTAGACAATTCAGCTCACATGTGCTTCACTTATATCTTTTGAGCTAGTTGACTTTGCTCTGTGTGCTTCACTTATATCTTTTAGAGCACGGAAGCGCGTGGCTTGGTAGTTGAACTATGCTATGAAAGTAGTCTCAAAAGGGGTAGTTATCCAAAGGGATATGAAAACTTCCACCTTCATGTGCATTGAGTAGTCGGAGAAGTTGGATTCATCTCAATTAGTTTTGACTTGTGGTTGTGGTAATATTGAAGTTATACTAGTAAGGTGTTGTGGATCTAGAGGTGTTGTGGTAATGTTGAAGTTAGTGATTCCCGTAGCATGCACGTATGGTGAACCGCTATGTGATGAAGTCTGAGCATGATTAGTCTATTGATTGTCATCCTTTTTGTGGCGGTCGGGATCGCGCGATGGTTTATTCCTACCAACCCTTCCCCTAGGAGTATGCGTTGAATGCTTTGTTTCGATTACTACTAAAACATTTGCAACAAGTATATGAGTTTTTCATGACTAATGTTGAGTCCATGGTTTAGATGCACTTTCACCTTCCACCATCACTATCTTCTTTAGTGCCGTGCAACTTTCGTTGGTGCACAAAACCCACCATATAGCCTCCTCAAAACAGCCACCATACCTACCTATTATGGCTTTTTCAAAGCTATTCCGAGATATATTGTCACGCAACTACCACCATGACATGTGCCACCACTTCTACATTGCCATTGCATGATCATAAGATAGCTAGCATGATGTTTCCATTGATGTCTATGCCATGCTAGATCATTGTCACGGTACACTACTGAAGGCATTCCATATAGAGTCATCATTGCTCTAAGTTTTGAGTTGTAAGTGTGATGATCATCATTGATGGAGCATTGCCCCATGTGAGGAAATAAAAGAGGCCAAAGATGCCCACCAAAATAATAATAAAAAAAGAGGCCAAAGAGCCCACCAAAAAAATGAGAGAAAAAGAGAGAAGGGACAATGCTACTATCTTTCCACACTTGTGCATATTAAGCACCATGATCTTCATGATTGAGAGTCTCTCGTTTTGTCACCACCATATAGCTAGTGGGAAATTTTCATTATATAACTTGGCTTGTATATTCCAACGATAGGCTTCCTCAAAATTGCCTTAGGTCTTCGTGAGCAAGCAAGTTGGATGCACACCCACTAGTTTTATTTAAGAGCTTTCACATACTCTTAGCTCTAGTGCATCATTTGTATGGAAATCCCTACTCATTCACGTTGATATCTATTGATGAGCATCTCCATAGCTCATTGATATGCCTAGTCAATTTGACCATCTTCTCCTTGTTTGCCTTGCAACCTCCACCACACTCCATTCCACTTATAGTGCTAAAACCATGGCTCAAGCTCATGTATTGCGTGAGAGTTGAAAAAGTTTGAGAAAGTAAAGGTGTGAAAACAATTACTTGGCCAATACCGAGGTTGTGCATGATTTAAATTCATTGTGCAAGGATGATAGAGCATAGCCAGACTATATGATTTTGTAGGGATAACTTTCTTTTGGCCTAGTTATTTTGAAAGTTCATGATTATCTTGCTAGTTGGTTGAAGTATTATTGTCGCCACGTCAATAGCAAACTATTGTTTTGAATCTAATGGTTTGAACATTCACGTCACATAAGAGGAGTTACAAAGGACATCTATGCTAGGTAGCATGAAAGCATCAAAAATTCATTCTTTATCACTTCCCTACTCGAGGACGAGCAGGAGTTAAGCTTGGGGATGCTTGATACGTCTCAAACGTATATATAATTTTTGATGGTTTCATGCTGTTATCTTGTCAACTTTGGATGTTTTATATACCTTTTATATATTTTTTGGGACTAACTTATTAATTTAGTGCCAAGTGCGAGTTCCTGTTTTTTCTTGTTTTTGACTCTTTTCAGATCTGATTTTGGAACGGAGTCCAAACGGAATAAAATCCCCCAAATATTTTTTTCCAGAACAGAAGAAGATCGGGGGGCTTGAGGGCCAATGCAGGGGGGCCCACAGGGAGCCCACAAGCCCTGTTGCCGCGGCCAGGGGGGCCCGCGGCAAACAGGCTTGTGGCCTCCCTCGCGCTCCCCTGCCCTAGCTCTTTGGCCTATAAATTCCCTAAAATGGCAGAAAAAATCAGGGCATCCACGAAAACACTTTTCCGCTGCTGCAAGCTTCCGTTTCCGTGAGATCTCATCTGGAGACCCTTCCCGGTGCCCTGCCGGAGGGGACTTTGGAGTTGGAGGGCTTCTACATCAACATCATCGCCTCTCCAATGACTCGTGAGTAGTCCACTTCAGACCTACGGGTCCGTAGTTAGTAGCTAGATGGCTTCTTCTCTCTCTTGGATCTTCAATACAAAGTTCTCCATGATCTTCATGGAGATCTATCCGATGTAATCCTCTTTGGCGGTGTGTTTGTCGAGATCCGATGAATTGTGGATTTGTGATCAGATTATCTATGAATTATATTTGGGTCTTTGCTGATTTCTTATATGCATGATTTGATATCCTTGTAACTCTCTCCAAGTCCTGGGTTTTGTTTGTCCAACTAGATCTACGATTCTTGCAATGGGAGAAGTGCTTCGTTTTGGGTTCATACCGTGCGGTGACCTTTCCCAGTGACAGAAGGGGCAGCAAGGCACGCATCATGTTGTTGCCATCAAGGGTAACAAGATGGGCTTTCATCATAGATTTGAGATTGTCCATCTACATCATGTCATCTTGCTTAAGGCGTTACTCTGTTCCTTTGAACTTAATACACTGGATGCATGCTGGATAGCGGTCGACGTGTGGAGTAATAGTAGTAGATGCATAAAGTATCGGTCTACTTGTTTTGGACGTGATGCCTATAGATATAATCATTGCCATAGATAACATTACGACTTTGCGCGGTTCTATCAATTGCTCGACAGTAATTCGTTCACCCACCGTCTACTTGCTTTCATGAGAGAAGCCACTAGTGAACACTACGGCCCCCGGGTCTATTCACAACTATCGTCTCCACTTTCACTTTTACTTTGCTTTGTTTACTTTTTCCTTTCAGTTCTCACTTTGCAAACAATCTATAAGGGATTGACAACCCCTTCATAGCGTTGGGTGCAACACTACTGGAAAACAGTTATTTGCCATCTGCTTCTTTGCCGTCTGCTGGCTGATGGCAAAGACCCTCTTTGCCATGAGCTACCAGAAACCAGACGGCAAAGAGCAGGCTGATGCCAAAGGTACTATTTGCCGTCAGCCAGCTCTTTGTCGTCTGCCAGCTCACGGCAAAGAGCATGCAGGCAGACGACAAAGAGGGTGGGCGGCCCACCCCGCAACCCCTCTCTCCCCCCTAACGACCTCTTTCTTTGCCGTCCGCTTTTCTCCTCTATGCCGTCGGGAGGCGGATGGCAAAGAGGGTGCCCCCTAACGGCCGTTAGCCCCACCCCCAGCGCCTCTCTCTCCCCCTAACGGCCACCCCGACACCCCTCTTTCTCACCCCCGACACCACCACCGCTGCCGCGCCCTCCTCCGGCCTCCCTGCGCCGCCCTGCTCCCTCCTCCTCCCCGGCCGCCCTGCGCCCTCCTCCTCCCTGGTCGCCCTGCGCCCTCCTCCTCCCCGACCGCCATGCACCGTCCTCCATCGCTGCCCTACGCCCCCTCCTCTACCCTGGCTGCCCTGCACCCTCCTCCATCGCCGCCCTGCGCCCCCTCCTCCTCCCCGGCCGCCCTGCACCCTACTCCACCCCGACACCCCTCTCTCTCACCCCCGACACCACCACCGCCGCCGCGCCCTCCTCCGGCCTCCCTGCCCCACCGCCGCCGCCACCAACGCCACCCCACCCCAGCACCCCACCCCACCGCCGCCGCCCTCCTCGCGCACCTCACCGTGCCCCTCCTCCCCCTGCTGCCCTCCTCCCCCTGCGGCCTCTCCTCCCCCTGTAGCCCTCCTCCCCGTGGGGGCCCCTGCGGCATTCGGTTAGTTTTTTTTCTTCTTTTTTAATAGTTTTTGTTTAATTAGTTATATGTTTTAGTGAGGTTTTGGCTTAGTTTTAGTTTAGTTTAGGTTCAGTTTTAGTTTAGGTTTAGTTAGGTTAGTTTCCTGTTTAGTAAAGGAGAAAAGGAGAAGAAGAAGGAGGAGAAAGGAGAAGTAGAAGAAGGAGAAAGGAGAAGAAGAAGGAGAAAGGAGAAGAAGAAGAAGGAGAAAGGAGAAGAAAAAAATAAGAAGAAGAAGGAAAAGAAGAAGAAGGAAAAGGAAGGGAAGGAGAAGAAAGACGAAGAAGAAGAAGAAGAAAAATAGGAGAGGAAGAGCAGAATAAGAGGAAAAAAGAAAATAAGAAGAAGAAGAAGAAGAAGAAGAAGAAGAGAAGATGAAAACAAGAAGAAGGAGAAGAAGAATAAGAGGAAAAAATAAAAAAGAAAATAAGAAGAAGAAGAAGAAGAAGAAGAAGAAGAAGAAGAAGAAGAAGAAGAAGAAGAAGTAGAAGAAGAAGAAGAAGAAGAGAAGACGAAAAGAAGAAGAAGGAGAAGAAGAATAAGAGGAAAAAAGAAAAAAGAAAATAAGAAGAAGAAGAAGAAGAAGAAGAAGAAGAAGAAGAAGAAGAAGAAGAAGAGAAGAAAAGAAGAAGAAGGAGAAGAAGAATAAGAGGAAAAAAGAAAAAAGAAAATAAGAATAATAAGAAGAAGAAGAATAAGAGGAAAAAAGAAAAAAGAAAATAAGAGTTAGGTCACATACTTTTTGATTATCTTATAAAAACATCATATTTGTGTTGATCGGGTGAATTTCAATGTGCAGTTGTTCGACGACCTCCACGTGCGTTGGACTAGCTCCGCCCCTACGTTTGTTGGTGAGCACAAATGACTTCTCCTCCTACCCCCTTAATTTGCTCTGTCCCGGTCTTCGTGCCGATGAAACTTGCTAGCTATATATAGGTTTCTTCAATCATGAGTTTGCGTGACCAGTATGCGTCTCCCGTTCGAAAGGGCGACATCTATAAATATGCATGTCTTTGCATATTTATAACCGCCATCCTTTCGAATTGTCCAATATTATCCATGGACAGCCCGGGTATGTGTTGATTGGGTTCATTTTCCCGTATGCTGTGCTCTGGATCCGATGCGGAATTTCGTCAGTGCCTCCCTGTTGTTCTTCGGATGCACATCCTCTCTGTTTATTGCGGAGACGTGTATCAGGAGAACAGCGGGGAGGTGCTGCCAAAATTTTGCGTTGGATCCGGAGCAGAGCATGGGAAAACGAACCCAATCTACACATACTCGGGTGGGATTAGGACCTATCTTTACCTATTAGCGTGTAGGTTGCCTGGACGTAATAAAAATGGCGAACCTGATTAACCGATGAATATAAATGCTAAATTATATATAAATATATTTCTTCTGTCTTTCGTAGCTACGCAATATGAGTGATCGTGCGTGGATGTATACCGGTCACCCTAGTCAGAAAGAGATGACGAAAGAATGGTTTATAAAAACAAAGGAATTTGTGAAAGCCGCATTCGCAAATGGCCAGGAAAGAAACTATTGCCCCTGTCCTGGATGCGACAACTATAAAAAGATGACAGAGGCTGTAATGATTAAACACCTGCAGAGGAGGGGTTTTAATCCTAATTATACGGTGTGGACATTTCATAGTGAGTCTATACAACGCACTGTTGGGGAACGTTGCATGGGAAACAAAAATTTTCCTACGCGCACGAAAACCTATCATGGTGATGTCTATCTACGAGAGGGGATGTTCGATCTACGTACCCTTGTAGACCGCACAGCAGAAGCGTTAAGAAACGCGGTTGATGTAGTGGAACTTCCTCACGCCCCTCGATCTTCCCCGCGAACCGTCCCGCGATCAGTCCCACGATCTAGTGCCGAACGGACGGCACCTCCGCGTTCATCACACGTACAACTTGACGATGATGTCGGCCTTCTTGATCCAGCAAGAGAGACGGAGAGGTAGAAGAGTTCTCCGGCAGCATGACGGTGCTCCGGAGGTTGGTGGTGATCTTATCTCAGCAGGGCTCCGCCCGAGCTCCGCAGAAACGCGATCTAGAGGAAAAACCGTGGAGGTATGTGGTCGGGCTGCCGTGGAAAAGTCGTCTCAAATCAGCCCTAAAACCTCTGTATATATAGGGGGAAGTGGGGAGCCTTGCCTTGGGGCTCAAGAGGCCCCAAGGGGGTCGGCCGAGCCAAGGGGGGAAGGTCTCCCCTTCCAAACCGAATCCAACTTGGTTTGGAAGGTGGAGTCCTTCTTCCCTTTCCCACCTCCTCCTTTTTTTTCTTTTCTCTTTGATTTTCTTCCTATGGCGCATAGGGCCTTCTTGGGCTGTCCCACCAGCCCACTAAGGGCTGGTGCGCCACCCCCAAGGCCTATGGGCTTCCCCGAGGTGGGTTGCCCCCCCCCCCCCCCGGTGAACATCCGGAACCCATTCGTCATTCCCGGTAACTCCGAAAACCTTCCGGTAATCAAATGAGGTCATCTTATATATCAATCTTCGTTTCCGGACCACTCCGGAAACCCTCATGACGTCCGTGATCTCATCCGGGACTCCGAACAACATTCGGTAACCAACCATATAACTCAAATACGCATAAAACAACGTCGAACCTTAAGTGTGCAGACCCTGCGGGTTCGAGAACTATGTAGACATGACCCGAGAGACTCCTCGGTCAATATCCAATAGCGGGACCTGGATGCCCATATTGGATCCTACATATTCTACGAAGATCTTATCGTTTGAACCTCAGTGCCAAGGATTCATATAATCCCGTACGTTATTCCCTTTGTCCTTCGGTATGTTACTTGCCCGAGATTCGATCGTCAGTATCCGCATACCTATTTCAATCTTGTTTACCAGCAAGTCTCTTTACTCGTTCCGTAGTACAAGATCCCGCAACTTACACTAAGTCACATTGCTTGCAAGGCTTGTGTGTGATGTTGTATTACCGAGTGGGCCCCAAGATACCTCTCCGTCACACGGAGTGACAAATCCTAGTCTCGATCCATACTAACTCAACTAACACCTTCGGAGATACCTGTAGAGCATCTTTATAGTCACCCAGTTACGTTGCGACGTTTGATACACACAAAGCATTCCTCCGGTGTCAGTGAGTTATATGATCTCATGGTCATAGGAACAAATACTTGACACGTAGAAAACAGTAGCAACAAAATGACACGATCAACATGCTACGTCTATTAGTTTGGGTTTAGTCCATCACATGATTCTCCTAATGATGTGATCCCGTTATCAAGTAACAGCACTTGCCTATGGCCAGGAAACCTTGGCCATCTTTGATCAACAAGCTAGTCAACTAGAGGCTTACTAGGGACAGTGTTTTGTCTATGTATCCACACAAGTATTGTGTTTCCAATCAATACAATTATAGCATGGATAATAAACGATTATCATGAACAAAGAAATATAATAATAACTAATTTATTATTGCCTCTAGGGCATATTTCCAACACGCACAAGAGCTGAGGTGGTCCGTCGTCGCACGGACGAGCATGGTACCGGGATCGAAGACATGGTGCAAGACTTTGATGATGCTCGGGATTCGGAAGATGAGATGGAGGAATCTGCAAAGGCCTTTTATGAAATCTTGGAGTCTTAAAAATGTCCTCTCCATGAGCACACTAAGGTCTGTCAGCTGGATGCAATTGCACAAGTAATGGCTCTGAAGGCTCAGTTCAACTTGGGAAGAGAATGCTACGACGCGATGATGACACTATTTGGATGCTTCCTACCCAAAGGCCATGTCATGCCTGCAAACCTGTACCAGTCGGACAAAATACTTCGTGTACTTAAGATGCCCTATGAGAAGATAGATGCATGTGAGAAAGGATGTGTCTTATTTAGGAAGGAGTATGCACACTTGGAATATTGTCACAATTGCGAGTGTTGCAGGTATCTTGTGGTAGACAACGGTATGGGTGAGAAGAGGCAGACCAAAATCGCAGTTAGTGTTCTTCGGTATATGCCAATCGTACCAAGAATTCAATGTCTTTTCATGGTCGAAGAGACAGCCAGGCATGCATCTTGTTGAACTCCTTCAAAAACTTGTCAAGGCATGCATCTTGTTGAAACTTCCATTAAGCGCTTTCGATCTATCTCCATAGATCTTTGATGCTCAATGTTCAAGTAGCTCAATCCAGGTATTCCTTTGAAAACTCCTTTCAAACAACCTTGTATGTTTTACAGAAATTCTACATTACTTCTGATCCACAATATGTCAACCACATATACTTATCATAAATTCTATAGTGCTCCCACTCACTTCTTTGGAAATACAAGTTTCTCTTAAACCTTGTATAAACCCAAAATCTTTGATCATCTCATCAAAGTGTATATTCCAACTCCGAGATGCTTGCACCAGTCCATTGAAGGATCTCTGGAGCTTCCATACTTGCTAGTATCTTTAGGATCGACAAAACCTTCTGGTTGTATCACATACAATGTTTGCTCAAGGAAACCGTCGAGGAAACAATGTTTTGACATCCTACGTGCAATATTTCATAAATAATGCAGCAACTACTAACATAATTCTAACATACTTTTAGCATCGCTACGAGTGAGAAAGTCTCATCATAGTCAACTGTTTGATCTTGTCGGAAACATCTTTGCGACAAGTCGAGCTTTTCTTGATAGTGACTTATCACCATCATCGTCTGTCTTCCTTTTAAAGATCCATCTTTACTCAAAAGTCCCATGACCATCAAGTAGTTCTTCCAAAGTCTACACCTTGTTTTCATACATGGATCCTCTCTCGGATTTCATGGCCTCCAGCCATTTTTCGGAATCCGGGCCCACCATTGCTTTCTCCATAACTCGTAGGTTCACTGTTGCTCAACAACATGACCTCCAAGAAAGGGTTACCGTACCACTCTGCAATAGTACGCGACCTTGTCAACCTATGAGGTTTGTAGTAACTTGATTCGATGCTCGATGATCACCATCATCAGCTTTCACTTCAATTGGTGTAGGCGCCACAGGAACAACTTCCTGCGCCCTGCTACACACTGGTTGAAATGATGGTTCAATAACCTCATCAAGTTCTACCACCCTCCCACTCAATTCTTTCGAGAGAAACCTTTCCTCGAGAAAGGATCCGTTTCTAGAAACAAACACTTTGCTTTCGGATCTGAGATAGGAGATGTACCCAACTGTTTTGGATATCCTATGAAGATGCATTTATCCGCTTTGGGTTCGAGCTTATCAGACTGAAACTTTTTCACATAAGTGTCGAAGCCCCAGACTTTCAAGAAACGACAGTTTAGATTTCTCTAAACCTTAGTCTATACTGTGTCATCTCAACGGAAATACGTGGTGCCCTATTTAAAGTGAATGCGGTTGTCTCTAATGCTTAACCCATAAACGATAGTGGTAATTCGATAAGAGACATCATAGCATGTACCATACCAAATAGTGTGTGGCTATGACGTTCAGACACATCATCACAGTATGATGTTCTAGGTGGCATGAACTGCGAAACAATTTCCACATTGTCTTAACTGCGTACCAAAACTCGTAACTCAGATATTCATTTCTATGATCATATCATAGACAGTTTATCCTCTTGTTACGACGAACTTCACTCCGAAACAGAATTGAACTTTTCAATGTTTCAGACTTGTGATTCATTAAGCAAATACTCTAGTATCTATTCAAATTGTCATTGAAGTAAGAACATAATGATATCCACTGCGTGCCTCAGCACCCATTGGACTGCATACATCAAAATGTATCACTTCCAACAAGTTACTATCTTATTTCATCTCAATGAAAACAAGGCCTTGCTCATGTGGTATGATTTGCATGTCACTAGTGATTCAAAATCAAGTGAGTATAAAGATCCATTAGCATGGAGCCTCTTCATGCAACTTATACCAACATGACTCAAGCGGCAGTGCCACAAGTAAGCGGTACTATCATCATTACCGCGTATCTTTTGGCACCAATATCATGAACATGTGTAACACTACGATCGAGATTCAATAAACCATTGAAGGTGATTATTCAAGAAAATAGAGTAACCATTATTCTCTTTAAATGAATAATCGTATTGCAATAAACACGATCCAATCATGTTCATGCTTAATGCAAGCACCAAATAACAATTATTTAGGTTTAACACCAATCCCGATGGTAGAGGGAGCGTGCGACGTTTGATCATATCAACCTTGGAAACACTTCCAACACGTATCGTCACCTCGCCTTTAGCTAGTCTCCGTTTATGCCGTAGCTTTCATTTCGTGTTACTAATCACTTAGCAACCGAACCGGTATCCAATACCCTCATGCTACTAGGAGTACTAGTAAAGTACACATCAACATCATGTATATCAAATATACTTCTTTCGACTTTTGCCAGCCTTCTTATCTACCAAGTATCTAGAGTTGCTCCGCCTCAGTGACTGTTCCCCTCATCACAGAAGCACTTAGTCTCGGGTTTGGGTTTAATCTTGGGTCTCTTCATTAGTGCAGCAACTGTTTTGCCGTTTCACGAAGTATCCCTTCTAGCCCTTGCCTTTCTTGAAACTTAGTGGTTTTACAAACCATCAACTATTGATGCTCCTTCTTGATTTCTACTTTCACAGTGTCAAACATCGCGAATCGCTCAAGGATCATTGTATCTATCCTTGATATGTTATAGTTCATCACGAAGCTCTCACATCTTGGTGGCAGTGACTTTGGAGAACCATCACTATCTTATCTAGAAGATCAACTCCCACTTGATTCAAGCGATTGTCGTACTCAGATAATCTGAGCACACGCTCAACGATTGAGCTTTTCTCCTTTACTTCGTGGACAAAGAATCTTGTCGGAGGTCTCATACCTCTTAACAAGGGCACAAGCATGAAATCACAATTTCATCTCTTTAGAACATCTCTTATGTTCCGTGACGTTTCAAAACGTCTTCGGCGCCTTGCTTCTAAGCCATTAAGTATTTTGTCCTGAACTATCGTGTAGTCATCAGAAACGTGTATGTTGGATGTTCACAACATCTACAGACGACGCTCGAGGTGCAGCACACCGAGTGGTGCATTAAGGACATAAGCCTTCTGCGCAGCAACGAGGACAATCCTCGGTTTCACAAACTCAGTCTGCAAAGTTTGCTACTATCAACTTTCAACTAAATTTTCTCTAGGAACATATAAAAACTGTAGAGCTATAGTGCAAGCTACATCGTAATTCGCAAAGACCATTAGACTATGTTCATGACAATTAGTTCAATTAATCATATTACTTAAGAACTCCCACTCAAAAAGTACATCTCTCTAGTCATTTGAGTGGTACATGATCCAAATCCACTATCTCAAGTCCGATCATCACGTGAGTCGAGAATAGTTTCAGTGGTAAGCATCTCTATGCTAATCATATCAACTATACGATTCATGCTCGACCTTTCGGTCTCATGTGTTCCGAGGCCATGTCTGCACATGCTAGGCTCATCAAGCTTAACCCGAGTGTTCCGCGTGTGCAACTGTTTTGCACCCGTTGTATGTGAACGTTGAGTCTATCACACCTGATCATCACGTGGTGTCTCAAAACAAAGAACTGTCGCAACGGTGCGCAGTCGGGGAGAACACAATTTCGTCTTGAAATTTAAGTGAGAGATCACCTCATAATGCTACCGTCGTTCTAAGCAAGATAAGGTGCAAAAAGTATTAACATCACATGCAATTCATAAGTGACATGATATGGCCATTATTATGCGCTTCTTGATCTCCATCACCAAAGCACCGACACGATCTTCTTGTCACCGGTGTCACACCATGATCTCCATCAACATGTCGCCATCGGGGTTGTCGTGCTACTCATGCTATTACTACTAAAGCTACTTCCTAGCAAAATAGTAAACGCATCTGCAAGCACAAACGTTAGTATAAAGACAACCCTATGGCTCCTGCCGGTTGCCGTACCATCGACGTGCAAGTCGATATTATCTATTACAACATGATCATCTCATACATCCAATATATCACATCACATCGTTGGCCATATCATATCACAAGCATACCCTGCAAAAACAAGTTAGACGTCCTCTAATTTTGTTGTTGCATGTTTTACGTGGTGACCATGGGTATCTAGTAGGATCGCATCATACTTACGTAAGCACCACAACGGAGATATACGAATTGCTATTTAACCTCATCCAAGGACCTCCTCGGTCAATTCCGATTCAACTAAAGTTGGAGAAACTGACACCCGCGAGTCATCTTTGAGCAACGGAGTTACTCGTAGCGATGAAACCAGTCTCTCGTATGCGTACGAGTAATGTTGGTCCGAGCCGCTTCGATCCAACAATACCGCGGAATCAAGAAAAGACTAAGGAGGGCAGCAAAACGCACATCACCACCCACAAAAACTTTTGTGTTCTTCTCGAGAAGACATCTACGCATGAACCTAGCTCATGATGCCACTGTTGGGGAACGTCGCATGGGAAACAAAAATTTTCCTACGCGCACGAAAACCTATCATGGTGATGTCCATCTACGAGAGGGGATGTTCGATCTACGTACCCTTGTAGACCGCACAGCAGAAGCGTTAAGAAACGCGGTTGATGTAGTGGAACGTCCTCACGTCCCTCGATCCGCCCCACGAACCGTCCCGCGTTCAGTCCCACGATCTAGTGCCGAACGGACTGCACCTCCGCGTTCAGCACACGTACAGCTCGACGATGATCTCGGCCTTCTTGATCCAGCAAGAGAGACGGAGAGGTAGAAGAGTTCTCCGGCAGCATGACGGCGCTCCGGAGGTTGGTGGTGATCTTATCTCAGCAGGGCTCCGCCCGAGCTCCGCAGAAACGCGATCTAGAGGAAAAACCGTGGAGATATGTGGTCGGGCTGCCGTGGAAAAGTCGTCTTAAATCAGCCCTAAAACCTCCGTATATATAGGGGGAAGAGGGGGAGCCTTTCCTTGGGGCTCAAGAGTCCCCAAGGGGGTCGGCCGAGCCAAGGGGGGAAGGTTTCCCCTTCCAAACCGAATCCAACTTGGTTTGGAAGGTGGAGTCCTTCTTCCCTTTCCCACCTCCTCCTTTTTTTTCTTTTCTCTTTGAGTTTCTTCCTATGGCGCATAGGGACTTCTTGGGATGTCCCACCAGCCCACTAAGGGCTGGTGTGCCACCCCCAAGGCCTATGGGCTTCCCCGAGGTGGGTTGCCCCCCCAGTGAACATCCGGAACCCATTCGTCATTCCCGGTACATTCCCGGTAACTCCGAAAACCTTCCGGTAATCAAATGAGGTCATCCTATATATCAATCTTTGTTTCCGGACCACTCCGGAAACCCTCGTGACGTCCGTGATCTCATCCGGGACTCCGAACAACATTCGGTAACCAACCATATAACTCAAATACGCATAAAACAACGTCGAACCTTAAGTGTGCAGACCCTGCGGGTTCGAGAACTATGTAGACATGACCCGAGAGACTCCTCGGTCAATATCCAATAGCAGGACCTCGATGCCCATATTGGATCCTACATATTCTAAGAAGATCTTATCGTTTGAACCTCAGTGCCAAGGATTCATATAATCCCGTATGTTATTCCCTTTGTCCTTCGGTATGTTACTTGCCCGGGATTCGATCGTCAGTATCCGCATACCTATTTCAATCTCGTTTACCAGCAAGTCTCTTTACTCATTCCGTAATACAAGATCCCGCAACTTACACTAAGTCACATTGCTTGCAAGGCTTGTGTGTAATGTTGTATTACCGAGTGGGCCCCGAGATACCTCTCCATCACACGGAGTGACAAATCCCAGTCTCGATCCATACTAACTCAACTAACACCTTCAGAGATACCTGTAGAGCATCTTTATAGTCACCCAGTTACGTTGCGACGTTTGATACACACAAAGCATTCCTCCGGTGTCAGTGAGTTATATGATCTCATGGTCATAGGAACAAATACTTGACACGCAGAAAATAGCAGCAACAAAATGACACGATCAACATGCTACGTCTATTAGTTTGGGTCTAGTCCATCACATGATTCTCCTAATGATGTGATCCCGTTATCAAGTAACAACACTTGCCTATGGCCAGGAAACCTTGGCCATCTTTGATCAACAAGCTAGTCAACTAGAGGCTTACTAGGGACAGTGTTTTGTCTATGTATCCACACAAGTATTGTGTTTCCAATCAATACAATTATAGCATGGATAATAAACGATTATCATGAACAAAGAAATATAATAATAACTAATTTATTATTGCCTCTAGGGCATATTTCCAACACGCACAAGAGCTGAGGTGGTCCGTCGTCGCACGGACGAGCATGGTACCGGGATCGAAGACATGGTGCAAGACTTTGATGATGCTCGGGATTCGGAAGATGAGATGGAGGAATCTGCAAAGGCCTTTTATGAAATCTTGGAGTCTTAAAAATGTCCTCTCCATGAGCACACTAAGGTCTGTCAGCTGGATGCAATTGCACAAGTAATGGCTCTGAAGGCTCAGTTCAACTTGGGAAGAGAATGCTACGACGCGATGATGACACTATTTGGATGCTTCCTACCCAAAGGCCATGTCATGCCTGCAAACCTGTACCAGTCGTACAAAATACTTCGTGTACTTAAGATGCCCTATGAGAAGATAGATGCATGTGAGAAAGGATGTGTCTTATTTAGGAAGGAGTATGCACACTTGGAATATTGTCACAATTGCGAGTGTTGCAGGTATCTTGTGGTAGACAACGGTATGGGTGAGAAGAGGCAGACCAAAATCGCAGTTAGTGTTCTTCGGTATATGCCAATCGTACCAAGAATTCAATGTCTTTTCATGGTCGAAGAGACAGCCAGGCATGCATCTTGTTGAACTCCTTCAAAAACTTGTCAAGGCATGCATCTTGTTGAAACTTCCATTAAGCACTTTCGATCTATCTCCATAGATCTCTGATGCTCAACGTTCAAGTAGCTCAATCCAGGTATTCCTTTGAAAACTCCTTTCAAACAACCTTGTATGTTTTACAGAAATTCAATGTCTTTTCATGGTCGAAGAGACAGCCAGACAGATGACATGGCACAAATTGGGCAAAAGAACCGAACTAGATGCGGATGGGAATAAGATGATGGTACAAACATCGGATGGGGAAGCGTGGAAACATTTTGATGGATTGCATCAGGATAAAGCGGCAGATCCAAGGAATCCTCGAGTCTGCGCCGCCACGGATGGTTTTAATCCCTTCGGCATGACGACAACCCAATACAGTTGTTGGCCTGTATTTGTCATTCCACTCAATCTCCCCCCTGGCAGATTATGCAAAGAAAGAACATATTTCTGACGTTGATAATTGCAGGGCCCAATTATCCGAGGAAGAATATGAATGTGCACCTGCAACCGCTTAAGGATGAATTGGAAGAAGCTTGGGATAATGGGGTCAAGACATACGATGCCGCTAGAAAAGAAAACTTCAAAATGCATGTGTGGTACATGTACTCTATGCATGACTTTCCAGCGTATGCGCTATTCTCTGGATGGTGTGTGCATGGAAGGTTCCCGTGTCCCCAATGCAAGGTAGCACTTTAGTTTCATTTCTTGCAGGAGGGTCGGAAATATTCTTGCTTTGGCTTGCATAGATAGTTCCCCGATCCTGACCATCAGTTCAGAAAAGACAAGAAGAACTTTACCAAAGGTAAAGTTGTCAAAAACTTCGCACCACCTGCGTTCACAGGCCAACAGATCATGGATCAGTTAAACACCCTCGAGCCTGATCCAGAGCGTCCAGGGTATATCAAGGGGTATAATTCAAAACAAGCCTAGACTCACAAGCCATGCTTCTGGGATCTGCCTTACTTCAAAGACCTCCTTCTTCCACACAATATCGACATGATGCACACTGAAAAGAATATCGGAGAGGCTATTTTTGGTACATTGTTCGACATAGATGGGAAGACAAAGGATAATATTAAGGCTAGAGTCGATCAAGAGACACTATGTCATAGAACGTTACAAAACATGCGAGAAGGCAAAGGAAAGCAGGAGTGGTCGAAGCCAAAGGCCTGGTTCAATCTTGGAAGGCCAGCTATGAGGGAAATTATCTTGTGGGTCAAAATGCACTTGATGTTCCCCGATGGGTATGCAGAGAATCTAAAAAGGGGAGCGAGTCTTGAAAAATTAAAAATCTTTGGTCTCAAGAGTCATGATTGGCACATATGGCTAGAGCGGGTAATGTCGGTGATGTTACGTGGCTTTATTCCTGAGGATGAATGGCTAGTACTGGCGGAGCTGAGCTATTTCTTCCGTGTTCTTTGTGCGAAAGAATTGTCGCCTGGCGTGGTAGAAGACATGGAGGAGTTTGCACCGGAGTTGTTGTGCAAGTTACAGAAGATCTTTCCACCGGGCTTCTTTAATCCAATGCAGCATTTGATTTTACATCTACCGACCGAGGCAAGATTGGGTGGGCCCATGCAAGATCGTTGGTGCTATGCAACTGAGAGGATGCAGAAGACCCTTCGAGCTAAATGTAAAAATAAGCGTAGAATTGAAGCATCGATGGCTGAGGCATTCATTACTGAGGAGGTGGCAAACTTTGTGACAGCACACTACGAAGCCAAAAATCATCATTTGCATAATCCGAAGCCTCCGCACAATGATGCAGACCCTGAAATAGGTGGGTCCAACCTCAGCCTATTCAAAGGAAAGCTCGCACTAGCCGGTGCTTCGAAACCAATAACGTTGGATGTCAAAGAATGGCAGAACATTTCGTTGTATATCTTCAACAACCTAACAGAAGTGCGGCCGTACATTGAGTGAGTTCTCGGCACATTTTCCCGTAACTTCTAATTCATTTGAACTGCTCTTATTCCCGGATATTCCAAACAGCCGTTACGTCGCCAAATTCTCGGATGGAGCGGTGATCGAAAATGATTCCGTCGAAGAGTATGAGCTTCTGTCAAAGACAGGAGGCGGCTATCCCGGTTTCATCCCTTGGTTCAAACAAACGGTAATTATCAATAATGGACCATTTCATTCTTGGTCTAACTTGTGGCTAATGCAACAATTATTTCGTATTAAACTTGTAGGCTAATTCAGAGTCTATGGACACCGAATTGAGACAAGTCGCTAATGGTTTTGACTATAAGGTCCGTTCATTTGGGAAATACAACATCAACGGGTATCTCTTTCGTACCTTTGGCAAAGAGCTATCTATGCCCGACCAAAAATCTACAAATTGTGGTGTCTCTGCTATCGGCGAAGGTGTTATCGAGTATTATGGAAGAGTTGAAGCAATTTATGAACTTCAATTCTATGGTGAAAACCCACTGAACTTCGTAGTCTTCAAATGTTATTGGTTCCAGCCGAAGAAGACTAGAAGGACTCATGAACATATAGGACTAGTCGAAATCAATCCAAACACCCATTTAGATGTCCCCGATGTCTATATTACGGCTCAACACGTGACCCAAGTTTTCTATCTACCGTGGGCATGCCAAACGGATAAGAATCTGGAAGGTTGGTATGTTGTTTATGAAGTGCCGCCACATGTCAGACCACCTCTCCCAAATGAACAGGATTATGAACCTCACATTAACCCAGACACATATGATGGAGAATTCTTCCAAGAAACACGTCTTTCCAAGAAATGTTTCAAGAACCGCCGTGCTTCACCCAAGAACATGGAAGTAGACAGCGACAATGAATCCGACTCCAGCCCTGAGCCGGAACCAGAAGACCTGGAACTCGTAGAGGTTACTGATGCGGATGACCTGTCAATGCTTCAACGATCAAAGGAAGGCCTTTCACAACTTCACGCCGTTGAACCCGACGAGCACGTCATTCATGAAGACATGCGTGATAGTGATGATGATGATGCATTTATTGATGATGGTTATTAGTTTGTAAGATTCACAACTTAAACTATATATATTTTAATCTTTATTATTCATGTACATATTATTATTCATGTCAGTTATTCAATTTTTTAATGTTGTACTAATTTCTTTTAATCTTTATCATGGAAGGTCACCAGGTGTGGAAAGATGGTGGGCGCTGGTCCAGATCGCTCGACGGGTTCTTCCCAGGCGCCCCGCACGAGGGGTGGTACTTCCCTTCCACCCCTATCTCTCCGTAGAGCCTTGGCAGACAGTCTGTCGACACCACCCGTGGGTTCTTCTTCGTCGGCGGCATTGCCCACTGGGAGAGGTGCTGGTCGGGTAGGGAAGAAGGGGAAGGGTACAGGGAGAGGTGGTGGCCGCGGAAGATCCAGGAGGACTGTTGAGCCGTCCTCGCCACCGCCACCAGCTCATTCACCCGAGCATAGGACTACTATGGTCGACCCGTTTGCGGAGGAGGCTACGGGGACTCCGTTCGAGGAGCCTGTTGTTGACGGGCATTCGTGCCATGAGATTCCGGTCCAGGAGCAGCATCGGGTCGAGGTGCATTCGGCCCACGAGCAGCCGGAGGAGACTACGGTTCCAGAGGCTTCACCCGACGTGGAGAGGCCCAGATGGGAGACCTGGCCGGATCGTACCAAGTTGCCGGATTGGACCGAGGGTCCGGGTGGCTCAGGGGGCGGGGATGGCGGGGATGAGCTTACGGATAGTGAGGGCGATGTGCAGGTGGACGGGGCCACCGTGTACAAGCACGGTAGTACACGTCTCCCGGTCGCGCCGGCTACCCGCGAGCAGAGGCCGGTGATTAAACCTGAAGGAGATAGGTAAGTACATTTACTCTTTTTTTTAGATTTTGCCTTCAAGTTTGTTCAAATATCTAATGCGTTGACCTTATCAATGGGCCCTGTACGAGGTTTTGTGGTAAGTTTTTTTTCAAATTAGCCAAATCATGTGTGTAATGTCTGTTTCATTACTAACTAATACGACCCACTCTTTAGGGTCTGGGTGAGAAGAGTGGTCAAGTCCCTCCGCCGATGCCCGTCTTCTCTTTGATTGGCACGGCGAGTTTCATTATAAACTAGTATGAATAATTGAGTGTCATCATGCTAACTGAAACATTGCAAAATATCTATTGTGCAGAATAACTCCCGAGCGGCATCATACGACCCTTCTCGAGGTGTTTCTCCTCCTTGATGACCACTACGGTAAGTTTCTCTTCTCGTGTTTCATATTCTCCTTGCCTTAATTTCCCCAACAACGACATAGTTAGCCCATTTATCTCCAAAAAGACATAATTAGCCCATTTAGCTCTAAAATGTCATAATAACCTCAAAATGGCATAAGAACCTTGGTTAGCTCATTAATATTATATACTTAGCTTGTTTTCCTCTAAAATGAGATAATTAGCCCATTTAGCTCCAAAAAGACATAGTTAACTAATTTAGCTCCAAGAAGAGGAGAATAAATAGGAAAAATGAAAAGAAATAAGAAGAAGAAGAAGAGAAGAAGGAGAAGGAGGAGGAGGAGGAGGAGGAGGAGGAGAAGGAGGAGAAGGCCAAAGACCTTCTAGTCCTTCTCCTCCTCCTCCTTCTTGATTTCTTCTTCTTCTCCTCCTCCTCCTATTTCTTCTCCTCTTTCATATTATCCTTGGTTTAATTTCCCCAAAAAGACATAATTATCCCATTTAGCTCCAAAATACCATAACAACCTCAAAATGGCATAAGAACCTTGGTTAGCTCATGAATATTATATACTTAGCTTGTTTTCCTCTAAAATGAGATAATTAGCCCATTTAGCTCCAAAAAGACATAGTTAGATAATTTAGCTCCAAGAAGAGGAGAATAAATAGGAAAAATGAGAAGAAAGAAAGAATAAGAAGAAGAAGAAGAGAAGGAGAAGGAGGAGGAGGAGAAGGCCAAGGACCTTCTAGTCCTTCTCCTCCTCCTCCTTCTCCTCCTTCCGCTTGATTTCTTCTTCTTCTCCTCCTCCTCCTCTTTCTTCTCCTCTTTCATATTATCCTTGTTTTAATTTCCCCAACAATGACATAATTAGCCCATTTAGCTCCAAAATACCATAATAAGCTCAAAATGGCATAAGAACCTTGGTTAGCTCATGAATATTATATACTTAATTAGCTTGTTTTCCTCTAAAATGGGATAATTAGCCCATTTAGCTCCAAAAAGACATAATTAGGTAATTTAGCTCCAACAAGGGGAGAAGAGGAGAACAAATAGGAAAAGTGAAAAGAAATAATAAGAAGAAGAAGAAGAGAAGAAGAAGGAGAAGGAGGAGGAGGAGGAGGAGAAGGCCAAGGACCTTCTAGTCCTTCTCCTCCTCCTCCTTCTCCTCCTACTTCTTGATTTCTTCTTCTTCTCCTCCTCCTCCTCTTTCTTCTTCTCTTTCATATTATCCTTGCTTTAATTTCCCCAACAATGACATAATTAGCCTATTTAGCTCCAAAATACCATAATAAGCTCAAAATGGCATCAGAACCTTGGTTAGCTCATGAATATTATATACTTAGCTTGTTTTACTCTAAAATGGGATAATTAGCCCATTTAGCTCCAAAAAGACATAATTAGGTAATTTAGCACCAACAAGAGGAGAAGAGGAGAAGAAATAGGAAAAATGAAAAGAAAGAAGAAGTAGAAGAAGAAGAAGAAGAAGAACAGAAGAAGGAGAAGGAGGAGGAGGAGGAGGAGAAGGAGAAGGCCAAGGACCTTCTAGTCCTTCTCCTTCTCCTCCTTCTCCTCCTTCTTCTTGATTTCTTCTTCTTCTCCTCCTCCTCTTATTTCTTCTCCTCTTTCATATTATCCTTGCTTTAATTTCCCCAACAATGACATAATTAGCCCATTTAGCTCCAAAATACCATAATAAGCTCAAAATGGCATAAGAACCTTGGTTAGCTCATGAATATTATATACTTATCTTGTTTTCCTCTAAAATGGGATAATTAACCCATTTACTCCAAAAAGACATAATTAGGTAATTTAGCTCCAACAAGAGGAGAAGAGGAGAAGAAATAGGAAAATGAAAAGAAAGAAGAAGAAGAAGAAGAAGAAGAAGAGAAGAAGGTGAAGGAGGAGGAGGAGGAGAAGGCCAAGGACCTTCTAGTACTTCTCCTCCTCCTTCTCCTCCTTCTCCTCCTGCTTCTTAATTTCTTCTTCTTCTCCTCCTCCTCCTATTTCTTCTCCTCTTTCATATTATCCTTGCTTTAATTTCCCCAACAATGACATAATTAGCCCATTTAGCTCCAAAATACCATAATAAGCTCAAAATGGCATAAGAACCTTGGTTAGCTCATGAATATTATATACTCCTTGTTTTCCTCTAAAGTGGGATAATTAGCCCATATAGCTCCAAAAAGACATAATTAGGTAATTTAGCTCCAACAAGAGGTGAAGAGGAGAAGAAATAGGAAAAATGAAAAGAAAGAAGAAGAAGAAGAAGAAGAAGAAGAAGAAGAAGAGAAGAAGGAGAAGGAGGAGGAGGAGGAGGAGAAGGAGAAGGCCAAGGACCTTCTAGTCCTTCTCCTCCTCCTCCTTCTCCTCCTTCTCCTCCTTCTTCTTGATTTCTTCTTCTTCTCCTCCTCCTCCTCCTCTTTCTTCTCCTCTTTCATATTATCCTTGCTTTAATTTCCCCAACAATGACATAATTAGCCCATTTAGCTCCAAAATACCATAATAACCTCAAAATGGCATAAGAACCTTGGTTAGCTCATGAATATTATATACTTAGCTTGTTTTCCTCTAAAATGGGATAATTAACCCATTTAGCTCCAAAAAGACATAATTAGGTAATTTAGCTCCAACAAGAGGAGAAGAGGAGAAGAAATAGGAAAAATGAAAAGAAAGAAGAAGAAGAAGAAGAAGAAGAAGAAGAAGAAGAAGAAGAGAAGAAGGAGAAGGAGGAGGAGGAGGAGGAGGAGGAGGAGGAGGAGAAGGCCAAGGACCTTCTAGTCGTTCTCCTCCTCCTCCTTCTCCTCCTTCTCCTCCTTATTATTGATTTCTTCTTCTTCTCCTCCTCCTCCTCTTTCTTCTCCTCTTTCATATTATCCTTGCTTTAATTTCCCCAACAATGACATAATTAGCCCGTTTAGCTCCAAAATGCCATAATAAGCTCAAAATGGCATAAGAACCTTGGTTAGCTCATGAATATTATATTCTTAGCTTGTTTTCCTCTAAAATGGGATAATTAGCCCATATAGCTCCAAAAAGACATAATTAGGTAATTTAGCTCCAAGAAGAGGAGAAGAGGAGAAGAAATAGGAAAAATGAAAAGAAAGAAGAAGAAGAAGAAGAAGAGAAAAAGGAGAAGGAGGAGGAGGAGGAGGAGAAGGCCAAGGACCTTCTAGTCCTTCTCCTCCTTCTCCTTCTCCTCCTTCTCCTCCTTCTTCTTGATTTCTTCTTCTTCTCCTCCTCCTCTTTCTTCTCCTCTTTCATATTATCCTTGCTTTAATTTCCCCAAAAATGACATAATTAACCCATTTAGCTCCAAAATGCCATAATAAGCTAAAAATGGCATAAGAACCTTGGTTAGCTCATGAATATTATATTCGCAGCTTGTTTTCCGCTAAAATGACATAATTAGCTCAAAAACAGCATATTTTGTGCTTCTTCTGACTTTCTTATTCAGATTTTTGCAGATTGGATATACTACATGCATGGAAGCTGGCATTCATGGAGTTGAATAATGTCGATGGATGAACTTTATATGTATATCATCTAGTTTTCATTTGAGTTGATGAACAATGTAGAACTATATGTATATGTATAGATGGATAAATAGTGCAATACTTTGTATGTTGGTTCTTTCGATATATGGGGATGTAAATTGATTTATGTGTATATCATATATGTGTGGTGAATTGTATATATGTGTTGGCAAGTATATGTGTGCTAAAGTATATATCATATATGTGTGGTGAATTATATAAATGTACTATCATATATATATATATATATATATATATATATATATGTATATATATATATATATATATATATATATATATATATATGTGCTGTGAAATAATATAAAACAAAAAAACAGGTACTATATGGGCTCTTTGCCGTCTGCCAGCTAATGGCAAAGACCTGTGCCATCAGCTGGCAGATGGCAAAGGTGCCACATGGCACCCAACTGTGCATCCTGGGGTGTCTATATAGGCTCTTTGCCGTCGCCTCCAGGGTGGGCAGACGACAAAGAACAGGGCACGGAGGAGGGGGGAGGAGGAGGTAGACGGCAAAGAGTGGAGGGCGGGAGGAGGAGGCAGACGACAAAGAATAAGAGGGAGGCAGATGGCAAAGAATAAGGCGGAAGCAGACGGCAAAGAATAAGGGGGAGGCAGACGGCAAAGCCTCCGTTAACCCCTAACGGAGGCAACGCTTGTCGGCTGCCGTCTCGAGCACTTTGTCGACTGCTCCTATGGAAAGCTGACGGAAAAGAGCTTTGCCGTCCGCTTTGGGGGGACAGACGACAAAGAAGGTACGATGCCGTCGTAGGCTGACGTAGAAATTTTGCCGGCGGTGAGATTCTTTGCTGTCTGTGGTATTCTCTTTGCCGTCCGGGATTTAGTCTTTGTCGTCTGTGATGACAGACGGCAAAGAAGCTGATTCCTGTAGTGCAAGCTCTTTGTGTTTGTGCAGGTACTTGTGACTTGACGCGATCCTCCCACTGAATCGATACCTTGGTTCTCAAACTGAGGGAAATACTTACCGCCACTATGCTACATCACCCTTTCCTCTTCAAGGGAACACCAACGCAAGTCTCCAAGGTCGTGGGGAAATCCTTTGCATATTTGCCAAGGAAGTCCCTATAGGCGTAGCCCGTAGCAGCAGGATTCCTAGCGTCGTTGCCAGGGAAGGTCTGTTGTCGCAGTAGCAGAAGGGTTTTTGGCGCCGTTGTCGGGGAAGGTCTGTTGTCGCAGTAGCATGGCCAAATTTTTGTCCAGAGTCCCGGATGAGATCCCGGACGTCACGAGGGTTTCCGGAATGGGCCGGAAACGAAGATTGATATATAGGAAGTCGATATTTGGATTCCGGAAGGATTTCGAGCATTACCTACAATGTGTCGGGAGTGACGAATGGGTTTCGGGGGCCCAATAGTTGGGCCCACCATGCCCCAAGGGGTCCACATGGGTTTATTGGATGCGCAATAAGGCTTAATGGGCTGGCAAGTCATCCAAGGAAAGCCCATGAGGAAAAAGGTGGAAAATCCAAAAGAGCAATTTAGGAAGGAGTCCTGATCCAAGTAGGATTGGACGAGGACTCCTCCCTCGTCCACTTCGGCCGAACCAAGAAGGCTCTCCTTGGTGCCCAAGGCTAGCCCCTCCCTCGTCCTATATATGCTAGATCGGGACAAATCGTGGGGCTGCGGTGATTTGAATCATGGAGAAAGTTCCAGTACATCGACCACGTTTATTAACGCTTTCCGCTTAGCGATCTACAAGGGTATGTGGATCCGATCTCCCTCTCGTAGATGATCATCACCATGATATGTCTTCGTGTGCCTAGGAAATTTTTTGTTTCTCATGCAACGTTCCCCAACACTTTCTTACTTCATGGTATCATGCATTTCGACCACATATATATACAAAAAGTCTTTAGTTCAAATAAGTTCACAAAAATGAAATCCCTTTTGTAACATGTCTGTTTTTTAATTAAAACAGTCATTTAAAATAACCTAAAACCTACCAAATTGAATAAAATGATAAAAACACAATAATATTAAATAGCAGGAAAAATAATCACTCAAAAGTCTATTTTTTTCAGTAAATTTATTCATAAAATTAAATAAATAAAGCGAAAACCAAAACATCCACTTCAAATAATTTCAAAAAGATGAAATCCCTTTTGTAACAGATAAGTTTTCGTAAGAAACCGTGATACTTCGAAAGAGATTGTCCGATTTGTACACGAAGTGCATCCAGTTTTTGCCGCGACCCTCTCAACTTTTGAGCACATGCCATGTGGGTGAAATGATGATACCATGCCAACTTTCAACCTATTCAGAGTTCATTTGTAGTGCTATTCAATTTCTGGGCCATCTAGCTCAAAAAAAATCATTAAATGCATGAAAAATACCAAATGAAAAATCATTAAATGCATGAAAAATACCTAATGTTGAAAATTGATGATGTGGTCTTGAATGGTTCATTTTGAACACACAAAAAGTCTTGAGTGCAAGTAAGTTCAAAAATATGAAATCCTTTTTGTAATAGATGAGTTTTCGTAAGAAACCCTCATACTTCGAAAGAGAATGTCCGATTTGTACATAAAGTGCATCCAGTTTTTGTCGCAACCCTCTTAACTTGTTAGCACATGCTATGCGGGTGAAATGATGATACCATGCCAACTTTCAACATATTCAAAGTTCATTTGTAGTGCTTTTCAATTTCTGGGCCATTTAGCTCAAAAAAATCATTAAATGCATGAAAAATACCAAATGAACTCGGAAAGTGTTGAAAATTGATGATGTGGCCTTGAAGGTGCATTTTGAACACACAAAAGTCTTGAGTTCAAATAAGTTCAAAATGAATGAAATCCATTTTGTAACAAATGAGTTTTCGTAATAAACCCTCATACTTCTAAAGAGATTGTCCGATTTATACACGAAGTGCATCCAGTTTTTGCCGCAACCCTCTCAACTTTTTAGCACATGCCATGTGGGTGAAATGATGATACCATGCCAACTTTCAACCTATTCATAGTTCATTTGTAGTGCTTTTCAATTTCTAGACCATTTAGCTCAAAAAAATTTAGTAAATGCATGAAAAATATCAAATGACCTCAAAAAGTGTTGAAAATTGATGATGTGGCCTTGAATGGTGCATTTTGAACACACAAAAAGTCTTGAGTTCAAATAAGTTCAAAAAAATGAAATTCCTTTTGTAACAGATGAGTTTTCGTAAGAAACCCTCATCCTTCGAAACAGATTGTCTGATTTGTACACGAAGTGCATCCAGTTTTTACCGTAACCCTCTCAACTTTGTAGCACATGCTATGTGGGTGAAATTATGATACCATGCCAACTTTCAACTGATTCAGAGTTCATTTGTAATGCTTCCGAATTTCTGGGCCATTTAGCTCAAAAAACAAATTAGTAAATGCATTAAAAATACCAAATGAACTCGAAAAGTGTTGAAAATTGATGACGTGGCCTTGAATGGTGCATTTTGAACACACAAAAAGTCTTGAGTTCAAATAAGTTCAAAATAAATAAAATACATTTTGTAACAGATGAGTTTTCGTAAGAAACCATCATACTTCGAAAGAGATTGTTCGATTTATACACGAAGTGCATGCAGTTTTGCCGCAACCTTCTCAACTTTTTAGCACATGCTATGTGGGTGAAATGATTATACCATGCCAACTTTCAACCTATTTAGAGTTCATTTGTAGTGCTTTTCAATTTCTGGGCCATTTAGCTCAAAACAAATATCAGTAAATGCATGAAAATTACCAAATGAACTCGGAAATTGTTGAAAATTGATGACGTGGCCTTGAATTGTGCATTTTGAACACAGAAAAAGTCTTGAGTTCAAATAAGTTCAAAAAAATGAAATCCTTTTTGTAACAGATGAATTTTCGCAAGAAACCCTCATACTTCTAGAGAGATTGTCCGATTTGTACACGAAGAGCATCCAGTTTTTGCCGCAACCCTCTCAACTTTGTAGCACATGCTATGTGGGTGAAATGATGATACCATGCCAAATTTCAACCTATTCAGACTTCATTTGTAGTGCTTTTCAATTTATGGGCCATTTAGCTCAAAAAAATCAGTAAATGCATGAAAAATACCAATGAACTCAGAGAGTGTTTAGAATTGATGATGTGGCCTTGAATGGTGCAGTTTGAACACACAAAAAGTCTTGAGTTCAAATAAATTCAAAAAAATGAAATCCCTTTTGTAAGAGACGAGTTTTCGTAAGAAACCGTGATACTTCAAAAGAGATTGTCCGATTTATACACGAAGTGCATCCAGTTTTTGCAGCAACCCTCTCAATTTTTTAGCACATGCTATGTGGGTGAAATGATTATACCATGCCAACTTTCAACCTATTCAGAGTTCATTTGTAGTGCTTTTCAATTTCTAGGCTATTTAGCTAAAAAAAAAATCAGTAAATGCATGAAAAATACCAAATGAAATCAAAAAGTGTTGAAAATTGATGATGTGGCCTTGAATGGTGCATTTGAACACACAAAAAGTCTTGAGTTAAAATAAATTCAAGAAAATGAAATCCCTTTTGTAACAGATGAGTTTTCGTAAAAAACTGTGATACTTCAAAAGAGATTGTCCGATTTGTACACGAACTGCATCCAGTTTTTCCCGCAACCCTCTCATCTTTTTAGCACATGCTATGTGGGTGAAATGATGATACCATGTAAACTGTCAACCTATTCAGAGTTCATTTGAAGTGCTTTTTAATTTCTGTGTCATTTAGCTCAAAAGAATCATTAAATGGATGAAAAATACCAAATGAACTAAGGAAGTGTTGAAAATTGATGATGTGGCCTTGAATGGTTCATTTTGAACACACACAAATTCATGAGTTCAAATAAGTTCAAAAAATCAAATCCCTTTTGTAACAGATGAGTTTTCGTAAGAAACTCTGATACTTCAAAAGAGATTGTCCGATTTGTATACGAAATGCATCCAGTTTTTGCCACAACCATCTCAACTTATTTGCACATGCTATGCGGGTGAGATGATGATACCATGTCAACTTTCAACCTATTGAGAGTTCATTTGTAGTGCTTTTCAATTTCTGGGCCGTTTAGGTCAAAAAAAATCAGTAAATGCATGAAAAATACCAAATGAACTCAAAAAGTGTTGAAAATTGATGATGTGGCCTTGAATGGTGCATTTTGAACACACAAAAAGTCTTGAGTTCAAATAAGTTCAAAAAATGAAATCCCTATTGTAACACACGAGTTTTCGTAAGAAACCCTGATACTTCGAAAGAGATTGTCCGATTCGTACACGAAGTGCATCCAGTTTTTGCTGCAACCCTCTCAACTTCTTAGCTCATGCTATGTGGGTGAAATGATGATACCATGCCGAATTTCAATCTATTCAGAGTTCATTTGTAGTGCTTTTCAATTTCTAGGCCATTTTGCTAAAAAATATCAGTAAATGCATGAAAAATACCAAATGAACTCAGAAAGTGTTGAAAATTGATGATGCCGCCTTGAATGGTGCATTTTGAACACACACAAATCTTGAGTTCAAATAAGTTCAAAAAAATGAAATCCCTTTTGTAACAGATATGTTTTGATTAAAACAAACATTTAAAATAACCTAAAACCTACCGAATTGAATATAGTGAGAAAAACATAGCAATATTAAATAGCAGGAAAAAGAATCACTCAAAAATCTATTTTTTTAGTAAAGTTAGTCACAAAATAAAATAAATAAAGTAAAAAAGAAAAAAAAACTAGATTTTTTTGAAAAAATGCCACCTACTAGGCCACCACGACCTGAATACGAATAGAAACCTAACCAGAGAGTTGGGCCAGAATTCAGGCCCACAGAAGGCACAGTAGGCCCATAGGTAGTGACAAATTAGGCCCGGAAGCGTGTAGTTGAGAGGAGCTCGATAGGGTCTGCGCACCAGCGCTTATAAACCACTCCCGGGCTCTCTCGGCTAGCGAGGTGGGACTAAACATCCAACCGCAATGCGGCTGTGGCAGGCTTATGCCATTAGTCCCGGTTTGTTCCACCAAATGACACGAAATACGCCTTTCGTGTCGGTTATTGGCACCAACCGGGACTAAAGGTCTCTTCTTCCCGCCCTTTGGGCTACTGGAAATTGGCCTTTAGTCCTGGTTTGATGCACCAACCGGGACGAAAGGGTGCATTGGTCCCGGTTTTTGCCTCGAACCGGGACCACTGGTTTTCGCATATAGGCGGGAGTTGTCAAAATTTCCCCCAAACTCTCACATTTTCCCTCGAGCCCGTCCTCCTCGTTGTCGCTGCCGTCGTGACTATGTGGTCCTTGTCGTCGTCGCCGCCACCCCGAGCCCGTCCTCCTCCTCGTCGCTGTCGTCCCGATAGACACATTTTAAATAGGTTTAATTCACATTAATCAGATTTAATTAAGGGGGGCCATCTATCATTCTCTACTGAAATTAATTCATAAACATAATTTAATTTAGTTAGCTTAGGTTTATTTATATGTTAATAGGGCTGGACCCACATGTCATCCACATGTTAAAATTAACACAACATTTAAATAACCTACAAGTTTTAATTAAGTTAATTAACAGATTACTTAATTAATTATTTAGGGGGTTTGCCCCAATAAACTAATCATAGGGGAGGTTAATCCCCCCTAGATAATGGGAAGAGGCCCCGCCGGAGCCAAGGCCGTAGCCAACCGGAGGGGGCATCAGTGTGGAGTGGCCGATGGGCGGCTGCCAGACGGGCGATGCCAGCAGGGGGCGAGGGCGGCGCGGTGGTGCCGACGAGCCGGGGCGACGTGGGTGATGTGGGTGCGAGCGCGCGCGGGAACGGGGCCTGGGTGGCGGGCAGAGGTGCGGCGTGGCGCCGAGGCGACAGCAGGGTGGTGCGGCGTCGTGGAGTTACCGACGAACGATAACAGTGAGGCGATCCACGAGGAGGAGGGGGTGCGCGGCCGGGGCGATGTAGGCGGTGGTAGCCAGCGGCCCCGGGTAAGGAGAAGGTGGGTGGGCGGGCGCGGCCAAAGCGCACCGGCACGAAAGGGGAGGGGGAGGAGTTCGCCGAAATGGGAGAGGAGAGGAGGGGTCGTCGGGGCCTCACTGGTGTTGGCGAGCAGAGGGGCGACGAGGCTCGGTGGGGGCCGACGTGGGGGAAGGCGAGGGAGGTGCGCGGCGGGGAGGAGGCGGCCGACGTCGACGAGGCGGCTCCCGTAGGACGCGGGATCCGGCCGGGGCCGGTTGGGCGTGAGAGGTCCGGGACAGGAGGGAAGGGCTTCGCGAGGGGGAGCTCAATTTGGGGGGAGGGAGGAGTGAGTGGGGGTTAGGGTTACACAGTTGAGTGGGGGGCTTATAAACCAGAGGTGGGGTGGGCCGGCTCGGTCCATCCCCTTCATGTGGGAAAGGGGTTTCTATTTATTTTAAATTTCTTTTAGTTTAGTTTTTGTTCTCTTATAGGCGTTTAATTAATCCTGTCTTTATTGTTGTTAATACCAAAAGACTTTTATAAATTTTGTAAATTGGTACAATAATTAGGTGGCAATATTAAACTCTGCCACAAAACTAGTTTGGGGACATTTGAAAATAATTTGGAATTTAAATAATTTAAAAGGCATCCACCTTGTTGTTTAGGTCTCAGTTTTAATTAGTTTTGAGGCACTAAAATACTTGAAAAAGTATTGGTTTCAATTTTATAAATACCTAGAAGTTATTTGCAACCTAAGCATGATTTTTAATTTAAAGATTGTAAAACTTTTAAATCCACTTTTGAGATGGAATTGAATCGCAAAAGATTTTGAATCAGAGTTTGATTCGAACAGAGACAACTTGATTAGCAAAAGCATTAGCTTAATCTTTGGCATCAGTGTAGCTTAATTACAATGATCTGTGTAACATAATCCGGGGATGTCACATTTCCAACGACAATTCATTTTTTTAATAGTAGAACGATATTGGTGGCGTCGGGTGCCTACGCCAGCAAAGTCGTTTTTGCCATGCCATAGCTAGGCTTTTTTGCACTAGTGGTTATGTCGTGATTTAGAGAAATAACTTTTAGTTTTGCGATGATTAGAGTGTTTGCATTGAGATTTATCATTCCTTCCTTGTAATAAAGTGTGAGAGTTATATATAATGAAGATTAGTTTCAGTTTGCTTGCTTTACTCTCATGCAACAATCATAGCATTGAAATAAAAAATGGAAAAATCATATGCTAATCCCGTGGGGAGTAATAACTTCACGTAGAAAAAGTGTGATAGATAAAATTTGTTGGGAGTGTACAAACATAGCATTAGTAACTGATACAATCCATGCAAAATTATGATAGAGAAGAGAAGATTCACATACAAATATACTATATTGGACATCTTTTATGATTATGATCCCCTCGAAATATTATATAATGATCCAATTGTTTATGTTGGACAAGGACGGCAACGTAATGGTTATGTTTTTTTACATTCACATAGAAGTTATTTTGTCATGAATCGTCTAACTTGTGGTTTTTGCTTTAGACCCTTTGCTAGCCCAAAAATTTGCACTAAGTAGAGATACTACTTGTAAATCCATAACCCTTAAAACCAATTTGTTGCCATGAGATTCCACCATGCCTACCTATGGATTGAATAAGACCCTTGAAGTAAGTTGTCATCGATGCACAAAGAAACAAAAAATGCTCCTAAATATTTCTGATCTTCTATGGTAAGGGAAAAAAGTTTTGTACGATCTTGTGATGGCAAAGAAATCAAAGCGAAAGACTACATAATAAAGTTTGCTATCATAAGGGGCAATATAAAGTGATGTTCCTTCGCAACAAGAGTTTGCACACACTAAGTTAAAAACACATGAAAACCTCTGCTTCCCTCTGCGAAGGGCCTATCTTTTACTTTCATGTTTTACTTATACGTAAGAGTCAATAAATATTTATCCGTATTCTTACCTATTAACTCTCTAGTTGGCAAGCATCATGTGTTGGTGAAATATCCAGATATATATATTCCGTTGGATGTAGGTGATCATGATTCATTATTGTTGGCATTATACTTCAGGTAAACGAGTTGAGTGGCAAAAGCAATACATCACCTATCTTCCTATGTGTCCGATGGAAACATTAGCCGCAAAAATATGCAATGAGTGTCAGCAATCATAGAAGACTAAATGATAGTTGGGCATCTGAACTTGCCAAAATGAAATCTCCTACATATACTCTACTCTCAAATACGATGAATTGTGGTTGGCTGAATTACTAAGAACATGGTTTGTTGATTGTCAATAAAGTTTAGGCTTCATACTTCAGTTACTGTGGATAGATTGTTACTCGTTTATGAGAAGTCATATGATGGAAAACTTGCTGCTATGTTAGTATTAATGATGCTCTCATGTTCGTCTTTTGTTTTTATCGACACCCTCTCTCTCAAATAAGGTGGTCATTATTATTGACTTTGGCTTTCGTTTGAGGACAAGCGAGGTCTAAGCTTGGGGGAGTTTATACGTCCATTTTGCATCATGATTTTTATTGATATTTATGTTATTCTTGTTCACTATTCCTTACTATGAAACAGTTCTTATGTCTTCTCTCTCTGAATTTACAACGTACATTACAAAGGGGGAAATTGCTAGAAACTTGAATTCTAGACACGAAAACCAAGAAAAAGGCTGAAAAATCACTAGAATCCAAATGACCTAAAAATTCACAGAGATTTTTTACGGAATATATATAAATTGTTTGGCCAAACATACCATAGGGGGCCACGTGTTGCCCACAAGCCAAGAGGTCGCCCCCCTAGGCACGCCCTATTAGCTTGTCGGCCTCTCACAGGTCCCTCGGCCTCCCTCTTCTATAATAAGGTGTGTTTTGACCTATAAAAATAAGGAGATCCTTTTGGGACAAAGCGTCGCCGTCTTGAGGTGGAAATCAGGCTGAGGCCGTTTTGCTCTCCGGCAGAGCAATTCTGGTGCGGAAACTTCTCTTCGGGAGGGGGAGATCGCAACCATTGTCATCACCAACGCTTCATCCTTCATAGGAGGACCAATCTTCATCAACATCTTCACGAGCACCATCTCATGTTAAACCCTAGTTCATCTCTTGTATTCAATCTTTGTCTCAAAATCTCTGACTGGTACCTGTGGGTTACTAGTAGTGTTGATTACATCTCGTAGTTGATGCTTGTTGGTTTACTTAGTGGAAAATATTATGTTTAGATTCTTAATCATATTTATTAGACCTCTCATCTTGAACATGTTGATGATGTGTGAGTAGTTACTTTTGTTCCAGAGGACATGGGAGAAGTCTTGTTATATGTAATAATGTGAAGTTGGTATTCGTTTGATATTTTTATGATATGTATGTTGTTGCTTCTCTTAGCGGTTTCATGTGAATGTCAACTACAAGACACTTCACGATGTTATGGGCCTATGGGAAGGCATTGTGGAGTAATAAATAGATGAAGGGTTGCTAGAGTGATAGAAGGTTAAACCCTACTTTATGCATTACTCCATAAGGGGCTGATTTGGATCCACAGGTTTGATGCTATGGTTAGATTTATCTTAATTCTTCTTTCATAGTTGAGGATGCTTGCAAGAGGGGGTAATCTTAAGCGGGTTGCCTATTCAAGTACGAACAACACGTTTGCAACGGTCCACCCACATATCAAGTTATCAAAGTAACGAATGTGAATCAACTCAACATGATGAACTTGACTAGACGGAAATTCCCATGTGTCCTCGGGGGCGCTTGCTTCTTCTAAGAGTATGTTCGGGCATGCCGTTTGCTACAAAAAGGATTGGGCTATACTGCCGCACACTTGTTACTATTGTTACTTGTCACTTGTTATGAATTATCTTGCTACAAAACTATCTATCATCGTTGCTCCAGCACTTGCAGAGAATACTTTGCTGAAATTGCTTATCATTTCCTTCTGCTCCTCGTTGGGTTATACACTCTTACTTATCGAATAAACTACGATTGATCCTCTATACATGTGGGTCATCAGTACGCCCATGTTGCTCCTTCTAAGAGCAACTGCGATGGTGCAGGCTGCCCCGCGATGTGTGCCCCCAACCACCGCAACACACGCAAAGCGTCTTATTCTTGTAGTCCATCGAGATACGCCGCTCGTCTCCATAGTTGTAGTAGCTGTTAGAAATATGCCCTAGAGGCAATAATAAATTAGTTATTTTTATATTTCCTTGTTCATAATAATCATTTATTATCCATGCTAGAATTGTATTGATTGAAAACTCAAATACATGTGTGGATACATAGACAACACACTGTCTCTAGTGAGTCTCTAGTTTACCAGTTCGTTGATCAAAGATGGTAAAGGTTTCTTGGCCATAGGCAAGTGTTGTCACTTGATAACGGGATCACATCATTAGGAGAATCATGTGGTGGACAAGACCCAAATTATATACGTAGCATATTGATCGTGTCATTTATTGCTATTGTTTTCTGCGTGTCAAGTATTTATTCCTATGACCATGAGATCATATAACTCACTTGCACCGGAGGAATACCTTGTGTGTATCAAACGTCACAACGTAACTGGGTGACTATAAAGGTACTCTACAGGTATCTCCGAAAGTGTCCATTGAGTTAGTGTGGTCGCGACTGGGCTTTGTCACTCCGTGTAACGAAGAGGTATCTCGGGGCCCACTCGGTAATACAACATCACACACAAGCCTTGAAAGCAATGTGACTAAGTGTAAGTCACGGGATCTTGTATTACGGAACAATTAAAGAGACTTGCCGGTAACGAGATTGAAATAGGTATGCGGATACCGACGATCGAATCTCGGGCAAGTAACATACCGAAGGACAAAGGGAATGACATACGGGATTATGTGAATCCTTGACACTGAGGTTCAACCCATAAGATATTCATAGAATATGTAGGATCTAATATGGGCATCTAGGCCCGGCTACTGGATATTGACCGAGGAGTACCTCGGGGCATGTCTACATAGTTCTCGAACCCGCAAGGTCTGCACACTTAAGTTTCGATGATGTTTTAGTATAGTTGAGTTATATGTGTGGTTACCGAATGTTGTTCGGAGTCCCGGATGAGATCACGGATGTCACGAGGGTTTCCGGAATGGCGCGGAAATAAATATTGATATATAGGATGGCTTCATTTGGTTACCGGAAGGTTTTCGGGCATTACCGAGAATGTATCGGGAGTGATGAATGGGTTTCGGAAGTTCACCGGGAGGGGGGCAACCCTCCCAGGGGAATCCCAAAGGCCCTAGGGGTGGCGCACCAGCCTTTAGTGGGCTGGTGGGACAGCCCAAGAGGGCCTAGGCGCCATAAAGAGAAAACCAAAGAAAAAAAAGGGGGAGGTGGGAAGGAAGAGAAGGATTCCACATTCCAATCCTATTCTCCTCTTGGACGGCGCCCTCTTGGGGACTTGGTCCTCAAGGAAGCCTCCTCCCCCTCCCTCTTATATATAGTGGTGATTTAGGGCTGTTTGAGACAACTTTTGCCACGTGCAACTCAGATCTAGACACCATAGTTTTACATCTAGATCGTATTTCTATGGAGCTCGGGCGGAGCCCTGCAGAAGTAGATCCTTCACCACCACCGGAGTGCCGTCACGCTGCCGGAGAACTGATGACCCACAAGTGTAGGGGATCTATCGTAGTCCTTTCGATAAGTAAGAGTGTCGAACCCAACGAGGAGCAGAAGGATCTGACAAGTGGTTTCCAGCTAGGTATTCTCTGCACGCACTGAAATTATCGGTAACAGATAGTTGTGTGATAAGATGACTTGTAGCGAGTAGCAAGTAACAAGTAGCAATAGTAACAAAGGTGCAGCAAAGTGGCCCAATCTCTTTTGTAGCAAGGGACAAGCCTGGACGAACTCTTATAGGAGGTAAAGCGTTCCCGAGGACACATGGGAATTTCTGCTAAGCTAGTTTTCATCATGTGCATATGATTCGCGTTCGCTACTTTGATAGTTTGATATGTGGGTGGATCGGTGCTTGGGTACTTCCCTTACTTGGAAAAACCTCCCTCTCATGATTAACCCCTTTCGCAAGCATCCGCAACTACGAAAGAAGAGTTAAGACAAAGTCTAACCATAGCATTAAACTAGTGGATCCAAATCAGCCGCTTACGAAGCAACGCATAAACTAGGGTTTAAGCTTCTGTCACTCTAGCAACCCATCATCTACTTATTACTTCCCAATGCCTTCCTCTAGGCCCAAATAATGGTGAAGTGTTATGGAGTCGACGTTCACATAACACCACTAGAGGAAAAACAACATATAACGCATCAAAATATCGAAAGAATACCAAATTCACATGACTACTTATAGCATGACTTATCCCATGTCCTTAGGAACAAAAGTAACTACTCACAAAGCATAATTATGTTCATGACAAGAGAGGTATTGAATATCATCAAGGACCTAAACATATAATCTTCCACCGAGTAATCCTACTAGCATCAACTACAAAGAGTAATTAACACTACTAGGAACCTTGCAAGTACCAATCGGAGTCGCGAGATGGAGATTGGTTACAAGAGATGAACTAGGGTTTGGAGATGGGATGGTGCTGATGAAGATGTTGATGGTGATGAGTCCCCTCCGATGAGAGGAGTGTTGGTGATGACGATGGCGACGATTTCCCTCTCCGGGAGGGAAGTTTGCCCGGCAGGACGGCCCTGTCGGAGCTCTAGATTGGTTCTGCTCAAGTTCCGCCTCGTGGCGGCGGCGAATCCTCCCGAAAGCCTTCTCCTGATTTTTTCTGGAACGAAACCCTCCTTATAGCAAAAGAGGGGAGCCAGAGGGCCAACAGGGAGCCCACAAGCCCCCTAGGCGCGACCAGGGGGTAGGCCGCGCCTAGCAGGCTTGTGGCCTCCTGGTGGCTCCCCTCTGGTACTTCTTCCGCCCAGTATTTTTTTATAAATTCCAAAATAATTCCTCGTTGATTTTCACGGATTTTGGAGTTGTGCAGAACAGGTATCTCAAACTTGCTCCTTTTTCAGGCCAGAATTCCAGCTGCCAGCATTCTCCCTCTTCATGTAAACCTTGCAAAATAAGAGAGAAAAGGCATAAGTATTGCACCGTGAAGTGTAATAATAGCCCATAAAGCGATAAATATCAACATAAAAACATGATGCAAAATGGACGTATCAAGAACTCATCTACTTCTCTGTCTTGTTTGCTGGGTCAAGAAGGCCGAGATCATCGTCGAACTGTACGTGTGCTGAACGCGGAGGTGCCGTCCGTTCGGCACTAGTTCGAAACGGATCGTGAGATGGATCGCAAGACGGTTCGTGCAATGGATCGCGAGACGGTTCGTGGGACGGATCGCGGGACGGTTCGTGGGACGGTTCGTGGGGCTGATCGAGGGACATGAAGACGTTCCACTACATCAACCACATTTCTTAACGCTTCCTGCTGCGCGATCTACAAGGGTACGTAGATCCAAATATCCTCTGTAGATGCACATCATCATGATAGGTCTTTGTGTGCGTAGGAAATTTTTTGTTTCCCATGCAACGTTCCCCAACAGTAGCATCCGATGAGATCCGCCGGGAAGCGGGAGGCCGGCGGGCGCAAGGTGGGGAAGACGCTGGGTCTCCGCCTAGGAGGCGGCAGGGGAGGGGGAAGCATGTCGTCCCGACATCCGTGCCACTCGCGCACCCCCAGCAGTTTGTCACGGCGGCGGTGCAGATGGAGGCTGCGTCATCCCACCGACTGTTTGCCCGTCCCCTTGGACGATGGGTCCGAGTGCAGTTCCGACCACCGGCAGCACGGCGATGGACGGGAGGGTGGAGTGGGCCAGCATGGGGGAACCCGACGAAGAAGAGGTGGCGCGGAGAGAAACCTGCGACACCATGAGAGGGAAGAGTGGGGTGGGCGCCAACACTGAGTGGTATCCGTCGAAGACGGGGTGGCCGCCAACGCGCGTGTGCATGTAGTCGTGCAAACAAAACTTACAGAGAAACTAAATTTGAAACCCATAAATATCAACAGCAGAAGCAACCGTGAATGAAAATTAAACACGAGACATAATAGAACTGTTTATTCATATACTTCTCGTATTATTTTTTATAGCTATACATGCACATAGGGAAGAAATAATATCAACTAGTCCCTCTGTACCAAAATAATTATAGATGGGAGGTACCGAGGGAGTAGTAGAGAAGTGATTTGACGGTCAAGTCCTTGTGGGAAGTCGCAGGTCCCAACCATGGATACACTTTTATTTTATTTATTCACCGAAGCAACCTGCACAGTATAACTAAATTTTAAACCCATAAATAAATATCAACAACAGAAGCAGCCATGAACGAAAATTCAGATAAACTGAGATAAAAAAAATCTTAAACACCAAACATAATAGAACTGTTTATTCATATATTTCATGTATTACTTTTTACATATATATTATAGGTACACATGCATATACGAAAGACATGGAACAATATAATGGTCCAGAGTTCAGGCCACAGTAGTAAGTAGTTTCAGTTGAGGCACCGGCCGAGCGGGTGGCTCTCAGGCATCGGTGGGCAAGGTGATCTTGGCGGGCGATGTGGCGTTGATCGAGCATCCACGTGTGGAAGGGGTGGAACAGGGCCTCCTCGGGGCACTGCAGCTTGGGGCAGTCGATGAAGGTCTCGCTGTCCTTGTCGATGCAGAGGTAGATCTGGTAGAGCTGCTTCTTGCCGAACGGCCCGTCCCTGCACTGCACCCCCGGCATTACTCCCAGCTTCTGGTTCACCGCCCATTTGATGTGCTCCGTGCTATACAGCCTGTTGTCCGGGTTGATGCCCTGCTCTTCCAGGTGCCCGTCCCGTCATTGCGCGGGCAATGGATGTTGCTCCAGTAGTGGTTCAAGTTGTTCTCAATTGGCTCCAGCTTCTCATGCAACATGTATGCATGGTTAATTATAAGATTACTCCAGGTACTGCTCCGTGCATACTGTTTATACAAATCACTGGATTCCAAATGACCTAAAATTTCAGAGAGATTTTTTGTGAAATTTATGTAAATTATTTGGCCAAAAATATACCATAGGGGGCCACCTGTTGGCCACAAGCCATTGTACCTCCGGGAGGGGGAGGTCGAAGCCATTGTCATCACCAGCGCTCCCTCCTTCATGGGAGGACCAATCTTAATCAACATCTTCACGAGCACCATCTTATGTCAAACCCTAGTTCATCTTTTGTATTCAAACTTTGTCTCAAAATCTCAGACTGGTACCTGTGGGTTACTAGTAGTGTTGGTTACATCTCGTAGTTGATGCTTGTTGGTTTACTTGGTGGAATATAATATGTTCAGATTCTTAATGATCTTTATTATACCTCTTATCTTGAACATGTTGATGATGTGTGAGTAGTTACTTTTGTTCCTCAGGTCATGCACTAGTAGAAAACAGGGCTATCGTTTCGGCCCTGGCCAGCCCATTAGTCCTGGTTCTTCAAGAACCGGGACCAATGGAGGGTATTAGACCCGGTTCGTGAGCCCAGGGGGCCGGCCGGGGCCTCGTGGGCATTGGTCCCGGTTCGTGTGGAACCATTTGTCCCGGTTCAAGCCACGAACCGGGACCAATGGTCCTCGCTGCTCGCCCACAACCATTGGTCCCAGTTCGTGGCTTGAAACGGGACAAATAACTTGCCTACATATACCCACCGCCGCGGCAGAGCACTCCACAGTGCTCTGTTTTTGTCAAGCCGGTGAGGGGAGGGCATTTGGGTGCTCTAGTTCACCTCCTATGCACACGAGGCGTTCGATGAAATGCCCGAGCCACACTAGTTAAGCTTTCTCCTCTTGAAACTTGATCTCCGAGCTCCATTTTCAACGAGATTTGTCTAGATTTAGTGGTCCGTCACGCCCCGTCCCCGCCCCGTCTTCACCGCCGTCGATCGCCCGCGCCGATCTCGTCGCCGGCACCACCGTGGTGAGCCTCTTGTTCTTATCTTCTTTCTGAAAGAAAAAAATTCCGACTTTAGATAGATACTTGTCTAATTTTCTTACTTTTATTATTCCTTGTTATTATATAGTGCGATGGTTTTGGTATCCGCCCCCGTCGTCCCTCGTCCTGTCTATGATTCAGATGTGGTATATATTATCTTTTCATAACTATTTGGTTCATTTATTGTTTATGACATTTATGCCGACCAATGTGACATAGATTTTATTTATCTAGGAGGTTGTTGAACCGGAAATTCCAACCGACCCTATTGTCGAGAGGTTAAATTTAGTTGAAGAAGAAAACAATTACTTAAGGAAAAAATAAGAAAAATTGAGAAGGAGAAGATGATATTGGAGTTGCATGTTGCGGATGTCGTCGATGATCACAAGATCAAGATGGATGCAATGCGGTTGAAGATTAAAAAGATTAGAAAATATGCCATTCATACCGAGGCTTGGTATCATTATGCAGTTGGATTAGTTGTTACCTTGGTTGCAGTTATGATCGCATTTGTTTTTGCATTGAAATGTTTTACATAATTTCAATGTATGGTTTAATTAGATGCTCTCGAGAGCTATATGTTGTTCCATGAGAACTATGTATGTACTTTGGTTTTAATGCTCTGGAGAACTATGTATGTACTTTGGTTTCAGAGTTCATTTCAAATGCTTTTCAACTTCATGGTCTTACAGCTTTGAATGGTGCATTTTGAACACAGAAAAACAAGGGAGTTCAAATAAGTTTGAAAAAATTGAAATCCCTTTGTAACTGACGAGTTTCCATATGAAACCCCTGATACTTCGAAAGAGATTGTCCGTTTTATACACGAAGTGCGTCCAGTTTTGCCGTAAGCCTCTCTACTTTCTTGCACATGCTATGTGGGTGAAATGATGATACCATGCCAACTTGGAACCTTTTCAGAGTTCAATTCAAATGCTTTTCAATTTCATGGTCTTATAGCTGAAAATAACCAGTAAATGCATGAAAAATAACATATGAAGTCAGAAAGGGTTGTAAATTGATGATGTGGCTTTGAATGGTGCATTTTGAACACAGAAAAACATGGGGGTTCAAATAAGTTCAAAAAAATTGAAATCCCTTTGTAACAGACGAGTTTCCGTATGAAACCCTGATACTTCGAAGAAGATTGTCTGTTTTGTACACGAAGTGCATCCAGTTTTTGCCGTAAGCCTCTCTACTTTCTTGCACATGCCATGTGGGTGAAATGATGATACCATGCCAACTTGGAACCTTTTCAGAGTTCATTTCAAATGCATTTCAATTTCATGGTCTTATAGCTGAAAATAATCTGTAAATGCATGAAAAATAACAAATGAAGTCAGAAAGGGTTGTAAATTGATGATGTGGCTTTGAATGGTGCATTTTGAATACAGAAAAACAAGGGTGTTCAAATAAGTTCAAAAAAATTGAAATCCCTTTGTAAGAGACGAGTTTCCGTATGAAACCCTCATACTTCGAAGGAGATTGTCCGTTTTGTACACGAAGTGCATCCAATTTTTCCTGTAAGCCTCTCTACTTTCTTGCACATTCTACGTCGGTGAAATGATGACACCATGCCAACTTGGAACCTTTTCAGAGTTCATTTCAAATGCTTTTCAATTTCATGGTCTTATAGCTCAAAATAATTAGTAAATGCATGAAAAATAACAAATGAAGTCAGAAAGGGTTGTAAATTGATGATGTGGCTTTGAATGGTGCATTTTGAACACAGAAAAACAAGGGTGTTCAAATAAGTTCAAAAAAATTGAAATCCCTTTGTAACAGACGAGTTTCTGTATGATACCGTGATACTTCGAACGGGATTGTCTGTTTTGTACACGAAGTGCATCCAGTTTTTGCCGTAAGCCTCTCTACTTTCTTGCACAGGCTATGTGGGTGAAATGATGATACTATGCCAACTTGGAACCTTTTCATAGTTCATTTCAAATGCTTTTCAATTTCACGGTCTTATAGCTCAAAATAATCAGTAAGTGCATGAAAAATAACAAATGAAGTCAGAAAGGGTTGTAAATTGATGATGTGGCTTTGTATGGTGCATTTTGAACACAGAAAAACAAGGGTGTTCAAATAAGTTGAAAAAAATTTGAAATCCCTTTGTAACAAACGAGTTTCCGTATGAAACCCTGATACTTCGAAGGATATTGTCCGTTTCGTACACGAAGTGCATCCAGTTTTTGCCGTAAGCCTCTCTACTTTCTTGCACATGCTATGTGGGTGAAATGATGATACCATGCCAACTTGGAACCTTTTCAGAGTTCATTTCAAATGCTTTTCAATTTCACGGTCTTATAGCTAAAAATAATCAGTAAATGCATGAAAAATAGCAAATGAAGTCCGAAAGGGTTGTAAGTTGGTGATGTGGCTTTGAATGGTGCATTTTGAACACAGAAAAACAAGGGTGTTCAAATAAGTTCAAAAAATTTGAAATCCCTGTGTAAGAGACGAGTTTCCGTATGAAACCGTGATACTTCGAAGGAGATTGTCTGTTTTGTACACGAAATGCATCCAGTTTTTGCCGTCAGCCTCTCTACTTTCTTGCACATGCTATGTGGGTGAAATGATGATACCATGCCAACTTGGAACCTTTTCAGAGTTCATTTCAAATGCTTTTCAATGTCATGGTCTTATAGCTCAAAATAATCAGTAAATGCATGAAAAATAACAAATGAAGTCAGAAAGGGTTGTAAATTGATGATGTGGCTTTGAATGGTGCATTTTGAACACACCAAAACGAGGGGGTTCAAATAAGTTCAAAAAAGTTGAAATCCCTTTGTGACAACGAGTTTCCGTATGAAACCGTGTTACTTCGAAGGAGATTGTCTGTTTTGTACACGAAGTGCATCCAGTTTTTGCCGTAAGCCTCTCTACTTTCTTGCACATGCCATGTGGGTGAAATGATGATACCATGCCAACTTGGAACGTTTTCAGAGTTCATTTCAAATGCTTTTCACTTTCATGGTCTTATAGCTCAAAATAATCAGTAAATGCATGAAAAATAACAAATGAAGTCAGAAAGGGTTGTCAGTTGATGATGTGGCTTTGAATTGTGCATTTTGAACACACAAAAACAAGGGGGTTCAAATAAGTTCAACAAAATTGAAATCCCTTTGTAACAGACGAGTTTCCGTATGAAACCCTCATACTTCGAAGGAGATTGTCTGTTTTGTACATGAAGTGCATCCAGTTTTTGCTGTAAGCCTCTCTACTTTCTTGCACATGCTATGTGGGTGAAATGATGATACCATGCCAACTTGGAACCTTTTCAGAGTTCATTTCAAATGCTTTTCAATTTCATGGTCTTATAGCTCAAAATAATGAGTAAATGCATGAAAAATAACAAATGAAGTCATAAACAAAATAAAATAAAATAAATAAGTAATTTGAAACAAAGTAATATAAACTTTAATAAAATAGATAAGTAGAAACAAAAAAAACTTTAATAACATAAATAAAATTTGTGAAACTAAAATTATCAAAGTATTTTCTGTTCAAAACATTATAAGCAACTTCTAGTATTATTGAAACTAAAATTATATAAAATTCATGCAACTAAAATTATCAAAGTATTTTCTGTTCAAAATCATTAAAAGCAAAAAAGAATTTTCATAAAGAACTTTTTTTGTTAGAAACTTTAATAGCAAAAAGAATTATCATAAAATAAATAATAAGTAATTATAAACAAAATAAAATAAGTAAGTATTTTGTTGTAAGTAGAAACAAAACAAAATAAATAAAGCAAAAAAGAAAACAAAAAAACTGGGAAAAACATAAAAAAATTGCCACCAAGTGGGCCACCACGGCGTGAATACGACTAGAAACCATCCATGGGCTAGGATTCAGGCCCGCAGTAGACCCAGAAGGCCCATCAGGCAAAGCAGTAACAAGTAGGCCCGTAAGCCTGCAGTGGAGAGGAGCTCGAGAGGGGTGCGGCAGTGGGGCTTATAAACCACTGCGCGCCCCTCTCAACTAGCGAGGTGGGACTAAACTTTGGCCGCGACGCGGGCAGCCTTTGGTCCCGGTTGGTGGCACCAACCGGGACTAAAGGGGGTGCATTGGTACCGGTTCGTGGCACCAACCGGTACCAAAGGCCGCCGCTTCCCGCCCTTTGGGTTGCTGAAAAGTGACCTTTAGTCCCGGTTGGTGCCACCAACCGGGACCAAAGGCCGCCGCTTCCCGCCCTTTGGGCTGCTGAAAACTGATCTTTGGTCCCGGTTGGTGCCACCAACCGGGACTAAAGGGGCATTGCTACCGGTTGGTGGCACCAAACAGGACTAATGGCTTTGCTATATAAGCCAACAGTTGTGAAAATTTCGTCAGTTCTTCAGTCCCTCCGACGACGCCGCCAGGCTGCCCGAGCTCGCCGTCGTCGCCCTGGCCCCGACCACGCCGCCGTTTCCCGGCCCGACCACGCCGTCGTCTCCCTCGCCGTGCCTCTACCGCGTCGCCGTAGCCCCTGCCCCGACCACGCCGCCGTCGCCCCTGCCCTTTGCCCCGTCGATCGCCATCGCCCCTGCCCCGACCACGCCACCGTCGCCGCCCTCTACACCGACGCCGCCGTCGCCCCTGCCCCGACCACGCCGCCGTCGCCCCTTCCCCGACCACGCCCCGTTCTCTGTGCATATAAAAGTTAGATTTTTAGTAAATTTGGGTACATTTTAGGTTAGTTTTATCTATATATGTTCTCTGATTTAGTACATTTTAGGTTAGTTTCATTTTTAGAAAAGTTTTATATATTTAGGAAAAGAAGTAAGAGAAGGAAGAAGGAAGAAGGAAGAAGAAGAAAAAGTTTTATATATGCAAAAGTTACATTTTTAGAAAAGTATTATATATAGCTAGGAAGATAACGAAGAAGAAGAAAAAGAATGAGAGGAGAAAAAGGAAAATAAGAAGAGGAAGAAAGGAGAAGAAGAGGAGAGGAAGAAGAGGAGAAATAAATAATAAGAGGAAAAATGAAGAAAAAGAAGAGGAGAAGAAGAAAGGAATAGAGGAGAAAGAAGAATTTTTTTCTTCTTTCTCCTCTATTCCTTTCTTCTTCTCCTTTTATTTTCTTCTTTTTTTCTTTGATTGCTTCTCTTCTATTCCTTTCTTCTTCTCCACTTTTTATTTCTTCTGTTGTCTTCTTATTTTTTATTGGGTATGTCGTTGTCCATATACCCCCTCCCGATCGAACTTCAACACGAGGGGGGGTACCGATATACCCCCTCCCCGATAACATTATTTTCCTATGTATATGTATGTCGCGTCGTTGTCGATATAACCCCCTCCCGGATAACTTCAACATGAGGGGCGGTTGATATATATACCCACTCTCGACCGTGATAACTTATACCATGGGACCACCCCCTCGGCCCTCTCGCTCGACCAAAACTCTCGAGGACACCCAAACCCTAGAGAAAAAACGATGTTGGTCTCCTACCCCCGCCCGCCGCGCCCCTACCCGACAAACTCTCTCGAGGCCACCCAAATTTACCAAGTTAAAAGAGCGTTGTCGTCGAGGCCACCCCAAACCCTTGAAGCGTTGTGTCGAGGCCACCCCAAACCCTTGAAGCGTTGTCTAGGCCACCCCAAACCCTAGAGAAGTAGCGTCGAGGCCACTAACATGATTCCTTATTGTGATTAGCTAGCTAGTTCTATGTTTGCCACTAATATATATCCATCTGTACCATGTTTGAATAATAATTGACATGTTGTAAATATTTGCAGAAATTATGGATCACTCCCGAGACGAAGCAACAGAAGCGATGTTGGGGGAGATAATCGCACAAGGAAGTGATGTCGTTGCGTCATTTCTGTATGACACCGATGGTCAGGAAGGACCGGGTGAAGAAGAGGGCTATGTTCATGATGGCTCCGGTGACCCATTAATGCCGGTACAAGAAGAGGGCTATATATATTCATGATGGCTCCGGTGACCCAATGGAGGTACAAGAAGGAGACCGTGATGACTGCTCCGGTGACCGAACCGAGTCCGGCCAGGTATATATATATTAGTTAAGCCCGTGAGGACTAGTTAATTGATGCATTCATTGTTTTCATATGTACACATATTAATTAACTATCGTCTTTCTTCTTTTTTCTCTAGCCCTCCGGATCGAGCTGAACTTCGGTAAAGAAACGAGGCCCGAAGAAAAAGTTGCGCTCGGATGAAAGATTTGAGATCACAACAATCGCGCGCGATGGCAAGCCGATTGAACGCATCCGGACAAGCGATGCATTTCGTGCTCAGTGCGGGGTTCTTGTTAGGGACAAGATCCCGATCAGTATCCAGCAATGGTTAAAGCCAAAGAAGGAAGACCCTGAGGTGCCGACGTCTTATGTCTCCGATATGCAGAAAGAAGATCTTTGGACAACGCTTAACGCAAATTTCACCCTACCGCCAGAGGAGGATCCGGAGAAGCCAGTTAAAGAGGAATTGATTAAGTCTCATGCTCTTAAGAAGATGACAGAACTATTCAGGAGGTGGAAGAATGAGCTAAAAACGTTTGTCGACAAAGAAGAGACACCAGAATTCACCGGCCGGTTTGAGAAGATCAGAGATCAATGGCCCGCATTTGTGGCCCACAAGACATCGCAAAAGAGTAAGAAGATGTCAGCGACAGACAAGAAAAATGTTGCGAAGAAGAAGCATCACCATCGCACGGGGTCAGTTGGTTACCTCAAAGCCCGACCTTTGTGGGAGAAGGCTGAGAATGACCTGATTGCTAAAGGGGTCGAACCAGAGACATTGAGATGGCCAGACCGTTGCCGGACTTGGTTCTTCGGGGTTGGCGGAACCTTGGACTCTGTATCAGGGAAGTGCGTTTGGACGGAAGAGCAACTGCGAATACCCATCACGAAGCTTCGGCACTATATTGCCGTAGCACAGGAAGGGACGTTCCTTCCAGACAGAGAGAAGGACGAGCTCACAATGGCCCTCGGGAATCCTGAGCACCCTGGACGGACACAAGGCACGCCAGGCTCCCTTCCGTGGAACGCTGGGTTTCCGGACGCAGGGGGTTACAAAACCCAGGAGAGGAGGACGAAAGTGGAGCATAGCCAACTGCAGGCGCTGCACGAAAGGGTACAAGGGCTAGAGGAACGAGAAGCATATCGCATCAAACGACCTGCCGAAGCTTCCCCTGAAGCTACTCCGCCATCTCAGTGGAGAAGCAGCGTGGCTTCCACCGAGCAGACTCAGCAGCTGGAGCCTGTCTTCACGGGCTACCCCGTGGATGCTATCACAGAGTCTCCACATTGCCACCTTATGAAACGATGGATGACATTTAAAGTCAAGGCGGCTGTTGGCTCTGTTTTACCTAATGAACCTGGCTCAACCTACCACGGCTAGCCGATTCCAGAAGCATATGCTAGGGTGATGGTGGTTCAAATAACGGACGAATTTGAGGACCTTGAGCTTGAAGGGGAGATTCGGCTGGTTCTTCTCTGAAGACTGCATGCCTATGGCGGAAGGTGCTCATCAACCTTCCGAACTAGACGCCTCCGGCGAGTCAGGGCACTCCCCCTCCTCCGGCGAGTGATCAGGGCACTCAGCCTCCTTCTCCGGTGCGTGGCGGCACTTCGCCTCCTTCTCTGCCTGCGCCAGCGCACCCGAGCAGCCAGCTGCCTCCTCCTTCTCCACCTCGTCAACAAGGGCGGAAGAGACCCGCCGCCACTCCGGCTCCTCCGACGCGTCGTCCTTCTGCTTCGCCTCGTAAGAAAGGAAAGACCGCCGCAGCCGCTCCGTGTGCTCTGGCGTCTAGCACTACAGCTAGAGGCAGACAATATAGATACGGTCCTTCTCTGAAGACTCCAGAGAAGTTACCATACGAGAGGAGCCATGAGGAAATCACGAAGATCGTGGAAGCCGAAGTGAAGAACTTCTTTGAAGGGGTGAAAGCAAAAAAACATCCACCTCCGGAGGAGAAGATAGATCCGGTAAAAGCAAAGGGTACTCTGGCTGCCCTGAAGAAACCACCAAAGTCTCCGACGAAAGGCAACTATGAGCACATTATTACAAAGTCATTTATCGAAGCTAATCAGTGATCAAAGGTTAGCAGAAGGACGAGCTGGGAAAAAAGTTGCCCAGCTCAAGCGAACCAATCGTTCCCCCCGCTCAAGGTGTCTAGCGATATCGTCGCTAATCATCCGGGGATCTTGTTGCCCGGTACCAATCCTGCAGATTACCTGCCCGATGATGCACATTTTGATTTATTGGAGGTGGACGAACACAAATACGTGTACGGGAAGCCTCTCGTCAAAGATGAAAGATCTCTAACAACGATGATGCGAAGATTCCATGATTGGTACATGAAAACTTGCAAAGAGTCTGGGGGGAGTAATATTTTGACGCTGGGAGTTAGAAAGGAGCATGACCTCGTTGGACTTGAACTGTTGATGGTTCCATTTGAGGAGTTCTTCCCGTTTTTCAATCTAAAGGCCCTCAATAAATTAATGATCACTTGCTACTGCCTGTAAGTAGTACTACTTCTGTCATTCAGTCTCTATATATAGGTCAGCTCTTTCATTGCATGTATTTTTAATTATCCTCACTTTATTATATGCAGATTGAAGATCGTGGAATTGAAGAAAGGACAAATTGGTGATATTGGCTTCATTAACACAAATCTCGTAGATGCATTTATGATTAAATCTCAGGCCAAAGATACCGAGGTCAACCTGCTACAATCGTTTGTATTGAATCAAAACAAAGCTATAATACTCTTCCCTTACGAATTCCAGTGAGTGTTACTGTCTTGTGCATATTCGGTTTCCCTTATTAGTCAAGGTTATAGTAATGTAATTGATGAGTTATGCATGCGTGTGCAGCTTCCACTATATTCTCCTAGAGATTAAGCTTGAGCAGGGACTAACAACCGTCTTAGACTCGAGACGAAAAGATCCCGACGAGTATGCGGACATGACTGAAATTCTAGAGAAGTAAGTTAAATCGATCATTATCGCACCATATCGGCAACTTTGTTCATTTCCTGATATCAAGTAATTGTTTTCTTTGTCTGACAGGGTTTGGAAAAAATTCACCGCAAAAACACCAGGACTGCCGAAGAAGCTGCAATTTAGACACCCGAAAGTAAGTACTATAGTAGCATATTCCACGCATCTCCTAGTGATTCAAGCGCTAGTTTCATCAATACCATTTAGCATGCTTGCTAACTATCATTTTGATTGACCTCTATTTCTTGTAAAGTGGTTGTGGCAGGAACCAGGGAATGATTACTGTGGATACTACATTTGCGAGTCCATCTGCCACGTGACCTATGAGCGGGGCTACTCTGACAAACAATATGACGTGCGTAAATAATAATATTCACAATTTTATTTTATTACCATCATTTGTGTTCAGTTTCATTTATTCATATATATGTATTGACACCCTTCTTCAAATTAGATATATCGGATGCGGAATGAACTCCTACCAGCAGATCGTATGCGAGGAATTCAAGAGGAATTGGCGGCATTCTTTCTTGACCACGTGATCGCTAAAGACGGAGAATACCATGTGAACCCTAATGACTTGAATTTTAATTAGGAGATTATATTGTAAGAGATAATTATATTGTATATATGTAGCCAATAGCGTCGGATAGATATACGAGAACTTGTTGTTCGACCAATCTCTCAAAGAAGGAGAGGTGGTCGATATCACTTCTCTTTGTATGCATATGTTCATGACGTTCTTCTGTTTCGTTCATTTGCTTACTAGCTAGTGTGTCTAGTCCTCTCTATACGTATAGTATGCAGCGTCGACCAAGCACGGAGATAAGAGAGGACACTTCTCTCTATTCATTAGCTAGCTAACACAATATATGAAACACCTAAATTAACCCCCCAAAACCCCCTAACCCCCCTTTCAAAAAAAACCCATCACCTGAAATGCTGACGCGTGGATGCCTTTTGGAACCGGTTGGTGTCACCAACCGGGACTAAAGGCCCCCCTGTCCGGGCTCACCGCACCGGCCACGTGGAGGCCCATCTGTCTCGGTTCGTGTAAGAACCGGTACTAAAGGCCAAGGGCATTAGTAACGACCTTTTAGTCCCGGTTACGAAACCGGGACAGAAGGCCCTTACGAACCGGGACAAAATGCCCCTTTTCTACTAGTGATGGGAGAAGTCCTGTTATATGTAATCATGTGAAGTTGGTATTCGTTCGATATTTTGATGATATGTATGCTGTTTCTTCTCTTTGTGGTTTCATGTGAACATCGATTACAAGACACTTCACGATGTTATGGGCCTAAGGGAAGGCATTGTGGAGTAATAAATAGATGAAGGGTTGCTAGAGTGATAGAAAGTTAAATCCTACTTTATGCGTTACTCCATAAGGGGCTGATTTGGATCCACACGTTTGATGATATGGTTAGATTTATCTTAATTATTCTTTCATAGTTGTGGATGCTTGCAAGAGGGGGTAATCATAAGTGGGCTTCTTGTTCAAGTACGAACAACACCATTGCACCGGTCCACCCACATATCAAATTATCAAAGTAACGAATGCGAATCAACTCAATATGTTGAACATGACTAGACGGAAATTCCCATGTGTCCTCGGGAGCACTTGCTTCTTGTAAGAGTACTTTCAGGCATGTCCTTTGCTACAAAAGAATTGAGCTATACTGTTGCACACTTGCTACTATTGTTACTTGTCACTTGTTAGTTGTTACGAATTATCTTGCTACAAAACTATCTATCATCGTCGCTCCAGCACTTGCAGAGAATTCCTTGCTGAAACTGCTTATCAGTTCCTTTTGCTCCACGTTGGGTTCTACAATCTTACTTATCGAGAAGACTACGATTGATCCCCTATACATGTGGGTCATCAGTCCGCCAATGTTGCTCCTTCGAAGAGCGGGTGCGGCGGTGCAGGCAGCCCCTCGATTTGTCCCCCCAACCACCACAACACAAGCAAAACATCTCATTCTTGCAGTCCACCGAGATGTGCCATAGAGAACCAGCCATGAACGAAAATTCACACAAACCAAGATAAAAAGATCTTAAACACCAAGACATAATAGACCCGTTTATTCATATCCTTCACATATTATTTTTTACACATAATATATTATAGGTGCCGAGGCGCGAGGCGGGAGGACGTTGGGCCTCCACCTAGGAGGCGGCAGGGGATGGGGGGGGGGGAGCACACCGTCGTGACTTCCGTGCCACCCGCGAACCCCCAACAGTCTATCACGGCGCCGGCGCAGATGGCGGTTGCAGCATCCCACCGACGGTCGGCCCGTCCCCCTGGACGATGGGGCCGAACGCAATGCCGACCACTGACGGCACGATGATGGACCGGGGGGCAGGATGGGCGACGTGGGGGGACCCGACGAAGAAGAGTAGGTGGCGAGGAAAATCTGTGACACCATATGGGATGGGAGAGCGGTGTGGGCGCCGACACCAAGTGCTGTCCGTCGGGGCCGGAGTAACCCTCGACACGTGTGTATGTAGTCATGCACACAAAACTTACGGAAAACTAAAATTTAAACCCATAAATAAATATCAACAGCAGAAGCAGCCATGAACGAAAATTCAGACAAACCGAGATAAAACATTTCTTAAACACGAGACATAATAGAACTGTTTATTCATATACTTCACGTATTATTTTTTACATATATATTATTGGGGGTGCCCATATTATTGGTACACATGCATATAGGAAAGACATAGCACAATATAATGGTCTAGAGTTCTGGCCACAGTTGTAGGTAGTTTCAGTTGAGGCATCGGCCGACCGGGTGGGTCTCAGGCCTCGGTGGGCAACGTGATCTTGGCGGACGATGTGGCGTTGAGCATCCAGGTGTGGAAGGGGTGGAAGAGGACCTCCTCGGGGCAGTGCAACTTGGGCAGCTTGGGGCAGTCGATGAAGGTCTTGCCGTCCTTGTCGACGCAGAGGTAGATCTGGTAGAGCTGCTTCTTGCCGAACGGCCCGTCCCTGCACTGCACCCCCGGCATTACTCCCAGCTTCTGGTTCACCGCCCATTCGATGTGCTCCGTGTTGTACAGTCTGTAGTCCGGGTTGATGCCCTGCTCGGCGAGAGCGCCGAGGACGTCGGCGTTCTTGCGGAGGTTGAGGGCGGCCCTGAAGTAGTCCACCAACTTGAGGCCCGAGCAGACGCCGTAGCTGCGCCACTCGCTCTTCCAGGTGCCCGTCCCGTCGTTGCGCGGGCAATGGATGTTGCTCCAGTAGTGGTTTAAGTTGTTCTCGATTGGCTCCAGCTGCTCATGCATGCATACATGGTTAAGTATAAGATTACTGCAGGTACTGCAGCGTGCATATGCATAACTGAGAAGAGAAGACGTTGAATGATGTGTTCATGTTAGCTGACCTTGTTAACGTCGAAAGGTTTGTCGCTATTGCATCTCACGATGGCTTTGTTCAGCGACAAGTCGAAGGTCATGAAGCTCTCGACGAAGAAATCCTCCGCCGGGTAGCCGTACTTGGGCACGCAGCATCCGTAATCGCTGTCCGCGCAGTATGCTCCAGGCCACTGCGAGAAATGGTTCTTTAGTACAATGCTCAAGGTTGGGCGTGTCTTTGTAAAACTGATGCTTATTGCATCTAGCTAGTTTAGAAAATGGTATACTATTTTCTCATTTCTTTACTAGAAAAGTGGTGTTCAATGGTTCAGGGGAATGATGCGTCTATGGAGGCGATGTTGCTAGATTAATGTTGAACTATTACAATATTTTTGTCACCGCTCCAACGCATAGGCAATTACCCAGTGTTATATAAAAGTTGCTAAAAAATTAGATGTAGTAGCAAACAAATTGTTAATACAAAAATAATATGGTTACAGAAAGAATCATTCAAGAAAGACAAACATGGTATCTCAAGCACACACATAATATATATATAGCTCTAGTGCCATGTAATCCCTCCGTTCCTAAATATAAAACTTTTAAGAGATTTCACTAGTGACCCACATACGAAACAAAATGAGTGAATCTACATTCTAAAATATGTCTACATACATCCGTATGTAGTTCACTAGTGAAATCTCTAGAAAGACTTATATTTAGGAACGGAGGGAGTATTAATTATGTATAGTCCTAGATATTAAGCAAGATAATATACAGTACAAATAATAAATACCAAATGGTAATATAACTAATCCATATGCAGGAAATAAGCATCTGCATGCTGTATCGTACCATTAGGATGAGGTAATAGAAATCAAAGCTGGTTGCACTGGCAGGTGCTGCAGCGGCTAGTAAGCCGAGGATTAGGCACAACGAAATTGCCCTCATGGCCATATCTCCTCTGCGAAATGACACTTATTGCTGGTTGGCTGTCCAAGTGATCAGCGTGGATTGGTTTTTATAGGCAGAAATAGGAGGTTGGGTCAGAGGGGAAGGTGGCATGGGCCATGTTTGTCATGGAGGCACAGCGATGCGACATGCGAGGACCGAGATCGGGGTTGAGTTTCTCGTTCCCACCATGGTTCCTCCTGGCGGTAGGCGGAAACCGGTCTTTGAAGTTTATTGGTTGGAACCTGTTGAATTCCTACTCTTTTACACTAATACAACTCAATAAAACCGTTAACTTTTTATATAATTCAATAAAACAAGAAATTTCATTAACATAAAGACAAATATGTATGCCATAGAACTAAATAACACTACTTGTAATTTATTTCATTTCGTTATAAATGGATCCCTGTACATATACTATTGATGCATGGTGTCATATGAATGAATTGATTGTCCACGTTTCATTTATATTTGTTCAGAAATTATTTATATTTTTATTATTATTCTAATTCCTTGAAAATGGATACTAGCATTTGTTTTTCTTGCTGGAAAATTAACACATGCGACAGGTCCATAGGCAGGGCCGCCACGTATGGTCATGGGCTGATGTGACAGGCGGTCCAAGCCTGTCCGTCACATATGACCCAACTTATATGTGAGGAGGCCGAATTGACAGTGATCATGACATATATACCATTTGCACCTATTACCTGTGATTTTTTTTGTGATACTTTCTTCCAATTAACATACGTAATAGTATCATGGAGATTCATGTCATTACAATAAATAATGTCATTGCCTCTTCCCCCAAGGCAAATCTTAAAACAAGAGGATGGATTAGGCCTCCTTTGGTTTCCTAAAATTTAACTCTCATGCATCTTTTGATCAAGACCTGCTTAGGGGCGCAAAGATGATAAAGGGAACTTCATTGTTGGCCGGAATTGGAACATTGATTGGTATGCAGTTTCCCTAATGGCTGAAGCTTTCGCACTAAGTTTTGGCTTATCTCTGACGTAAAGGCGGGATGCAACCACGTGGTGGTTAATTTGCAGGTCATCAATACCATGAAGAGTGGAGGAGGATCTGTGAGAGAGTCGGCAGCGATTTTTGATTATTGATATTTTTTTGCCCATGATTTTCCTCTTGCTAGTTTTGAACACCATAATAGAGAAGCAAAGATGGTGGCTCGTGAGCTTGCTAGGATAGCTATATTTTGTACAACTAAGGATTTGTCTGAGGAATCTCTGAGCGAAATTGTACCTTTTCTTATAGACAATGTAGTAATAAAGTTGTTTCTTAAAAATATATATATAGCAATATTACTCCTTCACTTTCAAACTTTGCAAGTTTGTTCCCTGACAGCGTCCGACCATGGTCAAATCTGGTTTTAAGTTGACATGGAGTTACATTTGGCCAGTAATGGACACATAATCAACAGTTTAGCCCGGTAACCATTCGCTTAAGCGCTTGTTTATTACATGTAAAATGATCGGGAGGCAAGATTAAGGCAGTATTAGATGATGACACGCACATTGTTGCGGAAATATTTTGCAATATTACAATAAGGTTTTGGTTATATGAAACATCATTTGAAATAATAGGTTTTGAAAGTATATAAGAAATACAAGTAAATAGGATAATAGAATGGAATTTTACACGCATGCAAACATGCAAAATGCAACGTAAATATGTTTTCTATGCCTGTTGAATGATGAGGTGGCGTGCTTGCAGGTTGACAAAAATATGTTAATGGGAGCTAGCTATTTAGATGTAAAAGATAAGACATAATTATGGTCTCTCTCCTGCTCATTTCACATGGCATGTTCCTTCACAACCCTAAATCATGTTGAAAACATGTGGACGTTTACCGCTTCACATTTTGATTTAAATGTTCGTTCAAGGGTTTTAAATAGTTGAATCATTAACTAACTATCTTGTTCCTACCTTATAGGTGATTACAAGGCAGAACAAGGAATTAAGTGTCTCTTACGGGCTTAAAACGGTTCCACATAGGTTTAAAACTGGATTTGACCACAACCAAACCCTACCTAGGACCAATACTACTACACATTTTAGTTGGAGGACAAAACTTGCACTTTTGTCGGAAATTACACATTTTTTTCTTTCATACATTTACGGGTCTTCCTCATATGTGATCTATATAAGAATCATGTTTGACCAACTATTAAACTCAACTATATTTGTGCATCACCATTATGCAACCTAACACTTCCGAAACATGTTATAAACATGCTTGGTAGTAATTGTTTGAATGGTTTACCACTAGCTATGAAATTTATAATACATGCTGGGCTACTACAAAATGCTCGTTGATTTGGGTTATATTATAATCAGGGGCGGATCCATGCCTGGGGCTGCCTGGACTGCAAGCCCAGTCCAGCCCCATAAAAGCTCCTCATATCCATGGAGATTTGGTACAAACTAAGGAAAATATTTAGTCAAAAATGTATGCATATCCAGCCTCCTCCAAGAGAATGACATGAGACTAGCCCCGTTCTTGTGTTGTTCTTAGTCGTGACCCATTTGTTTGACAAGAAAAAATGGTTCTACCTTTGGGAGCTATATGGTATTCACTACAACTATCATTAAAGCACATGTTTTTGGTTGTTAGGCTTTAGTGGACAGATCATTTTGTCAAGTAGTTCCTCTCCAACTACTCGAAATAGTTTGATTTTGGACAATCCTAGATTTACTTGTATTCTTGGAACAGATAGAATTAATATATGGCAACCTTTCATTAGGGTTATTGATATACACCCTGTGGTTATTTTTGTATGCCACATTTGGGTTGTCTTAAGTCAAATTTTATTAAATTCGACCAATAGATAGTCAAATTATATGTATTTATTAGTATACAAAATTGATAACATATTATATAAGATTAAATTGGGAATCTATTGAGACAACTTTTGTATACTAACGCATACATATAATTTGACTTAAGGCAAAGCTAACGTGACATGTAAAACTAACCGGAGTGAGTATTTCTCTTTGAATTGTTTTCTTCCTCACTGTCTTCTAGTTATACTATTTGCACTTTAATTAGTTCCTTTCTTGTAATAAATGGTGTGGTATAGTGTGCTTCTTGACATTAACGGTAGAAACAATAGAGTAAATGATATTATTTACCATATAAAAAACCTTTTGGTACACTACTTACTAGATTTTAGAAATTTTGTCATAACTTTTGGCATAACTGTGACAAATTTACCTGTGTAAAAACAATTCTGACACTACTCGCTAGATTTAAAAATGGAGAAATTATTGTAAATTTGGTAAGTTCTGGCAATATATTTTTAAATCTGGTAAGTTGAGACAATTTTATAAAATGTGGTAAGTAGTATTACAAAAACATTTTTATATGGTAAATACCATCATTTACTCAAAACAATAAAATCTTCAGTTATAAAAAAATCTAATTAGTCCATGCATGAATTACCTACCATTGATCTAAGAAATGCTGCAGGTTTGGTAATGGTGTCTTGTTTCAGTAGGCGCGCGGCGCCTTGTTTGCAGGTTCGCCAGCTGTGGACATACGACCGTGCAGGAATGCCGATTCACCTGCAGATTCCAGTAGTGTGGTGTTTTGTGCTTTAATAAGAAATTTGAGTGGAAGTAAGGGGATCCATTGGATTGGCGTGGATGGTTGATATTAGAAGCTACAACATGCATACAGTAAAAGTCGATCTGACAGCACATAGACATCGTGCCTATGATAAGTCAATGAAGTTATGGTATCAAAATCACCACGAGTTAGTCATTTGAACACATAATTTAATGAAGACATCCGATGAAACTAACGTAAGATCCTTCTCACGTATGGAACATGAAATAGCCCCATTAACAATTCAAAACATGTTAAAACTAGCATTTCTAAAGCTGTCTCCATGATCTACATATGAATGCCTTGAGCCGGATCTACTCATTCTTCTATTGGTACCCACGTATCCACTCTGAACCTTTCATGTAAATCTCTCGAATAATATTGAAGGAGACATGAAAGCTATAGGTCAAAAGGTTGTGGCAACTGATTACACCTGTGCCTTTTTCAATGGGACAGGGCTAATGGAGCCTTGGAGGTCTCTACCACTATATTTAAGAATTACATCTAATATAAAAGCACATCTCCGGTCAGAATATTTCTTTTGGTTTCATTTCATTAATTTGAAAACGGCCGATGCTGGTCCAGGATATGTTCGGTAATTGGTAGTCCTTCTGAATTAACACGAATATAATGGGGAGAATTTTTCTGAACCTAGACCCAACCACATCGAAAGAGCAATTATCCAGTTTATTAGTAAAATAATGAAACTGTGCTCCTTCTCTAAAATATGAGATGCTCATCTTACATATAGTATGTGTTAACTGAGCCAAAGTTATCCGGTCTCCTATATATAATCAGTATGCTTGAAGATACTTTCTTTGCTATTCACGAATTTATCAAGTTTTTAATGTTAATATTTCCTCGACAAAACATCTTATATTCTAAAACAGAGAGAATATATTAGCATGTGATTGAATGTCCATCCAACTGACTAATGCATAAAGAACAAACATACGGTTGTGAAAATTTCAGCTAAACAACGACCCCAAATGTATGATGCTCATGAGCCTACTCACATGTGTGATAGCATGTATATGGGACCGGTTGCTATCTAAGAAGGTGACAGGCACCTAGATTCATCGAAAAGCTTGTGGTGCCAGGAGCAACATCGCCCCTAGTAACCCAAATGAACGCTCGAGAATCACTGAATAACGATGCTCCTCCTCTGATGGCAGGATAATAAGATATCGTTGTTGGCGTCGTTGTGCACCGGAGGGTCCAGCTGGTCGCGGAGGTGCACCGCGGCAAACAGACAGAGTGTTGATGGGGAAATTCACCATGTGAAAGGAGCGCACATGGCACGTTGGATCAGAGCTTTTCCTCAAGCACATCACAGCTTAGAGATTTGTCCTCAAGCATAGCATGAAGGGGACGGGCGAGCAGCAACGGTCCTAATAAAAATTAATTATGTAGTAAATTCTATTCATATAAAAGCAATACCTACCATGCAAAATAGTTTGAGGGTAAGCGGCAAAATTTACCACATAAATTTACCAATTTGTTGCGACACTAGTTACCCCATTGATTTTATTTGCCACATTTGGCAAAACGCCTTCTATTTTAGAACGGAGCAAATATTTGTTTGCAAATCCTGTTACCATTTAGGTTGTCATGTATGCGTATATATATCTGTTGTCATAAATTTTACTCATGGTATCTGATCCACCTACATAGTTAATATACTACTAGAATCGTACGTGTTTTGTCTCGAGTTCCAATTCTTCGCCGAGTGCATTCTCTCGGGTACTCAGCGAATTTCTATCTGCCGAGTTTGATCCGAACATGAACTCGGCTGTAATTCGTAACTCGGCATAGCAGTGTCGTTAGGCAGGTTCTGACAAAAAACAACTCGGCGAACAAAAAAACCTGGCAAGCGAACGATCGAGTTCCCGACAGAAACAACTCGGTGAACACTGACATGCGGGCCACGTCTGGTAGCAATGGACGAAGCCATGACGGCGGCCTTCGTTTGCCGGATATTGACTAAAAGCAACTCGGCAAACATTTTTTTAATTTTCATTTTCTTAATTGAAATGTCAGGGTCATATATTTACCGAGTTCCCGATAGAAAGAACTCGACGAACTTATGACCTTGGACTTGTGTTTACTCCAACTTTGCTGCTTCAGGAGTGATGGAAGCAATTTAAATTGCCGCCTCATCCTGAACCAGTAAGCTACATTCATCATTACACCTTTTGTCAAAGATATGACTGTCCCTTACAACGTTCTCTTCCAAATATAAGCTGATCTAACACAGAAATGCATTTCTGCTCCCGGGGAAAAAGAAATTTGAAAAAAAAATAAAGACAAATTTTATTTGTGTACTTAATCACATCCAAATACCACCTGAAAATTTTGAGGAAGAAATGTTAAACATTTTGGCTTGTGCAAAAAAACAAATTGAACACAAAAAGTTACCCGAAAATGTCATCCAAATTTATCTTTTTGCCGACAAAACACCGCTGCTCCTTGTCGCACGAAATTGTCATGCATGTTTGCGACACTAATAAAGATATCTACAAAAAAATCAGAATTTTTTTCAGAAACATTTAATATATTTGTTTGCGTTACTATTCACCCGGGAGCATATGCTCCCTTGAGCCAAAACACCGCTCCCGATCTAACATGCTTATGATGGTCAGATAAGTTTCATAGCAACACTTTACACTAGTAGAAAACGGGCCTTTGGCCTGGACCATTTAGTCCCGGCCTGCCTCTGGGCCGGGACTAAAGGCCCGGCCACGTCGCCCCAATTCTCAATGCCTCCCTCGAGGCTTTAGTCCCGGCTCGTAAGGAGCTTGTAGTCCCGGTTCGTGTCCCAAACTGGGACTAAAGGGCTACGCGGCGGGCAGTGGTGGTGGCAACCGTTCGTATCCCCCTTTAGTCCCGGTTGGTGGCTCAACCCGGGACTAAAGGACTAACACGTGGCCTGCCGTAGTGGGGCGACTGTTGGTATACCTCTTTAGTCCCGGTTGGTGGTTGAACCCGGGACTAAAATCCTAACACGTGGCCTGTCGTAGTGGTGGCAACGGTTTGGTATACCTCTTTAGTCCCGGTTGGTGGCTCAAACCGGGATTAAAGGCCCAAACGGTTTGCATCCCGCGTCGTTTCGGGCGATGAAAAGCACGAACCGAAGCGTACAGTCGCCATTTCTCTGTTCTTCTTCTCTCTCGCGTCGCCCTCTGTGTTCTTCTCCTCTCTTCTTCCCTTCTCTTCTTCCACCATGCCAACTAGCTTTCATGAGGTGGTCGCGCATGGCACGACGAAGCTCCGTGTCGTGTACACGAACCTCAGCACGGAGGTGCCGTTTTTCCTTCAACAGTTGAAGGAACGATGGTTTGACCACGCAGCGGATCATGAGAAGTTCTTCGGGCTTGATCTGGAGTACACGTCCGATCAACGCGGTGTTGCCGTCATCCAAATATGCTTCGCAAGCCATGTCTTGATCTTCCAATGGGCGAGGTAAGTTTTGAGGCTTTCTTTGATCCAAGATAATGACATTGTATAAGTTTATTTGTTTCTATCATAGTTGGTTCCCTTCAAATAGTTGTAGTGAAACAATTTTGATTAGTTGAAGGGGAGCACAATCTAATTGGAATAGTGTTCTATAATCTGAAAAATCGTATTAGAATCAACTAGTGTTTAATATGTTCCATTGGAATCATAGTTGGTTCCCTTCAAATAGTTGTAGTGAAACAATTTTGATTAGTTGAAGGGGAGCACAATCTAATTGGAATAGTTTTCCATAATCTGAAAAATCGTATTAGAATCAACTAGTGTTTAATATGTTCCATTGGAACCATAGTTGGTTCCCTTCAAATAGTTGTAGTGAAACAATTTTGATTACTTGAAGGGGAGCACAATCTGATTGGAATAGTTTTCCATAATCTGAAAAAATCGTATTAGAATCAACTAGTGTTTAATATGTTCCATTGGAATCATAGTTGGTTCCCTCCAAATAGTTGTAGTGAAACAATTTTGATTAGTTGAAGGGGAACACAATCTGATTGGAATAGTGTTCCATAATGTGAAAAATCGTATTAGAATGAACTAGTGTTTAATATGTTCCATTGAAATCATAGTTGGTTCGCTTCAAATAGTTGTAGTGAAACAATTTTGATTAGTTGAAGGGGAACACAATCTGATTGGAATAGTGTTCCATAATCTGAAAAATCGTATTAGAATGAACTAGTGTTTAATATGTTCCATTGGAATCATAGTTGGTTCGCTTCAAATAGTTGTAGTGATCTCTCTAGGTTCCATTGCATATGCTCTATTTCAATCCTAAAGATAAGTTTCTCTTTAGTTGTAGTGAAACATGTTTCCTTATTGCAGCAGTATGTAACATTTCTTCTATTTTAATTTATTTCTGTTGCAGCAGGGACAAGCATTGTCTAGGACTCATGGAGTTCCTTCGCAGCGGCGTCACTTTTGCTTCCGTTGACATAAGGAACGACAGGCTGAAGATGAGGCACAGCTTCGGTATTGAGATACCAGCTGGTTGCCTCGTTGATCTCCAAACGATATTCAGGCTTCGACATGACAGGACTTCGATGGCTCATATGGCAGTTGCCTTGATCGACGAGTCATATGGTGATATAAAGACCAGTTTCCCAAAGTATCAGCACAAACTTTGGGAGAAGGGCCCACTTGATGATATCAACATTCAGTATGCAGCAAAAGATGCATACGTTTCATACGAGTTGTACCGCAAGATTCGAGTCGTCAACTATGGCCAGCGTTACCTCGAGGAACGTGGACATTCTGATTTAGATGATTCAGACGAGCAGTATTCTGAACGTCGAACACTTGTATATATATCTATGGTAGCTATTATTATGTACTGTTTGGGCTAGTATCATGTACTTCTTGGACCAATTTATATATGTCTAGTTTTTGTTTGTGCCATTATAGTTTCCAAACTTGAATGGTTTAGCCCTTTCTAACTTCATTTGCTACTTTTGAATGGTTTAGCCCTTTCTAACTTCATGGTATCATGCATTTCGACCACATATATATACAAAAAGTCTTCAGTTCAAATAAGTTCAAAAAATGAAATCCCTTTTGTAACAGATCTGTTTTTGATTAAAACAATCACTTCTCCTTCTTCTCCTTGTGCTAGATATTGTTTATGCACTAGGGGAAGTATGAGTAGCGACCATCATCGACGGTTCAAAAATCAGGTGAGCTAGTGTCCACCATATATGAGAGAAGAAGAAATCCCTCTGTGATGTGCCTTTGAATGGTGCATTTTGAACACACAAAAAGTATGGAGTTCAAATAAGTTCAAAAAAAAATGAAATCCCTTTGTAAGAGATGAGTGCTCGTTCGAAACCCTGCTACTTCGAGAGAGATTGTCAGTTTTGTACACGAACTGCATCCAGTTTTTGTCGTAGCCCTCTCAACTTTTTAACACATGCTATGTGGGTGAAATGATGATAGCATGCCAACTTTCAACATTTTCAGAGTTCATTTGTAGTGCTTTTCAATTTCAGGGTCAACTAGCTCAAAAAAAAAAGTAAATGCACGAAATATACCAAATGAAGTCAGAAATTGTTGAAATTTTGTGATGTGCCTTGGAATGGTGCATTTTGAACACACAAAAAGTATGGAGTTTAAATAAGTTTAAAAAAATGAAATCCCTTCGTAAGAGATGAGTTCTCGTTCGAAACCCTGCTACTTCGAGAGAGATTGTCAGTTTTGTACACAAAGTGCATCCAATTTTTGTCGTAGCCCTCTTAACTTTTTAACACATGCTATGTGGGTGAAATTATGATAGCATTCCAACTTTCAACATTTTCAGAGTTCATTTGTAGTGCTTTTCAAATTCAGGGTCAACTAGCTCAAAAAAAAATAAGTAAATGCACGAAATATACCAAATGAAGTCAAAATAACAAAATAGATAATAGTTTGGATAGTCAAATTATTAATTATGAAAATAAAAAATATTTTTGCATTATTTATTCAATTTGAAACACTTTTCATTATCATAGTTTTGTCAAATTCTCAACTATGCAAAAAGAATTTTTAATAAACATAGTTTTTAATTGAAAATAACAAAATAGATAATAGTTTGGATAGTAAAAATTATTAATTATGAAAATAAAAAATAGTTTGCATTATTTATTCAATTTGAAACACTTTTCATTATCATAGTTTTGTCAAATTCTCAAATATGCAAAAAGAATTTTTAATAAACATAGTTTTTAATTGAAAATAACAAAATAGATAATAGTTTGGATAGTCAAAATTATTAATTATGAAAATAAAAAATAGTTTTGCATTATTTATTCAATTTGAAACACTTTTTATTATCATAGTTTTGTCAAATTCTCAAATATGCAAAAAGAATTTTTAATAAACATAGTTTTTAATTGAAAATAACAAAATAAGTTAATAGTTCGGATAGTCAAAATTATTAATTTTTAAAATAGAAAATAGTTTTGAATTATTTATTCAATTTCAAACACTTTTCATTATCATAGTTTTGTCAAATTCTCAAATATGCAAAAAGAATTTTTAATAAACATAGTTTTTAATTGAAAATAACAAAATAAGTTAATAGTTTGGATAGTCAAAATAATTAATTTTGAAAATAGAAAAAAATTGAAACTATATGAGAAATCATGGACAAAATTCGACCTAAATTCACTTTGAATTCGGATTGAATTTTATCCACAATTTCGAATGTAGTTTTAATTTTCAGTAAGTTTAGGCCCGTAAGCCTGCTTTAGAGAGGAGCTCGATGGACAAGCTGCGACGGGGCTTATAAACAAGTGTTAGTCCCCGGAACTAAAGATCCTCTGCTTCCCGCCTCTTGGTCTGCCCGAAAAGAAGCCTTTAGTCCCGGGTCGTGGCTCCACCCGGGACTAAAGGGGGTCTTTAGTCCCGGCCCGAGCCACGCACCGGGACTATAGATCCATCTATATAAGCGGGACTTCGAAAATTTCCAACCCAATTCGTCCATTTCTCTTCTTCTTCGTCTCGTTCTCCTGCCCGGCATGGCACAGCGACGAACTAACCGACGCCGTCAGGCTGCTCGCCGTCCTGCTCGCCGTTGGCCGTCCTCCTCGTCGCCGCGCCGTCCTCCTAGCCGTCGCGCCGTGCTCCTCGCTGTCGCACGGTCCTCCGCGCCGTCCTCCTCGCCAACACTCCGGCCAGTAAGCCCCCTGCCCCCTCCTCCCCAACACCTCGGCCAGTATAGAAGAAAAGAAGAAAAAGGAGAAGAGAAGAAGAAAAAGGAGAAGAAAGGAAGAAAAAGGAGAAGAGAAGAAGAAAAAGGAGAAGAAAGGAAGAAAAAGGAGAAGAAAAGAAGAAAAAGGAGAAGAAAAGATTTTTTTGTCATTTAATTCCTATTTTTATTAGGTTTGTGCTAGATTATTAGGGTTAGTAATATTTAGAATTAGGTTAGGGTTACAAGAAGAAGAAATATGAACAAAAATAAGAAAATAAGATTAGAAAAAATGAAAATAAGAAGAGGAGGAGAAGAAATGAAGAAAAAGTGTATATTGTATAGTGTATATGCTTAAGTGTATAGTGTATATAGTGTATAGTGTATAAGGAGAGGAGGAATTTTGCTATAATGTATATAGTGTATAGTGTATAAGAAAAGAAGAGGAGGAGAAGAGAAGAAAAGAAGAGGAGGAGAAGAGAAGAAAGAAGAGGAGGAGAAGAAAAATGAAAATAAGTGTTAATAGTTTAATTTTGCTATTGTATATGCTTAAGTGTTAATAGATTATTTTTAGCAAGAAAATTAATAGAACTAGTTTATTTTGTTAGTTCATTTTACGATGCCTATCACGCATCCTCGTCGTCGACTCGACGGAGGACACCTGCTTGATCAGAGGGGCCCTGTCTGGGACTGGGCTCCGCCCGGCTGGTATTGGGAGGTGCTACCTTTCGGGGGGCGTAGGTTGGTGAGGAGCCAGCCCGTCGTTGACCCGATCCTTGTTTGGTGGCGGTCGCGTGGGCCAGTGAGGGTGCCGAGGCTTCCGGACACCGCGGAGGTGGTACGTCACCGTGTCAGCGAGGAGGATGAGCACGTCCGTCTCTACATGGTTGCGTTGGAGGGCAGGTTCGAGCATACCTGGCAGGTTCTTCGGGGATCTCACTGGAGCTATGATCCTGTGATGGTTCGTTCTCTTTGGGTGTCCACCGCCCGTGCCGATACCCGTCGGGCGCTACGGTTCTAGATGTATTAGTGATGCTATATGTATGATAGTATTCGAGGAGTATTAATGATAATATTCAACGATGTACGGACAAAAGTGATGATGTATTAGCTTATAATTGAATGCATGCTAATTTGAATACTACTTTATTTTACGATTTGGTTTTTCTTATTGAATGCTCAAATTGGAAAAGTATTCCTACTTTGAATACTATGCAGAAATCTAGGAGTCTCAAATTGGAAAAGTACTCCTACTTTGGTTTTTGGTACAAAGGTTAAGAGAATCCGTTTTTTGCAGAACTATGGATCCACATATCTGGAACCTCGAAGAGGAAGAACTTCTGGAAGATATAATCAAAGACGGACCCGACGTTGAACCAGCTGAATCTCCGTCTTCATATCTAAACCAGGACGTTGGAATGGAGGTCGAGTGACACGAAGATGAAGCCGATGGGGCAGGAGATAGGTCCAATGACGGAGAAGGTGATAGCTCCACTGATGGAGAAGTCCGGCGAGGTATACATATGAAGTTCGACAATCACTTGTAATATGTGAAAAATATTGGAGATAGCTCTATATTGTATACATATACATTCATTTGACGAATGTTTCTCCCTCTTAGGCCTCCACATCGAGCAAAACTACGAAACGAGGCTCGACTAGAAAGTTGGATGCACGGACGCATGACACATTTGAGGTGATATTTCCTACGGGCGAACCCAAGCTTCCTAAGAATGCTGCTGACACATTCAAGAAGCAATGCGTAGTTCTCGTTAGGGATCACGTCCCGATCAGCGTTCGGGAGTGGAACAAGCGCAAAGGGGCAGCCGATAGTGACTATGCCGCCGAAAGGTACAAAGATAATCTTTGGAATGATCTCATCTCACATTTCAACCTGCCAGAATGTGAGAATGAAGACGCCGCAGACAAACTGAGGGCCAAAGTCAAGCAGTGGACTCTGAAGAAGATGGCCGAACTGTTCCGTAGCTGGAAGAAGAAGCTATGGAAAAACTATCTGAAGACACAGAAAGTGCCAGTATTCGAGGGGTATCTAGCCAAGCAGGCGAATAACTGGAAGGCATTTCAAGAGTACAAGGAGTCAGAAGATGCCCAGGCATTATCAGAAAAGAACAAGGTAAATGCCGACAAGAAGAAATATCACCACAAGCTGGGGCCAGGGGGCTATGAGACTGCCATCCCAAAGTGGGATAAGAAAGAGCAAGATCTGATAGATAAAGGCGTGGTACCTGAACCACTCCGTGATGAGTGGGAATTGAGAGCAAGAAATTGGTTCCTTGCGCATGATGGGTCGTACGACGAAACAACAGGGGACCTCATCTGCAATGACAATCTTAGGATACCCAGCGAGAATTGGAAAAGGGTAGTGAAAGAAATTAAGGAGGGAAGAAGAAAGTTCACTGCAGATAGAGAGAAAGATTTGCTCACACTGGTCCTCGGCAATGACGAACATGGAGGACGAACGCGAGGCTTCGGTCCTTCTTACCCGTGGTGGCTTGGGTTTGCCAGAGACCAAGACACTTACAGAAGCCGAGAGAGAGCAAAGAAGCGGCAGCAGGATGAGGAGAATGACAAGTTCAACCAGTTGCTTGCCAGGATTAACGAGCAACAGAAGCAGATTGATGAGCTTAGAGGAGTACCGCGCCAGGAAGATCCTGCAGTTGATATTACCGGTGCCACATCTAAGCGGAAAAGCAGCGTGGCTGAATCTGAGGCCTTGCCCGACGATGAACGAAGAATGATAGAGGGTGGTCCCGGCTACCCCGTGGATGGAATCAAGGAGTCAACATCATGTGAACTCCATCAGAAATTCAAGAACATATCCATGAAGGTGGCCGTCGGACAAGCTTTACCTTCTGGCCCTGATGCACGCTGGCATGGCCGTGAGATTCCAGCTGGCTTTGCTAAAGTCGGGGTGGATGAAATCATGACGGGGTTTAATGATATGGAGCTCGACATAGCTGGACCCGAAGATGAGAGTGTTGGAATTATGCCCTAGAGGCAATAATAAATGTATAGTTATTATTATAATTCCTGTATCAAGATAATAGTTTATTATCCATGCTATAATTGTATTGAATGAAGACTCATTTACATGTGTGGATACATAGACAAAACACCGTCCCTAGCATGCCTCTAGTTGGCTAGCCAGTTGATCGATGATGGTCAGTGTCTTCTGATTATGAACAAGGTGTTGTTGCTTGATAACTGGATCACGTCATTGGGAGAATCACGTGATGGACTAGACCCAAACTAATAGACGTAGCATGTTGATCGTGTCATTTTGTTGCTACTGTTTTCTGCGTGTCAAGTATTTATTCCTATGACCATGAGATCATATAACTCACTGACACCGGAGGAATGCTTTGTGTGTATCAAACGTCGCAACGTAACTGGGTGACTATAAAGATGCTCTACAGGTATCTCCGAAGGTGTTAGTTGAGTTAGTATGGATCAAGACTGGGATTTGTCACTCCGTGTGACGGAGAGGTATCTCGGGGCCCACTCGGTAATACAACATCACACATAAGCCTTGCAAGCAATGTAACTTAGTGTAAGTTGCGGGATCTTGTATTACGGAACGAGTAAAGAGACTTGCCGGTAAACGAGATTGAAATAGGTATGCGGATACTGACGATCGAATGTCGGGCAAGTAACATACCGAAGGACAAAGGGAATAACATACGGGATTATACGAATCCTTGGCACTGAGGTTCAAACGATAAGATCTTCGTAGAATATGTAGGATCCAAGATGGGCATCCAGGTCCCGCTATTGGATATTGACCGAGGAGTCTCTCGGGTCATGTCTACATAGTTCTCGAACCCGCAGGGTCTGCACACTTAAGGTTCGACGTTGTTTTATGCGTATTTGAGTTATATGGTTGGTTACCGAATGTTGTTCGGAGTCCCGGATGAGATCACGGACGTCACGAGGGTTTCCAGAATGGTCCGGAAACGAAGATTGATATATAGGATGACCTCATTTGCTTACCGAAAGGCTTTCGGAGTTACCGGGAATGTACCGGGAATGACGAATGGGTTCCGGGAGTTCACCGGAGGGGGGCAACCCACTCCGGGGAAGCCCATAGGCATTTGGGGGGGTCACACCAGCCCTTAGTGGGCTGGTGGGACAGCCCACCAATCCCCTATGCGCCAAGAAAGAAAAAATCAAAGGAAAGAAAAAAAAGGAAGAAGTGGGAAGGGGGAAGGACTCCCTCCCACCAAACCAAGTAGGACTCGGTTTGGGGGGGGGGGAGAGTCCTCCCCCCTGGCTCGGCCGACCCCTTGGGGATCCCTTGGACCCCAAGGCAAGGTCCCCCTCCCTCCTCCTATATATATGGGGCTTTTAGGGCAGATTTGAGACGACTTTCTCACGGCTGCCCGACCACATACCTCCATAGTTTTTCCTCTAGATCGTGTTTTTGCGGAGCTCGGGCGGAGCCCTGCTGAGACAAGATCATCACCAACCTCCGGAGCGCCGTCACGCTGCCGGAGAACTCTTCTACCTCTCCGTCTCTGTTGCTGGATCAAGAAGGCCGAGATCATCGTCGAGCTGTACGTGTGCTGAACGCGGAGGTGCCGTCCGTTCGGTACTAGATCGTGGGACTGATCGCGGGATTGTTCGCGGGGCGGATCGAGGGACGTGAGGACGTTCCACTACATCAACCGCGTTCTCTAACGCTTCTGCTGTGCGATCTACAAGGGTACGTAGATCACTCATCCCCTCTCGTAGATGGACATCACCATGATAGGTATTCGTGCGCGTAGGAAATTTTTTGTTTCCCATGCGACGTTCCCCAACAGTGGCATCATGAGCTAGGTTCATGTGTAGATGTCTTCTCGAGTAGAACACAAAAGGTTTTGTGGGCGGTGATGTGCGTTTTGCTGCCCTCCTTAGTCTTTTCTTGATTCCGCGGTATTGTTGGATCAAAGCGGCTTGGACCGACATTACTCGTACGCTTACGAGAGACTGGTTTCATCGTTACGAGTAACCCCCTTTGCTCAAAGATGACTGGCAAGTGACGGTTTCTCCAACTTTAGTTGAATCGGATTTGACCAAGGAGGTCCTTGGATGAGGTTAAATAGCAACTCATATATCTCCGTTGTGGTGTTTGCGTAAGTAAGATGCGATCCTACTAGATACCCTTGGTCACCACGTAAAACATGCAACAACAAAATTAGAGGACGTCTAACTTGTTTTTGCAGGGTATGATTGTGATGTGATATGGCCAATAATGTGATGTGATATATTGGATGTATGAGATGATCATGTTGTAATAGAAATATCGACTTGCACGTCGATGGTACGGCAACCGGCAGGAGCCATAGGGTTGTCTTTATACTAACAAGTTTGTGCTTGCAGATGCGTTTACTATTTTGCTAGGATGTAGCTTTAGTAGTAATAGCATAAGTAGCACGACAACCCCGATGGCAACACGTTGATGGATGATCATGGTGTGGCGCCGGTGACAAGAAGATCGTGCCGGTGCTTTGGTGATGGAGATCAAGAAGCACGTGATGATGGCCATATCATGTCACTTATGAATTGCATGTGATGTTAATCCTTTTATGCACCTTTTTTTGCTTAGAACGACGGTAGCATTATGAGGTGATCTCTCACTAAAATTTCAAGACGAAATTGTGTTCTCCCCGACTGTGCACCGTTGCTACAGTTCGTCGTTTCGACACACCACGTGATGATCGGGTGTGATAGACTCAACGTTCACATACAACGGGTGCAAAACAGTTGCGCACGCGGAACACTCAGGTTAAGCTTGACGAGCCTAGCATGTGCAGACATGGCCTCGGAACACATGAGACGGAAAGGTCGATCATGAATCATATAGATGATATGATTAGCATAGGGATGCTTACCACTGAAACTACTCCCGACTCACGTGATGATCGGACTTGGGATAGTGTAGGTGGATCATGAACCACTCAAATGACTAGAGAGATGTACTTTTTGAGTGGGAGTTTAGCATGTAATTTGATTAAGTTGAACTCTAATTATCTTGAACATAGTCTAAGTCCACTTTGAATATATTTGTGTTGTAGATCATGGCTCACGCAAGTGTCATCCTCAATTTTAATACGTTCCTAGAGAAAGCTAAGTTGAAAGATGATGGAAGCAACTTTGTAGACTGGGCTCGTAATCTTAAGCTAATCTTACAAGCTGGAAAGAAGGATTATGTCCTTAATGCTGCGCTAGGAGATGAACCACCCGCTACGGCTGATCAGGATGTTAAGAACGCTTGGTTAGCGCGTAAGGAGGACTACTCAATAGTTCAATGTGCAGTCTTGTATGGCTTAGAACCGGGACTTCAACGTCGCTTTGAGCGTCATGGAGCATTTGAGATGTTCCAGGAGTTGAAGTTCATCTTTCAGAAGAACGCCCGGATCGAGAGGTATGAGACCTCCGATAAATTCTATGCTTGCAAGATGGAGGAAAACTCGCTGTCAGTGAACATGTGCTCAAAATGTCTGGGTACTCAAACCGTCTAGCTGAACTGGGGATTGAACTCCCGCAAGAAGCTATCACTGACAGAATCCTCCAATCACTGCCGCCAAGCTATAAAAGCTTTGTGTTGAACTACAACATGCAAGGGATGAACAAGTCTCCCGGCTAGTTGTTTGCGATGCTGAAAGTCGCAGAGTCTGAACTCCGTAAAGAACATCAAGTGTTGATGGTGAGCAAGACCACTAGTTTCAAGAGAAACGGCAAAGGCAAGAAGGGCAATTCGAAGAAGAGCGGCAAGCCTGTTGCCAATCCACCGAAGAAACCCAAGGATGGACCTAAGCCTGAAACAGAGTGCTTCTATTGCAAGGGTATGGGTCACTGGAAGCGCAATTGCCCCAAGTATCTGGCAGATAAGAAGGCGGGCAAAGAAAAATCAGGTATATTTGATATACATATTATTGATGTGTACTTAACCAGCTCTCGTAGTAGTGCCTGGGTATTCGATACCGGTTGTGTTGCTCACATTTGCAACTCGAAGCAGGAACTGCGGAATAGACGGAGGCTGGCGAAAGACGAAGTGACGATGCGCGTAGGAAACGGTTCCAAGGTTGATGCAATCGCCGTCGGCACCGTGTCACTTCAACTACCATCGGGATTAGTGATGAACTTAAATCATTGTTATTTAGTGCCTGCGTTGAGCATGAACATTATATCTGGATCTTGTTTATTGCGAGACGGTTACTCTTTTAAGTCTGAGAATAATCGTTGTTCTATTTCTATGAGTAACATCTTTTATGGTCATGCACCGAATGTGAGAGGATTGTTCATATTGAATCTCGATAGCGATACGCATATACATAACATCGAGACCAAAAGAGTTAGAGTAAACAATGATAGCGCCATATTTTGTGGCACTGCCGCTTGGGTCATATTGGTGTAAAGCGCATGAAGAAACTCCATGCTAATGGACTTTTGGAGTCACTTGACTTTGATTCACTTGACACGTGCGAACCATGCCTCATGGGCAAGATGACTAAAACTCCGTTCTCCAGAACAATGGAGCGTGCAAGTGACTTATTGGAAATCATACATACCGATGTGTGTGGTCCGATGAGCGTGGAGGCACGCGGCGGATATCGTTATTTTCTCACTTTCACTGACGATTTGAGTAGATATGGTTATGTCTACTTAATGAAGCACAAGTCTGAAACATTTGAAAAGTTCAAGCAATTTCAGAGTGAAGTAGAAAATCATCGTAACAAGAAGATCAAGTTCCTACGGTCTGATCGTGGGGGTGAATATCTGAGTTTCGAGTTTGGTACTCACTTAAGACAATGTGGAATTGTTTCGCAGTTAACACCGCCTGGAACACCACAGCGTAATGGTGTGTCCGAACGTCGTAATCCTACTTTGTTGGAGATGGTGCGATCTATGATGTCTCTTACTGATTTGCCGTTATCATTTTGGGGTCATGCATTAGAAACAGCTGCATTCACTTTAAATAGGGCACCATCAAAATCCGTTGAGACGACACCATACGAACTGTGGTATGGCAAAAGACCAAAGTTGTCGTTTCTTAAAGTTTGGGGATGTGATGCTTATGTCAAAAAGCTTCAGCCTGAAAAGCTGGAACCCAAAGCGGAAAAGTGCATCTTCATAGGTTACCCAAAGGAGACAGTTGGGTACACCTTCTATCTCAAATCCGAGGGCAAAGTGTTTGTTGCTAAAAACGGAACTTTTCTCGAGAAGGAGTTTCTCTCGAGAGAATTGAGTGGGAGGAAGATAGAACTTGACGAGGTTGTCGAACCTCTCATCCCTCTGGATGGTGGCGCAGGGCAAGGGGAAACCTCTGTCGTTGCGACGCTGGTTGAGGAGGAAGTTAATGATGATGATCATGAAACTCCAGTTCAAGTTTCTGTTGAACCACGCAGGTCGACGAGATCACGCGCTGCTCCAGAGTGGTATGGTAATCCCGTCTTGTCAATCATGTTGTTAGACAACAATGAACCTGCAAATTATGAAGAAGCAATGGTGGGCCCAGATTCCAACAAATGGCTAGAAGCCATGAAATCCGAGATAGGATCCATGTATGAGAACAAAGTGTGGACTTTGGAGATACTACCTGAAGGCCGCAAGGCTATTCAGAACAAATGGATCTTTAAGAAGAAGACGGACGCTGACGGTAATGCAATAGCTGCATTTTTCGATTATGAAATCTGGCAGATGGATGTCAAGACGGCGTTCCTTAACGGTTTCCTTAAGGAAGAGTTGTATATGATGCAACCCGAAGGTTTTGTCGATCCTAAAAATGCTGACAAGGTGTGCAAGCTCCAGCGATCCATTTATGGACTGGTGCAAGCATCTCGGAGTTGGAACAAACGCTTTGATGAGGTGATCAAAGCATTTGGATTTATACAAGTGGTTGGAGAATCTTGTATTTACAAGAAAGTGAGTGGGAGCTCTGTGGCGTTTCTAATATTATATGTGGATGACATATTGCCGATTCGAAACAACGTAGAGCTTTTGGAGAGCATAAAAGGTTACTTGAATAAAAGTTTCTCTATGAAGGACCTAGGAGAAGCTGCTTACATTCTAGGCATTAAGATCTATAGGGATAGATCAAAACGCCTGATAGGACTTTCACAAAGCACATACCTTGATAAAGTTTTGAAGAGGTTCAAAATGGAACAGTCCAAGAAAGGGTTCTTGCGAGTGTTACAAGGTACGAGATTGAGTAAGACTCAGTGCCCAGCAACTGATGATGATAGAGAGCATATGCGCTCCGTTCCCTATGCTTCAGCCATAGGCTCTATCATGTATGCGATGCTGTGCACTAGACCGGATGTTAGCCTGGCCATAAGTATGGCAGGCAGGTTCCAGAGTAATCCAGGAGTGGATCACTGGACAGCGGTCAAGAATATCCTAAAGTACCTGAAAAGGACTAAGGAGATGTTTCTCGTGTATGGAGGTGACGAAGAGCTCGCCGTAAAAGGTTACGTCGATGCAAGCTTTGACACAGATCTGGACGACTCTAAGTCGCAAACCGGATACGTATTTATTCTTAATGGGGGTGCAGTAAGCTGGTGCAGTTCCAAGCAAAGCGTCGTAGCAGATTCTACATGTGAAGCGGAATACATGGCTGCCTCGGAGGCGGCTAAGGAGGGTGTCTGGATGAAGCAGTTCATGACGGATCTTGGAGTGGTGCCAAGTGCACTGGATCCAATAACCTTGTTCTGTGACAACACTGGTGCCATTGCCTTAGCAAAGGAACCAAGGTTTCACAAGAAGACCAGACACATCAAACGACGCTTCAACCTCATCCGCGACTACGTCGAGGAGGAGGACGTAAATATATGCAAAGTGCACACGGATCTGAATGTAGCAGACCCGCTGACTAAGCCTCTTCCACGGCCAAAACATGATCGACACCAGAACTGTATGGGTGTTAGATTTATTATAATGTAATTCACATGGTGATGTGAGGGCTAGATTATTGACTCTAGTGCAAGTGGGAGACTGTTGGAATTATGCCCTAGAGGCAATAATAAATGTATAGTTATTATTATAATTCCTGTATCAAGATAATAGTTTATTATCCATGCTATAATTGTATTGAATGAAGACTCATTTACATGTGTGGATACATAGACAAAACACCGTCCCTAGCATGCCTCTAGTTGGCTAGCCAGTTGATCGATGATGGTCAGTGTCTTCTGATTATGAACAAGGTGTTGTTGCTTGATAACTGGATCACGTCATTGGGAGAATCACGTGATGGACTAGACCCAAACTAATAGACGTAGCATGTTGATCGTGTCATTTTGTTGCTACTGTTTTCTGCGTGTCAAGTATTTATTCCTATGACCATGAGATCATATAACTCACTGACACCGGAGGAATGCTTTGTGTGTATCAAACGTCGCAACGTAACTGGGTGACTATAAAGATGCTCTACAGGTATCTCCGAAGGTGTTAGTTGAGTTAGTATGGATCAAGACTGGGATTTGTCACTCCGTGTGACGGAGAGGTATCTCGGGGCCCACTCGGTAATACAACATCACACATAAGCCTTGCAAGCAATGTAACTTAGTGTAAGTTGCGGGATCTTGTATTACGGAACGAGTAAAGAGACTTGCCGGTAAACGAGATTGAAATAGGTATGCGGATACTGACGATCGAATCTCGGGCAAGTAACATACCGAAGGACAAAGGGAATAACATACGGGATTATACGAATCCTTGGCACTGAGGTTCAAACGATAAGATCTTCGTAGAATATGTAGGATCCAATATGGGCATCCAGGTCCCGCTATTGGATATTGACCGAGGAGTCTCTCGGGTCATGTCTACATAGTTCTCGAACCCGCAGGGTCTGCACACTTAAGGTTCGACGTTGTTTTATGCGTATTTGAGTTATATGGTTGGTTACCGAATGTTGTTCGGAGTCCCGGATGAGATCACGGACGTCACGAGGGTTTCCGGAATGGTCCGGAAACGAAGATTGATATATAGGATGACCTCATTTGATTACCGAAAGGTTTTCGGAGTTACCGGGAATGTACCGGGAATGACGAATGGGTTCCGGGAGTTCACCGGAGGGGGGCAACCCACTCCGGGGAAGCCCATAGGCATTTGGGGGGGTCACACCAGCCCTTAGTGGGCTGGTGGGACAGCCCACCAATCCCCTATGCGCCAAGAAAGAAAAAATCAAAGGAAAGAAAAAAAAAAGGAAGAAGTGGGAAGGGGGAAGGACTCCCTCCCACCAAACCAAGTAGGACTCGGTTTGGGGGGGGGGGAGTCCTCCCCCCTGGCTCGGCCGACCCCTTGGGGATCCCTTGGACCCCAAGGCAAGGTCCCCCTCCCTCCTCCTATATATATGGGGCTTTTAGGGCAGATTTGAGACGACTTTCTCACGGCTGCCCGACCACATACCTCCATAGTTTTTCCTCTAGATCGTGTTTTTGCGGAGCTCGGGCGGAGCCCTGCTGAGACAAGATCATCACCAACCTCCGGAGCGCCGTCACGCTGTCGGAGAACTCTTCTACCTCTCCGTCTCTCTTGCTGGATCAAGAAGGCCGAGATCATCGTCGAGCTGTACGTGTGCTGAACGCGGAGGTGCCGTCCGTTCGGTACTAGATCGTGGGACTGATCGCGGGATTGTTCGCGGGGCGGATCGAGGGACGTGAGGACGTTCCACTACATCAACCGCGTTCTCTAACACTTCTGCTGTGCGATCTACAAGGGTACGTAGATCACTCATCCCCTCTCGTAGATGGACATCACCATGATAGGTATTCGTGCGCGTAGGAAAATTTTTGTGTCCCATGCGACGTTCCCCAACAGAGAGGACACTCGGAGAAGTACTGGGTGGAGTCATCCTATGGGACAAGAACTACAGCAAGCTTCCAGGCTCGGCCCCAAGGACAACACCGCCTCCGAGTCATCGCAGGTCACCTACACCTCCATTACCTCCAAGCCCTACACATGATGTCGGCCAGCACAACACGAGTCCATCTCGATCACCGCCGCCGGACTTGGGTCGTCCGTCTCTGCCGCCGCCCGCACATGATACTAAGCGGAAGCGTGCCAGCAAGAACGCTCCGTCGATGATTTCTAAGGGACGGAGCTCCCCAAAGCGCAAACTGTCGCCCCTCCCAAAGGTACCTCATGCTAATCTTCCTATCAGACCTTATGATCGTACCCCCGAGGAAAACGCCAGGATAGCAAAGGAACAACATGATGCGTAGATGAAAAGGAAGGAACCCGAGCCCCGCCCGAAATACACCGAGAAGAACATAGCATGGGCAAAAGACTTCATAACCACTCCATCACAGTATGACTTACACTATAAGCCTGATGACTATATACGCACATTGCAGAAGGAAGTGAAAAAGAGCAGGTCACATGCAAGTGCAAGTGGGAGCAAATCAAGTTCAACTACAAGCAAGAAAAAATCAGACGTTCCTCAGCTTGGACAACATACTAAATTTCTGTGGAAAACGGAGACGGAGACGGAGGAAAACCTTCTAAGGTTTCTAAGAGATCTAAATTTTTGTGACCACATACTGTTTCCATACAACTTCAGGTGAGGGTCTTTACTCTGTTGTGTCCATTCACTTATAAGTGTAATTGATAAGTTACTCACATATATATATTGCAGCTTTCATTGGATTCTGTTGGACATTCAAATTGATAATGGAAGAGTTGATGCCTTCGACCCATTATCGAGACCCTTGGAACAGTTCCAAAGCCTGCAGGACATGCTCCAAGGGTAATTTTAATCATTCTTGCGCTCTATCGGTCTCTTTCGATGATTTTCTGATATATCAATTAATGAAAAACTTAGCAAATCATTATCCTTGTCGGGCAGGGTTTGGAATCGGTTCAAGTGCGTGACTCCCGGTAACTTTCCTGAGAAGCTGACCTTTAGAGCGGCTCAGGTAAGTAGTAGTATGATATACTTTTATTAATTTTCAATACATTTATGATGCTAGATTATTATTTTGATTATATATATTCCATTCTCGTAAAGTGCGACCAGCAGCCACGGGGAACGCATCTATGCGGATACTATGTTTGCGAGACCATTCACACGTTTACCTCTGAGTTCAAGGAGCACAGATTCGACGTAAGCAATGAACATTCACACCTCTATTTTTACCCGTCATTCTTTGTTATCATGATTGATATTCATATTCATCTCCTCTTCTTATATAGCACACGGCCATGAGGACGAAGGTCCTACCAGAGCAACGCGCGATTGCTGTTGCAGAGGAGCTTGCGGGATTTCTGAGGACGGAAGCTATAGAAGACAAAGGACGATTTAGTGTAGCTAAGGGCCATTACTGATGTTCGTCCATGTAATCGAATAGACGGGCTCTAGTCCCGATAATTCAGATCTCCATATAATTGTATATATATGATCGCTTGTAAGATAAGTTAATCTTATATATATATATATATATGCATAATTATTTCTATTTTAAATTATATGAAAACTAATTCCCGAACACAAAACGAGGCATCACGTTAATCTCCTGAACACCTAAACCCTAAAACCCTAAAACCCAAAAATAATTTCATTAAAAAAAATCCAAAAGCCAGCAAAATCTGAAAATCTTTAGTCCCGGACCGTGTAACAAACCGGGACTAAAGGGCCTGCCCCTGGGGCGCTACGAGGCGACCACGTGGAGCACCTTTAGTCCCGGCGTGTAAGAGGGCCGGGACGAAAAGGTTAGGCCTTTAGTCCCGTCCCTTTAGTCCCGGTTGGTGAACCGGGACTAAAGCCCCTTATGGACCGGGGCTATAGGTCCTATCCCCACTAGTGTTATATCTTTACAAAGGGAGCATTACTGACCGCTTGGCTCTTTTTTGATACTGTCCGTCTCGGTCGCTTTTGTTTTATCCGCATCATTTCATTAGCTACATGGTGCTAGTCTCTTTTTTGAATCATTGCATTAAGCTTCGTCGGTCTATATTACCCGTCTCGGTCGCTCTTGTTTTATCGGACTGCTTCTATACATGTTGCACGATTCGGTTGCTCTTCGTTGTTTTATATACTGCTCGTGTCTCGGTCACTCTTATTGTATCAGGTTGTTCACCCGATGGTTTGAGTGGGGTTTGCGGCATCCACTCGTATCTCAACTACATGCAGCGCGCATATGAACGCTTAGCTCACAACTAGAACTTCATCTACGTACATACGAAACCAGGCGTAACCCGTAAAGTTAACTGCCAACTAACGACGCCCCTATTTTCTACTATTTTCATTAACCTCCATCGGTCCATACTCCCTGTCTCGATCGCTCTTGTTTTGAATCATTGCTCCATGGTGCTTGGCTCTTTTTTGAATCATTGCATGCATTAAGCTTCGTTGGTCCATAGACCTCGTCTCAGTCGCTCTTGTTTACCGGACCATCTACCTGATGGTTTGAGCGAGGTTCGTTCCACCCACACTGGGGTTTCAACTAGTAGGTCATATACTTCCCGTGTCTCGGTCGCTCTTGTTTATCGGATTGTGTTCACCGGCCGCCAGTACGTAGTCATGCACAGAAAAATTACGGGAAACTAAATTTGAAATCCATAAATATCAAAAACAGAAGCAGCCATGAATGATAATTCAGGCAAACCGAGATAAAATAATTCTTAAACACCAGACATAATAGAACTGCTTGTTCATATACTTCACGTATATTATTTTTTACACATATATTATAAGTACATTTGCAAATAGAGAAGACATAGTATCTACTAGTAGGGAAGTGATTTCGCGGTCATGTTCTTGTGGGAAGTCGCAGCTCCCAGCCGTGGATAAACTTTCATTTATTCAACCAACCATTTATTTATTCACCGGAGCAACCAGCACAATATTGTAAAGGTCCAGAGTCCAGGCCACAGTAGTATGTTGTCTTAGTTGAGGCGCCGGCCAAACGGGTGGCTCTCAGGCCTCGGTCGGCAATGCAACTTGATCTTGGCGGGCGATGTGGCATAGGGCATCCAGGTGCGGAAGGGGTGGAAGAGGACCTCCTCCGGGCACTGCAGCTTGGGCAGCTTAGGGCTCCAAACAACGATCCTAAATGTATGATGCTCATTGATCGAAAAGTTTGTGGCGCCACGAGCAGCATCACCCTAGCAGCCCAAATGAACGCTCGAGAATCACTGGACAACTGTGGTCCTCCTCTGATGGAAGGATAATAAGATAAGATATCGTTGTTGGCGTCGTTGTGCACCGGAGGGGCCAGCTGGTAGCGGGGCGCACCGCGGCAAACAGACGAAGCGTTGATGGTGGAATTCACCACGTGAAAGGAGCGCACATGGTATGTTGAATCAGAGCTTTTCCTTAAGCACATTACAGATTAGAGCTTTGTCCTCAAGCATAGCATGAAGGGGACCGTGGAGTAGCAACGATCCCCATCAAAGTTAATTATGTAACAAATTCTATTCATATAAAAGCTATATTTAGATTGGTTAGGAGAAGACGATATTTACCATGCAAAATAGTTTGAGGGTAAACTGCACTTTTTACCATACAAATTTATCAATTTGTTGCCACACTACTTATCCCATTGATTATTTTGCCACATTTGGCAAAACGTCTTATATTTTAAAACGAAGGAAATATTTGTTTGCGAAATTGGTTGCCATTTAGACTGTCATGTACGCGTATATATATCTGCTGTCATAAGTTTTACTCATGGTATCCTATCCACCTATATAGTTCATATACTACTAGAATCGTGTTTTGTTCTGAGTTCTAATTCTTTTTCGTGTGCATTTTGCCGGACGCTCGGTAAATTTTTGTCTGCCGAGGTTAATCTGAACATGAACTCGGCGGTAATTCATAACTCGGAAGAACAGTGTTATTTGTCAGGTTGTGACAAAAACGACTCGGCAAACAAAAAAACCCGGCGAACAAAATAGTTCCCCGAGTTCCTGATAGAAACAACTCGGCGAACACTGACATGTGGGTCACGTCTGGTAGCAATGGACGGAGCCGTGACGGCAACCTTCGTTTGCTGGATTTTGACTAACGGCAACTCGGCAAATATTTTCTATTTTCATTTTCTTAATTGAAATACCAGGGGTTATATATTTGCCGAGTTCTCGATAGAAAGAACTCGGCGAACTTATGACCTTGGACTTGTGTTTAGTCCCACCTTGCTACTTGAGCAGCAACGGGGTCAGTTTAAATTGCTGTCTCGTCTAGAATCAGTAAGCTACGTTCATCATTGCATCCTTTGTGGACGATATCACAGTCCTTATGAAGCTTCTCTAGCTGATCTAATATGCTTACAATGGCCAGATAAGTTTCATATCAACACTTTATATCTTCACAAAGGGAGAATTACTGATCGCCTGACTCTTTTTTCATACTGTACGTCTCTGTCACTCTTGCTTTATCCGCATCATTTCATTAGCTACATGGTGCTCGACTCTTTTTTGAATCATTGCATTAAGCTTCCTCGGTCTATACTATCCGTCTCGGTTGCTCTTGTTTTATCGGACCGCTTCGATCCATACTGCTCAATTCGGTCCCTCTTCGTTGGTCTATATACTGCTCGTGTCTCAGTCACTCTTGTTGTAACGGGTTGTTCACCCAATGATTTGAGCGGGGTTTGTGGCACCCACTGGAATCTCAACTACATGCAGCGCGCGTATGAACGCTTAGCTCACAACTAGAATTTCAGCTACATAGATACGAAACCAAGCGTAACCAGTAAAGTTAACTGCCAACTGACGACACCCCTATTTTTGATTCCTTTCATTAAGCTTCGTCGATCGGTCCATACTGCCTATCTCGGTCGCTCTTGTTTTATCCTGTCAGATCATTTCACTAAGCTAGCTCCGCTGTGCTTGGCTCTTTTTTGAATCATTGCATGCATTAAGCTTCTTTGGTCCGTAGACCTCGTCTCAGTCGCTCTTGTTTTACCGGACCGTCTAGCCGATGGTTTGAGCGGGGGTTGTGCCAACCACACTAGGATTTCAACTAGTAGGTCTATATACTTCCCGTCTCTCGATAGCTCTTGTTTTGTCGGATTGTGTCCACCGGCGGCTTGTATGTAGTCGTGCACACAAAACTTACGGGAAACTAAATTTAAAATCCATAAATATCTACAGAAGAAGCAGCCATGAATGAAAATTCAGACAAACGGAGATAAAAAAGAATTCTTAAACACCAGACATAAGAGAACTGTTTATTCATGTACTCCATGTATTATTTTTTACACGTATATTATTGGTACACATGTACATTGGGAAGACATAGTATCTACTAGTAGAGAAGTGATTTGACGGTCATGTTCTTGTGGTAAGTTGCAGCTCCCAACCATGTCGTGATTTCGAGAAATAACTTTCAGTTTTGCTATGATTAGAGTGTTTGCTTTGAGATCTATCTTTCCTTGTAATCGAGTGTGAGAGTTATATATAATGAAGATTAGTTTGAGTTTGCTTGCTTTACTCTCATGCATCAATCACAACATTGAAATATAAAAATGGAAAAATCATATGCTAATCCCGTGGGGAGTAATAACTTCACATAGAAGAATTGTGATAGATAAAATTTGTTGGGAGTGCACAAACATATCATTAGTCACTCGTACAATCCATGCAAAATTATGATAGAGAAGAGAAGATTCACATACACATACTATCTTGGACATCTTTTATAATTATGAGCCCCCACCAAATAATATATAATAATCGAATTGTTGATGTTGGACAAGGAAGACAACGTAATGGTTATGTTTTTTCCATTCACATAGAAGTTATATTGTTATGAATCGTCTAACATGTGGTGCTTGCTTTAGATCCTTTGCTAGCCCAAAAATTTGCACTAAGTAGAGATACTACTTGTGAATCCATAACCCTTAAACCCAGTTTTTGCCATGAGATTCCAACATACCTATCTATGTATTGAATAAAACCCTTCAAGTAAGTTGTCATCGGTGCACAAAGAATAAAAAAGCTCCTAAATATGCATGTTCTTTTATTATAAGGAAAAATAAGCTTTGTACGATCTTGCGATGGCAAAGAAATAAAAGTCAAAGATTGCATAATAAAGTTTGCTATCATAAGGGGCAATATAAGGTGAGGTTCCTTCGCAATAAGACTTTGCACACCTAAGTTAAAAAGCACATGAAAACCTCTGCTTCCCTCTGTGAAGGGTCTATCTTTTACTTTCAAGTATTTACTTTTATGCATGAGTCAATAAATATTTATCCGTATTCCTACCTATTAACTCTCTAGTTGGCAAGCATCATGTGTTGGTGAAAGATCCATATATATATGAATATATATATTCATTTGGATGTAGGTGATCATGATTCATTACTGTTGGCATTATCCTTCAGGTAAACGAGTTAGGGGGCAAAAGCAATAAAGCACCTATCTTCCTATGTGTCCGATGGAAACATTAGCTCCAAAAATATGCAATGAGTGTCAACAATGATAGAAGACTAAATGATGGTTGAGCATGTGAACTTGCTAAAATGAAATCTCTTACATACTCTCCTCTGAAATATGATGAATTGTGATTGGCTCAATGACTAAGAACATGGTTTGTTGAATGTCAATAAAGTTTATGCTCCATACTTCAGTTACCGTGGATAGATTGTTACTCATTTATGAGAAGTCATATGATGGAAAACTTGCTTCTATATTAGTATTCATGATGCTCTCATGTCCGTCTTCTGTTTTTATCGACACTCTCTCTCTCAAATAATGTGGTCGTTATTATCGAGTTTGGTTTTCGTTTGAGGACAAACGAGGTCTAAGCTTGGGAGAGTTGATAAGTCCATTTTGCATCATGATTTTTATTGATATTTATGTTATTCTTGTTCATTATTCCATATTATCATGCAATTCTTATGCCTTTCTCACTTAATTTACAAGGTACATCACAAAGGGGGAAATTGCTAAAAACTGGAATCCTAGACATGAAAACCAAGAAAAAGGCTGAAAAGTCACTCGAGTCCAAATGACCTAAAACTTCAAAGAGATTTTTTGTGGAATATATGTAAATTATTTGGCCAAAACTATACCATAGGGGCCACCTGTTGGCCACAAGCCAAGAGGTCGCCCCCCTAGGCACGCCCTGTTAGTTTGTGGGCCCCACACAGGTCCCTCAGCCTCCCTCTTCTACTATAAGGTGTGCTTTGACCTATAAAAAATAACGAGATAATTTTGGGACGAACTGCCGCCGTCTCGAGGTGGAAGTCAGGGCAGAGGCCCTTTTGCTCTCCGACAGAGCAATTTTGACGCGGAAACTTCTCTCTGGGAGGGGGAGGTCGAAGCCATTGTCATCACCAATGCTTCCTCCTTCATGGGAGGACCAATCTTAATCAACATCTTCACGAGCACCATCTCATGTCAAACCCTAGTACATCTCTTGTATTCAAACTTTGTCTCATAATCTCAGACTGCTATCTGTGGGTTACTAGTAGTGTTGATTGCATCTCGTAGTTGATGCTTGTTGGTTTACTTGATGGAAAATATTATGTCCAGATTCTTAATGATCTTTATTATACATCTTATCTTGAACATGTTGATGATGTGTGAGTAGTTACTTTTGTTTCTAAGGTCATGGGAGAAGTCTTGTTATATGTAATCATGTGAAGTTGGTATTCGTTCGATATTTTAATGATGTGTATGTTATTTCTTCTCTTAACGGTTTCATGTGAACGTCGACTACATGACACTTCACGATGTTATGGGCCTAAGTGAAGGCATTGTGCAGTAATAAATAGATGAAGGGTTGCTAGAGTGATAGAAGGTTAAACCCTACTGTATGCGTTACTCCATAAGGGGCTGATTTGGATCTACACCTTTGATGCTATGGTTAGATTTATCTTAATTCTTCTTTAATAGTTGCGGATGCTTGCAAGAGAGGGTAATCATAAGTGGGTTGCTTGTTCAAGTACGAACAACACCTTTGCACCGGTCCATCCACATATCAAATGATCAAAATAACGAATGTGAATCAACTCAACATGTTGAACATGGCTAAACGGAAATTCCCATGTGTCCTCGAGAGCACTTACTTCTTGTAAGAGTACTATCAGGCATGTCCTTTGTTACAAAAGGAATTGAGCTACACTGTAGCACACTTGCTACTATTGTTACTTGTCACTTGTTAGTTGTTACGAATATCTTGCTACAAAACTATCTATCACCGTCGCTCCAACATTTGTAGAGAAAACCTTGCTGAAACTGCTTATCGGTTCCTTCTGCTCTTCGTTGGATTCTACACTCTTATCTATCAAAAAGACTACGATTGATCCCCTATACATGTGGGTCATCAGTCCGCCCATGTTGCTCCTTCGAAGAGCGGCTGCGGCGGTGCATGCAGCCCCGCGATGTGTGCCCCCAACCACCGCAACGCACGCAAAGCATCTCATTCTTGTAGTCCACCGAGATGTCCAGCAGAGAAGCAGCCATGAACGAAAATTCACACGACCCAAGATAAAAAAAAAATCTTAAACACCAAGACATAATAGACCCGTCTATTCATATCCTTCACATATTATTTTTTACACATAATATATTATAGGTGCCATGGCGCGAGGTGGAAGGACGTTGGGCCTCCACCTAGGAGGTAACAGGAGATGGGGGAGGGGGAAGCGCACCGTCCTGACTTCTGAGCCGCCCGCGCACCCCCAGCAGTCTATCACCGCGCCGGCCCAGATGGCGGCTGCAGCATCCCACTGACGGTCGGCCCGTTCCCCTGGACGATGGGGCCGAACGCAGTGCCGACCACTGACGACACGATGATGGACCGGGGGGCGGGGTGGGGCGGCATGGGCGAACCCAACGAAGAAGAGTAGGCGGGGAGGGAAACCTGTGACACCATAGGGGAGGGGAGAGCGGTGTGGGCGCTGACACCAAGTGGTGTCCGTCGGGGCCGGAGTAACCCTCGACGCGTGTGTATGTAGTCGTGCACATAAAACTTACGAGAAACTAATGAACGAAAATTCAGACAGACCGAGATAAAAAAATTCTTAAACACGAGACATAATAGAACTGTTTATTCATATACTTCACGTATTATTTTTTACATATATATTATTGATACACATGCATATAGGAAAGACATAGCACAATATAATGGTCTAGAGTTCTGGCCACAGTAGTAGGTAGTTTCAGTTGAGGCACCGGCCGAGCGGGTGGGTCTCAGGCCTCGGTGGGCAACGTGATCTTGGCGGACGATGTGGCGTTGAGCATCCAGGTGTGGAAGGGGTGGAAAAGGGCCTCCTCGGGACACTGCAGCTTGGGCAGCTTGGGGCAGTCGATGAAGGTCTTGCCGTCCTTGTCGACGCACAGGTAGATCTGGTAGAGCTGCTTCTTGCCGAACGGCCCGTCCCTGCATTGCACCCCCGGCATTACTCCCAGCTTCTGGTTCACCGCCCATTTGATGTGCTCCGTGTTGTACAGCCTGTAGTCCGGGTTGATGCCCTGCTCGGCGAGAGCGCCGAGGACGTCGGCGTTCTTGCGGAGGTTGAGGGCGGCCCTGAAGTAGTCCACCTCCTTGAGGCCCGAGCAGACGCCGTAGCTGCGCCACTCGCTCTTCCAGGTGCCCGTCCCGTCGTTGCACGGGCAATGGATGTTGCTCCAGTAGTGGTTCAAGTTGTTCTCGATTGGCTCCAGCTGCTCATGCATGCATGCATGGTTAAGTATAAGATTACTGCAGGTACTGCAGCGTGCATATGCATAACTGAGAAGAGAAGACGTTGAATGATGTGTTCATGTTAGCTGACCTTGTTAACGTCGAAAGGTTTGTCGCTATTGCATCTCACGATGGCTTTGTTCAGCGACAAGTCGAAGGTCATGAAGCTCTCGACGAAGAAATCCTCCGCCGGGTAGCCGTACTTGGGCACGCAGCATCCGTAACCGCTGTCCGTGCAGTATGCTCCAGGCCACTGCGAGAAATGGTTCTTTAGTACAATGCTCAAGGTTGGGCGTGTCTTTGTTAAACTGATGCTTATTGCATCTAGCTAGTTTAGAAAATGGTATACTATTTTCTCATTTCTTTACTAGAAAAGTGGTGTTCAACGGTTCAGGGGAATGATGCATCTATGGAGGCGATGTTGCTAGATTAATGTTGAACTATTACAATATTTTTGTCACCGCTGCAACGCATAGGCTAATAATATACTGCGCTGGTGCCATGTATTAATTATGTATAGTCCTAGATATTAAGCAAGATAATATACAGTATCAATAGTAAATACCAAATAGTAATATAACTAATCCATATGCAGGAAATAAGCATCTGCATGCTGTATCGTACCATTAGGATGAGGTAATAGAAATCAAAGCTGGTTGCACTGGCAGGTGCTGCAGCGGCTAGTAAGCCGAGGATTAGGCACAACGAAATTGCCCTCATGGCCATATCTCCTCCGCGAAATGACACTTATTGCTCGTTGGCTGTCCAAGTGATCAGCGTGGCTTGGTATTTATAGGCAGAAATAGGAGGTTGGGTATGAGGGGAAGGTGGCATGGGCCATGCTTGTCATGGAGACACAGCGATGCGACATGCGAGGACCGAGATCGGGTTGAGTTTCTCGTTCCCACCATGGTTCCTCCTGGCGGTAGGCGGAAACCGGTCTTTGAAGTTTATTTGTTGGAACCTGTTGAACTCCGTACTCTTGTAAACTAATATAACTCAATAAAACCGTCAACTTTTTATATAACTCCATAAAACAAGACATTTCATTAACATAAAGACAATATGTATGCCATAGAACTAACTAATGCCACTTCCAATGCATTGGTCCTAATATGAGGTGCTAAGCATATTAAATAGTTTAGCAACTAAAGTCCTCAATGCATAGTTACTTAGCTTATTCACTAGTAGAAAAAGGGCCTTTTGTCCCGGTTCATAAGGAACTTGTGTCCCGGTTTCGGTACCGGGACAAAAAGGTCGTTACTAATGCCCTTTGCCTTTAGTCCCGGTTCTTACACGAACCGGGACAGGTGGGCCTCCAAGTGGCCGCTGCGGCCAGGCCAGGCAGCGGGACCTTTAGTCCCGGTTGATGACACCAACCGGGACCAAAAGGCATCCACGCGTCAGCACCTGGGTGGAGCTGAGGTTTTTTTGAAGGGGCTGGTTAATTTAGGTTGTTATTAGCTAGCTAATAGAGAAAAGTGTCATCTCTTATATATCTCCGTGCTTGGTCATCCGTCGTGCTTTGTCGAACATATTTACAAAATGTAGACACGAGTTACATGCACATATATGCAGCTTTTTTACACTATATCATTTCGTATCATTTTTGTCGAATGGCAATAGTATTCTAATTGATCATCTAACAACTCATCATCAACTTAATCATATACCAAGTTATCATATGATACACATAAAATAAAACAGAGAAACATCATAATATATATATAGTCATCATATGCATCATGCATCCTAATTAATCGATCATGTCAAATAATAATATAAACTAGAATAACTTGTCTCTCATAAGACCTAGTCCTCGCTCTTAGATATAATGTCATAAAACAGAATAAGACCTATGGCTCCATGATGAATCGCAGAGATCCAACGGTCTCCAGCTTGTGGCTTGCGAACCTTCTTTATTTCTCTCCATGCTTCAATTTAGAGTCTTTTTGATCTTGATTTGAAGTTAATCAAGTATGGAACATAGAACTCAGCCCTCAGCGGGCTTCTAATTCTCATTTGACCTTCTGGGTCCATTAACGGAGGCACTACATCATGTGGCAGTTGATGTTGAAGAACATAATAATAACCTAGTTAGCAATGTAATCAACACCATTTATGCAATAGTGGAGCGTACTTAATTAGGAAACTCTTACCAAGACATTTCGGCAAATGTCATCTTGACTCAACCTATGCACTAATGGCATGTAAAATGAATAATTTTGGCCAATTCCAAAATGATACGGGAAGGTATCCCTAGAAGCCAGAACACCAGCAACAAGAAAGTGGAGAAGATCATCCTTCTCCTCCCAAGTTAGATGTGATCATACGTGTAGTGTGTCGTGTCAATTAATTTTCGTAATTCAGTCGAAGCAACAAATTTAGTATATAGATGAACACCAACTATTTCTAAATATAAATGCAAATTACTTCACATGAAGGTAAAACAGGAAGCATATCATCGACAACCACCCAAATTTTGTAATTGTCCACAAGATGTGGGCATTATATAAACCATTCAAAACGACCACATGTGCTACGATCATTCAAAGGACAATTTGGATTGTTGTTGTTGTTTGTACAACATGTAACATGATATAATTATAACTATGGCCCAATAACTTGGACCTTGCAACGTGTGGCCAAAGTTTTAATAGACGATGAACACCACATGACATGTAAATTGCGAGAGGAAAACAGGTTGACTACACCAACTATTTATAAATATAAATGCAAATTACTTGACAAATATGGTTGAGAAACTCACATGGAGGTAAAACAGTAAGCATATCATCGACAACCACCCAAATGTCGATGTTGTCTGCCATATTATCTTCGGGACGAAGATCGAAGGTGATTTCCATTCCCTTCTGAAATCCATATGCCTTGCAAAGATCTTCCCACTTTGGGCACCTAAATTCTGTTTGAAAAACTGAATTAAATACTTGGATAACAAATGTGTGATCATGTATAGTCCTCAGCTTAGCGCTCCTCGTCTCAATTCTCTCGTGGTCTTCGAAACCGAGCCTCTCCAACACATATCTTCTTGCATGGCAAGGGAGGTACATATCGCCGTTCTCGTCAAGCTTCATGCTGAAGAACCTATCGTCTCACATGTGAGGCATGTCGCACATACCCCGAGAGTCGCCGCAATATTCACACTCACAATATCCATCATCAGACATTTCCTGTTTTAATGTGGTAAATGTGTGTAAACAACAATATAATCGTGACACACTATATATATCGAAAGAATTAAACATCTATATATAATAACACTTCATGCTTGCATCATGCATCATCCTATATAACAACAAGTCCTACTAATTAATTATCATCATACATAGTTAAATAAAGTGTGTCACGATTATATATAACAACAAGTCGACGTCGATGCGAGAACTACTTCTATATATAGTTAAATAAAGTAGTTTTATTAATTAAATCAACTAGTTCAACTACTAAGCACTTACTATAAATAAATAAATTAGTACTTACTAAAAACAAACTACTTCTATATATAGTAAAATAAAGTAGTTTATTAAATCAACTAGCTAGTTCAACTATATATGAAGCACTTACTATAAATAAAATAAAGTAGTACTTACTAAAAATAAACTAGTTTAACTATAGTTCTATTATTTTTCTAACTAATTATATTAAACACTTTCTCTTCTTATTTTTTCCTTTTGACATATTCAATCTTTGCATATACATGAACATATAAACATGCATATTCAATAATAATATCACCAAAAAAATGTTTTAACAGAAAAAAAATATTTGCTCACGACGACGGTGTCGGGGACGCGACGGCGACGGCGAGGTGCGGCGCGGGGCGGGGTGGCGCGGCAACGGTCGACGGTGAGGTGCGGCGCGGGCCGGGGCGGGGCAGCGACGGGCAGGGGCCGGTGGCGTCGCGGGGCGCGGGGCGGGGGCGGCGACGGCGTGGGGCGGCGCGGGACGGCGCGGGGCGACGACGGCGACGGTGAGGCGGAGACGGAGACGGCGCGGGGCGACGACTGCGACGATGGGGCAGCCTGGCGGCGTCGGGATCGAATGAAGAGAGGGGGAGAGATCAAAATTTCTAAATTGTCGCTTATATAGCCCCACCTTTAGTCCCGGTTGGTGGCACCAACCGGGACCAAAGGTCTCTTTTCAGTAGCCCGACGGACGGGAAGCAGAGGCATTGGTACCGGTTGGTGGAACAAACCGGGACCAAAGGTCTCTTTTCAGCAGCCCAAAGGGCGGGAAGCAGAGGCCTTTGGTCACGGTTGGTGGCACCAACCGGTACCAATGCCTCCCTTTAGTCCCGGTTGGTGGCACCAACCGGGACCAAAGGCCTTGCGCGGTGCGGTGCTACGTTAATCCCACCTCGCTAGCCGAGAGGGGTTCGGAGTGGTTTATAAGCCCTGCCGAACCAACCACTTTGAGCTCCTCTCTACTACACGCTTACGGGCCTAAAATCACTCTCTGTGCTTGTGGGCCTATTGGGCCTACTGCGGGCCTGCATCATGGCCCTAGTAATGGGTTTCTAGTCGTATCCAGGCCGTGGTGGCCCTGTAGGTGGCACCTTTTAATTTTTCCTAGTTTTTTTTGCTTTCTTTTCTGTTTATAATTACTTATTTATTTTCTTTTACGATAATGTTTTTTGCTATTAAAGTTTGTAACAAAATTCTAATTACTTATTTATTTTCTTTTATGATAATTCTTTTTTGCTTTTAATGTTTTGAACAAAATTCTAATTTCTTATTTATTTTCTTTTATGATAATTCTTTTTGCTATTAAAGTTTGTAACAAAATTCTATATAATTTTAGTTTCAATAATACTAGAGGCTTATAAAAGCTTTTTTGTTGATTCCTTTATTTTAATTTTTCCCTAGTTTTTTTGCTTTCTTTTTTGGTTTCTAATTACTTATTTATTTTTCTTTTATGATAATTCTTTTTTCTATTAAAGTTTGTAATAAAATTCTAATTACTTATTTATTTTCTGTTATGATAATTCTTTTTGTTCTTAATGTTTTAACAAAATTCTAATTACTTATTTATTTTCTTTTATGATAATTCTTTTTGCTATTAAAGTTTGTAGCAAAATTCTATATAATTTTAGTTTCAATAATACTAGAGGTTTATAAAACTTTTTAGTTAATTCCTTTAGTACCAGTTCTAAGGCTGTTACAAAGACTTTTTATTTGGTACAGGTTTTAAGGCTGGGGCCCCACGAGCACCTTTTAGTACCGGTTCGTGGCATGAACAAGTAAAAGAGTTTTTTAGTTGATTCTTTCTACAGCTTTTTTTTAGTCCCACCTCGCCAAGCGAGAGGCACTCGCAGCGGTTTATAAGCCATGAGTGTAGAGACGATGAAGGGAGAAGCGTAGTGCTCACCTGCAAGTTGGCCTGAAGCTAAGCAACGTGCAGGTGAGCATTGCGCCTCTCTTTTATTTTGGCATGGTATCATCATTTCATCCACATAGCATATGCAAGAAAGTTGAGAGGGTTACGGCAAAAACTGGATGCACTTCATGTACAAAACGGACAATCTCTTTGGAAGTATGAGGGATTCATATGGAAACTCGTCTGTTACAAAGGGATTTCATTTTTTTGAACTTATTTGAACTCCATAGTTTTTTGTGTTCAAAATGCACCATTCAAAGCCACATCGTCAATTTACAACCCTTTCTGACTTCATTTGTTATTTTTCATGCATTTACTGATTATTTTGAGCTATAAGACCATTAAATTGAAAAGCATTTGAAATGAACTCTGAAAAGGTTCCAAGTCGGCATGGTAACATCATTTTACCCACACAGCATGTGCGAGAAAGTTGAGAGGGTTACGGCAAAAACTGGATGCACTTCGTGTACAACAGGACAATCTCTTTCGAAGTATGAGGGTTTCATACGGAAACTTGTCTGTTACAAAGGGATTTCATTTTTTGAACTTATTTGAACTCCATAGTTTTTCTGTGTTCAAAATGCACCATTCAAAGCCACAACATCAATTTACAACCCTTTCTGACTTCATTTGTTATTTTTCATGCATTTACTAATTATTTTGAGCTATAAGACCATGAAATTGAAAAGCATTTGAAATGAACTCTGAAAAGGTTCCAAGTTGGCATGGTATCATCATTTCACCCACATAGCATGTGCGAGAAAGTTGAGAGGGTTACGGCAAAAACTGGATGCACTCCATGTACAAAACGGACAATCTCTTTCGAAGTATCAGGGTTTCATACGGAAACTCGTCTGTTACAAAGGGATTTCATTTTTTTTTAAACTTATTAGAACTCCGTAGTTTTTCTGTGTTCAAAATTCACCATTCAAAGCCACATCATCAATTTACAACCCTTTCTGACTTCATTTGTTATTTTTCATGCATTTACTGATTATTTTGAGCTATAAGACCATGAAATTGAAAAGCATTTGAAACGAACTCTGAAAAGGTTCCAAGTTGGCATGGTATCATCATTTCACCCACATAGCATGTGCGAGAAAGTTGAGAGGGTTACGGCAAAAACTGGATGCACTTCGTGTACAAAACGGACAATATCTTTCGAAGTATGAGGGTTTCATACGGAAACTCGTCTGTTACAAAGGGATTTCATTTTTTTGAAATTATTTGAACTCCATAGTTTTTCTGTGTTCAAAATGCACCATTCAAAGCCACATCATCAATTTACAACCCTTTCTGACTTCATTTGTTATTTTTCATGCATTTACTGATTATTTTGAGCTATAAGACCATGAAATTGAAAAGCATTTGAAATGAACTCTGAAAAGGTTCCAAGTTGGCATGGTATCATCATTTCACCCACATACCATGTGCGAGAAAGTTGAGAGGGTTACGGCAAAAACTAGATGCACTTCGTGTACAAAACGGACAATCTCTTTCGAAGTATCAGGGTTTCATACGGAAACTCGTCTGTTACAAAGGGATTTCATTTTTTAAAACTTATTTGAACTCCGTAGTTTTTCTGTGTTCAAAATGCACCATTCAAAGCCACATCATCAATTTACAACCCTTTCTGACTTCATTTGTTATTTTTCATGCATTTACTGATTATTTTGAGCTATAAGACCATGAAATTGAAAAGCATTTGAAATGAACTCTGAAAAGCTTCCAATTTGGCATGGTATCATCATTTCACCCACATAGCATGTGCGAGAAAGTTGAGAGGGTTACGGCCAAAACTGGATGCACGTCGTGTGCAAAGCAGACAATCTCTTTCGAAGTATCACGGTTTCATACGAAAACTCGTCTCTTACAAAGGGATTTCATTTTTGTGAACTTATTTGAAATGCATAGTTTTTCTGTGTTCAAAATGCACCATTCAAAGCCACATCATCAATTTACAACCCTTTCTGACTTCATTTGTTATTTTTCATGCATTTACTGATTATTTTGAGCTATAAGACCATGAAATTGAAAAGCATTTGAAATGAACTCTGAAAAGGTTCCAAGTTGGCATGGTATCATCATTTCACTCACATAGCATGTGCGAGAAAGTTGAGAGGGTTACGGCAAAAACTGGATGCACTTCGTGTACAAAACGGACAATCTCTTTCGAAGTATGACGGTTTCATACGGAGACTCGTCTCTTACAAAGGGATTTCATTTTTTGAACTTATTTGAACTCCAGTTTTTCTGTGTTCAATATGCACCATTCAAAGCCACATCATCAATTTACAACCCTTTCTGACTTCATTTGTGATTTTTCATGCATTTACTGATTATTTTGAGCTATAAGACCATGAAATTGAAAGTCATTTGAAATGAACTCTGAAAAGGTTCCAAGTTGGCATGGTATCATCATTTCACCCACATAGCATGTGCGAGAAAGTTGAGAGGGTTACGGCAAAAACTGGATGCACTTCGTGTACAAAACGAACAATCTCTTTCGAAGTATGAGGGTTTCATACGGAGACTCGTCGGTTACAAAGGGATTTAATTTTTTTGATCTTATTTGAACTCCATAGTTTTTCTGTGTTCAAAATGCACCATTCAAAGCCACATCATCAATTTACAACCCTTTCTGACTTCATTTGTTATTTTTCATGCATTTATTGATTATTTTGAGCTATAAGACCATGAAATTGAAAAGCATTTGAAATGAACTCTGAAAAGGTTCCAAGTTGGCATGGTATCATCATTTCACCGACATTGCATGTGCGAGAAAGTTGAGAGGGTTAAGGAAAAACTGGATGCACTTCGTGTACAACACGGACAATCTCTTTCGAAGTATCAAGGTTTCATACGGAAACTCGTTTGTTACAAAGGGATTTCATTTTTTGAACTTATTTGAACTCCGTTGTTTTTCTCTGTTCAAAATGCACCATTCAAAGCCACATCATCAATTTACAACCCTTTCTGACTTCATTTGTTATTTTTCATGCATTTACTGATTATTTTGAGCTATAAGACCATGAAATTGAAAAGCATTTGAAATGAACTCTGAAAAGCTTCCAAGTTGGCATGGTATCATCATTTCACCCACATAGCATGTGCGAAAAATTTGAGAGGGTTACGGCAAAAACTGGATGCACTTCGTGTACAAAACGGACAATCTCTTTCGAAGTATCAGGGTTCCATACGGAAACTCGTGTGCTACAAAGGGATTTCATTTTTTTTGAACTTATTTGAACTCTAGAGTTTTTCTGTGTCCAAAATGCACCATTCAAAGCCACATCAACAATTTACAACCCTTTCTGACTTCATTTGTTATTTTTCATGCATTTACTGATTATTTTGAGCTATAAGACCATGAAATTGAAAAGCATTTGAAATGAACTCTGAAAAGGTTCCAAGTTGGTAGTGGTGACAATTTTAACACAACACATGATATCCATTACATCTAGGGCACACCATTACATTTGTTCAAGTTCACAACAGTGCACAAATGATAGAATTACATATAGGGCACAACACACTAGCAGAAACATAACACACACACTGCCACTTAATTGGTTTGCTTAGATCAAATAGAAACTAAACTAGCCACAATGATGATGCCAAGAACAAAGAGAAAACCCATTGTTTCCATGAGCTCATTCCTTTTCTGCAACTTCAATTGCATTTTCTTGTTTTCATTGTTCAGATCCATAACCTTCTTCTCCATCCTACGTTCAAGGCCACCATGGAGCTCCTCAAAAGCTTGTCCCACTAGCTCAGTGGGAGGGGGGTCAATCCAAACAACCCAATCACACTCATCAGGAAGCTGTTAAATCAGGGTTCACATAATTAGGTGAAATTCATAACTTTGCAATAAATCGATGAAAACAGAGTACCAAATGATGTTTTGAGGAATTCAATCGAGTGGACAACCCAAAAACCTTCTTCCCGTGCTTGCTCCACCCCAAGAAACACGACGAGCAGGAATTAGCCCATGCCCCGGGCAACGGTGATTCGACCGCTCCTCAAGGCCGTAGAAACTTGGATTGGGAATGAAAAATTCGGATTGGAACTGCACAATCCCGCAGCCATCCACCTACGAGCCAGAAAGGCGCATATTACGGCCCATCCCGCGAAACCCTATATGAGAAATCCCCAAATCCAATGTAAACCGAAAATCCAAATCGAGTTACCTCACTATATGCGGAGGAGCTTGCACACGACATTGCGGACGTACACATGGACGTGCCCCAGCGGTGAAAACGGGGACAGGGCGTGACGGACTGCTAAATCTAGACAAATCTCGGGAAAAATGGAGCTCCGAGGTCGAGCTTCGAGAGGAGAAAGCTTAACTAGTGTAGCTCGGGCATTTCCTCGAACACCTCATGTGCATTGGAGGTAAGCTAGAGCACCCAAATGCCCTCCCCTCGCCGGCCAGAAAAAAACAGAGTGCTCTGCCGCGGCGATGGGTATATATAGGCAAATTATTTGTCCCGGTTCGTGGCATAAACCGGGGCTAAAGCCCCCCTTCTAAACCGGTTCAAGGCATGAACCGGTACCAATGGATGTGGGCGAGGCGCGCGGCCCATTGGTCCCGGTTCGTGCCAAGAACCGGGTCAAATGGGTCCACACGAACCGGGACCAATGCCCACGAGGCCCCGGCCGGCCCCTTGGGCTCATGAACCGGGACTAATGCCCCCCATGGGTCCCGGTTCGTGAAGAACAGGGACTAATGGGCTGGCCAGGCCCGAACCAAAGCCCTATTTTCTACTAGTGATTGTAGGTAAGCCTCCTTATTTAATGCTTTTGTAACTAAAGTTGTGCATGCATTGATGCATTTCCTTCATATAATTGTTTTACCTAGGTTCACGCGCTTAGCATTGTTTCTTCCTGGGGTCACCACACTCATCTCTCTCCTATTAATTAGGAATCTCTGAGCGAAATTGTACCTTTTCTTTTAGACAATGTAGTAATAAAGTTGTTTCTTAAAAATATATATAGCAATATTACTCCTTCACTTTCAAACTTTGCAAGTTTGGTCCCTGACAGCGTTCGACCATGGTCAAATCTGGTTTTAAGTTGACATGGAGCTACATTAGGCCAGTAATAGACACATAATCAATAGTCTAGGCAAGTAACCATTCGCTTAAGCGCTTGTTTATTACATGTCAAATGATCGGGAGGCAATATTAAGGCAGTATTACATGATGCAGCGCACATTGTTGCGGAAATATTTTGCAATATTACAATAAGGTTTTGGTTATATGAAACATCATTCGAAATAATAGGTTTTGAAAGTATATAAGAAATACATATAAATAGCATAATATATAGAATGGAATTTTACACGCATGCAAACATGTAAAATAGAACGTAAATATGTTTCCTATGCATGTTTAATGATGAGGTGGCGTGCTTGCATGTTGACAGAAATATTTTAGTGGGAGCTAGCTATTTAGATATAAAAGATAAGACATAATTATGGTCTCTCTCCTGCTCATTTCACATGGCATGTTCCTCCACAACCCTAAATCGTGTTGAAATGTTCGTGCAAGGGTTTTAGATAGTTGAATCATTAACTAACTATCTTGTTCCTACCTTATAGGTGATTACAAGGCAAAACAAGGAATTAAGTGTCTCTTACGGGCTTAAAACGGTTCCACATAGGTTTAAAACTGGATTTGACCACAACCAAACCCTACCTAGGACCAATACTACTACACATTTTAGTTGGAGGACAAAACTTGCACTTTTGTCGGAAATTACACATTTGTTTCTTTCATACATTTACGGGTCTTCCTCATATGTGACCTATATAAGAATCATGTTTGTCCAACTATTAAACTCAACTATATTTGTGCATCACCATTGTGCAACCTAACACTTCCAAAACATGTTATAAACATGCTTGGTAGTAATTGTTTGAATGGTTTACCACTAGCTATGAAATTTATAATACATGCTGGGCTACTACAAAATGCTCGTTGATTTGGGTTATATTATAATCAGGGGCGGATCCATGCCTGGGGCTGCCTGGACTGCAAGCCCAGTCCAGCCCCATAAAAGCTCCTCATATCCATGGAGATTTGGTACAAACTAAGGAAAATATTTAGTCAAAAATGTATGCATATCCAGCCTCCTCCAAGAGAATGACATGTGACTAGCCCCGTTCTTGTGTTGTTCTTAGTCGTGACCCATTTGTTTGACAAGAAAAAATGGTTCTACCTTTGGGAGCTATATGGTATTCACTACAACTATCATTAAAGCACATGTTTTTGGTTGTTAGGCTTTAGTGGACAGATTATTTTGTCAAGTAGTTCCTCTCCAACTACTCGAAATAGTTTGATTTTGGACAATCCTAGATTTACTTGTATTCTTGGAACATATAGAATTAATATATGGCAACCTTTCATTAGGGTTATTGATATACACCCTGTGGTTATTTTTGTATGCCACATTTGGGTTGTCTTAAGTCAAATTTTATTAAATTCGACCAATAGATAGTCAAATTATATGTATTTATTAGTATACAAAATTGATAACATATTATATAAGATTAAATTGGGAATCTATTGAGACAACTTTTGTATACTAACGCATACATATAATTTGACTTAAGGCAAAGCTAACGTGACATGTAAAACTAACCGGAGTGAGTATTTCTCTTTGAATTGTTTTCTTCCTCACTGTCTTCTAGTTATACTATTTGCACTTTAATTAGTTCCTTTCTTGTAATAAATGGTGTGGTATAGTGTCCTTCTTGACATTAAGGGTAGAAACAATAGAGTAAATGATATTATTTACCATATAAAAAACCTTTTGGTACACTACTTACTAGATTTTAGAAATTTTGTCACAACTTTTGGCATAACTGTGACAAATTTACTTGTGTAAAAACAATTGTGACACTACTCGCTAGATTTAAAAATGGAGAAATTATTGTAAATTTGGTAAGTTCTGGCAATATATTTTTAAATCTGGTAAGTTGAGACAATTTTATAAAATGTGGTAAGTAGTATTACAAAAACATTTTTATATGGTAAATACCATCATTTACTCAAAACAATAAAATCTTCAGTTATAAAAAAATCTAATTAGTCCATGCATGAATTACCTACCATTGATCTAAGAAATGCTGTAGGTTTGGTAATGGTGTCTTGTTTCAGTAGGCGCGCGGCGCCTTGTTTCCAGGTTCGCCAGCTGTGGACATACGACCGTGCCGGAATGCCGATTCACCTGCAGATTCCAGTAGTGTGGTGTTTTGTGCTTTAATAAGAAATTTGAGTGGAAGTAAGGGGATCCATTGGATTGGCGTGGATGGTTGATATTAGAAGCTACAACATGCATACAGTAAAAGTCGATCTGACAGCACATAGACATCGTGCCTATGATAAGTCAATGAAGTTATGGTATCAAAATCACCACGAGTTAGTCACTTGAACACATAATTTAATGAAGACATCCGATGAAACTAACGTAAGATCCTTCTCACGTATGGAACATGAAATAGCCCCATTAACAATTCAAAACATGTTAAAACTAGCATTTCTAAAGCTGTCTCCATGATCTACATATGAATGCCTTGAGCCGGATCTACTCATTCTTCTATTGGTACCCACGTATCCACTCTGAACCTTTCATGTAAATCTCTCGAATAATATTGAAGGAGACATGAAAGCTATAGGTCAAAAGGTTGTGGCAACTGATTACACCTGTGCCTTTTTCAATGGGACAGGGCTAATGGAGCCTTGGAGGTCTCTACCACTATATTTAAGAATTACATCTAATATAAAAGCACATCTCCGGTCAGAATATTTCTTTTGGTTTCATTTCATTAATTTGAAAACGGCGGATGCTGGTCCAGGATATGTTCGGTAATTGGTAGTCCTTCTGAATTAACACGAATATAATGGGGAGAATTTTTCTGAACCTAGACCCAACCACATCGAAAGAGCAATTATCCAGTTTATTAGTAAAATAATGAAACTGTGCCCCTTCTCTAAAATATGACATGCTCATCTTACATATAGTATGTGTTAACTGAGCCAAAGTTATCCGGTCTCCTATATATAATCAGTATGCTTGAAGATACTTTCTTTGCTATTCACGAATTTATCAAGTTTTTAATGTTAATATTTCCTCGACAAAACATCTTATATTCTAAAACAGAGAAAATATATTAGCATGTGATTGAATGTCCATCCAACTGACTAATGCATAAAGAACAAACATACGGTTGTGAAAATTTCAGCTAAACAACGACCCCAAATGTATGATGCTCATGAGCCTACTCACATGTGTGATAGCATGTATATGGGACCGGTTGCTATCTAAGAAGGTGACAGGCACCTAGATTCATCGAAAAGCTTGTGGTGCCAGGAGCAACATCGCCCCTAGTAACCCAAATGAACGCTCGAGAATCACTGAATAACGATGCTCCTCCTCTGATGGCAGGATAATAAGATATCGTTGTTGGCGTCGTTGTGCACCGGAGGGTCCAGCTGGTCGCGGAGGTGCACCGCGGCAAACAGACAGAGTGTTGATGGGGAAATTCACCATGTGAAAGGAGCGCACATGGCACGTTGGATCAGAGCTTTTCCTCAAGCACATCACAGCTTAGAGATTTGTCCTCAAGCATAGCATGAAGGGGACGGGCGAGCAGCAACGGTCCTAATAAAAATTAATTATGTAGTAAATTCTATTCATATAAAAGCAATACCTACCATGCAAAATAGTTTGAGGGTAAGCGGCAAAATTTACCACATAAATTTACCAATTTTTTGCGACACTAGTTACCCGATTGATTTTATTTGCCACATTTGGCAAAACGCCTTCTATTTTAGAACGGAGCAAATATTTGTTTGCAAATCCTGTTACCATTTAGGTTGTCATGTATGCGTATATATATCTGCTGTCACAAATTTTACTCATGTATCTGATCCACCTACATGGTTAAAATACTACTAGAGTTGTACGTGTTTTGTCTCGAGTTCCAATTCTTCACCGAGTGCATTCTCTCGGGTACTCAGCGAATTTCTATCAGCCGAGTTTGATCCGAACATGAACTCGGCTGTAATTCGTAACTCGGCAGAGCAGTGCCGTTAGGCAGGTTCTGACAAAAAACAACTCGGCGAACAAAAAAACCTGGCAAACAAAATTGTTCGCCGATCGAGTTCCCGACAGAAACAGCTCGGTGAACACTGACATGCGGGCCATGTCTGGTAGCAATGGACGAAGCCGTGACGGCGGCCTTCGTTTGCCGGATTTTGACTAAAAGCAACTTGGCAAACATTTTATTTATTTTCATTTTCTTAATTAAAATGCCAGGGCCATATATTTACCGAGTTCCCGATAGAAAGAACTCGACGAACTTATGACCTTGGACTTGTGTTTAGTCCAACTTCGCTGCTTCACGAGTGATGGAACCAATTTAAATTGCCGCCTCGTCCAGAACCAGTAAGCTACATTGATCATTACACCCTTTGCCAAAGATATGACTGTCCCTTACAAGGTTCTCTTCCAAATATAAGCTGATCTAACACGGAAACGCATTTCTGCTCCCGGGGAAAAAGAAATTTGAAATAAAAAAATCAAGACAATTTATTTGTGTACTTAATCACATCGAAATGCGACTTGAAAATTTTGAGGAAAAAAGTTTAAACATTTTGGCTTGTCTGAAAAAACAAATTGAACACAAAAAGTTACCCCAAAATGTCATCCAAATTTATTTATTTTGCCGACAAAACACCGCTGCTCCTTATCGCATGAAAATTGTCATGCATGTTTGCGACACTAATAAAAACATCTACAAAAAATTCAGAACTTTTCGGAAACATTTAATATATTTGTTTGCATTACTGTTCACCCGGGAGCATATGCTCCCTTGAGCCAAAACACCGCTCCCGATCTAACATGCTTATGATGGCCAGATAAGTTTCATAGCAACACTTTATATCTTTACAAAGGGAGCATTACTGGCCGCTTGGCTCTTTTTGAATACAGTCCGTCTCGGTCGCTTTTGTTTTATCCACGTCATTTCATTAGCTACATGGTGCTAGTCTCTTTTTTGAATCATTGCATTAAGCTTCGTCGGTCTATATTACCCGTCTTGGTCGCTCTTGTTTTATCGGACTGCTTCTATCCATGCTGCATGATTCGGTTGCTCTTCGTTGTTCTATATACTGCTTGTGTCTCGGTCACTCTTGTTGTATCAGGTTGTCCATCCGATGGTTTGAGTCGGGTTTGCGGCATCCACTGTTACCTCAACTACATGCAGCGCGCATATATATGAACGCTTAGCTCCCAACTAGAACTACAGCTACGTACATACGAAACCAGGCGTAACCCGTAAAGTTAACTGCCAACTAATGACGCCCCTATTTTCTACTATTTTCATTAACCTCCGTCGCTCCATACTGCCTGTCTCGGTCGCTCTTGTTTTGAATCATTGTTCCATGGTGCTTGGCTCTTTCACTAGTAGAAAACAGGGCTATCGTTCGGCCCTGGCCAGCCCATTTGTCCCGGTTCTTCAAGAACCGGGACCAATGGGGGGTATTAGACCCGGTTCGTCAGCCCAGGGGGCCGGCCGGGGCCTCGTGGGCATTGGTCCCGGTTCGTGTAGAACCATTTGTCCCGGTTCGAGCCACGAACCGGGCCCAATGGTCTTCGCTGCTGGCCCACAACCATTGGTCCCTGTTCGTGTCATGAACCGGGACAGAAGGGGTGGCTTTAGTCCCGGTTCATGCCACGAACCGGGACAAATAACTTGCCTATATATACCCACCGCCGCGGCAGAGCACTCCATAGTGCTCTGTTTTTTCAATCCGTCAAGGAGAGGGCATTTGGGTGCTCTACTTCACCCCCTATGCACATGAGGTGTTCGATGAAATGCTCGAGCCACACTAGTTAAGCTTTCTCCTCTCGAAGCTCGACCTAGGAGCTCCATTTTTTCGAGATTTGTCTAAATTTAGGGGTCCGTCACGCCCCGTCCCCGTTTTCGCCGCCGTTGATCGCCCGCGCCGATCTCGTCGCCGTCACCACCGTGGTGAGCCTCTTGTTCTTATCTTCTTTATGATACTTGTCTGATTTTCTTACTTGAGATAGATATTTGTCTGATTTTCTTAATTTTGACACACATGATTATATGTAATGCACGTAGATGAACCGGCAATGGATGTATGGTGACAGACACACCTCCGAGTACATTAAGGGCGTGCATATTTTTCTCGGAGTGGCTGAGGCAAACAAGCAGAATGGTTTTATGTGTTGTCCATGGAGTAAATGTGGGAATACGAAGTCTTACTCTGACCGGAAAATCCTTCACACCCACCTGCTTTACAAGGGTTTCATGCCACACTATAATGTTTGGACGAGCCACGGAGAAATAGGGGTTATGATGGAAGACGGCGAAGAAGAAGACGATGACAACTATGTGCCCCCTGAATACGGTGATGCTGCAACGGGGGGAGCTGCTGAAGATCAAGAGGAACCAGACGATGTGCCCGATGATGCTGCAACGGGGGAAGCTGCTGAAGATCAAGAGAAACCAGACGATCACTAGTGGAAAACGGGCCTTTGGCCGGGACCATTTAGTCCCGGCCTGCCTCAGGACCGGGACTAAAGGCCCGGCCACGTCGCCCCAATTCTCAATGCCTCCCTTGAGGCTTTAGTCCCGGCCCGAAAGGAGCCTTTAGTCCCGGTTCGTGTCCCAAACTGGGACTAAAGGGGTATGCGGCGGGCAATGGTGGTGGCAACCGTTCGTATCCCCCTTTAGTCCCGGTTGATGGCTCAACCCGGGACTAAAGGACTAACACGTGGCCTGCCGTAGTGGTGGCAACCGTTGGTATACCTCTTTAGTCCCGGTTGGTGGCTCAACCCGGGACTAAAGACCCAAACGGTTTGCATCCCGCGTCGTTTCGGGCGATGAAAAGCACGAACCGAAGCACAGTCGCCATTTCTCTGTTTCTTCTTCTTTCTCGCTCTCCCTCTCTGTTCTTCTCCTCTCTTCGTCCCTTCTCTTCTTCCACCATGCCAAGTCGCTTTCTTAAGGTACTCACACATGGCATGACCAAGCTCGATGTCGTGTACACGAACGAGAGCAGGGAGGTGCCGTTTTTTCTTGAACAGTTGAAGGAAAAATGGTTTGACGATGCAATGGAGCATGAGAAGTTCTTGGGGCTTGATCTAGAGTACACGGCCGATCAGCGCGGTGTTGCCGTCATCCAACTATGCTTCGCACGCTATGTCTTGATCTTCCAATGGGCGAGGTAAGTTTTGAGGCTTTCTTTGATCCAAGATAATGACATTGTAAGTTTATTTGTTTCAATCATAGTTGGTTCCCTTCAAATAGTTGTAGTGAAACAATTTTGATTAGTTGAAGGGGAACACAATCTAATTGGAATAGTGTTCCATAATCTAAAAAATCGTATTAGAATCAACTAGTGTTTAATATGTTCCATTGGAATCATAGTTGGTTCCCTTCAAATAGTTGTAGTGAAACAATTTTGATTAGTTGAAGGGGAACACAATCTATTGGAATAGTGTTCCATAATCTAAAAATCGTATTAGAATCAACTAGTGTTTAATATGTTCCATTGGAATCATAGTTGGTTCGCTTCAAATAGTTGTAGTGAAACAATTTTGATTAGTTGAAGGGAACACAATCTGATTGGAATAGTGTTCCACAATCTGAAAAATCTGATTGGTTCAATATGTTCCATTGAAATCATAGTTGTAGTGATACAATTTTATGCGGTGTTCTTTGATCCAAGGTTATGAAAATTGCATATAGCTACTGATCTCTCTAGGTTCCATTGGATAGCAATATGATATGTCATAGTCATGAAAATTGCATATAGCTAGTGATCTCTCTAGGTTCCATTGGATAGCTATAGTGATCTCTCTAGGTTCCATTGCATATGTTCTATTTGAATCCTAAAGATAATTTTCTCTTTAGTTGTAGTGAAACATGTTTCCTTATTGCAGCAGTATGTAACATTTGTTCCATTTTAATTTGTTTTTGTTGCAGGAGTGACAAGCACTGTCCAGAACTCATGGACTTCCTTCGCAGCGGCTTCACTTTTGCTACCGTTTACATAAGGAACGACAAGCTGAAGATGAGGCACAGCTTCGGTATTGAGATACCAGCTGGTTGCCTCGTTGATCTCCAAACGGTATTCATGCTTCGACATGACAGGACTTCGATGGCTCATATGGCAGTTGCCTTGATCGACGAGGAATATGGTGATATGAAGACCAGTTTCCCAAAGTCTCAGCAGAAACTTTGGGAGAAGGCCCCACTTGATCCTATCAACATTGAGTATGCAGCAAAAGATGCATACGTTTCATACGAGTTGTACCGCAAGATTCGAGTCGTCAACTATGGTCAGCGTCACCTCGAGGAAGGTGCACATTCTGATTCAGACGATTCAGACGAGTAGTGTTCTCAACGTCGAACACATGTATATATATATCTATGGTAGCTATTATTATGTACTGTTTGGACTAGTATCATGTACTGCTTGGACCAATTTATATATGTCTAGTTTCTGTTTGTGCCATTATAGTTTCCAAATTTGAATGGTTTAGCCCTTTCTAACTACATTTACTACTTTTGAATGGTTTAGCCCTTTCTAACTTCATGGTATCATGCATTTCGACCATATATATATATACAAAAAGTCTTCAGTTCAAATAAGTTCAAAAAATGAAATCCCTTTTGTAACAGATCTGTTTTTGATTAAAATAGTCATTTAAAAATGAAAGACCATTAGTCCCACTTGGCGTGTAGCGGAACCACGTGGCATGCCGCGGAACCACTTTTGTTGTGGGGGTCGCGTCTCCTTCTTCTCCTTGTGCTAGATATTGGTTATGCACTAGGGGAAGTAGGAGTAGCGACCATCATCGACGGTTGAAAAATCAGGTGACCTAGTTCCACCATATATGAGAGAAGAAGAATGTCGTCTCTTATTGTGAGGGTCGCTTCTACTTCGAGAGAGATTGTCCATTTTTTGATGTGCCTTTGAATGGTGCATTTTGAACACACAAAAAGTATGGAGTTCAAATAAGTTCAAAAAAATGAAATCCCTTTGTAAGAGATGAGTTCTCGTTCGAAACGCTACTACTTCGAGAGAGATTGTCCGTTTTGTACACGAAGTGCATCCAGTTTTTGTCGTAGCCCTCTCAACTTTTTAACACAGGCTATGTGGGGTGAAATGATGATAGCATGCCAACTTTCAACATTTTCAGAGTTCATTTGTAGTGCTTTTCAATTTCAGGGTCAACTAGCTCAAAAAAAAGTAAATGCACGAAGAATACCAAATGAAGTCAGAAATTGTTGAAATTTTGTGATGTGCCTTTGAATGGTGCATTTTGAACACACAAAAAGTATGGAGTTCAAATAATTTCAAGAAAATGAAATCCCTTTGTAAGAGATGAGTTCTCGTTCGAAACGCTGCTACGTCGAGAGAGATTGTCCGTTTTGTACACGAAGTGCATCCAGTTTTTGTCGTAGCCCTCTCAACTTTTTAACACATGCTATGTGGGTGAAATGATGATAGCATGCCAACTTTCAACATTTTTAGAGTTCATTTGTAGTGCTTTTCAATTTCAGGGTCAACTAGCTCAAAAAAAAATAAGTAAATGCACGAAGAATACCAAATGAAGCTAGAAATTGTTTCCATTTTGTCATGTGCCTTTGAATGGTGCATTTTGAACACACAAAAAGTATGGAGTTCAAATAAGTTCAAAAAAATGAAATCCCTTTATAAGAGATGAGTTCTCGTTCGAAACGCTGCTACTTCGAGAGAGATTGTCCGTTTTGTACACGAAGTGCATCCAGTTTTTGTCGTAGCCCTCTCAACTTTTTAACACATCCTATGTGGGTGAATTGATGATAGCATGCCAACTTTCAACATTTTTAGAGTTCATTTGTAGTTCTTTTCAATTTCAGGGTCAACTAGCTCAAAAAAAAAAGTAAATGCACGAAGAATACCAAATCAAGTCAGAAATTGTTGAAATTTTGTGATGTGCCTTTGAATGGTGCATTTTGAACACACAAAAATTATGGAGTTTAAATAAGTTCAAAAAAATGAAATCCCTTTGTAAGAGATGAGTTCTCGTTCGAAACGCTGCTACTTCGAGAGAGATTGTCCGTTTTGTACACGAAGTGCATCCAGTTTTTATCGTAGCCCTCTCAACCTGTTAACACATGCTATGTGGGTGAAATGATGATAGCATGCCAACTTTCAACATTTTCAGAGTTCATTTGTAGTGCTTTTCAATTTCAGGGTCAACTAGCTCAAAAAAATAAGTAAATGCACGAAGAATACCAAATGAAGTCAGAAATTGTTGAAATTTTGTGATGTGCCTTTGAATGGTGCATTTTGAATACACAAAAAGTATGGAGTTCAAATAAGTTAAAAAAAATGAAATCCCTTTGTAAGAGATGAGTTCTCGTTCGAAACGCTGCTACTTCGAGAGAGATTGTCCGTTTTGTACACAAAGTGCATCCAGTTTTTGTCGTAGCCCTCTAAACTTTTTAACACATGCTATGTGGGTGAAATGATGATAGCATGCCAACTTTCAACATTTTCAAAGTTCATTTGTAGTGCTTTTCAATTTCAGGGTCAACTAGCTCAAAAAAATAAGTAAATGCACGAAGAATATGCAAATTCTCAAATATTAATTATGAAAATAGATATTAGTTTGGATAGTCAAAATTATTAATTATGAAAATAGAAAATAGTTTTGCATTATTTATTAAATTTCAAACACTTTTCATTATCATAGTTTTGTCAAATTCTCAAATATGCAAAAAGAATTTTTAATAAACATAGTTTTGAATTGAAAATAACAAAATAGATAATAGTTTGGATAGTCAAAATTATTAATTATGAAAATAGAAAATGTTTTTGCATTATTTATTCAATTTCAAACACTTTTCATTATCATAGTTTTGTCAAATTCTCAAATATGCAAAAAGAATTTTTAATAAACATAGTTTTTAATTGAAAATAACAAAATAGATAATAGTTTGGATAGTCAAAATTCTTAATTATGAAAATAAAAAATAGTTTTGCATTATTTGTTCAATGTCAAACACTTTTCATTTTCATAGTTTTGTCAAATTCTCAAATATGCAAAAAGAATTTTTAATAAACATAGTTTTTAATTGAAAATAACAAAATAGATAATAGTTTCGATAGTCAAAATTATTAATTATGAAAACAGAAAATAGTTTTGCATTATTTATTCAATTTCAAACACTTTTCATTATCATAGTTTTGTCAAATTCTCAAATATGTAAAAAGAATTTTTAATAAACATAGTTTTTAATTGAAAATAATAAAATAGATAATAGTTTGGATAGTCAAAATTATTAATTATGAAAATAAAAAATAGGTTTACATTATTTATTCAATTTCAAACACTTTTCATTATAATAGTTTTGTCAAATTCTCAAATATGCAAAAAGAAGTTTTAATAAACATAGTTTTTAATTGAAAATAACAAAATAGATAATAGTTTGGATAGTCAAAATTATTAATTATGAAAATAGAAAAATATTGAAACTATATTCGAAATCATATAGAAAATTCAATCTAAATTCTCATTTGAATTTAGATTGAATTTTCGTTTCAATTTTCAGTGAGTTTAGGCCCGTAAGCCTGCTTTAGAGAGGAGCTCGATGGAGAAGCTGTGACGGGCTTATAAACAAGTGTTAGTCCCCCTCGCTGCGCGAGGTGGGACTAAACTTATCGTGCAGCCGAGAAGGGCTTTAGTCCCTTGAGCCAAAACACCGCTCCCGATCTAACATGCTTATGATGGTTAGATAAGTTTCATAGCAACACTTTATATCTTTAGAAAGGGAGCATTACTGGCCGCTTGGCTCTTTTTCAATACAGTCCGTCTCGGTCGCTTTTGTTTTATCCACGTCATTTCATTAGCTACATGGTGCTAGTCTCTTTTTTGAATCATTGCATTAAGCTTCGTCGGTCTATATTACCCGTCTTGGTCGCTCTTGTTTTATCGGACCGCTTCTATCCATGTTGCACGATTCGGTTGCTCTTCGTTGTTCTACATACTGCTTGTGTCTCGGTCACTCTTGTTGTATCAGGTTGTCCACCCGATGGTTTGAGTCGGGTTTGCGGCATCCACTGTTACCTCAACTACATGCAGCGCGCATATATATGAACGCTTAGCTCCCAACTAGAACTACAGCTACGTACATACGAAACCAGGCGTAACCCGTAAAGTTAAGTGCCAACTAATGACGCCCCTATTTTCTACTATTTTCATTAACCTCCGTCGCTCCATACTGCGTGTCTTGGTCGCTCTTGTTTTGAATCATTGCTCCATGGTGCTTGGCTCTTTCACTAGTAGAAAACAGGGCTATCGTTCGACCCTGGCCAGCCCATTAGTCCCGGTTCTTCATGAACCGGGACCAATGGGGGGTATTAGACCCGGTTCGTCAGCCCAGGGGGCCGGCCGGGGCCTCGTGGGCATTGGTCCCGGTTCGTGTAGAACCATTTGTCCCGGTTCGAGCCACGAACCGGGACCAATGGTCTTCGCTGCTGGCCCAGAACCATTGGTCCCTGTTCGTGTCATGAACCGGGACAGAAGGGGTGGCTTTAGTCCCGGTTCATGCCACGAACCGGGACAAATAACTTGCCTATATATACCCACCGCCACGGCAGAGCACTCCATAGTGCTCTGGTTTTTTAATCCGTCAAGGAGAGGGCATTTGGGTGCTCTAGTTCACCCCCTATGCACATGAGGTGTTCGATGAAATGCTCGAGCCACACTAGTTAAGCTTTCTCCTCTCGAAGCTCGACCTAGGAGCTCCATTTTTTTCGAGATTTGTCTAAATTTAGGGGTCCGTCACGCCCCGTCCCCGTTTTCACCGCCGTTGATCGCCCGCGCCGAACTCGTCGCCGTCACCACAGTGGTGAGCCTCTTGTTCTTATCTTCTTTATGATACTTGTCTGATTTTCTTACTTGAGATAGATATTTGTCTGATTTTCTTAATTTTGACACACATGATTATATGTAATGCACGTAGATGAACCGGCAATGGATGTATGGTGACAGACACACCTCCGAGTACATTAAGGGCGTGCATATTTTTCTCGAAGTGGCTGAGGCAAACAAGCAGAATGGTTTTATGTGTTGTGCATGCAGTAAATGTGAGAATACGAAGTCTTACTCTGACCGGAAAATCCTTCACACCCACCTGCTTTACAAGGGTTTCATGCCACACTATAATGTTTGGACGAGGCACAGAGAAATAGGGGTTATGATGGAAGACGGCGAAGAAGAAGACGATGACAACTATGTGCCCCCTGAATACGATGATGCTGCAACGGGGGGAGCTGCTGAAGATCAAGAGGAACCAGACGATGTGCCCGATGATGCTGCAACGGGGGAAGCTGCTGAAGATCAAGAGAAACCAGACGGTGCCCGATGATGATCGCCGCCGGGTCCTTGTCGATGCAAGGACGCAATGCGAAAGTCAAAAGGAGAAGCTGAAGTTCGATCGCATGTTAGAGGATCACAAAAAAAAAAGTTGTACCCCAATTGTGAAGATGGCAACACAAAGCTGGGTACTGTACTAGAATTGCTGTAGTGGAAGGCAGAGAATGATGTGCCTGACAAAGGATTTGAGAAGCTACTGAAAATATTGAAGAAGAAGCTTCCAAAGGATAATGAATTGCCCGACAGTACGTACGCAGCAAAGAAGGTCGTATGCCCTCTAGGATTGGAGGTGCAGAAGATACATGCATGCCCTAGTGACTGCATCCTCTACCGTGATGCGTACGAGGATTTGAACGCATGCCCAGTATGCAGTGCATTGCGGTATAAGATCAGAAGAGATGACCCTGGTGATGTTGACGGCGAGCCCCGCAGGAAGAGAGTTCCTGCAAAGGTGATGTGGTATGCTCCTTTAATACCACGGTTGAAACGACTGTTCAGAAACAAAGAGCATGCCAAGTTGATGCGATGGCACAGTGAGGACCGTAAGAAAGACGGGAAGTTGAGAGCACCCGCTGACGGGTCGCAGTGGAGAAAAATCGAGAGAGAGTACTGGGCTGAGTTTGCACGTGACCCAAGGAACGTATGGTTTGGTTTAAGCGCGGATGGCATTAATCCTTTCGGGGAGCAGAGCAACAATCACAGCACCTGGCCCGTGACCCTATGTATGTATAACCTTCCTCCTTGGATGTGCATGAAGCGGAAGTTCATTATGATGCCAGTTCTCATCCAAGGCCCTAAGCAACCCGGCAACGACATTGATGTGTACCTAAGGCCATTAGTTGAAGAACTTTTATAGCTATGGAATGGAAACTGTGTACGTGCGTGGGATGAGCACAAACAGGAGGAATTTAACCTGCACGCGTTGCTGTTTGTAACCATCAACGATTGGCCCGCTCTCAGTAACCGTTCAGGACAGACAAACAAGGGATACCACGCATGCACACACTGTTTAGCTAACACCGAAAGTATATACCTGGGAAGCTGCAGGAAGAATGTGTACCTGGGTCATCGTCGATTTCTTCCGACCAACCATCAATGTCAAAAGAAAGGCAAGCATTTCAAAGGCGAGGCAGATCACCAGAAGAAGCCCGCCATGCGTACCTGTGATCACGTACTTGCTATGGTCAATGATTTACACGTAATATTTGGAAAGGGTCCCGGCGGACTAGCTGTTTCGAGTGACGCTGGGGGACACGCACCCACGTGGAAGAAGAAATCTATATTTTGGGACCTACCCTACTGGAAAGACCTAGAGGTCCGCTCTTCGATAGACGTGATGCACGTAACAAAGAACCTTTGCGTCAACCTGCTAGGCTTCTTGGGCGTGTATGGGAAGACAAAAGATACAACTGAGGCACGGGAGGACCTGCAACGTTTGCACGAAAAAGATGGCATGCCTCCAAAGAAGTATGAAGGTCCTGCCAGCTACGCTCTTACCAAAGAAGAGGAGGAAATCTTCTTTGAATGTCTGCTTAGTATGAAGGTCCCGATTGTCTTCTCATCGAATATAAAGGGAATAATAAATATGGCAGAGAAAAAGTTTCAGAACCTAAAGTCTCATGACTGTCACGTGATTATGACGCAACTGCTTCCGGTTGCATTGAGGGAGCTTCTACCGGAAAATGTCCGATTAGCCATTGTGAAGCTATGTGCATTCCTCAATGCAATCTCTCAGAAGGTGATCGATCCACAAATCATACCAAGGCTAAGGAGTGATGTGATGCAATGTCTTGTCAGTTTCGAGCTGGTGTTCCCACCATCCTTCTTCAATATCATGACGCACGTCCTAGTTCATCTAGTTGACGAGATTGTCATTCTGGGCCCTGTATTTCTACACAATATGTACCCTTTTGAGAGGTTCACGGGAGTCCTAAAGAAATATGTCCGTAACCGCGCTAGACAGAAGGAAGCATCTCCATGGGCCATCAAACAGAGGATGTCATTGGGTTTTGTGTTGACTTCATTCCTGACCTTAAGAAGATAGGTCTCCCTAAATCGCGGTATGAGGGGAGACTGACTAGAAAAGGCACGCTTGGAGGGGAGACAATAATATGCAGGGACGGATATTCTTGGTCTGAAGCACACTGCATAGTTCTACAGAACTCTACCTTGGTGACCCCTTATGTCGATGAACACAAGAACAGTCTGCGCTCCAAACACCCGGAGCAGTGCGACGACTGGATTACATGTGAACACATCAGGACTTTCAGCAGTTGGTTGGAAACACGTCTCAGAGATGTAAACACTGTTTGTGATGAGTTGTACTCGTTGTCCAGGGGACCATCTTCGACTGTTATGATTTGGAAAGGATACGAGCTAAATGGGAATACATTTTACACGATCGCCCAAGATCAAAAGAGCACCAACCAAAACAGTGGTGTCCGCTCTGATGCAGCCACCGAGAGAGGAAATGACACATATTATGGTTACACAGTGGACATATGGGAACTTGACTACGGAGTAGATTTTAAGGTCCCTTTGTTTAAGTGCAAATGGGTCAATCTGTCAGGAGGCGGGGTACAGGTAGACCCACAGTACGGAATGACAACAGCGGATCTGAACAATCTTGGATACACTGACGAACCATTCGTCCTAGCCAATGATGTGGCACAGGTTATCTATCTGAAGGACATGTCTACCAAACAGAGAAAAAGAAAAAATAAAGAAGCCAATACATCATACGATGAGCCAAAGCGCCATATAGTTCTTTCAGGAAAAAGGGACATCGTGGGAGTGGAGGGCAAGACAGACATGTCCGAAGATTATGAAAAGTTTCATGAAATTCCTCCCTTCAAAGTCAAGGCCGACCCAAGCTTCCTGATAGATGATGAAGATTATCCATGGTTACGGTGCAATAAGGAAAGGACACAAGCGAAGAAAAAGTGAAGACTTTCTCCACAACTATTATGATGATACCATGCCAACTTTCAACCTTTTTGTAGTTCATTTGAAATGCATGTTGTAACACACAAGTTTTCGTATGAATATGCATGTTTTAACAGACAAGTTTCTGTATAAAATGCCTTTGTAACAGCCTTAGAACTGGTACTAAAGGAATCAACTAAAAATCTTTTATAAACCTCTAGTATTATTGAAACTAAAATTATATAGAATTTTGTTACAAACTTTAATAGCAAAAAGAATTATCATAAAAGAAAATAAATAAGTAATTAGAATTTTGTTCAAAACATTAAAAGCAAAAAGAATTATCATAAAAGAAAATAAATAAGTAATTAGAATTTTGTTACAAATTTTAATAGCAAAAAGAATTATCGTAAAAGAAAATAAATAAGTAATTAGAAACCACTCCAAGCCCCTCTCGGCTAGCAAGGTGGGACTAAACATAGCACCGCATCGCGCGAGCACACGCCCTTTGGTCCTGGTTGGTATTTATTTGTTAAAAAATGGACTAAAAAGAATGAATTAAAAAGAATCAAGTAAAACATTAATAAAAAGAATGAACTAAAAATATCAAAAAATATCAACAAAAAAAAGTTTTCATAAAATCAAAAAAAATTGCAACAAAATAGATGCGCTTATAGAGAAAATTCAACCTACACACCCTTCGATTTTTAGGTTGAATTTTCTTTATAAGACACTTCGAATAAGCAGCCGTAGAGGGGCTTATAAACCATTAACCGGGCGCATCGCCTGGCGAGGTGGGACTAAACTTCTTCGGAACTGCCATGAACACACCTTTCGTCCCGGTTGGTGGCACCAACCGGTACTAAAGATGTGCATTGCTCCCGGTTTGTGCCACCAACCGGGACCAAAGGTCTCTGTTTCCCGCCCTTTGGGCTGCTAAAAAGAGGCATTTGGTCCCGGTTGGTGCCACCAACCGGGACCAAAGGTCTGCGTTTCCCGCCCTTTGGGCTGCTGAAAAGAGGCCTTTGGTCCCGGTTGGTGCCATGAACCGGGACCAATGCCTTTGCTATATAAGCCAACACTTTGGAAATTTCAGATTTCACGGTGCCGCGAGCTCATCCACGTCCGACGACGCCGAGAGCTCATCGACGGCGCCGCCAGGCTGCCCCGTCGCCGTCGCCCGTCGCCCTCCGATCCCCGAGCTCGTCGTCGTCACCCGTCGCCCTCCGCCCCCCGCCCCCCGCCGCCATCGCTGTCGCCCTTCACCGCCCCCGAGCCGTCGCCCTCACCCTCCACCCCCCACCGCCGTCGTCGTCGCCCTCGCCGCCCACGCCGTCGCCCCGGCCGCCCCCGATGTGAGCCGCCGCCGCCACGGCTTTGTTTTTTTTTTATTTATTGTTTTTAATTTTTGATTTTTTTGGTGATATTATTGTGGAATATGCATGTTTGTATGTTAATATATATGCAAAGATCGAATATGTCAAATTTGTAGTCATCCAGATCTTTGTTCGAAACCTTTCTTTTTTTTAAATTAAACTAACAATGTTTTTAATTTCTTGTACAATATGTTTGTGTTCTAGTTTGCAAGATGTTATCTAGATAGTATGCATCTGGTAATAACTAAAGAAAATAAATTCGCGTATTAGTTGATTAAGATCAAGGAAGGAGATATTGGCATTTTTCCCTAACAGGTACAAGTACTTATGTTAGAAATTCCATGGAATAATGCCTACTTATGTTAGAAATTCCATGGAATAATGCCTACTGTTGAAAAAGAAGTGACAATTATAGGATAAACATAATTATTTAGGCACGAACGTAGAAGAAACATATAGCATTATTTTGGTAGTCCTACGAATCTGATACTTGTGCATCTCGATCTATTTTGGTAGTCCTGCATATCGGATACTTTTGCATTTCGGATACTTGTGCATTTCGGATACTCTAGGAACATCATTTTCTTTGATATGCTTATCCTATGTTGTCTTGCATGAGCAATGGGATTAGATATACAATTTTTGCTTACTGGAATAAACATTTCTGCCACTTTGGCAAAACTTATGGTAGTTGAATTAATCTAATGTTGTTACCAACCAAAAGATGGCATATATTAATTCTTGTTCATTAGATTGTTAGTTGCAATATGAGACAGATAATTAACAACTAGTATTACCACCATAGTGAATATAGCTTTGGTTTTATTTATTTATAGTAAGTGCTTAGTAGTTGAACTAGTTGATTTAATAAAACTACTTTATTTTACTATATATAGAAGTAGTTTATTTTTAGCAAGAAAATTAATAGAACTAGTTTATTTTTTAGTTCATTTTACGATGCCTATCCCGCATCCTCGTCATCGACTCGCCGGAGGACGCCTGCTTGATCAGAGGTGCCCTGTCCGGGACTGGGCTCCGCCCGGCTGGTATTGGGAGGTGCTACCTTCCGGGGAGAGTAGGTTGGTGAGGAGGCAGCCCGTTGTTGACCCGATCCTTGTTTGGTGGCGGTCGCGTGGGCCAGTGACGGTGCCGAGGCTTCCGGACACCGCGGAGGTGGTACGTCACCGTGTCAGCGAGGAGGACGAGCACGTCCGTCGCTACATGGTTGCATTGGAGGGCAGGTTCTCCAATACCTGACAGGTTCTTTAGGGATCTCACTGGAGCTATGATCCTGTGATGGTTCCTTCTCTTTGGGTGTCCACCGCCCGCGACGATACCCGTCGGGCGCTACGGTTCTAGCTGTATTAGTGATGCTATATGTATGACAAGAGATGATGTAGTTTTGCTTATAATTGAATGCATGCTAATTTGAATACTACTTTATTTTACGATTTGGTTTTGCTTATTGAATGCTCAAATTGGAAAAGTACTCCTACTTTGAATGCTAAAATTGGAGAGCACTATGCAGAAAAGTCCTACCTAATACTGATGATCATGTTGCTGTAAATGTTGTATGACAATGTTGTAAAGGGTAGTAATTGGTCTCTTCAGCTGCTTTTCAGAGATGGAGTTCTTCACGATTATACTTGAGAAATCCTCCAGCAGGCAGGTGCTGCCGGACAATTTTGTGAAGATGCTGGACGGCCATCGGCCACAGAACATGAAGCTGAGGCAGGCCGACAACGGGCTTGGCAAGCTGTGGGACGTGGAGGTGGTGTTCGACACCGATGGAAGCATGTACCTAGATCGTGGCTGGAAGTAGTTCGTCCGTGCCTACGACCTGCGGCACGTGTACTGCCTTGTCTTTAGGTACAACGGCAACGCCACATTCGCCGTGAAGGTGTTCGACACGACTATGTGTCGGAGGCGCTACCAGGACGACGACGATGCCAGTATGCTCTGTCTCTTCTTCCTCTCCATTAGGCTATGTCTCACACCCATTTAAAAAAACATTTTTGCATTTGGCAAGACAATGGGAGCAGGAGCAGCGAGTACTGACAATATTGTAAAGGGTAGTAATTGGTCTTTTCTGCTGCTTTTCAGAGATGGAGTTCTTCACGATTATACTTGAGAAATCCTCCAGCAAGCAGGTGCTGCCGGACAATTTTGTGAAGATGTTGGACGGTCATCGGCCACAGAACATGAAGCTGAGGCAGGCCGGCAACGGGCTTCGCAAGTTGTGGGACGTGGAGGTGGCGTTCGACACCGATGGAAGCATGTACCTAGATCGTGGCTGAAAGCAGTTCGTCCGTGCCTACGACCTGCGGCACGGGTACTTCCTTTTCTTCAGGTACGACGACAACGCCTCGTTCGCCGTGAAGGTGTTCGACACGAATATGTGTCGGAAGCGCTACCAGGACGACGATGATGCTAGTACGCTCTGCCTCTTCTTCCTATCCATTAGGCTATGTCTCACACTCATTTTAAAAAAAAACTTTTTTGCATTTGGCAAGGCAATGGGAGCAGGAGAAGTGAGTACTGCGATAGGTGCTATGTCTACGGCAGCAGCGACTCTGGCTATAGCAAAAGTAGCAGCGACTTTGGCTACAGCAAAAGTAGCAGCGACGATGGCCTCGCGATGGCGATCCCACAGTTGCGCGACAGGGCCATGCCAATTATGGTAGAGGAGTACATCCCACAGCCTGGCCTGTGGCTTCGCCGCTCTAAGCGCATCAGGATGATGAAGGAGAAGGAGAAGAAGCAGGTGTGAAGATCTTAAGAACCTGATGGAGCTTTAATCTTTATAGTGTAAACCTTTTAAGTACGATAGTGTTGAACTGCTACTGCACTTTTAAGTATGATGGTGGTGTGCCTGATGAAATTTTATGCATGCTCATGGATGCTCATTGATGAAAGATAAAATTATTTTTTTGTGCTTGCTCATGGATGCTCCTTGGTTGGTGTATATAACAACCTAAATTAACCCCTAAACCAGCCCTTTTAAAAAAAACTCAGCTTCAGCCAGGTGCTGACGCATGGATGCCTTTTGGTCCCGGTTGGTGTCACCAACCGGGACTAAAGGCCCCCTACCTGGCCTGGCTGCAGCGGCCACGTGGAGGCCCATCTATCCCGGTTGGTGTAAGAACCGGGACTAAAGGCCCAGGGCATTACTAACGACCTTTTAGTCCCGGTTCCAAAACCGGAACAAAAGGCCCTTACAAACCGAAACAAAAGGCCCTTTTTCTACTAGTGTCATGTCCTGATGTTTAGGTGTGCCAAACATTTGCTACATGGTATATAGGTTCTGTGGGCATTTGTATGAATTTCTGTGAGCATGCACATGGTGTGAAGTGATTGGGTGAGTTAATTAGCATTAAAGATTCACAACCTTAATTGTGTGAAATCAGATTTTTAGGCGCTCTATGCATACATGCACTGCAGCTTGGGCAACTTGGGCAGCTTGGGGCCCAAAACAACGACCAAAATGTATGATACTCATGTGCCTACTCACATGTGTGATAGCATGTATATGGGGTGGTCGCTATCTAAGAAGGTGACAGCCACCTAGATTTATCGGAAAGCTTGTGGCGCCACAGGCAGCATCACCCCTAGCAACCAAAATGAATGCTCAAGAATCACTCAACAACAGTGGTCCTCCTCTGATGACAGGATAATAAGATAAGATATCGTTGTTGATGTCGTTGTGGACCAAATGGTCCAGCTGGTAGCGAGGCGCACCGCGCCAAACAGATGGAGCGTTGATGGGGCAATTCACCACGTCAAAAGAGCACACATGGCATGCCAAATCGCATATTAGAGATTTGTTCTCAAGCATAGCATGAAGGAGACGCGTGACCCCCCCCCCCCCCCCCCCCCCTAAAAATAATTATGTAGTAAATTCTATTCATATAAAATCTATATTTAGACTGGTTAGGAGAAGACAATATCTACCATGCAAAATAGTTTCAGGGTAAACTGCACATTTCATCACATAAATTTACCAATTTGTTGCCCACTAGTTCTGCCCATGTACTAATGTTTAGGTCAGGCTTACGATTTGAGATCTGCTCTGTCTTACACCTCTGTTGTGCCCATGTACTGATGTTTAGGTGTGCCAAACATTTGCTACATGGTATGCAGGTTCTGTGGGCATTTGTATGAATTTCTGTGGGCATGCACATGGTATGAAGTGATTGGGTGAGTTAATTAGCATTAAAAATTCACAAGAGATAAATACACCACGGGTGCCTTAACTTGTTTGAAGCGATCACTTTGGTTTCTAAACTTGTAAAATACATGAAACTAGTGCCGTAACTTGTTCGAACGTTCAAATACGGTGCCTCCGTCCGTATCAAGGCATACAAACTGCCCACATGATGTGTCAGCGTTGCGTTGACCCACATGTAGGTAGCTGTGAGATGACTGTGATGGTTGTTTTATAAAAAACTCTCTATACTTTAAATAAAATTTGAAAAAAGGCCCTCACATTTCTTCTAAATTTGCCAAACTACATTGGTCCCACATGCCATGCCATGTCTGGGTCCTGCATGTCAGCATGTGGGATGAAATATTAATAAGAAAAAAATGATGGCAGGATTCGAACCTAGTAAATGGACGCACAATCTGCACATATCTTATAACCACTACGACAAGAATAATTGTTTCGAGTAGATATTAAAAAAATATTAAGAAATTCTCATGTTTGAAAATGAGAGAGCTATTCAACATATTACCTGGCATAACCTTTAAAACTGCTAGTGCATTTTAAAAAATCAACCCGGAAAACTCTCCCGTGTACTAACAAATTGTAAACGTGTTTCCAAAAAGTGTTTGTAATGCATTCCAAAAATTACAACATCTATTTCATGCAATATTCAGCATGTATTAAAATTTATTGTGTAAAATTATTATTATATTTCTACAAATATGTTTTAACGCATTTATATAATATATTGTTTGTACACAATAATTTTTAATACAGTTGAACAGTTTTCAGAATACAATGTTACACTGGTGGAAAAAAGGCCTTTGGTCGCGGTTCGCAACTGCCATTAGTCGCGGTTGCGCAACCGCGACCAACTAAGCGCGACTAAAGCCCCCCACCTTTAGTCGCGGTTTCTTAAGAACCGCGACTAAAGGCCCGTCCACGTGGGCGCCAGGCGGCCGTCGGGGCGGAGGACCTTTAGTCGCGGTTCTTCTGGCCAACCGTGACTAAAGGCCGCCACAGGTTTAGGGTTTTAGCGCCCCCCCCCCCCTAAACCTGTTTTCTGTTTAATTTGTATTGTTTTATTTATTTTGTGCTTTATTTTAATTTTGAAGGAATTTCATATATTCTACGGTACTACATACATGCATATGAATGTACAATTTCAAACAAATTTGAAATTAGAACCAAAAAGAATTCAAGAGGAATATACAATATATATTCAATATCATCGGATGACCATATACAATTTTGAACAAGTTTCCATACATAATTTAATGCATATAAAGTTCTACGTCCTCGTAATGGTGTTCTCCTTTAGGATGGAGGACTTCCCTGCTGAACCATCCAGCTAGTTCCTCTTGAAGTGGTCGGAAGCGAGCTTCTGGACTAAGCATCATCCGGAGGTTATTCCTCTTAGCATTGGTATCACTCGGAACCCGCTCAGAGGTGTATCTCCGGATCATCTCACAGACATAGTATCCACATAGATTGGTCCCCGCTGGCTGAATATCCCCAGCATTCTTCGGCTTTGACCTTTTGAATTCTAGCTCTTTTTTGAATTCACCGACCTTTGTATCTACGAACCGTCTCCAAACCCTACGAGGCAAAGAAAATTAAATGAACAAGAGAGTTATTAGTTACTTGATATTAGGAAATGAACGAAATAGGCCGATCGATATAGAGCGCAAATGAATGAAAATAATTACTTCTGCAGCATTCTTCTCATGCCGCCCCAAAGCTTTGGATCCATATTCAGAGAGTCGTGGACGAGACATTCTGAGGTGTTAACTTTAATTACTAGCAGAATCCAGTGGAACCTGCGGACACGATACATGCACAGTACGTCATGCATAACTCATCGATTAGCCGGCCACATACCATGCATGGAGTAAACAAAAGAGAATGTGCTCAAGACAGAAACACTCACCCAAAATGGTAAGGAAATAGAATATCACTTTTGAGTTCCTGCTTTGTAAGAAACTGCCACAGGTCTGCCTCCATGTCGGCGGGGTGATGCTCCAACACATGTCCATTAACGATGTGTGGGTCAATGAACCCAACATCATGGATGTTCCTTACTCTGCATTCCTTAATCTTCATTCTGCATGTATAATAGCGGACACAACAATATAGTTAGGACATATATATAGTGCAGGCAATATGAACGAGATGGGGTAGAAATAAATCACTTACAGAACGTAGCAACTGATGATAGATTTGTCGAGATCGCGCAGATTGAAAAGCTGGAACAATTCACTCAGTTCAATTTGTACATAGTAATGTTTGAAGTGATGCTCATGTCTAACTTCCGCATAAATATAATCTTTGGCGCTTTTAACTTTTATGTAACCCTTGTACCATTTCAGCAGACCTTTCATTTGTGGAGGTAGATCATTTTCCTGCGCAGGCTCGACGAGAGGCCCATTCTTGACATATGTAATTACTACCTCCTTCACTGGCGCCTCATCAAGGCCTAACAGTTCACGAAGAGTAATACCTAAGTTGGCCGCTTGTTCTCTGGCACTCGTTGTAGTCAATCCCTGTGCTGCCGCAGCTTGTATGATCTCGGGGGCATCCGGACCGGCGGCTTCCACTATAAGCGGGGCAATCGATTGTTTACTTTGTTCCCCGAGCTGGGCAACTTGTTTCCCGCTTTTTTTACTTTCGGCCTTCTCCCGCTCTTTGTTCTCCTTGAACATGAGTGCCTGCCTGCGAAGTTCACGTGCATAGTCGTCAGGCAGATTCTTCGCGGCTTGGGACGGTGTGCTCAAAAATGACTTAGCCCACTTCTTTTGCTCATCAGAAAATACTGGCTTGGGCTCGGGCTCTCTTTTCTTCTTGCAGTCCGCCTTCCATTTCTCCAAATCAGCAGCCGCGGCCGCGTCGACTTCCTCGGCACTACGTTCCCAAGGCCTTGTGGGGAGAGGCTTCAGTGATGGCTCCGGTACCTTTGTGGTCTTAGGTACATAAGGGTCCGGGTTAATAATCCAGGACTGCTTCTGCTTCTGCTTCTTTGCCGGAGGTGGATTGGGGGGCGGCGTCTGATCACCCGCCGGACGAGGACTGGGGGCGGCGTCTGATCACCCGCCGGACGTTGTGGACTGCGGGGCGTCGGCTGACGTGACGGAGGTGTAGGTGAACCGCCACCACCACCACCACCACCACCACCGCCACCGCCACCACCACCACCGTAGGGGGGTGGACTTGTTGTCCTTGGCGCCTCGCCTGGAAATTTGATAAACTTCTTTTGCCATAGAATGAAATGGCGCTTGACATCTCCAAGTCTTTTCTCCCCTTCAGGTGTAGCAATGTCAATCTCCAGGTCCTCAAACCCTTGGACTATGTCCTCCACCGTGACACGAGCATAGCCATCTTGAATGGGGTTGTTGTGGTGGAGTGCTCCAGGTAAACATGGTAAAGCACTGCCGATGGCTACCTTCATGGACATGTTCCCGATAGGATAATACAGATGACATTCTTTCATCTCCTTTATATCGTCCACGGGGTAGCGAGGAGGCTCCGGTGCAGTAATTTCGACCACCAGAGGCTCCGGTGCAGTAATTTCGACCACCAGAGGCTCCGGTGCATTAATTTCGATCGTCGGTGCATCTGCACCAGCCGGTGGGGCCTCCGTGGAAGCCACGCTGCTTCTCCGCTGCTGGCTTCCGAGATCCGCTGGATGATCTTCATGCTACACCCGAGCTGCATCTCTTTCGGCTACTAGTACACTCATGGTTTTCTTCATCACATCCATTTCCGATGCCAACCGCGCCACAACATCTGCTTCCCGATCCATCTTTCTCTTACGGCTTCTGTAACCGTACGGGTCATCGTTCTGGGGGAACCCTATTTTCCACGGAATGTGCCCCATGCCTCGTACACGTCCTCCGTGTTCAGGATTCCCGAGGGCTTTTGTCAGCGCGTCGTTCTCTCTGTTGAACTTGATCTTCCCCTCTTGAGCATCCCTCATTGCGTCAATAAGGGCTTGGGTGGGTTTAATTAATTTGCCCCGGTAAACACACTCCCCTGTCTCCGGGTTCAGCGTTCCCCCATGCCCGTACCACCAGCTTTTGGCCCTTGGGTCCCATCCCTCCGTACCTGGACGGATTCCTCGCGCCCTCAGCTCGTTCTCCATCTTCTCCAACCTAGGCAACAAAATGCGATACCCTCCTGGCCCCATAATATGATTGTACTCCTTCTTAGCCGCATTTTCCTTATTTTTTTCGATATTTGAATGAACTGCTCCGATTTCTTTTGCTTCACAAATTCTGGCCAATCATGTTTCAGTTTCTCATATTGTCCTTTGAAATCCGGAGTCTTGTTCTGCTTGACAAAGTCATGGGCTAGATTTTGCTTGAATTTCCGGAATGCGTCGGCCATCTTATGAAGAGCGAACTGTTTGACTAGCCTCCTCCTCTCCTTGTTTTCCTCAATCTTGTTACCCTCCTCATCGAATTTGTTGTATTCCGGAGGTAGAACGAAATGTTCCATAAGCTTCTTGAAGCAATCTTTTTTTGTTCTCTTATCGACAAAAGTGAAACCTGCAGCAATTCGTGCCTTCTTTGGCTCATTTCACTCCTGGACGGTGATCGAGACGTTGTCTCTAACAACAGCTCCGCATTGGCTGACAAACTTGGTGGCGTTCTTGCGGGGCTCCAGCGGCCTGCCGGTTGCACTGTCGACAACCTCGATGGTGCATGTTTCTCCTTGTTTCATCGTCTTGGTTGCGCCACGCTTTGACGACGTACTCGATTGTTTCGACGATCCGGCCGAGGGCTAAAATAAGAAAGAGAGTCGCGCGCGTTAGTACACACATATTTATTCAAATCAATTAGTTTGTATCACCAGAGGCTCAATGTATATATATACCTCGGCGCCGGAGGTGGTTGCTACTTCCATTTGAAGATCGTCGTTTATCGACGTTTGTTCGGCATCATCTTGCTGACGGCGCCCTTCATCTTCACCGTCAAGGTTCAGATAAGAAGAGATATCATCTTCTTCTTCTCCGGTCGGCACATATAGAATATCGCCGTTTATGATGCCGAACATATGTGCTTCACCGTCCGGATCATAGTTGTCCATAATCGGGTCAGCTCTATCGTCCGCCATTATGTCAGTCCTGAAAACATGTAGTAAAAACAAATTAATTAAGTGAAGAAGGGGGGAAAAAGGAGGGGGCGAGGAAGGGGTGGGAGAGGGTGTCGCGGTAGAGCGCGAGACGGGGCGGCAGATGACGGCGTCACGGAGAGTTTTAACTAGAGTTTTTGACCGTGAACCTGCTGCTTCAGCTTTGCACTGGCCGACCGCCGATTCGCTGGTTCATTTGCTAGTTTTTTTCAATTTAGATTGATTAATTATTTAAATTGATGATTTTTTAACTCGATGATCTTTTTTATATTCGATGAAACTTTTTCTTCCAAGACGTTCTTCCAAGACGTTCTTTTTCTTCCAAGACGTTCTTCCAAGACGTTCTTTTTCTTCCAAGACGTTCTTCCAAGACGTTCTTTTTCTTCCAAGACGTTCTTCCAAGACGTTCTTTTTCTTCCAAGACGTTCTTTTTCTTCCAAGACGTTCTTCCAAGACGTTCTTCCAAGACGTTCTTTTTCTTCCAAGACGTTCTTCCAAGACGTTCTTCCAAGACGTTCTTTTTCTTCCAAGACGTTCTTCCAAGACGTTCTTCCAAGACGTTCTTTTTCTTCCAAGACGTTCTTCCAAGACGTTCTTCCAAGACGTTCTTTTTCTTCCAAGACGTTCTTTTTCTTCCAAGACGTTCTTCCAAGACGTTCTTTTTCTTCCAAGACGTTCTTCCAAGACGTTCTTTTTCTTCCAAGACGTTCTTCCAAGACGTTCTTTTTCTTCCAAGACGTTCTTCCAAGACGTTCTTCCAAGACGTTCTTTTTCTTCCAAGACATTCTTCCAAGACATTCTTCCAAGACGTTCTTTTTCTTCCAAGACGTTCTTCCAAGACGTTCTTCCAAGACGTTCTTTTTCTTCCAAGACGTTCTTCCAAGACGTTCTTTTTCTTCCAAGACGTTCTTCCAAGACGTTCTTCCAAGACGTTCTTTTTCTTCCAAGACGTTCTTTTTCTTCCAAGACGTTCTTCCAAGACGTTCATTTTCTTCCAAGACGTTCTTCCAAGACGTTCTTCCAAGACGTTCTTCCAAGACGTCGGAAGCGAGGAAGGCGGCGACAGGAAGCGAGGAAGGCGGGCGCGACGCGGGAAAGATGAAAGGATAGGGGTGAACCAACCGCGACGGCGAGGGCGGCGACGGCGGCGACGACGGCGAGGGCGACGGCGGGCGGCGTCGACGAGGGCGAGGGCGACGGCGGCGGCAGGCCTTCGGCGCGCGCGCGACGGTTGGAATCGGAGAAGACGAGAGAGATGGAGAAGACGGCGGCAGGGGAGGCGACCCGCACTTGTATTTATAGCCCCCCTTTAGTCGCGGTTGGGGACGAGACCCGCGACTAAAGGTACCCTTTAGTCGCGGGTCGCCTCCCCAACCGCGACTAAAGGGTTTTTGGCGGGTTTTTTGCCTTCCCGCGCCCCCCCCCCCCTTTAGTCGCGGTTGGGGAGGCGACCCGCGACTAAAGGGTAACCTTTAGTCGCGGTTGGCCAGACCAACCGCGACTAAAGGGTAACCTTTAGTCGCGGTTTGCCAGACCAACCGCGACTAAAGGCCCCCCCCAAATCTTCTTTTATTTTCAGAACCTTTTATCTTTTTCTTTTCAGAAAAATCATCATTGCTTTTATAGAAACTTCAAACATTTTATTTTCTGTTTTCTAAGCATATTTTCGTAGGAAAAATATGCATAGAGACAATACATTGAATCTGCCTAAAACGGGACAGAAAAAAGAGAATCCATTTAAAGGGAACATTGGCCACAGCCTCTCTCCCCCCCGGCCTGGGCCGGCCTTCGGCCTCGACCCATCTTGCTCACGCCTGCCTGGTGCGGTGGCTGTGATGCCCCGCTGAGAGGCCTCTCGCCCGAGCCGTGAGCGCGCCGCCCCTTTCTTCTCCTATCCGCCCGCTGAGAGGTCGTTTTTGCGTTCCCCGCGCGCAACGACCTTTAGTCGCGGTTGGTCTGGCCTTTAGTCCCGGTTGCACCAACCAGCCGGGACTAAAGGTTAGATGACCAGCTCTGGATTCCTCTTCTTCCCGCCATTTCTTCCCTGTCTTCCCGCCTCTTTCTTCCCGCCACTTTCTTCCCGCCTCCTGTCTTCCCGCTCCCATTTTTCCCGCCATTTCTCACTACATATATGTAGCCCGGCTTGGCCAGCATTATCACATCTCTACAATCTCTCATCACTCTCTCATGGCTTCCACCGCACCCACTCTAACCTACCAGCAGGTGGAGGAGCTTTGCGCCTCGAACTACCCTTGTCCACCGGGCTACCGCGTCCCCACCGGCTGGAGCCTAAGCGCCGGCGGCGTGCCGGTCCCTCCCGTCCCTCAGGGTACTGCGCGCCGGGCGGCCATCACGAACCACTACTACCTCAACCTCACGCCGGAGCAGCGGATGAATCCTCGCTGGCATCCCGATAACCAGCATACTTGGGACGCCTTCTTCATCAATCGGCGTGAGAGGGCGCTCGCCAGGTATGAGGAGGACGGTCTGCCTCCTGGGAACTTCCACGAGGCCGGCCGTCGGCTATGGTGGTACGGCCGGACTCTGCAGAGCGTCATGGACTACATCACGGCCGGCGATATCCCCCGCCTGCGCTACCCTCAGTTCGAGCCACGAGCGCCGCCCGACGACAGCGACGACAGCAGCGACGACGACGGCGGCAACTTAGAAGGCGACGACTACCAGTACAACGACGACAGCGGCTATGAAGACTACGAGTATGCATATTATACGCCTAGGCAGGAGTATGACTAAATCACTCCAAATTTCATGTATCATCAGTGGTATCTCGAATCATTCGAAAATGGACACCAAACACATCACGGGTAATATAATTCACATGATCCATTCAACAAAGTTTGGTACAATAAATTATTACACATCATTTCTTCCCTTGTGTCCCTGCTTGCTTACGATTGTGCCGTATCCATGGAGCATCCTCATCATTTAACTTAATGCTTGGGTCGGTGTTCACTTTGAAGGGCGGAATTTCAGCAAACATATTATAATCTTCTGACATGTCTGTCTTGTCCTCCACTCCCACGATGTTTCTTTTCCCTGAAAGAACAATGTGGCGCTTTGGATCATCGCATGATGTACTGATCGTTTTCTTATCTTTCCGTTTCCTCGGTTTGCTACTCATGTCCTTCACATAGAAAACCTGAGCGACATCTTTCGCTAGGACGAATGGTTCGTCAAGGTAACCAAGATTGTTGAAATCCACCATTGTCATTCCGTATTGCTGGTCCACCTTTACCCCACCTCCTGTTAGCTTGAACCATTTGCACCGGAACAAAGGGACCTTAAAGGAGGGTCCATAGTCAAGTTCCCATATCTCCTCTATGTAACCATAATATGTGACCTCTTGCCCATTCTCGGTTGCTGCATCAAAGCGGACACCACTGTTTTGGTTGGTGCTCTTTTTATCTTGGGCGATCGTGTAAAATGTATTCCCATTTATCTCGTACCCTTGGAAAGTCGTTATAGTCGAAGATGGTGTCTTGGCCAACATGTACAGCTGATCTACAACATCATTGTCATTCATTAAATGTTTTCTCAACCAACTGCCGAAAGTCTCCATGTGGGCCTTCCTAATCCAGGATTCAGGCTTCCCCGGGTTGTCAGAGCGTAAAATATTCTTGTGTTTCTCAAAGTACGGAGCCACCAAGCTGGAATTGGTCAGTACAGTGTGGTGTGCTTCAGTCAGAGAATGGCCGTCCATACATATCGTTGATTTCCTTCCGATCGTGCCTTTTCCACTTAGTCTCCCCTCGTGCCGCGATCGAGGAAGACCAATCGGCTTAAGGTCAGGAACAAAGTCAACACAAAACTCAATTACCTCCTCATTTCCATAGCCCTTGGCGATGCTTCCTTCTGGCCTAGCACGGTTACGAACATATTTCTTTAATACTCCCATGAACCTCTCGAAGGGGAACATATTGTGTAGAAATACAGGACCGAGAACGAAAATCTCTTCGACTAGGTGAACCAGGAGGTGCGTCATAATATTGAAGAAGGATGGCGGGAACACCAACTCGAAACTGACAAGACATTGGATCACATCGTTCTGTAACCGTGGTAGAACTTCTGGATTGATTACCTTCTGAGAGATTGCATTGAGGAATGCACATAGCTTCACAATGGCTACTCGAACATTTTCCGGCAGGAGCCCCCTCAAAGCAATCGGAAGCAATTGCGTCATAATCACGTGGCAGTCGTGAGACTTCAGGTTTTGGAACTTTTTCTCCGCCATGTTTATTATTCCCTTTATATTGGACGAGAATCCAGACGGGACCTTCATACTGCTCAGGCATTCAAAAAAGATGACCTTCTCTTCTTTGGTCAGAGCGTAGCTGGCACGACCTTGAAACCATTCCGGATGCCGGTCATCAGGGTCTTTCAAACGTTGCTGGTCCTGCCGTGCTTCCTTTGTATCATTTGTCTTCCCATACACGCCCAAGAAGCTTAGGAGGTTCACGCAAATATTCTTCGTAACGTGCATCACGTCGATTGCAGAGCGGACATCTAGGACTTTCCAATATTCTAGCTCCCAGAATATAGATTTCTTCTTCCACATGGCTGCGTGCCCGTCAGCTCCCTTCGGAACTGATTGTCCGCCAGGACCCTTTCCAAAGATGACTTTCAAATCCTTGACCATATCAAATACCTCAGCACCAGTGCGTTCCGCAGGCTTCGGCCGGTGATCTGCCTTGCCGTTGTAATGCTTGCCTTTCTTTCTTACTGGATGAATTTTCGAAAGAAATCGACGATGCCCAAGGTACACGTTCTTCTTACAATTTGGCAAATGTACACTTTCAGTCTCATGTAAGCAGTGCGTGCATGCATTGTATCCCTTATTTGACAGTCCCGAAAGGTTACTAAGAGCAGGCCAATCGTTGATGGTTACGAAAAGCAACGCTCGTAGGTCAAATTCCTCTTGCTTGTGCTCATCCCACACACGGACACCACCCCACAGCTGTAAAAGTTCATCAACTAATGGCCTTAGGTACACATCGATGTCGTTGTCGGGTTGCTTCGGACCTTGGATGAGCACTGGCATCATAATGAACTTCCGCTTCATGCACAACCAAGGAGGAAGGTTGTAGATGCATAGAGTCACGGGCCAGGTGCTATGGCTGGAGCTCTGCTCGCCAAAAGGATTCATGCCATCCGTACTTAGAGCAAATCTTATGTTCCTTGCGTCAGCTGCAAAATCTTTGAACCATCTGTCGATCTTTCTCCATTGCGTTCCATCTGCGGTGTGTCTCAACTCCCCGTCCGACTTACGGTCCTCTTTGTGCCATCGCAACAACTTGGCATGCTCTTTGTTCCTGAACAGACGTTTCAACCGTGGTATTATAGGAGCATACCACATCACCTTGGCGGGAACCCTCTTCCTGGGTTTCTGGCCCTCAACATCGTCACCAGGGTCATCGCCTCTGATCTTATAACGCAATGCAGTGCATACCGCGCATTCATTCAAATTCTCGTATTCACCGCGGTAGAGGATGCAGTCGTTGATGCATGCATGTATCTTCAGAACCTCTAAACCTAGAGGGCAGACAACCTTCTTTGCTTCGTACGTACTGGTGGGCAACTCGTTATCCTTTGGAAACATATTCTTCAACATTTTCAGCAAGTTTTCAAATGCCGAGTCAGCTACACCTGCCTCTGCCTTCCATTTCAGCAAATCCAGTGTGCAGCCCAGCTTTTTCAGACCATCATCGCATCCGGGGTACAGCGCCTTTCTGTGATCCTCTAACATGCGATCCAAATTCTCCCTCTCCTTTTCAGTTTCGCAGCGTCTCCGTGCATCAGCAATGGTCCGACCAAGATCATCAACGGGATCATCACGTGCCTCTTCTTCACCTTCCCCTTCACCTTCAGCATCCTCCATGAAAGTATCACCGAAATGAGCAAGATAGCTTTCATCGATGAAATCATCCCCTTCTTCATCTTCTTCCATTATAACCCCTCTTTCTCCATGCTTGGTCCAACAATTATAGCTTGGCATGAAACCGTGCCGAAGCAGATGCATGTGAACATCTCTTGAGGAAGAGTAACCCTTCTGATTCTTACAGTTAACACATGGACAGATAACAAAACCCCCCCGCTTGTTCGCATTAGCCACTACGAGGAAATCTTTCAAACCCGTAGTGAACTCGCCGGAGAGTCGGTTAACGTACATCCATTGCCGATTCATCTGCATTATTATAATATAAAATATATAATTAACCATCATGCATTTGTTAAACTAACTAGCTACAAACAATATAAATTAAACAATGAACTACACACATGCATATTTTATCAATGACACATCAAAGGTTCATCAAGTTGCTAACCGCGATCGAGGAGTGTGGCTCCAACACTTCATGTCATGTTTGTTTCATGCTCTTGGGGCATTTCATCAAACACCTTATGTGCATAAGAGGAACCAAAAGCAAACCTAAACCCTAAGTGTGAAGAGAATGGCTCCAAATGGCTAAGTGTTGGCTGCTGGATGGGTATATATAGGGGAGGGGCTTTAGTTGCGGTTGGCCTGGCAAACCGTGACTAAAGGTGCCCGAAGGCCTTTAGTCGCGGTTGTCCTGGCCAACCGCGACTAAAGCCCCTCACGTGCACCAGCTGGCCACCGAGCGCCCTGGGCCCAGGCCTTTGGTCGCGGTTCACCTCCAGAACCGCGACTAAAGGTCCCATTAGTCGCGGTTCCTACAGCTTCGCGACTTATGGGGCTGGACGGAAGCCTGTTTTTCCACCAGTGTTATTGATTTTTAATAATTATGTATTCTAAAAATACAATTAAGATATACAATAATTGTGCGTGCTTGTGGTCCTGAATGAAGATAAAAAAATATTGAACAATATTTTAAAAATATATTGAACTATTTAAATGCACATAATTCTTCGAACTACACAATAATAAATATAGGAAAACAATCTAAATGGATGGTTTTCCTAAAATGTGATTACATACATTCATATCTAGACATCTTTTGAAATTAAGCAATATCAATCTATTTTGATCGGCTCCTTCTAGGAGACGGTGCCCTAACCCTAGCCGCCCCTATTCTCTCCCTCGCGTGCGACAACGGCACCTCGCCGCCGGCAGCCGCGCCCATCGCCATGCCGGCCACCCCTTCCACCCATATAACCTGCGATCTAGGTCTAGTAGGTATCATATTCCTACCAATTTGGTATCAGCTAGACCAGGATGGACCATGTCGACACCACCACCGACCCCAAGCCTACCGCCGGTCACCAACCCCCTGTCGTCGTCATCCCTTTCGCTGGCCTCCTCGGTCGCCGTGCCGATCCTCACTAGGCCGCCTGCCGCGATCGCCTAGCCCCCGCCGATCTCGGCCGGCCTCGTCCTCTCACCTGCGGAGATGACATCCGCGCTTCTGGAGCTTGGCCACGCTGTGGCACGCATCCGATCGCTCCTCGCGGGGCCATACGCGCACGAGCAGTCGACTGCTGCGTTCTTAACCACCGTGGCGCCGCCTCCGTTCCTCTCGGTCGCGCCGCATCAGGGGACCACTTCCGGGCGCGCCCATCCAGGCGGTGTGGTTCCCTCCGTCACCGTCTCCGCTGCCAGCTTGGCTCACCGAGCCGGTCTACACGACCGGACCGAGTCAGCCCTCCTTTCCGCCGCCTGCCGCGGTGCAGCCGGCCGGGCCACTCGCGGGTTCCTCGGGGACGACGAGCCCCTACGCCAGCGTGGACGGACCCTTGTTCCACGATGGGACGCTCCATCCCGCCCTCCCGGTCCCGTCATCAACAATGATCCGCACCGCGGAGCCACCGATGGCCGTAGGCTACGGCCACCACCCGCCGCGTTTCCCCAAGTTGGAGTTCGCCACCTACGACGGATCCGGGGACCCCCTGAATTCGCTCAACCAGTGCGACCAGTTCTTCAAGGGGCAACGCACGCTCGCGTCCGACCGCACCTGGATTGCCTCATACCACCTTCGCGGCACCGCCCAGACGTCGTACTACGCCCTCGAACAGGACGAGAGCGGGATGCCGTCGTGGGAATGCTTCCGCGACCTCTGCCTCCTCCGGTTCGGCCCACCAGTCCGCGGTAGCCGGCTGACAAAACTTGGACGCCTTCAGTTCCTCTCCTCGGTGTAGGATTTTGCCGACCGCTTCCAGACACTGGCCTGCCACGCACCTGGCATCTCGGCCCTCCAACGGGCTGAGCTCTTTGTCGACGACCTTCCCGACCATATCCGCATGGACGTCGAGATGCGGGGACCGTAGGACCTCCAGACGGCCATGTACTATGTCCGCGCGTTCGAGCAACGGGCGGTGGCCATGCAGCAGGCGTTCCCGGCCCGGGCACCTCGCCCACCCCTCGGCCGGCCATGTCTGCACCCAGCCGACGACGGGAACTCCCGCCATGGCAACGACTCGACCGTTCCATCGGCTAACCCCGACCGAACAACTAGAGCGTCGCCGACAAGGGTTATGTTTCAACTACGACGAGCCCTACGTGCCAGGTCACGACTGCCCGCGCCTCTTCTACCTGGAGGCGGACAACTACATCGAGGAGGATACAGCTCCCCCCGGGCCTACCGAGGCGGCTGCCCCGGCATCAGCCACCACCTAGCCGGCCGGACCAGTAAGTTTCTAGCTAAATGTTGTACATAAAGTACTTACCATTAGTCTGCGTGGCTAGCATGCATGCTATTTAACCTGACGATACTATACTGGATATCCATTCAATGACGTATTCTATTCACCTAAACAACGCCGCACTATATTTTTCCGCTGTTATTAGCATGCAGAGCAAGGGCTTATTTATAACGTCTAACTAAACCTCACGCGGTTTTCACGCTTACACCCACTGACATGTGGGGCCGGCCATCAACTTTCATGCCACACAGACAACACATACGGCGGTATATATGCTGAGGCACCGTATATGCACCATGTAGACAAGTTATAGCATCAGTATTGTGTATTTTACATGTTTAGACACTAAACTGATCATAATAGACAAGTTAAGGCACTTGCGGCGTATTTAACTCAATTCACAACCTTACTTGTGTGAAATCAGATTTTTAGGCGCTCTATGCATAAATGCACTGCAGCTTGGGCAGCTTGGGGCCCAAAACAACGACCCCAAATGTATGATGCTCATGAGCCTACTCACGTGTGTGATAGCATTATATGGGGCGGTCGCTATTTAAGAAGGTGACAGACACCTAGATTGATCGGAAAGCTTGTGACGCCATAGGCAGCGTCACCCCTTGCAACCCAAATGAACGCTCAAGAATCACTCACCAACAGTGGTCCTCCTCTGATGACAGGATAATAAGATAAGATATCGTTGTTGATGTCGTTATGCACCAAAGGGTCCAGCTGGTAGCGGAGGCACACCACGGCAAACAGATGAAGCGTTGATGGGGAATTCACCACGTGAAAGGAGCGCACATGGCATGTCAAATCAAATCTTTTCCTCAAGCAAATCGCGGATTAGAGCTTTGTCCTCAAGCATAGCATGAAGGGGACGCGTGAGCCGCAACGGTCCCCGAAAAAATTAATTATGTAATAAATTCTATTCATAAAAAAATTACTCCCTTCGTCACGGTTTAGATGGCGTGTTTGGAAATTCTCTGAAATCTAGGTGGTCATTGATTGGTTGTGAGATGGAGTAAAAAAATAACATTTACACTACGCATGCATATAGAAGTACTACCTCCGTCACGGTTTTGAAGGCACGATTAAATTTACGTACATTTCCACAATAGACAAGGTTTAAGGCGCGTTGCATTTACTCTTAGCAGCTAATTAGTACTACATTGTACTACTTCTAAATGCATGCGTAGTGTGAATGCTATATTTTAATTTATTTTACAGCCAATAAATAACCATCTAGGTCCTAGAGAATTTCCATCCACGCCTTCTAAACCGTGACAGAGGGAGTAGTACAACGAAGTACTAATTAGCTGCTAGTAGTAAATGCAATGCGCCTTAAACCTTGTCTATTATGTAAATGCACATAAGTTTACCTGTGCCTTCTAAACCGTGACGGAGGTAGTATATTTAGACTGGTTAGGAGAGGACAATATCTACCATGCAAAATAGTTTTAGGGTAAACTCCACATTTTATCACCTAAATTTACCAATTTGTTGCCACACTAGTTATTCCATAGAATTTTTTTTGCCACATTTGGTAAAACGCCTTATATTTTACTCATGGTATAATATAACGGAGGAAATAATTGTTTGCAAAATTTGTTGTCATTTAGGTTGTCACGCATGCGTATATATATCTGATGTCATAAGTTTTACTCATGGTATCTCATATACCTACATACTTCATATACTACTAGAATCGCGTTTTGTCCCGAGTTCCAGTTCTTCATCAAATGCATTCTATCTATCGTGTTTTATCCAAACATGAACTCGGCGGTAATTCGTAACTCGACATAGCAATGTCGTTTGCCAGGTTCTGACAAAAATGATCCAACGAACAAAAAAGACAAGGTGAACAAAATAGTTCGCCGAGTTTGTGATAGAATCAAGTCGGCAAACAATAACATGTGGGCCACGTTGGTAGCAATTAATGGAGGGAGCCATGACGGCGGCTTTCGTTTGCCGGGTTTTGACTAACGGCAACTAGCAAAACATTTTTCTATTTTTATTTTCTTAACTGGAATGCCAGTGGTCATATATTTGCCGAGTTTAAAAAAAAAGAACTATGCGAACTTATGACCTTGGACTTGTGTTTAGTCCCACATTGCTACTTGAGAAACAACGAGACGAGTTTAAATTGTCACCTCGTCCAGAACCAGTAAGGTATGTTTATCATTGCAACATTTGTGGAAGATATGACTCTCTCTATGGATGCTTCTCTGCCTAACATAAGCTGATCTAATATGCTTATCACTATTGCAGGAATGGAAAAAGGCCAGCAGTCGCGAGCAAGGTTCCCTTGACCTCCTGCCACTACTATTATGGCATCAGTGGCAGTGGCAGGTGCCCGCCCGTCATTGGTGTGCGCGCTGCAGTGACGGACATTGTTTCTTACTCACCAAAACTAATATCTGTGCCGTCAGTGTTACTACCAGGCTAAGTGACGGTAATGGTCTACCCATGTACTCCCTCCGTCTCAAAATTCTTGTCTTACATTTGTTTAGATATGAATGTACACTAGTGGAGAAAGGGGTATTAGAACCGGTTGGTAAGGGCCTTTGGACCCGGATACACATCTGATGCTACGTATCCGGGACTAAAGCCCCCCCCCCCCCTCCTTTAGCACCGGTCTCTTACAAACCGGTGCTAACGGCCTCCACGTGTGCGCAGGCGGAGGACCTTTAGAACCGGTTGGTAACACCAACCGGTCCTAATGCTTTTTTTTCTTTTTTTTCTTTTTTTTTCAGGGTTTCCGATTCCGTATTTCGGTGTTTCCGTGTTTCGTATTTTCAGGGTTTTCGTTTACGTGTTTTCGGTTCCGTATTTCCATTTACGTCTTTTCGATTCCGTGTTTCCGATTCCGTGTGTCCGTGTTCTGTTTTTTACGAACACGTAATCGGAAACACGTATCCGGAAACACCGATTCCGTGTTTGCGGTTAAGTGTTTCCGATTCCGTGTTTGCGGTTAAATGTTGATGCACCAAATAAAAGTACATATATACATGTAACACGAAGTACTGGACCGATTATCATTACATAATTTGAAGTTCGTTTCCCATAGCTGTATACTTGCATAGAGAAGGGAGCTGACTATTGGTTCATAGGATGGAAAAATTCTCCGCCTTCATCTATGACTTGCGTGAGGAGAAATCCTGCCAATTCCTCTGCAACTGCCTTGCAACGTTGGATTGGTCTGAGCATCGCCCGCTTTCGTTGCAGCTTTAAAAGAAGTAGATGAAAACAATTAAGTTATGAACAAAACTAAACATAATTGATGGCAACATAAATAAAGTTGTGAAGATCCGGTTACGTACCTCTAGATTTCTGGAAGTACGAGATTTCTCATTGATAATCCTGTGAATGTACTCGCAAACGTAGTATCCACAATAATCAGTGCCCTGTGGTTGTTGCGGGACGCCCTATATACGAGAACATAATTCAGTCAAATTAATAATAATCAAGAGAATGGTAATGGTATTGAAACCAGGGTACGTAGTACTACTTACTTTGTTAATCTGAAAGTGAAGCTTGTCTGCCCATGTACCGGGTTCTTCCTTGATGAACATTTGCCAAACCCTGGCCGACAAAGAAAAATGAATAGAAGAGTTAATTATTACTTACTTGATATCAGGAAATGAACGAAAAAGAGGCCGATGAACGAAAGAGGCCGATATATATATATATCTTTGAAGCATCTGACGAGCGCTCTTCCATGTGTCAGCGTACCAGGTTAACGGGTCCCAGACTTCAACTTGTCCTTGATCGATTCTAATGATGAACAATATGAAGTGGGACCTGCGCACGTGTACACACGCAGTCATGCATACTTATCAATTACACTTAACATCAGGTAAGCAAAATGGAATGTGTACAAAACAGTAACACTCACTTGAATCCGTAGGGCCAAAGTATTTCTTTTTTGGTACTTTGTCGCTTCGAAAACCTTAGCAAATCATCCGGTGTATCCTTGTTGAACTTTTCTATTGTCTCTTGATGAAACGAATACGGGTCAATGAACCCAAAGTCCCAGATTCCTGCCAGCCTGCATTCACGAATCTTCATTCTGCATAGTAGCGTACAAAAAGAATGTCTCGTGAGTGATAATTATACGGGCAATGAACGCGAGCTTAACTAAATAATTAAATTACACAAATAAATCACTTACAAACAGTAGCAGCTGACGATAGCTTTGTCGAGGGCACGTTGATTGTACATCTGGAAAAAATCATCGAACCCAACCTCCACACCGTACTCTCTGAAGTAGTGTTGATCCTGAACTGCCGCCATGATACAGTCTCTCTTTTGCCTTGCGGCCTCCAAGTACCAAACATGTAAATTCCATAGTTGGGTTGTTAGAGCACTAGGATTTTTGACCAGAGGGTGCTCGGGCTTATATTTATATACCACATCAGCAATAGCGTAACCTACGTCACCCATGCGTGGACCGGACACTGAAGCCTGGTCATATAACACCTTGAGCGGGGCAATTGACTGTGCTTCTTGTTGTCCGAGCTGGGGAACTTGTTTCCCGCATTTCGTCTACTCCGCCTGCTTCATCTGCTCCGCCTGCTTCATCTGCTCCGCCTGCTTCATCTGTGCGGTGTGCATCTTTTCAATGTACCGTTCATAGTCTGAAAGGGGCGTCGGTTCAGGATAATATAAGTTGTCGATGGTGCGCTCAATTTTCCACTTTGGTACGTTCTTCAGAGTTTCCTTCCAGATGTCTGGAGGGGGCTTCAGGGGAAACCGTGCGAACCATGCTTTGTTTTTGGCTTTCACGGCCTCGTCTAGTTCCTCCAGAGTCATCAGGCCTGGTAACTTCGGGGGAGTCTTGACTTTATTGGGTTTCCTTTCTCTGTTCTTGGGAGGAGTCCCGTTTCTTCTGAACTGCAGCTTCCGCTTTGCCGTACCCGTAGTGGGCGCATCCGTCGGCTCACTGGAGTGCACGGGCGATGGACTCTCGGCCTCGGGCTCCCTATCTTCGTTGTGGGGTGGACTTGGAGGTGCGTTGGGGGTGGACTTGGAGGTCGTGCATTCTCTGTACGAAAGTGAAAAAACTATTAAAAATAGGCTTACATGTGGTGCAACATTCAGTAATTGTTGGTGGTGGTGCATTTGTACCTGGAGGAGTCGGTGGCCTTGGCGCCGCATTAGGAAACACGATGTGTTTCTTCTTCCACAAGATGATACCAAGCTCCATTTCTCCCGGTGTCTTCTTGCCTTCACCTCCAGGAATATCAAGCTCAATTGACTGGCATCCCGGCGTAATTGTTGACAACCCGACACGAGCATGGGATGCTGGAATCTGACCACCATGGTAGGTTGCTCCAGGTTGATTCGGTAAAGCATAGCCTGACGCCACCATGAAGGATATGTTCCCCATTGGCATATGTATCTCACAGTTTGTCTTCTCCGTGACATCATCCACGGGGTAGTGAGGCGCCGACGGTTCGACTGCAGGACCGTCTTCTAGCTGCAGCTGCGTGGAACCCACGCTGCTTCTATGCTGAGATGGGATGGCATCTGCTACAGGATCGTCTTCTAATTGCTGCTGATCAGCGCCAGGTGCAGGATCTTCTTCCTCCTCTTCAGTGTCAGGTACAGGGTGTCCCCCTTTCTTCAAGACAAACGCCATCTTTTCTTCTAATGTCGATATCCGTTCCAGCGCCTTCCTCTTGCTTCTACCACAGCTTCTGTAAGTGCCAAGGTCCGCCGGAAACCCTTGGTTCCACGGGGTAGTGGCTCCAAAGCCTCGTGTTCGCCCCCACTTTTCGGGGTTCCCGAGTGCCTTCATCAACTCGTCGTTCTCTCTATCGGGAACAAAAGTTCCTTTTCGAACAGCTTCTATTGCCTTCTCTAGATCTGATACGACTTGTGTTATTTTTTCCGACCATGGTCCCTCCGCAACAATCATCCTAGTCTCAGCATCCAACGTTGCCCCATGCGCGAACAACCAGAACTTGGACCTATCGGGCCAGTCATGTGTCTGTGGAATGATATTTCTTTTCAGAAGCGCATCTTCATAGCGTCGCCACCTAGGCAGGGCAGTCATGTAGCCACCTGACCCCAAAATATGGTGATATTTCTTCTTCTTCGCATTCTCCGTATTTGTGGCTGATCGGGATGTAAAGACACCCGATTTCTTGTACGCCTTAAAATCAGGCCAAGCGTCTCTTATCTTCACTAGGTGCCCAGTGAAAACTGGATCTTCGTCCTTATATTTCTTCCACAAGTCTTTCTTCCACCTCTGGAATTGTGTGGCCATCTTCTTCAAAGCCCACTCCTCGACTTTCTTCTTCTTATCTTCCGCTACGCTGAAATTTAGCCAGACCGTGTCGCAAAGCACTCTTTTCAATCTGTCATCGACATAAGTAGCTCCAACGTTGGCGCCGGTCCTCGGCTTATTCCATTCTATTAAGTTGATCGGGACCAGGTCTCTTACAACAACTCCGCACTGATTTACAAATTTGCGATAAGTTTCTGGGGGTTCCAGTGGTTTGCCATCAGCAGCAACTTTATCGATCGAGTACCTTGCAGTATCTTTCAACCTTGCGGCCGGGCCTCGTTTCGACTTTGTCTCAGTACTTGCGCTAGCTGTTCTGGAGGGCGCCTAAACGGGAAAATAATGATTCGTTAGTAAGTGCAATACAAATTAATTGTTGCGTCAACAGTGACTTGAGATATACATTGGCAGAGTTTGTTCCGGAGGGCACTTCTGCATCTACTACATCTTCTATATTCTCAGCTCTGTCACCGGAGTCGTTCAAAAATTGTTTGCTAAACGCATGTCCACCGTCGTCATCATGATATATAGCCGTTGCATCTTCAAAAATCATCTGGCATATGTATCTTTCCTTCTCCGCCTCACCCATTCCCGCGAGCTGATCGGCGTGGTGATCATGTGGTTCTTGGGGATCCATAGCTCAACACCTGCTAGTAACAAGAATTTAACTTAGCAAAATTATTTACGGAAAAGTTTTACGGAACCGGAAAGTTTACGGAAAAGTTTTACGGAATTGTCGGAGTCGTAATCGTCGGAAAGTTTTACGGAATCGTCGGAAAGTTTTACGGAATCGTCGGAATCGTCGGAAACTTTCCCCAGCAAAACTAGTGAGAGGTCGGGGGGACATGACGAAAGGGTCCCTTGGCCAACACAGTTATATTGTGTGACACAGATTTCTTCACCGCTGTTCTGGCACAAATGCTCGGGTGTTTTTTTTAGAAACGTCACCTCATTTATACAATCATAGGACTTTGCGATCTCCATCGATAAAACGGTAAGAATAAAGTCTAAGGGTAAAAATAGGAACTACAACAATATGGATATACAACAATATGATAAGGCTTTAAAATAGGATATACAACAATATGGATATATGATATACAACAATATGGATATACGAAAATAGGATATATGATACAACAATATGGATATATGATATATGAAAAATATGATACAACAATATGATATACAACAATATGGATATACAAAAATAGGATATACGAAAATAGGAACTACAACAATATGCATATACCGTGGGAGAAGAAGATGAAGTGGGGCGGCGAGGAGGCGGCGTGGGGCGGCGAGGAGGCAGCGAGGAGGCGACGGCGGCGAGGAGGCAGCGAGGAGGCGTCGCGAGGAGGCCGCGAGGAGGCGGCGAGGAGGCGACGGCGGCGAGGAGGCGACGGTGTGGGGCGACGAGGAGGCGGCGAGGAGGTCGAGTCAGCGAGGAGAGAAGGCGAGGAGAGAGGCGGCGAGGAGAGAAGACGCGCGGGAAGGCGAGAAGATGGCGGCACCGGAGAGGTCTAGAGCCTTTAGCATCGGTTTGTGTTAACAACCGGTGCTAAAGGGTCTTTAGCACCGGTTGTTAACACAAACCGGTGCTAAAGGTCCAAAAATTGGGCGCAAGCGAACCCACCTTTAGGACCGATTGTTGTTACAAACCGGTCCTAAAGGTTTTTTTTCCTTTTTCTTTTTTCCTTTTTTCTGTTTCCTGTTTTTTTTTCTTTTTTTTTCCTTTTTCTTTTTCCTGTTTCTTCTTTTATTTTTCTTTTTTGTTTCCCTTTTCTGTTTTCTTTTACATTTATTTATAAAATCAAAGTAGACTCAAAAAGCTTTTGTAAAATCAAATATTTATAAAAACATATTTATATTTTATGATATTTTGTGTAAAAATTGTCTAAATGTCATTTAAAACAATAAAAAAATAAAAAATAAGATATTTATCAAACTAATTTGAAAATATAAAGATATTTTTTGTTTCCTTTTTCTTTTTCCTGTTTCTTCTTTTATTTTTCTTTTTTGTTTCCCTTTTCTGTTTTCTTTTACATTTATTTACAAATTGTCTAAATGTCATTTTAGCACTTAAAAAATAAAAATTATATTTATCAAAATGGTCAAATTTAGTGGAAACTGGTCAAATTTTTGATATTTATCAAAATGGTCAACACAATTACATAAAAGGTTTAATACATTATTACACATCACCAACAACACCCCCTATCTATTTTTCTTCTTGCCTTTCTTCTGATTGCGCCGTAACCATGGAGTATCTTCATCATTTAACGGGATGCTTGGATCATCTTTGACTTTGAAGGGAGGAATTTCATCAAATTTATTGTAATCTTCTGACATGTCTGTCTTGTCCTCGACTCCCACGATGTTTCTTTTTCCTGAAAGAACTATGTGGCGCCTTGGCTCATCGTCTGATGTATTCGCTTCCTTATCTTTTCTTTTTCTCGGTCTGCTAGACATGTCCTTCACATAGAAAACCTGAGCCACATCATGGGCTAGGACGAATTGATCATTGCCGTACCCAAGATTCTTCTGATCCACTGTTGTCATTCCGTACTTCGGGTCTACCTTCACGCCTGACAGGTTGAACCATTTGCACCAGAACAAAGGGACCTTAAAGGAAGGTCCGTAGTCAAGTTCCCATATCTGCTCTATGTAACCATAGTATGTGACCCTTTGCCCGTTGTCGTCTTTTGCATCAAACCGGACGCCACTGTTTTGGTTGGTGCTCTTTTTATCTTGGTCTGCCGTGTAAAATGTGTTACCATTTATCTCGTACCCTTTAAAGGTCAATACAGTCGAAGATGGTTGCTTGGCCAACAAGTATAGCTCATCTTCAACAATGTTGTCATTAATGAGACGTCTTTGCAACCAACCGCCGAAAGTCTTCGCGTGTTCTTTAGCAATGAAATCTTCAGGTTGCTCCGGGTATTCCGAGCGTAAAATATCCTTGTGTTCCTGGATATATGGAGCCGCCAAGCTGGAATTAACTAGAACTGTGTAGTGTGCTTGGGTGAAAGATTGCTCGTCCATACATGTTGTTGATTTCTTTCCTAGCGTGCCTTTTCCACGCAGTCTCCCCTCATGGCGCGACTGAGGAACACCGATCGGGTTCAGGTCAGGAATAAAGTCAACACAAAACTCAATGACCTCCTCTGTTCCATAGCCCTTGACCATGCTTCCTTCTGGCCTAGCACGGTTTTTAACATAATTCTTCAAGACTCCCGTGAACCTCTCAAAGGGGAACATATTGTGTAAGAATACAGGACCGAGAACGGAAATCTCTTGGACTAGGTGAACTATGAGGTGCGTCATAATATTGAAGAAGGTTGGTGGGAACACCAACTCGAAGCTGACAAGACATTGGACCACGTCCTTCTGTAAACTTGGTAGAGTTGCTGGATCGATTGCCTTCTGAGAAATTGCGTTGAGGAATGCACATAGCTTCACAATGGGTACTCGCATGTTTTCTGGCAGAAGCCCCCTCAATGCAATCAGAAGTAACTGGGTCATGATCACGTGGCAGTCATGAGACTTTAGGTTTTGGAACTTTTTCTCTTCCAAGTTTAGTATTCCTTTTATATTCGACAAGTAGCCAGACGGGACCTTGATACTGCTCAGGACTTGGAAAAAGATCTCCTTCTCTTCCTTGGTAAGAGCGTAGCTGGCAGGACCTTTGAAATTCTCTGGATTCATCAGGTCGTCTCGTTCGTGCATACGTTGGTGGTGCAGCCGTGCTTTTGGTGTATCTCTCGACTTCTTCCCATGCACGCCCAATAAGTTTAGCAGGTTCACGCAAATATTTTTCGTCACGTGCATCACGTCGATCGCAGAGCAAACCTCTAGGAATTTCCAATAGGGTAGTTCCCAGAATATAAATTTCTTCTTCCACATGGCTACGTGGTTGTCGGCATCATTCGGAACAGATTGTGCGCCAGGACCCTTACCAAAGATTACTTTTATATCTTTGACCATGTCATATATATCAGTACCTTTAGGGAGGGTTGGCTTCCTCCGTGTATCTGCCTCGCCTTTGAAATGCTTTCCTTTCTTTCTTACGGGATGCCTGTCTGGAAGAAATCGACGATGCCCCGGGTACACATTCTTGCCTATATGTATACTTTCAGTCTCGCCTAAACAGTGTGTGCATGCGCTGTATCCCTTGTTTGACTGTCCTGAGATGTTACTAAGAGTGGGCCAATCATTGATGGTTACAAACAGCAACCCTCGTAGGTCAAATTCCTCCTGTTTGTACTCGTCCCACACACGTACACCTTCATCAGCCCACAACTCTAAAAGTTCATCAACCAGTGGCCTCAGGTACACATCAATGTTGTTGCCGGGTTGCGACCGGCCTGGGATAAGCATTGGCATCATAATGAACTTACGCTTCATGCATAACCAAGGAGGAAGGTTATAGATACATAGAGTCACGGGCCAGGTGCTATGACTGCTACTCTGCTCCCCAAACGGATTCGGGCCATCTGTACTTAGACCAAACCTTAAGTTTCTTGGGTCACGTGCAAAGTCCTCGTACTTATCGTCGATGTTTCTCCACTGCGACCCATCAGCGGGTTGTCTCAGCATATCGTCTTCCTTACGGTCTTCTTTGTGCCATCGCAGCAACTTGGCATGCTCTTTGTTTCGGAACAAACGTTTCAACCGTGGTATTATAGGAGCATGCCACATCACCTTGGCAGGAACCCTCTTCCTGGGGCGATCGTCGCCCTCAACATCACCAGGGCCATCTCGCCTGATCTTATACCGAAATGCACCGCATACCGGGCAGGCATTTAAATTCTCGTGCTGACCGCGGTAGAGGATGCAGTCATTGATGCATGCATGTATCTTATGCACTTCCAATCCTAGAGGGCAGACAACCTTCTTTGCTTCGTACGTACTGCAGGGCAGCACATTATCTCTTGGAAGCATCTTCTTCATTATTTTCAGCAGCTTTTCAAATCCCTTGTCAGATATTCCATTCTCTGCCTTCCATTGCAGCAATTCCAGGGTGGTGCCCAGCTTTTTCTGGCCATCTTCGCAATTTGGGTACAACAATTTTTTGTGATCTTCTAACATGCGCTCCAACTTCAACCTCTCGTTTTCACTTCCGCAGTTTATCTGTTCTTCACGAATGACCTGACGAAGATCATCATCAGACTCATCAACAATGTCCTCAAGTTCAGGCTCGTCTTCCCCCATTTCAGTATCACCGTGTTCACCAAACATAGAATAGTTATCATTATCCTCTTCTTCTTCATTGTCTTCCATTACAACCCCACTTTCTCCGTGCTTGGTCCAACAAAAATAACTGGGCATGAAGCCTTCTTGAAACAGGTGGGTGTGTATGGTTCTTGAGTTAGGGAAATTCCTCTTATTCTCGCATTTTTTACATGGACAAAAAATAAATCCATTCTGCCTGTTTTTCTCAGCCACATTGAGAAAACTATGCATGCCATTAAGGAATTCGGGACGACGTCGATCACTGTACATCCATTGCCGGTTCATCTGCATTATATAAATTTATCAAAAACCATTATGCTAAATCATCATGACTAAATGAATTAATTAATACGAAAAGTTCATCACACGTTAAAACCAAAGTAGCGTAGTGACCATACATATATAGTTCTCATAAAAATACACACTGAAACCAACCATAAAAACTCTCTCTAATTAATGCATTTAAAAACAACAACAAATGCGATCAAAATCGCAACAAAGGTAACAATTGACCCGACGGCATAATGATACCAAGCCTCTTTACTAATTGCATATTTTCTAATCTTTCTAATCTTCAGGCGCATTGCGTCCATCTCGCTCTTGTGACCATCGACGACACCGGCAAGAACCTTTTCCAAGGTCATCTTCTCTCTTTCAGTTTTTTCCAACCTTTCTTCAGTTTTTTTCAATCTTTCTTTCAGGCCAACATTTTCTTGTTCAACTAAGTGTAACTTCTCAACAATAGGGTCGATTGGCATTTCCGGTTCCACTACCTCCTAGATAAAAATATCTATGTCAAGTTGGTCGGCGTAATTAATTGTCATATAATCAGGAAATAAAAATATGTAGTTATAAAAGATAATATACCACATCTGAATCATAGACTGGACGAGGGCCAACGGGGACGGATATCAAAACCATGGCGCTATACATATAAAAAAAATCTTACACAATAAGAAAATTATATACAAGTAAATATGCAAATCATACAAATCAAAATTTGTTTTGGTAAATAAAAACAATAGGCTCACCAAGGTTGTGTCGGTGACGGGGCGATCGACGGCGGTGAGGAAGGGGACAAGGCGCGCGACACTAAAAAAAAACCACAAATCATAATTAAATTTGAGCTCAAATTGCATATGTATACATAACAAATGATGAACTCTCTCTAGCTTAGGCATTTCATCAAACACCTAGCTAGCACAACAAAAATGAAATGAGCAAGAAAACGAGCAAAACTTGCAATGCCGGAAGAGGGAATGTTGATGCTAACCGTAGGACCGATGGGTGCCAACAATCTTGACAAATGGTGGAGAAAAATGGGGATGGATTAGAGCTCCCAAGAGGAAGGAGAGAGCAAAAATGGAGTTGAGCTCGAGCTGGAAAAAATGGAGCTGAGCTCGGAGTGGAATATAGGGGAGGGCTTTTGGACCGGTTTGTGTTAAAAACCGGTGCTAAAGGGTCTGACAGCGGGGCCCCGCAGTTGCTGCAAAAATGAGAAAAACTTTAGCACCGGTTTGTGATACAAACCGGTTCTAAAGGGTCGGTCCACTGGGCCCCCCTCCCTGCAGCAAACGGTCCAAAACCCTTTAGGACCGGTTTGTGTCACAAACCGGTCCTAAAGGCCTTGCGGCCATTTGCTGCAGGGAGGGGGCCCAGCGGACAGACCCTTTAGAACCGGTTTATATCCAATCCGGGTCCAATGTGGTTGGCTCAATGCCCTGTTTTCTACTAGTGGTATCTAGTTATATTTTAGTATTTTGATGCATTCATTTCTAAACAAACCTAAGACATTAATTTTGGGACGGAGGGAGTAGAAGAATTGCTACCGCGGCAACATTTTTTACTATCGTGGCAGCATTTTAATAAGGTGGTATTTCGCACCGAAAGATCTCATCATTCAAACAATCATGTTGTACATTTATTATTACAATGTCACCATAATAAATAAGATTAGTAGTGAAGCAAAGGAGTTGAGTATAAAAAGTGCCGGAGAAAAAAACATGCGTGTCTCAACACATAATCAATAGTTGTTACAACGTCACCATAATAAATAAGATCCAGCAGTCTATCACGACGCCGGTGTAGATAGCGGTTGCAACATCCCATCGACGGTCGGCCCGTCCCCCTGGACGATGGGGCCGAACACAATGTCAACCACTGACGGTACGACGATGGACCGGAGGGCGGGGTGGGGCGGCGTGGGGGAACCCAACGAAGAAGAGTAGGCGGGGAGGAAAACCTGTGACACCATATGGGAGGGGAGCGGCGGATGAGCACCGACACCGAGTGGTGTCCGTCGGGGCCGGAGTGGCTCTCGACGCGTGTGTATGTAGTCATGCACACAGAAACTAACTTGTAAATCCATAAATAAATATCAACAACAGAAGCAGTCATGAACGAAAATTCAGATAAACCGAGATAAAAAAATCTTAAACACCAGACATAATAGAACTGTTTATTCAAATACTTCACGTATGATATTTTACATATATATTTTAGGTGACCATGCATATAGGAAAGACATAGCACAATATAATGGTCCAGAGTTCAGGCCACAGTAGCAGGTAGATTCAGTTGAGGCACGGGCCGAGCGGGTGGCTCTTAGGCCTCGGTGGGCAAGGTGATCTTGGCGGACGATGTGGCGTTGAGCATCCAGGTGTGGAAGGGGTGGAAGAGGACCTCCACGGGGCAGTGCAACTTGGGCAGCTTGGGGCAGTCGATGAAGGTCTGGCCGTCCTTGTCAACGCAGAGGTAGATCTGGTAGAGCTGCTTCTTGCCGAACGGACCGTCCCTGCACTGCACCCCCGGCATTACTCCCAGCTTCTGGTTCACCGCCCACTTGATGCGCTCCGTGCTATACAACCTGTAGTCCGGGTTGATGCCCTGCTCGGCGAGAGCCCCGAGGACGTCGGCGTTCTTGCGGAGGTTGAGGGCGGCCCTGAAGTAGTCCACCTCCTTGAGGCCCGAGCAGACGCCGTAGCTGCGCCATTCGCTCTTCCAGGTGCTCGTCCCGTCATTGCGCGGGCAATGGATGTTGCTCCAGTAGTGGTTCAAGTTGTTCTCGATTGGCTCGAGCTGCTCATGCATGCATGCATGGTTAATTATAAGATTACTGCAGGTACTGCAGCGTGCATATGCATAACCGAGAAGAGAAGACGTTGAATGATGTGTTCATGCTGCTAACCTTGTTAATGTCGAAAGGTTTGTCGCTATTGCATCTCACAATGGCTTTGTTCAGCGACAAGTCGAAGGTCATGAAGCTCTGGACGAAGAAATCCTCCGCCGGGTAGCCGTACTTGGGCACGCAGCATCCGTAATCGCTGTCCGTGCAGTATGCTCCAGGCCACTGCGAGAAATGGTTCTTTAGTACAATTCTCAAGGTTGGGCGTGTCTTTGTAAAACTGATGCTTATTGCATCTAGTTTAGAAAATGCTATACTATTTTCTCATTTCTTTACTAGAAAAGTGGTGTTCAATTGTTCAGGTGAATGATGCATCTATGGAGGCGATGTTGCTAGATTGATGTCGAACTATTAGAATATTTTTGTCCCCTCTGCAACGCATAGGCAATTACCCAGTGTTATATAAAAGTTGCTAAAAAAATAGGAGTCGTACCAAACAAATTGTTAATACAAAAATTATATGATTACAGAAAGAATCCTTCAAGAAAGGCAAACAAGGTATCTCATGCACACACACACAAGCTCTGGTGCGATGTATTAATTATGTATAGTATTAAGCAAGATAATGTACAATACCAATAGTAAATATTAAATAGTAATATAACTAATCCATATGCAGGAAATAAGCATCTGCATGATGTATCCCACCTTTAGAATGAGGTAATAGAAATCAAAGCTGGTTGCACTCGCAGGTGCTGCAGCGGCTAGTAAGCCGACGACTAGGCACAACGAAATTGCCCTCATGGCCATATCTCCTCTGCTAAATATTGCAAGCAGAAATGACACTTATTGCTCGTTGGCTGCCCAAGTGATCAGCGTGGCTTGATATTTATAGGCAGAAATAGAGGTTGAGTCTGAGGGGACGTGGCATGGGCCATGTTTGTCATGGAGGCTGAGGGACGTGAGGACCGAGATCAGGGTTGAATTTCTCGTTCCCACCCTGGTTCCTCCTGGCGGCAGACGGAAACCTGTCTCTGAAGGATTTTGGTTGGAACATGTTGAATTCCTACTCTTTTAAACTAACATTACTCAATAAAATCGTCAACTTTTTATATAACTCAATAAAACAAGACATTTCATTAACATAAAGACAAATATGTATGCCATAGAACTAACTAACACTACTTGTAATTTATTTCAATTCATTATAAATTGATCGATGTATATATAATATCGATGCATGGTGTCATGTGAATGAATTGAATGTCCATGTTTCATTTATTTTTGTTCAAAAGATAATTTTATATTTTTATTATTATTCTTATTCCTTGAAAATGGATGCTAGTATTTCTTTTTCTTGCGGGAATATTAATACATGTGACGGCCCTATTTGACGGGCCCATAGACATGGCTATACCTCGCCATGGGCAGCACAACCCGGACGGTCCCAGCCAACCCAGCCCGAATATCCTAGGCCAGCCGGGCCTAAACTTGCCATCGGGCCCAGCTCGGGCTTTGAATTTGAGCCCGATAGTCGGGTCGGGCCGGTCTCGGGCTTCAGGAATATAGATTTTAAGCCGTGGACGGGCCGGGCCAGTTGGGTCCAGTTGGGCTTTTTTGGGGTCGTGGTAGGCTTGGCGCTAATATTTAGGCCCGATGGCCGGGCCATGCCGGGCTCGGGCCTGGGTTTTCATCACCGGCCTTTTTTTGGCCCGATTCGAAGCCTGGCCCAGCCTGAAGTATGCCTAGGTATGGTCATGGAATGATGTGACGGGCACTCGTCCAAGCCTGCCCGTCACATATGACCCAACTTATATGTGAGTAGGTCGAAGTGACAGGCCTAGTGATCATGATATATGTACTATTTGCGCCTATCACATGTGATTTTTTTTTGTGGTTGTGTCTTCCAATTAACATACGTAACAATTTTACGAGGATTCATGCCATTACAATAAATTTTGTCATTGCCTTTTTCCCCAAGGCAACTTTTAAAAGAGGAGGATGGATTAGTCCTTCTGTGGGGTTCTTAAAACTTAACTTTCATGCATCTTTTGATCAAGACCTGCTTAGGGGCGCATAGATGATAAAGGGAACTTCATTGTTCGCATGAATTGGAACATTGATTGGTATGCGGCTTCCCTAACGGCTTAAGCTTTCGCACTAAGATTTGGATTATCTATGGCGCAAAGGCGGGATGCAACCACCTGGTGGTTAATTATAATTTGCAGGTCATCGATACCGTGAAGAGTCGAGGAGGATATGTGAGAGCGGCGGCGGTGATTCTTGATTATTGCTATTGTTTCGCCTACGATTTTCCTCTTGCTAGTTTTGAACACTATAATAGAGAAGCAAAGAAGGTGGCTCGTGAACTTGCTAGGTTAGCTAGATTTTCTCCAACTAAGGATTGGTTTGAGGAACCTCTCAGCAAAATTGTACCTTTTCTTGGAGACAATGTAGTAATAAAGTTGTTTATTAATAATATATGTAGCAATATTGGTCCTTCACTTTCTAAACTTTGCAATTTTGGTCCCTGACAGCGTTCGACCATGGTCAAATCTGGTTTTAAGTTGACATGGAGCTACATTATGCCTGTAATATTAATGGACACATAATCAATAGATTAGCCCCATAACCATTCACTTAAGAGCTTGTTTATTACATGTAAAACAACCGGGAGGCAAGATTAAGGCAGTACTAGATGATGCCCTGCACGTTGTTCCGGAAATATTTTTCAATATTACAAAGAGGTTTTGGTTATATGAAACATCATTTGAAATAATAGATTTTGAAAGTATATAAGAATAAAATGTAAATAATATAATAGAATGGAATTTTATACGCATGCAAACATGTGGAATGCAACATCCATATGTTTCCTATGCATGTTGAATGATGAGGTGGCATGCTTGCATGTTGACAGAAATATCTTATTGGGAGCTAAATATTTAGATATAAAAGATAAGACATAATTATGCTCTCTCTCTCCTGCTCATTTCACCTGGCATGTTCCTCCACAACCCTAAATCATGTTGAAAACATGTGGACGTTTACCGCTTCACCTTTCAATTTAAGTGATTGTGCAAGGGTTTTTAATAGTTGAATCATTAAATAACTATCTCATTCCTATCTCACAAGTGATTACAGGGCAGAACAAGCAATTAAATGTATATTACATGCTTAATTAAAACAGTTCCACATAGGTTTAAAACTGGATGTGATCAACAACCAAACCCTACCTATAACCAAAGTTGCATGGTTTAGAAAGTTGGATGACCAATGCTACTACACATTTTAGTTGGAGGACAAAACTTGCACTTTTGGCGGAAGTTACACATTTTCTTTTCTTTCATACATTCACGGGTCTTCCTCATATATATATGACGTGTATAAGAGTCATGTTTGACTAATTATTAAACCCAACTATATTTGTGCAACACCATTAGCTCGCAACATAACACCTCCAAAACATGTTATAAACATGCTTGGTAATTGGCTGTATGGTTTACCACTAGCCATGAAATTTGTACTACTACATGCAGGGCTACTACATAATGTTCGGTGATTTGGCTATATCATAATCAGGGGTGGATCCATGCCTAGGATTGCCTGGCCTGCAAGCCCAGTCCAGCCCCATAAAAACTACTCATGTGCGTAGAGATTTCATGCAAAGTAAGGTAAATATATAGTCAAATATATATGCATATCCCTTCCGCAAAAAAAAATGTATATATGCATATCCAGCCCGCTCCAAGAGAATGACATGAGACTAGCCCCGTTGTTGTGTTGTTCTTCGTCATGACCCGTTTGTTTGTCAACAAATAATGGTTCTACCGTTGGGAGCTATATGGTATTCACTACAACTACCATCAAAGCACATGCTTTTGGTTGTTAGGCTGTATTGGACGGATTATTTTGTCAATAAGTTCCTCTCCAACTACTCCAACTACTCAAAATAGTTTGATTTTGGACAATCCTAGATTTACTTGTATTCTTGGAACGGAGAGAATTAATATATGGCAACCTTTCATTTGGGTTATTGATATACACCCTCAGGTTATTTTTGCATGCCACATTAGGTTAGTCTTAAGACAAAGTATTTGAAATTTGACCAACAATTAGTCAAATTTTATGTATTTATTAGTATACAAATTGATATCATATTATATAAGATTAAATTGGGAATCTATTGAGACAACTTTTGTATACTAAGACATACATATAATTTTACTAATTGTTGGTCAAACTTTACAAAATTTGACTTAAGGCAAAGCTAATGTGATATGTTAAAATAAGTGGTGTGAGTGTTTCTGTTTGAATTGTTTTCTTCCTCACTATCTTGTAGTTATACTATTTGCACTTTAATTAGTACCTTTCTTGTAATAAATGGTGTGGTATCGTGTGCTTCTTGTCATTAAGGGTAGAAACCATAGAGTAAATGATATTATGTACCATATAAAAAACATTACGTACTAGATTTGTGAAATTTTGTCACAACTTATCATATATTGGTAAATCTGTGACAAAATTTACCTAGATATAAAAAAGGGGAAATTATGTTAAATTTGGTAAGTTGTGACAATATATTTTCAAGTCTGGTAAGTTGTGACAATTTTTTAAAATCTGGTTAGTAGTATTGCAAGAACATTTTTATATGGGCAGTACTGGGCGCCAGTGCGCTGGCTCGAACACTCCTGCCGGTCGCAGCACAGCCGTCAGATTGGGGATCCCTTGACCGTTAGATATCCTCTCTCGTCCTCAACCTCGAGCCATGAATGCGAGCACCTTGCAGGCTATCCTTTTCCAGCGCGCAGCGGCGCTCCCCACCCTTCCCCTCTCCCCATCCCCCCACGGCGATCGAGGGGTCCTTCTTCCATCGCCCCCTCTCGCTAAACGCCCTCGCCGCCGGTCACCGTCCTTGTAGAGCCAACAAACACGAGCACCTTGCCGGCCGTCCGTTGCAGCTTTTTTCATCAACGGCTGTAGCATTTTATGTCGGCGGTTGTAGCATTCTGTCTGGCAATGACCGCTTGCAGCTTTTTATATGTCTCGTTGCAGCTTGTTTCATCAAGGTTGTAGCATTTTATGTCAATAGTTGTAGCATTTTCGTCATGGCAATGACCGCTTGCAGCTTTTTATATGCCTGGTTGAAGCTTTTTCATCTGAATATGAAGCTTTTTCAGATGGCCGTTGAAACAATTTTGTATAACGTTTGCAACACTTATATACGCGCGGCCCGGCCATAGCGGCACGCGATGAGGACGATGGGCGAAGCTGGATCCGGCGATGCGGGCGGCCGACGAGGGTGGTAACTGGCGATGTGGGCGGTCGACTGGGGTAGGGACCGGCGATGTCGGCGGCAGCAACGTAGGGGCGCGCAGATTGGTGGGCCCTCTCGGCCATGCGCCCCACCACGCGCGAGAATCGTTTCGCCAGGATGAGAGGAGATAGGATGGGTCGCGCAGATTGGTGGGCCCTCCCGGCCATGCGCCCCACCACGCGCGAGAATCGTTCCGCCAGGATGAGAGGAGATAGGACGGGTCGCGTGCGTCCGGCCGAACGTTCGGTCGGCGCGCTGGCGGAAAACGTTTCCCTTTTTATATGGTAAATACCGTCATTTACTCAACACAATAAAATCTTCCATTATAAAAAGAAAATCTAATTAGTCCATGCATGAATTACCTACCATTGATCAACCAAATGCGCTGCAGGTATGGTAACGGTGTCCTGTTTCGGTAGCCACGCGACGCCTTGCCTGCGTGCCGATTCACCTGCAGATTCCAGTGGTGTGGTGTTTTGTGATTTAGTAAGAAATTTGAGTGCAAGTAAGGGGGTCCATTGGATTGGCGTGGACGGTTGATATTAGAAGCTACAACACGCATATATACTGTAAAAATCGATCTGACAGAACATATATAGACATCGTGCCTATGATCAGTCCATTACATTATATTATCAAAAACACTTCGAGTTAGTTACTTGAACAGACAAATGAATAAAGACAGCCGACCAAACTTACGCAAGATCCTTCTCACGTATGGAGCATGTAACCCCATTAGCAATTCAAAACATGTTAAAACAAGCATTCCTAAAGCTGTCTCTATTATCTACATGCGAATGCCTTGGGCCAGATCTACTCATTCTTCGATAAGTAGCCACGTATCCACTCTCTGAACATTTCATGTAAATCTCTCGTCTCTCGAATAATATTGAAGGAGACATGAAAGCTATACGTCAAAAGGCTATGGCAACTGATTGCCCCTGCGCCTCTTTCAATAGGACAGGGCTAATGGAGCCATGGAGGTCTCTACCAGTACATTTATATAATTGCTTCTAATATAAGCACGTGTCCGGTCAGAATATTTCTTTTGGTTTCATTTCATTAATTTGAAAACGCCTATGCTGGTCCAGGATATGTTCGGTAATCGGTAGTCCTTCCGAACTAACATGAATATACTGGCATTAATTTTTCTTAACCTAGACCCAACCGCATTCAAAGAACAGTTGTCCAGTTTATTAGTAAAATAATGAAACTGTGTCCCTTCTCTCAAATATGACATGCTCATCTTACATACAATATGTGTTAACTGAGCCAAAGTTATCGGTCTCCTATATATAATCAAGATGCTTGAAGATATTTGCTTTGCCATTCCTGAATTTATCAAGCTCTTTAATGTTTATATTTCCTCGACAAAATGTCTAACATTCTAAAACAGAGAAAATATGTTAGCATGTGATTGAATGTCTAGTGCATAAAGAACAAACACACGGTTGTGAAAATTTCAGCCAAACAACGACCCCAAATGTATGATGCTCATGACCCTACTCACATGTGTCATAGCATGAATATGGGCGCGTCACTATCTAAGAGGGTGGCAGCCACTTAGATTGATCGAAAAGTTTGTGGCTCCACGAGCAGCATCGCCCCTAGCAACCCAAATGAACGCTCGAGAATCACTAAACAACGAGTGGTCCTCCTCTGATGGCAGGATAATAAGCATGTTAGTAGGGTTGTCGCCGTCGTCGTCGTTGTGGACCGGAGGGGCCAGCTGGGAGCGGTGGCGCACCGCGGCAAACAAACAAAGTGTTGATGGGGAATTGTTTGCAAAATTTGTTGCCATTTAGGTTGTCATATTTTGCCGTAAGGTTTACTCATGGTATATGATCCACCTACATAGTTCATATACTACTAGAATCGCCTTTTGTCCTGAGTTCCAATTCTTCGTCGAGTGCATTCTGTCGGGTACTCAATGAATTTCTATCTACCGAGTTTGATCCCGAACATGAACTCGGCAATAATTCGTAACTCGGCAGGGCAGTGTCGTTTGCCATCTTCTGACGGAAAACGACTCAGCGAACAAAAAAAAGCCGGTGAACAAAATAGTTTGCCGAGTTCCCGACAGAAACAACTCGGCGAAAACTGACATGGCCATGTCTGGTAGCAATGGACGGAGCTGTGACGGTGGCCTTCGTTTGCCGGGTTTTGACTAACAGAAACTAACCAAACATTTTCCTATTTTTTTTCTTAATTGGAATGACAGGTGTCATATATTTGTGGAGTTATTTATAGAAAAAACTCGGCATACATGTAAAGTGTATGGCTAACCCAATAACGAAAGTTTCGTAAGGGGACTGCAGCAGGCTACCATGAGACAAAAGATCCTCTTTCTAAAGAGATTCGATTCGGAACTCTTATATGTCCAAGGTCAATATGGAAATTCTTATGACCTTGGACTTGTGTTTAGTCACACCTCGCCACTTGAGGAGCGACGGGACTAGGTTAAATTGCCTCCTCTTCCAGAACCAGTAAGCTATGTTGGTCATTGTACCTTTGTGGAAGATATGACTGTCCCTATGAAGCTTGCCTAACATAAGCTGATATAATATGCTTATGATGGTCAGATAAGTTTCACAGCGACACTTTATATCTTCACGAAGGGAGCATTACTTACCACTTGGCTCTTTTTTGATACTGAACCTCCGGGTCGTTCTTGTTTTATCCGCACCATTTCATTAAGCTCCATGGTGCTCGACTTTTTTTTTAATCATTGCATTAAGTTTCGTCGGTCTATACTGTCCGTCTCGGTCGCTCTTGTTTTATCTGACTGCTTCGATTCATACTGCCTGATTCGGCCGCTCTTCGTTGGTCTATATAATGCCCGTGTCTCGGTCACTCTTGTTGTATCGGGTTGTCCACCCGATGGTTTAAGCAGGGTCTGTGGCACCCACTCGGATCTCAATTACATGCAGCGCGCGTATCAACGTTTAGCTCACAACTAGGATTTTAGCTACGTACAAACGAAACCAGGCATAACCAGTCACGTTAACTGCCAACGGACGACGCCCCTCTTTTTTGACTCATTTCGTTAAGCTCTGTCGGTCCATACTGCATGTCTCGGCCGCTCTTGTTTTATCCATTTGATTATTTCATTGGGCTAGCACCGTGGTGCTCGGCTCTTTTTTTGAATCATTGCATGCACTAAACTTTGTTAGTCCATACAGCTCATCCTGATCGCTCTGGTTTTACCGGGCTCTCTACCCGATGGTTTGAGCGGGGTCTGTGCCACCCATGCTGGGATCTCAACTACATGCAAAACATGCATATTAACGCTTAGCTCTTTTGAATCATTGCGTTAAGCTTCATCGGTCTATACTGCCCGCCTGGGTCGCTCTTGTTTTATCGGATTGCTTCGATCCATACCGCCCTACTATTCGGTTGCTCATCGTTGGTCCATATACTACCAAGCTTTTAAATTCAGGCCAATACGGTCGATATATAGGCCGATATATCATTTTCGGTGCTCTACCGATATAAACATTACATATCATCCGATATGGACCGAAATGGCTGATATCTGAGCCGATATGTCCATTGACATAGACCGATACATATATGATCAAAAGTTTCTATGAAAAAGTTGGGAAAATAAGATTACGCAGTTACAACATCATATTAGCAAACTCACACATGATGTTTTATACATATACATATAGAACATATTGTTTTTATTTTATAGTAATGATTTTGTGACTAGTTCCTGATAGTATCTTGACTAACAAGTTAGCAAACTAGGAATCCAAAATTGCTATGCTAAAAAGCATTGACATCATACATTTTGTTTACCTTAAAACACATTTTATGACTAAGAATAATGAAAAACATTCATGTATCTTTATATCACCTGATATCCGACATTTTGAAAAAAAAATCCTCTGATAATCTATATATCGTCCGATATATCACCTGATATCCGACATCTGATATGTTGAAGCCAAACTGGAATGAACTTGATATCCCATATTTTGAACCTTGATTACTACCTCCGTCCTGGTTTATTAGTCTCCCTCGTATTTAGCATTATATTTTAACCATGATTTTAACTAATAAAAATATATAATATACATAGCAAAAAATGATATCATCAGAAACTATGTACAAATACGAGTTCAATGATATAATTTTTTAGTGACATGCATTAATATTTTGTTAGTTAAATTTGTGATCAAATCAGAAAACAAAATATGAAGGAACCAATAAACCAGAATCAAGGTAATACAGTATTATTCATGAAAGTGTTACAGACCGACTCTTATTATTATTATTATTATTATTATTATTATTATTATCATATCACATCACTCGCAAGATGAATGTCCGGAAAGGCAAGAACATCATTATTATTATTAATTATTCACTGGAACGCAAGCCACAAGTCGAGGCCCGATCGCTACCGATCTGCGGCTGCAGCTCAGTATCACATGGCGGCGCCGGCCATCTCGAATGCTTCAGCGTAGGACACCGAGGACGCGGACTGCTTTAGCATCCACTTCTTGAAGGGGTGGAAGATGATCTCGTCGGAGCACGTGAACTTTTGCGGTTTCGGGCATAAATTAATCTGGACTCTGTATAATCGATATTACCTTTTACATCTCCAAATATCAGAACTACCAAAACAACGTAAACTACCTTCCAACCAAACGCACATAAACAAAGAAAAATTGATGATCCGGCCAGCCTAGTTAGAGGTAATAACACCTGTGGTGTTCAAATTTATCATTGATGTTAGTTAAATTTTTTGTCAAGGTTGAACATAAAATACCAAGGGACCAAAAAACCATAATGGATGGAGGTAACAAGGTATTATTCATGAAAGCGTTACAGATCGACTGAGTAATCAATATTGCGGTACCCTCGGGTTACATTATTATTATTATCACATAACAACACGAGCGAGATGAACGTCTGAAGAAGGAAAGAACATAATTCCACGCATATACTAGTACGTATTAATTATTCACTGGAACGCAACCCACAAGACGAGGCCTGACCGCCTGATCGGCTACCAATCTGCAGCTGTAGCTCAGTATCCCATGGCGGCGCCGGCCATCTCAAATGCTTCGGCAAAGGACACCGAGGACGCGGCCTGCTTTAGCATCCACTTCTTGAAGGGGTGGAAGAGGATCTCGTCGGAGCACGTGAACTTCTGCGGTTTCGGGCACTCGATGAGCGTTTTGGCGTCCTCGGCCACGCAGATGAAGATCTGGTACAGCTGGAACTTATCGAACGGCCCTTCGCTACACTGGATCAGCGGCGCCACACCGGTGCCCACCTGGATGGCCTTCTTGATCTTCTCCAAGCTGTACAGGCCAAAGTCGGGCTTGATCCCTGCAATGCATGACGTACTGAATGGTGATGATTTCCTTTCCAGGAAAACGGCGGTCATGAGCCATGGATGCATGCGTCACCTTTGGAAACGAGGCGAGAGAGGGGGTTGATCTTGCTACGGAGGGCGATGGCGGCTTGGAAGTAAGCCTTGTCGTCAAGGCCGGAGCAGACGCCGGACGTCTTCCAGGCGCTCTTCCAGCTCTTCTGGCCGTTGTTGCTGGGGCACTTGATGTTGCTCCAGTACTGCCTTAGACCGCTGATTTCCAGAATCTGCAGTTAACGCAAAACATTGCATGTGCATCGCAGTGGTAAGAAAAGAATCCGCAAAGCTTTGCATCGATCGGACAGGAAATTTGCATTGTTACCTCGTCGGAGTTGAAAGCAAATTAGTTACCTCGTCGGAGTTGAAAGGAGTGCTGCTGCAGCTGGTCTCGGGGGCGTCGGTCGTCGCGTTGAAGACAGTAAAGCCCGAGACGTAGAAGTCGGCCGCCGGCACGATGGGGCTCTTGGGCATGCAGCATCCGCCGGTGGTCTGCACACAGTATGCTCCCGGCCACTGTATCCATGGATTATTACATCACGTGTGAGTCATGTTTTCCAGTGGTGAAATATTCGACTAAGACCTCGACAAACAGGTGGTCCATAAAACCATGCATGTTCATGCTAATCTGTCAACATCCCTCAAGATGCATGCTGCGTTTCACACATACTAGACGTCCTTGGTGAAGCATATATATGTACAGTGAACAACTGAATGCTACTCCCTCCGTTCCTAAATATATAAGTCTTTTTAGAGATTCCACTACGGACTATATACGGATGTGTATAGACATATTTTAGATTGTAGATTCATCCATTAGACTTCGTATGTCGTAACTAGCATGCATGTGTACAAATTTTGAATAATGTAATACATACAAATAAAAAATGAACAAAAGGCCACTATGTTGTCATGCTTTGCACGCACATACCATCAAACCAATCTGGTAGTAGATACCAGAATCAGAAACGGCAATGGCAGAGGAAGCTATCAGCATGCCAAGAAGGCACAACAGTGCTCTCCTGAAAGCCATACCGAAACCTTGCTTGATTTCACTCCTTTCAACGTTTCTCACTAGTGCGCTTATTTGGACACCCAGAAGTGCCTTGGTGAGGACTGAGGAGTGACTACGGGGGCAAGGGTATTTATAGGACGTTAGGCATGCTTACCTTCATTTCAATTTTTTTTATGGTGCATATATTGTGCCCCATTCTGAGCCACCCGTATAAATGATAAGATCTCTCTTTTGGTTAAGATTAACGATCAGATCTCTTAGCAGGGCCGTTGAAGGGCATGTGCCAGCTGTGCGCTCGCCCAGGGCCTCAATAATCCAAGGGTCCCCAATTTGGGTCCGGGTACATGTATGTATTCGTGTGAAAATTTGAAGTTTTGAGCTAACGTTGCCTCGTCTCCTGGATTGATTCGATCTATAGATGAAACCTCAGCTGCTGCCAAGTATGTACGTTTCGTGGTCTGGCCAGATTATCGATCTTTTTTGCTTCGAGTTGAATCGATGGCTCGGTGGCGATAGATTTGCAGTCAGGCAACAGGCGGCACTATACGAGAATTATGAGAGCCGGCTAATGCCGCTGCGCCGTCTGCCATGGTGCCGCCGTGCCGTGCTGTTCGCAGAACAGCAGAACAGAAGTCCAACCTGTGCCCTACGCTCCTCCCCTCTTCTCCAATTTCGATACACACGGCAAAGATGTATTAAGACTTCTTAATTCATCATTTACAACAGTTAATTAATATTTTTGGAACATGTTTTATATAGTTGTTGAAGTTCAGAGTTAAAACAAACTAATTATTTTCAATAGTTCCTCCTCAAAAATCAAGGTTCTATATTTTCTATTGTACTATCTATACAAGGCACAAGGTATATCGATGTCTCCACTCATCCACCGAGAACCCCGCATTGTCTGCAATAAGGACCACCGTCTTCATCTGCTCAAGAAGCACCCCTTTTCGAGCGTTGAGCCCCCCTGCGCGCGCACCAACGCATGAATTACCTAGTCACTTTTGCACAGTGATGCCAAATGTCAACCGCACAAAGCACCCTAGAGGGCGCCGACTTTGCCTCCGTCCATCTATGACGAACCGCCTCCGCAAAACCAGGTTGAAGTAGCCACGCCGGTTCGAAATGGAAGGAAGGTGTTCAAGAATTACACAATAGTTCCTTTTGAACTAGAATTACACAATAGATCCTAATGTGGAGGCATCGCCCCTGTAATTCAGTTACCCAGGTACATGCATGTCCTCTGAAAATAAAAACACTTCAATATGGTTTTGGTTTAAAGGACAAAGAGAAAACTCGTTCTGTACTGACATGAAGCAAACCTCGAGGCAATGGTCGGTCCAGTGTTGGTCTGATCTGGTCACGACATAAACCTCCATCGCAATAAGAACTAGTCGCGGGTTTACGAAGATGTTCACAAACTCCACACAAACAACACGCCAACCCCTCAATCTAAGGAAACAACATGAACGAACCGTATAGGTTCAGCTTGTAATCTCCTACATTCCACATTGCAGGAACTTACACAACGCTAGAGATATTTTTACAAAAAGTTCTCTAAATTCCATAATGGCCAATAGTCGATACACGTAGTATCTAATTCATCATATCATAATCTGCTTCACATGAGTATGGACTTGTCTTGTATTGTTGCCGAACGCCCTAAGCTAACTTGGAAATCAAGCAATGGAAATAATCTACTCTGGACTCTGTATAATCTATCTTACCTTTTACATCTTGGCAAATATCTGAACTTCCAAAACAACGTAAAATATATATGTGATGGATTCTGTGCTTGAGCCCCCTTTTTGACTATAACTTTGCTCTGCCCGGTGGCCCCCCAACCTAACGCACATAAACAAAAAAAAATATGAATGATCCGGCCAGCCTAGTTAGAGGTAATAACATCGGTGGTGTTTATTTCAGTGCATGAACTTGAAAAATATACCGAACCGATACTAGAACTTGACAATATAATTTAAATACGGTTCAAATCACATACAAATACATATGTCTTGCTGAATAGACACGCCAGCGTGGTGCGAGTCCCGCTTGCAGTATTGGACAGATTAGCTTGCATAGTGTTTTGATTCAATGAGCATCGGGTACCACCTGTCAGTGCACAACGAAAATAAACAAGAACATGGCTTGGTTGGGAACCGAATTGCCAATCCCGTGCAGTGTTGATCCATAGTAACCGGTTAGACAGGACTCAGATGCCGCCGATCTCGTGCAGTGTAAGATCCGAGCTAACCAGTTAGACAAGGTAACTTTGATGTGCATTATGCATCCTCTTCATACATCAATCCTTACTTGAAATCACTAGTTAAGAAGTAATTCTTTTAAATGTTACTGACAAAAAAAGGTTTCCCCACTTTATATTATAAAGCAACAACCGAGCACACAACCGCCGATACGAGAACAACAACAAAAAAAGATAGGTGACAGAGAATACAAGATGCTACCGAACAAGAACAATCCTGACAACCCTAGCGGCTAGGACATCGAGGACCCCGGCAATCCCAGGGCATGCCCCCGAAACACTCACGCTAATGGAACAGCCCGCCGTCGGAGGAAGAGCACAGCCGTCAACTCCCATGCCATTGCCCGGCCATCCGAGAGCTCGCCCTTGAACCTGGATGGACTAGGAGAGGAAGGCCGCACACCACCATGCCGGCAAAGCCACTCCGATCAATGCCACCGCCTCGGGCCACCACCACCAGGATCACCGAACGTTGTTTTGAAGGAACAACTGAAGAAATCCAGCAAACCGATAATGCAAAGCCGCGACCACGACTCACCCGTCTGAAGGCGGTGTCTTCAGGAAGAAAGCGGCGGCAAGGAGTAGTCGCGGCCCAAACCGAGGGGATTTGGGTTTTCATCCGGGACAAGCAGAGGGGGGCATGGGGTAGGACTCGATACCAACTCCAAGAAGTAGAACGGTGATGGAGCGTCGCCGGCAACGTGGCTGCTGCAGCCCGCCAAGGGTTTCCCCATACGTAGCCCACCCCTCACCAACCACCAAACGAGCCACACAAGGTCGCCGGCAACCGGGTTGGCATGGGCTGTCTGATAACACGAAGGTCGCCGTCTTCATATCTGACCATGGGCACACGAGGCCGCCCATTACCGAGATCCATGCTCGTCGCCGACTCACCGCCCACACGGCCAAGTCCAGCGCCCGAAACCATCGGCACCACCTCCCACGTCGCCTAGAAGGGTACCCTCGCCGAAGGAGGTCGTCGCCACTGCACCTACGCCACCATAACTAGAGGCCCCGCTGCCATGCCACCTGCCCCGCCAGCCACCGGCAACGACAGGGAAGGCCGCCCATGTACTAGTAGAAAACAGGGCTTTGATTTATGCCAGATCAGAGCAACAGTCCCGGTCGACTTATGAGCCGGGACAATGTGTGCATCAGTCCTGGTTCGGGAGGACAGGACGTCGGTCGGACCTCGGTGGGCACCAGTCCCGATTCGTCTGGGACCTTTAGTCCCAGTTCCAGCCACCAACCGGGACTAAAGGGGTTGGTTCCTCACGCAACCCCTTTAGTCCCGGTTCGTGTCTGGAACCGGGACTAAAGGTCAGTCTTCAGTCCTGGTTCTAGACACCAACCGGGAGTAAAAGAATGCATATATACATACATGTCCCTGCCGACTCACTCCTTTGTTTTTTGGCCGCCAACGTGTGGGAGATGTGTGCTACTCAATTCTCACCTCCTATGCACATGAGGTGTTCGATGAAGCTTTCTCTCCTCTTCAAGCTCGAACTCCAAGCTATATTTTTCCCAAGATTTGTCTAGGTTTGGCAGTGCACCAACTATCCAAGTGTTTTAAAAAAGTTAGCAACTTCATCCTCATCTCTCACTACTAGTTTAGCTCATTTCAAATGCTCTAGAAGTAGTGTGGTTTGTGGGTTTTAGTGGAGGAGTGTATGTGTGAGTTTATTTGATTTAGATGCACAATTTAAGCTCAAATTAGCTTTTTAGTTTCCACATGTGTAGGGTGTCGTTTCGTCCCCGTGCCCGTTGTCCTCACCCCCATCGAGCTCCTGCCGATATCGTCGTCGGCACCATCGTGGCGAGCCTCTTGTTCTAAGTTATCTTTTTTAGATAAAAAATTCTGACTTGTATGATTTATATAGCTACTTGTATGATTTTCTTACTTGTATTGTTGTTTGTTATTATACAGTGCCATGGTTTTGTTATCCGTCCTAGTCGGCTCTCATCCGGTCTATGATTTAGATGTGGTATATTATCTTTTATAACTATTTGTTTCATTAACATTTCTGACAATTATGCCGACCAACTTGATATATATGTCTTTATCTAGGAGGTATGTGAACCGGAAATTCCAACCGACCCTCTTGTCGAGAGGTTAAATTTAGTTAAAAATAAAACAATTATTTGAAAATGCCTTCTGTAAATCCATCTTCAAGAAGACAACCTTTGTCTTCCGCATGTGTACCTCATGAGCAATCTCGTATAGAGCAAGGGTCCCATCATGGATGCGACTGCCTTTTAAAAAGGCCGATTGGAAGGTTGGGCGATACATTCCTCAATAGGCGGAAGCCGTACCACACACACCTTCTCAAAGATCCATTCTAGGACATTAATAACCGTGATCGGCTTCAATTGGCATATATTCGTCGCCCCAATTACTTTGGGGATCAGGGTGATGAGACCATAATTAACCCGGGCTAGGTCTAGAATTCCAATTTAGAATTCATGGAACATCTTCATGACCATCTGTTAGAACGGCCCAGAACTTCTAGAATAAAAACAACCGAAAGACCATTCGTCCCCGGGGCAGCGAAAATGCTAGACCTACTAAAGCCTACATAAGTTTACTAAACCTTTCAACTAATCTAAACATGTCCCCCCTGATTTTCAGGGGTGGGTGGGCCTCATCCTCCTCTTAATCCAATCAGTTATTGCCAAATCAGCCTATTACGTAAACGTACGTAAACATTTACGTAGATGTAGCATTGCTCCCGGGGCAGACAGTGCCTTAGAATTCCAATTTAGAATTCATGGAACATCTTCATGACCATCGGTTAGAACGGCCCAGAACTTCTGGAATAAAAACAACCGAAAGACCATTCGGGCAGACACTACCCTCATTGCAGAGATTGCCCCGTATACCTCCTCAGACGAGAATGGAAGCGCCAAGCCCTCATTCTCGTCATCCCCCACTCTCTCTACTACAAGCCAGAAGTCAGCAGCGAGAGACGTGCCTCCCCGGTGGGTCACCGTGAAGAGCTCCTTATAAAAGGAGTAAATATGTGACTTGACCTCATCCGGATGCTCTAGGAGCTCGTCACCATTCCAGAGGCACGAGATAGCTCATTTATGCCTCCGCCTGTTCACAATCGATTGGAAATAGAAAGTGTTGGCATCCCCCTGGAGGAGCCATTTCTGACCTCCTCGACTCTGCCAAAAAATCTCCTCGCCCTTTATGAGCGTTGTGTGAGGCCCTCAAGTTGTCATGCTTTGCACGTACATACCATCAAACCAATCTGGTAGTAGATACCAGAATCAGAAACGGCAATGGCAGAGGAAGCTATCAGCATGCCAAGAAGGCACAACAGTGCTCTCCTGAAAGCCATACCGAAACCTTGCTTGATTTCTCTCTAGCAAACGTTTCTCACTAGTGCGCTTATTTGGACGCCCAGAAGTGCCTTGTTGAGGACTGGGGAGTGACTACGGGGGCAAGGGTATTTATAGGACGTTGGGCATGCCTACCAGCCCCCTTCATTTCATATATTTTTTATGGTGCATATATTGTGCCCCATTCTCGGCCACATGTATAAACGATAAGATCTCTCTTCTGTTTAACAAGATTAACGATAAGATCTCTTAGCAGGGCCGTTGAAGGGCTTCTACAGACTACAGTAGAGGGTCTCCCTTGGTTGTGCGGGTGGTTTCAATTCCTTAGGCCAGTTCTTTCCTTCATCTTGTAAACCACTGGTCCAATGCAAGTGGACTGGGCACTCAAGCATAGAGCCAGCTGTGCACTTGCACAGGGCCCCAATAATTCAAGGGTCCCCAATTTGGGTCCGGGTACATGTACGTATTTGTGTGAAAATTTGAAGTTTTGGGCCAACGTTGCCTCGTCTCGTGGATTGATTCGATCCGTCTGCCGTGGTGCCGTATGCGGAACAGCCGAACAGAAGTTCAATTGGTGCCCTATACGCTCCTCGCTTCTTCTCCAATTTCGATACACACGTCAAAGATGTATTAAGACTTCTTAATTCATCATTTACAACAGTTAGCTAATATTTTTGGAACACTTTTTGAACATTTTTTGGTATAGTTGCTGAAGTTCAGAAGTTACAAAAACTATATATTTTCAATAGTTCCTCCTCAAAAATCAAGGTCCTATTTGTTCTATTGTACTATCTATACAAGGCACAAGGTATATCGATGTCTCTACTCATCCACCGATAACCCTGCATTGTCTGCAATAAGGTCCACTGTCTTAGTCTCGTCAAGAAGCACCCCTTTTTGGGCGTTGAGCGAGGCCCTTAAGTTGCCCTCCCCTCTCTCCCACAGACACACCAACGCATGAATTGCCTAGCCAGTTTTGCACAATGATGCCAAATGTCAACCACACAAAACACGCTAGCTTCTCCCCGGTTGGTTTTAGCCACCAACCGCGACTAAATCTTTTTTTATCAAAAACAAATTTTGTTTAGCTCTTTTAGTTTCATACCTTGTTCCTTTGTTTTGATTATTTTAGTTTATGTTTTCTTGTTATTCTTTTACCAAATTATATTATGTTTTAGTTAATCAACATATGAGGAGTTTTAATTTTCATGTTGAAATATTTACAAAGGAAATATTCACCATATAAATTCCAAGAAAATTCTAGCATATCACAAATGCCATATTTGATGATCTTGCCAAGTCTCATGTGTTGGAGAACAAGATAACATCATCAAATTCCCTCAAAAGCATTTGTGTCAATTTTCTAGTTTGAGCAACTTTTCATTGCTAAACATGTCCAATTAACCTCAAACTTAGTACATCTCGTAAAAATTGTCTAAATATTTAATTAGGTCAAGTAGTTCATCAAGGAGAACAAATTAGCTTGCTCAAAGTATGCCGAAACCAATTCTGCCCAGTTACTTGAACAATCCTACCATCTGATATGTTGTCCTCGGTTTCACCAGAAAGCAACCAGAACTCATCTGGAATTGGCTCGGCATAAGGGGTCCTCCGATTAGAGAAACCGCATAGTAGCTCCAACTTTATGTCATACAACATTTCTCTCTTATCATCTTCGATTCTTTTGTTTGGACATAACTGCATGATTAACTCCTTGTATAATTAAAATATTAAAATGGTAGGAATAATTGAAAATTCAAAACTTAATAAACATTCATAACACCCAAAACACATACATACCCTAACTCTTACAAAAATTCCCTCTGATGAAGCCGCCGGTCACATCACATAATGGGATCTTGGGGTATAAAACTTTTTCTGCGTGTGTGTCCCTTGCTTATTGCGTCGTAACCATGGATAATCTTCATCATTTAACATGATGCGTGGGTCAGTCTTCTTTGAAGGGACGAATTTCATCAAACTTTCCACAATCTACTCACATGTTTGTCTTGTACTCCACTCCCACGATGTTTCTTTTTCGTGAAAGAACTATGTGGCATTTTGTCTCATCGTATGATGTATTCGTTTCCTTGTCTTTTTTTCTAGGTTTGGTTGACATGTACTTCACATACAAACCTGCGCCACATCATTGGTTAGGACGAATTGTTCGTCTGTGTATCCAAGATTGTTGAGATCCAATGTTGTCATTCCGTACTGCGGGTCTACCTTTACCCCTCTTCCTTTCAGATTGACCCATTCGCACCGAAATAAAGGACCTTAAAATCACATTCATAGTCAAGTTCACATATCTCCTCTATGTAACCATAATATGTGTCCTTTTCCCTGTTGGTGTTTGCTGCATCAAAGCGAACACCATCGTTTTGGTTGGTGCTCTTTTTTATCTTGGGCGGTCGTGTATAATGTATTCCCATTTATCTCGTATCCCTGAAAAGTCATTACAATCTAAGATGGTGTCATGGCCAACAAGTACAGCTCATCTTCAACAGTTTTGTTATTGATGAGATGTGTATGCAACCAACCACCGAAAGTCGCCATGTGTGTACATTTATTCCGGGGGTCAGAATGCTCCGGGTTCTTGGAGCGTACAATATCAATGTGTTCCTCGATATACGGTGCCACCAACTTGAAATTTTGTAGAACTGTGTAGTATGCTTGAGTGAAAGAATGCACATCCATACTTATTACTATTTTCTTTCCTAGCATGTCTTTTCCACTAAGTCTCCTCTCATGCCGCGACTGAGGAACACCAATCGGCTTAAGGTCAGGAAAAAAGTTAACACAAAACTCAATAACCTCCTCTGTTCCATAGCCCTTGGAGATGCTTCCTTCTGGTCTAGCATGGTTATGAACATATTTCCTTAAGACTCTCATGAATCTCTCAAAGGGGAACATATTGTGTAGAAGTACACGACCCAAAATGGCAATCTCTTCGACTAGGTGAACAAAGACGTGTGTCATAATATTGAAGAAGGATGGTGGGAACATCAACTCGATACTGACAAGACATTGAACCAAATCATTCTGTAACCTTGGTAGGATTTCTGGATCGATTACCTTATGATAAATTGCATTGAGGAATGCACATAGCTTTGGACGCATGTCGTCTTTTTCGTTCATACATTGCTGGTCCTCTCGTGCCTCCGGTGTATCTTTTTCTTCGCATACACACGCAAGAATCCTAGAAGGTTCACGCAAAGATTCTTCGTCACGTGCATCACGTCGATTGCAGAGCGGACCTCTAGGACTTTGGGATAGGGTAGGTCCAAAAATATAGATTTTTTCTTCCATATGGGTGTGTGTCCGTCAGCGTCATTCGGAACAGATTGTCCATCAGGACCCTTTCCGCATATTGCTTTTAAATCCTTGACCATATAAAATATATCATCACCGGTATGGGGGACATGCTTCTTCCCGTGATCTACATCACCTTTGGAATGCTTGCTTTTCTTTCTTAAGGGATGCATGCTAGGAAGAAATTGACGATGTCTCAGGTACACATTCTTTTTACATTTGTCCAAATATATACTTTCAGTCTCATCTAAACAATGTGTGCATGCATTGTCCCTTGTTTGTATGTCCTTAAAGGTTACTAAGAGCAGACCAATTATTGATGGTTACAAATGGCAACGCTTGTAGGTCAAATTCGTGATGTTTGTGCTCATCCCACACACGTATGCTGCCTTTTATATACCACAAGTGTCAAAGTTCTTCAACTAATGGCCTTAGGTACACATCAATGTTGTTGCCGAGTTGCTGATACGTCTATTTTGCATCATGCTTTCATGTTGATATTTATCGCTTTATGGACTGTTATTATACTTTGTGGTACCATACTTATGCCTTTTCTCTCTTATTTTGCAAGATTTATTTGAAGAGTGAGAATACCGGCAGCTGGAATTCTGGACTGGAAGAGGAGCAAGTCTGAGTCCTCTATTCTGCGCAACTCCAAATGCCCTGAAAATCAACGTGGAATTTTTTGGGAATATATAAAAAATACTGGGCGAAAGAAGTGCCAGAGGGGAGCTGCCAGGGGCCCACAAGCCTGGTGGCCGCGGCCTCCCCCCTGGCCGCGGCAATGATACGTCCATTTTGCATCATGCTTTCATGTTGATATTTATTGCTTTTTGGGCTGTTATATTACTTTTGGTACCATATTTATGCCTTTTCTCTCTTATTTTGCAAGGATTATTTGAAGAGAGAGAATTCAGGCAGTTGGAATTCTGGACTGGAAAAGGAGCAAATCCTAGTCCACTATTCTGCACATCTCCAAATGCCCTGAAAATTTACGTGGATTTTTTCTGGAATATATTAAAAATACTGGGCGAAACTTGTGGGCTGCCTGAAGGCCCACTAGCCCCCCTATTTTGCTATATGAAGCGTCCTGGTCTAGAAAAAATCAATCGGGAGCTTTTTCGTGGTTTCACCGCCGCCACGAGGCGGAACTTGAGCAGATCCAATCTAGAGCTCCGGCAGGACGATCCTGACGGGGAAATTTCCCTCCCGGAGGGGGAAATCGTCGCCATCGTCATCACCAATACTCCTCTCGTTGGAGGGGAGGCATCTTCATAAACATTTTCATCAGCACCATCTCCTCTCCAATCCCTAGTTCATCTCTTGTAACTAATCTTCGTCTCGCGACTCCGATTGGTACTTGTAAGGTTGCTAGTAGTGTTGATTACTCTTTGTAGTTGATGCTAGTTGGATTATTTGGTGGAAGAGTTTATGTTCAGATCCTTGATGCTATTCATTACACCTCTGGTCATGATTATGACTATGTCTTGTGAGTAGTTACTTTTGTTCCTGAGGACATGGGATAAGTCATGCTGATAATAGTCATGTGAATTTGATATTCGTTCGGTATTTTGATATGATGTATGTTGTTTTTCCTCTAGTGGTGTTATGTGAACGTCGACTACATAACCCTTCACCATATTTGGGCCTAGAGGAAGGCATTGGGAAGTAGTAAGTAGATGATGGGTTGCTGGAGTGACAAAAGCTTAAACCCCAGTCTATGCGTTGCTTCGTGAGGGGCTGATTTGGATCCACTAGTTTAATGCTATGGTTAGACTTTGTCTTAATTCTTCTTTTGTAGTTGCGGATGCTTGCGAGAGAGGTTAATCATAAGTGGGATGCTTGTCCAAGTAAGGGCAGTACCCAAGCGCCGGTCCACCCACATATCAAACTATCAAAGTAACGAACGTGGATCATATGAACATGATGAAACTAGCATGACAGAAATTCCCCTGTGTCCTCGGGAGCGTTTTTCGTCCTATAAGACATTGTTCAGGCTTGTCCCTTGATACAAAAGGGATTGGGCCACTTGCTGCACCGTTGCTACTACTTGTTACTTGTTACTCTTTGCTTGCTACGTTTCACCTCGCTACACAATCACTTGTTACCGCTACTTTCAGTACTTGTAGTTATTACCTTGCTGAAATCCGTTTATCAGAGCCTTCTGCTCCTCGTTGGGTTCGACATTCTTACTTATCGAAAGGACTACGATTGATACCCTATACTTGTGGATCATCAAGAATCTTTTCTGGCGCCGTTGCCGGGGAGTGAAGCGCCTTTGGTAAGTGGAAATTGGTAAGGAAACATTTTTATACTGTGCTGAAATTTATTGTCACTTGTCACTATGGAAACTCTTCCTTTGAGGAGTTTGTTCGGGGTATCTTCACCACGAACGGAAGCACGAGGAGTTGCTCCTCAACCTGAGGTACCGACTGAAAATATCTTTTATGTAATTCCTTTGGGTATGCTTGACAAACTGCTGACTAATCCTTTTACAGGAGATGGATCTTCACATCCAGACTTTCATGTAATCTATGTAGATGAAGTTTGTGGTTTATTTAAGCTTGCAGGTTTGCCCGAGGATGAGGTAAAGAAGAAAGTCTTTTATTTATCTTTGAAGGATAAGGCGTTGACATGGTATAGGCTATGTGATGATGCTGGATCATGGGGCTACAATCGGTTGAAATTAGAATTTCATCAAAAGTTTTATCCTATGCATTTAGTACATCGTGATCGGAACTTTATTTATAACTTTTGGCCTCGTGACAGGGAAAGCATAGCTCAAGCTTGGGGGAGGCTTAAATCAATGCTATATTCATGCCCCAATCATGAGCTCTCGAGAGAAATCATCACTCAAAACTTTTATGCTCTGCTTTGTCATGAAGATCGTACCATGCTTGACACTTCTTGTGCTGGTTCTTTTATGAAGAAGGATATTGATCACTAGTGGAATTTATTGGAGAGAATCAAACGCAACTCTGAAGATTGGGAGCTGGAGGAAGGTAAGGACTCAGGTATGAATTTCCAGTTTGATTGCGTTAAATCTTTTGTTGAGACAAACACTTCTAGAGATTTTAACGCTAAGTTTGGACTTGACTCTGAGATAGTAGCTTCTCTATGTGAATCTTTTGCTGCTCATATTGATCTTCCCAAAGAGAAGTGGTTTAAATATCATCCTCCTGTAGAAAGCAACATAACCAAAACCAATCTAGTTGAGGAGAAAATCATAGCTTTTAGTGATCCTGTTGTTCCTTGTGCTTACACTGAGAAACCACCCTACCCTGCTAGGATAAAGGATTATTCTAAAGCTCCAACTGTGATACGTAGGGGTTACATTAGACCACTTGCACCCCCTGAGGAGATTAGAGTTGAACCTAGTGTTGCTATTATCAAAGATCCCTTAACCGAAGACATAGATGGACATGTTATCAAATTCTGTGAGGACTCCGCTAGAATTGCTAAACCTCACGTGAAAGACAAGCACGGACCTGTAGTTGGCCTGCCCATTGTTTCTGTTAAGATAGGAGATCACTGTTACCATGGTTTATGTGATATGGGAGCTAGTGTTAGTGCAATACCCCGTTCTCTATATGATGAAATCAAAGATGAGATTGCACCTACTGATTTAGAACCCATTGATGTCACTATTACGCTAGCTAATAGAGACACTATCTGCCCTCTGGGAATTGTGAGAGACGTAGAAGTCCTGGGTGGTAAGACGAAGTATCCTACCACTACAAGAAATAAGGTCAATTATGACTCCCTATATTGGTCATTGATTCGTCATTGTTGTTGTTTATTGACCTTTTTTTGACCAAATTTACAAGGTCAACAGTTGGCCGTCAAGAATGAACAAACTTAACCTTTCTAAAATTTTGGTCATAGATCTCTATTGACCAAATTTTTGGTCTGGTCATTACCCAATTGTGTGTGCCACGTAGGATCTGACGTGGCTGTGCTGACATGGCATTGCTAGTGACCATATTTTTGGTTTGTTCATTACCCAATTGTGTGTGCCACGTAGGATCTGACGTGGCTGTGCTGACATGGCATTGCTAGTGACCAAATTTTTGGTTTGGTCATTACCCAATTGTGTGTGCCACGTAGGATCTGACGTGGCTGTGCTGACATTGCATTGCTAGTGACCAAATGAAATCATCATAAATTTCACAGCCCAATTCAATAATCTAGTATACATGGGCTTCCACCAATACTATTTTATTATTAAAAATGTCTAAATTGTTTAAGCTGATGCATTAATTTGCCAAAAGCATGTATATCTGAGGTTAGACCCATTAAAAAACAAGTACAAGATTGCAAATTAGTTGTATATATTTTATTTCAGTAACACATCACATGAATTACAATACATCATTCATCGACTCCTCTACACATAAAGATTCAAGGCCCAACAAGTGCACAACAAACTAGTTCTACAACTGCAGGTGTACAACAAAAGGCCCAACAAGTAAGTTATCACACATCAACATAGTTCGACAAAGATTGAATGAGAATCACAAGTATTTTTTGATCACACATAACATCAATGATAAACGAAGCTTCTTGTTCCCTCCTCCCATCATATCCTCTACTTATTCTGGGTGCTTCAAATCATCCTGGTAATTAAAATAATCAAACATAAAAAAGCATACAAAATAATCAAATATTATAATTTACAAGTAATAAATAAATTAGAACTTCAGGCTTCAGTGCGATATTAGAGATCATAAGAGCATTAGTTGTATAAGGACATGAAGAGTCTCATCATTAATTGGTGGTTTGGTTCAGAAAAATTTATGACAAGTGTGCATGCAACAATGGGTGTACTATGCAGGATTAATAATTGAGCAAATCACAGAACATATATTATTGGGTGATATATATAGCAGCAGTGACTTGCATGGTTTGAAAAACAGTTCTGTTTTTATTGAGTGGCTATAGATGCATGTAGTAGCAACTGGCTTATAAGTTTGTTGGCTTACTATGTGTGCATTACCAATAAACACTATTTATATTCATCAATCTCTTGACACGTAGACTAAGACACAATGCTACGTGTAGACAAGACTCGCATTCCCAAAGGCAAGGACAAACAGAGAGATAACCAACAAATGAACCTTTTCTCAACATATACAGAACTACACTTTAACATGCAAATAAAGCATGGCGCAGCTCTGTACCACTGTACCACATATACAAAAAATCATCGCATAACAATAAGTATGGCGAGGTGTGCCACCGCGCACTACAGGCTAGTAGAAGTCTAGGTTACCTGCTCCAGCTTGCTTGCCATTGGGAGGAGATGCTGCTGCACTTGTGGGACGACAGCGGTCAGGCCCAAGCACCGGCCGCGACACCTTATGACAGTGGCGGTCAGGTCCAGAAGCTGGGAAAGGATAAGGGAAACCCTACTTCATGGCTTCAAACTGGTCGAGGAGGTCTCCTTTTGTGCACCAGTGGATGTGAGCTGCAAAATCAGGCTTGGGCCGACCCTTAAAGAATCTGCACACAAAAATGAATCCATCTGCAGTTTGTTTAACCAGGTTTGTATTCGGACAAAAAAATGTTGTGCTACTCTGTGTGCTCCTCCCTAAGAATGTACCATGGAACATTACGCATGCATCCATTGCAGACCATAAGCATCGTTTATGAAAATTGAGGAAATTAAGCAGGTACTTCACCACATACAGATCCAAAGTAAAAAAAAACTGCAAGATAGCAAATACCAATTGCATAGGACAATACTATCACGAACACTAGTTTGCTAGGTATACCGATCTGACCAAGAAAGTATATTTCTATAATTTTTACCATGATCGCTTTGTTAAAATATTTATGAACCTACAATTAGCAGACCTGTCAAATTGAGGATACAAACAAACCACTCTATGGACTCTTATATACGTAGTTCAAATAGAAAATAGCTATACCGAGTATTCCAGTATAAACACTATGTTTTCTCAAACTTTGAATACTAACATAAAAAAATTCTTCAGATAGTTGTTCGTAATTGTTTAGTTCGTAAATAGTGGTAAGGTTAATAATAATGTCATTAGATTTGTCAGGACAGTAGTTTATATAATATTATAGTAAATACTGGTAAGGTTAATATAATAAAGCATGGCATATCATCACATACCTCCTCTGCACGTAGTGTCCAGTACTGATCATTGATGTTTTCTATCTTTTCACTCGGTGCAAAAATCTGCAACAAATACATGGTAACTAACTCTTGTCTATTTTGAGGAACTAAATGCAACTAAGAGGTGTTAAACTAGCATTTGTACCACCTTGTATATCTTGTGGTAGAATACTTCAAGCAATCTAAGTTCAGCATCAGGATGCGACAGGTCAACCTGATTGACAATGACAGAAAGGATGCATAGAACATGAGCTAGCATGATATAAGCAACAAAGAGAGTAACAAACGTTCAACGCAAACCTGATTATAATGAATCAACATATCTAGCAAACGTTCAACGCAAACCTGATTATAATGAATCAGCATATCTAGCAAACGTTCAATGCCTCTATACTTAATTGGTTGAGGCTTAGGCTGTTGAGAGTAACAATAATTTTCAGGTACGACAATATCAGAGAAACAAGAACGATATCGGTACTTAATTCACACATCACATTTGGCTCGAACTTAATTTCCTAAAATTGGTGGAAGAAGTAAGAGCCGGGTCGTCGGGTGCAGGCGCCGTGGAGCCGGCGGGCGAGGGCCGCTTGGCGGCGGCGGGGCAACGGGGCCGCTGTGGGGGAACGTCGCATGGGAAACAAAAATTTTCCTACGCGCACGAAGACCTATCATGGTGATGTCCATCTACGAGAGGGGATGAGTGATCTACGTACCCTTGTAGATCGTACAACAGAAGCGTTAGAGAACGCGGTTGATGTAGTGGAACGTTCTCACATCCCTCGATCCGCCCCGCGAACAATCCCGCGATCAGTCCCACGATCTAGTACCGAACGGACGGCACCTCCGCGTTCAGCACACGTACAGCTCGACGATGATCTCGGCCTTCTTGATCCAGCAAGAGAGACGGAGAGGTAGAAGAGTTCTCCGGCAGCGTGACGGCGCTCCGGAGGTTGGTGATGATCTTGTCTCAGCAGGGCTCCGCCCGAGCTCCGCAGAAACGCGATCTAGAGGAAAAACTATGGAGGTATGTGGTCGGGCAGCCGTGAGAAAGTCATCTTAAATCAGCCCTAATTGCTCCATATATATAGGAGGAGGGAGGGGGACCTTGCCTTGGGGTCCAAGGGACCCTCAAGGGGTCGGCCGAGCCAAGGGGGGGAGGACTCCCCCCCCAAACCGAGTTGGACTTGGTTTGGTGGGAGGAGTCCCCCTCCCTTCCCACTTCCTCCCTCTTTTTTTTTCTTTTCCTTTGATTTCCTTTTCTTGGTGCATAGGCCCCCTTGGGGCTGTCCCACCAGCCCACTAAGGGCTGGTGTGTCTCCCCAAAGCCTATGGGCTTCCCCGGGGTGGGTTGCCCCCCCCCCGGTGAACTCCCGGAACCCATTCGTCATTCCCGGTACATTCCCGGTAACTCCGAAAACCTTCCGGTAATCAAATGAGGTCATCCTATATATCAATCTTCGTTTCCGGACCATTCCGGAAACCCTCGTGACGTCCATGATCTCATCCGGGACTCCGAACAGCATTTGGTAACCAACCATATAACTCAAATACGCATAAACCAACGTCGAACCTTAAGTGTGCAGACCCTGCGGGTTCGAGAACTATGTAGACATGACCCGAGAGACTCCTCGGTCAATATCCAATAGCGGGACCTGGATGCCCATATTGGATACTACATATTCTACGAAGATCTTATCGTTTGAACCTTAGTGCCAAGGATTCGTATAATCCCGTATGTCATTCCCTTTGTCCTTCGGTATGTTACTTGCCCGAGATTCGATCGTCAGTATCCGCATACCTATTTCAATCTCGTTTACCGGCAAGTCTCTTTACTCGTTCCGTAATACAAGATCCCGCAACTTACACTAAGTTACATTGCTTGCAAGGCTTGTGTGTGATGTTGTATTACCGAGTGGGCCCCGAGATACCTCTCCGTCACACGGAGTGACAAATCCCAGTCTTGATCCATACTAACTCAACTAACACCTTCGGAGATACCTGTAGAGCATCTTTATAGTCACCCAGTTACGTTGCGACGTTTGATACACACAAAGCATTCCTCCGGTGTCAGTGAGTTATATGATCTCATGGTCATAGGAATAAATACTTGACACGCAGAAAACAGTAGCAACAAAATGACACGATCAACATGCTACGTCTATTAGTTTGGGTCTAGTCCATCACGTGATTCTCCCAATGACGTGATCCAGTTATCAAGCAACAACACCTTGTTCATAATCAGAAGACACTGACTATCATCGATCAACTGGCTAGCCAACTAGAGGCATGCTAGGGACGGTGTTTTGTCTATGTATCCACACATGTAAATGAGTCTTCATTCAATACAATTATAGCATGGATAATAAACTATTATCTTGATACAGGAATTATAATAATAACTTTACATTTATTATTGCCTCTAGGGCATAATTCCAACAGTCTCCCACTTGCACTAGAGTCAATAATCTAGCCTTCACATCACCATGTGAATTTACATTGTAATAAATCTAACACCCATACAGTTCTGGTGTCGATCATGTTTTGGCCGTGGAAGAGGTTTAGTCAGCGGGTCTGCTACATTCAGATCCGTGTGCACCTTGCATATATTTACGTCCTCCTCCTCGACGTAGTCGCGGATGAGGTTGAAGCGTCGTTTGATGTGTCTGGTCTTCTTGTGAAACCTTGGTTCCTTTGCCAGGGCAATGGCACCAGTGTTGTCACAGAACAAGGTTATTGGATCCAGTGCACTTGGCACCACTCCAAGATCCGTCATGAACTGCTTCATCCAGACACCCTCCTTAGCCGCCTCCGAGGCAGCCATGTACTCTGCTTCACATGTAGAATCTGCTACGACGCTTTGCTTGGAACTGCACCAGCTTACTACACCCCCATTAAGAATAAATACGTATCTGGTTTGCGACTTAGAGTCGTCCGGATCTGTGTCAAAGCTTGCATCGACGTAACCTTTTACGGCGAGCTCTTCGTCACCTCCATACACGAGAAACATCTCCTTAGTCCTTTTCAGGTACTTCAGGATATTCTTGACCGCTGTCCAGTGATCCACTCCTGGATTACTCTGGAACCTACCTGCCATACTTATGGCCAGGCTAACATCCGGTCTAGTGCACAGCATCGCATACATGATAGAACCTATGGCTGAAGCATAGGGGACGGAGCGCATATGCTCTCTATCTTCATCAGTTGCTGGGCACTGAGTCTTACTCAATCTCGTACCTTGTAAAACTAGCAAGAACCCTTTCTTGGACTGTTCCATTTTGAACCTCTTCAAAACTTTATCAAGGTATGTGCTTTGTGAAAGTCCTATCAGGCGTTTTGATCTATCCCTATAGATCTTAATGCCTAGAATGTAAGCAGCTTCTCCTAGGTCCTTCATAGAGAAACTTTTATTCAAGTAACCTTTTATGCTCTCCAAAAGCTCTACGTTGTTTCCAATCAGTAATATGTCATCCACATTTAATATTAGAAACGCCACAGAGCTCCCACTCACTTTCTTGTAAATACAAGATTCTCCAATCACTTGTATAAACCCAAATGCTTTGATCACCTCATCAAAGCGTTTGTTCCAACTCCGAGATGCTTGCACCAGTCCATAAATGGATCGCTGGAGCTTGCACACCTTGTCAGCATTTTTAGGATCGACAAAACCTTCGGGTTGCATCATATACAACTCTTCCTTAAGGAAACCGTTAAGGAACGCCGTTTTGACATCCATCTGCCAGATTTCATAATCGAAAAATGCAGCTATTGCCAACATGATTCTGACGGACTTAAGCATCGCCACGGGAGAGAAAGTCTCATCGTAGTCAATTCCTGGAACTTGTGAAAAACCCTTTGCCACAAGTCGAGCTTTATAAACGGTCACATTACCGTCAGCGTCCGCCTTCTTCTTAAAGATCCATTTGTTCTGAATAGCCTTGCGGCCCTCAGGTAGTATCTCCAAAGTCCACACTTTGTTCTCATACATGGATCCTATCTCGGATTTCATGGCTTCTAGCCATTTGTTGGAATCTGGGCCCACCATTGCTTCTTCATAATTTGCAGGTTCATTGTTGTCTAACAACATGATTGATAAGACGGGATTACCGTACCACTCTGGAGCAGCGCGTGATCTCGTCGACCTGCGGGGTTCAACAGAAACTTGAACTGGAGTTTCATGATCATCATCATTAACTTCCTCCTCAACCGGCGTCGCAACGACAGAGGTTTCCCCTTGCCCTGCGCCACCATCCAGAGGGATGAGAGGTTCGACAACCTCGTCAAGTTCTATCTTCCTCCCACTCAATTCTCTCGAGAGAAACTCCTTCTCGAGAAAAGTTCCGTTCTTAGCAACAAACACTTTGCCCTCGGATTTGAGATAGAAGGTGTACCCAACTGTCTCTTTTGGGTAACCTATGAAGACGCATTTTTCCGCTTTGGGTTCCAGCTTTTCAGGCTGAAGCTTTTTGACATAAGCATCACATCCCCAAACTTTAAGAAACGACAACTTTGGCCTTTTTCCATACCACAGTTCGTATGGTGTCGTCTCAACGGATTTTGATGGTGCCCTATTTAAAGTGAATGCAGCTGTTTCTAATGCATAACCCCAAAATGATAATGGCAAATCAGTAAGAGACATCATAGATCGCACCATCTCTAACAAAGTACGATTACGACGTTCGGACACACCATTACGCTGTGGTGTTCCAGGCGGTGTTAACTGCGAAACAATTCCACATTGTCTTAAGTGAGCACCAAACTCGAAACTCAGATATTCACCCCCACGATCAGACCGTAGGAACTTGATCTTCTTGTTACGATGATTTTCCACTTCACTCTGAAATTGCTTGAACTTTTCAAATGTTTCAGACTTGTGCTTCATCAAGTAGACATAACCATATCTACTTAAATCGTCAGTGAAGGTGAGGAAATAACGATATCCGCCGCGTGCCTCCACGCTCATTGGACCACACACATCGGTATGTATGATTTCCAACAAGTCACTTGCACGCTCCATTGTTCCGGAGAACGGAGTCTTAGTCATCTTACCCATGAGGCATGGTTCGCACGTGTCAAGTGAATCAAAGTCAAGTGACTCCAAAAGTCCATCAGCATGGAGTTTCTCCATGCGCTTTACACCAATATGACCCAAGCGGCAGTGCCACAAAAATATGGCGCTATCATTGTTTACTCTAACTCTTTTGGTCTCAATGTTATGTATATGCGTATCGCTATCAAGATTCAATATGAACAATCCTCTCACATTCGGTGCATGACCATAAAAGATGTTACTCATAGAAATAGAACAACCATTATTCTCAGACTTAAAAGAGTAACCGTCTCGCAATAAACAAGATCCAGATATAATGTTCATGCTCAACGCAGGCACTAAATAACAATGATTTAAGTTCATCACTAATCCCGATGGTAGCTGAAGTGACACTGTGCCGACGGCGATTGCATCAACCTTGGAACCATTTCCTATGCGCATCGTCACTTCGTCTTTCGCCAGCCTTCGTCTATTCTGCAGTTCCTGTTTCGAGTTGCAAATGTGAGCAACAGAACCGGTATCGAATACCCAGGCACTACTACGAGAGCCGGTTAAGTACACATCAATAACATGTATATCAAACATACCTGATTTTTCTTTGCCCGCCTTCTTATCTGCCAAATACTTGGGGCAATTGCGCTTCCAGTGACCCATACCCTTGCAATAGAAGCACTCTGTTTCAGGCTTAGGTCCAGCCTTGGGTTTCTTCGGCGGATTGGCAACAGGCTTGCCGCTCTTCTTCGAATTTCCCTTCTTGCCTTTGTCGTTTCTCTTGAAACTAGTGGTCTTGCTCACCATCAACACTTGATGCTCTTTACGGAGTTCAGACTCTGCGACTTTCAGCATCGCAAACAACTCGCCGGGAGACTTGTTCATCCCTTGCATGTTGTAGTTCAACACAAAGCCTTTATAGCTTGGCGGCAGTGATTGAAGGATTCTGTCAGTGATAGCTTCTTGCGGGAGTTCAATCCCCAGTTCAGCTAGACGGTTTGAGTACCCAGACATTTTGAGCACATGTTCACTGACAGACGAGTTTTCCTCCATCTTGCAAGCGTAGAATTTATCGGAGGTCTCATACCTCTCGATCCGGGCGTTCTTCTGAAAGATAAACTTCAACTCCTGGAACATCTCAAATGCTCCATGACGCTCAAAGCGACGTTGAAGTCCCGGTTCTAAGCCATACAAGACTGCACATTGAACTATTGAGTAGTCCTCCTTACGGGCTAACCAAGCGTTCTTAACATCCTGATCAGCCGTAGCGGGTGGTTCATCTCCTAGCGCAGCATTAAGGACATAATCCTTCTTCCCAGCTTGTAAGATTAGCTTAAGATTACGAGCCCAGTCTACAAAGTTGCTTCCATCATCTTTCAACTTAGCTTTCTCTAGGAACGTATTAAAATTCAGGATGACACTTGCGTGAGCCATGATCTACAACACAAATATATTCAAAGTGGACTTAGACTATGTTCAAGATAATTAGAGTTCAACTTAATCAAATTATATGCTAAACTCCCACTCAAAAAGTACATCTCTCTAGTCATTTGAGTGGTTCATGATCCACTTACACTATCCCAAGTCCGATCATCACGTGAGTTGAGTATAGTTTCAGTGGTAAGCATCCCTATGCTAATCATATCAACTATATGATTCATGATTGACCTTTTGGTCTCATGTGTTCCGAGGCCATGTCTGCACATGCTAGGCTCGTCAAGCTTAACACGAGTGTTCCGCGTGCGCAACTGTTTTGCACCCGTTGTATGTGAACGTTGAGTCTATCACACCCGATCATCGCGTGGTGTCTCGAAACGACGAACTGTAGCAACGGTGCACAGTCGGGGAGAACACAATTTCGTCTTGAAATTTTAGTGAGAGATCACCTCATAATGCTACCGTCGTTCTAAGCAAAATAAGGTGCATAAAAGGATTAACATCACATGCAATTCATAAGTGACATGATATGGCCATCATCACGTGCTTCTTGATCTCCATCACCAAAGCACCGGCACGATCTTCTTGTCACCGGCGCCACACCATGATCATCCATCAACGTGTTGCCATCGGGGTTGTCGTGCTACTTATGCTATTACTACTAAAGCTACATCCTAGCAAAATAGTAAACGCATCTGCAAGCACATATGTTAGTATAAAGACAACCCTATGGCTCCTGCCGGTTGCCGTACCATCGACGTGCAAGTCGATATTTCTATTACAACATGATCATCTCATACATCCAATATATCACATCACATCGTTGGCCATATCACATCACAATCATACCCTGCAAAAACAAGTTAGACGTCCTCTAATTTTGTTGTTGCATGTTTTACGTGGTGACCAAGGGTATCTAGTAGGATCGCATCTTACTTACGCAAACACCACAACGGAGATATATGAGTTGCTATTTAACCTCATCCAAGGACCTCCTGGGTCAAATCCGATTCAACTAAAGTTGGAGAAACCGTCACTTGCCAGTCATCTTTGAGCAAAGGGGGTTACTCGTAACGATGAAACCAGTCTCTCGTAAGCGTACGAGTAATTTCGGTCCAAGCCGCTTCAATCCAACAATACCGTGGAATCAAGAAAAGACTAAGGAGGGCAGCAAAACGCACATCTCCGCCCACAAAAACTTTTGTGTTCTACTCGAGAAGACATCTACGCATGAACCTAGCTCTGATATCACTGTTGGGGAACGTCGACTGGGAAACAAAAATTTTCCTACGCGCACGAAGACCTATCATGGTGATGTCCATCTACGAGAGGGGATGAGTGATCTACGTACCCTTGTAGATCGTACAGCAGAAGCGTTAGAGAACGCGGTTGATGTAGTGGAACGTCCTCACGTCCCTCGATCCGCCCCGCGAACAATCCCGCGATCAGTCCCACGATCTAGTACCGAACGGACGGCACCTCCGCGTTCAGCACACGTACAGCTCGACGATGATCTCGGCCTTCTTGATCCAGCAAGAGAGACGGAGAGGTAGAAGAGTTCTCCGGCAGCGTGACGGCGCTCCGGAGGTTGGTGATGATCTTGTCTCAGCAGGGCTCCGCCCGAGCTCCGCAGAAACGCGATCTAGAGGAAAAACTATGGAGGTATGTGGTCGGGCAGCCGTGAGAAAGTCGTCTCAAATCAGCCCTAATTGCTCCATATATATAGGAGGAGCGAGGGGGACCTTGCCTTGGGGTCCAAGGGACCCTCAAGGGGTCGGCCGAGCCAAGGGGGGGAGGACTCCCCCCCCCAAACCGAGTTGGACTTGGTTTGGTGGGAGGAGTCCCCCTCCCTTCCCACTTCCTCCCTCTTTTTTTTTCTTTTCCTTTGATTTCCTTTTCTTGGCGCATAGGCCCCCTTGGGGCCGTCCCACCAGCCCACTAAGGGCTGGTGTGTCTCCCCAAACCCTATGGGCTTCCCCGGGGTGGGTTGCCCCCCCCCCCCCGGTGAACTCCCGGAACCCATTCGTCATTCCCGGTACATTCCCGGTAACTCCGAAAACCTTCCGGTAATCAAATGAGGTCATCCTATATATCAATCTTCGTTTCCGGACCATTCCGGAAACCCTCGTGACGTCCGTGATCTCATCCGGGACTCCGAACAACATTCGGTAACCAACCATATAACTCAAATACGCATAAAACAACGTCGAACCTTAAGTGTGCAGACCCTGCGGGTTCGAGAACTATGTAGACATGACCCGAGAGACTCCTCGGTCAATATCCAATAGCGGGACCTGGATGCCCATATTGGATACTACATATTCTACGAAGATCTTATCGTTTGAACCTTAGTGCCAAGGATTCGTATAATCCCGTATGTCATTCCCTTTGTCCTTCGGTATGTTACTTGCCCGAGATTCGATCGTCAGTATCCGCATACCTATTTCAATCTCGTTTACCGGCAATTCTCTTTACTCGTTCCGTAATACAAGATCCCGCAACTTACACTAAGTTACATTGCTTGCAAGGCTTGTGTGTGATGTTGTATTACCGAGTGGGCCCCGAGATACCTCTCCGTCACACGGAGTGACAAATCCCAGTCTTGATCCATACTAACTCAACTAACACCTTCGGAGATACCTGTAGAGCATCTTTATAGTCACCCAGTTACGTTGCGACGTTTGATACACACAAAGCATTCCTCCGGTGTCAGTGAGTTATATGATCTCATGGTCATAGGAATAAATACTTGACACGCAGAAAACAGTAGCAACAAAATGACACGATCAACATGCTACGTCTATTAGTTTGGGTCTAGTCCATCACGTGATTCTCCCAATAACGTGATCCAGTTATCAAGCAACAACACCTTGTTCATAATCAGAAGACACTGACTATCATCGATCAACTGGCTAGCCAACTAGAGGCATGCTAGGGACGGTGTTTTGTCTATGTATCCACACATGTAAATGAGTCTTCATTCAATACAATTATAGCATGGATAATAAACTATTATCTTGATACAGGAATTATAATAATAACTTTACATTTATTATTGCCTCTACGGCATAATTCCAACACTGGTTTCTACAGAAGGTTCATTAAAGACTTCTCTAAGATTTCTAGGCCTCTTACCAACCTCTTGCAGAAGGATGTTCCTTTTGTTTTTGATGAGGATTGTGAGGAAGCATTCGAAATGCTTAAGAAGGCTTTGGTAACCGCACCTATTGTTCAACCACCTGACTGGAACTTGCCCTTTGAAATCATGTGTGACGCTAGTGATTATGCTGTTGGTGCTGTTCTAGGACAAAGAGTTGACAAGAAGTTGAATGTCATTCAATACGCTAGTAAAACTCTAGACAGTGCCCAAAGAAACTATGCCGGAAAAGGAATTTTTAGCAGTCGTGTTTGCATGTGAAAAGTTCAGATCTTACATAGTTGACTCCAAAGTCACTATTCACTCTGATCATGCTTCTATTAAGTACCTCATGCAGAAGAAGGACGCTATGCCTAGGCTGATCAAATGGGTTCTCCTGCTACAGGAATTTGATTTGCACGTCATTGCCCGAAAGGGTGCTGATAACCCTGTAGCAGATAACTTGTCTAGCCTAGAGAATGTCCTCGATGACCCACTACGAATTGATGACAGCCTTCCTGATGAGCAATTAAATGTCATCCGCACTTCACTTAGTGCACCGTGGTATGCCGATTATGCAAACTTTATTGTAGCCAAATACATACCACCCAGTTTCACCTATCAACAAAAGAAGAAATTCTTCTTTGATTTGAGACACTACTTTTGGGATGATGCTCACCTTTATAAGGAAGGAGTAGATGGTGTTATTAGACGTTGTGTGCCTGAACTTGAACAGGGAGAGATCCTGCAGAAGTGTCATTCCAAAGCCTACGGAGGACACCATGCTGGAGATAGAACTGCCCATAAGGTATTGCAATTAGGTTTCTATTGGCCCACTCGCTTCAAGGATGCCCGTAAGTTTGTCTTGTCTTGTGACGAATGCCAAAGGATAGGGAACATCAGTAAGCGTCAAGAGATGCCTATGAACTATTCACTTGTCATTGAACCATTTGATGTCTGGGGCTTTGATTATATGGGACCCTTCCCGAGTTCCAATGGGTACACTCACATGTTAGTTGCTGTGGATTACGTTACTAAGTGGGTAGAAACTATCCCCACTAAAAATGTTGATCACCACACCTCTATTAAGATGCTTAAAGAAGTCATATTCCCAAGATTTGGAGTCCCTAGATGCTTGACGACTGATGGCGGTTCACACTTCATTCATGGTGTTTTCCACAAGATGCTGGCTAAGTATGATGTCAACCATAGAGTTGCATCTCCTTATGATCCTCAGTCTAGTGGTCAAGTTGAGTTGAGTAATAGGGAGATCAAGTTGATCCTACAAAATACCGTCAATAGATCTCGAAAGAACTGGTCTAGCAAACTTGACGATGCACTATGGGCTTATAGGACTGCTTATAAGAATCCCATGGGCATGTCACCGTATAAAATGGTTTACGGTAAGGCATGTCATTTACCTCTTGAGCTGGAACACAAAGCTTATTGGACAATCAAAGAGCTCAACTTTGATTTCAAACTTGCCGGTGAGAAGCGGTTGTTTGATATCAGCTCATTAGATGAATGGAGAGCCTAGGCATATGAGAATGCCAGGTTGTTCAAGGAAAAGGTTAAGATATGGCACGCCAAACGAATACAGAAACTAGAGTTCAATGTAGGTGATTATGTCTTGCTATAGAATTCTCGTTTGAGATTCTTTGCAGGCAAGCTTCTCTCTAAATGGGAAGGTCCCTATGTTGTCGAGGAAGTATATCGTTACGCTGTCATCAAAATCAATAACACGGAAGGAAATTTTCCTAGAGTGGTAAATGGGCAAAGAATCAAGCATTACATCTCTGGTACTCCCATAAATGTTGAGACCAAAATCATCAATGTCATAACTCCAGAGGAGTACATAAGGGATGTTTATCAGCCTGTTTCAGACCTTGAAAACGAAGACGTATCTGTTTCGGCAAGAAATTGGACTCCGATACTTTTCCAATAGGAAATTTCCTCAGTTTTGGAATTTTTGGAAAATTAGAAAAATAAAAAGCAGTCCGGAGAGCAAACGAGGCAGCCACAAGGGCCCACTCCGTCACCACCCCCCTGGTGGCGGTGGGCAAGCTTTTGGGCACCTCGTGTGCCTCTCGGACTCCGTTTTCTTGTGGAGGACTACTTCTGGCCCAGAAAAAATCAATATATAGTCGCCTGAAGGTTTTGATCTCCGTATCGCGCAGTTTTCCTCTATTTTCGTTTCGAGCTTGTTGTGTGTCGCAGATTTAGGTCAAGATGTCTTCTCAAGATTCAGAAGAAGAGATCTATGTGGCCGATGATCGTGCTAACTCTAGGATTAATGGGGACTTGGAACCATATGGCTGGACCACTGATGAGGAAGAAGACTATGAGCCCAAGGGGAAGGAACAAACGAGTTCCGATGAAGAGGAGGCTCCTCTACCTCAACCTGCAAACACCCATGTGGAGTTCAAGAAGTCAAGCCTCCCCAACTCCAGGAAGAAGCCTAAGACCATATTTATACCCTCTCGTTTCTTGCAGGAGAGTAAGCGGGAGCTTTGCCATAAAGTGTTGAAACTTGACGAGGAAAATGACGATCTAAGGGAGCAGAACTTTTTGCTCAAGTAGAAATTAGACAAGCTCAAGACTACTCCAACAACAACACCATCACCACCAAAGGAAGACAACTAAGCATTGGTATGGGCAATTCCCTTGGCTTCTGCCAAGCTTGGGGGAGTTGCCCTTGTATCGTATCACCTTTATATCTTTTGCTTTTACCTTTGTTTTAGTTCTTTCCTTTTCAGTTTTTATTTCTTCTTTTAGAGGAATAAGTCTTTAGTTTTTTTTAGTTTGAGTCTTTTGCTTTTGTCTCTCGCCCGATGTATTCGAGCTTACGAGCTATATAATAAAGAGTGTCATAGTCAAGGGCTTTGCTTTGTGCCATGATCAATAGTATGAAACGAACGATAACATGAAAGATCATGAGACGATCTTATGGAAACTGATAAATTCACTTATGACACGTATGATGATTGAAACTTGTTGAGAATAAATCAACACAGACCTCAGTCATTGTTGCAATTAATAAGAAGTAATAAGGAAAGAGAGGTTCACATATAAATATATCATCATAGACACTTTTTACAATTGTGAGCACTCACCAAACTATTACATGCCTAGGAGTAGATGTTGGACAAGGAAGACAACATAATGAATTGTGTTTGCTTGGTTCCAAACAATGTTATATGATTAGAGATCCCTTAGCATGTGACGATTGATTCCACCTCATATTAGCCAAAACTCCTGCACCAAGTAGAGATACTACTTGTGCATCCATAAACCTCCAACCAGTTTTGCCATGAGAGTCCACCATACCTATCTATGGATTGAATAAGATCCTTCAAGTAAGTTGTCATCGGTGCAAGCAATAAAAATTTCTCTCTAATATGTATGATCTATTAGTGTGTGGAAAATAAGCTTTGTACGAACATGTGGTGGGGAAGACATAAAAGCGACAGACTGCATAATAAAGTTCTTTATCATAGGAGGCAATATAAAGTGACGTTCCTCTGCACTAAGAGGACACGCATCCAAACCTCAAAAGCGCATCACAACCTCTACTTCCCTCTGCGAAGGGCCTATCTTGTGCCTTTACTTTTTACCCTTGAAAGAGTCATGGTGATCATCACCAATTCCCTTTTTGCCTTTGTCTTGGCTACCGTCACATGTTTGGGAAAGATCTATATTCATATATCAACTTGGAATTGAGTACTCATGCTTTATTATTGTTGACTTTACCCTTGAGGTAAACCGTTGGGAGGCAAAACTATAAGTCCCTATCTTCCTCTGTGTCCAGCTGAAACTTTGACACCATGAGTACCACGTGAGTTGTAACAATTGTGGAAAACAAAAGAGATGATTGAGTATGTGGGTTTGCCTTACAAGCCCTTATTTGACTCCTTCTGATGTTGTGATAAATTGCAATTGCTTCAATGACAATGGACTGTTGTTGGTTACTTCTCGGTAAGGTTTTTGCTTCATGCTTTGCTTTGTGAAGGAATTGTTGCTTTCCCATAAGAATCTTTATGATGTACTGCTTTTCTATGTGTGATCATGATGCCCTCGTGTCCGTATTATGTTTTATCGACACCTTCTTCCCTCAACATGTGGACATGTTTATGGAACTTGGTTTTCACTTGAGGACAAGCGAGGTCTAAGCTTGGGGGAGTTGATACGTCCATTTTGCATCATGCTTTCATGTTGATATTTATTGTTTTTTGGGCTATTATATTACTTGTGGTACCATATTTATGCCTTTTCTCTCTTATTTTGAAGGATTATTTGAAGAGGGAGAATTCAGGCAGCTGGAATTCTAGACTGGAAAAGGAGAAAATCCTAGTCCACTATTCTGTACATCTCCAAATGCCCTGAAAATTTACGTGGATTTTTTCTGGAATATATTAAAAATACTGGGCGAAAGAACTACCGGAGGGGGGCCACCAGGGCCCCACAAGCCCCCACTCCGCAACCACCCCCTGGTGGCGGTGGGCAAGCTTGTGGGCTGCTTGAAGGCCCGCTAGCCCCCCTCTTTTGCTATATGAAGCATCCTGGTCTGGAAAAAAAATCAATCGGGAGCTTTTTCGTGCTTTCGCCGCCGCCACGAGGTGGAACTTGAGCAGATCCAATCTAGAGCTCTGGCAGGATGATCCTGCCGGGGAAATTTCCCTCCCGGAGGGGGAAATCGTCGCCATCGTCATCACCAATACTACTCTCATTGGAGGGGAGGCATCTTCACCAACATCTTCATGAGCACCATCTCCTCTCCAATCGCTAGTTCATCTCTTGTAGCCAATCTTCGTCTCGCGACTCCGATTGGTACTTGTAAGGTTGCTAGTAGTGTTGATTACTCTTTGTAGTTTATGCTAGTTGGATTATTTGGTGGAAGAGTTTATGTTCAGATCCTTGATGCTGTTCATTACACCTCTGGTCATGATTATGATTATGTCTTGTGAGTAGTTACTTTTGTTCCTGAGGACATGGGATAAGTCATGCTGATAATAGTCATGTGAATTTGATATTCGTTCGGTATTTTGATATGTTGTATGTTGTTTCTCCTCTAGTGGTGTTATGTGAACGTAGACTACATAACACTTCACCATAGTTGGGCCTAGAGGAAGGCATTGGGAAGTAGTAAGTAGATGACGGGTTGCTGGAGTGACAGAAGCTTAAACCCCCAGTCTATGCGTTGCTTCGTGAGGGGCTGATTTGGATCCACTAGTTTAATGCTATGGTTAGACTTTGTCTTAATTCTTCTTTTGTAGTTGCGGATGCTTGCGAGAGAGGTTAATCATAAATGGGATGCTTTTCCAAGTAAGGGCAGTACCCAAGCGCCGGTCCACCCACATATCAAACTATCAAATTAACGAACGCGAATCATATGAACATGATGAAACTAGCATGACAGAAATTCCCGTGTGTCCTCGGGAGCGTTTTTCCTCCTATAAGACTTTGTTCAGGCTTGTCCCTTGCTACAAAAGGGATTGGGCCACTTGCTGCACCGTTGGTTCTACTTAGTACTTGTTACTCTTTCCTTGCTACGTTTCACCTCGCTACATAATCACTTGTTACCGCTACTTTCAGTGCTTGTAATTATTACCTTGCTGAAATCCGTTTATCAGAGCCTTCTGCTCCTCGTTGGGTTCGACACTCTTACTTATCGAAAGAACTACGATTGATCCCCTATACTTGTGGGTCATCACGCAACAGGGCTTGTGGGCACCCTGGTGGCCCACTGGCCCCCCTCTTCTGCTATATGAAGGGTTTCGTCCGGAAAAACATCAGGGTGGAGCTTTCTCATGGATTCTCTGCCACCACGAGGCGAAACTTGAGCAGAACCAATCAAGAGCTCCGGCAGTACGATCCTGCCGGGGAAACTTCCCTCCCGGAGGGGGAAATCGTCGCCATCGTCATCACCAACACTCCTCTCATCAGAGGGGACTCGTCACCATCAACATCTTCATCAGCCCCATCTCATCTCCAAATCCTACTTCATCTCTTGTAACCAATCTCCGTCTCGCGACTCCGATTGGTACTTGTAAGGTTGCTAGTGGTGTTGATTACTCTTTGTAGTTGATGTTAGTTGGATTACTTGGTGGAAGAGTTTATGTTCAGATCCTTGATGCTACTCATTACACCTCTGATCATGATCATGATTATGCTTTGTGAGTAGTTACTTTTGTTCCTGAGGACATGGGATAAGTCTTGCTATTAATAGTCATGTGAATTTGGTATTCGTTCGGTATTTTGATATGTTGTATGTTGTTTCTACTCTAGTGGTGTTATGTGAACGTCGACTACATAACACTTCACCATATTTGGCCCTGGAGGAAGGCATTGGGGAGTAGTAAGTAGATGATGGGTTGCTAGAGTGACAGAAGCTGAAACCTCAATCTATGTGTTGCTTCGTAAGGGGCTTATTTGGATCCACTAGTTTAATGCTATGGTTAGACGTTGTCTTAATTCTTCTTTCGTAGTTGCGGATGCTTGCGAGAGGGGTTAATCATAAGTGGGATGCTTGTCCCAGTAAGGGCAGTACCCAAGCGCCGGTCCACCCACATATCAAACTATCAAAGTAACGAACGCGAATCATATGATCATGATGAAACTAGCATGACAGAAATTCTTGTGTGTCCTCGGGAGCGTTTTTCCTCCTATAAGCCTTTTTCAGGCTTGTCCCTTGCTACAAAATGTATTGGGCCACTTTGCTGCACCGTTGCTACTCTTGTTCCTTGTTACTTTTCGCTTGCTACGTTTCACCTCGCTACACCATCACTTGTTACCGCTACTTTCAGTGCTTGCAGTTATTACCTTGCTGAAAACCGTTTATCATAGCCTTCTGCTCCTCGTTGGGTTCGACACTCTTACTTATCAAAAGGACTACGATTGATCCCCTATACTTGTGGGTCATCAAGAATCTTTTCTGGCGCCGTCGCCGGGGAGTGAAGCGCCTTTGGTAAGTGGAATTTGGTAAGGAAACATTTATATACTGTGCTGAAATTTATTGTCACTTGTCACTATGGAAACTGTTCCTTTGAGGAATTTGTTCGGGGTATCTTCACCACGAACGGAGGCACGAGGAGTTTCTCCTCAACCTAAGGTACCTACTGAAAATATCTTTTATGAAATTCCTTCGGGTATGCTTGAGAAACTGCTGGCTAATCCTTTTAGAGGATATGGATCATCACATCCAGACTTGCATCTAATCTATGTAGATGAAGTTTGTGGTTTATTTAAGCTTGCAGGTTTCCCCAAGGATGAGGTAAAGAAGAAAGTCTTTCCTTTATCTTTGAAGGATAAGGCGTTGACATTGTATAGGCTGTGTGATGATACTGGATCATGGGACTACAATCGGTTGAAATTGGAATTTCATCAAAACTTTTATCCTATGCATTTAGTACATCGTGATCGGAATTATATTTATAACTTTTGGCCTCGTGATAGGGAAAGCATAGCTCAAGCTTGGGGGAGGCTTAAATCAATGCTATATTCATGCCCCAATCATGAGCTCTCGAGAGAAATTATCACTCAAAACTTTTATGCTCGGCTTTTTCTTGAAGATCGTACCATGCTTGACACTTCTTGTACCGGTTCTTTTATGAAGAAGGATATTGACCACAAGTGGAATTTATTGGAAAGAATCAAACGTAACTCTAAAGATTGGGAGCTTGAAGAAGGTAAGGAGTCAAGTATGAATTTCCAGTTTGATTCCGTTAAATATTTTGTTGAAACAAACACTTCTAGAGATTTTAGCGCTAAGTATGGACTTGACTCTGAGATAGTAGCTTCTCTATGTGAATCTTTTGCTGCTCATATTGATCTTCCCAAAGAGAAGTGGTTTAAGTATCATACTCCTATAGAAGTCAACATAGTTAAATCCATTCTAGTTGAAGAGAAAGTCATTTCCTATAATGATCCTATTGTTCCTTGTGCCTACACTGAGAAACCACCTTACCCTGCTAGGAAAAAGGATTATTCTAAAGCACCAACTGTGATACGTAGGGGCTACATTAGGGCACTTGCACCCCCTGAGGAAATTAGAGTTGAACCTAGTGTTGCTATTATCAAAGATCTCTTAGCTGAAGACATAGATGGGCATGTTATCAAATTCTGTGAGGACTCCGCTAGAATTGCTAAACCTCACGCGAAAGACAAATTCGGACCTGTAGTTGGCCTGCCTGTTGTTTCTGTCAAGATAGGAGATCACTGTTATCATGGTTTATGTGATATGGGTGCTAGTGTTAGTGCAATACCCCGGTCCCTTTATGATGAAATCAAAGATGAGATTGCACCTGCTGAGTTAGAACCCATTGATGTCACTATTACGCTAGCTAATAGAGACACTATCTGCCTTGTGGGAATTGTGAGAGACGTAGAAGTCCTGTGTGGTAAGACAAAGTATCCTACAGATTTCCTCGTCCTTGTTACTGCACAAGATAGCTTTTGTCCCATCATATTTGGTAGACCATTTCTCAACACTGTCAATGCTCATATCGATTGCATTAAACAGACTGTCACTGTTAGTTTCGAGGGTGTGTCTCATGAATTTAACTTCTCCAAGTTTGGAAGACAACCCCATGAAAAAGAGTCATCTGGTAGGGATGAAATCATTTCTCTTTCCTCTATTGTCGTACCTCCTACGGATCCTTTGGAGCAATATCTGCTTGAGCATGAAAATGATATGCATATGGGTGAAAGAGATGAGATACATAAAAATTTTTTAGAACAATATCCTATTCTTAAGAATAATCTGCACGTTGAACTGCTTGGGGATCCTCCCCCACCAAAGGGTGATCCTGTGTTCGAGCTAAAATAGTTACCAGATACTCTTAAGTATGCCCATCTTGATTAGAAGGAGATATATCCTGTTATTATTAGTGCTCACCTCTCGAATCACGAAGAGAAGAAGTTATTAAAAACATTGAGGAAGCACCATGCTGCTATTGGATATACTCTTGATGATCTTAAGGGTATTAGTCCCACTCTATGTCAGCACAAGATTAAACCCGATCCTGATTCTAAGCCAGTTGCTGATCATCAACGGAGATTAAATCCTAGGATGAAAGAGGTCGTGAGAAAAGAAATATTAAAGCTTCTGGAAGCAGGAATCATTTATCTTGTTGCTCATAGCGATTGGGTAAGTCCAGTGCATTGCGTATCCAAGAAGGGAGGTATCACCGTCGTTCCTAATGATAAGAATGAACTAATCCCACAGAGGATTATTACTGGCTATAGGATGGTGATAGACTTCCGGAAACTGAACAAGGCAACCAGGAAAGACCATTATCCTTTGTCGTTTATCGACCAAATGCTAGAAAGGCTATCTAAACACACACACTTCTGCTTTCTAGACGGTTATTCAGGTTTCTCCAAATACCTGTTGCACAATCTGATCAGGAGAAAACCACTTTCACCTGCCCCTTTGGTACCTTTGCTTATAGACGTATGCCTTTTGGCTTATGCAATGCACCTGCCACCTTTCAAAGATGTATGATGGCAATATTCTCTGACTTTTGTGAAAATATTGCTGAGGTTTTCATCGATGATTTCTCCATTTACGGTTCTTCCTTTGACGATTGCCTCAGCAACCTTGATCGAGTCTTACAGAGATGCAAAGATACCAACCTCGTCCTGAACTGGGAGAAGTGCCACTTCATGGTTAATGAAGGCATCGTCTTAGAACACAAAATCTCTGAGAAAGGCATTGAAGTTGATAAGGCTAAGGTTGATGCAATTGAGAAAATGCCTTGCCCCACAGATATCAGAGGTATACGAAGTTTCCTAGGTCATGCTAGTTTCTATAGAAGGTTCATTAAAGACTTCTCTAATATTTCTAGGCCTCTTACCAACCTCTTGCAGAAGGATGTCCCTTTTGTTTTTCATGAGGATTGTGAGGAAGCTTTCGAAATACTTAAGAAGGCCTTGATAACCGCACCAATTGTTCAACCACCTGATTGGAACTTGCCCTTTGAAATCATGTGTGATGCTAGTGATTATGCTGTTGGTGTTGTTCTAGGAGAAAGAGTTGACAAGAAGTTGAATGTCATTCACTACGCTAGTAAAACTCTAGACAGTGCCCAAAGAAACTATGCCACTACGGAGAAGGAATTTTTAGTAGTCGTGTTTGCATGTGAAAAGTTCAGATCTTATATAGTTGACTACAAAGTCATTATTCACTCTGATCATGCTGCTATTAAGTACCTTATGGAGAAGAAGGACGCTAAGCCTAGGCTAATCAGATGGGTTCTCCTGCTACAGAAATTTGATTTGCACGTTGTTGACCGAAAGGGTGTTGATAACCCTGTGGCAGATAACTTTTCCAGGCTAGAGAATGTCCTTGATGACCCACGACCTATTGATGACAGCTTTCCTGATGAGCAACTGAATGTCATCCGCACTTCACATAGTGCACCATGGTATGCTGATTACACAAACTATATCGTAGCCAAATACATACCACCCAGTTTCACCTACCAGCAAAAGAAGAAATTCTTCTTTGATTTGAGACACTACTTTTGGGATGATCCTCACCTTTATAAGGAAGGAGTAGATGGTGTTATTAGACGTTGTGTGCCTGAACATGAACAGGGACAGATCCTGCAGAAATGTCATTCCGAAGCCTACGGAGGACACCATGCTGGAGATAGAACTGCTCATAAGGTATTGCAATCAAGTTTCTACTGGCCTACTATCTTCAAGGATGCCCGTAAGTTTGTCTTGTCTTGTGACGAATGCCAAAGAATAGGGAACATCAGTAAACGTCAGGAAATGCCTATGAACTATTCACTTGTCATTGAACCATTTGATGTCTGGGGCTTTGATTATATGGGACCCTTCCCGAGTTCCAATGGGTATACTAACATCTTAGTTGTTGTTGATTATGTCACTAAGTGGGCAGAAGCCATCCCCACTAGAAATGTTGATCACCAGACCTCTATTAAGATGCTTAAAGAAGCCATCTTCCCAAGATTTGGAGTCCCTAGATATCTAATGACTGGTGGCGGTTCACACTTCATTCATGGTGTTTTCCGCAAGATGCTCGCTAAGTATGATGTCAACCATAGAGTTGCATCTCGTTATCATCCTCGGTCTAGTGGTCAAGTGGAGTTGAGTAATAGGGAGATCAAATTGATCTTAGAAAAGACTGTCAATAGATCTCGGAAGAATTGGTCTAGCAAACTTGACGATGCACTATGGGCTTATAGGACTGCTTATAAGAATCCCATGGGCATGTCGCCGTATAAAATGCTTTACGGTAAGGCATGTCATTTACCTCTTAAGCTAGAACAGAAAGCTTATTGGGCAATCAAAGATCTCAACTTCGATTTCTAACTTGCCGGTGAGAAACGGTTGTTTGATATCAGCTCATTAGATGAATGGAGGGCCCAGGCATATGAGAATGCCAAGTTGTTCAAGGAAAAGGTTAAGAGATGGCACGATAAAAGAATACAAAAACGTGAGTTCAATGTAGGTGATTATGTCCTGCTATACAATTATCGCTTAAGATTCTTCGCACGCAAGCTTCTCTCTAAATGGGAAGGTCCCTACGTTGTCGAGGAAGTATATCATTCCGGTGCCATCAAAATGAATAACACGGAAGGTAATTTTCCTAGAGTGGTAAATGGGCAAAGAATCAAGCATTATATCTCTGGTACTCTCATAAATGTTGAGAGCAATATCATCAATATCATAACTCCAGAGGAGTACATAAGGGATGTTTATCAGCCTGTTTCAGACTCTGAAAACGAAGAGGTATGTGTTTCGGTAAGTAATTGGACTCCAAAACTTTTCCAGTAGGAAATTTTCTCCTTTTTGGAATTTATGGAAAAAATAGAAAAATAAAAAGCAGTCCGGAGAGCGGACGAGGCGGCCATAAGCTTGGTCGCCGCGGCCCCCCTGGCCGCGGCGACACGGCTTGTGGGCACCTCGTGTTCCTCCCGGACTCCATTTTCTTGCGGAGCACTCCTTCTGGTCCAGAAAAAATATTATATATACACCCGAGGGTTTTGATCTCCGCATCGCGCAGTTTTCCTCTGTTTTCGTTTCGAGCCTGTTTTCTGCCGCAGATCTAGGTCGAGATGTCCTCTCAGTATTCAGAGAGGGAGAGCTATGTGGCGGATTACCTTGCTAACCTCAAGGTCTATGGGGACTTGGAACCATATGGCTGGACCACCGATGAGGAAGAGGACCATGAACCAAAGGGGAAGGAGCAAACAAGCTCTGACGAGGAGGAGGCTCATGTACCTCAACCTGCAAACACCCATGTGGAGTTCAAGAAGTCAAGCCTCCCCAACTCCAGGAAGAAGCATAAGACTTTGTGTATCCCTTCTCGTTTCCTGCAGGAGAGTAAGCAGGAATTATGCCATAGGGTGTTGAAGCTTGAAGAAGAAAACGATGATGTGAGGGAGCAGAATTTCATGCTCCATTGGAAATTAAACAAGCTCAAGACCTCTGCAAAGACTCCACCACCATCACCACCAAAGGAAGACAACTAAGCATTGGTATGGGTAACTCCCTTGGCTTGTGCCAAGCTTGGGGGAGTTGCCCTAGTATCGTATCACCTTTATATCTCTTGCTTTTACCTTTGTTTTAGTTCTTTCTTTTTCAGTTTTTACTTTCTTCTCTTAGTGGGTTAAGTCTTTAGTGTTTAGTTTGAGTCTTTTGCCTTGTGTCTCCCCCGATGTATTCGAGCTTGCGAGCTATATAATAAAGAGTATCTTAGTCAAGGGCTTTGTTTTGTGCCGTGATCAAAAGTATGAAAAGAACGATAGCATGAAAGATCATGAGATGATCTTATGGAAAGTGATAGCTTCACATATAACAAGTATGTTGATTGAAACTTGTTGAGAATAGACCAACATAGACCCCAGTCATTGTTGCAATTAATAAGAAGTAATAAGGAAAGAGAGGTTCACATATAAATATATCATCTCTGACACCATCTATGATTGTGAGCACTCACCAAACTATTACATGCTTAGAAGTAGATGTTGGACAAGGAAGACAACATAATGAATTGCGTTTTCTTGGTTCCAAACAATGTTATATGTCTAGAGATCCCTTAGCATGTGACGATTGCTTCCACCTCATATTAGCCAAAACTTCCGTACTAAGTAGAAATACTACTTGTGCATCCATAAACCTTCAAACCAGTTTTGCCATGAGTGTCCATCATACCTACCTATGGATTGAATAAGATCCCTCAAGTAAGTTGTCATCGGTGCAAGCAATAAAAGTTGCTCTCTAATATGTATGATCTATTAGTGTGTGGAAAATAAGCTTTATACGAACCTGTGATGAGGAAGACATGCATAAAAGCGACAGACTGCATAATAAAGTTCTTTATCACAGGGGGCAATATAAAGTGACGTTCCTCCGCACTAAGAGGACACACATCCAAACCTCAAAAGCGCATGACAACCTCTGCTTCCCTCTGCGAATGGCCTATCTTGTACCTTTACTTTTTGACCTTGAAAGAGTCATGGTGATCTTCACCAATTCCCTCTTTTGCCTTTGTCTTGGCTACCATCACATGCTTGGGAAAGATCTATATTCATATATCAACTTGGAGATGAGTACTTATGCTTTATTATTGTTGACTTTACCCTTGAGGTAAATGGTTGGGAGGCAAAATTATAAGCCCCTATCTTTCTCTGTGTCCAACTGAAACTTTGACACCATGAGTACCACGTGAGTTGTAACAATTGTGGAAAACAAAAGAGATGATTGAGTATGTGGATTTTCTTTACAAGCTCTAACTTGGCTCTTTCTGATGTTACGATAAATTGCAATTGCTTCAAGGACTATGGACTGTTGTTGGCTACTTCTCGGTAAGGTTTTTGTTTCATACTTTGCTTTGTGAAGGAATTGTTACTTTCTCATAAGAATCTTTATGATGTATTGTTGTTCTATGTGTGATCATGATGCCCTTATGTCCGTATTATGTTTTATCGACACCTTCTCCCTAAACATGTAGACATGTTTATGGATCTTGGTTTTCGCTTGAGGACAAGCGAGGTCTAAGCTTGGGGGAGTTGATACGTCCATTTTGCATCATGCTTTCATGTTGATATTTATTGCTTTATGGATTGTTATTATACTTTGTGGTACCATACTTATGCCTTTTCTCTCTTATTTTGCAAGGTTTATTTGAAGAGGGAGAATACTGGCAGCTGGAATTCTGGACTGGAAAAGGAGCAAGTCTGGTGCCTCTATTCTGCGCAACTCCAAATGCCCTGAAAATCAACATGGAATTTTTTGGGAATATATAAAAAATACTGGGCAAAAGAAGTGCCAGAGGGGAGCAGCCAGGGGCCCACAAGCCTGGTGGTCGCGGCCTCCCCCCTGGTCGCGGCAACAGGGCTTGTGGGCACCCTGGTGGCCCACTCGCCCCCCTCTTCTGCTATATGAAGGGTTTCGTCTGGAAAAAGAATCAGGGTGGAGATTTTTCGTGGATTCTCCGCCGCCACGAGGTGGAACTTGATCATAACCAATCTAGAGCTCCGGCAAGACGATCCTGTCGGGGAAACTACCCTCACGGAGGGGGAAATCGTCGCCATCATCATCACCAACACTCCTCTCATCGGAGGGGACTCGTCACCATCAACATCTTCATCAGCACCATCTCATCTCCAAACCCTAGTTCATCTCTTGTAACCAATCTCCGTCTCGCGACTCCGATTGGTACTTGTAAGGCTGCTAGTAGTGTTCATTACTCTTTGTAGTTGATGCTAGTTGGATTACTTGGTGGAAGAGTTTATGTTCAGATCCTTGATGCTACTCATTACACCTCTGATAATGATTATGATTATGCTTTGTGATTAGTTACTTTTGTTCCCGAGGACATGGGATAAGTCTTGCTATTAATAGTCATGTGAATTTGGTATTCGTTCGGTATTTTGATATGATGGTATGTTGTTTTTCCTCTAGTGGTGTTATGTGAACGTCGACTACATAACACTTCACCATATTTGGGCCTAGAGTAAGGCATTGGGGAGTAGTAAGTAGATGATTGGTTGCTAGAGTGACAGAAGCATAAACCCGATTCTATGCGTTGCTTCGTAAGGGGCTGATTTGGATCCACTAGTTTAATGCTATCGTTAGACGTTGTCTTAATTCTTCTTTCGTAGTTGCGGATGCTTGCGAGAGGGGTTAATCATAAGTGGGATGCTTGTCCAAGTAAGGGCAGTACCCAAGCGCCGGTCCACCCACATATCAAACTATCAAAGTAACGAACGTGAATCATATGATCATGATGAAACTAGCATGACAGAAATTCCCGTGTGTCCTCGGGAGCGTTTTTCCTCCTATAAGACTTTGTTCAGGCTTGTCCCTTGCTACAAAAGGGATTGGGCCACTTTGCTGCACCGTTGCTACTCTTGTTACTTGTTACTTTTCGCTTGCTACGTTTCACCTCACTACACCATCACTTGTTACCGCTACGTTCAGTGCTTGCAGTTATTACCTTGTTGAAAACCGTTTATGAGAGCCTTCTGCTCCTCGTTGGGTTCGACACTCTTACTTATCGAAAGGACTACGATTGATCCCCTATACTTGTGGGTCATCAGTTGCTTCGGACCTTGGATAAGCACTCACATCATAATGAACTTTCGCATCTTGTACAACCAAGGGGGAAGGTTATAGATACATATAGTCCCAGGCCACGTGTTATGATTGTTGTTATGCTAAAGATTTCTAACTTCACCCCTCTTCCAAAATATTCGTCTTCTTTTTAAAAGTCCTTTTATTAAATGTAGGGGCAACCCTTAGGTTTTAATTTTACTCTCCGTTTGTTTCATTTTAAAAGCCCTCCCATTTTATTTTCTCTTTTAAAAGGCTTTTCTTTATTCTTTGAATAAAGAGGTTTTAATTAATTCTTTTGAAAAGGGGTTATTTTTATCTTCTTGTTAAAAGAGCTTTATTTTAATTCTTTTTAAAAGGGTTTTGATTTTTTTTTTTGATTCTTTTAAGTAGGGTTTTATTTTAATTCGTAAAAGGGGTTTCATTTTATGGTTTTAAAAAAAAAGCCCAAACTATTTATAGTCGGGGTTTGTTGTAAAGGGGTAAAAGACACTATTTTTAGTTTGTTTTTATTTCGTTGGAAAAGACCTTTCTTATTGACAAATTTCTGTTTTAAGGGTTTTTCCCAAAAGTTAAAAAAACGTCACAGAGAGAGGGGGCCCAACCGGCCAGGCCGAGGCCCAGCCAGCCCTCTCCCCTGACCTAGCGCCGCCCCCATCCCCTCGTGGCTCCCGTCCCAGCGCCTCCTCCCTCGCCTCCTCTTCCCCGCAGCGCCAGCAGCTCCTCTGCGCGCGCCTCCGCCGCCATGCCCCGTCCTGCCGCCGCCAATATGCCGCCCTAGCCCCAAGCTCCTGCGCCGCCCTCCTGTCGCCGCTTCCTCTCCCCCGCTCGCCTCCCTGCGTCGCAGCGCCGGCGCCCCCCCAGCGCCATGGCCGCCGCCTCGCCTCTGTCCCCGTGCGCCCCGCATGCTCGCCCCGCCGCCAGAGCACCCTCAGCCCCGCGCCGGCCTCAGCTGCTCCACCAGCTTCGCCGCGCCGCCGTTCCCTCGCTGCCAGCTCCGAGCCGAGCTCGACTTCCTTCTTCCTTCCCTCGCCTCGCCCCCTGCGTAGCCTCCCTGGTCGCGCCGCCAGCCCGCGCCTCGCCGCCTCGAGCCCGCCGGTGGCCGCTAGCTCTGGTGCTCCCTTCCTGCCTCAAGCAGTCGTCATCGCCCTGGCCTCCCTCCTCCTCGCCATGGTGCCAAGCTGCCGCGAGCCCATGTCCGCGCCGGCTTGCTGTTCCCTGCCGCCGCGCCCTCTCATCGGCGTCGCCCCGCCAGGGCCGCCTCCTCTCACCGGCCTCGCCCTCGCGAGCTCGCCCTGTCAGAGCCGGGCGCGTTCCCCGCGCCGCCTCCCCGAGATGTGCCGCGTTGCTGTCGTTTGCTTGCTGTTGGTGTCGTGTGGTGTAGCCTCCTACCTGCTGTTGCTGAGCATCTCGCTGTTGTGCCATGCTGTTGCTGTTGCTTGCCGCTGAGCTGCTGCCCTGCTTGCTGTCGCTGCTGCCGGCTGCAGCCCGTCGCTGTTGCTGTCCGCTGTTGTGTCGCTGCCATTTCTTGCTGTTGCTAGCATTGCCGGCGCCGTTTTGCCTGCTGCTGCTGACCCTGTTGATGTAGCTGCTGATTTTTTTCCTGCTGCCGTTAGCCGCTGCTGCGTTTTGCTGTTGCCGGCTGATGCATGTTGCTGATGCGTTTGCCTGCTGTAGCTGCTGTTGTGGCTCGCCGCCGCTGCTTGCCGTATTGCTAGTTGTTGTCTGTTTTGCTGCTAGCCGAGGCTAGATGATGCTAGCTTGCTTGTTGCTGCCGAGCCTGTGCTCCTGTGTGCCTTGCTGATATTGCTGCTAGGTTGCTGTTGCCCGATTTGCTAGCTGCAGTTGTTGCTTGCTGTTGCTTGCTTGCGTAGCTAGTTGCTAGCCGTGTGCTGCTAGGCTAGAAGCTGCCGCTGTCGATGCTTGCTCGTAGATGTTGCTTGCTAGTGCTAGTGCCGCTTTGCCGTTGTAGTTGCTGTCGTGTCGCGTGCGTCGCTGCGTGCATGATCACCGCCTTCGTGGGTCCTCGACAAGATCGCCAAGTACCACGACGCCCCGACGACCCCGGACATCCACGGAGTCGTGAACGACTACCGACGCCGAAGACCGTCTGCCGAAGCCGAGTGAACGACTACCGTCGACGAGACCGTATACCACTACTTCAACTACTGGCGCGTGTACGACTACTTCCACGACGACCATGATGTCCGCTTCGACCGAACCCCTCCGATTCGCACGCGTCGAAGGTATACCGAGGGGACATGTCGTGTACCGTGTGCTAGTGATGTACGGATGTGTGTGTTGTACAAGTCGAATGCGTGTATGCACCGTATTTATGCACCCTTTGTTTGCACCGTTTATTTGTCGTGCACGTCGTCTTCCTTTTCGTCGAGCCCTCGACACATGGGAACCCGAGATACGGGATCACCCCACCTTTATTTACCGTTCCCGCACGCGTTTGTATACGTTGGCACCGTTTTCTCCTCGAGTTATCGGGATAGGAACGTTGCCGTGGCATCGTTTCTGATTTGCCGCCATGGTTTCCTCTCGCTCGCCATGGCATCACCATGCTTATTTCCTCCTTGTCGTGATGTCTGAACTCGCAGGCATGACGCATTCATGACATATGTTTTTGTGTTGCTTGTTCTTGTGCCGTAGCTCCGTTCAAAGTCCGACGTGCTGTCGACTAGGTTGTCATGTAGGTTCATCGCTCACCCCTTGCCATGTTAATAACATTTAATATTGCTGTGATAATTAACGGGAGTTAATTAAATAGTTAAACGTGGAGTTTCGTCGATATGCAACCCGTTGCATATCGAGCTTCATTTAAGGTGTAGTGTATGTGTGAGGTGTTTTGCCGTGCCATCCCGTGCATCGATGACCTGTTCATGCATCATATTAGGGTATGCATCATGTCTTGCTTTTGTTGTGGTGAATACTTGTGTTGATGTTTGTTTCCGGTTTCCTCCGTCTCGATAGAGTTCCGCAAGCGTGTCGGAATGTGAGGACCGTTCGACTACGTTGGTTCGCTGACTTCACCGAGTTGTTCTTCTTCCAAGCGGGATCTCAGGCAAGATGATCATTTCCCCAGATACCATTACTATCATTGCCATGCTAGTTATTCCGTTGCTACCGTTTATGTCTCGTTGCCTACCACATGTTAAATATCAGCCTCTCAACAATGCCATGATCACCTTCAACCTGTTCGACCTAGCAAACCACTGAATGGCTATGTTACCGTTTGCTTAACCCTGTGTTAGCGTTGCTAGTTGCAGGTGCAGTTGCTTCCATGCAAAGCATGGGTTCCTTGTTATATCACCATATTAATGCTATTTAATTTAATGCACCTATATACTTGGTAAAAGGTGGAAGGCTCGGCCTTTCTAGCCTGGTGTTTTGTTCCACCTTTGCCCCCTTAGTTTTCGGCTACCGGTGTTATGTTCCATAAACGAGAGCTCCTAACACGATCGGGGTTGTTATGGGGACCCCCTTGATAATTCGTTTTAGATTAAAGCTGGTCTGGCAGGGCCCAACTTTGGTACTACATTTGCCTAATAACTAATGAACTGCATAGTGAGTAATTAACCCGAGGAAATTTAATCAACCCCCGGGCCAGTGCTCCTCATGAGTGTTGGCCCCACCTGAGCGATGTCCGGCGCCCCTCTGGTCACCCGGAGGTTTAGCGATCCCGACGTCTAGCTCATCTGTCGTGTCCTGAGAACGAGGTACGCGACTCCTATCGGGATCGTCGACACGTCGGGCGGCCTTGCTGGATTAGTTTTACCTTTGACGAGATATCTTGTGCATCGGGATTCCGGTGATGCTTTGGGTAATCTCAGAGTTGAGGTTTTCCACTAGGGAATCCGACGAGATCGCGAGCTTCATGATTGAGGATTTCTATGCGGCTTGTGGTAATTTGTGATGGACTAGTTGGAGCACCCCTGCAGGGTTAAATCTTTCGGAAAGCCGTGCCCGCGGTTATGAGGCAACGTGGATACTTTGTTTAACACTGGTTCTAGATAACTTGAAGTTAACTTAATTAAAAAATGCCAACTGTGTGCGTAACCGTGACTGTCTCTTTCGTTAGTTCCTTCTCCGATCGAGGACACGGTGGGGTTAAGTCTGACGTAGGTAGGTGTTCAGGATCATTCATTTGATCATCAGTAGTCACGTCCGCTATGCGTAGATCTTCCCCCTTTTATTTCTTGTATTCGTAAGTTAGCCACCATACATGTGCTTAGCCGCTGCTGCAACCTCACCACTTAACCATACCTCACCCATTAAGCTGTGCTAGTCTTGATACCTTTGGAAATGAGATTGCTGAGTCCCCTGTGGCTCACAGATTACTACAACACCAGTTGCAGGTACAGGTAAAGGTTGCTTGACGCGAGCGCGTTGATTGATCATTTGGAGTTGCTTCTTCTTCTTCTTCTTCGATCTAGGATGGGTTCCAGGCCGGCAGCCTGGGATAGCAAGGATGGACGTCGTTCTTCTTTTGTCGTTTGTTTTCGTCCGTAGTCGGACCCTGCTCTTACTCTTGATGATTATGTAATGTACTGATGTGACTCTGATGTAGCTTGTGGCGAGTGTAAGCCAACTCTTTATATATCTCATATTTTCAGTACATGTACTTGTAACGATATCCATTCTTGCGACACGACGAGATGCGCTTCTATCCCTGACGAGGCCCTTGTGCCAAATTGAGGATAGGGTCGCATCCTGGGCGTGACAAGTTGGTATCAGAGCAAGGACCGACCTAGGAGCCCCCTTGATTGATCGAACATGGCCGAGTCGAGTCTAGTGAAAAACTATTTGAGTCTTAGTTATATATCGGAGAGTAGGATTCTTTTTTCTCCTCTTCTATGCTCTGGTGAGGAATCTTGACGTAATAATTTACTCTACTTCTCTTCTCACTCAAAATTTTTTTAGGATCACGCGGATATTTTTGAGATCTATATGATGCCGATGTGACGGAGTTCTGTCTTGGTGCCTCCTGTTTGACTTGATCTTCTTCCGGGGAGTTGAGCTCCAGGGGATTCTCGAGCACATCGTTATCATTCAGATTTCTTAGTATCTCAGAATGAAGGATGTTCGTAATTGCTTCAATACTAGTAGTGGCGAGATAACCCCGATGTCCCCAGTACTGGTGCAGATTGTTCGGGGGTACTGCCATACTTTGTATCGTTGTGGTCACGAGGGTCTATTGTAGATGAAGGTCCGAGATTCTGGTCGTGTGTTGACGGATGTGATACAAGTGACGGGTTAGTATAGGAGTTGTGTGGTTATTACTCCTTGTATCCGTGTACCAGATTGCATGACCAGATATTTCGGGAATTCATAGGTGGGAATTCAAGTAGTTGCTTATAGGATAATCTTCCAACAAATGAATGATGTTAGGTTGGGGTTCGACATCCAGTGGATTCGTTTGTTCACGGTCAACTTACAGCGGTACAAGTTGTGTCTTAAAGAGTCCTTGTAGCTTGCTACGACTCGGGGACGCTTCGTATGTCGGGTGCACTGCCTTGCACTTGATGACTACTGTAAATCGTGTAGGGGAACGTTGCATGGGAAACAAAAATTTTCCTACGCGCACGAAGACCTATCATGGTGATGTCCATCTACGAGAGGGGATGAGTGATCTACGTACCCTTGTAGATCGCACAGTAGAAGCGTTAGAGAACGCGGTTGATGTAGTGGAACGTCCTCACGTCCCTCGATCCGCCCCGCGAACAATCCCGCGATCAGTCCCACGATCTAGTACCGAACGGACGGCACCTCCGCGTTCAGCACACGTACAGCTCGACGATGATCTCGGCCTTCTTGATCCAGCAAGAGAGACGGAGAGGTAGAAGAGTTCTCCGGCAGCGTGACGGCGCTTCGGAGGTTGGTGATGACCTTGTCTCAGCAGGGCTCCGCCCGAGCTCCGCAGAAACACGATCTAGAGGAAAAACTATGGAGGTATGTGGTCGGGCAGCCGTGAGAAAGTCGTCTCAAATCTGCCCTAAAAGCCCCATATATATAGGAGGAGGGAGGGGGACCTTGCCTTGGGGTCCAAGGGATCCCCAAGGGGTCGGCCGAGCCAGGGGGGAGGACTCTCCCCCCCCCCAAACCGAGTCCTACTTGGTTTGGTGGGAGGGAGTCCTTCCCCCTTCCCACTTCTTCCTTTTTTTTTCTTTCCTTTTGATTTTTCTCTCTTGGCGCATAGGGGATTGGTGGGCTGTCCCACCAGCCCACTAAGGGCTGGTGTGACCCCCCCAAATGCCTATGGGCTTCCCCGGAGTGGGTTGCCCCCCTCCGGTGAACTCCCGGAACCCATTCGTCATTCCCGGTACATTCCCGGTAACTCCGAAAAACCTTCCGGTAATCAAATAAGGTCATCCTATATATCAATCTTCATTTCCGGACCATTCCGGAAACCCCCATGACGTCCGTGATCTCATCCGGGACTCCGAACAACATTCGGTAACCAACCATATAACTCAAATACGCATAAAACAACATCGAACCTTAAGTGTGCAGACCATGCGGGTTCGAGAACTATGTAGACATGACCCGAGAGACTCCTCGGTCAATATCCAACAGCGGGACCTGGATGCCCATATTGGATCCTACATATTCTACGAATATCTTATCGTTTGAACCTCAGTGCCAAGGATTCGTATAATCCCGTATGTCATTCCCTTTGTCCTTCGGTATGTTACTTGCCCGAGACTCGATCGTCAGTATCCGCATACCTATTTCAATCTCGTTTACGGGCAAGTCTCTTTACTCGTTCCGTAATACAAGATCCCGCAACTTACACTAAGTTACATTGCTTGCAAGGCTTGTGTGTGATGTTGTATTACCGAGTGGGCCCCGAGATACCTCTCCGTCACACGGAGTGACAAATCCCAGTCTTGATCCATACTAACTCAACTAACACCTTCGGAGATACCTGTAGAGCATCTTTATAGTCACCCAGTTACGTTGCGACGTTTGATACACACAAAGCATTCCTCCGGTGTCAGTGAGTTATATGATCTCATGGTCATAGGAATAAATACTTGACACGCAGAAAACAGTAGCAACAAAATGACACGATCAATATGCTACGTCTATTAGTTTGGGTCTAGTCCATCACGTGATTCTCCCAATGACGTGATCCAGTTACCAAGCAACAACACTTTGTTCATAATCAGAAGACACTGACTATCATTGACTAACTGGCTAGCCAACTAGAGGCATGCTAGGGACGGTGTTTCGTCTATGTATCCACACATGTAAATGAGTCTTCATTCAATACAACTATAGCATGGATAATAAACTATTATCTTGATACAGGAATTATAATAATAACTATACATTTATTATTGCCTCTAGGGCATAATTCCAACAGTCTCCCACTTGCACTAGAGTGAATAATCTAGCCCTCACATCACCATGTGAATTACATTGTAATAAATCTAACACCCATACAGTTCTGGTGTCGATCATGTTTTGGCCGTGGAAGAGGTTTAGTCAGCGGGTCTGCTACATTCAGATCCGTGTGCACTTTGCATATATTTACGTCCTCCTCCTCGACGTAGTCGCGGATGAGGTTGAAGCGTCGTTTGATGTGTCTGGTCTTCTTGTGAAACCTTGGTTCCTTTGCTAAGGCAATGGCACCAGTGTTGTCACAGAATAAGGTTATTGGATCCAGTGCACTTGGCACTACTCCAAGATCCGTCATGAACTGCTTCATCCAGACACCCTCCTTAGCTGCCTCCGAGGCAGCCATGTACTCCGCTTCACATGTAGAATCTGCTACGACGCTTTGCTTGGAACTGCACCAGCTTACTGCACCCCCATTAAGAATAAATACGTATCCGGTTTGCGACTTAGAGTCGTCCGGATCTGTGTAAAAGCTTGCATCGACGTAACCTTTTATGGCGAGCTCTTCGTCACCTCCATACACGAGAAACATCTCCTTAGTCCTTTTCAGGTACTTCAGGATATTCTTGACCGCCGTCCAGTGATCCACTCCTGGATTACTCTGGAACCTACCTGCCATACTTATGGCCAGGCTAACATCCGGTCTAGTGCACAGCATCGCATACATGATAGAGCCTACGGCTGAAGCATAGGGGACGGAGCGCATATGCTCTCTATCTTCATCAGTTGCTGGGCACTGAGTCTTACTCAATCTCGTACCTTGTAACACCGGCAAGAACCCTTTCTTGGACTGTTCCATTTTGAACCTCTTCAAAACTTTATCAAGGTATGTGCTTTGTGAAAGTCCTATCAGGCGTTTTGATCTATCCCTATAGATCTTAATGCCTAGAATGTAAGCAGCTTCTCCTAGGTCCTTCATAGAGAAACTTTTATTCAAGTAACCTTTTATGCTCTCCAAAAGCTCTACGTTGTTTCCAATCAGTAATATGTCATCCACATATAATATTAGAAACGCCACAGAGCTCCCACTCACTTTCTTGTAAATACAAGATTCTCCAACCACTTGTATAAACCCAAATGCTTTGATCACCTCATCAAAGCGCTTGTTCCAACTCCGAGATGCTTGCACCAGTCCATAAATGGATCGCTGGAGCTTGCACACCTTGTCAGCATTTTTAGGATCGACAAAACCTTCGGGTTGCATCATATACAACTCTTCCTTAAGGAAACCGTTAAGGAACGCCGTTTTGACATCCATCTGCCAGATTTCATAATCGAAAAATGCAGCTATTGCTAACATGATTCTGACAGACTTAAGCATCGCTACGGGTGAGAAGGTGTCATCGTAGTCAACACCTGGAACTTGTGAAAAACCCTTTGCCACAAGTCGAGCTTTATAAACGGTCACATTACCGTCAGCGTCCGTCTTCTTCTTAAAGAGCCATTTGTTCTGAATAGCCTTGCGGCCTTCAGGTAGTATCTCCAAAGTCCACACTTTGTTCTCATACATGGATCCTATCTCGGACTTCATGGCTTCTAGCCATTTGTTGGAATCTGGGCCCACCATTGCTTCTTCATAATTCGCAGGTTCATTGTTGTCTAACAACATGATTGACAAGACGGGATTACCGTACCACTCTGGAGCAGCGCGTGATCTCGTCGACCTGCGTGGTTCAACAGAAACTTGAACTGGAGTTTCATGATCATCATCATTAACTTCCTCCTCAACCGGTGTAGCAACGACAGAGGTTTCCCCTTGCCCTGCGCCACCATCCAGAGGGATGAGAGGTTCGACAACCTCGTCAAGTTCTATCTTCCTCCCACTCAATTCTCTCGAGAGAAACTCCTTCTCGAGAAAAGTTCTGTTTTTAGCAACAAACACTTTGCCCTCGGACTTGAGATAGAAGGTGTACCCAACTGTCTCCTTTGGGTAACCTATGAAGACGCACTTTTCCGCTTTGGGTTCCAGCTTTTCAGGCTGAAGCTTTTTGACATAAGCATCACATCCCCAAACTTTAAGAAACGACAAGTTTGGTCTTTTGCCATACCACAGTTCGTATGGTGTCGTCTCAACGGATTTTGATGGTGCCCTATTTAAAGTGAATGCAGCTGTTTCTAATGCATAACCCCAAAATGATAACGGCAAATCAGTAAGAGACATCATAGATCGCACCATCTCTAACAAAGTACGATTACGACGTTCGGACACACCATTACGCTGTGGTGTTCCAGGCGGTGTTAACTGCGAAACAATTCCACATTGTCTTAAGTGAGTACCAAACTCGAAACTCAGATATTCACCCCCACGATCAGACCGTAGGAACTTGATCTTCTTGTTACGATGATTTTCTACTTCACTCTGAAATTGCTTGAACTTTTCAAACGTTTTAGACTTGTGCTTCATTAAGTAGACATAACCATATCTACTTAAATCGTCAGTGAAGGTGAGGAAATAACGATATCCGCCGCGTGCCTCCACGCTCATTGGACCACACACATCGGTATGTATGATTTCCAACAAGTCACTTGCACGCTCCATTGTTCCGGAGAACGGAGTCTTAGTCATCTTGCCCATGAGGCATGGTTCGCACGTGTCAAGTGAATCAAAGTCAAGTGACTCTAAAAGTCCATCAGCATGGAGTTTCTTCATGAGCTTTACACCAATATGACCCAAACGGCAGTGCCATAAAAATATGGTGCTATCATTGTTTACTCTAACTCTTTTGGTCTCAATGTTATGTATATGCGTATCGCTATCAAGATTCAATATGAACAACCCTCTCACATTCGGTGCATGACCATAAAAGATGTTACTCATAGAAATAGAACAACCATTATTCTCAGACTTAAAAGAGTAACCGTCTCGCAATAAACAAGATCCAGATATAATGTTCATGCTCAACGCAGGCACTAAATAACAATGATTTAAGTTCATCACTAATCCCGATGGTAGCTGAAGTGACACTGTGCCGACGGCGATTGCATCAACCTTGGAACCGTTTCCTACGCGCATCGTCACTTCGTCTTTCGCCAGCCTTCGTCTATTCCGCAGTTCCTGCTTCGAGTTGCAAATGTGAGCAACGGAACCGGTATCAAATACCCAGGCACTACTACGAGAGCCGGTTAAGTACACATCAATAATATGTATATCAAATATACCTAATTTTTCTTTGCCCGCCTTCTTATCTGCCAGATACTTGGGGCAATTGCGCTTCCAGTGACCCATACCCTTGCAATAGAAGCACTCCGTTTCAGGCTTAGGTCCAGCCTTGGGTTTCTTCGGCGGATTGGCAACAGGCTTGCCGCTCTTCTTCGAATTGCCCTTCTTGCCTTTGCCGTTTCTCTTGAAACTAGTGGTCTTGCTCACCATCAACACTTGATGCTCTTTACGGAGTTCAGACTCTGCGACTTTCAGCATCGCAAACAACTCGCCGGGAGACTTGTTCATCCCTTGCATGTTGTAGTTCAACACAAAGCCTTTATAGCTTGGCGGCAGTGATTGAAGGATTCTGTCAGTGATAGCTTCTTGCGGGAGTTCGATCCCCAGTTCAGCTAGACGGTTTGAGTACCCAGACATTTTGAGCACATGTTCACTGACAGATGAGTTTTCCTCCATCTTGCAAGCATAGATTTTATCGGAGGTCTCATACCTCTCGATCCGGGCGTTCTTCTGAAAGATAAACTTCAACTCCTGGAACATCTCAAATGCTCCATGTCGCTCAATGCGACGTTGAAGTCCCGGTTCTAAGCCATACAAGACTGCACATTGAACTATTGAGTAGTCCTCCTTACGTGCTAACCAAGCGTTCTTAACATCCTGATCAGCCGTAGCGGGTGGTTCATCTCCTAGTGCAGCATTAAGGACATAATTCTTCTTCCCAGCTTGTAAGATTAGCTTAAGATTACGAGCCCAGTCTATAAAGTTGCTTCCATCATCTTTCAACTTAGCTTTCTCTAGGAACGTATTAAAATTCAGGATGACACTTGCGTGAGCCATGATCTACAACACAAATATATTCAAAGTGGACTTAGACTATGTTCAAGATAATTAGAATTCAACTTAATCAAATTATATGCTAAACTCCCACTCAAAAAGTACATCTCTCTAGTCATTTGAGTGGTTCATGATCCACTTACACTATCCCAAGTCCGATCATCACGTGAGTCGAGAGTAGTTTCAGTGGTAAGCATCCCTATGCTAATCATATCAACTATATGATTCATGATCGACCTTTCGGTCTCATGTGTTCCGAGGCCATGTCTGCACATGCTAGGCTCGTCAAGCTTAACCCGAGTGTTCCGCGTGCGCAACTGTTTTGCACCCGTTGTATGTGAACGTTGAGTCTATCACACCCGATCATCACGTGGTGTCTCGAAACGACGAACTGTAGCAACGGTGCACAGTCGGGGAGAACACAATTTCGTCTTGAAATTTTAGTGAGAGATCACCTCATAATGCTACCGTCGTTCTAAGCAAAATAAGGTGCATAAAAGGATTAACATCACATGCAATTCATAAGTGACATGATATGGCCATCATCACGTGCTTCTTGATCTCCATCACCAAAGCACCGGCACGATCTTCTTGTCACCGGCGCCACAACATCATCATCCATCAACGTGTTGCCATCGGGGTTGTCGTGCTACTTATGCTATTACTATTAAAGCTACATCCTAGCAAAATAGTAAACGCATCTGCAAGCACAAATATGTTAGTATAAAGATAACCCTATGGCTCCTGCCGGTTGCCGTACCATCGACATGCAAGTCGATATTTCTATTACAACATGATCATCTCATACATCCAATATATCACATCACATCATTGGCCATATCACATCACAATCATACCATGCAAAAACAAGTTAGACGTCCTCTAATTTTGTTGTTGCATGTTTTACGTGGTGACCAAGGGTATCTAGTAGGATCGCATCTTACTTACGCAAACACCACAACGGAGATATATGAGTTGCTATTTAACCTCATCCAAGGACCTCCTCGGTCAAATCCGATTCAACTAAAGTTGGAGAAACCGTCACTTGCCAGTCATCTTTGAGCAAAGGGGGTTACTCGTAACGATGAAACCAGTCTCTCGTAAGCGTACGAGTAATGTCGGTCCAAGCCGCTTCAATCCAACAATACCGCGGAATCAAGAAAAGACTAAGGAGGGCAGAAAAACGCACATCACCGCCCACAAAACCTTTTGTGTTCTACTCGAGAAGACATCTACGCATGAACCTAGCTCATGATGCCACTGTAGGGGAACGTCGCATGGGAAACAAAAAATTTCCTACGCGCACGAAGACCTATCATGGTGATGTCCATCTACGAGAGGGGATGAGTGATCTACGTACCCTTGTAGATCGCACAGCAGAAGCGTTAGAGAACGCGGTTGATGTAGTGGAACGTCCTCACGTCCCTCGATCCGCCCCGCGAACAATCCCGCGATCAGTCCCACGATCTAGTACCGAACGGACGGCACCTCCGCGTTCAGCACACGTACAGCTCGACGATGATCTCGGCCTTCTTGATCCAGCAAGAGAGACGGAGAGGTAGAAGAGTTCTCCGGCAGCGTGACGGCGCTCCGGAGGTTGGTGATGACCTTGTCTCAGCAGGGCTCCGCCCGAGCTCCGCAGAAACATGATCTAGAGGAAAAACTATGGAGGTATGTGGTCGGGCAGCCGTGAGAAAGTCGTCTCAAATCTGCCCTAAAAGCCCCATATATATAGGAGGAGGGAGGGGGACCTTGCCTTGGGGTCCAACGGATCCCCAAGGGGCCGGCCGAGCCAGGGGGGAGGACTCTCCCCCCCCAAACCGAGTCCTACTTGGTTTGGTGCGAGGGAGTCCTTCCCCCTTCCCACTTCTTCCTTTTTTTTCTTTCCTTTTGATTTTTCTCTCTTGGCGCATAGGGGATTGGTGGGCTGTCCCACCAGCCCACTAAGGGCTGGTGTGACCCCCCCAAATGCCTATGGGCTTCCCCGGAGTGGGTTGCCCCCCTCCGGTGAACTCCCGGAACCCATTCGTCATTCCCGGTACATTCCCGGTAACTCCGAAAAACCTTCCGGTAATAAAATGAGGTCATCCTATATATCAATCTTCGTTTCCGGACCATTCCGGAAACCCTCGTGACGTCCGTGATCTCATCCGGGACTCCGAACAACATTCGGTAACCAACCATATAACTCAAATACGCATAAAACAACGTCGAACCTTAAGTGTGCAGACCCTGCGGGTTCGAGAACTATGTAGACATGACCCGAGAGACTCCTCGGTCAATATCCAACAGCGGGACCTGGATGCCCATATTGGATCCTACATATTCTACGAAGATCTTATCGTTTGAACCTTAGTGCCAAGGATTCGTATAATCCCGTATGTCATTCCCTTTGTCCTTCGGTATGTTACTTGCCCGAGATTCGATCGTCAGTATCCGCATACCTATTTCAATCTCGTTTGCCGGCAAGTCTCTTTACTCGTTCCGTAATACAAGATCCCGCAACTTACACTAAGTTACATTGCTTGCAAGGCTTGTGTGTGATGTTGTATTACCGAGTGGGCCCCGAGATACCTCTCCGTCACACGGAGTGACAAATCCCAGTCTTGATCCATACTAACTCAACTAACTAACACCTTCGGAGATACCTGTAGAGCATCTTTATAGTCACCCAGTTACGTTGTGACGTTTGATACACACAAAGCATTCCTCCGGTGTCAGTGAGTTATATGATCTCATGGTCATAGGAATAAATACTTGACACGCAGAAAACAGTAGCAACAAAATGACACGATCAATATGCTACGTCTATTAGTTTGGGTCTAGTCCATCACGTGATTCTCCCAATGACGTGATCCAGTTATCAAGCAACAACACTTTGTTCATAATCAGAAGACACTGACTATCATTGACTAACTGGCTAGCCAACTAGAGGCATGCTAGGGACGGTGTTTCGTCTATGTATCCACACATGTAAATGAGTCTTCATTCAATACAATTATAGCATGGATAATAAACTATTATCTTGATACAGGAATTATAATAATAACTATACATTTATTATTGCCTCTAGGGCATAATTCCAACAAATCGTGCCCGTGCGATCCTGTCCACGAAAATATCGAACGGAAATCTTTCTCACGAGTTTGTTCTGGCTTGTTTCATAAGCCTCATCCTTTGTTTTGTTGGATATGGTAATTCAGTTGCTTCGATGTCAAGTGGTGTTTTCAGATCCTTACTAATTTGTGTTCTCATATTTTTATGTGAGCGCTAATTCGTTTGTTCAATCAGTTGCCTTATCAATTCTTGTCAACCGGAGTCATCGTATCAATTCTTTCCAACCGGTGTGATTCTCTAGTGAATTCTATCCTCTCCAAATTTTTTTGCAGATCATTCTCTCATCTTATTCCGGAGTTCATCTCATCCGTCCCAAGTTGTCTTTGTTTTTCCCCGCCCTCCCGCCCTTTTTCTTTAGTGATTCAATTTTCATCGAGGAGTTTTATTTTCATTGTGCTTTCGCTGTCTGTTCTTTTCTCTCTTACCCGGTGATTCGTTGTGAAGATTCTCAGGAGCTTCGTGTTCATCTTTATTCATTCTTGTCATCTTTTCCGGTGAATTTAATTCAGCTATCCGTGTTCATCATATCCTTTCATCCTTGTAATTCTTTCCTAGGTTGGAAATTTTTATTAGTCTATCTTCTTGTTGTCGTTTCTCTCTATTCTATCCGGAGTGCTGAAGTTATCTCAGAAATTCTTGCTTTCAATTCCTTCTTTTATTTCGAGGTGCTAACCTCATCTAGTTTTCTTGTACTGGTGCAATATCTCTCGGTCTAGCAATCTTTTCTAACGGCGATTTTCTTTGAGTGGGCCCATAACCCACAGGTTCTTCCCAGGATCTTACCTGGCTCTTTAATCTTTTCCGGAGGTCCTTAATTCTTTTCAACTATGACATAAGTATGAATTTCATCGGTCATATTCTTTCTCCAAGTTCAATTTGGAGTTATTCTCGTCTTTGGCTCAATCTTTCATTCTTCATTATTCCGGAGTGTCTCAGTATTCTTGGTGTTGTTTCTCGTCATCATTCTCAGTTTGCAAATCTGAAGGAGTATTTCTCTCGAATCTTGGTCCATTCTCTTGAAGATATCATCTCAGCTTCTGTTATCCTTTCAATTGTTTCCATTCATGAGAATCTGTTTCTTGCTATCCGGTGCATTTCTGAGTTGTTTTCATTCTCGATCCTCCGAAGGCCATCATTTTAGAAGATTCTTCGTTCTTAGCTTTCAGCTTTCATCCTCAATTCTTCTCCATTGTTGCCTCTCCGTTCGTCTCTCGGTTATTCCGGGCTTTGTTCAAGTTTTTCTCTCAGGTGGCTCATGAGCTCTTCATTCTCTTGTTTCTCCATTAATTCGTGGTGTTCCCATTCAATTGTGAATTCTTACCGGTGCTTCCTTCAATTAGGCCTCAAGTGGTGCTTATCTCTCTATCTCTTCAAGATTCTTTCAAGAGGAATAAGTTGTATGCTAAATCCTTGCTAGTCATCAATTAAACTTGATGAAGGATGAGCATAACATAATTCTTATTCTTGTTCTTCCTTCTTCCAAGAGATTTCAATTCTTCTTCCGGAGTGGCTTTTGATATCAATTGTTTTCTCAAGTGCTTTTCTTTCTTTTCCGAAGTTCTAAGTCTATCAGTATCTCTTCGTGAAGCTTCATCTATATCATTGCAAGGCCTTTAATCTTATTCATTTCTACCTTGATATCTTTGCATCATTCTTTTGTATACGGAGGTTCTTCATGGTGGTTCATCAAGGTTGCAATTCATTCTCATGTGTTCCTCAAGATTCTTGTTGGAGTACCTCAAGTATCCTTTCTCTTGCATTCGTATATGCAATTGTTCTTCCTTTATCCTTTGAGGTGGTATTATAGCCTTCTTGTTAGTGTAGGAGCCTCGAAGAGATTTCCTTTCAAGAATGAGATAATTAAACCCACCAATTCCTTGATCATGAGATATCTGCAACCCATGATTTCTTCATTGAGCTATCTTGGTTTGGATTTCACCTAAAGCTTTTCCTATGGATTGTTGCTATCATGGTGCTTGTCATTAATCCAAGTTCTCAATGCATCCTTTTGGTGTAAGAATTGTTCTTATCTTGTTTCTCCCAATACGTCCTTGTTTCTTTTAGTGGTTGTTTGTCACCTCATATTTGTTGAGATGATTTTCATAAGCCCACTACTATCTGGTTCTTTCGTTGTTGGTTTTCCAACTACTCCGTCTATTCTTCTATCCGGAGGCTCTTCAATTCTATTGTGATGATAGTTGGCATTCTTTTCCTCATTCTCTTCTTCTGCTTGAGCTAGTTCATATTCTATTGTTCCGGAGGCATTGTGATGATGCTCATTTGGGTCAATCTTGTTGTTCTTTCAAGATCATGGTGTTCCCTTTCTCTATTTAGTTGTTTGTTATGAATATTGTGTAATTATCTCTTCTTATCGAATTTTTTGTCCCATTTTCCTACCGAAGTGCTGCCGAAAATTTCCGTGAATTCTGGCTTCTTTCTCATGTCATTCCTCAACTCCTTGCAACCTTCAAGGGTCGTGGGTGTCACTCGTTTGTCAAAGAAGCGACTAAATTTTTACCTCTTGTTCGTTCTCATCCTCTTCCCCCTTTCATTCTTGGATCTCGGGGCGAGATCTTCTTGTAGTGTGGGAGAGTTGTGACAGCCCGAGACCGACGTTCCAGAAGATTCCCCCTTTATTCCGTTTTCGTCGTGTGTTTAGTTTTTATTCGTTGCATCGTCATGTAGTTGCATCATCGCATCATGCATGGCATCATGTCATCGGTGTTTTGTCGGTGTGGCTTGTTGCTTCGTGTTGTTGGGTGTTAGTGTTTCGTGAGTGGCGTCGTTTGTTGGCGCGATGAGAGAGGGAGCGAGAGAGCCACCGTTAAACCCCGTTGCACCGCCGACCTAAACCTTCTCCCCTCCTCTCCCCTCCTAAGTTGTTTTGTGGTTTTGCTAAAGATTTCTAACTTCACCCCTCTTCCAAAATATTCGTCTTCTTTTTAAAAGTCCTTTTATTAAATGTAGGGGCAACCCTTAGGTTTTAATTTTACTCTCTATTTGTTTCATTTTAAAAGCCCTCCCATTTTATTTTCTCTTTTAAAAGGCTTTTGTTTATTCTTTGAATAAAGAGGTTTTAATAAATTCTTTTGAAAAGGGGTTATTTTTATCTTCTTGTTAAAAGAGCTTTATTTTAATTCTTTTTAAAAGGGTTTTGATTTTTTTTATGCTTTTAAGTAGGGTTTTATTTTAATTCGTAAAAGGGGTTTCATTTTATGGTTTTAAAAAAAAACCCAAACTATTTATAGTTGGGGTTTGTTGTAAAGGGGTAAAAGACACTATTTTTAGTTTGTTTTTATTTCGTTGGAAAAGACCTTTCTTATTGACAAATTTCTGTTTTAAGGGTTTTTCCCAAAAGTTAAAAAAAACGTCAGAGAGAGAGGGGGCCCAACCGGCCAGGCCGAGGCCCAGCCAGCCCTCTCCCCTGACCTAGCGCCGCCCCCATCCCCTCGTGGCTCCCGTCCCAGCGCCTCCTCCCTCGCCTCCTCTTCCCCGCAGCGCCAGCAGCTCCTCTGCGCGCGCCTCCGCCGCCATGCCCCGTCCTGCCGCCGCCAATATGCCGCCCTAGCCCCAAGCTCCTGCGCCGCCCACCTGCCGCCGCTTCCTCTCCCCCGCTCGCCTCCCTGCGTCGCAGCGCCGGCGCCCCCCCAGCGCCATGGCCGCCGCCTCGCCTCTGTCACCGTGCGCCCCGCCGGCTCGCCCCGCCGCCAGAGCACCCTCAGCCCCGCGCCGGCCTCAGCTGCTCCACCCGCTTCGCCGCGCCGCCATTCCCTCGCTGCCAGCTCCGAGCCGAGCTCGCCTTCCTTCTTCCTTCCCTCGCCTCGCCCCCTGCGTAGCCTCCCTGGTCGCGCCGCCAGCCCGCGCCTCGCCGCCTCGAGCCCGCCGGTGGCCGCTAGCTCTGGTGCTCCCTTCCTGCCTCAAGCAGTCGTCGTCGCCCTGGCCTCCCTCCTCCTCGCCATGGTGCCAAGCTGCCGCGAGCCCATGTCCGCGCCGGCTTGCTGTTCCCTGCCGCCGCGCCCTCTCGTCGGCGTCGCCCCGCCAGGGTCGCCTCCTCTCACCGGCCTCGCCCTCGCGAGCTCGCCCTGTCAGAGCCGGGCGCATTCCCCGCGCCGCCTCCCCAAGATGTGTCGCGTTGCTGTCGTTTGCTTGCTGTTGGTGTCGTGTGGTGTAGCCTCCTGCCTGCTGTTGCTGAGCATCTCGCTGTTGTGCCATGCTGTTGCTGTTGCTTGCCGCTGAGCTGCTGCCCTGCTTGCTGTCGCTGCTGCCGGCTGCAGCCCGTCGCTGTTGCTGTCCGCTGTTGTGTCGCTGCCATTTCTTGCTGTTGCTAGCATTGCCGGCGCCGTTTTGCCTGCTGCTGCTGACCCTGTTGATGTAGCTGCTGATTTTGTCCTGCTGCCGTTAGCCGCTGCTGCGTTTTGCTGTTGCCGGCTGATGCATGTTGCTGATGCGTTTGCCTGCTGTAGCTGCTGTTGTGGCTCGCCGCCGCTGCTTGCCGTATTGCTAGTTGTTGTCTGTTTTGCTGCTAGCCGAGGCTAGATGATGCTAGCTTGCTTGTTGCTGCCGAGCCTATGCTCCTGTGTGCCTTGCTGATATTGCTGCTAGGTTGCTGTTGTCCGATTTTCTAGCTGCAGTTGTTGCTTGCTGTTGCTTGCTTGCGTAGCTAGTTGCTAGCCGTGTGCTGCTAGGCTAGAAGCTGCCGCTGTCGATGCTTGCTAGTAGATGTTGCTTGCTAGTGCTAGTGCCGCTTTGCCGTTGTAGTTGTTGTCGTGTCGCGTGCGTCGCTGCGTGCATGATCACCGCCTTCGTGGGTCCTCGACAAGATCGCCAAGTACCACGACGCCCCGACGACCCCGGACATCCACGGAGTCGTGAACGACTACCGACGCCGAAGACCGTCTGCCGAAGCCGAGTGAACGACTACCGTCGACGAGACCGTATACCACTACTTCAACTACTGGCGCGTGTACGACTACTTCCACGACGACCATGATGTCCGCTTCAACCGAACCCCTCCGATTCGCACGCGTCGAAGGTATACCGAGGGGACATGTCGTGTACCGTGTGCTAGTGATGTACGGATGTGTGTGTTGTACAAGTCGAATGCGTGTATGCACCGTATTTATGCACCGTTTGTTTGCACCGTTTATTTGCCGTGCACGTCGTCTTCCTTTTCGTCGAGCCCTCGACACATGGGAACCCGAGATACGGGATCACCCCACCTTTATTTACCGTTCCCGCACGCGTTCGTATACGTTGGCACCGTTTTCTCCTCGAGTTATCGGGATAGGAACGTTGCCGTGGCATCGTTTCTGATTTGCCGCCATGGTTTCCTCTCGCTCGCCATGGCATCACCATGCTTATTTCCTCCTTGTCATGATGTTTGAACTCGCATGCATGACGCATTCATGACATATGTTTTTGTGTTGCTTGTTCTTGTGCCGTAGCTCCGTTCAAAGTCCGACGTGCTGTCGACTAGGTTGTCATGTAGGTTCATCGCTCACCCCTTGCCATGTTAATAACATTTAATATTGCCGTGATAATTAACGGGAGTTAATTAAATAGTTAAACGTGGAGTTTCATCGATATGCAACCCGTTGCATATCGAGCTTCATTTAAGGTGTAGTGTATGTGTGAGGTGTTTTGTCGTGCCATCCCGTGCATCGATGACCTGTTCATGCATCATATTAGGGTATGCATCATGTCTTGCTTTTGTTGTGGTGAATACTTGTGTTGATGTTTGTTTCAGGTTTCCTCCGTCTCGATAGAGTTCCGCAAGCATGTCGGAATGTGAGGACCGTTCGACTACGTCGGTTCGCTGACTTCACCGAGTTGTTCTTCTTCCAAGCGGGATCTCAGGCAAGATGATCATTTCCCCAGATACCATTACTATCATTGCCATGCTAGTTATTCCGTTGCTACCGTTTATGTCTCGTTGCCTACCACATGTTAAATATCAGCCTCTCAACAATGCCATGATCACCTTCAACCTGTTCGACCTAGCAAACCACTGAATGGCTATGTTACCTCTTGCTTAACCCTGTGTTAGCGTTGCTAGTTGCACGTGCAGTTGCTTCCATGCAAAGCATGGGTTCCTTGTTATATCACCAAATTAATGCTATTTAATTTAATGCACCTATATACTTGGTAAAAGGTGGAAGGCTCGGCCTTTCTAGCCTGGTGTTTTGTTCCACCTTTGCCCCCTTAGTTTTCGGCTACCGGTGTTATGTTCCATAAACGAGCGCTCCTAACACGATCGGGGTTGTTATGGGGACCCCCTTGATAATTCGTTTTAGATTAAAGCTGGTCTGGCAGAGCCCAACTTTGGTACTATATTTGCCTAATAACTAATGAACTGCATAGGGAGTAATTAACCCGAGGAAATTTAATCAACCCCCGGGCCAGTGCTCCTCATGAGTGTTGGCCCCACCTGAGCGATGTCCGGCGCCCCTCTGGTCACCCGGAGGTTTAGCGATCCCGACGTCTAGCTCATCCGCCGTGTCCTGAGAACGAGGTACGCGACTCCTATCGGGATCGTCGACACGTCGGGCGGCCTTGCTGGATTAGTTTTACCTTTGACGAGATATCTTGTGCATCGGGATTCCGGTGATGCTTTGGGTAATCTCAGAGTTGAGGTTTTCCACTAGGGAATCCGACGAGATCGCGAGCTTCGTGATTGAGGATTTCTATGCGGCTTGTGGTAATTTGTGATGGACTAGTTGGAGCACCCTGCAGGGTTAAATCTTTCGGAAAGCCGTGCCCGCGGTTATGAGGCAACGTGGATACTTTGTTTAACACTGGTTCTAGATAACTTGAAGTTAACTTAATTAAAACATGCCAACTGTGTGCGTAACCGTGACTGTCTCTTTCGTTAGTTCCTTCTCCGATCGAGGACACGGTGGGGTTATGTCTGACGTAGGTAGGTGTTCAGGATCATTCATTTGATTATCAGTAGTCACGTCCGCTATGCGTAGATCTTCCCCCTCTTATTTCTTGTATTCGTAAGTTAGCCACCATACATGTGCTTAGCCGCTGCTGCAACCTCACCACTTAACCATACCTCACCCATTAAGCTGTGCTAGTCTTGATACCTTTGGAAATGAGATTGCTGAGTCCCCTGTGGCTCACAGATTACTACAACACCAGTTGCAGGTACAGGTAAAGGTTGCTTGACGCGAGCGCGTTGATTGATCATTTGGAGTTCCTTCTTCTTCTTCTTCTTCGATCTAGGATTTGTTCCAGGCCGGCAGCCTGGGATAGCAAGGATGGACGTCGTTCTTCTTTTGTCGTTTGTTTTCGTCCGTAGTCGGACCTTGCTCTTACTCTTGATGATTATGTAATGTACTGATGTGACTCTGATGTAGCTTGTGGCGAGTGTAAGCCAACTCTTTATATATCTCATCTTTTCAGTACATGTACTTGTAACGATATCCATTCTTGCGACACGACGAGATGCGCTTCTATCCCTGACGAGGCCCTCGTGCCAAATTAAGGATTGGGTCGCATCCTGGGCATGACACGCTCGCCCTCCACATCATCACCAGGGTTATCGTGTTTGTTCTTATACCGCAATGCACCGCATACCGGGCATGCACTCAAATTATCGTACTCCACATCGCGGTAGAGGATGCAGTCATTAGGGCATGCATGTATCTTCTCCACCTCTAATCATAGGGCAGAGAACCTTCTTTGCTTTGTACATACTGTCAGGCAAGTCATTATCCTTTGGAAGCTTCTTCTTCATTATATTCAGTAACCTCTCAAATCCCTTGTCAGACAAACCATTATCTACCTTCCATTGCAGTAACTCAAGTATGGTACTGAACTTTGTGTTACCATCTTCGCAATTTGGGTCCAACCATTTTTTGTGATCCTTTGACATGCGATCGAACTTCAACTTCTCCTTTTCACTTTCGCATTATCTCCGATGATCAACAATGATCCGGCGAAGATCATCAGTGGGCACATGTGGTGCTTCTTGATCTTCAGCTTCCTCCGATACAGTATCGCCATATTCAGGGGACATAGTTGTCATCAACCTCTTCTTCTTCATTGTATTCCATCATAACCCATCTTTATCCATGCTTGGTCCAAACATTATAGCTGGGCACGAAACCGGACCGGAGCAGGTGGGTGTGAAGGATTTTCGAGGAAGAGTAATCCTTCTTATTATCATAGTTAATACACGGACAAACACATAAAACAAATTCGGACTATTTTCCTAAGCCACACCGATAAAATTATGTAGACCCGTAATGTACTCGAAAGTGCGTCAGTCGCCGTATCCATTATCGGTTCATCTACCTTATATAATTAAGTATATGAAAAACCATTACAGAACATCATGAATAGAGAAATGACCAAATTAATACAAGTTCATCACATTAAGATCAAAGTACGGTAGTGATCAAATGTTATTACTGCAAAAATAAATATATAAAATTCATACATAGTTGATCAAACTAACATACATTGCAACTAAGATACAACTATGTCGAACATTTAAGTGCAACAACAAATGCCATAAATCGTAATTAAGGTAATAATTAATCCAACAACATAATGATACTAAGGTTCTTTATTAATGTCATATTTTTTAATCATTCTAATCTTCAAGCGCATAGCATCCATCTTAATCTTGTGATCATTAACGACATTGGCAACATACAATTCCAATTCCATCTTCTCTTCTTCAATTCTTTTCAAAAGAAATTAACTAAATTTAACCTCTCGACAAGAAGGTCGGTTGCAATTTCTAGTTCACATACCCCATAGATAAAAATATCTATATCCAGATGGTCGACATAATTGTCATAAACATGAAATAAAACAAATAGTTGTAAAAGATAATGTACAATATCCGAATCATAGACCGGACGAGAGCCGATGAGGAAGGATATCAAAACCATGACACTCCATAATAATAAACAAATAATACAATGAAGAAAAATATACAAGTAACTATCTAAATCATAAAAGTAAGATTTAAAAAAAAAGATAAGAACAAGAGGCTCACCATGGTGGTGCCGACGACGAGATCGGCACGGGCGATCGACTGAGGTGAGGACGGGGACGGAGACGAGACGACACCCTATATTAAACCACACATACACATATGCAAAGAAATAGGAGAAAGCGTAAGTGTGGCTCGTGAACTCAAGTGGCATTATGCTATCACGCATTTCATCGAACACCTCTTGTGCATAGGAAAGGAAAACAAACTAACACACACCTTCCACCTTCTTTAGGAAAAAAACAAAGAAGAGGGCGGGAAGGGTATATATAGACAAATTTATAGTCCCGGTTGGTATCTAAAAACGGGATTGAAGACGAACATTTAGTTTCGGTTGGAGACACCAACCAAGACTAAAGGGTGTCGCTCATGCCGCAACCCCTTTAGTCCCCGTTTGTGACATCAACCGGAACTAAATGCCCCACGTCAACCAGAACTAAAGATGGCAGTGCCGCCCGTCCGCTCCTAGCCGTTCAAACCAAGACTAATGCTCGCATTAGTTCCAGATCGTAAAGCGGTCAGGACTACTGCCCACTAAAGGCTAGAACGTAAGCTCTATTTTTTACTAGTTAGCCAAAAAAGAAAAATGGACGAAGGTTCAGCTGGTCACTATAGCAAAAATGTGGCTGATGATTGGAATGTTAAGCGAGATTGTTCAAGCTGTGGTCCGGTTTTTAAATAGATGACATCATATCTCCCAATCTTTGAGGGATTTGAAGTGAAACATTGTGAAAGGGAGGCAAATGAAACGACACATGTTTTAGCGAAGCATTGTCTTTCCACTAGAGTGCTAAATGTAACATATAATGTAATCCCTGAGTTTTTAACTGCGGCTTTGCACTTGGACTATGTACGGCCTTTGATTGAACAAAATGCCGGATGGCCGCTGCTAAAAAAAATAGCAAACAGATCTACAAGAGAAGATTTGAACGAGTAAGCCCAGGCAAGATACAACATTTTACTACCATTGCAAAAAGGAAGCCCAACAATCATCTCTGAACCGTTGCTTACCGTTGAACTGTAGTTTACTGTCTCGTGAAAGAAAATAAATAAATAATACATTTCTTTCGTTTTTGAGGTCTCGGCACGTAGTTGCTCTCTAGGATCTGTGCATCTTACTTGATTCGGTCGCTTATACAAATTTGGGGATCCAGCCCATTACAGCCGGCCTATTTTACTAGGCCTTGCAGCCCATTACATAGGAAAAAAAGAAAAAAATGACAGAAAAATATATAAACTACCGCAACTTAAAACATATTTTCATGTAAAATCAAGTGCAGAAAAAGGAAAAAATGACAGAAATATATAAATCATGCACTGCAAATTTGTGAAAAAATCCACGAGAAAAATGCCATTTTCTTATAATAAAAATGATGTCCTATTTATACAATATGCCATCTTCTTATAATAAAAACTGACATCCTATTTATACAATATACCATCTTCTTATAAGGAAAAAATGACATCCTCCTTATAATAAATGATATCACATTGGTAATAAAAAAACTGCCATGCGCTTACTAATAAAAGCTGGCATGCCATTAAAAATAAAAAATGACATAAGCTTAGTAATAAGAATTTACATGCAATTAAAAATTAAAAATTCTATAATAATAATAATGATACTAATAATAAACCGCGCGCTTGGCAACGAAAACTGCCATGTCATTTAAAATAAAAATGCCAACCTCTTAAAAAACTACCATTGCTGCAACAGTTTCGTTACTGAAAAAACTATACGTGGCATTTTAAACAAAAAGGATTCATAAAACAAACAAAAAAAAGCTGCCATGGCATTTTCAGGACTGAAATACACGTACGTGACGTTTCGAACCAAAAGATTCATAGAAGGCCCTCCCATCCTAGCGGCCTTGGGCGCGCGCTCAGTAGGGCGTGGCGTCGGTTCTGCTTTGAGATTCATGCGACGGCCGGGAGGACGTTCGCTGTGAAATGCCCCCTATTAGCATCTCCATCAATGGATGGAAATCGTATAGCACGGTGATCTCGCCAGAACGTAATGATACTACTACCAAATCGAGTTGCTTTATTTATGGAAAGAAAAATCCGAAACTAGGGCAAGCATGAATCCGGAGGATATATATACTAGTAGATGCTGCGAGAGCAATTCCACACCCATCGGGAGAGAGGAACGCACCTTGAGATTGATCAATCGATTCGACCCACACGTCTCAAGGAAAGGGTAAGAAGATCATCGTCATGGCTCGTATCGCCGCACGATGGGTGGCCCTCGTCGTCCTCGTGTCGCTGCTCGCCTCCGCCTCTGCGAGTAAGCCCCATCGATCGATCGATTCGTCTTGCACTACACACGCCGCCTGCATTTTGTATGTATCAACGCACGCTTGATGATGATCCTGTTTGATTCTGCTGCAGCGGCGTCGGCGGCGGCGTCGGCGGCGGGGGAGCCGCACTGCTGCGTGGACCACCACGTGTGGGGCAACGCGTTGGAGAACAAGGGCTGCAAGCGGGAGGAGGAGGACGACGAGTGTGATGCATGGTGCCAGTCGGCCTGCCGCGGCGGCGAGTGCAAGAGGCGCAACAAGCTGCACTACTGCCACTGTTACTGCTGAGACCCTCGATCGCACGCTAGTCATCTCCACCTCGCCGATTTGTGAATTGGTTGGTTGTGCACTTTGAGTTAGTTAGATCTAGCTATATGGACGATGAACGTTCAGTATAATAAAATAACATCATAGCGTACCATAGCAACAACCACTGTCAATGAAGAGAGTTGTAGATCTGAGAGATCAAATTTGCAACCATACGAACGAAGACGGACAAAAACTGGATTCAAAATTCCAAACAGATCCGTCGAAGACCAGCTTTGACAAAATCCCATGAAATTCGATGAAGACACACCTCCACGCGTTCTTTGACGAGGCCATTCCGGCCACAAGGACGGGGATCAAATGTGGGATGCATTATTCCTACTAAGGTGACCAAAACGTTGAACATAACAAAAACGAAAACGGGGGACCCTTCCGTCGGCGGGGGGCTGAGATCCTCCGCATCTCCACGGTCCTAAGGCCATCGAAGGTGGAGCGGAGCGGATCCGTGGCATGAGGAAAAATAAGACTTTTCTTGAGGAGGAGTACAATGTTATTGTACTCCCTCCAATTTAAAACAAGTATCAAGCTTTTAAAATAAAGTTCACTAACTTTAGTTCAAAACTGTAACAGTTATTATGGATTCGAGAGATAAGTATATCTATTTAGTTCAAAAATGCATTACGCTAGAAAATCAGGATTCAAAACACATGTGGTTGTTCGCTTCATTTTCACGTTGGATTGGTAGGCTTGATTGCCGTGAGATGATTGGGTGGATGCATCTGCTGTGTCGAGCTTCATTGTCGGTGTAGTTCGTCTAGTTCCTTGTATGTGCTGTAGTTTGCATCCCATGAATTTACGTCTCCAGTTTATTTAAGCGTGCCTGCTGAAAAACAAAAAGACTACTTCCTCTGATCCAAACTACTTCCTCCATAAACTAATTTAAAAACATTTAAAACACTATTTTAGTAATCTAAATATTTTTACATTAGCTTGCAGAGAGAGTAATTAACAGGGCCGTGCCTAAGTAAATGGAGGCCCCGTTCAAGGTAAAAATGTGAGCCCTCAACTTTTCATATTTCTCTTACCTCTTTTCCATATCATGATTCATAGTATTTCGCAATTCTAAAGACATTTCAGAAAGTGGAACAACGAGCGAAATAAAAACTGAACATGGAGATAATAATAGGGAATGAAATTATAACTTGACCGATGTGAGAAGCAAACTATGAGGCGGCAGCGTGTGTCGGTCTTGCTTTTCTTCCTGATGAACCAAAATTTGGCCACCAAGAACTCATAGGCTCCAACTTTAGTCCAGGCTCTAGTTGATGCTGATGCACACATGTCGCATGGGCTTGCAACTGGCAGCGAAGGAGGTTTAGAGAAACACCCGGCGATTTGAGATTTTTGAGGGTAACATAACACCAAATAAATATATGGAAGTTGAGAACGCTGCCTGTTTTGTTGTTCATCCATCATTATATTTGGGAAGTCTGTTCGGTCGAGCATAACTAGTGGAAAACGGGCCTTTGGCCGGGACCCTTTAGTCCCGGCCTGCCTCTGGACCGGGACTAAATGCCCGGCCACGTCGCTTCAATTCTAAATGCCTCCCTCGAGGCTTTAGTCCCGGCCCGTAAGGAGCCTTTAGTCTCGGTTCGTGTCCCAAACCGGGACTAAAGGGCTACGCGGTGGGCAGCCCGCATGTGCGCCACCTTTAGTCCCGGTTTGTGTCTTAAACCGGGACTAAAGTCCTCTGCCTATATATAGCACAGCCCCCCATCTCTCCTCTTCCTTGCATTTTTCTTGGATGTAGGATTGTGGGTGTGTGCTAGCTTTCTACTTTTTTTGATGCACTAGAGGTGTTTGTTGAAATGTGTGTTAGAGCGATGCCGCTTTAGTTCACCGAACACAACTACGATATGAGATGCCTGAGCCACGCTTAAACCTCTTCCTCTTTATTTCTACTTATTCTAAAAGGTTAGCAACTATATTTCCTCGTTTAGACCGTGTGGTACTAATTTTTAGGATCGTGATTGTATTTGATATACTGTCGTATAACACAGATGAGCCATCCATGGATGTACGGTGATCGACGCACAGCCGCTTACAGAGAAGGCGTGCATTCTTTTCGAGATGCAGCCGATGTGAACAAGCATGGTGATGGCTATATGTTTTGTCCATGTGTTGAATGTCGGAATGAGAAGGATTACACTTCCTCAAGAGTCATTCAGAGCCACCTGCTTCGATCCGGTTTTATGTCGGGCCATAATGTTTGGACCAAGCACGGAGAAAGAGGGGTTATGATGGAAGACGACGATGAAGAAGAAGAGAACGATGATGACAACTACCGATCTATGTTCCCTGAGTATGCTGATACCGCAATGGAAGACAATGAAGAAGAAGATTAGGATGAAGAACGGGAACCAGATGAGCCCGCTGATGATCTTGGCCGGGCCATTTCTGATGCACGACGAGGTTGCGACACAGAAAAAGAGAGGTTGCAGTTCGAGCAGATGTTACAGGACCACAACAAATTGTTGTACCCAACTTATGAAGATGGCCAGAAGAAGCTGGGTAGCACACTGGAATTGCTGAAGTGGAAGGCAGAGACCGGTGTGACTGACTCGTCATTCAAAAAGTTGCTGGTACTCATGAAGAAGATGCTTCCAAGAAAGAACGAATTGCCCGCCAACACGTACGAAGCAAAGAAGCTTGTCTGCCCTCTAGGATTAGACGTGCAGAAGATACATGCATGCCCTAATGACTGCATCCTCTACCGCGGTGAGAATTACGAGAATATGGATAAATGCCCGGTATGCACTGCATTGCGGTATAAGATCAGAAAAGATGACCCTAGTCATATTGAGGGCGAGCCACCCAGAAAGAGGGTTCCTACCAAGGTGATGTGGTATGCTCCTATAATACCACGGTTGAAACGTCTGTTCAGAAATAAAGATCATGCGAAGTTGTTGCGATGGCACATGGAAGATCGTATGAAAGACGATAAGTTGAGGCACACCGCTGATGGTCGGCAGTGGAGAAAAATCGAGAGAGAGTTCCCGAGATTTGCAGCTGACGCAATGAACTTATGGTTAGGTCTGAGTACAGATGGCATCAATCCTTTTGGGGAGCAGAATTGCAGTCACAGCACCTGGCCCGTTACTCTATGTATCTACAACCTTCCTCCTTGGTTGTGCATGAAGCGGAAGTTCATTATGATGCCGGTGCTTATCCAAGGTCCAAAGCAACCCGGCAACGATATTGATGTGTACCTAAGGCCATTAGTTGATGAACTTTTACAGCTGTGGGCCGAACCAGGTGTACGTGTGTGGGACGAGCACAAACAAGAGGAATTTGACCTTCGAGCGTTGCTTTTCGTAACCATCAATGATTGGCCTGCTCTTAGTAACATTTCAGGACAGTCAAACAAGGGATACAATGCATGCACGCACTGTTTGGATCAGACAGAAAGTATATATCTGGACAAATGTAGGAAGAATGTGTACCCGTACAATCGTCGTTTTCTTCCGCCCAAGCATCCCTTAAAGAAAAAAGGCAAGCAATTCAATGGCAAGGCAGAACCCCGGGGGAAACCTGTCATCCGTACTGGTGCTGAAGTATTCGATATGGTCAAAGATTTAAAAGTAATCTTTGGAAAGGGTCCTGGCAGCCAACCTATTCCTAACGGCCCTGATAAGCGCGTACCCATGTGGAAGAAGAAATCTATATTTTGGGAGCTACCCTACTGGGAAGTCCATGAGGTCCGCTCGGCAATCGACGTGATGCACCTGACGAAGAATCTCTGCGTGAATATTCTAGGCTTCCTCGGCTTGTATGGGAAGTCAAAATATACACCGGAAGCACGGGAAGACCAGAAACGTCATAAAGGAAGAGATGGCATGCATCCAAGGCAGTTTCAAGGGCGTGCCAGCTACGCTCTTAATAAGGAAGAGAAGGAAATCTTCTTTGAAGTCCTTTTCATTATCAAGGTCCCGACTGGCTTCTCGTCGAATATAAAGAGAATCGTAAATATGAAAGACAAAAAATTCCAAAACCTAAAGTCTCATGACGGCCACGTGCTTATGAAGCAATTGCTTCCGGTTGCATTGAGGGGAATTCTACCGGAAAATGTTCGCCTCGCAATTGTGAAGGTATGTGCATTCCTCAATGCAATTTCTCAGAAGGTAATCGATCGAGAAAGTCTATCAGGGTTACAGATTGATGTGGTCCAATGTCTGGTCAGCTTTGAGTTGTTGTTCCCGCCAACCTTCTTAAATATAATGACACACCTCCTAGTTCACCTAGTCGAAGAGATTAGAATTCTCGGTCCTGTGTTTCTACACAATATGTTCCCATTTGAAAGGTTCATGGGAGTCTTAAAGAAATATGTTCGTAACCGTGCTAGGCCAGAAGGAAACATCTCCAAGGGCTATGGAACAGAGGAGGTCATTGAGTTTTGTGTGGACTTTCTTCTAGACCTTAAGCTGATTGGTGTTCCTGAATCTCGGTATGAGGGTAGGCTGACAGGAAAAGGCACACTAGGAAGGAAAGCAAAAGTATGTATGGACGGGCATTATTTCTCTCAAGCACACTACATAGTTCTACACAATTCCACCGTGGTGGCTTCGTATATCGTGAGACACAAGAATATTCTACGCTCCGCAAACCCGGGGAAGGCTGACTCTTGGATTAAAGGGGAACACGAGAAGACTTTTGGCAGTTGGTTGCAGACACATCTCATGAATGACGACACCGTTGGAGATGAGTTGTACTGTTTGGCCAGGCCACCATCTTCGACTATATGTACTTTCCAAGGGTATGAGATAAATGGGAATACATTTTACACGGTTGCGCAAGATAAAAAGAGCACCAACCAAAATAGTGGTGTCCGCTTTGATGCAACAGACGAGAATGTACACTGTTTGGAAACATATTACGGGTACATAGAGGAGATATGGGAACTTGACTATGGACCTACTTTTAAGATCCCTTTGTTTCGGTGCAAATGGGTGAAGCTGGCAGGAGGCGGGGTAGTTGTAGACTAAAAGTACGGCATGACAACAGTGGATCTCAACAATCTTGCGTACATGGACGAACCATTTGTCCTAGCCAATGACGTCGCTCAGGTTTTTTATGTGAAGGACATGTCTACAAAAACGAGAAAAAGAAATCAGCAAAAGAAGATATCGTTCGATGAGCCAAAACGCCACATAGTTCTTTCAGGGAAAAGAAACATCGTGGGAGTAGATGACAAGACAGACATGTCAGAAGATTATAATAAGTTTCATGAAATTCCGCCCTTCAAAGTGAAAACTGACCCAAGCATCCTACTGAATGATGAAGATTCTCCATGGCTACGACCCAGAAGAAAACAGAAATAATAGATAGGAATATTGGTGCAATAATGTAATAATGTATTAAACCTTTTATGTAATGCATGTACGGAATGTACTAAATTTCAAACACTTTTCATTTTCATAGTTTTGTCAAATTCTCAAATACGCAAAAAGAATTTTAATAAACCTTTGTAAGAGATGAGTTCTCGTTCGAAATTGTTGAAATTTTGTGATGTGCCTTTGAATGATGCATTTTGAACACACAAAAAGTATGGAGTTCAAATAAGTTTAAAAAAATGAAATCCCTTTGTAAGAGATGAGTTTTCGTTCGAAACCCTGATACTTCGAAAGAGATTGTCCGTTTTGTATACGAAGTGCATCCAGTTTTTGTCGTAGCCCTCTCAACTTTTTAACACATGCTATGTGGATGAAATGATGATAGCATGCCAACTTTCAACATTTTCAGAGTTCATTTGTAGTGCTTTTCAATTTCAGGGTCAACTAGCTCAACAAAAAATAAGTAAATGCACGAAATATACCAAATGAAGTCAGAAATTGTTGAAATTTCGTGATGTGCCTTTGAATGGTGCATTTTGAACACACAAAAAGTATGGAGTTCAAATAAGTTCAAAAAACCATATTATGAAATTAAATATTATCATTGGCGATTCATCTCTATTATGAAATTAAATATATCAAAAAACCATTGAGAACATATGACCAAATTAATACAAGTTCATCATCACATTAAAGCCAAAGAACAGTAGTGATCAAATGTTATTACTGCAAAAAATAAATACATAAAGTTCTCTCATAAAACAACATACAACTATGTAAAACATTTAAATAAAACAAAAAATGCGATCAAAATCGCAACTAAGGTAACAATTGACCCAACAGCATAATGATACCAAGCCTCTTTATCAATGGCATATTTTCTAATATTCCTAATCTTCAAGCGCATTTCATCCATCTTCAAGCGCATTGCATCCATCTTCAACCGCATCGCATCGATCTTCATCTTGCGATCATCGATGACATCGGCGACATGCAACTCCAGTTCCATATTCTTACCCTCAATTATTTTCAATTTTTTCTTCAAGTATTTGTTTTCTTTTTCAACCAAATTTAACTTCTCGACAAGAATTTCTATGTGGGTTGGAATTTCCGGTTCACATACCTCCTAGATTAAAAATTATATGTCACGTTGGTCGTCATAATTGTCATAAACACTAAATAAAACAAATAGTTATAAAAGATAATATATACCACATCCGAATCATAGACAGGACGAGGGCCGACGGAGGCGGATACCAAAACCATCGCACTATATAATAACAAAAAATAATAAAAGTGAGTAATTTATACAAGTATGTATCTAAATCATACAATTAAGATTTTTTTCTTTTAAAAAGAAGATAAGAACAAGAGGCTCACCACGGTGATGCTCGCGACGAGATCGGCACGGGGCGATCGACAATGGTGAGGACGGGCACGGGACGACACCCTACGCATGTGCAAACTCTAAGAAGTTAATTTGAGCATTTGAAATGAGCTACACTAGCAGTGACAAATGAAAGGATGAAGTAGCTAACCTTTTAAAACACTTGTGCAGTTGGTGCACGGCCAAACCTAGACAAATATTAAGGAAAATGGAGCTTGGAGGTCGAGCTTGGAGAGGAGAAAGCTTAAGCAGAGTGGCTCGGGCATTTCATCGAACACGTCATGTGCATGAACTAGAGTGGCAAGAGCATGGCATGGTCACACTTCAACAACCAAAAAACAGGGGATATGGTGGGCAGGGGCGAGGGTTTATATAGGCAACACTTTAGTCCCGGCTTTTGTCTAAAACCAGGACTAATAGCCTAACCTTTAGTCCCGGTTCTTGCCACGCCCCGGGACTAAAGGCCCCTGCTTCCCGCCTTCTGGTCTGCCGAAAAAGGGCCTTTAGTCCCTGGTCGTGGCTCCACCCGGGACTAAAGGGGGTCTTTAGTCCCGGTTGGAGCCACGCACCGGGACTAAAGATCCACCTGTATAAGCGGGAGTTAGAAAATTTCCAACCCAAATCATCCATTTCTCTTCTTCTTTCTCTCGTTCTCCTGCCCGGCGCGGCACAGCGACGAACTCGACGACGCCGTCAGGCTGCCGGCCGTCCTGCTCGTCGCCGCCTGCCGTCCTCCTCGCCGTCGCTGTCGTCCTCCTCGCCGCACGCCGCCGTCCTCCTCACCGCGCGCCGTCGACACCTCCGGCCGGTAAGCCCCCCGCCCCTCCTCCGCAACACTCCGGCCAGTAGAAGAAAAGAAGAAAAAGGAGAAGAAAAGAAGAAAAAGGAGAAGAAAGGAAGAAAAAGGAGAAGAAAAGAAGAAAAAGGAGAAGAAAGGAAGAAAAAGGAGAAGAAAGGAAGAAAAAGGAGAAGAAAGGAAGAAAAAGGGAAGGAGAAGAAAAGAAGAAAAGGGAGAAGAAAAGAAGAAAAAGGAGAAGAAAATAAGAAAAAGGGAAGAAAGGAAGAAAAAGGAGAAGAAAGGAAGAAAAAGATTTTTTTTGTCATTTAATTCCTATTGTTATTAGGTTTGTGCTAGATTATTAGGGTTAGTAATATGTAGAATTAGGAAAAAGGAAAATAAGAAGAGGAGGAGAAGAAAAGAAGAAGAAGGAGAATAAGAAGAGGAGGAGAGGAAAAGAAGAGGAAAAATAGAAGAAGAGGAGAAGTAGAAGAAGAGAAAGAATTAGAAGAGGAGGAGAGGAGAAGTAGAAGAAGAGAAGAGGAGAAGTAGTAGAAGAAGAGGAGAAGTAGAAGTAGAAGAAGAAGTAGAAGAAGAGGAGAAATAGAAGAAGAGGAAAAGTTAGTTTAGGGTTACAAGAAGAAGAAATATATTTTTTGTCATTTAATTTTGCTATTGTATAGTGTATATGCTTAAGTGTTAATAGTGTTTCTTAGATTATTGCTTAATTTTGCTATTGTATATGCTTAAGTGTTAATAGTTTAATTTTGCTATTGTATATGCTTAAGTGTTAATAGTTTATTTTTAGCAAGAAAATTAATAGAACTAGTTTAATTTTGCTATTGTATATGCTTAAGTGTCCGGGACTGGGCTCTGCCCTGCTGGTATTTTAGAGTTTAGGTTCTAGCCAAGACCCGGGACTAAAGGTCCTCCTATATAAACGACACTTCAAAGTTTCTAACCCCTCTTATATAGTTTGTTAGTTTATTAGTTAATCAAATGTCCGTTTTTTGCAGAACTATGGATCCACATATCAGGAACCTCGAAGAGGAAGAACTTCTCGAAGATATAATCAAAGATGGCCCCGACGTTGAACCAGCTGAATCTCCGTCGTCATATCTAAACCCCTCCGGATATGGAATGGAGGTCGAGCGACACGAAGATGAAGCCGATGGGGCAGGAGATAGGTCCAATGACGGAGAAGGTGATAGCTCCACTGATTGAGAAGCCGGTGGAGAAGCCGGTGAAGAAATAATAAAGTCCGGTGAGGTATACATATGAAGTTCGACAATCACTTGTAATATGTGAAAAATATTGGAGATAGCTCTATATTGTATACATATACATTCATTTGACGAATGTTTCTCCCTCTTAGGCCTCCACATCGAGCAAAGCTACGAAACGAGGCCCGACTAGAAAGTTGGATGCACGGACGCATTACACCTTTGAGGTGATATTGCCTACGGGCGAACCCAAGCTTCCTAAGAATGCTGCTGACACATTCAAGAAGCAATGCGGAGTTCTCGTTAGGGATCACGTCCCGAACAGCGTTCGGGAGTGGAACAAGCGCAAAGGGGCAGCCGATAGTGACTATGTCGCCGAAAGGTACAAAGATAATCTTTGGAATGATCTCATGTCACATTTCAACCTGTCAGAATGTGAGAATGAAGACGCCGCAGACAAACTGAGGGCCAAAGTCAAGCAGTGGACTCTAAAGAAGATGGCCGAACTGTTCCGTAGCTGGAAAAAGAAGCTATGGAAAAACTATCTGAAGACAAAGAAAGTGCCAGTATTCGAGGGGTATCTAGCCAAGCATGTGAATCACTGGAAGGCATTTCAAGAGTACAAGGAGTCAGAAGATGCCCAGGCATTATCAGAAAAGAACAAGATAAATGCCGACAAGAAGAAATATCACCACAAGTTGGGGCCAGGGGGCTATGACACTGCCATCCCAAAGTGGGATAAGAAAGAGCAAGATGTGCTAGATAAAGGCATCGTACCTGAACCACTCCGTGATGAGTGGGAATTGAGAGCAAGAAATTGGTTTCTTGCGCATGGTGGTTCGCACGACGAAAAAACAGGGGACCTCATCTGCAGTGACGGACTTAGGATACCCAGGGAGAATTGGAAAAGGATAGTGAAAGAAATTAAGGAGGGAAAAAGAAAGTTCACTGCAGATAGAGAGAACGATTTGCTCACACTGGTCCTCGGCAATGACGAACATGGAGGACGAACGCGAGGCTTCGGTCCTTCTTACCCGTGGTGGCTTGGGTTTGCCAGAGACCAAGACACTTACAGAAGCCGAAAGAGAGCAAAGAAGCGGCAGCATGATGAGGAGAATGACAAGTTCAACCAGTTGCTTGCCAGGATTAACGAGCAACTGAAGCAGATTGATGAGCTTAGAGGAGTAGCGCGCCAGGAAGATCCTGCACTTGATATTACCGGCGCCCCATCTAAGCGGAAAAGCAGCGTGGCTGAATCTGAGACCCCGCCCGACGATGCACGAAGAATGATAGAGGGTGGTCCCTGCTACCCCGTGGATGGAATCAAGGAGTCAACATCATGTGAACTCCATCAGAAATTCAAGAACATATCCATGAAGGTGGCCGTCGGACAAGCTTTACCTTCTGGCCCTGATGCACGCTCGCATGGCCGTGAGATTCCAGCTGGCTTTGCTAAAGTCGGGGTGGATGAAATCCTGGCGGGGTTTCATGATATGGAGCTCGACATAGCTGGACCCGAAGATGAGAGGACACTCGGAGAAGTACTGGGTGGAGTCATCCTATGGGACAAGAACTACATCAAGCTTCCAGGCTCAATCCCAAGGACAACACCGCCTCCGAGTCGTCGCAGGTCACCTACACCTCCATTACCTCCAAGCCCTCCACATGACGTCGGCCAGCACAACACGAGTCCATCTCGATCACCGCCGCCGGACTTGGGTCGTCTGTCTCCGCCGCCGCCCGCTCCGGATACTAAGCGGGAGCGTGCCACCAAGAATGCTCCATCGACGATTCCTAAGCAATGGAGCCCCCCAAAGCGCAAACGGTCGCCCCTCCCAAAGGTACGTCATGATAATCTTCCTATCAGACCTTATGATCGTACCCCCGAGGAAAACGCCAGGATAGCAAAGGAACATCATGATGCATAGATGAAAAAGAAGGAACCCGAGCTCCGCCCGGAATACACCGAGAAGCAAATAGCATTTGCAAAATACTTCACGACCCTTCCATCACAGTATGACTTACACCATAAGCCTGATGACTATACACGCACATTGCAGAAGGAAGTGAAAAAGAGCAGATCACCTCTAAGCCCTCCACATGACGTCGGCCAGCACAACACGAGTCCATCTCGATCACCGCCGCCGAACTTGGGTCGTCCGTATCCGCCGCCGCCCGCTCCGGATACTAAGTGGGAGCGTGCCACCAAGAACGCTCCGCCGACGATTCCTAAGCGACGGAGCCCCCCAAAGCGCAAACGGTCGCCCCTCCCAAAGGTACGTCATGCTAATCTTCCTATCAGACCTTATGATCGTACCCCCGAGGAAAACGCCAGGATAGCAAAGGAACATCATGATGCGCAGATGAAAAAGAAGGAACCCGAGCCCCGCTCGGAATACACCGAGAAGCAAATAGCATTTGCAAAATACTTCACGACCCTTCCATCACAGTATGACTTACACCATAAGCCTGATGACTATACACGCACATTGCAGAAGGAAGTGAAAAAGAGCAGATCACGTGCAAGTGCAAGTGGGAGCAAATCAAGTTCAACTACAAGCAAGAAAAAATCAGACGTTCCTCAGCTTGGACAACACGCCAAACAGTCGATCCCACCCCTCAAGGTGTTAACCGAGAATGTTCCCCCTCCGATGCAGGGGCAAGCTTTTGAAATAGCAAATAATTGGGCGGCTGAATGTGGTGTCTCGGTTGAAGATTTTCTGGCTTCCCAAGACGACAGGATACCCAAGGCTGTGGTAGCCACTAAGCCACAGTTTTTCATGGGAGAGTCTTTGGTCAGCAAAGATGATCTCCCAACAAATATGCGTTACTTGCATCAATGGTACTTAAGTGAATCAAAGAATGGGAGAACGATGATCGTGCTGAGTGTCCCACGGGAGTACTACGGCCGCCCCGAAGAAATCCATATCGACTTTGATGACCTCTTCCAGATGTACAATGGCGACGCCCTCGACAAATTGCTTATGAGTTGCTATTGTCTGTAAGTTTTTCAATTCGTTGTCTACATATAACTTGTTTAGTTATTTCAATTCATTGTCTATATATAACGTGTACTCTATTATGCAGAATGAAGATTCTGGATTGTAAAAGTAAGAACATCCTAAATATTGCGTTTATTGACCCAGATAAAATACATATAGTGACGCTAACTGATAAACCCAAGGAGACGGAGGAAAACCTTCTAAGGTTTCTAACAGATCAAAATTTCTGTGACCACATACTGTTTCCATACAACTTCAGGTGAGGGTCTTTACTCTGTTGTGTCCATTCACTTATAAGTGTAATTGATAAGTTACTGACACACACACACACATATATATACATATGCAGCTTTCATTGGATTATGTTAGACATTCAAATTGATAAGGGAAGAGTTGATGCCTTTGACCCATTATCGAGACCCTTGGAATAGTTCCAAAGCCTGGAGGACATGCTCCAAGGGTAATTTCAATCATTCTTGCGCTCTATCAGTCTCTTTCGATGATTTTCTGGTATATCAATTAATGAAAAACTTAGCAAATCATTATCCTTGTCGGGCAGGGTTTGGAAGCGGTTCAAGTGCGTGACTCCCGGTAACTTTCCTGAGAAGCTGACCTTTAGAGTGGCTCAGGTAAGTAGTAGTATGATATACTTCTATTTTCAATACATTTATGATGCTAGATTATTATTTTGATTATATATATTCTATTCTCGTAAAGTGCGACCAGCAGCCACGGGGAACGCATCTATGCGGATACTATCTTTGCGAGACCATTCGCACGTTTACCTCTGAGCACAAGGATCACAGATTCGACGTAAGCAATGAACATTCACAGCTTTATTTTTACCCGTTATTCTTTGTTATCATGATTGATATTCATATTCATCTCCTCTTCTTATATAGTACACGGCCATGACGACGAAGGTCCTACCAGAGCAACGCGCGATTGCTGTTGCAAAGGAGCTTGCGACCTTTCTGAGGACGGAAGCTATAGATGACAAAGGACGATTTAGTGTAGCTAGGAGCCATTACTGATGTTCGTCCATGTAATCGAATAGACGGGCTCTAGTCCCGATAATTCAGATCTCCATATAATTGTATATATATGCTCGCTTGTAAGATAAGTTAATCTTATATATATGCATAATTATTTCTATTTAAATTATATGAAAACTAATTCCCGAACACCAAACGAGGCATCATGTTAATCTCCCGAACACCTAAACCCTAAAACCCTAAAACCCAAAAATAATTTCATTCAAAAAAAAACCAAAAGTAAGCAAAATCTGAAACTCTTTAGTCCCGACCCATGTAACGAACCGGGACTAAAGGTCCTGCCCCTGGGGCGCTACGAGGCGCCCACGTGGAGCACCTTTAGTCCCGGCTTGTAACAGGGGCGGGACTAAAGGCCCTTTAGTCCCCCTTACGGGCCGAGGCTAAAGGCCCCGTCCCCACTAGTATATCCCTTTGTTCCTTTCCTCCAGACACCATGTTTGCACGTCCTTGCGTTCGTATTATGAATTGTATCCATTCTAATTCCTTCTATCAATAAAAGATACATAGGCGTTGTGTATTTGCGGAAAATAAATAATAGGTGGGGATTGAGAATGGAAAATTAGGAAAGAGTGAAACATGATGAGGATTTGTTATTTGAGAAGGGAAGTGTGCCTGAGGTTCGTGGAAGACGAAGAGCTAGAGAGCCATGTGCAAGGAGAGAAGGCTGGATAATTAATTTGTGCTAGTTTTCTTTTTTGCGTGGAAACTTAGACCTTTATTTAGAAAATGTGTTCGCTGGACAGTCAGCCAACAGGCTGCTAACAAGAAAACTCGGATTCTCAATGAGCCAGCTCTCAATGACAGTCACAGTGCAAGCACGCTTAGCACATAAGTGAGCTGGACCATTTACTGCTCTTAGTACATGCTAAATTACAAAGGATGAATGGGACTGAGCTAGCTCTTCAATCTTAACAAAAATAGATGCCACAACCGAGCGACCATTGCGGCGAGTGTGCCAGAGATTTACAATCTCCAGACAGTCCATCTCCATCACCACTTTAGTGCATCCACGAAGATTTGCGAAGATGACACCATCACGTAGGACTAGAGCTTCGACGATCATTGGGTCAGTAATCCCCGGATGGGGCTTACACCATGCACCCAATAAGGAAGAACGAGAGCGGACACTGGTAGAAAAAGAGGCTTCCGTCCAGCCCCATAAGTCGCGAAACTGTAGGAACCGCGACTAATGAATTCTTTAGTCGCGGTTCGGAAGACGAACCGCGACCAAAGTCCTGGGCCCAGGGCGCTCGGTGGCCAGCTGGTGCACGTGAGGGGCTTTAGTCGCGGTTGGCCAGGCCAACCGCGACTAAAGGTCTTTAGTCGCGGTTGGCCACGCCAACCGCGACTAAATCTCATCCCCTATATATACCAGTTCAGCACACTCACTTAGCCATTGGGTGCCACTTCTCTTCACAAGCTTCACAAGGGGGTGTAGGTTTGCTTTTGGTTCCTCTTATGCACACAAGGTGTTTGATGAAATGCCCCAAGAGCGTGAAACAAACATGATATGAAGTGTTGGAGCCACACTTTCCTCATTTATTTTTTCCTCCTCGATCGCGGTTAGCAACTTGAACCTTTCATGCATGTGTGTCATTGATAAAATATGCATGTGTGTTGTTCATTGTTTAATTTCTATTGTTTATAGCTAGTTAGTTTAACAAATGCATGATGGTTAATTATATATTTTATATTATAATAATGCAGATGAATCGGCAATGGATGTACGGTAACCGACTCTCCCGCGAGTTCACTACGGGTTTGAAAGATTTCCTCGTAGTGGCTAATGCGAACAAGCAGAAGGGTTTTGTTATCTGTCCATGTGTTGACTGTAAGAATCAGAAGGGTTACTCTTCCTCAAGAGAAGTTCACCTGCACCTGCTTCGGCACGGTTTCATGCCAAGCTATAATTGTTGGACCAAGCATGGAGAAAGAGGGGTTATAATGGAAGAAGATGAAGAAGGGGATGATTTCATCGATGAAAGCTATCTTGCTCATTTCGGTGATACTTTCATGGAGGATGCTGAAGGTGAAGGGGAAGGTGAAGGTGAAGAAGAGGCACGTGATGAGACCGTTAATGATCTTGGTCGGACCATTGCTGATGCACGGAGACGCTGCGAAACTGAAAAGGAGAGGGAGAATTTGGATCGCATGTTAGAGGATCACAGAAAGTCGTTGTACCCCGGATGCGATGATGGTCTGAAAAAGCTGGGCTGCACACTGGATTTGCTGAAATGGAAGGCACAGGCAGGTGTAGCTGACTCGGCATTTGAAAACTTGCTGAAAATGTTGAAGAATATGTTTCCAAAGAATAACGAGTTGCCCGCCAGTACGTACGAAGCAAAGAAGGTTGTCTGCCCTCTAGGTTTAGAGGTTCTGAAGATACATGCATGCATCAACGACTGCATCCTCTACCGCGGTGAATACGAGAATTTGAATGAATGCCCGGTATGCACTGCATTGCGTTATAATATCAGAGGCGATGACCCTGGTGACGATGTTGAGGGCGAGAAACCCAGGAAGAGGGTTCCCGCCAAGATGATGTGGTATGCTCCTATAATACCACGGTTGAAACGTCTGTTCAGGAACAAAGAGATTATGACGCACCTCTTGGTTCACCTAGTCGAAGAGATTTTCATTCTCGGTCCTGTATTTCTACACAATATGTTCCCCTTCGAGAGGTTCATGGGAGTATTAAACAAATATGTTCGTAACCGTGCTAGGCCAGAAGGAAGCATCGCCAAGGGCTATGGAAATGAGGAGGTAATTGAGTTTTGTGTTGACTTTGTTCCTGACCTTAAGCCGATTGGTCTTCCTCGATCGCGGCACGAGGGGAGACTAAGTGGAAAAGGCACGATCGGAAGGAAATCAACGATATGTATGGACGGCCATTCTCTGACTGAAGCACACCACACTGTACTGAACAATTCCAGCTTGGTGGCTCCGTACTTTGAGAAACACAAGAATATTTTACGCTCGGACAACCCGGGGAAGCCTGAATCCTGGATTAGGAAGGCCCACATGGAGACTTTCGGCAGTTGGTTGAGAAAACATTTAATGAATGACAATGATGTTGTAGATCAGCTGTACATGTTGGCCAAGACACCATCTTCGACTATAACGACTTTCCAAGGGTACGACATAAATGGGAATATATTTTACACGATCGCCCAAGATAAAAAGAGCACCAACCAAAACATTTTACACGACATAAACGAAGTAATTATTTTCATTCATTTGCGCTCTATATCGATCGGCCTATTTCGTTCATTTCCTAATATCAAGTAACTAATAACTCTCTTGTTCATTTAATTTTCTTTGCCTCGTAGGGTTTGGAGACGGTTCGTAGATACAAAGGTCGGTGAATTCAAAAAAGAGCTAGAATTCAAAAGGTCAAAGGCTAAGAATGGTGGGGATATTCAGCCAGCGGGGACCAATCTATGTGGATACTATGTCTGTGAGATGATCCGGAGATACACCTCTGAGCGGGTTCCGAGTGATACCAATGCTCAGAGGAATAACCTCCGGGTGATGCTTAGTCCAGAAGCTCGCTTCCGACCACTTCAAGAGGAACTAGCTGGATGGTTCAGGAGGGAAGTCCTCCATCCTAAAGGAGAACACCATTACGAGGACGTAGAACTTTATATGCATTAAATTATGTATGGAAACTTGTTCAAAATTGTATATGGTCATCCGATGATATTGAATATATATTGTATATTCCTCTTGAATTCTTTTTGGTTCTAATTTCAAATTTGTTTGAAATTGTACATTCATATGCATGTATGTAGTACCGTAGAATATGTGAAACTCCTTCAAAATTAAAATAAAGCACAAAAGAAATAAAACAATACAAATTAAATAGAAAACAGGTTTTGGGGGGGGGGCTAAAACCCTAAACCTGCGGCGGCCTTTAGTCGCGGTTGTCCATAAGAACCGCGACTAAAGGTCCTCCGCCCCGACGGCCGCCTGGCGCCCACGTGGACGGGCCTTTAGTTGCGGTTCTTAAGCAACCGCGACTACAGGGGGGGCCTTTAGTCGCGCCTATTTGGTCGCGGTTGCGCAACCGCGACTAATGACAGTTGCGAACCGCGACCAAAGGCCCTTTTTCCACCAGTGGGACCACACCACTGGCTCCGCTTCTCTACTGAGCATGAAGCACCGATGCGTCTGTATTTGTTTTAACCAATGCACCGTCGAGCGGCTGCCATCCGTGACCCGGCATGATCATTGCATGTTGGTTGGGGATTTCAAGAAACGCCAATGCTTCCCTGGTAAATCTGATAGAGGTAGCCGGATCATATTTCGCACTGTCATGTGTCCATCTGTTCCGAGAGGTTCAAATAGACCACATGATGATGATGATAGTTGCTCGCTCTTTAGCGGAGAACATAGGATCACTTAAGATATTCTTTTTCCAAGATGCTGGATGAAGTGTTGGGAGATCAATATCCAATATAGCTGGTGCCTCCTCCGAAAACCGACGTGCATGAAAACAATGTATCAATGCATGCTCCAGGTTTTCATCTACGGTTTGACAAAGTTAACATTAATTTGTGATAGTTGGTTGAGTCAGGCTACTCATAGTGGGAGTATTAGTATCATGTCAGGATTTGAATAATGCCCAACGCTAAGTACTTGCCAAATTATTAGTACACTCCCTATTCCTAGTTTGATTAACGCAAGCAAAGTGCTTGCTAAATTATTACTCCTTTTGTTCTTAAATATAAGACATTTTAGAGATTTCACTATAAACTAGATATAGAACAAATTAAATGAATGAATCTACATCTTAAAATATGACTACATATATTCGTATGTTGTTCATAATGGAATCTCTAGAAGGTCTTATATTTAGGAATGGAAAGAGTAGTTGATTGGTACGAAATATGTCAGGATTTGGTGCCCAGCTGATTCGGGGTAGTATTTGTATCGGAGGGAGTACCCTTTTTTCTTTAATGGAACTAGTCTCTATTAATAAAGGGGCAGTTGGTAGCCGGATCTCATCGGTCTTTTTTCGTCCATCACTTCTTGATTTTTTTCGTCACCGGTTTTTTTCGTCTCCCCTCCACCGGTTTATTTTCGCCATCCCACCTCTTTCTCTCCCGTAACCGTAACCCTTCTCGATCTCACCCCTTCCTCCGTCCCAGCGTGATAATGGTCGCCGCGCCGGTGGCGTCCCCCTTCCCCGTGCTCCCTTCGCCCTCCTTCCCCGTCAGCACATCACGCGCCGTCTTCACGGCAGCACGGGCCCGTCGGCAGCAACCGCCGCATCGCCGCGTGAGCAGCAGCAGCAGCCAAACTCCAGGGGCACGGGGGAGAGGAGGCAGCGGCGGGACGAAGGAAACAGGAGCGCCGGTTGCGGGGGTGTAGCGGGGCATGTCGGCCCGTGCGGTGCGTGCTCCTATGGCCGCGGGCGAGATCGAGGAGGCGAGGAGCTCGCGGATTGGGGGCGGCGGCGGCGGAGGCGGAGCGTAATGCCGCGCCAGCGGCGGTAGGGATGGCGGCAGAGGGGACGGAGGCGAGATGGCGAGAGGCATAGCACGAGCGGCGTCGTTCGGCGGCGGCGGGGTGGTTCTCGTACCGACGCATCACCATGGCCGTCTGCCTCGCCAACCTCGTCGCCGCGCTGGTCGTGCTCCGCTCCCTCACCTCCTCCGCCCCCGCGCCCAAACATGAGGCGCCCGCCCTCGCGACCCCTCGTCGTGCCCACGACTCTGGTGCTACCTATCTGCTCTTGCTCTATATCTTACTACATCTTACTGATAAACTGATGTGATGTTGTATTTCTTGAGACCTTTGATGCATATGTTGTTGGCAAAGAAAACGCTCCTGGAGTTGTAGTACTGCAAGAGTGGTGGGGCATTGATTATGAGGTCAAGAATCATGCCATCCATATTTCCCAGATCGATGATGGATACAAGGCACTTATTCGAGAGTATGTTGATATCATGTGCTCCTTGTTTTGCACCATTTGTTTTGATTAAGATGAAGTATTATGAAACGGATGCTTCATGGAGTGCCACTATACTTCCTCAGAATATTACGGCTCAGTCAAATGCCTTTTGTGTTTACATCGTTTTTTATGTTCAGTTTGTACCGTGGGAAGGTTGCTTTGGAGGTAGCTGAGGCACAACATCTGATGGAAGGACTAGACTGGCCGGGTGCAATCAAGGATATTCAGGCTTCAGTTAAGTGGCTGAAGGAAAATGGATCACCCAAGGTAGCTTTTTATTATTTTAATTTGTTCGCATTTCAAGATTTTCTTACTCAAATTGTGTTATTATGGGTAATATGAAAATCCTTATCATCAGTAACCGAGGTAGAAAGTGTGATATCTACTGCTTATTTTCCATCTGATACTAGCAAACTGGAAACATTCCTGGTACATCTCTATTGATGCAAATTTGGTTGTGTCATTGTGTTGGATGTTACTCCCGTGGTTCTAGGATAAAGGGGTTCTCATTCTAGGGTTGGGGATGTTGCTCCCGCATAGCTCCTTGCTAAGCACCGCATGCCATGACGTCCGTCGACTCGATCTGCACGGACAATGACAAGATAAGAGTACCTTGTCCCTTTTAGCTGGGTGCTCCAACTTTGGATGCCGTTGAAGCTTTTGCAATGATGGCCGCATCATTAAACTGAGGTAAATATGCCAGATTCTTTTGTCAAATGAAAACATATCTGTCTATTTTGCTTGTTAGGACCAAGATATCTAGCTATCAATGAAATTTTCAAAGTAGTTTTTGTTGCCTCTGTGTAATCCAGATAACAACTTCTTGGAAGGTTCAGATGTGTGGCAAAGGATTTCAATTGTCTTGTTTACAGAGAGAAAACAGAGGAAGGTTTAGATTTCTCATGCTCATTTTGAGCTCTCAAGATTACATAGACAAAATTGCCTCCTATTTACACAAAGGAAACCCGAGGAAGGTTCAGATTTCTCATGACTGCTTCTTCAGTATTTCATACATGTGTTGTCTTATTAGGAAAACGTAGTTTGTTTTATAGCCGATGATGCTCGATGTTTTTATCGATTAGTAAATGCTGAGTTTTAGCTCATAAACTACATGGCAAAAGCTAATTCTGATGGGTCGGATGCAAATAATTTTCATCTTCATACATGCCTTGAGTTGATTATTTAATCCTTTTGTATTAATCTATTTAGCTTTGTATTATTGCAGTTTCGTTATATATCCACTTACAAATGCATCTAAAGATGCAAGAATGTAGAAACCACCATCAGTCTTGGGACTACAAATTGTTTCTTCATTCCTCCGTGTTGCACTATATGTGCTAAGGTGTTGAGGTCTTATGTTCGTCGAGGCATCAATACACTTTAGTTTCCTTTTCCTTCTCCCTATTTTTGTTATTGCATTTATTTTATTCTTATTGGACCTCTTTGTCTAAAGCTTTAATATGGTTTTGATTGGTGCCCTGCATCCCCTAAGATATATGGATTTTGGTCGAGGCAGTCATCAAAAAAATTAAATGCTAACATCCTCTCAGTTTCCGAATGAATTTCTTAAATTTCCTTTCTCTTACTGGATCACATACCTAATTTATTTGTTGTCCTTGAAGAAAATATCATGACATGAACTTGATGATTTCAAAGATATAGGCAGTTGACAAAAAGAGGATACACTGATTTAGTATCTTATCTAATTAGTGGGCTACTTAAAATAACAAATAAAGAGATTTCTTAATTAGCAGTATTGTATATGTTTGGAGCAGTGTAATAATTTATCCTATATGACTTTCTTTCTCTTGTCTTTTCCCATTCTCTTTTTCCCTCCAATTTTTTCAGGCTCCAAAGTTTGTCCGCAGCTAGCTTGATTTGGAGACATTTCCTGTTAGGAGCATTAAGCTTTGGATGTAACTAGCTTTGTTACTTGGTATACCTCGTTCAGGTAAACACTATCTAGCACATTGTTTAATCTGGGGTTTACTCCACTGCCAAGCGTACTATATTGCTAGATGTTAAATTATGATCCAAATTCTACCGTATTGGACTAGCCGTAGTACAATCGGTGTGGGCCTTTGTGTTGGTACCGACGCGTACGAGTACAACTCGTTTACTTGTCCTCCAAGGACTCTTATGTATTGCCCCTCATATATACTCCATGTAGTCGCACCTAAAGACGGCCTGTCGTCTCGTGCTTGTAATACCCCTCCTCATAGTGATTGCGCCTTCGTGCGTCCGTGGTTTTCTCCCACAAGGGTTTTCACGTAAAAATCCGTGTATCTCGTGCCTCGTTGATCTCGTTTTATCTAACAAGTGGTATACAGAGCTATGGTTTAAGATACAAGATTTCATATCGAGAGAAATTAGGGTTCTAACGCGTGCGCCGTCGCACGCGTCACGGATCCGAGACCGACAGGAATTTCTTCTGCTGCTGCGTCATATAAGCAGAGGCCGCCGCTGTTCCCCGCCTCGATTCCACCGATCCAGCCGGTCGATCCGCCGAGTACCGATCGAGGCCCCAGCTGTTCCTAAGTCGCCGAGTGCTGCCGCTGCTGGTTGCCCCAAGTACCGAGGCGCTGCCTGGCCGAAGCCGCCGCTGAGCCGCTGTTACCGCAAGTTGCTGCTGCTCCACGCAACCAAATATCCGAGGCTGTAGCTGCTCGTCAGATCGCAAACAGTGCTGCATCACGTAAAAGGCTACAGGCTGTTTTTGGTTTTACTTGTTCCCTTGCTACGTTCAGCTACCAGGTGCTACTGTTTCTAGTTTTTTTGCTCTGCATATTAATTCTGTCAGGAATTTTCTCTACCGGCTTGTACTACTTTGTGTACAGAGATTTATCTACTCATGGCATCCATGAAGTATGATCTTCCGCTGCTGGACCGTGACACAAGGTTTACCCTATGGCAAGTCAAGATGCGGGTGTTGTTGGCGCAGGCCGACTACGATGATGCACTGGATAGTTTTGGGAAGAATAGAATTGAGGATTGGACTGCTGAGGAGAAAAGAAGGGATCGTAAGGCTTTGTCACAAATTCAACTCCATTTGCATAATAATTTTTTGCAGGAAGTTTTGAGCGAGAAAACTGCCGCCGCTCTATGGTTAAAGCTGGAAGGGATTTGCATGACTAAAGATCTCACCAGCAAGATGCATCTGAAGCAAAAATTATTCATGCACAGGTTACCCGAGGGAGGTAACGTTTTGAATCATATTTCAGAATTTAAAGAGATCATATCCGATCTAGCTGCAATGGAGGTTACGTATGATGAAGAAGATACTGCTTTAATGTTACTTTGTTCGCTGCCAAGTTCTTATACCAATTTTCGAGACACCATATTATATAGTCGTGATACTCTCACGCTTAATGAAGTTTATGAAGCTTTGAACTCTAAGGAGAAGATGAAATTAATGGTGCCTCATGATGGTTCGAGTTCATCCCAAGCCGAGGGATTATCTGTTCGTGGCAGGACAAAGGAGAAGAGCTCACATAATGGAAACCGTGGCAAAAGTAAGAACGGCCAGAGGGGCCGGTCGCAATCTAAAGACAAGAAGCAGTCTTGCAGGTATTGCAAGAGAGACGGGCATGACATCTCAGAATGTTTCAAGTTGCAGAACAAGGAAAAGAGGAATGGCACATACAAACCGAAAGGTAACAAACAAGGTGAAAATTCTGCTAATGTTGCTCGTGATGAAAGTTCCGATGATGCTCTTGTTGTTATTGCTGGATGTGTTGAGACCAATGATGAGTGGGTACTTGACACTGCGTGTACTTTTCATATGTGCCCGCATAGAGATTGGTTTACTACTTTTGATTCTACTACTGCTGCTGGTTCCGTTTTGGGTTTTGATAATTCACCATGCAAGATTGAAGGCATTGGTTCCATTCGAATCAAGATGTTTGATGGCACAATCAGAACTTTGACAGATGTTCGGTATATTCCGAAGATGAAGAGAAATCTTATCTCTGTGAGTGCCCTTGATGCAAAGGGTACAAGTATTCAGGTGGAGATAGCGTTTTGAAGGTCACCAAAGGTTCTCTCATTGTGATGAAAGGTGACTTAAGTTCGACCAATGGTCTTTATTACCTTCGAGGTTCTACCGTTTCAGGTAACGCTACTCTAGTTATTTCAAAGAATTCTGGTTGTGATGCTTCTAACCTTTGGCATATGCGTCTTGGACATATGAGTGAACTTGGTTTGGCAGAGTTAAAGAAGAGAGGTCTTCTTAAAGGATATCAAACTGGTAAATTGAAATTTTGTGAGCATTGTATCTTCGGCAAGCACAAGAGGGTGAAGTTCAACACTTCCACTCATACAACTGAAGGTATTCTTGATTATGTGCATTCTGATTTATGGGGACCATCTCGCAAAAGGTCATTAGGTGGTGCTTGTTACATGTTGACTATTATTGATGATTATTCGAGAAAGGTTTGGCCTTATTTCTTGAAGCATAAATGGCAAGCTTTCTCAGCTTTTAAGGAGTGGAAGATTATGATTGAGAGACAAACTGAAAAGAAGGTAAAAATACTTCGCACTGATAATGGTATGGAATTCTGTTCTAAGCAATTTGGGAATTATTGCAAGTCTGAAGGCATTGTCTGACACCACACCGTTCCTTATACTCCTCAATAAAACGGTGTTGCTGAGCGTATGAACAGGACCATTATTTCCAGAGCCCGTTGCATGTTGTTCAATGCAGGTTTGCATAGGCGTTTTTGGGCTGAGGCCGCTTCCACTGCTTGTTATCTCATCAACCGTTCACCATCTATTCCTCTTAATAAGAAAACTCCAATTGAGGTATGGTCTGGTTCACCTGCTGATTATTCACAGTTGAGAGTTTTTGGTTGCACTGCTTATGCTCATGTTGATAATGGGAAGTTGGAGCCTAGGGCTGTTAAGTGCATCTTTCTTGGTTACAAATCTGGTGTTAAAGGTTTTAAATTGTGGAATCCTGAAACACAAAAGAGTGTTATTAGTAGGAGTGTTATCTTTAATGAATCTGCTATGTTACATGATGTTGCATCTACTAATGTTCCAATTGAGAGTGAACATCAGTCTACTGTTCAGCAGCCTACTGTTCAGGTGGAGCATGTTATTGATTCAGGTGATACTTCTGATAAGGAAAATGCTGATGCACATGATGAACCCGTCTTTGATGATGAACATGTCACTCCAAATCAGCCTATTGTTCCACCCAGTTGGAATCTTGCACGTGACAGAGTTAGGCGGGGTATTAATGCACCTGAAAGGTTAATTGAGGAGTGCAATATTGTTTCTTTTGCTTTATCTGTTGCAGAAGAAATTGAAGGTAATGCTGAGCCTTCTTCATATTCTGAGGCTATTATTTCTGGTGATAGTAATAAGTGGATGACTGCTATGCATGATGAGATGGAATCACTTGAAAAGAATGGCACTTGGGATTTGGTAAGATTACCTAGAGAGAAGAAACCTATTCGTTGTAAGTGGGTTTTCAAGATAAAAGAAGGTGTTTCTCCCAATGATGAGACAAGATATAAAGCAAGGTTAGTTGCTAAAGGTTATAGCCAAATTCCAGGTATTGACTATAACGAAGTCTTTTCTCCTGTTGTGAAGCATAGCTCTATTCGCACTTTACTTAGTATTGTTGCCATGAATGATTTTGAGCTTGAACAATTGGATGTTAAAACTGCATTCTTACATGGAGAATTAGAAGAGGATATTTATATGGAACAACCTGAAGGTTTTGTTATTCCTGGAAAAGAAAAGCTTGTCTGCAAGTTAAAGAAATCTCTTTATGGATTGAAGCAATCCCCTCGATAGTGGTACAAGAGATTTGACACCTTTATGCTCTCTCAAGGTTTCAATCGGTCTAATTATGATAACTGTGTTTATTTGAAAACAGTCAATGGTTCAGCTATTTATTTGCTCCTTTATGTTGATGATATGTTAATTGCTGCAAAGAGCATGTCAGAGATTGATGAACTAAAGAAGCAATTGAGTAATGAATTTGAGATGAAGGATTTGGGTGCAGCAAAGAAAATACTTGGCATGGAAATATCCAGAGATAGACCGTCTAGAAAATTATATCTCAGTCAGAAGGGATATATTGATAAAGTTCTTCGTCGTTTTAATATGCATAATGCCAAGCCAGTAAGTACTCCGTTAGCTGCACACTTCAAATTATCATCAGCCTTATGTCCTGAGTCAGATGCAGATATTGAGTACATGTCTAGAGTTCCCTATTCGAGTACAGTTGGTTCACTTATGTATGCCATGGTTTGTTCTCGTCCGGATTTATCTTATGCACTGAGTGTTGTTAGTAGATACATGGCTAATCCTGGAAAAGAGCATTGGAATGCAGTTCAGTGGATTTTCAGATACCTGCAAGGTACTTCTAATGCTTATTTACAGTTTGGGAAAACTGGAGATGGACTTGTTGGTTTTGTTGATTCTGATTTTGCTGGTGATTTGGATAAGAGAAGATCGCTCACAGGTTATGTTTTCAACATTGGTGGTTGTGCTGTGAGTTGGAGAGCAACTTTGCAGTCTATTGTGGCTTGTTCCACTACTGATGCCGAGTATATGGCTATTTCTGAGGCATGCAAAGAAGCTATATGGTTGAGAGGTTTGTACACTGAGCTTTGTGGAGATTCATCTTGTCCTACCATATTTTCTGACAGTTAAAGTGCTATATATCTTACAAAGAATCCAATGTATCATGAGAGAACGAAACACATTGACGTCAGATTTCACTATGTTCGAGATGTTGTTGCTAAAGGTGATTTGAAGGTATGCAAGATAAGTACTCATGATAATCCAGCTGATATGATGACAAAGCCAGTTCCTACCAATAAGTTTGAGCTTTGCTCAAGCTTAGTTGGTATTTCTCACTAGTCCTATGGACTTTGACGCATGAGGTGTTTAAGCTAATTTGGATGGAGTTATTCACTTTCTTCGACTACTGGAGGGAATTTGGCTCAAGGTGGAGATTGTTAAATTGTGATCCAAATTCTACCGTATTGGACTAGACGTAGTACAATCGGTGTGGGCCTTTGTGTTGGTACCGACGCGTACGAGTACAACTCGTTTACTTGTCCTCCAAGGACTCTTATGTAGTGCCCCTCATATATACTCCATGTAGTCGCACCTAAAGACGGCATGTCGTCTCGTGCTTGTAATACTCCTCCTCATAGTGATTGCGCCTTCGTGCGTCCGTGGTTTTCTCCCGCAAGGGTTTCCACGTAAAAATCCGTGTCTCTCGTGCCTCGTTGATCTCGTTTTATCTAACACTAGATTTAACTTTAATCTATGAGGTGCTTTGTATCTATTTTGGCATAAATGGTTAGTCATACTAGGATTTAATTAGTGACCTTACTTCTGTTGTTTCTTGGTGAATATGCAATATATTGCATTTTCATGGAAGCAAGAGTCGGGTAGTTGTGGAGCAGGTCATGGGAGGCGGTCGGCGAGCGTGGGCTAGATGGGAAGGTGATGCATGCGATGGCGATCATGTCTACGGGCAGGGTAGGTTCGACCGTGGCCATCATGATGTTTCTGAGGCAGAGCGAGGCATCCACCGTCACGCAGCTGAAGAAGTCAACGCCCAGGGCGAGGTTGGTCATACTCTGACCCGCGTGAAAGTTGACGGCCCTAAAGGTCAGTAATAGGTTCGCCACCGTCGCACCGTCTCTGAACTTGGTGGAGACGTGGAAGGAGAGCAGTGGCGCCGTGAAGACCTCGACGTCTGCTGCTGTGACCACAACGATGACCATTGTGTTGGTTATAAAGATACAAATTGTATACATAACCCCCAGCTTCAGAAACATTAGATAAATGTCCAACTTATTATTGAAAATCTTGATTCAAGATGAATTAAATCTTTCCTATATACAATGAGCTTCAGAAACATTAGATAAATATCCAACTTATAAGTGAAAAATCTTGATTCAAGATAAATGGAACCTTTCCTATATACAATGAGCTTATTATTGAAGGTTGCATCTATTGCGATATTATTGCTGAAATAAGAGGCTTATGAATTTTTCAATCTTTGTGTACCTTGTAATAGGGTCCGAAGCTGCTGTAGGAGGCGGGGGCTGTCACTTTAGGAGCGCATGATTTAACTCCTCCAGCAACACCAAATTTGACGAGGGAATTCTATGCACCATTCTAGCGGCATTACATAGACCATGACCCAGGGAACAGGCCAGTATTAGTTTCATTGTGCATGCCTACATTCAATAGTAGCCACTAGGATACTAGCACTTTTCACTATGTTGATTAAAACTAACATTGGTTCAAGTATTTTTCTCGATTTTATTATGTTGCAAACATCTTGTAGATGCGCACGAGTTGATAATACATTTCTATAACACGAGAAAATCATACTGATGCAACATTTGCTATTTATTCTCGATGAAGTTTTTATATGGATAAATATACCAACTGTGCTCTCTAGCATATCTCTTAAGATGTCAGGATGTTTGTTGTCAACTGGTAACCTAGAGCACTAGAGAGAAACACTTGTTGTTTTTCGTAATGAAAGCCATATCTCCTCTAGCTGCTTGGAAAAAAGGAAATAAAAAAGATAAACTGTGACTACAGTTCAATAGAAAAGGGCACACAATCTACGGTAAAAGAGGATCACACAACCAGAAGGATTATGTTTGGTGGCTTTCTTTTACTAAAATGACCTTTATTACTGTGACAGTCAATAATATAAACTGGTCTTGCATGCCTAAATTAACTAGAATGGACATACGATTATGTCCATACACACATGATATAATTTGTCCTTCTATTTACAAAACATGACGTTGTATAGTGCAATTTTGGTAAACAAAATTTTAATTAACTGAGTAGCATATGAAATTTGGGTGAGATGCCTAAATGAAAAATCACCATAATAGTGTTCTACCCGACATAAAAAATTATAAAATACAATTTGTTGTCGAGCAAAATCATAATGGTGATCCACTCAACATAAAAGTGAAAATATAATTTGTTATGCGTCTATTTTTTAAATGCATCAATAATAATTGTTTTTCCGTGGCAACGCACGAACACTTAAATATAGTGCAATTTTGCTTATTGTTTTTCTGTGGCAACGCACTGACATACTGCTCCTATGATCTCACATGTACCAACAAAATGCAGCTCATAAATCTCTTTTTAAGAATTGGGTCTTGATGTTCTTATATTTAGCTACTCATATATAGCTTTTAGGTTTATTTTTTTTCTCTTTGTAAATTTGGTTTTTTGTTTGATCACCTTGTTATCAACTCTTTGATGGTTTAGAAATCAGTCCAGGCACCTAGAAATGAATTCAGTTTAACTCTGCAATTAACCCTTATAATAAAACTGTTCTGGCTGCACTCATCCATAATTCATAGCTTCACCAATAGGCGACTAGATTTTCATAATCTAACTTCGTCCGATGTATTTGAATGTTGCCAGTTTATATGAGACAAACAGCCAGTGAGCTTATGTCATAAGAAACATAAAATCTCTTCGATTATTTTAGGGATCACTATATTCATAAAGAAGATAATACAATTAAGTGTTTAAAAGTTACATCATAATGCTCTAAAAAAGATGGCATCTTCTACGAGGTAACTAAGTGATAATGGTAAAAAGTTATATTCTATGTGCAATCTCCATATCTACAAGGTTTAAAGTTTGAGATATTAGGATGTATGCATCAGTACTCCCCATGAAAAAATGAGGAAAAAACGACCGGCGGGAAATGAGAGTAGCAGACACGAATTCTTGGTCCTTTGATGTGCTTTTATTTGAATTAAGAAAAGGCCATGATAATAAAAAAAAATGTCATGTATTTTGATAAATGTTTAAACAGATTTGATAGCAGTAGGCACACGACCAATAGACACATGCAATGACACATGGATAGTACCACAATCTTCCTAACCATTTAACTATTGATTGGTTTTAATAATATTTTTTGCAGGTCGGGGGCACATGCCATTTTTCTCCTTCACCATGGGCCTTGAATTGGCTGAACTCAAGACATGTCGATGGGTTTCTCAGCTTACACGTAAATTAGAAATGACAAAACTTATCCTGGAGACAGACACAAAAGATAGCGGATTTTAAGTTAAGAAGCCGAGATATTGATAGATCAATCTATGGCCCTATCGCTAAGGAGGTAAATGAATGCATGCAATCAAGGGAGGAGTACATGGTGGTGTGGTTGAGATGCTTGGCTAATGAATACGTTATATACAACTTGGGTCGGGTATCCATCGAATTGTATTCATGATGCTATGGAATAAAAACATATTTGATATAGTTGTCACTAAGATATCATCTATAACTGGATCTAGCAAATCCATCCACTGGACACGCCAGATTAGTTAGCCCTCTTTTCTCTCTGTATGCAGTCATGTTTCTCATTTTCTCCTCTTATCTCTGTTCACTTGTATGTGATTGATGAAGATGAAGAGGAAGAAAGAGAAGAAAGAAAGGTGGTCCGGGGTGGGCAATGTTCTATGTGACACACTACCCCGACGCGTCTGGAGCCTGCATATCCTCTTCATATTTTGTGCACATACAAGGGTTTGTGGACAACTTGGTCGTATAGCGATGATATGAGCGGTATGGTTGGGTCACCTCTTTTCCTTCTCTTTCATGTTTGTGGAGGATTTGATAGGGAGGGTTGTAGATGCTCTAACATTATTGTTGTGTTAGCTGAGATGACACTGTTTTTGATTATTTTAGCTAGCTCTATCATCAGCATCTTAGTTTCTTTTCAAAAGCCCGTGGCAACGCACGGGCGTTCTACTAGTAATTCATAAGAGAGCTCTTCATAAACAAGTGGTCAGTTTGGAATTTAATAAACCTGGATTCAAGGAATAATTCGTCCAAACAAAACACTCAAAATCCTGCATGTAAAAACTTGCATGTTCTTTTTTTTTTGAACGGTTTCATTTGTTTTTAATTTTTTCACTTTTCTAAATGCGTAAACTTTTTCATAATCATGTTTTTAAACTAGATAAACTTTTTATATCCATGAATGTTTTAATTAAAATTGGTGAAAATTTTCTAAATCCATGAACGTTTATTCAAATCTCATCAATTTATTAAAAACTAATGAGCTTTTTAAAAATTATGAACCTTTTTAAAAATTGACGACTTTTTTTTAGATCGTGAACTTTTATTCAAAGTCGATTTTGTTTTTCAAAATAGACGAATTTTTTTCGAAGTTCTACTCTTTTTCTTGTAAACGTATAAGTTTTTTCTGAAAATAGATGAAATTTTCATCAAAATCTATGAAGTTTCTTTTCACAATATATGAACATTTTTTGTAAATTCATGAACTTAAAAACCGGCCTTTATTTTTCTTCGGAGAAGAGCAGTTCATACTGTATCAACCTTGTTGGTTTTATTTCCAAGAAAATCAGTACAAACTGTAGCAAATTTTGAGAAGAGAAAGAAACGCAATTTCTTTTTTTTGAGGAATAGAAAGAAAAATATACCCGTGTTGTAGGCGTACACCCGGAAATCCTCACTTTCCCGAACCCACGTAAAATTTTCGACCAAGAAAGAAAATATCACGACTTCTTAACCAAGGACAGACGCACGTACGTCTTGCCCTAAAACTAACTTGACATACTTCTTGCATACCTCGTCGCATCTCGATCGATCCGCAGGTACGCAGCCATGTCCTCCGGGGAGTACGAGCGGTACGTGGCCATGGCGGCGACGGCGGCGGGGGCGGCGATGGTGCTCAACGGGCTCATGAACGAGCTGCTGCCCTACGAGCTCCGCGACGCGCTGACCATCTCCGCCTCCGACGTCGTGCGCCGCCTCCGCGCCCGCCTCTCCTCCACCCACACCGTCGTCGTCGACGAGGCCGAGGGCCTGGCGCCCAACCAGCTCTTCGACGCCGCCCGCGCCTACCTCGCCTCCCTCTCCGGCGCCTCCTCCGCCGCGCCCCGCCTGCGCGCCTCCCGCGTGAACGAAGCCCAGGGCATCCTCGTCACCATGGACCACGGCGAGGAGGCCGTCGACGTCCACGACGGCGTCAGGTACACCTGGCGCCTCGTCTCCCGCGACCCCGTCGGCAACGCTGGCGGCTCCTTCGCAGGCCAGGGCTCCGGCGCGGGCCACACCGGCCGCCGCGGCCCGCACGGTGGCTGCCACAGGTCCTTCGAGCTCAGCTTCCATAAGAAGCACAAGGAGCAGGCGCTCGCCTCGTACCTCCCGTTCGTCGTCGACGCCGCCAAGGCCATCCGGGACCGCCACCGGGACCTCAAGATGCACATGATCGAGTACGACGCGTGGACACCCGTCGACCTCCGCCACCCCTCCACCTTCGACACGCTCGCCATGGACGGCGACCTCAAGCGGTCCGTCATGGACGACCTCGAGCGCTTCGTCAGGAGGAAGGACTACTACCGGCGGACAGGCAGGGCGTGGAAGCGCGGGTACCTGCTCTACGGCCCGCCCGGCACCGGCAAGTCCAGCCTCGTTGCCGCCATGGCCAACTACCTCAAGTTCGACATCTACGACCTCGAGCTCACCGAGGTCAAGTCCAACTCGGACCTCCGCAGGCTGCTCGTCGGCATGAGCAACCGATCCATCCTCGTCGTCGAGGACATCGACTGCAGCATCGATCTGCCGCAGCGTGGCGACCAAGGCGGCGAGAAGCGTGGGAAGCACAGCTTCACCGGAGGAGAAGACAATGAGGACAAGGTTTGTCAATCACTATTATGAGTTTATGGTCATACTCAATTACTCATATATATTCATGCATAACATTGTGACCTTAATATGTTTTTTACTATAATACCAATGCTGCCGAGATGAACAAATTTGTGGGTATTTTGTCGAACAGGTGACGTTGTCCGGGCTGCTCAACTTCGTCGACGGGCTGTGGTCGACGAGCGGGGAGGAGAGGATCATCGTCTTCACCACCAACTACAAGGAGCGGCTCGACCCGGCATTGCTGCGGCCCGGCAGGATGGACATGCACATCCACATGGGGTACTGCAGCCCGGAGTCCTTCAAGATCCTGGCGAGGAACTACCACTCCGTCGACGATGACCACACCATGTACCCGGAGATCGAGAAGCTGATGGAGGAGGTGCCGATCACGCCGGCGGAGGTTGCCGAGGTCCTGATGAGGAACGACGGCGCCAACGCCGCACTCAGTGACCTCGTCGTGTTCCTCAAGACAAAGAGGGGAGAAGTCGGTGCGAACAAGGGCATGAAACATCGTGAAGGCAACAAGGTGGATAAATATGAGCAGACAATGGTGTTGTACGGCTGTCCGTAATGGTGGTATCATAAGTAGTATTATGCATGTCAACTAGTCAATTTTAATGGGATGACATAGAATTAAATAAAGAAATAGATGATTGAGTATCATACTAAATGGTGTGCTACTACTCCCTCCGTTTCGGTTTATAAGTCATCTTACGAAAACCAAATAATCCCAAAACACTTAGTCACGGTGCATTAACTTTCATCTTTTTTTTTGTTTTTTGACATGAATAAAGGAATCAACCAATAAGAGACGTGACGTCTGTATGTTTTTAATGACTTGAGACTAACTAGCACGACATGCAATGATCAGTTCATTGCATGCAATGGTATTAATTAGCAAAATCACATTAATTTTTTTGTTTTCCTCTCCGTCTTGATCACGGTGCACAACCTAAGATGACCTATACACTGAGACGGAGGGAGTACTTAGGGGGTGTTTCTTTCATGGGACTTTTTGGTGTAGGGACTATAAAAAGTCCCTTTTAGTCCCATGTGAAAGAAACAGGAGGAACTTTTAGGGACTAAAGTGGGGTAGTTGGGACTAAAGGAAGAAGTCCCTATGGGAGGGACTTTTTGGGACTTTTTTTGGCTCTTTTCCCAACAATGCCCCTACTTTTAGCATGTTATTTAATAACTTGTAGTATATTACTAGGGGTAACATGGTCTTTTTGCATGTCATTTAATGACTTCTAGTCTATGTTTAGTCCTTGGAAAGAAACAGGTAGGGACTAGAGACTTTTTAGTTGGGACTAAAAAAGTCCTAGGACTTTTTAAAGAAACAGGGCCTTACTTATGATACTATGCACTACGGATGTACTCCCTCCGTCCGGGTTTATTGGGCCCAAAAACCAAATCGACAGGACCAGGGAAAGCAATTACTTCCTCCGTCACGGTTTAGAAGGCACGGTTAAACTTGGGTGCGTTTCCAAAATAGACAAGGTTTAAGGCGCGAAAGCAATTACTCCTATTAATTAGTATTAGTACTACCCATGCATGCGCCCTCCTAATTTGCTGCTCACGCATTAGTACTAGTATTTTCTCAATTGATTAGACGCATTAGCATCTACACCTACTACATCTCACAACCAATCGGTGACTACATTGGTTCCAGAGATTTTTCAAACGTGCCTTCTAAACCGTGACGGAGGGAGTAGTAGCTGTGTTTAAATCCCATTATCTCATGCTTTAGTTAATGCCCGTGGCTTGGCCTCCGCATTTGGGTGCATGCATTGGTTGGTGTGGCTGCTGCCCCATCATTTCGCATGGAGATTAAAATTGGTCTTCTCTAGCATTGAACGACAACAAATCCCATACGCATGCACAACTGATCTCCTTCAGAGTTGAGATTATAGCAAGTACAATAGAGCTGAGTCAGCTGGCCATAAGAAATAAACTAATATATTTTTGGTTAGTTAGAGGAAAAAGAAGAAGAGAGAGAAGGTAAGCGGGCTCTTAGCCAAAAGCCAGCTCTAGCACGTGCTCCTAGACATTTTGTGAGTATGAAAGGTGGACCATATAATAAAGAAGTAGTACCCTTTTGCAATGAACTATTGTACATGTTGGCTATAAGATGGGCTATAGATGATATGACAATGGCTTATAGCCAGCAGCTGGCTATACTATTATACTTGCTCTTAAATAGGAGAGACAAGTGAACGTTTTTAGAGAGCGGCCTAAAAATGACGGACGTGCAGCTCATGCCCAGGGGCCTTATAAACCCGGACGAAGGGAATAGTATCATAAGCATGATACTATACTAGTATATGATACTCTCCATTGTAACCAGCCTACTGCACTGCGAAATACTTTAGAAGTGTGACCGGCGACTACCAATCACTTCAAGACCGTGCCATGATTTCCGAGGTCGAGCGGTTGTTGAGTGAGGTGCCCACCACGGTAGAAGAGGTCATCGATGTTCAGGGAGGAATATCGACGGGACGGACGCCGCACTCCGAGATCTCATCGGGGTCCTTGAGCTGAAGAGCGCGGTGAAAAAAATGGTGCGTGTGAACTAGGATGAAAACGACAAGGTGGCTAAATAGGAGCAGACAATGGCGTCATACATATCATGTCATGGGAAATTTTCAATATAACTAAGGGATTATAGAAGCAAGTTATATATGATCAAACACTGTTCTGCTATATAAATGATATTTGTCAAAGATTTGTTATTAACTGTTATTAATTTTGAGCATTTTTTCAAGTCTCTAGATACATCTTGCTGACATTCTTATAGAGCTACTACTAAGGGAAACACTTGGATTCATCCGGTGGATCGCACGCGCGCCGCCTCATCCGTGCGATGTGTCCTGGGTGGACTCTCTAACATTGTCTTATTTAGTTTTGCAACTGAGCCCTTCTTGCAGTTTGCCTTCCGCAACAACTCGTGCGTTGCACGAAATGGATCGCCTCTCATGCCTCTCCCAAGCTCCCATTCTATATGACGGTCTACCTTTAATTTTTGCAACATCATCATCTATGTTGCAAAAAGATGAAGACAGAAATAAAATTCTATAACATAATCTCTTTGAATGTTTATGCATCATTAGCTCCGTTGCAAACACTTCTGCAACACTGACTGTTACAGCAATGAGGACGCGGCTAGGCTGTTGGATGTACGAGATCTTCAAATTATCCACCGACGGACACATAACGCTCCCCTACTAATAAGGCACTTAGTGTGTTGCTACAGCGCGCACTAGAAAGCAACATACATACTTATGAATAACTAGTAAAAGTGCCCGTGCGTTGCAACGAGCGAACACCAAAAACTCATAAAAGTTATAATGTCCAACAGAAAACAACTTAAGTCCATCAAATTGCACCAATCTAATGTAAATCCTACAAATCATTTAGTTGATGCAAAAGTGGAGGATTAAGGTCTGGTTGATGCATTGTTATATTTAACAATTGGACATATCAAGAAGGGCCACAAAATCTCTTGAACATGAAAAATTACTGACATAAACTTCTTTGTTCCTCCAGTATGCTTGACATTAGCTAATTGTATCTGCACATCTTAGTTCCTATGTCAACCATGTACCGGATTGGTAAAATTTAAGCTAGCCAAGGAATGAAAAGACAAATATGATCATTGTAGTCTATGACATTTATCGTGTTTCAACAAAGACCATGGTAAAGATATGTAAATGAAAACGAGCAATACCCACCCAACTGGAAATTGCTGCCAATTAAAGAAAAGATTGTTTGTTAGCACTGAAGTATCGAGTGAAAGGGAAACTGAAAATAGTTCAAGTCTAGCAGAATAGCGAGATATTCGAACAAAATTTAGGAATAGTACAATTACTATTTTAAAAACTGAACTAAGTTTTCTCTCTATTCATAAATCATCAATCAGATGTCCACTTATTAGTTGCCAATTAAAGGTTGAACTTAGAATTATAGACCTTACAATTACTCCCTAACAAGAAAATGGAAAGCTAAAAACAAATCCAACCAGAACCTTTGTATATTGGCATGACATGCGCGGAGCACAGTGTTACTTTATTTTTGCCACATACCAAATCTTATGCCAATAACTTAGCATACCCGATAAAACAACAACAAAGTATAGCCTCATCACCCCACAAAAAAGTGTTTCCTCATGATATACATATTGACTATAATCTTTTTATTTCCAAAGATATATCTAGGATAACTGCCACATAGGTTAATAAGAAAAATAATCGCCAACTTGTACCAAGCACACAGGTAGAAAATGAAAACCAAGAATTCTCACCTGAGATCGTGTTTCCCGTCAGCAACGCTGGTTTGGTTGGAAACTGTCTGAGATGTAGAGTCAACTTGCTGCTCTGATTCAAAAACATTTGGTGCCTCCAAATGGTAACCAGAAGTAAGCTCAAATAAGTCATCACTCCTGGTGTCATCTATATTGAATGGGTTCTTGGTAGAAGACACTTGATCCGTTAGCAATGTGACATGCTCCTGACTTGTAGACACTTGATAATTTGTAGGAACCTCAGTGGCACTTTCCCTGTTGCAGATGTCCTCTGGTTGTTCAGGCCTCGCCTCGCATGAAAAATCAACCGCACTGTCCTTTACTAAAATGTCTTTACTGCAGTTGTCTTCAGCAATGGAGTTGGGCATGATATCGACATTAGTAACAGCAAGATCATTCTGATAACCAGGTACAGAGCATACTTGCGGGCATTCTGTGCCTTGGGGCGGGTCGCTGACGCCGCCATGGTGCTCGATGAAATGCCGGATTGGGGGGTTCATAGGACGGTGGTCAGCTTCAACACGCTGATCGCTGCTTATTGCAGGGAGCATGGTGGTCTGGAACATGCGCTGGAGCTGAAGAAGAGGATGGAGCTGGAGGTACTAACGCCCAGTGAGTTGACCTATAACACGATCATCCATGGGCTGTGCAACGAGGGGAGGATGCGGCAGGCGAATCGTTTGTTGAGCGAAATGAGGGCGATGAGGGTTGTACCGAACACGGTAACTTACAATACGCTGATTTATGGGTATTTCATGCATGGTGATAATGGGACAGCGTTAAGGGTTCATGAAGAGATGGTTAAGAAGGGAGTTGAGCTTGATACTGTAACTTACAATGTGCTCATTCTCGGTCTTTGCCGGGACGAGAAGATAAAAAAGGCCGAGCACTTGTTTCAGCAGCTTGACAGGCCCAAGCTTGAACCGAATGCTTCAACTTTCTCAATGTTGATTCTTGGGCACTGCAAGACGCAGAATTCAGAGCGAGCACTGCAACTGTTGAATGTGATGAAAAAAATCTGGCTTCCTTCCGAATTATGACACATATAAGATTGTTATATCTACTTTCTGCAAGAATAAGGATTTTGAAGGAGCAGTGGATGTGATGAAGGAGCTTCTTGAGATGCGCATGGCTCCTGACAAGGTCTTATTGCATGAATTTTTTCAAGCTCTCTCAAAGGCTAAAAAACTCCACCTAGCAGAAGATCTGCAGTCAGCTGATAAAAGTGGAAAGTTTATTCCATCTATCTACTATACTGGTGATTACAGGAACAAGGGTGAAGAGTAAACTGCATGTTAACACGGAGAGACCAAAATGGTGCCTCGTGAGAATGTACAATTTGTTTGTTTGGAGAACAATATAAGTTAAACCCTTCTTCTTGTACCAATTTGGAATTTGCATTGACACATGCATATGAACGGTTCTGTTTGGATTAAGTGAGCACAACCTGGCAACTATTCTTGCCTGTAGGTAGCTGAATTGCTTGTTCCTGCGAGAAGATGACTGTAGCAAATGGAGCACTACATACTACGTGTCTACACAAATATGCCAACCGAGAATTCTCCATAATCAGATGCTTATGGAGTTACAGGCTTGTACTTTTCTTGCAACAACTTTTGTTATTCCATTGACAAAGTATCAGATGTAACTCCATTGGTGAAAATTTGAATTGATTTGTGCTGGTTCTGGCACCAGCACCATATCAGATAGTTCTTACTTCAAACATCTACTCGAAACCATCTAAAAGACCATCTGTTCGGAAATTCAAATTCAAATTCAGTTTGTATTGGGGGAAAAATTCGGTGAGCAAAGCAGTTAACAGTGACTTCCCCATTTTCTTTAGTTTTTTAACATAGCTTATAAGGTGCCGTGGTTCTCCTCTTTTATATGCCTCTCCACACAAATTTGTTTGAATATGTATGCTGCAAGAGATGTTTGATGAATTAACAATTACCACAAAAAGTATTTTTAACATAGCTTATAAGGTGTCGTGGTTCTCCTCTTTTATATTTCAGCCACATAGAACTATTCCAGTCGAGAAAGGAGTTTGCGGACACAAAGATGCACATATTAACTAATTCAGGATGAACGTGATTGAGATCTTTGCAGGATTAGGGTGAAGGAGATTCAGGATGGAAACAAAGATGCACATATTAACTAATTCAGGATGCACATATTCAGGGTGAAAGAGATTCACCTCACCCTACCCCCGATCTCAGCCAGATCGCTCCGGATCCCCGCGATCCCCTCCCCGTCCACATAGCCCACCTCTCCGTCCGCCTCTGCGGGCGCGGCGAGCGGGGACAACGACTCCGACGGGGGAGGTGGAGGAGCGAGGAAGGATGCCACGACCCAGATGCGGCAGGTCAGGGTCTCGGTGAGCTCGGAGATGTCGTCTATGACGCCGCGGCTCGGGGTGTGGTGAACCCTGCCTTGCCTCCCACCTCCGGATCATTCTCCCTTGCCCCCTTCACGCTCGGATCTAGCCCCTGCACACCGGCCGCCGCCGTCATTTTGTATCGAGCAGCCGCGCCACTCGAGAAGATGCGCCGGAGTGGCAAAGCTTGGTGACGGGAGGGGAGTGACTCTGCCGAGGGGCTTTTTTACAAAAAAAAAACAAAACGTTTTTTCCACTTACTATAGGACTACGGGTTGATTTTGAAGGAACAGAAGGACTTTTCTATAAAAACGCTAGCGACGGACGACAGAAGCTATCCGTGCTTTATTATTAGAGAGAGAGAGAGATTTCTTTTTTGGGCACGTGCTGGGTGCCGGGCGATTGGCCTAAAATTCAGTTGGTCAAGCGAGTCGTCTCGTACCTCGGATCAAAAAATGGTTTGTCCCTAGCTCATTCTTCCTCGTGCAGCACCCACGTCTTCCGATCCCCGCATGTTGTGCAGCTCACCGGGTATGCATGCCGCTCACTACTGCATACTTTAAAAACCGGACCAGACTGCTGGTTAGACCTAAAAACCCCATAGCTTAAAATAGCCCGCGATAGTTTTTTGAGCAGTGTCCATTAAATGGTACTCATATACAATAGTTCGCTAAAAGATCGGCTATAGCTTCGCTATAGGTTACAATAACACTGAGTACCCCATGACCTCCTCCGTGCGGCGGCGCCGCGTCGCACCGAGGAGTCCACCGCCCCCCCTCAAGCCCTACTCCCTACATCCCCTCCCCTCCCTCCGCCGCCCTCGGAGGCGTCGCTGGGAAAAGCCCGCGTGGCGTGGTGGCGGCGGGGTTCCCAGCGATTGCGGCCCTGGATGTGCAGGCGTCGCCCGCCCACATACCTTCAACCACGGTGGGGCGCGGCGACAGCGTAGAAGGCGTGTCGGCGGCAGGGGGCCGACAACAGGTGGTCGACAGCCGCAACGATGTAGATTGGGTTGATCTGGGCGCGTGGCCAGGAGGGCTCGATCGACACGTTTTGACGTAGGTTGGTGGCAGAAGCTCGCAGCAGATTTGCAGTTCCTGCTGCGAGTGATCTCGTGGCGTCGGGGCCTCCGAGTCTACAGAATAATGGCGGCGGTCCTAGGGTTCCTCTTACGTCAAGATGAAGATTTGCCTGACACTTGTCCTTCTAATCTGGCTGGAGTGTCGGCTTCTGGAAGGCTCTGGTGGGGAACTCCCATGGGCGTGTTATGCTTGGAGACTGCTGGATCGGGTGAGATTCGGTCATGCCCATTGGTCCTTCATTTAAGAGGGAGCAGCGCGAAGCTCTGCCATCAGTTGCCATCACGAGTTATGTTTTGCTCCATGGTGAGGTCGGAGGCGAAGAATGTCATGGAAGCCGATGTTGGAGGACTGGTAATGGTGATTGGAGCCTACATCGTTGTGGAACTTGCTTGGAGTTTCGGTATTCGTAGCACTTGCATGTAAGTGGGGGCGACAACATATGTGAATGTTCAAACTCTTACCTTCAGGATGAAAATCCAATGCCTGGCCTTAATTGGTTGTGTCTGGCAATGGTCTTATTTAAGGCACTGTTTTGAGAGCGAAGACTATCTTCAGGGTGAAAACCAAGATCTACGATTGGGTGATGACGTCGCTTGCGCATCGTTTTCTTCTTTGGGGCGCCGCTTTTGGGGAACTTGGACTTCAGGTCTTGTTTTGACGGTGGTTGTACTACCGATGCAAGTACTGGAACTCTGTAACGGGACTTTTCTTTAGATTCTTCTTTCTTTTTTGGGTGTGTGCAGCCATAATGTCATTAGGGTATTGCGTTATTATAGAGGCTAAGTGTAATTGGTATCTTCGTGATATTAATATATTTCTTTTACCGAAAAAACTTTGCTATAGCTGATTTGAAGGACCTCCTCTATCTAAAACATTGAAAAAACCCTCGTACAGTGATATTTTAAGCACAAAAGACCAACATGTAACTAGATCGACGAGAACCGGTCAGACTGGGCGGTTTTTTCGTGAAACCGGCTAATAAACCGAGCGGTTGAATTGGTGTAGAGAGAAACTGAGAAGAATAACGCTGCATTATTCCACCACCTCAATTCACTAGTAGGGACGGGGCCTTTAGCCCCGGCCCGTAAGGGGCTTTAGTCCCGGTTCACCAACCGGGACTAAAGGCCTAACCTCTCATCCCGGCCCTCTTACAAGCCGGGACTAAAGGTGCTCCACGTGGGCGCCTCGTAGTGCCCCAGGGGCAGGACCTTTAGTCCCGGTTCGTTACACGGGCCGGGACTAAAGATTTTCAGATTTTGCTGGTTTTTGGGTATTTTTTTTGAATGAAATTATTTTTTGGTTTTAGGGTTTTAGGGTTTAGGTGTTCGGGAGATTAACGTGATGCCTCGTTTGGTGTTCGGGAATTATTTTTCATATAATTTAAATAGAAATAATTATGCATATATATATAAGGTTAACTTATCTTACAAGCGAGCATATATATACAATTATATGCAGATCTGAATTATCGGGACTAGAGCCCGTCTATTCGATTACATGGACGAACATCAGTAATGACCCCTAGTTACACTAAATCGTCATTTGTCATCTATAGCTTTCGTCCTCAGAAATCCCGCAAGCTCCTTTGCAACAGCAATCGCGCGTTGCTCTGGTAGGACCTTCGTCCTCTTGGCCGTGTGCTATATAAGAAGAGGAGATGAATATGAATATCAATCATGATAACAAAGAATGACTGGTAAAAATAGAGGTGTGAATGTTCATTGCTTACGTCGAATCTGTGATCCTTGAGCTCAGAGGTAAACGTGCGAATGATCTCGCAAACATAGTATCCGCATAGATGTGTTCCCCGTGGCTGTTGGTCGCACTTTACGAGAATAGAATATATATAATCAAAATAATAATCTAGCATCATAAATGTATTGAAAATAGAAGTATATCATACTACTACTTACCTGAGCCGCTCTAAAGGTCAGCTTCTCAGGCTCGATACCGGGAGTCACGCACTTGAACCGCTTCCAAACCCTGCCCGACAAGGATAATGATTTGCTAAGTTTTTCGTTAATTGATATATCAGAAAATCATCGAAAGAGACTTATAGAGCGCAAGAATGATTGAAATTACCCTTGGAGCATGTCCTGCAGGCTTTGGAACTGTTCCAAGGGTCTCGATAATGGGTCGAAGGCATCAACTCTTCCCTTATCAATTTGAATGTCCAACAGAATCCAATGAAAGCTGCACATGTATGTATATATATATATATATATGTGTGTGTGTGTGTGTGTGTGTGTGTGTGTGTGTGTGTGTGTCAGTAACTTATCAATTACACTTATAAGTGAATGGACACAACAGAGTAAAGACCCCACTTTGGGATGGCAGTCTCATAGCCCCCTGGCCCCAGCTTGTGGTGATATTTCTTCTTGTCGGCATTTATCTTGTTCTTTTTTGATAATGCCTGGGCATCTTCTGACTCCTTGTACTCTTGAAATGCCTTCCAGTGAATCGCTTGCTTGGCTAGATACCCCTCGAATACTGGCACTTTCTTTGTCTTCAGATAATTTTTCCATAGCTTCTTCTTCCAGCTACGGAACAGTTCGGCCATCTTCTTCAGAGTCCACTGCTTGACTTTGGCCCTCAGTTTGTCTACGGCGTCTTCATTCTCACATTCTGGCAGGTTGAAATGTGACATGAGATCATTCCAAAGATTATCTTTGTACCTTCCGGCGACATAGTCACTATCGTCTGCCCCTTTGCGCTTGTTCCACTCCCGAACGTTGATCGGGACGTGATCCCTAACGAGAACTCCGCATTGCTTCTTGAATGTGTCAGCAGCATTCTTAGGAAGCTTGGGTTTGCCTGTAGGAAATATCACCTCAAATGTGTAATGCGTCCGTGCATCCAACCCTAACCTAATTCTAAATATTACTAACCCTAATAATCTAGCACAAACCTAATAACAATAGGAATTAAATGACAAATAAATCTTTTTCTTTTTCTTCTTTTCTTCTCCTTTTTCTTCTTTTTTTCTCCTTTTTCTTCCTTTCTTCTCCTTTTTCTTCTTCTCTTCTCCTTTTTCTGTTGGGGAACGTCGCATGGGAAACAAAAATTTTCCTACGCGCACGAAGACCTATCATGGTGATGCCCATCTACGAGAGGGGATGAGTGATCTACGTACCCTTGTAGACCGTACAGCAGAAGCGTTAGAGAACGCGGTTGATGTAGTGGAACGTCCTCACGTCCCTCGATCCGCCCCGCGAACAATCCCGCGATCAGTCCCACGATCTAGTACCAAACGGACGGCACCTCCGCGTTCAGCACACGTACAGCTCGACGATGATCTCGGCCTTCTTGATCCAGCAAGAGAGACGGAGAGGTAGAAGAGTTCTCCGGCAGCGTGACGGCGCTCCGGAGGTTGGTGATGACCTTGTCTCAGCAGGGCTCCGCCCGAGCTCCGCAGAAACGCGATCTAGAGGAAAAACCGTGGAGGTATGTGGTCGGGCTGCCGTGGAAAAGTCGTCTCAAATCAGCCCTAAAACCTCCGTATATATAGGTGGGAGGGAGGGGAGGAGGCAGCCTCAAAACCTAAAGGTTTGGCCGAAATTGGAGGTGGAGGAGTCCTACTCCAATCCTACTTGGAGTAGGATTCCACCTTCCCACTTGGAAACTCTTTCCACCTTGTGTTTTTTCCTTCTCAAACCTTATGGGCCTTAGTGGGAACTTATTCCAGCCCACTAGGGGCTGGTTTATCTCTTCCCATAGCCCATGAGACCCCTTGGGGCGTGACACCCCTCCCGATGGTCCCCGGCACCCCTCCCGGCACTCCCGGTACACTACCAATGAGCCCGAAACTTTTCCGGTAATGCACGAAAACCTTCCGGTAACCAAATGAGGTCATCCTATATATCAACCTTCGTTTCCGGACCATTCCGGAAACCCTCGTGACGTCCGTGATCTCATCCGGGACTCTGAACAACATTCGGTAACCAACCATATAACTCAAATACGCATAAAACAACGTCGAACCTTAAGTGTGCAGACCCTGCGGGTTCCAGAACTATGTAGACATGACCCGAGAGACTCCTCGGTCAATATCCAATAGCGGGACCTGGATGCCCATATTGGATCCTACATATTCTACGAAGATCTTATCGTTTGAACCTCAGTGCCAAGGATTCATATAATCCCGTATGTCATTCCCTTTGTCCTTCGGTATGTTACTTGCCCGAGATTCGATCGTTAGTATCCGCATACCTATTTCAATCTCGTTTACCGGCAAGTCTCTTTACTCGTTCCGTAATACAAGATCCCGCAACTTACATTAAGTTACATTGCTTGCAAGGCTTGTGTGTGATGTTGTATTACCGAGTGGGCCCCGAGATACCTCTCCGTCACACGGAGTGACAAATCCCAGTCTCGATCTATACTAACTCAACGAACACCTTCGGAGATACCTGTAGAGCATCTTTATAGTCACCCAGTTACGTTGCGACGTTTGATACACAAAAAGCATTCCTCCGGTGTCCGTGAGTTATATGATCTCATGGTCATAGGAACAAATACTTGACACGCAGAAAACAGTAGCAACAAAATGACACGATCAACATGCTATGTCTATTAGTTTGGGTCTAGTCCATCACATGATTCTCCTAATGATGTGATCCCGTTATCAAGTGACAACACTTGCCTATGGCCAGGAAACCTTGACCATCTTTGATCAACGAGCTAGTCAACTAGAGGCTTACTAGGGACAGTGTTTTGTCTATGTATCCACACAAGTATTGTGTTTCCAATCAATACAATTATAGCATGGATAATAAACGATTATCATGAACTAAGAAATATAATAATAACTAATTTATTATTGCCTCTAGGGCATATTTCCAACAGTCTCCCACTTGCACTAGAGTCAATAATCTAGTTCACATCACCATGTGATTCCAACGAATCCAACACCCATATAGTTATGGGGTCTGATCACGTCTTGCTCGTGAGAGAGGTTTTAGTCAACGGTTCTGAAACTTTCAGATTCGTGTGTTCTTTCCAAATCTTTATGTCATCTTATAGATGCTGCTACTACGTGCTATTCGGAAATGCTCCAAATATCTACTCTACTATACGAATCCGTTTCACTACTCATAGTTATTCGGATTAGTGTCAAAGCTTGCATCGACGTAACCCTTTACGACGAACTCTTTAACCACCTCCATAATCGAGAAAAATTCCTTAGTCTATTTAGTTACTAAGGATAACTTTGACCGCTGATCAATGATTCAATCATGGATCACTTTCTGTACCTCTCAACAGATTTTGAGTCAAGGCACACATCAGGTGCGGTACTCAGCATGGCATACTTTAGAGTCTACGGCTAAGGCATAGAAGATGACCTTCGTCTATTCTCTTTATTCTGCCGTGGTCGGGTTTTGAGTCTTACTCAAATTCACACCTCACAACGCAACCAAGAACTCCTTCTTTGCTGATCTATTTTGAACTCTTTCAAAAACTTGTCTAGGCATGCATCTTGTTGAAACTTCTATTAAGCGCTTTCGATCTATCCCCATAGATTTTTGATGCTCAACGTTCAAGTAGCGCAATCCAAGCACTCCTTTGAAAAACTCCTTTCAAACAACCTTTTATGCTTCACAGAAATTCTACATTACTTCTAATCAACAATATGTCAACCACATATACTTATCAGAAATTCTATAGTGCTCCCACTCACTTCTTTGGAAATACAAGTTTCTCGTAAACCTTGTACAAACCCAAAATCTTTGATCATCTCATCAAAGTGTATATTCCAACTCCGAGATGCTTGCACCAGTCCATTGAAGGATCACTAGAGCTTGCATACTTGCTAGTATATTTAGGATCGACAAAACCTCCTGGTTGTATCACATACAATGTTTGCTCAAGGAAACCGTCGAGGAAACAATGTTTTGACATCCTACGTGCAATATTTCATAAATAATGCAGCAATTACTAACATAATTCTAATAGACTTTTAGCATCGCTACGAGTGAGAAAGTCTCATCATAGTCAACTGTTTGATCTTGTCGGAAACATCTTCGCGACAAGTCGAGCTTTTCTTAATAGTGACTTATCACCATCATCGTCTGTCTTCCTTTTAAAGATCCATTTTTACTCAATAGTCTAATGACCATCAAGTAGTTCTTCCAAAGTCTACACTTTGTTTTCATACATGGATCCTCTCTCGGATTTCATGGCTTCTAGCCATTTGTCGGAATCTGGGCCCACCATCGCTTTCTCCATAATTCGTAGGTTCACTGTTGCTCAACAACACGACCTCCAAGACAGGGTTACCGTACCACTCTGTAGTAGTACGCGACCTTGTCAACCTACGAGGCTTGTAGTAACTTGATCGGATGCTTGATGATCACCATCATCAGCTTCCACTTCAATTGGTGTAGGCGCCACAGGAACAACTTCCTGCGCCCTGCTACACACTGGTTGAAGTGATGGTTCAATAACCTCATCAAGTTCTACTACCCTCCCACTCAATTCTTTCAAGAGAAACCTTTCCTCGAGAAAGGATCCGTTTCTAGAAACAAACACTTTGCTTTCGGATCTGAGATAGGAGATGTACCCAACTGTTTTGGATATCCTATGAAGATGCATTTATCCGCTTTGGGTTCGAGCTTATCAGACTGAAACTTTTTCACATAAGTGTCGAAGCCCCAAACTTTCAAGAAACGACAGTTTAGATTTCTCTAAACCTCAGTCTATACTGTGTCATCTCAACAGAAATACGTGGTGCCCTATTTAAAGTGAATGCGGTTGTCTCTAATGCTTAACCCATAAACGATAGTGGTATTTCGATAAGAGACATCATAGCATGCACCATACCAAATAGTGTGTTGCTATGACGTTCAGACACATCATCACACTATGATGTTCCAGGTGGCATGAACTGCAAAACAATTTCCACATTGTCTTAACTGCGTACCAAAACTCGTAACTCAGATATTCATTTCTATGATCATATCGTAGACAGTTTATCCTCTTGTTACGACGAACTTCACTCCGAAACAGAATTGAACTTTTCAATATTTCAGACTTGTGATTCATTAAGTAAATACTCTAGTATCTACTCAAATCATCATTGAAGTAAGAACATAATGATATCCACTGCGTGCCTCAGCACCCATTGGACTGCATACATCAAAATCTATCACTTCCAACAAGTTACTGTCTTGTTTCATCTCAATGAAAACAAGGTCTTGCTCATGTGGTATGATTTGCATGTCACTAGTGATTCGAAATCAGGTGAGTACAAAGATCCATCAACATGGAGCCTCTTCATGCAATTTATAAGTGACATGATATGGCCATCATCACGTGCTTCTTGATCTCCATCACAAAGCACCGGAACGATCTTCTTGTCACCGGCGTCACACCATGATCTCCATCATCATGATCTCCATCAACGTGTCGCCATCGGGGTTGTCGTGCTACTCATGCTATTACTACTAAAGCTACGTCCTAGCAAAATAGTAAACGCATCTGCAAGCACAAACGTTAGTTATAAAGACAACCCTATGGCTCCTGCCGGTTGCCGTACCATCGACGTGCAAGTCGATATTATCTATTACAACATGATCATCTCATACATCCAATATATCACATCACATCGTTGACCATATCACATCACAAGCATACCCTGCAAAAACAAGTTAGACGTCCTCTAATTTTGTTGTTGCATGTTTTACGTGGTGACCATGGGTATCTAGTAGGATCGCATCTTACTTACGCAAACACCACAACGGAGATATATGAATTGCTATTTAACCTCATCCAAGGACCTCCTCGGTCAAATCCGATTCAACTAAAGTTGGAGAAACTGACACTTGCCAGTCATCTTTGAGCAACGGGGTTACTCGTAGCGATGAAACCAGTCTCTCGTAAGCGTACGAGTAATGTCGGTCCAAGCCGCTTCAATCCAACAATACCGCGGAATCAAGAGAAGACTAAGGAGGGCAGCAAAACGCACATCACCGCCCACAAAAACTTTTGTGTTCTACTCGAGAAGACATCTACGCATGAACCTAGCTCATGATGCCACTGTTGGGGAACGTCGCATGGGAAACAAAAATTTTCCTACGCGCACGAAGACCTATCATGGTGATGCCCATCTACGAGAGGGGATGAGTGATCTACGTACCCTTGTAGACCGTACAGCAGAAGCGTTAGAGAACGCGGTTGATGTAGTGGAACGTCCTCATGTCCCTCGATCCGCCCCGCGAACAATCCCGCGATCAGTCCCACGATCTAGTACCGAACGGACGGCACCTCCGCGTTCAGCACACGTACAGCTCGACGATGATCTCGGCCTTCTTGATCCAGCAAGAGAGACGGAGAGGTAGAAGAGTTCTCCGGCAGCGTGACGGCGCTCCGGAGGTTGGTGATGACCTTGTCTCAGCAGGGCTCCGCCCGAGCTCCGCAGAAACGCGATCTAGAGGAAAAACCGTGGAGGTATGTGGTCGGGCTGCCGTGGAAAAGTCGTCTCAAATCAGCCCTAAAACCTCCGTATATATAGGTGGGAGGGAGGGGAGGAGGCAGCCTCAAAACCTAAAGGTTTGGCCGAAATTGGAGGTGGAGGAGTCCTACTCCAATCCTACTTGGAGTAGGATTCCACCTTCCCACTTGGAAACTCTTTCCACCTTGTGTTTTTTCCTTCTCAAACCTTATGGGCCTTAGTGGGAACTTATTCCAGCCCACTAGGGGCTGGTTTATCTCTTCCCATAGCCCATGAGACCCCTTGGGGCGTGACACCCCTCCCGATGGTCCCCGGCACCCCTCCCGGCACTCCCGGTACACTACCGATGAGCCCGAAACTTTTCCGGTAATGCACGAAAACCTTCCGGTAACCAAATGAGGTCATCCTATATATCAATCTTCGTTTCCGGACCATTCCGGAAACCCTCGTGACGTCCGTGATCTCATCCGGGACTCCGAACAACATTCGGTAACCAACCATATAACTCAAATACGCATAAAACAACGTCGAACCTTAAGTGTGCAGACCCTGCGGGTTCCAGAACTATGTAGACATGACCCGAGAGACTCCTCGGTCAATATCCAATAGCGGGACCTGGATGCCCATATTGGATCCTACATATTCTACGAAGATCTTATCGTTTGAACCTCAGTGCCAAGGATTCATATAATCCCGTATGTCATTCCCTTTGTCCTTCGGTATGTTACTTGCCCGAGATTCGATCGTCAGTATCCGCATACCTATTTCAATCTCGTTTACCGGCAAGTCTCTTTACTCGTTCCGTAATACAAGATCCCGCAACTTACATTAAGTTACATTGCTTGCAAGGCTTGTGTGTGATGTTGTATTACCGAGTGGGCCCCGAGATACCTCTCCGTCACACGGAGTGACAAATCCCAGTCTCGATCTATACTAACTCAACGAACACCTTCGGAGATACCTGTAGAGCATCTTTATAGTCACCCAGTTACGTTGCGACGTTTGATACACACAAAGCATTCCTCCGGTGTCCGTGAGTTATATGATCTCATGGTCATAGGAACAAATACTTGACACGCAGAAAACAGTAGCAACAAAATGACACGATCAACATGCTACGTCTATTAGTTTGGGTCTAGTCCATCACATGATTCTCCTAATGATGTGATCCCGTTATCAAGTGACAACACTTGCCTATGGCCAGGAAACCTTGACCATCTTTGATCAACGAGCTAGTCAACTAGAGGCTTACTAGGGACAGTGTTTTGTCTATGTATCCACACAAGTATTGTGTTTCCAATCAATACAATTATAGCATGGATAATAAACGATTATCATGAACTAAGAAATATAATAATAACTAATTTATTATTGCCTCTAGGGCATATTTCCAACATTTTCTTCTTTTCTTCTACTGGCCGGAGTGTTGGGGAGGAGGGGGCGGGGGGCTTACCGGCCGGAGGTGTCGACGGCGCGTGGCGAGGAGGACAGCGCGGAGGACGGCGCGGCGGCGAGGAGGACGGCGCGGCGGCGAGGAGGACGGCGCGGCGGCGAGGAGGACGGCGGGCAGCCTGACGGCGTCGTCGAGTTCGTCGCTGTGCCGCGCCGGGCAGGAGAACGAGAGCAAGAAGAAGAGAAATGGACGATTTGGGTTGGAAATTTTCGAAGTCCCGCTTATATAGGTGGATCTATAGTCCCGGTGCGTGGCTCGAGCCGGGACTAAAGACCCCCTTTAGTCCCGGGTGGAGCCACGCCCCGGGACTAAAGGCCTCTTTGTTGGAAATATGCCCTAGAGGCAATAATAAATTAGTTATTATTATATTTCTTTGTTCATGATAATCGTTTATTATCCATGCTATAATTGTATTGATTGGAAACACAATACTTGTGTGGATACATAGACAAAACACTGTCCCTAGTAAGCCTCTAGTTGACTAGCTCGTTGATCAAAGATGGTCAAGGTTTCCTGGCCATAGGCAAGTGTTGTCACTTGATAACGGGATCACATCATTAGGAGAATCATGTGATGGACTAGACCCAAACTAATAGACGTAGCATGTTGATCGTGTCATTTTGTTGCTACTGTTTTCTGCGTGCCAAGTATTTATTCCTATGACCATGAGATCATATAACTCACTAACACCGGAGGAATGCTTTATGTGTATCAAACGTCGCAACGTAACTGGGTGACTATAAAGATGCTCTACAGGTATCTCCGAAGGTGTTAGTTGAGTTAGTATGGATCAAGACTGGGATTTGTCACTCCGTGTGACGGAGAGGTATCTCGGGGCCCACTCGGTAATACAACATCACACACAAGCCTTGCAAGCAATGTAACTTAGTGTAAGTTACGGGATCTTGTATTACGGAACGAGTAAAGAGACTTGCCGGTAAACGAGATTGAAATAGGTATGCGGATACTAACGATCGAATCTCGGGCAAGTAACATACCGAAGGACAAAGGGAATGACATACGGGATTATATGAATCCTTGGCACTGAGGTTCAAACGATAAGATCTTCGTAGAATATGTAGGATCCAATATGGGCATCCAGGTCCCGCTATTGGATATTGACCGAGGAGTCTCTCGGGTCATGTCTACATAGTTCTCGAACCCGCAGGGTCTGCACACTTAAGGTTCGACGTTGTTTTATGCGTATTTGAGTTATATGGTTGGTTACCGAATGTTGTTCGGAGTCCCGGATGAGATCACGGACGTCACGAGGGTTTCCGGAATGGTCCGGAAACGAAGATTGATATATAGGATGACCTCATTTGGTTACCGGAAGGTTTCCGTGCATTACCGGAAAAGTTTCGGGCTCATCGGTAGTGTACCGGGAGTGCCAGGAGGGGTGCCGGGGACCATCGGGAGGGGTGTCACGCCCCAAGGGGTCTCATGGGCTATGGGAAGAGATAAACCAGCCCCTAGTGGGCTGGAATAAGTTCCCACTAAGGCCCATAAGGTTTGAGAAGGAAAAAAACACAAGGTGGAAAGAGTTTCCAAGTGGGAAGGTGGAATCCTACTCCAAGTAGGATTGGAGTAGGACTCCTCCACCTCCAATTTCGGCCAAACCTTTAGGTTTTGAGGCTGCCTCCTCCCCTCCCTCCCACCTATATATACGGTGGTATTAGGGCTGATTTGAGACGACTTTTCCACGGCAGCCCGACCACATACCTCCATAGTTTTTCCTCTAGATCGCGTTTCTGCGGAGCTCGGGCGGAGCCCTGCTGAGACGAGATCATCACCAACCTCCGGAGCGCCGTCACGCTGCCGGAGAACTCTTCTACCTCTCCGTCTCTGTTGCTGGATCAAGAAGGCCGAGATCATCGTCGAGCTGTACGTGTGCTGAACGCGGAGGTGCCGTCCGTTCGGTACTAGATCGTGGGACTGATCGCGGGATTGTTCGCGGGGCGGATCGAGGGACGTGAGGACGTTCCACTACATCAACCGCGATCTCTAATCGCTTCTGCTATACGATCTACAAGGGTACGTAGATCACTCATCCCCTCTCGTAGATGGACATCACCATGATAGGTCTTCGTGCGCGTAGGAAAATTTTTGTTTCCCATGCGACGTTCCCCAACAGTGGCATCATGAGCCAGGTTCATGCGTAGATGTCTTCTTGAGTAGAACACAAAAGGTTTTGTGGGCGGTGATGTGCGTTTTGCTGCCCTCCTTAGTCTTTTCTTGATTCCGCGGTATTGTTGGATTGAAGCGGCTTGGACCGACATTACTCGTACGCTTACGAGAGACTGGTTTCATCGTTACGAGTAACCCCCTTTGCTCAAAGATGACTGGCAAGTGACGGTTTCTCCAACTTTAGTTGAATCGGATTTGACCGAGGAGGTCCTTGGATGAGGTTAAATAGCAACTCATATATCTCCGTTGTGGTGTTTACGTAAGTAAGATGCGATCCTACTAGATACCCTTGGTCACCACGTAAAACATGCAACAACAAAATTAGAGGACGTCTAACTTGTTTTTGCAGGGTATGATTGTGATGTGATATGGCCAATGATGTGATGTGATATATTGGATGTATGAGATGATCATGTTGTAATAGAAATATCGACTTGCACGTCGATGGTACGGCAACCGGCAGGAGCCATAGGGTTGTCTTTATACTAACATATGTGCTTGCAGATGCGTTTACTATTTTGCTAGGATGTAGCTTTAGTAGTAATAGCATAAGTAGCACGACAACCCCGATGGCAACACGTTGATGGATGATCATGGTGTGGCGCCGGTGACAAGAAGATCGTGCCGGTGCTTTGGTGATGGAGATCAAGAAGCACGTGATGATGGCCATATCATGTCACTTATGAATTGCATGTGATGTTAATCCTTTTATGCACCTTATTTTGCTTAGAACGACGGTAGCATTATGAGGTGATCTCTCACTGAAATTTCAAGACGAAATTGTGTTCTCCCCGACTGTGCACCGTTGCGACAGTTCTTCGTTTCGAGACACCACGTGATGATCGGGTGTGATAGACTCAACGTTCACATACAACGGGTGCAAAACAGTTGCACACGCGGAACACTCGGGTTAAGCTTGACGAGCCTAGCATGTGCAGACATGGCCTCGGAACACATGAGACCGAAAGGTCGAGCATGAATCGTATAGTTGATATGATTAGCATAGGGATGCTTACCACTGAAACTATTCTCGACTCACGTGATGATCGGACTTGAGATAGCGGATTTGGATCATGTACCACTCAAATGACTAGAGAGATGTACTTTTTGAGTGGGAGTTCTTAAGTAATATGATTAATTGAACTAATTGTCATGAATATAGTCTAATGGTCTTTGCAAATTACGATGTAGCTTGCGCTATAGCTCTACTGTTTTTATATGTTCCTAGAGAAAATTTAGTTGAAAATTGATAGTAGCAACCTTTGCAGACTGAGTCTGTAAAACCGAGGATTGTCCTCGTTGCTACGCAGAAGGCTTATGTCCTTAATGCACCACTCGGTGTGCTGCACCTCGAGCGTCGTCTGTGGATGCTATGAACATCCGACATACACGTTACTGATGACTACACGATAGTTCAGTGCAAGATACTTGATGGCTTAGAAGCAAGGCGCCGAAAACGTTGTAAAACGTCACGGAACATAAGTGATGTTCCGAAGAGATGAAATTGTGATTTCATGCTTGTGCCCTTGTTAAGAGGTGCGAGACCTCCAAACAAGATTCTTTGTCCACAAAGTAAAGGAGAAAAGCTCAATCGTTGAGCGTGTGCTCAGATTGTCTGAGTACGACAATCGCTTGAATCAAGTGGGAGTTAATCTTCCAGGTGAGATAGTGATGGTTCTCCAAAGTCATTGCCACCAAGCTATGAGAGCTTCGTGATGAACTATAACATATCAAGGATAGATACTATGATCTTTTGAGCGATTCGCGATGTTTGACACTGCGAAAGTAGAAATCAAGAAGGAGCATCAATAGTTGATGGTTTGTAAAACCACTGAGTTTCAAGAAAGGCAAGGGCTAGAAGGGATACTTCGTGAAACGGCAAAGCAGTTGCTGCACTAATGAAGAGACCCAAGATTAAACCCAAACCCGAGACTAAGTGCTTCTGTAATGAGGGGAACAGTCACTGAGGCGGAAACAACTCTAGATACTTGGTAGATAAGAAGGCTGGCAAAAGTCGAAAGAAGTGTATTTGATGTACATAATGTTGATGTGTACTTTACTGGTACTCCTAGTAGCATGAGGGTATTAGATACCGGTTCGGTTGCTAAGTGATTAGTAACACGAAATGAAAGCTACGACATAAACGGAGACTAGCTAAAGGCGAGGTGACGATACGTGTTGGAAGTGTTTCCAAGGTTGATATGATCAAACGTCGCACGCTCCCTCTACCATCGGGATTGGTGTTAAACCTAAATAATTGTTATTTGGTGCTTGCGTTAAGCATGAACATGATTGGATCGTGTTTATTGCAATACGATTATTCATTTAAGGAGAATAATGGTTACTCTATTTTCTTGAATATTCACCTTCAATGGTTTATTGAATCTTGATCGTAGTGTCACACATGTTCATGATATTGGTGCCAAAAGATACGAGTTAATGATGATAGTACCACTTACTTGTGGCACTGCCGCTTGAGTCATGTTAGTATAAATTGCATGAAGAGGCTCCATGCTGATGGATCTTTGTACTCACCTGATTTCGAATCACTAGTGACATGCAAATCATACCACATGAGCAAGCCCTTGTTTTCATTGAGATGAAATAAGATAGTAACTTGTTGGAAGTGATACATTTTGATGTATGCAGTCCAATGGGTGCTGAGGCACGCAGTGGATATCATTATGTTCTTACTTCACTGACGATTTGAGTAGATACTAGAGTATTTACTTAATGAATCACAGGTCTGAAATATTGAAAAGTTCAATTCTGTTTCAGAGTGAAGTTCGTCGTAACAAGAGGATAAACTGTCTACGATATGATCATAGAAATGAATATCTGAGTTACGAGTTTTGGTACGCAGTTAAGACAATGTGGAAGTTATTTCGCAGTTCATGCCACCTGGAACATCATAGTGTGATGATGTGTCTGAACATCATAGCCACGCACTATTTGGTATAATACATACTATGGTGTCTCTTATCGAATTACCACTATCGTTTATGGGTTATGCATTAGAGACAACCGCACTCACTTTAAATAGGGCACCGCGTATTTCCGTTGAAGATGACACAGTATAGACTGAGGTTTAGAGAAATCTAAACTGTCGTTTCTTGAAAGTTCGGGGTTTCGACACTTATGTGAAAAAGTTTCAGTCTGATAAGCTCGAACCCAAAGCGGATAAATGCATCTTCATAGGATATCCAAAACAGTTGGGTACATCTCCTATCTCAGATCCGAAAGCAAAGTGTTTGTTTCTAGAAACGGATCCTTTCTCGAGGAAAGGTTTCTCTTGAAAGAATTGAGTGGGAGGGTAGTAGAACTTGATGAGGTCATTGAACCATCACTTCAACCAGTGTGTAGCAGGGCGCAGGAAGTTGTTCATGTGGCGCCTACACCAATTGAAGTGGAAGCTGATGATGATGATCATTGAGCTTCGAATCAAGTTACTACAAAACCTCGTAGGTCGACAAGGTCGCGTACTGCTGCAGAGTAGTACGGTAACCCTGTCTTGGAGGTCATGTTGTTGAGCAACAGTGAACCTACGAGTTATGGAGAAAGCGATGGTGGGCCCGGGTTCCGACAAATGGCTGGAAGCCATGAAATCCGAGAGAGGATCCATGTATGAAACCAAAGTGTAGACTTTGGAAGAACTACTTGATGGTCATAGGACTATTGAGTAAAGATGGATCTTTAAAAGGAAGACAGACGATGATAGTGATAAGTCACTATTAAGAAAAGCTCGACTTGTCGCAAAGATGTTTCCGACAAGATCAAACAGTTGACTATGATGAGACTTTCTCACTCGTAGCAATGCTGAAAGTCTGTTAGAATTATGTTAGTAGTTGCTGCATTATTTATGAAATATTGCATGTAGGATGTCAAAACATTGTTTCCTCAACGGTTTCCTTGAGCAAACATTGTATGAGATACAACCATGAGGTTTTGTCGATCCTAAAGATACTAGCAAGTATGCAAGCTCCAGTGATCCTTCAATGGACTGGTGCAAGCATCTCGGAGTTGGAATATACACTTTGATGAGATGATCAAAGATTTTGGGTTTTTTTTACAAAGTTTATGAGAAACCTGTATTTCCAAAGAAGTGAGTGGGAGCACTATAGAATTTCTGATAGGTATATGTGGTTGACATATTGTGGATCAGAAGTAATGTAGAATTTCTGTAAAGCATACAAGGTTGTTTTGAAAGAAGTTTTCAAAGGAGTACCTGGATTACGCTACTTGAATGTTGAGCATCAAAGATCTATGGAGATAGATCGAAAAGCACTTAACGGAAGTTTCAACAAGATGCATGCCTTGACAAGTTTTTGAAAGGAGTTCAAAATAGGTCAGCAAAGAAGGAGTTCTTGGTTGCGTTGTGAGGTGTGAATTTGAGTAAGACTCAAAACCCGACCCCGGCAGAATAAAGAGAATAGACGAAGGTCGTCTTCTATGCCTTAGCCGTAGAATCTAAAGTATGCCATGCTGTGTACCGCACCTGATGTGTGCCTTGACTCAAAGTATGTTGAGAGGTACAGAGAGTGATCCATGATTGAATCACTAGCAGCGGTCAAAATTTATCCTTAGTAACTAATGGACTAAGGAATTTTTTCTCGATTATGGAGGTGGTTAAAGAGTTCGTCGTAAAGGGTTACGTTGATGCAAGCTTTGACACTAATCCGAATAACTATGAGTAGTGAAACGGATTCGTATAGTAGAGTAGATATTTGGAGCATTTCCGAATAGCACGTAGTAGCAGCATCTATAAGATGGCATAAAGATTTGTAAAGAACACACGGATCTGAAAGTTTCAGAACCATTGACTAAAACCTCTCTCACGAGCAAGACGTGATCAGACCCCATAAACTATATGGGTGTTGGATTCGTTGGAATCACATGGTGATGTGAACTAGATTATTGACTCTAGTGCAAGTGGGAGACTGTTGGAAATATGCCCTAGAGGCAATAATAAATTAGTTATTATTATATTTCTTTGTTCATGATAATCGTTTATTATCCATGCTATAATTGTATTGATTGGAAACACAATACTTGTGTGGATACATAGACAAAACACTGTCCCTAGTAAGCCTCTAGTTGACTAGCTCGTTGATCAAAGATGGTCAAGGTTTCCTGGCCATAGGCAAGTGTTGTCACTTGATAACGGGATCACATCATTAGGAGAATCATGTGATGGACTAGACCCAAACTAATAGACGTAGCATGTTGATCGTGTCATTTTGTTGCTACTGTTTTCTGCGTGCCAAGTATTTATTCCTATGACCATGAGATCATATAACTCACTAACACCGGAGGAATGCTTTGTGTGTATCAAACGTCGCAACGTAACTGGGTGACTATAAAGATGCTCTACAGGTATCTCCGAAGGTGTTAGTTGAGTTAGTATGGATCAAGACTGGGATTTGTCACTCCGTGTGACGGAGAGGTATCTCGGGGCCCACTCGGTAATACAACATCACACACAAGCCTTGCAAGCAATGTAACTTAGTGTAAGTTACGGGATCTTGTATTACGGAATGAGTAAAGAGACTTGCCGGTAAACGAGATTGAAATAGGTATGCGGATACTAACGATCGAATCTCGGGCAAGTAACATACCGAAGGACAAAGGGAATGACATACGGGATTATATGAATCCTTGGCACTGAGGTTCAAACGATAAGATCTTCGTAGAATATGTAGGATCCAATATGGGCATCCAGGTCCCGCTATTGGATATTGACCGAGGAGTCTCTCGGGTCATGTCTACATAGTTCTCGAACCCGCAGGGTCTGCACACTTAAGGTTCGACATTGTTTTATGCGTATTTGAGTTATATGGTTGGTTACCGAATGTTGTTCGGAGTCCCGGATGAGATCACGGACGTCACGAGGGTTTCCGGAATGGTCCGGAAACGAAGATTGATATATAGGATGACCTCATTTGGTTACCGGAAGGTTTCCGTGCATTACCGGAAAAGTTTCGGGCTCATCGGTAGTGTACCGGGAGTGCTAGGAGGGGTGCCGGGGACCATCGGGAGGGGTGTCACGCCCCAAGGGGTCTCATGGGCTATGGGAAGAGATAAACCAGCCCCTAGTGGGCTGGAATAAGTTCCCACTAAGGCCCATAAGGTTTGAGAAGGAAAAAAACACAAGGTGGAAAGAGTTTCCAAGTGGGAAGGTGGAATCCTACTCCAAGTAGGATTGGAGTAGGACTCCTCCACCTCCAATTTCGGCCAAACCTTTAGGTTTTGAGGCTGCCTCCTCCCCTCCCTCCCACCTATATATACGGAGGTATTAGGGCTGATTTGAGACGACTTTTCCACGGCAGCCCGACCACATACCTCCATAGTTTTTCCTCTAGATCGCGTTTCTGCGGAGCTCGGGCGGAGCCTTGCTGAGACGAGATCATCACCAACCTCCGGAGCGCCGTCACGCTGCCGGAGAACTCTTCTACCTCTCCGTCTCTCTTGCTGGATCAAGAAGGCCGAGATCATCGTCGAGCTGTACGTGTGCTGAACGCGGAGGTGCCGTCCGTTCGGTACTAGATCGTGGGACTGATCGCGGGATTGTTCGCGGGGCGGATCGAGGGACGTGAGGACGTTCCACTACATCAACCGCGATCTCTAATCGCTTCTGCTGTACGATCTACAAGGGTATGTAGATCACTCATCCCCTCTCGTAGATGGACATCACCATGATAGGTCTTCGTGCGCGTAGGAAAATTTTTGTTTCCCATGCGACGTTCCCCAACACTCTTTTCGGGCAGACCAAGAGGCGGGAAGCAGGGGGTCTTTAGTCCCGGTGCTTGGCTCCAGCCGGGACTAAAGGGTGTCTTTAGTCCCGGGTCGTGGCTCCACCTGGAACTAAAGCCCCTCCTCGGCTGCACGATAAGTTTAGTCCCACCTCGCCCAGCGAGGGGGACTAACACTTGTTTACAAGCCCCGTCGCAGCTTGTCCATCGAGCTCCTCTCTAAAGCAGGCTTACGGGCCTAAACTTACTGAAAATTGAAACTATATTCGAAATTGTGGAGAAAAAATTCAATCTGAATTCAGAGTGAGTTCACTTTGAATTCAGGTTAAATTTTGTCCATGATTTCTCATATAGTTTCAATTTTTTTCTATTTTCAAAATTAATTATTTTGACTATCCAAACTATTAACTTATTTTGTTATTTTCAATTAAAAACTATGTTTATTAAAAATTCTTTTAGCATATTTGAGAATTTGACAAAACTATGATAATGAAAAGTGTTTGAAATTGAATAAATAATTCAAAACTATTTTCTATTTTCAAAAATAATAATTTTGACTATCCAAACTATTATCTATTTTGTTATTTTCAATTAAAACTATGTTTATAAAAAATTCTTTTTGCATATTTGAGAATTTGACAAAACTATGATAATGAAAAGTGTTTCAAATTGAATAAATAATGCAAAAATATTTTTTATTTTCATAATTAATAATTTTGACTATCCAAACTATTATCTATTTTGTTATTTTCAATTAAAAACTATGTTTATTAAAAATTATTTTTGCATATTTGAGAATTTGACAAAACTATGAGAATGAAAAGTGTTTCAAATTGAATAAATAATGCAAAACAATTTTCTATTTTCATAATTAATAATTTTGACTATCCAAACTATTATCTATTTTGTTATTTTCAATTAAAAACTATGTTTATTAAAAATTCTTTTTGCATATTTGAGAATTTGACAAAACTATGATAATGAAAAGTGTCTCAAATTGAATAAATAATGTAAAACTATTTTTTATTTTCATAATTAATAATTTTGACTATGCAAACTATTATCTATTTTGTTATTTTCAATTAAAAACTATGTTTATTAAAAATTCTTTTTGCATATTTGAGAATTTGACAAAACTATAATAATGAAAAGTCTTTCAAATTGAATAAATAATGTAAAACTATTTTTTATTTTCATAATTAATAATTTTGACTATCCAAACTATAATCTCTCGAAGTAGCAGTGTTTCGAACGAGAACTCATCTCTTACAAAGGGATTTCATTTTTTGAACTTATTTGAAGTCCATACTTTTTGTGTGTTCAAAATGCACCATTCTAAGGCACATCACAAAATTTCAACAATTTCTGACTTCATTTGGTATATTTCGTGCATTTACTTATTTTTTTGAGCTAGTTGACCCTGAAATTGAAAAGCACTACAAATGAACTCTGAAAATGTTGAAAGTTGGCATGCTATCATCATTTAACCCACGTAGCATGTGTCAAAAAGTTGAGAGGGCTACGACAAAAACTGGATGCACTTCGTGTACAAAACGGACAATCTCTCTCGAAGTAGCAGCGTTTCGAACGAGAACTCATCTCTTACAAAGGGATTTCATTTCTTCGAACTTATTTGAACTCCATACTTTTTGTGTGTTAAAAATGCACCATTCAAAGGCACATCACAAAATTTCAACAATTTCTGACTTCATTTGGTATTCTTCGTGCATTTACTTATTATTTTTTGAGCTAGTTGACCCTGAAATTGAAAAGCACTACAAATGAACTCTGAAAATGTTGAAAGTTGGCATGCTATCATCATTTCACCCACATAGCATGTGTTAAAAAGTCGAGAGGGCTACGACAAAAACTGGATGCACTTCGTGTACAAAACGGACAATCTCTCTCGAAGTAGCAGCGTTTCGAACGAGAAGTCATCTCTTACAAAGGGATTTCATTTTTTTTGAACTTATTTGAACTCCATACTTTTTGTGTGTTCGAAATGCACCATTCTAAGGCACATCACAAAATTTCAACAATTTCTGACTTCATTTGGTATATTTCGTGCATTTACTTATTTTACTGAGCTAGTTGACCCTGAAATTGAAAAGCACTACAAATGAACTCTGAAAATGTTGAAAGTTGGCATGCTATCATCATTTCACCCACGTAGCATGTGTCAAAAAGTTGAGAGGGCTACGACAAAAACTGGATGCACTTCGTGTACAAAACGGACAATCTCTCTCGAAGTAGGAGCGTTTCGAACGAGAACTCATCTCTTACAAAGGGATTTCATTTCTTTGAACTTATTTGAACTCCATACTTTTTGTGTGTTCAAAATGCACCATTCAAAGGCACATCAAAAAATTTCAACAATTTCTGACTTCATTTGGTATTCTTCGTGCATTTACTTATTATTTTTTTGAGCTAGTTGACCCTGAAATTGAAAAGCACTACAAATGAACTCTGAAAATGTTGAAAGTTGGCATGCTATCATCATTTCACCCACATAGCATGTGTTAAAAAGTTGAGAGGGCTACGACAAAAACTGGATGCACTTCGTGTACAAAACGGACAATCTCTCTCGAAGTAGCAGCGTTTCGAACGAGAACTCATCTCTTACAAAGGGATTTCATTTTTTTTGAACTTATTTGAACTCCATACTTTTTGTGTGTTCAAAATGCACCATTCTAAGGCACATCAAAAATTTCAACAATTTCTGACTTCATTTGGTATATTTCGTGCATTTACTTATTTTTTGAGCTAGTTGACCCTGAAATTGAAAAGCACTACAAATGAACTCTGAAAATGTTGAAAGTTGGCATGCTATCATAATTTCACCCACATAGCATGTGTTAAAAAGTCGAGAGGGCTACGACAAAAACTGGATGCACTTCGTGTACAAAACGGACAATCTCTCTCGAAGTAGCAGCGTTTCGAACGAGAAGTCATCTCTTACAAAGGGATTTCATTTCTTGAACTTATTTGAACTCCATACTTTTTGTTTGTTCAAAATGCACCATTCAAAGGCACATCACAAAATTTCAACAATTTCTGACTTCATTTGGTATTCTTCGTGCATTTACTTATTATTTTTTTGAGCTAGTTGACCCTGAAATTAAAAACCCCAACAAATGAACTCTGAAAATGTTGAAAGTTGGCATGCTATCATCATTTCACCCACGTAGCATGTTCAAAAAGTTGAGAGGGCTACGACAAAAACTGGATGCACTTCGTGTACAAAACGGACAATCTCTCTCGAAGTAGGAGCGTTTCGAACGAGAACTCATCTCTTACAAAGGGATTTCATTTCTTTGAACTTATTTGAACTCCATACTTTTTGTGTGTTCAAAATGCACCATTCAAAGGCACATCACAAAATTTCAACAATTTCTGACTTCATTTGGTATTCTTCGTGCATTTACTTATTATTTTTTTTGAGCTAGTTGACCCTGAAATTGAAAAGCACTACAAATGAACTCTAAAAATGTTGAAAGTTGGCATGCTATCATAATTTCACCCACATAGCATGTGTTAAAAAGTTGAGAGGGCTACGACAAAAACTAGATGAAGTTCGTGTACAAAACGGACAATCTCTCTCGAAGTAGCAGCGTTTCGAACGAGAACTCATCTCTTACAAAGGGATTTCATTTTTTTGAACTTATTTGAACTCCATACTTTTTGTGTGTTCAAAATGCACCATTCTAAGGCACATCAAAAATTTCAACAATTTCTGACTTCATTTGGTATATTTCGTGCATTTACTTATTTTTTGAGCTAGTTGACCCTGAAATTGAAAAGCACTACAAATGAACTCTGAAAATGTTGAAAGTTGGCATGCTATCATCATTTCACCCACGTAGCATGTGTCAAAAATTTGAGAGGGCTACGACAAAAACTGGATGCACTTCGTGTACAAAACGGACAATCTCTCTCGAAGTAGCAGCGTTTCGAACGAGAACTCATCTCTTACAAAGGGATTTCATTTCTTTGAACTTATTTGAACTCCATACTTTTTGTGTGTTCAAAATGCACCATTCAAAGGCACATCACAAAACTTCATCAATTTCTGACTTCATTTGGTATATTTCGTGCATTTACTTATTTTTTTGAGCTAGTTGACCCTGAAATTGAAAAGCACTACAAATGAACTCTGAAAATGTTGAAAGTTGGCATGCTATCATCATTTCACCCACGTAGCATGTGTCAAAAAGTTGAGAGGGCTACGACAAAAACTGGATGCACTTCGTGTACAAAACGGACAATCTCTCTCGAAGTAGCAGCTTTTCGAACGAGAACTCATCTCTTACAAAGGGATTTCATTTCTTTGAACTTATTTGAACTCCATAATTTTTGTGTGTTCAAAATGCACCATTCAAAGGCACATCACAAAATTTCAACAATTTCTGACTTCATTTGGTATTCTTCGTGCATTTACTTATTATTTTTTTTGAGCTAGTAGACCCTGAAATTGAAAAGCACTACAAATGAACTCTAAAAATGTTGAAAGTTGGCATGCTATCATAATTTCACCCACATAGCATGTGTTAAAAAGTTGAGAGGGCTACGACAAAAACTAGATGCAGTTCGTGTACAAAACGGACAATCTCTCTCGAAGTAGCAGCGTTTCGAACGAGAACTCATCTCTTACAAAGGGATTTCATTTTTTTTGAACTTATTTGAACTCCATACTTTTTGTGTGTTCAAAATGCAACATTCTAAGGCACATCAAAAATTTTAACAATTTCTGACTTCATTTGGTATATTTCGTGCATTTACTTATTTTTTTGAGCTAGTTGACCCTGAAATTGAAAAGCACTACAAATGAACTCTGAAAATGTTGGAACTTGGCATGCTATCATCATTTCACCCACGTAGCATGTGTCAAAAAGTTGAGAGGGCTACGACAAAAACTGGATGCACTTCGTGTACAAAACAGACAATCTCTCTCGAAGTAGCAGCGTTTCGAACGAGAACTCATCTCTTACAAAGGGATTTCATTTCTTTGAACTTATTTGAAATCCATACTTTTTGTGTGTTCAAAATGCACCATTCAAAGGCACATCACAAAATTTCAACAATTTCTGACTTCATTTGGTATTCTTCGTGCATTTACTTATTATTTTTTTGAGCTAGTTGACCCTGAAATTGAAAAGCACTACAAATGAACTCTGAAAATGTTGAAAGTTGGCATGCTATCATCATTTCACCCACATAGCATGTGTTAAAAAGTTGAGAGGGCTACGACAAAAACTGGATGCACTTCGTGTACAAAACGGACAATCTCTCTCGAAGTATCAGCGTTTTGAAAGAGAACTCATCTCTTACAAAGGGATTTCATTTTTTGAACTTATTTGAACTCCATACTTTTTGTGTGTTAAAAATGCACCATTCGAAGGCACATCACAAAATTTCAACAATTTCTGACTTCATTTGGTATTCTTCGTGCATTTACTTATTATTTTTTAAGCTAGTTGACCCTGAAATTGAAAAGCACTACAAATGAACTCTGAAAATGTTGAAAGTTGGCATGCTATCATCATTTCACCCACATAGCATGTGTTAAAAAGTTGAGAGGGCTACGACAAAAACTGGATGCGCTTCGTGTACAAAACGGACAATCTCTCTCGAAGTATGAGCGTTTCGAACGAGAACTCATCTCTTACAAAGGGATTTCATTTTTTGAACTTATTTGAACTCCATACTTTTTGTGTGTTCAAAATGCACCATTCGAAGGCACATCACAAAATTTCAACAATTTCTGACTTCATTTGGTATTCTTCGTGCATTTACTTTTTTTTTTTGAGCTAGTTGACCCTGAAATTGAAAAGCACTACAAATGAACTCTGAAAATGTTGAAAGTTGGCATGCTATCATCATTTCACCCACATAGCATGTGTCAAAAAGTTGAGAGGGCTACGACAAAAACTAGATGCACTTCGTGTACAAAACGGACAATCTCTCTCGAAGTAGCAGCGTTTCGAACGAGAACTCATCTCTTACAAAGGGATTTCATTTTTTGAACTTATTTGAACTCCATACTTTTTGTGTGTTCAAAATGCACCATTCGAAGGCACATCACAAAATTTCAACAATTTCTGACTTCATTTGGTATTCTTCGTGCATTTACTTTTTTTTTGAGCTAGTTGACCCTGAAATTGAAAAGCACTACAAATGAACTCTGAAAATGTTGAAAGTTGGCATGCTATCATCATTTCACCCACATAGCATGTCTCAAAAAGTTGAGAGGGCTACGACAAAAACTAGAGGCACTTCGTGTACAAAACGGACAATCTCTCTCGAAGTATCAGCGTTTCGAACGAGAACTCATCTCTTACAAAGGGATTTCATTTCTTTGATCTTATTTGAACTCCATACTTTTTGTGTGTTCAAAATGCACCATTCAAAGGCACATCACAAAATTTCAACAATTTCTGACTTCATTTGGTATTCTTCGTGCATTTACTTATTATTTTTTTGAGCTAGTTGACCCTGAAATTGAAAAGCACTACAAATGAACTCTGAAAATGTTTAAAGTTGGCATGCTATCATCATTTCACCCACATAGCATGTGTTAAAAAGTTGAGAGGGCTACGACAAAAACTGGATGCACTTCGTGTACAAAACGGACAATCTCTCTCGAAGTATCAGCGTTTTGAACGAGAACTCATCTCTTACAAAGGGATTTCATTTTTTGAACTTATTTGAACTCCATACTTTTTGTGTGTTCAAAATGCACCATTCGAAGGCACATCACAAAATTTCAACAATTTCTGACTTCATTTGGTATTCTTCGTGCATTTACTTATTATTTTTTAAGCTAGTTGACCCTGAAATTGAAAAGCACTACAAATGAACTCTGAAAATGTTGAAAGTTGGCATGCTATCATCATTTCACCCACATAGCATGTGTTAAAAAGTTGAGAGGGCTACGACAAAAACTAGATGCAGTTCGTGTATAAAACGGACAATCTCTCTCGAAGTATGAGCGTTTCGAACGAGAACTCATCTCTTACAAAGGGATTTCATTTTTTTTGAACTTATTTGAACTCCATACTTTTTGTGTGTTCAAAATGCAACATTCGAAGGCACATCACAAAATTTCAACAATTTCTGACTTCATTTGGTATTCTTCGTGCATTTACTTATTATTTTTTGAGCTAGTTGACCCTGAAATTGAAAAGCACTACAAATGAACTCTGAAAATGTTGAAAGTTGGCATGCTATCATCATTTCACCCACATAGCATGTGTTAAAAAGTTGAGAGGGATAGGACAAAAACTGGATATACTTCGTGTACAAAACAGACAATCTCTCTCGAAGTATTAGCGTTTCGAACGAGAACTCATCTCTTACAAAGGGATTTCATTTTTTGAACTTATTTGAACTCCATACTTTTTGTGTGTTCAAAATGCACCATTCGAAGGCACATCACAAAATTTCAACAATTTCTGACTTCATTTGGTATTCTTCGTGCATTTACTTATTTTTTTTGAGCTAGTTGACCCTGAAATTGAAAAGCACTACAAATGAACTCTGAAAATGTTAAAAGTTGGCATGCTATCATCATTTCACCCACATAGCATGTGTCAAAAAGTTGAGAGGGCTACGACAAAAACTGGATGCACTTCGTGTACAAAACGGACAATCACTCTCGAAGTAGCAGCGTTTCGAACGAGAACTCATCTCTTACAAAGGGATTTCATTTTTTTGAACTTATTTGAACTCCATACTTTTTGTGTGTTCAAAATGCACCATTCAAAGGCACAACACAAAATTTCAAAAATTTCTGACTTCATTTGGTATTCTTCGTGCATTTACTTTTTTCTTTTAGCTAGTTGACCCTGAAATTGAAAAGCACTACAAATGAACTCTAAAAATGTTGAAAGTTGGCATGCTATCATAATTTCACCCACATAGCATGTGTTAAAAAGCTGAGAGGGCTACGACAAAAACTAGATGCAGTTCGTGTACAAAACGGACAATCTCTCTCGAAGTAGCAGCGTTTCGAACGAGAACTCATCTCTTACAAAGGGATTTCATTTTTTTTGAACTTATTTGAACTCCATACTTTTTGTGTGTTCAAAATGCACCATTCTAAGGCATCACAAAATTTCAACAATTTCTGACTTCATTTGGTATATTTCATGCATTTACTTATTTTTTTGAGCTAGTTGACCCTGAAATTGAAAAGCACTACAAATGAACTCTAAAAATGTTGAAAGTTGGCATGCTATCATCATTTCACCCACGTAGCATGTGTCAAAAAGTTGAGAGGGCTACGACAAAAACTGGATGCACTTCGTGTACAAAACGGACAATCTCTCTCGAAGTAGCAGCGTTTCGAACGAGAACTCATCTCTTACAAAGGGATTTCATTTCTTTGAACTTATTTGAACTCCATACTTTTTGTGTGTTCAAAATGCACCATTCAAAGGCACATCACAAAATTTCAACAATTTCTGACTTCATTTGGTATTCTTCGTGCATTTACTTATTATTTTTTTTGAGCTAGTTGACCCTGAAATTGAAAAGCACTACAAATGAACTCTAAAAATGTTGAAAGTTGGCATGCTATCATAATTTCACCCACATAGCATGTGTTAAAAAGTTGAGAGGGCTACGACAAAAACTAGATGCAGTTCGTGTACAAAACGGACAATCTCTCTCGAAGTAGCAGCGTTTCGAACGAGAACTCATCTCTTACAAAGGGATTTCATTTTTTTTGAACTTATTTGAACTCCATACTTTTTGTGTGTTCAAAATGCACCATTCTAAGGCACATCAAAAATTTCAACAATTTCTGACTTCATTTGGTATATTTCGTGCATTTACTTATTTTTTGAGCTAGTTGACCCTGAAATTGAAAAGCACTACAAATGAACTCTGAAAATGTTGAAAGTTGGCATGCTATCATCATTTCACCCACGTAGCATGTGTCAAAAAGTTGAGAGGGCTACGACAAAAACTGGATGCACTTCGTGTACAAAACGGACAATCTCTCTCGAAGTAGGAGCGTTTCGAACGAGAACTCATCTCTTACAAAGGGATTTCATTTCTTTGAACTTATTTGAACTCCATACTTTTTGTGTGTTCAAAATGCACCATTCAAAGGCACATCACAAAATTTCAACAATTTCTGACTTCATTTGGTATTCTTCGTGCATTTACTTATTATTTTTTGAGCTAGTTGACCCTGAAATTGAAAAGCACTACAAATGAACTCTGAAAATGTTGAAAGTTGGCATGCTATCATCATTTCACCCACATAGCATGTGTTAAAAAGTTGAGAGGGATAGGACAAAAACTGGATATACTTCGTGTACAAAACAGACAATCTCTCTCGAAGTATTAGCGTTTCGAACGAGAACTCATCTCTTACAAAGGGATTTCATTTTTTGAACTTATTTGAACTCCATACTTTTTGTGTGTTCAAAATGCACCATTCGAAGGCACATCACAAAATTTCAACAATTTCTGACTTCATTTGGTATTCTTCGTGCATTTACTTATTTTTTTTGAGCTAGTTGACCCTGAAATTGAAAAGCACTACAAATGAACTCTGAAAATGTTGAAAGTTGGCATGCTATCATCATTTCACCCACATAGCATGTGTCAAAAAGTTGAGAGGGCTACGACAAAAACTGGATGCACTTCGTGTACAAAACGGACAATCACTCTCGAAGTAGCAGCGTTTCGAACGAGAACTCATCTCTTACAAAGGGATTTCATTTTTTTGAACTTATTTGAACTCCATACTTTTTGTGTGTTCAAAATGCACCATTCGAAGGCACATCACAAAATTTCAACAATTTCTGACTTCATTTGGTATTCTTCGTGCATTTACTTTTTTCTTTTAGCTAGTTGACCCTGAAATTGAAAAGCACTACAAATGAACTCTAAAAATGTTGAAAGTTGGCATGCTATCATAATTTCACCCACATAGCATGTGTTAAAAAGCTGAGAGGGCTACGACAAAAACTAGATGCAGTTCGTGTACAAAACGGACAATCTCTCTCGAAGTAGCAGCGTTTCGAACGAGAACTCATCTCTTACAAAGGGATTTCATTTTTTTTGAACTTATTTGAACTCCATACTTTTTGTGTGTTCAAAATGCACAATTCTAAGGCATCACAAAATTTCAACAATTTCTGACTTCATTTGGTATATTTCATGCATTTACTTATTTTTTTGAGCTAGTTGACCCTGAAATTGAAAAGCACTACAAATGAACTCTGAAAATGTTGAAAGTTGGCATGCTATCATCATTTCACCCACGTAGCATGTGTCAAAAAGTTGAGAGGGCTACGACAAAAACTGGATGCACTTCGTGTACAAAACGGACAATCTCTCTCGAAGTAGCAGCGTTTCGAACGAGAACTCATCTCTTACAAAGGGATTTCATTTCTTTGAACTTATTTGAACTCCATACTTTTTGTGTGTTCAAAATGCACCATTCAAAGGCACATCACAAAATTTCAACAATTTCTGACTTCATTTGGTATTCTTCGTGCATTTACTTATTATTTTTTTTGAGCTAGTTGACCCTGAAATTGAAAAGCACTACAAATGAACTCTAAAAATGTTGAAAGTTGGCATGCTATCATAATTTCACCCACATAGCATGTGTTAAAAAGTTGAGAGGGCTACGACAAAAACTAGATGCAGTTCGTGTACAAAACGGACAATCTCTCTCGAAGTAGCAGCGTTTCGAACGAGAACTCATCTCTTACAAAGGGATTTCATTTTTTTTTGAACTTATTTGAACTCCATACTTTTTGTGTGTTCAAAATGCACCATTCTAAGGCACATCAAAAATTTCAACAATTTCTGACTTCATTTGGTATATTTCGTGCATTTACTTATTTTCTGAGCTAGTTGACCCTGAAATTGAAAAGCACTACAAATGAACTCTGAAAATGTTGAAAGTTGGCATGCTATCATCATTTCACCCACGTAGCATGTGTCAAAAAGTTGAGAGGGCTACGACAAAAACTGGATGCACTTCGTGTACAAAACGGACAATCTCTCTCGAAGTAGGAGCGTTTCGAACGAGAACTCATCTCTTACAAAGGGATTTCATTTCTTTGAACTTATTTGAACTCCATACTTTTTGTGTGTTCAAAATGCACCATTCAAAGGCACATCACAAAATTTCAACAATTTCTGACTTCATTTGGTATTCTTCGTGCATTTACTTATTATTTTTTGAGCTAGTTGACCCTGAAATTGAAAAGCACTACAAATGAACTCTGAAAATGTTGAAAGTTGGCATGCTATCATCATTTCACCCACATAGCATGTGTTAAAAAGTTGAGAGGGATAGGACAAAAACTGGATATACTTCGTGTACAAAACAGACAATCTCTCTCGAAGTATTAGCGTTTCGAACGAGAACTCATCTCTTACAAAGGGATTTCATTTTTTGAACTTATTTGAACTCCATACTTTTTGTGTGTTCAAAATGCACCATTCGAAGGCACATCACAAAATTTCAACAATTTCTGACTTCATTTGGTATTCTTCGTGCATTTACTTATTATTTTTTTTGAGCTAGTTGACCCTGAAATTGAAAAGCACTACAAATGAACTCTGAAAATGTTGAAAGTTGGCATGCTATCATCATTTCACCCACATAGCATGTGTTAAAAAGTTGAGAGGGCTACGACAAAAACTGGATGCACTTCGTGTACAAAACGGACAATCTCTCTCGAAGTATCAGCGTTTTGAACGAGAACTCATCTCTTACAAAGGGATTTCATTTTTTGAACTTATTTGAACTCCATACTTTTTGTGTGTTCAAAATGCACCATTCGAAGGCACATCACAAAATTTCAACAATTTCTGACTTCATTTGGTATTGTTCGTGCATTTACTTATTATTTTTTGAGCTAGTTGACCCTGAAATTGAAAAGCACTACAAATGAACTCTGAAAATGTTGAAAGTTGGCATGCTATCATCATTTCACCCACATAGCATGTGTTAAAAAGTTGAGAGGGCTAGGACAAAAACTGGATGCACTTCGTGTACAAAACGGACAATCTCTCTCGAAGTATTAGCGTTTCGAACGAGAACTCATCTCTTACAAAGGGATTTCATTTTTTGAACTTATTTGAACTCCATACTTTTTGTGTGTTCAAAATGCACCATTCGAAGGCACATCACAAAATTTCAACAATTTCTGACTTCATTTGGTATTCTTCGTGCATTTACTTATTTTTTTTTTGAGCTAGTTGACCCTGAAATTGAAAAGCACTACAAATGAACTCTGAAAATGTTGAAAGTTGGCATGCTATCATCATTTCACCCACATAGCATGTGTTAAAAAGTTGAGAGGGCTACGACAAAAACTGGATGCACTTCGTGTACAAAACGGACAATCTCTCTCGAAGTAGCAGCGTTTCGAACGAGAACTCATCTCTTACAAAGGGATTTCATTTTTTTGAACTTATTTGAACTCCATACTTTTTGTGTGTTCAAAATGCACCATTCAAAGGCACATCACAAAATTTCAACAATTTCTGACTTCATTTGGTATTCTTCGTGCATTTACTTTTTTTTTGAGCTAGTTGACCCTGAAATTGAAAAGCACTACAAATGAACTCTAAAAATGTTGAAAGTTGGCATGCTATCATAATTTCACCCACATAGCATGTGTTAAAAAGTTGAGAGGGCTACGACAAAAACTAGATGCACTTCGTGTACAAAACGGACAATCTCTCTCGAAGTAGCAGCGTTTCGAACGAGAACTCATCTCTTACAAAGGGATTTCATTTCTTTGAACTTATTTGAACTCCATACTTTTTGTGTGTTCAAAATGCACCATTCAAAGGCACATCACAAAATTTCAACAATTTCTGACTTCATTTGGTATTCTTCGTGCATTTACTTTTTTTTTTGAGCTAGTTGACCCTGAAATTGAAAAGCACTACAAATGAACTCTGAAAATGTTGAAAGTTGGCATGCTATCATCATTTCACCCACATAGCATGTGTCAAAAAGTTGAGAGGGCTACGACAAAAACTGGATGCACTTCGTGTACAAAACGGACAATCTCTCTCGAAGTAGCAGCGTTTCGAACGAGAACTCATCTCTTACAAAGGGATTTCATTTCTTTGAGCTTATTTTAACTCCATACTTTTTGTGTGTTCAAAATGCACCATTCGAAGGCACATCACAAAATTTCAACAATTTCTGACTTCATTTGGTATTCTTCGTGCATTTACTTATTTTTTTTTTGAGCTAGTTGACCCTGAAATTGAAAAGCACTACAAATGAACTCTGAAAATGTTGAAAGTTGGCATGGTATCATCATTTCACCCACGTAGCATGTGTCAAAAAGTTGAGAGGGCTACGACAAAAACTGGATGCACTTCGTGTACAAAACGGACAATCTCTCTCGAAGTAGCAGCGTTTCGAACGAGAACTCATCTCTAACAAAGGGATTTCATTTCTTTGAACTTATTTGAACTCCATACTTTTTGTGTGTTCAAAATGCACCATTCAAAGGCACATCACAAAATTTCAACAATTTCTGACTTCATTTGGTATTCTTCGTGCATTTACTTTTTTTTTCAGCTAGTTGACCCTGAAATTGAAAAGCACTACAAATGAACTCTAAAAATGTTGAAAGTTGGCATGCTATCATCATTTCACCCACATAGCATGTGTTAAAAAGTTGAGAGGGCTACGAAAAAAACTAGATGCAGTTCGTGTACAAAACGGACAATCTCTCTCGAAGTAGCAGCGTTTCGAACGAGAACTCATCTCTTACAAAGGGATTTCATTTTTTTTTAACTTATTTGAACTCCATACTTTTTGTGTGTTCAAAATGCACCATTCTAAGGCACATCAAAATTTCAACAATTTCTGACTTCATTTGGTATATTTCGTGCATTTACTTATTTTTTTTGAGCTAGTTGACCCTGAAATTGAAAAGCACTACAAATGAACTCTGAAAATGTTGAAAGTTGGCATGCTATCATCATTTCACCCACATAGAATGTGTTAAAAAGTTGAGAGGGCTACGACAAAAACTGGATGCACTTCGTGTACAAAACGGACAATCTCTCTCGAAGTATCAGCGTTTCGAACGAGAACTCATCTCTTACAAAGGGATTTCATTTCTTTGAACTTATTTGAACTCCATACTTTTTGTGTGTTCAAAATGCACCATTCGAAGGCACATCACAAAATTTCAACAATTTCTGACTTCATTTGGTATTCTTCGTGCATTTACTTTTTTTTTTTTGAGCTAGTTGACCCTGAAATTGAAAAGCACTACAAATGAACTCTGAAAATGTTGAAAGTTGGCATGCTATCATCATTTCACCCACATAGCATGTGTCAAAAAGTTGAGAGGGCTACGACAAAAACTGGATGCACTTCGTGTACAAAACGGACAATCTCTCTCGAAGTAGCAGCGTTTCGAACGAGAACTCATCTCTTACAAAGGGATTTCATTTCTTTGAACTTATTTGAACTCCATACTTTTTGTGTGTTCAAAATGCACCATTCAAAGGCACATCACAAAATTTCAACAATTTCTGACTTCATTTGGTATTCTTCGTGCATTTACTTATTATTTTTTTGAGCTAGTTGACCCTGAAATTGAAAAGCACTACAAATGAACTCTGAAAATGTTGAAAGTTGGCATGCTATCATCATTTCACCCACATAGCATGTGTTAAAAAGTTGAGAGGGCTACGACAAAAACTGGATGCACTTCGTGTACAAAACGGACAATCTCTCTCGAAGTATGAGCGTTTGGAACGAGAACTCATCTCTTACAAAGGGATTTCATTTTTTGAACTTATTGGAACTCCATACTTTTTGTGTGTTCAAAATGCACCATTCGAAGGCACATCACAAAATTTCAACAATTTCTGACTTCATTTGGTATTCTTCGTGCATTTACTTTTTTTTTTGAGCTAGTTGACCCTGAAATTGAAAAGCACTACAAATGAACTCTGAAAATGTTGAAAGTTGGCATGCTATCATCATTTCACCCACATAGCATGTGTCAAAAAGTTGAGAGGGCTACGACAAAAACTAGATGCACTTCGTGTACAAAACGGACAATCTCTCTCGAAGTAGCAGCGTTTCGAACGAGAACTCATCTCTTACAAAGGGATTTCATTTTTTTGAACTTATTTGAACTCCATACTTTTTGTGTGTTCAAAATGCACCATTCAAAGGCACATCACAAAATTTCAACAATTTCTGACTTCATTTGGTATTCTTCGTGCATTTACTTTTTTTTTGAGCTAGTTGACCCTGAAATTGAAAAGCACTACAAATGAACTCTAAAATTGTTGAAAGTTGGCATGCTATCATAATTTAACCACATAGCATGTGTGAAAAAGTTGAGAGGGCTACGACAAAAACCTGATGCAGTTCGTGTACAAAACGGACAATCTCTCTCGAAGTAGCAGCGTTTCGAACGAGAACTCATCTCTTACAAAGGGATTTCATTTTTTTTGAACTTATTTGAACTCCATACTTTTTGTGTGTTCAAAATGCACCATTCTAAGGCACATCAAAATTTCAACAATTTCTGACTTCATCTGGTATATTTCGTGCATTTACTTATTTTTTTGAGCTAGTTGACCCTGAAATTGAAAAGCACTACAAATGAACTCTAAAAATGTTGAAAGTTGGCATGCTATCATCATTTAACCCACGTAGCATGTGTCAAAAGGTTGAGAGGGCTACGACAAAAACTGGATGCACTTCGTGTACAAAACGGACAATCTCTCTCGAAGTAGCAGCGTTTCGAACGAGAACTCATCTCTTACAAAGGGATTTCATTTCATTGAACTTATTTGAACTCCATACTTTTTGTGTGTTCAAAATGCACCATTCGAAGGCACATCACAAAATTTCAACAATTTCTGACTTCATTTGGTATTCTTCGTGCATTTACTTTTTTTTTTTAGCTAGTTGACCCTGAAATTGAAAAGCACTACAAATGAACTCTGAAAATGTTGAAAGTTGGCATGCTATCATCATTTCACCCACATAGCATGTGTCAAAAAGTTGAGAGGGCTACGACAAAAACTGGATGCACTTCGTGTACAAAACGGACAATCTCTCTCGAAGTAGCAGCGTTTCGAACGAGAACTCATCTCTTACAAAGGGATTTCATTTCTTTGAGCTTATTTTAACTCCATACTTTTTGTGTGTTCAAAATGCACCATTCGAAGGCACATCACAAAATTTCAACAATTTCTGACTTCATTTGGTATTCTTCGTGCATTTACTTATTTTTTTTGAGCTAGTTGACCCTGAAATTGAAAAGCACTACAAATGAACTCTGAAAATGTTGAAAGTTGGCATGCTATCATCGTTTCACCCACATAGCATGTGTCAAAAAGTTGAGAGGGCTACGACAAAAACTGGATGCACTTCGTGTACAAAACGGACAATCTCTCTCGAAGTAGCAGCGTTTCGAACGAGAACTCATCTCTTACAAAGGGATTTCATTTTTTGAACTTATTTGAACTCCATACTTTTTGTGTGTTCAAAATGCACCATTCGAAGGCACATCACAAAATTTCAACAATTTCTGACTTCATTTGGTATTCTTCGTGCATTTACTTATTTTTTTTCAGCTAGTTGACCCTGAAATTGAAAAGCACTACAAATGAACTCTAAAAATGTTGAAAGTTGGCATGCTATCATCATTTCACCCACATAGCATGTGTCAAAAAGTTGAGAGGGCTACGAAAAAAACTGGATGCACTTCCTGTACAAAACGGACAATCTCTCTCGAAGTAGCAGCGTTTCGAACGAGAACTCATCTGTTACAAAGGGATTTCATTTTTTGAACTTATTTGAACTCCATACTTTTTGTGTGTTCAAAATGCACCATTCGAAGGCACATCACAAAATTTCAACAATTTCTGACTTCATTTGGTATTCTTCGTGCACTTACTTTTTTTTTCAGCTAGTTGACCCTGAAATTAAAAAGCACTACAAATGAACTCTAAAAATGTTGAAAGTTGGCATGCTATCATCATTTCACCCACATAGCATGTGTTAAAAAGTTGAGAGGGCTACGAAAAAAACTAGATGCAGTTCGTGTACAAAACGGACAATCTCTCTCGAAGTAGCAGCGTTTCGAACGAGAACTCATCTCTTACAAAGGGATTTCATTTTTTTTGAACTTATTTGAACTCCATACTTTTTGTGTGTTCAAAATGCACCATTCTAAGGCACATCAAAATTTCAACAATTTCTGACTTCATTTGGTATATTTCGTGCATTTACTTATTTTTTTTGAGCTAGTTGACCCTGAAATTGAAAAGCACTACAAATGAACTCTGAAAATGTTGAAAGTTGGCATGCTATCATCATTTCACCCACATAGAATGTGTTAAAAAGTTGAGAGGGCTACGACAAAAACTGGATGCACTTCGTGTACAAAACGGACAATCTCTCTCGAAGTATCAGCGTTTCGAACGAGAACTCATCTCTTACAAAGGGATTTCATTTCTTTGAACTTATTTGAACTCCATACTTTTTGTGTGTTCAAAATGCACCATTCGAAGGCACATCACAAAATTTCAACAATTTCTCACTTCATTTGGTATTCTTCGTGCATTTACTTATTTTTTTTTGAGCTAGTTGACCCTGAAATTGAAAAGCACTACAAATGAACTCTGAAAATGTTGAAAGTTGGCATGCTATCATCATTTCACCCACATAGCATGTGTCAAAAAGTTGAGAGGGCTACGACAAAAACTGGATGCACTTCGTGTACAAAACGGACAATCTCTCTCGAAGTAGCAGCGTTTCGAACGAGAACTCATCTCTTACAAAGGGATTTCATTTTTTTGAACTTATTTGAACTCCATACTTTTTGTGTGTTCAAAATGCACCATTCGAAGGCACATCACAAAATTTCAACAATTTCTGACTTCATTGGGTATTCTTCGTGCATTTACTTTTTTCTTTTAGCTAGTTGACCCTGAAATTGAAAAGCACTACAAATGAACTCTAAAAATGTTGAAAGTTGGCATGCTATCATAATTTCACCCACATAGCATGTGTTAAAAAGTTGAGAGGGCTACGACAAAAACTGGATGCACTTCGTGTACAAAACGGACAATCTCTCTCGAAGTAGCAGCGTTTCGAACGAGAACTCATCTCTTACAAAGGGATTTCATTTTTTTTAACTTATTTGAACTCCATACTTTTTGTGTGTTCAAAATGCACCACTCTAAGGCATCAAAAAATTTCAACAATTTCTGACTTCATTTGGTATATTTCGTGCATTTACTTATTTTTTTGAGCTAGTTGACCCTGAAATTGAAAAGCACTACAAATGAACTCTGAAAATGTTGAAAGTTGGCATGCTATCATCATTTCACCCACGTAGCATGTGTCAAAAAGTTGAGAGGGCTACGACAAAAACAGGATGCACTTCGTGTACAAAACGGACAATCTCTCTCGAAGTAGCAGCGTTTCGAAGGAGAACTCATCTCTTACAAAGGGATTTCATTTCTTTGAACTTATTTGAACTCCATACTTTTTGTGTGTTCAAAATGCACCATTCAAAGGCACATCACAAAATTTCAACAATTTCTGACTTCATTTGGTATTCTTCGTGCATTTACTTATTATTTTTTTGAGCTAGTTGACCCTGAAATTGAAAAGCACTACAAATGAACTCTGAAAATGTTGAAAGTTGGCATGCTATCATCATTTCACCCACATAGCAAGTGTTAAAAAGTTGAGAGGGCTACGACAAAAACTGGATGCACTTCGTGTACAAAACGGACAATCTCTCTCGAAGTATCAGCGTTTTGAACGAGAAGTCATCTCTTACAAAGGGATTTCATTTTTTGAACTTATTTGAACTCCATACTTTTTGTGTGTTCAAAATGCACCATTCGAAGGCACATCACAAAATTTCAACAATTTCTGACTTCATTTGGTATTGTTCGTGCATTTACTTATTATTTTTTGAGCTAGTTGACCCTGAAATTGAAAAGCACTACAAATGAACTCTGAAAATGTTGAAAGTTGGCATGCTATCATCATTTCACCCACATAGCATGTGTTAAAAAGTTGAGAGGGCTAGGACAAAAACTGGATGCACTTCGTGTACAAAACGGACAATCTCTCTCGAAGTATTAGCGTTTCGAACGAGAACTCATCTCTTACAAAGGGATTTCATTTTTTGAACTTATTTGAACTCCATACTTTTTGTGTGTTCAAAATGCACCATTCGAAGGCACATCACAAAATTTCAACAATTTCTGACTTCATTTGGTATTCTTCGTGCATTTACTTATTTTTTTTTGAGCTAGTTGACCCTGAAATTGAAAAGCACTACAAATGAACTCTGAAAATGTTGAAAGTTGGCATGCTATCATCATTTCACCCACATAGCATGTGTGAAAAAGTTGAGAGGGCTACGACAAAAACCTGATGCAGTTCGTGTACAAAACGGACAATCTCTCTCGAAGTAGCAGCGTTTCGAACGAGAACTCATCTCTTACAAAGGGATTTCATTTTTTTTGAACTTATTTGAACTCCATACTTTTTGTGTGTTCAAAATGCACCATTCTAAGGCACATCAAAATTTCAACAATTTCTGACTTCATCTGGTATATTTCGTGCATTTACTTATTTTTTTGAGCTAGTTGACCCTGAAATTGAAAAGCACTACAAATGAACTCTAAAAATGTTGAAAGTTGGCATGCTATCATCATTTAACCCACGTAGCATGTGTCAAAAGGTTGAGAGGGCTACGACAAAAACTGGATGCACTTCGTGTACAAAACGGACAATCTCTCTCGAAGTAGCAGCGTTTCGAACGAGAACTCATCTCTTACAAAGGGATTTCATTTCATTGAACTTATTTGAACTCCATACTTTTTGTGTGTTCAAAATGCACCATTCGAAGGCACATCACAAAATTTCAACAATTTCTGACTTCATTTGGTATTCTTCGTGCATTTACTTTTTTTTTTTAGCTAGTTGACCCTGAAATTGAAAAGCACTACAAATGAACTCTGAAAATGTTGAAAGTTGGCATGCTATCATCATTTCACCCACATAGCATGTGTCAAAAAGTTGAGAGGGCTACGACAAAAACTGGATGCACTTCGTGTACAAAACGGACAATCTCTCTCGAAGTAGCAGCGTTTCGAACGAGAACTCATCTCTTACAAAGGGATTTCATTTCTTTGAGCTTATTTTAACTCCATACTTTTTGTGTGTTCAAAATGCACCATTCGAAGGCACATCACAAAATTTCAACAATTTCTGACTTCATTTGGTATTCTTCGTGCATTTACTTATTTTTTTTGAGCTAGTTGACCCTGAAATTGAAAAGCACTACAAATGAACTCTGAAAATGTTGAAAGTTGGCATGCTATCATCGTTTCACCCACATAGCATGTGTCAAAAAGTTGAGAGGGCTACGACAAAAACTGGATGCACTTCGTGTACAAAACGGACAATCTCTCTCGAAGTAGCAGCGTTTCGAACGAGAACTCATCTCTTACAAAGGGATTTCATTTTTTGAACTTATTTGAACTCCATACTTTTTGTGTGTTCAAAATGCACCATTCGAAGGCACATCACAAAATTTCAACAATTTCTGACTTCATTTGGTATTCTTCGTGCATTTACTTATTTTTTTTCAGCTAGTTGACCCTGAAATTGAAAAGCACTACAAATGAACTCTAAAAATGTTGAAAGTTGGCATGCTATCATCATTTCACCCACATAGCATGTGTCAAAAAGTTGAGAGGGCTACGAAAAAAACTGGATGCACTTCCTGTACAAAACGGACAATCTCTCTCGAAGTAGCAGCGTTTCGAACGAGAACTCATCTGTTACAAAGGGATTTCATTTTTTGAACTTATTTGAACTCCATACTTTTTGTGTGTTCAAAATGCACCATTCGAAGGCACATCACAAAATTTCAACAATTTCTGACTTCATTTGGTATTCTTCGTGCACTTACTTTTTTTTTCAGCTAGTTGACCCTGAAATTAAAAAGCACTACAAATGAACTCTAAAAATGTTGAAAGTTGGCATGCTATCATCATTTCACCCACATAGCATGTGTTAAAAAGTTGAGAGGGCTACGAAAAAAACTAGATGCAGTTCGTGTACAAAACGGACAATCTCTCTCGAAGTAGCAGCGTTTCGAACGAGAACTCATCTCTTACAAAGGGATTTCATTTTTTTTGAACTTATTTGAACTCCATACTTTTTGTGTGTTCAAAATGCACCATTCTAAGGCACATCAAAATTTCAACAATTTCTGACTTCATTTGGTATATTTCGTGCATTTACTTATTTTTTTTGAGCTAGTTGACCCTGAAATTGAAAAGCACTACAAATGAACTCTGAAAATGTTGAAAGTTGGCATGCTATCATCATTTCACCCACATAGAATGTGTTAAAAAGTTGAGAGGGCTACGACAAAAACTGGATGCACTTCGTGTACAAAACGGACAATCTCTCTCGAAGTATCAGCGTTTCGAACGAGAACTCATCTCTTACAAAGGGATTTCATTTCTTTGAACTTATTTGAACTCCATACTTTTTGTGTGTTCAAAATGCACCATTCGAAGGCACATCACAAAATTTCAACAATTTCTCACTTCATTTGGTATTCTTCGTGCATTTACTTTTTTTTTTTTTTGAGCTAGTTGACCCTGAAATTGAAAAGCACTACAAATGAACTCTGAAAATGTTGAAAGTTGGCATGCTATCATCATTTCACCCACATAGCATGTGTCAAAAAGTTGAGAGGGCTACGACAAAAACTGGATGCACTTCGTGTACAAAACGGACAATCTCTCTCGAAGTAGCAGCGTTTCGAACGAGAACTCATCTCTTACAAAGGGATTTCATTTTTTTGAACTTATTTGAACTCCATACTTTTTGTGTGTTCAAAATGCACCATTCGAAGGCACATCACAAAATTTCAACAATTTCTGACTTCATTGGGTATTCTTCGTGCATTTACTTTTTTCTTTTAGCTAGTTGACCCTGAAATTGAAAAGCACTACAAATGAACTCTAAAAATGTTGAAAGTTGGCATGCTATCATAATTTCACCCACATAGCATGTGTTAAAAAGTTGAGAGGGCTACGACAAAAACTGGATGCACTTCGTGTACAAAACGGACAATCTCTCTCGAAGTAGCAGCGTTTCGAACGAGAACTCATCTCTTACAAAGGGATTTCATTTTTTTTAACTTATTTGAACTCCATACTTTTTGTGTGTTCAAAATGCACCACTCTAAGGCATCAAAAAATTTCAACAATTTCTGACTTCATTTGGTATATTTCGTGCATTTACTTATTTTTTTGAGCTAGTTGACCCTGAAATTGAAAAGCACTACAAATGAACTCTGAAAATGTTGAAAGTTGGCATGCTATCATCATTTCACCCACGTAGCATGTGTCAAAAAGTTGAGAGGGCTACGACAAAAACAGGATGCACTTCGTGTACAAAACGGACAATCTCTCTCGAAGTAGCAGCGTTTCGAAGGAGAACTCATCTCTTACAAAGGGATTTCATTTCTTTGAACTTATTTGAACTCCATACTTTTTGTGTGTTCAAAATGCACCATTCAAAGGCACATCACAAAATTTCAACAATTTCTGACTTCATTTGGTATTCTTCGTGCATTTACTTATTATTTTTTTGAGCTAGTTGACCCTGAAATTGAAAAGCACTACAAATGAACTCTGAAAATGTTGAAAGTTGGCATGCTATCATCATTTCACCCACATAGCAAGTGTTAAAAAGTTGAGAGGGCTACGACAAAAACTGGATGCACTTCGTGTACAAAACGGACAATCTCTCTCGAAGTATCAGCGTTTTGAACGAGAAGTCATCTCTTACAAAGGGATTTCATTTTTTGAACTTATTTGAACTCCATACTTTTTGTGTGTTCAAAATGCACCATTCGAAGGCACATCACAAAATTTCAACAATTTCTGACTTCATTTGGTATTGTTCGTGCATTTACTTATTATTTTTTGAGCTAGTTGACCCTGAAATTGAAAAGCACTACAAATGAACTCTGAAAATGTTGAAAGTTGGCATGCTATCATCATTTCACCCACATAGCATGTGTTAAAAAGTTGAGAGGGCTAGGACAAAAACTGGATGCACTTCGTGTACAAAACGGACAATCTCTCTCGAAGTATTAGCGTTTCGAACGAGAACTCATCTCTTACAAAGGGATTTCATTTTTTGAACTTATTTGAACTCCATACTTTTTGTGTGTTCAAAATGCACCATTCGAAGGCACATCACAAAATTTCAACAATTTCTGACTTCATTTGGTATTCTTCGTGCATTTACTTATTTTTTTTTGAGCTAGTTGACCCTGAAATTGAAAAGCACTACAATTGAACTCTGAAAATATTGATAGTTGGCATGCTATCATCATTTCACCCACATAGCATGTGTCAAAAAGTAGAGAGGGCTACGACAAAAACTGGATGCACGTCGTGTACAAAACGGACAATCTCTCTCGAAGTAGCAGCGTTTCGAACGAGAACTCATCTCTTACAAAGGGATTTCATTTTTTTGAACTTATTTGAACTCCATACTTTTTGTGTGTTCAAAATGCACCATTCAAAGGCACATCACAAAATTTCAACAATTTCTGACTTCATTTGGTATTCTTCATGCATTTACTTTTTTTTTTGAGCTAGTTGACCCTGAAATTGAAAAGCACTACAAATGAACTCTAAAAATGTTGAAAGTTGTCATGCTATCATAATTTCACCCACATAGCATGTGTTAAAAAGTAGAGAGGGCTACGACAAAAACTAGATGCAGTTCGTGTACAAAACGGACAATCTCTCTCGAAGTAGCAGCGTTTCGAACGAGAACTCATCTCTTACAAAGGGATTTCATTTTTTTTGAACTTATTTGAACTCCATACTTTTTGTGTGTTCAAAATGCACCATTCTAAGGCACATCAAAATTTCAACAATTTCTGACTTCATTTGGTATATTTCGTGCATTTACTTATTTTTTTGAGCTAGTTGACCCTGAAATTGAAAAGCACTACAAATGAACTCTGAAAATGTTGAAAGTTGGCATGCTATCATCATTTAACCCACGTAGCATGTGTCAAAAAGTTGAGAGGGCTACGACAAAAACTGGATGCACTTCGTGTACAAAACGGACAATCTCTCTCGAAGTAGCAGCGTTTCGAACGAGAACTCATCTCTTACAAAGGGATTTCATTTTTTTGAACTTATTTGAACTCCATACTTTTTGTGTGTTCAAAATGCACCATTCAAAGGCACATCACAAAATTTCAACAATTTCTGACTTCATTTGGTATTCTTCGTGCATTTACTTATTATTTTTTTGAGCTAGTTGACCCTGAAATTGAAAAGCACTACAAATGAACTCTGAAAATGTTGAAAGTTGGCATGCTATCATCATTTCACCCACATAGCATGTGTTAAAAAGTTGAGAGGGCTACGACAAAAACTGGATGCACTTCGTGTACAAAACGGACAATCTCTCTCGAAGTATGAGCGTTTTGAACGAGAACTCATCTCTTACAAAGGGATTTCATTTTTTGAACTTATTTGAACTCCATACTTTTTGTGTGTTCAAAATGCACCATTCGAAGGCACATCACAAAATTTCAACAATTTCTGACTTCATTTGGTATTCTTCGTGCATTTACTTATTATTTTTTGAGCTAGTTGACCCTGAAATTGAAAAGCACTACAAATGAACTCTGAAAATGTTGAAAGTTGGCATGCTATCATCATTTCACCCACATAGCATGTGTTAAAAAGTTTAGAGGGCTACGACAAAAACTAGATGCACTTCGTGTACAAAACGGACAATCACTCTCGAAGTAGCAGCGTTTCGAACGAGAACTCATCTCTTACAAAGGGATTTCATTTTTTTGAACTTATTTGAACTCCATACTTTTTGTGTGTTCAAAATGCACCATTCGAAGGCACATCACAAAATTTCAACAATTTCTCACTTCATTTGGTATTCTTCGTGCATTTACTTATTATTTTTTGAGCTAGTTGACCCTGAAATTGAAAAGCACTACAAATGAACTCTGAAAATGTTGAAAGTTGGCATGCTATCATCATTTCACCCACATAGCATGTGTTAAAAAGTTGAGAGGGCTAGGACAAAAACTGGATGCACTTCGTGTACAAAACGGACAATCTCTCTCGAAGTATTAGCGTTTCGAACGAGAACTCATCTCTTACAAAGGGATTTCATTTTTTGAACTTATTTGAACTCCATACTTTTTGTGTGTTAAAAATGCACCATTCGAAGGCACATCACAAAATTTCAACAATTTCTGACTTCATTTGGTATTCTTCGTGCATTTACTTATTTTTTTTTGAGCTAGTTGACCCTGAAATTGAAAAGCACTACAAATGAACTCTGAAAATGTTGAAAGTTGGCATGCTATCATCATTTCACCCACATAGCATGTGTCAAAAAGTTGAGAGGGCGACGACAAAAACTAGATGCACTTCGTGTACAAAACGGACAATCTCTCTCGAAGTAGCAGCGTTTCGAACGAGAACTCATCTCTTACAAAGGGATTTCATTTTTTTGAACTTATTTGAACTCCATACTTTTTGTGTGTTCAAAATGCACCATTCAAAGGCACATCACAAAATTTCAACAATTTCTGACTTCATTTGGTATTCTTCGTGCATTTACTTTTTTTTTTGAGCTAGTTGACCCTGAAATTGAAAAGCACTACAAATGAACTCTGAAAATGTTGAAAGTTGGCATGCTATCATTATTTCACCCACATAGCATGTGTTAAAAAGTTTAGAGGGCTAGGACAAAAACTGGATGCACTTCGTGTACAAAACGGACAATCTCTCTCGAAGTATTAGCGTTTCGAACGAGAACTCATCTCTTACAAAGGGATTTCATTTTTTGAACTTATTTGAACTCCATACTTTTTGTGTGTTAAAAATGCACCATTCGAAGGCACATCACAAAATTTCAACAATTTCTGACTTCATTTGGTATTCTTCGTGCATTTACTTATTTTTTTTTGAGCTAGTTGACCCTGAAATTGAAAAGCACTACAAATGAACTCTGAAAATGTTGAAAGTTGGCATGCTATCATCATTTCACCCACCTAGCATGTGTCAAAAAGTTGAGAGGGCGACGACAAAAACTAGATGCACTTCGTGTACAAAACGGACAATCTCTCTCGAAGTAGCAGCGTTTCGAACGAGAACTCATCTCTTACAAAGGGATTTCATTTTTTTGAACTTATTTGAACTCCATACTTTTTGTGTGTTCAAAATGCACCATTCGAAGGCACATCACAAAATTTCAACAATTTCTGACTTCATTTGGTATTCTTCGTGCATTTACTTATTTTTTTTTGAGCTAGTTGACCCTGAAATTGAAAAGCACTACAAATGAACTCTAAAAATGTTGAAAGTTGGCATGCTATCATCATTTTACCCACATAGCATGTGTCAAAAAGTTGAGAGGGCTACGACAAAAACTAGATGCACTTCGTGTACAAAACGGACAATCTCTCTCGAAGTAGCAGCGTTTCGAACGAGAACTCATCTCTTACAAAGGGATTTCATTTTTTTGAACTTATTTGAACTCCATACTTTTTGTGTGTTCAAAATGCACCATTCAAAGGCACATCACAAAATTTCAACAATTTCTGACTTCATTTGGTATTCTTCGTGCATTTACTTTTTTTTTTGAGCTAGTTGACCCTGAAATTGAAAAGCACTACAAATGAACTCTAAAAATGTTGAAAGTTGGCATGCTATCATAATTTACCCACATAGCATGTGTTAAAAAGTTGAGAGGGCTACGACAAAAACCTGATGCAGTTCGTGTACAAAACGGACAATCTCTCTCGAAGTAGTAGCGTTTCGAACGAGAACTCATCTCTTACAAAGGGATTTCATTTTTTTTGAACTTATTTGAACTCCATACTTTTTGTGTGTTCAAAATGCACCATTCTAAGGCACATCAAAATTTCAACAATTTCTGACTTCATCTGGTATATTTCGTGCATTTACTTATTTTTTTGAGCTAGTTGACCCTGAAATTGAAAAGCACTACAAATGAACTCTGAAAATGTTGAAAGTTGGCATGCTATCATAATTTAACCCACGTAGCATGTGTCAAAAAGTTGAGAGGGCTACGACAAAAACTGGATGCACTTCGTGTACAAAACGGACAATCTCTCTCGAAGTATTAGCGTTTCGAACGAGAACTCATCTCTTACAAAGGGATTTCATTTTTTGAACTTATTTGAACTCCATACTTTTTGTGTGTTCAAAATGCACCATTCGAAGGCACATCACAAAATTTCAACAATTTCTGACTTCATTTGGTATTCTTCGTGCATTTACTTATTTTTTTTTGAGCTAGTTGACCCTGAAATTGAAAAGCACTACAAATGAACTCTGAAAATGTTGAAAGTTGGCATGCTATCATCATTTCACCCACATAGCATGTGTCAAAAAGTTGAGAGGGCGACGACAAAAACTAGATGCACTTCGTGTACAAAACGGACAATCTCTCTCGAAGTAGCAGCGTTTCGAACGAGAACTCATCTCTTACAAAGGGATTTCATTTTTCTGAACTTATTTGAACTCCATACTTTTTGTGTGTTCAAAATGCACCATTCAAAGGCACATCACAAAATTTCAACAATTTCTGACTTCATTTGGTATTCTTCGTGCATTTACTTTTTTTTTTGAGCTAGTTGACCCTGAAATTGAAAAGCACTACAAATGAACTCTAAAAATGTTGAAATTTGGCATGCTATCATAATTTCACCCACATAGCATGTGTTAAAAAGTTGAGAGGGCTACGACAAAAACTAGATGCCGTTCGTGTACAAAACGGACAATCTCTCTCGAAGTAGCAGCGTTTCGAACGAGAACTCATCTCTTACAAAGGGATTTCATTTTTTTGAACTTATTTGAACTCCGTACTTTTTGTGTGTTCAAAATGCACCATTCTAAGGCACATCAAAATTTCAACAATTTCTGACTTCATTTGGTATATTTCGTGCATTTACTTATTTTTTTGAGCTAGTTGACCCAGAAATTGAAAAGCACTACAAATGAACTCTGAAAATGTTGAAAGTTGGCATGCTATCATCATTTAACCCACGTAGCATGTGTCAAAAAGTTGAGAGGGCTAGGACAAAAACTGGATGCACTTCGTGTACAAAACGGACAATCTCTCTCGAAGTAGCAGCGTTTCGAACGAGAACTCATCTCTTACAAAGGGATTTCATTTTTTTGAACTTATTTGAACTCCATACTTTTTGTGTGTTCAAAATGCACCATTCGAAGGCACATCACAAAATTTCAACAATTTCTGACTTCATTTGGTATTCTTCGTGCATTTACTTATTTTTTTTTGAGCTAGTTGACCCTGAAATTGAAAAGCACTACAAATGAACTCTAAAAATGTTGAAAGTTGGCATGCTATCATCATTTTACCCACATAGCATGTGTCAAAAAGTTGAGAGGGCTACGACAAAAACTAGATGCACTTCGTGTACAAAACGGACAATCTCTCTCGAAGTAGCAGCGTTTCGAACGAGAACTCATCTCTTACAAAGGGATTTCATTTTTTTGAACTTATTTGAACTCCATACTTTTTGTGTGTTCAAAATGCACCATTCAAAGGCACATCACAAAATTTCAACAATTTCTGACTTCATTTGGTATTCTTCGTGCATTTACTTTTTTTTGAGCTAGTTGACCCTGAAATTGAAAAGCACTACAAATGAACTCTAAAAATGTTGAAAGTTGGCATGCTATCATAATTTACCCACATAGCATGTGTTAAAAAGTTGAGAGGGCTACGACAAAAACCTGATGCAGTTCGTGTACAAAACGGACAATCTCTCTCGAAGTAGTAGCGTTTCGAACGAGAACTCATCTCTTACAAAGGGATTTCATTTTTTTTGAACTTATTTGAACTCCATACTTTTTGTGTGTTCAAAATGCACCATTCTAAGGCACATCAAAATTTCAACAATTTCTGACTTCATCTGGTATATTTCGTGCATTTACTTATTTTTTTGAGCTAGTTGACCCTGAAATTGAAAAGCACTACAAATGAACTCTGAAAATGTTGAAAGTTGGCATGCTATCATCATTTAACCCACGTAGCATGTGTCAAAAAGTTGAGAGGGCTACGACAAAAACTGGATGCACTTCGTGTACAAAACGGACAATCTCTCTCGAAGTAGCAGCGTTTCGAACGAGAACTCATCTCTTACAAAGGGATTTCATTTCTTTGAAGTTATTTGAACTCCATAGTTTTTGTGTGTTCAAAATGCACCATTCGAAGGCACATCACAAAATTTCAACAATTTCTGACTTCATTTGGTATTCTTCGTGCATTTACTTATTTTTTTTTGAGCTAGTTGACCCTGAAATTGAAAAGCACTACAAATGAACTCTGAAAATGTTGAAAGTTGGCATGCTATCATCATTTCACCCACATAGCATGTGTTAAAAAGTTTAGAGGGCTACGACAAAAACTAGATGCACTTCGTGTACAAAACGGACAATCACTCTCGAAGTATCAGCGTTTTGAACGAGAACTCATCTCTTACAAAGGGATTTCATTTTTTGAACTTATTTGAACTCCATACTTTTTGTGTGTTCAAAATGCACCATTCGAAGGCACATCACAAAATTTCAACAATTTCTGACTTCATTTGGTATTCTTCGTGCATTTACTTTTTTTTTGAGCTAGTTGACCCTGAAATTGAAAAGCACTACAAATGAACTCTAAAAATGTTGAAAGTTGGCATGCTATCATAATTTACCCACATAGCATGTGTTAAAAAGTTGAGAGGGCTACGACAAAAACCTGATGCAGTTCGTGTATAAAACGGACAATCTCTCTCGAAGTAGTAGCGTTTCGAACGAGAACTCATCTCTTACAAAGGGATTTCATTTTTTTTGAACTTATTTGAACTCCATACTTTTTGTGTGTTCAAAATGCACCATTCTAAGGCACATCAAAATTTCAACAATTTCTGACTTCATCTGGTATATTTCGTGCATTTACTTATTTTTTTGAGCTAGTTGACCCTGAAATTGAAAAGCACTACAAATGAACTCTGAAAATGTTGAAAGTTGGCATGCTATCATCATTTAACCCACGTAGCATGTGTCAAAAAGTTGAGAGGGCTACGACAAAAACTGGATGCACTTCGTGTACAAAACGGACAATCTCTCTCGAAGTAGCAGCGTTTCGAACGAGAACTCATCTCTTACAAAGGGATTTCATTTCTTTGAAGTTATTTGAACTCCATAGTTTTTGTGTGTTCAAAATGCACCATTCGAAGGCACATCACAAAATTTCAACAATTTCTGACTTCATTTGGTATTCTTCGTGCATTTACTTATTTTTTTTTGAGCTAGTTGACCCTGAAATTGAAAAGCACTACAAATGAACTCTGAAAATGTTGAAAGTTGGCATGCTATCATCATTTCACCCACATAGCATGTGTCAAAAAGTTGAGAGGGCTACGACAAAAACTGGATGCACTTCGTGTACAAAACGGACAATCTCTCTCGAAGTAGCAGTGTTTCGAACGAGAACTCATCTCTTACAAAGGGATTTCATTTCTTTGAACTTATTTGAACTTATTTGAACTCCATACTTTTTGTGTGTTCAAAATGCACCATTCGAAGGCACATCACAAAATTTCAACAATTTCTGACTTCATTTGGTATTCTTCGTGCATTTACTTTTTTTTTGAGCTAGTTGACCCTGAAATTGAAAAGCACTACAAATGAACTCTGAAAATGTTGAAAGTTGGCATGCTATCATCATTTCACCCACATAGCATGTGTCAAAAAGTTGAGAGGGCTACGACAAAAACTGGATGCACTTCGTGTACAAAACGGACAATCTCTCTCGAAGTAGCAGCCTTTCGAACGAGAACTCATCTCTAACAAAGGGATTTCATTTTTTTGAACTTATTTGAACTCCATACTTTTTGTGCGTTCAAAATGCACCATTCGAAGGCACATCACAAAATTTCAACAATTTCTGACTTCATTGGGTATTCTTCGTGCATTTACTTTTTTCTTTTAGCTAGTTGACCCTGAAATTGAAAAGCAGTACAAATGAACTCTAAAAATGTTGAAAGTTGGCATGCTATCATAATTTCACCCACATAGCATGTGTTAAAAAGTTGAGAGGGCTACGACAAAAAATGGATGCACTTCGTGTACAAAACGGACAATCTCTCTCGAAGTAGCAGCGTTTCGAACGAGAACTCATCTCTTACAAAGGGATTTCATTTTTTTTAACTTATTTGAACTCCATACTTTTTGTGTGTTCAAAATGAACCATTCTAAGGCATCAAAAAATTTCAACAATTTCTGACTTCATTTGGTATATTTCGTGCATTTTCTTATTTTTTTGAGCTAGTTGACCCTGAAATTGAAAAGGACTACAAATGAACTCTGAAAATGTTGAAATTTGGCATGCTATCATCATTTCACCCACATAGCATGTGTTAAAAAGTTGAGAGGGCTACGACAAAAACTGGATGCACTTCGTGTACAAAACGGACAATCACTCTCGAAGTATCAGCGTTTTGAACGAGAACTCATCTCTTACAAAGGGATTTCATTTTTTGAACTTATTTGAACTCCATACTTTTTGTGTGTTCAAAATGCACCATTCGAAGGCACATCACAAAATTTCAACAATTTCTGACTTCATTTGGTATTCTTCGTGCATTTACTTATTATTTTTTGAGCTAGTTGACCCTGAAATTGAAAAGCACTACAAATGAACTCTGAAAATGTTGAAAGTTGGCATGCTATCATTATTTCACCCACATAGCATGTGTTAAAAAGTTGAGAGGGCTAGGACAAAAACTGGATGCACTTCGTGTACAAAACGGACAATCTCTCTCGAAGTATTAGCGTTTCGAACGAGAACTCATCTCTTACAAAGGGATTTCATTTTTTGAACTTATTTGAACTCCATACTTTTTGTGTGTTCAAAATGCACCATTCGAAGGCACATCACAAAATTTCAACAATTTCTGACTTCATTTGGTATTCTTCGTGCATTTACTTATTTTTTTTTGAGCTAGTTGACCCTGAAATTGAAAAGCACTACAAATGAACTCTGAAAATATTGAAAGTTGGCATGCTATCATCATTTCACCCACATAGCATGTGTCAAAAAGTTGAGAGGGCGACGACAAAAACTAGATGCACTTCGTGTACAAAACGGACAATCTCTCTCGAAGTAGCAGCGTTTCGAACGAGAACTCATCTCTTACAAAGGGATTTCATTTTTTTGAAATTATTTGAACTCCATACTTTTTGTGTGTTCAAAATGCACCATTCGAAGGCACATCACAAAATTTCAACAATTTCTGACTTCATTGGGTATTCTTCGTGCATTTACTTTTTTCTTTTAGCTAGTTGACCCTGAAATTGAAAAGCACTACAAATGAACTCTAAAAATGTTGAAAGTTGGCATGCTATCATAATTTCACCCACATAGCATGTGTTAAAAAGTTGAGAGGGCTACGACAAAAACTGGACGCACTTCGTGTACAAAACGGACAATCTCTCTCGAAGTATCAGCGTTTTGAACGAGAACTCATCTCTTACAAAGGGATTTCATTTTTTGAACTTATTTGAACTCCATACTTTTTGTGTGTTCAAAATGCACCATTCGAAGGCACATCACAAAATTTCAACAATTTCTGACTTCATTTGGTATTCTTCATGCATTTACTTATTATTTTTTGAGCTAGTTGACCCTGAAATTGAAAAGCACTACAAATGAACTCTGAAAATGTTGAAAGTTGGCATGCTATCATCATTTCACCCACATAGCATGTGTTAAAAAGTTGAGAGGGCTACGACAAAAACTGGATGCACTTCGTGTACAAAACGGACAATCACTCTCGAAGTATCAGCGTTTTGAACGAGAACTCATCTCTTACAAACGGATTTCATTTTTTGAACTTATTTGAAATCCATACTTTTTGTATGTTCAAAATGCACCATTCGAAGGCACATCACAAAATTTCAACAATTTCTCACTTCATTTGGTATTCTTCGTGCATTTACTTATTATTTTTTGAGCTAGTTGACCCTGAAATTGAAAAGCACTACAAATGAACTCTGAAAATGTTGAAAGTTGGCATGCTATCATTATTTCACCCACATAGCATGTGTTAAAAAGTTGAGAGGGCTAGGACAAAAACTGGATGCACTTCGTGTACAAAACGGACAATCTCTCTCGAAGTATTAGCGTTTCGAACGAGAACTCATCTCTTACAAAGGGATTTCATTTTTTGAACTTATTTGAACTCCATACTTTTTGTGTGTTCAAAATGCACCATTCGAAGGCACATCACAAAATTTCAACAATTTCTGACTTCATTTGGTATTCTTCGTGCATTTACTTATTTTTTTTTGAGCTAGTTGACCCTGAAATTGAAAAGCACTACAAATGAACTCTGAAAATGTTGAAAGTTGGCATGCTATCATCATTTCACCCACATAGCATGTGTCAAAAAGTTGAGAGGGCGACGACAAAAACTAGATGCACTTCGTGTACAAAACGGACAATCTCTCTCGAAGTAGCAGCGTTTCGAACGAGAACTCATCTCTTACAAAGGGATTTCATTTTTTTGAACTTATTTGAACTCCATACTTTTTGTGTGTTCAAAATGCACCATTCAAAGGCCATCACAAAATTTCAACAATTTCTGACTTCATTTGGTATTCTTCGTGCATCTACTTTTTTTTTTGAGCTAGTTGACCCTGAAATTGAAAAGCACTACAAATGAACTCTAAAAATGTTGAAAGTTGGCATGCTATCATAATTTCACCCACATAGCATGTGTTAAAAAGTTGAGAGGGCTACGACAAAAACTAGATGCAGTTCGTGTACAAAACGGACAATCTCTCTCGAAGTAGCAGCGTTTCGAACGAGAACTCATCTCTTACAAAGGGATTTCATTTTTTTTGAACTTATTTGAACTCCATACTTTTTGTGTGTTCAAAATGCACCATTCTAAGGCACATTAAAATTTCAACAATTTCTGACTTCATTTGGTATATTTCGTGCATTTACTTGTTTTTTTGAGCTAGTTGACCCTGAAATTGAAAAGCACTACAAATGAACTCTGAAAATGTTGAAAGTTGGCATGCTTTCATCATTTAACCCACGTAGCATGTGTCAAAAAGTTGAGAGGGCTACGACAAATACTGGATGCACTTCGTGTACAAAACGGACAATCTCTCTCGAAGTATCAGCGTTTCGAACGAGAACTCATCTCTTACAAAGGGATTTCATTTCTTTGAACTTATTTGAACTCCATGCTTTTTGTGTGTTCAAAATGCACCATTCAAAGGCACATCACAAAATTTCAACAATTTCTGACTTCATTTGGTATTCTTCCTACATTTAGTTATTATTTTTTTGATCAAGTTGACCCTGAAATTGAAAAGCACTACAAATGAACTCTGAAAATGTTGAAAGTTGGCATGCTATCATCATTTCACCCACATAGCATGTGTTAAAAAGTTGAGAGGGCTACGAGAAAAACTGGATGCACTTCGTGTACAAAACGGACAATCTCTCTCGAAGTATCAGCGTTTTGAACGAGAACTCATCTCTTACAAAGGGATTTCATTTTTTGAACTTATTTGAACTCCATACTTTTTGTGTGTTCAAAATGCACCATCCGAAGGCACATCACAAAATTTCAACAATTTCTGACTTCATTTGGTATTCTTCGTGCATTTACTTATTATTTTTTGAGCTAGTTGACCCTGAAATTGAAAAGCACTACAAATGAACTCTGAAAATGTTGAAAGTTGGCATGCTATCATCATTTCACCCACATAGCATGTGTTAAAAAGTTGAGAGGGCTACGACAAAAACTGGATGCACTTCGTGTACAAAACGGACAATCACTCTCGAAGTATCAGCGTTTTGAACGAGAACTCATCCCTTACAAAGGGATTTCATTTTTTGAACTTATTTGAACTCCATACTTTTTGTGTGTTCAAAATGCACCATTCGAAGGCACATCACAAAATTTCAACAATTTCTGACTTCATTTGGTATTCTTCGTGCATTTACTTATTATTTTTTGAGCTAGTTGACCCTGAAATTGAAAAGCACTACAAATGAACTCTGAAAATGTTGAAAGTTGGCATGCTATCATTATTTCACCCACATAGCATGTGTTAAAAAGTTGAGAGGGCTAGGACAAAAACTGGATGCACTTCGTGTACAAAACGGACAATCTCTCTCGAAGTATTAGCGTTTCGAACGAGAACTCATCTCTTACAAAGGGATTTCATTTTTTGAACTTATTTGAACTCCATACTTTTTGTGAGTTCAAAATGCACCATTCGAAGGCACATCACAAAATTTCAACAATTTCTGACTTCATTTGGTATTCTTCGTGCATTTACTTTTTTTTTTTGAGCTAGTTGACCCTGGAATTGAAAAGCACTACAAATGAACTCTGAAAATGTTGAAAGTTGGCATGCTATCATCATATCACCCACATAGCATGTGTCAAAAAGTTGAGAGGGCTACGACAAAAACTAGATGCACTTCGTGTACAAAACGGACAATCTCTCTCGAAGTAGCAGCGTTTCGAACGAGAACTCATCTCTTACAAAGGGATTTCATTTTTTTGAACTTATTTGAACTCCATACTTTTTGTGTGTTCAAAATGCACCATTCAAAGGCACATCACAAAATTTCAACAATTTCTGACTTCATTTGGTATTCTTCGTGCATTTACTTTTTCTTTTTTGAGCTAGTTGACCCTCAAATTGAAAAGCACTACAAATGAACTCTAAAAATGTTGAAAGTTCGCATGCTATCATAATTTCACCCACATAGCATGTGTTAAAAAGTTGAGAGGGCTACGACAAAAACCTGATGCAGTTCGTGTACAAAACGGACAATCTTTCTCGAAGTAGCACCGTTTCGAACGAGAACTCGTCTCTTACAAAGGGATTTCATTTTTTTTGAACTTATTTGAACTCCATACTTTTTGTGTGTTCAAAATGCACCATTCTAAGGCACATTAAAATTTCAACAATTTCTGACTTCATTTGGTATATTTCGTGCATTTACTTGTTTTTTTGAGCTAGTTGACCCTGAAATTGAAAAGCACTACAAATGAACTCTGAAAATGTTGAAAGTTGGCATGCTTTCATCATTTAACCCACGTAGCATGTGTCAAAAAGTTGAGAGGGCTACGACAAAAACTGGATGCACTTCGTGTACAAAACGGACAATCTCTCTCGAAGTATCAGCGTTTCGAACGAGAACTCATCTCTTACAAAGGGATTTCATTTCTTTGAACTTATTTGAACTCCATGCTTTTTGTGTTCAAAATGCACCATTCAAAGGCACATCACAAAATTTCAACAATTTCTGACTTCATTTGGTATTCTTCGTGCATTTACTTATTATTTTTTTGAGCTAGTTGACCCTGAAATTGAAAAGCACTACAAATGAACTCTGAAAATGTTGAAAGTTGGCATGCTATCATCATTTCACCCACATAGCATGTGTTAAAAAGTTGAGAGGGCTACGACAAAAACTGGATGCACTTCGTGTACAAAACGGACAATCTCTCTCGAAGTATCAGCGTTTTGAACGAGAACTCATCTCTTACAAAGGGATTTCATTTTTTGAACTTATTTGAACTCCATACTTTTTGTGTGTTCAAAATGCACCATCCGAAGGCACATCACAAAATTTCAACAATTTCTGACTTCATTTGGTATTCTTCGTGCATTTACTTATTATTTTTTGAGCTAGTTGACCCTGAAATTGAAAAGCACTACAAATGAACTCTGAAAATGTTGAAAGTTGGCATGCTATCATCATTTCACCCACATAGCATGTGTTAAAAAGTTGAGAGGGCTACGACAAAAACTGGATGCACTTCGTGTACAAAACGGACAATCACTCTCGAAGTATTAGCGTTTTGAACGAGAACTCATCTCTTACAAAGGGATTTCATTTTTTGAACTTATTTGAACTCCATACTTTTTGTGTGTTCAAAATGCACCATTCGAAGGCACATCACAAAATTTCAACAATTTCTGACTTCATTTGGTATTCTTCGTGCATTTACTTATTATTTTTTGAGCTAGTTGACCCTGAAATTGAAAAGCACTACAAATGAACTCTGAAAATGTTGAAAGTTGGCATGCTATCATTATTTCACCCACATAGCATGTGTTAAAAAGTTGAGAGGGCTAGGACAAAAACTGGATGCACTTCGTGTACAAAACGGACAATCTCTCTCGAAGTATTAGCGTTTCGAACGAGAACTCATCTCTTACAAAGGGATTTCATTTTTTGAACTTATTTGAACTCCATACTTTTTGTGAGTTCAAAATGCACCATTCGAAGGCACATCACAAAATTTCAACAATTTCTGACTTCATTTGGTATTCTTCGTGCATTTACTTATTATTTTTTTGAGCTAGTTGACCCCGAAATTGAAAAGCACTACAAATGAACTCTGAAAATGTTGAAAGTTGGCATGCTATCATCATATCACCCACATAGCATGTGTCAAAAAGTTGAGAGGGCTACGACAAAAACTAGATGCACTTCGTCTACAAAACGGACAATTTCTCTCGAAGTAGCAGCGTTTCGAACGAGAACTCATCTCTTACAAAGGGATTTCATTTTTTTGAACTTATTTGAACTCCATACTTTTTGTGTGTTCAAAATGCACCATTCAAAGGCACATCACAAAATTTCAACAATTTCTGACTTCATTTGGTATTCTTCGTGCATTTACTTTTTTTTTTGAGCTAGTTGACCCTGAAATTGAAAAGCACTACAAATGAACTCTAAAAATGTTGAAAGTTCGCATGCTATCATAATTTCACCCACATAGCATGTGTTAAAAAGTTGAGAGGGCTACGACAAAAACCTGATGCAGTTCGTGTACAAAACGGACAATCTCTCTCGAAGTAGCACCGTTTCGAACGAGAACTCATCTCTTACAAAGGGATTTCATTTTTTTTGAACTTATTTGAACTCCATACTTTTTGTGTGTTCAAAATGCACCATTCTAAGGCACATCAAAATTTCAACAATTTCTGACTTCATTTGGTATATTTCGTGCATTTACTTATTTTCTGAGCTAGTTGACCCTGAAATTGAAAAGCACTACAAATGAACTCTGAAAATGTTGAAAGTTGGCATGCTATCATCATTTCACCCACATAGCATGTGTCAAAAAGTTGAGAGGGCTACGACAAAAACTAGATGCACTTCGTGTACAAAACGGACAATCTCTCTCGAAGTAGCAGCGTTTCGAACGAGAACTCATCTCTTACAAAGGGATTTCATTTTTTTGAACTTATTTGAACTCCATACTTTTTGTGTGTTCAAAATGCACCATTCAAAGGCACATCACAAAATTTCAACAATTTCTGACTTCATTTGGTATTCTTCGTGCATTTACTTTTTTTTTTGAGCTAGTTGACCCTGAAATTGAAAAGCACTACAAATGAACTCTAAAAATGTTGAAAGTCCGCATGCTATCATAATTTCACCCACATAGCATGTGTTAAAAAGTTGAGAGGGCTACGACAAAAACCTGATGCAGTTCGTGTACAAAACGGACAATCTCTCTCGAAGTAGCACCGTTTCGAACGAGAACTCATCTCTTACAAAGGGATTTCATTTTTTTTGAACTTATTTGAACTCCATACTTTTTGTGTGTTCAAAATGCACCATTCTAAGGCACATCAAAATTTCAACAATTTCTGACTTCATTTGGTATATTTCGTGCATTTACTTGTTTTTTTGAGCTAGTTGACCCTGAAATTGAAAAGCACTACAAATGAACTCTGAAAATGTTGAAAGTTGGCATGCTATCATCATTTAACCCACGTAGCATGTGTCAAAAAGTTGAGAGGGCTACGACAAAAACTGGATGCACTTCGTGTACAAAACGGACAATCTCTCTCGAAGTAGCAGCGTTTCGAACGAGAACTCATCTCTTACAAAGGGATTTCATTTTTTTGAACTTATTTCAACTCCATACTTTTTGTGTGTTCAAAATGCACCATTCAAAGGCACATCACAAAATTTCAACAATTTCTGACTTCATTTGGTATTCTTCGTGCATTTACTTTTTTTTTGAGCTAGTTGACCCTGAAATTGAAAAGCACTACAAATGAACTCTAAAAATGTTGAAAGTTCGCATGCTATCATAATTTCACCCACATAGCATGTGTTAAAAAGTTGAGAGGGCTACGACAAAAACCTGATGCAGTTCGTGTACAAAACGGACAATCTCTCTCGAAGTAGCACCGTTTCGAACGAGAACTCATCTCTTACAAAGGGATTTCATTTTTTTTTAACTTATTTGAACTCCATACTTTTTGTGTGTTCAAAATGCACCATTCTAAGGCCCATCAAAATTTCAACAATTTCTGACTTCATTTGGTATATTTCGTGCATTTACTTGTTTTTTTGAGCTAGTTGACCCTGAAATTGAAAAGCACTACAAATGAACTCTGAAAATGTTGAAAGTTGGCATGCTATCATCATTTAACCCACGTAGCATGTGTCAAAAAGTTGAGAGGGCTACGACAAAAACTGGATGCACTTCGTGTACAAAACGGACAATCTCTCTCGAAGTATCAGCGTTTCGAACGAGAACTCATCTCTTACAAAGGGATTTCATTTCTTTGAACTTATTTGAACTCCATACTTTTTGTGTGTTCAAAATGCACCATTCAAAGGCACATCACAAAATTTCAACAATTTCTGACTTCATTTGGTCTTCTTCGTGCATTTACTTATTATTTTTTTGAGCTAGTTGACCCTGAAATTGAAAAGTACTACAAATGAACTCTGAAAATGTTGAAAGTTGGCATGCTATCATCATTTCACCCACATAGCATGTGTTAAAAAGTTGAGAGGGCTACGACAAAAACTGGATGCACTTCGTGTACAAAACGGACAATCTCTCTCGAAGTATCAGCGTTTTGAACGAGAACTCATCTCTTACAAAGGGATTTCATTTTTTGAACTTATTTGAACTCCATACTTTTTGTGTGTTCAAAATGCACCATCCGAAGGCACATCACAAAATTTCAACAATTTCTGACTTCATTTGGTATTCTTCGTGCATTTACTTATTATTTTTTGAGCTAGTTGACCCTGAAATTGAAAAACTCTACAAATGAACTCTGAAAATGTTGAAAGTTGGCATGCTATCATCATTTCACCCACATAGAATGTGTTAAAAAGTTGAGAGGGCTACGACAAAAACTGGATGCACTTCGTGTACAAAACGGACAATCACTCTCGAAGTATCAGCGTTTTGAACGAGAACTCATCTATTACAAAGGGATTTCATTTTTTGAACTTATTTGAACACCATACTTTTTCTGTGTTCAAAATGCACCATTCGAAGGCACATCACAAAATTTCAACAATTTCTGACTTCATTTGCTATTCTTCGTGTATTTACTGATTATTTTTTGAGCTAGTTGACCCTGAAATTGAAAAGCACTACAAATGAACTCTCAAAATGTTGAAAGTTGGCATGCTATCATTATTTCACCCACATAGCATGTGTTAAAAAGTTGAGAGGGCTAGGACAAAAACTGGATGCACTTCGTGTACAAAACGGACAATCTCTCTCGAAGTATTAGCGTTTCGAACGAGAACTCATCTCTTACAAAGGGATTTCATTTTTTGAACTTATTTGAACTCCATACTTTTTGTGAGTTCAAAATGCACCATTCGACGGCACATCACAAAATTTCAACAATTTCTGACTTCATTTGGTATTCTTCGTGCATTTACTTATTTTTTTTTGAGTTAGTTGACCCTGAAATTGAAAAGCACTACAAATGAACTCTGAAAATGTTGAAAGTTGGCATGCTATCATCATTTCACCCACATAGCATGTGTCAAAAAGTTGAGAGGGCTACGACAAAAACTAGATGCACTTCGTGTACAAAACGGACAATCTCTCTCGAAGTAGCAGCGTTTCGAACGAGAACTCATCTCTTACAAAGGGATTTCATTTTTTTGAACTTATTTGAACTCCATACTTTTTGTGTGTTCAAAATGCACCATTCAAAGGCACATCACAAAATTTCAACAATTTCTGACTTCATTTGGTATTCTTCGTGCATTTACTTTTTTTTTTGAGCTAGTTGACCCTGAAATTGAAAAGCACTACAAATGAACTCTAAAAATGTTGAAAGTTCGCATGCTATCATAATTTCACCCACATAGCATGTGTTAAAAAGTTGAGAGGGCTACGACAAAAACCTGATGCAGTTCGTGTACAAAACGGACAATCTCTCTCGAAGTAGCACCGTTTCGAACGAGAACTCATCTCTTACAAAGGGATTTCATTTTTTTTGAACTTATTTGAACTCCATACTTTTTGTGTGTTCAAAATGCACCATTCTAAGGCCCATCAAAATTTCAACAATTTCTGACTTCATTTGGTATATTTCGTGCATTTACTTGTTTTTTTGAGCTAGTTGACCCTGAAATTGAAAAGCACTACAAATGAACTCTGAAAATGTTGAAAGTTGGCATGCTATCATCATTTAACCCACGTAGCATGTGTCAAAAAGTTGAGAGGGCTACGACAAAAACTGGATGCACTTCGTGTACAAAACGGACAATCTCTCTCGAAGTATCAGCGTTTCGAACGAGAACTCATCTCTTACAAAGGGATTTCATTTCTTTGAACTTATTTGAACTCCATACTTTTTGTGTGTTCAAAATGCACCATTCAAAGGCACATCACAAAATTTCAACAATTTCTGACTTCATTTGGTCTTCTTCGTGCATTTACTTATTATTTTTTTGAGCTAGTTGACCCTGAAATTGAAAAGTACTACAAATGAACTCTGAAAATGTTGAAAGTTGGCATGCTATCATCATTTCACCCACATAGCATGTGTTAAAAAGTTGAGAGGGCTACGACAAAAACTGGATGCACTTCGTGTACAAAACGGACAATCTCTCTCGAAGTATCAGCGTTTTGAACGAGAACTCATCTCTTACAAAGGGATTTCATTTTTTGAACTTATTTGAACTCCATACTTTTTGTGTGTTCAAAATGCACCATCCGAAGGCACATCACAAAATTTCAACAATTTCTGACTTCATTTGGTATTCTTCGTGCATTTACTTATTATTTTTTGAGCTAGTTGACCCTGAAATTGAAAAACTCTACAAATGAACTCTGAAAATGTTGAAAGTTGGCATGCTATCATCATTTCACCCACATAGAATGTGTTAAAAAGTTGAGAGGGCTACGACAAAAACTGGATGCACTTCGTGTACAAAACGGACAATCACTCTCGAAGTATCAGCGTTTTGAACGAGAACTCATCTATTACAAAGGGATTTCATTTTTTGAACTTATTTGAACACCATACTTTTTCTGTGTTCAAAATGCACCATTCGAAGGCACATCACAAAATTTCAACAATTTCTGACTTCATTTGCTATTCTTCGTGTATTTACTGATTATTTTTTGAGCTAGTTGACCCTGAAATTGAAAAGCACTACAAATGAACTCTCAAAATGTTGAAAGTTGGCATGCTATCATTATTTCACCCACATAGCATGTGTTAAAAAGTTGAGAGGGCTAGGACAAAAACTGGATGCACTTCGTGTACAAAACGGACAATCTCTCTCGAAGTATTAGCGTTTCGAACGAGAACTCATCTCTTACAAAGGGATTTCATTTTTTGAACTTATTTGAACTCCATACTTTTTGTGAGTTCAAAATGCACCATTCGACGGCACATCACAAAATTTCAACAATTTCTGACTTCATTTGGTATTCTTCGTGCATTTACTTATTTTTTTTTGAGTTAGTTGACCCTGAAATTGAAAAGCACTACAAATGAACTCTGAAAATGTTGAAAGTTGGCATGCTATCATCATTTCACCCACATAGCATGTGTCAAAAAGTTGAGAGGGCTACGACAAAAACTAGATGCACTTCGTGTACAAAACGGACAATCTCTCTCGAAGTAGCAGCGTTTCGAACAAGAACTCATCTCTTACAAAGGGATTTCATTTTTTTGAACTTATTTGAACTCCATACTTTTTGTGTGTTCAAAATGCACCATTCAAAGGCACATCACAAAATTTCAACAATTTCTGACTTCATTTGGTATTCTTCGTGCATTTACTTTTTTTTTTTTGAGCTAGTTGACCCAGAAATTGAAAAGCACTACAAATGAACTCTAAAAATGTTGAAAGTTCGCATGCTATCATAATTTCACCCACATAGCATGTGTTAAAAAGTTGAGAGGGCTACGACAAAAACCTGATGCAGTTCGTGTACAAAACGGACAATCTCTCTCGAAGTAGCACCGTTTCGAACGAGAACTCATCTCTTACAAAGGGATTTCATTTTTTTTGAACTTATTTGAACTCCATACTTTTTGTGTGTTCAAAATGCACCATTCTAAGGCACATCAAAATTTCAACAATTTCTGACTTCATTTGGTATATTTCGTGCATTTACTTGTTTTTTTGAGCTAGTTGACCCTGAAATTGAAAAGCACTACAAATGAACTCTGAAAATGTTGAAAGTTGGCATGCTATCATCATTTAACCCACGTAGCATGTGTCAAAAAGTTGAGAGGGCTACGAAAAAAACTGGATGCACTTCGTGTACAAAACGGACAATCTCTCTCGAAGTAGCAGCGTTTCGAACGAGAACTCATCTCTTACAAAGGGATTTCATTTCTTTGAACTTATTTGAACTCCATACTTTTTGTGTGTTCAAAATGCACCATTCAAAGGCACATCACAAAATTTCAACAATTTCTGACTTCATTTGGTATTCTTCGTGCATTTACTTATTATTTTTTTGAGCTAGTTGACCCTGAAATTGAAAAGCACTACAAATGAACTCTGAAAATGTTGAAAGTTGGCATGCTATCATCATTTCACCAACATAGCATGTGTTAAAAAGTTGAGAGGGCTACGATAAAAACTGGATGCACTTCGTGTACAAAACGGACAATCTCTCTCGAAGTATCAACGTTTTGAACGAGAACTCATCTCTTACAAAGGGATTTCATTTTTTGAACTTATTTGAACTCCATACTTTTTGTGTGTTCAAAATGCACCATCCGAAGGCACATCACAAAATTTCAACAATTTCTGACTTCATTTGGTATTCTTCGTGCATTTACTTATTATTTTTTGAGCTAGTTGACCCTGAAATTGAAAAGCACTACAAATGAACTCTGAAAATGTTGAAAGTTGGCATGCTATCATCATTTCACCCACATAGCATGTGTTAAAAAGTTGAGAGAGCTACGACAAAAACTGGATGCACTTCGTGTACAAAACGGACAATCTCTCTCGAAGTATCAGCGTTTCGAACGAGAATTCATCTCTTACAAAGGGATTTCATTTTTTTGAACTTATTTGAACTCCATACTTTTTGTTTGTTCCAAATGCACCATTCAAAGGCACATCACAAAATTTCAACAATTTCTGACTTCATTTGGTATTCTTCGTGCATTTACTTATTATTTTTTGAGCTAGTTGACCCTGAAATTGAAAAGCACTACAAATGAACTCTGAAAATGTTGAAAGTTGGCATGATATCATCATTTCACCCACATAGCATGTGTTAAAAAGTTGAGAGGGCTAGGACAAAAACTGGATGCAGTTCGTGTACAAAACGGACAATCACTCTCGAAGTAGCAGCGTTTCGAACGAGAACGCATCTCTTACAAAGGGATTTCATCTTTTTGAACTTATTTGAACTTCATATTTTTTGTGTGTTCAAAATGCACCATTCTAAGGCACATCACAAAAAATTTAAATGACTGTTTGAACTTTTAAATGCACCATTCCGCTGCACGCCACGTGGTTCCGCCGCACGCCACGTGGGACTAATGGTCTTTCATTTTTAAATGATTGTGTTAATAAAAAAACAGATCTGTTACAAAAGGGATTTCATTTTTTGAACTTATTTGAACTAAAGACTTTTTGTATATATATGTGGTCGAAATGCATGAGACTTTGGGAAACTGGTCTTCATATCAGCATATGAATCGTCGATCAAGGCAACTGCCATATGAGCCATCGAAGTCCTGTCATGTCGAAGCCTGAATATCGTTTGGAGATCAACGAGGCAACCAGCTGGTATCTCAATACCGAAGCTGTGCCTCATCTTCAGCTTGTCGTTCCTTATGTCAACGGAAGAAAAAGTGATGCCGCTGCAAAGGAAGTCCATGAGTTCTGGACAATGCTTGTCACTCCTGCAACAGAAACAAATTAAAATGGAATAAATGTTACATACTGCTGCAATAAGGAAACATGTTTCACTACAACTAAAGAGAAAATTATCTTTAGGATTCAAATAGAACATATGCAATGGAACCTAGAGAGATCACTATAGCTATCCAATGGAACCTAGAGAGATCACTAGCTATATTCAATTTTCATGACTATGACATATCATATTGCTATCCAATGGAACCTAGAGAGATCACTAGCTATATTCAATTTTCATAACCTTGGATCAAAGAACACCGCATAAAATTGTATCACTACAACCATGATTTCAATGGAACATATTGAACCAATCAGATTTTTCAGATTGTGGAACACTATTCCAATCAGATTGTGTTCCCTTCAACTAATCAAAATTGTTTCACTACAACTATTTGAAGTGAACCAACTATGATTCCAATGGAACATATTAAACACTAGTTGATTCTAATATGATTTTTCAGATTATGGAACACTATTCCAATCAGATTGTGTTCCCCTTCAACTAATCAAAATTGTTTCACTACAACTATTTGAAGGGAACCAACTATGATTCCAATGGAACATATTAAACACTAGTTGATTCTAATACGATTTTTCAGATTATGGAACACTATTCCAATTAGATTGTGCTCCCCTTCAACTAATCAAAATTGTTTCACTGCAACTATTTGAAGGGAACCAACTATGATTCCAATGGAACATATTAAACACTAGTTGATTCTAATACGATTTTTCAGATTATGGAACACTACTCCAATTAGATTGTGCTCCCCTTCAACTAATCAAAATTGTTTCACTACAACTATTTGAAGGGAACCAACTATGATTGAAACAAATAAACTTACAATGTCATTATCTTGGATCAAAGAAAGCCTCAAAACTTACCTCGCCCATTGGAAGATCAAGACATGGCGTGCGAAGCATAGTTGGATGACGGCAACACCGCGTTGATCGGACGTGTACTCCAGATCAAGCCCCAAGAACTTCTCATGATCCGCTGCGTTGTCAAACCATTTTCCTTCAACTGTTGAAGGAAAAACGGCACCTCGCTCCTCAGGTTCGTGTACACGACATCGAGCATGGTCGTGCCATGTGCGAGCACCTTATGAAAGCTAGTTGGCATGGTGGAAGAAGAGAAGGGAAGAAGAGAGGAGAAGAACAGAGAGGGAGAGCGAGAGAGAATAAGAAACAGAGAAATGGTGATTGTACGCTTCGGTTCGTGCTTTTCATCGCCCGAAACGACGCGGGATGCAAACCGTTTGGGTCTTTAGTCCCGGGTTGAGCCACCAACCGGGACTAAAGAGGTATACCAACCGTCTCCACCACTACGGCATGCCACGTGTTAGTCCTTTAGTCCCGGGTTGAGCCACCAACCGGGACTAAAGGGGGATACGAACGGTTGCCACCACCACTGCCCACCGCGTAGCCCTTTAGTCCCGGTTTGGGACACGAACCGGGACTAAAGGCTCCTTACGGGCCGATACTAAAGCCTCGAGGGAGGCATTGAGAATTGGGGCGACGTGGCCGGGCCTTTAGTCCTGGCCCAGAGGCAGGCCGGGACTAAAGGGTCCCGGCCAAAGGCCCGTTTTCCACTAGTGATTGCCATTCATGGGTTGAATTGGTGTAACACCAATATAGTTTCTCTCTACACCAATTCAACCACCAATTTAGAATAACGCTGCATTAAACAAACAAATTGGTGTAGGATCATGGGCATGGCAACCAGAGAAACCGAGCGGTTGAATTGGTGTAACACCAATATAGTTTAAAAAGTATTCGATCCCAGATCATGGGCATTGGCCTATCCTACCACCTCAATTGCCATTCTTTTGTTGTCTAATAGAGGAAACCATTACCATTTGACCTGTATACCCGCATATATGATTATTATAAATATATTATTTGATTGTAAAAAAATCAGCAATCGAACAAGTGAAACGGCGTCCGGCCAGCAACACATGAACCGAATGCCTTATGATTTCGACCACCAATTCGGTTTTTTAAACTATGCTTGTTCGTGCTCGCCGCCGCACTTGAAGCACCATGGCCTTGTGAATGGATGTAGCAAAACATGTCATCGGGACTATAAAAGAACCGAGAGGCAGTTGCAGCAAAAAAGTAATCCTCGTGGTCGTCGGCCGCATCTAATTCGTAAGCACCATGGCATCATGAATGGATGTACCAAATACGTCGGTGGTAGTAGCAAGAAAATCGAGACAGTTGCAGCAAAAGTGTTATCCTCGCCGTATGCTAGTTCAAGCACAACATCGTAGTTACTTGCCTTTTCTCCACAACGTCCCACCTTCCGAAAAGGGTTTCTCCGCTTTGCATTCCAAAACAACCAACACCATACACAAAGCATTGGGCGAGCAACACATCAAGCCCAAACAAAAAAAGGAAACAAATGCCAACAACTGTAGCTTGGCAAAGAACGGATGACCCGCCATCGCTGCGTCCTTCGGAGACAAATCACCACAGCCCAAGGCTTCAATCTGTCGCGTACCAAGCAGCACCTCCAAGAAGGATTGCAGCGATGACGACACTACCCACGGCACGCGGAGGGAAGTATGGGATGGCTGCCACCGACACCCTCCAAGAAGGGATGGTCACACCCACCGGTGTCACCGCACGAGGGTCGGACGAACCGGTAAGGATTTCTCCCACACTCCAAACCCCACCGCCCAACCGGAGTCGACCAACCATGTACTAACCAAATTAGTCTTCACGGACGCAACCGGGAACTCAACCCTCTGGATGCTACTTAGGGACTCGGATACTCAGTATAGCCGGGGTTCAGCATCACTAGCATACTTGAGCGGGCACCCTTAAGCACGTTGTTGAAACATTCAACCAAGTTGCTGTCGGTAGTAATGAACGGGCACCCTTGAGCACGTTGTTGAAACATTCAACCAAGTTGCTCGTCATGTCGCCATACCGCCTTCCTCCATCATCATGAGCGCGTGCCCACTTGTGCTTCTCGCTGAAATTCCTGGTTAAGAATTTTTTTTTTCCGTCGTCGTTCACCGCTGCAAAGCGTTTGTTGTACCAAGCATCGAAAACTTGCGCGGTGAAGGCCACACATACATGGGTATGGTCTTTACTGAACTCCTTGCTCTTACATGTCCGGTAAAAGTTGACCACGAAATGCCTCATGCGCCATCTGTGGTGAAGCTTTGGAAAGCCTGGAATAATAGTGTCCACTACCTTGAGCATGCCATGGTGCCGGTCCGATATGATGCATACCTCCCTATCAACAATCACCTTGTGCCTCACATGACCCATGAACCAATCCCAATTGTCTTGGTGCTCGGAAGGCACCAAAGCAAATGCAACTGACAACACATTGTTGTTCGACAAGTGGGCCATTGCTACCATTAGTTTGCCCTTTTATCTGTCGGTCAAGAAGGTGCCATCTACAGACAAGACTAGACGACAATGCTTAAATGCTTCCACACATTGTCCATAACTCCAAAAGGCACGATGGAACACTCTGTGGTTATCATCGATGACATGATACATGCTCGGGTTCCTATGTGCAATCGCTCCCAACAATCTGGGGAACTAGTTGTATGATTCTTCGTAACCATCATACAACATCCTAATAGCATTTGCCTTGGCCCTCCATGCCTTCCCATACTTGACTTCATAACCATATAGTTTCTTCGTTGTCCTCATGAGAAACCTCACTTTGACAGTGGGATCAACAGTTATATCTCTCATAAATTTATATCTGACGTACTCAGACGTGAGCTGACGGTGTGTCAGTGCGATCACGTTTCTTTGGTTGTCTGCAAAAACGAGTGGGAACACAACTTCTTAACACCCATTTTCCGGTTTCTTTGAACTTTCTTGCACAAACGTTCCATGTGCATCCTTCATCTCCTTTCTCACACTTCACAGTGTAATGCAAATTTATGTCGGAATGCTCAACATAAAATGGTCTGTGATTCCGAATGGCATAGTCAGACAACCAAACCTTCATGGAGGCCAAAGTTGGAAACTTCACTCCTTTCTTCAAATAAGCACTCTCATCCTCCTCCTCATCCCTTGGTTCGCGTGGATCAGGGCAAGGAGTTGACTCAATCGTCGTGTTTCTCATGCCGCCATCAACTATGGCTTTATGGGCAAGGCTAACATCTCGAAACAAGTCATCTCTTTTTTACAAGCCAGTTAACTCAAAGTGAATTTGGTTTTCCTCCTTCGTGAATCCATCCTCATCCAATTCTTCCTTAGGACCTTCATCATCTGAGTCATACCCATATATACGCCTAAAATGTAACTCACGATCCATGTCCTTTTGGGTTATGTACGCATCCAAGTCACCAACATCAATACCATGAAACCCTTCCTCTACCTTATCCAAATCACCATCAACGTCACCGTCACCATCCTTTTGAATTACTTTCTCACTAGCAATCACATCAACTTCATTTGCTTGGCTGGTTGGTGGTTGGCTACAAGAATTAGGGGCATACAATTCAACCTCACTTTCTTTGCTAGTTGGTGGTTGGCTATAAGCATTGGATGCATCAATCGTAATCCTTTGCTCAACAAAAGGCACACTTATCCTCTCGGTCATTGGGGAAGAGAAAAGCCGGTTCAAGTCAATTGCAACCCGAGGAGGTTCAACCTTGGTGGCAAACAGTTCAAGTGACTTGTCTTTTGATTGGTCAACTTTTTCCTTGTACACATCCCAATGCAAGTCAGAGGTGATAATCATACTTTTCAAGCGAGATTTGGTTCCGACTCCAACATCATACCTTCCTATTAACTTAACACCATCATTGAGGTCCATCCACTCTAAGACATGTCTCACTTTTGCAACAAGCTCATCATAGCTAGGGCTTGTATAAAAAACAATGACTTCCTCATCCGCGACGACATTGTTAATAAAGAATGCCTCCTTGTCCATATAATGAACATTAACAAGTCTCCCCATCTAAAAACAAGAATAATGAATTAAGCGCATCAATCATATTTTTTGGTTGCCTAAAATCAATCCATTATATCCACATCATATCAACACTAAATTATGAAATTATATCTACAACATATCATATACTAACATATTGAACAAAATGTCCCAAAGGCCAAAAAAATATATCAACATATTGAACAAACCATCTATATAATCTAACTACACAAAAATCCCTAAAACTAAGAAATAATCTACTAATCTAACATCACCCATTCTTCACAAATACTCTCAAAATAAGATGTTAAAACAAAAAAAATATTGAGGGATTGGGGGAGATTACCTCAAGGATGCTTGGGGGCCTTGGATCCACAAACTTTGATGGAGGAGGGAGTAGATCATGGGAGGGGCGTGAGGGGGAAGAGGGGAGAGAGAGGGGCACAAGCATTTCTCCGGTGGAGGAGGAAGAAGATGGACCGTGTGGGGCGGGCCCACGCGGCTGAGTCACTTAACAGGGCCAGACGCCAAGGTCCATGTCGTCCGTGTCTAGAGACCAGACGCCAAGGTCCCTGACGTCTGGCCCTTCACCAGTCAGCCAGTCAACGCAACGGGTGATCGAGCAGGCCCGTACGAGATGTCATGGTGCCTGACGTCTCCCATAGAAACCAAACGTCAGGGATGTTGGCGTCACGTAAAGACGTTAGATTGAAAAAGACTTAAAAGTTAGGCCAGTTCTAGATTTTGTCAGCCTTTTAGGTTAAAATCAAAAAATTGTCCGCTGCTGGAGCGCCCATGTCGGCTCTGCGCGTGCTAAAAACTTTGTTTTTTCAGCGTGCCGCTTATAGCGCCTATTGGAGTTGCTGTAAAACGATAGGCACCTGACCATATATACGTGCAAGATGGACAAACGATGACATGTCTTCAACAAAGATAGTCTCATGCCGCCAAATGTCACCACCCACTGACCCAACCATCAATCAAGAGCATCACATATTCACATAAAGATAATCATGTCTACCCGATAGGGAGCAAGTCGTATGATGTATGTGTGTGCGTGTACTATTTGTTGTGCGTCTGATCTCGGTTTACATGTTGTTTTCATATGATTTAGGTTAAAAAAACTAAGAAAATGGTTATGATTTAGGTGACTGGAAATTTAGTTTTGATATCGATCTGTTCTTGGCCACAAGCTAGATGTAAAATGACCGGTCGGATTTCCATCTCCAACCTCCAGCCATCCTAGTCCCATTCCCCTTCCGCAAACCACCGCACAAATCGTCTGCCAAACCATCGGCCACCATATTCCATGGCCGTCGACGATCCCGCATCAGCCTCGCCGCCTCATTCTTCCCTAATCATCGCCCACTATTTTGTCGCCGCCCCCTCCATCCATCCCTCTAACCCCGGCCATGAAGCATTTTCTACGACACCCCCTCCCTCACACCCCACCCCTAAGATAGAATTTGGGGGGCCCTGCCACCCTAAGGGTCTGCTTGGTTCGTCGTTTTGGGGGGCAATACACTGGTGAAATATATCCTTGTAAAATAAAAATGGATGGACCTTACATTGATGCTTGGAATGTCGTTTTTGACTGTAAATTTTACATCGGTTTTCCCATTTACACCCGTAAACAGACCCGTATTCGCTATAGACCTTTGTCCATCGTTTTCCTCACCTCCCTCTCGCTCGAAACATGGATCGAGCGGCACATCGGGAGGGAATGACCCGGAGGGTGCGGGAGGCCTCAGCGGCGGCGGCGGACCCGGCGGCAGCGGCGGGGCCGTGGGTGTGCGGCGCGCGCGGGGAGAGGCAGTTGGCGACGGCGCGGCGGAGTGACTCGGGCGACTTCTACGAGGACGACGCGGCGGACATGGCCCGGCGGTGCTGCTGGTGTTGTGCCTTTGCATGACCGGCGTCTTCCTCCTCCTGCTGCACGGCTCCTCCCCGCGGTTGTGCTTGTTTACCTTCATTTTACATCCGGATTGAAAATACCAGTGTATTTGATTGGAGACGAGTATAATACAAATGTAAAATATTACAGGTGTGACATAAAAACTGCATTCCAAACGCGATCTAAGGTTCGTCGCAAAAAAAAAACGCGATCTAAGGTAGATAATGGTGGAGCTTGTACAGCGAGCCCGCGAGCTTCTCCCACCCCATCGGGCCGATTCTTACTTGAATTCAAAATCGACCCACCCAAGTTCCAAATTCAGGCACATGTATATCTATTGAGAAAAAAAAGAAAGACAGAGAGCAATTCGGAATAGAAAAGGCTCCGACGCGCCTCGGTCACCGATCGATCTGGACCCCGAAACCCAAACCCAAGCCCAAACCCAAACCCAAACCGCAGGGGAGGGGAGGGAAGGGAACCCGCGGCGCGGCGCGGCGCGCTGAAATACATACCCCCGCTTCACCCCTCGTCCTCGCGCATCATCATCTTGCTCCTCCTCTGCCGCGGCCGGCCCCTTTCCCCCTCCGCCGCGCTCTCGCCATCGCCGTCGGAACCTTCCAGATCGAACCCAAGGCAGGGCTCCCTCCCTCCGCGCCCGATCCTCACCCAGCCCCGTGGCCGTCGATCGGTACGTGCCCTCCGACTCCCACCCTCGATCACCCCTTAATTAATTCCCGCTGAAATTCGCGCCGGAGATCAACCGGGTCCCGGCGGGTGCTCCTCCGGGCGACGCCGGCCCCACCGGGCCGGTCTGCTGGTTGCTGGGATCACGATTAGATCGATCGCGTATTGCTTGGACCGAGCAGCTCATAGTTATCTGACGTACGGACGCGGCCGGGTTTGCGACGGGATGCCCTGAGCCCAGTGCTGCCTGGCACAACATATATAGGCCGCCACGCCATAGTCGTTGTTTACTTTTTTCTGAATCCCTTGGGCAATATATATATTATCATGCCTGCTTAGATAGAGGTTCTGGTTTCCAACCAGAAGATTGTGCGTACGTGTTGGTTAATGCAAATTAATTAAGTTGCTGTACATTTTACAGTGTTTGTCAGATACAACGAACTTGCTTGGCTGCTTTCTAGCTAAGACATCCGTTTTCGATATATATATGGATGCCGATGCTCATGCGAGCAAATCACCACTGCATATATACATGTTATATATGGGGATTCTTGTTTCAAGCTGATGATATGCGCGTTGATTGATGGCTGTTACGCATTTTAGCACTTGTAACAATACACGTGGTCGGAGGATCCCTAAGCCGGCTTAGCGATCGGTGCGTCTTCTAACCACGATCGTGGGTATTGATTAGTGGAAATGTAGGTTTTGGCTAAATGCACATTTTACAACTGTGTCGGATAATAGCTAGCAAGGTCAACTTACAAATACAACTCTTCCTATTTTATGTACTGTCTACACCAATACACAAGATGTCTGTGCCTACAGGAATAGAATAACTGCGCAACACCCTAAAAACGGGGAATTACAGTAATAGATTTTCGCAGTCTCAGAATTCAGACATGCCATCAATTGAAACATTTTCGTTTCTGATGAGCAGGTGTTGTTTGAGTAATTTGCTGGACTGATCATCAGAGCTCGCAGCAGTGTAAGAAAATGGCGTCTTCCGATGAAGCTGACGACGACAATTACGGATACAAAAGGGAAAAAAAGGAATACATGCTGGAGACTATGCAATGCTTGCTATTTGCTAGAGACAACCTCCCCCAAGACGTGTACCATGAGTTCGTCAAGACAATGACCGAGGTTTGGAAAAACTGGTATGTATGTTCTGAATAAGTTGTCTCTCTCAGATGTCGGTATGGTTTCCTTGTTGATCCCATTCATACAATTCCCAACTGCAGTGCTGACCCTGATGGTCAAATAAGGAACATCTGCCCTGAAAACTGCATAGAGACAGTGTTGAAGCTATTCCAGGGCTGGGCTACAGTTAAACAGAGCTTCCTGAACTTTACTGAAGGCCGTAGCCCTGTTGAAGGCAATGGCGATGTCGGAGCCGATGTCGTCAACCCCTTGCTGCAGAAACCAATGGATTTTCTTTCCAGACTGAAGGTGCTGAAAAAAATCCTCATGGTTGCTCCTTCTGTTCACCTGTGGTTGCTAACTTGATCTTCGATTAACTAATGACTGCAGGCATGCCCTAAAATGAGAGACGATGATTATGCCGCTTTTTTGCAAACCATGCACGACTTTTGCAGGGACAGGACCATGACTCCTCTAGAAGTTTACAAAAATGTACTTATTAGTTCTTCAGAAACTGTGTATTAAATATTTCTTCAGTAATTTCTCTGTAGAAGATTGGAAAGACCTGGGTGTCTGATTTATAATTATTTTGTCTTCGTAGGTGAAGAGATGCATGCGTAACTGTCCTGAGCTGTTGAAAGAGTTTGTGGATAATTATCTCCCTGCAGACCTAAAGGTACCTTTCCTCATCACGGTCAGACCATTCAATCAGTTTATTATGAACTCATCTGACATGATTGTCTCCTCGGTTCTCCTTTGCAGGCCGTTCTAAGGGATAAAAAAGTTGATAATCACAGCTTGGATGGTATCCATATGAAAGAAGGTTTTCTACCCTTCTGCCCTGAATGCATAGTCCCTACGTTCTTCGTTTCAGCATTCACCTATGATAACTAGATGCAAATGTTTTTGCCCTTTTCTTGTTAATTACTCCCCAAAATGCTATTTGCCGTCCACGATTCAACCTATTTATTAAGTGCATCCCAGCTATTGACCAACACATCAATATCACCATTTCCATGTCTCATCTTCCTAGATGAAATAGCAAACTGCAGTTCTGCAGCACGATCGGTAACTTCATACATGTACTTATCTCTGATAGGTTATGGAGAATGGCCTCACGCCGAAGAGGATGAGGAAGACAAGGTTAAACCCTTGCCAGACTGGACTGCCTCAAAAGCTGAGAAATTGCCCCCAGAAGTGGATCCCAAAAAACTCGAACGAGCTTGCACTCCTAGCTATTACCTGCTGCCATATAATGTAAATCCCTACAAGCCCATGATGAGTTTCTCATGTAAATTACTACTTGGCACAACTAATCTAAAGTGTACTCTCTTGATTGCAGTTAACTCTTCATTCAAGTTATTGGACCAAACTGGGAAGGTCTATTCTCAACGATACTTTGGTTTGTTCTGTATCTGGGATGGAAAGCTCTAAGCACAAAGCTACAAATGGTTATGAGACAAACATTTTATACTGTGAAGAAGACATGTACGTACCAAGTTGCTAATTATTTTTTTGCTCTGCAGTCTTCGTTATATCTGTTCACTTATCAGGGGAAAATCAATGGTTTTCGTAATGCCCTTTTTCTGTAAGGGGATTCACATTTCTGTCTTTTCCAGGTTTGAGAGTGACATGCTATTACACCGGTTTCGTGCGACTGCAGACCTTATTGCAAATCTCCAAACTCTTCCTAGCAGCCGTTTGAGGATAAATGAGCATTTAACTCGTAAGAATGATACGCTGGCCTTAATATTTAGGAGGTTGAGCCTCTTTATTCAGTTATGATAAACTATTCTTTGTTTGCTTTTTCTTGTGCAAAGCTCTACACAGGAGGTGCATTGAAAAACTATATGATGATGATCCTGACCTTGATGATCTGTTGGAGAGTCAGAATACTAGTGCTGTTCTGGATATTCTACTTTCTCGTCTAAATCAGAAGGTAGAAGATTTATCGGAGGCGCGCTCATATTTGCATAAGGTGCACTGCTCACAAATTATTGCCAAGAATTACTGCAGATCGCTTGATCATCGTGGCACCTCTTTCAAACAATTGGATGCAAAGAGGATGAGCCAAAAAGGTATTATCAGCTTTCACCCCGTCACATAATTTTAAATAATAGTACTTGTAAGTTGTAACTAGTATTATGTACTGCTGAACCTCCTACATTCAGCGATGTACTCAACAAATTCTTTCCATTTTATTTTTGCTCTCAGTCATTTTCACCTATGTCTCCCTTGCAGCATTGCTGGCGGAAGCAAATGAAATGAATAAAAAGAAGAATGTTGGAGATAAATATGCTGATACTGACATGCACAATGACATAAGCAAAATAATCTCTTCTGCATGTGTGTCTGAAGAGAAGCAGGTGATGAATTGGGCAAAAATAGTATATCCATTTCTTTCTGCTCATTGTCTATGGCCTTCGTCTAAGGAAACTGTAGCTCCTGCAAAAGCTTGTGAACATTGTGGTACCAGCAAAGATTTTCTCAGTAGCATACCCGATGCTTTGCCTGCTAATAAGCTTCCTTCATTTTCCAAGGTAATCATATACATAGCATTCTGAATTTCTGTTTCTGTTCTTCCAAATCATAATCTCAAATTTCGAATATGCAGAAAATGGATTTGCTTAGCATGCTGACGATTTTCATTTCAGAGAGGTGAATTCACAAGGAAAAATTCCAACGACTTTAGCTCGTCACATGATGGTTTTGGCCCAGGCATTGAGGAGGGTGAGTTCATACCCGATCCAGAAATCATTGAGTCGGATGCCATGCTCGGTGCCGGAAAAGAACCAGTAAGTTGTGATGTTGCTGCTTCCGGTAGCGATGGGTTGAACTCTCGTTGTCGCATAATCGGTACTTCTGAACCTAGTACTTGTGACCACGGGAACAAATATGAGAAGCAGCATGAATCAAGGCAACACTCCAAAACGTCAGCTAAAGTGCGTGGTGTGAAAGGAGGCACTTGTTGTTTTCTCATTGTGCTTCGCCGGCTTTACCAGGTATTCATCTCTTCTCTGCTTTAGTTTTTTGTTAGAAGTTGTTTGTTGGAACTCAGCAGATCGTAGTTTTCTTTTGCACCTATTCTGATATGTTTTTTCCAAATAAATTTATTTGTTTTTCCTTGTATGGCAGATTTTGTATGACAGGCTACAAACTGCGAAAGGTTTATGCACCGATGATCAATTATATGCAGAGTAACGCCCATGATGCTTATTTGTCTAAGCAGAAAATGCTCACATTCCCACCATGCAAGAGTTTACTTTAAAATCGTAACTTCTTCATTGAATGCTGCAGATTCAAGGAGAAAAGCAACAAGCTAGTTGCCCACTGTATTGACAATTCCAATTTTGAGGACTTCTGCCTGAAATTTCTTGGGCCAAAGTCCTTTGAACTTTTTACTCTGGATATAGTGATAAACCGAGTTATCAAGCAGGTAATCTAAATCTATTATGAGATAATGACCGTGAATTGTCACCTGCTTATCCTTCTTCATTCCTAGATCATTGTGAATTTCTTAAGCGTTTGATCATTGTAAATCCGTTTGGATGAGACTGAAAAAAGTATCCGAAATGGATAAGCAATGTCAACTATTTGTCTCAGATACTTGGGCATGCATAACTGATAATCGTGTTGTTTTCTCGTACTTGCAGTTGTGCATAATTTATTCAAGAGACCAAGACAACTCGCTCTTTCAATTCCTTGAGAACATAAGAAGACCAGTCGTACCCAAAGTTGTTGTCCGGCATCAAAACGTAATCCTGCCATCATTGTTTTATTTACTTTCTAACCCCACCTCATGTCACATTTTAGATTGTGTCTGTGCAATGTGCATTTTAGTTCGTTTCATACTATTACTGATGCATGTGTTTGATCCCTTGTTCAGTTTCCCAACAATCCATCGAATGGATTGCTGAAGCATGATCAAGGGGAGCAAGAGAAAGAAGCTCTTGCTGCCACCGTAAAACGTCCGCTCCATTTTGAGAGAAGGTAGTGATTCCCTAAAATGGATTATATATGAATCATACCTACGCACTGTTTTTAGATCGTTTTCAGAAGTCTAAGAATATGCATAATTTTTTCCAGGAAAAAACGCAAGTTGGAGAACAGTGCAACGAGTTCCTCTCAGCTTGGAGGAGTGACTGAAACTCCTAGTTGAATGTTATACCTTGTATTTGTAACATGCTACTCCCTCCATTTCTAAATATAAGTCTTTTTAAAGATTTCACGGGAGGACTACGTACGAAGCAAAATGAGTGAATCTACACTTCAAAATATGTCTATATACATCCGCATATAGTCTTTTAATGGAACCTATAGAAAACTTATATTTAGGAACAGGGGGAGTAGATGTAATTATTTGTATGTTATATGGGAGACCAATCTAATATTGGTACAATTAAATAGAGAAATCTATATTTGTTTGTTATGGTAAACTATTCTAATCCCATCAATTTAGTCAGAAAACAAAAATCATCATTGGCTTTGATAAGCGCATTGTAAATTTTCATGGTATGCTGTCGATGTTATTTTTGAGAAACAAAGAGCATGCAGTTCAGTTAAGTTTTTAAAAATGCGTTTAAAACTTTTAATTGCATTCTCCTAGACGTATTTGGTCGCCAATGGGATTGACCACATCAAAGCACACCAACGCACACACATACAAAAAAATTAGCCATTGCTAATCCCTCAAGAAAGAGAAAAGTTGTTTTTTCTAAATACATTTTTTCATAAAAAGTCGAGATCCCATCAAATGAAGTCAAATGGAGCATCTTTCCTTTTGTGCAAAAATTGCATTGGTGTGTCTAGAGCGCAAGAAGCCATGTGATACGAGTGTGCCCGCCCGTACCACTACTCGTACCTCATGCCCACATCACCTCTACATCTGAAGGGGGAGAAGCCAATCATGGGCGAGAGCCAATGCCATACCATCCAGAACATGGAGAAAAGAGATCCTGAGAAGAAGAACCATGAGGGATTCATTCCTTCTTTTCCACCCATCTTCATTTTCATTCATGGCAACATAATTGTGTAGGACTCACAGCTCCCATCAAACTCTACCAACAAGGAGAAAACGACTCCAATCACCACATGTGTAGGACTCCCATCAAACTCTATTAATTAAGGCCCTGTTTCTTTAAAAAGTCCTAGAACTTTTTTTAGTCTCAACTAAAAAGTCTCTAGTCCCTATCGTTTCTTTTCAAGGACTAAACATGGACTAGAGATCATTAAATGACATAAAAAGACCATGTTATCCCTAGTAATATACTAGAAGTTATTAAATGACATGCTAAAAGTAGGGGCACTGTTGGAAAAAGTGCCAAAAAAGTCCCTCCCATAGGGACTTCTTCCTTTAGTCCCAAATACCCCCTTTTAGTCCCTAAAAGTCCCTCATGTTTCTTTCACATGGGACTAAAAGGGACTTTTTTTAGTCCCTACACCAAAAAGTCCCTGGAAAGAAACACCCCCTAACAGACTCAAGCACCACACAGACCTCTTGACATGTACAAGCCGTGCACGGCAGGACTAGCCAGCTAGGACATGAACTACTATTTAATATACTAGATAATTACCCTGTGTGTTATGTTAGCATGTGGTATGATGGAGAGCTCTCAAGACCCATGTTCCTGCCAAGGAGCCAAAGTAGTGGGCCGACAACATGTTAGGGGCGACGAGCCCATGTAGATTGCCATTTCTTAGGCATTGTTCGGTTGCACTTGGTTTAAGGGGGATTGTGAGGGATTACATCCCCTGTAAGTCAAATTCCTCCTCAATCCCCTTCAAACCTCTTCAATCCCCTTGGAAAAGGGATTAAACGAACAAGCCCTTAGGAGGTGCGAAAGGGTCGGTGTGTGGCAAGAGGTGGGTGACAAGCACCCACGGAAGCGCACGCGAGGGCCGTGTTGTTTTACTACCTTGCACTAGTGGGTGCAGATGAGCTCAACAAGGGACACAATGGTGGACCTCGAGAATCCAAATCTGTTAGTAGGAAATCCAAATCTGCTCGCGACAGATCCCAATCACATCTTGCGGTGGCATTGGCTCCACATTCTCCACCATGAAGCTCTCATGCCTACACTTTGGAGGATGGTGTACCGTGTAGAACGTGAAAGGGTGGCGAAGAAGGCCACCACTAGTAGAAAACAGGCTTTACGTTTGGATTATTAGTCTCAATTTGCTCTTGAACAGGGACTAATGTGACCATTAGTCCCAATTCGTGAGGAATACTTTTAGTCCCGGTTTATTAGTAACCTCTAGTCCCGGTTGGTGTTAAAGAGGTGGTGACAGGGTTTTGTCAGGTTGGGGCCCCTGCAAGGGCCATTAGTCCCGGTTGGTAATACAAACCGGGACTAGATATATGTCTTTAGTCTTGGTTTGTATCACCAACCGGGACTAAAAGTATCCCTATATATACTGCTTCGTCCAGACCGAGCCCAAGCTCTCTGTTTTTTCCTTTCTCTCCTCTATTTTCTTGCCTTGCTCGAGTTCATCCTCCATTTTTCCACACATTTGTCAAGATTTGAGGCACCCCATCCAATCCAAGTGTTCACAAAGGTTAGCAACTTTGTCCTTGTTCTCTCATTGATAAATGCCACATAATTACATAGTGATTTATGAGTTTTAGTTTGGGAGTAATTATGTGGGAGTTTATTTGATTTATATGCAGTTTGAGCTCAAATTAACTTCTTAGTTTGCATATGTGTAGGTGTGGTTTACTTAGTGCATTCCCGTCTCCGTCCTAACTACCGTCGATAGCCCGCACCGTCTCATCGTCGGCACCACCTTCGTGATCCTCTTGTTCTTATCCTTTTTATTCCAAAAAATATTATTTTTGCGTGATTTAGATAGTTTTCTTACTTGTATGATTTTGTTATACATAGTGTCATGGTCTTGATATCCATCCCCGTCGGCCCTCGTCCGGTTTATGATTCGGATGTGGTATATTATCTTTTATAACTATTTGTTGCATTTCTCGTTTATATGACAATTATGTACATCAAGTTGACAAAGATATTTTTATCTAGGAGGTGTGTGAAGCAGAAATTGCAACCGACCCTCTTGTCGAGAAGTTAAATTTAGTTGAAAAAGAAAATGAATATTTGAAAGAAAAATTGAAAAGAATTGAAGAAGAGAAGATTAAATTGGAGTTGTATGTTGTCGATGTCCTCGATGATCACAAGATCAGGATGGATGCAATGCGCTTGAAGATTAGAAGGATTCGAAAATATGCCCTTAATAAAGAGGCTTGGTATCACTATGTTGTTGGATCAAGTCTTACCTTAGTTGCGATCTTGATCGCATTTGTTGTTGCATTTAAATGCTTTAGCTAGAAACTCTTTTATGTTGTTTTATGAGAATAAGTGTGTATGAACCTTATGTGTGTACTTGTATTAATTTGGTATTTTCGGTCTTGTGTAATGAAGATGAACCGGCAATGGATGTACGATGACCGACGCTCTCCCGAGTTCATTAATGGCTTGCAGAGTTTCCTGCGTACGGCTGAGGCAAACCAGCGGGATGGTTTTATGTGTTGTCCATGTGTTGTCTGTAAGAATGATAAAACTTACTCTAAGTCAAGAGTCATTCACGTCTACATGTTTACGTCCGGTTTCATGTCCGGCTATAACTGTTGGACCAAGCACAAAGAAAGAGGGGTTCTAATGAAATAGAATGAAGAGGAAGAGGATGATGACGGCTATCCTTCGTTCCCTGAATACGATGGTACTACAATGGGGGAAGAAGCTGAAGTAGAGGCACCAGATGAGCCCGCTGATGATCTTGGTCGGGCCATTGCTGATGCAAAGAGAATTTGTGCAAGTGCAAAGGAGAAGCTGAAGTTGCAGTGCATGTTAGAGGATCACAAGAAATTGTTGTACCCAAATTGCGAAGATGACAAGAAGAAGATGGATACCACACTGGAATTGCTGCAATGAAAGACAGAGAATGGTGTATCTGACAAGGGTTTTGAAAAGTTGTTGAAATTGTTAAAGAAGATGCTTCCAAAGGACAACGAATTACCCGACAGTACGTACGAAGAAAAGAAGGCTATCTTCCCGCTAGGATTAGAGGTGCATAAGATACATGCATGCTCTAATGACTGCATCATGTACCGCGGTGAGGAGTATGAGAATTTGAATGCATGCCCGGTATGTGGTGTCGAGCACTATAAGATCGGCCGCGATGACCCTGGTGACGATGTTGAGGTCCAGCGCCCCAGGAAGAGGATTCCTGCCAAGATGATGTGGTATGCTCCTATAATACCACGGTTGAAACGTTTGTTCCAAAACAAAGAGCATGCCAAGTTGATGTGATGGCACAAAGACGAGCGTAAGAAAGACAGGAAGTTGAGAGTACCCGCAAATGGGTTGCAGTGGAGGAAAATCGAGAGAGAGTGCTCGGACTTTGCACTATGTTGGCCTCTTTAGCTCATTTCCTGATATAAATTAATTAATGACTCCTTTTATTCTTTTTCTTTGACGGGCAGGGTTTGGAGCCGGTTCATCAAGAATGTTCACGGTGAATGGAAACCAAAGCTGCGATGGATAACGTCCAGGGTAATTAAGTAGTACTAGCTACGTCGCGCATCTCTTTAATTCTAGTTTCAATACCATTGTAATGCTTGATTATTATCTCACTGAATTCTATTCTCATAAAGTATTGCATGCGGTAGGAACCGGGGAATAATCTATGTGCATACTATGTTTGCGAGAACATTCGCTTTATGAACGAACATGTCAAAAATCCAGGAACTCGTGAGGTACGTAAACAGTATTCACAATTTTTATATCATGGTCTAATATATACACACACATATAAAATATTCATATTGGTCTCCTTCTTTAAAAGATGTCGGAGAAGCGGGAGGAACTCCTCCGAACGGAACGCATACGAGCACTTCAAAAGGAAATTTCGGGATTTTTGCTGGAGCAGGTCATAGATTCCAACGGAGAATACCACTTCCCAATTAATGCATGCATGTAATTGATCCATAAGTTGCAGGGGAAATTGTATATACCAAATTATATATATATGTGTGTGTGTGTGTGTGTTATATATAATATGCATGTGCATGGTCGTACGAGAAATTCTATGATATATTATTGGTCCTACGAGAAATCCTAAGATATATGCATAACGCGTACGGTATGTACTAGCATAAGATGTGTTTTAAATGGAAAAGAATGAAATGGAAAACAGAAAATGAAAATAAAAAATAAACAATAAACCCCAAAACCCCAAATCACCAAAGCATGTAGTCCCGGTTGGTGTTACCAACCGGGACTAAAGATCCCGGTCACGCCACACACACTGATAGCCAAGTGGAAGGGTAGTCCCGGTTCATGGCAAACCGGGACTAAAGGAGGGGGGGGGTCTTTAGTCCCAAGTTAATAGTCCCAGTTGGTGAACCGTAACTATAGGCCCTTACCAACCGGGGCTATAGCCCCGTTTTCTACTAGTGCATTACTTATGATTTGATGACCCCAACTACGGGCAAATAGCTCATGTGCGACGTTTTTTAGGTGAATTGGAAGGAGTGCGACGTCTTTCGTCCGAATTGCCTCGGTGCGACATTTTCGAACGAGGAAATATCCCACACACGACATGGACCTTAATCTGAATTGATGCCCTCATTAGCTGTTAGGAATTGGACGCACAACTTATCCACGTAAGCGCGGGCCCTACTTGGCAATGCATCTAGTTACGGGCCCCACTTGTTAGTGCATTAGGTCAAACGTGTCCCTGTGCCTGTCCGAATGGGTATCCCTGTCTGAACCTGTGTTGCTCCCTCCTCTTCGTTCCCGGTGGTGAGCCAGCGGCGGCGGCGGAGCTTTTGTTCTGGGTGATAGCAATGGCGGCGCTTTCGTTCTCGGCGACGTCGGCGGGTGTGGTGAGTGAATCCGGAACCTTGTCCTGTTCGGGTACCCGTCATGTTCTCCTCTGTGTTGAGTTAGATATCACCGCATCGCCTCTGTTTCCCTTTGTTTTTGGTCGATTTGATCCAGATTGCTGGTTAGGCGAACGAGTACATCATCTTGCCTGTGAGGACCAACAATAATCTAAACCTAATGCGATGGAAATCTTCAAGGATTGTGACACCAACAAGATGAAGGGCATGACTATACCTATCAAAGCCACTTTTCTAAGTCCTTACTCCTCATACCTTTGAACTCCGATGATGCACTTCAATGGTTGTAAAATATATTTGTATATGCAACACCGCAATAATTATTGGTTACTGTGACGTTTGCATTGACCTGCATGATTTCCCGTCAGTGTTAGTTATCATTCTCAATTTTGTACACGGTTTACTTATCGTATCCTTGCACCTTACAAGGTTTAAAAAAGAAAAATGATATTCTTCTGGTCTTGATTTGTAATCTAGTTGGATGGTGGACGTGCCCACAAAATGTACAATATATCAACCATACTAGATGGGCATAAGTTTGGAACATGGTTTTATTATGTACTTAACAGTAAGATACATGCTAATATGATACATCGGTTCACCAATATAAGTACAAATTTATCTTGTCAGCAAGCTATTGTTGGAAATATGCCAATCAATTTGAGTTGAGCATAAGTAATTCAAAAAAAATCAAAAAACTCCTCAGGTCCAGGCCAGGGTTGCTTGGTTGAACTTGTTTTCATTTGCGGGTTGGTTGATCTGAGCCCAATTCTCAGGACCTTTCCTTGTTGTTATGCCTTCTTTGAGGGTTTTTAGCTTTTTTAGCTGCTGGTAGTTTATGTGAGATGTAAATTGAATGATGTCTGCTTTCTTTAAAAAAAGACTCTGATTTTATCTGATGGTAACCAGCTCTCAGATCAGATCTGCTTCATGTAATCTTAGTAAACCAAAAAGCACAAGATAACTCATCCATCTGTCAGATGGTAACCAGCTCTCAGATCAGATCCAACTTAGTAAACCAAACAACACAAGATAACTCATCCAACAATTCTTCAACTACATGCATTGGGTATTTCTTTGTTTTGCTAGCAGGAGAAGTAGTTTGTTCAGTCCGGACTTGAAAGTAGTCTCCCCCTGCGTCCCCTCACTCTTGTCGCATGGAATTGACGTCCTTGAGCCCTCCCACTCGTCCGCGACCTTGGCCACGGCAACGCTGCACTCTCTAGTAGCGCAACAATTCTTCAGTTAACAGAGTGCAGCAATTCTTCAGTTAATCGATGTGGAGGAGTGTAACGTTTCGGTGGAGCTGGGCCGACCAATGAAAGCGTAGCCCGTGGATCGCTGGCGTAGCCCTACTTCCTGATCCAGACCGCCCATTCACGGCGATCCAATGGTCCGGACAGGTGCGGGGTTTTGATGGGGTTTTGAGGGGGTTTTGATGGGGTTTTGAGAGGTTTTCAAACGTTAGGGTTGAGCATAAGTAATTCAAAAAAATAGGAAACTTGTGGCAATCATCATTCTATGTGACTAACTCCATAGGAAAAATAAGAAATCTGGACTATGGAGTTTTTCATGAAAAACCTTCACAAACTTGGCTATCACGAACGAGGTTGTAGAGTTTTTAAAGGTTAGGGTTGAGCATAAGTAATTAAAAAAATGAAGAAAATAGGGATCTTGTGGCAATCATCATTCTATGTGACTAACTCCATAGGAAAAATAAGAAATCTGGACTATGGAGTTTTTCAGGAAAAAAACTTCACAAACTTGGCTATCACGAACAAGGTTGTCGGGTTTTCAAAGGTTAGTGTTGAGCATAACTAATTCAAAAATATCAAAAAAATAGAAAACTGGTGCCAATCAATTTGAGTTGTTAGTATATGACAAAGTAAGAACATGTGTACTGGTTTTCCAATATTTTGATTTTTTTTTTATTTTTTATGCTCATTTCAAACTTGGTCAAACCTAAGTTTGACAAACATTTAAACAAGTTTCAAACATGAAAATGACAAACCAAGCGTGGATACTTCTTAGTCACTCCAAAATGAAGCTTTTGTGAGGTTTTTGAAAGTTTGAAGTTCAACACCCAAAACCACTTGTCTTCACACATGAGTTTCAAATTAGCTCCAAAGGGGGTAAATACCTCATTTCTAAACAAGTTTTTTTGTCCACCATCACTACAGGAATCAGCTTCTTTGCCGTCTGCGAGCACAGACGGCAAAGACTAAATCCCGGACGGCAAAGACAAAACAACAGACGGCAAAGAATCTCACGGCCGGCAAAATTTCTGCGTCAGCCTACGACGGCATAGGACCTTCTTTGCCGTCTGTCTCCCCAAAGCGGACGGCAAAGCTCTTTGCCGTCAGCTTTCCTTAGGAGCTGTCGGCAAAGTGCTCGAGACGGCAGCCGACAGGCGTTGCCTCCGTTAGGGGTTAACGGAGGCTTTGCCGTCTACCTCCCCCTTATTCTTTGTCGTCTGCTCCCCCTTACTCTTTGTCGTCTACCTCCTCCTCCTCCCCCTCCACTCTTTGTCGTCTGCCTCCTCCTCCCCCCCTCCTCTGTGCCCTCTTCTTTGTCGTCTGCCCACCCTAAAGGCAGACGGCAAAGAGCCTATATAGACATCCCAGGATGCACAACTGGGTGCCATGTGGCACCTTTGCCATCTGCCAGCTGATGGCACAGGTCTTTGCCATCAGCTGGCAGACGGCAAAGAGCCCATATAGTACCTGTTTTTTTTGTTTTATATTATTTCACAGCACATATATATATATATATATATATATATATATTTGACATCATATTTATATAATTCACCACACATATATGATATATAGTTCACCACACATATACTTGCCAACACATATATATAATTCACCACACATATATGATATACATATAAATCAATGTACATCCCCATATGTCGAAAGAACCAACATACAAAGTATTGCACTGTTTATCCATATATACATATACATATAGTTCGGCATTGTTCATCAACTCAAATGAAAACTAGATGATATACATATAAAGTTCATCCATCGACATTGTTCAACTCCATGAATGCCAGCTTCCATGCATGTAGTATATCCAATCTGCAAAAATGTGAATAAGAAAGTCAGAAGAAAAAAAAATTATGATGTTTTTCAGCTAATTATTTCATTTTTAACGGAAAACAAGCTAAGAATATAATATTCATGAGCTAACCAAGGTTCTTATGCCATTTTTAGCTTATTATGGCATTTTGGAGCTAAATGGGTTAATTAAAGCAAGGATAATATGAAAGAGGAGAATAAAGAGGAGGAGGAGGAGAAGAAGAAGAAATCAAGAAGAAGGAGGAGAAGGACTAGAAGGTCCTTGGCCTTCTCCTCCTCCTCCTCCTCCTCCTCCTTCTCCTCCTTCTCTTCTTCTTCTTCTTCTTCTTCTTTCTTTTCATTTTGCCTATTTCTTATCCTCTTCTCCTCTTGTTGGAGCTAAATTACCTAATTATGTCTTTTTGGAGCTAAATGGGTTAATTATCCCATTTTAGAGGAAATAAAGCTAAGTATATAATATTCATGAGCTAACCAAGGTTCTTATACCATTTTGAGCTTATTATGGTATTTTGGAGCTAAATGGGCTAATTATGTCATTGTTGGGGAAATTAAAGCAAGGATAATATGAAAGAGGATAAGAAAGAGGAGGAGGAGGAGAAGAATAAGAAATCAAGAAGAAGGAGGAGAAGGAGGAGGAGGAGAAGGACTAGAAGATCCTTGGCCTTCTCCTTCTCCTCCTCCTCCTCCTCCTCCTTCTCCTTCTTCTCTTCTTCTTCTTCTTCTTCTTTCTTTTCATTTTTCCTATTTCTTCTCCTCTTCTCCTCTTGTTGGAGCTAAATTACCTAACTATGTCTTTTTGGAGCTAAATGGGCTAATTATCCCATTTTAGAGGAAAACAAGCTAAGTATATAATATTCATGAGCTAACCAAGGTTCTTATGCCATTTTGAGCTTATTATGGCATTTTGGAGCTAAATGGGCTAATTATGTCATTGTTGGGGAAATTAAAGCAAGGATAATATGAAAGAGGAGAAGAAAGAGGAGGAGCAGGAGAAGAAGAATAAATCAAGAATAAGGAGGAGAAGGAGGAGAAGGAGGAGGAGGAGAAGGACTAGAAGGTCCTTGGCCTTCTCCTCCTTCTCCTCCTCCTCCTCCTCCTCCTCCTTCTCCTCCTTCTCCTCCTTCTCCTTGTTCTCTTCTTCTTCTTCTTCTTTCTTTTCATTTTTCCTATTTCTTGTCCTCTTCTTGGAGCTAAATTACCTAATTATGTCTTTTTGGAGCTAAATGGGCTAATTATCTCATTTTAGAGGAAAACAAGCTAAGTATATAATATTCATGAGCTAACCAAGGTTCTTATGCCATTTTGAGGTTATTATGGCATTTTGGAGCTTAATGGGCTAATTATGTCTTTCTGCGGAAATTAAAGCAAGGATAATATGAAAGAGGAGAAGAAATAGGAGGAGGAGGAGAAGAAGAAGAAAGAAGAAGGAGGAGAAGGAGGAGAAGATAAACTTACCGTAGTGGTCATCAAGGATAAACTTACCGTAGTGGTCATCAAGGATAAACTTACCGTAGTGGTCATCAAGGATAAACTTACCGTAGTGGTCATCAAGGAGGAGAAGGAGGAGAAGGAGGAGAAGATAAAATTACCGTAGTGGAGCTAAATGGGATAATTATGTCTTTTTGGGGAAATTAAAGCAAGGATAATATGAAAGAGGAGAAGATAAACTTACCGTAGTGGTCATCAAGGAGGAGAAACACCACGGTTGCTCGCAGCGGCTTCGTTTGGAGACGGTTGCCCTGGAGAAGGGTCGTGCGATGCCGCTCCGGAGTTATTCTATAGAAAAGATATTTTGCAATGTCTCAGTTAGCATGATGACACTCAATTATTAATACTAGTTTATAATTAAACTCACCGTGCCAATCGAAGAGAAGACGGGCATCGGCGGAGGGACTTGACTGCTCTTCTCGCACAAACCCTGAAGAGTGGATCGTATTAGTTAGTAATGAAACATACATTACACACATGATTTGGCTAATGTGAAAAAAACATACCACAAAAAGCTCGTACAGGGCCCGTTGACCCGCCTCATTCCGGGCCCTCTCCTCCTCAATCAATCGTGACGTGGTCTGGTCCCTCTCATCAAGAGCAGCCTGAAGAGCAGCCTGGCTTGCCAATCTCTCTTTCTCAAGAGCAGCCTGGTTTGCCGCTCTCTCTTTCTGAAGAGCAGCCTGAAACACCATTCCTCGTTACCACAGTAATGATCTATGGTGACACACATAATGAAATGGATGAAAGTGTTCTTAGTCCGTACAACTAACCTCGATGGCAAGTTCGACTAGCCGTGGACGACGCGTTATCTCAGGACAGCTGCTCGACTGGCGCGCCTTGATCTCCGGAAGAGTGAGTGGACAACGTATTATCCCATCTCCAATGGCTATCGAGCCATGGGGCCTCCCGCCACCAGATAACATCACCAGCTCTGGATCCAAAGGTTATACAAGTGTGGCATCTCCGTCTTATTGTGATGCGCCTAAAAGAGAGGAACAAAATATTAGCATCAAGAATGAATTGCATGAATCATGAAGCATATCACATACCCAGTTTCGTCCAAACTGAAGTAAGTTGGCGCTGCCTTGATGATGTGGCACACCAACCATTTGGCTACGCCGATCCTTCGCATTCTCATGGACGGCTCGCCAGCTGCCTGTGCACCACTCATCAACCAACGCCTCCCAACAATCCATCTTATCCGCACACCATCTCGGGGGCACCTATAAGTTATTAGAAAGAATTTTCAGCGCTACGCCTATGAATGAAATCAAGAAAACTACATAGAAGGACTTAAGAATAGGTAATTACCTTCATGTATTGCTCCTTCTTCAGAAACTTTCCACGGCAATCCTTCTTCTGCTTCTTAATACCACGCGTGGCATAGTAATCTCGAATAGCCTGCGGCCGAGCCTCGTGGCGCAAGTTCTGTAGTAACCGCCTACACTCGGCCTCGAGAACCCTGGCCGCCTCCTCCTCATATCCATCCTCACACCTATAGAAGGTCTGCAATCAAACGTGAAAACACCGATTAGTACAATAATTAGCTATATTGTTAATTTTAGATTCTGTAAAAGGATAATTTACCCAAAAGCTCTTGATCACCATCTCGGCCCTCGTGTGGCACAAGACACCATCTATAATCTCCTCCGGCGGGGCCTACGCAGCCTGGTAGTGCTCCCAGGAAAATCCTAGTGTAGGAACCTGACCCTCACCAGGCAACGTGACAAACCCCAGGAAATTTGTCCGGCAAAGCACACCAACGACAGAGTTCGGCCTGTGGACTCCAAGAGGGTGTACCCATCCCCTGCAGTATGATAAGGTCAACACATTAGATATTTGAACAAACTTGAAGGCAAAAGCTAAAAAAAGAGTAAATGTACTTACCTATCTCCTTTAGGTTTAATCACCGGCCTCTGCTCGCGGGTAGCCGGCGTGACCGGGAGACGTGTACTACCACGCTTGTACACGGTGGCCCCGTCCACCTGCACATGGCCCTCACTATCCGTAAGCTCATCCCCGCCATCCCCGCCCCCTGAGCCACCCGAACCCTCGGTCCAATCCGGCAACTCGGTACGATCCGGCCAGGTCTCCCATCCGGGCCTCTCCACGTCGGGTGAAGCCTCCAGAACCGTAGTCTCCTCCGGCTGCTCCTGGGCCGAATGCACTTCGACCCGAGGCTGCTCCTGGACCGGAGTCTCATGGGACGAATGCCCGTCAACAACAGGCTCCTGGAACGGAGTCCCCGTAGCCTCCTCCGCAAACGGGTCGACCATAGTAGTCCTATGCTCGGGTGAATGAGATGGTAGTGGTGGCGAGGACGGCTCAACAGTCCTCCTGGATCTTCCGCGACCACCACCTCTCCATGTACCCTTCCCCTTCTTCCCTACCCGGCGAGCACCTCTCCCAGTGGGCAATGCCACCGACGAAGAAGAACCCACGGGTGGTGTCGACAGACTGTCTGCCAAGGCTCTACGGAGAGATAGGGGTGGAAGGGAAGTACCACCCCTCGTGCGGGGCGCCTGGGGAGAACCCGTCGAGCGATCTGGACCAGCACCCACCATCTTTCCACACCTGGTGACCTGCCATGATAAAGATTAAAAGAAATTAGTACAACATAAAAAAATTGAATAACTGACATGAATAATAATATGTACATGAATAATAAAGATTAAAATATATATAATTTAAGTTGTGAATCTTACAAACTAATAATCATCATCAATAAATGCATCATCATCATCACTATCACGCATGTCTTCATGAATGACGTGCTCGTCGGGTTCAACGGCGTGAAGTTTTGAAAGGCCTTCCTTTAATCATTGAAGCATTGACAGGTCATCTGCATCAGTAACCTCTACGAGTTCCAGGTCTTCTGGTTCCGGCTCAGGGCTGGAGTCGGATTCATTGTCGCTGTTTACTTCCATGTTCTTGGGTGAAGCACGGCGGTTCTTGAAACGTTTCTTGGAAAGTCGTGTTTCTTGGAAGAATTCTCCATCATATGTGTCTGGGTTAATGTGAGGTTCATAATCCTGTTCATTTGGGAGAGGCGGTCTAACATGTGGCGGCACTTCATAAACAACATACCAACCTTCCAGATTCTTATCTGTTTGGCATGCCCACGGTAGATAGAAAACTTGGGTCGCCTGTTGAGCCGTAATATAGACATCGGGAACATCTAAATGGGTGTTTGCATTGATTTCGACTAGTCCTATATGTTCATGAGTCCTTCTAGTCTTTTTCGGCTGGAACCAATAACATTTGAAGACTACGACGTTCGGTGGGTTTTCACCATAGAATTGAAGTTCATAAATTGCTTCAACTCTTCCATAATACTTGATAACACCTTTGCCGATAGCAGAGACACCACAATTTGTAGATTTCCGATCGAGCATAGATAGCTCTTTGCCAAAGGTACGAAAGAGATACCCGTTGATGTTGTATTTCTCAAATGAACGAACCTTATAGTCAAAACCATTAGCGACTTGTCTCAATTCGGCGTCCATAGACTCTGAATTAGCCTACAAGTTAAATACGAAACGGTTGTTGCATTAGCCGCAAGTTAGACCAAGAATGAAATGGTCCATTATGGATAATTACCGTTTGTTTGAACCAAGAGATGAAACCGGGATAGCCGCCTCCTGTCTTTGGCAGAAGCTCATACTCTTCGACGGAATCATTTTCGATCACCGCTCCATCCGAGAATTTGGCGACGTAACGGCTGCTAGAAATATCCGGGAATAAGAACAGTTCAAATGAATTAGAAGTTACGGGAAAATGTGCCGAGAACTCACTCGATGTACGGCCGCACTTCTGTTAGGTTGTTGAAGATATACAACGAAATGTTCCGCCATTCTTCGACATCCAACGTTATTGGTTTCGAAGCACCGGCTGGTGCGAGCTTCCCTTTGAATAGGCTGAGGTTGGACCCATCTTTTTTAGGGTCTGCATCATTGTGCCGAGGCTTCGGATTATGCAAATGATGATTTTTGGCTTCGTAGTGTGCTGTCACAGAGTTTGCCACCTCCTCAGTAATGAATGAATCAGCCATCGATGCTTCAATTATACACTTATTTTTACATTTAGCTCGAAGGGTCTTCTGCATCCTCTCAGTTGCATAGCACCAACGATCTTGCACGGGCCCACCCAATCTTGCCTCGGTCGGTAGATGTAAAATCAAATGCTGCATTGGATTAAAGAAGCCCGGTGGAAAGATCTTCTCTAACTTGCACAACAACTCCGGTGCAAAATCCTCCATGTCTTCTACCACGCCAGGTGACAATTCTTTCGCACAAAGAACACGAAAGAAATAGCTCAGCTCCGCCAGTACTAGCCATTCATCCTCAGGAATAAAGCCACGTAACATCACCGACATTACCCGCTCTAGCCATATGTGCCAATCATGACTCTTGAGACCAAAGATTTTTAATTTTTCAAGACTCGCTCCCCTCTTTAGATTCGCTGCATACCCATCGGGGAACATCAAGTGCATTTTGACCCACAAGATAATTTCCCTCATAGCTGGCCTTCCAAGATTGAACCAGGCCTTTGGCTTCGACCACTTCTGCTTTCCTTTGCCTTCTCGCATCTTTTGTAACGGTCTATGACATAGTGTCTCTTGATCGACTCTAGCCTTAATATTATCCTTTGTCTTCCCATCTATGTCGAACAATGTACGAAAAATAGCCTCTCCGATATTCTTTTCAGTGTGCATCATGTCGATATTGTGTGGAAGAAGGAGGTCTTTGAAGTAAGGCAGATCCCAGAAGCATGGCTTGTGAGTCCAGGCGTGTTTTGAATTATACCCCTTGAAATACCCTGGACGCTCTGGATCAGGCTCGAGGGCGTTTAACTGATCCAGGATCTGTTGGCCTGTGAACGCAGGTGGTGCCAAGTTTTTGACAACTTTACCTTTCGTAAAGTTCTTCTTGTCTTTTCTGAACTGATGGTCAGGGTCCAGGAACTGTCTATGCAAGTCAAAGCAAGAATACTTCCGACCCACCTGCAACCAATGAAACTGAAGAGCTGCCTTGCATTGGGGGCACGGGAACCTTCCATGCACACACCATCCAGAGAATAGCGCATACGCTGGCAAGTCATGCATAGAGTACATGTACCACACATGCATTTTGAAGTTTTCTTTTCTAGCGGCATCGTATGTCTTGACCCCATTATCCCAAGCTTCTTCCAATTCATCCTTAAGCGGTTGCAGGTACACATTCATATTCTTCCCCGGATAATTGGGCCCTGGAATTATCAACGTCAGAAATATGTTCTTTCTTTGCATAATTTGCCCGGGGGGGGAGACTGAGTGGAATGACAAATACAGGCCAACAACTGTATTGGGTTGCCGTCATGCCGAAGGGATTAAAACCATCTGTGGCGGTGCACACTCGAGGATTCCTTGGATCTGCCGCTTTATCCTGATGCAATCCATCGAAATGTTTCCACGCTTCCCCATCCGATGTGTGTACCATCATCTTATTCCCATCCGCATCTAGTTCGGTTCTTTTGCCCAATTTGTGCCATGTCATCTGTCTGGCTGTCTCTTCGACCATGAAAAGACGTTGAAGTCTTGGTACGATTGGCATATACCGAAGAACACTAACTGCGATTTTGGTCTGCCTCTTCTCACCCATACCGTTGTCTACCACAAGATACCTGCAAGACTCGCAATTGGGACAATAGTCCAAGTGTGCATACTCCTTCCTAAATAAGACACATCCTTTCTCACATGCATCTATCTTCTCATATGGCATCTGAAGTACACGAAGTATTTTGTCCGACTGGTACAGGTTTGCAGGCATGACATGGCCTTTGGGTAGGAAACGTCCAAATAGTGTCATCATCGCGTCGTAGCATTCTCTTCCCGAGTTGAACTGAGCCTTCAGAGCCATTACTTGTGCAATTGCATCCAGCTGACAGAGCTCAGTGTGCTCATGGAGAGGACGTTTTGAAGACTCCAACATTTCATAAAAGTCCTTTGCAGATTCCTCCATCTCATCTTCCGAATCCCGAGCATCATCAAAGTCTTGCACCATGTCTTCGATTCCAGTACCATGCTCGTCCGTGCGACGACGGACCACCTCAGCTCTTGTACGTTGTATAGACTCACCATGAAATGTCCACATCGTATAATTAGGCTTAAAACCCCTCCTCTACAGGTGTTTAATCATTAGAGCCTCTGTCGTCTTTTTATAGTTGTCGCATCCAGGACAGGGGCAATAGTTTCTTTCCTGGCCATTTGCGAATGCGGCTTTCACAAATTCCTTTGTTTTTACAAACCATTCTTTCGTCATCTCTTTCTCACTAGGGTGACCGGTATACATCCATGCACGATCACTCATCTTGCGTAGCTACTAAAGACAGAAGAAATATATTTATATATATATTAGCATTTATATTCATCGGTTAATCAGGTTCGCCATTTTTATTACGTCCAGACAACCTACACGCTAATAGGTAAAGATAGGTCCTAATCCCACCCGAGTATGTGTAGATTGGGTTCGTATTCCCATGCTCTGCTCCGGATCCAACGCAAAATTTCGGCAGCACCTCCCCGTTGTTCTCCTGATACACGTCTCTGCAATAAACAGAGAGGATGTGCATCCGGAGAACAACAGGGAGGCACTGACGAAATTCTGCATCGGATCCAAAGCACAGCATACGGGAAAACGAACCTAATCTACACATACTCGGGCTGTACATGGATAATGTTGGACAATTCGAAAGGATGACGGTTATAAATATGCAAAGACATGCATATCTATAGATGTCGCCCTTCGAACGGGAGACGCATACTGGTCACGCATACTCATGATTGAAAAAACCTATATATAGCTAGCAAGTTGCATCGGCACGAAGACCGGGATAGAGCAAATTAAGGGGGTAGGAGGAGAAGTCATTTGTGCTCACCAACAAACGTAGGGGCGGAGCTCGTCCAACGCACGTGGAGGTCGTCGAACAACTGCACATTGAAATTCACCCGATCAACACAAATATGATGTTTTTATAAGATAATCAAAAAATATGTGACCTAACTCTTCTTATTCTTATTTTCTTTTTTCCTCTTATTCTTCTTCTTCTTCTTATTCTTATTTTCTTTTTTATTTTTTCCTCTTATTCTTCTTCTCCTTCTTCTTCTTTTCTTCTCTTCTTCAGGTTATGTCTTTTTGGGGAAATTAATTTAGCTAAATGGGCTAATTATGTCTTTTTGGGGAAATTAAAGCAAGGATAAAATGAAAGAGGAGAAGAAAGAGGAGGAGGAGGAGAAGAAGAAGAAATCAAGAAGAAGGAGGAGAAGGACTAGAAGGTCCTTGGCCTTCTCCTCCTCCTCCTCCTCATCCTCCTTCTCCTCCTTCTCTTCTTCTTCTTCTTCTTCTTCTTCTTCTTTGTTTTCATTTTGCCTATTTCTTCTCCTCTTCTCCTCTTGTTGGAGCTAAATTACCTAATTATGTCTTTTTTGGAGCTAAATGGGTTAATTATCCCATTTTAGAGGAAAACAAGTTAAGTATATAATATTCATGAGCTAACCAAGGTTCTTATGCCATTTTGAGCTTATTATGGTATTTTGGAGCTAAATGGGCTAATTATGTCATTGTTGGGGAAATTAAAGCAAGGATAATATGAAAGAGGAGAAGAAATAGGAGGAGGAGGAGAAGAAGAAGAAATGAACAAGAAGGAGGAGAAGGAGGAGAAGGACTAGAAGGTCCTTGGCCTTCTCCTTCTCCTCCTCCTCCTCCTTCTCCTTCTTATGTTCTTCTTCTTCTTCTTCTTCTTTCTTTTCATTTTTCCTATTTATTCTCCTCTTCTCCTCTTGTTGGAGCTAAATTACCTAACTATGTCTTTTTGGACCTAAATGGGTTAATTATCCCATTTTAGAGGAAAACAAGCTAAGTATATAATATTCATCAGCTAACCAAGGTTCTTGTGCCATTTTGAGCTTATTATGGCACTTTGGAGATAAATGGGCTAATTATGTCATTATTGGGGAAATTAAAGCAAGGATAATATGAAAGAGGAGAAGAAAGAGGAGGAGGAGGAGGAGAAGAAGAAATCAAGAAGAAGGAGGAGAAGGAGGAGAAGGAGGAGGATGAGAAGGACTAGAAGGTCCTTGGCCTTCTCCTCCTTCTCCTCCTCCTCCTCCTCCTCCTTCTCCTCCTTCTCCTTCTTCTGTTCTTCTTGTTCTTCTTTATTTTCATTTTTCCTATTTCTTCTCCTCTTCTTGGAGCTAAATTACCTAATTATGTCTTTTTGGAGCTAAATGGGCTAATTATCCCATTTTAGAGGAAAACAAGCTAAGTATATAATATTCATGAGCTAACCAAGGTTCTTCTGCCATTTTGAGGTTATTATGGCATTTTGGAGCTAAATGGGCTAATTATGTCTTTTTGGGGAAATTAAAGCAAGGATAATATGAAAGAGGAGAAGAAAGAGGAGGAGGAGGAGAATAAGAAGAAATCAAGAAGAAGGAGGAGAAGGAGGAGAAGGAGGAGGAGGAGAAGGACTAGAAGGTCCTTGGCCTTCTCCTCCTTCTCCTCCTCCTTCTCCTCCTCCTCCTCCTCCTTCTCCTTCTTCTCTTCTTCTTCTTCTTCTTTATTTTCATTTTTCCTATTTCTTCTCCTCTTCTTGGAGCTAAATTACCTAATTATGTCTTTTTGCAGCTAAATGGGCTAATTATCTCATTTTGGAGGAAAACAAGCTAAGTATATAATATTCATGAGCTAACCAAGGTTCTTATGCCATTTTGAGGTTATTATGGCATTTTGGAGCTAAATGGGCTAATTATGTCTTTTTGGGGAAATTAAAGCAAGGATAATATGAAATAGGAGAATAAATAGGAGGAGGAGGAGAAGAAGAAGAAATGAAGAAGAAGGAGGAGAAGGAGGAGAAGGACTAGAAGTTCATTGGCCTTCTCCGTCTCCTCCTCCTCCTCCTTCTCCTTCTTATCTTCTTCTTCTTCTTCTTCTTCTTCTTATTTCTTTTTATTTTTCCTATTTCTTCTCCTCTTCTCCTCTTGTTGGAGCTAAATTACCTAACTATGTCTTTTTGGAGCTAAATGGGTTAATTATCCTATTTTAGAGGAAAACAAGCTAAGTATATAATATTCATCAGCTAACCAAGGTTCTTGTGCCATTTTGAGCTTATTATGGCATTTTGGAGATAAATGGGCTAATTATGTCATTATTGGGGAAATTAAAGCAAGGATAATATGAAAGAGGAGAAGAAATAGGAGGAGGAGGAGGAGAAGAAGAAATCAAGAAGAAGGAGGAGAAGGAGGAGGATGAGAAGGACTAGAAGGTCCTTGGCCTTCTCCTCCTTCTCCTCCTCCTCCTCCTCCTCCTCCTCCTTCTCCTCCTTCTCCTTCTTCTGTTCTTCTTGTTCTTCTTTATTTTCATTTTTCCTATTTCTTCTCCTCTTCTTGGAGCTAAATTACCTAATTATGTCTTTTTGGAGCTAAATGGGCTAATTATCCCATTTTAGAGGAAAACAAGCTAAGTATATAATATTCATGAGCTAACCAAGGTTCTTATGCCATTTTGAGGTTATTATGGCATTTTGGAGCTAAATGGGCTAATTATGTCTTTTTGGGGAAATTAAAGCAAGGATAATATGAAAGAGGAGAAGAAAGAGGAGGAGGAGGAGAATAAGAAGAAATCAAGAAGAAGGAGGAGAAGGAGGAGAAGGAGGAGGAGGAGAAGGACTAGAAGGTCCTTGGCCTTCTCCTCCTTCTCCTCCTCCTCCTCCTCCTTCTCCTTTTTCTCTTCTTCTTCTTCTTCTTTATTTTCATTTTTCCTATTTCTTCTCCTCTTCTTGGAGCTAAATTACCTAATTATGTCTTTTTGCAGCTAAATGGACTAATTATCTCATTTTGGAGGAAAACAAGCTAAGTATATAATATTCATGAGCTAACCAAGGTTCTTATGCCATTTTGAGGTTATTATGGCATTTTGGAGCTAAATGGGCTAATTATGTCTTTTTGGGGAAATTAAAGCAAGGATAATATGAAAGAGGAGAATAAATAGGAGGAGGATTAGGAGAAGAAGAAATCAAGAAGAAGGAAGAGAAGGAGGAGGAAGAGAAGGACTAGAAGGTCCTTGGCCTTCTCCTCCTCCTCCTCCTTCTCCTTCTTCTCTTCTTTTTCTTCTTCTTTCTTTTCATTTTTCCTATTTATTCTCCTCTTCTCCTCTTCTCGGAGCTAAATTACCTAATTATGTCTTTTTGGAGCTAAATGGGCTAATTATCTCATTTTAGAGGTAAACAAGATAAGTATATAATATTCATGAGCTAACCAAGGTTCTTATGCCATTTTGAGGTTATTATGGCATTTTGGAGCTAAATGGGCTAATTATGTCTTTTTGGGGAAACTAAAGCAAGGATAATATGAAAGAGGAGAAGAAAGAGGAGGAGGAGGAGAAGAAGAAGAAATCAAGAAGAAGGAGGAGAAGGAGGAGGAGGAGGAGAAGGACTAGAAGGTCCTTGGCCTTCTCCTCCTTCTCCTCCTCCTCCTCCTCCTCCTCCTCCTTCTTCTTTTCTTGTCTTCTTCTTCTTCTTCTTCTTCTTCTTCTTCTTCTTCTTCTTCTTCTTATTCTTATTCTTATTTTCTTATTTCTTTTTTCCTCTTATTCTTCTTCTCCTTCTTCTTCTTTTCTTTTTCTCTTCTTCTTCTTATTATTATTACTATTATTATTATTATTATTATTATTATTATTATTATTATTATTATTATATTTTTTCTTTTTTCCTCTTATTCTTCTTCTCCTTCTTCTTGTTTTCTTCTTCTCTTCTTCTTCTTCTTCTTCTTCTTCTTCTTATTATTATTATTATTATTATTATTATTATTTTCTTTTTTCCTCTTATTCTTCTCTTCCTCTCCTATTTTTCTTCTTCTTCTTCTTCTTTCTTCTCCTTCCGTTCCTTTTCCTTCTTCTTCTTTTCGTTCTTCTTCTTTTTTTTTTCTTCTCCTTTCTCCTTTTTCTTCTTCTCCTTTCTCCTTCTTCTTCTTCTTCTTTCTCCTTCTCCTTCTTCTCCTTTCTCCTTCTTCTTCTTCTCCTTTCTCCTTCTTCTTCTCCTCCTTTTCTCCTTTATTAAACAAGAAACTAACCTAACTAAACCTAAACTAAAACTGAACCTAAACTAAAACTAAGCCAAAACCTCAGTAAAACATATAACTAATTAAACCAAAACTAATAAAAAAAGAAGAAAGAAAACTAACCGGGGGGAGGAGGGCCGCAGGGTGAGGAGGGCAGCAGGGGGAGGAGGGGCACGATGAGGGGCGCGAGGAGGGCGGCGGCGGTGGGGTGGGGCGCTGGGGTGGGGGGTGGCGGCGGCGGCGGTGGAGCAGGGAGGCCGGAGGAGGGCGCGGTGGCGGTGGTGGTGTCGGGGGTGAGAGAGAGGGGTGTCGGGGTGGACGAGGGGGCGCAGGGCGGCCGGGGAGGAGTAGGGGGCGCAGGGCGGCGGTGGAGGAGGGTGCAGGGCGGCTGGGGTGGAGGAGGGGGCGCAGGGCGGCGGTGGAGAGGGTGCAGGGCGGCCGGGGAGGAGGAGGGCGCAGGGCGGCGTAGGGAGGCCGAAGGAGGGCGTGGCGGCGGTGGTGGTGTTGGGGGTGAGAGAGAGGGGAGTCGGGGTGGCCGTTAGGGGGAGAGAGAGGCGTGTGGGGGTGGGGCTAACGGCCGTTAGGGGGGACACCCTCTTTGCCGTCCGCCTCCCGACGGCAAAGAGTGTGGCGGCAGGCGGCAAAGAAAGTGGTCGTTAGGGGGGAGAGAGGGGCTGCGGGGTGGGCCGCCCATGCTCTTTGCCGTCTGCCAGCTCACGGCAAAGAGCATCCACGCAGACGGCTGATGGCAAATAGTACCTTTGGCATCAGCCTGCTCTTTGCCGTCTGGTTTCTGGTAGCTGATGGCAAAGAGGGTCTTTGCCATCAGCCAGCAGACGGCAAAGAAGCAGCAGATGGGAAATAACTGTTTTCCAGTAGTGCATGTCTAAAACAGCCAAATCAATTTGAGTTGTTAGTATATGACAAAGTAAGAATATGTGCACTGGTTTTCCAATATTTTTAATTTTTATTTTATTTGTTATGCTCATTTCAAACTTGGTCAAACCTAATTTTGATAAACATTTAAACAAGTTTCAAACATGAAAATGACAAACCAAGCCTGGATCCTTCTTAGTCACTCCAAAATGAAGCTTTTGTGAGGTTTTTAAAAGTTTGAAGTTCAACACCCAAAACCACTTGTCTTCACACATGAGTTCCAAATTAGCTCCAAAGGGGGTAAATACCCCATTTATAAACAAGTTTTTTTTGGTCCACCATGTCTAAAACAGCCAAATCAATTTGAGTTGTTAGTATATGACAAAGTAAGAACATGTGCACTGGCTTTCCAATATTTTTAATTTTTATTTTATTTTTTATGGTCATTTCAAACTTGGTCAAACCTAAGTTTGACAAACATTTAAACAAGTTTCAAACATGAACAAGAGAAGTTCAATGAGATGCAAACGCAAGAATAGGATCCCGAAAGATGGCATGCCTATTCAGCAACGTGCAGAAAAGATGATGGCTCAACTGAAAATAACGTTTGAAACAGAGCAGGAGGCTAACTGGTCAATCTAACCCGTGGGCCAGGGAAGTCAGCGGGCGTCACATCAGTGTCGCACCAGAGCTACTTATACAGTGAAATGTGTCGTACCCTAGCTATTCTCACATCTAGATCTGTGCCGCTCTCGCCCCCTCTCGTCGCCGGCGACCACCAAAACCACACAATCCAGCCCCGCCGCCGCATATCAAGTGCCACTGTGTGACGATCATGAGGCCAGGATCTTCCAGCTCGCGCGGCGGCCATTCCGGCGGCGGAAACTGGAATGGGGTGAGCGGCCGGCGCCTGACTCTGACCGCGAATGGGAGGCGCGGGTTGCTTCCAACGCTGGCTCGGAAGCGCGACGCGCGCAGGTACACCAAATGGGGGCTTGCGCCACAACGTGCATTCGCTCGGCGCGAGGTGGAGGAGTACGACCGCCAGATGGTGGCAGCGGCGCTCCTTTGCCGCGGGTGGCGTGGGGAGCTCCGCCATTGCACCTGCACCGCTGCCGCCTTCGAACAGGGAGGGGGAGGAGTAGGGCTTTCTGCCGGAAGACTACGTCGACAACGACGACCGCGACGGCGTCATCGTCGAGGTTATGGAGCACACCAAGGACGAGGCCGAGATGTCACCGCGCGCCGGCAGAGGGAAGAGGAGCTCAACGAGATCTGCCTCCGCCAAGCCATCGAGGAATCCCGCGCCGACAGGGGGTGGGGCGTGCTACGGCGACAGAAATCTTCTGTCGTCTCTTGAGCTTGCGTTGGTTTTTCCCTTGAAGTGGAAAGGGCGATGCAGCACAGGAGCAGTAAGTATTTCCCTCAGTTTGAGAACCAAGGTATCAATCCAGCAGGAGAATCTCGTCAAGTCCAGAGTACCTGCACAAACACAAAAGAGCTTGGACCCACCGGTATAAAGGGGTTGTCAGTCCCTTCAAGATTGATTGCAAAGTGAGATGTGAAGGCGGAAAGTGCAACGAACAAAAAGTGTAAGGCTGAAAATATGGTGCGAAGTTGACTCGGGGGCCATAGTGTTCACTAGAGTCTTCTCTCAAAATAGCAAATATTACAATGGGTGAACAAATTACTGCCGAGCAATTGATAGAACCGCGCAAAGTCATGACGATATCTAAGGCAATGATCATACATATAGGCATCACGTCCGAGACAACTAGACCGATACTTTCTGCATCTACTACTATTACTCCACACATCGACCGCTATCCAGCATGCATCTAGTGTATTGAGTTCATGACGAACACAGTAACGCCTTAAGCAAGATGACGTGATGTAGAAGGATAAACTCAAACCAATGATGAAAACCCCATCTTTTTACCATTGATGGCAACAACATGATGCGTGCCTCGCTACCCCTTCTGTCACTGGGTGAGGTCACCGCACGGTATGAACCCAAAACCAAGCACTTCTCCCATTGCAAGAATCATAGATCAAGCTGGCCAAACAAAACCCACAACTCGAAGAGAATTACAAGGATATGAAATCATGCATAAGAGAGATCAGAAGAAACTCAACTAAGATCCATAGATAATCTGATCATAAATCCACAATTCATCGGATCTCGACAAACACACCGCAAAAGAAGATTGCATCGGATAGATCTCCATGAAGATCATGGAGAACTTTGTATTGAAGATCCAAGAAAGAAAAGAAGTCATCTACTTACTAGCTATGGACCCGTAGGTCTATGGTGAACTACTCACGCATCATCGGAGAGGTCATGGTATTGATGAAGAAGCCCTTCGTATCCGAATCCCCCCTCCGACAGGGCACCAAAACGTGCCTCAGATGGGATCTTGCGGAGGCAGAAGCTTGCGGCGGTGGAAAAGTACTTTCGATGATCTCCTGATTTTTCTGGAATTATTGGGAATATATAGGCGAAAGACCTAGGGCAGAGGTGGCCCAGGGAGCCCACAAGCCTGGGAGGCGCGAGCCCGCCTGGCCTTGGCTAGGGGGCTTGTGGGGTCCCTGGTGGACCCCTGCCTTGGTTCTCAAGTTTCCTGATCTTCTTCTGTTTTGGGAAAAATCTTTTTGGAAGTTTCGTTCCGTTTGGACTCCGTTTAAAATCATCCTATGAAAGGGGTCAAAAACATGGAAAAATAGGAACTGGCACTTGGCACTGAGTTAATAAGTTAGTCCCAAAAAGATATAAAAGGCATACAAAACATCCAAAGTTTGACAGGATAATAGCATGAAACCATCAAAAATTATAGATACGTTGGAGACGTATCAAGCATCCCCAAGCTTAACTCCTGCTCGTCCTCGAGTAGGGAAGTGATAAAGACTGACTTTTTGATGTGGAATGCTACCTAGCATAGTTGTCCTTTGCAACTTCTTTCATGTGACATGAATGTTTAGATCCATAAGATTCAAAACAATAGTTTGCTATTGACATGAAAACAATAATACTTCAAGCAAACTAGCAAGGTAATCATGAACTTTCAAAATAACAAGGCCAAAGAAAGTTATCCCTACAAAATCATATAGTCTGGCTATGCTCCCCACACAACTAATTTAAATCATGCACAACCCCGGTATTGGCCAAGTAATTGTTTTCGCACTCTTACTTTCTCAAACCTTTTATAACTATCACGCAATACATGAGCGTGAGCCATGGATATAGCACTATAAGTGGAATAGAGTGTGGTGGTTGTTGTGAGACAAAAAAGGAGGAGATGGTCACATTGACTAGGCGTATCAAAGGGCTATGGAGATGCCCATTAATTGATATCAATGTGAATGACTAGGGATTTCCATACAAAGGACGCACTAGAGCTATAAGCATGTGAAAGCTCAAAAGGAGAACTAGTGGGTGTGCATCCAACTTGCTTGCTCACGAAGACCTAGGGAAATTTTGGGGAAGACCATTATTGGAATATACAAGCCAAGTTATATAATGAAGATTCCCACTAGCATATGGTGGTGACGAAACGAGAGGCTCTCAATCATGAAGAACATGGTGCTATAATGAAGCACAAGTGCGGAAAAAGATAGTAGCATTGTCCCTTCTCTCTTTTTCTCTTTTTTTTATTAGTTGGGCTCTTGGGCGTCTTTTTTTCTCTATTTTTTTTATTTGGGATATTTGGCCTCTTTCTTTCTCACATGGGACAATGCTCTAACAATGATGATCATCACACTTTTATTTACTCACAGCTCAAAGCTCAGAACGATGATGACTCTATAGGAAATGCCTCCGGCAGTGTACCGGGATGTGCAACGATCTAGCTTGGCGTATGACGTTGAAACATCTTGCTAGCTATCTTACGATCATGCAATGGTAATATGAGAGTGACAGCACAAGTCATGAGATGGAACGGTGGGAGTTGCATGGAAATATATCACGGAATGGCTATGAAAATGCCATAGTAGGTAGGTATGGTGGCTGTTTTGAGGAAGGCATATGGTGGGTTTGTGCACCAGCGAGAATTGCGGGGCACTAGAGAGGCTAGCAATGGTGGAAGGTGAAAGTGCATCTATACCATGGACTCACATTAGTCATGAAGAACGCACGTACTTGTTGTGAAAGTTCTTATTAGTAATCGAAACAAAGTGCAAACACATACTCCTAGGGGAAGGGTTGGTAGGTGTTAACCATCGCGCGGTCCCGACCGCAACACAAAGGATGACAATCAATAGATCAATTATGCTCCGACTTACTAACATAGCGGTTCACCATACGTGCATGCTACGGGAATCACTAACTTCAACACAAGTATTTCTAGATTCACAACACCCTACTAACATAACTCTTAATATTACCAAATCCACGTCTCAAAACTAATTGAGAGGAATCAAACTTCTCTTTCTACTCAATGCATATGAAGATGGAGGTTTTTGTATCCTCTTTGGGTACCTATCACCTTTGGGGACTACTTTCATAGCACAAGCCAACTACCAAGTCACGCACCGCCGTGCTCTAAAAGATCTAAGTGAAGCACATAGAGAAAAATTATCTAGCTCAAAAGATATAAGTGAAGCACTATGAGCATTCTAGCAAAATCACGATGAGTGCATGTCTCTCTCAAAGGGTGTGCAGCAAGGATGATTGTGACACAACAAAAAGAAAAAACTCCTACGATACAAGACGCTCCAAGCAAAACACATATCATGTGGTGAATAAAAATATAGCTCCAAGTAATGTTACCGATGGATTGAAGACGAAAGAGGGGATGCCTTCCCGGGGCATCCCCAAGCTTGGGATTTTTGGTATCCTTGAATTTGGCTTGGGATGCCTTGTGTTGGGTAACGTAGCATAAATTCAAAAAAATTCCTACGCATATTCAGATCTTCCTATGGAGAGACCAGCAACGAGAGAGGGGTGAGAGCATCTTCATACCTTTGAAGATCGCTAAGCGGAAGCGTTGCTAGAATGCGGTTGATGGAGTCGTACTCGCCGCGATTCAGATCGCGGTGTGATTTCGATCTAGTGCCGAACCACGACGCCTCCGCGTTCAACACACGTGCAGCCCGATGACATCTCCCGCACCTTGATCCATCACGGAGGAGGGAGAGGTTGGGGAAGATCTCCGGCAGCACGACGGCATGGTGTCGATGGAGAGACGAGGTCTCCCGACAGGCCTTCGCCAAGCACCGGCAGAGAGGAGGAGAAAGAAGAGCAGGGCTGCGCCGAGGGAGAGGGAAAACTGTGTATAAAACAGCCCCGAAACCCCCACTATATATAGGAGGAGGGGAGGGGGGTGCCACCCCTAGGTTTCCCACCCTAGGTGGTGTGGCAGCCCCCCAGATGGGAGGTGCTGCGACCAGGGCAGGGGGAGGGGGTGGCGCACCCTTAGGTGGGCCTTAGGCCCACCAGCGCCTAGGGTTCCCCCCCCCCTCTCCACCTCCTGCGCCTTGGGCTAAGTGTGGGGGGCGCACCAGCCCACCTAGGGGCTGGTTCCCTCCCGCACTTGGCCCATATAGCCTCCCGGGGTCATGGCCCCCTTCCGGTGGACCCCCGGGGCCACTTCCGGTGGTCCCGGTGGTCCCGGTACGTTACCGGCGACGCCCGAAACACTTCCGGTGTCCAAAACCATCCGTCGTATATATCAATCTTTACCTCCGGACCATTCCGAAGCTCCTCGTGACGTTCGGTATCTCATCCGGGACTCCGAAAATCCTTTGGTAACCTCGTATGACAATTCCCTATAACCCTAGTGTCATCAAACCTTAAGTGTGTAGACCCTACGGGTTCGGGAGACAGGCAGACATGACCGAGACACCTCTCCGGCCAATAACCATCGGCGGGGTCTGGATACCCATGGTGGCTCCCACTTTCTCCACGATGATCTCATCGGATGAACCACGATGTCAAGGATTCAATCAATCCCGTATACAATTCCCTTTGTCTGTTGGTATAGAACTTGCCCGAGATTCGATCGTTGGTATACCTATACCTTGTTCAATCTCGTTACCGGTAAGTATCTTAACTCATTCCGTAGCACGTTATCGTCTGACTAACTCCTTAGTCACATTGAGATCATGATGATGTTCTACCGAGTGGGCCCAGAGATACCTCTCCATCACGCGGAGTGACAAGTCCCAATCTCCATTCGTACCAACCCAACAGACACTTTCAGAGGTACCCGTAGTGCACCTTTATAGTCACACAGTTACGTTGTGACGTTTGATACACCCAAAGCACTCCTACGGTATCCGGGAGTTGCACAATCTCACGGTCAAAGGAAAAGACACTTGACATTAGAAAAGCTTTAGCATACGAACAATACGATCTAGTGCTACGCTTAGGATTGGGTCTTGTCCATCACATCATTCTCCCAATGATGTGATCCCGTTATCAATGACATCCAATGCCCATGATCAAAACCATGATCATCTATTGATCATAGAGCTAGCCAACTAGAGGCTTGCTAGGGACACATTGTGATCTATTTATTCACACATGTATTACTGTTTCCTGTTAATACAATTATAGAATGAACAATAGACGATTATCATGAACAAGGAAATATGATAATAACCATTTTATTATTGCCTCTAGGGCATATTTCCAACAGTCTCCCACTTGCACTAGAGTCAATAATCTAGTTACATTGTGATGTATCGAACACCCATAGCATTATGGTGTTGATCATGTTTTGCTTGTGGAAGAGGTTTAGTCAACGGGTCTGCAACATTCAGATCCGTGTGTACTTTACAAATCTCTATTACTCCACTCTGGACATGGTCCTGGATGGAGTTGTAGCGGCGTTTGATGTGCTTCGTCTTCCGGTGAAACCTGGGCTCCTTGGCTATGGCAATGGCCCGAGTGTTATCACAGAAGAGTGTCATTGGACCCGACGCGCTTGGAACCACTCCAACGTCGGTGATGTGCTCCTTCATCCAAATTCCTTCATGAGCCGCTTCTGAAGCAGCTATGTACTCCGCTTCACATGTAGATGCTGCCACGACTTCTTGCTTGCTGCTGCACCAGCTCACTGCCCCACCATTCAAAACATATACGTATCCGGTCTGTGACTTAGAGTCATCCAAATCTGTGTCGAAGCTAGCGTCGACATAACCCTTTACGACGAGCTCTTCGTCACCTCCATAAATGAGAAACATTTCCTTAGTCCTTTTTAGGTACTTCAGGATATTCTTGACCGTTGTCCAGTGTTCCGTACCGGGATCACGTTGGTACCTCCCTACCAAACTTATGGTAAGGTTTATATCAGGTCTGGTACACAACATGGCATACATAAGAGAGCCTACGGCTGAAGCGTAGGGGACATAACTCATCTTCTCTCTATCTGCTGTCGTGGTCGGCGACTGAGTCTTACTCAATCTCATACCTTGCAAAACTGGCAAGAACCCTTTCTTTGAGTTTTCCATATTGAACTTCTTCAATATCTTGTCAAATTATGCACTTTGCGAAAGACCTATGAGGCGTCTCGATCTATCTCTATAGATCTTGATGCCTAACATGTATGCAGCTTCTCCAAGGTCCTTCACTGAAAAACTCTTGTTCAAGTAGGCCTTTATGCTCTCCAACATCTCTATATTATTCCCCATCAATAATATGTCATCCACATACAATATGAGGAAAGCTACAGAGCTCTCACTCACTTTCTTGTACAAACAGGCTTCTCCATAAACTTGTATGAACCCAAACGCTTTAATCACCTCATTAAAGCAAATGTTCCAACTCCGAGATGCTTGCACCAGCCCATAGATGGAGCGCTGGAACTTGAACACTTTGTTAGCACCCTTAGGGTCGACAAAACCTTCTGGTTGCATCATATACAACTCTTCCTTCAGGTTCTCGTTAAGGAACGCTGTTTTGACGTCCATTTGCCAAATTTCATAATCATAAAAGGCGGCAATTGCTAACATGATTCGGACTGATTTCAGCTTCACTACGGGAGAAAAAGTCTCTTCGTAGTCAATTCCTTGAATTTGTCAAAAACCCTTTGCGACAAGTCGAGCTTTATAAACGGTTACATTACCGTTTGCATCAGTCTTCTTCTTGAAGATCCATTTATTTTCTATGGCTCGCCGGTCATCGGGCAAGTCCACCAAAGTCCATACTTTGTTCTCATACATGGATCCTATCTCGAATTTCATAGCTTCAAGCCATTTGTTGGAATCCGGGCCCGCCATCGCTTCTTCATAGTCCGAAGGTTCACCGTTGTCTAACAACATGATTTCCATTATAGGGTTGTCGTACCACTCTGGTGCGGAGCGTACCCTTGTGGACCTTCGTGGCTCAGTAGTAACTTGATCCGAAGCTTCATGATCATTATCATTAACTTCCTCTTCAATTGGTGTAGGCGCCACAGGAACAACTTCCCACGCTGCGCTACTATCCTGTTCGAGAGGGGGTGTAATTACCTCATCAAGTTCTACCTTCCTCCCACTTACTTCTTTCGAGAGAAACTCTTTCTCTAGAAAGGATCCGTTCTTGGCAACAACGGTTTTACCTTCGGATCTAAGATAGAAGGTATACCCAATAGTTTCCTTAGGGTATCCTATGAATACGCATTTCTCCGCTTTGGGCTCGAGCTTTTCTGGTTGAAGTTTCTTCACATAAGCATCGCAGCCCCAAACTTTAAGAAATGACAACTTAGGTTTCTTGCCAAACCATAGTTCATACGGTGTCGTCTCAACGGATTTAGACGGTGCCCTATTTAAAGTGAATGCTGCAGTTTCTAATGTGTATCCCCAAAATGATAGCGGTAAGTCGGTAAGAGACATCATAGATCGTACCATATCTAATAAAGTGTGATTACGACATTCAGACACTCCGTTGCGTTGCGGTGTGCCAGGCGACGTCAGTTGTGAAACGATTCCACACTTCCTTAGGTGTGTGCCAAATTCCTGACTCAAATATTCTCCTCCACGATCAGATCGTAGACACTTAATTTTTCTGTCACGTTGATTCTCGACCTCACTCTGAAATTCCTTGAACTTTTCAAATGTCTCAGATTTTTGCTTCATCAAGTAGATATACCCATACCTACTCAAATCATCGGTGAGAGTGAGAACATAATGATAGCCAACGCGAGCTTCAACGTTCATTGGACCACACACATCAGTATGTATTATTTCCAATAAGTCGGTTGCTCTCTCCATTATTCCTCAGAATGGAGTCTTAGTCATCTTGCCCATGAGGCACGGTTCGCATGTGTCAAATGATTCAAAGTCAAGAGACTCTAATAGTCCATCAGTATGGAGCTTCTTCATGCGCTTAACGCCGATATGACCAAGGCGGCAGTGCCACAAGTATGTGGGACTATCATTATCAACTTTACATCTTTTGATACTCACACTATAAATATGCGTAACATCACGATCGAGATTCATCAAGAATAAACCATTCACCAGCGGAGCATGACCATAAAACATATCACTCATATAAATAGAACAACCATTATTCTCTGACTTAAATGAGTAGCCGTCTCGCATTAAGCAAGACCCTGATACAATATTCATGCTCAAAGCTGGTACTAAATAACAATTATTAAGGTTTAAAACTAATCCCAACGATAGATGTAGAGGTAGCATGCCGACGGCGATCACATCGACCTTGGAGCCATTCCCGACGCGCATCGTCACCTCGTCCTTGGCGAGTCTCCGCTTATTCCGCACTTCCTGCTTTGAGTTGCATATGTGAGCAACAGCACCGGTATCAAATACCCAGGAGCTACTACGAGCACTGGTAAGGTACACATCAATAACATGTATATCACATATACCTTTAACATTGCCGGCCTTCTTGTCCGCTAAGTATTTGGGGCAGTTCCACTTCCGATGACCCTTTCCCTTGCAATAGAAGCACTCAATCTCAGGCTTGGGTCCATTCTTTTTCTTCTTCCCGGCATCTGGCTTACCGGGCGCGGCAACGGCTTTGCCATCTTTCTTGAAGTTCTTCTTGTTGGAATTATGCCCTAGAGGCAATAATAAATATAGTTATTATTATAATTCCTGTATCAAGATAATCGTTTATTATCCATGCTATAATTGTATTGAATGAAGACTCATTTACATGTGTGGATACATAGACAAAACACCGTCCCTAGTAAGCCTCTAGTTGGCTAGCCAGTTGATCAAAGATAGTCAGTGTCTTCTGATTATGAACAAGGTGTTGTTGCTTGATAACTGGATCACGTCATTGGGAGAATCACGTGATGGACTAGACCCAAACTAATAGACGTAGCATGTTGATCGTGTCATTTTGTTGCTACTGTTTTCTGCGTGTCAAGTATTTATTCCTATGACCATGAGATCATATAACTCACTGACACCGGAGGAATGCTTTGTGTGTATCAAACGTCGCAACGTAACTGGGTGACTATAAAGATGCTCTACAGGTATCTCCGAAGGTGTTAGTTGAGTTAGTATGGATCAAGACTGGGATTTGTCACTCCGTGTGACGGAGAGGTATCTCGGGGCCCACTCGGTAATACAACATCACACACAAGCCTTGCAAGCAATGTAACTTAGTGTAAGTTGCGGGATCTTGTATTACGGAACGACTAAAGAGACTTGCCGGTAAACGAGATTGAAATAGGTATGCGGATACTGACGATCCAATATTGGGCAAGTAACATACCGAAGGACAAAGGGAATGACATATGGGATTATACGAATCCTTGGCACTGAGGTTCAAACGATAAGATCTTCGAAGAATATGTAGGATCCAATATGGGCATCCAGGTCCCGCTATTGGATATTGACCGAGGAGTCTCTCGGGTCATGTCTACATAGTTCTCGAACCCGCAGGGTCTGCACACTTAAGGTTCGACGTTGTTTTATGCGTATTTGAGTTATATGGTTGGTTACCGAATGTTGTTCGGAGTCCCGGATGAGATCACGGACGTCACGAGAGTTTCCGGAATGGTCCGGAAACGAAGATTTATATACAGGATGACCTCATTTGATTACCGGAAGGTTTTCGGAGTTACCGGGAATGTACCGGGAATGACGAATGGGTTCCGGGAGTTCACCGGGGGGGCCACCCACCCCGGGGAAGCCCATAGGCCTTGGGGGAGACACACCAGCCCTTAGTGGGCTGGTGGGACAGCCCACAAGTGCCCTATGCGCCAAGGAGAAGAAAATCAAGAGAGAAAGAAAAAAAAAAGGAGGAGGTGGGAAGGAAGGGGGACTCCCTCCCACCAAACCTAGTCCAACTCGGTTTGGGGGGGGGGAGAGTCCTCCCCCTTGGTTCGGCCGACCCCCTTGAGGGTCCTTGGACCCCAAGGCAAGGCCCCCCTCCCTCCCACCTATATATACGGAGGTATTAGGGCTGATTTGAGACAACTTTTCACGGCAGCCCGACCACATACCTCCACGGTTTTTCCTCTAGATCGCGTTTCTGCGGAGCTCGGGCGGAGCCCTGCTGAGACAAGGTCATCACCAACCTCCGGAGCGCCGTCGCGCTGCCGGAGAACTCTTCTACCTCTCCGTCTCTCTTGCTGGATCAAGAAGGCCGAGACCATCGTCGAGCTGTACGTGTGTTGAACGCGGAGGTGCCGTCCGTTCGGTACTAGATCGTGGGACTGATCGCGGGATTGTTCGCGGGGCGGATCGAGGGACGTGAGGACGTTCCACTACATCAACCGCGTTCTCTAAGCGCTTCCGCTTTACGGTCTACAAGGGTACCTAGATCACTCATCCCCTCTCGTAGATGGACATCACCATGATAGGTCTTCGTGCGCGTAGGAAAATTTTTGTTTCCCATGCGACGTTCCCCAAGAGTGGTATCAGAGCTAGGTTCATGCGTAGATGTCTTCTCGAGTAGAACACAAAAGGTTTTGTGGGTGGTGATGTGCGTTTTGCGGCCCTCCTTAGTCTTTTCTTGATTCCGTGGTATTGTTGGATTGAAGCGGCCCGGACCGACATTACTCGTACGCTTACGAGAGACTGGTTTCATCGTTACGAGTAACTCCGTTGCTCAAAGATGACTGGCAAGTGTCAGTTTCTCCAACTTTAGTTGAATCGGATTTGACCGAGAAGGTCCTTGGATGAGGTTAAATAGCAACTCATATATCTCCGTTGTGGTGTTTGCGTAAGTAAGATGCGATCCTACTAGATACCCATGGTCACCACGTAAAACATGCAACAACAAAATTAGAGGACGTCTAACTTGTTTTTGCAGGGTATGCTTGTGATGTGATATGGCCAACGATGTGATGTGATATATTGGATGTATGAGATGATCATGTTGTAATAGAAATATCGACTTGCACGTCGACGGTACGGCAACCGGCAGGAGCCATAGGGTTGTCTTTATACTAACGTTTGTGCTTGCAGATGCGTTTACTATTTTCCTAGGATGTAGCTTTAGTAGTAATAGCATAAGTAGCACGACAACCCCGATGGCAACACGTTGATGGATGATCATGGTGTGGCGCCAGTGACAAGAAGATCGTGCCGGTGCTTTGGTGATGGAGATCAAGAAGCACGTGATGATGGCCATATCATGTCACTTATGAATTGCATGTGATGTTAATCCTTTTATGCACCTTGTTTTGCTTAGAACGACGGTAGCATTATGAGGTGATCTCTCACTAAAATTTCAAGACGAAATTGTGTTCTCCCCGACTGTGCACCGTTGCTACAGTTTGTCGTTTCGAGACACCACGTGATGATCGGGTGTGATAGACTCAACGTTCACATACAACGGGTGCAAAACAGTTGCGCACGCGGAACACTCGGGTTAAGCTTGACGAGCCTAGCATGTGCAGACATGGCCTCGGAACACATGAGACCGAAAGGTCGATCATGAATCATATAGTTGATATGATTAGCATAGGGATGCTTACCACTGAAACTATACTCAACTCACGTGATGATCGGACTTGAGCTAGTGTAAGTGGATCATGAACCACTCAAATGACTAGAGAGATGTACTTTTTGAGTGGGAGTTTAGCAAATAATTTGATTAAGTTAAACTCTAATTATCTTGAACATAGTCTAAGTCCACTTTGAATATATTTGTGTTGTAGATCATGGCTCACGCGACTGTCATCCTGAATTTTAATACGTTCCTAGAGAAAGCTAAGTTGAAAGATGATGGAAGCAACTTTGTAGACTGGGCTCGTAATCTTAAGCTAATCTTACAAGCTGGGAATAAGGATTATGTCCTTAATGCTGCGCTAGGAGATGAACCACCCGCTACGGCTGATCAAGATGTTAAGAACGCTTGGTTAGCACGTAAGGAGGACTACTCAATAGTTCAATGTGCAGTCTTGTATGGCTTAGAACCGGGACTTCAACGTTGCTTTGAGCGTCATGGAGCATTTGAGATGTTCCAGGAGTTGAAGTTTATCTTTCAGAAGAACGCCCGGATCGAGAGGTATGAGACCTCCGATAAAATCTATGCTTGCAAGATGGAGGAAAACTCGTCTGTCAGTGAACATGTGCTCAAAATGTCTGGGTACTCAAACCGTCTAGCTGAGCTGGGGATTGAACTCCCGCAAGAGGCTATCACTCACAGAATCCTTCAATCACTGCCGCCAAGCTATAAAGGCTTTGTGTTGAACTACAACATGCAAGGGATGAACAAGTCTCCTCAAGTGTTGATGGTGAGCAAGACCACTAGTTTCAAGAGAAACGGCAAAGGCAAGAAGGGCAATTCGAAGAAGAGCGGCAAGCCTGTTGCCAATCCGCCGAAGAAACCCAAAGCTGGACCTAAGCCTGAAACGGAGTGTTTCTATTGCAAGGGTATGGGTCACTGGAAGCGCAATTGCCCCAAGTATCTGGCAGATAAGAAGGCGGGCAAAGAAAAATCAGGTATATTTGATATACATGTTATTGATGTGTACTTAACCGGCTCTCGTAGTAGTGCCTGGGTATTCGATACCGGTTCTGTTGCTCATATTTGCAACTCGAAACAGGAACTACGGAATAGACGAAGGCTGGCGAAAGATGAAGTGATGATGCGCGTAGGAAATGGTTCCAAGGTTGATGCAATCGCCGTCGGCACAGTTTCACTTCAGTTACCATCAGGATTAGTTATGAACTTAAATCATTGTTATTTAGTGCCTGCGTTGAGCATGAACATTATATCTGGATCTTGTTTATTGCGAGACGATTACTCTTTTAAGTCAGAGAATAATGGTTGTTCTATTTCTATGAGTAACATCTTTTATGGTCATGCACCCAATGTGAGAGGATTGTTCATATTGAATCTTGAGAGTGATACACACATACATAACATTGAGACCAAAAGAGTCAGAGTTAACAATGATAGCGCCATATTTTTGTGGCACTGCCACTTAGGTCATATTGGTGTAAAGCGCATGAAGAAACTCCATGCCGATGGACTTTTGGAGTCACTTGACTTTGATTCACTTGACACGTGCGAACCATGCCTCATGGGCAAGATGACTAAAACTCCGTTCTCCGGAACAATGGAGCGTGCAAGTGACTTGTTGGAAATCATACATACCGATGTGTGTGGTCCGATGAGCGTAGAGGCACGCGGCGGATATCGTTATTTTCTCACCTTCACTGACGATTTGAGTAGATATGGTTATGTCTACTTAATGAAGCACAAGTCTGAAACATTTGAAAAGTTCAAGCAATTTCAGAGTGAAGTTGAAAATCACCGTAACAAGAAGATCAAGTTCCTACGGTCTGATCGTGGGGGCGAATATCTGAGTTTCGAGTTTGGTGCTCACTTAAGACAATGTGGAATTGTTTCACAGTTAACACCGCCTGGAACACCACAGCGTAATGGTGTGTCCGAATGTCGTAATCGTACTCTATTAGAGATGGTGCGATCTATGATGTCTCTTACTGATTTGCCATTATCTTTTTGGGGCTATGCATTCGAAACAGCTGCATTCACTTTAAATAGGGCACCATCAAAATCCGTTGAGATGACACCATACGAACTGTGGTATGGCAAAAGGCCAAAGTTGTCGTTTCTTAAAGTTTGGGGATGTGATGCTTATGTCAAAAAGCTTCAGCCTGAAAAGCTGGAACCCAAAGCGGAAAAGTGCGTCTTCATAGGTTACCCAAAAGAAACAGTTGGGTACACCTTCTATCTCAAATCCGAGGGCAAAGTGTTTGTTGCTAAAAACGGAGCTTTTCTCGAGAAGGAGTTTATCTCGAGAGAATTGAGTGGGAGGAAGATAGAACTTGACGAGGTTGCCGAACCTCTCATCCCTCTGGATGGTGGCGAAGGGCAAGGGGAAACCCCTGTCATTGCGACGCCGGTTGAGGAGGAAGTTAATGATGATGATCATGAAACTCCAGTTCAAGTTTCTGTCGAACCACGCAGGTCGACGAGACCACGTGCTGCTCCAGAGTGGTACGGGAATCCCGTCTTGTCAATCATGTTGTTAGACAACAATGAGCCGGCGAATTATGAGGAAGCAATGGTGGGCCCAGATTCCAACAAATGGCTAGAAGCCATGAAATCCGAGATAGGATCCATGTATGAGAACAAAGTGTGGACTTTGGAGGTACTACCTGAGGGCCGCAAGGCTATTCAGAACAAATGGATCTTTAAGAGGAAGACGGACGTTGACGGTAATGTGACCGTTTATAAAGCTCGACTTGTGGCAAAGGGTTTTTCACAAGTTCAAGGAGTTGACTACGATGAGACATTCTCACCCGTAGCGATGCTTAAGTCCGTCAGAATCATGTTAGCAATACTGCATTTTTCGATTATGAAATCTGGCAGATGGATGTCAAAACGGCGTTCCTTAATGGTTTCCTTAAGGAAGAGTTGTATATGATACAACCCGAAGGTTTTGTCGATCCTAAGAATGCTAACAAGGTGTGCAAGCTCCAGCGATCCATTTATGGACTGGTGCAAGCATCTCGGAGTTGGAACAAACGCTTTGATGAGGTGATCAAAGCATTTGGGTTTATACAAGTGGTTGGAGAATCTTGTATTTACAAGAAAGTGAGTGGGAGCTCTGTGGCGTTTCTAATATTATATGTGGATGACATATTGCTGATTGGAAACAACGTGGAGTTTTTGGAGAGCGTAAAAGATTACTTGAATAAAAGTTTCTCTATGAAGGACCTAGGAGAAGCTGCTTACATTCTAGGCATTAAGATCTATAGGGATAGATCAAAACGCCTGATAGGACTTTCACAAAGCACATACCTTGATAAAGTTTTGAAGAGGTTCAAAATGGAACAGTCCAAGAAAGGGTTCTTGCCAGTTCTACAAGGTACGAGATTGATTAAGACTCAGTGCCCAGCAACTGATGAAGATAGAGAGCATATGCGCTCCGTCCCCTATGCTTCAGCCATAGGTTCTATCATGTATGCGATGCTGTGCACTAGACCGGATGTTAGCCTAGCCATAAGTATGGCAGGTAGGTTCCAGAGTAATCCAGGAGTGGATCACTGGACAGCGGTCAAGAATATCCTGAAGTACCTGAAAAGGACTAAGGAGATGTTTCTCGTGTATGGAGGTGACGAAGAGCTCGCCGTAAAAGGTTACGTCGATGCAAGCTTTGACACAGATCCGGACGACTCTAAGTCGCAAACCGGATTCGTATTTATTCTTAATGGGGGTGCAGTAAGCTGGTGCGGTTCTAAGCAAAGCGTCGTAGCAGATTCTACATGTGAAGCAGAGTACATGGCTGCCTCGGAGGCAGCTAAGGAGGGTGTCTGGATGAAGCAGTTCATGACGGATCTTGGAGTGGTGCCAAGCGCACTGAATCCAATAACCTTGTTCTGTGATAACACTGGTGCCATTGCCTTAGCAAAGGAACCACGGTTTCATAAGAAGACCAGACACATCAAACGATGCTTCAACCTCATCCGCGACTACGTCGAGGGAGAGGACGTGAATATATGCAAAGTGCACACGGATCTGAATGTAGCAGACCCGCTGACTAAACCTCTTCCACGGGCAAAGCATGATCAACACCAGAACTGTATGGGTGTTAGATTTATTACAATGTAATTCACATGGTGATGTGAGGGCTAGATTATTGACTCTAGTGCAAGTGGGAGACTGTTGGAATTATGCCCTAGAGGCAATAATAAATATAGTTATTATTATAATTCCTGTATCAAGATAATCGTTTATTATCCATGCTATAATTGTATTGAATGAAGACTCATTTACATGTGTGGATACATAGACAAAACACCGTCCCTAGTAAGCCTCTAGTTGGCTAGCCAGTTGATCAAAGATAGTCAGTGTCTTCTGATTATGAACAAGGTGTTGTTGCTTGATAACTGGATCACGTCATTGGGAGAATCATGTGATGGACTAGACCCAAACTAATAGACGTAGCATGTTGATCGTGTCATTTTGTTGCTACTGTTTTCTGCGTGTCAAGTATTTATTCCTATGACCATGAGATCATATAACTCACTGACACCGGAGGAATGCTTTGTGTGTATCAAACGTCGCAACGTAACTGGGTGACTATAAATATGCTCTACAGGTATCTCCGAAGGTGTTAGTTGAGTTAGTATGGATCAAGACTGGGATTTGTCACTCCGTGTGACGGAGAGGTATCTCGGGGCCCACTCGGTAATACAACATCACACACAAGCCTTGCAAGCAATGTAACTTAGTGTAAGTTGCGGGATCTTGTATTACGGAACGAGTAAAGAGACTTGCCGGTAAACGAGATTGAAATAGGTATGCGGATACTGACGATCGAATCTCGGGCAAGTAACATACCGAAGGACAAAGGGAATGACATACGGGATTATACGAATCCTTGGCACTGAGGTTCAAACGATAAGATCTTCGAAGAATATGTAGGATCCAATATGGGCATCCAGGTCCCTCTATTGGATATTGACCGAGGAGTCTCTCGGGTCATGTCTACATAGTTCTCGAACCCGCAGGGTCTGCACACTTAAGGTTCGACGTTGTTTTATGCATATTTGAGTTATATGGTTGGTTACCGAATGTTGTTCGGAGTCCCGGATGAGATCACGGACGTCACGAGGGTTTCCGGAATGGTCCGGAAACGAAGCTTGATATATAGGATGACCTCATTTGATTACCGGAAGGTTTTCGGAGTTACCGGGAATGTACCGGGAATGACGAATGGGTTCCGGGAGTTCACCGGGGGGGCCACCCACCCCGGGGAAGCCCATAGGCCTTGGGGGAGACACACCAGCCCTTAGTGGGCTGGTGGGACAGCCCACAAGTGCCCTATGCGCCAAGGAGAAGAAAATCAAGAGAGAAAGAAAAAAAAGGAGGAGGTGGGAAGGAAGGGGGACTCCCTCCCACCAAACCTAGTCCAACTCGGTTTGGGGGGGGAGAGTCCTCCCCCTTGGCTCGGCCGACCCCCTTGAGGGTCCTTGGACCCCAAGGCAAGGCCCCCCTCCCTCCCACCTATATATACGGAGGTATTAGGGCTGATTTGAGACAACTTTTCACGGCAGCCCGACCACATACCTCCACGGTGTTTCCTCGAGATCGCGTTTCTGCAGAGCTCGGGCGGAGCCCTACTGAGACAAGGTCATCACCAACCTCCGGAGCTCCGTCACGCTGCCGGAGAACTCTTCTACCTCTCCGTCTCTCTTGCTGGATCAAGAAGGCCGAGACCATTGTCGAGCTGTACGTGTGCTGAACGCGGAGGTGCCGTCCGTTCGGTACTAGATCGTGGGACTGATCGCGGGATTGTTCGCGGGGCGGATCGAGGGACGTGAGGACCTTCCACTACATCAACCGCGTTCTCTAAACGCTTCTGCTGTACGGTCTACAAGGGTACGTAGATCACTCATCCCCTCTCGTAGATGGACATCACCATGATAGGTCTTCGTGCGCGTAGGAAAATTTTTGTTTGCCATGCGACGTTCCCCAACACTTCTTACCCTTGCCCTTCTTGAAACTAGTGGTCTTGTTGACCATCAACACTTGATGCTCTTTCTTGATTTCTACTTCTGCAGACTTGAGCATCGAGTACAACTCGAGAATGGTCTTCTCCATCCCTTGCATGTTGTAGTTCAGCACAAAACCTTTGTTGCTTGGTGGGAGAGACTGGAGGATTCTGTCAATTATAGCATCATCCGGAAGTTCGACTCCAAGTGAAGTCAGACGACCGTGTAACCCAGACATTTTGAGTATGTGCTCACTGACAGAACTGTTCTCCTCCATCTTACAGCTAAAGAACTTGTCAGAGACTTCATATCTCTTGACACGGGCATGAGCTTGAAAAACTAGCTTCAGCTCTTGGAACATCTCATATGCACCGTGTTGCTCAAAACGCCTTTGGAGCCCCGTTTCTAAACTGTATAACATGCCACACCTAACCAGAGAGTAGTCATCACTCTGCGTTTGCCAGACGTTCAGAATGTCCGGGGCTGCTGCGGGAGCGGGAGGGTCACCTAGCGGCGCATCAAGGACATAAGCCTTTTTAGCTGCTTCAAGGATGAGCTTCAAGTTGCGAACCCAGTCCGCATAGTTGCTACCATCATCTTTCAGCTTGTTTTTCTCTAGGAATGCGTTGAAATTGAGGTTGACGTTGGCCATCTACAATATTTATAAAGACAACTTTTAGACTAAGTTCATGAAAATTAAGTACATTTAATCAAATTAAGTATGAACTCCCACTTAAATTGACATCCCTCTAGTCATCTAAGTGATACATGATCCATGTTGACTAACCCGTGTCCGATCATCACGTGAGACGGACTAGTCACCATGGTGAGCAACTTCATGCTGATCGTATTCAACCATATGACTCACGTTCGACCTTTCGGTCTCTTGTATTCGAGGTCATGTCTGTACATGTTAAGCTCGTCGAGTCAACCTAGGTGTTTCGCGTGTGTAAATCTGGCTTACACCCGTTGTATGCGAATGTTAGAATCTATCACACTCGATCATCACATGGTGCTTCGAGACAACGATCCTTCGCAACGGTGCACACTTAGGGGGATACGTTCTCGAAATTTTAAGAGGGATCATCTTATTATCCTACCGTCGCTCTAAGAAATAAGATGAAAAACATGATAAACATCACAATGCAATCATATAGTGACATGATATGGCCATTATCATCTTTGCTCTTTTGATCTCCATCTTCAGGCATCGCATGATCATCATTGTCACCGGCGTGATACCATGATCTCCATCATCATGATCTCCATCATCGTGTCTCCGTGAAGTCGTCACGCCAACTACTACTATCACTACTGCTATAGCTAACCGTTAGCAATGAAGTAAAAGTAGTAAGCACATGGCGTTGCATCTCATACAATAAATCAAGATAACTCCTATGGCTCCTGTCGGTTGTCATACTCATCGACATGCAAGTCGTGAAACCTATTACAATAACATGATCATCTCATACACCATACATGCAACATCACAACTTTGGCCATATCACATCACATGTCAAACCCTACAAAAACAAGTTAGACGTCCTCTAATAATTGTTGCAAGTTTTACGTGGCTGATTTGGGTTTCTAGCAAGAACGCCTTCTTACCTACGTGACAGCCACAACGATGATATGCCAAAGCTATTTACCCTTCGTAAGGACCCTTTTCATCAAATCCAATCCGACTAGAGTGGGAGAGACAGACACCCGCTAGCCACCTTTATGCACGGTGTGCATGTCTGTCGGTGGAACCAGTCTCACGTAAGCGTACGTGTAAGGTCGGTCCGGGCCGCTTCATCCCACAATACTGCCGGAAAAGAATAAGACTAGTAGCGGCAATCAATTGACAAATCATCGCCCACAACCTTTTGTGTTCTACTCATGCATAGAATCTACGCATAGAAAACCTGGCTCTGATACCACTGTTGGGTAACGTAGCATAAATTCAAAAAAATCCTACGCATATTCAGATCTTCCTATGGAGAGACCAGCAACGAGAGAGGGGTGAGATCATCTTCATACCTTTGAAGATCGCTAAGCGGAAGCGTTGCTAGAACGCGGTTGATGGAGTCGTACTCGCGGCGATTCAGATCGCGGTGTGATTCCGATCTAGTGCCGAACCACGGCACCTCCGCCTTCAACACTCGTGCAGCCCGGTGACGTCTCCCGCACCTTGATCCAGCAAGGAGGAGGGAGAAGTTGGGGAATATCTCCGGCAGCACGACGGCGTGGTGTCGATGGAGAGACGAGGTCTCCCGGCAGGGCTTCGCCAAGCATCGGCAGAGAGGAGGAGAAAGAAGAGCAGGGCTGTGCCGAGGGAGAGGGAAAATTGTGTATAAAACAGCCCCGAAACCCCCAGTATATATAGGAGGAGGGGAGGGGTGCCACCCGTAGGGTTCCCACCCTAGGTGGTGCGGCAGCCCCCCAGATGGGAGGTGCGGTGGCTAGGGCAGGGGGAGGGGGTGGCGCACACTTAGGTGGGCCTTAGGCCCACCAGCGCCTAGGGTTTCCCCCCCTCTCCACCTCCTGCGCCTTGGGCTAAGTGTGGGGGGCGCACCAGCCCACCTAGGGGCTGGTTCCCTCCCGCACATGGCCCATCTAGCCTCCCGGGGTCGTGGCCCCCTTTCGGTGGTCCCGGTACGTTACCGGCGATGCCCGAAACACTTCCGGTGTCCAAAACCATCCGTCCTATGTATCAATCTTTACCTCCGGAGCTCCTCGTGACGTCTGGGATCTCATCCGGGACTCCGAACATCCTTCGGTAACCTCGTATAACAATTCCCTATAACCCTAGCATCATCGAACCTTAAGTGTGTAGACCCTACGGGTTCGGGAGACAGGCAGACATGACCGAGACACCTCTCCCGCCAATAACCATCAGCGGGGTCTGGATACCCATGGTGGCTCCCACTTGCTCCACGATGATCTCATCTGATGAACCACGATGTCAAGGATTCAATCAATCCCGTATACAATTCCCTTTGTCTGTCGGTATAGAACTTGCCCAAGATTCGATCGTCGGTATACCTATACCTTGTTCAATCTCGTTACCGGTAAGTCTCTTAACTCGTTCCGTAGCACGTCATCGTGTGACTAACTCCTTAGTCACATTGAGATCATGATGATGTTCTACCGGGTGGGCCCAGAGATACCTCTCCGTCACGTGGAGTGACAAATCCCGATCTCGATTCGTACCAACCCAACAGACACTTTCAGAGGTACCCGTAGTGCACCTTTATAGTCACCCAATTACGTTGTGACGTTTGATACACCCAAAGCACTCCTACGGTACCCGGGAGTTGCACAATCTCACGGTCAAAGGAAAAGACACTTGACATTAGAAAAGCTTTAGCATATGAACAATACGATCTAGTGCTACGCTTAGGATTGGGTCTTGTCCATCACATTATTCTCCCAATGATGTGATCCCGTTATCAATGACATCCAATGCACATGATCAGGAAACCATGATCATCTATTGATCAACGAGCTAGCCAACTAGAGGCTTGCTAGGGACACATTGTGATCTATTTATTCACACATGACTTACTGTTTCCTCTTAATACAATTATAGCATGAACAATAGACGATTATCATGAACAAGGAAATATGATAATAACCATTTTATTATTGCCTCTAGGGCATATTTCCAACACCTTGGGCATCCCCAAGCTTGAGCTCTTTCCACTCCTTATCTCTTTGTCCATGAGAACATCATCCAAAACTTGAAAACTTCACGACACAAAACTTAAACAGAAACTCGTGATAACATTTGCACAAGAAAACAAACTACCACCTCTTTAGATATTGTAGCAATCTTGATTTCTATTTATATTGGTGTTAGATTACTGTATTCTCACTTTTCCATGGCTAGTACCCCCCCCCCCCAATACTATCCATAGTTTCATCAAAACAAGCAACCAACTCAACAAAAACAGAATCTGTCAAAAACATACCAGTCAGTAGCAATATGTATACTTCGTATACTTGTGGTACCTCAAAAACTCTGACAAATTACGATTGCCTGGGCAAAAGGAATATCACCCAGCATCAAAAAGAATCAACTCAAAAGCTCTTTCTTAATAAAAATGAAAAATAATCTCGTGAGCGAAAAATTTCTGTCTTTTTCCAGCAGGATCAAACAACCATCACCAAGACTAGATATAAAGGTTTTGCTTGGCTCAAACACAAAAAGAAACACAAAAGACACAATCACAACAGAATTATGATAGTGTGGACGCAACAAAACAGAAAGAAAAAGATAAATTCATTGGGTTGCCTCCCAACAAGCGCTATTGTTTAACGCCCTTACTAGGCAATGATAATTCAATGATGCTCACACAAAAGACAAGAATTGAAGCACAACGAGAGCATCATAAAGCATGTGAAAATCACATCTAAGTCTAACATACTTCCTATGCATAGGCATTTTATAGGAAAACAAATTGGCAAGACAACCAATAGTTACCAAATGCAAGGAAGAAGAAAGAGACAATAGCAATCTCAACAAAACGAGAGGTAATTTGGTAACATGAAAGTTTCTACCACAATATTTTCCTCTCTCTCATAGCAATTACATGTGGGATCATAATCAAATTCAACAATATAGCTATCACAAAGGATATACTTTTCATGATCCACATGCATGCAAAGTTGACGCTCTTCGAAAATAGTGGGATTATCATCAACTAAAGTCATGACTTCTCCATACCCACTTTCAATATTATTGCAAATACCATTGCAACAAGTAGTGGACATAGCAAAACTAGCATCCCCAAGCTTAGGGTTTTGCATATTTTTAGCATGATTGTCACTAATAGAATTTATAGTGAAACCATTGCAATCATGCTTTTCATCCAAGGAGCCCTCGTGAATCACTTCATAAATTTCTTCCTCACAATTTTCAAATTCACGCATCTCAAGCAAAACTCCATAGAGAAAGTCAAGTGCACTCAACTCACTAGCAATTGGATCAACATAATTGGATCTCTTAAAGAGATTAGCAAGTGGATGAGGATCCATATCAATAGATTTTCAGCAAGCGAAGATGCAAGCATATTGAAGGCACATGGCAACACAAGCAAATAGAAAGCAAGCCAAAGAAAGGGCGAACGAAAAAGGCAACAGGAAAAAAAGGCAAATATTTTTGTAATTTTTTGTTTTTCAGAAGTGGGGGAGAGGAAAACGAGAGGCAAAAAAGTAAATGCAAGAGATGAGTTTGCGACACTTACTTGGATGAGTTCATGCCTTGATCCTCCCCGGCAACGGTGCCAGAAATTCTTCTGCTACGACGACAGAAATCTTTTGTCGTCTCTTGAGCTTGCGTTGGTTTTTCCCTTGAAGTGGAAAGGGCGATGCAGCACAGGAGCAGTAAGTATTTCCCTCAATTTGAGAACCAAGGTATCAATCCAGTAGGAGAATCTCGTCAAGTCCAGAGTACCTGCACAAACACAAAAGAGCTTGCACCCAACGCTATAAATGGGTTGTCAATCCCTTCAAGATTGATTGCAAAGTGAGATCTGAAGGCGGAAAGTGCAACGAAGAAAAGTGTAAGGCTGAAAATATGGTGTGAAGTAGACCCGGGGGCCATAGTGTTCACTAGAGGCTTCTCTCAAAATAGAAAATATTACGGTGGGTGAACAAATTATTGTCGAGCAATTGATAGAACCGCGCAAAGTCATGACGATATCTAAGGCAATGATCATACATATAGGCATCACGTCCGAGACAACTATACCGATACTTTCTGCATCTACTACTATTACTCCACACATCGACCGCTATCCAGCATGCATCTAGTGCATTGGGTTCATGACGAACGGAGTAACGCCTTAAGCAAGATCACATGATGTAGAGGGATAAACTCAAACCAATGATGAATACCCCATGTTTTTACCCTTGATGGCAACAACAAGATGCGTGCCTCGCTACCCCTTCTATCACTGGGTGTGTTCACCACACGGTATGAACCCAAAACCAAGCACTTCTCCCATTGCAAGAATCATAGATCAAGCTGGCCAAACAAAACCCACAACTCGAAGAGAATTACAAGGATATGAAATCATGCACAAGAGAGATCAGAAGAAACTCAAATAAGATTCATAGATAATCTGATCATAAATCCACAATTCATCGGATCTCGACAAACACACCGCAAAAGAAGATTACATCGGATAGATCTCCATGAAGATCATGGAGAACTTTGTATTGAAGATCCAAGAGAGAGAAGAAGCCATCTAGTTACTAGCTATGGACCCGTAGGTCTATGGTGAAATACTCACGCATCATTGGAGAGGTCAGGGTGTTGATGAAGAAGCCCTCCTTATCCGAATCCCCCCTCCGGCACGGCACCAGAACGTGCCCCAGATGGGATCTTGCGAACACAGAAGCTTGCGGCGGCGGAAAAGTACTTTCGATGATCTCCTGATTTTTTCTGGAATTATTGGGAATATATAGGCGAAAGACCTAGGGCAGAGGTGGCCCAAGGAGCCCAGAAGCCTGGGAGGCGCGGGCCCCGTAGTCGCGGCTAGGGGGCTTGTGAGGTCCCTGGTGGCCCCCTGCCTTGGTTCTCAAGTTTCCCGATCTTCTTCTGTTTCAGAAAAAATCTTTTTGGAAGTTTCGTTCCGTTTGGACTCTGCTTAAAATCCTCCTCTGAAAGGGGTCAAAAACACGGAAAAAACAAGAACTCGCACTTGGCACTGAGTTAAGTTAGTCCCAAAAAGAAATAAAAGGCATACAACACATCCAAAGTTTGACAGGACAATAGCATGAAACCTTCAAAAATTATAGATACATTGGAGACGTATCAGGGCACCTCCTACTCCGACTCCGACTGACTGGCGCCGCCGCCTCGTCGGGGTCGCACCCCTGGGGCTCAGGTGAGCCCAATTTTGGGGATCTAGTAGGGGTGAGGTAGGAGCTTAGGAGCCCGTGTAATCGAACATGTATGTCTGGACTATTGCTCCGACAAGCCCGTGTAATCAAACCACTACTATCTATGTTGGAATATGTTTGTTGATACGTCTCCAACGTATCTATAATTTTTTATGGTTTCCTGATATTATCTTATCAACTTTGGATGATCTGTTTGCATGATTATGCTATTTTATATCTTTTTTGGGACTAACCTATTAACTCAGTGCCAAGTGCCAGTTCCTGTTTTTCCGTGTTTTTGACCCTTTTCAGAGAAGAATATTAAACAGAGTACAAACGGAATAAAACCTTCGGAAAGATTTTTTTCCATAACAGAAGATAGGCAGGGAACTTGAGAACCAAGGCAAAGGACTCCGGGGGAGGCCACAAGCCCCCTAGCCGCGGCCTGGGTGGCACGCCTACCAGGCTTGTGGGCCCCCCGTGGCTCCTTTGCCCTACTTCTTCCGCCTATAAATTCCCTAAAAATTCAAAACTGCCAGAGAGAGCCACGAAAATACTTTTCCGCCGCCGCAAGCTTCTATCTCCGCAGGATCCCATCCGGGGCACGTTCTGGTGCCCTCCCGAGGGGGGATTCGGACACGGAGGGCTTATTCATCAACACCATTACCTCTCCGATGATGTGTGAGTAGTTCACCACAGACCTTCGGGTCCATAGCTAGTAGCTAGATGGCTTCTTCTCTCTCTTGGATCTTCGATACAAAGTTCTCAATGATCTTCATGGAGATCTATCCGATGTAACCTTCTTTTGTGGTGTGTTTGTGAAGATCCGATGAATTGTGGATTTATGAATATTATTTGAGTTTCCTCTCATCTCTTATATGCATGATTTCGTATCCTTGTAATTCTCTTTGAGTTGTGGGTTTCGTTTGGCCAACTTGATCTATAATTCTTGCAATGGGAGAAGTGCTTGGTTTTGGGTTCATACCATGCGGTGTCCTCACCCAGTGACAGAAGGGGTAGCGAGGCACGCATCATTTTGTTGCCATCAAGAGTAAAAAGATGGGGTTTATATCTATTGCATGAATTTATCCCTCTACATCATGTCATCTTGCTTAAGGCGTTACTCTGTTTGTTATGAACTCAATACACTAGATGCATGCTGGATAGCGGTCGATGTGTGGAGTAATAGTAGTAGATGCAGACAGTTGCTACGGCAACAAAAGTCTTTCCCTGGCGCGTAGGAATTCTTCTTGTTACTTCTCTGGTTTGCGTCGGTTTTTCCCTTGAAGAGGAAAGCGTGATACAACACAGGAGCAGTAAGTATTTCCCTCAGTTTGAGAACCAAGGTATCGATCCAGAAGGAGGGCCTCGTCAAGTCCAAAGTAACTGCGCAAACACAAACAAGCTTGCACCCAATGCTTCAAAGGGGTTGTCAATCCCTTCAAGATTGTTTGCAAAGTGAGATCTGAAGGCGAAAAGTGCAACGAAGTAAAAAGTGTAAGGCTGAAAATATGGTGTAGAGTACACCCTGGGGGCCATAGTGTTCACTAGAGGCTTCTCTCATAATAGCAAATATCATGGTGGGCGAACAAATTACTCACGAGCAATTGATAGAACCGCGCAAAGTCATGACGATATCTAAGGCAATGATCATGCATATAGGCATCACGTCCGAGACAAGTAGACTGATACTTTCTGCATCTACTACTATTACTCCACACATCGACCGCTATCCAGCATGCATCTAGTGTATTGGGTTCATGACGAACAGAGTAACGCCTTAAGCAAGATGACATGATGTAGAGGGATAAACTCAAACCAATGATGAAAACCCCATCTTTTTACCCTTGGTGGCAACAACAAGATGCGTGCCTCGCTACCCCTTCTGTCCCTGGGTGAGGTCACCGCACGGTATGAACCCAAAACCAAGCACTTCTCCCATTGCAAGAATCATAGATCTAGTTGGCCATACCAAACCCACAACTCGAAGAGAATTACAAGGATATGAAATCATGCACAAGAGAGATCAGAAGAAACTCAAATAAGATTCATAGATAATCTGCTCATAAATCCACAATTCATCAGATCTCGACAAACACACCGCAAAAGAAGATTACATCGGATAGATCTCCATGAAGATCATGGAGAACTTTGTATTGAAGATCCAAGAAAGAGAAGAAGCCATCTAGTTACTAGCTATGGACCCGTAGGTCTACGGTGAACTACTCACGCATCATCGGAGAGGTCATGGTGTTGATGAAGAAGCCCTCCGTGTCCGAATATCCCCTCCGGCAGGGCACCAGGACGTGCCCCAGATGGGATCTTGTGGAGACAGAAGCTTGCGGCAACGGAAAAGTGATTGCGATCGTCTCTTTATTTTTTTTGGGAATATTTGGGAATATATATATAGGCGCAAGATCTAGCTCATGAGACCTCTAGGGGGCCCACAAGCCTGGATGGCGCGCCCCCCTGGCCGTGGGGTGGGGGCTTGTGGGGCCCCTGGGGCTCTTCTGGCTTGGCTCCCAAGTTATCCGATCTTCTTCCGTTCCAGAAAAAATCTTTTCGGGGATTTTCTTCCGTTTGGACTCCGTTTCAAAATCTCCTCTGAAAAGGGTCAAAAACATGGAAAAAACAGGAACTGTCACTTGGCCCTGAGTTAATAAGTTAGTCCCAGAAAATAAATAAAAAGCATGCAAAGCATCCAAAGTTTGACAAGATAATAGCATGAAACCATCAAAAATTATAGATACGTTGGGGACGTATCAACAGTATCGGTCTACTTGTCTCGGACGTGATGCCTATATGTATGATCATTGCCTTAGATATCATCATGACTTTGCGCGGTTCTATCAATTGCTCGACAGTAATTCGTTCACCCAACGTAATACTTGCTATCATGAGAGAAGCCTCTAGTGAACACTATGGCCCCCGGGTCTACTTCACATCATATTTTCATCTCTACACTTTTACTTTGTTGCACTTTCCACCTTCAGATCTCACCTTGCAATTAATCGTGAAGGGGTTGACAACCCCTTTATAGCATAGGGTGCAAGTTTGTTTGTTTTTGCGCAGGTACTTTGGTGACTTGTCTTGATACTCCTATTGGATTGATACCTTGGTTCTCAAACTGAGGGAAATACTTACTGCTACTATGCTACATCACCCTTTTCTCTTCAAGGGAAATACTAACGCAAGCTCAAGAGGTAGCAAGAAGAATTTCTGGCGCCGTTGTCGGGGAGTATCAAGTCAAGAATAGTCTCCCTCCAACGTGTCAATTTCTGGCACCGGGGACTATTCTAAGTGAAGCTTATCCAAGTAACTATCGCAAACTCATCCCTTGCATTTACTTTTTTGCCTTTTGCCTCTCGTTTTCCTCTCCCCACTTCTGAAAAACAAAATTTACAATTTTTTTGCCTTTTTCGTTCGCCCTTTTCTTTCGCTTGCTTTCTGTTCGCTTGTGTGGTTGTGTGCTTGCTGAAGTCACCATGACTGAAAACACCAAATTGTGTGACTTCTCGAATACTAATAATAATTATTTTATCAGTACTCCAATTGCTCCCGCCACTAGTGCGGAATCATATGAAATCAATGCTGCTTTGCTAAATCTTGTTATGAAAGAGCAATTTTCCGGCCTTCCTAGTGAAGATGTCGCATCCCGTCTTAATACCTTCATTGAGTTATGCGATATGCAAAAGAAGGAAGATGTGGATAATGATGTGATTAAATTGAAGCTATTTCCGTTCTCATTACGAGATCGAGCAAAAACTTGGTTTTCATTTTTACCCAAAAATAGCATTGATTCTTGGAACAAGTGTAAAGATGCTTATATATCCAAATATTTTCCACCGGCTAAGATTATCTCTCTCCGTAATGATATCATGAGTTTTAAGCAACTAGATCATGAACATGTTGCACAATCTTGGGAGAGAATGAAATTGATGATTAGAAATTGTCCCGCTCATGGCTTGAGTCATTGGATGATTATACAAATCTTCTATGCTGGTTTGAATTTTGCTTCTAGAAATATCTTGGATTCCGCCTCCGATGGAAATTTCATGGAAATCACATTAGGAGAAGCCACAAAACTCCTAGACAATATCATGACAAACTATTCTCAATGGCACACTCAAAGGTCACCTACTAGTAAAAAAGTGCATGCTATAGAAGAAATTAACTCTTTGAGTGCTAAGATGGATGAATTAATGAAATTGTTTGCTAGTAAAGGTGCTCCTCTAGATCCAAATGATATGCCTTTGTCTTCCTTGATTGAGAATAGCAATGAGAGCTTGGATGTTAATTTTGTTGGTAGGCATAATTTTCGCAACAACAATGCTTATAGAGGTAACTTTATTCCTAGGCCTTTTCCTAGTAATCCCTCTAATAACTTTGGCAATTCCTACAAAAATGCTCATGGAAATTACAATAAATTACCCTATGATCTTGAGAGTAATATTAAAGAGTTTATCAACTCGCAAAAGATTTTCAATGCGTCCATAGAAGAAAAACTGCTCAAAATTGATGACTTGGCTAGGACTGTTGATAGAATGTCTCTTGATATTGATGCTTTGAAATTGAGATGTGCTCCTCCCAAGATAAATATGGATGAAACTTTGAAAGCTATGTGTGTTTCCATGAATGAGAGTAAAGAAAGAACCGCCCAAATTCGTGTTAGATATGAATGGCTTAAAAAGCCGTGTTCTCGTGATGAGAATCACGAAGATCTGAAAGTGCTTGGTGTGACTCCCATTGAATCCTTGTTTTCTAATGTCAAACCTAATGATGATTGGGCTGGATATGAATCCACTTTGGTTGAAAAACGCCCAATAATTCAGAGTCTATCTACCTTGATGCTAAAAGCATTGAAAGTGGAGTAGAGGATATCAAAACTTTGAGTAGTGATGAAATTACTACTTTGGATTTCAAGTAATTCAATCATGATACTTGCTCTTTGATTGAATGTATTTCCTTGATGCAATCCATGCTAAACTCTCCACATGCTTATAACCAAAATAAAGCCTTTACCGATCATATCGTTGGTGCTATGATGAAATCTCTTGAAGAGAAACTTGAGTTGGAAGTATCTATTCCTAGAAAACTTCATGATGAGTGGGAACCTACTATCAAAATCAAGATTAAAAACTATGAATGCAATGCTTTGTGTGATTTGGGTGCTAGTGTTTCCATGATTCCAAAGTCTTTATGTGATGTTCTGGGTTTTAATAAGATTGAAGAGTGTTCTCTTAATTTGCATCTTGCGGATTCTACTGTCAAGAAACCCATGGGAAGGATCAATGATGTTCTTATTGTTGCAAATAGGAACTATGTACCCGTGGATTTCATTGTTCTTGACATTGATTGCAATCCTACATGCCCTATTATTCTTGGTAGACCTTTCCTAAGGACTATCGGTGCCATCATCGATATGAAGGAAGGGAATGTTAGATTTCAATTTTCTTTAAAGAAGGGCATGCAGCACTTTCCTAGAAAGAAAATAAGATTGCCTTATGAATCCATGATGAGGGACACTTATGGTTTGAGCACCAAAGATGACGATACGTGCATCTATCGCCTTTTGCCTAGTTAAGGGTGTTAAACAATAGCGCTTGTTGGGAGGCAACCCAATGAATTTATTTCTTTTTCTTTCTCTTTTGTTGCGTCCACACTATCATAATTCTGTTATGATTGTGTATTTTTTTTTCTTTTTGTGTTTGAGCCAAGCAAAACTTTTATGATTAGTCTTGGTAATGGTTGTTTGATCCTGCTGGAAAAAGACAAAAACTTTTCACTCACGAGATGATTTTTCATTTTTATTCAGAAAGATCTTTTGAGTTGATTCTTTTTGCTACTGGTTGATATGCCTTTTTCCCAGACAGTCGTAATTATTCAGAATTTTTTAGGTACCAGAAGTATACGAAGTATACAGATTGCTACAGACTGGTCTGTTTTTGACATATTCTGTTTTTGTTGAGTTGGTTGCTTGTTTTGATGAAAACTATGGTTAGTATCGGGGGGTACTAGCCATGGAGAAGTGAGAATATAGTAGCCCAACACCACTATAAATAGAAATCAAGGTTGCTACAGTACCTAAAGAGGTGGTAGTTTGTTTTCTTGTGCTAATGATATCACGAGTTTCTGTTTATGTTTTGTGTTGTGAAGTTTTCAAGTTTTGGGTGATGTTCTCATGGACAAAGAGATAAGGAGTGGAAAGAGCTCAAGCTTGGTGATTCCCAAGGCATCCTAAGCCAAATTCAAGGACACCAAAAAGCCTAAGCTTGGGGATGCCCCGGGAAGGCATCCCCTCTTTCGTCTTCAATCCATCGGTAACATTACTTGGAGCTATATTTTATTTCACCACATGATATGTGTTTTGCTTGGAGCGTGTTGTATCGTAGGAGTCTTTTCTTTTTGTTGTGTCACAATCATACTTGCTGCACACCTTTATAGAGAGACATGCACTCATCGTAATTTTGCTAGAATGCTCATAGTGCTTCACTTATATCTTTTGAGCTAGATAATTTTGCTCTATGTGCTTCACTTAGATCTTTTAGAGCACGGCGGTGCGTGACTTGGTAGTTGGCGTATGCTTTGAAAGTAGTCCCAAAGGTGATAGGTACCCAAAGAGGATACAAAAACCTCCATCTTCATGTGCATTGAGTAGAAAGAGAAGTTTTGATTCCTCTCAATTAGTTTTGAGACGTGGATTTGGTAATACTAAGAGTTATGTTAGTAGGGTGTTGTGAATCTAGAAATACTTGTGTTGAAGTTAGTGATTCCCGTAGCATGCACGTATGGTGAACCGCTATGTTAGGAAGTCAGAGCATAATTGATGTATTGATTGCCATCCTTTGTGTTGAGGTTGGGATCGTGCGATGGTTAACACCTACCAACCCTTCCCCTCGGAGTATGCGTTTAGCACTTTGTTTTGATTACTAATAAAAACTTTTGCAACAGGTATGTGAGTTCTTCGTGACTAATGTGAGTCCATGGTATAGATGCACTTTCACCTTCCACCATTGCTAGCCTCTCTAGTGCCGCGCAATTCTCGCCCGTACACAAACCCACCATATGCCTTCCTCAAAACAGCCACCATACCTACCTACTATGGCATTTTCATAGCCATTCCGAGATATATTGCCATGCAACTCCCACCGTTCCGTCTCATCACTTGTGCCGTCACTCTCATATTGCCATTGCATGATCGTAAGATAGCTAGCGAGATGTTTCAACATCATACGCCAAGCTAGATCGTTGCACATCCCGGTACACTGCCGGAGACATTTCCTATAGAGTCATTTCTAAGCTTTGAGCTGTGAGTAAATAAAAGTGTGATGATCATCATTATTAGAGCATTGTCCCATGTGAGGAAATAAAAAAAGTAAGAGGCCAAAGAGCCCAAATAAAAAAAAGAGAAAAAAAGAGGCCTAAGAGCCCAAATAAAAAAAAGAAAAAGAGAGAAGGGACAATGCTACTATCTTTTTCCACACTTGCGCTTCATAGTAGCACCATGTTCTTCATGATTGAGAGCCTCTCGTTTCGTCACCACCATATGCTAGTGGGAATCTTCATTATATAACTTGGCTTGTATATTCCAATGATGGGCTTCCTCAAAATTGCCTAGGTCTTCGTGAGCAAGCAAGTTGGATGCACACCCACTAGTTCTCCTTTTGAGCTTTCACATACTTATAGCTCTAGTGCATCCTTTGTATGGCAATCCCTACTCATTCACATTGATATCTATTAATGGGCATCTCCATAGCCTTTTGATATGCCAAGTCAATGTGACCATCTCCTCCTTTTTTGTCTCACAACCACCACCACACTCTATTCCACCTATAGTGCTATATCCATGGCTCACGCTCATGTATTGCGTGATAGTTATAAAACGTTTGAGAAAGTAAGAGTGCGAAAACAATTACTTGGCCAATACCGGGGTTGTGCATGATTTACATTAGTTGTGTGAGGATGATGGAGCATAGCCAGACTATATGATTTTGTAGGGATAACTTTCTTTGGCCTTGTTATTTTGAAAGCTCATGATTACCTTGCTAGTTTGCTTGAAGTATTATTGTTTTCATGTCAATAGCAAACTATTGTTTTGAATCTTACGGATCTGAACATTCATGTCACATGAAAGAAGTTGCAAAGGACAACTATGCTAGGTAGCATTCCACATCAAAAATTCATTCTTTATCACTTCCCTACTCGAGGACGAGCAGGAGTTAAGCTTGGGGACGCTTGATACGTCTCCAACGTATCTATATTTTTTTATGGTTTCATGCTATTATCTTGTCAAACTTTGGATGTTTTGTATGCCTTTTGTATATTTTTTGGGACTAACTTATTAACTCAGTGCCAAGTGCCAGTTCCTGTTTTTTCCATGTTTTTGACCCCTTTCACAGGAGGATTTTAAACGGAGTCCAAACGGAACAAAACTGCCAAAAAGATTTTTCCAAAACAGAAAAAGATCGGGAGACTGAGAATCAGGGCAGGAGGTCACCAGGGACCCCACAAGCCCCCTAGCCGCGGCCAGGGGGGCTGCGCCTCTCAGGCTTGTGGGCTCCCTGGGCCTCCTCTACCCTAGGTCTTTCGCCTATAAATTCCCTAAAATCCTAGAAAAAATTAGAAGATCATTGAAAGTACTTTTCCGCCGCCGCAAGCTTCTGTCTCCGCAAGATCCCATCTGGGGCACGTTCTGGTGCCCTGCCGGAGGGGGGATTCGGATACGGAGGGCTTCTTCATCAACACCATGACCTCTCCGATGATGCGTGAGTAGTTCACCATAGACCTACGGGTCCATAGCTAGTAGCTCGATGGCTTCTTCTCTCTCTTGGATCTTCAATACAAAGTTCTCCGTGATCTTCATGGAGATCTATCCAATGTTATCTTCTTTTGCGGTGTGTTTGTCGAGATCTGATGAATTGTGGATTTATAATCAGATTATCTATGAATCTTATTTGAGTTTCTTCTGATCTCTCTTATGCATGATTTCATATCCTTGTAATTCTCTTCGAGTTGTGGGTTTTGTTTGGCCAACTAGATCTATGATTCTTGCAATGTGAGAACTGCTTGGTTTTGGGTTCATACCGTGCGGTGACCTCACCCAGTGACAGAAGGGGTAGCGAGGCACGCATCTTGTTGTTGCCATCAAGGGTAAAAAGATGGGGTATTCATCATCGGTTTGAGTTACTCTGTTCGTCATGAACCCAATACACTAGATGCATGCTGGATAGCGGTCGATGTGTGGAGTAATAGTAGTAGATGCAGAAAGTATCGGTCTACTTGTCTCGGACGTGATGCCTATATGTATGATCATTGCCTTACATATCGACATGACTTTGCGCGGTTCTATCAATTGCTCGACAGTAATTTGTTCACCCACCGTGATATTTGCTATTTTGAGAGAAGCCTCTAGTGAACACTATGGCCCCCGGGTCTACTCCACACCATATTTTCAGCCTTACACTTTTTCTTCATTTCACTTTCCGCCTTCAGATCTCACTTTGCAATCAATATTGAAGGGATTGACAACCCCTTTATAGCGTTGGGTGCAAGCTCTTTTGTGTTTGTGCAGGTACTCTGGACTTGACGAGATTCTCCTACTGGATTGATACCTTGGTTCTCAAACTGAGGGAAATACTTACTGCTCCTGTGCTGCATCACCCTTTCCTCTTCAAGGGAAAAAACAACGCAAGCAAGTCTCCGTCAACGTGTCAAATTTTGGTGATGTTGTTTGAGAAGTAGCAGTGATTCCCGTAGCATGCACGTATGGTGAACAGCTATGTTAGGAAGTCGGAGCATAATTGAATTATTTATTGTCATCCTTTGTGTTGCGGTCGGGATCGCGCGATGGTTAACACCTACCAACCCTTCCCCTAGGATTATGCGTTTAGCACTTTGTTTTACTAATAAAACTTTCGGAATAAGTATATGAGTTCTTCATGACTAATGTGAGTCCATGGTATAGATGCACTTTCACCTTCCACCATTGCTAGCCTCTCTAGTGCTCCGCAACTTCCGCAGGTGCACAAACCCACCATATACCTTCCTCAAAACAGCCACCATACCTACCTACTATGGCATTTTCATAGCCATTCCGAGATATATTGCCAGGAAACTCTCACCATTCCATCTCATGACATGTGCCGTCACTTTCATATTGCCATTGCATGATTGTAAGATAGCTAGCGAGATGTTTTAATGTCATACGCTAAGCTAAATTGTTGGACATCCCGGTACACTGTCGGAGGCATTTCCTATAGAGTCATCATTGTTGGAATTATGCCCTAGAGGCAATAATAAATATAGTTATTATTATAATTCCTGTATCAAGATAATCGTTTATTATCCATGCTATACTTGTATTGAATGAAGACTCATTTACATGTGTGGATACATAGACAAAACACTGTCCCTAGCAAGCCTCTAGTTGGCTAGCCAGTTGATCAAAGATAGTCAGTGTCTTCTGATTATGAACAAGGTGTTGTTGCTTGATAACTGGATCACGTCATTAGGAGAATCACGTGATGGACTAGACCCAAACTAATAGACGTAGCATGTTGATCGTGTCATTTTGTTGCTACTGTTTTCTGCGTGTCAAGTATTTGTTCCTATGACCATGAGATCATATAACTCACTAACACCGGAGGAATACTTTGTGTGTATCAAACGTCGCAACGTAACTGGGTGACTATAAAGATGCTCTACAGGTATCTCCGAAGGTGTTCGTTGAGTTAGTATGGATCAAGACTGGGATTTGTCACTCCGTGTGATGGAGAGGTATCTGTTGGAATTATGCCCTAGAGGCAATAATAAATATAGTTATTATTATAATTCTTGTATCAAGATAATCGTTTATTATCCATGCTATAATTGTATTGAATGAAGACTTGTATACATGTGTGGATACATAGACAAAACACTGTCCCTAGCAAGCCTCTAGTTGGCTAGCCACTTGATCAACGATAGTCAGTGTCTTCTGATTATGAATAAAGTGTTGTTGCTTGATAACTGGATCACGTCATTAGGAGAATCACGTGATGGACTAGACCCAAACTAATAGACATAGCATGTTGATCGTGTCATTTTATTGCTACTGTTTTCTGCGTGTCAAGTATTTATTCCTATGACCATGAGATCATATAACTTACTAACACCGGAGGAATACTTTGTGTGTATCAAACGTCGCAACGTAACTGGGTGACTATAAAGATGCTCTACAGGTATCTCCGAAGGTGTTCGTTCAGTTAGTATGGATCGAGACTGGGATTTGTCACTCCGTGTGACGGAGAGGTATCTCGGGGCCCACTCGGTAATACAACATCACACACAAGCCTTGCAAGCAATGTGACTTAGTGTAAGTTGCGGGATCTTGTATTACGGAACGAGTAAAGAGACTTGCCGGTAAACGAGATTGAAATAGGTATGCGGATACTGACGATCGAATCTCGGGCAAGTAACATACCGAAGGACAAAGGGAATGACATACGGGACTATATGAATCCTTGGCACTGAGGTTCAAACGATAAGATCTTCGTAGAATATGTAGGATCCAATATGGGCATCCAGGTCCCGCTATTGGATATTGACCGAGGAGTCTCTCGGGTCATGTCTACATAGTTCTCGAACCCACAGGGTCTGAACACTTAAGGTTCGACGTTGCTTTATGCGTATTTGAGTTATATGGTTGGTTACCGAATGATTATTCGGGGTCCCGGATGAGATCACGGACGTCACGAGGGTTTCCAGAATAGTCCGGAAACGAAGATTGATATATAGGATGACCTCATTTGATTACCGGAAGGTTTTCGGAATTACCGGGAATGTACGGGAATGACGAATGGGTTCCGGGAGTTCACCGGGGGGGCAACCCACCCCGGGGAAGCCCATAGGCCTTGAGGGTGGCGCACCAGCCCTTAGTGGGCTGGTGGGACAGCCCAAAAGGGGCCTATGTGCATTGGGAATAAAATCAAGGAGAAAGGAAAAAAAAGGGGAGGTGGGAAGGAAAGGAAGGACTCCCACCCACCAAACCAAGTCTAACTCGGTTTGGGGGGGGAGACCTTCCCCCCTTGGCTCGGCCGACCCCTTGGGAGTCATTGGACCCCAAGGCAAGGCTCCCCCCTCTTCCTCCTATATATAGTAGGGTTTTAGGGCTGATTTGAGACAACTTTTGCCACGGCAGCCCGACCACATATCTCCACGGTTTTACCTCTAGATCGCGTTTCTGCGGAGCTCGGGCGGAGCCCTGCTGAGACAAGATCATCACCAACCTCCGGAGCATCGTCACGCTGCCGGAGAACTCTTCTACCTCTCCGTCTCTCTTGCTGGATCAAGAAGGCCGAGATCATCGTCGAGCTGTACGTGTGCTGAACACGGAGGTGCCGTCCGTTCGGCACTAGATCGTGGGACTGATCGCGGGATAGTTCGCGGGGCGAATCGAGGGACGTGAGGACGTTCCACTACATCAACCGCGTTCACTAACGCTTCTGCTGTACGGTCTACAAGGGTACGTAGATCACACATCCCCTCTCGTAGATGGACTTCACCATGATAGGTCTTCGTGCGCGTAGGAAAATTTTTGTTTCCCATGCGACGTTTCCCAACAGTGGCATCATGAGCTAGGTTCATGCGTAGATGTCTTCTCGAGTAGAACACAAAAGTTTTTGTGGGCGGAGATGTGCGTTTTGCTGCCCTCCTTAGTCTTTTCTTGATTACGCGGTATTGTTGGATCGAAGCGGCCCGGACCGACATTACTCGTACGCTTACGAGAGACTGGTTTCATCGCTACGAGTAACTCCGTTGCTCAAAGATGACTGGCGGGTGTCAGTTTCTCCAACTTTAGTTGAATCGGATTTGACCGAGGAGGTCCTTGGATGAGGTTAAATAGCAACTCATATATCTCCATTGTGGTGTTTGCGTAAGTAAGATGCGATCCTACTAGATACCCATGGTCACCACGTAAAACATGCAACAACAAAATTAGAGGACGTCTAACTTGTTTTTGCAGGGTATGCTTGTGATGTGCAACGATGTGATGTGATATATTGGATGTATGAGATGGTCATGTCGTAATAGAAAATATCGACTTGCACGTCGATGGTACGGCAACCGGCAGGAGCCATAGGGTTGTCTTAATAACTAACGTTTGTGCTTGCAGATGCGTTTACTATTTTGCTAGGATGTAGCTTTAGTAGTAATAGCATGAGTAGCACGACAACCCCGATGGCGACACGTTGATGGAGATAATGGTGTGGCGCCGGTGACAAGAAGATCGTGCCGGTGCTTTGGTGATGGAGATCAAGGAGCACGTGATGATGGCCATATCATGTCACTTATGAATTGCATGTGATGTTAATCCTTTTATGCACCTCATTTTGCTTAGAACGACGGTAGCATTATGAGGTGATCTCTCACTAAAATTTCAAGACGAAATTGTGTTCAACCCGACTGTGCACCGTTACTACAGTTCGTCGTTTCGAGACACCACGTGATGATTGGGTGTGATAGACTCAACGTTCACATACAACGGGTGCAAAACAGTTGCGCACGCGGAACACTCGGGTTAAGCTTGACGAGCCTAGCATGTGCAGACATGGCCTCGGAACACATGAGACCGAAAGGTCGATCATGAATTATATAGATGATATGATTAGCATAGGGCTGCTTACCACTGAAACTATACTCAACTCACGTGATGATCGGACTTGAGCTAGTGTAAGTGGATCATGAACCACTCAAATGACTAGAGAGATGTACTTTTTGAGTGGGAGTTTAGCGAATAATTTGATTAAGTTAAACTCTAATTATCTTGAACATAGTCTAAGTCCACTTTGAATATATTTGTGTTGTAGATCATGGCTCACGCGACAGTCATCCTGAATTTTAATACGTTCCTAGAGAAAGCTAAGTTGAAAGATGATGGAAGCAACTTTGTAGACTGGGCTCGTAATCTTAAGCTAATCTTACAAGCTGGGAAGAAGGATTATGTCCTTAATGCTGCGCTAGGAGATGAACCACCCGTTACGGCTGATCAGGATGTTAAGAACGCTTGGTTAGCACGTAAGGAGGACTACTCAATAGTTCAATGTGCAGTCTTGTATGGCTTAGAACCGGGACTTCAACGTCGCTTTGAGCATCATGGAGCATTTGAGATGTTCCAGGAGTTGAAGTTTATCTTTCAGAAGAACGCCCGGATCGAGAGGTATGAGACCTCCGATAAATTCTATGCTTGCAAGATGGAGGAGAACTCGTCTGTCAGTGAACTTGTGCTCAAAATGTCTGGGTACTCAAACCGTCTAGCTAAGCTGGGGATTGAACTCCCGCAAGAAGCTATCACTGACAGAATCCTTCAATCACTGCCGCCAAGCTATAAAGGCTTTGTGTTGAACTACAACATGCAAGGGATGAACAAGTCTCCCGCGAGTTGTTTGCGATGCTGAAAGTCGCAGAGTCTGAACTCCGTAAAGAGCATCAAGTGTTGATGGTGAATAAGACCACTAGTTTCAAGAGAAACGGCAAAGGCAAGAAGGGTAATTCGAAGAAGAGCGGCAAGCCTGTTGCCAATCCGACGAAGAAACCCAAAGCTGGACCTAAGCCTGAAACAGAGTGTTACTATTGCAAGGGTATGGGTCACTGGAAGCGCAATTGCCCCAAGTATCTCGCTGATAAGAAGGCGGCCAAAGAAAAATCAGGTATATTTGATATACATTTTATTGATGTGTACTTAACCGGCTCTCGTAGTAGTGCCTGGGTATTCGATACCGGTTCTGTTGCTCATATTTGCAACTCGAAACAGGAACTACGGAATAGACGAAGGCTGGCGAAAGATGAAGTGATGATGCGCGTAGGAAATGGTTCCAAGGTTGATGCAATCGCCGTCGGCACAGTTTCACTTCAGTTACCATCAGGATTAGTTATGAACTTAAATCATTGTTATTTAGTGCCTGCGTTGAGCATGAACATTATATCTGGATCTTGTTTATTGCGAGACGATTACTCTTTTAAGTCAGAGAATAATGGTTGTTCTATTTCTATGAGTAACATCTTTTATGGTCATGCACCCAATGTGAGAGGATTGTTCATATTGAATCTTGACAGTGATACACACATACATAACATTGAGACCAAAAGAGTCAGAGTTAACAATGATAGCGCCATATTTTTGTGGCACTGCCACTTAGGTCATATTGGTGTAAAGCGCATGAAGAAACTCCATGCCGATGGACTTTTGGAGTCACTTGACTTTGATTCACTTGACACGTGCGAACCATGCCTCATGGGCAAGATGACTAAAACTCCGTTCTCCGGAACAATGGAGCGTGCAAGTGACTTGTTGGAAATCATACATACCGATGTGTGTGGTCCGATGAGCGTAGAGGCACGCGGCGGATATCGTTATTTTCTCACCTTCACTGACGATTTGAGTAGATATGGTTATGTCTACTTAATGAAGCACAAGTCTGAAACATTTGAAAAGTTCAAGCAATTTCAGAGTGAAGTTGAAAATCACCGTAACAAGAAGATCAAGTTCCTACGGTCTGATCGTGGGGGCGAATATCTGAGTTTCGAGTTTGGTGCTCACTTAAGACAATGTGGAATTGTTTCACAATTGACACCGCCTGGAACACCACAACGTAATGGTGTGTCCGAATGTCGTAATCGTACTTTATTAGAGATGGTGCGATCTATGATGTCTCTTACCGATTTGCCATTATCATTTTGGGGTTATGCATTAGAAACAGCTGCATTCACTTTAAATAGGGCACCATCAAAATCCGTTGAGACGATGCCATACGAACTATGGTATGGCAAAAGGCCAAAGTTGTCGTTTCTTAAAGTTTGGGGATGTGATGCTTATGTCAAAAAACTTCAGCCTGAAAAGCTGGAACCCAAAGCGGAAAAGTGCATCTTCATAGGTTACCCAAAAGAGACAGTTGGGTACACCTTCTATCTCAAATCCGAGGGCAAAGTGTTTGTTGCTAAAAATGGAGCTTTTCTCGAGAAGGAGTTTCTCTCGAGAGAATTGAGTGGGAGGAAGATAGAACTTGACGAGGTTGTCGAACCTCTCATCCCTCTGGATGGTGGCGCAGGGCAAGGGGAAACCTCTGTCGTTGCGACACCGGTTGAGGAGGAAGTTAATGATGATGATCATGAAACTCCGGTTCAAGTTTCTGTCGAACCACGCAGGTCGACGAGACCATGTGCTGCTCCAGAGTGGTACGGTAATCCCGTCTTGTCAATCATGTTGTTAGACAACAATGAACCTGCAAATTATGAAGAAGCAATGGTGGGCCCAGATTCCAACAAATGGCTAGAAGCCATGAAGTCCGAGATAGGATCCATGTAGGAGAACAAAGTGTGGACTTTGGAAGTATTACCTGAGGGCCGCAAGGCTATTCAGAACAAATGGATCTTTAAGAGGAAGACGGACGCTGACGGCAATGTGACCGTTTATAAAGCTCGACTTGTGGCAAAGGGTTTTTCACAAGTTCAAGGAGTTGACTACGATGAGACATTCTCACCCGTAGCGATGCTTAAGTCCGTCAGGATCATGTTAGCAATAGCTGCATTTTTTGATTATGAAATCTGGCAGATGGATGTCAAAACGGCGTTTCTTAACGATTTCCTTAAGGAAGAGTTGTATATGATGCAACCCGAAGGTTTTGTCGATCCTAAGAATGCTAACAAAGTGTGCAAGCTCCAGCGATCCATTTATGGACTGGTGCAAGCATCTCGGAGTTGGAACAAACGCTTTGATGAGGTGATCAAAGCATTTGGGTTTATACAAGTGGTTGGAGAATCCTGTATTTACAAGAAAGTGAGTGGGAGCTCCGTGGCGTTTCTAATATTATATGTGGATGACATATTGCTGATTGGAAACAACGTGGAGTTCTTAGAGAGCATAAAGGATTACTTGAATAAAAGTTTCTCTATGAAGGACCTAGGAGAAGCTGCTTACATTCTAGGCATTAAGATCTACAGGGATAGATCAAAACGCCTGATAGGACTTCCACAAAGCACATACCTTGATAAAGTTTTGAAGAGGTTCAAAATGGAACAGTCCAAGAAAGGGTTCTTGCCAGTTTTACAAGGTACGAGATTGATTAAGACTCAGTGCCCAGCAACTGATGAAGATAGAGAGCATATGCGCTCCGTCCCCTATGCTTCAGCCATAGGTTCTATCATGTATGCAATGTTGTGCACTAGACCAGATGTTAGCCTAGCCATAAGTATGGCAGGTACGTTCCAGAGTAATCCAGGAGTGGATCACTGGACGGCGGTCAAGAATATCCTGAAGTACCTGAAAAGGACTAAGGAGATGTTTCTAGTATATGGAGGTGACGAAGAGCTCGCCGTAAAAGGTTACGTCGATGCAAGCTTTGACACAGATCCGGACGACTCTAAGTCGCAAACCGGATACGTATTTATTCTTAATGGCGGTGCGGTAAGCTGGTGCAGTTCCAAGCAAAGCGTCGTAGCAGATTCTACATGTGAAGCGGAGTACATGGCTGCCTCGGAGGCGGCTAAGAAGGGTGTCTGGATGAAGCAATTCATGACGGATCTTGGAGTGGTGCCAAGCGCACTGAAACCAATAACCTTGTTCTGTGACAACACGGGTGCCATTGCCCTAGCAAAGGAACCACGGTTTCACAAGAAGTCCAGACACATAAAACGACGCTTCAACCTCATCCGCGACTATGTCGAAGGGGAGGACGTGAATATATGCAAAGTGCACACGGATCTGAATGTAGCAGACCCGCTGACTAAACCTCTTCCACGGGCAAAGCATGATCAACACCAGAACTGTATGGGTGTTAGATTTATTACAATGTAATTCGCATGATGATGTGAGGGCTAGATTATTGACTCTAGTGCAAGTGGGAGACTGTTGGAATTATGCCCTAGAGGCAATAATAAATATAGTTATTATTATAATTCCTGTATCAAGATAATCGTTTATTATCCATGCTATACTTGTATTGAATGAAGACTCATTTACATGTGTGGATACATAGACAAAACACTGTCCCTAGCAAGCCTCTAGTTGGCTAGCCAGTTGATCAAAGATAGTCAGTGTCTTCTGATTATGAACAAGGTGTTGTTGCTTGATAACTTGATCACGTCATTAGGAGAATCACGTGGTGGACTAGACCCAAACTAATAGACGTAGCATGTTGATCGTGTCATTTTGTTGCTAGTGTAAGTTGCGGGATCTTGTATTACGGAACGATTAAAGAGATTTGCCGGTAAACGAGATTGAAATAGGTATGCGGATACTGACGATCGAATCTCGGGCAAGTAACATACCGAAGGACAAAGCGAATGGCATACGGGATTATATGAATCCTTGGCACTGAGGTTCAAACGATAAGATCTTCGTAGAATATGTAGGATCCAATATGGGCATCCAGGTCCCGCTATTGGATATTGACCGAGGAGTCTCTCGGGTCATGTCTACATAGTTCTCAAACCCGCAGGGTCTGCACACTTAAGGTTCGACGTTGCTTTATGCGTATTTGAGTTATATGGTTGGTTACCAAATGATTGTTCGGAGTCCCGGATGAGATCACGGACGTCACGAGGGTTTCCGGAATGGTCCAGAAACGAAGATTTATATATAGGATGACCTCATTTGATTACCGGAAGGTTTTCGGAATTACCGGGAATGTACCGGGAATGACGAATGGGTTCCGGGAGTTCACCGGGGGGGCAACCCACCCCGGGGAAGCCCATAGGCCTTGAGGGTGGCGCACCAGCCCTTAGTGGGCTGGTGGGACAGCCCAAAAGGGGCCTATGCGCATTGGGAATAAAATCAAGGAGAAAGGAAAAAAAAGGGGGAGGTGGGAAGGAAAGGAAGGACTCCCACCCACCAAACCAAGTCCAACTCGGTTTGGGGGGGAGACCTTCCCCCCTTGGCTCGGCCGACCCCTTGGGAGTCCTTGGACCCCAAGGCAAGGCTCCCCCCTCCTCCTCCTATATATAGTGGGGTCTTAGGGCTGATTTGAGAGAACTTTTGCCATGGCAGCCCGACCACATATCTCCACGGTTTTACCTCTAGATCGCGTTTCTGCGGAGTTCGGGCGGAGCCGTGCTGAGACGAGATCATCACCAACCTCCGGAGCGCCATCACGCTGCCGGAGAACTCTTCTACCTCTCCGTCTCTCTTGCTGGATCAAGAAGGCCGAGATCATCGTTGAGCTGTACGTGTGTTGAATGCGGAGGTGCCGTCCGTTCGGCACTAGATCGTGGGACTGATCGCGGGATAGTTCGCGCGGCGGATCGAGGGACGTGAAGACGTTCCACTACATCAACCGCATTCACTAACGCTTCTGCTGTATGGTCTACAAGGGTACATAGATCACACATCCCCTCTCGTAGATGGACTTCACCATGATAGGTCTTCGTGCGCGTAGGAAAATTTTTGTTTCCCATGCGACGTTCCCCAACAGTATCTCGGGGCCCACTCGGTAATACAACATCACACACAAGAGTTCACCGGGGGGGCAACCCACCCCGGGGAAGCCCATAGGCCTTGAGGGTGGCGCACCATCCCTTAGTGGGCTGGTGGGACAGCCCAAAAGGGCCCTATGCGCATTGGAAGGAAAATCAAACAGAAAGAAAAAAAAAAGAGGAGGTGGGAACGGAAGGAAGGACTCCCACCCACCAAACCAAGTCCAACTCGGTTTGGGGGGGGAGACCTTCCCCCCTTGGCTCGGCCGACCCCCTTGGGGCTCCTTGAGCCCCAAGGCAAGGCCCCCCCTCTCCCACCTATATATACGGAGGTTTTAGGGCTGATTTGAGATGACTTTTCCATGGCAGCCCGACCACATACCTCCACGGTTTTTCCTCTAGATCGCGTTTCTGCGGAGCTCGGGCGGAGCCCTGCTGAGACAAGGTCATCGCCAAACTCCGGAGCGCCGTCACGCTGCCGGAGAACTCTTCTACCTCTACGTCTCTCTTGCTGGATCAAGAAGGCCGAGATCATCGTCGAGCTGTACGTGTGCTGAACGCGGAGGTGCCGTCCGTTCGGTACTAGATCGTGGGACTGATCGCGGGATTGTTCGCGGGGCGGATCGAGGGACGTGAGGACATTCCACTACATCAACCGTGTTCACTAACGCTTCTGCTGTACGGTCTACAAGGGTACGTAGATCACTCATCCCCTCTCGTAGATGGACATCATCATGATAGGTCTTCGTGCGCGTAGGAATTTTTTTGTTTCCCATGCGACGTTCCCCAACAATCATTGCTCTACGTATTGAGTTGTGAGTAAATAAAAGTGTGATGATCATCATTATTAGAGTATTGTCCCATGTGAGGAAATAAAAAAAAGAGGCCAAAGATGCCCACCAAAAAAAATGAAAAGAGGCCAAAGAGCCCAAACAAAAAAGAGAGAGAAAAAGAGAGAAGGGACAATGCTACTATCTTTTTCCACACTTGTGCTTCACAATAGCACCATGTTCTTCATGATTGAGAGTCTCTTGTTTTGACACTTCCATATACTAGTGGGAATTTTCATCATATAACTTGGCTTGTATATTCCAATGATGGGCTTCCTCAAAATTGCCCTAGGTCTTCGTGAGCAAGCAAGTTGGGTGCACACCCACTAGTTCTTCTTTTGAGCTTTCACACACTTATAGCTCTCATGCATCCATTGCATGGTAATCCCTACTCATTCACATTGATATCTATTGATGGGCACCTCCATAGCCCGTTGATATGCCGAATCAATGTGACCATCTCCTCCTTTTTGCCTCACAACCTCCACCACACTCTATTCCACCTATAGTGCTATATCCATGGCTCACGTTCATGTATTGCGTGAGAGTTGAAAAAGTTTGAGAAAGTAATAGTGCAAAAACAATTACTTGGCCAATACCGGGGTTGTGCATGATTTAATTCGTTGTGTGGGGATGATGGAGCATAGCCAGACTATATGATTTTGTAGGGATAACTTTCTTTGGCCTTGTTATTTCAAAAGTTCATGATTACTTTGCTAGCATGCTTGAGGTATTATTGTTTTCATGTCAATAGCAAACTATTGTTTTGAATCTTACGGATCTGAACATTCATGTCACAAGAAATAAGTTACAAAGGACAAATATGTTAGGTAGCATTCCACATCAAGAATTCAGTCTTTATCACTTCCCTACTCGAGGACGAGCAGGAGTTAAGCTTGGGGATGCTTGATACGTCTCCAACGTATCTATAATTTTTGATGGTTCCATGCTATTATCTTGTCAACTTTGGATGTTTTGTTTGCATGATTATGCTATTTTATATCTTTTTTGGGACTAACCTATTAACTCAGTGCCAAGTGCCAGTTCCTGTTTTTTCCGTGTTTTTGACCATTTTCAGAGAAGAATATTAAACAGAGTCCAAACGGAATAAAACCTTCGGAAATATATTTTTTCCGTAACAGAAGATTCGCATGGAACTTGAGAACCAAGGCAAAGGACTCCGGGGGAGGCCACAAGCCCCCTAGCAGCGGCCTGGGGGCGCGCCTACCAGGCTTGTGGGCCCACCATGACTCCTTTGCCCTACTTCTTCTGCCTATAAATTCCCTTAAAATCCAAAACTGCCAGAGAGAGCCACGAAAATACTTTTCCGCCGCCATAAGCTTCTGTCTCCGCAAGATCCCATCTGGGGCACGTTCAGGTGCCCTGTCGGAGGGGGGATTCGGATATGGAGGGCTTCTTCATCAACACCATTACCTCTTCGATGATGTGTGAGTAGTTCACCACAGACCTTCGGGTCCATAGCTAGTAGCTAGATGGCTTCTTCTCTCTCTTGGATCTTCAATACAAAGTTCTCCATGATCTTCATGGAGATCTATCTGATGTAACCTTCTTTTGCGGTGTGTTTGTCGAGATCCGATGAATTGTGGATTTATGATCAGATTATATGTGAATATTATTTGAGTTTCCTCTGATCTCTTATATGCATGATTTTCGTATCCTTGTAATTCTCTTTGAGTTGTGGGTTTCGTTTGGCCAACTTGATCTATAATTCTTGCAATGGAGAAGTGCTTGGTTTTGGGTTCATACCGTGCGGTGTCCTCACCCAGTGACAGAAGGGGTAGCGAGGGACGCATCATGTTGTTGCCATCAAGGGTAAAAAGATGGGGTTTATATATATTGAATGAATTTATCCCTCTACATCATGTCATCTTGCTTAAGGCGTTACTCTGTTTGTTATGAAATCAATACACTAGATGCATGCTGGATAGCGGTCGATGTGTGGAGTAATAGTAGTAGATGCAGACAGTATCGGTCTACTTGTCTCGGACGTGATGCCTATATGTATGATCATTGCCTTAGATATCATCATGACTTTGCGCGGGTCTATCAATTGCTCAATAGTAATTCGTTCACCCACCGTAATACTTGCTATCATGAGAGAAGCCTCTAGTGAACACTATGGCCCCCGTGTCTACTTCACATCATATTTTCAGCTCTAAACTTTTACTTTGTTGCACTTTCCACCTTCAGATCTCACCTTGCAATTAATCGTGAAGGGATTGACAACCCCTTTATAGCGTTGGGTGCAAGTTTGTTTGTTTTTGCGCAGGTACTTTGGTGACTTGTCTTGATACTCCTACTGGATTGATACCTTGGTTCTCAAACTGAGGGAAATACTTACTGCTACTATGTTGCATCACCCTTTCCTCTTCAAGGGAAAAACCAACGCAAGCTCAAGAGGTAGCATTTGCTAAAATGGATCTATGTTGTTTGAATTCGGCCGATTTGCTTTTAAATTCTTGTAAACTTGCTTTTCTGAATCGGAGCTCGCCGGCGTTGCCATGCTTCGTCGCTGGAGAAGAAGAAGAGAGAGGATGCGCGCGCAGGGGAAAATTGTTTGACCGTAGTCGCCGCCATCTGGGTCCCATGCCGACGTGGATAAGCTGTGGGTCCCGCCGGTTCCACCTAATCCTGATAGATATTGTGCTTAAGGGCCATGTCGCGCATCGGCTATTTGTGCGCACAGAGGTGTCGCAGCAGCGCCATTCTTGCGAACAATGCCGGTTTGCAGCCAGTTCGTATCAAAAACGTCGCACAGTAGCTATTGACCCCCCAACTACACATATTGAAGAGGATCAATGTCGTAGACTGCCATTTGGGTTAGGGTGCTGGTGATTTGCTAGAGATGGGGATGAAGAGTATGATGGCAGTGATGATGGTGGAGGCAATTTTGAACATGGCGTTGAAAGTGGTACGACACGTGGAGGGGAGGGTGTTTTTTTTGGGAAAATATGGAGCTCAAAACATCTGGAGTTAAGCCTTCTTTGTTGGATAATGATAAATTCTCACAATGGTTGGTGCAATTCAATGATAAGCCACCCATGCCAAGGCAATGATGTCAATCGTAATACCTTGTTGTGATATATTCAACAATTTCATCAAGGCCGTGTAAATCATGAACCATTTGGTGGGATTGATAGATGTAGAAAGCACACCACTTTCTCCCTCGTTCTCATAGGCTGTAAGATCAAACTGGTCAACTAATCCAGGTCCAGAGTTTCCAAGCCTTTGGTCAAAGACTAGGCTTGGCCCAACCAGGAAAAAGTCAATTTGTGTCTCAACATATGATAGAGTGGACTCAAATCTAAGACTCCCATTCCATGTATCAGGGCCCAACAGTAATGTTTGACGATTCCACGGTTTCATTCATTCCGCTTAAAGGCCATGTGGACTCTGGCGCAACGAGGGGAGGAGTTATACCAAACTAGATGGAAGTAAATGTCTTTGTTCACACTGAAAATTCAACACAGGTGGCGACACCAACTGCTTTTTATGCGGCTCAAAATCATAAGTAGCCATATATATAAAGAGCATTAAGTTTTCCTGATCTACTCCATTAATATCAATAACCATCCATGCATCATAATTAAGTATAGTTGGAAAACACATGCTTTTATTGGGGGGGCTAGAATTCAATTTGAAGGACTAATACTTGTCCATTGCATTTAATGTTCATTTTTCCAATGATTGAATTCTTGGACCACAATTAGGTTCACCCTTGCCCCATAAAGGAAAGTATCACTTAAACTTATGGCAAACAAAAGTTCTCCGATGCAAATCCAACCTTCTTGCAAGGGACCGCAAATGAATATTTACCAATAGATGATATCTACATCGCATAAGCCTTACCACCAATTGAGTATTTCAAAGCAATACAAGCAGATAGCCACGTACCTCATTAAGCTTGAAATATGTCCTTCCAAAAGGGACAACCATATTTAAATGGTCAGACCTATAAGTGGGGTGCACTCTCAATGAGGTACACCATTGCACCTCCTAGACAAAAGCCAAGCCTAACTTTGTATCAAGCCCAGGGTGGATAACATGGAATGTGAATCATGTTAATCGCAAGAAGACGTTGGAGAGGATGATCGTATTAGAAAGAAAATTTGGTGGGTGGAAAAGGAGATCAGCGGTGGCTAGGTGGAGGGGATCACGAGGAGGCTTAAGGGGAGCCACTTTATTCCCTTTACCATCCTTGGCAACAACTCTTTATTTGGAAAAATCCCTTTACCACTTTTTTCCCTTTACCATCGCTGGGAATAACTCTATTTATCAAATCCTAGACTATCATATGTCTTGTTTATACTTAAGTCTATGACATCTACATAGAAAAAGCTCAGCTTCATTCCCTTTAATTCTCCTCAACTTAGTGCCAAGGACTCCATGGATTCCTCACTAAGACTGTAGTCCACTGGTTCGAGTTCATTGCAATCAACTCTTTATGTTCCAAATCTTCAATCTCATCATCTTCTTTCTATCAGATCATCTTCATCATTCCTATCCATGGGCGTATTGAGAACATGTTGAAGAAAATCATATTGTCGTTGTACTTCGAGCTCATACCTCTTCTCCTCTAATTCAAATTACTTCATTCCCTTTTCCTCTAAAGCTAGCCTAAATGTTTGGCTGCCATTTTCTCCCTCTATTTTTATGAGTTTTTAGAGGATCAACGTGAGCTCCACCATCAATGCCGATCTTCTTACTAGTCTCATTTTGAGTGCCTTTCTATTTTTCTTCAAACTATGCTAGGGGTAAGCTTCCCAAAGTAATCACTTATCTTTATTATCCCACATTCTCTTCCCAAGATTTCTTCCTCAAGTTGTCATTTTCTATAGCACCTATCTCATGAGCTTTTAACCCTTGTATCTAAAGGCCCTCTTTACTTCTCATGATACCATCCTTGCTCCACCCCCTCTAACTCAAAGTCCACTCCAAAGATCAATATCTCCTTAGAAAAAAAATAGTTTAGGGTGCTATTTTGTTAACATCCCCAACTCCTACTTTGGCTTTAACCATTTCATGTGCAATAGCATCCATGTATATTTTCATAACTGGTCTCGGGGCAAAGGCAATCTCACAGAGCCTAAGAAATGTTTAAGGCGATGATGCACCCTCCAATCCTCACCGAGATGGTATGGAGCTTCCCTATGGCATGACTGTCAGGACCCAGTAGGTCACTTTGATCACCACCTCAATTTCTAGCAACATGAAATCACCTAAGTGCTTCTTCAATACAATCGGTTTAGCCTAGTTAGGAAATCTCATGATGTAAAATCCTCTTTTCTTGGGCTTTTTCTCTCCATCAACAATTCTAGCAAAACATAGTTGGAGAACCATTGAACAACTATGTCTCATCCAGATCACCAAATTTGATCCCAATTAATGTCATTGGGTTGACTTGTTCTATGTGATGCATGTACTTAGGTCATGTACCAAGGACCAAAAACCATATGTCTCTCGGTTAAAAAAGGAATACCAAGCAAAAAAATGTGCACACAAAGATGTAAGACACGAAGGAGACTAGAGCTTGAGGATAACATTTAGGTGAACACACACACACAAACACTCTCTCTCTCTCTCTCTCTCTGCTCTCTCTCTCTCTCTCTCCCTCCCTCCCTCCCTCCCGCTCCCCCCTCTCCCTTCCTCCCTTCCTCCCTCCCTCTGCCCACTCTCCCTCTCTCCCTCCATGCCCTCTCTCCCTCTTCTCCTCTCTACCCCCTCTCCCTCTCCCCCTCCCCCTCTCTCTCTCCCTCTCACTCTCTCCGTGTGTGTGTGTGTGTGTGCGAACATCTGCAATAGCATTAAGACCGAAGAGCATGTGACACAACATATGTGTATTCAAAACAACCACCATGCTCCGAGATCTCATGAACAACGAGGCTCGCGACCGCCTTTCATCTAGGGAACATCCATGGGCTAATATTTTGCAATGTCTACATCAGATTACCATACTAGTGATACACACGAAAGCATGGATCGCCTCGGTCGCTTACGATGAAATCGGCTTCTTCTACATGTCCAAGCATGCCTTCGTCATATTCCTATTCCCTCTCCTCTATGTTCATCTCAAGCAACTCGCCAAAATCCTCCCTCCATTTATGTTCTATACTAGCTTTTGGCCATGAGGATATTGCACCAGTTGAGGCTCTATTTGTGAGGTGCACAAAAAATGGTTATATCAATCATATTTTGTATGGACCGTCAAATCTTAATTCAATGGTTCAAAATAGATTGCGCTAATGTTCATCTTCCTCCTCCCTTCCTACTTCCTCTTTTCGATCCCGAACACCCCCAACCTACCCCGCCCTAACCGCTGTCCTCCACCACCCGCGGCCGGCGGGAGCTACCACGCACCGCCCCACCCTCCCATCACCAACCTACCCCCACCGTCGTTGCTGGCATCGTCCTGACCATGCATCCCTCTAATCCCGACACCGTCCATGAAAACCTCGTGCGATCCACTGCACGTCTCACCCCTAAGGACAGATAACAAAGCCATTACTTCACCCTAAGATAGATGGTGAGGCTATTTCTATTCCGGTGAGCTTGTTTCTCCTCCGACGAGGTTCCGCCGAGAGGGAAGGAGGGAGGAAAAGGTGAGTGACCCGAAAAGGAATTTCGGGCACACGAGAAATGGCACATCCGTTCTTTTTTTACCTAGTACTGGCCGCTCTGTGTACATGACCACTGGGTGACCCCGACTGCGACCCGGTCTGACCCCAAACCCCAACCCCACCCCGCGCCGCGCTCAAACCCCATTTCTACCTCATCTTGGCCGCGTCCTCGCCATCGCCATCGCCATCGGAAGCTTCCCTTCCTCCTCGCTCGATCCCGACCCAGGCCCGTCGCCGTCGGTACGTGCTCACCGACTCAGCTCTCGATCCCGATCCCGATCCCACCCACCTTCGCTCACCTGTTGTATCGATTGCCGGATGAAAGTTGCGACGGAGATCAGCCGACTTCCGGCGACCAGACGGGCCCACGCGCGCGGTCGCGCCGACCGGGATCCGGCGACCCAGTGCCGGCGGCACTGGCGTCGTGTGGTTGCGTACTCTTCTGGGCGCGCGGCGCCGGCGACCAGGGCCGGCGGCCTGTTGATTGCTTGCTTGATTACATCGCGTTAGGTCACGCCGGCTTTTCCCATCCCGCGGAACGCGAGCACGCCGATCCGTACGAATCCGCAGCAACCCTTGCCGTACGCACGCGCAATTGGTTTTCTTCCCTTCCCTGTTTGCAGTTCCCATCTCTTTCATAGCGGATTCCTTTTTTTAGAATTCTTTGGCCAATATATGAGATATGCTGGTGCTCATGCGATTACCTCTAGATGTTTTAGAGGTTCCTCCTTATTTTCAAGCCAAAGATTACGCTCGTCGGTCAAACCGAAATTAACTTGTTGTTCCGCATTATGACACTTCAGCCGGTGGATTATCGCACGCGAGCTCCGCCGCTTCCTCTGTGTGAGGCGTTTTCTTTGCGGTGCCTCCTTTTGCAACATTTTGTGCAACATCACGTGTGTTGCAAAATTGCCTTCCGCAACAGCACCCATGTTGCAAAAAAAGATGAAGATGAGAAAAGGTTGCAAATGTTTTTTCTGCAGCATCATCCGTGTTGTCAAAATTTTCTGCCGCAACAACACCCATATTGCAAAAAAGTGAAAGAAAAAAAAACTGTAACATCACCTATGTTGCAAAAGGTTTCTGCAACATAAGCTTTGTACCAAAGGATTTTGCAAGACTATCCTTGTTGCAATGATGAGGACAGTGTTAAACGCTACTAGCTTTAGATCTAACGGCTGCCGTGCCGCCGGATCTTTTGATCCGCTGACCTATTTTTAGACCGTGCTGCCTTATTTTCAACCCAAAGATATTGTGTGCTGATTAATTGAAATTATGTTCTTGCGCATTTAAGCACCTGCAGCGATTGCGAGTCTTCTAAGTCAACGGTCGTGGGTATTGATTAGTGGAAATTGAGGTTTTGGCTAGTTGCACGTTTTGCAGTCGTGTCGAAAAATATCAAAGTCAGCTAAAAATAGCACTTCCTCTTTTATTTCCCTTCTTATATACTATCTGCACCACTACACAAGATGTTTGCGTGTATATGAATATCATTGTCAAACACCCTAGAAAAAGGGGAAATGCGGCAATCATAGATTTTGGTAGTCTCGGAATTCAGACATGCCATTAATTGATGCATTTTCGTTTATGATGTGCAGGTGTTGTCGTTTGTGTATTAACTTGCAGGACTGGTTATATACTGTTAGGTTAGGCCAGCTTATCGCGTCGACGCAGGAGCCTGATTGATTAATTCGAATCCGCAGCAACCCTTTCCGTAGGCACGTGCTGCAATCGGTTTTCTTACCTTTCTTATGTTTGACATTCCCATCTCTTTCATAGAAGTTTCCTTTTCTGTATTTTTTGACCAATATACGAGATGTGCTGGTGCTCATGTGAGTACCTCTAGATGTTTTGGAGATTCTTCCTTATTTTCAAGCCGAAGATTATGAACGTCGGCTAATGGAAATTAAGTCGTTGCATATCTTAGCACTTGCGGTGATCGCAAGTCATCGATTAGTGGAAATTTAGGTTTTGGCTAGTTGCACATTTTACAACCGTGTTGATAATATAAAAAATCAACTAAAAGATAGAACATCCTCTTTTATTTCCCTTTTTATCTACCGTCTAAACCACTACACAAGATGTTTGTGTGTATAGGAATATAACTGCGGAACACCCTTAAAAAGGGGAAATGCGGTAATATATAGATTTTGCTAGTCTCAGAATTCAGACATGCCATTAATTGATGCATTTTCGTTTGTCGCGTGCAGGTGTTGCCGTTTGCGTATTAATTTGCAGAAGTGATCGTCAGAGCTAGCAGCAGTGAAAGAAAATGGTGTCTCCCAATGAAGCTGACGACGACAATATTGGACACAAAAAGGGGAAAAAAGAGCACACGTTGGAGACTATGCAATGTTTGCTGTTTGCTAGAGAGAACCTCCCCGGTGACGTGTACCACGAGTTTGTCAAGACCATGAACGAGATTGGGAAAAAACGGTATGTATGTTCTTAATAATTAGTCGGTATCAAATACTTTGTTCATCACATTCATACAATTCCCAACTGCAGTGCCGACCCTGACAGTGAAATAAGGAACATCTGCCCTGAAAACTGCATAGAGACGGCGTTAAAGCTATTCCAGGGCTGTGATACAGTTAAACAGAGCTTCCTGAACTTTACTGAAGGCCGTAGCCCCATCGAAGGGAATAGCAATGTCGATGCAGATGTCGAAGCCGTTGTTGTCAAGAACCCCCTGCTACAGAAACCAACGGATTTTCTTTCCAGAGTGAAGGTGCTGAATAAAAAACTCATGGTTGCTCCTTCTATCCGCCTGTGGTTGCTAACAAGATCTTCGACTACCTTATGACTGCAGACATGCCCTTACATCAGCGACGATGATTATGCCGCTTTTTTGCAAACTATGCAAGATTTTTGCAAGGACAGGACCATGACCCCTCGAGAAGTTTACAGTAATGTACGTATTAGTTCTTCAGAAACTGTGTATTAAGTAATCATGCAGTAATTTCTTTGTACAAGATTGGAAAAGACCAGGGTGTCTGATTCATAATTCTTTGTCTTGGTAGGTGGAGAGATGCATGCGCAACTGTCCCGAGCTGTTGGAAGAGTTTGTAGATAATTATCTCCCTGAAGACCTGAAGGTACCCTTTCTCATCAAAGCGACATCATTCAGTTTATTATGAACTCATGTGACATGGTCATGTCATTGATTCTCCTTTGCAGGCCTCAGTTAAAGCAAATGATAATCACAGCTTGGATGGTGTCCATATGAAAGAAGGTTTTTCCGCTCATCCTGCCCTGAATGCAAACAGTCCCTAGGTTCCTTATTTCAGCATTCACTTATGATAGCTGGATGCAAATATTTATGCCCTTTTCTTCTTAATTACTCCCTAAGATGCTATTTACAATCTGCGATTCAACCTATTTTGTTTAAGTGCATCCTTGCTATTTACCAACACATAAATATCGCAATTGCCATGTCTGATTGTCCCTAGATGAAACTACAAACTGCAGTTCTGCAGCAGGATCGGTAACTTAAGATATATACTAATCTCTCGTAGCTAATGGAGTGTTGCCTCATACTGAAGGGGACGAGGAAGGCAAGGTTAAACCCTTGCGAGAATGGACTACCTCAAGAATTGATGAATTGCCCCCAAAAGTGGAACCCAAGGAACTCAAAAGGCATTGCACTCCTAGCTATTACCTGCTGCCAGATAATGTAAATCCCTACAAACCCATGAGTTTCTCATGTAAATTACCACTGGCATAACTAATCCAAATCATACTTGTTCTCCATCGCAGTGTATACCTCTATTGAGTTACCGGACCAAACTGGGAAGGTCTATTCTCAACGATGCTTTGATTTGTCCTGTATCTGAGGAGGAAAGCCCTAACCATAAAACTGCAAATGAATATGAAGCAACAATGTCGCTTTGCGAAGAAGACATGTATGCACCAGTTGCTAATTTGTTCATTATTGTTCAGCCTTTGTTTTATTCGTAAATATATCAGCGAATAACCGATGATTTTCGTAGTGCCCTGTTGTTTTGAAGATGATTCACTGCGCTGTTCTTTCTTCAGGTTTGAGAGTGACATGCTCCTGCAGTGGTTTCGTGTGACTGCGGACTTCATTGCCAATCTCCAACATCGTGTTGGCAGCAATGTGAAGATTAGGGAGCAGCTAACTCGTAAGATTAGCTGACAGCACAGAAAACTTCGACTCATCCTCTTTGTACGTTCAGCTAACTAACTATTCCTTTTTTGTTTGTTTGTAATTGTGCAAAGCTCTACACAGGAGGTGCATCATAAGACTATATGGTGAGGAATTTCTTGAAGCTCTGTTGGATACCAACAATGCAAGTACTATTCTCCCTATTATACTTTCTCGTTTGAATCGGAGCATAGTAGAACTACGGGATGCACGATTGCATTTGCATAAGACTTGCTCAGAAGTTATAGCAAAAAATTACTACAAATCACTTGATCGTCGCGGCCCCTCTTTCAAACAATTGGATGCGAAGAGAATGAGCCAGAAAGGTAGTCTCAACTTTCACTCTGTCTCAAATATAATAGTACTTGTAAGTTGTAGCTAGCATTTGGCACTGCTCCATCTACTCAAGAAAGTCTTTCCTTTTTTTTTTTGTTATTATTAGTCTTGTTTTCATACATATTCCCCGTGCAGCTTTGCTGGCTGAAGCCAAGAAAATCAATAAAATGAAGCCAAAGGCTGAAGATCAATATGCTAATCCTGATATACACAAGGACATAAGCAGTATAATCTCATCTGCATGCGCTTCTGAAGAGAAGCAGATGGTGACTTGGACAAAAATAGTACATCCATTTCTTTCTGCTCACTGTGCACGGCCTCCATCAGAGGAAACCGCAGCTCCTGAAAAAGCTTGTGAACATTGCGGCACCAGAAAACATGCTCTCAATAGCAATCCTGATGCTTTCGCTGCCACTAATCTTCCTCTATCATCCAAGGTAATCATACACATAAGACATAACATTCTGTTCTTCAGAACTGTGTCCCAAATTTTGTATATGCAGAAACACAATTTGTTTAGTATCAATGTCGAGTAACAGTAACCTGCACCATGTCAATTTTCTTTTCAGAGAGGTGAATTTCTAAGGAAAAGTGCCCACGACTTTAGCTCTTCACATGATGGTTCTGGCGCAGACATTGAGGAGGGCGAGTTCATACCCGATCCAGAAACCATTGTGTCGGATGTCATGCTCGGTGCCAGAAAACCAGTAAGCTGTGATGTTGCTGCTTCTGTTAGAGATGGGTTGAGCTCTCGTTGGCGCATAATTGATACTTCCGAACCTAGTACTCGTGACCATTGGAATAAACATGAAAAGAAGCATGAATCAAGGCAAACATCTGCTAAACAGCGTGGTGTGAAAGGAGATACTTGTTGTTTCCTCGTTGTGCTTCGCAGGCTTTACCAGGTATTCTGCTTTATTTTTCTGTTGGAAGTCAAAGGAATATAGTTTTATTTAAACAAACTATTATGATATGTTCTTGTAAAATAATTTTTATTTATTTTTCCCTGTATGGCAGATTTTATATGACAGACTACAGAATGCGAGATATTTATGCACCAGTGACAACCTATATGCAGAGTAATGTTTAGGATGCATATATCTATCTAAAAAGAATTGCTCATTTTTTTCACCATGTAAGAGTTTGTTTTAAAACCACAACTTCTTCATTGAATGGTGCAGATTTAAGGAGAAACTCACCAAGCTACTTTATCGTGCTATTGATAATTCCAATTTTGAGGACTTCTGCCTGAAATTTCTTGGGCCAATGTCTTTTGAACTTTTTACTCTGGATACAGTGATAAACCAAGTTATCAAGCAGGTAATCTATATCCGGTATGGGGGAATGACTGTGAACTCTAACCTACCTATCTTTCTTCGTTCCTAGATCATCGTGAATTTGTTTAGCGTTTGATCGTTGTAATTTCATATAGTTAACACTGCTTATTTGTGTGAGATAGTTGGGCATGCATTAACTTATAATCCAGTTACTTCTGCTTACTTGCAGCTGTGCATAATTTCTTCCAAGGATCCAGACAACTCGATCATTCACTTCCTTGGGAAGTTACAAAGGCCAATTCTACCCAATGAATTGCCGAAGCATGGTCGAGAGGAGCAAGAGAAAGCTCGTGATCATACTGTAAAACTTCCGCGCCATTTTGAGAGACGGTAGTGATCCCCTAAAATGGACTTTATAACTCCATACTGTTTTTAGCCCGTTTTCATTAGTCTAACACTACGCATGTTTTTTCCAGGAAAAAACGCAAGTTGGAGAATGGTGGAACGGATTCAACTCAGCTTGGAGGAGTGACTGAAACTCATCATTGAATGTTATACCCTGGTGTAACGTAACATGCTGGATTTGATTATTTGAAGTATCGTTACAATGAAATTGAGAAACATTATGTTGCTTGTTATAAGAAACTATCCTTGTCCCATACATTTAGTTATAAACCAAAAATGATAATTTACCATCTTTTTGCTCAAAAAACTATTCGTGGTGTGCAATTGATGATTTTGTTTGTTAGAAAACTACTCCAGTCCCGTGAATTTAATTAGAAAGTAAAAAATGATCATTTACTTTGCAAAGTGCAAAAACTGTAAAAATAATCCAGTATGTGCAGGTCAATTGTGCGTCTGTTTTTCTTTTCATAGCGTAGCTATTGGGATTGGGTGATACTAGCCCACATTCCCATCCACCGTTGGTTTCTCCTTTTCATCCGACGGCTATCCAGGTTTGTTTTGTCAAGGATAGGTTTAGGCTGTACAATTCTTATACATGTAGCAGGTCTTGTACTAAAGCAGCATTTGATACATCTCTAACATCCCATTAGTGATTGTTATGATGGTCATCTTACCCGTTTGGCTCAGAGGAGGGTCAATACTAACCAGTCGTGTCACCATCGACGGTCAGTGATGAGAGGAGGGTCAATACTGCAGCACACAACACATGCACATATAACTATTGCATGCATTTCATATGTCATCGCATACAAATATACATTTCATACATCCATTTCATCAGTTGCACATACACTTTAATGTGCACATAACACATGCACATCTCATGCATTCACTACCAAATCAACCTGTGATTGGATTGTTAGAGTTGTATTCCCAGCCATCAGGGTTTAAATCCTGGTGCTTGCATTATTCTGGATTTATTTAGAATTTTCGGCAATGTGCATTCAGTGGGAGGACACGTTTTCGTCGACGACGAGGCCTCTATAGTGACTTCGCAAATCTCAAGATGATATGCCAGCTAAGTCTCTCGGAGGTGCTCATAGAGGTAGGTTTTATGTGTGCTTGTGTTTTCATAGGGGAGCATTTACGTCTGTATTGTGTTCACAAAAAAATCTCATATTCATTAAACATTGCATACATCAAAGTTAAAATATATTTGCGACACTCTAAAAACCATCTTGAAAGCATAATCTTGTATATAACACTATGCTCTTGCCTCTACTGCATGGACGGACGAGATGAGGACACCCAAATATAACAATCTAGACCAAGTCCCCCGCGAGCACGAAGCTCCATCGTCTCACTCTCCCGCTACCTCTCGATGGCTGCAACTAGCTGACAACGATGAGGATTGTGTAGTGGCTAGTGTTCCTTCCTACTCCATGCCTTCAGATCTAGAGGGCTCAAATCTGAAATCTCATCAATCAAGGTAATTATGAGTGGATGGCACGAGTTTTTGTGGATACAAAACTGTCAAATGAAATGTTTTCCACATATTGGATTCCCGAAGCACTAACTGTAACACCCTCCCTCTCATTGCACTTGCATGGTGCATGTAGAATAAAATGCATGCATGGCCACTAGTTTTTTATCTCTTATCTCTATGAATAAAATGTGATGTGAGAGTCAAAGCACTTTAAATCAATTAGACTCAAAGTGAGCCTAATATAATGAAAATCTATTTTTTATATGAGCCATTTAAACCAAAAAGGAAGGAGAGGCAATCTCATCACATATTGTCCCCAAACGTCTCATCACAGATAATGTTATTGTTGCTTATGAGTGCGTGCATGCAATAAGGACACGGAAAAGGACGAAGCCTCTGTGTGCGGTAGAACTAGATATGATGAAGGCATGCGACAGAGTGGATGTATTTTTCTAGAGCAAATGCTTGCACGGTTTGGCTTTGCGCCGGAGTGGATCACTACGGTCATGAGGTGTGTCACGTCAACGAGCTTCTCAGTCAAGCTGAACGGAGTATATACTTATTCTTGTTTTGTGTGGAAGGCTTCTCGGCCCTACTTAGGAAGGCTCAAGAGGAAAATAACATTAAAGGTGTTTCATTTGGGCGCACAGGCCCTCATGTGACACACCTTCTATTTGCAGATGATAGCATTGTTTTTCTAGAGGGCTCTCTCGACAACTTGGGTACATTAAAGGAGATCCTAAGGAAATATGAAGTGTCGTCGGGGCAAAAGGTGAACCTACAGAAGTCGCCCATTTTCTTTGGGAGGGGTTGTCCGCAAGAAGGTAAACAACTTATGAATGCTATTGAAATTGAGACTGAGGCCCTTGGTGAGAGATAGTTGGGGCTCCCGACAGTGGTTGGGCGCTCCAAGGATGGGACCTTCAAATATGTTAAGGAATCCTCCAAAGAAAAAGCTTCAGTATGGAAAGGACAGGGCCTCTCGAAGGCCGCAAGAGAAGTTTTAGTAAAATCTATGCTTCAAGCGACACCGACCTATACCATGAGTTGTTTTCAACTCACGAAGAAGATGTGCGGGAACCTGACTTCGATCTCTTTCAAATTTTGGCGGGCAGCTAATGGTGAACGGAAGGTGCACTGGATAGCATGGTACAAGATGTGTACTGCTAAACAAGATGGGGGTATAGGATTCAAAGATCCGACTACTTTCAACCAAGCTCTTTTGGCTAAGCAAGCTTGGAGGATTTTACAGGTTCCGTCCTCTTTGTGTGCAAGGGTGCTTAAGGCGATATATTTTAGGGATGAGAGCATCATGACTACTACATGTCCGGCTGGGGCCTCATACATTTTCTGAAGCATCTTATATGGGTGTGATTTGCTGCGGGAGGGCACCATTTGGCGCATAGGGGACGGCCAAAAGGTCCTTATCCACCATGAAAACTGAATACCCGGGGAGAGGAGTATGCGACCACTTGCGTAGGAATATGTACATGGTGTGATACGATTTGGTGACTTGCTTACACCAAGCGGGAAGGAATGTGACATGGGAAAACTGGAAAGGATGTTCTCACAGAGCGACATTGATGACATTAAGCAAATAAAGATTGACAGACCCGGAATAGGTGATTACCTGGCATGGAACTACACTAAGTCGGGGCAGTTTTCTGTACATTCAGCATATCACTTGAAAATGACGATGAACAGGGCGAGGACCAGACGGCCGGTTTCCTCATCTTCGGTTCACAAGCATAGAGGATGGATGGCATTATGGAATACAAATGCCCCAAACAAGGCTAAGACTCATATGTGGAGACTCATGAGGAACGGACTAGCAGTTAGTGCAGAGTTATCACGGCGAAGCATCAAGAACGGAGTGTTTTGTCCAGTTTGTGTAAGGGAGGAAACACTCTCCCATTGGTTCTGGACCTGCCTACACTCGAAGATGTTCTAGAAAATCTTGCGGTCGGAGAAAGGACTTGCGGTGGCGACCCCGCCATATTCTGCAGACTCCTCAAGCGCAATTGCAAACTGGCTGCTAGGGTGGTTCGCCAAGGCCACGGATGATGAGAGAGCTGCAATGGTACAATATATATATGGGCTATGGATAGCGCGGAACGAGACGAAGAAAGGAAAGAAAATTACTGATCCACATGAAATAGCTGCATCCGTCATGGCGTACATGGCTGAATGGAAAGTAGTCCACATGACTGAATGGAAAGTAGTCCACGAGAGGAAACCTTCTCACATGAAGGCTAGATGTGCAACGCTGGACAGCTCTTGACGTGGGATGGGTCAAAGCTAACGCTGATGGTGTTGTTTCTAGAAATGCAGGCAAGGGAGGAGGCGGCGTGATCCTCCGGGGTGACCAAGGCGACTTCTGCGCTGCAACTTGCGACTTCTTTGTCGGAGTCACGGATGCTGCTATGACAGAATTGATGGCATGTCGGCGGGCTATTGAGTTAGCTGCGGGAATTAACGTCCAGAAGCTACACCTTGAGACGGATAGCAAGGTGGTTGTAGGCATGCTAAGCGATCCAAACAAGAACTTGTCGGTTGAAGGGGCGGGTGTGGAGAAGATTAAGGAGATGATGTGTGCTTTTAGTAATGTCAAAGCATCATGGGTAGGCCTGGGCATTCGGTTTAACCGAGCCAATCGGTTCGGTTTTCCGGATATCAAAATATTTCGGTTTCTTTAAACTATAAACCGATCGGTCCCTTAAAAATTGAATAACCGATATTTTTTGAACCAATAATTCGGTTCGGTCATCGGTTTTGACCGAACCAAACTCAAGTTCACACATAGTGTATAGTAATTTTCCTTTTTAGCATGACTATGCCGCTCGTGCAAATGAAATGGATGGCAAGTTGCTACCTTTATAAGGCTGCGTATGCTTCCTTACTCAACATCGATTCGAGGTGGTACTAAACCAAAAGCACATGTAGACGTGAAAAACTGTATGGGCCGACTGCTAGATCAATCTTGAGCCTTAACAAACGTGTACGTGACGAAAACTGAGATACGTCGGCCTGCTGAGCCAGTTCGGCTAGGAAAGTGACTAGCGAGGACAGAAAATACTGGGAGGAGCAAGGCGTGTTATTTATTTTCGGTTTTTAAGCCTTTTTGGTTAGTTAAATGTAAAAACCGAATTTTCCAAATAAATTCCGGTTCTGCAGATTCAAGGACCGAAATAGGACACATAATTTTTGGTTTCGGTTCATTCGGTCTCGGTCTTGGTCCTTTCGGTTCGGTACAACGGTTCTCGGTTAATATGTCAGACTTAAATCGGTCTCGCCTATATAGCGCACTACTAGTCCGTCCCACTCATGTAGCTGTCGTGGAAGTTCATTTTTCTCTGTGCTTTTCTTTATCGATTTCCACTATTTGCATCAGTTTCCTTCAAATTTTCTATTGGTTTTCTCTCATTCTCTTTGGATTTTTTTAAATATGGTTTTATTGTTTCTTTCTTGGGCTTTCACCAGTTTTCTAGGGCTTTTTTACCTTTTTTCCTTTCTTCTTTTTTCTTTGTGTTTTTAAGACATGTCCATTTTGCATACACATTATACATTTTTTGTACACATCAAGAGCGTATTTTATACACGTTTAATTTTTTTCAAATACATGATTACCATTTTTCCAAATATACGTTTTGATGTTTACTTTTGAATGCACGATGTACCTTTTTCATATACATATGAAAATATATAAATATTTACTAAAAAATATTAAGAACAAAGTTTTGCGAATCAAATACAAGTTGAAGCATTTTTCTAGATGACACAAAACATTATTTTAACAATGCGAATATTTTCTAAAGAATGTATAAATATTTCCTGAAAATATCATGAACAAAGTTTTGAAACGTGTAAGTTTTTTAAAATTTCCACAGATGTTTTTTGAACAGTATATAGCATTTATTTGAATTACACTAATGTTTTTACATTATCTATTTTTTAAGTGTCAATTTAAATATTTTTGTATTATTTAAATGTCGTGCAATGCCTACAAGTTACACCGTGTTAACATTTTTCAAATTCATGGTCCTTGTTTGTAATGTAAATTTAAGTTTTATTATTTTTTCAAAAACATGAAAAAAGAAAAAAGAATGATAAAAACAAAGGAAAAGTAAACTAAGCTACATTGGCACGCCCATTAGTAGTGATGCCTGAGGCGTGACGAGCTTGATTCTCGCGCACGGCTATGTGTCGTCCATACCGAGACCTAATACATCTTGCCCAAAGTGTGCACGATAGGGAGCCAGTCTATTATTGTAGATGTAAGCGACTATTTTTCTGTGATTATTTATCAGGTTTTACGTTTCTCAAAATAATAATATTGTATTTTATTATTTTGCATTAGTTTCTTTAAGATTTCTCGGGGTTTTCTATAGTTTCCTTGCACATACTTTTTCCTTTTTCTTCTATTTTTTGTTTTTCTTTCGTTTCTATTTGGGTTTTTACCGGTTTCCCTTTTTTGTGTTTTATATTTATTAGTTTACACATATCTATTTTTCCATACAGATGTGTTTTCTTTTCTTACAAGTTAGGATGCGACTGATAGACCATCGTGTGTCTGGCCATATATATACATGAGAATAGAAAATTTACGAAATCATGAGTCGTGACCTTTTGAGCCACGGTGTAGTCCGTCATGTTTTCAAGTAATCACGTTCTGGTTTTACGCGACAGACGAATAATTTCAGCTATGAACGAAATGGCGTACAACAACAGAAGTGGTGGACAGACTAAAAGCAGACGAAATAGTGGTGGTAAGAACCGATAGACGCTTTATTATTTTGCAAAGATAAAGATAAAACATTTGTTTACACAAGTTTAGATTTGTTTTCTAATAAATGAATACCATTTTTTCCTGATACATGTTGTTATCAACTTTTCGAACCCATGTCAATATTTTCCAAATAGAGGAGATAGAAAATAATTTATGAAACAATGAGAATATTTTTTTACATTGTATAAATAGTTTTTAGAAATGTAAAGAAAAACTAAATTCCATTAAAATATACAATTTTCTGGATGGACCAAAACATTATTTGGAATTAAAAGATCATATTTTTTATAATGTATAGAATTTCACAAAAAATCAATTATATATTTTTTGAATGAGTGACCATTTTTTAAATGTTATGAACATTTTTTCTACAAATGCTACCAAATTTCCTAGAATTACACTAACAAAAAGTTTGCACTGTGTTAACATTTTCAAATCTCCAGCTTTTATAATATTTTTAAGTAAATTCAAGTTTAGGAATATATGTATTTATGTATCTGTTTTTCGATGATATGAGCAAAAACAAAAACAAAAATACGAAAAAACAAACATAATAAGCGAACTATCATGCAGGAAAGTTATTGGGCCAGAAATATCCATCCCCTGCCAGATGCGTACTGAAATTACTCAAGTTGAGCAAGTTTTAGATCGGAGTTGTGTCGTTCACCGTGTGTTGTACTATCAATAATGCTACATATACATAGGTTCACATGAGTTTACACGCGGGTGGATTTTAATTGGAGATTAAGGGGATGAGGACCCCCACCCCATTAAAAATCAGAAGGAAGAGGTTAGTTAGAAAGAAAAAATCCTAATGAGCATGTAACCCTTTATAAATCTTTATATGTTTAGAATTTTTGGTTGTACTAGTCATCAATCAATCAAAACAAGTTAAAAGAAGAAGTCGCAGGCGGGTGCTTCTGATCTGATATTAATTATAAGCCCGGCCGGAAACAATTAATCGCGTCAACAGAAAAATAGGAACGAGAAAGAATCGTTCTACTCATTATGTGCAATGAATCAACAAAAAAGAAAAAAACTAGCCAGCCAGAGAAAGAAGGAATCACTACTTTACTAGTACTGCTAATGAATCTATTGCTATACGATCGACATGCATTACTAGCTACAGTAGTACGTACATCATCTCTCTTATGATTCGGGCAGCAATCGAACGACGACGGAAGAAGAAGAGGAAGCAGATCGGCGGCATGCATGCATGCATCCATCCATGACACGATCACATTCACATGCATGCATCACTCACACCTCGGTGGTCTCGAGGTAGGTGGCGAGGCTGTCGGAGGAGCGGCAGGAGAGCGACGAGGCGGAGCGCGGCGCCGCGGAGGGCGGGCGCGGCAGGCGGCGGCCGAAGCTGTCGTAGTGGATCGCGCCGGCGAAGTCCAGCGGCTGGCACCGGCCCCCCATCAGGATCGCGCGCCGCCAGATGCCGTCGTCCTCTTCCTCCTCCTCCTCGTTATCGGCGTCCCCCTTGCCGTCCGCCGCCTCAACGACGCCGCCGGCCGGCTGCCTCCGCGAGCCGGCGGCGTCGACGACGGGGCGCGTCTTCCTGCGCGGGGAGGGGGAGGGGGAGGCGCTGACGCCGTAGCGGAGGCGGTGGCGGAGGAGGCGGCGGGTGGCGCGGGAGACGCGGCGGGCCAGGCTCGACACCCTGCCCACGAAGTGCTCCGTGTACCCGCCATGCACCGCCATCGGCGCTCGTTCGGTGCCTGGCGGCGCGCGCGCGCGTGACCTCTCTCTGGAGAATGGAGATGCGATCGATGGGAGTCGGAGGTAAGGCCGGGAGGAGGAGAAGTGGTCCAGGGTGTTGAGTGCGAGTGAGCAGTAGAGGAGGGATGGAGTGGTCCGACTTATCGGGGTGCGCGCGCGAGCGCGGGATGTTCGATAGGGGTTTGACTGACAACATGCATGCCACGCTAGCTCTTCCATCTTTGACTCAACCTCCGGCCTTTTATCTTTTTTAGTACCATCCAAATGGTCAAGATCCCGGCATTCTTCACCGCAATATGATGTTTCAACGTCGTTTGTGAGTAGGCATGTTATTAAGACATTCTGCAAAAAAAGAAAGGCATTCGTGAGACAAGGGTCACCAGGGCTTTTCCGCCCGCGTCGGGTATATAGATTGAATCCCTTCGATCTATAACTGTGTTTAATCGACGATGATTGTTCTTTTGGTGTCTTGATTCTATAAAGTTTTAGGACATCTTCAACAGTTTATTGGTTAGCTTGTTGGTAAAATATGTCATGTCATCAATCAACACTTTAACATCCAAATACTCCAATAGTTTGTATGAGCCTTGACGGTATGTTCGGTGTCCCGCTGATCAGCTTGTGAGTGTATCCGTGTCGATCCATCGTAAGGGCGCCATTGTCGATGGGCTTGTTCTCATCTCATTAATCGGTGACAAATTTCATGACGAACCAGACATGGATGAACACATTTCTTGTAGTGACAATTTCCTTAACAATGACTTCGGATTGGTTGAACACGTGGGTAATGCTGCAGAGAGAATTTTTTCCCCTGAGACCGTGCTTGCATTATGTGTGGGAACCATTCTTTCAAACCTGAGACCATCTCTTATTTAGCTATAAATTTGCTCAAGATTAATGGGCTTGCCTATGTCCTTCTCTCAGCTTCAACATTGTATCCTCTGCCACAAAATGGATCACAACTTAAAGGGTGCTTTGAGGCGCAGATTGGAATGTGCATCAATTTTTAGACATCAACAGTCCAATTTATTTAACTGCCTATAGGGGAGTTCAAAGTTGAGCTGGAGCCTCGCCATAGAGCTACATGTAAGAGCTATGGCCATTTGTAGACCAGGGTTGATAGATTTGTGTAGTTCTTATTTCTCTTTGGACACAGTGGCGGAGCCAGCTCGGCTGGAGAGCCGGGGCAAAATGCAATACGCTCTACTATATCAGTTGCTTGCCCCTTCAAAATGATGGTTAGCTGTACGTTTATTGCTATTGGTCAGGCTATAGTCCATGGCAGAGTCCAGGCAGCTGCCCCGGCTAGCCGGGAGGTGGCTCCGCCACTGTTTGGACATGTGTACCAAAAACTCCATATAAAGGAAATATCAATATATGTACAACACAAGAGTACCGATTCTGAGTCCCCAAAAAAGAACAACTTATTTGTCACTCCATTTAAATGGTCAGTGGATGTGGAATGTTTCAGGAAGTTTTATTTTCTTCTAAAAAGTAAGTCACAAGAGAATGATAAAACATCAGTTTTCACTCGTTGTTTCATGAACTTCACTGTCGCCCCATAAAATCACACATGTCTTAAATTTCGTTATAAAAAATGTATCATAATGACATGGTTGATTAGTAAATAAAAAATAGCACTGGCAGATTGGTAAAAGGTGTAAGATTGGCATACTCAATAGAATTTAGCTTTTGATGAGGTCAAGCATACAAGAGCAACTAGTTAGCGAGCACTTGTTCGAAAACTTTTCAACGATCACCCCTACGTGTCATCACTTGACGCGTTCTCAGCCGTCGCCGCGTGTCGCTTTCTAAACGTTTTTTTCTGGATTTCTTATTTTTATTCTTTCACACGCTTTTTTGGATTTTTAGATTGTTTTTTCCGGGTTTTTGGGTGATTCAGTTTTTCACCGGTCTTTCTTAGTTTTTCGATGATTTTTTAAAATTCCACAAAAAACATGTTTTTTGATTTTCGCGAGAGACGCGGTTTTGTCTCCGTGAGAGGCACGGTTTTGCGTTTGCGAAAGGCACGGCCATGCCTCTCGAAAATGAAAAAAAAAACTCATTTTTTGTTCTTTTATGAAAGGCATGATTTTTTTTCTTTCCAATATTGTACGTGGGCTAACAAATTCATCCTCGACCACCACGGGCCCGTATGCATCTGACAAAAGCCAGGCCCGCTCGACAAACAGGCCGCGATGCGTTGCTTACGTCCACGACCGACCGAGACACCGACCAGATTACTCAAAAAAATAAAAGACAAGACCCCAACGAGCTCCACCTCCACCGGCCACCTCTCCGTCCTTTCGATCTCTCTCTCTCTCTCCCGACCAATTAATGGCGGCTGCGGTCCGATCCACCATCGGCCTTGCGGCACTCGGGCGTGCGGCGTCCCCTCGCCTATCCTCCTCCGCCGGTTTGACGATCAACCTGCGGCGGCGCACGATGGCCACCAACGGCGGGCAACGCGGCGCCGTGTGGTGAGTAGTTTGTTAATCGACTGTTCTGCGCCTCTTCTTAATTATTGCTATTTTCCTCGGGTGTGATTGATTGATTGCTCTAACCGCCAGCGCCTACTTGGACATGATATAAGTATTTGTGATGTACGTACATACAGGAAGATGTGCAAGGATGCTGCTTTTACCGCCGTCGCCGGCGGTGCAGCCGGTGTCGGAATGATCCTCTTCCTTTTCCTCGCCGAGAGTGGGACGACTCGCCGGTGAATTGGGCCCGGAATATCATGACGATCGATGCCAAGGAGGATTTACAAGATCAAGAAAAGACAGCACGTCCGTAGGCCGGAACATATCTCAAATTAACGAATTATTAATATATATACTTTTTTCGTACTACTATATACTCCCTCGGTTTCTAAATATAAGTCTTTTAAGCGATTTAACTAAAAGACTACATACGGAGTAAAATGAGTAAACCTACACTCTAAAGCATGTCTATATACATCCGTATGTAGTCTTTTAATTAAATTTCTAAAAAGACTTATATTATGGAACGGAGGGAGTATCATCTATCCATAGCTATTAATTAATTGTAGAGATCGATCGTGAGAAGAGGACCTCAAAGGGAGATAGTAGAATTGCATGGGTGCAGTGCACGCACCTATATATGTTTGGTTTTAAAGGTAAATACATTAGTGGTGTCTGTACTTGATTTGCATGTTCGCTTTAGGTGTCTGAACTAACATAATACTTCTCCACATGATGTATTTCTCGTGCACACAATTGGCTAAGGCTGGCCATAGAGGGTGTTTGGATGCAAGATACTAAAACTAGTCTGACTAAAACTAGTCTTTTTAAGAGGCTAAAGTTCCAAGCACCCCTGACTAAAGAGAAGCTAAAACTAATATTAAGGCTAAAATCTTTTAGTCAGGGGTACCCCTACTAAAATGTGCATTAGTCATCTCTCTCCTTATTTAACTCCTCATGCAAGTTCTGGATTGGAGGGTTGGAGGATAATAAATATTCATTAACTTGATTTTAGTCTATTTAGTATTTGGATCCAAGCATGGGTGAGGCTAGCAAATTTTAGTCTCATTACTTTTAGTCATGGGACTAAAACGTATCCAAGCACCCCTATAGTGAGGGTATCATAGCTACTAACATAGTCTTGGGACTAGCAAACATGGTGATGTGGCAAGTAATTAAAGAAGAGAGAGAGTATTAGAGTAACATAGGTAGATACCGTAACATGTTAAATGATATGCTACTATGTGTCATGCATGCCAATAAATGAGATCACCTATGATACTAGTTTATGATACTATGCACTATGAAGGTAGTATCATACAATGGTAACGTATGCATGATACTACTATATGTTACTCTCCACTATGAGCAGCCTAACTGTGCAATATAGTGCATTCGCCGTCCATAGCCATTAAATGCACCGACTTGGCGAGCCAGTGTTGCAGTAGGCCTGCACCCTCCATATGAGACGTATGGGTCCAGCTTGTCGGTGTACAGAGAAATAAATAAGGGCGAACCTCGCCCCCACGCAAGCACGAGCTAATCCCTACACCTGACGCCATTTTTTTACCTTCTAAGCTAGAGCCTCTACCAAATCTTACGCAATACCTTTTCATTGTGGAATTGTTTTTGAATTTTTTTGAATTTTTTCTTCTTGTCCCTACTTCTTCGGATCGTCAGATGTATCATCCGGATCATGGTTGTCACCGTCCTCCTCACCCCCCCCTCCGGTTGCTGCTCTCCAGCGGACCAATGCTGTTGTTGGTGTGTGCCATTGCCGGTCTCTATGTAGGGTTGCGTGGCCATCTGGATGTAGGACTGTTTCTGTTGGTAGTTGTCGAACTGGCTGGATCCATGTCTTCCACCTGCTTGTCCTCATGGCCCCCTTCTCGTCCCTCATCTTTGTTGTCGATGATGTCAAGCATCTCCTTCTATGCATTGCATGCCGGCTCCCCCGCTCTAGGCATTGAAGCGGACAACATGCGGGCACCCATCTTACTTCCTGGCCGCCGTCAGCGTTCGGACAAGTTGCGGCGAAGAATACTCGAAAAAGAGCGGCACTACGTTAATATCGACGATGTAAGGCACCGTACCGATGGGGGTTCCGAGCTGCTTGGCGACATAGTAGTACGGATGCTTGTAAGGCTCCGGCCATGGCACCGTCTGTACTGTGGGTGCCCTCGTCTCGCGGCGTGTGCCATGGCCACGTCGGTCCCCTCGTCGGCCTTGACCTTCACGCCCATGGCCACCACCAGGCGCACCGACGGCTAAACGCTTCTTGAGCTTCTACTTCTTTGTGGTCTTCGCTTTGACGTGACGAATTTGCCGCGTCGCCGAACAAATCTTCGGGTGAGTGTGATGCTCGCATCTTGCGGCACCTACGTCGACTCCATCTTCGATGGGTTCTCTGACGGTTCCATGCGTCGGCGGTGGAAGGAAGGAGAGGGAGAAAACAGAGGGAATTAGGCGGAGAGCGGTGGGGAATGGAAGAAGAGAGAGTGGGATTTTTAAGCGAAAACAAGAGCGTGATACTACAAAAAAGGAGGCTCTGCCTTCCTTTTGGGTGGGACAGGGGTAAAGAGCGATGTTTCACATGTCCGAACTCCGGCAAAGTCTTTCATACTTCCTCCATTTCAAAATAAGTGTCTTAAGCTTAATATAATTTTATACTAGAGCTAGTGCAAAGTTGAGACAGTTATTTTAGGACAGAGGGTGTATTTGTTTTCGATTTGCGAAAGAAAACATGTCCGGATCGTGTCGTAGATCGATATAGGATCGCGTTGGATAGTTTCCATAATCCAAACAGTTACTGGAGGTTTGCTGCTTGGATTTGAAGATGTCGTAAGCGACGTCCACCGTCCCGTCAAACTGGTTTGATCTCTCCAGCGGACACGGTGTGTTGATCTCTCCGGCCGATACAGTTTCTTGGAGTATTTAACCAAAAATTACCACAATTCAGGCAAACGTGCCCAAAAACTACCATTATACGTTTTTGTGCGAAAAAACTACCATTTTTCTAATCCGTTGCTAAAAACTACCAAATGTGAAAACTGCTGGCTAAGCTTCGGTTAAACCAGAATATGACTACCCGACCCCACTTTTTGATTATTCGGCTAGTCGTGGAGTGTGATTGATCGGTGGTGGGGGATTCAAAACTTTACTTTTTTGTTTGAGAACCGCCTATAGCATGTGTAGCGTGGAAGATGGTGAGAACTCTTAGTCATTGCGTTGACAATGAAAGCATGCCACCCAAAATTATTTATCTCTGTCTTCAAAGCTTGAGATGTGGCACCTCTGCAAATCAATGTTTCCCTCTACGAAGGGCATGTCTATTTATGTTCCTGTTGAGTCATCTTTCTCTTATAAAAGCACCAATTAAAGAGCACCTCTGTCATTTTTATGTTTTGCTTTTAACTGTGATTGAGTATGACTGTGACTGGATCTTCTTTGCCATGAATTACAATGTTTAGTCGGCCCTTGGTCTTTGAAGGTGCTCTGCATTTATGTTTTGCGGTCTTAGAAAGAGCTAGCGAGATACCATCTATTCGTACTGCTTCATGTTGTTTTGATTGAAGTGTTGACGTTTGAGGCTTATTATTATTTGCTCGCTAGTTGATTATGCCATTGATATGAGTTTACCGTGAGACCTAGATGTCATTTGCTTATGTGGTTAGCTTGTGATCTTGCTGAAATTCCGGTTATGAGTTAGACATAGTTGCAACAACAAGATCAAACAGAGTTCGTAAAAGTTTTTCTTTTGTCTCTTTCAGTTTGTCAACTGAATTGCTTGAGGACAAGCAAGGCTTTAAGCTTGGGGGAGTTGATACGTCTCCGTCGTATCTACTTTTCCGAACTCTTTTGCCCTTGTTTTGGACTCTAATTTGCATGATTTGAAAGAAACTAACCCGGACTAACGTTGTTTCAGCAGAATTGCCATAGTGTTATTTATGCGCAGAAATAAAAGTTCTCGGAATGACCTAAAAATTTACGGAGAATTTTTGTGAAATATATAAAAAATACTGGCGCAAGAATCAACGGAGGAAGTGGAGCGGTGAGCCCACAAGCCCACAAGGTGCGGGCCCCCGTGGCCACGCCTGGCAAGCTTGTGGGGCCCACAACGCTCCACCGCCTCCAATCTCAGCTCTATTTAGTCCGTCTCGCCCGAAAAAAATCAAGAAGAGTTCATCGTGTTTTACGATACGGAGGCGCCGCCACCTCCCGTTCTTCATCTCGAGGGCAGGTCTGGAGTCCGTTTTGGGCTTCAGAGAGGGGAAATCGTCGCCATCGTCATCATCAACCTTCCTTCATCGTCAATTCCATGATGCTCTTCACCGTTCGTGATAATCTCATCGTAGGCTTGCTGGACGGTGATGGGTTAGATGAGATCTATCATGTAATCGAGTTAGTTTTGGATCCCTAGTATCCATTATGTTCTGAGATTGATGTTGCGACTACTTTGCCATGCTTAATGCTTGTCACTAGGGTCCGAGTGCCATGATTTCAGATCTGAACCTATTATGTTCTCATCAATATATGTGTGTTCTTGATCCTATATTGCAAGTTGTAGTCACCTACTATGTGTTATGACCCGGCACCCCCGGAGTGATAATAGCCGGAACCACTTCCGGAGATGACCATAGTATGAGGAGTTCATGTATTCACCAAGTGTTAATGCGTTGGTCTGGTTCTTTATTAAAAGGAGAACCTTAATATCCCGTAGTTTCCATTAGGACCCCGCTGCCACGGGAGGGATGGGCGATAGATGTCATGCAAGTTCTTTTCCCTAAGCACGTATGACTACATACGGAATACATGCCTACATTAGATTGACGAACTGGAGCTAGTTACATATCTCTCCGTGTTATAACTGTTACATGATGAATATCATCCGGCATAATCATCCATCACCGATCCAATGCCTACGAGTTTTTCCTACTGGTCCTTGCTACGTTACTTTGCTGCTACTGCTGTTGCTGTTGCTACTGTTACTCTGTCGCTACTGCTGTCACTTTGCTGCTACTGGTTACCATTGCTACTGTTGCTATCACGCTACTTTGCTACTGATACTTTCCAGCAGATATTAAATCTTTCAGGTGTGGTTGAATTGACAACTCAACTGCTAATACTTGAGAATATTCTTTGGCTTCCCCTTGAGTCGAATCAATAAATTTGGGTTGAATACTCTATCCTCGAAAACTGTTGCGACCCCTTATACTTGCGGGTTATCACGCGACGACTCCTCTTGGACTCTCTCGCTCCTTCTCCCCCGTCTTGCTCGCTCCGCCCCGCTCCGCCTCCGCTTCCCGCCCACTGGAGCGAGCTCGCTCGCTCGCCTGCTCCCATCGCCATTCCGGCGAGGTACACCCCTTCTCCCCTCCCCCGCTCCCTACACCCCCGCCGCAGTTCGAGCGCGTACCACGGGGGCCTCGAGGCAGGCTACAGGTGTAGTGCCCCAAGTGTAAGCCTTTCCCTTTTTGTAACCTTCCATGTGGGATCACCTTGACTTTGTCATGAGAGTTATCTATGCATGTATGATTTCATGTGTCACCTTGTGTTCTTCTTTTGCATGCATGCATCCATGTCATACCATCCTTGCCATACCTTATGATGCTATGTCTTGATATGATTGCATGTGATATTGCTAGGTGTGATTTATGTGATCTTGTGATTTCATGCTTGTGTGGCTTGAGTGGAGTGGTGCATGTGTTAGCAAGTGCTTAGTTTTCAAAACCAACCACCTTCTCCTCCTCTCTATTTTCCCCTATGTAAAATTCCACCTCTTCCTTTCCCTTTTAAAATAATGCCCATGTTTTAGCTAAAATTGTGATGGATGAGAGATGTGAATTGCTGGTTTTGAATGGGTGTTAAAGGTGCATATGAAATTACAAAACAGATCAAACTAATGTTGTTTTGTAAAATATCTACTTGCTCCTATATCCTTGGTCTTATTTTTATTAATTAGGAGTTGATTTTCCAAGTCCAGGGATGTGCTTGTTATATTTTTATCACTTGTATATACCCATGTGCATTTCTTTCTTCCCTATTATTATTTCTGTAGATAGGAAATCAAAAGGAATGGTTTTCCCTTATCTGCCGCCACAGGTGGGCTTTCTCCCTCCTGGCCGGCCCATCTTCTCTCCCTCACGTGCACAGAGCCCACAAGAGCGAACCTCTCTTCCTCCTCTCGACGTCATCTCTGTACGACCGCAGCTCAACCTCCCGATCGCCTCCCCTTCGATCATGTGGCCCTAGCGCCTCCCCCGAGGTGATATAAGGTGGAGGGAACCTTCCTCCTTCCCTAGGGTTTCCCCTCCTTCCTCCAGCGCCGCCGCCACCTCCCTCCTTTTCTCTTCCCTCTCCCTGGTAAGCTCTCTGTAGAGTAGGAGCATAGAGAGAGAGAACCCTCCGTCGTCGAACGTCGTCCTCCCGTCGTCTCCGGCACCGGTGGCCATGTCCAGGGGCACGGGAGGTCACCCCGCACTCCATTCCCGCCATCGCTGAGGTCGAGGAGCGACCTCAACGACGGCCAGGACCTCATCATCGCCTCGGTCCAGGAGCTCTTCTTCCTCTTGTTCGGTTCGACAGCAGCAGTTCGTCTCCTTCCTCTCCATCATCTCGTCGCCGTGGGGTACCCTCCTTCCTTCCCCAAGGTGAGGTGCCTTCCCCCCTTCCTTCTTCCTCCCTTCTCCCTCGTTGGCTCCGGCTAGCCGTAGTTGCTGCACTTCCGTGCCCGAGTTGTGATGTGTGTGCGTTGTTGGTTGTGTGAGGCGAGCTCGTGCAGCAGAGCAGGTCGTGGCTAGCACCACGCAGCAGCAGAGAGGTAGCGTCGGGGTAGACCTCCGGTGGCGCAGTAGCAGCAGCAAAACGACGAGTAGCCGATGATCTCTCTGTCTCCGTGCTACCTTGTCGAGCGGAGCAGCAGCAGGTTACCCTCGTTCGAGTGAGTGGTGTGTGGTGCAGCGCGTGTAGGTTGTGTGTGTGGGTGTGTGGCGCAGGGGGATACTCACTCTCCCCTCGTAGTAGTAGTAGCACCGAGGCTTCGGACCCCTCGCCGACGTAGAGCCTTCTTGTCTCCATGATCTCTGTCAGCGGAGAGTTGCAGGTGCTTCGCGCATGGAGGTTGTGTGTGTGTGTTGTAGTGCAGGTGCAGTCAGGGTAGGAGGCGTGCCGCAGCAGCTTCGTCGGCCTCCCTGATGCGGCGCAGCAGCAACAGCAGTGTAGAGCCACGGCAGCCTTCCTGTCGCCGGTGCTTCTCGGTGCAGAGCAGAGCGCGCAGCGTAGGAGCTCAGGTAGTTTCAGACCTCCCCTTTGTCAGTAATCGTCTCGTGGCGCAGTGGTGTTGTCTCTGTTGGTTTGCCGTCAGGTGCAGGGTTCGAGTCCCATGCGGCGCACCACCCCTTTTGCAGTATCTTTTTTCATCGATTTGGTAGTAGAAGCTCCAGCAGGCAGACTTAACCTTCCTGTTCCCCTATGTTCTGTTGATAGTATACCAGTAGCAGAGTGGCACGGTTAGTATTTGTGCACCAGGGGGTTCTGAGTTCAAAACCCAATGTGCCCCTTTTATTTTATTTTTTCCTTCATGTTATTTTTTCTTCTTGCCTCTTTGCTTGATGCCATATTTGTGCCACAATCCTTACATGGCTGGGCATTTATTTATTTTATCCTATGCTGCAATAAGAGGTGCCATATCATGTGTGCATGTGTGTGTTCATTGGAGTGGTGTATGTGTATTCACATGGTGTTGGCCACATGTGAGTGTGTGGTATAGTGATGCTTCTTAGTAGATGATCCTAGGAACATATTAATTAGAGTAGATATAGCATGTGTAGATTCTTCTTGGAAGTAGGTACTAGTAATTGATGTGTTGCAATAGGTTGTGTGTGTGGGGTGGCTTAGTGAGTAGAATTTATGTTGTTGATGTGCATGACACAAACATGGGGCTCAAACCCCCATGTCACTTTGTCATTGTGCACATGAACACCACCTTTGTAGTTGTGGTCTTAGTAGGAACTACATGAAATGATGCCCATTCCCTAGGCGTGATTTGGAGTAGTTTACTCTCCCTTAATTTGTGGTCACTTGTTCCAAGTAAGTGTCCCCATATTATAGATGATTTTGGGGTAGAATCTCCCAAGGAATCCAGTGGTGAAGTTTGTTTTTCCATTAGGATACTTTATGGAGTTGACATATTCAGATTAGTTGCAAGTTTGATCTTTGATTCCATGGAATAGGTGGAGCCCAAGGGCATGAGTTTTTGTGTGATAGTAGTAGGGGTTTTGCTCTACACCATAGTGGTGTCAATTATCACTTGGTGTAATGTGTGTGCAAACTATGCCTAGACAAACTGGGCATGTGGCTGAAAAATTCCAGTTTAGTGAAATCTGAAATTTCACCAAGTCTGGGATGCTGGAAACATTTTCTTCTCTTATAGATGAGGATGTGCTGGTCATTCTGTTGAGAACTAGCCTTAGTTCAGTGCTAGGATTTTGAACCTGGTATGTTTGTAAAGCTCCCTCTCAAATTTCAAATCATTTGGAGTCAATTAGGTTGTGTTTCGATTGCTGTCAAAAAGCTTCAGAACAGAGACAGAAACTCAGGTGCAGGAATTTTCACTAAGTCCCAGAGATCTCATGGTCTTGGGAAAGTTTGTTGCCTTGTATCTTCTAGAGTTTAATTCCTTTTGATGTGATTCTTGCTGGTGCTTGTAGTGTTCTTGGTTGGCTTCAGCCACATATATTATTTGTCATGTTTGGAGACCTGTAGCTATGTTGCATGTAGCTCCCAAAGAGCTAAGATGCAGATTATGGCAGATTATGTAGTTTTGCCATTTTGGTCATTGTGTGAGCTTAGGGGGTGTTGTGGTGTTCTTCCTTGCTCCATTCCATTCATGTTGGAATGATACATGTCTTGGCAACCTGGGAATACCAGATTTGTGCCATTTGAGTGTGTGGTGTTGATTCTTCCACGTAGAGCTTGATATCTTGTTTCGTTGATTCCCGTTGATCCGTAGCTCCGTTTGCAATGTTCTTGATATGGTTTTGCACCGTTTTCACGAGCCGCATCTGTTCATGTCTTTCTCATGCATGTCAAAATAGCTTAGTGTACAGTTCTGTCCAGAAACTTGCAGTAGTTTATTTTGCTTGTGCTAGTGATAGAAATAGTGGTGCATGCTCAATTTTCATCTCATGCATCATGTGATTGTTGCATCTTGTGGTGCTGCTGTTTATTGGCTGTTATTCTCATGTTGGGTAGCACCGGGATCGGAGAACGAATACGTGGAGTGAGGAGAGTACGTGCAGGACGAACCAGAACCATTCCAAGCTGAGGATATCACAGGCAAGATGATATGACCTTGATTCCATCTCTAGACTTGTTATGTTAGTTTCGTTTCCATGTCATATTGCTCGCTGCCTACCACTGAATTAAATTGCCTCTTGAAATGCCATGAGCCCAAACACCGTTCTCCTTCCTAGCAAACTTGTATGGCTAAGTAGGCTTGCTCAGCTACTAATGTTAGCATTGCTAGTTGCAGGTGCTTTGACTCATGTGATAACATGAGCTTTGATATCATTATCTTAAATTCTGTTATTTAATTAATGCACCTATATACTTGGTAAATGACGGGAGGCCTAGCCTTTTGCCGGGTGCTTTGTTCCGTTATTGCCGCCTTAGTTACCGGTTACCGGTGTTTGATTCCATAATGATCGCTCCTAACACGTTCGGGGTTGTTATGGGGACCCCCTTGATAAATCGCGTAGTGCTAAGGCTTGTCCAGCAGGACCCAACTTTGGTTTTAATCTGCTAATCACATAATAATCTGCATAGGGAATAGCTACCCCGAGGAATTTAATCAACAACCCGGGCCAGTGCTCCTCATGAGTGTTGGCCCCACCTGAGCGATGTCCGGGGCCCCACTGGTCACCCAGAGGTTTAGCCATCCCGACGTCTAGCTCATCTGTCGTGTCCTGAGACTGAGATACGCGGCTCTTATCAGGGTCGTCGACACGATGGAGGTCCTGCTAGCCTTGTCTTACCTTAGCGGTATATCTTGCGTATAGGAATCCCAGTGAAGCTTTGGTTTCCCCCAGAGTTGAGGTTTTCCTCTAAGGAATCCGACAAGATCACGAGATTCGTGATAGAGGATGCCTTTGTGGCCTGTGTTCATTTGTGATGGACTAGTTGGAGCACCCCTGCAGGGTTTAATCTTTCGGAAAGCCGTGCCCGCGGTTATGTGGCAACTTGGAATATTTTGTTAACATCCGGTATTAGAGAACTTAAAGCAGTTATGTGGCAACTTGGAATATTTTGTTAACATCCGGTATTAGAGAACTTAAACATAAACTAATAAAACTGCCAACTGTGTGCGTACCGTGACCGTCCCTTCGAAGATCTCTCTTCGATCGGGAACACGGTGGGGTTATGAATGCCGTAGGTAGGTGTTCAGGATCACTTAGTGATCAAGTAATCCCGACCGCTAGCGTAGCCCACCTTCACTTCTATTTTGCGTAAGTTAGCCACTTAATCAAGCATAGGATGCTGCAGCCTGATACACTTCTCCCTCAACCTACCCAATAACATGACTAGTTTTGGCACCAAGGTCTTAGATTGCTGAGTCCCCGTGGCTTACGGATTCCTCTGAAACTCCCAGCAGGTACAGGTACCCCAGAGACAGATGATCCCGACGGCACCCAGCTGGCGTGGCAGTACGACGAGGAGACAGACCGCCTCTACGTGAACCATCCAGAGGACTGAGGCGTGGTCGTGATCGTGGGACTGCAGCAGGGTAGCATAGCATTTTCCATGTTTTGTAGTCCGTAGCGGAACTACCTTGTTTGTATCTGTGTTGTACTCTGAGTTATTAATAAGAAGACAGTTCAATCCCGAATTGTCTACTTTTATTATTATTTGTGCTATGTTACTTGCTTGTGAAACGCTTAGATGCGCTTCTTTCCTATTCGAGGGCCTCGACCCCCAGATCGGAAAGGACCGCATCTTGGTCGTTACACCAGGGCTCGCTCCCTCCGACGCAAAACCCGGGCGCGCCCGAGCCAGGCTAGCTAGCTAGGGTTTCGGGTCCCGCAGCTTCTCCCCGCGCCCCTCGTGACCCCCCCCCCCCCCCCGTCGGCCTCCCGTGCAGCTGCCCGGCGTGCCTGTGGCGGCTGTATGGCGTTGACACTTACTATTAACTGGTAGTAGTGACGTGAATAAAACCAACCAACCCATCACTATATATTTATAGATTTAAAAAAAAGTTCCTTTCAAGGTTCTAAAACGGCTACATTCTATTTAGGAATCAATCTTCACTCGGAAAAAGTTCATTTCTTCCATCTTGTATGATCGGTCTTGTCTCCCTCAACGTTCTAGCCATCCAGATGGACAATTTTTTCGTGATCAACTTCCCTCACCATAATGGTGACATCTATTTGCACTGCATCTCCATAGTATTAGCTATAAATGTTAGCAATAGTGGTGACATCTAGCACCGCCGCGGGCGCAAAGCTCACGCGCTCGAGGAGATGAACACCGGTGCACCAACCTAGCGTTCGTGACACCGATCCCCTCAGACGCATCATCCATGATGCCGAAAAGCGACCTTGCCCGGAAGAGCGCTAGCCGCGCTATGCCGGAGTGGTTGTGGGGCTCACGATGACCTTTTGAAGGACGGGGCAACCGTTCTTGCGCTTTGGCCAATTGTGGTGACCGCGTGGCGTGCGTGACGAGCCCATCCGCCACCATACAGTTCCATTGGCCGCCATACGGGAAGTCTTTAGTTCTTCACGTTGAGCATGTTCGCCTCGGCAACACTGGCAATCATTGGTGATGGCCTCCTCGAGCGCATCAAGCTTCGTAGTGTAGTGCTGAAACTAGCACGGTGACATCGCCATGTAGGCTAGGTAGAGGAGGTAGGGAAGCCATCCAAAAAGCCGCGCTAGACTGAGAGACGAAGACAACATCGGGATCAGGTGTCCGCTGCTGAAGTGAGTTGTGCTGCTAGCAAGAAACGTCGTGTGGAATGCAGTTGTATGGACTCCTGCAGCGCACGTGCGCCGGGATGACGTGGGCCATCATCTCCGGGCGCATGTCCTCCATCTTACGTGTCAGCACAACGCGGGCGTTGGTGCCAAACATGGAGACCTTGATCAACATGCACGTGGACGTTTTTGGCTAAGATGACCGCCACGCCAGGTCCCACATAGGCCAAACCACTCTAAAAATCACTTACCACATGGCTAGGGGGTTATCTGTCTGGTTTTCAAAAGGTTAGGGGGATTAAGTAAGCCATTTTGAAGTTCAGGGGTGATGTGGCCCAGATCGAAAAGTTTAGGAGGTTATATACATTTAACTACAATGAACTGCCGCCCCCGCATCCCTGCAACAACGCGAACGACAAGATTATAGATGTAAAATTTGTGTGGAATCCAACCAATCGAGGTCATTCCAAAAACCAATCAAGATAGTGAGGTAGCATGACGCCTAGGACCTCCTCTTCGTCCCACAATCTCCCTCTCTGCTTCCTCGTTCTCCAGTCAGCACCATGTAGTGCCATGAAAATGCAAGGAAAGGAGGAGGGGGCAAAGGTACCTAACATTGGTGAAACAAAGGGGGCATCTCTATCTTGAACACGAAGGGAGTCCGAGGAAGCCATAGAAGCAGTTACAAGTGATGTTGCGCACGTCGGGCGCCACCCGATACACATCTTCACCAACAGTTGCACCGAATCGAAGAAATAAGTAAGTGGGGAGATAAGGAAGAAGGGGAGAGGAACGATCACGAATTGAGCGAAGAGGAGAGCTCGTCGCGTTTGAGTTGGAGGCAGCCGAAACCCTAGCCGAGGGAGGGGTCATGCGCGAGCGCTTGCGGTCACGAGGAGCGTATCTGGCCGGAGGGCAGGAAGCACAGTCACGAAGGGAGCTCGTGGGTGTGCTACGCTCCGACAAGGACCACCAAAATTCGCCGGAATGGCGACGCCTTCAGGCGGAGCAGATTCGCGAGCTCGCGGGGGTGGGGGGGAGCAGCAAGGCGAGCGGCAGCTGCGTCCCTCCGTATGACTCGGGAGAAGCTAGCACTAACGGGGGGCTACAAGAGGGAGGAGACGGGGAGGTGACGCTGGAGGAAGAGGCGAGACCAGGACCTATGAGGGTGACGACGCGAGGGCGCGAGGAGGCGCCGACTAGGTCTCCACAACGGGAGCAGCTTCCTTTTATACTAGATCATTGATGGCGCGCGTTGCTGCACCCGTCTTATTTTTTGATATAATAATAGTAATTTTCACACACATACATATATAGGCATTAAATATGTAGGTTTTATTTATTCAACCTAAAAGAATAAGTCATCAGGCATTTAGGAAAACGCTAAAAACTAAAATAGATTGGAATTCAAGATTATTTCATGTCATAATGAATAAATAACATAATCTCCCATGGTAACCAAGAGGTGAATTGGAGAAACAAACTCAACTTAGTATTGATCTCAAGCCCGATGTACAGATGTCATGCAACTAAACCTAATTGAAAAACTTGAATCATTATATAAAAGAAAATAAACAATGTTGAAAAACCTGTTGTGAATAAACGGTTGGATATATTCGAGATAAGAGAATAAAGGGTACTACTACATCATGAATGTTCAAAGGAAGATGCTAGATTACAGGAGTGCAACATCACATTTTTCGAAAGTAGATATATCTTGTGGGTAGCAAGTAGCAACACATGAATCGTTGGTTTCCTAATTAAACGATGATGAGTGGCGCCACGGGCTGCGCGGTTTGCCGGTTCGTAGTTATCCTTTTTTGACAACGTCTGCATTTCTGATTTTCAAAATGGTTACTTTATCACACAAAATAATTGGCAGCATGACAAAGAGAAAATACCTTGAGAGCTATATCTGTGTATTCTGCATGTGGCCATAAGCTCCTTCGCAATCTTAAGAGGAAGTATGAAACCACTGAACATAATAAGCATCTCGAAGATAAAACAATCAACAAAACATGCAAAAACTGACCAAGACCTAAAAACTGGGAAGAACACCATATCAATCTTAGAAGGAGATGTAACTTTAGATTTTTCTTCCAACTGATGTACAAATTAAAGACAGTTGTATACAGTGACCTTGTTGTTCCAAGATCTGAAGAAAAAAACTACAACAACATACCGTTGGTAGAAGCACCTGCTCTTTATCATGCTATAAGAATCCATATACTACATGTTAACATTTCTGTCCAACAATAGGCTATCTTTACTTTATTAGTTATGTAGATGGATAAAATCTGAGCTGGTGCATTTTTTATCAGTGCAAATCATAAGATGGAATCCATGATAACCTCAAAAAACATAAAATGAAATAAGCACCTCAATTGGACTTCTTTAATGTGCCCGTTCATGTTGAACACTTCATTTTTTGCAGTGTGGACACAAAATGTCATATAATGGAAACATTTAGAGATAACAATGATTGTTTTGATTGAATTGGCATCAGCGTAGTTAATATTGCATACATTATCTCTTTCTTGCGTATTTCTGCAGGTCGTCACAAATTAGAATGTCGTGACCAGCTTTTACTTACATAAGAGTAAGCTCTTGCATCTCAGGAAGACCACCATACATAACATATTTCCTACCATATGGTACCTGCCATTCAAAGCTAATTCACTTCAAATGCTTCTGCACATGCAGATCACTATAATCTCCAAACTTTACAAAAGTGGAACAATTCATGGTTGTACGCTTCCCTATGAAGAGCAATGCCAGGTATCCTATTTGCTTTACTTGGATGGTTGTATTACCGTACTATCAAAACAGGGAATTGTAGCAAGGGTGCAGAGGCATGGTGTGTAGAAACGGATTGCCGATGTACCATGCTGGCCGTCGTTGTTGCCGAGCATGGAGGTTGCACCCTCCGGATGGCAAATGTGGTTGCAGCTGCTGAACCGAACCATTCTCGTTGGTGCGGATGGTGTACATGCCTATGAACACACACGGGCACTGGCCATGGTATTGTTGTGTCCTGCAGGCTGAGCTCGTCCATGAGCACACCCACCTCTTGTTCTTCAAGTGGTGATTTGACTGTAGAGTGTAGACCATGCAACATCAGGTAGTATGTGAACAAATACAGTTATCAAATACTAAAATGGATGCCTGAACTATAAATTATCAAAAATCAAAATATGAGGATGACCATGTACACAAGCTATGGGAAAATGTTCTTCACCCAAATTTTACTGCAGCTTATTCCTATTCTTTTCTTTTCCTTCACAAACCTACATAATTATGAGAAGAAAATTATCTTTGATATATATTGACCGCAAATAAACATTGAACCACTACCGAAAGTGAGTTTTGGAAGAGGGGTTAGGCAGAAAAAAATCGTCAGCCGCTTAGCATGTACCTGTTCCCCTGAAGCTCGGCCATCGAAGCACAGTCACACATGAGGAGATCGACTCGGAGAAAGATCGAAAGCGTCGGTGCCGGAGGGCGAGGTGCGGAACAGCGAAAGTGGTGGGACCCTAAGACGGATCTGGATGGGCTCCCGTGGCATCAACAAATACAGTTATCAAATACTAAAATGGATGCCTGAACTATAAATTATCAAACATCAAAATATGAGGATGACCATGTACACAAGCTATCGAGTCGATGCCAGCACACAAGTCAGACTTGCCTTGACCCCGCACCTCCGGTGGATCCAATCAAGCGAGGCACGCTGCCACTCCATGCACTCGCATTGGAACTGGATGGAACCGGCCACTCCCTTTTGTGCCTCGCATTGGGACTGGATGCAGGACGTCGCGCCTTGATGTTTGGATCGATCCGCCGTTTTCCATGTTCGTCGGCGGTCATGGGAATCAGATGGTAGAGGCGGACGGACATAGAATACCCTCGAGCGAGAGGAAGGCATGAACGGGGACAGGGAACGGGTACCTTTGGTGGACGTCGGCACCGCAACGTGGGGAGGTGAGGAAGGGAGATGAAGAGGAGGCGGCCTCCGCGTCACGCTCCACTGCGCCTCCACCGGGATGTGATTAGGGTTCGCGAGTGGATGAACCTCACGCTCTCCGGCTCTCGCTCGTAGGCCTCCCAAGCCCAATAGTGGGGTTCCTTCGAATGGGCTGGCGTCTCGCGAAAGCCCAATGCACCGGAGGCCTTCCTTTCGGCCCGTGGAGTAGCAGCCCACATGACAGATGGGCTAGATTAAACAGACTGTGGATCACATCGACTTAAACATGAAATCTAACGGCCAGAAACGTCCAGATCGTAAAAACGTTCGGACAAAAATGCAAAACGTTGTGAGGGCTGGCATTAGGTGTGGTTATACTGTCCTTAATGCCAGCATGTGAAATGACAGAAATGCCTTGGGTGGGTGCACAGCAATAACGACGGTAGCACGAGGCGTAATTCAACTGTTCATTCCTACAGTGCTTCGCTTCGATCCGGTGGCTCAGATCTCTCCATCTCGTGATCCGACGGACAAAAATGCATCTAGCAGATGGATCCAACGGTCGAGAGGCTCTAGTCGCTGCGAGCGCGCGGGATAGGATGAACCAGAGACGCAAAGGGCCGGGACTGGAATGGTCGAGCCAGACCGCACCAGCACGCGAGCGGGAGGAGGAACCGGGTGCACGTTGGGCCCTCTCCTCTGGTCTCGTTTCGGAGCAGAGCAGAGCAGCGCGACGACTCCTCTTGGACTCTCTCGCTCCTTCTCCCCCGTCTCGCTCGCTCCGCCTCCGCTTCCCGCCCCCTGGAGCTCGCTCGCTCGCTCGCCCGCTCCCACCGCCATTCCGGCGAGGTAAACCCCTTCTCCCCCTCCCCCGCTCCCTCCGCCGCCGCAGCGGTTCGAGCGCGTACCGCGGGGGCCTCGAGGCAGGCTCCAGGGCTCGCTCCCTCCGCCGCCAAACCCGGGCGCGCCCGAGCCAGGCTAGCTAGCTAGGGTTTCCAGTCCCGCAGCTCCTCGCCGCGCCCCTCGCGACCCCCCCCCCCCCCCCCCCCGCCCCGTCGGCCTCCCGCGCGGACAAACCCTTACACTCGCCCCGCGCCCTAAACCCTAGCCCCGCCAGGTCCGAATCTGATGGGCGGGCTCCGGGCTCCGGGCTCCTTCTCGCGGCCGCGGGTGGAACGGCAATTCGCGGCTCCGGGGTCCTTCTCGCGGCCGTGGGTGGAGCGGCGATTCGCGGCCGCGGGTGGGGTGGATGATTCCTGGTATCCTGGAGTGGTTTACGCGGCGGGTGTGTAGTGTATTGTACTGTAGTGTAGTGCAGTAGGATGCGCACTTCGGGCTGCTGCTTCCTTACCCTGTACGAGTTATTTGTTGGCGTAGTCATGTATAGTTGCTGGCCGCCCTTTGGTTTGTTGGATTGATCTGTCTGTGCCTGTAAATCGGAGGCAGCGGTGCGCTGTCTCACCGGTCTGCGCGGCATTTTGCGACTGTTTCGTTCAGCTTTTGGTTTCTGAGATGCTGACTAATGGCCACCCCTCGCTCAGGCCGGACCAGGAGAACTTGGGAAACCTTAGTTGCTATATGTCCAATTCTTCCGGCATAACCGGACCACTGTAATCCATCCACATTAATTCTGGTCGCGGTTGCGGCTTCAAACCAGAACACCACCTTAGCACGGTTGTTTGCTCGCACATTTGCCGGCCACACTGTAGAGTTTCAGTTAACCCTGATGCTATTCACGAGTGATCTTCCTCTGCTTGCAGGAATTAATGGTGGTCTGATCTCTCCTTGTCTTAGCCATGTATATAAAGAAGGTAACTGTGCTAGCTTCGGAATGACTTGCCTGTGTCTTTTTTTTATCATGTCGCTTCTTCCTCCTCTTGACGTAATAGCTGTCTGTGCAGGTTATAATCGAAGGGTTTAAAAGCTACAGGGAGGAGACCTCGACAGAACCTTTCAGCCCCAAAGTTAACGTAGTCGGTAATCTTCCTCTCTCTGTAATGAACTTGGCCATAGGGTTCTGTGTTTCGCTTGTCAGCTGCCTCATGGTAACTTAAGGTGTTGTCACTGTCAGCCTGTCAAACAGCCACCTCCAGGTCTCTGGGACCTGGACCAGATAATCCTTATGTAGTTGGCTAATTGCATACTTACTATATGTTGATCCAAGACTCAAGTCATTGTTCAGTGTTTCTCTGACATTTTAGCATCGTTCTCTAGATTTGCATAGCCATCACAGACACGTTCGAATTAAATAAATGAAATGTGTTCTTGCGACGACTTCTTTTCGTTAAAACCTTTCAGTCTATCATGCTTCCATTATTGGCTTCCATGGTAGCGATTTCCGTTCTTTGTCTTCCCTGATGATATATTGGTTAAGTACTGAAATATCAGTTTATTGTAAGTATCATAGAAGTCCACTTTAGAGTTCATCGCATAGTTTTTTATGCTGCTAGTGCACTAACATTGATTTAATTGTTTGTTGCAGTTGGTGCAAATGGATCTGGCAAATCAAACTTTTTCCATGGTAATGCCTTAAAACATGAGATTCTGCTGAATTACTATTTGTTCTTATGGTTATTGATGCTTGTATGCTACTCCCATCCTAATTTGCCCATGCTGAATGCTGCAGCTATACGCTTTGTCCTGAGTGACATGTTTCAGAACCTGCGCAGCGAGGACAGGGGAGCTCTTCTCCATGTAGGCCTCCTCTTTCATTGATCATTCTGAATACTTGAAATAGGTGACTGGTGTTTGATACTAATAACCATTGTCAGGAAGGTGCTGGACACTCAGTTGTATCTGCTTTTGTCGAGATAATTTTTGATAATTCAGACAACCGTATTCCAGTAAGTCCTCTAGTTTATTAAGTGTTAGTATTTGATTAAAGTTATCCACTTCAGTCTCAAGCTGCATATTTCACTTGTAAAAGTATCAATACCCGCATCATCCATATGAGTGTTGTCATCATGAAAACTACTCTGCTGCACTTATACGGTTTGTCCAGAGCGACATATCAGCACCTAGATTTTGCAGTAGCCTTCTAAATTATGAAATTTGGCTGCAGGTTGATAAAGAAGAGGTACGCTTGCGAAGGACAGTTGCTTCAAAGAAGGATGAATACTACTTGGATGGAAAACATGTCAGGTATGTTGGCTTATGCCTTAAACCAGTAAAACAGTACTGTACCTTGTCTCTTGCTCAGGTCCTTTTTTATTGCTGTTTTGTTCAGTAAAACTGAAGTCATGAATCTGCTGGAGAGCGCTGGTTTCTCTCGATCTAATCCATACTATGTTGTCCAGCAAGGAAAGGTAATTAATATTCATCTGATTGTTCCAAGGATTTGTTCAGATATAATATTGACAATTTTTGCATGTCTAGATTGCATCCCTTACTCTAATGAAAGATTCTGAACGACTGGATCTTCTCAAAGAGATTGGTGGTACACGTGTTTATGAAGATAGACGTCGGGAAAGCTTGAAAATAATGCAAGAAACAGGCAAGTTTAAATCACCAAAAGTATCTCTATAATCTTTCTAAGTGGCACGTTGACATGTTCATAACTTCATTAACAGCCAATAAAAGGAAGCAGATTGATCAAGTTGTCCGCTACCTGGAGGAGAGACTGAGAGAACTTGATGAAGAGAAGGAGGAACTAAAGAAGTACCAGCAGCTGGACAAACAGAGAAGATCACTTGAGTATACTATATTGGACCATGAACTAAATGATGCTAGAAATGAATTAGCTTCGGTAAGACTCACCCTTTTTGTAATGTATGTTTACTTTGGTTAATATTGTGTTCTGTTAGGCAAGTTCTAATAGTCTGTCTTATGAGTGAATGCCTTCAGCTGAGTTTTGATGAACAAACCATTAACATTTCCCACTCAGATGATCCTTCAGCTGCGTTTTGATGAACAAACCATTAACATTTCCCACTCAGATGACCACCCGAGTATCTTTTTTATTGTATTTCACTCTCAAGGAAGAACCTTGCCTACCCCAACTTGTTTGGGACTAAAGGCCTTTTTGTTCTTGTTGTTTCATGGAAGAACCTTGTGGTTCCCTCTCATCAAGACCAAAGAACTTGGTGTAGAAAATTTAAAATGTTCTCTGAAAGCCCAGTGTCCTGTTCTGCAGCTGCTTTAGCAGCTGTGTAACTTGATTCTCAAGAAAGCATACAAGGCACTATTTTTGAAATATTTATTTCGTTATTTGATTGATGAAGGTAGTGTGGTAACTGATAAGTGTATTTTTTATTTCTTGAGAAAATGTCTCTGGTGTTTTATTGATTGTTTTTGTAACCAGTGGAAACATAAAATAGTAAATAAAATGTCATTTCATACACATGTTTAGTGTTCTGTTTCCCAGTCAGCCTTGTTAGTGAATTTCCTGTGAATTGATGCAAATTGGTTTTGTCTTACCTCCCCTGGAAACTGAGCAATTAGGTGATAAATAAATAAAATAAATAAAAATATTTTACCGTTGTTCTATTCAGACAAATAATTGTCAGTGGAAGCCATCCTCTATTTCCTTTGCCAAACGTTACATGTATCTCTTCAGTAACATGCCTATAAGATTGTAACATGCTTCACCAAACACCCCTGTAAACATTCTCTTCCTATCACTGCTTGCTTGCCATGCCATAATATATGCTACATCTCCTTGCATATCAACTATCTGTGGATTTTAGCCATTGTGCTGCACAATTTGTGCAAGGTACTATCTCCAATATGAGATATTCTAGACCAAACTTTCCGATATCATTGATCCTGCTGTATGCTATAATGCTTATCTACCTCATTTGATTTATTTCTTGTTAGATGGATGATAATCGAAGACAAATTTCTGAAAGGATGTCACAAGCGGACAATGAAGTGGTAGAGTTACGTGAGAAGGTCAAAAGTTTGGAGAAAGAAATAAAAGCCTCTACTAAAGGGATAAATGAAACCAAGTCTGAAAAGGAAGATGCAGAGAAGAAGCGTACTGAAGCACTAAAGGTAGTTTCTCAGATTGATCTTGATCTGAGAGATTTAAAAGACAGAATTTCAAGTGAAAAACGAGCAAAGGTATGCCATGCTTGGTCTTTCTCATGATGTTGAGTAACTTTGTTTTGTTGCCGGACTTAAAATATTCTATCGGCAGGATGAAGCCGTAAGGGAATTAAATAGTATGAGGAAAGAAAGTGAAAAGTCAAAGTCTGAATTGGCTCAAATTAGTAAGGTGCACGCGGCCAAATTGAAGGAAGAGGAAGATATATCGAAAAGGTAAAATATAATATACACATAAATACTTCCCACTTGTTGATAGATATTCCTATTGACGCATCATTTTGCGGTGATAGTATAATGGACCGAGAGAAGCGGCTGAGTATATTGTACCAAAAGCAGGGGAGGGCAACTCAATTTAAGAATGAGGCTGCCAGAGATGAGTGGCTTCGGAAAGAAATTCATGATCTTGAGCGTGTACTTTTATCAAATAGAAAGCAGGTATTCAACCAGTTACCTGTTTGATACTTGAAATTTCATTCTTGACCTTTGTTTTTGATGTGCTATTCTACTTATTACTTGGGTTCGCTTGAATTAGCACTGAACTTGACATTAGAGTGTGTATCACTTCCATCAGTCCAAAACATTAGTCTTTTAGGACATGCCACATTCTTCAATATGGTACTTTGTCCATCAATTTCTTTGCAAATATGGTGCCTCACATAAAAATAATTGTTAATTTGAAAATTCATTTCGTGATACATCTAGTTATATAAATTTGGTAATTTAAATGTTAGTATTTATTTCTTTATAGATGGTCAAATTTAGAAATGCTTGACTGGTAAAACTCTAAAATGACGTGCATTTGTGGATCAGAGGGGTAGTTTGATCCATTTCAGGTTATGTCATGCAGCTCATGCTATATGAGTTTAGTGCCACACGTTAAGATATAATTATTCCTATTTTTAGCTTTCACACTTCCATCGTTGATGCATAGCTGATACGTGGGCTGCAACTTTGCTTTTATTACAGGAAAGCTTACTTCAAGATGAAAGTCAGAAGCTTAAAGACGAAATTAATAAGTTGACAGACCACATTGAATCTCGCAGAAGTGAATCAAGCAAGTTAGAGTCTGCTCTTGCAGACAAGCAAAAGCATCACAATGACTTCACGAAGCAGAAAAATGCACTTCAAGATGAAAGGAAGTATGCACATTTCTTAGCATTCATAAATTTGTGATTTGATTCAAGATGTGCAGCTTTAGACTATATATACTTAGTACAAAATTAATTTGGCAGATCATTTTGGAAGGAGGAAAATAGTGTGACAGCTGAAATCGATAGGCTAAAGGAAGATCTTGTGAAGGCACAAAAGAGTTTGGACCATGCAACGCCTGGGGTATGGAAATCATTTAGTTGTCCACATGTTCTAGTTCTATTGTTAACATTTCTGACAGCTACTGACTTGTTAATTTCCAATGATTCCATTCTTATTCCTATGTACACACTTGCATATTCCATCTTAATATCTTATATATGCATCTGTGAATGATTGCTGAATGGGAAACTGAATATAACAATAAAAAATGACACTCCCTCTGTAAACAAATGTAAGACGTTTAGTGACCTAAAACGTCTTCCATTTGTTTACAGAGGGAGTATTTATTGATTATTAGTTTGAGTGTGCTGTGCATTGATAATAATATTTTGTGGATTTTATTTTTATGTGTGATGCTGCTTAGCCTTTCTCTTGGGGACATGATATACTGATATGTGTTCACTCTAATGAGGCATTCTTAGCCAGGAACATACAAACAAAAACCTTTGATTGTTGAATAAGAAATCAACAACACTCTTGTGATTTCTAGTGACTGTTCACACATTTTCTGATGTTGATAACACTGAATTTGCACTGACAGTTTTGCACATTACTTGTGCAATCAATCGACATGGGTCATTTTGCTATCTTGTACCTTGAAATGGTATGCAATTGAGACGTTTATTGTCAGGATAGCATATGTAAAACCTGGCTGAATATTAGGTAGAGATAGAAGAACATAATATAACCACCAGTTGGAAACTAAAAATATGGATTGTGCATGTGGTTACATGTTTTTAGTGTGATATATCAACCGTTTGAAATAATCTGATTGGGAGTTAGAGGTTGCAAACTGAGTTCTGCAGTTGCGGGTATTTTTTAAACATTGGTAAGAGTTTGTTTTTCCCAGAAAACACAAAAGATTTTGCGTTTCATTTCATTGAACAGGCAGATGGTTGGCAGGATCCGGTCGGAATTAGTGAAGCCATCGTCTTACATTGTTCCCCAAACTCCCATGCCCTATGCTGCAGCCCACATCACAGCAACGCATTGCCAGCAAGCCTCGCCGGAAAGACCGGGGAGGCCACCATCTCCAGCTGCCGCATCGGGGACTCCAAATGCAACCCAAGCAGCGCCTTCAATAAGGGAACAACGCTGAGGCGGCACCGCTGCCTTGTCTAGCGAACTGGACCAAGGGTTTCCCCCGGTGCTCAAGGAGAGGGTCCGGTCAGGGCCATGACAGCGCCTCCATGGAGGTAAACGACACCCTCAGGTTCGTTGTTGTCAGTGCTGGCTGTCGCCGCACATGACCATAGACTCACAAAGACCACCAAAGCAGGGGCAGATAGGAGACGGGGAAGCAGATCGCCGGAGAGGACCATCAGCACTGAGAGGGAAGCGACGTATCGTCACCGTCGAAGTAGGGAAGCACCAGCCAGCGCAGTGCAGCCGCCGCCGGATGGCTGCCAAACCAGGCCAGCCATCGCAGGGGAACGCGTCGGGCAAGGCCAGTGTCGCCGTTTTTCGAGAAAACGCAAGAGAGCTTGTATTCCATTGCATTGAAAAGAGGGGTTTATGGTTACAAGCCTCCTAGGAGGTGGTTACAGGGACTTGCCACCTGCACCTTGCCGCCGCCGACCATGACTGCCGCCGCGCTGGCCCGCGATGGCTGCCAGGATCTGCCGGGGCACAGCCTAGCAGCCGCAGCCGTACCCCCACAGGGTCAGGCCTCACCGCTCCTGTGCTCGCCACGCCAGGTCCAAAGTCCCGGGCCTTTGGATCTGGGGTTGCCGTCACGGGGAAGCCCCGGGGAGCAAAGGTCTCGCCATCACCGGATCCGTCCGCGCTTTGCCCGGTGGGTGGCACCGGCGCCGGCAGGGGGAGGGGAAGGGGGTCACGTCGCCTCCCGAGTCGCCCGTGGGGAGGGCGACGCGGGGAGGGGGGAACGTTGTTAAGAGTTGATGGGACTAACGAACATGTTCCTTCAGAAAGAAAGTTTTACTGAAACTCAATGGTCAGAAATGTGAATTGGAAAGGCATAAACATATCGATGTCTAAAATGGCAGGTAAAAGGAGCATATGCAGTGTTTCAATAAACATGTCCAACTGGTGACCTGACTCAAAATTTGCATGCCAAGAAAGCGAACCTTAAATTTGTATGACATGCTTGGTAGCTTGCAACTTGAGCACATAAAATCATGTGTTACCAAAAGCACATACGATTGTGATCATCATTTACGGTCTTGGTATCACTTCCTCATCGTTAGTATGAAACCGCGGTTACTTGTAAGGGGCAGAATAATTCAATGAGTTTGAGGGAAGAGGGACAATAGTGGTAAATGGAATGGCTTAGGTGTATTGTTATATACATTTAACAATTTTTAGGATATCTTATCATGGGTTTACATCAGTCGTACCTGACTCTGTGTTTATTATCGCAACAGATTTCATGAATTTTGGAGTATATAGCAACCCTAAACCTGGTTTTTCAATTGCTAGACCTTCTCCTTTTAAATATTGAGCCGTACCTCTTTGTCATACTATGGCATTCCTTTTTTACTTTCAAAATTGCTTAAAGCTATCTTTTGATGGTGTTAATTTTGTTTTCTTCCTCAGGATATCAGGAGAGGCCTGAATTCTGTTAGCAGAATCATCAGGGACCATGGTATTGGAGGAGTTTTTGGTCCAGTGTTAGAACTGGTTGACTGCGAAGAGAAGTTTTTTACAGCTGTTGAGGTCACTGCTGGGAATAGGTCTTGTTCTATTTCTTTTTTGTCTTGAATCTTCCCTTTCATTTCATCTTCTTTGTTGTTGAATAATCCATATTTTCTGATGTGAATAGCTTGTTCCATGTGGTGGTTGAAAATGACGATATATCGACAAGGATAATTCAGGTATTGACTCGAGAAAAAGGTGGACGGGTGACTTTCATACCACTGAATAGAGTGCACGCTCCGAACGTCAATGTTCCACAGAGCTCTGATTTTGTTCCATTGTTAAAGAAGTTAAAGTTTCGTGCTGAGCATCGTCGCGCTTTTGAACAGGTGTCATTCAAACTTTCCTGTTATTTTTTCTTTCCAATGGATGTCTACATCTTTTATTGGGCTGCCATGGTTAATTTAGTTCAGGCTTAATTCTGATCTATCTTACCCTTCATCTGCTTTACCAAATACCAATGCTGCATTTTCGTTATCATCTCTTTCTTTTGTTGCATGTACTCCCTCTGGTCCTTTTTAGTCTGCATATTAGCTTTGTCCGAAGTCAAAGTATCTCTACTTTGACCAAATTTATAGAAACATGTATCAACATTCACAATGCTAAATTAATATTGTTAGATTCGTTACGAAAGGTAGATTCATGAAATGTCTATTTTGTATTGTAGATGTTGATATTTTTCAATTTATATTTGGTCAAACTTTGTAAAGTTTGACTTGACACAAATCTAATATGCGAAGTAAAAAGGATCGGAGGGAGTATCTATCTTGGCTTTGTTTGCTTGGAGCGTTGACACCCAGCAAAATCACTCGAGTTTCGAGGGACATCACAAATTATTTTATAGTATATCCTTGTTTGGATACAGAAGATTTCATTCTATTTTATCTTCAGCTTCCAATTGGATGCCACGTTGGAGACATATTAAAAATATAAGGATAAGGTGTTCACTACTTCAGTTCTATTGATAACACATACTGTTCCACTCACTCCCACGTTCCCATTTATGCATGTTTTACCTTTAGCGCACTTCTGTAGAGGGTTCATGCCATATGTACGTACTTATGGGGAAACCTTGCTCCTCCAGATTATGTAGCTTCCCTTCCTCAATCACCTAAGCTAGTTTCTTCTGATTACTTTTCTTTTAAAAGTGTTCTTTTTTGGCTTTCGTATGGTTCTTTTTTCTGCTTAACTTTGAAATTTCTGTTAGGTTTTTGGTAGGACAGTTATATGCCGAGACCTGGAAACTGCGACCAGAGTTGCACGCAGCAATAGTCTAGATTGCATCACACTTGATGGTAATCCTGAATTTTGCTCTTGAGCTGTCATTGTCATTATTAGTTTTAACATATAAGTTGACATTGTTATTATCCTCAGGTGATCAAGTAGCGAAAAAGGGTGGCATGACAGGAGGTTTCTATGATTCCAGACGCTCAAGACTGAAGTTTGTAAAAGTAATCAGGGACAACAAAGCAGAAATCGAAAAAAAGACGGCACATCTAGAGAACGTGGGAAAAAAGTTGAAAGATATCCTGCTTTAGTTCAATGATATTCCTGTTTCTCTTGCCCGAGGCTAGTGCAAGGCCTCGTGTTTTGTCCATTTAGTGCCTGCTGCAGCTAAATATACACCTGCAACTGCTTCTTGCCACAGGTCCAATGGGCAAATAGTTTAAGGTTACTTTCTACATTTAAATTTGGGATTCCTTGCTTGCTTTGTTGCTCATTGTCGTCACTTGGAAGAACTATTTATGTGGTAATGATCTGGGATCCACCACACTTGATCTTAATCATATGGATGTGTGTTTTCAGTTATCAGTTCAACACAGTTTAGTTTCTTGGAACTCATGACACCTCGCTGCTTGCTTCTATTTGTTTGTTTTCAGTCCCTAAATAATTGAATATGTGATGGAAAATTTACAACTTCTCCTAGATGTTTACTGCTTATCTGCAAGAGAAATATCATACATCCAAGATTTTTCTTAACTTCCCATACATATAGATAAGAAAATTACAGATTTGATTACCAAACATCAGCAAATGGACGCTGAACGTGATCATGCCAAGTCGGAGTTGGAACAGTTTAAAGCTGATATTGCCAGTGCAACGAAGCAAAAGGGATCACTGGAGAAAGCCCTTGCAAAGAAGGTACCTAGTAATACCCTTTTTCATTGCTCTTTTTATTACGCAGATCCTTTGCTGTTTATATACTCTTTCTGTAATTGTGTATGGAATGTGATCTTATATTATCTACTTTGCAGGAAAAATCACTCGCGAACATCCGCAACCAAATTGAGCAAATCCAATCTGGCATTGCAATGAAAAATGATGAGATGGGCACAGAACTGATTGACCAGCTAACTTTAGAAGAAAGAGATCTCCTTTCGCGACTGAATCCTGAAATTACTGGATTGAAGGAGAAGTTCCTCTCGTGTAAAAACAGTCGCATTGAGGTTGTTGAAGCAAAATTTTGTAACCATACTCTTGTTTCCGAGATGCCATTATTAACTAATACAAACTTTATGTAGATTGAAACAAGAAAGGAAGAACTGGAGAACAATTTGTCAACTAATCTTATGAGGCGTCAGAAAGAGTTGGAAGCAATAATTTCATCTGCAGATTCTAAAACCTTGCCTGTTGAAGTCGAAGCAAAAGAGCAAGAATTGAAAGAGTCTAAGAGGACTCTTGATGAGGCGACAACAGTACTGAAAGGTATATATGCATCGATTGACTTCTCTTTTCCTTTTATGTTGTACTAGGGGAGTTGCCCCTTAACTCTTAAATGATCCTTTTGGCAGCTAATGTCGATGCTATTAATGCACATACAAGACAGATGGACCAACTGAAAAAACAAAGGGATGATCTGAAGGTAATTTATGTACTCCCTCTGTTCTCTTTTATAAGACGTTTAGACAATTCAGACATCGCACAAAACAGTTTGATGTCAGCTGTCCAAAACCTCTTATAAAAAATAACGGAGGGAGTAGGTTTACTGTTTTCTTGGGTTTTAACTTATGTAGCTATTGTTGACTTGTTATGTATCATGTACATCTACACACAGGCTCTTGAAGCTAATTTGGAGCAGACGGTGCAAGATGGGGCAAAAGACTTGGAACAGTTGATGAGCAATAGGAGTACGTATCTTGTCAAACAAGATGAGTGTATGAAGAAAATCCGTGATCTGGGCTCATTGCCTGCTGATGCTTTCGAAACGTATGTTTCCTTTTTTCTTATGCTGCTAAACCGGCTGACTCATTTGCACAATACCTGTTTACTTGTGTTTGTTATCCTGTAGTGATTTTCAGCAGATAAATAGGGTGGTATTGTGATGCTGCGTTTACTTGTTTTTTCACCAATAATATAGGTACAAGAGAAAAAACAAGAAGCAGCTACAGAAGCTACTCTATGACTGCAATGAGCAGTTGAAGCAATTTAGTCATGTCAACCAAAAGGCTCTTGACCAATATGTGAACTTCACTGAACAGCGCGAACAACTTCAGAGAAGACGGGCTGAACTTGATGCTGGTGACGAGGCAAGCTTTTTGATCAGTACAACCTGTTTCCCTTTTGATTGTCCTAAGACTAGAATCTCATAAAATCTACTGATTGGTAATGCAGAAAATTAGAGAGTTGATATCAGTTTTAGACCAAAGGAAGGATGAATCAATTGAGCGCACATTTAAAGGAGTTGCAAGGCACTTCCGCGAAGTGTTCTCTGAATTAGTGCAAGGTGGCCACGGATACTTGGTTATGATGAAGAAAAAGGTTTCTATTTCCTTTTACTTTACCCGCCAACTTTGGTTCTGTTTCTTTCACTTCTAGCTCGTAACTCCATTTCTACAGGATGGTGATGCTGGCGATGATGACATGGATGAGGATGCGCCTCGTGAACCAGATCCTGAAGGGAGGATAGAGAAGTATATTGGTGTGAAAGTCAAGGCATGTGTTCTTTGCAGAGATCTTTTATGTATTCATGTATATTTTATTCTAAATCCATAATAAAAATCCAAATGATGCTATGATACTATTTCCAAGCTGTCCTGTAAAAAATAACTGTTCCCAAGTTATTAAACTCTTCCTGAATTACTATGGTGATGATGACTTAATGGCTGTCTGTCTGGAGACTCATGCTTAGTCATGTTTCAGGTTTCCTTCACTGGCAAGGGAGAAACTCAGTCCATGAAGCAGTTGTCTGGAGGGCAGAAGACAGTGGTGGCCTTAACACTGATCTTTGCTATCCAACGATGTGACCCAGCTCCGTTCTACCTCTTTGATGAGATTGATGCTGCTCTGGATCCTCAGTACAGAACGGCTGTCGGGAGTATCCTTTTAATTATTTCTTTCTTTTGCATTTTTATCCTTGCCATGGAGGAACTTTTATATGTTTGTTCTTCCAACGAATTCAATCCTCCGTAATATCATGTCATACACCTCATGGTCTAGTGTCTGTCTAGCTGGGTGCATGCCCAACAATGCCCTCTGTGTTCATTAAGCTAAATCACATGGTATACAGCTGCTGCTGAGAATATCCATCCGAATCTTTATTGCTGCTTTCCTTAAGTCCTGTTGTAGGCGTGGTTCGACGTCTGGCTGACATGGCGGACACCCAGTTCATAGCCACCACATTCAGGCCGGAGATCCTGAAGGTCGCGGACAAGATCTATGGCGTGACGCACAAGAACAGGGTGAGCTTCATCAACGTGGTGTCCAAGGAGCAGGCCATGGACTTCATCGAGCACGACCAGACGCACAACGCCAGCTGAGGCCGACCGAGAGGCACAAGGAGCTGCTGTGCATGTTGTTCCTCTTTACATTTTGAGTTATCTTGGAAGCCCATCATCGTACGGAGGAGCGGCTTGCAACGTCGCCATCTCTGTTTGTTTCTTGTAGCAAGATGTTTACACAGGAAACGAAAGATACATGGGCTCATGTTGCCGTTTGTCTACCCCTGGACATTGTATGCCACTGTTAATGTAGCTGTGTATATTTAGTTAGCCTTTGGATTGTTAACTTGAAGAGTGCGTAGGAGCCTTTGGATTGCTAAAACTTATTTAAGTATGCTTAGGGAGCATTTGCGTGATTGGAGATGTGTGTTTTTCGAATTTGTCTAATTTGTACTGCATTACTGCAAAATTTGGTCCATCATCTCTTGGTGATAACCCGATAGATAAGAGTTATGTGTGGTTTGCTGTGAGTTATATTTTATCTCGAGTTGTAACTGAAGTTGGAGGCAAAATGTCTAGGGCATATACTTTAAGCTCTAGGCCCTGTTTGATCGGTAGGACTCTTTTCTTAAAACTAAATGATCTTGTATTTCTTTACGGAGGGAGTACATTTTATTTGCTAATTGCAACAAAAACCTACCTTATGAGTTGACGCGTCAAAAAAAAAAAAAAACAGAAACCTTATAGAAGTATAAGCTAAAAGACGCGTGGCTTTTGATAGGCTTGGCATTCAGTCTGAATCAATTATTTTTTTTGCATTCTGCCCGATTCGCGTACCATCAACAATCCCCAGTACCATCATAGTGATTTCATCGCCCGAGACGTCCCAATATCGTTGGGAAAAATGTGCAAAAAATGTCTACAGTTTTAGGGATGTCCGGGGTAATTAAGTGCCTAGAAAAACATTTATTATAGCCCAGAATAAAAGAATGTGCTCTAGAAAACATTTTGGACCGAGAGGCCGCTGCAATTGTGTTTTATCCTTGCCGAGGTGATGGAGACACTGAGAGCAGAGTGCGTTCTTTGAGTGAGAGCACCCCCTTCCGGTTTCGACAGCTCGCCTCCACCATCTCCTACGCGCCGTCGCTGCAATCCTCGTCGTGCTTTGAGGTGTGAGGTTTGTCGCCTTCGTCCGCTATCCTCTCATTCTCCTAATGTTGGCCTGGGCTCGAGGAAGAAGGCATCCGGGAGAGGACCCATCAAAACCCTAAGCTAACAAACTGCCTCTCCAGCATTCGCAGCAGTCCCTGAGGATGGAGAAGAGGAAGAGGGTAGAGAAGGAGAAGAAGAATCCTCCGACGGCAGAGATCCTCTCGGAGATCCTGTCGAGGGTGCCGTACCGGTCGCTGTGCCGCTTCAAGTGCGTATCCAGGGCGTTCTGCTCCGACCCCGCCGTCCGCAGGAGGTCGCACTACTAGGGAAAAGCCTATGCACAGGACCTCAGTAGTAGCCTTAAAAAAATAACACGCTGTTGTTAATTAGCAGTAGCGCTGATCTACTTGAGCGCTACTACTAAGAGCTTAGCAGTAGCGCTGCTTGTCGGGAAAGCGCTACTATTATGTGGGACCAGACGATGCCGCCGAGGGTAGCTGTAGTAGCAGCGTTGTCGATAAGCCAGCGCTACTGCTAAGTTTTTACCGGTAGCGCTTTGTTTTACACCACCGCTGCTGCTAGTGGGCCCCAATTAGTAGTAGCGCGCGTCTGTAACAAGCGCTACTACTACAATAATAGCAGCAACGCGTTCTGGTATGCAGCGCTACTGCTAGTTGCAGCTGGTGCCACCTTTCTACCCCTCTCCCCCACTTTGACCTACCTCCCCCTCCTTTCCCCTCTTCACTCTCCACTCTCCACACCATTGTTGCTCTTCTTCTCTCTTCCTCCTACCTCTATTCTCTCCTCATTAATGCCCCCCTTCACCATAACTCTCCTTCATAAATGGCCTCTCTCACATCTCTCTTGGTCCTAGCTAGCTACCTCTCTTCTTCTCCTCATTAATGCCACCCCTCCATCATAACCCCCTCTTCATTAGTTAGATAACTAGATTCACCTCTCCTCCCCCAACAACTAGATCTAGCTAGCTATTTAGCCATCCACACGTACTCTTTCGATTGGTCACTCTCTCATCATCTCTCTCGTGCCGGGAGATATATAGGTGAGTAAAAAAAGTTGTTCATTTGAAGAATGGGAATATATATATATATATATATATATATATATATATATATATATATATATATATATATATATATATATATATATAGAGAGAGAGAGAGAGAGAGAGAGAGAGAGAGAGAGAGAGAGAGATATTTGTGCGAGTGTGACATGCCCTCGAGATGCTTATGTTTTACCGAAATGTTGATTTATTTTCGTTTCGGTGAATTTCGACCAGCGCTACTACTAGTTATTATCAGCAGCGCTCGGCCCAGTATTACTACTATGGGATTATCAAACGCTACTGGTAGGCTTTTCCCGCTCTCCGGCTTCTTCTGCTACTCCCAATAGGACGTCGGCGGCGAAGGCCTCCTCAGCTTTCTCAACCTCTTCGGGTGGGGCTTGGTGCGCGTGTGCGGCTACGTGGAGGTCATGCCCATGCACTGCTGCGGCGGCATCCTCCTCTGCTACTGCGACTGCGACTGCGACTGCGAGAAGGTGGGGTGGCCATGAGTTGACGAGGGGGACTACGCGCGTCGTCTGCAATCCTGCTCCTGCCACCAAGGAGATAGATCTGGGCCGTGCTGCCTCTGCCCCCAAATGGAGTGAGATCATGACACGCCTCAACACCTGCCGCTTGTGCTTCGACCCCGCCAATCCCCATCGATCATCGATTCGTGGTGTTGGTGTTTGTGCAAAGTTTTGATGGGATTCAGACGGTGCCTCGGACACCAAACGGTCAGGTGGACCGACCCATAGACCCTTCTCGCCGAGGATTCAGAATGCAATGTGTCTTTTTCAACGGCACTTTGCATGTGGTTGACGCTGACCATTCTGATGCCGATCGAGTTTGACCATTGTGATACGCTGGATGGTTGGTTACTGTGGAGTGTGGACACAGTGGGTGGGAAAAACATACATATGCCGGATGCCATCTAAGTACTTACTACTATAATTGTTTCATCCGGCAGTCACAAGGACGCGTACGTACACGCAACACGTGTAGAGTAGAAACTCAAGGTAGATGCCGGCTCTTCTGTTTTTTTTCGAACCGGGCTTTCTCCCCTCTCTATTACTTTCATAACGAAAATACAATGTTTCGATACCAGAACCAGAAAGAGAGGGAAAGGGAAAAACCGGCTCTCCTGTTGGTTTGGGTGCTTGAGGATAATATATGCCAGTGGACAGTGGACACTCAAGTGTACCGCTAGCATCATTTTAGAACTGAAATGCTAGGAAGGCCTCACCGTGAGCCCCGCCAACACTACACGTACGCTGATTGCGATCCATGCATCCAGAGTGCAGTTTGATCTTCCTAGCAAGTAAACTGAATATATTGTACTCCCTTCGTCCCAAAATAAGTGACTCAAAAACGACTCAAATTTATACTAAAGTTAGTACAAACTTAAGTCATTTTTAAGTCATTTATTTCAGGACGGAGGGAGTATTATCTGCATTCTCGGAGACCGCCAGCAGCCAAGATTTCACCCGTACATTCCGTGTTTTGCGGACAAGCCTAAATAAATTTTGGAGCAGCTTCATGTTTGCTGAGTCGGCATGCATGGCTCCAGTGACTTCATTTTTTTAGAAAAGGAGGCGACGTCCCGGCCTCTGCATCGAGGGATGCATGCTGCCATATATTATTAACGATTTCAAGTCATCGAACAGTACAAAAAGTCTCCAACGAAATATAAGAAAGAGAGAAAAAGACACACGGCGTCACAATCGGGGATGCATATAAATAAGCCTAGATGACTAACCACATATTCTATTAATATGACGCCATCCAAACCGGTTGAAGATAGCCAGAGCTACCATCTTTCATCGGACGCACCCAGTAACCAAAAGCTCCCTGGCTTCCGCAGGAGTGACTCCAGTGACTTCATGAGAATCACATGTCGGTATGGTCCAGATTTCCTTGACTTAGGGTGGTGGATTTGATAAATCCTCTTTCTTTCTATCGTTTTATTAAGTTCAAGTAACTGTAACTTGTTATCCATCGTAGTTAAATTATTGACGTCACCCTATTCTGATGCATTTGAGACTCATATTCTGTCATCATATGTTATTTGAAATGGATGTCTCCTTTGTACCCTCTCTGTCTTGTTGATGTATGAGCAACTAGCATTCAGAGAGGATCAATGATCAGTACATGTACATGTGCGGTAGAGAGCAGGAAATCCCTTATACAATCAGGATATACAAAACAAAGTCTTTACACATCTAATCCCCTCTCCCTCTCAAACTCATGGTGGATCAACCACACTGAGTTTGGAGAGAAAGAAACCATGTTGCGCTCGAGTTTGTGCCTTCGTGAAGAAATCCGCCAACTGTAGCTCAAAAGGCACGTAGTGAAGAGCGAGAACCTGATCTTGCACAGCAGCACGGACAAAGGAACCATCCACACCGATGTGCTTGATGAGCTCATGCTTCACCGGATCACGCGCAATGCTGACATCACATGTACTATCTCACAGGAGGGGAGTCGATGCAGCAACAGAGACACCAAAATCCTCAAGTAACCATCGTAATCAAATCAGCTCAGCCGTCAACATAGCCATCGCTCGCAACTCAGCCTCCGTACTCGAGCGAGAAACTGCTGTCTGTTTCTTCGTCTTCCAGGCAATGAGAGAGCCTCCAAGAAAGACATAGTAAGCAGACAGCGAGCGACGATCAATAGGATCACTAGCCCACGTAGCATCAGAGTAAGCCTGGAGCTGGAGAGAGCTGGAGCGGGGAAAGAAAAGACGATGAGAGATCGTGCCACGAAGATAGCGTAGAACACATAGGAGGTGACAGTAGTGGATAAAAGTGGGAGCGGAAACGAACTAACTGAGAATGTGGACATGATAGGATATATCAGGACGAGTAACACCGAGATAGACAAGGCTCCCGACAAGGCGGCGATAACGGGTGGGATCAGCAAGAGGATCACCATCAGTAGCACGAAGCTGAAAGTTGAGCTCCATAGGAGTCACAACGGTGCAATCATCACCAAGAGCGGCACGGGAAAGAAGATCTTGAATATACTTTTCTTGGGATATGAAGAAGCCTTCAAAGATCAAAGAAATCTCAATCCCAAGGAAGTAGCGAAGAGGACCCAGACCAGACATGAGGAACTGGTCCCGGAGGCGGGCCTTAACAAAGGCAATATACTCAGAATCATCGCGAGTGATGATCATGTCATCAACATATAGAAGAAGAAGAGTCCGACCACGAGGAGAGGTGTGTACAAATAATGTTTGGTCATGATCACTGGGCGAGAAGCCAACGGCAGTCACCACAGATGCGAACCACGCGAACCTGGCGTGAGGGGCTTGTTTAAGGCCATAGAGGGAGCGCCGAAGGCGGCATACCATACCATCAGGAACAGAGTACCCCGGAGGGGGCTGCATATAGACCTCCTCACACAACTCACCATTGAGAAATGTGTTCTGAACGTCAAGCTAAGACACAGACCAATGAAGAACAGAAGCCACATCAAGGAGAGTGCGAACAGTGGTCATGTGGGCCACAAGAGCGAATGTCTCATCATAATCGCGCCCCTGTTCCTGCTGAAAGTCACGAGCCACAAGACGAGCTTTGTAACGCTCAAGAGAACCATCAGAGCGAGTCTTGATCTTATAGACCCACTTGCACGTGATGGGACAAACACCAGAAGGAGGGGAAACCAGATCCCACGTGCCATTGCGCTCAAGCGCCGCAATCTCCTCGACCATTGCAAGTTGCCATTCAGGCTGAGTCATGGCCCGATAGGTGGTGGGCTCAGCAACGGCAGAAAGACCATACCGATCAGGAGAATAACAGTTAGGTTGGGGACAATGCCTAACACGAAGGTTATGGACCAGTGTAGGCGTGAGAGGAGGTGCACCAGAAGTAGAGGGCACATGAGTAGGATCATCCACAACACGAGGACGACGAGTGTAGTGGAGAGGAAAAGGGGAGTGAGGTCGAAAAAACTGGAGAGGAGGGTGGAGAGGGAGATGACGAGGGAGAGGAGGAGGAGGGAGGAGATGGTGGTACCGGTGGTGTAGGAGGCGAAGGGAGACTCACCGGGGGAGATGGAAGAACAAGAGGCACAAAGGGAGATGTGTCGGGAAGGAGAAGGAAGGAAATATCTTCCATGGAAAAGCTCGAGGAGGAGCGACGCGGATAGTAAGAACGAGACTCATTAAAAGTCACATCACGCGAAATGCGCAGTCGGCGACCAACAAGATCCCAACATCGATAGCCCTTGTGCTCATCATTGTAGCCAAGGAAAACACACTCAACCGACTGAGCAGTCAACTTGGTGTGTTCTTGCTGAGCAAGAAGAACTTAGCACACACATCCAAACATACGAAGAGCTGAGTAGTCAGGGGAGCGACCAGAGAGACGCTCCATAGGAATACCACCATGCAAGGCAACCGATGGTTGGATGTTGATGAGGTGGGTGGATGCGGAAACAACCTGAGCCCAAAAATGAGGTGGAAGAGAGGCAACGATCATCATTGCCTGAGCCGTCTCAAGTAAATGACGATGTTTGCCTTCTGCAACACCATTCTGAGCATGGCCACCATGACAAGAGAATTGGGCAAGAGTACCCTACTCCGCAAGAAAACCACGCAATATGTGAGAGAGATACTCTCCAGCCGAGTCAGCACGAAAGATATGGACAAGCGTGGAAAATTGAGTGCGAACCAGGGTAGCAAAACACTTGTATATAGGGAGAACCTCGTTGCGAGATTTAATACAGTAAAGCCAAGTGTAGCGAGAGAAATCATCAATAAATAGAACATAGTAGCGATGACCCCCTTTCGAGTCAAAGTGAGCAGGACCTCATACATCAGAGTGAACTAAGTCAAAGGGACGCTGTGATACAGACTCACTGGTGGGTTAAGGTAATTGAGTCTGTTTGCCAAGCCTACAACCATCACAATACAACGAAACATCACCAGAGACAAACCCTGAGACGCCTTGGTGTACTAATGAGGACAAACGAGAGCCACATATGTGACCAAGTCGATGATGCCACTGCTGGAAGGACGCAGAAGAGGAGGCAGCAAGAGCATGTGAGCTGGCGTATGTGGTAGCAGCGAAAGGAACACGAAGCTAGTCAACGTCCCAAAGGCCCTTAGACTCATGACGCCAAGGGCCATCGCCAACCAGAGCCTGAGTGTGACGATCCTGAACAGAACAAGAGTTGGCATCAAGAATGACTCGACAACCAGAATCAGTAAGTTGGGCAGCAGAAAAGAGATTCATGGTAAGACGAGGAACATGAGAAACACGAGGAACCGAAAAAGAAGGAGTATAAAGGGTGCCACGACTAGCAACATGGAGAGGCGTGCCATCGCCAGTGAGAACATTAAGAGGAAAATCGAGAGGTCGAAGAGAAGATAAATTAGAAGAGCCAGAATACATATGAAAAGAAGCTCCAGAATCCAGAACCCACGAGGATGTACGTGACTGCGTAGGCTCCAGCGGGGGCGGAGTGGTGGAGGCAGTCACAACAGCAATAAAACCTGTCGAGGAAGAACCAGAGGAAGCCAGTATGCGCTTGAGCCACACATTGTCCTGGTAAGTGAGTGACGGAGTCGGGGAAGACACACGAGTCCCACTAGAAGAATAGCGCCTCAGGTCTCTCTGCTTCTCGTGACAATCAGACTCTGGGTGACCTGACCTGGAGCAGTAGCCACAGAAGGTGTGCGAGCGTGGCCGACCCTCCCCTGAAGAAGGAGGGCGACCCGCCCCCCTGAAGGTGTGGGCAGGAGCAGTGGATCGGTGAGGCAAGTAGACGACACGGGAGCTCGGGCAGCAAGAACAGTGGGAGCCACAAGCATACCAGCACAACGAAGGCATATCTCCTCAGCACGAAGCTCTACAAGCACCTCCAAAATAGGAACACGACCACGAGCAAGCAGGTGAGCACGCCGAGGCTCAAACTCTAGATGAAGGCGAGATAAGAACTCATGGAGGTGATGAAACTCCAAGTCTGACCTCATAGTCTGGGAACAACGGCAAGTACCACAAACAATTGTCCTGAGAGAGTCAAGTTGGCGCCAGATGGCAGAGCTTTGTGAGTAGAACTCATCCATAGAAGAGTCACCCTGATGAAGAGCGTGCTCCTGACGCACCACAGATAAGTAAAAAGCGCCACCAGAGAGCTGATATCACTGACAAAGGTAGAACCACATCGCAACAACAACGCCCAGACCCATGAACTCAAACGCAAACTAAGGTAAGACACTCGGAGTGAGAACAACAACAGCTCGAGCATCGTCATTGCACCACTGAGTGTAAGCAGATATAACAGCTTGGTAGATAGAAAGAGCATCTGAGTAAGATGATACATGTTGATCTTAAGCATCAACTGCATCATCATCAAGAGTCTTGGTTGCATCCCGATCAGCCCGAGAAGCATCAGCAGCAAGAACAGGCGGAACCGGCAGGGTAGGAGCCATGGGAGTAACAGGGAAAGGCGGACATGGGACCTCTTGAGAGAGAATGCCCCACAGGAGAAGACCGCACATGTGGATACGCATGAAACCCACAAACTCAGCATAGTTGATGCCATCGAAGATCACAGAGCATTGAGGAACAACCACATAGCCCGAGCAATACATGACGGCTTCCTTCTGTTTTTGTTTTTGTTTTTCTTGAGTCAACGCTCACCGAGAAGCAAACCGAAACGGGATCGAGCAGTGCCCCGACCCGCACAGGGGATCGGGATCGATCAGAGGAGAACGGAGGCAGCAACAGCTGCCGAACCAGATCAGGATCAATCAGAGGAGAACGGAGGCAGCATCAGCTGTCGGACCGGATCCGGATCCGGATCAGGATCGATCAGAGGAGAACGGGGGCAGCAGCAGTTGTCGGACCGGATCCGGATCCAGATCGGGATCGGGCCGACCGAGGCAGATCGAGATTGGGCCGACCGGGCAGAGGGCGGCACAGCCACCAGCGAGCCGGACTTGGGTGAGGCCGGCCGGTGCGGGTGAGAGGAGGACGAGGCTGGGCCGGGGCGAGGCGAGGACGAAGCGGCCGGACCTGGTCGAGGCGAGGACGAGGCCGGGCGGCCGGGCCGCGAGAGGAGGACGAGGCCGGGCAGCCGGGCCGGGGAAGAGAAGCAGGAAGGCCGGGCAGCGGCGGCAGCAAGGCCTAGCAGCAGCTACGGTGAGCATGGAGTTGCAGCGTGCGGGAGAGAGCTAACCTAACATCTGATACCCTGTTGACGTATGAGCAACTAGCATTCACGGAGGGCCATGGCCAGTACATGTACATGTGTGGTGAAGAGCAGGAAACCTCTTATACAATTGGATATAGAGAAACAGAGTCTATACACATCTAACATGTCTTAGAGGGACTAGTAATTTAATACCTTGGAATCTTGAATCAACTTGTCTAAATTGTTGTACATATGCACTGGAAGATCCCCTGTGAAATATGCCTGCATCGTGTCAAACAATACCAAATAGGTGCGAGTCTGAGAACAGAATTATATTTTAGTTGCCTTTTAGGGGAAGAGCACATTGCAACTGCACAACTAATTCAGTGATACCAGTTTGTAGTGAAGATTGGTCAAGTAATGCCACATAGGTTCAATGCTCATCAGTCATCACCATCACCCTTAACACCCAATAGTGTCCTTGTTCTGAGTAAACCGTCCATGGTCACTATAGTTCTGGGCCAAATTCCTGAATAGACTGTCATACCAGTGGCGGATATGACATTGTTGTATTGAGCCTAATATGCATGCTAATAGATAATCAACGGTTGCTAAAGTAGTGTATTATTATGAGCTGGCCCTCCCTAATAAGGATTTAATGCATTTAGCCCTCCTCATATTATATTCCTGGCTCGGTCACTTGTGCATACCACTGTTATATGCAGTGGCTTTGTATGTAGTTCAGTAAACTGAATATTATCTGCACTCTCGGAGACCATCAGCCGTCAAGTTTTTAGCCGTACATTTCATGTTTTGCAGAGAAGCCCTGCATCCAATTTCTCTGTTAATTTAAATTCCGGTTATGCATTGTTTAGATGAATTAACCGTCTCACTGTAAACTTCTATTTACATGTTTCTAATTTACCTCGCATGACCAGACAATATCCTTCCTTGTGGTGTAGTCGTTGTTTGTCTTAAAACAACTTCAATAGGGCGATCATTTCGTCCGCCGTTGTTCATTTGGATCGACACGGACAGATAAGTCGGCTCAACGCGTCGACCCAAATGGACGTGTGTCCACTTGTCGTCCGCCTGACGACCCATTCCCGGTTCAATTTTGGATCGAATTTGCGTCGACGCGGACACGAGACGAACGCCCGCGCGCCTACTCCTGCCTGAAAGGATCGACGACCTGGCTTCGTGCTGCTGCTCCATGCTGGTTGGCTGCTACACAGCTGCAGGAGACGATCATATCTACTTCTGTACGAGGTATCTTTGCCTGGTGGAGGTACTAGTAGCCAGTGGCGGAGCTTGGTACAAATTGCTGGAAGGCTAATGCAAAAAGTAAATTGTTTTTTTTCATCTAAGTCCTTCCTTAACAAATTTCTTTCTTTTTCTTCTTTCTCGGCCTCAACATAGCTCCGCCAGTGGTAGTAGCTATAACGACAAGCTTTTTTTCTTCTTCTTTTTTGACACGACGGAAGATCGACCAGAATCTTCTTCTTCTTAATAAAGTGGACAAAGAACCACGTAACTTGGAATTCCTATCACATTAGGCGTTTCAGCCATACGGAATGATCACCTACCCGCCCAGGGAGAGCTAGCTACTAAAACAACATTTCGGATGGACGGAACGGTGAATTCAATACGATACGAGATACGGTCGGCGCGCAAGGAGAGAGGATGACCCGATGACCCGTCGTTGATGTTCAGGAGCCCGACCCGATGGACGTACGGAGCATGCATCGATCTTTGGCTCTAGAACTGAATCACTTCCTTGTATCTGAAAAGAAATTCCAGGTTAATAGGGAGGAAGTTTGATCGGAATAAATATAAATTCTTTTCTTATTTCTAATTTATGATTGTTCAATATAAACATCAACAACTTTAAATTGGACCCGTTTCCCCTCAACAAATAAAGGCTTGGGCTAACAAAAACCTACCTAATGAAGAAGCCGTTGGCGAAGTCACAAGGCCCTCTACTTTTCATTATAAAACCGATAAACCAGAAAAAGATGGATTGTTTTGTGAAAGAATCTTTGGACCCATAAAAAGCGGGATTTGCGGCTGTGGCAATTCTCGAGCGAGCGGAGCTGAAAACGAAGACGAAAGATTTTGCCAAAAAAGCGGATAGAATTTGTGGATTCTTGGATACGGCGACCAGAGGGTGATCACCAGTGTCGTCGATCACGACATCGATGACACCCACCCGTCGCTGGTTAGGTGGACGCTAGGTTCATGGACATGCCGTCGCCGTCAACGGCGAAGCTATGTGTGTTTAAGGGGGGGGGGGCATGCCCCCCCCCCCCCCCCCCTATTAGACAAATCCCTGAAGAAATTTTCATTAGGTGCTAAGAATAAAGATAAGTGTAGTCATTTCTCTCCCTTGCCCCCCAGCCATACTCAGCTAGCTCCGTCACTGGTCGCTGTTGTGAAAGGGGTCGTGCCATCCGGCCATGAAGTGCAACAAGAAGTTGATAGGGGTCAAGAACATGTACGTCCCCGACGATGATTTCATCACCCTGGCCTGTGACATGGAGCACGGCCACGACACGCACGTGGCCACCACAGTTGCCGGCAACTTCATGGCCAACGTCTCCGTCAACGGGCCCGCCTCCGGCGTGGCTCCTTACGCGCACCTGGCAATCTACAAGGTGTGCAGAAAATCCGGAGATTGCCCCGAGGCAGCCGTGCTGAGGGCCTTGGACGAGGCGGTGGTGGACGGGGTGCACGTGATATCATTGTCCCTCGTCGCGAGGAACATTCCCACGTACGACCACAACTCCATCGGCATCGGCGGCTTCAACGCCATGCAGCAAGGCGTCCACGTTATCATTTGTGCCGGCAACTACAGCCTGGCTGCATCCTCCGTCCGCAACGCCGATCCATGGTTGCTCATGATGGGCGTCGGCACTTCCCGACCACCGTGTACCTCGAAGGCCCAGCAGAAGACACTCATGATTTCGCCGTAGGTGAGAGTCTTGCTAATAGGATGAAGCTCCTCTCGCTACCGCCGCCTACTTTCCACCCTCTGTTGTACCGTACCGAGGACCATCGCGGGTACTGCATGCGCGTATCCTTTCGAGGAGATGATTGCCTTGGTTCCTGGTTGTTGAACATGTTTGTATGTATGTAGGTCCGGGTTTGTATGTCGTACATGTAGTGTCTCTCTCCCTCCTGTGTTTACTTGTTTCTTGGAAGACAAGACACCGGTCGCACCCCTTGTACCTATATATGATCCTGTTGCACGATCAATCAAATCATCGATGCACACAATCTCTTCTCTCCAAACTAACATGGTATCATTCATCGTATCGATCCTCTCCTAAAAGCTTCCGCAACCCTAGCCGCCGCTCCGGGTCGCCGCCGCCGCCCCGCGCCGCCGCCACCACATCCCCACGCTACCGCTCCTTCCCTCACGCAGCCATGTCATCCACCAGCCGCCGCCCCGGGCCGCCGCCGCCGCCATCCGCAGCAGCCGTCGCCGCCCCGCATCGCCGCCACTACCTTCCCACGTCGCTGACCCTACACTCACGCGGCCGCGCCATCCACCAGCCGCCACGACGCCTCTCCAACCGCGCCGCCGCTCTCCCTCCCTAAACCCTATCAGCCGCTCTTCACCTCACGCGCCGCCACCATGTCCGTCGCCTCGTCCCGCACCAATCCCTTCGCCGGTCCCGATCCTGCTGCCATCCATGAAATCACCATCCAAGACCGCGTTCCCGTGATCCTCGACGCCACGTACTCCACGTGGAAACCCTACTTCTCACACCTCTTCCGCGAGGAGAATATCGTGGATCACATGGATGGCACTGTCGACTCACGCCTCATGCGAGACGACCCCGAGTGGCTCGCGATCGAAGCTACGCTCATCCGGTAGTTCTTCAATACCATCTCCAAGGACCTGTTTCACACGGTCGTGAGAGATGGAGATGATGCTTGCATCGTGTGGGACAACCTCAATGGACTCTTCACCGACAACAAGCTTCAACGTCGCGTTATTCTGCAGCATGATTTTTTTTCCTGTCATCAGGATGACTAGTCCATTGAGGACTACTGCCGCCGTCTCAAGGAGTTGTCGGATGAGCTCCGCAACATTGGCGCGAAGGTTGATGGCGACCTTCTTCTCAGCACGCTCACTGCTGGTCTCAACGAGGACTTCGGCAACGCCGTTGGCAACCTCACCTTGATGTCGGACCCTGATAACCCACAAGTATAGGGGATCGCAATAGTTTTTGAGGGTAGAGTATTCAACCCAAATTTATTGATTCGACACAAGGGGAAACCAAAGAATATTCTCAAGTATTAGCAGTTGAGTTGTTAATTCAACCACACCTGAAAGACTTAGTATCTGCAGAAAAGTATCAGTAGCAAAGTAGTGTGATAGCAACAGTAGCAACAGTAACCAGTAGCAATAGTGACAGCAGTAGCGGCAAAGTAACGTAGCAAGGACCAGTAGGAAAAACTCGTAGGCATTGGATCGGTGATGGATGATTATGCTGGATGTTATTCATCATGCAATAATTATAACACGGAGAAATATGTAACTAGCTCCAGTTCGTCAATGTAATGTAGGCATGTATTCCGTATGTAGTCATACGTGCTTAGGGAAAAGAACTTGCATGACATCTATTGTCCATCCCTCCCGTGGCAGCGGGGTCCTAATGGAAACTATGGGATATTAAGGTTCTCCTTTTAATAAAGAACCAGACCAACGCATTAACACTTGGTGAATACATGAACTCCTCATACTATGGTCAACTCCGGGAGTGGTTCCGGCTATTGTCACTCCGGGATTGCCGGGTCATAACACATAGTAGGTGAATAAAACTTGCAAGATAGGATCAAGAACACACATATATTGGCGACAACATAATAGGTTCAGATCTGAAATCATGGCACTTGGGCCCTAGTGACAAGCATTAAGCATGGCAAAGTAGTAGCAACGTCAATCTCAGAACATAGTTGATACTAGGGATCAATACCTGATGACCCACAAGTATGGGGGATCAATCGTAGTCCTTTCGATAAGTAAGAGTGTCGAACCCAACGAGGAGCAGAAGGATCTGACAAGTGGTTTTCAGCAAGGTAAAATCTGCAGGCACTGAAATTGTCGGTAACAAGTGATTGTGTGGTGAGATGATTCGTAGCAAGCAACAAGTAACAAAAGTAGCAACGATGCAGAAAAGTGGAACAATCTCTTTTGTAGCAAGGGACAAGCCTGGACAAAGTCTTATAGGAGGAAAAACGCTCCCGAGGACACACGAGAATTTTTGTCATGCTAGTTTTCATCATGTTCATATGATTCACGTTCGTTAATTTGATAGTTTGATATGTGGGTGGACCGGCGCTTGGGTACTGCCCTTACTTGGACAAGCATCCCACTTATGATTAACCCCTCTCGCAAGCATCCGCAACTACGAAAGAAGAATTAATACAAAGTCTAACCATAGCATTAAACTAGTGGATCCAAATCAGCCCATCATTTACTTACTACTTCCCAATACCTTCCTATAAGCCCAAATAATGGTGAAGTGTTATGTAGTCGACGTTCACATAACACCACTAGAGGAAAAACAACATACAACACATCAAATTACCGAACGAATACCAAATTCACATGACTACTATTAGCATGACTTATCCCATGTCCTCAGGAACAAAACTAACTACTCACAAAGCATAATCATATTCATGACCAGAGAGGTGATGAGTAGCATCAAGGATCTGAACATAAACTCTTCCACCAAGTAATCCAACTAGCATCAACTACAAAGAGTAATCAACACTACTAGCAACCTTACAAGTACCAATCGGAGTCGCGAGTGTTGGAATTATGCCCTAGAGGCAATAATAAGTATAGTTATTATTATAATTCCTGTATCAAGATAATCGTTTATTATCCATGCTATAATTGAATTGAATGAAGACTCATTTACATGTGTGGATACATAGACAAAACACTGTCCCTAGCAAGCCTCTAGTTGGCTAGCCAGTTGATCAAAGATAGTCAGTGTCTTCTGATTATAAACAAGGTGTTGTTGCTTGATAACTGGATCACGTCATTAGGAGAATCACGTGATGGACTAGACCCAAACTAATAGACGTAGCATGTTGATCGTGTCATTTTGTTGCTACTGTTTTCTGCATGTCAAGTATCTGTTCCTATGACCATGAGATCATATAACTCACTGACACCGGAGGAATACTTTGTGTGTATCAAACGTCGCAACGTAACTGGGTGACTATAAAGATGCTCTACAGGTATCTCCGAAGGTGTTAGTTGAGTTAGTATGGATCAAGACTGGGATTTGTCACTCCGTGTGACGGAGAGGTATCTTGGGGCCCACTCGGTAATACAACATCACACACAAGCCTTGCAAGCAATGTGACTTAGTGTAAGTTGCGGGATCTTGTGTTACGGAACGAGTAAAGAGACTTGCCGGTAAACGAGATTGAAATAGGTATGCGGATACTGACGATCGAATCTCGGGCAAGTAACATACCGAAGGACAAAGGGAATGACATACGGGATTATATGAATCCTTGGCACTGAGGTTCAAACGGTAAGATCTTCGTAGAATATGTAGGATCCAATATGGGCATCCAGGTCCCGCTATTGGATATTGACCGAGGAGTCTCTCGGGTCATGTCTACATAGTTCTCGAACCCGCAGGGTCTGCACACTTAAGGTTCGACGTTGTTTTATGCGTATTTGAGTTATATGGTTGGTTACCGAATGTTGTTCGGAGTCCCGGATGAGATCACGGACGTCACGAGGGTTTCCGGAATGGTCCGGAAACGAAGATTGATATATAGGATGACCTCATTTGATTACCGGAAGGTTTTCGGAGTTACCGGGAATGTACCGGGAATGACGAATGGGTTCCGGGAGTTCACCGGGGGGGGCAACCCGCCCTGGGGAAGCCCATAGGCCTTGAGGGTGGCGCACCAGCCCTTAGTGGGCTGGTGGGGCAGCCAAAAAGGGCCCTATGCGCCTAGGAAAGAAAATCAAAGAGAAAGAAAAAAAAGGAGGAGGTGGGAAGGGAAGGAAGGACTCCCACCCACCAAACCAAGTCCAACTCGGTTTGGGGGGGGAGCCTTCCCCCTTGGACTCGGCCGACCCCCTTGAGCCCCAAGGCAAGGTCCCCTCCCTCCCACCTATATATACGGAGGTTTTAGGGCTGATTTGAGACGATTTTTCCACGGCAGCCCGACCACATACCTCCACGGTTTTTCTTCTAGATCGCGTTTCTGCGGAGCTCGGGCGGAACCCTGCTGAGACAAGGTCATCACCAACCTCCGGAGCTCCGTCACGCTGCCGGAGAACTCTTCTACTTCTCCGTCTCTCTTGCTGGATCAAGAAGGCCGAGATCATCGTCGAGCTGTACGTGTGCTGAACGCGGAGGTGCCGTCCGTTCGGTACTAGATCGTGGGACTGATCGCGGGATTGTTCGCGGGGCGGATCGAGGGACGTGAGGATGTTCCACTACATCAACCGCGTTCACTAACGCTTCTGCTGTACGGTCTACAAGGGTACGTAGATCACTCATCCCCTCCCGTAGATGGACATCACCATGATAGGTCTTCGTGCGCGTAGGAAAATTTTTGTTTCCCATGCGACGTTCCCCAACAGTGGCATCATGAGCTAGGTTCATGCGTAGATGTCTTCTCGAGTAGAACACAAAAGTTTTTGTGGGCGGTGATGTGCGTTTTGCTGCCCTCCTTAGTCTTTTCTTGATTCCGCGGTATTGTTGGATTGAAGCGGCTTGGACCGACATTACTCGTACGCTTACGAGAGACTGGTTTCATCGCTACGAGTAACCCCGTTGCTCAAAGATGACCGGCAAGTGTCGGTTTCTCCAACTTTAGTTGAATCGGATTTGACCGAGGATGTCCTTGGATGAGGTTAAATAGCAACTCATATATCTCCGTTGTGGTGTTTGCGTAAGTAAGATGCGATCCTACTAGATACCCATGGTCACCACGTAAAACATGCAACAACAAAATTAGAGGACGTCTAACTTGTTTTTGCAGGGTATGCTTGTGATGTGATATGGCCAACGATGTGATGTGATATATTGGATGTATGAGATGATCATGTTGTAATAGAAAATATCGACTTGCACGTCGATGCTACGGCAACCGGCAGGAGCCATAGGGTTGTCTTTATACTAATGTTTGTGCTTGCAGATGCGTTTACTATTTTGCTAGGATGTAGCGTTAGTAGTAATAGCATGAGTAGCACGACAACCCCGATGGCAACACGTTGATGGAGATCATGGTGTGGCGCCGGTGACAAGAAGATCGTGCCGGTGCTTTGGTGATGGAGATCAAGAAGCACGTGATGATGGCCATATCATGTCACTTATGAATTGCATGTGATGTTAATCCTTTTATGCACCTTATTTTTCTTAGAACGACGGTAGCATTATGAGGTGATCTCTCACTAAAATTTCAAGACGAAATTGTGTTCTCCCCGACTGTGCACTGTTGCTACAGTTCGTCGTTTCGAGACACCACGTGATGATCGGGTGTGATAGACTCAACGTTCACATACAATGGGTGCAAAACAGTTGCGCATGCGGAACACCCGGGTTAAGCTTGACGAGCCTAGCATGTGCAGACATGGCCTCGGAACACATGAGAACGAAAGGTCGATCATGAATCACATAGATGATATGATTAGCATAGGGATGCTTACCACTGAAACTATACTCAACTCACGTGATGATCGGACTTGAGCTAGTGTAAGTAGATCATGAACCACTCAAATGACTAGAGAGATGTACTTTTTGAGTGGGAGTTTAGCGAATAATTTGATTAAGTTAAACTCTAATTATCTTGAACATAGTCTAAGTCCACTTTGAATATATTTGTGTTGTAGATCATGGCTCACGCGACAGTCACCCTGAATTTTAATACGTTCCTAGAGAAAGCTAAGTTGAAAGATGATGGAAGCAACTTTGTAGACTGGGCTCGTAATCTTAAGCTAATCTTACAAGCTGGGAAGAAGGATTATGTCCTTAATGCTGCGCTAGGAGATGAACCACCCGCTACGGCTGATCAGGATGTTAAGAACGCTTGGTTAGCACGTAAGGAGGACTACTCAATAGTTCAATGTGCAGTCTTGTATGGCTTAGAACCGGGACTTCAACGTCGCTTTGAGCGTCATGGAGCATTTGAGATGTTCCAGGAGTTGGAGTTTATTTTTCAGAAGAACGCCCGGATCGAGAGGTATGAGACCTCCGATAACTTCTATGCTTGCAAGATGGAGGAAAACTCGTCTGTCAGTGAACATGTGCTCAAAATGTCTGGGTACTCAAACCGTCTAGCTGAGCTGGGGATTGAACTCCCGCAAGAAGCTATCACTGACAGAATCCTTCAATCACTGCCGCCAAGCTATAAAGGCTTGGTGTTGAACTACAACATGCAAGGGATGAACAAGTCACCCGGCGAGTTGTTTGCGATGCTGAAAGTCGCAGAGTCTGAACTCCGTAAAGAACATCAAGTGTTGATGGTAAGCAAGACCACTAGTTTCAAGAGAAACGGCAAAGGCAAGAAGGGTAATTCGAAGAAGAGCGGCAAGCCTGTTGCCAATCCGACGAAGAAACCCAAAGCTGGACCTAAGCCTGAAACGGAGTGTTACTATTGCAAGGGTATGGGTCACTGGAAGCGCAATTGCCCCAAGTATCTGGCAGATAAGAAGGCGGCCAAAGAAAAATCAGGTATATTTGATATACATGTTATTGATGTGTACTTAACCGGCTCTCGTAGTAGTGCCTGGGTATTCGATACCGGTTCTGTTGCTCATATTTGCAACACGAAATAGGAACTGCGGAATAGACGAAGGCTGGCGAAAGATGAAGTGACGATGCGCGTAGGAAATTGTTCCAAGGTTGATGCAATCGCCGTCGGCACAGTTTCACTTCAGTTACCATCAGGATTAGTGATGAACTTAAATCATTGTTATTTAGTGCCTGCGTTGAGCATGAACATTATATCTGGATCTTGTTTATTGCGAGACGGTTACTCTTTTAAGTCAGAGAATAATGGTTGTTCTATTTCTATGAGTAACATCTTTTATGGTCATGCACCTAATGTGAGAGGATTGTTCATATTGAATCTTAATAGCGATACACATATACATAACATTGAGACCAAAAGAGTTAGAGTAAACAATGATAGCGCCATATTTTTGTGGCACTGCCGCTTGGGTCATATTGGTGTAAAGCGCATGAAGAAACTCCATGCTGATGGACTTTTGGAGTCACTTGACTTTGATTCACTTGACACGTGCGAACCATGCCTCATGGGCAAGATGACTAAGACTCCGTTCTCCGGAACTATGGAGCGTGCAAGTGACTTGTTGGAAATCATACATACCGATGTGTGTGGTCCGATGAGCGTAGAGGCGCGCGGCGAATATCGTTATTTTCTCACCTTCACTGACGATTTGAGTAGATATGGTTATGTCTACTTGATGAAGCACAAGTCTGAAACATTTGAAAAATTCAAGCAATTTCAGAGTGAAGTGGAAAATCATCGTAACAAGAAGATCAAGTTCCTACGGTCTGATCGTGGGGGTGAATATCTGAGTTTCGAGTTTGGTGCTCACTTAAGACAATGTGGAATTGTTTCACAGTTAACACCGCCTGGAACACCACAGCGTAATGGTGTGTCCGAACGTCGTAATCGTACTTTATTAGAGATGGTGTGATCTATGATGTCTCTTACTGATTTGCCGTTATCGTTTTGGGGTTATGCATTAGAAACAACTGCATTCACTTTAAATAGGGCACCATCAAAATCCGTTGAGACGACACCATACGAACTGTGGTATGTCAAAAGGCCAAAGTTGTCGTTTCTTAAAGTTTGGGGATGTGATGCTTATGTCAAAAAGCTTCAGCCTGAAAAGCTGGAACCCAAAGCAGAAAAGTGCGTCTTCATAGGTTACCCAAAGGAGACAGTTGGGTACACCTTCTATCTCAAATCCGAGGGCAAAGTGTTTGTTGCTAAAAACGGAGCTTTTCTCGAGAAGGAGTTTCTGTCGAGAGAATTGAGTGGGAGGAAGATAGAACTTGACGAGGTTGTCGAACCTCTCATCCCTCTAGATGTTGGCGCAGGGCAAGGGGAAACCTCTGTCGTTGCAACGCCGGTTGAGGAGGAAGTTAATGATGATGATCATGAAAATCCGGTTCAAGTTTCTGTCGAACCACGCAGGCCGACAAGACCACGTGCTGCTCGAGAGTGGTACGGTAACCCCGTCTTATCGATCTTGTTGTTGGAGAACAATGAACCTGCAAATTATGAAGAAGCAATGGCGTGCCCAGATTCCAACAAATGGCTAGAAGCCATGAAGTCCGAGATAGGATCCATGTATGAGAACAGAGTGTGGACTTTGGAGGTACTACCTGAGGGCCGCCAGGCTATTCAGAACAAATGGATTTTTAAGAGGAAGACGGACGCTGACGGCAATGTGACCGTTTATAAAGCTCGACTTGTGGCAAAGGGTTTTTCACAAATTCAAGGAGTTGACTACGATGAGACTTTCTCACCCGTAGCGATCCTTAAGTCCGTCAGAATCATGTTAGCAATAGCTGCATTTTTCGATTATGAAATCTGGCAGATGGATGTCAAAACGGCGTTCCTTAACGGTTTCCTTAAGGAAGAATTGTATATGATGCAACCCGAAGGTTTTGTCGATCCTAAGAATGCTAACAAGGTGTGCAAGCTCCAGCGATCCATTTATGGACTGGTGCAAGCATCTCGGAGTTGGAACAAACGCTTTGATGAGGTGATCAAAGCATTTGGGTTTATACAATTGCTTGGAGAATCTTGTATTTACAAGAAAGTGAGTGGGAGCTCTGTGGCGTTTCTAATATTATATGTGGATGACATATTGCTGATTAGAAACAACGTGGAGTTTTTAGAGATCATAAAGGATTACTTGAATAAAAGTTTCTCTATGAAGGACCTAGGAGAAGCTGCTTACATTCTAGGCATTAAGATCTATAGGGATAGATCAAAACGCCTGATAGGACTTTCACAAAGCACATACCTTGATAAAGTTTTGAAGAGGTTCAAAATGGAACAGTCCAAGAAAGGGTTCTTGCCAGTTTTACAAGGTATGAGATTGAGTAAGACTCAGTGCCCAGCAACTGATGAAGATAGAGAGCATATGCGCTCCATCCCCTATGCTTCAGCCATAGGTTCTATCATGTATGCAATGCTATGAACTAGACCGGATGTTCGCCTGGCCATAAGTATGGCAGGTAGGTTCCAGAGTAATCCAGGAGTGGATCACTGGACAGCGGTCAAGAATATCCTGAAGTACCTGAAAAGGACTAAGGAGATGTTTCTCGTATATGGAGGTGACGAAGAGCTCGCCGTAAAAGGTTACGTCGATGCAAGCTTTGACACAGATCCGGATGACTCTAAGTCACAAACCGGATACGTATTTATTCTTAATGGGGGTGCGGTAAGCTGGTGCAGTTCCAAGCAACGCGTCGTAGAAGATTCTACATGTGAAGCGGAATACATGGCTGCCTCGGAGGCAACTAAGGAGGGTGTCTGGATGAAGCAGTTCATGACGGATCTTGGAGTGGTGCCAAGCGCACTGAATCCAATAACCTTGTTCTGTGACAACACGGGTGCCATTGCCTTAGCAAAGGAACCACGGTTTCACAAGAAGTCCAGACACATCAAACGACGCTTCAACCTCATCCGTGACTACGTCGAAGGAGAGGACGTGAATATATGCAAAGTGCACACGGATCTGAATGTGGCAGACCCGCTGACTAAACCTCTTCCACGGCCAAAGCATGATCAACACGAGAACTGTATGGGTGTTAGATTTATTACAATGTAATTCGCATGATGATGTGAGGGCTAGATTATTGACTCTTGTGCAAGTGGGAGACTGTTGGAATTATGCCCTAGAGGCAATAATAAATATAGTTATTATTATAATTCCTGTATCAAGATAATCGTTTATTATCCATGCTATAATTGTATTGAATGAAGACTCATTTACATGTGTGGATACATAGACAAAACACTGTCCCTAGCAAGCCTCTAGTTGGCTAGCCAGTTGATCAAAGATAGTCAGTGTCTTCTGATTATAAACAAGGTGTTGTTGCTTGATAACTGGATCACGTCATTAGGAGAATCACGTGATGCACTAGACCCAAACTAATAGACGTAGCATGTTGATCGTGTCGTTTTGTTGCTACTGTTTTCTGCGTGTCAAGTATTTGTTCCTATGACCATGAGATCATATAACTCACTGCCACCGGAGGAATACTTTGTGTGTATCAAACGTCGCAACGTAACTGGGTGACTATAAAGATGCTCTACAGGTATCTCCGAAGGTGTTAGTTGAGTTAGTATGGATCAAGACTGGGATTTGTCACTCCGTGTGACAAAGAGGTATCTCGGGGCCCACTCGGTAATACAACATCACACACAAGCCTTGCAAGCAATGTGACTTAGTGTAAGTTGCGGGATCTTGTGTTACGGAACGAGTAAAGAGACTTGCCGGTAAACGAGATTGAAATAGGTATGCGGATACTGACGATCGAATCTCGGGCAAGTAACATACCAAAGGACAAAGGGAATGACATACGGGATTATATGAATCCTTGGCACTGAGGTTCAAACGATAAGATCTTCGTATAATATGTAGGATCCAATATGGGCATCCAGGTCCCGCTATTGGATATTTACCGAGGAGTTTCTCGGGTCATGTCTACATAGTTCTCGAACCCGCAGGGTCTGCACACTTAAGGTTCGACGTTGTTTTATGCGTATTTGAGTTATATGGTTGGTTACCGAATGTTGTTCGGATTCCCGGATGAGATCCCAGACGTCACGAGGGTTTCCGGAATGGTCCGGAAACGAAGATTGATATATAGGATGACCTCATTTGATTACCGGAAGGTTTTCGGAGTTACCGGGAATGTACCGGGAATGACGAATGCGTTCCGGGAGTTCACCGAGGGGGCAACCCGCCCCGGGGAAGCCCGTAGGCCTTGAGGGTGGCGCACCAGCCCTTAGTGGGCTGGTGGGGCAGCCGAAAAGGGCCCTATGTGCCTAGGAAAGAAAATCAAAGAGAAAGAAGAAAAAGGAGGAGGTGGGAAGGGAAGGAAGGACTCCCACCCACCAAACCAAGTCCAACTCGGTTTGGGGGGGGAGCCTTCCCCCTTGGACTCGGCCGACCCCCTTGGGGCTCCTTGATCCCCAAGGCAAGGTACCCTCCCTCCCACCTATATATACGGAGGTTTTAGGGCTGATTTGAGACGACTTTTCCACGGCAGCCCGACCACATACCTCCACGGTTTTTCCTCTAGATCGCGTTTCTGCGGAGCTCGGGCGGAGCCCTGCTGAGACAAGGTCATCACCAACCTCCGGAGCGCTGTCACGCTGCCGGAGAACTCTTCTACTTCTCCGTCTCTCTTGCTGGATCAAGAAGGCCGAGATCATCGTCGAGCTGTACGTGTGCTGAACGCGGAGGTGCCGTCCGTTCGGTACTAGATCGTGGGACTGCTCGCGGGATTGTTCGCGGGGCGGATCGAGGGACGTGAGGACGTTCCACTACATCAACCGCGTTCACTAACGCTTCTGCTGTACGGCCTACAAGGGTACGTAGATCACTCATCCCCTCTCGTAGATGGACATCACCATGATAGGTCTTCGTGCGCGTAGGAAATTTTTTGTTTCCCATGCGACGTTCCCCAACAGCGAGACGGAGATTGGTTACAAGTGATGAACTACGGTTTGGAGATGAGATGGTGCTGATGAAGATGTTGATGGTGACGAGTCCCCTCCGATGAGAGGAGTGTTGGTGATGACGATGGCGATGATTTCCCCCTCCGGGAGGGAAGTTTCCCCGGCAGGATCGTCCTGCCGGAGCTCTAGATTGGTTCTGCTCAAGTTCCGCCTCATGGCGGCGGCGAAACCACGAAAAAGCTCCTCCCTGAATTTTTTCTGGACGAAACCCTTCATATAGCAGAAGAGGGGGGCCAGTGGGCCAGCAGGCTGCCCACAAGCCCCCTTGGCGCGGCCTGGGGGGGTGGGTGCGCCGTGCAGGCTTGTGGCCACCTGCTGGCGCCCCTGTGGCGCTTCTTCGGCCCAGTATTTTTTATAAATCCGAAAAAAAATCCTCGTTGATTTTTACGGTGTTTGGAGTTGCGCAGAATAGGTATCTCAACTTTGCTTCACTTTGAGGCCAGAATTTCAGCTGCGGGCATTCTCCCTCTTCATGTAAACCTTGCAAAATAAGAGAGAAAAGGCATAAGAATTGTACCGTGAAGTGAAATAACATCCCAAGAAGCGATAAATATCAACATGAAAACATGATGCAAAATGGACGTTGCTACGGCAACAAAAGACCTTCCCCGGCAACGGCGTCAGCTGTCCTTCTGCTGCTGGCTACGCCTATAGGGACTTCCTTGGCAAATATGCAAAGGATTCCCCCGCGGCCTTGGAGCCTTGCATTGGTGTTCCCTTGAAGAGTAAAGGGTGATGTAGCACTGAAGCAGTAAGTATTTCCCTCAGTTTGAGAACCAAGGTATCGATCCACTAGGAGGATCGCGTCAAGTCACAAGTACCTGCACAAACACAAAGAGCTTGCACCCAACGCTATGAAGGGGTTGTCAATCCCTTATAGATTGTTTGCAAATTGAGAACTGAAAGCAAAAAGTAAACAAAGCAAAGTAAAAGTGAAAGTGGAGACGATAGTTGTGAATAGACCCGGGGGCCGTAGTGTTCACTAGTGGCTTCTCTCATGAAAGCAAGTAGACGGTGGGTGAACGAATTACTGTCGAGCAATTGATAGAACCGCGCAAAGTCATGACGTTATCTATGGCAATGATCATATCTATACGCATCACGCCCAATACAAGTAGACCGATACTTTCTGCATCTACTACTATTACTCCACACGTCGACCGCTATCCAGCATGCATCTAGTGCATTAAGTTCATAAGAACAGAGTAACGCCTTCAGCAAGATGACATGATGTAGATGGATAATCTCAAATCTATGATGAAAGCCCATCTTGTTACCCTTGATGGCAACAACACGATGCGTGCCTTGCTGCCCCTTCTGTCACTGGGAAAGGTCACCGCACGGTATGAACCCAAAACCAAGCACTTCTCCCATTGCAAGAATCATAGATCTAGTTGGCCAAACAAAACCCACGACTCGGAGAGACTTACAAGGATATCAAATCATGCATATAAGAAATCAGCAAAGACTAAAATATAATTCATAGGTAATCTGATCACAAATCCACAATTCATCCGATCTCGACAAACACACCGCCAAAGAGGATTACATCGGATAGATCTCCATGAAGATCATGGAGAACTTTGTATTGAAGATCCAAGAGAGAGAAGAAGCCATCTAACTACTAACTACGAACCCGTAGGTCTAAAGTGGACTACTCACAAGTCATTGGAGGGGTGATGATGATGATGTAGATGCCCTCCAGCTCCAAAGTCCCCACCGGCAGGGCACCAGGAAGGGTCTCCAGATGAGATCTCGCGGAAGCGGAAGCTTGCGGCGGCGGAAAAGTGTTTTCGTGGATGCCATGATTTTTTCTGGGATTTTAGGGAATTTATAGGCCAAAGAGCTAGGGCAGGGGAGCGCCACGGAGGCCACAAGCCTGGTCGCCGTGGGCCCCCTGGCCGCGGCAACAGGGCTTGTGGGCTCCCTGTGGGCCCCCTGCCTTGGCCCTCAAGTCCCCCGATCTTCTTCTGTTCTGGAAAAATTTATTTCAGGGATTTTATTCCGTTTGGACTCCGTTCCAAAATCAGATCTGAAAAGAGTCAAAAACACAGAAAAAACAGGAACTGGCACTTGACACTGAATTAATAAGTTAGTACCAAAAAAGATAAAAAAGGTATATAAAACATCCAAAGTTGACAAGATAACATCGTGAAACCATCAAAAAGTATAGATACGTTTGAGACGTATCAGACGTATCAACTCCCCCAAGCTTAGACCTCGCTTGTCCTCAAGCGAAAGCCTAGCTCAATAAATATGTCCACATGTTTAGGGAGAGAGGTGTCGACAAAACAAGATACGAACATGCAGGCATCATGATCATGATCAGAACAGCAATACCAACATATAATCTCTCATGCTAAAGTGTCAATCCCTTCACAAAGTAAAGCATGGATCAAGAACCTTACCGAGAAGTAACAACCGATAGCCTTTAGTCATTGAAGCAATTGCAATTTATCACAACATCAGAAAGAGTCAAATAAGAGCTTGTAAAGCAAATCCACATACTCAATCATTCTTTTGTTCTCTACAATTGCTACAAATCACGTGGTACTCATGAGATCAAAGTTTTAGCTGGACAGAGAGAAAGATAGGGGCTTATAGTTTTTCCTCCCAACTGCTTACCTCAAGGGTAATGTCAACAATAATAATTCATGAATACCTACTTCCAAGTTGACATATGAATATAGATATTTCCCAAGCATATGAGGTTAGACAAGATAAAGGCGAAACAAGGAATTGGTGAAGATCACCATGACTCTTTCAAGGGCAAAAAGTAAAGGTACAAGATAGGCCCTTCGCAGTGGTAAGCAGAGGCTGTCATGCGCTTTTGAGGTTTGGATGCGTGTCCTCTTAGTGCGGAGGAACGTCACATTATATTGCCTCCTGTGATAAAGAACTTTATTATGCAGTCTGTCGCTTTTATGTCTTCCTCATCACAGGTTTGTACAAAGCTTATTTTCCACACACTAATAGATCATACATATTAGAGAGCAATTTTTATTGCTTGCACCGATGACAACTTACTTGAGGGATCTTATTCAATCCATAGGTAGGTATGGTGGACACTCATGGCAAAAATGGGTTGATGGTTTATGGATGCACAAGTAGTATCTCTACTTAGTGCGGGAGTTTTGGCTAATATGAGGTGGAAGCAATCGTCACATGCTAAGGGATCATGGCAAGAGGCAAAGCCCTTCAACTAAGACACTCTTTATTATAAGGCTCACGAGCTCGAATACATCGGGGGTGACACAAAGCAAAACTCAAGACTAAAACACTAAGACTTTTAATCTACTAGAGAAAGAGAAAACTGAAAAGGAAAACTAAAACAAAGGTAAAGGCAAAAGATATGATGGTGATACGATACCGGGGCAACTCCCCCAAGCTTGGCACAAGCCAAGGGGATTGCCCATACCAATGCTCAGTTGTCTTCCTTGGGTGGTGATGGAGGAGGAGTTGTTGCAGAGGTCTTGAGCTTGTTTAATTTCCACTTGAGCATAAAATTCTGCTCCCTCAGATCATCATTTTGCTCTTCAAGCTTCAACACCCTTTGGCATAATTCCTGCAAGAAATGAGAAGGGATAAACAAGGTCTTAGGCTTCTTCCTTGAGTCAGGGAGGCTCGAATTCTTGAACTCCACATGCGTGCGTCCAGGTTGAGGTAGAGGAGCCTTCTCTTCATCGGAACTCGTTTGTTCCTTCCCCTTGGGATCATAATCTTCTTTATCATCAGAGGTCCAACCATAAGGATCAAAGTCCCCATAGACCTTGGGGTTAGCAAGGTAATCAGCCACATAGCTCCCCCTCTGAATCCTGAGAAGACATCTTGACCTAGATTTGCGGCAGAAAACAGGCTCGAAACGAAAAACACAGGAAATCTGCGTGATGCAGGGGTCAGACCAAACAGGAGTATATATAATGATTTTTTCCAGACCAGAAGGAGTACCCTGCACGAAAACGGAGTCCGGGAGGCGCACGAGGTGGCCATAAGCCCTCACGGCGCGGCCAGGGGGTGGGCCCGCGCCATGCAGGCTTGTCGCCTCCTCGCGCACTTTCCGGACTACTTCCAATTTTTGTATTTTTTCAAATATTCCAAAACGGAGAAAATTTCCTACTGGAGAAGTTTTGGACTCTGTTTTCTTACCGAATAACATACCTCTTCGTTTGCAGAGTCTGAAATAGGCTGATAAATATCCCTTATGTATTCTTCCGGAGTTATGGTATTGATAATATTGCTTTCAACATTTATGGGAGTACCTGAGATATAATGCTTGATTCTCTGCCCATTTACAACTCTCGGACAATTACCTTCCGTGTTATTGATCTTGATAGAACCGGAATGATATACTTCCTCAACAACATAGGGACCTTCCCATTTAGAGAGAAGCTTGCCTGCAAAGAATCTTAAGCGAGAGTTATATAGCAAGACATAATCACCTACATTGAACTCACGCTTTTGTATCCTCTTATCACACCACCTCTTAACCTTTTCTTTGAACAACTTGGCATTCTCATATGCCCGAGTTCTCCATTCATCAAGCAAGCTAATGTCAAATAACCTCTTCTCACCGGCAAGTTTGAAATCAAAGTTGAGCTCTTTGATTGCCCAATAAGCTTTATGCTCTAGCTCAAGAGGTAAATGACATGATTTACCGTACACCACTTTGTACAGAGACATGCCCATGGGATTCTTATAGGCAGTTCTATAAGCCCATAGTGCATCATCGAGCTTCTTAGACCAATTCTTTCTAGACCTGTTGACAGTCTTTAGCATAATAAGTTTAATCTCGCTGTTGCTTAGCTCTACTTGACCATTGGACTGAGGGTGATAGGGAGACACAATTCTATGGTTGACATCGTACTTAGCAAGCGTTTTACGGAAAGCACCGTGAATGAAATGTGAACCACCGTCGGTCATTAGATATCTAGGGACTCCAAATCTAGGGAAGATAACTTCTTTAAGCATCCTGATAGAGGTGTTGTGATCAGCACTACTAGTGGGGATAGCTTCTACCCACTTAGTAACGTAATCAACAGCAACTAGGATATGAGTATACCCATTGGATTTTGGAAAAGGTCCCATATAATCAAAGCCCCAGACATCAAATGGTTCAATGACAAGCGAATAGTTCATAGGCATTTCCTGACGTTTGCTAATATTACCTATTCTTTGACATTCGTCTGTTGGAATTATGCCCTAGAGGCAATAATAAATATAGTTATTATTATAATTCCTGTATCAAGATAATCGTTTATTATCCATGCTATAATTGTATTGAATGAAGACTCATTTACATGTGTGGATACATAGACAAAACACCGTCCCTAGCAAGCCTCTAGTTGGCTAGCCAGTTGATCAAAGATAGTCAGTGTCTTTTGATTATGAACAAGGTGTTGTTGCTTGATAACTGGATCACGTCATTAGGAGAATCAAGTGATGGACTAGACCCAAACTAATAGACGTAGCATGTTGATCGTGTCATTTTGTTGCTACTGTTTTCTGCGTGTCAAGTATTTATTCCTATGACCATGAGATCATATAACTCACTGACACCGGAGGAATGCTTTGTGTGTATCAAACGTCGCAACGTAACTGGGTGACTATAAAGATGCTCTACAGGTATCTCCGAAGGTGTTAGTTGAGTTAGTATGGATCAAGACTGGGATTTGTCACTCCGTGTGAACGGAGAGGTATCTCGGGGCCCACTCGGTAATACAACATCACACACAAGCCTTGCAAGCAATGTAACTTAGTGTAAGTTGCGGGATCTTGTATTACGGAACGAGTAAAGAGACTTGCCGGTAAACGAGATTGAAATAGGTATACGGATACTGACGATCGAATCTCGGGCAAGTAACATACCGAAGGACAAAGGGAATGACATACGGGATTATATGAATCCTTGGCACTGAGGTTCAAACGATAAGATCTTCGTAGAATATGTAGGATCCAATATGGGCATCCAGGTCCCGCTATTGGATATTGACCGAGGAGTCTCTCGGGTCATGTCTACATAGTTCTCGAACCCGCAGGGTCTGCACACTTAAGGTTCGACGTTGTTTTATGCGTATTTGAGTTATATGGTTGGTTACCGAATGTTGTTCAGAGTCCCGGATGAGATCACGGACGTCACGAGGGTTTCCGGAATGGTCCGGAAACGAAGATTGATATATAGGATGACCTCATTTGATTACCGGAAGGTTTTCGGAGTTACCGGGAATGTACCGGGAATGACGAATGGGTTCCGGGGGTTCACCGGGGGGGGGGGGGGGGGCAACCCACCCCGGGGAAGCCCATAGGCCTTGGGGGAGACACACCAGCCCTTAGTGGGCTGGTGGGACATCCCACAAGTGGTCTATGCGCCAAGAGAAGAAAAATCAAGAGGAAAAAAAAGGAGGAGGTGGGAAGGGAGGAGGACTCCCTCCCACCAAACCTAGTCCAACTCGGTTTGGGGGGGGAGAGTCCTCCCCCTTGGCTCGGCCGACCCCCTTGAGGGTCCTTGGACCCCAAGGCAAGGCCCCCTCCCTCCCACCTATATATACGGAGGTTTTAGGGCTGATTTGAGACGACTTTTCCACGGCAGCCCGACCACATACCTCCACGGTTTTTCCTCTAGATCGCGTTTCTGCGGAGCTCGGGCGGAGCCCTGCTGAGACAAGGTCATCACCAACCTCCGGAGCGCCGTCACGCTGCCGGAGAACTCTTCTACCTCTCCGTCTCTCTTACTGGATCAAGAAGGCCGAGATCATCGTCGAGTTGTACGTGTGCTGAATGCGGAGGTGCCGTCCGTTCGGTACTAGATCGTGGGACTGATCGCGGGATTGTTCGCGGGGCGGATCGAGGGACGTGAGGACGTTCCACTACATCAACCGCGTTCTCTAACGCTTCTGCTGTATGATCTACAAGGGTATGTAGATCACTCATCCCCTCTCGTAGATGGACATCACCATGATAGGTCTTCGTGCGCGTAGGAAAATTTTTGTTTCCCATGCGACGTTCCCCAACAGTGGCATCATGAGCTAGGTTCATGCGTAGATGTCTTCTCGAGTAGAACACAAAAGTTTTTGTGGGCGGTGATGTGCGTTTTGCTGCCCTCCTTAGTCTTTTCTTGATTCCGCGGTATTGTTGGATTGAAGCGGCTTGGACCGACATTACTCGTACGCTTACGAGAGACTGGTTTCATCGTTACGAGTAACCCCCTTTGCTCAAAGATGACTGGCAAGTGACGGTTTCTCCAACTTTAGTTGAATCGGATTTGACCGAGGAGGTCCTTGGATGAGGTTAAATAGCAACTCATATATCTCCGTTGTGGTGTTTGCGTAAGTAAGATGCGATCCTACTAGATACCCTTGGTCACCACGTAAAACATGCAACAACAAAATTAGAGGACGTCTAACTTGTTTTTGCAGGGTATGATTGTGATGTGATATGGCCAACGATGTGATGTGATATATTGGATGTATGAGATGATCATGTTGTAATAGAAATATCGACTTGCACGTCGATGGTACGACAACCGGCAGGAGCCATAGGGTTGTCTTTATACTAACGTTTGTGCTTGCAGATGCGTTTACTATTTTGCTAGGATGTAGCTTTAGTAGTAATAGCATAAGTAGCACGAAAACCCCGATGGCAACACGTTGATGGATGATCATGGTGTGGCGCCGGTGACAAGAAGATCGTGCCGGTGCTTCGGTGATGGAGATCGAGAAGCACATGATGATGGCCATATCATGTCACTTATGAATTGCATGTGATGTTAATCCTTTTATGCACCTTATTTTGCTTAGAACGACGGTAGCATTATGAGGTGATCTCTCACTAAAATTTCAAGACGAAATTGTGTTCTCCCCAACTGTGCACCGTTGCTACAGTTCGTCGTTTCGAGACACCACGTGATGATCAGGTGTGATAGACTCAACGTTCACATACAACGGGTGCAAAACAGTTGCGCACGCGGAACACTCGGGTTAAGGTTGACGAGCCTAGCATGTGCAGACATGGCCTCGGAACACATGAGACCGAAAGGTCGATCGTGAATCATATAGTTGATATGATTAGCATAGGGATGCTTACCACTGAAACTATACCCAACTCACGTGATGATCGGACTTGGGATAGTGTAAGTGGATCATGAACCACTCAAATGACTAGAGATATGTACTTTTTGAGTGGGAGTTTAGCATATAATTTGATTAAGTTGAACTCTAATTATCTTGAACATAGTCTAAGTCCACTTTGAATATATTTCGTGTTGTAGATCATGGCTCACGCGACAGTCATCCTGAATTTTAATACGTTCCTAGAGAAAGCTAAGTTGAAAGATGATGGAAGCAACTTTGTAGACTGGGCTCGTAATCTTAAGCTAATCTTACAAGCTGGGAAGAAGGATTATGTCCTTAATGCTGCGCTAGGAGATGAACCACCCGCTACGGCTGATCAGGATGTTAAGAACGCTTGGTTAGCACGTAAGACGGACTACTAAATAGTTCAATGTGCAGTCTTGTATGGCTTAGAACCGGGACTTCAACGTCGCTTTGAGCGTCATGGAGCATTTGAGATATTCCAGGAGTTGGAGTTTATTTTTCAGAAGAACGCCCGGATCGAGAGGTATGAGACCTCCGATAAATTCTATGCTTGCAAGATGGAGGAAAACTCGTCTGTCAGTGAACATGTGCTCAAAATGTCTGGGTACTCAAACCGTCTAGCTGAGCTGGGGATTGAACTCCCGCAAGAAGCTATCACTGACAGAATCCTTCAATCACTGCCACCAAGCTATAAAGGCTTTGTGTTGAACTACAACATGCAAGGGATGAACAAGTCTCCCGGCGAGTTGTTTGCGATGCTGAAAGTCGCAGAGTCTGAACTCCGTAAAGAGCATCAAGTGTTGATGGTAAGCAAGACCACTAGTTTCAAGAGAAACGGCAAAGGCAAGAAGGGCAATTCGAAGAAGAGCGGCAAGCCTGTTGCCAATCCGCCGAAGAAACCCAAGGCTGGACCTAAGCCTGAAACACAGTGCTTCTATTGCAAGGGTATGGGTCACTGGAAGCGCAATTGCCCCAAGTATCTGGCAGATAAGAAGGTGGGCAAAGAAAAATCAGGTATATTTGATATACATGTTATTGATGTGTACTTAACCGGCTCTCGTAGTAGTGCCTGGGTATTCGATACCGGTTCTGTTGCTCACATTTGCAACTCGAAGCAGGAACTGCGGAATAGACGAAGGCTGGCGAAAGACGAAGTGACGATGCGCGTAGGAAATTGTTCCAAGGTTGATGCAATCGCCGTCGGCACAGTGTCACTTCAGCTACCATCGGGATTAGTGATGAACTTAAATCGTTGTTATTTAGTGCCTGCGTTGAGCATGAACATTATCTCTGGATCTTGTTTATTGCGAGACGGTTACTCTTTTAAGTCTGAGAATAATGGTTGTTCTATTTCTATGAGTAATATCTTTTATGATCATGCACCGAATGTGAGAGGATTGTTCATATTGAATCTTGATAGCGATACGCATATACCTAACATTGAGACCAAAAGAGTTAGAGTAAACAATGATAGCGCCATATTTTTGTGGCACTGCCGCTTGGGTCATATTGGTGTAAAGCGCATGAAGAAACTCCATGCTGATGGACTTTTGGAGTCACTTGACTTTGATTCACTTGACACGTGCGAACCATGCCTCATGGGCAAGATGACTAAGACTCCGTTCTCCGGAACAATGGAGCGTGCAAGTGACTTGTTGGAAATCATACATACCGATGTGTGTGGTCCAATGAGCGTAGAGGCACGCGGCGGATATCGTTATTTTCTCACCTTCACTGACGATTTGAGTAGATATGGTTATGTCTACTTGATGAAGCACAAGTCTGATACATTTGAAAAGTTCAAGCAATTTCAGAGTGAAGTGGAAAATCATCGTAACAAGAAGATCAAGTTCCTACGGTCTGATCGTGGGGGTGAATATCTGAGTTTCGAGTTTGGTGCTCACTTAAGACAATGTGGAATTGTTTCGCAGTTAACACCGCCTGGAAAACCACAGCGTAATGGTGTGTCCGAACGTCGTAATCGTACTTTGTTAGAGATGGTGCGATCTATGATGTCTCTTACTGATTTGCCGTTATCATTTTGGGGTTATGCATTAGAAACAGATGCATTCACTTTAAATAGGGCACCATCAAAATCCGTTGAGACGACACCGTACGAACTGTGGTATGGCAAAAGGCCAAAGTTGTCGTTTCTTAAAGTTTGGGGATGTGATGCTTATGTCAAAAAGCTTCAGCCTGAAAAGCTGGAACCCAAAGAGGAAAGGTGCGTCTTCATAGGTTACCCAAAAGAGACAGTTGGGTACACCTTCTATCTCAAATCCGAGGGCAAAGTGTTTGTTGCTAAAAACGGAGCTTTTCTCGAGAAGGAGTTTCTCTCGAGAGAATTGAGTGGGAGGAAGATAGAACTTGACGCGGTTGTCAAACCTCTCATCCCTCTGGATGGTGGCGCATGGCAAGGGGAAACCTCTGTCGTTGCGACGCCGGTTGAGGAGGAAGTTAATGATGATGATCATGAAACTCCAGTTCAAGTTTCTGTTGAACCACGCAGGTCGACGAGATCACGCGCTGCTCCAGAGTGGTACGGTAATCCCGTCTTATCAATCATGTTGTTAGACAACAATGAACCTGCAAATTATGAAGAAGCAATGGTGGGCCCAGATTCCAACAAATGGCTAGAAGCCATGAAATCCGAGATAGGATCCATGTATGAAAACAAAGTGTGGACTTTGGAGATACTACCTGAGGGCCGCAAGGCTATTCAGAATAAATGGATCTTTAAGAAGAAGACGGACGCTGACGGTAATGTGACTGTTTATAAAGCTCGACTTGTGGCAAAGGGTTTTTCACAAGTTCCAGGAGTTGACTACGATGAGACTTTCTCACCCGTAGCGATGCTTAAGTCCGTCAGAATCATGTTAGCAATAGCTGCATTTTTCGATTATGAAATCTGGCAGATGGATGTCAAAACGGCGTTCCTTAACGGTTTCCTTAAGGAAGAGTTGTATATGATGCAACCCGAAGGTTTTGTCGATCCTAAAAATGCTGACAAGGTGTGCAAACTCCAGCGATCCATTTATGGACTGGTGCAAGCATCTCGGAGTTGGAACAAACGTTTTGATGAGGTGATCAAAGCATTTGGGTTTATACAAGTGGTTGGAGAATCTTGTATTTACAAGAAAGTGAGTGGGAGCTCTGTGGCGTTTCTAATATTATATGTGGATGACATATTACTGATTGGAAACAACGTAGAGCTTTTGGAGAGCATAAAAGTTTACTTGAATAAAAGTTTCTCTATGAAGGACCTAGGAGAAGCTGCTTACATTCTAGGCATTAAGATCTATAGGGATAGATCGAAACGCCTGATAGGACTTTCACAAAGCACATACCTTGATAAAGTTTTGAAAAGGTTCAAAATGGAACAGTCCAAGAAAGGGTTCTTGCCAGTTTTACAAGGTACAAGATTGAGTAAGACTCAGTGCCCAGCAACTGATGAAGATAGAGAGCATATGCGCTCCGTCCCCTATGCTTCAGCCATAGGTTCTATCATGTATGCAATGCTGTGCACTAGACCGGTTGTTAGCCTGGCCATAAGTATGGCAGGTAGGTTCCAGAGTAATCCAGGAGTGGATCACTGGACAGCGGTCAAGAATATCCTGAAGTACCTGAAAAGGACTAAGGAGATGTTTCTCGTATATGGAGGTGACGAAGAGCTCGCCGTAAAAGGTTACGTCGATGCAAGCTTTGACACAGATCCGGACGACTCTAAGTCGCAAACCGGATACGTATTTATTCTTAATGGGGGTGCAGTAAGCTGGTGCAGTTCCAAGCAAAGCGTCGTAGCAGATTCTACATGTGAAGCAGAGTACATGGCTGCCTCGGAGGCGGCTAAGGAGGGTGTCTGGATGAAGCAGTTCATGACGGATCTTGGAGTGGTGCCAAGTGCACTGGATCCAATAACCTTGTTCTGTGACAACACGGGTGCCATTGCCTTAGCAAAGGAACCACGGTTTCACAAGAACACCAGACACATCAAACGACGCTTCAACCTCATCCGCGACTACGTCGAGGAAGAGGACGTCAATATATGCAAAGTGCACACGGATCTGAATGTAGCAGACCCGCTGACTAAACCTCTTCCACGGCCAAAACATGATCGACACCAGAACTGTATGGGTGTTAGATTTATTACAATGTAATTCACATGGTGATGTGAGGGCTAGATTATTGACTCTAGTGCAAGTGGGAGACTGTTGGAATTATGCCCTAGAGGCAATAATAAATATAGTTATTATTATAATTCCTGTATCAAGATAATCGTTTATTATCCATGCTATAATTGTATTGAATGAAGACTCATTTACATGTGTGGATACATAGACAAAACACCGTCCCTAGCAAGCCTCTAGTTGGCTAGCCAGTTGATCAAAGATAGTCAGTGTCTTCTGATTATGAACAAGGTGTTGTTGCTTGATAACTGGATCACGTCATTAGGAGAATCAAGTGATGGACTAGACCCAAACTAATAGACATAGCATGTTGATCGTGTCATTTTGTTGCTACTGTTTTCTGCGTGTCAAGTATTTATTCCTATGACCATGAGATCATATAACTCACTGACACCGGAGGAATGCTTTGTGTGTATCAAACGTCGCAACGTAACTAGGTGACTATAAAGATGCTCTACAGGTATCTCCGAAGGTGTTAGTTGAGTTAGTATGGATCAAGACTGGGATTTGTCACTCCGTGTGAACGGAGAGGTATCTCGGGGCCCACTCGGTAATACAACATCACACACAAGCCTTGCAAGCAATGTAACTTAGTGTAAGTTGCGGGATCTTGTATTACGGAACGAGTAAAGAGACTTGCCGGTAAACGAGATTGAAATAGGTATACGGATACTGACGATCGAATCTCGGGCAAGTAACATACCGAAGGACAAAGGGAATGACATACACGATTATATGAATCCTTGGCACTGAGGTTCAAACGATAAGATCTTCATAGAATATGTAGGATCCAATATGGGCATCCAGGTCCCGCTATTGGATATTGACCGAGGAGTCTCTCGGGTCATGTCTACATAGTTCTCGAACCCGCAGGGTCTGCACACTTAAGGTTCGACGTTGTTTTATGCGTATTTGAGTTATATGGTTGGTTACCGAATGTTGTTCGGAGTCCCGGATGAGATCACGGACGTCACAAGGGTTTCCGGAATGGTCCGGAAATGAAGATTGATATATAGGATGACCTCATTTGATTACCGGAAGGTTTTCGGAGTTACCGGGAATGTACCGGGAATGACGAATGGGTTCCGGGGGTTCACCGGGGGGGGGGGGGCAACCCACCTCACGGAAGCCCATAGGCCTTGGGGGAGACACACCAGCCCTTAGTGGGCTGGTGGGACAGCCCACAAGTGGTCTATGCGCCAAGAGAAGAAAAATCAAGAGGAAAAGAAAAAAAAGGAGGAGGTGGGAAGGGAGGAGGACTCCCTCCCACCAAACCTAGTCCAACTCGGTTTGGGGGGGGAGAGTCCTCCCCCTTGGCTCGGCCGACCCCCTTGAGGGTCCTTGGACCCCAAGGCAAGGCCCCCTCCCTCCCACCTATATATACGGAGGTTTTAGGGCTGATTTGAGACGACTTTTCCACGGCAGCCCGACCACATACCTCCACGGTTTTTCCTCTAGATCGCGTTTCTGCGGAGCTCGGGCGGAGCCCTGCTGAGACAAGGTCATCACCAACCTCCGGAGCGCCGTCACGCTGCCGGAGAACTCTTCTACCTCTCCGTCTCTCTTGCTGGATCAAGAAGGCCGAGATCATCGTCGAGCTGTACGTGTGCTGAACGCGGAGGTGCCGTCCGTTCGGTACTAGATCGTGGGACTGATCGCGGGATTGTTCGCGGGGCGGATCAAGGGACGTGAGGACGTTCCACTACATCAACCGCGTTCTCTAACGCTTCTGCTGTACGATCTACAAGGGTATGTAGATCACTCATCCCCTCTCGTAGATGGACATCACCATGATAGGTCTTCGTGCGCGTAGGAAAATTTTTGTTTCCCATGCGACGTTCCCCAACATTCGTCACAAGACAAGACAAACTTACGGGCATCCTTGAGGAGAGTGGGCCAATAGAAACCTGATTGCAATACCTTGTGTGCAGTCCTGTCTCCCACATGGTGTCCTCCGTAGGCCTTAGAGTGACACTTCTATAGGATCTGTCCCTGTTCATGTTCAGGTACACAACGTCTAATAACACCATCTACTCCTTCCTTATAAAGGTGAGGATCATCCCAAAAGTAATGTGTCAAGTCAAAGAAGAATTTCTTCTTTTGCTGGTACGTGAAACTAGGTGGTATATATTTGGCAACGATATAATTTGCATAATCAGCATACCACGGTGCACTACGTGAAGCATTGATGACATTCAATTGCTCATCGGGAAATCTATCATCAATGGGTTGTGGGTCATGAAGAACGTTTTCCAACCTAGACAAGTTATCTGCTACTGGGTTATCAGCACCCTTTCTGTCAACAACGTGCAAATCAAATTCTTGTAGCAAGAGAACCCATCTGATAAGTCTAGGTTTAGCGTCCTTCTTCTCCATAAGGTACTTAATAGCAGCATGATCAGTGTGAATAGTGACTTTGGAATCAACTATGTAAGACCTAAACTTTTCACATGCAAACACGACTGCTAAAAATTCCTTCTCCGTAGTAGCATAGTTTCTCTGGGCACTGTCTAGAGTTTTACTAGCATAGTGAATAACATTCAACTTCTAGTCAACTCTTTGCCCTAGAACAACACCAACAACATAATCACTAGCATCACACATGATCTCAAAAGGCAAGTTCCAATCAGGTGGTTGAACAATAGGTGCAGTTATCAAAGCCCTCTTAAGTATTTCGAAGGCTTCCTCACAATCATCGTCAAAGACAAAATGAATATCCTTTTGCAAGAGATTGGTAAGAGGCCTAGAAATCTTAGAGAAGTCTTTAATGAACCTTCTATAGAAACCAGCATGACTAAGAAAACTTCTTATACCTTTGATATCTGTGGGGTATGGCATTTTCTCGGTTGCATCAACCTTAGCCTTATCGACTTCAATACCTCTTTCAGAAATTTTATGTCCTAAGACGATGCCTTCATTAACCATAAAGTGGCACTTCTCCCAATTCAAGACAAGATTGGTGTCTTTACATCTCTGTAAGACTCGATCAAGGTTGTTGAGGCAATCATCAAAGGAAGACCCATAAATGGAGAAGTCATCCATGAAAACCTCAACAATCTTTTCACAAAAGTCAGAGAATATAGCCATCATACATCTTTGAAAGGTGGCAGGTGCATTACATAAGCCAAAAGGCATACGTCTATAAGCAAAGGTACCGAAAGGGCAGGTGAAAGTGGTTTTCTCCTGATCAGATTGTGCAACTGGTATTTGGGAGAAACTAGAATAACCGTCTAGAAAGCAAAAGTGTGTGTGTTTGGACAGCCTTTCTAGCATTTGGTCGATAAAAGGCAAAGGGTAATGATCTTTCCTAGTGGCCTTATTCAATTTCCTAAAATCGATCACCATCCTATAGCTAGTAATAATCCTCTGTGGGATCAATTCATCCTTATCATTAGGGACAACGGTAATGCCTCCCTTCTTAGGGACACAATGCACCGGACTCACCCAATCGCTATGAGCAACAGGATAGATAATACCCGCTTCCAGGAGCTTTAGTATTTCTTTTCTTACTACTTCTTTCATCTTAGGATTCAATCTCCTTTGATGATCAACAACTGGTTTGAAATCAGGATCAGTTTTAATCTTGTGCTGGCATAGAGTGGGACTAATGCCCTTAAGATCATCAAGAGTATATCCAATAGCAGCACGGTGCTTCCTCAGAGTTTTTAGTAACTTCTTTTCTTCATGCTCTGAGAGTCTAGCACTAATAATTACAGGATATATCTCTTTTCCATCAAGATAGGCATACTTAAGAGTATCAGGCAACTGTTTAAGATCGAACACAGGATCACCCTTTGGTGGGGGTGGATCTCCAAGCAGTTCAACATGCAAGTTATTCTTAAGAATAGGATATTGTTCTAAGACAACTCTATCTATCTCATCCCCTTCATCCATATGCATATCGTTTTCATGCTCAAGCAAGTATTGCTCTAAGGGATCAGTAGGAGGCACGACAATAGAGGCTAAGGCAATAGTTTCATCCCTACTAGGCAACTCCTTTTCATGAGGTTGTCTACCAAACTTGGAGAAATTGAACTCATGTGACACACCTTCAAAGCCAACAATGACAATTTGCTTCTCACAGTCAATATGAGCATTGACGGTATTGAGGAAGGGTCTACCAAATATGATGGGACAAAAGCTATCTTGTGCGGTAGCAAGAACGAGGAAATCAGTAGGATACTTTGTTTTACCATACAAGACTTCAACATCCCTAGCAATTCCCACACGGCAGATAGTATCTCTATTGACAAGCTGAATAGTGACATCAATAGGTTCTATCTCAACAGGTGCAATCTCATCTTTGATTTCATCGTATAAGGATTGAGGTATTGCACTAACACTAGCACCCACGTCACATAAACCATGATAACAATGATCTACTATCTTAACAGAAACCACATGCATGCCAACAACAGGCCTATGTTTGTCTCTAACGTGAGGTTTAGCAATTCTAGCAGCATCTTCACATAAGTGAATATTATGTCCCTCAACATCGTCGGACAGAAGATCCTTGATAATAGTAATGCTAGGTTCAACTCTAATTTGCTCGGGGGGTGTAGGTGTTCTAATATAGCCTCTACGTATCACATTTGAAGCTTTAGAATGATCCTTTATCCTAACAGGGAAAGGTGGTTTCTCAATGTAAGCACTCGGAACCACAGGATCATTATAGGCAATGACTCTCTCTTCAACTGGAGTGGGTTTAACTACATTGACTTCTAAAGGAGGATGATATTTAAACCACTTCTCTTTGGGGAGATCAATATGAGAAGCAAAGGATTCACACAGTGAAGCTACTATCTCGGAGTCAAGTCCATACTTAGCGCTAAAGTCACAAAAGGTATTTGTCTCAACAAAGGATTTAACGCAATCAAACGTGAAATTCATACCTGACTCCTTACCTTCTTCAAGCTCCCAATCTTTAGAGTTGCATTTAATTCTCTCCAATAAATTCCATTTGAAGTCAATATCTCTCTTCATAAAACAACCGGTACAAGAAGTGTCAAGCATGGTGCGATCATCATGAGAAAGCCGAGCATAGAAGTTCTGAATGATAATTTCTCTCGAGAGCTCATGATTGGGGCATGAATATAACATTGATTTAAGCCTCCCCCAAGCTTGAGCGATGCTTTCTCTGTCACGAGGCAAAAAATTATAAATATAATTCCGATCACGATTTACTAAATGCATAGGATAAAACTTTTGATGAAATTCCGATTTCAACCGATTGTAGTCCCATGATCCAGTATCATCACATAGCCTATACCATGTCAACGCCTTATTCTTCAAAGATAAAGGAAATACCTTCTTCTTGACCTCATCCTCGGGCAAACCTGCAAGCTTAAATAAACCACAAACTTCATCTACATAGATTAGATGCAAGTCTGGATGTGATGTTCCATCTCCTGTAAAAGGATTAGTCGGCAGTTTCTCAAGCATACCCGAAGGAAATTCAAAGCAATATATTTTCAGTAGGTGCAGCAGGTTGAGGAGCAACTCTTTGTGCTTCCGTTCAAGGTGAAGATACCCCGAACAAGCCCCTCAAAGGATTAGTATCCATAGTGACAAGTGAAAACAAATTTCAGCACACTATATGAATGTTTCCTTACCAAGTTCCACTTACCAAAGGCGCTTCACTCTCCGGCATAGGCGCCAGAAAAGAGTCTTGATGACCCACAAGTATAGGGGATCAATCGTAGTCCTTTCGATAAGTAAGAGTGTCGAACCCGACGAGGAGCAGAAGGATCTGACAAGTGGTTTTCAGCAAGGTAAAATCTGCATGCACTGAAATTGTCGGTAACAAATGATTGTGTGGTGAGATGATTCGTAGCAAGCAACAAGTAACAAAAGTAGCAACGGTGCAGCAAAGTGTCCCAATCCCTTTTGTAGCAAGGGACAAGCCTGGACAAAGTCTTATAGGAGGAAAAACGCTCCCGAGGACACACGGGAATTTCTGTCATGCTAGTTTTCATCATGTTCATATGATTCGTGTTCACTTTGATGTTTGATATGTGGGTGGACCGGCGCTTGGGTACTGCCCTTACTTGGACAAGCATCCCACTTATGATTAACCCCTCTCGCAAGCATCCGCAACTACGAAAGAAAAATTAAGACAAAGTCTAACCATAGCATTAAACTAGTGGATCCAAATCAGCCCCTTACGAAGCAACGCATAAACTAGGGTTTAAGCTTCTGTCACTCTAGCAACCCATCATCTACTTACTACTTCCCAATGCCTTCCTCTAGGCCCAAATAATGGTGAAGTGTTATGTAGTCGACGTTCACATAACACCACTAGAGGAAAAACAACATACACCACATCAAATTACCGAACGAATACCAAATTCACATGACTACTATTAGCATTACTTATCCCATGTCCTCAGGAACAAAAGTAACTACTCACAAAGCATAATATTATTCATGACCAGAGAGGTAATGAGTAGCATCAAGGATCTGAATATAAACTCTTCCACCAAGTAATCCAATTAGCATCAACTACAAAGAGTAATCAACACTCCTAGCAACCTTACAAGTACCAATCAAAGTCGCGAGACGGAGATTGGTTACAAGTGATGAACTACGGTTTGGAGATGAGATGGTGCTGATGAAGATATTGATGGTGACGAGTCCCCTCTGATGAGAGGAGTGTTGGTGATGACGATGGCGGCGATTTCCCCCTCGGGGAGGGAAGTTTCCCCGGCAGGATCGTCCTGCCGGAGCTCTAGATTGGTTCTGCTCAAGTTCCGCCTCGTGGCGGCGGCGAAACCAGGAAAAATCTCCTCCCTGATTTTTTTCTGGACGAAACCCTTCATATAGCAGAAGAGGGGGGCCAGTGGGCCAGCAGGCTGCCCACAAGCCCGCGGCTTGGGGGGTGTCTGCGCCGTGCAGGCTTGTGGCCACCTGCTGGCGCCCCTCTGGCGCTTCTTCGGCCCAGTATTTTTTATAAATCCGGAAAAAAATCCTCGTTGATTTTTACGGCGTTTGGAGTTGCGCAGAATAGGTATCTTAACTTTGCTCCACTTTCAGGCCAGAATTCCAGCTGTCGGCATTCTCCCTCTTCATGTAAACCTTGCAAAGTAAGAGAGAAAAGGCATAAGAATTGTACCGTGAAGTGAAATAACAGTCCAAGAAGCGATAAATATCAATATGAAAACATGATGCAAAATGGACGTATCAATCCCCGTCAAAACTAACTCGATTACATGATAGATCTCATCCAACCCATCACCGTCCAGCAAGCCCACGATGAGATTACTCACGAACGGTGAAGAGCATCATGGAATTGGCGATGAAGGAAGGTTGGTGATGACGATGGCGACGATCTCCCCTCTTCGGAGCCCATAATGGACTCCAGATCTACCCTCCAGATGAAGAACATGAGGTGACGGCGCATCCGTATCGTAAAACGCGATGAACTCTTCTCCCTGATTTTTTTCCGGACGAAAGGGACTAAATAGAGCTGAGATTGGAGGCGGTGGAGCAACGTGGGCCCCACAAGCCTGCTAGGCGCGGCCAGGGGGGCCGCGCCTGGGGGGCTTGTGGGCTCACAGCTCCACCCCTCCGGTTGATTATTGTGCCAGTATTTTTTATATATTCCACAAAAAATTCTCGTAAATTTCCAGGTCGTTCCGAGAACTTTTGTTTCTGCGCAAAAACAACACCATGGCAATTCTGCTGAAAACAACGTTAGTCCGGGTTAGTTCCATTCGAATCATGCAAATTAGAGGCCAAAACAAGGGCAAAAGAGTTCGGAAAAGTAGATACGACGGAGACGTATCAACTCCTCCTTCCCCAAGTTTGTGACATACTTGAAGTTGGAGGAGCGTCGGATGAAAGGGGTGAAGAAGCACGTGCAGCACGAGGACCTCACCGCCCACACTTCTTGTGGCGCCCCGCCACACCCCACCCCGCGTGCGCCTCGGCAACAGCAGCCGCAACACCCACCTCGGGGGTTCTGCCCTCTCCCGCCCGTGACTTCCGCTCCTCCCGCTCCTCCTCAATAGCCACAGCAGGGCGGTGGGCGGCGCATCAACCGTCGCGGGGGTGGGCGCAAGTAGCAGCAGCCGCTAGGGGGCGGCTCGACGTTTGGGGGGCACCTCGTCAGCACCAGCCCTCCCTGCCATGGACCTACGTCAACAACCCATGGACGGGAGTCGTCCATGCCTACTCCATGCTCGTGCCTCGGGCCCTCGCCCTGGGCCTCCTCCGTTGAGCCATCAAGCCTACCTCGCCAGGACCGGTGCCGCGCCTCACGTCGCACCCTACCCAGCCCTTCCTTCATCGCCAGCCCCGGGTGGCTACGACGCCGCCCCCGCGCCACCTTATGGCGGGTTCTACCCGCCCCAGGTGCCGCCTCCGTGGGATCCCTTCCTCCTCGCTGCCTTGCACTCGACACCGACACCTAGCAACTACAGTGCCGGAGGTGACTGGTACATGCACTCGGGCGCCACTGCTCATATGACATCTCATCCCGGTAACTTCATATCTTCTACTCCCGTTTCTACCCCAACTCGTATTACCGTTGGCAACAGCTCCTCTTTACCCATTAGACATGTCAGTCATACATCATTTCCGTCATCATCTACTCCTATTAACATGTCTAATGTCCTTGTCTCTCCTGACTTAGTCAGAAACCTTTGTTCTGTTCGTTGTCTCGCTCGTGAGAATCCTCTTACTATCGAATTTGATGTTGTTGGTTTTTCTGTGAAGGACGCCCGTACATGGATGGTTCTCCACCGATGTGATAGCCCCGAGGACCTCTACCCGGTGTATCCCTCCACCTCCACCACCGCCACCCGTCCAGCAGTCCTCACCGCTAGTGTTGATCTTTAGCACGCTCGCCTCGGTCATCCCAACTCCACAGTTTTACGTCACATTCTTTAGAGTTTTCCATTCTTAAGAGCAAAGGAGAAATCTTTGTTTGGAGTCAAAGAACTCGTGCTCTAAACGCATTCTGGGCCGAGAGGCCTCTGCTATTGTGTTATACCCACGGGCCTCAGCGGGCCGGGGTGCGGGAGGCACGGAGCTATATATATATATATATATATATATATATATATATATATATATATATATATATATATATATATATATATATATATATATATATATATATATATATATATATATCGCTTGGGGTTTCGGTAGCTTGCCTCCATAATCTCGTACGCGCTGGTGCTGCTGCGACAACAAACCTTCCCTGGTATGGCGCCAGGAATCCTGCTGCTACGGCTACGCCTTTAGGGACTTCCTTGGCAAATATGCAAAGGATTTCCCGGCGGCCTTGGAGCCTTGCGTTGGTGTTCCCTTGAAGAGGAAAGGGTGATGTAGCACGACGGCGGTAAGTATTTCCCTCAGTTTTGAGAACCAAGATATCGAACCAATGGAAGATCTCGTCAAGTCACAAGTACCTGTACAAACACAAAGAGTTTGCACCCAACGCTATGAAGGGGTTGTCAATCCCTTATAGATTGTTTGCAAAGTGAGAACTGAAAGCAACAAAGAAAACAAGCAAAGTAAAAGTAAAAGTGGAAACGATAGTTGTGAATAGACCCGGGGGGCGTAGTGTTCACTAGTGGCTTCTCTCATGAAAGCAAGTAGACAGTGGGTGAACGAATTACTGTCGAGCAATTGATAGAACCGCGCAAAGTCGTGACGTTATCTAAGGCAATGATTATATCTATAGGCATCACGTACAAAACAAGTAGACCGATACTTTCTGCATCTACTACTATTACTTCACACGTCGATCGCTATCCAGCATGCATCTAGTGTATTAAGTCCAAAAGAACAGAGTAACGCCTTAAGCAAGATGACATGATGTAGATGGACAATCTCATATCTACGATAAAAGCCCATCTTGTTATCCTTGATGGCAACAACACGATGCGTACCTTGCTGCCCCTTCTGTCATTGGGAAAGGTCACCACATGGTATGAACCCAAAACCAAGCACTTCTCCCATTGCAAGAATCATAGATCTAGTTGGCCAAACAAAACCCAAGACTCGGAGAGACTTACAAGGATATCAAATCATGCATATAAGAAATCAGCAAAGACTCAAATATAATTCATAGATAATCTGATCACAAATCCACAATTCATCGGATCTCAACAAACACACCGCCAAAGAGGATTACATCGGATAGATCTCCATGAAGATCATGGAGAACTTTGTATTGAAGATCCAAGAGAGAGAAGAAGCCATCTAGCAACGAACTACGGACCCGTAGGTCTGAAGTAGACTACTCACGAGTCATTGGAGAGGCGATGATGTTGATGTAGAAGCCCTCCAGCTCCAAAGTCCCCTCCGGCAGGGCACCGGGAAGGGTCTCCAGATGAGATCTCGCGGAAACGGAAGCTTGCGGCGGCGGAAAAGTGTTTTTGTGGATGCCCTTATTTTTTTTCTGGATTTTAGGGAATATATAGGCGAAAGGGCTAGTGCGGGGGGGGGGGGGGCTCCAGGGAGGCCACAAGCCTAGTAGCCGCCGTCCCCCTGGTGACGGCTACAGGGCTTGTGGGCCCCCTGTGGCTCTCCTGCCTTGGCCCTCAAATCCCCTGATCTTCTTCCATTCTGGAAAAAATTATTTCGGAGATTTTATTCCGTTTGGACTCCGTTCCAAAATCAGATCTGAAAAGAGTCAAAAACACAGAAAAAACAGGAACTGGCACCTGGCACTGAATTAATAAGTTAGTCCCAAAAAAGATATAAAAGGTACATAAAACGTTCAAAGTTGACAAGATAACAACATGAAACCATCAAAAATTATAGATACATTTGAGACGTATCAGCTGGCACTGGGACTCCTTGTAACCTTGAGCTGGAGAATCGAAGCACATCTCATCAAAACCCTCCCTAAGGCCTTGTTCGGTTAATCCTCCTCCCAAGGGGATTGGAGAGGATTGGAGGGGAATTTGACTTGTTAGGGATTTAATCTCCTCAATCCCTGCCAAATCCCTTTCAGTTCCCTGTCAACCGAACAAGGCCTAAGAGCATCTCTAGCAGATCTCGCATTTCGCCAGCCCGCAAACCTGGGATGAGGGTCGCGGAAAAGCGCTTTGCAGTTCCATTCAGCAGAACAGACACCGCAATGCGGAACTGCAAAACAGAGAATTCTATTTTGCAGTTCCGCATTGCGGTGTGTGTTCTGCCGCAGCCAAAACCGAACATGCATACGTAGGTTTTGATAGTAAAATCTCCAACAAATTCCTATGCAAACTTTAACTAAAATAGAAATATATGTTTATTGTACATTACAACAATAGTCAAACTTACAAGAATGGTTCAAATGAAAGAATTAACCAAATAATCCAATACAACAATTGTCTGGAATAAAAGAATAGTTCAAATTACACAACAATCAAATAGATGAACATAAAAATCTCTACTGCCCGTGCAACTGCCATATGTGCTCAATGAGATCATGCTGTAGCTGGGTGTGCCCATGGGCGTCCTCTATATGCCGGTAGGACTCCAGGAAAGCCTGAATACGGTCAGGGTTTTTAGATGGCTTCACATGGCTACCAACATTGTCGTAGAAGAACTTCAAGTTTAAATCCCTCCCATCTTCAATGATCATGTTGTGAAGAATCACACATCATGTCATGATGTTGCTGAGGGTTTTCTTATCCGAAAAACAAGCTGGCCCACGAACAATAGCAAATCTATATTGCAAAACCCCAAAGGCTCTCTCAATATCCTTTCTGCACGCCTCTTGTTGCTTAGCAAATTCAGCTTGTTTCCTAGTGCTTAGATTGGATATAGTTTTCACGAAAGTAGTCCAAGGAGGATAAATGTCGTCCGCAAGGTAGTACCCTTGAGTGTAGGCATTGCCATTCAGAGTGAAGTTGCAAGTAGGAGCATCACCACTAGCAAGCCTTTCAAATAGGTGTGACCGTTGCAACACATTGATATCATTGTTGATGCCCGGCAAACCGAAGTGGCAATGTCAAACCGAAGTGGCAATGCCATATCCACAAATGCTCGGACGCTACGGCCTCAAGCACAATTGTTGCATCTCGGCTTTTGCCACAATATTGCCCGTGCCAAGCCTTCGGGCAATTTTTTCAAGTCCAATGCATGCAATCCATGCTACCTAGCATACCCGGGCAACCTATCCTTTCATTCATCGTCATCAACCTCTTCGTATCATCTTCGTTTGGTGCTCGAAGATAAGTTGGACCAAACACACGGATAATAACCTTCGCGAACCTACGCACGGACTCTATTGTAGTATCTTCACCAATACAAAGATACTCATCGGCGTAATCCGCAACGATTCCGTATGCAATAACCCTCATGGCCGCGGATATCTTTTGGTATGCACTAAATCCCAATAATCCAGCGGCGTTCCTCCGGCGAGTAAAATAGCGAGAATTTGACTCGCAAGCCTCTACTATTCTGACAAAGAGGGATCAACGCATTCGGTACCTTCGTCGAAAGAGATTGGCGGGATAGGTTGGCCGTTGGGCGAAGTAGTCTCGCATCAGCAGTTCGTTGCCGAGGTGGCGATTGCGCGGGATGCATAGGCGGCCTACCTTCGATCCGCGCGTCTGACTCCTCCGTCGATCCTCCTACTCCTTGATGGCCATCACGACCACCAACATCTGCTGCCGATGGTTCGCCAGGAGGTTCTCCACATCCGAGTCATCGTCGGAGGAAGAATCAGCGAAGACAAATTCCTCATCGTAGCTCAATTCCATCCGCCGAAAGAAGAAAATGAGAGTGCGCGGCGGAGCGGTTGGGGCGGAGGAGGGAGAAGGAGGCGAATCCCACATGAGATCAAGAGGCCGGCGCGGTGGGGGTCGGTCCCGACAGGCGGCACCGCGGTGGCGGATGCCCTTTCGCCGAGGCGGCCTCGATCTTGGGCGGCGAAGACAAAGACCCGGCGCCGTTGTCGGAGCCCGGACGCGCAAGGCCTGCGGTGACGTGCGGCGGCAGCGGGGGCAGGGAGAAGGTGTTCGGCGGCCGGAATCTAGGGCAGCGATGGCGAGGACGGTCATGGCGGCTGGAAAGGGAAAGGGGAGGGAAGCAACTCGTGCGCTGAAATGTCTCTCCCGCCAAGTATTTCCGCGCAATGCAAGGCACCCCGGATCGCGTCGCGGACCTTGTTTTCACAATTCCGCGGACGAAAACTGTCGCGCCCCTCAAAACTTTTTGCAGGCCGATCACTTTTGCAGGATCTGTTCTGTGAGCGTTTTCGGTCCGAAACGGCAAAACAACGGTTATTATACAGTTTTTGCGGAAATGCGGGATCTGGTAGAGAGGGAGCTGCCTGTACAATCCGCTGCAGCAGGCCGGCGTACAGGATGGAGAAGATGGAAGAAGGAGGAGGAGCAGCAACCGGCGGCGGCGGTGCATGCTTAGGTGCACAGGTAGCTACAGAATTAGCAGGCCGGGTACAGGATCGATGGGGAAGAGGAACAAGGTGGAGGACGATCGAGCAGCCGGAGAGCTAGCCTGTGGGGCGACCTCCTGCCTGCCTGAGATCCTCCGGGAGATCCTGTCGCAGGTGCTGTACCGGTCGCTGTGCCGCTTCACGTACGTGCGTGCGTCCGTGTCCAAGGCATGGCTGGTGCTCTGCTCCGACCTGGCCGTCCGCACCGCAGGAGGTCGCCGCAGACGACGCTCTCAGGCTTCTTCTCCTTGAAGGAAGGCGGCCATGCATGCATGCATGAGCAGCTCGATCGGCCGACCACATGGTGTGCAAGACAAGTGCAACCCCGCGACGGAGGAGGTCTGGGCGGCACTGCCCGTACGTGCCCCGCAAGAAGCTGATGACGTTCTGTTCAACACAGGCACAGCCCAGCCCCACCTGGTTGCTTCAAGGTACAGTACGTGTTAGTGTTCGTACACAGATTCTAGCTACGAGATCCAGAGGGTGCGGTGCTCTTCGGAGACCGGGCCGGGCAGTGGACCTCAATGCACAGCCAATGGAGCCAAGCCATGATACGATACCCTCCTCACGGCACGGGGAATCATGCATTCAGAGTATAGTATATGTCTTCTTCAATGGCACTCTATCTCCATCTGGTTGCCGACAGTTGGATGATCGATCGCGTTGGACACGGAGGGAAGAACCTGGAGGAGCAGCATCAGAATGCCGGCCGGATGGCATCCATAATGGCAGGTTTCATCGGGCAGTCACAGGGGCGTATATACGCCACAAACGTAGAAAACGAAGATGATTTTTTTTTTTTGAGGGTTGATTAATTGCAGGTTATCGGTCTGGGTTAGTTCTTGAGGATTACGCTAGCGGAGAGTGGACCCTGAAGTGTAGGAAATCATTGACAAGGCAATGGCACTGGAACAGAAAGACGCTATATTTTACATCATTTGTACTACCTTCATCACGGTTTAAAAGGCACGTTTGGAAAATCTCTGGGATCAAGATAATCATCGATTGGTTGTGAGATGTAGCAGGTGTAAATGCTAATGCGCCTAATCAACTGAGAAAATACTAGTATAAATGTGTGAGCAGCAAATTGGGAGGGCGCATGCATGAGTAGTACTAGTACTAATTAATAGGAATAATTGATTTCGCGTCTTAAACCTTGTTTATTTTCAAAACACACGCAAGTTTAACTGTGCCTTCTAAACCGTGGTGGAGGGAGTAACACTAACCTCAATTCATTTATTCACCCGAGCATTCAACACAATGGTACAATTATTCTATCACACAACATGATCCTTCGAAATCTAAAGCCAGGAATGTAATGCTACACTGTAAAACAGAACTAAAAAAAATACATATTGTATAAATACGATTCCCCCCACAAAAGATAAAAATGCATGTTTCATGGAAATGCGGCCTTTAGGCTCTTGGCTAATTCTTCCAGCTTCTTCAACCCTTCTTCAGGAGAGCCTGATTCGCCCAACTGCCTCACCATTGCGCTCCCGACGATCACACCATCCGCACCCCACCCCGCAATCTGCAATTTTTGCAGACAAAATTGAAGCAACAAGCTTGTCAAAGATTGTGCAATCAAAGGAGGATAAAACAAGATATTTTGCTGAGCAGGAGTGTTGCTGGATATGATTTACCTGCTTCACCTGCTCTGGAGTCGACACTCCAAAACCAACAGCAACAGCTTTATCCGTGGCCTATAATAAATAAGCAGGCGGTGTTTTTATAAGCATCGTTGAACAAAAGATGCGCACTGCACAATAAGGTAGCAGACCAAAACTAGTTCACTGAGTAACAGTAAAGAAAAGACTTAGCAGACCTGCTTGATTTCCTTAAGAAGAGCTTCCACCTTGAAACTTACGTTTGCACGGGTGCCAGTAACTCCAGTAGTGCTTACCTGAATAGCAAATATTACTGCAACTTAGCAAGTAGCATATCATGTAACTGGTCATGCTCAAACAGGTTCAGTAGAATCACAAATGCTCAAGCTCAATAATGTCAACTGAATTCCATTTGTTTATGATTCACAAAGCCAAATGGAGAAGTTACAGAACATAACCAAGGCGTCTCGGTCTTAGTAAACAGTAGTGTACATTTCATTATATTTTTCAGTTTAGCAATTAGCACAGCTAGCACCATGATACATGTCAGCACAAAAGCATGTCCAGCCAGCCTCTGTTGAAGAGAAAAAGCATGACAGGACAGAAGCATGTGCCTTTCTTAAGTTTATGAAGTCAACTTCAGATGATAAATTCTCTCAACAATATTTAAAATGACAAACTACTCTACTGTACTCTTGTTAAGTTCTGAAATACACTACGGTTAGCCATTATGAGAACTTTCTGATTAGCGATAAGGAGAATGTGTTATATCAGAACAGAGTTTAAGGGAACACCAATAATTTGGAGTTCTGGACACTTACAAGATAAACAAATCCTTCTGAAGCCTTTGTAATTCTCTCCATTCTTTCTGTTGGTGTAGTTGGTGTTGTTAGTAACACCTGCAGGCATTCATGCAAATGAAATATTAAGACATAACAAAACTGATGTAAACAGCTGCATAAACAAAAGAGGCATCTTCAGTATTCCAGGTTAATCAGCACCAGATGCTGAGTATTATGAGGTTTAAAATTACAGCCAAGCAATGAGCTAATAAGTAATAAGCATAACAAATCATTTTGCATCAGTGCTTAAATAAGAAATATCAACCGGGACCTTTCTTCAAATATGGGGAGGTAATGAGAACATTCAACCCTAATTGGTTTAGACACAAAAAATGGAAAAAAGAAACAGTTATAATGCCAAAGAGAGCCTACCAGCTCAAGGTTGTTCTTGGCAGCCTCGCTTCTCAAAATATCCGTCTCTTCCAGAGGAACATCAGGTACCACAAGACCTGCAGCATGGTAATGCATATGTAAGTTGATTGTTACAATGAGAACAGAAGTTTACAACAGCAAGAAAGTGTGACATTGCTAATATCACTGTATGTCATGTTATTGTTGTGCGTGTCTATGTTGCCAGGTAACTTTTTAATCCTCAATCGTCTACCTGAAACCTTATGCACTAGTAAAACTAAAATACAGGAGAAGCGATGCCATAATTCAGAATTCAGATAGTCAACAATGTGCCCATAAGTATGAGTTGAATGGCATTTCAATGTAGAAGAACATGACCGAACCTACGAAAACCTACAAGGGCATTACCATGTACACCGGCGTCTTTCACAACAGACATGAAGTTGGCGACACCGCGCTTCAGAATCGGGTTGTAATACGTGAAAAGCGCCAGAGGGCAGGACAGGTCGGGCACCACCTCTTTCACCATGGAGATGACATCCTCAAACGTGGTGCCCTTTGTCAGCGCGCGCGTGGCGGAAGCCTGAAACGATGCAATCAAAACATTAATGTTAAAACGCATAAGCTGAAGAACATGAACACTGCAGACAGAATACAATACTAGAGGACATGTATATATTAACATTGTGGCGTACCTGAATAACAGGGCCATCGGCCAACGGATCGGAGTAGGGCACGCCCAATTCGATCACATCGGAACCACACGCGTCGAGAACCTTGAGCGCCTTGGCCGTGGTCGCCAGGTCGGGGTCGCCGGCGACGATGAACGGGATGAAGGCGATCTGGACGCCGCAAACACCATCATCAGAAATTCAGAAGACAAAAATGATGGCAACTGTATTATATACAGTTATGGTCAGTTATGGTGGTGGTGGAAACAGGGCATGAATGTAGACGGTGATGTGGAAACCTATCAATTCGTATGGATAGCAGGTAACATATGAAGATCACATCTGAGGGAGGGGATTAAATTAGTACTAAAATGTTAATAATCTTTTTAGTAGCAAGAAGGAACACATGGATAAGTACAAGTAAAAAATGGGCCACTAAGAGAAGGAATTGTCTTACCTTGCCCTGCGCCTTGAGGTTGGTGAAGGTGCCGGAGATGGAGCGCTTGTCCCCGGCCACGGCGGGGGCGGCGGCGGGGGCGGCGGACGCCCTGATGGCGGGCACGCGGGGCGCGGCACCGCGGAGCGAGACCCTCCTGGCGGCGCGGCCCCTCGGCGCCGCGGAGGCGGGCGAGAACGAGGGGGACGACGCTGCCGCCGCCGAGGACGCCGCGAGGGCCGGGGATGCGCAGGCCTTGAGCGCGAACGCCATGGGTTTGTTGCGAGGGAGGAAGGGGTCGACGGCGGCGGCGGCGGTGTTGGAGTGGGTGGGACAGGCGGCGATGTGGCCGTATTAATAAGGACGGAGCTGGCGCTGGCGCTGGCGCTGTGGGTTGGTGAGGCGAGACGGATGCGTCGACCCGGCGCCGGCGGGTGGGCCCAGGACGTCAGCGAGCCGTTTTCGTCCGGCACGTGTGACTAGTACTGGCTGCTGGTATGTAATGTATAGGTGACGGGCGCCGGTTCTCCGCTGCTGTCGAGGAGAGGAAACACCCTCGAAAAAGAAGCCGTCGCGTCGCCTCTCTCGTATCGGATTGGTGTGATTCCATGGACCGGGTAAGACATCTTTCCAATTTTCTGCGTGCGTGTGAATCGTTTTTTTTTTAACACAGTACAGACAAAGTCGTCCATATACACTCGTTCAGTGACTGCACCAGAATCAAAACATTGTGATGTCAATCTTTTCTAATTCTTTTCTAGGTAATATCACTGGTGGTGCCTAAACTTGCCCTGGATGTTCAGTTTGATGCCTCAACTTGTAAAATACACGTAATGAGTGCTAAAACTTGGTATTTTGGTTCAAATACGGTGCCAAACACGTTTGTCTACGGATTCGCTGCTGAATGGGCTTGACAACGTGGCGTGGGGCCCCTTGTCAGCCACTGCAGAGGCATGCTCATTGTCTTTTTTTTTCAGAAAAGCCCCTGGCTCGGTGGGACAGTCGACCGCACTGGATACATAATATAGTGTTAAGTACAGAGTAGAAGGCTAAATCATCAGTTGTGACATCCTTTTTGAAATTTTTTGTAACATGTTCAGTTTGTGAACAATATGATCACTATAATTTGACAGCCTCAGAAGAACTGAATATTTTTTGCAACATGTTAAGTTGTGAACAATATAATCACTGGAATTTAACAACATCATAAACTGTTCTCCAGTAACACATAAACAAAATTCTTAATTCTCACAGCATGAAAAACTAATCATCAGTAACACAGTTTGTATACAGACGAACTCGTCCATATACACTTGCTCAGTGACTGTGCCGTAATCAAAACATTGCGATGTCAAGCTTTTCTAATTTTTTTGTACCCTGCAGGAAAAAAAATACTCCCTCTTGATCCAAAGAAAGTGTCGTGGCTTTAGTGATCAGAGCAAGTTTTTCTTAGATAAGTTTATATCACTTTATGTATCTCCTTCATGTTTACATTATGAGTCGATGAAAACATAATGCTCTTTTCGTTTTCAAAATAAATGACACAATTTTATATTAATTTTATATTAAGGGCATTACAAAGTTGAGTTGAGTTATTTATTGCCCGCAAAAAAAAATTGAGTTATTTATTTTGGAACGGAGGGAGTATTTTATTACTATATAATTTTTTTAGGCCATTAATCCTTTTGTGATCATGCATATTTTGATACATATGCATAATATATTGGAATGAATTTTAGTATAAGTAATGGGACAATGATTGAAAGACAAAATAGATAGCAGTAATAAAAGGAAGAACTTGGGAATAGAAAGGGAAGGGCAGATGTCCTGGTTCTGGCGTTTGGTTGGATGTCCTTCATGTATCGATGAGTACAATAATATTGAAACGAAGGTAAAAGCTTTGCCTCATCTCATTAATAAAGATGAAGAGAATTGCCCGATTGATTAACGGAAAACCGGATGGAAATCGTTACAACACGTTCACACAGAACACACAGAGCGACCTGGCACCCCGCAAAGGAACGCACACACATCGTCGAGGGGAGAACACCGTTGAGGCTGCAACCCGGTATCATCGCCATCACACCTACCCAAGTGCAGCTCCGGCTCCACCATCCACGACCATCAATAAATCCCTCACCGCAAGCAAACGTCGAGGCCCATGCCGGCAACTGCCAAAAAGTCAACCGCACACGCCAACTACCAGGCAGCTCTGACTCTGTCGACGAGCATTGTAGAAGAAAGCACTGAGCCTGAGCCGAGCGAGCGCCAGAACCGACCACCCGCCTCGCGTCACGGCGCCGCAAGGCCCCTCCTCAGCAGGTCTGACTCCACGAAGGCAAAGTGAGGTGCAACAACCCCTCAAACACGTCGAATGAGACCGACTACCAAAACTCAGTAGCAAACCAACTCCACCCAAAGCCGTCATCGTCACCGCACAAGAAGTTGCGCCAACCACATCACCAGTCAGGTACCTGCCGACCATGATGTCGTGTGTGTCCTGCTCCGGGAAAGCATGAAGGAGGCCAATGACCCTCAACGCAACGCCCCCAAGGGAGTAGAGCGACGTGGGAGAACGACGTCGTCATCCAACTCACATTGGAGTCTTAGGCTTTCGCCTGATGGCCATGGTCCGAAGGTGTCAGGCAAGGAGAGGCTCCACAACGACCCCCAAGGAGGAAAAACGACGTCCGCGGACGCCGTGACGTCTAGGCTTTCGCCTGGAGCCACCTCGTCGAGTACCCCCACGCAACCGGTGGGGCAACACCACTGGTCCGCAAGCCCGCTGTCCCACACACCTCCTACGCGATGACGGCGCCATCCTCACGCAGGAGCCATCAACCTCATCGCCTGCAAACGCCGGCGAGCCGTAGCCGACCAAGTTGGCCAGATCTGGTGCCCACCACCGCCACAAAGACGCCCAAGCCACGCCTCAGCCGCCTGATGCGGCCATCTCGAGCCAGAACACAGTTGCGCCAGATCCGCACTACCATCTGCGTCGGCTCACAAATGGCCGCGTCGCGCGCCAAGGCCACCTCACGCCGCCTGATATAGTAGAGCACCGGCGCCGCCCCTCGGTGCCAACCCAAACCGCCGCCGACCCAGTTCGTCACACCGAGTCGCGCGCCTCCACAAGGCCAGTCGTCCCGCACCGCCCGGATGCCTCATGGGGAGGGATGAGTCCCGCTGCCGCTGATGCACATACGGGCTTTGCCCGATGACGTCCCTAGCGGCGGCAAGGGAGGGGAGAGGCGAGGTGTGGGGTGGCGGCGGGCGGGAGCTAGGGTTGCGCCCGGGGCGCTCGCGGAAGCGGCACGGGACGGGGGGGGTATGAGATGGTTTTAGTATGATGCTACACTTTCAGTACAACAATAGTGATATATTGATGCCGATGGATCATGCATGAACAGTCCGGCGATCGCAGCTCACCAGACGGCCGAAGGTGGGTAGGTGGCCGTGCCTCACAGCTCATGCCCTGACCAAAGATGGCAAGCGGAGGACATGATGAGACTGTTGTGGATGAGCTCACTATATCACATCTAGATGTGAGATAAGAGCAACTCCAATGGGCGACCCATTTCGTCTGCGGCCGTCCGTTTGGGGCCGCACGGATCCATTGCTAAAACGCGTCCGCGTCGATCCATTTCCGACTCAAATTTGAGACTGAAATGGATTGGCGCGGACGCGCGCGCCCTTTCAGTGTCCGCATGTGGCCGGCCTGATCCACTTGTCATACAGCCACCCAGCCACATTTGTCTGCTTATTTAATTCACTGGCCCACTCCTCACCCACCTTTCTTCCATTATTATATTGTCATAGTACTGTTGCTCACTTGCTTTCCGTTGGATGCATGTGCTGACTCATTTAAAAAAGCGGACACGGACAGTCCGACGGACGATCCAAATGGACGAAAAGCGGACGAAATCATCGTCCGTTTGGGTCGGTCCGTTGAAGTTGCTCTAATACCTCATATCTAACATGACATCATCCTACATTAGATAAACAAAAGCCTCACAGTTATATTGTTTGTTTGTTTTTTATCGTTTTCTTGTTGTTTTTTTGTTTGTTCATAATAATGCAAAAATCCGCAGAAAAGGAATGTGCCGGGAGAGCTAAGGTTCGAAGTACAGACCCCTTGTTGGTGCAGGCACGCACAAACTGGGTCAGAGTAAAATCAATTTTATGCACCGCTAGGATGCGCCGAGTCGCTGGTGCATGATCCGCAGTGCTACAGTGACATGCCGTGTGCTGCAAGATTTTGTGTCGGCGATGTACTAGTGTGTTGATTTCTTTTCTCCATGGACACACACGTCCAGCAGTAGATCACTTAACATGGTAACAAGCACTTGAGTGACAGAATAAGCATTTTTTTTCTGAAAAAACAGTGAATAAATTGTAGGACGAGGTGAATATTTTTTTAGGGCGATGTGAATATTTTTGAAATATCATGATGAAACATTTTTATAAATTAAAAAAATGGTCATATTATAAATATGTAAAAAATTTAATTTGGTGATTTTTTTAAACACATGATGAAAGACTTGTAAAACATTGTGAAATGTTCTTAAAATGCAACAAACATATCATATAACACTGTGAATATATTTTAAAGCGCGATGACCATCTTTTAAAATGGTTTGAACATTTCAAAAACATAAGTGATGTATATTTTAAACCATGGTGAATACTTTTGAAAATGATGAACAAAAAAACAGATAATAAAAAGAAAACACTAAAAATTTATGAAAATAAAAATGAAATAAGATAACGATAAAAGGAAAGGAAGAAAGAAAAAAAATGAATGGATGCACAGAAAATCTAAAAAAATCTAAAATTAAAAAATGTTTACGAATTTGAAAAAAGGATCATGATTATTTTTCTAAACTAAAACATGAATTAAAAAACATAAGTTCTACAAAAATTATAATTTTGGAAAATGTCCTTATGTTTTTATTGAAAAATAAAGAAATACAATGGATATAGTTTAATGTGGACATGAAACTGGCCGACAACCCCTCCTCCTACCACTAACTGAAATCTCTTTGGGGGCATGTTGTTGCATTTCGAGGAAGACTTGCCACTAGGACAAAAATGGATCGAACCCAATTGCGTGTCGAAGGTGGACTTGCAACCTCAACAAAAATGGGTCGGGTCCCAATTGCATATCGGGCATGGAGTTGTAACTCACATAAAAAATGGCTGCTCACCCCACTTTGAGGTCGATTTGAACTTGTAATTGCATGATAAAAAAACTTTAAGCCCAATTGCAAGTCGATAGTAGACTCGCAACTGGGGCGAAGAATGAAAAGTGACAACCTACAAACCAAAAATGAGGGTGTGCTTGTAAAGAAACAAATAAAAATGGTCAAAAAAATCCTTATTGCAAGTAAAGGATGGGTTTGCAACTAGGAGCAAAGAACAAAAAAGGGTTAGTGCTTGTTTTAAACCGAGGGTGGACTTGCAAAGAGGCGGAAAAAAACTTTGATGCCATTTATGAGTCAAGCTTGGACATGCACTCGAATGAAAAACAAAATTCATGCCATGTTGCAAGTCGAGGGTGGAATTGCAACTGCGACAACTCCACAAAATTGTGAAACCAGTTGCGATTCGATGGTGAACTTGCAGCTGGAACAACTACGAGCCTAGTTGCGAGTGGAGGGTGAACTTAAAATTGGGATGAAAAACAAACTACATTCCTAGTTACATGTCATGGTTCTAGCTGCAACTCGGATAAAAACAAACTATAGGCCTAGTTGCGAGTCAAGAATGGACTTTCAACTAGGACAACTACACAAAATACAATAGCATTTGTGAGTCAAGGGTAGACTTGCAACTGGGATAAAAAGAATCAACCTAGTTGCGGGTCAAAGGGTGGACTTGGAGCTAGAGAACAACAAAACTATGTGCCCAATTGCAAGTCGATGATGGACTTTCAACTCGGACAACTACGAAACTATGTGCCCAAATGTGAGTCAATGATTGACTTGCAACTAGAATGAAAACAAAATACTAGTCTAGTTGTGAGTAAGGAGCGAACTGGGAACTTAGACAATTACAGAATCAAAACATTGTGATGTCAAGTTTTTCTAAAAAAAATTATACCCCACAAAAAAAATACTCTCTCTTGATCCAAAAAAAGTCTCGTGACTTTAGTGATGAGAGGAAGTATTTTTTAGCTAAGTTTGTATCCCTTTATTTATATCCTTTATGTTTACTTATGAGTCAATGAAAACATAATACTCTTTCCGTCCTAAAATAAATGACTCAATTTTATACTAATTTTATATTAAAGCTGCTATAAAGTTGAGTCATTTATTTCGGGGTGGAGGGAGTACTTTATTACTATATAATTTTTATGGCAGCAGTCCTTTGTGATCATGCATATTTTGATACATATGTAAAATATATCGGAATAAAATTCAGTACAAGTGATGACACAATGATTGAAAGACAAAAAAGATAGCAGTAATAAAAGGCAGAACTTAGGAATAGAAGGGGAAGGGTAGGTGTCCTGGTTGTGTACCGACCAGTACAACAATATTGATCGACTTGATGCCGACGAACCATGCAACAAATATGTTATGCCTAGAAGTTGTTGATTCTGTGAAATAGCACAAACATGCAACAATTGATTGTATTTAGTCTTGTATTTAGGGTTAGCCTAAAAGTATTTGTCATGCGAACATGTATGCCCAAGCTTTCATTGTGTTCCCAATAAATCTTGATGTTCTGCCTAAACCTTTGGCAAGGGTGATTCTGACTTTATGCATTTGATTGACAAAGACTATGCACGAACTACCTTTTACATGCATTGAGATACATAAGATTGTTAAATATAGATCATCTTTGTATACCAAACACCACAATCATCGTTAGGTTTTCATGATACACTCTCGATCAGGTCTTTAGTCAGCCTCTTCTAAGAGATGAGCGAATATCACCAAACTTTCCTTAACTTATTCCCATCAATTCATGCCGCATATTTCATGCTCTTCCACTAGTAGAAAATACATGGGAGGCATTAGTCCCGGTTCATGAGCCCAGGGGGCCGACCGGGGCCTCGTGGGCATTGGTCCCGGTTCGTGTGGACCCATTTGTCCCGGTTCTAGGCACGAACCGGGACCAATGGGCCGCGCTCCTGGCCCACATCCATTGGTACCGGTTCATGCCTTGAACCGGTTTAGAAGGGGGGGGGGCTTTAGCCCCGGTTTATGTCACGAACCGGGACAAATAATTTGCCTATATATACCCATCGCCGCGGCAGAGCACTCTGTTTTTTCTGGCTGGCGAGGGAAGGGCATTTGGGTGCTCTAGCTTACCTCCTATGCACATGAGGTGTTCGATGAAATGCCCGAGCCACACTAGTTAAGCTTTCTCCTCTCGAAGCTCGACCTCGGAGCTCCATTTTTCCCGAGATTTGTCTAGATTTAGCGGTCCGTCATGCCCCGTCCCTGTTTTCACCGCTGGGGCACGGCCATGTGTACGTCCGCAATGTCGTGTGCAAGCTCCTCCGCAAACAGTGAGGTAAGTCGATTTGGATTTTCGGTTGACATTGGATTTGGGGATTTCTCATCTAGGGTTTCGCGGGATGGGCCGTAATATGCGCCTTTCTGGCTCGTAGGTGGATGGCTGCGGGATTGTACAGTTCCAATCCGAATTTTTCATTCCCAATCCAAGTTTCTACGGCCTTGAGGAGCGCTCGAATCACCGTTGCCCGGGGGATGGGCTAATTCCTGCTCGCCGTGTTTCTTGGGGTGGAGCAAGCACGGGAAGAAGGTTTTTGAGTTGTCCACTTGATGTAATTCCTCAAAACATCATTTGGTACTCTATTTTCATCGATTTATTGCAAAGTTATGAATTTCACCTAATTATGTGAACTCTGATTTAACAGCTTCCTGATGAGTGTGATTGGGTTGTTTGGATTGACCCCCTCCCACTGAGCTAGTGGGGCAAGCTTTTGAGGAGCTCCATGGTGGCCTTGAACGTAGTTGGATCAAAGCTAGTAGGATGGAGAAGAAGGTTATGGATCTGAACAATGAAAACAAGAAAATGCAATTGAAGTTGCAGAAAAGGAATGAGCTCATGCAAACAATGGGTTTTCTCTTTGTTCTTGGCATCATCATTGTGGCTAGTTTAGTTTCTATTTGATCTAAGCAAACCAATTAAGTGGCAGTGTGTGTGTTATGTTTCTGCTAGTGTGTTGTGCCGTAGATGTAATTCTATCATTTGTGCACTGTTGTGAACTTGAACAAATGTAATGTTGTGCCCTAGATGTAATGGATATCATGTGTTGTGTTAAAATTGTCACCACTGCCAACTTGGAACCTTTTCAGAGTTCATTTCAAATGCTTTTCAATTTCATGGTATTATAGCTCAAAATAATCAGTAAATGCATGAAAAATAACAAATGATGTCAGAAAGGGTTGTAAATTGTTGATGTGGCTTTGAATGGTGCATTTTGAACACAGAAAAACTATGGAGTTCAAAAAAATGAAATCCCTTTGTAACACACGAGTTTTCGTATGAAACCCTCATACTTCAAAAGAGATTGTCTGTTTTGTACACGAAGTGCATCTAGTTTTTGCCGTAACCCTCTCAACTTTCTCGCACATGCTATGTGGGTGAAATGATGATACCATGCCAACTTGGAACCTTTTCAGAGTTCATTTCAAATGCTTTTCAATTTCATGGTCTTATAGCTCAAAATAATCAATAAATGCATGAAAAATAACAAATGATGTCAGAAAGGGTTGTAAATTGTTGATGTGACTTTGAATGGTGCATTTTGAACACAAAAAAACTATGGAGTTCAAATAAGTTCAAAAAAATGAAATCCCTTTGTAACAGACGAGTTTCCGTATGAAACCATGATACTTCGAAAGAGATTGTCCGTTTTGTACACGAAGTGGATCCAGTTTTTGCCGTAACCCTCTCAACTTTCTCGCACATGCTATGTGGGTGAAATGATGATACCTTGCCAACCTGGAACCTTTTCAGAGTTCATTTCAAATGATTTTCAATTTCATGGTCTTATAGCTCAAAATAATCAGTAAATGCATGAAAAATAACAAATGATGTCAGAAAGGGTTGTAAATTGTTGATGTGGATTTGAATGGTGCATTTTGAACTTATTAATATTAGGGCCAGGATGCTTTTTGAAGTCACAAAGAAAATAAATAAGTAATTAAAATTTTGTTACAAACTTTAATAGCAAAAAGAATTATTGTAAAAGAAAATAAATAAGTAATTATAAACAAAAAAAAGCAAAAAAACTGAAAAGAATTAAAATAAAGGAATCAACTAAAAATCTTTTATAAACCTCTAGTATTATTAAAACTAAAATTATATAGAATTTTGTTAGTAACTTTAATAGCAAAAAGAATTATCATAAAAGAAAATAAATAAGTAATTAGAATTTTGTTCAAAACATTAAAAGCAAAAATAATTATCATAAAAGAAAATAAATAAGTAATTAGAATTTTGTTACAAACTTTAATAGCAAAAAGAATTATCGTAAAAGAAAAAATAAATAAGTAATTAGAAACAAAGAAGAAAGCAAAAAAACAGTAAAAAAATTAAAAAAAGTGCCACCACGGCCTGCATACGACTAGAAACCCATTATTAGGGCCAGGATGCGGGCCCGCACTAGGCCCAATAGGCCCACAAGCACAGAGAGTGATTTTAGGCCCGTAAGCCTGTAGTAGAGAGGAGCTCGAAGTGGTTGGTTCGGCACGGCTTATAAACCACTCCGAGCCTCTCTCGGCTAGCGAGGTGGGACTAAACATAGCACCGCACCGCACAAGACCTTTGGTGAGGCTATATAAGCGACAATTTAGAAGTTTTGATCTCTACCCCTCTCTCCATTCGATCCCGACGCCGCCAGGCTGCCCGTCTCACCGCCTCGCCGTCGCCGCCCCGACGACGTCCCGTGCCGCCCCCCGCCGCCGGCCCCTGCCCGTCACCGCCCTGCCCCGGCCCGCGCCGCACCTCACCGTCGACCGTCGCCGCGCCGCACCTCGCCGTCGCCGTCGCCGTGAGCAAAGATTTTTTTCTATTAAAAGATTTTTTTGGTGATATTATTGTTGAATATGCATGTTTGTATGTTCATATATATGCAAAGATCGAATATGTCAAATTTTTATGATTTTTTCTGTTCATAGAATTTTTTTTTTTCTGTTGTAATTTTGTTCATAGAATTTTAATGATTTTTTTGTTCATAGTATTTTCTTTGTCAATTTATATATATGTTCATATTGTGTATGTATAGGAAAATTGTGCATAATCAAAGTCATTTATGAATATGTTCATATTTAGAATAGAGGAAAAAGGAAAAAATAAGAAGAGAAAGTGTTTAATATAATTAGTTAGAAAAATAATATAACTATAGTTAAACTAGTTTATTTTTAGTAAGTACTACTTTATTTTATTTATAGTAAGTGCTTCATATATAGTTGAACTAGCTAGTTGATTTAGTAAATACTTTATTTTACTATATATAGAAGTAGTTTGTTTTTAGTAAGTACTACTTTATTTATTTATAGTAAGTGCTTAGTAGTTGAACTAGTTGATTTAATTAATAAAAACTACTTTATTTAACTATATATAGAAGTAGTTCCCGCATCGACGTCGACTTGTTGTTATATATAATTGTGACACACTTTATTTAACTACGTATGATGATGATTAATTAGTAGGACTTGTTGTTATATGATGATGCATGATGCGAGCATGAAGAGTTATTATATATAGATGTTCAATTCTTTTGATATATATAGTGTGTCACGATTATATTGTTGTTTACACACATTTACCATATTAAAACAGAAAATGTCTGACGATGGATATTGCGAGTGTGAATATTGCGGCGACTCTCGGGGTATGTGCGACATGCTTCACCTGCGAGACGATAGGTTCTTCAGCATGAAGCTTGACGAGAACGGCGATATGTACCTCCCTTGCCATGCAAGAAGATATGTGTTGGAGAGGCTCGGTTTCGAAGACCACGAGAGAATTGAGACGAGGAGCGCTAAGCTGAGGACTATACATGGTCACACATTTGTTATCCAAGTATTTAATTCAGTTTTTCAAACAGAATTTAGGTGCCCAAAGTGGGAAGATCTTTGCAAGGCATATGGATTTCAGAAGCGAATGTAAATCACCTTCGATCTTCGTTCAACATCAGTATTTGGATGGTTGTCGATGATATGCTTCCTGTTTTACCTCCATGTGAGTTTCTCAACCATATTTGTCAAGTAATTTGCATTTATATTTATAAATAGTTGATGTAGTCAACCTGTTTTCCTCTCGCAATTTACATGTCATGTGGTGTTCATCGTCTATTAAAACTTTGGCCACACGTTGCAGGTTCCTAGTTATTGGGCCATAGTTATCATTATATCATGTTACATATTGTACAAACAACAATAACAACCCAAATTGTCCTTTGAATGATCGTAGCACATGTGGTCGTTTTGAATGGTTTATATAATGCCCACATCTTGTGGACAATTACAAAATTTGTAAGTATTTTTGGAACATTAAATTATTACAAAATTTGGGTGGTTGTCGATGATATGCTTCCTGTTTTACCTTCATGTGAAGTAATTTGCATTTATATTTAGAAATAGTTGGTGTTCATCTATATACTAAATTTGTTAAATTATAATTTACAGCTTATTTTGTTGCTTTGACTGAATTACAAAAATTAATTGACACGACACACTACACGTATGGATCACATCTAACTTGGGAGGAGAAAGACCATTTTCTCCACTTTCTTGTTGCTGGTGTTCTGTCTTCTAGGGATACCTTCCCGTATCATTTTGGAATTGGCCAAAATTATTCATTTTACATGTCACTAGTGCATAGGTTGAGTCCAGATGACATTCGCCGAAATGTCTTGGTAAGAGTTTCCTAATTAAGTACACTCCACTATTGCGTAAATGGTGTAGATTACATTGCTAACTAGGTTATTATTATGTTCTTCAACAACAACTGCCACATGATGTAGTGCCTCCGTTAATGGACCCAGAAGGTCAAATGAGAATTAGAAGCCCGTTGAGGGCTGAGTTCTATGCTCCATACTTGATTAACTTCAAATCAAGATCAAAAAGACTCCAAATTGAAGCATGGAGAGAAATAAAGAAGGTTCGCAAGCCACAAGCTGGAGACCGTTGGATCTCTGTGATTCATCATGGAGCCATAGGAGTTATTCTGTTTTATGACATTATATCTAAGAGCGAGGACTAGGTCTTATGAGAGACAAGTTATTCTAGTTTATATTTTTACTTGACATGATCGACTAATTAGGATGCATGATGCATATGATGACTATATATATATATATATTATGATGTTTCTCTGTTTTATTTTTTGTGTACCATATGATAACTTGGTATATGATTAAGTTGATGATGAATTGTTAGATGATCGATTAGAATACTATTGACATTCGACGAAAATGATGTGAAATGATATAGTGTAAAAAAGATGCATATATGTGTATATAAATCGTGTCTATATTTTGTAAATATATTCGACAAAGTGTTGGGGAACGTTGCATGGGAAACAAAAAATTTCCTACGCGCACGAAGACCTATCATGGTGATGTCCATCTACGAGAGGGGATGAGTGATCTACGTACCCTTGTAGATCGTACAGCAGAAGCGTTAGAGAACGCGGTTGATGTAGTGGAACGTCCTCACGTCCCTCGATCCGCCCCGCGAACAATCCCGCGATCAGTCCCACGATCTAGTACCGAACGGACGGCACCTCCGCGTTCAGCACACGTACAGCTCGACGATGATCTCGGCCTTATTGATCCAGCAAGAGAGACGGAGAGGTAGAAGAGTTCTCCGGCAGCATGACGGCGCTCCGGAGGTTGGTGATGACCTTGTCTCAGCAGGGCTCCGCCCGAGCTCCGCAGAAACGCGATCTAGAGGAAAAACCGTGGAGGTATGTGGTCGGGCAGCCGTGAGAAAGTCGTCTCAAATCAGCCCTAATACCTCAGTATATATAGGAGGGAGGGGGAGGGAAGAGGCAGCCTCAAACCCTCAAGGTTTGGCCGAAATTGGAGGTGGAGGAGTCCTACTCCAATCCTACTTGGAGTAGGATTCCACCTTCCCACTTGGAAACTCTTTCCACCTTGTGTTTTTTCCTTCTCAAACCTTATGGGCCTTAGTGGGAACTTATTCCAGCCCACTAGGGGCTGGTTTATCTCTTCTCATAGCCCATGAGACCTCTTGGGGCGTGACACCCCTCCCGATGGTCCCCGGCACCCCTCCCGGCACTCCCGGTACACTACCGATGAGCCCGAAACTTTTCCGGTGACCAAAACAGGACTTCCTATATATCAATCTTTACCTCCGGACCATTCCGGAGCTCCTCGTGACGTCCTGGATCTCATCCGGGACTCCGAACAACATTCGGTAACCAACCATATAACTCAAATACGCATAAAACAACGTCGAACCTTAAGTGTGCAGACCCTGCGGGTTCGAGAACTATGTAGACATGACCCGAGTGACTCCTCGGTCAATATCCAATAGCGGGACCTGGATGCCCATATTGGATCCCACATATTCTACGAAGATCTTATCGTTTGAACCTTAGTGCCAAGGATTCATATAATCCCGTATGTCATTCCCTTTGTCCTTCGGTATGTTACTTGCCCGAGATTCGATCGTCGGTATCCGCATACCTATTTCAATCTCGTTTACCGGCAAGTCTCTTTACTCGTTCCGTAATACAAGATCCCGCAACTTACACTAAGTTACATTGCTTGCAAGGCTTGTGTGTGATGTTGTATTACCGAGTGGGCCCCGAGATACCTCTCCGTCACACGGAGTGACAAATCCCAGTCTTGATCCATACTAACTCAACTAACACCTTCGGAGATACCTGTAGAGCATCTTTATAGTCACCCAGTTACGTTGCGACATTTGATACACATAAAGCATTCCTCCGGTGTCAGTGAGTTATATGATCTCATGGTCATAGGAATAAATACTTGACACGCAGAAAACAGTAGCAACAAAATGACACGATCAACATGCTATGTCTATTAGTTTGGGTCTAGTCCATCACATGATTCTCCTAATGATGTGATCCCATTATCAAGTGACAACACTTGCCTATGGCCAGGAAACCTTGACCATCTTTGATCAACGAGCTAGTCAACTAGAGGCTTACTAGGGACAGTGTTTTGTCTATGTATCCACACAAGTATTGTGTTTCCAATCAATACAATTATAGCAAGGATAATAAACGTTTATCATGAACTAAGAAATATAATAATAACTAATTTATTATTGCCTCTAGGGCATATTTCCAACAGTCTCCCACTTGCACTAGAGTCAATAATCTAGTTCACATCACCATGTGATTCCAACGAATCCAACACCCATATAGTTATGGGGTCTGATCACGTCTTGCTCGTGAGAGAGGTTTTAGTCAACGGTTCTGAAACTTTCAGATCCGTGCGTTCTTTACAAATCTTTATGTCATCTTATAGATGCTGCTACTACGTGCTATTCGGAAATGCTCCAAATATCTACTCTACTATACGAATCCGTTTCACTACTCATAGTTATTCGGATTAGTGTCAAAGCTTGCATTGACATAACCCTTTACGACAAACTCTTTAACCACCTCCATAATCGAGAAAAATTCCTTAGTCCATTAGTTACTAAGGATAAATTTCGACCGCTGCTAGTGATTCAATCATGGATCACTCTCTGTACCTCTCAACATACTTTGAGTCAAGGCACACATCAGGTGCGGTACACAGCATGGCATACTTTAGATTCTACGGCTAAGGCATAGAAGACGACCTTCGTCTATTCTCTTTATTCTGCCGTGGTCGGGTTTTTGAGTCTTACTCAAATTCACACCTCACAACGCAACCAAGAACTCCTTCTTTGCTGATCTATTTTGAACTCTTTCAAAAACTTGTCAAGGCATGCATCTTGTTGAAACTTCTATTAAGCGCTTTCGATCTATCTCCATAGATCTTTGATGCTCAACGTTCAAGTAGCGTAATCCAAGTACTCCTTTGAAAACTTCTTTCAAACAACCTTGTATGCTTTACAGAAATTCTACATTACTTCTGATCCACAATATGTCAACCACATATACCTATCAGAAATTCTATAGTGCTCCCACTCACTTCTTTGGAAATACAAGTTTCTCATAAACCTTGTACAAACCCAAAGTCTTTGATCATCTCATCAAAGTGTATATTCCAACTCCGAGATGCTTGCACCAGTCCATTGAAGGATCACTGGAGCTTGCATACTTTCTAGTATCTTTAGGATCGACAAAACCTTCTGGTTGTATCACATACAATGTTTGCTCAAGGAAACCGTCGAGAAAACAATGTTTTGACATCCTACGTGCAATATTTCATAAATAATGCATCAACAACTAACATAATTCTAACAGACCTTTAGCATCGCTACGAGTGAGAAAGTCTCATCATAGTCAACTGTTTGATCTTGTCGAAAACATCTTTGCGACAAGTCGAGCTTTTCTTAATAGTGACTTATCACCATCATCGTCTGTCTTCTTTTAAAGATCCATCTTTACTCAATAGTCTTATGACCATCAAGTAGTTCTTTCAAAGTCTACACTTTGTTTTCATACATGGATCCTCTCTCGGATTTCATGGCTTCTAGCCATTTGTCGGAATCTGGGCCCACCATCGCTTTCTCCATAACTCGTAGGTTCACTGTTGCTCAACAATATGACCTCCAAGACAGGGTTACCGTACTACTCTGCAGCAGTATACGACCTTGTCGACCTACGAGGTTTGTAGTAACTTGATTCGAAGCTTAATGATCATCATCATCAACTTCCACTTCAATTTGGTGTAGGCGCCACATGAACAACTTCCTGCGCCCTGCTACACACTGGTTGAAGTGATGGTTCAATAACCTCATCAAGTTCTACTACCCTCCCACTCAATTCTTTCGAGAGAAACCTTTCCTCGAGAAAGGATCCGTTTCTAGAAACAAACACTTTGCTTTCGGATCTGAGATAGGAGATGTACCCAACTGTTTTGGATATCCTTTGAAGATGCATTTATCCGCTTTGGGTTCGAGCTTATCAGACTGAAACTTTTTCACGTAAGTGTCGAAACCCCAAACTTTCAAGAAACGACAGTTTAGATTTCTCTAAACCTCAGTCTATACTATGTCATCTTAACGGAAATACGCGGTGCCCTATTTAAAATGAGTGCGGTTGTCTCTAATGCATAACCCATAAACGATAGTGGTAATTCGATAAGAGACATCATAGTATGCACCATACCAAATAGTGCGTGGCTATGACGTTCAGACACATCATCACACTATGATGTTCCAGGTGGCATGAACTGCGAAACAATTTCCACATTGTCTTAACTGTGTACCAAAACTCGTAACTCAGATATTCATTTCCATGATCATATCGTAGACAGTTTATCCTCTTGTTACGACGAACTTCACTCTGAAACGGAATTGAACTTTTCAACATTTCAGACTTGTGATTCATTAAGTAAATACTCCTGTATCTACTCAAATCGTCGGTGAAGTAAGAACATAATGATATCCACTGCGTGCCTCAGCACCCATTGGACTGCATACATCAAAATGTATCACTTCCAACAAGTTACTATCTTATTTCATCTCAATGAAAACAAGGCCTTGCTCATGTGGTATGATTTGCATGTCACTAGTGATTCGAAATCAGGTGAGTACAAAGATCCATCAGCATGGAGCCTCTTCATGCAATTTATACTAACATGACTCAAGCGGCAGTGCCACAAGTAAGTGGTACTATCATCATCAACTCGTATCTTTTGGCACCAATATCATGAACATGTGTAACACTATGATCGAGATTCAATAAACCATTGAAGGTGATTATTCAAGAAAATAGAGTAACCATTATTCTCTTTAAATGAATAATCGTATTGCAATAAACACGATCCAATCATGTTCATGCTCAACGCAAGCACCAAATAACAATTATTTAGGTTTAACACCAATCCCGAAGATAGAGGGAGCGTGCGACGTTTGATCATATCAACCTTGGAAACACTTCCAACACGCATCGTCACCTCGCCTTTAGCTAGTCTCCGTTTATGCTGTAGCTTACATTTCGTGTTACTAATCACTTAGCAACCGAACCGTTATCCAATACCCTCATGCTACTAGGAGTACTAGTAAAATACACATCAACATCATGTATATCAAATACACTTCTTTCGACTTTTGCCAGCCTTCTTATCTACCAAGTATCTAGAGTTGCTCCGCCTCAGTGACTGTTCCCCTCATTACAGAAGCACTTAGTCTCGGGTTTGGTTTAATCTTGGGTCTCTTCATTAGTGCAGCAACTGTTTTGCCGTTTCACGAAGTATCCCTTCTAGCCCTTGCCTTTCTTGAAACTTAGTGGTTTTACAAACCATCAACTATTGATGCTCCTTCTTGATTTCTACTTTCGCAGTGTCAAACATCGCGAATCGCTCAAGGATCATTGTATGTATCCTTGATATGTTATAGTTCATCACGAAGCTCTCACAGCTTGGTGGCAGTGACTTTGGAGAACTATCACTATCTCATCTGGAAGATTAACTCCCACTTGATTCAAGCGATTGTCGTACTCAGACAATCTGAGCACATGCTCAACGATTGAGCCTTTCTCCTTTACTTTGTGGACAAAGAATCTTGTCGGAGGTCTCGTACCTCTTAACAAGGGCACAAGCATGAAATCACAATTTCATCTCTTTAGAACATTACTTATGTTCCGTGACGTTTTACAACGTTTTCGGCGCCTTGCTTCTAAGCCATTAAGTATTTTGCACTGAACTATCGTGTAGTCATCAGCAACGTGTATGTTGGATGTTCATAGCATCCACAGACGACGCTCGAGGTGTGGCACACCGAGTGGTGCATTAAGGACATAAGCCTTCTGCGTAGCAACGAGGACAATCCTCGGTTTTACAGACTCAGTCTGCAAAGTTTGCTACTATCAATTTACAACTAAATTTTCTCTAGGAACATATAAAAACAGTAGAGCTATAGCGCAAGCTACATCGTAATTCGCAAAGACCATTAGACTATGTTCATGACAATTAGTTCAATTAATCATATTACTTAAGAACTCCCACTCAAAAGGTACATCTCTCTAGTCATTTGAGTGGTACATGATCCAAATCCACTATCTCAAGTCCGATCATCACGTGAGTCGAGAATAGTTTCAGTGGTAAGCATCTCTATGCTAATCATATCAACTATACGATTCATGCTCGACCTTTGGGTCTCATGTGTTCCGAGGCCATGTCTGCACATGCTAGGCTCGTCAAGCTTAACCCGAGTGTTCCGCGTGCGCAACTGTTTTGCACCCGTTGTATGTGAACGTTGAGTCTATCACACCCGATCATCACGTGGTGTCTCGAAACGACGAACTGTAGCAACGGTGCACAGTCGGGGAGAACACAATTTCGTCTTGAAATTTTAGTGAGAGATCACCTCATAATGCTACCGTCGTTCTAAGCAAAATAAGGTGCATAAAAGGATTAACATCACATGCAATTCATAAGTGACATGATATGGCCATCATCACGTGCTCCTTGATCTCCATCACCAAATCACCGGCACGATCTTCTTGTCACCGGCGTCACACCATGATCTCCATCAACGTGTCGCCATCGGGGTTGTCATGCTACTCATGCTATTACTACTAAAGCTACGTCCTAGCAAAATAGTAAACGCATCTGCAAGCACAAACGTTAGTTATAAAGACAACCCTATGGCTCCTGCCGGTTGCCGTACCATCGACGTGCAAGTCGATATTATCTATTACAACATGATCATCTCATACATCCAATATATCACATCACATCGTTGGCCATATCACATCACAAGCATACCCTGCAAAAACAAGTTAGACGTCCTCTAATTTTGTTGTTGCATGTTTTACGTGGTGACCAAGGGTATCTAGTAGGATCGCATCTTACTTATGCAAACACCACAACGGAGATATATGAGTTGCTATTTAACCTCATCCAAGGACCTCCTCGGTGAAATCCGATTCAACTAAAGTTGGAGAAACCGTCACTTGCCAGTCATCTTTGAGCAAAGGGGGTTACTCGTAACGATGAAACCAGTCTCTCGTAAGCGTACGAGTAATGTCGGTCCAAGCCGCTTCAATCCAACAATACCGCGGAATCAAGAAAAGACTAAGGAGGGCAGCAAAACGCACATCACCGCCCACAAAAACTTTTGTGTTCTACTGGAGAAGACATCTACGCATGAACCTAGCTCATGATGCCACTGTTGGGGAACGTCGCATGGGAAACAAAAAATTTCCTACGCGCACGAAGACCTATCATGGTGATGTCCATCTACGAGAGGGGATGAGTGATCTACGTACCCTTGTAGATCGTACAGCAGAAGCGTTAGAGAACGCGGTTGATATAGTGGAACGTCCTCACGTCCCTCGATCTGCCCCGCGAACAATCCCGCGATCAGTCCCACGATCTAGTACCGAACGGACGGCACCTCCGCGTTCAGCACACGTACAGCTCGACGATGATCTCGGCCTTATTGATCCAGCAAGAGAGACGGAGAGGTAGAAGAGTTCTCCGTCAGCATGACGGCGCTCCGGAGGTTGGTGATGACCTTGTCTCAGCAGGGCTCCGCCCGAGCTCCGCAGAAACGCGATCTAGAGGAAAAACCGTGGAGGTATGTGGTCGGGCAGCCGTGAGAAAGTCGTCTCAAATCAGCCCTAATACCTCAGTATATATAGGAGGGAGGGGGAGGGAAGAGGCAGCCTCAAACCCTCAAGGTTTGGCCGAAATTGGAGGTGGAGGAGTCCTACTCCAATCCTACTTGGAGTAGGATTCCACCTTCCCACTTGGAAACTCTTTCCACCTTGTGTTTTTTCCTTCTCAAACCTTATGGGCCTTAGTGGGAACTTATTCCAGCCCACTAGGGGCTGGTTTATCTCTTCCCATAGCCCATGAGACCTCTTGGGGCGTGACACCCCTCCCGATGGTCCCCGGCACCCCTCCCGGTACAACAGGTACACTACCGATGAGCCCGAAACTTTTCCGGTGACCAAAACAGGACTTCCTATATATCAATCTTTACCTCCGGACCATTCCGGAGCTCCTCGTGACGTCCTGGATCTCATCCGGGACTCCGAACAACATTCGGTAACCAACCATATAACTCAAATACGCATAAAACAACGCCGAACCTTAAGTGTGCAGACCCTGCGGGTTCGAGAACTATGTAGACATGACCCGAGTGACTCCTCGGTCAATATCCAATAGCGGGACCTGGATGCCCATATTGGATCCCACATATTCTACGAAGATCTTATCGTTTGAACCTCAGTGCCAAGGATTCATATAATCCCGTATGTCATTCCCTTTGTCCTTCGGTATGTTACTTGCCCGAGATTCGATCGTCGGTATCCGCATACCTATTTCAATCTCGTTTACCGGCAAGTCTCTTTACTCGTTCCGTAATACAAGATCCCGTAACTTACACTAAGTTACATTGCTTGCAAGGCTTGTGTGTGATGTTGTATTACCGAGTGGGCCCCGAGATACCTCTCCGTCACACGGAGTGACAAATCCCAGTCTTAATCCATACTAACTCAACTAACACCTTCGTAGATACCTGTAGAGCATCTTTATAGTCACCCAGTTACGTTGCGACGTTTGATACACACAAAGCATTCCTCCGGTGTCAGTGAGTTATATGATCTCATGGTCATAGGAATAAATACTTGACACGCAGAAAACAGTAGCAACAAAATGACACGATCAACATGCTACGTCTATTAGTTTGGGTCTAGTCCATCACATGATTCTCCTAATGATGTGATCCCATTATCAAGTGACAACACTTGCCTATGGCCAGGAAACCTTGACCATCTTTGATCAACGAGCTAGTCAACTAGAGGCTTACTAGGGACAGTGTTTTGTCTATGTATCCACACAAGTATTGTGTTTCCAATCAATACAATTATAGCATGGATAATAAACGTTTATCATGAACTAAGAAATATAATAATAACTAATTTATTATTGCCTCTAGGGCATATTTCCAACACAAAGCACGACGGATGACCAAGCACGGAGATATATAAGAGAGGACACTTTTCTCTATTAGCTAGCTGTAATAACCACTAGTGGAAAACGGGCCTTTGGCCTGGACCATTTAGTCCCGACCTGCCTCTGGGCCGGGACTAAAGGCCCGGCCACGTCGCCCCAATTCTCAATGCCTCCCTCGAGGCTTTAGTCCCGGCCCGTAAGGAGCCTTTAGTCCCGGTTCGTGTCTCAAACCGGGACTAAAGGGCTACGCGGCGGGCAGTGGCGGTGGCAACCGTTCGTATCCCCCTTTAGTCCCGGTTGGTGGCTCAAACCGGGACTAAAGGACTAACACGTGGCCTGCCGTAGTGGTGGCGACCGTTGGTATACCTCTTTAGTCCCGGTTGGTGGCTCAACCCGGGACTAAAGGTCTAACACGTGGCCTGCCGTAGTGGTGGCAACCGTTTGGTATACCTCTTTAGTCCCGGTTGGTGGCTCAACCCAAAAGCACGAACTAAAGGCCCAAACGGTTTGCATCCCGCGTCGTTTCGGGCGATGAAAAGCACGAACCGAAGTGTAAAGTCGCCATTTCTCTGTTCTTCTTCTCTCTCGCGTCGCCCTCTCTGTTCTTCTCCTCTCTTCTTCCCTTCTCTTCTTCCACCATGCCAACTAGCTTTCATGATGTGCTCGCACATGGCACGACCAAGCTCCGTGTCGTGTACACGAACCTGAGCAGGGAGGTGCCGTTTTTCTTCAACAGTTGAAGGAACGATGGTTTGACCACGCAGCGTATCATGAGAAGTTCTTGGGGCTTGATCTGGAGTAGACGGCCGATCAACGCGGTGTTGCCGTCATCCAACTATGCTTCGCACGCCATGTCTTGATCTTCCAATGGGCGAGGTAAGTTTTGAGGCTTTCTTTGATCCAATATAATGACATTGTAAGTTTATTTGTTTCAATCATAGTTGGTTCCCTTCAAATAGTTGTAGTGAAACAATTTTGATTAGTTTAAGGGGAGCACAATCTAATTGGAATAGTGTTCCATAATCTGAAAAATCGTATTAGAATCAACTAGTGTTTAATATGTTCCATTGGAATCATAGTTGGTTCCCTTCAAATAGTTGTAGTGAAGCAATTTTGATTAGTTGAAGGGGAGCACAATCTAATTGGAATAGTGTTCCATAATCTGAAAAATCGTATTAGAATCAACTAGTGTTTAATATGTTCCATTGGAATCATAGTTGGTTCCCTTCAAATAGTTGTAGTGAAACAATTTTGATTAGTTGAAGGGGAACACAATCTGATTGGAATATTGTTCCACAATCTGAAAAATCGTATTAGAATCAACTAGTGTTTAATATGTTCCATTGGAATCATAGTTGGTTCGCTTCAAATAGTTGTAGTGAAACAATTTTGATTAGTTGAAGGGAACACAATCTGATTGGAATAGTGTTCCACAATCTGAAAAATCTGATTGGTTCAATATGTTCCATTGAAATCATAGTTGTAGTGATACAATTTTATGCGGTGTTCTTTGATCCAAGGTTATGAAAATTGAATATAGCTATTGATCTCTCTAGGTTCCATTTAATAGCAATATGATATGTCATAGTCATGAAAATTGCATATAGCTAGTGATCTCTCTAGGTTCCATTGGATAGCTATAGTGATCTCTCTAGGTTCCATTGCATATGTTCTATTTGAATCCAAAAGATAAGTTTCTCTTTAGTTGTAGTGAAACATTTGTTCCATTTTAATTTGTTTCTGTTGCAGGAGTGACAAGCATTGTCCAGAACTCATGGAGTTCCTTCGCAGCGGCATCACTTTTGCTTCCGTTGACATAAGGAACGACAAGCTGAAGATGAGGCACAGCTTCGGTATTGAGATACCAGCTGGTTGCCTCGTTGATCTCCAAACGATATTCAGGCTTCGACATGACAGGACTTCGATGGCTCATATGGCAGTTGCCTTGATCGACGAGTCATATGGTGATATGAAGACCAGTTTCCCAAAGTCTCAGCACAGACTTTGGGAGAAGGGCCCACTTGATGATATCAACATTGAGTATGCAGCAAAAGATGCATACGTTTCATACGAGTTGTACCGCAAGATTCGAGTCGTCCACTATGGCCAGCGTCACCTCGAGGAAGGTGGACATTCTGATTCAGATGATTCAGACGAGTAGTGTTCTGAACGTCGAACACTTGTATATATATCTATGGTAGCTATTATTATGTACTGTTTGGACTACTATCATGTACTTCTTGGACCAATTTATATATGTCTAGTTTCTGTTTGTGCCATTATAGTTTCCAAATTTGAATGGTTTAGCCCTTTCAAACTTCATTTGCTACTTTTGAATGGTTTAGCCCTTTCTAACTTCATTTGCTACTTTTGAATGGTTTAGCCCTTTCTAACTTCATGGTATCATGCATTTCGACCACATATATATACAAAAAGTCTTCAGTTCAAATAAGTTCAAAAAATGAAATCCCTTTTGTAACAGATCTGTTTTTGATTAAAACAGTCATTTAAAAATGAAAGACCATTAGTCCCACGTGGCGTGCAGCGGAACCACGTGGCGTGCCGCGGAACCACTTTTGTTGTGGGGGTCGCTTCTCCTTCTTCGAAACGCTGCTACTTCGAGAGAGATTGCCCGTTTTGTACACGAACTGCATCTAGTTTTTGTCGTAGCCCTCTCAACTTTTTAACACATGCTATGTGGGTGAAATGATGATATCATGCCAACTTTAAACATTTTCAGAGTTCATTTGTAGTGCTTTTCAATTTCAGGGTCAACTAGCTCAAAAAAAATAAGTAAATGCACGAAATATACCAAATGAAGTAAGAAATTGTTGAAATTTTGTGATGTGCCTTAGAATGGTGCATTTTGAACACACACAAAGTATGGAGTTCAAATAAGTTCAAAAAAATGAAATCCCTTTGTAAGAGATGAGTTCTCGTTCGAAACGCTTCTACTTCGAGAGAGATTGTCCGTTTTGTACACGAACTGCATCCAGTTTTTGTCGTAGCCCTCTCAACTTTTTAACACATTCTATGTGGGTAAAATGAGGATAGCATGCCAACTTTCAACATTTTCAGAGTTCATTTGTAGTGCTTTTCAATTTCAGGGTCAACTAGCTCAAAAAAATAAGTAAATGCACGAAATATAGCAAATGAAGTCAGAAATTGTTGAAATTTTGTGATGTGCCTTAGAATGGTGCATTTTGAACACACAAAAAGTATGGAGTTCAAATAAGTTCAAAAAAATGAAATCCCTTTGTAAGAGATGAGTTCTCGTTCGAAACGCTTCTACTTCGAGAGAGATTGTCCGTTTTGTACACGAACTGCATCCAGTTTTTGTCGTAGCCCTCTCAACTTTTTAACACATGCTATGTGGGTAAAATGAGGATAGCATGCCAACTTTCAACATTTTCAGAGTTCATTTGTAGTGCTTTTCAATTTCACGGTCAACTAGCTCAAAAAAATAAGTAAATGCACAAAATATAGCAAATGAAGTCAGAAATTGTTGAAATTTTATGATGTGCCTTAGAATGGTGCATTTTGAACACACAAAAAATATAGAGTTCAAATAAGTTCAAAAAAAATGAAATCCCTTTGTAAGAGATGAGTTCTCGTTCGAAACGCTACTACTTCGAGAGATAATAGTTTGGATAGTCAAAATTATTAATTATGAAAATAAAAAATAGTTTTGCATTATTTATTCAATTTGAAACACTTTTCATTATCATAGTTTTGTCAAATTCTCAAATATGCAAAAAGAATTTTTAATAAACATAGTTTTTAATTGAAAATAACAAAATAGATAATAGTTTGGATAGTCAAAATTATTAATTATGAAAATAGAAAATAGTTTTGCATTATTTATTCAATTTGAAACACTTTTCATTATCATAGTTTTGTCAAATTCTCAAATATGAAAAAAGAATTTTTAATAAACATAGTTTATAATTGAAAATAACAAAATAGATAATAGTTTGGATAGTCAAAATTATTAATTATGAAAATAGAAAATAGTTTTGCATTATTTATTCAATTTGAAACACTTTTCATTATCATAGTTTTGTCAAATTCTCAAATATGCAAAAAGAATTTTTAATAAACATAGTTTTGAATTGAAAATAACAAAATAGATAATAGTTTGGATAGTCAAAATTATTAATTATGAAAATAGAAAATAGTTTTGAATTATTTATTCAATTTCAAACACTTTTCAGGTGGAGCCACGACCCGGGACTTAAGTTGTTTTGGAACGGAGTTCCTGATAGAATAATTCTTTTTTGGTACAAAGGTTAAGAGAATCCGTTTTTTGCAGAACTATGGATCCACATATCAGGAACCTCGAAGAGGAAGAACTTCTCGAAGATATAATCAAAGACGGCCCCGACGATGAACCAGCTGAACCTCCGTCGTCATATCTAAACCAGGACGTTGGAATGGAGGTCGAGCGACACGAAGATGAAGCCGATGGGGCAGGAGATAGGTCCAATGACGGAGAAGGTGATAGCTCCACTGATGGAGAAGCCGGTGAAGAGGAGAAGTTCGGCGAGGTATACATATGAAGTTCGACAATCACTTGTAATATGTGAAAAATATTGGAGATAGCTCTATATTGTATACATATACATTCATTTGACGAATGTTTCTCCCTCTTAGGCCTCCACATCGAGCAAAACTACGAAACGAGGCCCGACTAGAAAGTTGGATGCACGGACGCATTACACATTTGAGATGATATTTCCTACGGGCGAACCCAAGCTTCCTAAGAATGCTGCTGAAACATTCAAGAAGCAATGCGGAGTTCTCGTTAGGGATCACGTCCCGATCAGCGTTCGGGAGTGGAACAAGCGCAAAGGGGCAGCCGATAGTGACTATGTCGCCGAAAGGTACAAAGATAATCTTTGGAATGATCTCATGTCACATTTCAACCTGCCAGAATGTGAGAATGAAGACGCCGCAGACAAACTGAGGGCGAAAGTCAAGCAGTGGACTCTGAAGAAGATGGTCGAACTGTTCCGTAGCTGGAAGAAGAAGCTATGGAAAAACTATCTGAAGACACAGAAAGTGCCAGTATTCGAGGGGTATCTAGCCAAGCAGGCGAATCACTGGAAGGCATTTCAAGAGTACAAGGAGTCAGAAGATGCCCAGGCATTATCAGAAAAGAACAAGATAAATGCCGACAAGAAGAAATATCACCACAAGCTGGGGCCAGGGGGCTATGAGACTGCCATCCCAAAGTGGGATAAGAAAGAGCAAGATCTGATAGATAAATGCATCGTACCTGAACCACTCCGTGATGAGTGGGAATTGAGAGCAAGAAATTGGTTCCTTGCGCATGGTGGGTCGTACGACGAAACAACATGGGACCTCATCTGCAATGACGATCTTAGGATACCCAGGGAGAATTGGAAAAGGATAGTCAAAGAAGTTAAGGAGGGACAAAGAAAGTTCACTGCAGATAGAGATAAATATTTGCTCACACTGGTCCTCGGCAATGACGAACATGGAGGACAAACGCGAGGCTTCGATCCTTCTTACCTGTGGTGGCTTGGGTTTGCCAGAGACCAAGACACTTACAGAAGCCGAGAGAGAGCAAAGAAGCGGCAGCAGGATGAGGAGAATGACAAGTTCAACCAGTTGCTTGCCAGGATTAACGAGCAACAGAAGCAGATTGATGAGCTTAGAGGAGCACCGCGCCAGGAAGATCATGCACTTGATATTACCGGCGCCCCATCTAAGCGAAAAAGCAGCGTGGCTGAATCTGAGGCCCCGCCCGACGATGAACGAAAAATGATAGAGGGCGGTCCCGGCTACCCTGTGGATGGAATCAAGGAGTCAACATCATGTGAACTCCATCAGAAATTCAAAAACATATCCATAAAGGTGGCCGTCGGACAAGCTTTACCTTCTGGCCCTGATGCACGCTGGCATGGCCGTGAGATTCCAGCTGGCTTTGCTAAAGTCGGGGTGGATGAAATCATGACGGGGTTTAATGATATGGAGCTCGACATAGCTGGACCCGAAGATCAGAGGACACTCGGAGAAGTACTGGGTGGGGTCATCCTATGGGACAAGAACTACATCAAGCTTCCAGGCTCGGCCCCAAGGACAACACCGCCTCCGAGTCGTCGCAGGTCACATACACCTCCATTAACTCCAAGCCCTCCACATGACATCGGCCAACACAACACAAGTCCATCTCGATCACCGTCGCCGGACTTGGGTCGTCCGTCTCCGCCGCCGCCCGCACATGATACTAAGCGGAAGCGTGCCAGCAAGAACGCTCCATCGATGATTTCTAAGCGACAGAGCTCCCCAAAGCGCAAACTGTCGCCCCTCCCAAAGGTACCTCATGCTAATCTTCCTATCAAACCTTATGATCGTACCCCCGAGGAAAACGCCAGGATAGCAAAGGAACAACATGATGCGCAGATGAAAAGGAAGGAACCCGAGCCCGCCCGGAATACACCGAGAAGCACATAGCATGGGCAAAAGACTTCATAACCACTCCATCACAGTATGACTTACACTATAAGCCTGATGACTATAAACGCACATTGCAGAAGGAAGTGAAAAAGAGCAGCTCACGTGCAAGTGCAAGTGGGAGCAAATCAAGTTCAACTACAAGCAAGAAAAAAATCAGACGTTCCTCAGCTTGGACAACATGCCAAACAGTCGATCTCACCCCTCAAGGTGTTAACCGAGAATGTTCCCCCTCCGGTGCAGGGGCAAGCTTTTGAAAGAGCAACGGAGTTGGCGGATCAATGTGGTATCTCGGTTGAAGATTTGCTGCCTTCCCAAGACGACAGGATACCCAAGGCTGTGGTAGCCCCTAAGCCACAGTTTGTCATGGGAGAGCCTTTGTCAGCAAAGATGATCTCCCAACAAATATGTGTTACTTGCATAAATGGTACTTAAGTGAATCAAAGAATGGGAGAACGATGATCATGCTGAGTGTCCCACGGGAGTACTACGGCCGCTCCGAAGAAATCCATGTCGACTTTGATGAACTCTTTCAAATGTACAATGGCGACGCCCTCGACAAATCGCTTATGAGTTGCTATTGTCTGTAAGTTTTTTAATTCGTTGTCTACATATAACTTGTTTAGTTATTTCAATTTATTGTCTATATATAACTTGTACTCTATTATGCAGAATGAAGATTCTGGAGTGTAAAAGTAAGAGCATCCTAAATATTGGGTTTATTGACCCAGATAAAATACATATAGCGACGCTAACTGACAAACCCAATGAGACGGAGGAAAACCTTCTAAGGTTTCTAACAGATCAAAATTTCTGTGACCACATACTGTTTCCATACAACTTCAGGTGAGGGTCTTTACTCTGTTGTGTCCATTCACTTATAAGTGTAATTGATAAGTTACTGACGCACACACACACACACACACACACACACACACACACACACACACACACACATATATATATATACATGTGCAGCTTCCATTGGATTCTGTTGGACATTCAAATTGATAAGAGAAGAGTTGATGCCTTCGACCCATTATCGAGACCCTTGGAACAGTTCCAAAGCCTGCAGGACATGCTCCAAGGGTAATTTTAATCATTCTTGCGCTCTATCGGTCTCTTTCGATGATTTTCTGATATATCAATTAATGAAAAACTTAGCAAATCATTATCCTTGTCGGGCAGGGTTTGGAAGCGATTCAAGTGCGTGACTCCCGGTAACTTTCCTGAGAAGCTGACCTTTAGAGCGGCTTAGGTAAGTAGTAGTATGATATACTTCTATTAATTTTCAATACATTTATGATGCTAGATTATTATTTTGATTATATATATTCTATTCTCGTAAAGTGCGACCAGCAGCCACGGGGAACACATCTATGCGGATACTATGTTTGCGAGACCATTCGCACGTTTACCTGTGAGTTCAAGGATCACAGATTCGACGTAAGCAATGAACATTCACACCTCTATTTTTACCCGTCATTCTTTGTTATCATGATTGATATTCATATTCATCTCCTCTTCTTATATAGCACACGGCCATGAGGACGAAGGTCCTACCACAGCAACACGCGATTGTTGTTGCAGAGGAGCTTGCGGGATTTCTAAGGACGGAAGCTATAGAAGACAAAGGACGATCTAGTGTAGCCAAGGGCCATTACTGATGTTCGTCCATGTAATCGAATAGACGGGCTCTAGTCCCGATAATTGAGAGCTCCATATAATTGTATATATATGATCGCTTGTAAGATAAGTTAATCTTATATATATATGCATAATTATTTCTATTCAAATTATATGAAAACTAATTCCCGAACACCAAACGAGGCATCACGTCAATCTTCCCAACACCTAAACCCTAAAACCCTAAAACCCAAAAATAATTTCATTAAAAAAACCCAAAAACCAGCTAAATCTGAAAATCTTTAGTCCCGGTCCGTGTAACGAACCGGGACTAAAGGGCCTGCCCCTGGGGCGCTACGAGGCGCCCACGTGGAGCACCTTTAGTCCCGGCGTGTAAGAGGGCCGGGACGAAAAGGTTAGGCCTTTAGTCCCGCCCCTTTAGTCCCGCCCCTTTAGTCCCGGTTGGTGAACCGGGACTAAAACCCCTTACGGGCCGGGGCTAAAGGCCCCGTCCCCACTAGTGAACAACCTAAATTAACCCCTAAACTAGTCCCTTTAAAAAAATCCTCAGCTCCAGCCAGGTGCTGATGCGTGGATGCCTTTTGATCCCGGTTGGTGTCATCAACCGGGACTAAAGGCCCCCCTGCCTTGCCTGGTCGCAGCGGCCACGTGGAGGCCCATCTGTCCCGGTTCATGTAAGAACCGGGACTAAAGGCAAAGGGCATTAGTAACGACCTTTTTGTCCCGGTTCCAAAACCGGGACAGAAGGTCCTTATGAACCGGGACAAAAGACCCTTTTTCTACTAGTGTTCATAGTCCATCATGGTCTCTTTCTGAGAAAATTTGCAGCTACGTCAATTCGGCAACCATTCAAAATTTGCATTCCACTAAGGGTTCATTCAGCCTAAATCAAAGGCCACCAGCTAGAGCCTCACCGACCATTATCATCGATGATTACGGGCATCTGTTACCACCGGTAGTGGACATGTATTAGGTCCAGTTTTTTTCATGGCTTCTAAATAAACTAGAATGATCTGCACCTATCCAACTTATGGGCATCTAGAAGTCCAACCGAATTTACGTTTTTAAAAGTCTACTATGGGCATCTTATTCTTAAAGCCCCCAAAGCCACCAAAATAAGTGGCCCTAAGTGCTCTTTATGACACCATTTAACATAGCTAGCTCAAAGGCCCCAAGGGTATAGAGTTGGCGCATGGCTACATATTTAAAATGGTTGAAATCGCAAAACACTTACACAAAAGCAATTCCCAGAGAGACATTGCTAGAGTTTTTACCTCTACCATGAAGGGCCTGAACGTGTATACGACCATGCGACCCCCCCCCCCCCTCTTTAATAAAAGGAGATCAAGTGTAATCCCTCTAACGTCTCAACGGATCAAGCTCTATTTTGTGCATATCTTACACTCAGATTTTACACCACAAAAACACAATCGGTGAAAAGTACCGATCAATGTGACCAACCATGAATTTTTTTTAAGTTGTAACAAGAATTGACCCCTCATATGCATATGTAGTGATCCCTATTTATCGGGTAGCTCGACGTTTATCCACCAAACACGCTCCCCATTGGTCGCTAGTAAACTTTGGGCCAGCCCAAGAAGCATAAGCTCTCTCTTCCATTTTTTGGAAGGTTCTAGAATTTGGACCTTCCCACACCAATTTGTTTTACTATTTTTTGTTTTTTATATTTCTATTTTCTTTCTGCATGTTTGTTTTTATTTTATGTTTTATTCCTTGATTTTTTTCCATTTTTTATAATATCATGTTGTTTCCATGACTATTCAATGATTTTTTATTGAATTTAAAAAATGTCCATCTATTTTTAGTTTTTTTTGTGTGTTCTTTCCGCAAAACAATTTTGGTTTATATTCTACTTTCTTTTATAATTTCGAAACTTAGGCACATTGTTCAGATACACAAAAGTTTATTTTCTGGAAAATTCTGAACATTTTTGGAATTCGGGAATTTTTATTTTTCAAAGTTATAAATTCTTCTGTATCGGTGGACATTTTTTCAAATTGGGGTACATAATTAAATTCATGACCAGTTTTTACGTTTTTGCATAATTTTAGCCAATTTATTATGAATGTTTCAATTTACTAACATTTCTTTTGATTTTCTGTACGTTTTATTTATTTATAATATAATTTGAAAATTGGAACCAAATTTTCCAACTGATGAACATTTTTTGGAATTTGCAAATATTTTTTAAATTCCTCAAAATTTATTTAGTCAGGGAACATTTCTTTAGTCGGTAAGCAATTTTGAATAGACGATTTTCTAAATTTGGGAACAATTTTAAGATTGAAGCGCCTTTTTTTAATTTGTGAACATATTTCAAATTGGAACATTATTTGAAAGTAATGAATTTTTCAGTGAATTATGGGATATTTTTCAACATTTGGAATAGTTTTCAAATTTGTGAATATTTTGTGTATCTGTTAACATTTTTTTAAATCCATAAACATTTTTTTACAGTTGTAAACATTTTGTGAAATTAGGATCGTCTATTCAAAATAATTTGAAACTTTTTTTTTTAAATCCTGGAAATTTTTTACGTAAAAAGTAATAATAATAGAAAATTAGAGTAAAGATAAGGAAACAAAAAAGCAAAAAACTTAAGAATATAATTTAGAAACGGGAGCGCCCTGCCACATATTCATCCATTAGAAGATTGGCTAGTCAGCGGCCAATTATTCCAAATTGGGATAAGAAAAGATGATACTCTGGGCCTCGCCTCCACTTTTCTGGGCTGTGTCAGGCCTCGGCCTATTATTTTGTATCTTGGAACATTTTCTGAAATTGGGATATACTCTATATGTTAGATTCTCGTACATTTGTTGCATTTGTGTACAGTTTGTGGAAATTTAGGATAACTTTTCAAATTTACAACCATTTAATGGATTTGATGAACATTCTTTGTATTTTTGAACATTGTTTTGAAAATCGGGAATGATTGTATAAACATACTGACATTTTTTGAATTTTCTTGAATTCGCAAACATCTTTGTAGTCAGCATTTTTTTCCGAGTTGGCGGGAATTTTTAGTCAACAATTTTTTCAAATCTTAGAACGATTTTAAAATTCATGCACAATCTTTTAAATTTGTAAACATTTTGTGAATCTAGCAACATTTTTGGAAATCCAGGAACAGTTTTTTACATCTGTAAAGATTTTTCTTGAATTATGATTATTTTCGAATTACTACATTTTGAAATAATGGACATTTTATAAATAATCATAAATAATAAAAAATTACTAGAAAACAAAATAGAATTAAAAACAAAAAAGGGAAAATGTCACAAAATAATTTTAAAAATAGTGGCGCCCCGCCGTGTATTTTGGTGGGCTGGGTCGGGCCTCTGCCATCAGATCCACTTTGGGCTGATAAACTTGCATGTTTCATGTCTCCCATCCGGCTTTAGTTGGATTGCCTCCCAAAAGTTTTAAAAAATTATTCACATTGAAATAGATTTCCCGTACGTTAGGGTTTTCTTCCCTCCGGAGGCGATTGCGTCGCCGATGAGGTTCTGAGCTTCCCCGCGGCCGATCTACCGCGGTTCTAAGCCCTGCGCTCCGTTGGTGATCTTGTGATCACGACGGGACCGGGCAGGTCTGTCTGGGTAGCGACGGACTTAGAGCTCCACCACAAAACCCGGTCGATCTTCGTCGCATTAGGAATTCTCATGGCTTCGGGAGACGCATCGGGATCAGCTAAGATCAGCGACGTCGACGGGATGATGAAGGAAGTGGGGCTCCGTGAAGAGGATCTGGATGACGTCGTCTTCGATGAGAAGGATGCCCCACCGGCTACCGCTCATTGGATAGCTCTCTAGCGGGCTTTGACGGGCTTGCGGGGTTGTACCACGTCGTCCATGGCAGTTTCAAAAAACGTCGTCGAATATCCGTCATGGATTAACAAGTTTCTTGTAGTGAAAAGTGGTGATTTCCATTCTATCCTCAAATGTGGTGGTACTAACTACGGACCCATAGATTTGTGGATAACTACTCACACATTATCATTGGAACAATAAGGATGATGTAGAAGCCCTGCGTGATCGATCCCCCCTCCGGCAGGGCACCAGAACAGGGCTCCAGATGGGCACACGATGGAACACAAGCTTGCGACGGCGGAAAAATTGTTTCGGCTGGCTCTCTAGGGTTTTGGAATATATGTAGGGTTTTGGAAAATTTGCACCGGGAGGCAACCAAGGGGGACACGAGGCAACAGGGCGCGACCTACCCCTACGGCACGTCCTGTTGGCTCGTGCTTCCCTCGTGAGGCCTCTGGTCTCCCCCAAAGCTTCCAGGTCTTCTTTTGGTCCAAAAAAAATCATATTAAAGTTTTGTGGCAATTGAACTTCATTTAGTACTGTAAACCTGAAAAGCCAAAACATGCAGAAAACATCAACTGGCACTAGGCACACAGTTAATAGGTTAGTGCTAAAAAATAATATTAATTACTAAATAAACACTAAAAAATTATCCTGGAATGATAATATAATAGCATGGAACAATAAAAAATTATAGATACTTTGGAGACGTATCATTCTTCGCACGACTACCTCGACCATGGCTACACCACTCTATGCTCTTGGCTACCTCTACATCAGCACAAAGGGCTACCGCCTTGCTTGAGCAACCTCATTGGTTTCCACTCTAGCCACGACTTCCGTGATGCATCGACCATTACAATTGTGGGGGAGATGACCATCGGCTTACCTTCAAATTATTCTCCAGTCTCACCGTCAGCGTCGCTATCGTTGTGACTATCGGGGGATGTTGAGTATTATAATCATTAGGAAGTATATGATAGGCTAGGATTTGTTCCTACCTTGGCTTGTACTCCAAGTAGATCATGTACTCCTATATATATGCCCACAAGGCTCAAGCAATACAATCATTTATTCCATCAATCCCTCTATTCCCTTCAACAAGATTGCTATGAAGTTAAGAGGAAATAATCAAACAAAGTCAAACGTGGGCATGATTAATAAATCATGATGTGTGTTACTTTTTGTTATTTCAGTTTTGAGCTCCACTCTTCACTGGAAGATGAACCCGACAACATTTTTTTGAATACAAAGATCACATCAAACATGCTACCTTGGACCCGCTAATGACACTCATTCAGAAGTTAACCGGTTCTGTTAATACCACTCATTTAGAAGTTCCTTTGTCATGTCAATGTTAGTGCTTGCCAAGGTAACATATTTGTCTGTTGCGATGTTCGTTTAAAAAAATAGCCACTCGAAAATGATTTATCATAAAAGGAAACAAGAACATGAACAATGATTACAGTGTTCATTCCATGGTGAAGATTAGAGTGAAGGATAGGCCGTGCAAAATCATGGAGAATCAGCAATCAGAAATTAGCAGCAGCGATGACAAACTGACAATGATGCACATAGAATGAATCCTCGGATTTCCCCATGAAAAAATTGCGGTTTCTTGCCAGATAAATATTACTAGTTGTTCGATCTTCCTCCACTCTTTATTTGTCATTACATATGTTTGAAATTATCTGTATTTTCATTTCCTCTGTCCGTTTATCACCTTCAGTGTGAAACCGACATTTATCCGTCAAAGTTAGTATTGGTGCGCTCTGTTTTGTTGCACTTGAAAGTGTTATTATTATCTCTTGTTCTATATACAATTGTGAAACAGGTGGTTTCTTCAGTGAAATCTGCATGCATCATGGTCCATTGATGGTTGTTAGACAATATGTTTTTTTTGGTTAGATTGCTATGAAGTTAAGAAGAAAGAATCAAACAAAGTCAAATATGGACATGATTAATAAATCTGAAAGTCATGTGTGTTACTTTGTTTGAAAGTCACGTGTGTTACTTTGTTTTATTTCAGTTTGGAGCCCCACTCTTCAGTAGAAGCTCGACATGGCAGCAATTTTTTTAATACATACCACATCAAGCATGCTACCTTGGTCCAATTAATGCCACTCATTTAACAGTTAACTAGTTCTGTCAATAACACTTATTTAGAAGTTCCTTTGTCATGTTAATGTTAGTGCTTGCCAAGGTAACATATTTGTTACGATGTTCGTTGAAAAAAATAGCCGATCGGAAATGATTTCTCACACAAGAAAAAAGAAGAAGCATGAACAATGAGTACACTATTCATCCCATGGTAAAGATTAGAATGAAGGATAGGCTGTGCAAGATCATGGTAAATCAGCAATCAGAAATTAGCTACGATGATGAAAAATTAACAAGGCACATTTTAACATGCTCCCTCTTACCCCCTCTTTTAACATGTGAGGTGAGAAGGTAAGAGTTAATTTGACCATTAATTAATAAGATCAACGACTCGGATCTATTATATACTCTTACCTCTCATGTGAAAAGAGGGGTAAGATGAAGCATGTTAAAACTGCTCAATTTACAATGATGCACATAAAATGAACTAGATGATGCTCCGTCACGTTGCTGCGAAAAAATTGCTAAAAGAATTATGAAAGTTGCTAAAAAACATCTACAACTTATGAAAAGCGAATGTAAGCTTACAAATGAAAATAAAATATAAAGAGTATAAAAAGAGAAAAAAATGCAGTAAAAAGAATACCATTTTAACAAAAAATGTGAATGTAAACTACATATGAGGTACATGCGACTAACATATATATTTAAAAAAATCTAATGCAAAAATAACTTAAGAGTAACATGCATGAATTAATGATGTGGTGCTTGCATGCATAGAGTAATGAAAAAACAATGTAATTTATAATTTACATGCATGAGTTGTTCATGTGGCATACTTACATGTCTAGAAAAAATAGCTAGTGGGTTGTAGCTATTTAGAAATAGAAGATTATGTGCTTTATCCATAAAAAAATGTTGTTTCTTGCCCAATAAGGCGAATTTTAACATGCTCCTTTTTATCCCTCTTTTTACATGTGAGAAAAGAAAGGTACTCCCTCTGTCCTAAAATAAGTGTCTCAAGCTTAGTATAATTTTGTACTAGAGCTAGTACAAAGTTGAGACACTTATTTTGAGACGGAGGAAGTATAAGATAAGAAAGGTATAAGAGTAAATTTGACTACTAATTAATAAAATCAACGGCTCGGATATGTTTGTACTTTTACCTTTTACGTGAAAAGAGAAAGTACCAACGACTCAGTTCTATTATGTACTCTTTAGCTCTTTTTAGTGAGTCGTTGATCTTATTAATTAGTGTTATGATTAACTTTTATCTTTTTATCTTACATATAGAAAGAGGGGATAAAAGGGAGCATGTTAAAATTTGCCTAAATATTAGTTGTTCGATTTGATTGAAGCCAAAATGAGAAAATCATTCGACTAAAAAAATGTAGTCTTGACAGAATTAATGTGCATTTTGGGCCCCGAGAGAGAGAGAGGGAGAGTGGTCCATTTGTTTTGATGGTGATCCTTGGGGTTGGGCCTCCAATCCAAAGACTGCAGTGCAGGTGCAGCACACTCACTCTTCGCTCCACTCTGTTCCCCGCACTCTTGGGTTCCAGCTCGCCTCCACCTCCACCGGTGCCGCCGCCGCCCCCGCCGTTCCCCGTCGCGCTCTCAGGTGTGAGGTTTGCTGCCCTCCTCTCCCCTTCTTCTTCTACTCTTCGGCACCGAGTAAGGGATCCGGGAGGAGCGTATCTCGACCCTGAACGAGCTGCCTGTACCGTTCGCAGCTGCAGCAGCAGGCCGGGTACGGGATGGGGAAGAGGAAGAGACAGGAGGAGGAGCAGGCGGCGGAGAGGCTCCCTAGCGACCTTGAGGTCCCTCTGCCGCTTCAAGTGCGTCTCCACGGCGTGGCTGGCGCTCTGTTCCGACCCCGCCGTCCGCAGACCATCTCCGGCTTCTTCTGCTGCCGGCATATCGACGGCGTCAGAGGCCGGCGCGACGAGGGCCTCAGCTTCCTCAACCCGACCCCTCTCTCCCTTTCTTGGGGGACTACGAGTACGTCATTCTCCTAATAAACTGCTGCGCCGGCAGGGCATCCTCCTCTGCCAAGCCTGGAATCGAACCATGGAAGCTCTGGAATACTTCGTGTGCAACCCTGCAATCGAGAAGATCTGGTCAGTGCTGTCTGCGCTTGATGTGCCAGAGCCTGAAGCTCCCTACATGATCTCCAAAACGTGACCTGGAGCTACAGATTCTGTTTGTGTTTCAACCCCGCCACCCCCTCTTGCTTCCTTCATTGGGATAAGCCACACCATAATGGCAGTGAGGGTCTACTCATCGGATACCGGAGAATGGACGTCCACCGCGAGCGGTCGCCATATTGTGGTGGCTTGAATGATGCTCTGCATTTCAGAGCCTATGATCGAGATGACAGGTTCTATCCGGAGGGGAAAACGGTACCCTTGATATTTACAGTGAACACGGACGGGGATACTTGGAGGAGCATTCCAGTGCCACCTGAAGTTCATTTTTCTTTCATTGGGCAGTCTCAGGACACTTATACGCCATGGACATAGAGCATGCTATCGGTTTGGGTTCTCAAGGATTATGATAGTGGAAAATGGACCTTAAAACACACCGCCAGCATTTTGAAACTGCTAGGAAGGCCTTACCGTGAGCTCGGTGAACAATATATGCCGGTTGCGGTCCATCCGGAATGTAACTTTATTTTCCTTGTTGGTTGGATGAGATTGCAAGAGACACTTATGTCGTATGATATGGATAGCCAGAAACTGCACGTTATCTGCACTCTTGAAGATTACTGGATGATAACACTCCGACCTTACATCCCCTGCTTTGTGGATTGGCCGCCGTCAGATGCTCAATGAATCCGAGAGCAGCTTCACATTTGCTAAGTTGGCATGGCTCCTTCATGGGAATCTGTTGTTGGGTATAGTCCAGATCTTCTAGCTTTGGTGTCAGTGGCTTGAACAAGTCCTACATCTGCTTTAATTTCGCTTTCTTATCAGTCGTCCAGGTGAATGTGCTTTTGTGGCTTTGGAACAATCTTGGCTAGGCAGTGAGAACTTGTAAGCAACCTTTCAATGGGTTATTCCTAGTAATATGAATGAACTATGTCACTTAATCTCCTTGCTCTATGTATTAGTTGTTGTAGTCACTTGTTAGTTCCTCGTGTGGGATAAAAACAATGGGGCATTGCATATGTTCGAAATTATCTGTATTTTCATCTCTTTCTGTCCGTTTATTTAGATCATATGTTGCTCACCTTTAGTGTGCAACTTGTTATCCATCAAAGTTACATATTGATGCCACACTGTTTCGGTGCACTGGAAACTATTTTTGTCTCATTTCTTATTTGAAATGGTTCTTTTTCTCTATAATATAATACCTGTGGGGTCAACTTTTTTTAGATTCCTGTGCATACTAATTCATGTGGTCACTTGTTAGATCTTCATTGGGTAAATGTGAGACAATGGGCATAATGTTTAGAATTATCTGCATTTTCATCTCTCTCTCTCTCTCTCTCTCTCTCTCTATCTATCTCCATTTATTTAGAGCAATACTTTTGGTGTGCAACTTGTTATCCATCAAAGTTACATATTGATGCCACACTGTTTCGGTGCACTGGAAACTATTTTTGTCTCATTTCTTATTTGAAATGGTTCTTTTTCTCTATAATATAATACCTGTGGGGTCAACTTTTTTTAGATTCCTGTGCATACTAATTCCTGTGGTCACTTGTTAGACCTTCATTGGGTAAATGTGAGACAATGGGCATAATGTTTGGAATTATCTGCATTTTCATCTCTCTCTCTCTCTCCATTTATTTAGAGCAATACTTTTGGTGTGCAACTTGTCATCCATCAAACTTTGGATGCATTTGAAAGAGTTATTCTCATTTTTCATTTGAAGTGGCATCCCTTTCTGTAGTAATATAATACCTTGGGGTTGACTTTTTATTGGATTGTTGTATAGACAGGGAGCTTCTTGTAGTGAAATCCACACGCACGGTGTTCCATTGATGATGTCAAACAATATGTTCCTTTAGTGACTTTGCTTATAGATTGCTAAAGTAAAGAAGGAACAATCAATCCAAGTCAAATCTGGCATGGCTAATAACGCATGCCATGTGTTACTTTGTGTTAGTTCGGTTTTGAGCTTTGCTCTTTGCTAGAAAGGTTAATAACATGGTGTCATATTTTTCTGATACAGTTACCGTATCAAACACGCTACCATGGTCCTATTAGTGTCACCTTTTTTAGAAGTAACATTGGTCCTGTTAATGCTGCTTATCAATTTAACCTATTTTCTGTGGTGTGCATTTAAAAAAAAATAGCCACTCAGAAATGAATCTCATACAAGAAAAATGAAAAAAACAGGAAACATGAGAACAATGTTCGTTCCATGTTAAAGCTTACAGTGAAAGATAGGCTGTGCAAAGATCATGTTGAAGAAGCAATCAGAAATTAGCAGCTACGATGACAATGACGCAGATACAATGAATTGAGCTTTGCCTATGAAAGAACTATTGTTTCTTGCCACATATTTGCTGTTGGATTTTCCTCCACTCATAGCCCTCACTTTCCCTGTGCTTTGACATCTATTCATTGACATTCTCACACCCTAATAACTCTACGACACCTGTAGGCCACATCAAAGGAGATAATGTCTTGATTCTTCCACTCTACCAACTTTGAGTGTGTTTTCGCGCTCAGGATTTCAGAGTGACAACAAATAGCTAGAATTTCCTGCCTGGATAGTTGAGTGTCTAGAACACAATGTTCCGTAAGCAACTTGCACAGCTTTCTTTTATTGATTTGAGTGATGTGATGCATCCATCCCCTTGCTGCAAACATGGTACTATTTGAGAGAATTTAAGTCGGTAGCATGATAACTTCACTTGTTGGTTGGATGCTGAACTTGGCATAAATCCAGAAATGTGTTATGCATGTACATTCTTTTAAACATAACGCCCATAGAAGGTAATTTGTCAACAGTAAATATTCTATTCTGATCTCTATCTTTGCCAGTGTGATGCACTTAAAAGCAGAATTACTACTGATGTCAAGGTGAGGTAAGCTGGTTACTTTCAGGTTAAAACTTTGCATCGAGATTTGTCTTTTTGAGTTTCGATCCAGTCACTATAGTTTTCTCTTCTCCTTTTCTGGCTATAACTCAGCTCTGAAAAAGTTGGACACCAAAAGATAACATATAAATGAACTGGTCAATGGATGAAAATAATTTCCAATTTTATATGTGGGACAACCTCTAGCTTTTAGCTTTGACAAAGTTGGGACTATAGTTTGTTCAGGTAATGTCATTTTGCTTGTTTGAGCCTGAAGCCCATACAGAAGCTTTAGCTTTGAGCTTATTTTCCCCTGTTATTCACTGATTATGATGTTCCCATCTCTGAATTTTAGGAGATAGGCAATGTCTTCTTTTGTTTTCCATTACCTAAGGCTGACCTTGGGATATATTCCACACCATGCTGACTGTTGCATCTCTAATATTTTGTGTCTCCATTATGCTTTTGAAAAGCTCAATTTGAAAATAGAATCAAACATCATGTACACAAAACTAAGAAAGACACCGCAAATAAAGCAAATAAAGTTAGTGTAGAATGCAAAGATTGTTACTTTAGGATTTCAAGAGAGATCAACCAATACAACAATAAGCATGCAGAATGCCCCAATAACTTTAATAGGCATAATCTGTCTGATAACGGTGGCCACAATCTTCCATCTGCAACATTCCTTCTCGCATTCTAGAAGTTGACTTCTGTCAATACTCAAGCTTTGATGTGGACTTCTTGTTACAGTGAGTAATCTCTACAAAGTGATTTGGCCTTAGTGGGAGCTGAACTGGGAAATGTACCTAACTGCATGTTTAATCAGAAAATTGCTTGTCTGGCAAAACATAGGTGTTACAGTGGATGCAGACTACATAGTATCTGCATATTTGCTCTACCATTGTGCATCTCCTCTTGACAGGAGTGGTATTGGAGCTAGCCTTTTGATGTATAAAGCTAAAACAAGCATGGAGTAGATAGGTTTTAAGAAGAATATTTTTTAACTGTTCTTGCATTCTCCCTAGATGTATACTTTTGAGAAACGACAAATCTGATATTTTGTACATGCACCTTTTCGAGAATGTTTTCTGACTTTGTAGAAACTTCACTTTTTGTAGGAGCATGTGCAATAAGGCGAGGAAAAATATGCACTAGGAAGGAATATGCAGGCTTCTAGTACTAGGGCCTAGGGCCGCACACGGCATAGCCTACGATTTCCAGTGTGAGAAAAGCTTGATCAGGTGGCTGATGAACCTGTCTCTTGAAATAGCTTCATCTAGCCTGATGCAGCCCCAAACTTCTAATCTTAGATAGGGACAAGAATGACATATAGATCACATATTTTAGCATGAGCTGCCCCCCACATTGCCCATCCCAATCATTATAAAATGCAAGGGAGAATGGTATATGATTCTTGCTGCATGTAGTGGGTTGGCACCCAGAAAAACCAGATGCAGACCTTTGCATCACTCTGGTATCAAATTGCCACAAATTTAATTGAGGTCAATTTATGCTTGTATTTCTTTAACGCCACTTAATTTTCCACCGTCGAGAAGGGATCAACTGCGCTCTGAAAGCAACCAGGCATATTTACAAAGGTTCCAACCTTTGCTCCAACCTCCAAGCAAACCTAGAGTAGAAGGTGGTTATGAGAAAGCTCACCATAAAGTAAATAAAAAAGATTGTCGCCGTGTCCAGCAAAAAATGTTTCTATCGTCAAACAATGTGAGCATGACTGGTTTTGGCATTTTGATGACAAAACACACTCAAGCTTAGATTCATTCCAGCATGAACTTTTAACCATTTGTTCCAGTGAAAGTAAGAAAGAACCATATGATGTCTATAAGACTTCAGCTACTCTACTTTATATAAGCACTTGTGTTGCTACAGTACACTTAGGTCTCAGGAATATGTACCTTAATGAAGTGCACCACGTTTATGCTGCAAGCCGCCTTGCATTTCATCCGATATGGTTCCCTAATCGATGCTGATTTGGTATCGGCTCTTGATAGGTACTCCTGGCAAATAGTCACTGTTCCTTGGCTCTATATCCTGATTGTATCCTGAAACAAGTTGCGGTATACAATTCCTTCTGCACCGAAATTGTATACCGCAATTAATGCCCACCAGCAGAAATGATTTCTGAAAGTCCATGGATTAGTGATACTTGAGGTAAGAGCTTCTGCAAGAAAGCTTCATCTCTAGGAAATAAATTCGCTTGCGCTTGATATTCCTTGCCATTTTATTTAACTTTGTAGCATGTGAGTTGTGCCAATTCGTGGGCAGAAGAAGGCAGTGGGCATTAATACTCGGAAATTCTTGGTTGGCTGTAAAATGAGATCAAAGGGAGAGGAAACAACATTTGATTATTTTTGTTCCCTCTCCACTGCCAAAGATGCATCTTATCAACCTGTGTGCCAGATGCACTCTTTACCTTTGCATGAAATGGTAGGTCTCACCATCACCGTTTCTGTCTCAAGGCTGTAAGTATTGTGCCAGATTCTTCCTTATAGAGCAATATAGCCTTCAAAAACAAAATTTTCCTAATCCCAAGAGCTTTCCAGGTTCCAGATTCTCTTGTCATGACAGCTGCAGTGAGCACGGTGTGAAAAACCGCACTGTCGTGTGATCAATGCAGATTCCAGGGATTGTTCGACATATATTCCCTTCTTCAGTGCTTCAGGCCTCCACTATAAATACAGCCAAATGGGGATGTGGACTTCATACACTTCCTTACGTCTAAGATCATACAAACTAAAGCATCACCTAGTGCTCTTGTTGCAGAGACAACAGAAGCCATGAGCTATTATGGAAGCAGCTCTTCTGGTAATATTCATCTTCTCCATAGATATGATCATGTTCAAAATCTCAAATGCTCCATGGATGCCAAAAGATCAATGCTGAGATCGTCGCAAATGGCAATTCAGGTGGTAGGGGTGGCCGTCGAGTCGAGTATGGGAGGAGCTATGTGGTGAGGCCAAAGGGAAGGCACCTAGCCACCATTGTGTGGCTCCATGGCCTAGGTGACAATGGTGCAAGGTATTACTTCTTTCATTAACTCTGCCTACTCAGGCGATGCCCCTCCAGAACTTAAACATCTGGTTTTGATCATCGGATCGATCTAACACACTTCACTTCTCTTAACTGAATGCTAAACTTCCTAGCCAAATTCCAAAGGTAAATAAATGATGAAACCTTCTCCATGCAACATGCATGTTGTATGCTGCGCGGATGTAATAAGGGATGCAAGAAACCACACATGTCAACCAGAGAAGACATGAGTAGATGATCGCAGTGTCGATGCAGAATGCTTTATTCCATTACACCTTTTAGCCTGAAATGATTGATGAAGTGGCCTCCTTTTTGCATGCATATATTCCTAGTATTGCTTTACTCAAAGTTAAATAATTTCCTTGTCCTACATCACACCTAACAATCTTCTCAAGGACATCAATATGCCCCTCGCTTTTCTTCATGCAGTAAGTGGAGAGGAATGTCAAATACTTCTTGATGCGGGCTAATGACATAAAAATATTGCACAAGTGTAGGTAGCTCATGCAAGATACCTAATTTCCTATCCCCTGTCTTGGCAAAGCATGTAAATATGCCATATATAAATTTATCATAAGGCAGTGGATGGGAGTATCTTCGTCCTGTCGACCACTGCAGCAGAGTCCTTAACGGCAATCATTATCTTGCTAACTAAGTAAGCCTTAAGATCACTAAAAAAAAGATGATAACACCTAGAAGGATCTAGGTGTCTTTCTAACAAGTAGGGCAATAACAAGACCCCGGCCGAAAAGGACCAACCTGGGTGGTAAGAGTGTAATCTTAGGCGTTGTGCGCTTCACATAATCTGCTGCAAGAAGCTGGAATGGAATATCTTGTGCTGCAATTCTGTTCCTGATGCAGAGAGCTAACTTCTTTTGTCCATTCTGTCATTTTCAGCTGGTCCCAGCTCCTGGATGCTCTTCCCTTGCCCAATGTAAGCATCCATTTTTGTACTTGGAGCACTGTTATTGCCCAACTTAAAACAGAATATTCTATTGATTACAAAGTGCAGCACTGTAACCTGTATTGTCTGGAGATTAGTTCTATTGCAATTTGCAACCAAGTTTTTTTTTTGTTCACCTTGAAGCTTTGTTGCTCATGTAGATCAAGTGGATATGCCCCACGGCAGCGACCCGACCCGTCGCGGCTTTCGGCGGGTTCCCCTGCACTGCATGTGAGTTTCTTCTTGCTTGGAAGTGGAACTTTGCTGTATGGTTTCGAGGCCCTGCTTCGTACGCGGGAACTTTTTCGCTCTGTTCCTGAATTTTCCATGGGAGTTGAACCATGTTTCTATGAAACTCATGTGAAATTCCGTCGCAAGCGGTGAATTTTCAAACTTTACTGAACACCTTTTTTTTTTACTGAACTGAAACAGGGTTCGACGTTGATGACACTTCGGTCGATGGTCGAGACGACATCGAGGGGCTGGATGCTTCAGCTGCACACATAGCGAACCTACTGTCGTCCGAGCCTTCTGATGGTACTAACTTGAGAACCAAAATATTTCATCGTTATTTAACTTGAGAAGACACACAAGAATCTCAAAGCCTAGTATTGTGTTGTTGTCCTGTTGGTTCATTAGACTGCAACTGAACACATTTGGCAGAACCATGAAAGTATATGACTAACTGATTGTTGGCAATTTGTGGATGCAGTGAAGCTTGGGATCGGCGGCTTCAGCATGGGTGCAGCAGCCGCCCTGCACTCGGCAGCATGCTACGCCCACGGCAAATTCAGCAGCGGCACCCCCTACCCGATCACGCTCAGCGCGGTCGTCAGCTTGAGCGGCTGGCTCCCTTGCTCAAGGTCAGTAAGTCATATATATGCCAAAAAACACCAGACACTTGTGCTTTGTAATACTGTATCACAAACCCTGATGATGTTGGTGAATTCAGGACGCTGAGGGGCAAGATGGAGGGCTCACACATGGCAGCAAGAAGAGCCGCCTCCCTGCCCATCCTGCTCAGCCATGGCAGAGGTAACAAACAAGCAAACCTGCAGGCTAGCTGCTGATTCAAAGTGGAGTAACTCAAAGATGAATTATTACACTGCTTGTCACTGAATTATATTGGTGTGATGACCTCTGCTCGTGCAGCGGACGAGGTCGTGCCCTACAGGAACGGCGAGCGGTCGACCGAGTTCCTGCGCTCCTCGGGCTTCTCCTATCTGACTTTCAAAACCTACAACGGGTACACACCTTACACCGCGCCTGACAAAGCTCTTCCTCTCTTCTTCCTTCCTCAGAAGTCAGAACATTAGTCATGGTCTATTTATGCAGGTTGGGCCACTACACCATCCCCGAAGAGATGGACGACGTCTGCAAGTGGCTCAGCTCGCGGCTCAGCGTCGATCGATCTCGTTAAAGAGAACAGCCAACGCTTCCGCGATTATGCGTACGCGACGCGGTGGCTTCCCTAGTACTAGCAATATAGCAGAGTGTAAACTACTATAGAGAGGTGAATGCTGGTTTGGTAGCTTGTGACAGCACCACATGCCCCTGGTCTCTACAGTCTGCCATTGCTGCTGTTGCTCTTGAGCAAGCAACCATGACTGCTCTGTAGTGAACTGGTGAAAGGCGTGAGAGCATATTTATCAGAATTATGTAATGTAACCAGTGCTTGTTTTGTAATGCAAAAAATAACCATCTATACCAGATCATACTATTCATGCTGCCAGTGCTCTCATCAACCGCTGACTTTTGGGTTTCAAAGAATCTTCCTAGGATATCAGAGAAAAACCTTTGTGAGAATGACTATGTAGTATAAGAACGAACTGAAGCACCCCCTTCCAGGCAGTGTATGGACTGCAACTACTATGTTGTATGTATGTATGTATGTATGTATGTATGTATGTATGTATGTTCTAAAGTGTGTTGCTCTGATTGGATCTAGGTCAACTGAAGCATCTGAGGCTAACTTTGCAACGCCGAGGATGTCCGGAGGATCATGGAGTTCTCGCCATGCTTGCTTCGAGTAATCGTTACAAGGAACATGCATGAATCTGAACAGGAGGAGAGTGGGCACTGTCTTGAGGATGGTAAGTATGTCAGGTGACTTGCATCATGCTCTGGTATGTCTGGAACCTACTGTCACCACTGCACAAAAGGAGTAGATCACCAGGGTTACTAACTCTCAACTGAACATTGATTTCTCCCAGCAAACTGCACAGATAAGCGGAGGCGCAAACTTACCTGGAATCCTGGTCACTCGCTCATAGGCCGTGAGGGCTGATCCGGGCAATATGCCATGCTGCTAGTATCAACCTGCCCTGGTTCAGTAATTGATGGTGTGGTCGTCTGCACTGCTTCGTCGGGTATGTTGCCTACGCTATCAGCACCTCCTGATCCGTTGTTCGACTGCACAAAAGGAGCAGATCACCAGGGTTACTAAGGAGCTGTTGGGCAGTCCACCCGCTCCGTAGAATTTAAGAATCTTTGGAGTACCTTTTTGTTTGCTCCGCAGTTTTTAACTGAAACTCCGTCAGCTCCGGGAGCGGAGGGACTCCGAACAGGCCCTAACTCCCAACACACATACACTGAAATTTGATTTCTTTCAGCGAACTGCACAGATAAGCGGAGGCGCAAACTTACATGGAATCCTCCTGGCCACTCGCTGATAGGTCGTAGGGGTTGATCCGGACAATATGGCATGCTGCTAGTATCAACCTGACCTGGTTCAGTAATTGATGGTGTGGTCGTCTGCACTGCTTCGTCAGGTATGTTGCCTACGCCATCAGCACTTCCTGATCCGGTGTTCGACTCACCTGCTTTGTACACGCAGAACAATGGAAATCACACGAGCGTGGTAGGTTATGCAAGAAAACACTCATGAAAGAGGAGAATGCGGTGTACTCACTCCCTTTGGCCCCCTTGGGATTATCACACCCTAGGCACTTGCAATATGAGGTGCACCTGACCTTGTGCTTTAGGAAGAAGAAGAGTCAACTAGCCTCAGTCAGGATCAGAGAAAAAAGAAGCATGTCTAAGCTTTCAAATGAAGACAGAGCGTGCGTGGGGAAGAGTACGCACCTTCACACAGTAACAGCCCCGCTTTTTTGCATCTGTTTACCTTGCAATGGCATCGGTTGGGTTTCGTTCCAGTGCTTGATGGTGGTGTGGTTTGTCCTGGACCAGCGTTGGACACACCAGCTGCTTTGTAAATGCAGAGCAATGGAGAAATTTAAATTACACGAGTTTGGTCGATCATGCAGGAAGACACACATGAAACAGGAGAATGTGGTGTACTCACCCTCTCTGGCCCCAAAGGGATTACGGCAATCCTTGCACTTGCAGTTTAAGGTGCACCCAGTCTTGCGCTTCAGAACAAGAAGAACCAGCTAGCCTCAGTCAGGATCATGGAAGAAGGCAATTAATGCAACGAGAGTACATGAAGAAAGAATGTACTTGCAGAAGAGAACACACCGTCACGCAGGTACATGTCAAGCATCCAGATAATTACCGTGCAACGGCACCGGTTGCCCTTAGCTAAAGGAACAGCGCCCAGCTTTCTCTTTGGAATAGGCTCAAAGGGAAACTTGTAGTCGATATCCAACTTCCTCTTCACGAACTCCTTGTATAGCATGAGGCCCTCCTTCTCGTTGCTCCCGATGTTCCGGCAGCCCTCGCAAACGCAGTCCTCAGAGCAAAGCCAGTTCCCGTTGAAACAAACGCAGTAGCTGCACATAGCATATTTATTGACAAGCAATGGTTAGATGGCACTGGAAAATCTGTATACAAATTGACTAGTTGACTGGATGGATCCGGTTCAGATAATTCAGCGGGTCTGTGCATACCCATGGAGGCATTTGGTATTGATGCAGCAGCACCTTGGCTGCACAGCCTGTCGCTTTGGCTCTGAATCCGGCTCTGCTTCGTCAGGTATGTTACTTGTGCCACCCGTACCTTGCCGCCCTCCTGGCTCAGCGTTGGACTCAACTGCTTTGTACACATCAGAGACAGCGCAGAATGTGGTGTGCTCACCCCCTCTGACCCCAATGGGATTAACACACATTGGGGCTGGGCACAAGCATTTTGAGCTACACCCGACATTGCTCTTCAAAACAAGGAGAATCAGCTAGTCTCAGTCAGGATAAGAGAAGCAGCAGCACGTCTAGTGTCCATGAAAACGATAAATGCAACAAGAATACATAAGAAAGATCATGCGTGCAGAGAACACACCACGAAGCAAGGGCAGTGCCAGTCGTTGCATCCATTCGTTTTGCACCAGCACCTCAGGTCATAATCGAGGAAGTCAAAAATGACTGCTGGTGGGGAGGTATCCCTGCAATGCAGAAGGTGAGAGTATGAGATAAAGGTTCAAGCAAATGAAGTTCTGAAGTATTACACTTCAAGTTTCATGCACAGCTATAAATATCAAAGGCAGGCCAAACCAAGAAACTCATCCAGTTTGTGGAAGCAGCTGAATAGAGAACAACATGGATCAGGGAAATAAACTAATTCAGGCACTCATTTCGGATAAACCAACAGTAAAATTTTGCTTAGAAACAAAACTAGTCAAAGTGCCCGCAAAAAGAATAAAGAAATTTATAATAAGCGAAAAAAAGTAGAAGAAGACATGAATTCTGTTCGGCGCTTGAGCTAGAGAAATTGCAAGCCACCAACCAAAGCGGCACACATATCTACTAGCCAAGAACTTGACAGATGGAGTCCTCGTAGATTCGTCATAGCAAAGGAGAATCTACTAAAGAAATGAACTAGAATCAAAGCGGCACCTTGGCTGCACAATCTGTGACTGTGGCACCAACCCTGCTTCGCCAGGTGTACCACTGGTACCTCGCTGCCCTCCTAGCTCAGCGTTGGACTCAACTGCTTTGTACACATCGGAGACAGCGAATGTGGTGTGCTCACCCCCTCTGACCCCAATGGGATTAACACACACTGGGTCTAGGCACAAGCATTTTGAGCTACACTCGACATTGCTCTTCAAAACAAGGAGAATCAGCTAGTCTCAGTCAGGATCAGTTAAGCAGAAGCATGTCTAGTTTTTACCAAAACGATAAATGCAACAAGAATACATAAGAAAGATCATGCATGCAGAAAACACACCGCGAAGCAAATGCAGCGCCAGTCGTTGCATCCATCCGTCATGCACCAGCACCCCTCAAAACAATTGACGAAGTCCATGTTGACTGCCGATGGGGAAGTATCCCTGCAATGCAGAAGGTGAGAGTATGAGATAATGGTTCAAGCAAATGAAGTTCTGAAGTATTACACTTCAAGTTTCATGCACAACTATAAATATCAAAAGCTGGCCAAACCAAGAATCTAATCCAGCTTGTGGAAGTATCTGACTAGAGAACAACAGGGATCAGAGAGATAAACTAATTCTGGCATTCAATTCAGATAAACTAACAGTAAGAATTTGCTTGGAAAACAAAACTACTCCATCTGTTCCTAAATATAAGACATTTTAAAAATTCGACTATGGACTACATACGGAACAAAACAAGTGAACTTATACTCTAAAATATGTCTATATACATCCGTATGTAGTTTATAGTGTAATCTCTAAAAGGTCTTATATTTAGGAACGGAGGGAGTAGTAGAAATCTATAATAAGAAAAAAAGTAGAAGGAGACATGAATTTTGTTCAGCTTGAGCTAGAGAAATTGCAAGCCACCAACCAAGGCAGCACACATATCTACTAGCCTAGAGCTTGACAGATCGAGTCCTCGTAGATTCGTCATGGCAAAGGATAATCTACTAAAGAAATGAACTAGAACAAAAGCAGCACCTTGGCTGCACAATCTGTGACTGTGGCACCAACTCTGCTTTGTCAGGTGTATCACTGGTACCTCGCTGCCCTCCTGGCTCAGCGCTGGACTCAACTGCTTTGTACACATCAGAGACATCGCAGAATGTGGTGTGCTCACCCCCTCTGACCCCAATGGGGTTAACACACACTGGGGCTGGGCACAAGCATTTTGATCTACACTCGACACTGCTCTTCAAAACAAGGAGAATTAGCTAGTCTCAGTCAGGATAAGAGAAGCAGCAACATGTCTAGTGTCCACGTAAACGATAAATGTAACAAGAATACATAAGAAAGGGAGTAAAAGGCGCTGGCGGTTTTAGAACTTGTGTTGCGGGTGCACTTAAGTCCCACTACTTGCAAACCGAAAAAACCCGTCATAGAACTTGCGTTTCGGGCTTATCTAGGTCACAACCGCCAGTTGGACCGGTCCGCTGCCTGGTTTTCTTCGTCCGCGGTCACGCGAGGCTCACGTGTGAGGTGATTTTTGCACACAAGACCCTGGTGATTAACGATGAGGGGCGTATTGCACATTTTACATATGATAAATCGTTGTTCCCCTTCCTCTGTTTTCCTTGCTCTGTTTGCTAGCTCCTCCTTCCAGATCCGAACTCGTTGTCGGCGAAATGGGAGGCGGCGTGGGTGGCAGTGATGTGACCTTTGTTGGAGGTGCAGGCGGCGCGGCAACTGGAGGGAGTTCGTCCGCATCTCGCATCCCGGACTCGCGGATCTTCCCCAAGAGGTGTGGCAGCGCGGTGAGCCGGAGATGCGGCCCGAACGCGGCCGCGTTCTCATCGCTCTCCCTTCTGGCATGGCGGTGCTCGAGCGGGCGTTCCTGGGGCATGCATTGTATGCCGTCATCATCGGGCAGCCACAGACGAAGGTGACGCCGGAGGCACTCGCCGCGGCGGTAGAGTTCGAGTGTGGCATCCTGCCGTCGCAGATGACAGTGGAGGTAACCGGCCCACCATTCCACTTCTTTTTGCGGTTCCATTCAGTGGAGGATTGCACTCGTGTGGTGTACGCATCGGAACAGCTGCGCTGCGGCGGAAGCAGAATTGGTTTTCAGAGGTGGTCAAGCTGGTCGCGTGGCAAGCCGTCGCAGCTGCCGTACAAGACGACGCTTAGTTTGGAGGGGCTACCGGAAGAGGCGTGGGATGAAGACACTGTAAACCTGGTGCTCGCAGGTGTCGACGGCGAGCTCATCGACATGCTCCCTTCTACAGACAAGTGGTTGCTGCATTGCACGGCGTGGCTACGCAATCCTAGTGCAGTGCCGAAGGTGCTTACTGTGTCTGTGCCTGCACCTCCTCTGCAACCTTGGAAGCCAGACTCTGATGACGAGAATGCTCATTCACCGCCGCGTCCGATCTCTCCAACTGATCGTCGATGCATCGATTTTATTGTGATCATGCATGTGAAGGAGGTCATTGACCGTGGGCCATTGCTAACAGAAGGTTTGGCTGATGAATTCCTCCCTAACGAAGGTGTTGATCTAACACGCAAGCACACATTTGCAACCTGGCAAGGCAAGATAGATGGCACTGGCCCTGGAACAAATGGCAAAGCTTAAGAGCACTGTAATAGTTATCTTATTTGAGGTTGTGATTGTAATAGCACTGTAATAGCTATCTTATTTGTTTCCTGGCAGACCTTGTCAAATTATGCTAAGAAATGTCTATTTGCACTAGAATTCTATTTGTTCATGATCTACTGGAGATGTCAGTTGGACTTGTTTCAGTAAACAACAAACAAATGATCTGCTGCAACATAGTTCGAGTACTGAACTTACTTCCTTCCTTCACCATAAGTCATAACAGTTCCAGTACTGAACTTAGTCATAATAGTTCCAGTACCAAAAGTCATAATAACTTAGTACACAATAAAGATAAAAACAACAGTTGGACATTTCAATTTCACTCTTCATCTCCTGGAGCTCCTTGTGTGGTCTGGACTTCATCTTCATCAGTTTGTGAGCTTGTTCCTTCACCAAATAGTAGCCACTGCAAACCCCTTGTCTTGGTTGGTTTCTTTGCTCTTTGCAACAACCTTGTAGTAGCTGCACTTCTCCTTGATCTGCTTCCTCTTGTTCCTCCACCTCCTCTTCTACCTCTGCCTCTGCCACTGCCATATGTTGATGCTACTCTTACTCCTGTGGTTGTTGAAGTTGTTGCTGCATGTGCTCCTCTCACTCCTGTAGCTGTTGAAGTTGTTGCTGGATGTGCACCACCAGTGGGCACAGATAAATTGGTTCTGCTCTCTACTACAAATGCACTTTCTTCTGGTATTCTGTGAGCCCTGTTAATAGGAACTCCTTTTGCAGGTCCCTATGAGAGGAGTTAATAGGAACAACTAGTGACCTCTTCTCAAAGATAATTTTAAATTTAGTTCTAATTCTTTTACCTCATGTGACAATATGTGCACCATGCTTTCTTTGATCTGTGTTGGGTCCATTTGTGGCCTCATAGTTTTTTGTTTGATGTGCTAGTAAACAAACAAACAATGTTGTGAGCATCCACTATAATTATTTGCAACATTTTCAAAATTGATGTGCTGATACTTACTGTTAGGATCACTGGGAAGTCCACATCTCCAGACTTATCAACAATCTTTCTGGACTTCTTTTTCTTTGCCTTCTCCATCATTTCTTCTATCTGTTGCAACATCTTATCAGTAGGCTTTCTTTTCCTGCCCCTTTTAGTTTGTGGTGTAGGTTGCTCCTCTTCCACCTCTTTTTCATTTTCTTGCTCATGCACCTCTTCTTCATTTTCTTGCTCATGTACCTCGCCTTCAGTTTCTCTTAATATAGCACATTTCAGTAGTGAGCATCCACTTCTGTTATGCCCAGCTAGTTTACAATACCCACAGTGCATAATTGCTCCATGCCTGCTTAGTTTAGTGCCATCTTCATTCTCCTCTGGTTGCTTCCTTCTATTCTTCCTCCTCCTCCCAGCTTTTTTCTCATAGTGTGGTGGCAGTACATGTGTTGCATTTACTGGGGACCACTCATCTTTGTCTCTGGTTGGATATATCTGAACTCCATAAGCACACAGATATGTCTGCAGTGAATAACAGGAAGAAACCATGGTCTCTGGCCTAATTCTTTCATGTCTGCAGCAAGCACATGCATGGCTACATGGGATTCCAGTAAGCTGCCACCTTCTGCAAGTACATGTATGCATGTTCAGCTCAACAATGTAGGTTTTCTCATTGGACAAAACTCCAAACACACCCATGCCTGATTCTTCTGGGTGGCAGTTGGCTGACAACTCAACATTCTTCCTTAGTTTGTCCCTAACTTTGGGAGTAATATGTCCTGTCCATTTTTGAAGAGCTTCTTTTTTGTTTTGACATGTGCCTATGCATTAGCTGAGATCTTATTCTCTCATACATAGACAGGACAGGTAGCTCTCTGGCTTCTAGTATATACCTGTTGAATACTTCACAAGTATTGTTCAAAAGAATGTCACATTTTGGAAATTCACTAAAAAATGCTCTAGACCATTGGTTTGGTGGCTTTTCCTCCAACCATGCATATGCTGCTGCATTGTCTTGCCCCAACTTGTCCATATTCTGCTCAAATACAGTAGGTGTGGTTGATTTTGCACAAATCCAGAGTTGTTGCCTGATAGTTTCTCACTTGTGGACTGCATGGAGGTTTTCATACAAGTGTCTGACACAGAACCTATGCTCAGAGTCATGAAAATGCTCCTGCACAGCTTTGATGAGGCCCTTCTGTTTATCACTCATAATAGTGAATGTGCTAGTGTTCATAATATTCAGATCTTGCTTTAATGTAGACAAGAACCAAGACCATGATGCATAGCACTCTGTCTCCACCACTGCCATTGCAATTGGATATATAGAATCATTCCCATCTATTCCAACTGCAGTAAGTAGTTGCCCACCATATTTTTTGTTGGAAATATGCCCTAGAGGCAATAATAAAATGGTTATTATCATATTTCCTTGTTCATGATAATCGTATATTGTTCATGCTATAATTGTATTAACAGGAAACAGTAATACATGTGTGAATAAATAGATCACAATGTGTCCCTAGCAAGCCTCTAGTTGGCTAGCTCGTTAGTCAATAGATGATCATGGTTTCCTGATCATGGGCATTAGATGTCATTGATAACGGGATCACATCATTGGGAGAATGATGTGATGGAGAAGACCCAATCCTAAGCCTAGCACTAGATCGTATTGTTCGTATGCTAATGCTTTTCTAATGTCAAGTATCTTTTCCTTCGACCATGAGATTGTGCAACTCCCGGATACCGTAGGAGTGCTTTGGGTGTATCAAACATCACAACGTAACTGGGTGACTATGAAGGTGCACTACGGGTACCTCCGAAAGTGTCTGTTGGGTTGGCACGAATCGAGATCGGGATTTGTCACTCCGTGTGACGGAGAGGTATCTCTGGGCCCACTCGGTAGAACATCATCATGAGCTCAATGTGACTAAGGAGTTAGTCACACGATGACGTGCTACGGAACGAGTAAAGAGACTTACCGATAACGAGATTGAACAAGGTATAGGTATACCGACGATCGAATCTCGGGCAAGTTCTATACCGACAGACAAAGGGAATCGTATACGGGATTAATTGAATCCTTGACATCGTGGTTCATCCGATGAGATCATCGTGGAGCAAGTGGGAGCCACCATGGGTATCCAGACCCCGCTGATGGTTATTGGCCAGAGAGGTGTCTCGGTCATGTCTGCCAGTCTCCCGAACCCGTAGGGTCTACACACTTAAGGTTCGATGACGCTAGGGTTATAGGGAATTGTTATACGAGGTTACCTAAAGTTGTTCGGAGTCCCAGATGAGATCTCGGACGTCAAGAGGAGCTCCGGAATGGTCTGGAGGTAAAGATTGATATATAGGACGGATGGTTTCGGATACCGAAAGTGTTTCGGGCATCACCGGTAACGTACCGGGACCACCGGGACCACCGAAGGGGGGCAACGACCCCGGGAGATAAGGTGGGCCAAGTGGGGGTGGGAACCAGCCCCTAGGTGGGCTGGTGCGCCTCCCCACTCAGCCCATAGCGCAAGGGAGAGAAAAGGGGGGGGGGCAAACCCTAGGCCAGGTGGGCCTAAGGCCCACCAGATGGTGCGCCACCCCCTCCTCCCCCTTCTGGCCGCCGCACCTCCCATCTGGGGGGCTGCCGCACCCCCTAGGGTGGGAACCCTAGGGGTGGCACCCCCTCTCCCCTCCCCCTATATATATCGGGCACTTTTGGCCATTGAGACGCACGGTTTTTCCCTCTCTCTCGGCGCAGCCCTGCTCTTCTTCCTCCTCCTCTCCGCCAGTGCTTGGCGAAGCCCTGCCGGGAGACCTCGTCTCTCCATCGACATCACGCCGTCGTGTTGCTGGAGTTCTTCCCCAACCTCTCCCTCCTCCTTGCTGGATCAAGGTGCGGGAGACGTCACCGGGCTGCACGTGTGTTGAATGCGGAGGTGCCGTTGTTCGGCACTAGATCGGAATCGCTACGAGTACGACTCCATCAACCGCGTTCTAGCAACGCTTCCGCTTAGCGATCTTCAAAGGTATGAAGATGCTCTTACCCCTCTCTCGTTGCTGGTCTCTTCATAGGAAGATCTGAATATGCGTAGAATTTTTTTGAATTTATGCTACGTTACCCAACAATTTTGTCTTTATGAAAGTACCATCAAGACATATAATGGGCCTGCAGCCCTTTAACCACCCTATCTTGCATGCTGCAAGACTGAAGTAACATGTGCTAAACAATCCATTTTCTAGGTTTAGATAGAAAGAAGATCCTGGGTTGCTTGTTCTCAATTCCTGTGCATACTTCCAAAGAAGTGTATATTGCTTCACCTCATCCCCATGCACCACAACCAATGCTGCTTTCCTAGCTCTCCCTAGTTTATGCCTGCTTACTTCCATGTTGTATTTCTTCCTCACTTTCCTTGCAAATGTAGACAAAGACATCTTGTCATTGTCCCTGAACATCTCCACATATTTTTTGGCCAGAAAAGGGGCTGTAAGTTCTTTCACATCCCATACTTTCTCACAATTATGCTCTCCAACAAATGTTTTCACAAGAAAGGATTGGGTCCTGTTATCTGCCATAGCTACAAGTTTCCAAGGGCAACCCTCTGTACATACTGCCTCAAACCTCTTTTTGTTATTTCTTTTTTTCTTGATCTGCACTCTGTTCTTAACTGCATAATGTGCTACTGCAGTTCTCAACAACTCCACTGAATCAAAAACCATACCTAGTCTGAATTGAGGATTTTCCATCTCAACTAGTGGGTTGAATGTTTTGAACCTGTATATGGGTTTCTCTTTGTTTTTCTTCTTCTTGTACTCCTCATCATCAGAGTCACTCTTCTGCATCTTCTCACAATCATCTTCTTCTGGTAGTTGCAGTTCCTCTTCAGTAACATCATCTCTGCCTGGAACATGTCTGTACTCAGCTCCTACTTTCTTCCCCTTCTCAAGCAATGCATCCTTCACAGCATCATCTACATTTTTATAATACAAATCATCATCATCATCCACTGCATAATCACTATCATACCATGTTGGATCATGCTCTGAATCACATTCCGATTCCTCTTCTGCATCTGATGACTTGTCTGAACTATCTGCATCTTCAGCACTCTTTGTAGTAGCTGTGTTGCTCTTTTTTTTCATATGCCTCCTTTTCTCTTGCCTCATAGGGCTAAGTATTACTTCAGGCAATTCAGGCCCAACCCTATAAGCAATGTCATCTTCCTCCTCCTCCAATTTTTTAATCTCAGTTGTTTTCACATGCTTCACAAACAAAACAAGCACCTTTGAATTAACAGTAGCTTTAGCCATCTTCAAACAGTCCACTTCAAAATCAATTGCCACCATTTCTGAAATTGTCTTACCAGGTGGGCACCAGAAAACAATGTCCAACTCACCAGGTGGATATCTCAGCTGACCCAACATATAGTCAATCATATCATTGCAGAAAGAGTTCCTATCAAGGTTATCAAAGAATGCTACTTTTTCATTCAAATAAGCCAAATTAATTCCTTTTCCCATGAAAAAGCCACCATGATGCATCTCAATACTGAACTTTACTGAATCCGAACCTACATTGCGAAAATCATGGAAGATTAACCCTAGATCGGCCGCTGAGGGGGAGGAGAAGTAAACCTACAGGAGGGGAGGGGAAAGAGACAGAGAACTAACCGTAAATCGGCTGGCAAACCTCTTCTGTCCTCAACTTCGGCAGCCTCTCCATCACCTCCATCAGCTCATTACTTGCCGCCGACGAGCTCGACGCACCAGCACCGCGGCCGCCTGTCGCCTCCCTCATCTGTCCTAAGGCAGGGACGTCTCCAAGTGATTAGCAATACGACCAGGGTCTTCTGTGCAAAAAATCACCTCACATGTGAGCCTCGCGTGACCGCGAACGAAGAAAACCAGGCAGCGGACCGGTCCAACTAGCGGTTGTGACCTAGATAAGCCCGAAACGCAAGTTCTGTGACGGGTTTTTTCGGTTTGCAAGTAGTGGGACTTAAGTGCAACCGCAACACAAGATATATGACCGCCAGCGCCTTTTACTCCGTTTTCTGAAACAACGCTCCAGTTTCAGAAAACGGTCTCGCTAGGTCTCTGCTTTGTTGACGCGCGGATACGATGTGGTCTGTCGGATGGAGCAAGATTAACAGATGAGAAGGTGGCGGATATATCGTCCCGATCAGCTGGTGGGAGGTAAGAGTTTTCCTTAATCAAATTACAGGAAATTGGGCTTGTAATCCCTACTAGTTCGTTGCCCGTGCGTTGCCACGGGAAAACAACAATTACTGATGCATTTTAAAAAAATCGACGTGTAACAAATTATATTTTCACTTTTATGTTGAGTAGAGCACCATTATGATTTTATGATGTTACATGCAATGGAGTAGAGCTATGTAATATGTTGCTCACAGGAGATGTGCCTAAGGCGAGATGCTGCTCACAACAGCTTATTTCAGTACCACCTTTATCTGAAACCTGCACATAAGGGCATAAACTATGGAAGCATCACCATTCGGTGGTTTCATGTCCCCCACATAGGCTTGTATCCGTGAAGCCGTCGTTTTGCACAACTTTCACCCAACGGAAGCATCAACAACATGTGGGTCCCATGTTTCTTCCCCTCTCTTACTTTCCTCACCTATTTCACTTTCCCCTCCTCATGCATTAATGAGAGGCAAACAATGACCTGCCGTTGATCTCCCTTTTTTCCTTTTTCTCGGGCTTTTTCCGAGTATCCGCCTCTTCTGCAGGTCACAGCAGTACACTGCGAGGCACCCATACCTGACACCCGAGCGGAGTTGGCCTGCGGGGCATCTGGTTCAGGCGACGCGTTGGACATGCCCTAAGTAACTTCCTCGCTTCTGGATGGACGCGAGCTCCTGTCATCTTCCCCGCAAGGGTCAACCTCCGAAGTCATCATTATTACACAGGTTTCCGATTCATATATGAGGTTACACAGGGGTCAACTTCCTAGCTTCTGCACATAAGTAATGTCCAAAATATATGCAATTAGTACCACTGCATCCAGTCATCATCATTACACAGGTTTCTAATTCGTCTATGAGGTTGCACGTTCTCTGAATCTGTAAACTTGCATTTCTTGATTAAAACATACGCTTATAGTTCACATGCACTTATATTAATAGTTACCGGGGAAGCAAGGAACTTCTTGATTAAAACATCATCACAATTGATGAAAATAATGTAGATTAGACTTGTATCACATAAAAAATTCACACGTATACTATTCCCAAAAAATAATATACCACTTCGAATTCAGATGTGTTCCAAGAAAAGCTATACTTCGACATTGTATGCAAATAAAAAAACTAATTATATCCTAGTAAGCTACAGATGATCTGTGTGACTATGCTTTCATGTACAGTTTAATAGTAGAGATGTTCTGCAGGTTGAACAAAAAGTCTCCACAAAGAAGATTTCGTAATCAGAACCTAGGCTATCATTCTGATCACCTGAATATTAACAATTACAAAAGGCACCGAATACGAACTTCAGGCACCTCCAATATATGGACCAAATAATTGAGTCGTCAAACAAGAGATACATAGAGTAGGAGGGGTAGAGGGTGAAATGAGCCGTCAAACAACTTCAGGAACCTCCAATATATAGCCAAGTTCTACCCTCTGTAAACCCCAGAGGGGTCGGTGTTTTGGACGATCCAGGGGTGCTCCAGAACCTTGTGGAGGGGTAGGCCATGAGCTGAGTTCTTTACAAGCATCTGCAACAAGACCAGAACAAACATACCATTTGTAAGACAGACACATTTTCAGCACATGACATGTCACATTAACTATTTTCTTGTTGTAATCATGATCAGAAGTTAGTTACCTGTGAAATGAGGTCCTTCGCAGCAGGAGATACAAACTGTTCCAAAATAATAAATGGGCGCATTGCTAACTAAGCCTGAATTGCTAACCAACATGTGTGTCTTCTGTGAATATGAAACAAACCAACGTTCTTCATCAACCATAAAGGAAATTAAAAACAAGTCATGCGATGATAGGATCTACCTCCAAATGAAGTACTATGGCATTCTTATTTTCTGGCTCCTATGCTTGTTTGATTCCTCTATAAATGCACTATATAAATTATTGTGAAAATAACAGTAAATGATTCTTATAAAGTGAGGGAATGCTGATATGAATAGGAATACTAATTTGTCAGTACATCTATGTTTATCATCAGTCTTGTTAACCTTATCGCATAAGAAAAAATCTCACCAAATGCCTGGTTGGTAGATGATTCCAACGCTGAAACAAACCGAAGGAGTTTTTTTTCACTCTCCGGTGTATACCTGAAAAAATAAGACATCATAGCACACTGCATCAGCTTGAACGAAGGAAATTAAACATGAACATAATTCAAAATCTGCGTCATAACAGAGACTATCATTGGTTGATCATACAGAGGTGGCACACATGCCGAACCAGGTGCGCCCTATGTATGTGAAACTGAAGCAATGGAATAAAAGAACATGCATGCCAGGGATATCACAGGAGGGTTTCATTGATCCGGAGAAGGATTTGTGCCCTTTGTTCTTATTTAAAGCTTGCATCTCTTGCATTGTCCACACAAATACTTTCCAGAAATCCAGCTAGAACTGAATGAATTAACGATGGGCAGAGGAAGGAGGAAGCACCTTCGTGGCACTGTTGTTGGTACTTGCTATCTCCCCAACTTAAAATGTTGTGGCTGCCTCATGGCGAGCCGACTTTGCCGCTCCACCGCTGAAGAGGGGCATGGACGGTGGGCTGCCATGCCATCGATGCTCGTCAGCCACCATTGAGCCTATAAAAAATATGCAGATATGAGCATATCACTGGTTGATATAATCACAAAATGATGGTTATAAAGTAGTGGAGTAGCTGATGATGTCAAAACTCAACCAGTATCTATTAGCCTTGGTGGATTTCCCTCTATATTGGCACTTGCTTATTTGACGATTCTTGGACAGACTAATTCTGTAAGACACAAATCAAGCACGACATGTTATATTAGAACAATCAAAACATGTTATATTAGGACAAGCTTGTTCGGATGAGTATTACACCAAAACAACAACTCAGCTAGCTGAGTTGCAGGCAAACCGTTTCAATAATTTGGTCGTGTATATCCTCAGTTGATATTGTGTTTCAAAGACCAGGTGAAATTAATATCATCTTGATTTTCCCGATGTAAAAAATATTGCCCCCGCTTTGCAACTTCTTTTCATACTCCTACTTGATTTGTAAAATAGCAATAAATGGGCAGCAAATTCCATGGAACTCCTCGACTATCACAAGTTTACTTGGACACCTTCAGATGTGCTAATGCGGCGAGCACTGCTAGGAAGGCGTCGGCGTGCTCCGGCCTGACGCAGGCCGACATGACGCCGACCCCGTCCTTGCCCGGCGGGCACACGACGCAGCACGGCACCACCGTCTCGTCCACTTGCCACGTCACCCGCGCCGGCCTCCCGCCGCCGAAGTCCACCGCCTCGAACCCCAGGTTCCTCCAACTCGACACCACCAGCGTGTTGTACAGCTGCGCCACCCCGTGCTCCCCTGCAGTACCCGCTCCGTCGTCGCCGGGAGCTAGCAGGTCGGGCACCCTCTCCTTCGCGCGCCGGGTCATCCTCGCCACATCCGCGGCGGTGCCGTGCGCCACCGCGCCGCGCATCGCCGTCAGCGACTGCACCACCATGCAGTTGCCGTAGTATCCGTGCCTGGCGCCCACGAGCCGACACACGTTGGCCGAGAACGACAGCGCCACGGGGGCCTCGTCGGACACGGAGACGATGGCCGCGCGAGTCCGGCACTGCCACAGCACGGCTGCGACGGCCTTGAACACCGTGCACGGGTCGCCGAGCCCGGCGGCGTCGAACTCGGCCCTGACGCGGCCGATCAGGCCGGCGGGGACGGTGACATCGAGGAGCGCCAAGTCCGTGTTGAACACGCAGCTGAGTGCCCGCTTCTGCGTGGCGAACATCGAATGCGGAAGGCGCGGGAGCGAGCCGTCGTCCGCGCGGAGCGGCACGACGGACGGCGCGGGCGACGCCCCATGCGCGAACTCGCCGACGGCACCCATGAGCTGCGCCATGCCCTCTCCGTCGGTCAGCACGTGGTTCCACGTCCCCGCGACGGCGAACCCCCCGCAGGCGAACTCGGTGACCTGCACAAGCAGCAGCGGGTCGGCGTGGCGGCATATCCCGCCAGGGTATCGCACGACGAGGCTGCCGAGCAGCGGCGCCGCGACGTCCGCCAGCGCGTAGCCCGCCGACGCGGCGACGAACAGCATGCCTGCCGCGCCCTCGATGCACAGGAGCTCGCCATCGCCCTCGGCTGCGAGGCGGCCGGGAACGGGGCGGTAGTGGGCGAGCGCATCCGAGAGCGCCGCCCTGATGGTCTCCGCCGGCTCGGGGATCGGCCGGGCGAAGAGGAGCAGCACGGTGACCCCGAATGGGACGGCAGACCTGTCGAAGGAGGATGTGAGGTAGACGACGGTGTCGTCCCCGCCGGGTGGGCCGACAACGAGCACCGGCGACGACTTGGTCACCACCGCGGCGCCCATCGTTGGATACCGTAGAGATGGGGCTGATCGAGCTGCCATTACCGGCCGACGACGTAGCTGTATATAAGCTTTTCCTTGTAGGATGTGGCGCCAAAGTGCAGCGCTAGCTTGTGAGAAATAGAATCCGGATCCCACCTCGTCCGCGAGTAGGGCACCCAGCATCTGTGTCGGTCCCCCTCCATGGTGCCTTGTACTCCGCCGCTATCGCCTCCTCCAGGATTTAGGACGCCTCGTGCCCATGCTTCCACTCGATGAGGTACTTTGTGGCCATGACGATGGGCGTTCTCGGCCAACACGGCACCCTTACGCGGCTAGAAAAGCGATGGGATAGACCTCCTCGTAGACATCCAGGTGTTCTTTACCTCCTCTCTTGCCTGCTGTCACATTGGGTGAATCGGATCAGCGCGGCTACGGCGGGACATTGTTTCAAGGCGCGAGGAGGACGAGGGATGGTGATGGGGAGAGATCTGGAGACATATGAGAATCGTGGGGAAGTGGACGATGTGCGGGGATGGTCGCGGTTGTTTCTTTTCTATTTTCCAGATTTTTTTATCGCGAGAACGAAAGGATCCCGAGCGGGAGGAGGTATCGATAGCATAGGAAGGTGTATTGTCGCTTTGGTTTTCGGTGGACCACTTCGGTTTTCGGAGGGATGTAACTTTGGTTTTCGAAGGGATGTAAAAAATCGGAAGGGGAAGGGGGTGTGACATGGGTGCCTATTCTAAAGGGGATAGCTGATCGAACCATCACGACGACGGCAGATCCCCTTTAATAGTAGAGATAAAACGACTCGTTGCTTTTTTTCCTTCAAAGTTAGATGTACTCCGTGCCCTGTCTCCGATCCCAATTCCCTGCGCCGTTGCGCTTCAGCGCGATCTCTGCCGTCGCCGCCATCTCTTTCGTCCCCGAGCTTCAGGTCTGCTGCCCTCCTCTTTCTTCTAAATTCAAATCTTGAAAGAGAGACATGAATCCAGGAGGAGCGCATCTCAGTTCTCAACCCTAAACGAACTGCCTCTACCCGTCGTAGTCGTAGAAGCAGCAGCCGGATGGAGAAAAGAAGGAAGAAGAAGGAGGAGGAGGAGGAGGAGCAGGCGATGGAGGGCCTCCCCAACGACCTCGTTCGAGAGATCCTGTCGCGGGTGCCGTACAAGTCTCTGTGCCGCTCAAAGTGCGTGTCGGCAGCGTGGCTCGTGCTATGTTCCGACCCCGCCGTCCGTCGGAGATCACCGCAGACGCTCTCCGGTTTTTTCGGCCTCTCCCGCAGCGGCAACAACCGTTTCGTCAACCTTTCTGGCAGAGGCCGGCCGCTGGTCGACCCTTCTCTCCCGTTCCTGCACGGCTTCAACAACGTCAAGCTCCTAAACTGCTGCGGCGGCATCCTTCTCTGCCACGGCATGCGATCGAAGGGCACGGAATACATTGTGTGCAACCCTGCGACCGAGGAGATCTGGGCCGTGATGCCTGTGCCTGATAGACATGAGACACCACGTCCTTGTGGTTACCGCACCATCTCCTTGTGTTTCAACCCGGTCGTCCCCTCTCGCTTCGCGGTGTTTGTCATCATTGATAATGGTCGCCACACTATCCTGATGGAGGTATACTCGTCGCATACCGGAGAATGGACTTCCATGTCGAGCCGATGGGGTCACCGAATTCTATTGTATAACTATGAACCAGCATACTTCTTCTTAAGTGGTAGTCTGTATTCCGTTGCTTATGATTCTCGTGTGGAGACGTTTGACTCGAATGGTAAATCAATAAATATGCTAGTTACGGTGGACACAGGCGGTAATACTTGGAGGACAACTCGACAGCCGTCCATGGCTCAATTTACTTTTATTGGGTTCTCTCAGGGACGCTTACATGGTATTGAGATGGAAGATGGTGGTGCTTACCGGATATCAGTCTGGATTCTCGAGGATTTTGCTAGTGGACAATGGACCTTAAAGCTCACAACCAGTGCACATGAGCTGCTAGGAAAGCCTTGTCTAGAGAAGAACGAGGGCTACGTCTTTGTTGCACTCCATCCAGACTGTAACCTGATTTTTTTTAATGGTGGGGTGAAATCGGAGCACACACTTATGTCGTATGATATGGATACCCGAAAGTTGCATGTTATCTGCAATCTTGAAGATTATGAGATGCAAAACTTTCGACCTTACGTTCCCTGCTTTGTGGAATGGCCATCGTCAAATGCTCACTAAAGTTCAGAGCAGCTTCAGATTTTCTGAGTTGGCATGACTCCTTCATGAAAATCGGTTGTTCGGTATGGTCAAGATCTTCTAGTTTCAGGCAGTGGCTTGAATAAGTCCTACATCTACCCCAAATTTGTCTTGTCAGTTGGCGTCCAGGTGCATGCATTTTTATGGCTTTGAATCTTCAATCAGTTATGAATGTCCAGTAATATGACTGAATCAAGTCAATATAGTATGCAAAATTGTTGTCGCAACAATGTCGAATATTGATTGTGGCCTTTTTTGATGAATTTGAAAGGGTATTATCTTATTTGTTACAATGTTTTAAATAGCAGGCTATGCCGAATAGCGGTGGACCTGTAAATCAGCTATATTGGAGCTATAGCGGGCTATAGCGGCATATTTGTACATGATTCCATTTAACGGTACCCTGGTGAAAAGGATATAGCTAAACTATAACGGGGCTATAGCTGGCTATTTAAAACTATGATTTGTTATTGGTTATCTCTTGTTGTAGTATTATAATTATATGTTAGCGCCCACTTATCTTGTGTGTAAAAACATGGACGGGATTCCTTTAGTGAAATCTGCATGCATGGTGTTCCACTAATGGTCCCAAACAATATGTGCTAGACCGAGTAACGGAGCTATAATTTTTCTAGGGAAATAGAACAACACACCTCATGTCAGGACTCGGGACATATCTGTAGTTAGGACTTATGAATTGCCATGTGATGTCATGCAGGTTCACCGTTGGTTACTAGCGCTCGTGCAACCCGTAGTGTGTGCTGTTTGTTCTTGTTCCGACTAAGCAGTCCATGGCCAATGTGTCCTGTCTTAAATCCAGGTTGGTTCTTGGCTGAATCAATTTCTGAAAATACTAAGATTTTACTGTCCATAACATAATTAACTTGCACGGAATTTTGTTATCCACTGTGCATATATAGCATTCTAAATGATGCATAGAGTTCGTAAATATGCAAACTGGACACTTTTCAAACTGAACGGTTTTGAGTACGGCTTCATTTAGACTGCTAATTTGCTAAAGCAAAGTCAAATGTGGGTCTGTCTAATAAAAGATGTTACCTTGGACTTCAGTGGGTTAATGTTGATTCGCCCTCAACATCCAACACAATAAGCTACGCATCAGGGGTGCTCTTTCGGCATGTCCACGTTGCCCCCCCCCTTCCTCATGCTCACTGAGTCCCTGTGCCACCGGCTCCGCCGCTTCTCCTGCGCCTGCTCCTCCCCGTTCCTATCCTCACCATCATGGGTTACTGCCGCCGCCGCAGCCATTGCCCTCGTTCCTCTCCTCATCCAAACATCACCTCCACTCTCTCTCATCTGCTAGGGACGGGGGACAGCCGCAATCCACCTCGAAGAAGAGGGGTAGGCAGAAGGACGGTGGACGTTCAACTCGGGACGCCGAGCCCTGGGTGACGGCCATCTCGACTAAAAGTTTTAGCAGCGGTAGATCTTGAGGTTGTGGGAGGCGAGACGATTTGAATCGGATGTGGCGAGATCCGTCAGGAGAAGGTGCTGCAGTGAGGTGGGCGATGTGGCAGAAGAAGGCGTGGCCGAGGGGGCGGATGAGAAGCGAGGGTTGAAGTCTTCCACTAGGATCTTCTCTGGGTCATGCTCCAAGCAACTTCTTCATGTACTTGGTTAGTTATTTACATATATGAAACTGAAAATTATGAGAACCGAACTTTCATTTCTTCTTCTGCTCTCTTCCTCTCATCTTGTACTACTACACATAGCAGACTAGCAGGTGCAACCTGGGACCCCGATGCCAAGCATGATGGACCTGCGATAGTTGTCGACATGCTGTCAGATCTTATCAGTCCGGCTAAAAAAAATTGTCAAGTAGGAGGACTAGTTTCGCATCTTGTGGATGAGGGAGGGTCCATACTAAAATACATGGATGACATAATTATTTTCATGGAACATGTTCTCGCAAAAGCTAGAAATATGAATCTAGTGCTTTGTTTATTTGAAAAACCGTTAGGGCTGAAAATTTACTTCACCATTGCGAATTGTTCTGCTTTGGGAGAGCCAAAGAGGAATAATACGCTTCCAGATAATTACTTGGATGTGGGTTCTCTACTGTTCAGTTACCTAGGGATACCAATTCATCATCGCAAATTATCGAATAAGAAGTGGAAATGCATTGAAGATCGATTCGAAGAAAGGCTAAGTTGCTAAAAGGGCAAGCTTATGTCTTATGGGGGCGCCTTGTGTTAATAAACTCGGTTTTGACTAGTTTGCCGATGTTCCTCTTGTCTTTCTTTGGAATACCTGCAGGGGTACGGAAAATACTTGACTTTTATCAATGTCGCTTTTTCTAGCAAAGTGACGATGTTAATAGTAAATACATATTGGCTGGATGGGATATAATTTGCTGACCCAAAGACCAGGGTGGGTTAGGGATCAAGAACTTAGAAGTTAAAAATAGATGCCTACTTAGCAAATGGTTATTTCGGCTGTGTGTTGAGACTGAAGGAACGTGGGTAGAAATTTTGCGTAATAAGTACCTAAAATTAAAAATATTGGCCCAGGTTACCGCTAGACCAATGATTCACCATTCTCAAGGGGTTAATAAGGGTGAAAGAAACCTTTTTGAGAGGGTGAAATTTATCATTGGTGATGGCACCACGACTAGATTTTGGGAAGATGCATGGCTAGGGGAGATGCCTTTAGCCTTGCACAACATAAGGAAGCTTATGTTGCTACAGTATTACAAACGGTCCCCCTCAAAATCCAATTCAGGAGGCCTCTAATGGGGAACGTTGGAACTCTTGGCTACACTTGGTGCGTAGGTTGATGGACGTTCAATTCTCGAACCAACCAGATGCCATTCTCTCGAAATTATCTACGAACGGTAGTTTCTTGGTAAAATGTATGTATTTGGATCTAATTGACTCTAGGCCAATCTCGAGATCACTTCATGTCTGCAAGATTAAATTTCCGCTAAGGATTAAAAATTTTCATGTGTTTTATGCACAAAGAAGTGATCTTAACCAAGGATAACTTGTTAAAATGAAGATGGGTGGGTAGTTTTTTATGTTGTTTTTGCGACTATGATGAATCTATACGACGCCTCTTTCTCCATTGTTCTTTAGCCAAACTGCTTTGGCAGACGATTCATATAGCCTTCACTATTACTCATCCCACTAATATCAACACGTTATTTGGATGTGGCTAAATGGTGTGGAATCAAATATTGCGAGACATATTAGGATAGGAATATGTGCTATATATTTTTGTATGGAACTGCAGAAATGAAATGACCTTTAATAGAAAAAATACCAATTTTTTACAGGTTACCTACAGAGCCACTGCTTGTATCCGTACATTATCCTTATTCACTCGTGCGGACTTCATGGAGCTCTTGATTATTGGATGCAACCGATGAAAGATGGTAACACGGGCTATCTTCAACCGATTTGAATGGCGAGCTAATAATAGGCTAGGTGTTCAGTCATTGTAGCTTGTTTTTTGCCGAATGTGGTATTTTATACTTTTCCTTTTTGCTTTATTTAGGCCCCTTTAGTGAGCCTGAATCTCAGACTTTGTCTCGTACTGTCACTAAATAAAATTCTAGCATGCATCATGCTGATGCGATGGCCAGGGGCTTTCCTCCTTAAAAAAAATGAAAAGTTGCAACAGTTAAAAAAAAAGCTTCATGTAGCGGATGAAAAAGCTTCATCCAGAGTTTTTGAGAAAGCTTCAACCAAAATTTTTGCAACCAGCGGTGTCATTTTTGCTGAAACCGGTGGTGTCGCTTGCTACAACCAGAACTCAATTTTGTTGCGAGTGTGCACGCCGAGCTACAACCGGCGATAACGGTGAGGCATTTTTCGGCAACCGTACTTATTGTCTGCTACTACCAACAACTTGTTTTGTTACATATATTGTTTTTCTTTGAGGGGGACTACCCATGGGTTGCTTCAGTCGGGATGAAACGTCGGCGGTCGGTTTCTGCGAACCCCGACGGCATCGACGGGCGCTGCGATGGGCGCTGCAACAAGGGCGGCGATGAGCACGGCGACGAGCATGACAGGGATGATGCAACGCTTTGAGCGACGGGGGCAGCAGGAGGCGGGGACGGTGGGCGCGGCACTAGGGATCGGAGTTGTGTGCCGTTTAAACCCACTAATAATCTATCAGCTCAAAATTTTGTTTTTTGGAAAAAATAAACTACATAGCTAATTAAAACTAGTAGTATGCACGTGCGTTGTCACGGGCTTTTGAAATATTTTTGTTAAGATCATATAAAATTAATGCATACTAAATTTCACAGTTAGAGAAAATATAACATCTTCATAATTGCATAACAATTGAAGTCTTCACGTATGATAACAAAATAGCAAATTGACAATGTATACATATGAAGTGATGATCCAACTAAAATTATATTACAAATGATTGAGATCTACTTGATGCGCTTAAGAAATTATCGCACAATATCTGAAAAGTTGTCTTTAGCTTCATTCCACGGTGTTTGAGCAAGTATAATAAAAATTTCTTCCTCAACTCATACCTATCCTGCAAAATGAATAAATTTAGTTAGCACGAATACCTCACATGAAAGGTCTAAAAACATGTGTAATGTTATATTTCTCATCGCGCAAACCGGGTTCGTAGGTCTTTACCGTTTCACAATACCGAACAAAGTTTGTATGAAGGGTCGGGGTCTTGATGGACAACTAAGTTTTCGAGATTAAAGTGCGTTCCGAATAATAAACCAACTATTGATTTCATCTTATTTTCAAATCTGGAGGCATTAGGTATATCTCCAATAATTGATCTTCTTTTTGATATAATTGTCGTGCCCACCAATTAATAAGATACATCGTAGAATTTTCTTTCCTTTTCATCCTCAGCATGATCCTCTTGCTGATGCGTATGGAAATCCTTGATTCCATGGATGTATTTCCATTATTTTTTCTTAGGAAAATCATAACTCCTAATTGCATGCTTGGTTGATGTGTGTGACCATTATTTCCCTCCAAGGTGATTTTTTGTTGTCACTATATAGTACAATTATGTGTCACCGGATTAATTATCATTTCACAATTCACATTCTCCCTGTTTTTCATAATTGCTAAGTGCTTAAACAGGCTACTAACTTTTCATCCCGGCATGAAATGTCCTTGCATAGTTGTTCCTACAAGGGTCGTTTTGTTTATGAACTTGGAACACCTATCCAATTGTGTGGTCTCTCACAGACCCATCAGAGGGGGTGAGGAGAAATTGCATAGTATCTTGTTTTGTCAACTTAAAAGCTTTGACCAAAAAGACATATTTGATATAGTATGTAGGATTTGTAAAGCTTCCATGAAAATAGTTGAGAACAAATAAGGCAAGCACAAGGATGTACTCTTCACGTACTCTTACCATTAAAAAATGTACATCTGTCATTAAAAAATGAAATATACATCACATTAACAGAGACAACTTGAACATGATGAACGAGCTAGGATTTTATTGTTTAAGAAGGGTTGCTACATTTTAAAAAGCATATAATAAAACTTTGGGCTGCTTCAGGGTTCATGTGGAAGTTCTAGGATTTCTAGAAGTATAATATATTAATGTGTTTGCCCATAGTTTTCTATATATTTTTTAAATGGTATAACGACGGTAGCGTATCTAAGGGGTTGTTTGGATCTTGCCCATGGCAGCCACGCCAACTCGTGGGCAAGCCAAAAAATTGGCGAGCATTTTGGCAGCCATCGCCTTTGCCAACGATTGCTGTAAAAATGAACAGGAAGCGTGGATGAAGCATTGGCAAGCCAAATAATTGTCTACCATCGAGATAGATTCCTAGTCTGTGGTAGACAACAATTTTTTGGCTTGACAACTTATTGCTCAAAACAAAACAACTCATAAAATACAATGGCACTGAAAGCGATTCTAAGCATTGCGAGCTGGATGTGGCACTAATAGATGCGACAAAATTCGATCTATATATAGCAGAGGCAAAGACAGTAGGGGAGGAACAAGAACAATAATGATTTATAAGGGTAGCAAAATAAATGATGCAGGTAAAGGATGTAAATATTTGTTACACGCACATGTGTTTTCCTATTTAAGGAAAAACAATAAACCGTGGTGACTCATATCATCTTGCATTGCGACCGGTAACAAAAATGAGGATGCCTACATATTAGCCTCGTACCAGTTTTCAAATGGGCCTCACTGCTCATTCGTGGCAAACAAACAAAAAAAATATTAACGATGTTGCAACAAAATCAATTAATAATCCAACAATATGGTAGCAAAACCAAAGTTCAATAATAGCAAAACACCATAAAGTTTCTACGTATATAGAAGACAATATATTATCTAATTATTCATATAAAAAATAGATAATTATCGTTTCAATGTTGATGGAATATATGTGAACTGGGGTGGGTACTAAAATAGTAGGTCAACAGAGTTTATATATTTAACATTTTGTCATGTTTGACATATAATTTTTGAAGATTTAATATTGCCTTCCAAATGATGCCCTCCATCTTATTAAATTCATTGTTTGATTCCAAGTAGAAATTATTTGGTGAAGACGACCAAAATTTGGCCAAAATCGCCTTGTGAATAAACCAGAAAAGGAATGAAATATATTTGGCGACGACGTCCCAAATTTTAAAAGGAACTTTCTTTTCCTTTCCTCTCTATGTGATGCATATGGGAATGATTGATTTCCTGATTCACTAGTAGGAAAAACCTTATAGGCAGGACCTCAGTAGTAGTGCTGGAAAAAAGAAAATGCTGCTGCTAATTAGCAGTAGCGTTGATACAGTTAAGCGCTACTACTAACACCTTAGCAGTAGCGCTGCTTATTAAAACGCGCTACTACTATGTGGGACCAGACGATGCCACCGACGGTAGCTGTAGTAGCAGCGTTGCCCAAAATCCAGCGCTACTACTAAGTGTTTAGCGGTAGCGCTGTGTTTTGCAGCACCGGTGCTGCTAGTGGGCCCCACTTAGTAGTAGCGCTCGCATGTGACAAGCACTACTACTAATAGCATAGCAGCAAAGCTTTCTGGTATGCAGCGCTACTGCTAGTTGCGGCTGGTGCCACCTTTTTACCCCCCTCCCCCTCCTCTCCCCCACTTTGACCTCTCTCCCCTCCTTTCCCCGTTTCCCCTCTCCACTCTCCACGCCATTGTTGCTCTTCTTCTCTCTTCCTCCTACCTCTCTTCTCTCCTCATTAATGCCCCCCTCCACCATAACTCTCCTTCATAAATGGCCTCTCTCACATTTCACTTTGTCCTACCTCTCTTCCTCTCCCCATTATATTAATGCCCCCCACCATAACTCCCTCTCTATTAGTTAGATAGCTAGATTCACCTCTCCTCCCCACCAACTAGATCTAGCTAGCTATTTAACCATCCACGCGTGCTTTTTCGATCGGTCTCTCTCATCATCTCTCTCGATCGGTCTCTTTCGGGAGATATATAGGTGAGTAAAAAAGTTGTTCATTTAAAGAATGGGAATATGTGTGTGAATGAGAATATGTGTGTTTGTGATATATATATATATATATATATATATATATATATATATATATATATATATATATATATATATATATATATATATATATATGGAGAGATTTGTGCGAGTGTGATATGCCCTCGATCGAGTTGCTTATGTTTTGCCGAAATGTTGATTTATTTGCGTTTCGGTGAATTTCGAGCAAACTCAATATGTTCTTTTTTAGGCAAGGTCATGCCAAAATTTTATATGACTTTCAAGCATGCATGCATTATTTACTTTATAACCCTTTTACTTGTTATACCGTGCAGTCGGTCATGAAGGGGAGTGGATGGAAGTTGGAGAGGTACATGCAATCCGCGGTGATGGACATGTATGCAAATAATCAGACTAGGATTAGATGTCCGTGTGCAAGATGCAAGGAAGGGGTCCTTTTGGACCCTTTTGATCGTGGCACTTTGAAGGCGCACCTGCTGATAAATGGTTTCATGGATGGCTATACTTAGTGGATAAGTGAAGAAGATGATAATGATGAGGACATCCAAATGGCAGGGAATAACGACATGGGGCTAGACGAAGAGATGACAGATCGACTCGAAGACGATGGTGCCGGACATGGCGGCGGGGAAGAGTCCGGAAATGACGGCGATAGAAAAGATTCCGGACACGGCGAAGAAGAGTCCGGACATGGCGGAGAAGAGGCGGTGGTCACGCCGTAGTCTTCGACGCTACTAAGTGCAGTCGTGCAAGACCCTCATGTTCAAGACCTCCTTCGCAAGAGTACGACTAGCGAGAGAGCTACTTCTAGAGAGGAAGCCAAGCTGGATCAACTTGAAGTGGACTCGAGGACTCCATTGTATGACGGTTGCGATCCTGAGGTGACCCGCTTGAGTTTCACGCTCGAACTTCTAAAGACGAAGGCCAAAAACAAATGGACAGACAAAAGCCTCGATGAGCATTTGAAGTATCTACATAATAAAGTTCTTCCCACGGGGAACCTGTGTCCTAGTAGTGTCGAGGAGGCCAAGAAAATCGTTTGCTCTTTTGATTTGCCGCACATTAGGTACCACACATGCATCAACGATTGCATCATTTAATGGGGGGAGCACGTGGAAAAACCAACTGTCCAGTGTGCAATGCTTCTCGATACAAGAAGGCAAGAAAGAAAGCTCCTCAGAAAGTTGTATGGTACTTTATGATCACTCCCCGTCTGCAGCGGTATTTCGTAGATCATAAGGAATCAAAGCTCATGCGCTGGCACGCGGAGAGGAAGAAGCCCGACGATGGAGATGATCCAAGGCTGAGACACCTCGTAGATGGTAGCCAGTGGAGAGCATTCAACACCGTATATGGATTTTCTAAAGAAGATCCAAGGAACATCGTGCTTAGTGCCAGTACCGATGGCATGAGTTCATTTGGAAACCAGAACACCAACCACATCACATGGCCCGTGTTTGTATGGATGTACAACCTGCCCCCATGGAAGTGCATGAAGACAAAGTACATACACATGTACCTGCTGATTCAAGGGCCGAAACAACCGGGAAATAGTATTAGCTTGTATATGGGGCTTCTACAAGAGGAGCTAGACACGTTATGGAAATGACCGGCATGGACATGGGACGCCAGCAAAGGAGAGTATTTCCATATGAGAGCCGTGTTGATGACGACGGTGCACGGCTATCTCAGTTACGGGTACACCTCAGGCCAGGTGTGCCACGGATACTGCGGATGCACGAGGTGCATGGATGATACAACGTCTCGGCAGCTTACGTCAATGAAAGATGACGGATCTAGGAAAATCATGTACATGGGGCATCATAGATGGCTCGAGAAGGATGACCCGTGTAGAAAGCGTGGAGATCTATTCAATGGGTTGGCTGAGCTTCGAGGACCTCCACGTAAGAGGAGCGGCGCCGACATCGACGAGCTGTTGAGAAACTGGGAACAATGCCCCGCGCCGGGAAAGATCAAAAAGGCGCCAGAGCCGCTGCTGAAGGTATGCAAAACGAGGTCTGTTTTCTGGGACTTGGAGTACTGGCCCAATCACAACACGCCTCATTGCCTTGATCAAATACATATAACGAAGAATGTCCTCGAGAGCTTGCTTGGCACACTAATGAACATGCCGGAGAAGACAAAGGATGGTCCGAAGGCAAGGAAAGACTTGGAAGATTTGAAGATCGGGAAAGACCTCCACCATAAAAAGTTGATGGAGGAGGCGGAGATAGAGGAGGGGGAAGGGGCAGAAAAGTCAACAAGAAGGAGGAGAATTTGTTGGAAATATGCCCTAGAGGCAATAATAAATTAGTTATTATTATACTTCTTAGTTCATGATAATCGTTTATTATCCATGCTATAATTGTATTGATTGGAAACACAACACTTGTGTGGATATATAGACAAAACACTGTCCCTAGTAAGCCTCTAGTTGACTAGCTCGTTGATCAAAGATGGTCAAGGTTTCCTGGCCATAGGCAAGTGTTGTCACTTGATAACGGGATCACATCATTAGGAGAATCATGTGATGGACTAGACCCAAACTAATAGACGTAGCATGTTGATCGTGTCATTTTGTTGCTACTGTTTTCTGCGTGTCAAGTATTTGTTCCCATGACCATGAGATCATATAACTCACTGACACCGGAGGAATGCTTTGTGTGTATCAAACGTCGCAACGTAATTGGGTGACTATAAAGATGCTCTACAGGTATCTCCGAAGGTGTCCGTTGAGTTAGTATGGATCGAGAATGGGATTTGTCTCTCCGTGTGACGGAGAGGTATCTCGGGGCCCACTCGGTAATACAACATCACACACAAGCCTTGCAAGCAATGTGACTTAGTGTAAGTTGTGGGATCTTGTATTACGGAATGAGTAAAGAGACTTGCTGGTAAACGAGATTGAAATAAGTATGCGGATACTGACGATCGAATCTCGGGCAAGTAACATACCAAAGGACAAAGGGAATGACATACGGGATTATATGAATCCTTGGCACTGAGGTTCAAACAATAAGATCTTCGTAGAATATGTAGGATCCAATATGGGCATCCAGGTCCCGCTATTGGATATTGACCGAGGAGTCACTCGGGTCATGTCTACATAGTTCTCGAACCCGCAGGGTCTGCACACTTAAGGTTCGACGTTGTTTTATGCGTATTTGAGTTATATGGTTGGTTACTGAATGTTGTTCGGAGTCCCTGATGAGATCACGGACGTCACGAGGGTTTCCGGAATGGTCCGGAAACGAAGATTGATATATAGGATGACCTCATTTGATTACCGGAAAGTTTTCGGAGTTACCGGGAATGTACCGGGAATGACGAATGGGTTCCGGGTGTTCACCGGGGGGGGGGGGGGGGGGGAACCCACCCCGGGGAAGCCCATAGGCCTTGGGGGTGGCGCACCAGCCCTTAGTGGGCTGGTGGGACAGCCCAAGAAGGCCCTATGCGCCATAGGAAGAAAATCAAAGAGAAAAAAAAGAGGAGGTGGGAAAAGGGGGAAGGACTCTCCTTCCAAACCTAGTTGGACTCGGTTTGGAAGGGGAGGGTTGCCCCCCTTGGCTCGGCCGACCCCCTTGGGAGTCCTTGGACCCCAAGGCAAGGCTCCCCCTCCTCCCCCTATATATACGGAGGTTTTAGGGCTGATTTGAGAAAACTTTGCCATGGCAGCCCGACCACATATCTCCACGGTTTCACCTCTAGATTGCGTTTCTGCGGAGCTCGGGCGGAGCCCTGTTGAGATAAGATCACCACCAACCTCCGGAGCGCCGTCACGCTGGCGGAGAACTCATCTACCTCTCCGTATCTCTTGCTGGATCAAGAAGGCCGAGATCATCTCGAGCTATACGTGTGCTGAACGCGGAGGTGCCGTCCGTTCGGCACTAGATCGTGGGACGGATCGCGGGACGGTTCGCGGGGCGGATCGAGGGACGTGAGGACGTTCCACTACATCAACCGCGTTTCTTAACGCTTCTGTTGTGCGATCTACAAGGGTACGTAGATCGAATATCCCCTCTCGTAGATGGACATCACCATGATAGGTCTTCGTGCGCATAGGAAATTTTTTGTTTCCCATGCGACGTTCCCCAACAGTGGCATCATGAGCTAGGTTCATGCGTAGATGTCTTCTCGAGTAGGACACAAAAGTTTTTATGGGCGGTGATGTGCATTTTGCTGCCCTCCTTAGTCTTTTCTTGATTCTGCGGTATTGTTGGATCGAAGCGGCTCGGACCGACATTACTCGTACGCTTACGAGAGACTGGTTTCATCGCTACGAGTAACTCCGTTGCTCAAAGATGACTGGCGGGTGTCAGTTTCTCCAACTTTAGTTGAATCGGATTTGACCGAGGAGGTCCTTGGATGAGGTTAAATAGCAACTCATATATCTGCATTGTGGTGTTTGCGTAAGTAAGATGCGATCCTACTAGATACCCATGGTCACCACGTAAAACATGCAACAACAAAATTAGAGTACGTCTAACTTGTTTTTGCAGGGTATGCTTGTGATGTGATATGGCCAACGATGTGATGTGATATATTGGATGTATGATATGATCATGTTGGAATAAATAATATCGACTTGCACGTCGATGGTACGGCAACCGGCAGGAGCCATAGGGTTGTCTTTAAACTAACGTTTGTGCTTGCAGATGCGTTTACTATTTTGCTAGGATGTAGCTTTAGTAGTAATAGCATGAGTAGCACGACAACCCCGAGGGCGACACGTTGATGGAGATCATGGTGTGACGCCAGTGACAAGAAGATCGTGCCGGTGCTTTGGTGATGGAGATCAAGAAGCACATGATGATGGCCATATCATGTCACTTATGAATTGCATGTGATGTTAATCCTTTTTGCACCTTATCTTGCTTAGAACGACGATAGCATTATGAGGTGATCTCTCACTAAAGTTTCAAGACGAAATTGTGTTCTCCCCGACTGTGCACCGTTGCGACAGTTCTTCGTTTCGAGACACCACGTGATGATCGGGTGTGATAGACTCAACGTTCACATACAACGGGTGCAAAACAGTTGCACACGCGGAACACTCGGGTTAAGCTTGACGAGCCTAGCATGTGCAGACATGGCCTCGGAACACATGAGACCGAAAGGTCGAGCATGAATCGTATAGTTGATATGATTAGCATAGAGATGCTTACCACTGAAACTATTCTCGACTCACGTGATGATCGACTTGAGATAGTGGATTTGGATCATGTACCACTCAAATGACTAGAGAGATGTACTTTTTGAGTGCGAGTTCTTAAGTAATATGATTAATTGAACTAATTGTCATGAACATAGTCTAATGGTCTTTGCGAATTATGATGTAGCTTGTGCTATAGCTCTACTGTTTTTATATGTTCCTAGAGAAAATTTAGTTGAAAGTTGATAGTAGCAAACTTTGCAGAGGATTGTCCTCATTGCTGCACAGAAGGCTTATGTCCTTAATGCACCACTCGGTGTGCTGCACCTCGAGCGTCGTCTGTGGATGCTGTGAACATCCGACATACACGTTTCTGATGACTACACGATAGTTCAGTGCAAAATACTTAATGGCTTAGAACCATGGCGCCGAAGACGTTTTGAAACGTCACGGAACATAAGTGATGTTCTAAAGAGATGAAATTGTGATTTCATGCTTGTGCCCTTGTTAAGAGGTACGAGACCTCCAACAAGATTCTTGGTCCACAAAGTAAAGGAGAAAAGCTCAATCGTTGAGCGTGTGCTCAGATTGTCTGAGTACGACAATCGCTTGAATCAAGTGGGAGTTAATCTTCCAGATGAGATAGTGATAGTTCTCCAAAGTCACTGCCACCAAGCTGTGAGAGCTTCGTGATGAACTATAACATATCAAGGATAGATACAATGATCCTTGAGCGATTCGCGATGTTTGACACTGTGAAAGTAGAAATCAAGAAGGAGCATCAATAGTTGATGGTTTGTAAAACCACTAAGTTTCAAGAAAGGCAAGGGCTAGAAGGGATACTTCGTGAAACGGCAAAAAAGTTGCTGCGCTAATGAAGAGACCCAAGATTAAACCCAAACCCGAGACTGAGTGCTTCTGTAATGAGGGGAACAGTCACTGAGGCGGAGCAACTCTAAATACTTGGTAGATAAGAAGGCTCGCAAAAGTCGAAAGAAGTATATTTGATATACATGATGTTGATGTGTACTTTATTAGTACTCCTAGTAGCATTAGGGTATTGGATACCGGTTCGGTTGCTAAGTGATTAGTAACATGAAATGATAGCTACGGCATAAACAGAGACTAGCTAAAGGCGAGGTGACGATACGTGTTGGAAGTGTTTCCAAGGTTGATATGATCAAACGTCGCACGCTCCCTCTACCACCGGGATTGGTGTTAAACTTAAATAATTGTTATTTGGTGCTTGCGTTAAGCATGAACATGATTGGATCGTGTTTGTTGCAATATGATTATTCATTTAAAGAGAATAATGGTTACTCTATTTGCTTGAACAATCACCTTCAATGGTTTATTGAATCTCGATCGTAGTGTTACACATGTTCATGATATTGGTGCCAAAAGATACGAGGTAATGATGATAGTACCACTTACTTGTGGCACTGCCGCTTGAGTCATGTTGGTATAAATTGCATGAAGAGGCTCCATGCTGATGGATCTTTATACTCACTTGATTTTGAATCACTAGTGACATGCAAATCATACCACATGAGCAAGGCCTTGTTTTCATTGAGATGAAACAAGATAGTAACTTGTTGGAAGTGATACATTTTGATGTATGCAGTCCAATGGGTGCTGAGGCACGCAGTGGATATCATTATGTTCTTACTTCAATGACGATTTGAGTAGATACAAGAGTATTTACTTAATGAATCACAAGTTTGAAATATTGAAAAGTTCAATTCTGTTTCGGAGTGAAGTCCGTCGTAACAAGAGGATAAACTGTCTACGATATGATCATGGAAATGAATATCTGAGTTACGAGTATTGGTACGCAGTTAAGACAATGTGGAAATTGTTTCGCACTTCATGCCACCTAGAACATCATAGTGTGATGATGTGTCTGAACGTCATAGTCACGCACTATTTGGTATGGTGCATGCTATGATGTCTCTTATTGAATTACCACTATCGTTTATGGGTTATGCATTAGAGACAACCGCATTCACTTTAAATAGGGCACCGCGTATTTCCGTTGAGATGACACAGTATAGACTGAGGTTTAGAGAAATCTAAACTGTCATTTCTTGAAAGTTTGGGGCTTCGACACTTATGTGAAAAAGTTTCAGTCTGATAAGCTCAAACCCAAAGCGGATAAATGCAATCTTCATAGGATATCCAAAACAGTTGGGTACATCTCCTATCCCAGATCCGAAAGCAAAATGTTTGTTTCTAGAAACGGATCCTTTCTCGAGGAAAAGTTTCTCTCGAAAGAATTGAGTGGGAGGATGGTGGAAGTTGATGAGGTTATTGAATCATCACTTCGACTAGTGTGTAGCAGGGCACAGGAAGTTGTTCCTGTGGCGCCTACACCAATTGAAGTGGAAGCTGATGATGGTGATCATCGAGCATCGGATCAAGTTACTACAAACCTCGTAGGTTGACAAGGTTGCGTACTACTACAGAGTGGTACGGTAACCCTGTCTTGGAGGTCATGTTGTTGAGCAACAGTGAACCTACGAGTTATGGAGAAAGCAATGGTGGGCCCGGATTCCGACAAATGGCTGGAAGCCATGAAATCCGAGAGAGGATCCATGTATGAAAACAAAGTGTAGACTTTGGAAGAACTACTTGATGGTCATAGGACTATTGAGTAAAGATGGATCTTTAAAAGGAAGACATACGATGATGGTGATAAGTCACTATTAAGAAAAGCTCGACTTATCGCAAAGATGTTTCCGACAAGATCAAATAGTTAACTATGATGAGACTTTCTCACTCGTAGCGATGCTAAAAGTCTGTTAGAATTATGTTAGTAGTTGCTGCATTATTTATGAAATATTGCACGTAGGATGTCAAAACATTGTTTCCTCAACGGTTTCGTTGAGCAAACATTGTATGTGATACAACCAGGAGGTTTTGTCGATCCTAAAGATACTAGCAAGTATGCAAGCTCCAGTGATCCTTCAATGGACTGGTGCAAGCATCTCGGAGTTGGAATATACACTTTGATGAGATGATCAAAGATTTTGGGTTTGTACAAGGTTTATGAGAAACTTGTATTTCCAAAGAAGTGAGTGGGAGCACTATAGAATTTCTGATAAGTATATGTGGTTGACATATTGTGGATCAGAAGTAATGTAGAATTTCTATAAAGCATACAAGGTTGTTTGAAAGGAGTTTTCAAAGGAATACCTGGATTGAGCTACTTGAACGTTGAGCATCAAGATCTATGGAGATAGATCAAAACGCTTAATAGAAGTTTCAACAAGATGCATGCCTTGACAAGTTTTCGAAGTAATTCGAAATAGATCAGCAAAGAAGGAGTTCTTGACTGTGTTGTAAGGTGTGAATTTGAGTAAGACTCAAAACCCGACCCCGGCAGAATAAAGAGAATAGACGAAGGTCGTCTTCTATGCCTTAGCTGTAGACTCTAAAGTATGCCATGCTGAGTACCGCACCTGATGTGTGCCTCGACTCAAAGTCTGTTAAGAGGTACACAGAGTGATCCAGGATTGAATCACTAATCAGTGGACAAAGTTATCCTTAGTTACTAAATAGACTAAGTAATTTTTCTCGATTATGGAGGTGGTTAAAGAGTTCGTCGTAAAGGGTTACGTCGATGCAAGCTTTGACACTAATCCGAATAACTATGAGTAGTGAAACGGATTCGTATAGTAGAGTAGATATTTGGAGCATTTCCGAATAGCACATAGTAGCAGCATCTATAAGATGACATAAAGATTTGTAAAGAACACACGGATCTGAAAGTTTCAGAACCGTTGACTAAAACCTCTCTCACGAGCAAGACGTGATCAGACCCCATAACTATATGGGTGTTGGATTCGTTGGAATCACATGGTGATGTGAACTAGATTATTGACTCTAGTGCAAGTGGGAGACTGTTGGAAATATGCCCTAGAGGCAATAATAAATTAGTTATTATTATATTTCTTAGTTCATGATAATCATTTATTATCCATGCTATAATTGTATTGATTGGAAACACAATACTTGTGTGGATACATAGACAAAACACTGTCCCTAGTAAGCCTCTAGTTGACTAGCTCGTTGATCAAAGATGGTCAAGGTTTCCTGGCCATAGGCAAGTGTTGTCACTTGATAACGGGATCACATCATTAGGAGAATCATGTGATGGACTAGACCCAAACTAATAGACGTAGCATGTTGATCGTGTCATTTTGTTGCTACTGTTTTCTGCGTGTCAAGTATTTGTTCCTATGACCATGAGATCATATAACTCACTGACACCGGAGGAATGCTTTGTGTGTATCAAAAGTCGCAACGTAACTGGGTGACTATAAAGATGCTCTACAGGTATCTCCGAAGGTGTTAGTTGAGTTAGTATGGATCGAGACTGGGATTTGTCACTCCGTGTGACGGAGAGGTATCTCGGGGCCCACTCGGTAATACAACATCACACACAAGCCTTGCAAGCAATGTGACTTAGTGTAAGTTGCGGGATCTTGTATTACGGAACGATTAAAGAGACTTGCTGGTAAACGAGATTGAAATAAGTATGCGGATACTGACGATCGAATCTCGGGCAACTAACATACCGAAGGACAAAGGGAATGACATACGGGATTATATGAATCCTTGGCACTGAGGTTCAAACGATAAGATCTTCATAGAATATGTAGGATCCAATATGGGCATCCAGGTCCCTCTATTGGATATTGATCGAGGAGTCACTCGGGTCATGTCTACATAGTTCTCAAACCCGCAGGGTCTGCACACTTAAGGTTCGACGTTGTTTTATGCGTATTTGAGTTATATGGTTGGTTACCGAATGTTGTTCGGAGTCCCGGATGAGATCACAGATGTCACGAGGGTTTCCGGAATGGTCCAGAAACGAAGATTGATATATAGGATGACCTCATTTGATTACCGGAAGGTTTTCGGAGTTACCGGGAATGTACCGGGAATGACGAATGGGTTCCGGGTGTTCACCGGGGGGGGGGGGGGCAACCCACCCCGGGGAAGCCCATAGGCCTTGGGGGTGGAGCACCAGCCCTTAATGGGCTGGTGGCACAGCCCAAGAAGGCCCTATGCGCCATAGGAAGAAAATCAAAGAGAAAAAAAAGAGGAGGTGGGAAAAGGGGGAAGGACTCCTCCTTCCAAACCTAGTTGGACTCGGTTTGGAAGGGGAGGGTTGCCCCCCTTGGCTCGGCCGACCCCCTTGGGAGTCCTTGGACCCCAAGGCAAGGCTCCCCCTCCTCCCCCTATATATACGGAGGTTTTAGGGCTGATTTGAGTAAACTTTGCCACGGCAGCCCGACCACATATCTCCACGGTTTCACCTCTAGATCGCGTTTCTGCGGAGCTCGGGCGGAGCCCTGCTGAGATAAGATCACCACCAACCTCCGGAGCGCCATCACGCTGCCGGAGAACTCATCTACCTCTCTGTCTCTCTTGTTGGATCAAGAAGGCTGAGATCATCGTCGAGCTGTACGTGTGCGGAACGCGGAGGTGCCGTCCGTTCGGCACTAGATCGTGGGACGGATCGCGGGACGGTTCGCGGTGCGGATCGAGGGACGTGAGGACGTTCCACTACATCAACCGTGTTTCTTAATGCTTCTGCTGTGCGATCTACAAGGGTACGTAGATCGAATATCCCCTCTCGTAGATGGACATCACCATGATAGGTCTTCGTGCGCGTAGGAAATTTTTTTGTTTCCCATGCGACGTTCCCCAACAGAATTCTTGCCCCCCTTCTTGCTTCACCTTAAGTGCGAAGGAGATCGATCAATTCATCAAGTGCCTTATGGGAATCAAAGTCAGTTTCGGTTACTGTGGGAAGATAAGCAGATTTCTAGACCCCAAGAAGAAAAGGTTCAGCGGGATGAAGTCTCATGACTGTCACGTGATGATGACGCAGATACTCCCGGTTTCCATTAGAGGGATAATGTACAAGCACGTCCATGACACGCTTACTGGTCTCTGCCACTTCTTCGACGTTATTTCTCGAAAGTCCATAAGCGTGAAGCAGCTCCGAAGGCTACAGGAAGAGATCATTGTCATACTATGTGAGCTTGAGTTGTACTTCCCGCCCGCGTTCTTTGACGTCATGGTGCATCTGTGTGTCCACATCGTGGAATACATCATCGACCTCGGGCCGACATTCCTTCACAACGTGATGCCATTCGAGAGGATGAATGGGGTCATCAAAGGATTCGTTCGTAACAAGTCCCGTCCCGAAGGGAGCATCGTCCAGGGTATCTGACTCATGAGTGCGTCTCCTTTTACGAGAATTATATAAGCGTCGGAGACCCTGTTGTTGGTTTGCCTGTCAAGAAGCACGATGGGAAACTCGAAGGAGATGGTCACAACAATGACCGGAGGGAATTGCACGTGGACTACTTGGATCGACGGAATGACTTTGAGAGGGCTAACTTAGTAGTGCTTGATGACCCACAAGTATAGGGGATCAATCGTAGGTCTTTCGATAAGTAAGAGTTTCGAACCCAACGAGGAGAAGAAGGATCTGATAAACGGTTTTCAGCAAGGTAATAACTGCAAGCACTGAAAGTAGCGGTAACAAGTGATGGTGTAGTGAGGTGAAACGTAGCAAGCAAAAAGTAACAAGTAACAAGTAACAAGTAGTAGCAACGGTGCAGCAAAGTGGGCCAATCCCTTTTGTAGCAAGGGACAAGCCTGAGCAAAGTCTTATAAGAGGAAAAACACTCCCGAGGACACGCGGGAATTTCTGTCATGCTAGTTTCATCATGTTCATATGATTCGCGTTTGTTACTTTGATAGTTTGATATGTGGGTGGACCGGCGCTTGGGTACTGCCCTTACTTGGGCAAGCATCCCACTTATGATCAACCCCTCTCTCAAGCATCGGCAACTACGAAAGAAGAATTAAGACAACGTCTAACCATAGCATTAAACTAGTGGATCCAAATCAGCCCCTTACGAAGCAACGCATAGACTAGGGTTTAAGATTTTGTCACTCTACCAACCCATCATCTACTTACTACTCCCCAATGCCTTCCTCTAGGCCCAAAGATGGTGAAGTGTTATGTAGTCGACGTTCACATAACACCACTAGAGGAAAAGACAACATACATCATATCAAAATACTGAACGAATACCAAATTCACATGACTATTATCAGCATGACTTACCCCATGTCCTCGGGAACAAAAGTAACTACTCACAAAGCATAATCATAATCATGATCAGAGGTTTACTGAGTAGCATCAAGAATCTGAACATAAACTCTTCCACCAAGTAATCCAACTAGCATCAACTACAAAGAGTAATAAACACTACTAGCAACCTTACAAGTACCAATCGGAATCGCGAGACGGAGATTGGTTACAAGAGATGAACTAGGGTTTGGACAGGAGATGGTGCTGATGAAGATGTCGATGGAGATGACTCCCCTCCGACGAGAGGAGTGTTGGTGATGACGATGGCGACGATTTCCCCCTCCGGGAGGGAAGTTTCCCCGACAGGATCGTCCTGCCGGAGCCCTTGATTGGTTCTGCTCAAGTTCCGCCTCGTGGCGGCGGCGAATCCACGAAAAAGCTCCACCTTGATTTTTTCTCAGACGAAACCCTTTGTATAGCACATGAGGGGGGCCAGTGGGCCACCAGGCTGCCCACAAGCCCTGTTGCCGCGGCCAGGGGGTAGGCCGCGGCAACCAGGCTTGTGGGCCCCTGGGTGCTCCCCTCTGACACTTCTTTCGCCTAGTATTTTTTATATATTCCCGAAAAAATCCACGTTGATTTTCAGGGCATTTGGAGTTGCGCAGAATAGAGGACTCAGACTTGCTCCTTTTCCAGTCCAGAATTCCAGCTGCCGATATTCTCCCTCTTCAAATAAACCTTGCAAAATAAGAGAGAAAAGGCATAAGTATGGTTCCACAAAGTATAATGACAGTCCATAAAGCGATAAATATCAACATGAAAGCATGATGCAAAATGGACGTATCAAGTCCCCCAAGCTTAGACCTCGCTTGTCCTCAAGCGAAAACCAAGACCCAAAACATGTCCACATGTTTAGGGATGAAGGTGTCGATAAAACATAATACGGACATGAGGGCATCATGATCACACATAGAACAGCAATACATCACAAAGATTCTTATGGGAAAGTAACAATTCCTTCACAAAGCAAAGTATGAAACAAAAACCTTACCGAGAAGTAGCCAACAACAGTCCATAGTCATTGAAGCAATTGCAATTTATCATAACATCAGAAAGAGTCAAATAAGAGCTTGTAAGGCAAATCCACATACTCAATCATCTCTTTTGTTTTCCACAATTGTTACAACTCATGTGGTACTCATGATATCAAAGTTTCAGTTGGACACAGAGAAAGATAGGGGCTTATAATTTTGCCTCCCAACCATTTACCTCAAGGGTAAAATTAACAATAATAAAGCATAAGTACTCAGCTCCAAGTTGATATATGAATATAGATCTTTCCCAAGCATATGACTTTCACCAAGAAAAAGGCTAAATAAGGAATTGGTGAAGATCACCATGACTCTTACAAGGGCAAAAAGTAAAGGTACAAGATAGGCCCTTCACAGAGGGAAGAAGAGGTTGTCATGCGCTTTTGAGGTTTGGATGCGTGTCCTCTTAGTGCGGAGGAATGTCACTTTATATTGCCTTCTATGATAAAGAACTTTATTATGCAGTCTGTCGCTTTTATGTCTTCCACATCACAGGTTCGTACAAAGCTTATTTTCCACACACCAATAGATCAGACATATTAGAGAGAAATTTTTATTGCTTGCACCGATGACAACTTACTTGAGGGATCTTATTCAATCCATAGGTAGGTATGGTGGACACTCATGGCAAAACTGGGTTGAAGGTTTATGGATGCACAAGTAGTATCTCTACTTGGTGCGGGAGTTTTGGCTAATATGAGGTGGAAGCAATCGTCACATGCTAAGGATCTCTAATCATATAACATTGTTTGGAACCAAGCAAACACAATTCATTATGTTGTCTTCCTTGTCCAACATCTACTTCTAAGCATAATTATAGAAAGTGTCCAAGATGATATATTTATATGTGAACCTCTCTTTCCTTATTACTTCTTATTAATTGCAACAATGACTGAGGTCTATGTTGGTCTATTCTCAACAAGTTACAATCATCATACTTGTTATATGTGAAGCTATCACTTTCCATAAGATCATCTCATGATCTTTCATGCTATCGTTCTTTTCATACTTTTCATCACAACACAAAACAAAGCCCTTGACTAAGATACTCTTTATTATATAGCTCGCAAGCTCGAATACATTGGGGGAGACACAAGGCAAAAGACTCAAACTAAAACACTAAAGGCTTATTCCACTAAGAGAAGAAATAAAACTGAAAAGGAAAGAACTAAAACAAAGGTAGAAGCAAAATATATAAAGGTGATACGATACCAGGGCAACTCCCCCAAGCTTGGCAAAAGCCAAGGGGATTGCCCATACCAATGCTTAGTTGTCTTCCTTTGGTGGTGATGGTGGTGGTGTTGTTGAAGTAGTCTGATCCTCCGTCTTCCAAGGCATAGGTGCTCCATCATGGCAGGATGAACGAGTCACCGGAATCCTCAAATCTACAGCCAATCATATTGATTTAAATATATACTCATACTCACAATTTTGGTTCTGCAAGTCATAGATCTGGCCCTGAAGTTGATCAACCCTGTCATAGAGCCTCGAGAGGTGCTTCCCAATGTCAATGGCATCCATCTTGTGATTGCTAGTGAACTCTGTGATCATCATGTGGTTGGCGTTGAGTCCACACTCCACCATCCCTTGGCACTTGAAGACTTGTTGCTCCATTGCTTCGAGCCTTGTCTCCACACTTCCGGTCTTCTTAGGCCCCTCAACATCACGGATGTGCAACATCCCCTCGCTCATCTTGATAGATTGGGGGTGCTGCAATACTTCCGTGAGGTAGGGATTGATGACCTTCTCAATGATCTTGTCCTTAGGAACTTTTGGGGAAGTCATGACAATCTAGATCTGCAACAGAAACAGGCTCGAAACGAAAACAGAGGAAAACTGCGCGATACGGAGATCAAAACCCTCGGGCGTATATATAATGATTTTTTCTGGACCAGAAGGAGTGCTCCACAAGAAAACGGAGTCCGAGAGGCACACGAGGTGCCCAAAAGCCGTGTTGCCGCAGCCAGGGGGGAGGCCGCGGCAACCAAGCTTGTGTCCGCCTCATGCGCTCTCCGGACTGCTTTTTATTTTTCTAATTTTCCATAAATTCCAAAAAGGAGAAAATTTCCTATTGGAAAAGTTTCGGAGTCCAATTACTTACCGAAACACATACCTCTTCGTTTTGAGGGTCTGAAACAGGCTGATAAACATCCCTTATGTACTCCTCTGGAGTTATGATATTGATGATATTGGTCTCAACATTTACGGGAGTACCAGAGATATAATGCTTGATTCTTTGCCCATTTACCACTCTAGGAAAATTACCTTCTGTGTTATTTATTTTGATGGCACCGGAACGATATACTTCCTCGACAACGTAGGGACCTTCCCATTTAGAGAGAAGCTTGCCTGCGAAGAATCTTAAACGAGAATTGTATAGCAGGACATAATCACCTACATTGAACTCTCGTTTTTGTATTCTTTTATCGTGCCATCTCTTAACCTTTTCCTTGAACAACTTGTCATTCTCATATGCCTGGGCCCTCCATTCATCTAATGAGTTGATATCAAACAACCGCTTCTCACCGGCAAGTTTGAAATCGAAGTTGAGCTCTTTGATTGCCGAATAAGCTTTGTATTCCAGCTCAAGAGGTAAATGACAGGCCTTACCGTAAACCATTTTATACGGCGACATGCCCATGGGATTCTTATAAGCAGTCCAATAAGCCCATAGTGCATCGTCAAGTTTACTAGACCAATTTTTTCGAGATCTATTGACGATCTTTTGTAAGATCAATTTGATCTCCGTATTACTCAACTCCACTTGACCACTAGACTGAGGATGATAAGGAGATGCAACTCTATGGTTGACATCATACTTAGCGAGCATCTTGCGGAAAACATCATGAATGAAGTGTGAACCGCCATCAGTCATCAGATATCTAGGGACTCCAAATCTTGGGAAAATGACTTCTTTAAGCATCTTAATAGAGGTGTGGTGATCAGCATTTCTAGTGAGGATAGCTTCTACCCACTTACTGACATAATCCACAGCAACTAAGATGTGAGTATACCCATTGGAACTCGGGAAAGGTCCCATATAATCAAAGCCCCAGACATCAAATGGTTCAATGACAAGTGAATAGTTCATAGGCATTTCCTGACGCTTACTGATATTCCCTATTCTTTGGCATTCGTCACAAGACAAGACAAACTTACGCGCATCCTTGAAGAGAGTGGGCCAATAGAAACCTGATTGCAATACCTTATGAGTAGTTCCGTCTCCAGCATGGTGTCCTCCGTAGGCTTCGGAATGACACTTCTGCAGGATCTGTCCCTGTTCATGTTCATGCACACAACGTCTAATAACACCATCTACTCCTTCCTTATAAAGGTGAGGATCATCCCAAAAGTAGTGTCTCAAATCAAAGAAGAATTTCTTCTTTTGCTGGTAGGTGAAACTAGGTGGTATGTATTTGGCTACGATATAGTTTGCGTAATCAGCATACCACGGTGCACTATGTCAAGTGCGGATGACATTCAATTGCTCATCAGGAAAGCTGTCATCAATAGGTTGTGGGTCATCAAGGACATTCTCTAGCCTAGACAAGTTATCTGCTAGAGGGTTATCGGCACCCTTTCGGTCAACAACGTGCAAATCAAATTCCTGTAGCAGGAGAACCCATCTGATTAGCCTAGGCTTAGCGTCCTTCTTCTCCATAAGGTACTTAATAGCAGCATGATCAGAGTGAATAGTGTCTTTTGAGTCAACTATATAAGATCTGAACTTTTCACATGCAAACACGACTCCTAAAAACTCCTCCGTAGTGGCATAGTTTCTTTGGGCACTGTCTAGAGTTTTACTAGCGTAGTGAATGGCATTCAACTTCTTGTCAACTCTTTGTCCTAGAACAGCACCAACAGCATAATCACTAGCATCGCACATGATTTCAAAGGGTAAGTTCCAATCAGGTGGTTGAACAATAGGAGCGGTTATCAAGGCATTCTTAAGTATTTCGAAAGCTTCCTCACAATCCTCATCAAAAACAAAAAGAACATCCTTCTGCAAGAGGTTGGTAAGAGGCCTAGAAATCTTAAAGAAGCCTTTAATGAACCTTCTATAGAAACCAGCATGACCTAGGAAACTTCGTATACCTCTGATATCTGTGGGACAAGGCATTTTCTCAATTGCATCAACCTTAGCCTTATCAACTTCAATGCCTTTCTCAGAGATTTTGTGTCCTAAGACGACGCCTTCATTAACCATGAAGTGGCACTTCTCCCAGTTCAAGACGAGGTTGGTATCTTTGCATTTCTGTAAGACTCGATCAAGGTTGTTGAGGCAATCGTCAAAGGAAGAACCGTAAATGGAGAAATCATCCATGAAAACCTCAACAATCTTTTCACAAAAGTCAGAGAATATAGCCATCATACATCTTTGAAAGGTGGCAGGTGCATTGCACAAGCCAAAAGGCATACGTCTATAAGCAAAGGTACCGAAGGGGCAGGTAAAAGTGGTTTTCTCCTGATCAGATTGTGCAACAGGTATTTGCGAGAAACCTGAATAACCGTCTAGAAAGCAGAAGTGTGTGTGTTTAGATAGCCTTTCTAGCATTTGGTCAATAAACGGGAAAGGATAATGGTCTTTCCTGGTTGCCTTGTTCAGTTTCCGGAAGTCTATCACCATCCTATAGCCAGTAATAATCCTCTGTGGGATTAGTTCATTCTTATCATTAGGAACGACGGTGATACCTCCCTTCTTAGGTACGCAATGTACTGGACTTACCCAATCACTATGAGCAACAGGATAAATGATTCCTGCTTCCAGAAGCTTTAATATTTCTTTTCTCACGACCTCTTTCATCCTCGGATTTAATCTCCGTTGATGATCAGCAACTGGCTTAGAATCAGGATCGGTTTTAATCTTGTGTTGACATAGAGTGGGACTAATACCCTTAATATCATCAAGAGTATATCCAATAGCAGCACGGTGCTTCCTCAAAGTTTTTAATAACTTCTTCTCTTCGTGATTCGAGAGGGGAGCACTAATAATAAGAGGATATATCTCCCTCTCATCAAGGTAGGCATACTTAAGAGTATCTGGTAACTGTTTTAGCTCGAACACAGGATCACCCTTTGGTGGGGGAGGATCCCCAAGCAGTTCAACAGGCAGATCATTCTTTAGAATAGGATGTTGTTCTAAAACAATTTTATCTATCTCATCTCTTTCATCCATATGCATATCATTTTCATGCTCAAGCAGATATTTCTCTAAAGGATCCGTAGGAGGTACGGCAATAGAGGCAAGAGAAATGATTTCATCCCTACCAGACAACTCTTTTTCATGGCGTTGTCTTCCAAACTTGGAGAAGTTAAATTCATGAGACACACCCGCGAAACTAATAGTGACATTCTGTTTAATGCAATCAATGTGAGCATTGACAGTGTTGAGAAAGGGTCTACCAAATATGATGGGACAAAAGCTATCTTGTGTAGTAGCAAGGATGAGGAAATCAGTAGGATACTTCGTCTTACCACACAGGACTTCTACGTCTCTCACAATTCCCACAGGGCAGATAGTGTCTCTATTAGCTAGCGTAATAGTGACATCAATGGGTTCTAACTCAGCAGGTGCAATCTCATCTTTGATTTCATCATATAGGGACCGGGGTATTGCACTAACACTAGCACCCATATCACATAAACCTGTTGGAAATATGCCCTAGAGGCAATAATAAATTAGTTATTATTATATTTCTTAGTTCATGATAATCGTTTATTATCCATGCTATAATTGTATTGATTGGAAACACAATACTTGTGTGGATACATAGACAAAACACTGTCCCTAGTAAGCCTCTAGTTGACTAGCTCGTTGATCAAAGATGGTCAAGGTTTCCTGGCCATAGGCAAGTGTTGTTACTTGATAACGGGATCACATCATTAGGAGAATCATGTGATGGACTAGACACAAACTAATAGACGTAGCATGTTGATCGTGTCATTTTGTTGCTACTGTTTTCTGCGTGTCAAGTATTTGTTCCTATGACCATGAGATCATATAACTCACTGACACCGGAGGAATGCTTTGTGTGTATCAAACGTCGCAACGTAACTGGGTGACTATAAAGATGCTCTACAGGTATCTCCGAAGGTGTTAGTTGAGTTAGTATGGATCGAGACTGGGATTTGTCACTCCGTGTGACGGAGAGGTATCTCGGGGCCCACTCGGTAATACAACATGACACACAAGCCTTGCAAGCAATGTGACTTAATGTAAGTTGCGGGATCTTGTATTACGGAACGAGTAAAGAGACTTGCCAGTAAACGAGATTGAAATAGGTATGCGGATACTGACGATCGAATCTCGGGCAAGTAACATACCGAAGGACAAAGGGAATGACATACGGGATTATATGAATCCTTGGCACTGAGGTTCAAACGATAAGATCTTCGTAGAATATGTAGGATCCAATATGGGCATCCAGGTCCCGCTATTGGATATTGACCAAGGAGTCTCTCGGGTCATGTCTACATAGTTCTCGAACCCGCAGGGTCTGCACACTTAAGGTTCGACGTTGTTTTATGCGTATTTGAGTTATATGGTTGGTTACCGAATGTTGTTCGGAGTCCCGGATGAGATCACGGACGTCACGAGGGTTTCCGGAATGGTCCGGAAACAAAGATTGATATATAGGATGACCTCATTTGATTACCGGAAGGTTTTCGGAGTTACCGGGAATGTACCGAGAATGACGAATGGGTTCCGGGAGTTCACCGGGGGGGCCCACCCACCCCGGGGAAGCCCATGGGTCTTTGGGGTGCCGCACCAGACCTTAGTGGGCTGGTGAGACAGCCCAAGAGAGGCCTATGCGCATAGGAAAGAAAATCAAAGAGGAAAGAAAAAAAAGAAGGAGGTGGGAAAGGGAAGAAGGACTCCACCTTCCAAACCAAGTGAATTTCGGTTTGGGAGGGGGAGACCTTCCCCCTTGGCTCGGCCGACTCCCTTGGGAGTCCTTGGACCCCAAGGCAAGTCTCCCCCCTCCTCCTCCTATATATAGTGGGGTTTTAGGGCTGATTTGAGACGACTTTCTCACGGCAGTCCGACCACATACCTCCATGGTTTTTCCTCTAGATCGCGTTTCTGCGGAGCTCGGGCGGAGCCCTGCTGAGACAAGATCATCACCAACCTCCGGAGCGCCGTCACGCTGCCGGAGAACTCTTCTACCTCTCCGTCTCTCTTGCTGGATCAAGAAGGCCGAGATCATCGTCGAGCTGTACGTGTGCGGAACGCGGAGGTGCCGTCCGTTCGGCACTAGATCGTGGGACTGTTCGCGGGATAGTTCGCGGGGCGGATCGAGGGACGTGAGGATGTTCCACTACATCAACCGCGTTCACTAACGCTTTTGCTGTACGGTCTACAAGGGTACGTAGATCACTCATCCCCTCTCGTAGATGGACATCACCATGATAGGTCTTCGTGCGCGTAGGAAATTTTTTGTTTCCCATGCGACGTTCCCCAACAAAACCATGATAACAGTGATCTCCTATCTTGATAGAAACAATGGGCAGGCCAACTACGGGTCCGTATTTGTCTTTCGTGTGAGGTTTAGCTATTCTAGCGGAGTCCTCACAGAATTTGATAACATTCCCGTCTATGTCTTCGGCTAAGAGATCTTTGATAATAGCAACACTAGGTTCAACTCTAATTTCCTCAAGGGGTGCAAGTGGTCTAATGTAACCCCTACGTATCACAGTTGGAGCTTTAGAATAATCCTTTTTCCTAGCAGGGTAAGGTGGTTTCTCAGCGTAGGCACAAGGAACAATAGGATCACTAAAGGCAATGACTTTCTCTTCAACTATATTGGGTTTAACTATGTTGACTTCTACCGGCGGATGATACTTAAACCACTTCTCTTTGGGAAGATCACCATGAGCAGCAAAATATTCACATAGAGAAGCTACTATCTTAGATTCAAGTCCATACTTAGCGCTAAAATCTCTAGAAGTGTTTGTTTCAGCAAAATATTTAACGCAATCAAACTGGAAATTCATACCTGAATCCTTACCTTTTTCAAGCTCCCAATCTTCAGAGTTACGTTTGATTCTTTCCAATAAATTCCACTTGTGGTCAATATCCTTCTTCATAAAAGAACCGGTACAAGAAGTGTCAAGCATGGTATGATCTTCATGAGAAAGCCGAGCATAAAAGTTTTGAGTGATAATTTCTCTTGAGAGCTCATGATTGGGGCATGAATATAGCATTGATTTAAGCCTCCCCCAACCTTGAGCTATGCTTTCCCTGTCACGAGGCCAAAAGTTATAAATATAATTCCGATCACAATGTACTAAATGCATAGGATAAAACTTTTGATGAAATTCCAATTTGAACCGATTGTAGTCCCATGATCCAGTATCATCACATAGCCTATACCATGTCAACGCCTTATCCTTCAAAGATAAAGGAAATACTTTCTTCTTTACCTCATCCTTGGGCAAACCTGCAAGCTTAAATAAACCACAAACTTCATCTACATAGATCAGATGCAAGTTTGGATGTGAAGATCCATCTCGTGTCAAAGGATTAGCCAGTAGTTTCTCAAGCATACCCGAAGGAATTTCATAATATATATTTTCAGTAGGTACCTCAGGTTGAGGAACAACTCCTCGTGCTTCCATTCATGGTGAAGATACCCCGAACAAACTCCTCAAAGGAACAGTTTCCATAGTGACAAGTGACAATAAATTTCAGCACGGTATATAAATGTTTCCTTACCAAAGGTGCTTCCCTCCCCGGCAATGGCGCCAGAAAAGAGTCTTGATGACCCACAAGTATAGGGGATCAATCGTAGTCCTTTCGATAAGTAAGAGTGTCGAACCCAACGAGGAGAAGAAGGCTCCGATAAACAGTTTTCAGCAAGGTAATAACTGCAAGCACTGAAAGTAGCGGTAACAAGTGATGGTGTAGTGAGGTGAAACGTAGCAAGCGAAAAGTAACAAGTAACAAGTAGTAGAAACGGTGCAGCAAAGTGGGCCAATCCCTTTTGTAGCAAGGGACAAGCCTGAGCAAAGTCTTATAAGAGGAAAAATGCTCCAGAGGATACACGGGAATTTCTGTCATGCTAGTTTTATCATGTTCATATGATTCGCGTTCGTTACTTTAATAGTTTGATATGTGGATGGACCGGCGCTTGGGTACTGCCCTTACTTGGACAAGCATACCACTTATGATTAACCCCTCTCACAAGAATCCGCAACTACGAAAGAAGAATTAAGACAACGTCTAACCATAGCATTAAACTAGTGGATCCAAATCAGCCCCTTACGAAGTAACGCATAGACTCGGGTTTAAGCTTCTGTCACTCTAGCAACCCATCATCTACTTATTACTCCCCAATGCCTTCCTCTAGGCCCAAAGATGGTGAAGTGTTATGTAGTCGACGTTCACATAACACCACTAGAAGAAAATACAACATACAGCATATCAATATACCGAACGAATACCAAATTCACATGTCTATTATATGCATGACTTATCCCATGTCCTCAGGAACAAAAGTAACTACTCACAAAGAATAATCATAATCATGATCAGAGGTGTAATGAGTAGCATCAAGGATCTGAACATAAACACTTCCACCAAGTAATCCAACTAGCATCAACTACAAAGAGTAATCAACACTACTAGCAACCTTACAAGTACCAATCGGAATCGCGAGACGGAGATTGGTTACAAGAGATGAACTAGAGTTTGGAGAGGAGATGGTGTTGATGAAGATGTTGATGGAGATGACTCCCCTCCGACGAGAGGAGTGTTGGTGATGACGATGACAACGATTTCCCCCTCCGGGAGGGAAGTTTCCCCGGCAGGATCGTCCTGCCGGAGCCCTAGATTGGTTCTGCTCAAGTTCTGCCTCGTGGCGGCGGCGAGTCCACGAAAAAGCTCCACCTTGATTTTTTCTCGGACGAAACCCTTCATATAGCAAAAGAGGGGGGCCAGTGGGCCACCAGGGTGCCCACAAGCCCTGTTGCCGTGGCTAGGGGGTAGGCCACGGCAACCAGGCTTGTGGGCTCCTGGCTGCTCCCCTCTGACACTTCTTTCGCCCAGTATTTTTTATCTATTCCCAAAAAAATCCACATTGATTTTCAGGGCATTCGGAGTTGCGCAGAATAGAGGACTCAGACTTGCTCATTTTCCAGTCCAGAATTCCAATTGCCGGTATTCTCCCTCTTCAAATAAACCTTGCAAAATAAGAGAGAAAAGGCATAAGTATGGTTCCACAAAGTATAATAACAGTCCATAAAGCGATAAATATCAACATGAAAGCATGACGCAAAATGGACGTATCAGTGCTACAACACCTAGATGTGGTAGATGATTATGTGACACGACACAAACAAAGCATCGCAAAGAAGTATCGTGATAAGGGGATGCTCAAGACGGACGACGAAGTTACTGTAGAGCACAACGCTACCTTCTTGCGTTGGTTCAAAGAGCAAGTTCGTGAAAATCCCCCGGAAGAGGGCGGTTCGGACGGATTGCTCATACACTCCTTAGCACATGGCCCTGCGCCCAAGCTCGCGACCTATCAGTCCTACGATATCAATGGGTACACGTTCTACACGGAGGCCAAAGACATGGACAGTGATTACCAGAACTCAGGTGTGACAATTCAATGCGTGACCGATGCCAATGGCACAACTGAAAGATTCTACGAAAGGGTCGAAGAGATCTGGGAGCTTGACCATGCTGGAATGCACGATGCAACGATGTTCCGTGATAGAGGGCCAAGGACGTCGTAAGAGAAAACAAGTATTTCACCACCATGTCTATACCCGACGCGAAGAGCACTCCCGTGAACGTTAACATCATCGCCAAAAATGAGCCATGGGTACACGCTAAGCACGTGACACAATGCTTCTTCATAACTGACCCGGCCAATCCTAGTCGTGTTGTCGTAAGGAGATCCAAAAGGAGCATGGTCGGAATGGATGGAGTCACCAACGAGGAAGACAACGACCAATACGGCAACCCGATGAGGGAAGATGACGATGACGATGAAGCATACGTGAAAAGAAGAATCAAGACTACATTACGTAAGAAAGAACGTACTCCATGGCTCCGGAAAAGTCACAAGGAGGGGCTCAATTACTCGGCAATGAACAAGAAAAGGAAGAAGCTCAATGTGAAACGTCGTCGACGCAGCTGATCAGAAACCTACATTTATATATATAGATGTATATATTTTGTGTATGCACTTAAGTAACCGTTACCTGTAACGCATGCATTCAATCGCCACTACTCCACCCTTGAATCAGAACCGTTGTGGAGGGCAGCGCACTCTATATAAGCCGCCCTCCCCCACTGGTAAAAGGGTTAGAAAAACATTGTACCCCAGATTACACTCGGTAACAAGCTCCAAGAGCACTGAGACGTAGGGCTATTACCTCCACCGTAGAGGGGCCTAAACTCATACAACCTAGCCGTAGCTAGGACTCTGCCCATCTCATTCGTACCCTACACATCTACTGTCAGGCTTATACCCACGACAGTTGGCGCCCACCGTGGGGCAGGCGTCTAAGCGACTTCCGGCGAGTTTGCGACTACTTCTTTTCGTCATGTCGTCCGGTGGAGGTTCGAGCATGGGTCACCAGATCCTTTTCGGCGCTCTCTCCTTCGTCTTTGATGATTCGGCGTGGCTTAGGGATGCGCCTCTCGACATCGAGGAGCTTCCCCGTCGTGGGGCCACGCACTTCCGTGCTGGCACTCGCGGCGTTCTTCTTCTCCAACAATCGGCTCCATTACCGGCTTGCACCTTCGTCACGCGCCGCAACAGGCGGTCGCGCAGTCCGCGTCTGCAACGTTGGGTGCAGCATGCCCGAGCGCGCCAGTTCGCGTCCTCTCAGGTGGCAGTCCTGGAGTCCGTTGTAGTCGCCCCACGCTCCCAGTGCTCGGACTCGGTTCCGACTGAGCTTCCTACCGAGTACGTGGGTCGTGGGCCTGCAGCAGAAGTACACATGGCCAACTCCCATGAAGGTCCTCGTCAAGCTGACCGGGGTGAAGTTGGCGAAGCATCTGGTGCGCGTCGTCCGCCTCGCCGTTCTGCCAGCCGACACTCCCAGCGGAGCAACGTGGAGGTGTTACGCACACCACTCCTCAACCTGGCCGCGGCTGCCCAGATTGCCGATTCCCTCCAGCCGACTGATTCGGAGGCAGGAAGGGGAATCGAACAAATCCGAGCCCTGTTGCGCACGGCGCAGCAGCAGAATTCGGCAGTCTCCTAGTCACACAATCGGATCCACAATAGTTCCGTCCATGCAAACACGCATAAATCGGTTCACAGCCCTGGATCCCATCAGTATCGCCGTCGCTCACGCACCCCTCCGCGGGGCGGGCCCTACGGGTCCCGGCATCATGATGATCGGCATTCAGTCGGTGACACCTACGACCCTAGACCCGACGCAAGGGGCCGAATCGCTCAGGGGAGAGTCGACAGGGGTCGAGCCCACCGCGATGGCCGCGACATGGACCGTCCGAGTGGAAGCAAGACCATCGTATCTGGTCCCGAGTGTTTTAGTCGAGCCATCCGCTCGGCTGATATCCCGCCCCATTTCCGACTGGCGGCCGGAATCGATAAATTCTCGGGAGGGTCCAAGCCCGAAACATGGCTCGACGACTACCGAGTGGCTGTCTAGATCGGAGGAGGGGACGACCATGTCGCTATGAAGCACCTCCCTCTGATGCTCGATGGCTCGGCCCGAGCTTGGCTGAACCAGTTGGCCCCCTCAAGCATTTACAGTTGGGCAGATCTAGCCCGAGTGTTCATCAGAACCTTCGAAGGAACGTGCAAGCGCCCTGCAGGTCTCGTGGAGCTTCAGCACTGTGTCCAGAAGCCGAATGAGCCCTTGCGCGACTTCATCCAGCGATGGACGACTCTCTACCACACGGTGGAGAACGTCACCGAGCATCAAGCAGTCTGCGCCTTCAAGGCAGGCGTGCGGTACAGCGAGTTGTACTTGAAGTTTGGTCGAACCGGCGACATCTCCATGAGCAAGATGATGGAGATAGCAACTCGCTATGCAAATGGCGAAGAAGAAGACCGCATCCGGAGCGGTAAACACAAGACAGTCGGCGACACCGACGGAGGTAACACTCGGAAGCAGAAACCGAAGGTTCCGCCCACTCCGCAAGCAAAAGCTGCAGCTGTAACCAGCGCCAAATTCAAAGGCAAAGGGAAAGCGCAGTTCACCCCCAAGAAAAAGCCTTTCAACAATCCCATCCTGGACCAGTCGTGTCCAATCCATACGAAGATGGATGAGGAAGGTAACCCCATATACACAAAGCACACCACTCGGCAGTGCCGTCTCCTGATCCAGGGTTTCAGCAAAGGGCAGCCGAGTGAGAAGGATCCTGAACAGGATGAGGAGGACAAGGAGGATCCGTTCCCCCAAGTCCATGCAACCCTCATGATCTTCGCTGACGTCGAAAGCAAGAGTCGACTGAAGCTAGTGAACAGAGAAGTCAACATGCCAGTTCTGACTGCCCCCAAGTTTCTCAAATGGTCTCAGACTGCGATTACCTTCGATCAGTCGGATCATCCAACACATGTCCCCACCCCAGGAAGGCAGGCTCTGGTCGTCGACCCGGTGGTGGAAGGAGTCCGACTGCGCAAGGTCCTAATGGACGGCGGCAGTGAATTGAATATTATGTACGCCGACACTCTTCAAGGGGATGGGCATTCCGATGTCCAGACTCGGCGAGAGCAATATGCAGTTCCACGGAGTTGTCCTAGGGCGGAAGGCCAAGTCACTCAGCCAGACCGCATTGGAGGTCATATTCGGCTCCGACAAGAACTTCCGCAAGGAGAAGCTCACGTTTGAGGTGGTGGAATTCAAGAGCGCTTACCATGCAATTTTGGGCCGCCCGGCATATGTGAGTTTCATGGCACGGCCGTGTTATGTGTACTTGAAGTTGAAGATGCCCAGTCCGAAAGGCGTTATCACCATCACCGGCAACCGCCAGCGAGCCGAGGAATGTCTGCAAGAGGGGTCGAGGATCGCCGACCAACAGATGGTTGTACTCGAGCTCGAAGAGTACAAGAAGACAGTCGACCCCGCCGACTTAATGCGCTCAAAGAAGCCAGCTTCTGAGTCCGCGTTCCAGTCGGCGGGAGAGACTAAGAAGGTCAGCATCCACCCGACGGACGAGTCTGCCGCCCCGACCAACATCTCCACCACCCTGGATCACAAATAGGAAGCCGAGCTCACCCAATTCCTCCGTGAGAACTGGGACATCTTCGCATGGAAGCCATCTGACATGCCGGGTGTACCTAGGGAGTTGGCTAAGCACCGACTGCATGTGGATCCCGCTGCTCGGCCTGTCCGAGAGCGCCTGAGCCGGTCCGCCGTGCACAAAAGGAAGGCAATCGGAGAAGAGGTGGCTAAGCTGCTAGCTGCCAGATTCATTCGCGAGGTTCACCACTCCGAGTGGCTCGCCAATGTAGTCATGGTGCCCAAGAAGGACAAGTCACTCCGAATGTGCATAGACTTCAAGCACCTCAATGAGGTCTGCCCAAAAGACCATTTTCCGCTCCCTCGCATAGATCAAATTGTCGATTCGACTGCGGGGTGCGAGCGTTTATCATTTCTTGATGCCTACTCAGGTTATCATCAGATCCGTCTGTATGGTCCCGATGAGTTGAAAACAGCTTTCATCACCCCGTTTGGGTGCTTCTGCTACATCACCATGCCTTTCGGTCTGAAGAATGCAGGAGCTACCTTTATGCGCATGATCCAAAAATGTCTCCTCGACCAGATCGGTCGCAATGTGGAGGCATACATGGATGATATCGTAGTCAAGTCCCGCAAAGGTTCCGACCTGCTGACTGACTTGGCAGAAACATTCGCCAACCTTCGTAGGTATGATATCAAGCTAAATCCTGCCAAGTGTTCATTCGGTGTTCCCAGCGGAAAGTTACTCGGTTTCTTCGTTTCCGAACGAGGGATCGATGTTAACCCCGAAAAGATTGGGACCATCGTCCGAATGGAGAGGCCGGTCAGAATACACGATGTTCAATGACTCACAGGTTGCTTAGCAGCTTTGAGCAGGTTCATCAGTCGACTCGGCGAAAAAGCACTCCCTCTGTACCGACTCATGAAGAAATCAAATACCTTCGAGTGGAAAGACGAAGCCCAAGTCGCGTTCGACGACCTCAAAGTCCTACTCTCCACCGAGCCGGTTCTTACTGCTCCGCTCAGTAAAGAGCCCCTTCTTCTGTACATCGCGGCTACAAATCAAGTCGTCAGTACTGTTCTTACAGTCGAGCGAGAAGAAGAAGGCAAAGCATACAAAGTTCAGCAGCCAGTGTACTACGTCTCCGAAGTCCTGACACCTTCCAAGCAGAGGTATCCCCATTATCAAAAGCTTATCTATGGGATCTATATGACTGCAAAGAAGGTGGCTCATTACTTCCAAGACCACTCGGTATCTGTCGTTTCTGATGCTCCGTTGTCGGAAATTCTCCACAATCGGGATGCATCAGGCCGAGTGGCGAAGTGGGCGATGGAGATGCTGTACTACGACATCAAGTTCGAGGCCAAGAAAGCTATTAAGTCTCAAGCCCTGGCTGACTTTATAGCAGAATGGGTAGAACAACAGCAACCGACTCACATCTACTCGGCTCATTGGACAATGTTCTTCGATGGGTCTAAGATGTTGAATGGATCCGGCGCTGGTGTTGTGATCGTATCACCAAAGGGTGACAAGCTCAAGTATGTGCTTCAGATACACTTTGATTCCTCTAACAATGAGGCAGAGTATGAAGCTCTTCTCTACGGATTGCGCATGGCCATCTCACTCGGCGTCCGTCGCCTGATGGTTTATGGCGATTCAGACTTGGTGGTCAACCAAGTGATGAAAGGGTGGGACGTAAGGAACCCCACTATGACAACCTACTGCAATGCGGTCAGGAAGCTGGAGAAGAAGTTTGAAGGTCTAGAACTTCATCATGTTCCAAGACTGAAGAACCAAGCGGCAGACGAGTTGGTGAAGCTCGGATCCACTCGGAGACCCGTCCCGAGTGATGTCTGCCTCGAGCACCTCCATCTTCCTTCAGTCAAAGAAGATCCCTTCACGGAAGAACCAGTACAACCCAAGAGCACAACAGATCCGACTGAAGTCGATGTGCCTGCTGTGGTTGATCTGGTCACAGAGATTCTAATCATTCCCGACTGGACGGTGCCGATTATGGCATATATCCTAAGGCAAGAACTTCCAGAAGATGAGGTCCAAGCCCGGCAGATAGTTCGCAGGTCAAAGGCATTCACTGTCATCGACGGTCAATTGTACAAGGAGAGTGTTTCAGGTGTCCTCCAACGCTGCATTTCCCCAGAGGAAGGGCAGTTGATCCTGGAAGATATCCACTCGGGAACCTGCGGCCATCATGCTTCTTCAAGAGCAATCGTCGCCAAAGCGTTCAGGGCTGGATTCTTCTGGTTGCAGGCTAACGAGATGGCCAAGGACATGGTCGATCGATGCGAAGGCTGTCAGTTCTACTCCAACAAGTCCCACAAGCCAACGTCTGCACTGAATACAATCCCACTTGTGTGGCCGTTTGCAGTTTGGGGATTAGACACAGTCGGACCATTCAAGCCAGGCCAAGGAGGCTACACACATTTTTTGGTGGCAGTCGACAAGTTTACAAAGTGGATAGAAGCTAAGCCCATCAAGAAACTCGACGCCTCCACAGCCGTGAAGTTTGTCAGAGATGTCATCTCCAGATTCGGAGTGCCTCACAGCATAATCACGGACAATGGGACAAACTTCGACTCGGACAGATTCAAAGGTTTCTGCGCGAGTCAAGGTATCCGAGTGGATTTTGCTTCCGTAGCACATCCGCAATCCAATGGACAGGCTGAGCATGCAAATGGACTTATCCTTCAAGGTCTGAAGCCCCGACTCTTGCGAGAGATAGGACATGCTGCTGGTGCATGGGTAACCGAGTTACCTTCAGTACTCTGGGGCCTCCGCACCACTCCGAACAGATCAACAGGGCGATCACCGTTCTTCCTCGTCTATGGAGCAGAAGCAGTCCTTCCGAGTGACCTACTTCACAATGCCCCGCGAGTCGAGCTTTTCCCCGAAGCCGAAGCAGAACAAGCAAGGCAAGATGGAGTCGATCTTCTAGAGGAGGAGCGCGAGATGGCGCTTACTTGCTCAACAATTTATCAGCAAGATCTGCGGCGTTTTCATGCACGACATGTCAGGAGCCGCACGTTCCAGGCTGGTGATTTGGTGCTCCGAGTGGATCAGCAAAGACCACACAAGTTGGCTCCGGCCTGGGAAGGTCCTTTCATCATTTCAAAGGTGCTGAACAATGGGGCATACAGACTCTACAACATTCAGAAGGAGACCGACGAGCCGCGCGCGTGGAATGGAGACCTCCTCAAGCGTTTTTATACGTGATCTCCGGCTGAAGCAGTGTAACAAACAAGTTTTGGCGAAATAATATACAGCAGATTCAATTTCTTTTGCAGGTTCAGAGTTCTTCCGCGGTTGCAGACTTCGGTCACAAAAAAAACTTAGCTGCGATCCTGAATCGCCTAAGTAATACCTTCCTCCGAGTGTGCACTATACGTCGCACTCGGAGACTTAGCTGCGATCACGCATCGCCTAAGTACTAATTTCCTCCGAGTATGCACTTTACGTCACACTCGGGGAACTAGCTGCATCCTGCATCGCCTAAGTATTAACTTCCTCCGAGTGTGCACTTTACGTCACACTCGGGGACTTAGCTGCGATCCTGCATGGCCTAAGTATTAACTTCCTCCGAGTGTGCACTTTACGTCACACTCGGGGACTTAGTTGCGATCCTGCATCGCCTAAGTATTAACTTCCTTCAAGTGTGCACTTTACGTCACACTCGGGGACTTAGCTGCGATCCTGCATCGCCTAAGTATTAACTTCCTTCGAGTGTGCACTATGCGTCACACTTGGGGACTTAGCTGTGATCAAGAATCACCTAAGTACTAATTTCCTTCGAGTGTGCACTATGCGTCACACTCGGGGACTTAGCTGTGATCAAGAATCACCTAAGTACTAATCTCTTCCGAGTGTGCACTATACATCACACTCGGGGACTTAGTTGCGATCCTCCATTGCTTAAGTATTACCTTCCTTCGAGTGTGCACTATACGTCACACTCGGGGACTTAGCTGCGATCCTGCATCGCCTAAATATTACTCTCCTTCGAGTGTGCACTATGTGTCACACTCGGGGGACTTAGCTGCGATCCTGCATCGCCTAAGTATTAATCTCCTTCGAGTGTGCACTATGCGTCACACACGGGGACTTAGCTGCGATCCTGCATCGCCTAAGTATTAATCTCCTTCGAGTGTGCACTATGCGCCACACTCGGGGACTTAGCTGTGATCAAGAATCACCTAAGTACTAATCTCCTCCGAGTGTGCACTATACGTCACACTCGGGGACTTAGCTGCGATCCTGCATCGCTTAAGTATTAACTTCCTCCGAGTGTGCACTATGCGTCACACTCGGGAACTTAGCTGCGATCCTGCATCGCCTAAGTATTAACTTCCTTCGAGTGCGCACTATGCGTCACACTCGGGGACTTAGTTGTGATCAAGAATCACCTAAGTACTAATCTCCTCCGAGTGTGCACTATACGTCGCACTCGAGGACTTAGCTGCGATCCTGCATCGCCTAAGTACTACTCTCCTCCGAGTGTACACTTTACGGTCCACTCGGAGACTTAGTTGTGATCTCTAATCATCTAAGTACCAACCTCCTCCGAGTGTGCACTGTACGTCACACTCGGGAACTTAGCTGTGATCATGAATCACCTAAGTCTTCCTATTCTCTGAGTACACATTAAGTGTTCAACTCCAAACAGCATTCACGCAAAAGACTAAGTGTTTTCATTGTGAATCCAGCAGTCTAGAAACGATAACAGACTCGGTGCGGATCAAGCTTACCCGCGCCGATTTAAAAGTATGATGGCCAACAGCAGTGGCCAGAGTATATTACAGGCAAACACTCGGCATACCGAGGATAAAGTTTGATCATGCATCAGCCGGGCCTGCCTCAGGACTGGAAGGCTCCACGAAGGTATCCAGGTCGATTCCATCAGCAATGCGGGTCGCAGTCTCCAAGAATGTCTCCATGAAGTCTTCGAATTGAAGCTTCTTTGTGTTGGCGACCTTCAATGTTTTCAGCTTATCCTCCCGCACTTCTTTGCAATGGGCTCGGACCAAGGACAGCGCCACATCAGCACCGCAACGCGCTGCCGATTTCTTCCAAGATTGCACTCGGGCCGGAATCTCCCCCAGTCGCCCCAACAGAGTCTCCATCTTCTCCCGCGATTCTTCTTCCGGCCAAAGCTCCTTCTCAATACGGCCGAAGATTTCTCTCAGTCGGTTGATGAACGGACCCACTTTGCCTACGCGGATATAAGCCCGGAGTAGATTTTGGTTGGCGTCTTCGTTGAGTGGTACATTATCCTTCATGGATCGTTCCACGGCCGCCGCTTCAGCTCCGGCGTCACCACAAAAATCTGCACCAAACGAGCAAATAGAAATTACAAACCAAGTGTTCGTCAAAAGATACAACCACTCCACAAATCATCAGACTTACCAGCCAAACGAGTCATCATCTGGACAGCCCAGTCGTTCACATACTTCTCCTGAGCTGCCCATCCTTTGTTCCGAGCAGCCATTTGATCGTACACTTCGGTCCTCTGTTTCTTCAACCTCTCCACCTCCGCCACTAGCGCCCTGTTTGCCTCCAGCGCCTCCTCCAAGGATTTCTCTCGAACTTCCAGCGCGTTCTTCATGCCAACCATGGCGAGCATTGCGGCTTCTAGTTCCCCAGCATATTGGTTCTTCTCAGCCCTCAAGGCTTCATAAGCGCTCCCCATCTCACATGTTTTCTACAAAACGAAACAAAGGGTTATCAGCAACTTTCTCAAATACACACTACATTCTTCAGACCCCTGCCGACACAAGCAGTCGACAGCGGTCTCGGGGACTACACCCAGTGGGTTCACTGAGAGTGACCCCACTGGCATGCACCTCAAGCAGGTCTGCCCTATTGAGGTGCACGTTTTTACCTACGCCTCCGAGGCTAAAGCTACTCCACCTGGGTGCATTTTACTCTAGAGAACTCTTACCGCAAGAGTGCACCGACTGCAATAAGTACCTGCACTCAGAAATCTTGTCTACGGACATGACAAAATTACAGACCACATGTATAAAGACAACTGTCGGTGCAAGCACTCGACAGAAGTCTCGGGGACTACACCCACTGGGTTCACTCGGAGTGAACCCATTGCAAACAACAGGCAACGACAACACCCACTGGGTTACAGAAGGAAAGTAAGAACTTACTAGACTACTTACTCGAATGTCGTCGCGCAGCTCCAAGCTCCGCTGGTACAAAGCCACAACGGAGTCATAAGCCTTCTTGGCCTCCCCGGTCATCAGCTCCGCCTGGATCAGGGCTCCCTTGGTCGCTCCCACCTGCTCCTCTGGGACACACCGGATGTTGAATTCAACATTCGACGAACCGGGAGTCGTGGGAAGATCCTAGTTCATCCCAAGATTCGCCCCAGTCGGTTCCTGGGGCATCCCAAGATCCCCCCCAGTCGGTTCGTCGCCCACCAGCACTGGTTCGGTCGGTGGAGGCACTTCAGTCCGCGGAGCGTCGGCGGCAGGGGCAGCAGCAGGAGGAGCAGCTTCAAGGACAAGCTCCGCGACAGGCTCTGCGGCCGAGTCAGCTCTCCCTTGCCCGTCTTCGTCCAGGTGAATCGCCCCTGACAAGCCGAATGGCGCGACGATTCAGAAAAAGAAAAAGATAACACGGTCTACAGGAACAAAATACCCGATTCTCCTACAACATACCCGACTGGGACGAGACGACGTTGTCTGTGTCCATGGGGTCATCCCCTTGGCGGACCGGAGAAGTTGTAGAAGTAGCGACCCTGTCAAGCGAAGCCCATTCGACTTGTAAAGCGGGAGTTCACTCGGGTAACATAAAAAGCCGAGAGTCGGATTCACTTACGTGGATGTGACGGGGATGGCAACCCTCATGCGTGGCAGAGCCCTCCGAGGTTTGGGCCCACTCGGTTTGGGTGCCCTGGAAGACTGGCCTGCAGGTTCAGCGGGAGCGTCCCTGGACCTATTCGTGCCTCGAGCACTCGGGACCACCAGAGCGGCAGGTGGAGCACTCGACAACGCATGGGGAGCCGAAGGGACAACGGGCTCATGTCGATGCTTACTCTGCTGTTCTGGCGGTGGAGGCGGCGAGTCGCGCTCTTCGTATTCTTCCTCCTCCTCGCTGTCCTCCTCCTCCGACTCCCCGCTGTCGGAGACATATTCAGCGCTCTCCATGCTCCCCTCCTGGCTACCTTCTTCCTCCTCCTCCTCCGGATCCCCGTTCGAGACGGGGGAGGACCAGTTGGTCCACTCCTGCATGAGATTCAGTCAGAAACATTAAGCATCACACGAGGATATAAATGAACGACTGGAATCAAGACAGTTCTATGCATTCGGTTAATGCTACTCACCTGATTCGGTGGCGGGTTGTCCGCGTTGTAAGGCTCCACTCGGCGAGCCCCTTTAGGGTTCTCGCAAGGCCCCGTGATCTGGAGCACTGTCGAGGTCACCTTCTCCTCGAGTACGCCCGCCGCGACGGTCCGAGTGGAATCCTCGGGCCCTGTGTAGAGCCACATAGCATGGTGGCGGGCTTGCAAAGGTTGGATCCGCCGACCGATAAAGACTTCCAGCAAGTCAATACCGCTGACCCCCTCCTGACAACATCCACGAGTGCCTCGACCAGAGGTTGGATGTCGTTCTTCTCGGTTTTCGAGAGGGCGAGTTGCTTGGGCGGAGCAGGACAGTCTAAGCTAAATGGAGGCAGCCCAGTCGACGCGTTCGGACAGGCTATGTCCTGGTAGTAGAACCACGTCGACTGACTAAGACGTTTTTGATGGGGAACGTAACATAAATTCAAAATTTTCCTACGCATGTTCAGATCTTCCTATGGAGAGACCAGCAACGAGAGAGGGGTAAGAGCATCTTCATACCTTTGAAGATCGCTAAGCGGAAGCGTTGCTAGAACGCGGTTGATGGAGTCGTACTCGCAGCGATTCCGATCTAGTGCCGAACAACGGCACCTCCGCGTTCAACACACGTGCAGATCGGTGACGTCTCCCGCACCTTGATCCAGCAAGGAGGAGCGAGAGGTTGGGGAAGAAGACCAGCAACACGACGGCGTGGTGTTGGTGGAGAGACGAGGTCTCCCGGCAGGGCTTCGCCAAGCGCCGGCAGAGAGGAGGAGGAAGAAGTGTAGGGCTGCGCCGAGGGAGAGGGAAAACCGTGTCCTCCAAAGGCCAAAAGTGCCCACTATATATAGGGGAAGGGGAGAGGGGGTGCCACCCCTAGGGTGGGTGTGGCAGCCCTCCCAGATGGGGGGAGTGGCGGCCAGATGGGGAGGAGGGGGTGGCGCACCCCTCTGGTGGGCCTAAGGCCCACCTAAGTTAGGGTTCCCCCCTCTCCCCCCTTTTCTGGTGCACATGGGCTGGGTGGGGGGCGCACCAGCCCACTTAGGGGCTGGTTCCCTTCCCCACTTAGCCCATCTAGCCTCCCGGGGTCGTCACCCCCCTTCGGTGGTCCCCGGGACCACCTCCGGTGGTCCCGGAGGTCCCGGTACGTTACCGGTGATGCCCGAAACACTTCCGGTATCCGAAACCATCCGTCCTATATATCAATCTTTACCTCCGGACCATTCCGGAGCTCCTCGTGACGTCCGGGATCTCATCCGGGACTCCGAACAACTTTCGGTAATCTCGTATAACAATTCCCTATAACCCTAGCGTCATCGAACCTTAAGTGTGTAGACCCTACGGGTTCGGGAGACAGGCAGACATGACCGAGACACCTCTCTGGCCAATAACCATCAGCGGGGTCTGGATACCCATGGTGGCTCCTACTAGCTCCACGATGATCTCATCGGATGAACCACGATGTCAAGGATTCAATCAATCCCGTATACGATTCCCTTTGTCTGTCGGTATAGAACTTGCCCGAGATTCGATCGTCGGTATACCTATACCTTGTTCAATCTCGTTACCGGTAAGTCTCTTTACTCGTTCCGTAGCACGTCATCGTCTGACTAACTCCTTAGTCACATTGAGCTCATGATGATGTTCTACCGAGTGGGCCCAGAGATACCTCTCCGTCACACGGAGTGACAAATCCCGATCTCGATTCATGCCAACACAACACACACTTTCGGAGGTACCCGTAGTGCACCTTTATAGTCACCCAGTTACGTTGTGACATTTGATACACCCAAAGCACTCCTACGGTATCTGGGAGTTGCACAATCTCACGGTCGAAGGAAAAGATACTTGACATTAGAAAAGCATTAGCATACGAACAATACAATCTAGTGCTAGGCTTAGGATTGGGTCTTGTCCACCACATCATTCTCCCAATGATGTGATCCCTATCAATGACATCCAATGTCCATGATCAGGAAACCATGATCATCTATTGACTAACGAGCTAGCCAACTAGAGGCTTGCTAGGGACACATTGTGATCTTATTCATTCACACATGTATTACTGTTTCCTGTTAATACAATTATAGCATGAACGATAGACGATTATCATGAACAAGGAAATATGATAATATCCATTTTATTATTGCCTCTAGGGCATATTTCCAACAGTCTCCCACTTGCACTAGAGTCAATAATCTAGTTACATTGTGATGTATCGAACACCCATAGCATCATGGTGTTGATCATGTTTTGCTCGTGGAAGAGGTTTAGTCAACGGGTCTGCAATATTCAGATCCGTGTGTACTTTACAAATATCTATCACTCCACTCTGGACATGGTCCTGGATGGAGTTGTAGCGGCGCTTGATGTGCTTCGTCTTCCGGTGAAACCTGGGCTCCTTGGCTATGGCAATGGCTCCAGTGTTATCACAGAAGAGTGTCATAGGACCCGACGCGCTTGGAACCACTCCAAGGTCGGTGATGAGCTCCTTCATCCAAATTCCTTCATGAGCCGCTTCTGAAGCAGCTATGTACTCCGCTTCACATGTAGATGCTGCCACGACTTCTTGCTTGCTGCTGCACCAGCTCACTGCCCCACCATTCAACACATATACGTATCCGGTTTGTGACTTAGAGTCATCCGGATCTGTGTCGAAGCTAGCGTCGACGTAACCCTTTACGACGAGCTCTTCGTCACCTCCATAAACGAGAAACATTTCCTTAGTCCTTTTCAGGTACTTAAGGATATTCTTGACCGCTGTCCAGTGTTCCGCACCGGGATTACTTTGGTACCTCCCTACCAAGCTTATCGCAAGGTTTATATCAGGTCTGGTACACAGCATGGCATACATTAGAGAGCCCACGGCTGAAGCGTAGGGGACAGAACTCATCTTCTCTCTATCTGCTGCCGTGTTCGGCGACTGAGTCTTACTCAATCTCATACCTTGCAAAACTGGCAAGAACCCTTTCTTTGAGTTTTCCATATTAAACTTCTTCAATATCTTGTCAAGGTATGTACTTTGCGAAATACCTATGAGGCGTCTCGATCTATCTCTATAGATCTTGATGCCTAATATGTATGCAGCTTCTCCAAGGTCCTTCATTGAAAAACTCTTGTTCAAATAGGCCTTTATGCTCTCCAACATCTCTATATCATTCCCCATCAATAATATGTCATCCACATATAGTACGAGGAAAGCTACAGAGCTCCCACTCACTTTCTTGTACAGACAGGCTTCTCCGTAAACCTGTATGAACCCAAACGCTTTAATTACCTCATTAAAGCGAATGTTCCAACTCCGAGATGCTTGCACCAGCCCATAGATGGAGCGCTGGAGCTTGCATACTTTGTCAGCACCTTTAGGATCAACAAAACCTTCTGGTTGCATCATATACAACTCTTCCTTAAGGTTCCCGTTAAGGAACGCTGTTTTGACGTCCATTTGCCAAATTTCATAATCATAAAAGGCGGCAATTGCTAACATGATTCGGACTGATTTCAGCTTCGCTACGGGAGAGAAAGTCTCTTCGTAGTCAACTCCTTGAATTTGTCGAAAACCCTTTGCAACAAGTCGAGCTTTGTAAACGGTTACATTACCGTTTGCATCAGTCTTCTTCTTGAAGATCCATTTATTTTCTATGGCTCGCCGGTCATCGGGCAAGTCCACCAAAGTCCATACTTTGTTCTCATACATGGATCCTATCTCGGATTTCATGGCCTCAAGCCATTTGTTGGAATCCGGGCCCGCCATCGCTTCTTCATAGTTCGAAGGTTCACCGTTGTCTAACAACTTGATTTCCATCACAGGGCTGCCGTACCACTCTGGTGCGGAGCGTACCCTTGTGGACCTTCGCGGTTCAGTAGTAACTTGATCCGAAGCTTCATGATCATCATCATTGACTTCCTCTTCAGTCGGTGTAGGCACCACAGGAACAACTTCTTGCGCTGCGCTACTTTCCTGTTCGAGAGGGGGTGTAATTACCTCATCAAGTTCTACCTTCCTCCCACTTACTTCTTTCGAGAGAAACTCTTTCTCTAGAAAGGATCCGTTCTTGGCAACAAAGGTTTTACCTTCGGATCTAAGATAGAAGGTATACCCAATAGTTTCCTTAGGGTATCCTATGAATACGCATTTCTCCGCTTTGGGTTCGAGCTTTTCTGGTTCAAGTTTCTTCACATAAGCATCGCAGCCCCAAACTTTAAGAAACGACAACTTAGGTTTCTTGCCAAACCACAGTTCATACGGTGTCGTCTCAACGGATTTAGACGGTGCCCTATTTAAAGTGAATGCTGCGGTTTCTAATGCGTATCCCCAAAATGATAGCGGTAAGTCGGTGAGAGACATCATAGATCGTACCATATCTAATAAAGTGCGATTACGACGTTCAGACACTCCGTTGCGCTGCGGTGTGCCAGGCGGCGTTAGTTGTGAGACGATTCCACATTTCCTTAGGTGTGTGCCAAACTCGTGACTCAAATATTCTCCTCCACGATCAGATCGTAGACATTTAATTTTTCTGTCACGTTGATTCTCAACCTCACTCTGAAATTCCTTGAACTTTTCAAACGTCTCAGATTTGTGCTTCATCAAGTAGATATACCCATACCTACTCAAATCATCGGTGAGAGTGAGAACATAACGATAACCACCGCGAGCTTCAACGTTCATTGGACCACACACATCAGTATGTATTATTTCCAATAAGTCGGTGGCTCTCTCCATTATTCCTGAGAATGGAGTCTTAGTCATCTTGCCCATGAGGCACGGTTCACATGTGTCAAATGATTCAAAGTCAAGAGACTCTAGCAGTCCATCAGTATGGAGCTTCTTCATGCGCTTAACGCCGATATGACAAAGGCGGCAGTGCCACAAGTATGTGGGACTATCATTATCAACTTTGCATCTTTTGGTACTCACATTATGAATATGTGTAACATCACGATCGAGATTCATCAAGAATAAACCATTCACCAGCGGAGCATGACCATAAAACATATCACTCATATAAATAGAACAACCATTATTCTCTGACTTAAATGAGTAGCCGTCTCGCATTAAGCAAGACCCTGATACAATGTTCATGCTTAAAGATGGTACTAAATAACAATTATTAAGGTTCAAAACTAATCCCGACGGTAGATGTAGAGGTAGCGTGCCAACGGCGATCACATCGACCTTTGAACCATTCCCGACGCGCATCGTCGCCTCGTCCTTGGCCAGTCTCCGCTTATTCCGCAGTTCCTGCTTTGAGTTGCATATATGAGCAACAGCACCGGTATCAAATACCCAGGAGCTACTACGAGTGCTGGTAGGGTACACATCAATAACAAGTATATCACATATACCTTTAACGTTGCCGGCCTTTTTGTCCGCTAAGTATTTGGGGCAGTTCCGCTTCCAGTGACCTTTTCCCTTGCGGTAGAAGCACTCAGTCTCAGGCTTGGGTCCGTTCTTTTTCTTCTTCCCGGCATCTGGCTTACCGGGCGCGGCAACAGCTTTGCCGTCTTTCTTGAAGTTCTTCTTACCCCTGCCTTTCTTGAAACTAGTGGTCTTGTTGACCATCAACACTTGATGCTCCTTCTTGATTTCTACTTCTGCAGACTTGAGCATCGAGTACAACTCGGGAATGGTTTTCTCCATCCCTTGCATGTTGTAGTTAAGCACAAAGCCTTTGTAGCTTGGTGGGAGAGACTGGAGGATTCTATCAATGATAGCATCATCCGGAAGTTCGACTCCAAGTGAAGTCAGACGACCGTGTAACCCAGACATTTTGAGTATGTGCTCACTGACAGAACTGTTCTCCTCCATCTTACACCTGAAGAACTTGTCGGAGACTTCATATCTCTCGACACGGGCATGAGCTTGAAAAACTAGCTTCAGCTCTTGGAACATCTCATATGCCCCGTGTTGCTCAAAACGTCTTTGGAGCCCCGTTTCTAAACTGTATAACATGCCACACCTGACCAGAGAGTAGTCATCACTCCGCGCTTGCCAGACGTTTAGAACGTCCTGCGCTACTGCGGGGGCGGGAGGGTCACCTAGCGGCGCATTAAGGACATAAGCCTTTTTAGCTGCTTCAAGGATGAGCTTCAGGTTGCGAACCCAGTCCGCATAGTTGCTACCATCATCTTTCAGCTTGTTTTTCTCTAGGAATGCGTTGAAGTTGAGGTTGACGTTGGACATCTACAATATTTGTAAAGACAACTTTTAGACTAAGTTCATGACAATTAAGTTCATTTAATCAAATTAAGTATGAACTCCCACTTAAATCGACATCCCTCTAGTAATCTAAGTGATACATGATCCATGTTGACTAACCCGTGTCCGATCATCACGTGAGACGGACTAGTCACCATGGTGAGCAACTTCATGCTGATCGTATTCAACCATACGACTCATGTTCGACCTTTCGGTCTCTTGTATTCGAGGTCATTTCTGTACATGCTAAGCTCGTCGAGTCAACCTAAGTGTTTCGCGTGTGTAAATCTGGCTTACACCCGTTGTATGCGAACGTTAGAATCTATCACACCCGATCATCACGTGGTGCTTCGAGACAACGAACCTTCGCAACGGTGCACACTTAGGGGAATACGTTCTCGAAATTTTAAGAGGGATCATCTTATTAGCTACCGTCATTTTAAGCAATAAGATGTAAAACATGATAAACATCACAATGCAATCATATAGTGACATGATATGGCCATTATCATCTTTGCTCTTTCGATCTCCATCTTCAGGCATCGCATGATCATCATCGTCACCGGCGTGACACCATGATCTCCATCATCATGATCTCCATCATTGTGTCTCCGTGAAGTCGTCACGCCAACTACTACTATCACTACTACTATGGCTAACCGTTAGCAATGAAGTAAAAGTAGTAAGCACATGGCGTTGCATCTCATACAATAAATTAAGACAACTCCTATGGCTCCTGCTGGTTGTCATACTCATCGACATGCAAGTCGTGAAACCTATTACAATAACATGATCATCTCATACATCATACATGCAACATCACAACTTTGGCCATATCACATCACATGTCAAACCCTACAAAAACAAGTTAGACGTCCTCTAATTGTTGTTGCAAGTTTTACGTGGCTGATTTGGGTTTCTAGCAAGAACGCCTTCTTACCTACGTGACAGCCACAACGATGATATGCCAAAGCTATTTACCCTTCATAAGGACCCTTTTCATCAAATCCAATCCGACTAGAGTAGGAGAGACAGACACCCGCTAGCCACCTTTATGCACGATGTGCATGTTTGTCGGTGGAACCAGTCTCACGTAAGAGTACGTGTAAGGTCGGTCCGGGCCGCTTCATCCCACAATACCGCAGGAAAAGAATAAGACTAGTAACGGCAAGCAAATTGACAAACCATCGCCCACAACTTTTGTGTTCTACTCGTGCATAGAATCTACGCATAGAAAACCTGGCTCGGATGCCACTGTTGGGGAACGTAGCGTAAATTCCAAATTTTCCTACGCATGTTCATATCTTCCTATGGAGAGACCAGCAACGAGAGAGGGGTAAGAGCATCTTCGTACCTTTGAAGATCGCTAAGCGGAAGCGTTGCTAGAACGCGGTTGATGGAGTCGTACTCGCAGCGATTCCGATCTAGTGCCGAACAACGGCACCTCCGCGTTCAACACACGTGCAGCCCGGTGACGTCTCCCGCACCTTGATCCAGCAAGGAGGAGGGAGAGGTTGGGGAATAAGACCAGCAACATGACGGCGTGGTGTTGGTGGAGAGACGAGGTCTCCCGGCAGGGCTTCGCCAAGCGCCGGTAGAGAGGAGGAGGAAGAAGTGTAGGGCTGCGCCGAGGGAGAGGGAAAACCGTGTCCTCCAAAGGCCAAAAGTGCCCACTATATATAGGGGAAGGGGAGAGGGGGTGCCACCCCTAGGGTGGGTGCGGCAGCCCTCCCAGATGGGGGGAGTGGCGGCCAGATGGGGAGGAGGGGGTGGCGCACCCCTCTGGTGGGCCTAAGGCCCACCTAAGTTAGGGTTCCCCCCTCTCCCCCCTTTTCTGGTGCACCTGGGCTGGGTGGGGGGCGCACCAGCCCACTTAGGGGCTGGTTCCCTTCCCCACTTAGCCCATCTAGCCTCCTGGGGTCGTCACCCCCCTTTGGTGGTCCCCGGGACCACCTCCGGTGGTCCCGGTACGTTACCGGTGATGCCCGAAACACTTCCGGTATCCGAAACCATCCGTCCTATATATCAATCTTTACCTCCGGACCATTCCGGAGCTCCTCGTGACGTCCGGGATCTCATCCGGGACTCCGAACAACTTTTGGTAATCTTGTATAACAATTCCCTATAACCCTAGCGTCATCGAACCTTAAGTGTGTAGACCCTACGAGTTCGGGAGACAAGCAGACATGACCGAGACACCTCTCTGGCCAATAACCATCAGCGGGGTCTGGATACCCATGGTGGCTCCTACTAGCTCCACGATGATCTCATCGGATGAACCACGATGTCAAGGATTCAATCAATCCCGTATACGATTCCCTTTGTCTGTCGGTATAGAACTTGCCCGAGATTCGATCGTCGGTATACCTATACCTTGTTCAATCTCGTTACCGGTAAGTCTCTTTACTCGTTCCGTAGCACGTCATCGTGTGACTAACTCCTTAGTCACATTGAGCTCATGATGATGTTCTACCGAGTTGGCCCAGAGATACCTCTCCGTCACACGGAGTGACAAATCCCGATCTCGATTCGTGCCAACCCAACCGACACTTTCGGAGGTACCTGTAGTGCACCTTTATAGTCACCCAGTTACGTTGTGAAGTTTGATACATCCAAAGCACTCCTACGATATCCGGGAGTTGCACAATCTCACGGTCGAAGGAAAAGATACTTGACATTAGAAAAGCATTAGCATACGAACAATACGATCTAGTGCTAGGCTTAGGATTGGGTCTTGTCCACCACATCATTCTCCCAATGATGTGATCCCGTTATCAATGACATCCAATGTCCATGATCAGGAAACCATGATCATCTATTGACTAATGAGCTAGCCAACTAGAGGCTTGCTAGGGACACATTGTGATCTTATTCATTCACACATGTATTACTGTTTCCTGTTAATACAATTATAGCATGAACGATAGACAATTATCATGAACAAGGAAATATGATAATAACCATTTTATTATTGCCTCTAGGGCATATTTCCAACAGTTTTATGGTTTGGGAGCGGGCGGAGAAGATGTATTTGAATAAACCCCAATGGGGAGGACAACCAATAAAGCATTCGCACAAAACGATGAAGGCAGAAAGGTGGGCGATGGCATTCGGAGGGAAATGATGGAGTTGAGCGCCGAAATGATTCATGATGCCCTTGAAGAAAGGGTGCGGGGGCAGAGAGAAACCTCGGTGAACATGGCTGAGGAGCAAGACGCGCTCCCCCTCTCGTGGCGCTGGCTCGATCTCATCGTCCGCCGGCAGCCTCCAGGACTTAGGCACGAGCTGTCCGTGCTCTGCCAGCTCCAGCAAGTCCCCCTCCGTCACTGTGGAAGGGAGAAAGTCTCCCTGGATCCATCCCGCCGGCAATGGCCGCTGCCGCCGCTGAGCAGCCGCCGCCTTGCCCTTCTTCTTCCTTGCCTCCATCTTGTTGGTCTGACCCTTGGTCATGGTGGCGATGGCGAGCTCTCGGGAGGAAGAGGAAGAGAAGGGTGTATGAGCGCAAGGGGTGGCGAGGAAGACAGATCAAACAAGAGCAGAGGATTCGGCGAGCGTAACCAGAAGGTCTCGTCAGCCAGGGTTAAATAGAACACCGACTGAGTCGCTGGCGAGCGGGCCCGAAATCTTATCTGCCCAACCAGCCACGGCGATATCGGCGGAGAAGTTGAAGGCGCGAGGATCGAGGAGTCAGGCGCTACTCGAGCGCGCTGACGTCGCCCCCGCTAAGCGCGCGGAACCCGAAATTTGAGATCCCGGAAAATCCGCCGCTGTCAGTTGACCAGTCGTATCAAAAGATGCCGCGAAAGCACTCGGTTCCCGACAGTCCGTTCCGCAGGTCTCATTCACTCGAATCATTGGCCAGGTGAGATAGAATGGATAGAGGCAAGCAACACCCAAGCCGAACAATCTGAACATCGAGCACTGCTTTGACGTTTCAATCCCAATCCATTCGGGGACTAATGATGGGGTCATAGTCCTAGGGTAGGGTCATAGACCTGTCCTACAGGTCCTACCCAAGGACTACCCCACGCAAGGGACAGGACCTTAAATATGCCCGACTGTATTAAGGTGCCCCCATCATCCAGTCGGCAACGGGCCCAGAATCATCCAGTCGGAGACTAAGACTCGGAGGACACCTGACCTACCGACTGGATACACTCGGTGCGTCGTAACCTCCCTGGAGGGAAACTGCCGTACGTTTCCGGGTGCATTAACTAACATTTATAGCATACGTTACCTGTAACGCATGCATTCAATCGCCACTACTCCACCCTTGAATCAGAACCGTTGTGGAGGGCAGCGCACTCTGTATGGGCCGCCCTCCCCCACTGGTAAAAGGGTTAGAAAAACATTGTACCCCAGATTACACTCGGTAACAAGCTCCAAGAGCACTGAGACGTAGGGCTATTACCTCCACCGTAGAGGGGCCTGAACTCATACAACCTCGCCGTAGCTAGGACTCTGCCCGTCTCATTCGTACCCTACACATCTACTGTCAGGCTTATACCCACGACAAGTACAAAAGAAAAGGTAAATAAAAAAAGAAAAGAAAATGAAAAAAAAAACTAGAAAAGGAAAATAATTAAAAAAAAGATTGAAAATATAGCTTTAGCGCTGGTTTAGGGAACCAGCGCTATAGCGGCTCCTAAACCAGCGCTACTCCTAAGTTAGCTATAGTGCTGGTTCAAAACTAGCGCTACCGCTATTTTGAGTTAACCGCCGCGTGCTAAGTTTTTTTCACCAAATCACCCTACCGCCTCCATCCCGCGGCAGATCTCGCACACAGCTCTCCTCCACCGGCGCCCCCACCGCCCCCTCCACCGGCGCCGTCCACCGACACCCCCACCGTCAGCCTCCACCGGCGCTCCCACCAGCAGCCCCTCCCCCACTACCGTCGGTATAGGATCCCAGGAGCACCTCCTCGCCGTCGAGCAGTCGTTCCCACCAGCAGCCCCTCCCCCACTTGAGCAGTCGCTCCCGCCCAACACCGCCGCCGCCCAGAGGTAAGCCGGCGGTCATTCCATAGGAAGGTAGCCACCCTCCATCCTTCCTCCCTCTTCCCTCATCCCCTCCCTCCTCCCTCTTGCATTCTCTGTTTGTTCAATTTTGGGTTTCCTGATTTTTGTATTGAATGAGTGCTTGCTATAGATTTGATATTGCGAGAATATGATTATGAGTATTTCTTGATGACTACTTGTTGCATGAGCAAGTCTGAGTCCTCTATTCTGCGCAACTCCAAATGCCCTGAAAATCAACATGGATTTTTTTGGGAATATATAAAAAATACTGGGTGAAAGAAGTGTCAGAGGGGAGTAGCCAGGGGCCCACAAGACTGGTTGCCGCGGCCTACCCCCTGGCCGCGTCAACGGGGCTTGTGGGCACCCTGGTGGCCCACTGGCCCCCCTCTTTTGCTATATGAAGGGTTTCGTCCGAGAAAAAATCAGGGTGGAGATTTTTTGTGGATTCTCCGCCGCCACGAGGCCGAACTTGAGCAGATCCAATCTAGAGCTCCGGTAGGACAATCCTGCCGGGGAAACTTCCCTCCCGGAGGGGGAAATCGTCGCCATCGTCATCACCAACACTCCTCTCATCGGAGGGGAGTCATCTCCATCAACATCTTCATCAGCACCATCTCCTCTCCAAACCCTAGTTCATCTCTTGTAACCAATCTCCGTCTCGCGATTCCGATTGGTACTTGTAAGGTTGCTAGTAGTGTTGATTACTCTTTGTAGTTGATGCTAGTTGGATTACTTGGTGGAAGAGTTTATGTTCAGATCCTTGATGCTATTCATTACACCTCTGATCATGATTATGATTATGCTTTGTGAGTAGTTACTTTTGTTCCTGGGGACATGGGATAAGTCATGCTAATAATAGTCATGTGAATTTGGTATTCGTTCGGTATTTTGATATGTTGTATGTTGTTTTTCCTCTAGTGGTGTTATGTGAACGTCGACTACATAACACTTCACCATATTTGGGCCTAGAGGAAGGCATTGGGGAGTAGTAAGTAGATGATGGGTTGCTAGAGTGACAGAAGCTTAAACCCCAGTCTATGCGTTGCTTCGTAAGGGGCTGATTTGGATCCACTGGTTTAATGTTATGGTTAGACGTTGTCTTAATTCTTCTTTCGTAGTTGCGGATGCTTGCGAGAGGGGTTAATCATAAGTGAGATGCTTGTCCAAGTAAGGGCAGTACCCAAGCGCCGGTCCACCCACATATCAAACTATCAAGGTAACGAACGCGAATCATATGAACATGATGAAACTAGCATGACAGAAATTTTCGTGTGTCCTCTGGAGCGTTTTTCCTCTTATAAGACTTTGCTCAGGCTTGTCCCTTGCTAACAAAGGGATTGGGCCACTTTGCTGCACCATTGCTACTACTTGTTACTTGTTACTTTTCGCTTGCTACGTTTCACCTCACTACACCATCACTTGTTGCCGCTACTTTCAGTGCTTGCAGCTATTACCTTGCTGAAAACCGTTTATCAGAGCCTTCTTCTCCTCGTTGGGTTTGACACTCTTACTTATCGAAAGGACTACGATTGATCACCTATACTTGTGGGTCATCAAGCATCGACGAGAAGGTCGCGATTGCGGTCAATAAGACCAAAGCTGAGACCAAAGAAGAGTTGGTCGGGGTAGTCAGTGGGTTGGTCACTGACGCTGTGGCCAGCTTGATTCCGGCAATTTTCAATTGGTCCAAGAGCAATCCAAATGCATGGCCAGAGGACTTTCCCCTTCCCAGCTTTGTCGGTAGCAACTCGGCGAACACCACAGCACCAACACCTGCCCAAGCAACCGCAAAAGATCACGTTCCTGTTCATAGCAGCCCGACCTCCGTCTCTGGCATGCTCGGTGGGCCTTCGTCGTTGGTTGAGCTCGACGCCCTCACGGTAATTACGCGTCATACCGTTTTCACCAGCATGTCTATAGTCTTCCGTTTCAGTTGCCTTTCAGATGTTTGATGTCGCAGACATGTCTCCTTCGTAGGCCGACGACACCCCGTCCACCCTACTCTACGACATAATAGGTATGGTGGGAGTTGCATGGCAATATATCTCGGAATGGCTATGAAAATGCCATAATAGGTAGTCATGGTGGCTGTTTTGAGGAAGGTATATGGTGGGTTTGTGCACCGGCGAAAGTTGCGCGGCACTAGAGAGGCTAGCAATGGTGGAAGGTGAAAGTGCATCTATACCATGGACTCACATTAGTCATGAAGAACTCATATACTTATTGCGAAAGTTTTATTAGTAATTGAAACAAAGTGCTAAACGCATACTCCTAGGGGAAGGGTTGGTAGGTGTTAACCATCACGCGATCCCGACCTCCACACAAAGGATGACAATCAATAAATCAATTATGCTCCGACTTCCTAACATAGCGGTTCACCATACGTGCATGCTACGGGAATCACTAACTTCAACACAAGTATTTCTAGATTCACAACACCCTACTAACGTAACTCTAATATTACCAAATCCATATCTCAAAACTTAATTGTTAGGAATCAAACTTCTCTTACTAATCAATGCACTTGAATATGGAAGTTTTTATTATATCCTCTTTGGATGCCTATCATCTTTAGGACTACTTTCATAGCAGACGCCAATTACCAAGTTACTGAGAGAGAGCACTCTCAAAAAGATATAAGTGAAGATCGAGAGTTTTTATTTCTACAAAATATGGCACTGCCGTGCTCTACAAAGATTTAAGTGAAGCACTAGAGCAAAATTATCTAGCTCAAAAGATATAAGTGAAGCACATGCGAGCTAAATTGCCTAACTCAAAAGATATAAGTGAAACTCAATGAGTATTCTAGCAAATTCACGATGAGTGCATGCCCCTCTCAAAACGGTGTGCAGAAAGGATGATTGTGACAAAACAAAAAGAAAAGACTCCTATAATACACGACGCTCCAAGCAAAACACATATCATGTGGTGAATAAAAATATAGCTCCAAGTAACGTTACCAATGGATTGAAGACGAAAGAGGGGATGCCTTCCCGGGGCATCCCCAAGCTTAGGCTTTCTGGTGTCCTTGAATTTGGCTTTGGATGCCTTGGGCATCCCCAAGCTTGCTTGATTCCGGCAATTTTCAATTGGTCGAAGAGCAATCCAAATGCACGGCAAGAGGACTTTCCCCTTCCCAGCTTTGTCGGGAGCAACTCGGCGAACACCACAGCACCAACACCTGCCCAAGCAACTGCAAAAGGTCCCGTTCCTGTTCATAGCAACCCGACCTCCGTCTCTGGCATGCTCGGCGGGCCTTCGTCGCTGGCTGAGCTCGACGCCCTCACGGTAATTACGCGTCATACCATTTTCACCAGCATGTTTATAGTCTTCCGTTTCAGTTGCCTTTCAGATGTTTGATGTCGCAGACATGTCTCCTTCGTAGGCCGACAACACCTCGTCCACCCTACTCTACGACATCAGGGCCAGAAGGTGGCTATGGGAAAGGCAACCATCATGAAGCCGAAGGACCGCATGTTCCACAACCGGGAGATGCTCGATGGCGTCTTCAAGGTTAACGTGACCAATGTCTTAGCGGGCTTCGAGGATTTGCCTCCTCTGATACCAGTCGGTGATGACGAGACCCCTAAGATGATTGGCGCATGCAAGAATTGGTTCTTGCCTTGGCCAAAGTCTCTTCTTCATCTCGAGGAGCCTAGTATCACGCCAACACTACCTTCTCAAGAAGGTATGAACACCACCCCACCTACCAAATTAACTGCACCTGTCGTGGCGGATGATGGTAGCGTACGACGCGAGGGAGAGCCTCCATTAGTGCCAGATCATGTCGCCCCCGCTGTCGAAGAAGCAAATGTTGATGATGACATGGAGGATGATGATGAGGACCCAAACAAGTATTTCAATACCGCATATGATGGATTGATGGCTCAGGACGCCGAAGACTCAGGCTATGACCGTGGAGATGATGACTTGATGCTTCCTGATTTGCCGGAGCCGGAACGTCCGAAGGCGGAATGAAAAAAGTCTCTCTTCAAGCCATCCTCACAGGAGACGCCTCCATATGCCGCCTCTACCCAGCAATCCCCCGAGGCCCGTCCACTGTTTAGCCCGAGGACACTTGGGGTGGTGGTTAGGGAAGGTATGGTGGGCTCACTACCGCCACCCGCCAAGAAACAAAGGAAGAGACCAGCCAGGAAAGGCCCTAAAGGCGCCATAGGTGCTTCAAGTAGCCAGCCGCCTCTGAAACCCCTGGTGGTACAGAAAATACCTGTCGAAGGTAAGCCACGTTTCCATGTCGCCGGCGAGCCGATCATACCTGCCAAAGCGCTAGATCACATACTGAACAATGATCTAAAGAGACTCCATGAAGATGTGCTTGCCAGAGAGAAAAGCCTTCTGGTCGTGAAAGATCCAGGATACCCGCTTTACGCGGCTCAGGTGTCGGGTGGGAAGTTGTACATTGATACCTGGCCCGCGAATCAGTTCCTCCTGCGATTTGACTACATCTACAACATGTTCCACATGACCAAGCTGGATTTCCAGTTCATCCGCATGTATGCGCTGTATCTCAACTACTTCATCAGGATGAAGAGCATCAAATATATCTGCGTCGCGGACCCATACTATATGCACGAGAGCTTCTTGGCAGTTTGCAAAGAGCACCGTGACTATGCGAGCAAGTACCTTGGCGAATTCATGATTGCTAATAAGGACAAGGAAGCAATTCTCCTGCCCTATCATCCCTCGTAAGTCATCCGCGCATATCCTTTCATACATGTTAATCATTCCTTTGCAAGCATGGAGGCTACTTTGAGGTGTACTTAATTAGCGCAGCGGGGGCGGCGCCGTCCTCATCATTCCGTACCCGGAATACTCCCATGCTATGTACTTGGACTCGTCGAATAACCTCAAGAAAAAGGATTACACGCACGTAAAGAGTGTTCTCGAGTGTGCCATGTTAACCTTCAGCTTGACTGGTGGATATATCAAGGTGAAAAAGTACATGAATAAAGCACCGGCTTTCGGCCATAAGACCGACTTCTGCTGCATCTTGCAACCGCACAATAGTACGACTGATGGATTCTACCTCATGCATCACCTGATGGAGTCCAAAAGGGATAATCAACGCCTTCGCATGTCAGCTACTATCGAACATGCCGAGATTGTCAGCTGGGCCACAAGCATAGGAAAGACACTGGATCATCGAATCTGAGATGAGTTTTATCACGTACAATGTGAACTAGCCCAAGTGATCATGAAGCAAGTCCTCGAACCAACGGGATGTTCTACCATGGGCCAATCACACGGGTTGATGTCCGAGCACTGCTAGTCGCTCAACGTCTAGACCTGAAGCCTTTCACGAAGCTCGGGTGCATCCTCCCTGACTATGAAGATTGGAACGCCGACATGGAGGATTGATTGTCAATGACAATGTGATGTAACTAAACCGTGGTCTTGAACTAGCGTGCCTTATCACTACTGTCTTTCTATGGCAAAACATTGAAATTATGCATGGCAAAACTATGTGATGTAACTAAACAATGGTCCTGAACTAGCGTAGATCGCTCTAGTTAATTAGTTTGGGTATGAGAAACTTCGTCATTTATGTTTACTATTGGTTGCTTTTATTTTGCTAATCATGCCTCTTTGTTTTCTTAAGTACATTATGTTGCATATTATCGTTCAAATCAACAACTCACGATGCAGGTACCTAGATCAGAGATGGCGAAGGACTACTACGTCGTGTACGTTGGGAGGGTTCCAGGAGTCTACGACCACTGGCCAGCCGCTCAGGCCCAGGTGCACAGGTACCCGGGTGCTAGCCACAGAGGGTTCGACACCAGAGCCGAAGAGGAAAGTAGTTACTCCCTCCATCACAGTTTATAAGACATGTACGTATACCTAGGTCATCAGTTTAACCAACTTAATGAGATGCATATATTACAAAAAATATATCATTAGAAACTTTAGATGTTCTATTTTCTAATGATATAATTTTTATATTAAATAATATATTTTATATATGTTAAATTGATGACCTAGGTATACGTGCACGCCTTATAAACTGTGACGGAGGGAGTACTTGAGGTGGACACTCCAGCATGGGCAGGGGCGAGACCGCCGGTACTGCATAGTTGCGCTCTTCCTCATGTTGATCGCTCTTCTCTTCTACATCATGTTGTAGATAGAGATGATGAAACTTGTGGATGTGCCATGACCATGCAGTTGCACTTATTCTAGACATGACATGATCGCACTTATGTATCGCTATTTTCGAGATGATGTGATGATATTTGTGTTGAATGATGATGATGATGATGGTATGACGAGACTAATGTATGTCTACGATATGTGAGAATAGTGTATGTTTAATATGATGTGATGAAACTATTGTATAGAACCTGTATAAATACATCACAAATACGTAGAGGGTGCAAATCTGTGAAAGCAGAAATACTTTACCAGTAGCGCTTGAAAATACTTACCAGTAGCGCGGCTTAGCAACAGCGCGCCATATGAACAAGCGCTACTACTATAGTTATCAGTAGCGCTGGACAGGGAAGCGCTACTGCTAACACTACTTACCAGTAGCGCTGCCCCATACCAGCGCTATTGCGCTACTACTAGGGTTTAGCTGTAGCGCCATATCAATAGCTCTTGGCCCAGCGCTACTGCTATGCATATTTCAAGCGCTACTACTAGGGTTTTCCCTAGTAGTGATTATACAAGCATTATCTTTTTCTTAGGAAAATCATATCTCTTGATTGCATCCTATCTTATTTTTCTATCATAGCCAAAACAATTATTTCAATTTTGTTATTAAATAATATATACACCGTAGGGTTGTCGTCCTTTTATTTCCTTTCCTTCATCCGGAATGGAGAGGAATCTTGTTGAAGGAAAGGAACGGAGGTAGATCGATCCTCAGATCGTAGGAGAACAGGACCCCTAAAAAGCTCCAGTCAGGAAAGCCAGGGCTCTGAGCTCTTATCCCTGGGGACGCTTTTCTAACTGGTTTAGCCTCTAGAGTGGGGAGGAAGAACACCCTCTAGACCAGGATAACTTACTAATTCAATTGACAAAGCGTCCTATTTGCTAGATTTCTAGTCGTTAGCTCTTAGTGAAGACGAATTGCTATCATCTGCGGGCGGCCCTCATTGTACATGTATCATACATTGATATATACTACTAAAAGGGTTCCACTGATACTTGGCAATGAAATATGTTGTAACTTTTTCATACATATTTTGTTGAATATAATACATTATTAAACCAAAAAAGAGATATGCTCATACTTCAAAACATGTTGCTTGGCAAAGAAATGTTGCACGCACAATGTTGATACATTTGTATATTAAAAACGAAATGTGCACTTGTGTACACGTAGATAAATCTAGCGTTCATTGTTCCTAACATCAACAGTATCATTGACGTATACATGTGTTTCAATAAGTATCATGAGGCTGGCTTTATGAATATCTACGATAAATATCAATGTCGGTAATGACATAATATTATAGAAAATAATGCAATGACAACAAATTTAAAACAGTACGCAATCCTACTTTTTAGATAATGATCATCATTATTAATGTGAGGAGAGAAGAAGAATGTGCTCTCCCTCATAGTCTACAAGCATTGACGCTTTCGATTTAATTGTACGTAAGTAATAACAAGCTTCTCGAACACATTTTAGGTGTGTTGCAGATGTTAGAAGTGAAGACATACGTTCTCTTCACATACACGTAGGAAAGTTATCTACCATCTACAAACAAAAACAAATGTTAGTTTATGTTCAAAACAATAAAATTAAAAGAAGCATATGAAAATCTCAAATTTTAAATGACGCATACTGAAAGTTCATGAGGCCAATCTCGAGGAAAGGGATGTGGCGCCTATATATTGAATCCCACTGATGTTGTATCTTACCAATGTAGACAAAAATAGCAACAACCTCTGCAAAAATTTAATCAAAATGAGACACTGAGTTGTATGGAATAATATGCAAGAACAAAGTTAAAGATGGTGCACCAATGATACTTTTGTCCCATGGCGAGAATATGGCCCCAAACTATGGAAAGCACGGTGGATAAAATTGTCGATGATATCATGTGCCACGACATCTCAACTTCGGTCCTAGCATTTAGTGTGATTACAAACTCCATGGCTAGATACCAAAAATGTCCATCTCGTTTCTCCGTGGGGTTGAACCCAACCCGAGTGAAGTCATAGGTCATGCCGTTTTGTAGCATGGTCTTGAAGCGAAGTGTTTGGTTTTTGTATACGACAGCTTCCATTTTGGTTCTCTAATATTTTTTTATGAATCATAACAATAATCAGGGAACAAAACTGTTTGTCAAATGTGTATATTAAAAAACATGTAATAAGAAGTGATGAGTAATGCCTTACATCCTGATCAAGCAGTATAAGCGGAAGGTAAACATCTATCATTCCATTCTCCTTGATTTGGGCCTTCCACATGGCATGAATGATCCAACAATTCTAATAAATATGCTTCATTTGGACGCTCTGAAAAGTCAAGTTCATGTGCATAGAATAGAATAAATGGATGAGGTAAATAATTGAGCGGTGATGGTAAATTGACGTACATGTTGATTCATCTACCTTTCATGTTCAACGGAGGGGTGATAGGTCGAGGGATGGCAGGAACCGGCGGCGATGCCATCACCCTCTTAGAGGTCCTCAATCTGTATGAGATTACCATGGTCATGGAGGAGATGGCTGAGCCTATGTAGAAATATAGGACATATATGGTGGTGCGGGGTATTTTTATATAAGCATAGTGGGCGGTGGGAAAATGAAATATCTTTCAAAATTTTGTTTTGGCGGTCTAGGTGCCAGTGCGTGAAAAATCTTTGTCGTACGACCCCCACTCCTCCAGCGACCATAGTAGTCATTTCATCAATCTTTTGCAACCTAATAAATATTGCCGGTTATTTTTAGTAACCAATCAAATCCAGATCTCTCTGTAATCAAGGCCAGTATCCCTCATCGAGCATGGTTTCCATTTAACCAGCAAAATCGCAAGTTATTTGATCAATCTTCGGCAACCTATTAAATTTAGTTTATTTATCAGCAGTAACACAATAAATCCGAATCTCACTATAATAAAGGCCAACCTCACAATTATTCATTGCCACAATATTTGGCAACCTAACAAACATATTTAATTATTTTTAGTAATCAATCAAATTTGGATCTTCCTGTAATCAAGGCCAGTATGTGGAAGGCTGCGACATTTTCATATTATTGATGTTTGTCATTGGAGGTGTGACATGAAAAGACCAAACAGATTGGTTGGTGTTTTTTTTATGGAAGGAAAGGATTCCTTCGATTACTTTTTATTGTGGACTCGCTCGGTTTGAAAAGGATCCCATTCCCTTAATTCTCTTGATTGCTTTTTATTGTGGACTGGCTCGGTTTGGAAAGGATTCGATTTCCTCGATTGCTTTTTATTGTGCACTAGAAAAGGGTAGGACCGACGGGGTTGTATCAGGGAAGGTGATATCAAGGGGATGGGATTAAGCGGATGAAAACATGTGGGGCCTTTACTGGTTGGGTGGAGCAAACCAAAACCAACGACAACCTACGGACTGAGTCTCTAGGAGTAGAGACTATTTGAACGGAACATGCGGACACGACTTATTTGTCATTTACTCCCTTCGTCCGGAAATATTTGTTATAGAAATGAATGTATCTAGATGTATTTTAGTTTTAGATACATCTATTTTTATCAATTTGTGTGACAAGTAATTTCAGACGCAGGGGTTACATCCCTACCCTGGATAGCGACCTTGCGATGAGCTCGTCATGGTTTGGTTGTCACTCTTGGTTTTTGGCCCTTGGCGACCTTCTCGACTGATTCCGTTAGAGCTCTAGGTTGATGCTCGAACCCTTGAATTGTGGGTGTTATTTGCGTCTTTATTCCTTATTTTTAGTTAGTAAGTGAGACTCTGGGTTTTCTGCTCTAGCGAGCATCCTGCAGCATCAGTTCAGCTTCGTATAGCTGACAGCTATGCAACTGTACTTTCTCAGTGGACAAAAAAACTGAACGCTTACTGGACCAAATGGTGCGAGCCAACCAGGTCTGGTGCGGAAGAAAACTACTCCCTCTGTCAACTAATATAAGAGCGTTTAGATCACTATTTTACGGATCTAAGCGCTCTTATATCAATTGGTAGAGGGAGTAGAAAAGAATGATGGCATGGATCAAATCGACATCAACAACTTGTTTCTGATTTGTCCGGCATCACAGATGGACGATGGCGTCATTTTCCAGTGCATAGGCACCAATCAAGCAGAGTCAAACATATATCATCAGAATATAGAACCCAATGCTTCGTTTTGCAATGGAGAAATAACGCCACCAGGCATCTTTGTTAATGCAATACTACTATGTATTTCAAACACCATCAAAACATTCCTAAAGTATATAAGAGAGAAGTCATTTGCAGGAACCATGTACGAACCAACCCTTTCCAAGCGGTGGTATGTATAGACGTCAACGATGGCGGCAAATATTCCTACATGAGTATGTATATGTATATGTTCTCAAGTATCTATCCGTCTGATCAAGGCCACGTTCTGAGGCTAACGACATCGCAGATCATGAAGTTTCCCGCCGTGCTTGCTTCAAGTAAGAGATCAGGAACCTGGATGTGCTTTACAGTGGGAGATATCTGAACAGGAGGTGAGGTGAGTGGCAATTGTCTTGAGATTGGTAAGTAAGGAAGGTGACTCTGGTATGTCCGAAGCCTATATATGGCTGTTTATCATCACTGCAAAAAAGGAGCAGATCACCAGGGTTAGTTGCTGTTTATCCCTGATAAACAGCCATATATACACTACGATTTCTCTGCACAAGTAAGCAGAGGAGGAAACTTTTTTTTCAAGGATCTCATATATAGAAGGTGCCAAGTAAGCAGAGGAGCAAACTTACAACGTGTTTTGGCCGTTTGCCTGCCGATTCGACGGCGCTGCTGCTGCTGCTGCGGGTACCTCGTTGACCTCCGGGCATGTCCTTGGCTGTTATGTACATAAACGCAGAACAAGAGTGAAAATTACACGAGTGTGATTGATCACTCAAGGAAGAGACGCATAAATAAAGAGAAGAGAAAGTGTTATCTTGCTCGTTCCAGAACCTGAAGCAGGAACCTCTCTTTTAATCCTGAGGTCCTGCCGCTTCTCCTCACTGGTCTTGCTGTTATTGCAGTCCTTGCACTTGCAGCGGTCACAGCAAGGCAAGCCAGCCTTGAAACATACGCAGTACCTGCACACAGCATATCAAGAAGCAACGGTTAAATTGCAACACTAGACATACCAGTTGACTAAATATATAGTTGACTGGATGGATCTGGTTCAGATAGTTCAACTGCGCATGCATACTTGTTTTCACACTTGCACTTGTCACAGCGGCATGGCTTGTGCTTAGACCCTGGTTCTCGTGCTGGCAATGCCTTAGTCTTGGTATCCGGCGCCACAACAGAGCTCGAGGGAAGCGTTTGAGCGGCAGCTTGGGCAGCAGAAAAGCTCGAGGGAAGCGTCTGAGCGGCAGCTTGGGCAGCAGAAGAGCGTGATGCAAGCGTCTGAGAAGTGCTTCCGTCAGGTGTGCTAGTGGTACCTCGCTGCCCTCCTGATTCAGCGTTGGAACCATCTGCTTTGTAACATAGCAGAGCAACATATATTACAGGAGCGTGAAGAATCATGCGAAGGAAACACACATAAAAAAGGAGAATGTGGTGTACTCACCCCCTCTGAGCCCAAAGCGATTAACACATATTGTTGCTTTGCACGTGCATTTGGAGGTGCACCTGACCTTGAACTTCACAACAAAGAGAACCAGCTAGTCTCAGTCAGGATCAGAGAAGAATAAGCATGTCTAGTTTTCACGTACAAAACAATAAATACAACAAGAATACAAAAAAAAAGACCATGCGTGCAGAGAACACACCTCGTAGCAATTGCAGCGATGCATTCGACATCCGTTCGTCCTGCACGCGCACCATGTGATGGTATTCCTGCAATGAACAAGGTGAGAGTATGAGACAATGGTTCAAGCCATCGACTTACAGGTTCAGCTTTCATCGTTATTTCTGAAGGAGGCATTCAGTTCAGATAAACCAAAAGTAGGATTTTGCTCAGACCCTGGTTCTCGTGCTGGCAATGGCTTAGGTTGAGGTTGAGCGGCGGCTTGGGCAGCGGCAGCTTGGTCAGCAACAGCTTGGGCGGCAGCAGCAGCTTGGGCGGCAGCAGCAGCTTTGTTCTTGGTGTATTCAGCGAATTGCTTCCTGATAACATCATCATTATCCAGCTTCATGATATTCTCGCACTCACCACGGCACCCACAGTCCTGAGAGCACACCCCTTCCGTTGTGAAACAAGCACACTTTCTGTACATAACCAAACAATTAGCAAGTTGGTTGAATGGATCAGTTTAAAAGAAAATCTGGGGATAGATCAGGTTCATGTCATTTGAATTGTTTGCGGTTTTGCATGTACCCATCAAAGCAATTGCGGTCGACGCACGAGCACCACTTCGATTGCAACATCGCGGCCAATGATGGGGAGGTAGCTGCAATGAGAATATGAGATGCACAGTATGAGACAGGATGCATGTTGTGGGATTTCCCACGGCCAGCATTGAAGGTAATGAAAGGCAACTGAACAGAGAACAACGGGGGCTGGGGTGCCTCATAAAGTAATTCAGGCATTCAATTCAGATAAAGCAAGAGTATGATTCTGCTCACAAAACAAATATGGTACAATTAAACAAGTGAAACGAACTAGAAGAAGACATTAAATTATTCAGAACTTGAGCTAGAGAATCTGCAAACCACCAACTAAAGCAGCACGCTCATCTACTAGCCTCGAACTTGGCAGAACCGTCCTGGCGAAGGAGGATCTACTAAGCAATGAACTATACACGCAACTCAAAAGGACAAATACATGCGTGATATGGCTGATGCACGCTCAAATTTGCTCAGAAAAAAAAAGGAACTAACTAGTACAGAAAAAGGTGAAAAGGTCTTATGTTCAGCTATACAATTTATGAAGAAGGCATTCAGATCAGATAAACTAACGGTAGGATTGTGCTCAAAAAGCTAAACTTGTACTAACTTGACAGTCAAGGAGAATCTACTCAAGAATGAAGTACATATCCAATTCCCGAGGACAAACTCATGCATATAACTAGATATTAGAGATTTCAACATGCTCAAACTTACTGCAATCCAAAGCAATATGCACAGCCACAGATATCAAAGATTTCAATCCGCATTATTGAACAAAGTTTCCAAGCATCAGAGTTTAGAGTTAAATCTACAACCTAAGAACAAGCAACTAGTGAAAGGTACTGCTAGAGAATCTGCAAGCCATCAACCAACACAAAACACCTACATACTAGCTTAGAACATGTCAGATTGATTCGCTGATACATTACGGCAAAGGAGAATCTACTCGAGAATTAACTACGACCCATTCAAACACATGCATCCATTCATGATGCATGTTCAAAGTTATTGCAATGAAACGCAAAATATTTCATTCCACAATACTGAACGTAATCTCCAAGGGCCATGCTTCAGAGTTCAATCTACAGCCTGAGATATCAGAGGAACTAACTAAGGGATACGAGCTAACTTGTGGAAGCAACTAGTGCCAAGTAGGGGAGGTACCAACTTATGGAAGCAAATGAGCAACTAGTACCTGAAGGGGAGACAAATCAGACCATTAGCAATGCACAATATGGAACAGATGCACCTAAGAAGAACTGAACAGAGAACAACATGGGATGGGGAGCCTCATGCATTAATTCAGTCATTCAATTCATATAAACCAAGAGTAGGATTTTGCTCAGGAAACAAATAAAATACAATCGAGTAATTGAAAAAAAAGTTGAAGAAGACATGAATATGCCTAGAGCCTCTGCAAGCCACTAACTAAAGTTGCATGCCTATCAACTAGCTAGCCTAGAACTTGACATATCAGTTCGTCAACGATTTGTCACAGCCATGGAGAATCTACTAATTAAGCAATGAACTACAACCAACACGAGAGGACAAACACATTCATACATTAGTTCAGGCATTCAATTCAGATAAAGCAAGAGTAGTCCCTACAATGGATCAATCTAATAATCTGAATATCTGATGAAACAATGAATCTAATCCCGCTTCTGAAGGCACTAACCAGAGAACAACAGGGGGGTCGAGCCTCATACATTAATTCAAGCGTTCAATTCAGATAAACCAAGAGTAGGATTTTTCTCACATAACAAATTTAGTACAATCGCATAAGTGAAAAACAGTAGAAGAAGAGATTGAACTTGTTCAAAACTTGAGCTGGAGAATCTGCAAACCACCAACTGAAGCAGCACACCCATCTACTAGCCTCGAACTTGGCAGAACGGTCCTTACGAAGGAGGATCTACTAAGCACTGAACTATACACTCAACTCGAGAGGACAAATAGATGCATCCATGCGTGATATGGCTGATGCACGCTCAAATTTGCTCATAAAACAGAACTAGCTAGTACCAAAAAAAAGCGAAAATGACTTATGTTCAGCTAGACAATTTCTGAAGAAGACATTCAGTTCAGATAAACCGATAGTATGATCGTGCTCAAAATCTAAACTAGTACGTACAATTGAATAGGAAAAACTCAAGCATCCAACTAGATATCAGGGATTTCAACATGCTGAAACTTGTGCAATCCAAAGCAATTTGCACAGCTGCAGATATCAGTGATTTCAATCCACGTTACAGAACAAAATCTCCAAGCGTCACAGTTGAGAGTCCAATCTACAGCGCCTAAGAACGTAAGCTAAGGAGAGAAATTGATCGGTTGGTTCAGCTAAGCATTCAATCGATCAGGATGCATGCATTAAGAATTTAGATTCAGGAACATGACTACTGACGACAAACCGACCAATTCGTGGTCATCAATCAACCAAAATCCACTCAAGCAACAATGGATGCATCAATTTCTTCCACGCAATCCGACGCTACAGGGTCCTCGGAGCACCAAGGCCACCGATGACGCGCGCTCGCCGCATGCCGACGAGGACGGGTCGGGAAGGGACGCGTGGTGCTTGCTCACGTCGCGGCTACGGGCTGCGGAGGGGCGCGGCCGTTTCGCCCCGGCGCGTGGGAGGAGCAGCGGTCAGAGCGCTACGGAGGAGCGCTTCGCGGTTGGTGCTCTCGTCGCGGTCAGCGCAGCGAGAGGGGCGCGTGCTCGCCCGCGTCACGCCTGCGGGCGCGCGGCGGCCGAGTGGTGCGGAAGAGCGCCTCAGCCTCGCCCCGGCGCGCGCGCACTCGCCGGGAAGATTGGAGCGCAGCGTCGCGTCGTGGGGAGGGGAAATGGAAACGCCGGCGGCAAACCCTCGCCGCAGGTCGTCCCGCGGGAGTTGCGGAACTGTAGCTAGCAGCAGAAAGGGGAGGAGGAAGCGGGGGCGGGGAAGCCACTCACCGAGAGGAGGAGGAAGCGGGGGCGGGGAAGCCACTCTTCGCTGCCCGTCCGTCCGCGCCGTGTCCTCGTCGCCGCCGCTCCCCGGCCTCCCGCGTGGAGGTGGAGGTGGAGGTGGTCGGTGGAGGTGGAGGTGGACGAAGCGAAGCGGAGGCAGAGAAGCCGTTGCTTCGCTTCCGACTTTAAACCAGAGAGGATGGATGCGCGCGGCGTGGGTCGGGTCGGGTCGGGTCGGGTCAGGCTGGACCGGGCTGCACGGGCCCGGGTTGCGGCGATCGGTAGCCCAGCCCGATCGATCGATATTGCCTCCACCTCGTTACGTGCCCCTCAAGTTCCCTTTCATTTCTTCTTCTGCTTCTTCTCTTCTATACAGTATATAACATAAAGGCGCACCCCTCTAGTTCGCTCAAAAAATAAAAATGAAATTACCCCCTCTAGTCAGAATATTACTAACACATTTTCTATGGACGATCTCCATACAGCGCTTTATTTTCATTTTTTTTAAATCACGTCGTTTAAGTTTCAGAAAAACTTAAACAATCAGACGTAAAGTATTACATGCGTGTAAATTTTGAATATGATACACATTATGGTGAAAGCTACACAAAAAAGAGAGTCGTCATTTTGAAATGATGAATAGTACATGCACGATCCACTATAAAAAAATGCATGAATTTGTCTTTTTATGTAGCACTCACCATAATGTATTTCATAACCTAAATTTACACACATGTAAAACACATCAATCTGAACGTGCATGTTTTTTCTCAACAAAAAAGTGAGACATTAAAATGTGATTTACAACATTTCGAGAAACAAGCTTCATGGAGCCTCTCCACCAAAATGCCCTACTCTATCATACTACCTCTCTTCGCTCCTGTTCATGAGCTCAATTCAAATATCTCACCAACCAAGGTAGATGGTGAATGATGGAATTCTTTTTTATAGTTCGCAAAAGTACTCAACTAATGTTATCGTTTGTGTTGTTGTATTCCATAGGGTAATGACCAACAAAAGAAATACCCGCTCTTTATAGGAGTTCGGTTGGCGGGCTCGGAAGTGTGGGGGGTCGCACTGAAACCATAAACCTTTGTGTACGCCTAAGCCTAGTTTCTAAAGGAGGTGCCACCTCAAGGTTTGTATTGCCTTTTTACTAATCATACCACCCTTTGTTACCCATGTAATGACCTCGTGCAAAAGGAGTAGTGGTTCCAACACATCCTCGCGTCAATTCGTGTGACCCCTCTCCGACAGACCCCGCATCGTCTAGCCTTGGGGGTTTTTTGAAGGTACCACGCCATGTGAATTTTAGTCCTTTTTCTGTTTTGGTATGACCAACCTAGAGATGGCTTCACTCTTGGGAGGACTTGGGTAGGCATCCTTGGAAAGGGGGAGGTTCGCATTAAAATCATGAACCTCCCACATAATCTTACTCTTCCCCGGGATGGCTTACATCCACATCTACTGGTTGTGATCCGGATAGATCAATATTGTTAGCAGCTTGACTGCCCTGACTGGGTTCGTACCCCTCGTCGACTTCAACGCTATTCTCCTCCTTCATCACGAGGTGCACTAGGGCATATAGGTGGATTCTTAGGTCTCTACATCGCCTTAGTAGGGCCAACCACTTATGGCTTCTATCTATCACCATCAACTTTCATCTTACTTTTTTTACACGAGGATTTGGTCCACAATGCATGAATACCGACGAAACACACTTCAGGACCAGCCCAAAATTGGTAGTCAATCGGTACTTCAATTGTCTAATATTTAGTATTTCTGGGTGTGCAAGTGCCATCATGAAATTTCTATACTCACTAAGATTAACCCACATCTCATTATATCAAACATTATACCATGGCCATAGTAAATAGTCAAATTAACCGATTCAGACATTTTCACCTGTCACACATTTTCATATCGTCATCAAACCCAACGAAAAATCAATCCTCGCTTAACTAACAAAGCACTAAAATACAACCACACAAAAATTAACACTACAAGTATGCAATATGACTCATCTCTATACTAACTAAACACTAAAACTTAATATGTACAAAGAAGAAGAATTGGGGACAATAAAAGACGTTATGGTTATACCTTTGATGTGTGGGTCCGCTGCCTTGCTCCTCTCTTCAACTCAGCGGCACCGGCCACCTCCCGGATTCTTGCACCACCGAACACCACCGTCGGCTCCCCCTCGGCTCCCGGATTTTGAACTCCGACTACCTCCCACAATGGTTCATCACCACTAGCTCATCCTTGACCCCCAAGCCGCACATCCTCCCCACCACCACCTCCTCCCCAGCCGCACCTCCAGCCCACCATGTCTCCTCCTCATCTATGCTCACTACATGCAAAATAAGCTACCCCATGGATAGATCGGACGCTAGGATGTTGGCGATGGCTATGCTCTACTATATATGTGGGTTGGATTCTAGATTGGCTGGAAAATGGAGAAGGTCCGAGGAAAATCACAAGAGACATGCTAGAGAACTGAGAGAGGAAATCCCCTTTTGAGGAAAAAGAAGGTCGGCCTTATCCCAACATCTATGGTCACAGTGAACCTCCCAAAGCACAAAAGAAATATTGGCAGTTACCTAGGGCTCCTGCATTTCCGCCGGCGACGACGGCGCACCCCTAGATTTCTTACCCTAGTTTGAGGACGGTGATCCCCACGATCCCGTCTCTCCTCTTTATCCGCCGTTTCCTTCCTTCTGCTCTCTAAGAGTCTACGCACTGTTGGGCGTGGTCGTCCCCGAGATGGTGGAGGAGGTTGCGAACTTTGGAGTTTCTGTTCCGAGTGGTACCCGGGTACCTAGGGGAGATATATCGATCTGCGCTTCGGATCTGGATGCTTGTGGTACAGCGTCGCCTACGAAGGACCCTCAGTCTTCGTCTGCGGGGGACAATTTGGCTGCGATGCTTGATCGTCTAAACCTCACGACTCAGGAATCATCATCGTTTGTTATCGAGGAAGATGATGAAGACTACCCAGGCTGTCCGTCTTGGGCGATTGTCGGAAAGGTTCTGGCTCCTAACACCCTTCATATCTCAACGATCAGGTCAGTTCTAAGGCCGGCTTGGGGTAATCCTAGGGGTCTTGAGTTCCATCCGTTGGGGCCGAACAGATTTCTGGCTGAATTTGGGTGCAAAGCAGACAAAGATCGGGTGTGGATGGGATCGCCTTGGACGATTAGCAGGCACTGTATTTTGTTCAAGGAATTTGATCCAGCCCTTCGTCCGAGTGATGTTCGTTTTGATACTCTTTCGATGTGGGCTCGTATTATGAATCTTCCTTTTGGATTTATGAATGATGTTCGAGGAAAAGCCTTGGCATCTAAGTTGGGCAAGGTGGAGAAGATGGATGTTGATGACAAAGGGCGTGCATGGGGGGATTTCATGCGTGTCAGGGTCTCTGTTGATGTTAATCATCCCTTGATGCGATGTGTGTCAGTGTTTTCTCAGAAGCGGAATGCTACTGATGTTTACCAGGTGAAGTACGAAAGACTCCCGTTATTCTGTTTCTCATGTGGCTGTGTGGGGCACTCATCCGTCCTGTGTCCATCGCCAGGTGAACGTGATGCTGAGGGACTCCTTCCGTATCACAGTTCAAGATTGTGTGTCCAAGATGACAGGAAGAAGATGCCGGCAGGGGCTAAATCAGGCCAGAACTCGTTTTCAAAGAATACTGCTCCGGGGTCACGTGGTGGTGTACATGCACCGGATAATATGCAGCCTGGGGTGCGTGGTAAGGACATTGCGGGTGAGGGTATTCCTCCCTCGAAACCAAGGAAACCTAGAGCTACTCGGGCAAGGAAGGTTGCCTCTTCTGATGTGAATATGAGGAGGTCTGATGGCTCGGCAGGCAGTGCGTGTGCAGGGAGTCTTGCTCTGTCTAGTGGGCAGAAGCGCAAGGAGTACCAGCCGATTGTGCCGGTGCAGCAGGATGTGCAGGAAACCTCTCCATTGCATATGATTCTGGTTAGTAACAAGGGATCACCGGCCGCTTTTCAGACCACCATATCTGACGATGGCCAACTTCCAGCAGTCGAGACTAATAAGAAGCAAAGAACATCAACCTCAACTAGATCGGCGGATCAGGCAGCAGCTGCGGATCAGGCAGCAGCTGCGGAGCAGCCCTGCCAGACGCAATGAGTCTTTTATGCTGGAACTGTCGAGGGCTTGGGTCGGACTCGACAGTTGGCGAGCTTCGCTGGTTAGTGAGGTTCTTCCAACCTTCCTTCCTCTTTCTGTCAGAAACGAAGATGAAGGATACTAGGGTTCAAAATTTCATGTGGTCTCTCGGATACTCGGGTAGTTTTGTTGTGAGCAGTGTTGGTCTCAGTGGAGGTCTGGCTTTATTTTGGCAGCATCAATACACTGTCTCTCTTAAGGGTTTTAACTCTCATTCTATTGACGTGCTTATAGCACAGCAAGATTGCGCCCCATGGCGTGCGACTTTTGTGTATGGTGAGCCTCGCCGTGAGTTGCGTCACGACTTCTGGAGGTTGTTATCTCGGTTGCGGTCAGAATGGAGGGGACCGTGGATTTGCTGTGGAGATTTTAATGAGGTTCTTTGCAGTGATGAACATCTTGGGATTACTGATCGATCGGATGCTCAGATGTCTCAGTTTCGTGATTGCTTGGATGAATGCGGTTTGGTGGATCTCGGGTTTGTTGGACCAAAATTCACATGGAATAATAGACAGGCTGGGGATGGTCTAGTGAGAGTCAGGCTTGATCGAGCTGTGGCCAATGGTGAATTCATGGAGCTGTTCATCTATTTCAAAGTGGAAAATGTCATCACTTCTACGTCTGACCATTTTGCAATTTCTATCAATCTATCTACCCTGGCTGAGGAAATGCGGGCAACACCGGTGCAACAACAATTTCTTTTTGAAGCGGCTTGGCTACAAGCACCAGAGTATGGGAGGTAATGGAAAAAGCTTGGGTTGATGGGCAAGATAATTCTTTGTCCCTGCAATCCACATGTGATAACCTAAGACGTCTTGCCGTTTCTCTTAAGAGGTGGAGTCATGTTTCCTTCGGATCTGTTCGTAAAGGAATTATAAAATTAGAGCGTAAGTTGAAGGAACTTCGGTGTTCATCACAGCCTAATACTCTTGAGATACGAAGGACTGAGCAATCTCTATGTGAATTATTTGAAAGGGAAGAGGTAATGGCACGGCAAAGATCAAGAGTCGATTGGCTTCGGGAGGGCGATAGAAATACTGCTTTCTTTCATGCACGGGCTTCAGCGAGGAAGCGTAGGAATAGAATCACTAGCCTTTCCCATGATGATGGATCCAAGTGTGAGGACATGGACGAGATCAAAGGTATGGTACACCATTTCTATGGTAATTTATTTAGTTCGGAGCCATGTCCTTTTGCTGCTTCCGTCCTTGATGCTATTCCTCGTAAGATCACTGATGAGATGAATGAGGCTCTTTGCAACGAGTATACGGATGATGAAATTAAAATTGCTTTGTTTCAAATGGGTCCCACGAAGGCACCGGGTCCAGATGGTTTCCCGGCTCTATTCTATCAAACTCATTGGGACTTCCTGCAGAAGGAGATTTGTAGTGCTGTCCGAAGTTTCTTGAATGGTGGAACCATACCCACTGGTTTTGTGATTCAGTGATTGTGCTCATTCCGAAGATAAATAATCCACAACATCTCAAGAACCTCTGGTCAATCAGTTTATGCAACGTCATATACAAGATCGCCTCGAAGGTACTCTCAAACCGTCAGAAAGTTTTTCTGCCGGAGGTGATTTCAGAAAACCAAAGTGCATTCATTCCTGGTCGCCTTATCACGGATAATGCTCTTATTGCTTTTGAAAGTTTACATACGATAAGATCTCAAAAAGTGAAGAAGCCTTACTTTTCCCTTCAGATCGATATGATGAAAGCTTATGACCGTGTGGAATGGAATTATCTTCGTGGATGCCTCTCTCGTTTGGGTTTTGCTGAATCTTGGATACAATCGGTTATGAGGTGTGTTACTTCTACTCGCTATGTTGTTCGGGTCAATGGAGATCTCACAGAGCCTGTCATACCAACCAGGGGTATTCGTCAAGGTGATCCAATCAGCCCCTATCTTTTTCTTCTTTGTACTGAAGGGTTGTCATGTCTGCTTAAACAGCAGGAAGACCAAGGTGTTGGAATTATGCCCTAGAGGCAATGATAAATGAGTTATTATTATAATTCCTGTATCAAGATAATCGATTATCATCCATGCTATAATTGTATTGAATGAAGACTTAGATACATGTGTGGATACATAGACAAAACATTGTCCCTAGCAAGCCTCTAGTTGGCTAGCCAGTTGATCAAGGATAGTCAAGGTCTTCTGACTATGTACAAGGTGTTGTTGCTTGATAACTGGATCACATCATTGAGTGAATCATGTGATGGACTAGACCCAAACTAATGAACGTAGCATGTTGATCGTGTCATTTTGTTGCTACTGTTTTCTCCGTGTCAAGTATTTATTCCTATGACCGTGAGATCAAATAACTCACTGGCACCGGAGGAATGCCTTGTGTATATCAAACGTCACAACGTAACTGGGTGACTATAAAGATGCTCTACAGGTATCTCCGAAGGTGTCCGTTGAGTTAGTATGGATCAAGACTAGGATTTGTCACTCCGTGTGACGGAGAGGTATCTCGGGGCCCACTTGGTAATACAACATCACACACAAGCCTTGCAAGCAATGTGACTTAGTGTAAGTCACGGGATCTTGTATTACGGAACGAGTAAAGAGACTTGCCGGTAAACGAGATTGAAATAGGTATGCATATACTGACGATCGAATCTCGGGCAAGTACCGTACCGAAGGACAAAGGGAATGACATACGGGATTATATGAATCCTTGGCACTGAGGTTCAATTGATAAGATCTTCGTAGAATATGTAGGATCCAATATGGGCATCCAGGTCGCGCTATTGGATATTGCCGAGGAGTCCCTCCGGTCATGTCTACATAGTTCTCGAACCCGCAGGGTCTGCACACTTAAGGTTCGGCGATGTTTTATGCGTATTTGAGTTATATGGTTGGTTACCGAATGTTGTTCGGAGTCCCGAATGAGATCACGGACGTCACGAGGGTTTCCGGAATGGTCCGGAGACGAAGATTGACATATAGGATGACCTCATTTGATTACCGGAAAGTTTTCGGGCATTACCGGGAATGTACCGGGAGTGACGAATGGGTTCCGGATGTTCACCGGGGGGGGGGGGGACAGCCCACCCGGGGGAAGCTCATAGGCCTTAGGGGTGCCGCACCAGCCCTTAGTGGACTGGTGGGACAGCCCAAGAGGCCCTATGCGCAGGAGATAAAGAAATCAAAGAAAAAAAAGGGGAAGTGGGAAAGTGGAGAAGGACTCCACTTTCCAATCCTAGTTGGACTAGGATTGGAGAAGGAGGACTCCTCCCCTTGGTTCGGCCGACCCCTTGGGGCTCTCTTGAGCCTCAAGGCAAGGCCCTCCCCCTCCCTCCTATATATACTGAGGTATTAGGGCTGATTTGAGACAACTTTGCCACGACAGCCCGACCACATACCTCCACGATTTTTCCTCTAGATCGTATTTATGCGGAGCTTGGGCGGAGCCCTGCTGGGATAGATCACCACCAACCTCCGGAGCGCCGTCACACTGCCGGAGAACTCATCTACCTCTCCGTCTCCCTTGCTGGATCAAGAAGGCCGAGATCATCGTCGAGCTGTACGTGTGCTGAACGCGGAGGTGCCATCCGTTCGGCACTAGATCGGAGCGGATCGAGGGATGGATCGCGGGACGGTTCACGGGGCGGATCGAGGGACGTGAGGACGTTCCACTACATCAACCGCGTTTCTTAGTGCTTCATGCTGTGCGATCTACAAGGATACGTAGATCCAAATCTCCTCTCGTAGATGGACATCACCATGATAGGTCTTCGTGCGCGTAGGAATTTTTTTGTTTCCCGTACCACGTTCCCCAACACAAGGAGTGCTACATGGTATTAAAAATGGTCGACTTGGTCCTGCTATTTCCCATTTACTGTTCGCAAATGACAACATTTTCTTTGCAAGAAGTGACAGGAGGAGTGTGGAAGCTTTGAAAGAAACACTTCATCTATATTGTGAGGGGTCGGGTCAAAAGATTAATCTGGATAAATCTTCTATATTCTTTGGTAATGGCAGAGGTGATCAAGAATGAGGTTAAACATAGTCTTGGTATTTTTAATGAGTCTCTCCAGGATTCATATCTTGGTATGCCAACTGAAGTGGGGCGATCACCTACAATGACATTCAGATATTTGTATGATCGAATGTGGCAGCGCATCAATGGTATGTCTGATCGACCTTTATCTAGGAAGGGAGTGGAGATCTTATTAAAGTCTGTGATTCAGGCGATTCCTACATTTGTGATGAGTTGTTTCCTTATACCTGTTGGTACATGTGAGCAAATGAGGAGATCTATTTCTGATCAGTGGTGGGGCTTTGCTGATGGTAAAAGGAAAATGCATTGGAGATCTTGGGATTGGCTGACATGTCCAAAATCTATGGGTGGACTGGGCTTCAGAGATATGAGCATGTTTAATCAAGCAATGTTAGGCAAACATTGCTGGTGTTTACTCACAAAACCAGATTCTCTATGTGCTAGGGTCCTTAAAGGACGTTATTTCCCAAACTCTGATTTCTGGGATGTAAAATGTCCACGATCTGCTTCCTACACATGGCGGAGTATTCTTCATGGCATGGAGCTGGTCAAAACTGGAATCCGTTGGGGTGTGGGAAATGGTTCTACAATCAAGATTCAGGAGGATAATTGGATCCCGGGGGTGAATTCTCAGTTTTTGCATTTGCTTTCTCCTATCTCGGTTGGCCAGAAGGTTAATTCTCTTTTTGCCGAGGATGGTTTGCATTGGAATGAAGAGCTGGTTCGGTCAGTCTTCGATGTTGCAGTTGCGGAACAAGTGCTTCAACTTCCTATCAGTCGTTTTGATGACAGTGATTTTGTTTCGTGGCCACACACTCGTTCTGGTACATATTCGGTCCGTTCAGCATATCATTTGGCTAGAATGACAAAGGTTTATTCCTCCCGCAGTATCGTAGGCCGTGGTATGTCTTCTACTCTCCAATGCGAAGCCAATTCTTGGAACAAAATTTGGGCGATCAAGGCACCGGGGAAAATGTTGATAACTCTATGGAGGTTTTCCCATGATTGCCTCCCAACTGGGATGCAGCTTCACCGGAGACATATTCCTGCATCTAAGGTTTGTGTCCACTGTTCTGTTGATGAGCGTGTTGAACATGCTTTGCTTTTTTGCCCCTATGCACAAGCTGTTTGGTCTGATATCAAAGATTACTTTAACGTGCATCTTTGTCGGCAAGGATTCACAACTTGCAAATCATGGATTTTTGATTTCATGGCCCGATGCGATGACCTTGCAGCTACAGTTTTAGCAGTCACATGTTGGCATATTTGGGATGCTCGTAACAAACTCAGAGAAGAAAATATTCACCAGCACCCGTCTAGTCTTGCTCTGAAAATCAAAGCATATGTTGACATGATTGTGGAGCACTTGTTCATTACCAGACCTAACCATAGGCGTGAACCCTCTTCAACAACATCTTGGGTTCCGCCGCCGGCGGGTAAGGTGATGATAAACGTTGACGCTGCCCTCTTTACCAATACCAGGAGCATGGGGGCAGGTGTAGTGATGCGAGATCATTTGGGTGCTTGCATTGTTTCCTATGGTATTGGTGTTCCTGAAGTTTTCAATCCTGAGCTAGCGGAGGCAATTGCTATTAAGAGAGGCTTGCTATTTTCTTTGAGTGAAGGTCTTCAGGAGGTTGTTCTCGCTTCAAATTGTTTGACGGTGATTCAGCGTATCAATTCGTTGGACATGGATCAATCTCTTTGTGGTCCTGTGATTCAAGACATCAAGCATCTTAGAACTTCTTTCAGTACATGTTCTATATTTCATGTGCGTCGAGAGTAAAATGTTTCTGCACATTTCTTGGCTAGATCTTGTAATCAGCTATGGTGTCGTGTTTGGCGCGGTGTGTCTCCCGAATGCATCCGGGAATCTATTTGTATGGACATTAGGCCATAATCTATAAAGTGGGTGTGTTATAAAAAAAACATCTATAGTCACGAGATGACCGAAGACCACTCTTTGGTTGATGGTAGGCTGAAGATGGGCTTTTTGGCCGCTTCCATGCCGAGTTAATCTCTTAGGTCAAAGGCCCACTGACAGCCACTTTTTGGCCCCTCTTTGCACCTCTTTGGGCAACACTAGGCCGAAGACTGCTCTTCGGCCAAATGTAGATCGAAAAGTATCTCTTCGGCTTCAGCATGGTCGCGGTGTCATAATTTTCAAAATTTTAATTTAGGTCATACATTTTCCTATTTTCTTATAAAAACTAACAACTTTTCAAAAAGTGAAGGACATGGTTGAGTTAATAGTCCAAATATTGTATTCATAAAACTTGGGAGCAACTATTCCAAGAGTGCTGTCACTTGCGTGGGCTGGGATTGCGTCACTTGGCTCGCTCTTTGCCTACGTCACATGTTGCCCTCTCGACGCTTTCTTTGGATTTTATTTTATTGTACATTTCTGCACACATTTTCAACTTTTATATTAAAAATCGGGTTTTCCAGCTTTACTATCTTTCTTCGAATTTTCTTAGGTTTTGGGCCCAAAAAAATTATTTTGACGAAAAAGGCATGTTTTAATTATTTTTTCCTTTACTTCTCGTAGAGGCATGGGTCATGCCTCTCGCAAAAGAGAATATACGCATTTTTTCCACCAGGGGGGCACGTATTTACTTCTCGTAGAGTCACGGATTTGCTTCCACGTGAGGCACGACTGTGTCTCTCGCAAAAGAAAAAACGTTTTTTCTACCACGAGAGGTACGGATTTACTTGTCGGAATAACACATTTGCTTCCGCGAGAGGCACGGTCGTGCCTCGCGCAAAAGGAAAAAACGTGTTCCCTTTCTGAAGGTTGGCGAGGGCGATGGGGTTGGCGCATCCACTGCCGCCATTGCAGCCACACCCCTGGTACCTTTGGTGACCATGCCTCGGATGCCACTGTTGCGTCCGCGAGTTTCCCTTCTGAAGGTTGGCGAGGGCAATGTTGGTGTTGCCTAGTTCAGCTTGTGTTTGAGTAACGAAGGTGGCATGCATGGTGGCACTCCACACCTAGGTCGGCGTCTGTAAGGTTAGGACATGCGCAAGAACCTCACGTGACAGAGACCTCATTAGGTATCCTTCTACGTGCTACTGTTGGGCGTACTAGATTGGAGGGGTGAAGTTGACAAATGTGTTGATCTTCTAGTATATGGCTGAAAACCAAGTACAAATGAAAAATGAAGATGATTTATTCAACACCCATGCCATTTCAACAATAATACTCTATACAATACCTTTTCAGCTATGATACCAGGTGTTGCATATCAAAGTAAAAGGGAAAAGAAATAATAACGAGCAATGATAAATATGAATATTGGTTGGGCTCCTGAAATCACAAAGACCATGTAAGGTAGAGGAGATCTTACACGGAACATGAAATAAGGCGAGACACTACCCACAATAAATTGCAGCATGTGTAGAAGTCAAATCAGTAAATTGCATTCTTGCTGCGAAATTCAAAAGAATCTCGCATGTAGAGAATTGCAAAACAATACAGTGGATAGCATACTGCTTGGACTTGGCTCCTCCATGATTTTCTTGGACACTTTATATACTTGTCTCTCCCATCTTGTCAAAATATGTTGATCTTCTATGAACGGATATTTGTATTTGTTAACACTTAAAACAAGGGTTTATCAGTATGGAAAACCAAACTTATAGTAATTATTTTGACACAAGAAAAGTAGCATACTTCAGGATCAATTCCCCTCGGACTCGGTTTGCATTTTTTTTACTCGTCACACCACCCTTTTATACCCATGTTATGAACCCACGCAAAAGGAGGACTTGTTTTGACACTTCCTCACATGATTTCATGCACCCCCTCACCAATAGGCCCCACATCATTTCGCCCTAGATTTTCTTTATAAGGGGTCACCCCATGTGAATCTTAGTTTTTGTTTGTCTTGTTGTATTCCATAGGTTCATGACACCAAAAGAAAGGTCCACACTTTGCAGGAGTTCGGCCGGTGGCCCGGAAGGGGGCAGGATCGCATTGGAGCCATGAACATCCGTACAGGCCTAAGCTCGGTTTGTGAAGGAGGGCACTACAAAACATAGACTATTTAGTGACGACCCACTTATGTCACGCAAAAGTGGTTTTCATCACCAAAAATGGTGGTGACATTTCAGGACATCACCCCCACTGTTACTGAAGCTTTGTCATAGAAAATAAAAGCTTGATGGTACCACTTTTTCTATCACGCAAGACCGTGTCTTAAGGTAAATGTGACTGTTTCTAAAACAGTTGTAAAAGTAAATACAGTTTATCTTACAAGTTAAATCTGCTAGGAAATAATTTTTAAATAATATTAAGAACATCTTTTGGAAAGCAAACAAAATTTATAAATGGATTTTTCTTAATTTATGAAGAATTTTTAAAAATACAAACATTATTTGAATATGTGAACAATACTTGAAACCATGATTTTTGTTTGAAAACAGGTACATTTTTTTCAAATTCTGATACTCCTTTTGTGAACAGTTTTTGAAACGGGAACATTTTTTAACTTATGCTCACTTTTTAAAACAGGAACAGTTTTTGAACTTACGTACATTTTCTGAAATGGCAAACATTTTTTAGAAAATGAGGAACATTTGTTAAACTTCCCAACCATTTTAAAATCATGAATATTTTAAGAATTGGAAAAACAATTGAACAAGTTTTCAATTTGTGAACTAATTTTGAAAAAGAGAAACATTTTTTGTAAAACAGGAATTTTTTTTATAAAAACGTAAAAACAAGAACATTATTTGAAAATTGTGACCAATTTATGAAAAATGGAACATTTAAAAAAAAATCATGCAGTTTTCTGAATAGGAGAACATTTTTTGAAAATATGAACACATTTTGGAAGCTGAAACATTTTTTGAAAATATGAACACATTTTGGAAGCCGAAACATTTTTTGAAGCATGCACATTAAAATATAACTTATGAACATGAGAATATTTTTTGAAATACAAAACAAAATTTAGAAAATGTCAAACAAAAATAAGAATAGGAAAAAAGGAACAAAAGTGAAGTAAAAAAATGAAAAATGAGACAATAACATTTTTTGAAACAGGAACATTTTTTAACTTATATGCACATTTTAAAATAGGAAAAAAATTCAAAATTTGGAACATTTTTTTGAAAAATCTGAAACATTTTTATAAATATTATAGACCATTTGTTAAAATTCTGGAACATCTGTAAAAATTCTAGAACATTTGTTTAAAAATTCTAAATTATTTTTCAAAATTCTGGAACATTTTTTCATATTCCGGGACATTTTTACAAATTCTGAAACATTTTTCGAACACCAAAAACATTTTTGAAAGAGAAACAGAAAACAAAAAAAGAAGAAAGAAAACGGGAAAAAAGAAAAACCGGTTCAGGAAATCTTCTAGAAAGTGCCGGGAACCTCTAGAAGGTTCCCAATACCGGAATCGCTGCAACCTGTCAATGGGCCGGCCCAGCTTGTTGCGTGATCGTTAGGTCTTTGCGAATGGTCGACAATTTGACGCAGTGTGCGTCCAATAAGATATTCCCACAAAGATTGCGTGGGCCGGTTTGGGTGAGAGGGTAAAGGAGGCCCAGTGCGAATGTCGCAGTGAGCAGGGCCGGCCCAAGCCCAAGATGCTCCTGGCCGTAGAGCAATCCTATTCCTATCCAAATCCACTCGCCTGCCTGCCCGACCACGGCCAGTTCCTCCCCTCCCTCCGGCTCACGCCGCCGCCGCCAGCCAGCTCCCGCTCCCGCTCCTTTTCCCCTCGGACCTCCGTCCCCACGAAATCCATGGCGGCGGCCGCGCATTGCGCCAGGTATTCTTCCAACAGCCACCGTTTCTCCCTCTTATACACTCCTTTGTTGACTTGGGATGCTCGCTCATGCTGCTTCCCCCGCCCAGTTCCCCTTCTTCACTGCATCTGTAAATAACTACTGTATCTTCAAGCAAGTTCAGCTTCCTCGTAGTAGTAGTACAGCTCAAGGCCGTCGAGTCCTGCTGAATTTTCTTTAGTGAACACTGAACGCTCACTGAAACCAAATTGTGAGCACATGCAGGGCGACCGTGCCTACCATGGCTTTCCAGTGCACCGCCACGTCTCCAAGAGCCAAGCTCGTATGCTGCAAGCGCCACATGCCGCCAGAGCAGAAAGGAGTTGGACGGCTCGGTCGGTTAACGCAGCATGGGGAGCTTGCTTTGCCCCAATCGTCCGTGAGACAACCATCCGGCGGCATGGAGGAACGATGGGACCGTCATTGTTCTTCTGCATTTTCAGCCAACCAGGGCGATATAATGGGCCAAGTCCAAGACGACCGCCCACCGTCGAATCTGGAATTGGGCGGCGCCAGTCCTGGTGGTTTGTCGAAGAAGGAGATCGAGAGAAGATGTAAGATCAGTGCTGCAAACAAGGGGAAGGCTCCCTGGACCAAAGGAAGGAAGTTAACCCAAGGTGTGTCGGCAACGATCTCGCCAAGAATTTTGTTTTACCTCGGCGATTCGGTTGTGCATGACAATGTGGTGCCATGACAGTACAATATGGAGGACTGATACATTCTCTCTTGTGTTGTAGAGCACAGGCAGCGCATCAAGCAGAGCACTATCGAGGCTCTCAGAGATCCCAAGGTGATGTCATGTAAGAAGCCCGCTTTTGCATCTCACAAAGAATAAACTGCTCTTGTTATGCTCTGTGAAAATTCAAGCCAGTTGCTCTCCTTTTTACTTTTGTCATCCCAGGTTAAGAAGAAAATGCTAGGACACCATCGGTTGCATAGGTAAATCATAAATACATGTTTCTGTTATTTTAAGGTGTATACATAAAATAGCTGGTATGTAGCTCTAAAATTCTGTTTGGTCGTATTTCAGACAATCGAGCAAAGACAAAATAAGCGCCGCGCTGAGAAAGGTGTGGGAGAGGAGAATGATTTCTGTCAGGTCAAGACAGATGATCCTTCGTATTTGGTCAGATACTATCGCTGAGGCAGCCAAAGAAGGTGGCCACGGGCAAGATAAGCTGGACTGGGACAGCTATGACAAGATACAGTCTGAGATGTTATGTATGTTCCTATGGAACAAAGAGAAAGAACAGGTAACCAAGAAGCTTAAAAGGGCGGTGACGAGAATTGTTGCCAAGAAGCTTCAAGCAGCAGAGAAAATGGAGCCGCTGACTAGAACAAAGAAGGCGAAACCTGAGAAGCTGGTGCCACAAAAGTCAGATGCTCAGCCGAGACAGGTGTTGGCATCCACAAGAACAAAGCTTAAAGAGAGGCTGACCAAGGTAATGGACATTTCCTATATTTCTCTGCATTGCGTCCTAATACGTTTCTGGCATTTGTATCCTAAAAAATTTCTGACCCTTTGTTTATAGTGATGGTTAGTTACATAATCTGAAGCTATTTTTGTTTTGATCTGAAACAGTTTCATCGTTGTCCGAACTATTTGGATCAGTTTTATTTTATGAGAATGTCGCATGATAATACTTTTGCGATTGAGCTTACATAGACATTTGCATCCTAATACTTTTCTGATTGATCATAAAGCTTTTAGGCTTATTACTTTTTGCTTGCAGTACTCCCCGCTTACAAAGATGGTTGGTGACATATGAATTCCATTATCAGAAAAGGTCCATCAGCCACTGTCATACTTATTTAAATCTTTTTTGTTTTATTAGAATGCTCCAAAAATGTAGACCCATTCACCCTTTGGTCTTACTCCTTGCACCCATTGAAAAATGCTGCTGCATGCTACACGGTTTCTTTTATCTTCATCTTGTCCTGACACTAACTCCAAACTCTTATTCTCTTTTCACGATCGAAGTGGCACGGCCGCAAGAAGGAGCTTGAGATCGTTATAAGCTCACGGACAAGGGGTGAAGGAGGGCTGCGTAAGCTGACGGTCGCAAGGCGAAGGGCTGTGGAGAGGCGAGCCGAGGTGGACTTGGCAACTGAGCCGGGGGTTCCCCCAGGCCGGATGAAGGAACTTCACTCGCCTTGCAAAGATGGACTCCCCTGCAGTGACACCTGAACCTGCACTGTTGAGCTCAGGCAGCAATGTACTCCCTCCGTTCCTAAATATAAGTCTTTTAAGCGATTTCACTAAGGGTCTACATACGGAGCAAAATGATTGAATCTATGCTCTAAAGTATGCATATATACATCCGTATATAGTCCACTAGTGAAATCTCTACAAAGACTTATATTTAGGAATCCGTATATAGTCCACTAGTGAAATCTCTACAAAGACTTATATTTAGGAACGGAGGGAGTAGCATTTATCCATGCATGCAGTTCTTACATTGATGCTGATGATGTCTTGCCTTAGTAGACCTCTGTGGATGATAACCAGTCAAGTGATTGTGTGTGTAACAGGCTGTGAGCTCTTGCGTTGTTATTGTGGATTTGTAGGCTGATTACATTATTTTTTTGGCCCATCTGTGTGGATGATCAGTCAAGTGATGATGTGTAGCAGACTGTGAACTTGTGTGTTTTCCTTGCGAGGATTTGAGCCGTGCAGACAAAAAATCACCATGCTTTTTCATGCATCGACAATATATAGCCTCGCATGTAGTAGTACAAATGTACTTCCCCCGTTTTTAAATATAAGTTCTTTTAAAGTTTCTACTGCAGACTACATACAAAGCAAAATGAATGAACCTACACTCTAAAGTATGTCTATATACATCCATATGTAATTTATAGTAAAATATCTAAAAAGTATGTCTATACTCGTAACAATTACAAGTATGCTGATTTGGATCTAACATCCAAAAAAATACAAAGTAACTCCTATGACTAAGAGTTGCAATGAAATCTTTTGAAAACACTTTCTTCTCTGTATCAACCTCTGCTAACAAAAGTACTCCAAAGACTTCCGTAAAAAGATTGCAATTGGATTGGAGCAACAATGTTCTCATTCCTTTACCCGCACAAAAATTATCAATACTGGTTTTCAAAAGCGCCTTGAGTTGTCCATCCACAAAGATGAAGCCTTGATCAATGAACGTACTTGGGCCAGAGATGACCCCTAGAAGTGCAGGCCGTTGGATCACAATATCTTTATCATTGTGTCGATGAAAGATTTCAACTCCACAAAGAATCAAACGAACAAAAAAAGTTTGACACACCAACATAAGCTCAACAATTCCGAATAATCGGATCTATGAGGACAAAAAACTCTCTACCTTCATGGCTTCTCCAAAAGAAGAAGAGTAAATTCTATTCTCACACGAGGATCGCTAGACGATGACGAAGAAGATAAAACTCTTGAAGATGTGAGATTAGTTTTGTTTTTTAGTGGATGAAGAAGATGTGAGATCAGTGTATTTCTCCGAGACCAACTTTTGATCCAAGGGCCCAGCGCATGGTGGATGCCGATTCTCCTGAGCCAGGGCCCAAGGCCCAACTGAACGCAGGCCCGCCGAAATCCCAACCAGCTGAGCCCCAGTCTCTCTCTGCCTCCCTCCGCTCAGAGTCCTCACTCCCCCAACTCTCGCCAGGTGGCGGCGGCGTCGGCGGCGGCGGGCGGGGCAAGTCCACGCCGTCCGTGCACCGGGCGGACGCGCGGTCACTGCCGGAGCAGCTCCCGGACCGGGTAGCCCGACCGACCGGTGAGTGGTGAAACCCCTCTTCGCCTGGTAACCGCCCCAGATCCAGTAGCACCAGGGTCCCGTCTGGCTGGAAATGGCCGACTGATGCGCGGGCGCGCCATTAGCACCGCCGGGAGGAGCAGGATTCGACGCCGTTAGGGTCCTATGAACCGCGGGGGTGGCTGTGATAGCTAGCTGGCCGCCGCCGTCGTCTCTCGAGCTAGCTCCCTCCATGGATGGATTATTGCCGAGGTAGTGAGATCCCAAGCCGCCAGACTCGAGGGAGATGCAGCTCCTCTTGGTTGGAAATCTAGGATACGCTCGAAAAAGAAACCTAGGATGCAGTACCGTGTGGCGTGGTCCTCCATTTCATTCATGTACACGCCACCTTCAGACTTGAATGCCAAGGCGAGATGCCCGTGTTATCTTCCCAGTTCGCTCACTTAGGTCGTGCAATTCAGTTCCTTTGCAGTAAAAACTGCTGCTGTAGATCATAATCTTGTTTTGCCCCTGTGATCCATATTTGCATATTTGTTGCTGAAGCAGCGGCAGCAGCAGTATAATCTTGTTTTGCCCCTGTGATCCATATTTGCATATTTGTTGCTGAAGCAGCGGCAGCAGCAGTATAATCTTGTTTTGCCCCTGTGATCCATATTTGTATGGGCGAGACTAAGATCGGAAAGGGGCCAGCCCGCTTCCTTTTCCGTATTTATATGGGTGAAATGTACCTTTATTTGTTTCCTGTACTGCATGGAACCATGATGCTTGGCATGTTGTGATGCATTCATGCCTGTCTAGGTCAAGCTGTTCTTAGGATGAGGTCCTCCAAGAGTAATGGGAGCGTGCAGAAGGCGGGAAAAGTTAACCATGCCCAGGGAGAAGGGCCGAGCTGGGTTCTTGTCGCAGGAGGAGTCCTTCTGAGCACTCTTTCAGTCAGATTTGGGTGCAAGCTGAAGCAAATGTTTGATACCAAGAAGCAAAATAATACCTCCAGAGGTCTGATGCTCTCATTTGCAGTTGTAGTTCTAACTGCAGTCATATGTGCTGTCTGCTGAGTGCTGACTATCTGAATTTCCAGCGAAAAGAAGACATGGATCTTGTGAACTGCACTCCAATCTGTACCGGTTTGATGATGAAACCAATTGCTACTGCTGTGTCTCAGGTAACTTCTACTGCAGCTTAATTTATGCTCTGTTGCCGAGTATTCATCGAGGTTGCAGCAAACTGCGCAGTCTGCAGTGTTGAGTTTTTTCAGCTGGCATTGTAAATACAGTAACACAGTTGATGTCATTAACTATCATTGCCTCATTGGATTATGATATTACAGTTATGTAATCTGCCATACCTTGAACATAATCCATGAGTACTGGCCATGAAGCAAAAAAACTAAGCCACACACTGGCAATATACTGACAAAGTGGTTATGCAGCGGGTTTAGCATTGTTAAATTGCACTGTCCCTTGACTGGGCTAACACTGGACGCTGTCTTGCTATTTTTATTTATGACTTAACAGTCATTGCAAAAAGGCAGAAACAATGTTAACTGTTGGTTGTTATGTGCGGGAATTGCAGATGGTGGAGTGGAAATCAAGCAAGGACCTGCAAGTTCTTTATCAAAACCTGATGAACCATCCCTTCCTCTTGCAAAGATACCAGGGCCAGAATCAAGCAAAGAGAACAGTGGCGTCATGTGGACGTCATCACCTGACCGGCTTGAAGATCCTCGCAGACCATTGCAGTACTCAAACAGTTCTGGCTCTCCATGTGTTTCAGAATCAGGGTCTGACATCTATATCAAGAGAGAGGTCATACAGAAGTTGAGACAGCACCTCAGGAGACGTGATGAGATGATCATGGAGATGCAAACACAGATAGCAGATCTTAAGAACTCTCTCAGCATCGAGGAGACGCAGACCGCCAATTTGCAGTCCCAGCTGGATGGTGCCAACCGAGATCTGTTCGAATCCGAGAGGGAGATCCAGCAGCTAAGGAAGATCATCGCAGATCATTGTGTGGCAGAAGCGCTTTCCCGCGACAAGCCTTTGCAAGCTGGAAACTGGCAACCAGATGCCGCCAATGGGCATGCGAATGGCTACGCTGATAGCAGCATTGATGACCCTGAGCTGCACTGTATCGGTGTCGAGAAGAGGAACGGCGAGGCAGATAGGGTGGAGATGCTCAAGAGAGAGGTCGGCGAGCTGAAGGAGGTGATAGAAGGGAAGGACTTCCTACTCCAGAGCTACAAGGAGCAGAAGGTGGAGCTCTGCTCAAGGATGAGAGAGCTGCAAGAGAGGCTCTCGGCGCAAGTGCCCAACATCTTGTAGGATCTACTCAACAACCCCTCTACAAGGCGCAGGCGGATGTACTTGGTGTTGTCAAGGGATTCACAGGAAAATATTTCGTCGCACATGCTAGGGTCTTTGCAGAATGTTTACATTGATTCGTTGTCGTTCCACTGAGTTTTCGTCCTCGGTTGCTCGGTGTCAAAAAAAAAGGGCTTAGGTTTTTTTCCCCAGTTGCTAGGGCTAAGGTAGCTTAGGAAACTGAACTTGGACGAGTGTTGTATAGGTTTTTTTCGGTCTGCAGGCCGTGCCCCCCTCTTTTCGCTCAGCGTGGTTTAGGCCGGTGCGTGCGGCCTTGGATTTGCGGAAATGGCTTTGTGTTCCTGTGTGTTTGTGATGCCTCGTGTTTGCAAAGGCAGTTGAGTTGATTTCAGAAAATTGTTGGATTGAGCAGCCTGTAACAAATGGGCTTCATGTGTATGGACAGACACCACAGCCTGTAGCACTCCACTGCCTTGTACCATGGGACTCATCCATTCAGATTGCAAACAGCAGGAGCACATGACCAAAAGATGGCACTTGATCACTGAATCCTCCTGAGGTGGGCAGTGCAGGGAGTGCAGTTTCCAATCTTGGTGCCACTTGTGATGAGAACCAACCAGGAAGGATGGGCTTGCAGAGAGAGGATGACGATGATGGGCAAGGAGAGCTGGACCTCACTCACTCTCCACCTCCTCTGCTCTGCTCCAGCCCCAGTCCACCATGCATCATGGGAAGAAACAAGGCCAAGGATCCAAGATGTGCATGCTGTTGCTGCAGTTTTTAGTGCAAGTGCATGCAGCATGCAGCCAGCTCCTTCTTCAGTTGGGTATGGATATGGACATGGACCTGTGGTCAAGTCCTCCTGCAGGTCTTCAACTTGATCCATGGCATGGCATGGCATGGCACAGCATCTAGCCAAGGTCTGCATTGATGTGAGGGGTTGACCTTGCCTTGCAACTTGCAACTGACTAGGCAACGGCGTCCATACTTGCTGGTATGGATAGATCCATACTCCTTGTAGTGGCCGCGCGCGGAAATCGCCATCTTTTCTCGCTGACCAAAAAGAAAGCCATCTGTCAAGAAAAGATTGAGTAGCAACAAACAAGAGGCTGGATAGGCTGTATATATATGTAGGGGGGTCATGGGGTTCTTGTGCGTGTCTTCTCCCTCCGACGGTCCCTGCCGATCCGGGCCGTCCTTGGGGGCTCACCGACGGTCCAGATCCTCAGACGATCCCGGCACAGGGAGGCTGGTAGGGGGCAGCTAGCAGGCAGTGCCCTCACGGCCACGGCAGTGGGAGGCTGGCTGGATGATTGATCCAGCCGGCCATTTGTCACAGGTCAGACAGGGACAGAGGGCGACGCATAGCATGAGAGCAACTCTAATGGGGCGACTCATTTCGTCCGTTTGGTTCGACGCGGATAAAAGTGGACGCCCAACGGGCGACTCATTTCGTCCGTTTGGTTTGACGCGGATAAAAGTGGACGCCCAACGCACCGATCTAAACGCAAATCGCGTCCGGCTGACGTCCACGCCGACCCATTTCCGGCTCAAAATTGCGTTGGCGCGGACGCGCCGCGCGTCTCCTCGGCGTCCGTCGCGTCCCCACCTGTAGACAATCAACCGCCACCGGTCGTCTTATTTATGATGACCACCGACAACGGGCCCACTTGTCAGCCTCAGGAAGCGTCCTTTTTTAAGCACGCGTGTGGCGGGGGGCTGGCCTCATCCACTTCTCCCGTCCACATCTGCCCCCCCATCACTCCCTTTGCTTCCTCGCTGGCGACAGGAAACCCTAGCCCGCCATGGGCATCTTCAACAATGGCAAGGGCATGGGCACCCCCGGCGCCTCGTCCTCCCGTGCTCCCCCTCCTCCTCCTCCTTCACCGCCGGCGCGTTTCCGCCTTGAACGTCGGCGCCTGCACATCCCGGTGCACCAAGCACGGTGGCACTGAAAGTACAGGCAACCCCTCCCCTACCCCGACGTCACGCTGCCGCACCATTGGCACCTGGATCCGCAGCGGATACCGGTGTCGGTGGTTCCGCGGAGCCAACGGGCGCACGACGACGAGGTGTGTCGGCGCCGCGCGCAGCTCACGCCGGAGCAGTGTCGGCTGCCTGAGTACACCGCCGACTCTCCCAACTGGGAGGCTTGGTTCGCCCTCGAACACGAGGAGCAACGGCGCTCGGGTGTTGAAGTCGTCCCGCCACAGTTCCCGCCGCCGCCCCCGCAGGTACAACCGGAGGACATGGAGGCGGAGGAGGAGTACCAGGCCCCCCTCGAGGAGGCCCTGCAACAGTCGCTGGAGGTTAGCCGCCTCGAGGAGGACGCGTGCTGGGATGGGCTGGAGCAAGCCCTCACCCTGTCGGCGGCGGGGGACTCCGTCCACACCCCGCTGTCCGTGCCGCCACCGCCACCGCCGCCGCCCGATGCGGAAGCGCTCCTTGCCTACACCCACTTGGCCGGAGGAGACCTACACGTGGATGGGCCAGTACCGCGAGTGGGTCAGCGCGCCCCCCGTCCACTTCGCCACGACGCCGGAGCAGGAGGCCGCCCACCTCGAGCGCTGGAAGGCGCACTGGCTCCGCTAGGAGCAGGCCGACGGCGAGGAGCAGGTGCGCTATGAGGCCGCCATCCAGCGCGATGCGGAGGCGCTCCGGCTCAACGAGAAGGAGGAGGAGCGTGCCGGCTAGCCGCAATGCCGCCACCCCAGCAGACGTCGGAGGAGGCTGCCCTGGCAGCGTACCAGGCGGCGTTCAGGTGGGCTGGCCCTGCTCCCGCCTTCATCGACCTCACAGGCGATGACGACGGCGGCGTCGGCGCCAAGGGCAAGGGCAAGGCCGACGATGTCTAGGGCAGCGTGCGGGGCGGCGGGCGCAGACTTTTTTTTTATGTTTTAATTATGTTTAAGTGCACTTTCGCCGGGGTTTGACCGACCACTTATTTTTAATTAAGTTTATTTCATGCGAGCATTTTTTTTTTGCATGTCGGTATATTTGGGTCAGCCTCTCCGTTGAACGGTCAAGCCGACCCATTTCAGAATGTGGACGCGGTTACTCTGAGATGCATGGCCCTCACATGCATGCGTGAACATGCATAGGAGACACGAGAATGCATGCCAGAGGAGGAAGGAAATAATGGTTTGTGGCACTGTGCTGGAGAATCGTTTGGTTGTGCAGGGAGGGCATTGACCATGCTACAGTGAGCAAAGCCCCTACCTAGAAAGACAAGGCTTATGTTATGGTTAATTGGTTATGGAGGACCCTAGCTCCCTTTGTACCTAGTACCTAAAACCAGCTCCTAGCCCGTGTTGCTGTTGCAGTGCATGCACCGGTTTCATGTGACATGACAATATCAGCTGATGCAAACAGCTTTGTAGACAGACGGATGGATGATCAGTGCAAATCATCAGGTTTGGGATATGACATACAAACCGTCAAGTATGCATGGGGTGTGAGTGATCTCGGCTCACACACACACACACACACACACACATGGATGGATGGCATGATTTGTGCTGCTGATAGATCATCTGCCGCGTGTCTAAATTAAACTGGGAAATGTTGTTGTTGTTGTTGTTTATTTGTTACAGAGCTAACACAAACACGTAGACACACAGATGCATCACTTAGAGTTAGTTTGGATCTACACACATTAATGTCCATGCATATCTACATAGGTTTCAGCATCATGAGCTTGGAGTTGCAGCGAGTGTCTGCAAGCATGCCGGGATAGATAAACATAAACATGTAGAGTGGGCAAAGGAAGAAGGGGTTGTGGTCTTGTCTCGTGGATAGGGGTTAGGGGGTCCCGTGTATGACCACATCCACATCGATGATCACTTTTCATCTAGTTAGCTATAGTAACACCCCCCCCCCCCTCTCACACACACACACACTCGCTGATCACTGTACTTGAGGCTTGAATGACACCAACGTGCTAGTGGGCCCACTCACGTGCCAATGCAATGCCCATTGCTTGCATGATTAACCTTGAGATCAAAGACCACGCTCCAACACGTGACCACCCCCAAAAGCAACCATATCCTATCCATCCATCTATTTATCCAGGAATTCTATCTGAATTGAAGGTGAGTTGATATGTGATACTCCCTCTGTCTCAAAATAAGCGTCTTGATTTTTTTATTAATTTTAATACAAAATTGTTCTAAAGTTTTTTTAAAAGTTAGCAGAAGAGCTGTTAAGAACAACTCCAACGGGCCGATCCAAAAGGACGACGCTTTTGTCCGCTTTTTATCCGTCTGGGTCAGCCCCCCGCCCGACATCAGTCTTATTTTTGATTTGGGTCGGCACTGCGCCCAACGTGCTGACCTATATGTGACAGCGTGTCCGGCTGGCCGCCCTATTTCAACAAATAGCTCATTTTGCATTGCTTTTACATTCAAACATATTGTCAAATAACATAGTTTCAACAAAATAGCGTAGTTTTACAAGTCGAATAAAAGAAAAAATGTCTCACATAGTTTTGCAAGCCGAATAAAGAAGATACACCTATTGGTTGCCAACATGAGCACACGTATGGTCACCCAAATCATCTTACAGTTACACGTGAGTTTCTTAATCATACATGTCATGATGAAATTGGACGAACTATTCAAAGGTTGCCGCTCCTTCATGCTCAGGCACAACATTCTCATCCATAAACTGAATCCCTTGACCGTACACACGTTCTGGGCTCATCTTCTACGATCATATTGTGCATGATCACACAAACAGTCATCACCTTCCATAGTTTCTGCGTGCTCCATGTATTAGCAGGATACCGAACTATGCCCCATCGAGATTGCAAAACACCAAAGGCACGCTCGTCATCCTTCCTAGCACTCTCTTGCTCTTGGGCAAATCTTTTTCTTTTCTCTCCGGCAGGGTTGGGGATTGTCTTGATAATAGTGGTGCACTGAGGATAGATACCGTCACCCAGGTAGTATCCTTTGTCGTAGTTGTGGCCCTTGATAGTAATGTTCACCGGTGGGCAGTTGCCTTCGGCAAGCCTAGCAAACACCGGCGAGCGTTGAAGCACGTTGATAGAAGTGTGTGATCCGGCCATGCCAACGAAAGAGTGTCAGATCCAGAGATCTTGAGACGCCACGACCTCTAGTATGACAGTGCAAGCCCTGACATGGATCTTATACTGCCCTTCCCAAGCATAAGGACAGTTCTTCCACTCCCAGTGCATGCAATCTATGCTGCCAAGCATCCCTGGGAAGCCCCTACTGGCATTCATCGCCAACAAACGGGTTGTATATTCAGGAGTCAGCTCTCTCAAGTACTTAGGACCAAACACAGCAATAACAGCCTTGCAGAACTTATACAGGGACTCTAGGCATGTAGACTCGCTCATACAGACGTACTCGTCAATGAGATCACCGGGCACTCCGTATGCAAGCATTCAGATGGCGGCAGTGCATTTTTGATAAGAGGAGAAACCAATCTTTCCAAAGGCATCCTTTTTGCACTCACAGTAGTCATCGTAGCCGACCACCCCCTCTCTAATACGGTTGAAAAGATGCCTACTCATACGGAGACGGTGGCGAAATTTCTGATGTTTGAACAATGGATTTGTTGTATCAAAGTAGTCCTTCCAAAGAAGAAGATGTCCGCTCTCTCGTTTGCGATTCAACGCCGGAAGGTGGCCCGGAATGGAGCAAGGGAACAACGGCCGCTGGCTATTGAGGTGGTGATGGACCAACACGGTAGCCAATATCTCCTCCTCATCATCGGACGATGAATCGCCGGAGTCGCAAAGGAAATTGTAAAAAAAAAACTTGTCGGTGGAGTCCATTTTGTACCTTGGCAAACTGTCGAACAGCTTGCGGGCGTCGACGAAGGAGACGGCCGGCGAAGGGAGTGGCCGGCGCCCGACGAGCGTGCCGGTGAGACTCTTGCCGGGGCGGCGAGGCGGCTTCTTGGTCGCGACCGACAGCTGGCAGAGTCACCGGAAAAAATGGGCGACGACGTCGGCGACGAAGGGGGCGAGGGTTGCTGTTGGATGGGGGGAGACCAATGTGCGACCGACCAGCGGTCCCGAAGGGAGAAGAAGGTGAGCGCGCGTCCGTCTCGTGTCTGCGACGACGGAAATTCGGCTCAAAAATGGGTCGGGAATGGGTCGCCCGCGGACGAAAAGAGGACGCACGTCTGTTTGGGTCGGCGCGTTGGACCAACTTTTGTGTCTGCGCCGACCCAAATGGACGTCAGCAGACGAAATGGGTCGCCCGTTGGAGTTTTCCTAAGATTTCATTCAGAAGAAGTACGCCAACGGCGAGAACTGGTTGGTTTATTAAAGGAAAACCGGACGAAAACCTGTACAACAAGCAATCACACCTACCTAAACTAGGACAACAACACAAATGACATACATGGACGCAGGTAAAACAAAACAAGAATAATAGAGTACACCACAGCCATTGTAGTGTCATCGTATATCACCGATCGCGCTCGCGACCCGACGACTTCGACTTTGCTGCAAGAACAAAGAAGGACACACGCATCGAGCATGTTTGTCACAATTGTGTTTGTCAACCTCATCAACCTTAGAGCGAGAAGACATGTCCGGAAGAAGGCAAACATGTGTCGCTCCAATACCGAGAGGAGGACGAACAAACTTGTCTGATGCACACTGCATGTCAAGTGTGCTCATGCTGCCAACACCGTCGTGTAACAACCATCCTTGGGCAAGCGTCGAAGCCCGACCATCCGCACCACCACTGACCAAGTGTGCTCCATCTGGAACCTCTCCAAGACAATGCTTCCAACAAAGTAAGGTAGCCAAGCACACCCCATTACCGATCCGACAAGCCGGATCTAGGTTTTCACCCGGAGAAAGGATCACAAAGGCACAAGACGGCAGATCTCCTCGGTGATGCCTTCAAGAAGGAAAACAACATCCACACATGTTGCCACCACCGGCCTCAAGCAAGATTTTCATCTGAAGAATCCACACGCAAGCACACCACCACCAGCCAACCGCACTGTACCCAACTCCACGCAGCCCCAACACCTTGCACCTTGCACCGCCGGACCGTAAGCACCAACGCAGGCCTGGACATGCCCAGGTCGGGCATGTCCGCCTACCCGCAGCCGCCACTGCATGAGCCCCCGCCTGGAACTCCACCGCATAGCCAGGACGGCGCAGATCCGCCGCCCCAGACTCACGAGCCCGCGCTAGGCCCGGGCGAACCCAGATCGGAGCCCTCCCACCCGCATCCGCAGTTGTGTGCCCACCGGAGGGAGACAGAGGCGGTGCGGCCTCGAGCGCCAACGCCTCACCTCGGCCAACCACCGCCGCCACCGGCCTCAGCTAAAGTCATCCTCAGATCCGCCCGTCCGTCGTCGAGGAAGGTCAGATTTTCGAGATCCGCAATGCAGCCAGAGAAAACTCCCCGCCGCGGCCATCCCCGAAGCCGGTCGGGCTTTGCCGGCGATCCCCTTAGGCGGCGGCAAGGGGAGGGAGGGAGGTGGAGCGTGTAGGCGGCCGGTGAGATATCCTCCCCCCCCCCCCCCCCCCAGTCGGCAGGGAGACGACGCAGGCCGGGTGAGGGCGGCAGCTAGGCACACCGATCTTGAGGCGTGATGTTCATGATTAATTGTTCTAAAGTTAAGACGCCGTTGTGTGCTTTCTTCAAGAGAAATGAAAAAAATATGTGTTACTCTTTAATTTGTTTTTCTAGTGGTTCTTGCCGTTTTCTATTTTGTTGATGAAATTTGTTTTTCTAGTGGTTCTTGCCGTTTTCTATTTTGTTGATGAAATTTGTTTCATTCTTCCCAAAAAATACTTCCTTCATCCGGAAATATTTGTCGGAGAGATGAACGTATCTAGACGTATTTTAGTTTCACGTACATCCATTTTTTATCTACTTTTTTGACAAGTATTTTCGGACAAAGGAAGTATATACACATTGTGTTTGCAGTACTGGAATGAGATGTCTATGTGTGAAGCACTGGAATTGCTTTCTTTTCTTCTTCTCTCTACCTTCCATTGTTGGTTTATGTGTTGCACCGAGCAACTGCACTGTAATCTCAACGAAAAGAAGAAGGCATACATAAAAGTGGAGAGAGGAACATGTCATGTCGACCGTTCTTAGATCTGTAGGAAAAGGCCAAGCTCCCAACTTTCAGTGTGCCACTTTACAATGCACATGTCAACAAGAAAGACAAGCCAGATGGGAATAGCTGCCCTGCATTTTATTCTAGTGCTTGCAAGTCATGTCACCATGATACATACATACATTCACAACCCTGATAGATAGGTACAGTACCACACATGCCATGCTAACTGAAAAGCTGCACCTAATATTGGAGTAATTAGCCAAAACCAGATTTACTTGTTTTTTTAACTAGTGTCTGCTAAATTTACTTATTTACACCACCGTGTCCTACTACCCTTGTTCAGTTTGGTTCCATCTGCTCGATGCTAGAGCAAGACTATACTCCCTCCGTCCCAAAATAAGTATCTCAACTTTATACTAGCTCTACTACAAAATTGTATTAAGCTTAAGACACTTATTTTGAGACGGAGGGAGTATGATATAAAATCTAGTTAGTGACTGAGAAAGGACTGAGCCTGCTCATGCATGCAGGATGCAGCCTTTAATCTGATCCTGATGTGGCCAATGATCTTGCTAGGTGTTTCATCGGATCCCCTTCCCTGCACAGCTCTTGAGGCCCAATCATCTGACAGTGACAACAAAATTGAAACCAAAGGATAACGAGTTCGCCACAGACCTCAGCCCTAGTTTTATGGTCTTGAGACCTAGTTGCATGGTAGATTATATTAATTAATTAAGAGCCAACTGATCCTTCATCCAGATGCACATTAATCCATCACATGATGCTGGTGTCATCTGAGGTCATGCATGCAGTGATGCAGGGCACAAGGCTTGCTTGGTTGCTGGCTGGTGGAGCATGCATCACAGGTTCCAAAGTACAGCCAGGCCTTGAGTTGGAAGCAATGTTTATATGTGAAACATATGAGGAGGAGAATAAATAACGGTGCCATCACAGGTGTGGGATGAGTGAGTGATCTGCATACGTGCATCGCGTAATGACAGGTGTGCATGCACCTCCACCTGCTTTTCTCCACACCTTTAGGGTTCAGGATTGTTCCCCAACATCATTTTACGTTATGTTCTTCTGGGGTGTTAAGAAAGCTCAACGCTAAGAGCATCTACAGTCGGAACTTGCTACTATGACCCTTCGCGTCCAAAAACGTCCGCAGACACTGACCGGATCCATCTCATTTGTTGTCTTTCATATCCACGTCCCTTATATTTGAACCCTCATTTCCATACAACTCATGCAACACTACATAAATAAAGTATACCAACACACTTCATCGGATCACATTACATCGCCGAACAAAAGGGCATATTTCATCGGAGTTCATCGGCAAATCCAAACTACAAACTACTTAAAAACATACTTAAAATATAAACAAAATGGGGAAGAGCGAAGGAAATCACCATTTGCTCGCCGGCCCCTTCCCCTTCCGGTCGTCCACGCGGCTGTGCCCCTCTTCCATGTAGGCGTCGGCGTGCGGTGGAGCGTCGTCGTCATCATCGGAACCGGAGGTGGAGGCGGTGACGTCGTCCTCGTCGGAGCTACACCGCATGTCGGACAGCCTGCGGAGCAGGCGGTTCTGCTCCTTCGCATGACGGGCCGCTTTCGCCTTCGCCGCTGCCTTTTTCGCCGCCTCGCACTCGAATAAATGCATGGCCAGTCGGAGCGCGTCGACATTCTTGCGGAGGATGTGACGTGCATCCGCCTCCGCCTACATCAGCGAGCGACGAAGGAATCCCGTGAGGAGCGTGTCCTCAGGGTCAACTGGTGCGCTCGCGATCGAACGCCGCGCGGCCAGCGCCTCCCCCCCTCCCCCTCACCTGTTGCCGCTTGCGGCGGTCTGCACACGCCTTGGACTCGGGCATCCTCGTGCGCCCGTCCCCAGCGTAGACACGAGGTCCTAGCGGTGGTGGGGCACCACTTCCAGAGCAGAAGGTGGTGAAGGTGGGCGGTGTACCTGACCTGGAGCGGACCGTCCAGAGCGGGAGCGGCTGGAGCTGCGTGCCTCGCGGGATGGGCCGACAACATCATTGGCGCTCCGCCGATGGGCGACGGGCCCGGAGGATGAAGATCCGCCACCGTCGGGGCCAGCTTGGTCCTGCAGCGACCGATGAAACGCGATGCGGAGGGCCACCTCCTCCACCTTGATGTTCGCTCCATCGGAGTTGCTTTTGTCGCCGGCTGTCGGGTCGGAGGGTGGGGGAATGGAAGCGGAGTGGACGGAGAGTGAAGTTTCGGATGTCCATAGTTTTTGAAATGGGGCATTTGTGGAGTATGTGGTGGGCTGGGCTCATGGGGGGGGGGGGGCATGTCGAGGCACGCCCGAGCTCCCCCATATCCGCCCCATATTTGAGCTAGATATGAGGGGTGTCGGTCAGCCCAGGCGTTTAAGGCCCCATTTAGGGCGTCCGTGTGGGTCGATTTTTCCTCACTGGACGCTCACAGGACGACCTGCCCACACGTTTAAGACGGGTATAAGGAGTGTGGTTGAAGATGCTCTAATCTAGTGGTAGCTCACATGTTCCTGCACTGCAGCCACTATCTAATAACACCCACTTAATCCTTGGCTATTGTCATGCTCGACAGCTCCTGCTGATGCCAGTGGGGTGTATCTTCTTCGGCCCAACTAGATTTCTCTCGGCTTAAGGCATCTTCAATAATGATCGATAAATTCCCACGACACGGATACACTACACTAGTCTACGGCCGGCCGCAACGGATCCCTTTGTCTTTCCATGTCACGTAGCTTGCTTATTAGGTGTAGGGAGCCCCGGAGGCATATTCCTCCTGTTTTCCCTATCTCCGGTTGTGCCACTTGCCAGAGTGGCCAAGAGGATGCTTCAATCGAAGGGGAAGGGTTCCATCCGCTTCCGTGAAACGTGGAACCTTGCTTGTTTTGGGGGCGCGGAGTGGAGTATGGCCTGCGATAGAGGACGGGACACCGACTGTGGACGCCGACAACTCTCCTACGGTGGCCATCTTGGGACCAAAGTGACGACGGCCTCCCGTGTTCTACTTTTCTTCTGTGTCAACGTCGGACGCAGACGCGATGGCCACCGTCGTCGAGCTCTGTGTAGTCAGCTTGTTTCTCCATCGAACGGATGCATTTTTACCTATGTTGACGACGGATGGCATGGTGTATAACCTTGTCCATGCCAACCACGATGCATGTGCCTCCATGCTCCTCGCGTGCCCATCTAGAGCAACTTGCCACTCCTCCGCGGGCTGACTTGGAGCGGCGAGTTGTTGAACCACGTGTCGTCTTCGAGCGGCACCTTCCTCCATCGGTCTAGGCGAGGGAGGTGGAGAAGCGAGTTGCCTCGCTCGTATCCGACGGGCTCAGCGGACCACCCAACCGGCTTTTATGCCGGGGAACTGATCATCCTCTTCTCATAGGACGCCATCAGAAGTGTGGAGAAAATGATGGAATAAGGAGATGTGACCGACGGGGTGGTGTGGTTCTTGCCCGATGTCTGGCCTCCTTTAAATAGCGGGCGATTGGAAGGAGCTTGCCCGATGTTGTGTTTAATGACGCTCGCTCGTGAACGGGCGTGTCGTCGGAGTAGGTTTCTTGGCTTTGAGGTGGGCTTAGCAGAGGCCGAAGGCGAATGCGGCGAGGAGGCATGTTTAGTTGGTCGTGCAACGGCCCACGCCCTCGGCCGGCGCTCCGCTTTGATGGTGAAGCCAACGTAAGGTCCTGAGCCGTCTTCAATGTGGAGCGGCCGCTCTACGGCGACATAAATGTGGGCAGTTGGCGACGGGTAGGAATCCGCACGAACGAAGGAGGAGGGGTTTAGGTGGGTCAGGGCGGACAAACGCGGGCTTGGATGATGTCGGGACGCCGGTAAAACCATTTCAAAATTGCCTTCAATTTGTGGAAGAAAGTATATCTGAACCATCCTACAAATTGATACATATCCGTATTGAATAACACAACACATTTAGATTATGCGTTCCGGATAGGACGCTGCCTGTTTGAAGAACCTCGTTGGAGACGCTGGAGACGCCCTTAGGTATACCAAGCCACACAGCCTGGCCAGGTCAACCATTTTTGTTTCTTGCTTACTTGCTTTTGATTTTTTTTTTAAGGGTAAAAAGAAGTGTATTACTCAAGAGTTTAAGAATTCATCCCTACATAAAGTTAGGGATATTTAAGGGCCCCGACAGGAGCCAGACCACGGTACGGTCTTCGGATCGCCCAAAATTTATTAATACATGGCTAATATTATTTTGCTCACGAGAAATATGAGACATCTTACACTCTCGTTCACCCATCAACCTCTTCACCTCAGCCACGACCATGGCATACTGCTACCGATCCTTGTTGCTAGCCTTGATCATCTGGACAGCCTCCAAAATAACTGGGAGATGCGTCTATTGATGTGCTAGGGCCAGCCCCTCCATGCACCCAGCAAGCTCGGCATGGAGGACATCCGGACACGACCAAAGTGACCTACATGCCGAGAAGATGATGTCTCACTTGCTTTTGATTCAAAGGGATAGGCATTAATTTCCATGTTTAGGCTGAGGATGCAAAGTACTGGATTAACCCTTCACCTATAATTAACATTCAAGTAAATTCACCATTCTTCTATACAAGGCAAAGGGGGCTCATCCTCCAGTGCCTTCATTGGTCAAAAAAGTTAATTGCTAATTAATCGAGGTGCAGAAAGAGCCTGCGGTGGTGAATTGGTCTCATCATCATCAACATCGACTGTGGCATGGCATGCAGATAAGTGTCTCACTTGATCTGGCAGGCAGGGCATCGCTCACATGGCCTCCTCCTCTCCTAATTAAGTTCAGGCCCGGATCAGATCTAGTTGTTTAAGGGCACCAAATCTTGGGAACACGGCTACAATGCTACCTACGTACGTACCTTGCTTTGCACCCGGTCTACTTCTGACCTCTTTTAGTTAACTACTCCCTCCGTTTTTAAATATAAGCATTTTTAGATATTTTACTGGGAGACTAAATACGAAGTAAAATGAGTGAATGTTTACTTTAAAATATGTCTATATACATTTGTATGTAGTTTTTCATTGAAACCTTTAGAAATTAAGAACGGAGGAAGTATTTCATTGTTTTTTTCTCTATTGGGCATTGCAATTCCTCATTGTTTTTTTCTCTATTGGGCATTGCAAGGTTTCAGTAATTAATTCCATGCGTAAGACAGAGACGGCTTTTGTTAATTAGGTTTTCTGTGTGTGTCCATGGAGTGTTCACGCAGTGCAGTGCACACACTGACACACCCACACATGTTTCCAGCTAGCTGGCCAAGAGTGTGATTGGACCTGCATTAGGACCGGTCAAATCATGATCAAGTCATTCCGACAGGCTCAAACATGTAAAGAAGCTAGCTAGCCCACATCCATCGTTCTTGAATCCTGATTACCAGCTCACCGGCAAGCCAGAGTGTTCAACACTGTATATATACATATGTCATGGAGATGGAGTACATATACAGGTGGTTACTCTATTTTTAACAGGGGTATGTAGTCATATTCAACAACCAATCATCTCATCTGCGCACTGCACTGCATCTGCATATCGTCTCGTCTGCATTCTTGTCTCGAGGCTGACCGCCTCATGCATTTTTTTTCTTCAAAAAGGAGAATAATCCCTGGCCTTGCATTGACATGCATACGTTCATATATTATTAATAATGCAATATCCAGCAACAGAATAACATCAAACCAAAAATAAAGTGGAAAACAATTTTTTTGGTGTAATTCATCTAGATCCCCAAATCTTCAATTAGTTCCCCGCCAAAAAATGTATTCAAACAGTTGTTATTTTCCTGTTGACTAATTAATCAATCGAGGCGTTGGTGATATGTTGATAACAACTAACTGATTATTAATTAACTGTCTCTGCTACTCCCTTGTCACGGTTTAGAAGGCACAGTTAGACTTGCGTGCGTTTTTAAAATAGACAAAGATTAAGGCACGTTGCATTTACTCATAGCAGCTAATTAGTATTCCGTTGTACTCCTTCTATATGCATGTGTAGTGTGAATGCTATTTTTTAACTCACTCCACAACCAATCAATAACCACCTAGATCCTAGAGAATTTGCATGCACGCCTTCTGAACCGTAACGGAGGGAGTACACAAAGTCCTGTGTAGGGTGATTAATTAGGGACACCATTAATTAGCATCTTGCGATGCAGATTAAGGGGGAGATCGCGCTGTAAGAACCGACCATATTAGTTTTTATTATCTTGTCTGGTGACGACAGAAACGATGCATGCCCGGGATGGGAGGGACATATTGCAGCCCATCCGTAAAAAACACTGTACGTAATGTTGCCGTAAATACAGTTATACTTTTCTTAACACGAAATATGTTATACATGAGCTAGTTTTTTTTTTTGCGGGTATATACATGAGCTAGTTAGCTAACCGACCGAGAATATATGATTTTTTTGTCACATACAAATGAGAATATATTAATTTACGGTGCTAGCTTGAGAGAATATACGTGTATTTCATTGCAAAAGACTTGGAATATTAAATTGCAGGTACAAATAAAAAGTGTGTGTTCTTTTGTTGTTGTCTGAAAACCAATCACATTTCCTTCTCTGAAGCTAAACCACACTAGTATATTAGCTTAATCAGTTTTTTTCTAGCTGCTACTTCTTTTTTTCTTTTTTCCTTTTTAAAGAAAAAAATCATCTTCGGACTCTGCATTTGAATGATGCATGAGCATGATTTGACTAATCGAGGTCAAATAACTGGACAGAGTCAACATGCATGTTAACTGGCTATAGGAGATGCTATCATATGCATGGATGGACAGACCACGTCCATTTTTTCTGATTGACAATCAATCGTCAAAGACTGTTCAACGCTAGCTCTAGGCAATCACTGTCTTTTTTTCTTTTCTTCAGTTGAGCCTTGTCTAAATTTGACATGTCATGCATACAGACACAGTTAGTTACTTACTTTAATTCAACGGGATAGTCTTGTTTAACAATCAATCATCGCACTTCATCTCATCCATTTATACTGCAGATCAGTGGCGGTGGCGGAGCGTCTTGGGACAATTAGGGGGCCTTAAACCCCTATCCTTCAGCTGTTCAGCATATCGATTTACTAACCCTATGGCATCCTAGCCTTTTTTATTTCATATTCAGTCATTTGCCCCCTAATATCTGGTTCATGCTCCGCCACTGTTGCAGATAGGTTATTAAATGGCCTGATTTCTAAGAGCATCTTCAACAGGCGCGCTTCGCGCCGCGTCTAAAAAATGTGTTTGCCGCGCGCGCTTCGGCTGGTTTAGCACGGGGATAGGCGCTGCCTCCAACGGCCGCGCTATAATACAGCGCGCGCCGCTCTAGCAGCGCCCAAAAATACAGCGCGCGCAACACGCACAGACCACATATACATTTCAAATAATAGGAGCAAAAATGATCAAATAAACAAAATAAATCAACAATAAATAGTCATTACAACTCAAACAAATAGTTTATCGTTCAGTACAACATATAATGCAACAAACACAACCAATAGTTCATGAACAATACAATGTCGAATGCAGAAATCATGCTCTTTCTCATCCATGTCATGCCCACCACTCTTCAATCAGATCCTTCTGAAGTTCATTGTGCGTTGCGGAACGCCGAATGGCATGATAGGAGGCAATAAAGCGGGCTATCCTTTTAGCCCTCCGTTGCACTCGCACGGGATGTCCCAAGAGCTCATACTGTGAGTAGTCTAAATCTTGGCCACGCTCATTCTCGATGATCATGTTGTGCATGATCACACAAGCGTGCATGATGTACCAAAGCATTTTTTATCCCAAAATCTAGTCGATCCTCTCACAATAGCAAATTGGGCTTGCAAAATCCCAAATGCGCTCTCCACATCTTTTCTAGCCGCCGCGTGAGCATTGTGGAAATCAAGATTTTTCTTACCTTCCGGCTTTTTCAACGGCTTCACGAAGGTTTGCCCCTTTGGATAGATGCCATCCGCTAGATAATAGACATAGTTGTACGTACGGCCATTTGCTACAAACTGCATCGGTGGCAACTCACCATCTGCAATCTTATTCATCAGTGGTGACCGGTTGACAACATTGATATCATTCAAAGATCCAGGCATTCCAAAGAATGCATGCCAAATTCAAGTCTCCTGATTGGCCACCGCTTCAAGGATTATAGTGGAACCCTTTTTTTGGCCGTGGAATTGCCCATGCCATGCCTTTGGACAATTCTTCCAACTCCAATGCATGCAATCTATTGAGCCAAGCATGCGAGGAAAGTCGCGAGCCTTGTTCATCGCCAATAGCCTTGCGACGTCTTCAGCAGTGGGAGATCTCAAATACTCCTCGCCAAACACTTGCACAATTCCCACTACAAAGCGCTTGACACACATGATGGCTTGGCTCTCAACCATAGCCAAGTGATCATCAACTAGATCAGCCGGGATACCATATGCCAACATACGCAAAGCGGATGTCACCTTCAGAAAGGTGCTATGCCCGAACTCTCCGGCGGCATTCCTCCTTTGCTGGAAAAACCGGTCATGGCTCGCTAGTTTCTCTGCAATGCGCTTGAACAAGTCGGTGCTCATCCTAAACCGGCGACAAAAATACGACTCCGGGTATGTGGGATTCTCCACGAAATAGTTCTTCATCAATATGTTATGGGCATCAATCCTATCTCTCCGAATTTTCTCCCGACCCATAACCGAACCATCGTGCTTCGTTTTTTATTGATATGCATAGCTAGGATCATTGCAAGATCCTCCTCCTCTTTCATATCAAATTCTTCTTCGGAAGAATCATACGACGAACTCATCTACAATGTTCAATACTATACTATAAAAACTACAATTCAAAACATGCACCAAATTCATAAGTTTGAGCAATACATACCTTGTAGGCGTTTTGTCGAACACCTTGCGGGCGCGCTGCGGCAGCGAGTGCTCGGGCGCTGTTCCTCGGACGACGGAGGCGCGCGAGGGACGACGGGACTAGGAGGGGGTTGGGCGGAAGCGCGCGGCGCGGGGAGGCCGGGGAAGCGCCTGAACGGTCGCCGGGGGGCGCGGCCGGCGGCGGCAGCGGAGATAGGCCGGGGAAGCGCCTGAACGGTCGCCGGGGGCGCGGGCGGCGACGGCGGCGCGGGGATAGGCCGGGGAAGCGCCTGAACGGTCGCCGAGGGGCGCGAGCGGCGGCGGCGGCGCGAGCGGATGGGGGTGAAAGTGGGGAGCGAGCGCAAGAGAGTGGAGGAGCGAGCACACGAGAGTGAAGGAGCGAGCGCGGGAGAGTCCAGCGCGCGGGAGCTGGTGCAGCAAATAAGCGGTGCGCGATTGCGTTTCGGCACGCGCGCTGAACTGCATATGCCGCGCGCGCCGTTTTTGCGCGTCCGCTGGAGCTACCCGCTGTGTTGCGCGCGCGCTAAAGCGGGCTATTTTGCGGGGCGGCGCTAGTTTAGCGCGGCTGTTGGAGATGCTCTAAACGGCTTCTGAAGTTGGAGGTTTATTCTCACGCGGTTTACGAGTTGGGTTTGATTTCTAAAAAAAAAATAGAAATTCATAACTGTATAGTGGACTTCTCTTTCTAATAGTTGATAACCTTATCCATGTACATCATCTGTTTCTAAATATAAGTCTTTTTAAAGGTTTCACTAGGGAGTATATATATAGACATAATTTAAGATCTAGATTATCTCTAGTGAATTTTTTAAAAAGACTTATATTTAAAAACGAAGGGAGTATATATATACTCCCTCCGTTCCAAAATGCTTGTCTTAGATTTTGTCTAGATATGAATGTATATAGTCATATTTTAATATTTAGATACATTCATTTCTATACAAACCTAAGATAAAAATATTGAGACGGAGGGAGTATATATATAATTATTGTTTGATTGACCCACTAAAGGAGAGCGAAAAAAGATACCACCCTCGTCTCATAATGTAAGATGATTAAATATTTTGGTATGAATTACGTATGGGCTGAAATAAGTGAACAACACACAAAAAGTGTGAACATAAATCTGATTCAGAAAAACTCAAAACATCTTATAATTCGTATGCATCTGCGCCAGCATATTAATTATGCTATTTCTCTAGATCCCCAAAGCTGAAACAGTGTTGTTTTTCGGTTGATTAATCAATGAAGGCATTGTGATTCGTTAATTAACTAGCGCTGCTCACTGCTCTGCTCTGGCAGCTGCAGGAAGAGAGTATATACGACCTTGTTCAATAGAAAAAACAAGCCAGAAATTTGCTGTAAGAATCGACCGACCAAATTAACCGATTGAGGAGATTTTTAGGCTGAAGATAAAACGACACAAGAGAAAGCATGTACACGCACATGCCTGGGACGGGAGGGACAAATATACAGCAATGCCGCCGTACGTACAAACAAGCTGTATATTACTGCTACTAGGTCGGCAAACCAAATACATATAAATATGTTCCTTTGACAAAGAGACCTTGATACATATTTCATGGTTGTTATTTACTCCCTTCAGTTTTTTTTAGTTTGTATATAAGTTTTGTTCGAATTCAAAATATCTTGATTTTGACTAAACTTATAGAAAATTAAATCAGTATTGCTAGATCCATTATGAAATGTAACATATACAATTAGTATTGTAGATGTTGATATTTTTTAATATAAATTGAATCAAACTTTGTACAGTTTGACTTGACACAAATCTAATACGCGGAGTAAGAAGGACAGAGGGGGTAATAGGCAACTGAAATTTTATTTTTGTTCATGTATTCTCACGCGGCTAGGAAAAATGTGTCGTGGCATATAGTAAACATGGCACGACAGAATTGATCAAGAGGGAAATTCTGGATGGCTGCAATGTAAGTGATTTGGACTTTGTGAGCATTGCATTTTTGATAAGCACAAGACACTAAAATTCAATGTTGATATTCATACCACATAAGGTATATTAAATTATGTACATGATGATTTGTGGGGACTTTCCCGTAGACCCTCTCGCTTGCTGGTGCTCGTTATGTTCTAAAAATTACTGATGACTACTCCAAAAAAGTGTGGTCTTATTTTCTGATAAATAAATATGATGAGTTTGATGACTTTAAGGATTGGAAATTTATTGTAGAAGGTAAACTGAGTGGAAGATAAAAATAAATCGTACTAACAATGCTATGGAATTCTATTCAAAATCTTTCAACGGCTATTGCAGAAACTTGGGATCATCAAGCACCACGCCGTCGTGTATACTCCTCAACGGAATGGTGTGGTTGAGCGCATGAACAAAGCCATCATCTCTAGAGATCGTTGCATGTTGTACAATGCTCCCATGGGCAAATGTTTTTAAGCTGAAGCAACCTCTACCGCGTGCTACCTCATCAAAAAGTCACCATCCATTCCGCTTAATAAGGTGACTCCCATTGAGGTATGGTCTGGTACACTAACTGATTATTCACACTTGAGAGTTTTCGGTTGCACCGCATATGCACACGTTGATAACGAAAAGCTTGAGCCTAGAGCTACAAAGTTCGTGTTTGTTGGTTACAGATGAGAAGTAAAAGGATATAGGTTATGAAATCCTGAAAATAATAAGGTTTTCGTGAGCAGGAGTGTTGTTTTCAATGAATCTGTTGTGTATCATGACAATTTCTCCACGGATACTTTTGATATATATCCGCAACAAGTTACTGTGTAGGTGGAGCACCTTGATGAGGAGCAAAATGTAAATTGTGGATAATGATGTTGCTGCTCCAGATACAGAGATTGATGATGCTCCATATACATAGGTTCATGATGTTGATGTTGTGCAACACTCATCCCATGTTTTGATGCAATAAATTGAATATCTTGTAGATGGCACGAGAAAGAGAGACATTACAAAACCTAAATGCCTAATTGAAGGGTGTGGCATTGTTCATTATGCTTTCAGTTTTGCAGAACAGGTTGAGAACATCCATGAGCCGTCCACATACACTAAAGTAGTTGTTTAAGGTGACCTAGAGAAGTGGATTGCTGCTATGCATGAAGACATGCAGGCAGTCGAGAAACATGGCACATGGGATGTTGTAAGCTTGCCTAAACAAAAGAAGACCGTTTGCCGCAAATGGATCTTCAAAAGAAAGGTTTGTATCCTAGTGATCTCGCGAGGTTTAAGGTGGTTAGTGGCTAAGGGCTTCAGTCAGATACTAGGTATTGATTAAAATGATGTGTTCTCTCTAGTTGTGAAGCATAGTTCCATTTATGCATTTTTCAGTATTGTTGCTATGCATGATCTTGAGCTTGAGTAGTTAGATGTCAAGACTGCTTTTCTGCATGGAGAACAGTAAATTTACACAGGCCAACCAGAAGGTTTCATAGCGCCTGGTAAGGATAAATTCATTTGCATGTTAAAGAGGTCCCTATATGATTTGAACAAGTATCCGAGACAGTGGTATAAAAGGTTTGATTCATTTATGATAACACATGGATTTAGGAGGTCTACATATGATGGTCGTGTTTACATTAAATTTGTTGATGCATCAGCTATATACTTGATATTATATGATGATGATATGTTGATTGATGCCAAGGGTAAGAAAGATATCACTCCTTTAAAGGCACAGTTAAGTAGTGAGTTTGACATGAGTGGTGCTAAGAAAATTTTATGTATGGAGATTACTAGTGACAGGAATTCTGGTTTGCTATTTCTTAGCCGGTAAAGTTACATTAAGAAAGTTCTTCATCATTTAACATGCATGATGCTAAGTCAATAAGCACTCACGTTGATCCTTATTTCAAATTATCATCTTCACAATGTCCTAGTACAGATGAAGATTTTGAGTATATGTCAAGAGTTACATATTCTAGTTGTGGTGGTTCTTTAATGTATGCCATGGTGTGTTATTGATCTCATTTGTCATTTGTAATGTGTTTGGTCAGTAGATATTACTACTAGGAGAAATCTTATAGATAGGTTTTTAGCAGTAGCGCGGTATTATCGAGACGCGCTACTGCTAAGTATTAGTAGCGCGACGCAGCTACCGACGCTACATGCAACTAAGTAGCAGTAGTGCGGCATGTCACGACCGCGCTACTGCTAAGTGGTCCCATCACCACCGGCAGGGGCTGCCTGTAGTAGTAGCGGTGGTGAATAGGCAACGCTACTACTAATTCCTTAGGAGTAGCACTCGCAGGCTACCAGCGTTACTGTTACGGCTCTTAGTAGTAGCGCCCGTCCACAACAAGCACTGCTGCTAGGTCATACACTTATCCCCTCCTCCCCCCGCCCCTCACTCCTCACTCCTAACTCTCTCCTCTGGATCCAGTATCATCTCCCTCGCGTCAGCGCCGCTCCCGTACCCCGGCGGCCCTTTCCCCATCCCGGCCCTCCACACGCGGCCCTCCCTGTCCCGGCCCTCCCCACGCGGCGGCCCTCCCCATCCCGTCCATTCCCACACGGCCCTCCCCACGCGGCATCCATCCACGTCTCGGTCATCCATGTAGCGGTAGCTCTCCCACCCTCATCTCTCCCACTCTCCCCCCGCTCCCTCCTCCCTTTGTTTTTGCACTGCTACACAAGATGAATGGATGGATGAATTGATGCATTTAGATCGTTATGAATTTATGCATTTAGATGGTTATGAATGGATGTATTTAGATGGTTAGATGGAGGGATGTATGCATTTAGATGAATGTGTGCATTTAGATGGATCAATGTTTAGATGGATGGATCGATGGATGCATTTAGATGGATATTAGTACTTGATCATGATAATATTGCCATGGAATTTTTTTTGCATCATTTTGTTGGTGCTACTTGTATCATTTTGCAGAGAGCACCTTCTAGTGCCTATGTTTTGCTGGAATGTTGATTCATTTCCGTTCCGGCAAATTTCAGGTGCTCGATATGTCCTATTTTAGCAATGGACATTTTTATGTAATGTTATTTGACTTATGATTTGGGTGAATTTCGGTCTGTTGGAGCTCCTCATGTAACTTTCAATGTGTTCTTGATGGTGGAATACCGACTGTTGTCGTGGGGGTCGCTTCCTCTTCTTCCCTTCTTGCCATATATACCTCGGTACAATGCGCAAGGAGAGAAGAAGAGGTGTGACCAACACCGATGGTCGAAATACTAGTGTGAGGGATACAAGAAGAGGAGAAGCGACCAGCACCGACGGTCAAAATATAAGAGGAAGAATCCTGGTTGTTGTCGTGGGGGCGCTTCCTCCTTCGTTCCCGTGTGCTAGAGATTTTGATAATGCACGCGGGAACAAAGGGAGGAGAGGTCATCACCGACGGTCAAAATAGTAGTGTGAGGGTGTGTCCACCAACATATACCACCATATCGGTGTGAGAGAGTGTGCACCATATACACCATGCTGCTTTTTCATATACATCAATAGTTGTCGTCTATTTTTAATCTTCGAATCATGAACACAAGAAATGGCGTCTGACGACGAGGGGATCCGTGAGTGTGATTATTGCGACGAAGATCGGGGTCTGTGCGACCGCCAGCCTCACCTGGGAAACGGCGTGTTCTTCACCATCAAGTTTGACGAGACTTTTGATGATCTTATGGTACACAACGATGACCACTATTTTTGCTTATTTGCTTTGTGTTTTGTTGCTTCAAACGTGTAATTTCTATTTTTTACAATTCGAATAGTGCATCCCCTGTCATGCAAGACCGTATGTCTTGAAGAAGCCCCGCTTCCAAGAAATGAAGAATATGGAGACGAGGAGAGCTCACGTAAGGACTAAACATGGTTTCACATTTGTGGTTACACTATACAATGCAATTAATCACTCGCATTTTGATTGCTCAACTTGGGAAGCTCTAGTCAAGGCATATGGACTTCAAGAGGATATGGAAATAACCTTCGATGTTTTTCTTGAAGATGATATTGAAGGTAATATTGACATTTGGATGGATGTCGATATGTTCCAGTTTTACCTTCATGTGAGTTTGGCAACCATATTTGTTAAGTGATTTGCATTATTTATTTAAAATTAGTTCGTGTTCATCCCTATTAATTTGTTTATTTTTAATTGACAACTTATTTCCTGTCTTCCAATGAAACACAGAAGATAGTAGACGTGGCACACTACACTTATGGATGGCATCTAACTTGGGAGGAGAAGGAATTTCTTGTCACCTTTGTTAATGGTTGTCTATCTACTAGGGACGACATGAATTATGGAACTGGCCCAAATTATACATTATACATACCGCTAGTGGTTGAGGACTGATGTCATTGGCGCAAATATCTTGGTAAGAGTTAATAACTACACTGATATTAAGTAAATTATGTTGCTAATTATGCTACTATTATGTAAATTGTATTGCTAACTAGGCTACTATTATGTTCTTTAACAGAAACTGTCAAATGATGTTGTGCCTCCGTTGATGTATGTTGAAGGTGAGATGGTAATTACAAGCCGTCCGTGCACCCATTTTGTTTTTAAATACTCGACTGAGCGCAAACCACGAGCAAAACTTCAAATTGAAGCATCAAGAGAAATAAAGAAGGATCGCAAGCCACAAGTTGAAGATCGTTGGATCTCTTTACTTCATCATGGAAACTTAGGTGTTTTCTGTTTTATGATATTTTACCTAGGAGAGAGGACTAGGTGATATATCGTGATTGTTGAATCTCTTTACTTCATCATGAAAACTTAGGTGTTTTTATGTTTTATGACATTTTACCTAGGAGAGAGGACTAGGTGCTATATCGTGATTGTTGGATCTCTTTACTTCATCATGAAAACTTAGGTGTTTTTCTATTTTACAACATTTTACCTAGGAGAGAGGACTAGGTGTTATGTTGTGATTATATATGATGAGACGAATCATGATTATATATGATGAGGTGACATGATTTTTATGGTCGATGTGATGATATGATGATACTATTATGTGTATGATATGATGACCATATTGCATGTTTATGATATGATTAGAATACTATATAAATCATGTACAAATATAGCGCAAATACGTTGTAGAAAAAAATTGTGTAAACATAGGAGTAACGCTGTTGGTACCAACGCTACTACTAAGTAGGCATAACAGTAACGCTTGTCGAACCTACGCTACTGCCAAGTTGGCATAGCAGTAACGGGCAAACTAACGCTACTCCTCAAAGTTGGTTGTAACGCTGGTGCCCGCGCTACTGCTAGCCCAATAACCAGCGCTACTAGTAGGCTTTCTCCTAGTAGTGTATATGGTTGTTTGGGGCCAAAATGTTTCGTTTGTTGTTTAGGGAGAAGGTTACCATTCATGCTACAAGATGGAACTTGTATCAAGGTGGAGTTTGTTATGCTACGCTCCAAATTCCAGTATAAAGATAAATGCTAACTTCTAACGAGCGAGCGGAGCGGAGCCCATCTCCGGTAGGCTTGGGCCAAACCGTACGGATCAGTATTGACCAAGGTCACATGTATTATATATACCTCTTCTAATCCTCTGCACGGGATAAATTGATTAGATGTAAATCATCGGTGTTTGTATCCTCTCCCGATATAGTGAAGTTTGCTTGCTCGCGCTTCTGTATTTTCCCCGTCATATTGGAGTGGTTTTCCATGTTAAAATCACGTGCCTCCTGTGTTGATTTCGTTCTTCATCGTTTCATTTGCATGTTGTATCTCTAACACGGTCCACCATCTTCCACATGTCATCGATGCATACCACAATCTTCATCCCCTGCTGGACTACCTCCCAAGCTCCGCACTGGTGTTGGAGTAAACATTGTCACAACGGCGGAGCCCGGGGACATAGGTTCACCATGAGGATGCCGGCGCCACTGTATTCTTGGTTGAACATACTGGTTTCCAAATCCATACCCAACTACACGACACGTTGCCTCGTCGGGGGAAATATCTGAAGAATCTTTATTCTGCGCCATCACCGAAGCAAGATGATGAATAACCTAAAAAGCTAGACAATGAAGGCCTGAAAAGATCCACACACATGGACCCGGTGACCCCTCTGTTGGGGAACGTTGCATGGGAAACAAAAAATTTCCTACGCACACGAAGACCTATCATGGTGATGTTCATCCACGAGAGGGAGATCAGATCCACATACCCTTGTAGATTTCTAAGCGGAAGCGTTATTAAACGCGGTTGGTGTAGTGGTACGTCTTCACGACCCGTTCCACGAACAGTCCCACAAACCGTCTTGTGATCCGTCCCGATCAAGTGTCGAAAGGACGGCACCTCCGCGTCCCGCACACGTACAACTCGATGACGATCTCTGCCTTCTTGATCCAGCAAGAGGGGCGGGGAAGTAGATGATTTCTCTGGCAGCGTGACGGCGCGCCGGTGATGGTGATGATCTATTCCTGCACGGCTCCACCCGAGCTGTGCAGAAAACCGATCTAGAGGAAGAACTACGATCTAGAGGAGAGGGCAACACGTGGCAAAAATTGTGTCTCAAAAGCACAAAACCTCTAGTATATATAGGAGGAGGGGAGGGGCAGCCTTGGCGCACCAAGGAAGACCTCCTTGGGTCGGCCGAAGTGGTGAAGGGAGGAGTCCTCCTCCAATCCCACTTGGATTAGGACTCCTTCCTTATTTTCCCACCTCTTTTGGATTTTCCACTTTTTCCTCATGGGCTTTCCTTGGATGATTTTCTCAGCCCATTATACCTTATTGCACATTCAATAAAGCCATGTGGACCCCTTGGGGCGTGGTGGGTCCACCCAGTGGGCCCCCGGAACCCATTCGTCACTCCCAGTACACTGCCGGCAATGCCCGAAAATCTTCCGAAATCCAAACACCAACTTCTTATATATCAATCTTCGTTTCCGAACCATTCCGAGACTCCTCGTGACGTCCGGGATCTCATCCGGGACTCCGAAGAAAACTTCGGTCACCAACACATATAACTCAACTATACCGAAACATCACCGAACCTTAAGTGTGCAGACCCTGCGGGTTCGAGAACTATGCAGACATGACCTGAGACACTCCCCGATCAATAACCAACAGTGGGACCTGGATGTCCATATTGGCTCCTGCATATTCCACGAAGATCTCTGTCGGTTGAACCTCTATGTCAAGGATTCATATAATCACGTATACTATTCTTTTTGTCCTTCGGTATGTTACTTGCCCGAGATTCGACCGTCGGTATCTCTATACCTAGTTCAATCTCGTTACCGGCAAGTCTCTTTACTCATTCCGTAATACAAGATCCCGTGACTAACTTCTTAGTCACGTTGCTTGTAAGGCTTATTGTGATGTTGTATTACCGAGTGGGCCCCGAGATACCTCTCCATCACACGGAGTGACAAATCTCAGTCTTGATCCATGTCAACCCAACATACACCTTTGGAGATACCTGTAGAGCATCTTTATAGTCACTCAGTTACGTGGCGACGTTTGATAACCCACAAGGTATTCCTCCGGTGTCCGGGAGTTGCATGATCTCATGGTCATAGAAACATATACATTGACATGCAGAAAACAGTAACAATAAACTGACACGATCATATGCTACGTTTATAGTTTGGGTCTTGTCCATCACATCATTATCCCAATGATGTGATCCCGTTATCAAGTGACAACACTTATCTTTGGTCAGGAAACCTTGACCATCTTTGATCAACGAACTAGTCAACTAGAAATATTTTGTCTATGTATCCACACATGTATTTGAGTTTCCAATCAATACAATTATAACATAGATAATAAATGATTATCATGAATAAAGAAATATAATAATAACTAATTTATTATTGTCCCTATGGCATATTTCCAACACCCTCACTACAAACGACCGATGTCGTCGGCAAAGGGGAGCCGTCAGAGGAAGGCGACAGAAGGAGACGCTTTGGCGGCTTCCGCGAGAGGGCCCTCGTCTTTCTTCCTAGGAAAGAAAGAAAAGAGTTGTACGCAAAACATGCAAGGTATGTAGACATGCATACCCAAACCGCTACATGTACACTATTTCACTTAATTCTCCAAGAAACGGGCCCACATGTCGTCTTGTCACCATCTAGCTATCTTAGTGTGTGCGTGTAAGTGATATATTCAATTTGCATTATGAAATATTATTGATATTTGTGTTATTTTTGTCCATTATTCCATATTATCGTATAATTTTTATGTATTTTCTCTCTAAATATGCAAGGTACATCATAAAGAGGAAAATATCTTAAAACTGGAATTATGGACCGGGAAACCGAGAAAAAGGCAGAAAAATCAACAGACTCCAAATGACCTGAAACTTCACGAAGATTTTTCTAAAATATTTAAGAATTATTGGACCAAAAATATATCAAGGGGGGCCACCTGCTGGCCACAAACCAACAGGGCGTGACCATCCTCCCTGTCGCACCCTAATGGCTTGTGGGCTCCCTACTGGCCCTCTGACGTCCCTCTTCTCCTATATGGTGTGTTTTGACATAGAAATAATTATAAGCAACCTTTTGGGATAAAGTGTGGCCGTCTCAAGGCGGAAACCTCGAGAGAGTCCCTTTTGCTCTCCGGCAGAGAGATTCTGCCGGGGAAACTTCCATACGGATCCGTGCAAGGCCCAAGAGTTGAGCCCGCGTCGGATGCCTATATATAGTGGAGGTGTGGCACTCTTATTACGGGCTCGCATGGGCGCCGTCATTAGGGATTTGCATGTGTTGCAACTAGCTACCTCCACTCGCCGTCGACTGTGTGATTGGACCTAGCAGTCTGCTGCGCGGTGTTACTCCTCCATGTGTGGATACCATTAGAGGCGGTGCACTTGCACCGCTCCGACGAACCTGTACGTGGGATCCGACGACCAGCTATTCGAGAGAGATCGGACGAGGAGGGGATGGATCTCGCGGACACGCTGCCATAACTCTACTTTCACTGCACGACACTGCGCGTCTAGTGGTAACGATCTATGATCCATCTTCATAGCATGTTCTTGGATGCATAGATTTTTTTTAATTTGTATGCGATGCACCTACGGTAGATCCCAACAATAGTCACATTCACAAACTTGGAGTCTTTTCTTGGCTTCTTGTACTTGTTTGGGCACCTGTTTGCCCAATGTTCCGCTGAACCACAAGTAAAGCAACCATCTCTCTATTTGTCTTTCCTCTTACCCTTCTTCTTAAAGGTAGTATTTTGCTCGACGGAGTTCTTTCCCTTGAACTTATGGAAACTCTTCTGCACCACATTGGCGTTAGAAGAACCCTCTGCCACTTTCACGTGTGAGTCCTTTGCTCTCTAGTTCTGCTCAACACTTAGATGACCAATGGCATCCTCAATGGATAATTCACGTCTCAAATGCTTGAGAGAAGTAGCAAAGTTCCTCCATCCAGGAGGAAGTTTTGAAATAATGCAACCCATGACAAACTTGTGTGATAACTCACACTGCATGAGCTTCAGTTTCTTAGCGAGACATTGTAGCTCATGAGCTTGGTCCAGAACAGGACAGTTATCAACCATCATGTAATCATGAAACTACTCCATGGCATACAGTTCGCTTCTAGCATCGCTTGCGCCGAATTTAGCTTGGAGCGCATCCCACATATTTTTGGCAATGCGCATACGGAGATATGTGTCGACCAACTTGTCTCCGATCATGGTCAGAACGGACCCCACCAAGACAATGATGGCCTCCCTGAACGCCTTTTCATGTTTAGGAGAAATCGTTCTTGCGGGATCCACGTCACCGACCCAAAACACGTTTAGAGTTGTGAGCCACAAGGTGGTGCTCGTCTGTCAACACTTAAAACGCGTTCCGGTAAAATTTTCCGGTTTCAGTGTAGCGGCGAAGCCATGAATCGAAAAGTGCCTAAAATAAGATTTTTGGATTGTTGAAAATATTAGCACTTTCCCAATTAGACTAATCCACGAGTAAACAACAAGCATGGAAAATACAGTATTCACTTCATACCGATACCTAATCATACTAGCATGTACAGTATATAGAACCGAAATATCGATGAACATGGCACATACAACTAGTATGAGTACGGGTAAATGGGGAATGAACAAATCATACCCTCCGGTTGGTGAGGCCAACGAGGCGGCGGCAGCAGCAGCCTCGGCGTCGTCCGTGGCCTTCCTCTTGGCCGCAGCAGCGCCGTCAACCATTGTGTTGATCCAGGGGAAGTAGTAGAAGTAGAGGAGGACGGAGACAGGGATAAATCGGAAGCAGTCGCGCCGAGACGCTCCCCAAAAACCTTATTGTCGTTCTCCCGGGCATGATCTCGAACGATAGGGTTCCGGAGGCACCTGCTTTCCTGACCAACTGTACACGCGGTCGTCGAGACGGGATCACCGAAAACGGCACACTGAGAGGAACAATAGATGAGAGCTAAGGTTGCACAGAGAGGGAGAGAGTGAATGGATTAGGTTACCCTCCTTATATAAGCCGTTGGGTAGATGGGCCTAGGCCAGGCCCATGAAATCCACAATTAATTAACCATTTCTGACCGGCAAAAATAAGGTTCGGCTCGGCTCATTCGCATCGCATCGTGACGAGTCGGGCGACGACGGAGGAGGAGGAGGAGCGCACGTGTACATATCCTCTTTCCAAACTTTCAATGGCATGTGGTAGAGCAACTTTTATAAAGGGATCTCACTTTTATTATTGTAGTTGTATGGTACTAAACTTTCCATCATTTATCGTACATCCATATGGGTCATTAGAGATTAACCAGGATTGTTGTCTTACATGACCCTAAATCCATCTATAATCCAACGGTAGTAATGTTTCCTTCTTTCAGTCATGTGACAATCTTAATTATGTATATGTCGTTGTCCTGGCAAAAAAAAAAGGCATGTGGCAGCAGCACTTGTTGTGGCTTATGCACTGGAGCAGATGCCCAAAATATGACAGTTGATCACTGAATCCTCCTGTGGTTGCAGGGGCTGCATTTTCTAATCTTGCTGCCAGTTGTTATGAGAACTAACCAAGAGGGATGGGCTTGCAGAGAAGATGATGATGGGCAAGCAGAGTTGGATCTCATTCACTCTCCTGTTGTGCAGTTCTGCTCTGCTCCAGCTCCAGTCCACCATGCATCATGGGAAGAAAGAAGGCCAAGCAAGATGCCCATGATGCTGCCAAGTGCGTGCAGGATGCAGTCAGCTTCTTCTTCCCTAGGATTAGATACGGACATATGGTCAGCTCCTCCTGCAGGTCTTCAACTTGATCCATGGCAATATGGCATGGCATGGCCCATGCACATGCACATGCACGCATTGATGTGGGAGGTTGACCTTCCCTTGCAACTAGGCAAGGCGAGTCGTCCATAATTCTACAGATCCATGCTTGAGAAAGAGGATTCTGTGCAACACATTGAAGTTTCTGCTTCCAGACGGAGTTTCTGCAACTTCCTTTGGAGTTTCTGCGCGTTCCAAACGGAGCCTTGGCGTCGATCGTCAGTCAGTCAAGAAGGATTCTTCCTGCATTGCCTGACAAAGAATGCCATGTGTCAAGATGACTAGCATTGTCGCAACAAAACGAGAGGCCGGATGGGCTGTATATGTAGGAGGATCATGCATGGGTTTCTTCTCCTGGCAGGCACGGGTCTTCTCCCCCGGCACCGGCCGATCAAGGCCGCTGTGGGTCGGGGTCGGTCACCGATAGATGGTCCAGATCGCCAGACGGCCATGGCCCCGCGTCGAGCTGGTAGGGGGCAGCATGCATGCAGTGCCCTCACGGCCACGGCACAGGGAGGCTGGCTGGATGATTGACCCATCCAACGGACGGACAGACGTGTAGGGCGTACGCCGGCCGGCCGGCGCCATTTGTCACAGGTCGGACAGGGACAGCGGGAGATGGATGCGTACCATGACATGCATGCATATGCTGCCTGCTAGAGACATGGGAATGTGAGAGGGCCAAGCAAATAATGCAGCAAGCGCAGCCAGCATATATGGGGTTTTGGGCATGCATGCGCACTGTACTGTATAATCGTTTGCTTGTGCATGCAGGACATTGACCGTGCTACAGTAAAGTTCCCCCTCCGCGAACCGGCCATCCAACCGTAGCCGCCCCATACACTCCAAACCGAGTTTCGAATAGCTGGTCGATTTTTATCAAACGCGACGAAATTCAACAAAATTCAGATACAAAATAGCATAAATCATACTTCCTCCGTCCCAAAATTCATGTCTTAGGTTTATCTAAAAATGAATATATGTAAATATTAAAACATGACTAAATACCTTCATATCTACACAAATCTAAGACAAGAATTTTGACACGGATGAAGTATAAAATACTCCAGTAGCATGCAAATATGTCTAATATAACAATAGTTTAAATTCAATGAGATTTGGCCGGATGTTCAGCAAGCTTTTCATGGATAGATCATGGTACCCCACACATGCTACCCCTTGAGTATCATCCAACGATATATGCACCTGAATAGTCTGCCCTTTGACATGTAATACACAGCGCATAGACTACACAACGCGTAGAGAAACATTAAGTGAGTGAATGAATCACTCATGTAGCGATCTCCATGGCTGCCGCGCGCAATTGTCACGTTGCCTCCAGCGATCAACCGCGGCACAATACTTCATGACGGAGTTCTGGATGGTGTATCATCGATACACCGAGGACTTGACATTGACTTAATGAATGATGTGCATGGCATAAGACGCAATGTCCTTTTGCGCATGAAGCAAACCGTGCTGCCAAAAGACCCCCTCCTTCTTCTGCTCCTCGCTACGAAGTCCGCACATACGACTAATCACGCATCACAGAACAACTCATCTCCCTTCATTGAATACCATGCCATCCTTCTTATTGCTCTAAACACAATATGAAGTTTGAAAGTAAACTCAACGGCATTTGACCAAACACCTACCGGACATGATGTCCGTCATGGAGGCGTCGATATGGGGGCGGAGGGTACCTGGCTGCGGATTAATGTTAAGTGAACAGTGTCGTAGTACAAGGCGAGAAGACGCGGGGCGCGTGGGTATAGGGGTTGCCAACATCAGGCAATGAATAGGCAACGGCTGGAGGGTACAAGCGACGCGGCGGAAGAGGAGGGTGTGGATGCAAAGGAAGGAGAGCTGGAGCGAAATGGAGAGAATGGATCGGGAGGAAGGATTTGAGTGGGTCACAGGTGTCAGAGTTCTATGTGATGACGATTCAGACTCCCGAAACTAATCACAACCCCTCCTTCTTCCTCTTTGCTTTTCAAGACGTTCCGACTGTTTCACGGACCGATAGAGTATGTGCTGGATGATACAATGGATTCCGGACAGATGCGGACGATTTAAGAATTAAGAGACGGCGTTGGAGATGCGTTACGGAGGACCCTCCCTTTGTACGTAGTACCTACCTAAAACCAGCTAATAGCTACGCTAAATCTACCTACCTATGTTGCTGTCGCATCGCATGCATTCGTTTCATGTGACATGACAAACCTGACTGAAACAACAGCATCATCGACAGATGATCAGTGCAAATCATCAGGTATGGGATATGACCTCAGCTCACGCACACAGAAGGATAGCATGCAGTGCAGGGCAGGGCACTGGCCATGTGTACATTTTATTTAGAGCTGAAGAATACATGTCTAAGTAAGTGGTTGTTTAGAGAGCTGAAGAATACATGTCTAAGTAAGTGGTTGTTTAGACTGTCAGTAAAGACAGAAGGAATGTGAATACAAATTTTGCATAATAAATACCTACATTCCAGGACCTTAGCATAAGTAAAGATAAGACCCAATGATTCATCATTCTGAAAGGGGTTGATGAGAGTCAGATCTGCTTTCTTTCATCGAACCAAATTTATTATTGAAGATGGTGAGGGGACTAGATTCTGGGAGGCCTCGTGGTTGGGGGAGACGCACTTAGCCACACAATACCCATCCTTTTATAATATTGTGCAACGCAAGGAAGCTTATGTAGCCACAATCTTGCAGTCAACTCCTCTAAATATACAATTCAAACGGTCTTTGATAGGGCATCGTTGGACTGAATGGTTACATCTGGTTAGGAGACTCATGGATATATGTTTATTGAAGGAACTTGATAGGATATATTGGAAGCTTACGAGGAGCGGAATTTTTACAGTCAAATCGATGTATCTCAATCTTATTGATAATATTAATATCCCTATATCCAGAAACATTTGGAAAGTCAAGGTTCCCTTAAGGATTAAGGTCTTCATGTGGTTTGCGCACAAGAAGGTGATTCTAACTAAGGATAACTTGGCTAAACGAAATTGGGGGGTACGACCCGATGTAGTTTCTGTGATAATGAGGAGAGCATTACACACCTCTTTCTCCATTGCCCTCTTGCGAGAGTTCTGTGGCAGACAGTTCATATAGCATTTAATATTATGCTTCCGGACAATATAGACACGTTATTTGGAACGTGGCTACATGGAGTAGATTCGATAAATGCTAGACACATACGCATGGGAGTGTGTGCACTTTTGTGGGCTATATGGAACTGTAGGAATGATATGGTTTTTGACAGGCATACAAATATACATTTTTTGCAGGTACTTCACAGAGCTGCTGCATTGATCCGTACATGATCGTCACTCACTCCTGCGAAAAACAAGGAGCCTTTGGTTACTGGGTCTATCCGATAGGAGACGATTGCGCGGGATATCTTCAACCGGTTTGGATGACAGTCCACTAGTAGGATAGATGAGTAGACATCTAGGCCTATTATGCTGGTTGTGGCAATTTTTAGTTTCATTTTTCTTTTACTTACATTTGGTCAGAGACTTTGTTGGACCGAACTTTGTTTGCTTGCTTAATAAAGTGGCCATATGCATCATGTTGTTGCAGAGAGGCAGGAGGAAAACCTTCTTTTCTAAAAAAAATGTACATTTTTTTTTCATTAATTAATGAGAAGACATAGACATAATCTGCAAAGCAGCAAAAAAAGAAAGATCTACTCTCGCGAAATGTGTACACGGTTTGTGCTGCTGATAGATCATCTGTTGTGTGTCTAATTAAAAGTGGGAAGTGCTGTTGTTGATGTATTCATTTCAGAGCTTAGGCAGAAAACACACACACACACACACACGTTTTGGAGCTACACAAATCAATGCCCATGCATGTCAACATAAGTTTCAGCACGGCTGCATCATGAGCTTGGAGTGAGTGAGTGTGAGTGTCCCAAGCATAGGAAGCATCGAAAAAAAATAGTCGCGCTATAGCGCCGCTAATAACATGCTGTAGAGTGTAAGAAATTATTTCGTTAAATTAATCAGTATACAATGTCTTATTAATAATATGTATGTTATACTAGCGTGCTATAACACCCTAATAATATATTTCCACGTGCATGCCATGCTATTTTGTATAACACGTAATTTTTTTTCCTTTAAAGAGAAGGGTTGTGTGATCCCGCAAAAAAAAAAGAAAAAAGAAAAAAGAGAAGGGTTGTGTGATCTTGTGGATATGGGCATGGGCAGGGGAGGGGGTCCCGTGCGTGAATGAAAAGGCACTGCCACTCCTCCCTTGTCTTCTCTTCATCTTCTCATCTTCCTCTCTTAACCATATCCACAGCCACAACTTTTCATCTAGCTATAGTGACCTCTCTCAGTCTCTGACCACGTACTGCACTTGAGGCTTGAACGAGAAGCAGGAGTACGTGGTGAGGGGGAACACCAACGTGCACGTGGGCCCACTCACGTGCCAATGTAATGCCCATTGCTTGCTTGCATGATTAACCTTGAGATCAAAGACCACGCCCCAACACATGACCACCCCCAAAAGCAACCCTATCCTATCCATCCATCTATTTATCCAGGAATTCTATCTGAATTGAAGGTGGGATGATGCGTGATACTCCCTCTGTTAAAATACAAAATCGGTAAGATCACTACTTTACTGTATATGGTACTTCATTTGTCTGGAAATACTTATAGAGGGAATAGATGTATCTAGACGTATTTTAGTTCTAGATAAACTTACTTTTATTCATTTTCAGACAAGTATTTTCGGACGGATGAAATATCTACATGACAACGCATCGAAGCGTGCTCTTTTGAAGAGAAGTGAAAAAAGATGGGTCGGTCTTTAATTTGTTTTTCTAGCGGCTCAAGTTTAATTTCTTTAGGAAATGTTTCTTACATTTTTTTTTCAAAATGTATACATTGTGTTAATTTATAGTACTGGAATAAGATATGCATTATGTTAGTGGGACTGGAATTTTTTTTTCCACATTTACTGTCCATTGAACCCCTAGCATCCGTTTCGGTCCGCGCGGTTAGAACGTATTTTGCCATCCAATGCAGCCACACATCCATTTGCGTACTAGTCTGGCCATTCATTTTCCGCAGCCGAAGACCACTACAAAGACGAGCAAGTGTCGTCTCTACCGGCTTAGCGAGGAGATGGCGTAGTAAGGCTAGGAGTGGTCTCTCCGCGAGACCACTGCTGCAGCTGGCTTCGACGACCCCCCCTCCCCCTCCCGCCGCCGCCGCCCATGTCCATGGTGATCGATCACGGCCTCACTGCACGCATACACCAGCCTCGGGCGGCAGCCGTGAGGCCCTGACGCGACCCCGCGCCCTACAACCGCTCGAAGCCCGACTCCGACACTCCAACGAAAAAGACTGCGAGCTTGGCGAATAAGGTCACCGTCAAGTATAGGGTGGTTTAGGATTATTTTTTAGTTCACTCGACAAAAATAATTTGGTTTTATGTAAGAAATTATCAAAGTTTGAGTGAAAATCGTTTGATTTGTTTAAATTTGCATCAAATTTGTTTACTTTCATTAATTCCGTTCAAAATGTTACCAGACATTTGCAGCTAGCTTTGGATGTCATGTTTCCGCATCATTGTCCACAGACTAACTCCGATCGGTGTCAACGAAAAAAAAAGACATACAGAAAAGTAGAGAGAGGAACATGTCATGTCGACAGTTCTTAGATCTATGGGTAAAGGCCAAGCTCCCAACTTTCAGTGTGTCACTTTACGAAGCACATGTCAACAAGACAGACACACCAGTTGGTATCGATTAGGAGTAGCTAGCTAGCTGCCCTGCGTTTTATTCTAGTGCTTGCAAGTCATGTCACCATGATACATACATGCACAACCCATATGACATGCTAACTGAAAAGCTGCAACTAATCTAGGAGTAATTAGCCCAAACTTACTTGTTCTTTTGATTACAGTCTGCTAATTATTTTATACTACTCCTATGCCCTTGTTCAGTTTACTTTGGTTTCATCTGCTCCTAGAGCAAGATATATGATATAAAATCTAGTTAGTCACTTAGCAACTACTCCGTAGCAAGGACTAAGCCTGCACATGCATGCAGGATGCAGCTTTTAATCTGATCCTGGTCTGGCCAATAATCTTGCTACGGTGTTTCATCGGATCCCCTTCCCTGCACAGCCCTTGAGGCCCAATCATCTGACAGTGACAACAAAATTTAAACCAAAGGATAACCAGTTCACCACAGACCCCAGCCCTTGTTTTATGGTCTTGAGGCCTACCACCCTCTCCCTGCATTTTATATCAGTTAATTAAGAACCAATTGACCCTTAATCCTGATGCACATTAATCCATCACATGATGCTGCTGTCAACTGAGGTCATGCATGCAATCACAGGGGTTGCTTGATTACATTACTACAAAATATGGGTTGCTGGCTGGTGGAGCATGCATGCATCACAGGTTACAAAGTACATCCAGGCCTTGAGTTGGAAGCAATGTTTATGTGTGGCTCTTCCAAGGCTGTGTGTGAAGCATCTGATGAGGAGAATAAATAATGGTGCCATCACAGGTGGGGGGTGAGTGAGTGAGTGAGTGATCTGCATATGTGCATTGAGTAAGGACAGGTGTGCATGCACCCCCACCTGCTTTTCTCCACTCCTTTAGGGTTCAGGATTGTTCCCCCAACAACATTTATGTTATGTTCTTCTGGGGTGTCAAGGGAGGCTCAACACTAAGCCAAGCCAGTAGCTCACATGCTCCTGCACTGCAGCCACTATCCAATAACACACACTTGTTCCTTGGCTCTTGCCATGCTTGACAGCTCCTGCTGATGCTGGTGGGGCGTGTCTCTTCTTGGGGCTAGCTAGATTTCCCTGGGTTTAGGTATATCACAGCCTGGCCAGCTCAATCATTTTTGTTCCTTGCTTACCTGCTCTTGATTCAAGTAGATACGCATTAATTTCCATGTTTAGCCTCATGCAGAGCTCTGAAACTGCAATTACACTAGTATAAAAAACTTATGGTTACCTGCTGAAATTTCCTTCTGCAGTAGTAATATCAAATACCTGGAATAATAATGCCTCATTCAAGGACAGGACCAAGGGGGGATTCATCTTGCATTAGTGCCTTCATAACTTCATTGGTGGAAAAAAGAAAGGTGCTTATGCATAAATATTCTCTGACCAAAGCCTGGTCTAAGCTTGTACTCTACACTCAAGGCTGAGCCCTGCCTGACATTAAAAGCTATGTGAAAAAAATTAAAACTTCCTACTCATGCCTCCTCTCGAGCCACAATAAATTATCCAGATTAATGAAACTGTTCTTCATCACACAAATAAACACATATACCACGTTTGGTTAACCGCTTGCTGATTAATCAAGGAGCAGGACTGGTTTTTCTTAATTGCTCCAATAACAGTGCAAGGGAATTAATCTGTGGATCTCATCATCAGCAGCAGCTGTGGCATGGCATGCAGATAAGTGTCTCACTGGACCTGCAGGCCTGACCTGGCAGGCAGGGCATCGCTCACATGGCCTCCTCCTCTCCTAATTAATCCCTGATCAAATCTAGTTGTTTAAGGGCACCAAATCTTGGGAACATGGCTCCAATGCTGCTACGTACGTAACTTGCTTTGCATGCACCCGGTCTACTTCTGACCTCTTCTAGTTAACTATTTCATTAATTTTTTTCTCTATGGGGCATTGCAAGGTTTCAGTAATTAATCGCATGCATCAGACAGAGACGGTTTGGTGAATCAGGTGCACACATGTAGACATGTTTTTAGCTAGCTGGCTGAGAGTGTGATTGGGCCTGGATTAGGACCGGTCAAATCATTCGATATAGTAGTCAAAATGTTAACTAGCTAGACAGCATCCATCGTTCCTGATTAACAATCAACCGGCAAGCCAGACTGTTCAACACTGTGTATATACATATGTCATGGAGATGAAGTACATATACAGGCGGTTACTTTATTATGACAGGGCTACGTAGTCATATTCAACAACCAATCATCTCATCTGAGCACTGCACTGCATCTGCATTATTGTCTGAGCCTGACCGCCCCATGCATGCATGTGGAGGAAAATTTTGGTTTGGTGCAATATTATTAATCCTTTCGTCTAGATCCCAAATCTTCAATCAGTTCCCCTCCAAAAAAAAAGAGCATATATATTCAAGCAGCTGTTGTGTTTCCTGTTGAGTGATCAAGGGACTAGTGATCTGTTAATAACTAGCAGGTTAGTTGATTAACTATCTTTGCTACTGCTAGCTCCAGGGTAATTAATTAGGGAACTACATTAATTATCGTCATGCGATGCGGGTTAAGGGGCGAGATCGTGCTGTAAGAACCGACCAAATCCAGAGAATTAGTTTTGATTATCCTGTCTGGTGACAACAAAAAGATGCATGCCTGGGATGCGAGGGACATATTGCAGCATATCTGTAAAAACACTGCATGCACGGCCGCCGTAATTATAGTTATACTCGCTCCATTTCAAATTATAAGATGTTCCAACCTTTTTCTGAACCGGATGTATATAAATGTTTAAGTGCTTTTATTCACTTATTTTAGTTTATATGTAGTTCATACCTAAAATAGTGGTCTAAACGTTTTTATATTTTTTATAGATAAGTACTCCCTCCGTCCCAAAATTCTACTCCCTCCATTCCTAAATAAAAGTTTTTTTAGAGTTTTAACTAGAAAACTACATACAGATGTATATAGACATACTTTAAAATGTAGATTCACTCATTTTGCTCCATATGTAGTCATCTAATGAAATATCTAAAAAGACTTATATTTACGAACGGAAGGAGTATTTGTCTAGATATAGATGTATCTAGTCACGTTTTAGTATTTTGATATATTCATTTCTAAACAAACCTTTAGACAAGAATTTTAGGACGGAGGAAGTACTTACTTACTTACTTTAATTTAACAGAATAGTCTTGTTTAACAACCAACCACCTCATCTTATTCATGCATACAGATAGTTATTGTGTGGCTGACCCATTGAACAAAAATTAATAAGAAGAAAAAAGGTAGCAATATGCTTATGCATCTGCATCTGCATCTGCATATGCATTATGTGTAACGTTACACTATTCCTCTAGATCCCCAAATCTTAAAACAGTGTTGTTTTCCTGTTGATTAATCAAATCTGAAATCTGCTCTGCCAGCTGCAGGAAGACAGGGTATATACGACCGGTCCAAGCTACGCTGTTATTTCGGATTAGAACAGGAGACGCCATGCACTATCATTATCCTCAAATGACCTAAATGTGCTATTAGAATTAAGAACCGACCGATCAGATCAACCGGTCACATGTACAAATGGACAAAAGAAAAAGCTTCACATGCCTACGATGGGAGAACAACATGCGCTACTGCAATGCCGCCGTACGTACCAACAATTTCTATTACTACATGATTGAGTAAGTTGGCCAACCAAAAATATATACTACAACCTTTCGGCTTTGTTAGGTCCGAGCGTGTTCTTAACACAACAATTTAATTAATACTCCCTCCATCTTAAAATAATTATCTCAATTTTGTAATAGCTCTACTATAAGTTGTACTATAATTAAATATTTATTTTGGAACGGAGAAAGTATAAAGTAATACTATATAAGAAATATTATTAGAAAATGTACCATTTAAAGTTTCTAATAATATATATTTTTGTACTATATAAACTGTAGCATATTTGTAAAATTTAACGTATGTAATCCCGCCACCCGGCAGTACGTACAAACAAGTTATACATGAGTTGTAGTTTTTATAATATAATACAAACATAAATGCTCACATATATACACATACACTTTTTTTAACATAGTGTAAATGTAAATGCTCATATATATACACATACACTTACCCCTATAAACATATATATGCACACCCTATCCTTACAAGTATCTCTAAGATGTCAAATCGGTACAATGTCTTGAAATTGAAAAAATTATCATACACATCTTTATAGTGGACGGAAACGTCTTCATCACTGAACGAATATTGCTGTAAAGACTGAAAAAAAAGTAGAAAATTCGAACATCAATGCAACGTATGTAACTTGAACCTTGGTGAGTTTGTAGTTAGCTAACTGTCTAAGAATATGCATGGATTTTTTGTCATAAAAAAACTGAGAATAATATTAATTTACGGTCCAAGCATGACAGATAATACACATTGTTTTTGTCGTAGAAGGCTTGGAATATTAATTTGCTACTAACAATAATAGCATGAGCGTGCATGGATGCTACCAGAAAGTACACGCTCTTTTGTTGTTGTCTAAAGACCAGCCGGATATTTCGAGATACTTAAGAGCATCTACATCCAAAACTTGTAAATTTGTTTCTTAAACGTCCGCGGATACGATCGATGAGTGATCGGGCATATTCGTTTTAAATCCCTACTTTTTAATTCGTGCAGCCATATCTTTCATATTTTTTCTCATATGTCCGATTACTTATACGTGATTGGTGAAGAAGAAAAGTGGAAGAAAAAATGAATAAAAAGAGAACACATGGTTCAGGATGGGGTCGCGTCTTATGTGACAGACTGACCGGGCGTGGCCGCACACATCTGTGTCCTCATATCGTCCTCATATTTAAGATGGATATGAGGAATGTCGGTCCATCTAGGCATTTGAGATACATATAAGAAATCTAGATGGGTTGATTTTTTGTAACCGATCACCGACTGGATGAATTGACCGGACGTTTAAGATGGATTTAAGTGATCGGGCTATAGATGCTCATCAAATCGCTAGGAAATAGTGTCATGCATGGACAGTGCACTAAGAATTCCAAATCAACTAGACCACACCCATCGATCGTTTTCCAATTGACAGCCTGCAAGGCTGCTACTGGCTGTAGGCATGCACTGCGTGTATACATGTCACAAAGATCGAGTAAATAACATCAAAATACCATATATTATAGGATAGGGTTCTAAAGCTTTTTAAAACATGATTGGTACCTACCACTTTAGTGGCTTTTCGTTTCAGATTACCCTCATTGCTCACTTGACTAAATTTAAATTCCATTATGACACACTGAGCCTGCTCGTGAGGGCCATGTGTCATCAAATGTCAACTGCATTTGGGTGACCATAGGTTGGACGTGGGCCCACATGTCACCTTCTTCTTTATCCTTCCTTCCCCAGCATCGGTGACACCTTCACCATCATCGATGTCCATCGATGGCACTCGACGTGAGCACCTCATCTTGGGTGAACGCATCCGTCGTGGATCCGACCTCCCTAGCTATGGATATGGATTCCCCTTGGACATACGCCGTCAGCAAGCACCATGGTGGGCGAGCTCCTCTCCTCATAGATACGACAAAGAGTCCCGGGGTCGCCTTCCCAGTGATGGGGTTCCTCTCCTGTGCAAGGTCGACGATGAGGTCAAGGCGGCTAGATCCCACCCTGAACGTCGCCATGCCCGGTGGACAAGGTGAAGGCGGACCCTTGAGGATGGAGCGTTGGATCCATTCACCTCCACCATCGGCTAGCCCTCGGGTAGGAGGGTTGGATCTGTTCATCTCCACCGTCGGATAGCCCTGTGGTGGTGGTGCTCCATGTCAGCTGATGGAGGACCGAGGTCGTCTCACCTGCCCAGCTAGGGGCAAGGTGTCGACCTTGTCCGCACCTTGCCCCCGCTCGACAACTAAGGAGGAGGGGGCGTGCTACGGAGGGAGCGACGACCGGGGAGGGAAGGGGCCATGATGAAGAGGCTGGCAACCAGCATAGGGGAGGGGGTTGTGGTCGGAGAGGCCGATGATAGAGGAAGCGAATAATCGGGGAGGGAAGAGGGCAGCGGTGGGAGAGGTTGTCGATCGAGGAAGGGTCATTTTTCACTTATTATTATTATTATTATCATCATCATCAAAGGATTGGATGGGTTTCATTGGATGACATGTGGGTCTCCGATCCAACTTATCTGTCAACGCCCATGGTGTTAACACTCAATGCTTAGTAGTGGGCCAGGTCTGTCGTAAACCTGATCAAATCTTAATCAGATAGTTGTTTGACTTCTTTTTTAACCGAAAAGCCACTGGAGTGGTAGATATTAATTATTAGTCACGTTTCTAAAAGTGTTAGTTTATTTTATCTTTGAAACTCTAAGCTATAGTGTGGTAGTTTTATGCTATTACTTGATGAACATCATACGTAGACGGTATACACATAGTTACTTTAGTTTGGAAAGGGATAATGTTATTTAGCAATCAACCATCTCATCCACCATTTCTACAGATGGTTATTGTCTGGTGACCCAATGAGTTAAAGAAGAAGAAGAAGAAGAAAAAGGTACTGTACCAAGTAACATGCATCTGCATCAGCAAATGCATTATATATGTGTGATGCTACAATATTAATCCTCTAGCTAGATTCCCAAATCTGAAAACAGTGTTGTTTCCCTGTTGATTAATATAATTAATATAATCAATCAATCATGGCATCCGTCCGTGATTCCCAAATCTGAAAACAGTATTTATGCTCACTGCAGCTGCAGGAAGAAGAGAGTATATACGACCGGTCCAATTAGGCAGGAAGAGAAAGAGATCAGTACATACGACTGGTCTCCGCTACTGTAGGAATCGACCGACCAGATTAACCGATGGAGGGGACTCTTGGACTTGGGCTGACGACAAAACCACAAGAGGAAAAACATGTACGCGCACATGCCCGGGAATGGGTTGGGAGGGACAAATATACAGCAATTGCCGCCGTACGTACAAACAAGTTACTAGTATATTTTACCATATGTCGGCAAACCAAAATAATACATATGCATATGTTACTGTGGCCAAGAGAAATTGATACATGTGAAATTTCCTATTAAAATAGGCAACTGCTGCATTTTTACATTTTTTTTATGAAATGGAACTGCGATTTATTTTCTTCGAGAGTATCATATTTTTATTAAAAAAAAGAACATAATATACAAGAAGCTTGCGAGCGAGGCGAACACATGGCGCACGTGACACGTATACATGACAATTCCGAAGGTTTTTTTTATAACAAGTTTAGTGGCTTTAATTATCAATAGCTTTTGGTAGTAGTTGATCATGGATGTAGTTCGAACTTGGTTTCTGCTAATACAAGTCGGGGCCCTTATTTTTCATTTTTTGAATGGCAAGTTTCAGCTTTGTTTTATTATTTCTGAATGACAATTTTAGTTGTAAAAGTCGACAATACCGAAGCCCTCGTACATATATATATATACCATCAGAAAGAAAAGCGCTCGTACATATGACGGTGTCGCACGGACTGCGCCTACGCGTACGCGCGCGCCACGCCAGCTGGTATGGTGCGTCACACGTACGTACCCAGCTGGATCGGTAGTCTCGCCAGCTACAACAACAACCAATACACATACATCCACATCCACATCCAAAGAAGAAGAAGAAGAAGAAGATCGATCGGAGCCGACGATACTTGTATCTATCCGTCCATGGATGGATGGATGGATGGATGGACGGACGCGTACGTGCACGTGACGTGGACACTAGGCTGCCACGTAGATGCATATACCTACCTCACCTCACCTGGACGTGGACCTGGTGTGGTCCGGCTACCGGCGTGTGCACATATATACGCCGGCTCGTCCTCGTCGGATATATATATATATATATATATATATATCGACCAGAAGGACCTGAATATGGAAGCCAGCTAGGACACACGCAGTCTATAGCTGTACGCGTAGATAGATCCATACATAAATGGTGGGTGGGTGGGTGGGTGCTCGTCGATCCATCACCGACACGTGTACGGACGAGGGTTAAACCTAATTACCCATATGGTACTACAGAAATGATAGTTCAAATATATATACTCCCTCCGTTTTGGATAATGCCCGTTCCAACGGATGTATTTAAACGCATTTTAATGTTAAAAATGCATACATTTAAACGATAACTAATTTCCAACTGTGCTACTATTACAGGATACACAACAGTGCAGGCAACGGGGCTAATACTATGCATGCATGCTTCGTGACAGGAGAATTCCAATGGTGATTATAGTTTCCTCCTAGGGGTCTCTTTGATTCAAAGGAATTCTATAGTATATTTTTGAAGAATTAAGATTTTTAGAAGAAAAAAATTGTATTGGATTTCATAGCAACTTTTCCTATGGAATATTTTATACTACATTTCATAAGAAATCTAACATCCACTTCAACCGTTCTTTTATAATTTCTTTGTTTTTCCTCTCGCATCAAACACTCATTACTAATCTTATAAGATTTAAGTGGGCATGCTTCAAACCCTATACTTTTCCTATTTCTACGCTTTCAAATCAAAGAGGCCCTAGGTATGTAGGCATATCTGCTCGATCACCGTATCCCCGTACATCTCCTTCAAATCGCTTTGGTGCGGCCCACATGCCCGCGTGGCGCCGTCCTGCTGTCTCTCTTCATGCGCGTTCTCCATGCGCGCGCGTGTGTGTACGTGCTCAAAAGGGCAGTAATATGCTTCGGTTGGCCAGTCAAAATTTGGGCCGGATGTCGTGCGTTTGTTAGATGCGCTCTTCACCAACCATCAGATCCACACAAAACGGTCGCTCTCGTCTCATTGTTCGCTCATACCCCTTGTTATGCGAGGGTATGGCGTTGTCGCCCATTCTCTCGAGCCCCTGCTTGTAGCAGGGTGTGCCTCGTTCACAGCCTCGTCGGCGACATATGCATTGCCCGTAGCACCCATCGCCATTAGTGGTAGAAAATTTCATCGCTAGTCATAACAAAAAATGCCTTCAGAACGAGTCACCACTCGCGCCCGCAGTCGTCGTATACCCTTGAAGCTTTGTTGTACGCGAGTGCAGCTTCCTCCAACGGGCCGTCACAAATGCTGGAGAAGGTGGCCATGCAACTCTGTGACTGCGGCAAGGCATACTGGAACCGGCCACTAGGGTTGGCGCAACCATGGCGTCCATGAGTTGGAACCATGTTCAACAAGGCCGGGGGCGCAATTTGGCAATGTGGGACCACACCGATCGATGTTGGAACCTCGAGGGCATCTGCTGGAACTAACGGAGCGGGGAGTTGGAACCGAAGAGAGAAAATGCTGGAAGCCGCGACCACATCGCCATCAATGTTGGAACCATAGGCACAAAGAGCTGGAACCAGCGACAAAAATTGTCATGACGGTGAGAGAGTGGTTGCGTTGTTGACGCCCATTTGATGAAACCGGTAGCACAAAAAGTTGTCGACTGTATTGGATTGTTTCCCTTTGCAAAACACCATCGAGATAGCTTAGGTGTGAGGCGAGAAATGATACTCGACATATCACACTCAACAAGCTTTATTTCAGGAAAAACATCAGATCTATTTATCATGGAGGTAAAAAACATAAAAATAATGAAACATTACATTCATAACCATTGAGGACCTAGCAACGACTATAAGTATTAGAGTTATTCGATGGTGAAACCGGCGTCATCATCCCTCCCTCACCGAATCCGGTTAAAACTTGCTGTAGTAGACGGTCGACAAGTCTTCATGCTAAGGTCTTATAGGACCAGTACAAAAATCATCTCCAATAAAGAGATGTGTAGATCGAAAGGATCCACCCTGAAGGCACATGAAAAAAGATTGTATTCACGAAGATCCATTGAAGACCAATGTCGTAGACAGAACTCCACATGCCCTCCGATGGCGCTAGACGCACCGTCGGGACACGGGATAAGCGGGAAGGATCTTATTCCATCTCCATGGAGCCTTCAGTGCCTTGCATTTTCGAGTAAGACACGAACCCCAATCAGGCTCAAAATAACAGCTAAAACGAAGCAGGAACCCTCCGTGGGTGAGGTACGAGGTCCACCATATGCCTCCATGGGCCTAAAGCAACCAGAAATGAGGCAGATAGGTGCTAGTGCCAATAGGAGGCCGAGAAAACCTAGTAGTATGGGCAGTTATTAGAGAGATGAAGGGTACCCACTCAACAGTCTTACTGAGAAAATAAATGAAGCAAATGTTTATAGACACACTAAGATTTTGCGCATGATATACCAGGAAATCTAGAATGTCAAATTGGATTGGCATCAGTGCGATTCTGTCCATGGATTGAAATCCTCGTCCTAACATTTTCATGCGCATAAGGACTTTTGATCCGATAAGAAACACACAATCAAATTCATCGGAAATCTATATATCTCTATATAGTATTACTTAAAATTAATGTAGGATTCCATGTTTCACTTTTATTCCCACCAATTCTTACCTTCCAATCTTCCCCATATGATAATAAATTGCCTTAACTACTTACCTTCTAAACCAATTCCATTTTAGTTTACTTACCAAATGTAAGAGCATATTTCTCCATGTGTGGTTCTAGTAATGGATGACAATCCCTATGGACTAATATTTGCCTTGAGTTATATTCGAAGGATTTGTCCATACACAGTTATTGAAGTCCATCTGTTGGTTTCAAGGAGTTTATATGGTGACCAAGGTGGTATTCAAGGTTTCATTCAACGATTAGTCATGTGAGAGTTGAGCTTATTGCAAGCATGTCTTGAAGAAGAAGATTGTGTGAGCATTCATGTTTACCTTCAATACATCATCTTTTTGAAGAGAGAAGATAAGATACAAGGTTTATCAAGACTAAGTCAAAGAGTGAATAAAGTTGATCAACACACAAAGCGTAAAATGTACCGAGAGGGATAAAGTGATCATATGGTATGGTAAACATTGTTCATTATGCTTTGTGTAATAACCCATGGTCTACGTGAGAGTTCTATGTGGGGTTAGGTATGTTTCCATGGGCTTGCATAAAGAAGAAGATCTCATAAAACTCATGGAGGATGACATCAAGTGGTGATCGTCATCAAGATTGCGGTGTGCAAGTTCAAGTGGAGCATCACAGAGAGATCATGCTTGAAGCTTGTTGTCCATTGTTTAACAATGAACTTGTGAAGATGTGCTGATGAGTGGCTCATCCATAATGGAGTATGAGGGAGCAATCAACTAGTCTTCATCGAGCCAAGGCAATCAGGAAAGGTGGTCCATCTTGAGGAAGTCAAGATCATCATCATCTAGCTCAAGTGGACTATCTGCAATATATAGGTTTGCCTTTGATAGGTTTTATTTTTTACCGGTCTCATAGTGGTAGTTGGGAGAAGGGTTATTGGATCTATAGTCGTACTATGAAGGGGGGACTCTGAAGTGATTAGCTTGATCGTATCGTTAGTTGAGATCTCAAACCATTTGCATCCTTGCATCATATTTATTGGTTCTTGTTTGGTGTTTCTCTTTGTGGGTTTTAGAGCTTATGGTCATCTTTAGGACAAGCTCGAGTTCATCGAAAACAAAATCCACATCATCTTCTATGATGTTTTTGATGTTGGATTTTTTGCCGGTTCTTCATTCATAAAGGTTTCACATATCTATATCATTGGCATTTTTATAGTGACCCTTTGTATTATGGCATTTTTATACTGCTTCTTTTGGATAGCTCTTGTTGTCCCGAATCTAACAAGCTTGAGTTTGCTCAATTCGGAGCTCATTTGTAGAAGTTATGCGAGTTCTCGTGTTTCTGCATTCATCTATTGCTTTTGTTCTGGTCCGGAAGGAACCAAGAGGTAGTATCGCACAAGGAAGCGATACTACCTCTTATGTGTGCTAGTACCGCTTTGTGCAGCGATAGTATTGCTTACAGCATGTTACTAGCGCACCACTGATCCGTGCAATCTCTGGTGTTAACTAGACGAATGCTTATAACAACAAACCTTCTCCTGCAACGGCACCAGAAGAATGCTGATAGCACTCCCCGGTAATGAAACTAGAAGAATGTTTGTTGACGGCCCACCATCGCGTGGGTTCGCAGCAGTTTTCGAGGGTAGAGTATTCGACCCAAATTTGTAGATCGCCTAAAGGAGGTGAGAGAATACTCTCGAGTATTAGCACCTGAAAGATTAGTATCTGCAAGCACAGTAGTAACAGCAAAGTAGTATGATAACAACGGTGTCAGAAACGATCTGTTGACATCAGACTATTCCTAACGATTGTATCAATGGCGCTTCCGTTGCCGCGTTGACGGAAGTTGTCAATTCCCGTCAACGGTCTGACGAATCAACAGTGTAGCAGGTAGTAGCAGTGTAACGAGCAATAGCAGTGGCAAGGAACAGTAGTAGCAACAGTAGCAGCAGCAGAGCAAGACAAGTAACAGCAGTAGCAAAAGTAGTAGCAGCAGAGCAAGACAAGTAACAGCAGTAGCAACAGTAGTAGCAGCAACAGAGCAAGACAAGTAACAACAGTAGCAACAGTAGGACAAACTCGTAGGCAATGGGTCGGTGATTTGTTTGGATGATATTCATCATGCAACAACTATAACACGTAGAGATAAGTGGCTAGCTCCCGTTCGTCAATGTGATGTAGGCATGCATTCCATGTGTCGTCATACGTGCTTAGGGAAAAGAACTTGCATGACATCTATTGTCCATCCCTCCCGTGGCAGCGGGGTCCAAAAGGAAACTACGGGATATTAAGGTTCTCCTTTTAATAAACACCGGTCATCACCGGGATAAAAGGTGAACACATGAACTCTTCAAACTATGGTCATCACCGGGAGTGGTTCCGGTTATTGTCACTCCGGGGTTGCCGGATCATAACACATAGTAGGTAACTACAACTTGCAAGCTCGGATCTAAAACACACATATATTGGTGACAACATAATAATTTCAGATGTGAAATCATGGCACTCGGGCCCTAGTGACAAGCATTAAGCATGGCAAAGTAGTAGCAACATCAAATCTCAGAACATAGTGGATACTAGGGATCAATCCCCATCAAAACTAACTCGATTACATGATAGATCTCATCCTACTCATCACCGCCCAGCGAGCCTATGAATAGATTACTCACGAACGACGAAGAGCTTCATGGAATTGGAGAGAGACGAAGGTTGATGATGACGATGGCGACGATTTTCCTTCTCCGAAGCCCAAGACGGACTCCAGATCCACCCTCCAGATGAAGAACAGGTGGTGGCGGCGCCTCCGTATCGAAAACGCGACGAAAACTTCTCTTTTTATTTTTTCTGGGACGAAAGACAACTTATAGAGCTGGAGTTGGGGGCGGCAGGTGCCTGTGGGCCCCACAAGCCTGCCCACCGCCACCAGGGGGTGGTGGCGGAGCAGGGGCTTGTGGCCCACTGGCCCACCCCCTGAGGTGGAACTTGGTGCAGCTATTTTTGATATTTTCCAAAACCGCTCCCCGTAAATTTCCAGGTCGTTTGGAGAACTTTGATTTCTGCACAAAAATAACACCAAGGCAATTCTGCTGAAAACAACGTGAGTCGAGGTTAGTTCCATTCAAATCATGCAAATTATGGTCCAAAACAAGGGTAATAGAGTTTGCAAAAGTAGATACGTTGGAGACGTATCAACTCCCCCAAGCTTAAAACCTTGCTTGTCCTCAAGCAACTCAGTTGACAAACTGAGAGAGAAAGAAAAACTTTGACAAACTCTGTTTGATCTTGTTGTTGCAACTATGTCTAACTCATAACAAGAATTTCAGCAAGATCACAAGTTAACCACATAAGCAAATGACACAAAGGTCTCATGGTAAACTAATATCAATGGCATAATCAGCTAATGAGCAAATAATAATGAGTTTCAAACACTCCCTCCGGTCCTTTTTAGTCTGCATATAAGTTTTGTCCGAAGTCAAAGTATCTCTACTTTGACCAAACTTATAGAAAAAATTATGAACATTCACAATGTCAAATCAACATTGTTAGATTCTCTACGAAATGTAGTTTCACAATGTGTATATTTGGTATTGTAGATATTGATATTTTTTAATATAAATTTGGTCAAACTTTGCAAAGTTTAACTTGACCGAAATCTAATACGCGGAGTAAAAAGGACCGGAGGGAGTACCAACACTTCAATCAAAACAAGCATGAAGCAATATGAATAGGTGGTGTCTCGCTAGCTCTTTCTGAGACCGTAAAACATAAATGCAGAGCACTTTCGAAGATCAAGGGCTGACTAAACATTGTAATTCATAGCAACGAAGATACAGTCATAGTCATACTCAATATCTATCAAGAGCAAAGCATAAAAATGACAGAGGTGCTCTCTAATTGGTGCTTATAAAAGAGGAGGATGACTCGACAGGAAAATAAATAGACATGTCCTTCGCAGAGGGAAGCATTGATTTACAGAGGTGCCAGAGCTCAAGCTTTGAAAACAGAGATAATAATTTTGGGTGGCATGCTTTCATTGTCAACGCAATGACCAAGAGTTCTCAATATCTTCCATGCTACTCATGCTATAGGCGGTACCCAAACAGAAAAGTAAAGTTTTAACTCCCCCACCACCAATCAATCACACTCCACGGCTAGCCGAATCCTCGGGTACCGTCCATACTAACATCAATCCGGGGGGAGTCTTGTTTTACAGTTATGTTTTCGATTTAAGCGTGGAATTGGGCATCCCAAATAACGTCCCCTTTCTCGTGAATGACTGTGAATAAACACATGTCGAGGATAATACTCCTAGCACGGAAGACACCAATAGCCCTCTGTCACCACATGAGCGGTTCGGGCATGCAAAACAGATTATTTCTTGAAGGTTTAGAGAACGGCACATGCAAATTTACTTGGAACGGCAGGTAGATACCGCAAATAGGTAGGTATGGTGGACTCTCATGGAAAAACTTTTGGGTTCATGGAAGTGGATGTACAAGCAGTATTCCCGCTTAGTACAAGTGAAGGCTAGCAAAAGACTGGGAAGCGACCAACTAGAGAGCGACAACAGTCATCAAGATGCAATGAGTTTGACTAACATTGAATGCAAGCATGAACATGATATAAATCACCATGAACATGAACATCATAGAAGCTATGTTGATTTTGTTTCAACTACATGCATGAACATGCGCCAAGTCAAGCCACTTGAAACATTCAAAGGAGAATACCATCCTATCATACTACATCATAGTCATCTCAAAATCTATGTTGGCAATCAAGACAAACCATTATAAGCTCTCAGCTAAATAAGCATGGCATCAGAAACTATGATCTCTAAGTTGTCATTGCAAACATGGTTCTCTCACAACAAAGCTAAATCTGGGTCGACAAGCTAGTCATATTTACAAAAACAAAATAGATAGAGTTCATACCAGCTTTTCAGTCTCAGTCACTTCATCATATACCATCATTGTTGCCTTTCATTTGCACGATCGAACGATGTGAACAATAATAAGCGCATTGGACTAAGCTGAATCTGCAGGCAAACACAAAGGAGAAGACAAAATAATATGGCTCTTTGAAAGCTAAACAGGTAAGCATGTAAGAACCACTAAACATTGAAACCAATATCTTCTACCTTGACACAAAGAAAAAGAAAGCTATTTACACGGGAAAGCTCCCAACAAGCAAAAGAAGAAAGAAAAATATTTTTGGGTTTTCTCAAAAGGACACAAAACAAGAAAACAAGAAAACGAAAAGAAACTAGCAAGGATAATACAGTGGCAAAGTGTAAACACTGGCTAACAGAGTGAAAGCATAAGCATGAATGTAAAGTCGGTGAGAACACGTACCCCCCAAGCTTAGCCTTTTGGCCTAGCTTGGTCTACTCCCAAGGATGATCCCGGCGAAACCCAAAGTCATAATGGGTGTTATACGGGAGTGCTGCAGCCACTGCCTGAATAGCTCCCTCACGAAGTCGAGCAGCAGTCGCCTCCCTCTCATACTCCTCTGCCTCTCCTATGGTTATGTAGTATCTTCATTTAACCTGAAAGTCAAAGAAAGCAGGAGCAGGAAGGGTAATATGGAAAGCACGCTTTCGGTTAAATATCAAGCGGTATAGGAGGGATCCATGATCTCTCTCAAGGAACTGGTAGCGTGTTAGAGCGACACGATCAAGGTAGGCTGTACGGAGAAGAGGGTCTTCTGGACGGATGGATACTCCAAGAAAATTTGCTAAGCGTGTAGCATAAACTCCACCAAAGAAATCCCCCTCACCGGCATTTTTATTCAGGCTCCTTGCTATAATAGCTCCCATATTGAAGCTCCTGTCACGTGTTACTACACTCTTAAGGATACTAAGGTCGGAAGCGCATAGGTGACAATGTGCACCCTTGCCGTTAACGCACCTACCTATGAAGAGGGCAAGGTAGTGCAAGGCAGGGAAATGGATGCTTCCTATGGTGGCTTGCGTGATATCTCTGGTTTCTCCAACAGTTATACTCGAGACAAAGTCTCTGACCGAAGACTTAGGAGGATCATTAACACTACCCCAATCGGGTATCTTGCAGATCCTATTGAAATCCTCCAGACCCACGGTATAGTATTTATCGTACAGATCAAACAGTATGGATGATTCACGGCCAACTAAAAATTTAAATCTACACACGAAAGAGGCAGTGAGCATAGCATACTATTCACATTTATCTGAGAGGAATTCTTCTAACTCGGCATTGCGGACAAGTGCATCAAACTCATCCTTGAAGCCTGCTTCGATCATGAACTCATCGGAAGGCCATTCACATGGTTGCACCGGTGTGCCCCTTAGTTGAAAAGGTTCGGGCTCCCGAAAGGAGAGACGAGGACCCTTCTTACTTGAGGAACCACCATGAAACTTCCTCCTGAACATAATTTCCTTTTGCTGAAATTTTTGAAGTTCAAGAGAAAAGTGAATGAGGACCAAACATACCTTGTAGCAACTACTCCTACTAGTGCCTAGAGACCGTATCACGCGCTAAAACTACATGGGACCAGCTAAAATCAACCTTTCAAGCTCAAGAACAGGGTCACCAAGGTAGCAAGAATACGCGGAGGATAAAGCACCAGAGCAAAAACTAATTGGACCAATGGAGGAGTCACTTACCAAGGAGTAATTTCCCCAAAACAGTTCGGAGAATGGTGCTTTGAGCAAAGAGATCGAAAATCACAGCCAAATGAGCAAGAACACGGGTTTGAGCTGCAAAACAATTTTTTCTGGAGGTGGAAGAAGAGGCTGAGAGATGGAATGAGTGGAGGGGGTGCCTGTGGGCCCCACAAGCTTGCACCCCGCCACCAGGGGGTAGGTGGCGGTGGGGGGGCTTGTGGCCCACTGGTCAGGCCCCCTGACCAGCTCTCACGCCCAGAAATTTTCAAAAATTCCAGAAAACATCATACTAAATATTCAGGACCATCGGAGAACTTTTATTTTCGAGGTATTTTTCTCCACGACGCTAAAACAGAAAACAGGAAAAACTAAACTAATTCTATCATTTTTCTTCTAAGCAAAAGAAAATGAAGGCTCAAAACAGAGGTATGTGACTCTTTGATTCATCCGTTTCATGGTCATCGAAAGAAATCCGTCAATGGGGTTGATCAAGTCCTTATGACAAAACCTTCTCGAATCGCAAGAGAGAGCGGAGAATTTTTGAATAGCCACTAAGTCACCTCAATGGGGATATGTATCTCCCCAACAAACAAATCATACTTCATCTTGACACCAGGAATAGGGCATTCAAAGCTCCCAATGAGAATCGATGAAGTCTTTTCGATAGCATTGATGCAATGTACTGGATATCGTTTCTTCGGAAGTGCACTGTGTGCTCATTACCGTTGACATGGAAAGTGACATTGCCTTTGTTGCAATCTATAACAGCCCCTGCAGTGTTTAAAAAGGGTCTTCCGAGGATGACAACCATGGCATCGTCCTCGGGGATATCCAAGATAACAAAGTCTGTTAAGATAGTAGTATTAGCAACCACTACAGGCACATCCTCGCAAACGCCGATAAGGAAAGCAGTTGATTTTTCGGCCATTTGCAGAGAAATTTCAATGGGTGTCAACTTATCCAACTCAAGTCTACGATAAAGAGAGAGCGACATAACACTAACACCGGCTCCAAGGTCACATAAGGCAGTTCTTACGTAGTTTCTTTAATAGAGCAAGGTATAGTGGGCACTCCGGGATCACCAAGTTTCTTAGGAGTTCCACGTTTGAAAGTGTAATTGGCAAGCATGGTGGAGATCTCAAGATCTGGTATCTTCCGTTTATTAGTCACGATATCTTTCATGTACTTGGCATACAGAGACATCTTGAGCATATCAGTTAACCGCATCTGCAGAAAGACGGGTCTTATCATCTGAACGAAGCGCTCAAAATCCTCATCATCCTTTTTCTTGGATGGCTTAGGAGGAAAGGGCATAGGTCTCTGAACTCATGGCTCTCTTTCTTTACCATGCTTCCTAGCAGTGAAATCATTCTTGTCGTATTTCTTAGGTTGTGGATTATCAGGATTAACCGTAGGTTCAATCTCCACATCCTCATCATGGCTAGGTTGAGCATTATTATGAACATCACTGTCCATATTGTCACCAGGTTCATGTTCATCACCTGATTGTGTTTCCGCATCAGACGCAGAAATATCATTAGGTTCTTCAGGTGTGACAGTATTTGGTGAACTGGCGTGCAGGTTTCTATCATCCTTCTTCTTCTCTGTAGGATGACTAGGTGTATCAACATTGATTCCTTGAGAATCTTGATCAATTCTCTTAGGATGACCTTCAGGATACAAAGGTTCCTAAGTCATTTTGCCTCCTCTAGTAATGACTCTGACAGAGTTGTCATTTAATTCATTGAGCAGGTCATTCTGAGCTTTAAGTACTTGTTCTACCTGAGTAGTAATCATAGAGGCATGTTTACTCATAAGCTTCAGAGCATTGACATTTCTGTCTACACAAGCACTTAAATGGTTAAGAATACGAGTACTTTGTTCCAAATGTCTGCTAACATAATCATTGAAACTCTGTTGTTTGGCAACAAAGTTGTCAAATTCATCAAAGCATAGGCTAGCAGGTTTATCAAAAGGAATATCACTCTCATCAAACCTACGCAGAGAATTCACTTCCACTACCTATATCGGGTTATCGAGACCGTGGATCTCTTCGATAGGTGGTAGATTCTTGACATCTTCAGATCTAATGCCTTTCTCTTGCATAGATTTCTTGGCTTCTTGCATATCTTCGGGACTGAGGAATAGAATACCTCTTTTCTTAGGAGTTGGCTTAGGAGGTGGTTCGGGAATAGTCCAAGCATTATCGTTGATCAAGAGGTTATTCAGTAGGGTCTCAGCTTGTTCTACAGTTTGTTCCCTAAAAACACAACCGTCACAACTATCTAGGTAGTCTCTAGAGGCATCGGTAAGTCCGTTATAGAGGATATCAAGTATCTCGTTCTTCTTAAGAGGGTGATCAGGCAAAGCATTATGTAGCTGGACGAGCCTCCCCCAAGCTTGTGGAAGACTCTCTTCTTGGAGTTGAGCAAAGTTGTATATTTCCTGCAAGGCAGCTTGCTTCTTATGGGCAGGGAAATATTTCTCACAGAAGTAATAGACCATCTCCTGGGGACTACGCACACATCCAGGAGCAAGAGAGGTGAACCAGGCTTTAGCATCATCCTTTAGAGAGAAAGGAAACATCTTAAAGATATAGAGTGGCGGATCTTCTCCTCATTAGTGAAAAGGTTGGCTATTTCGGATAGTTTGGCAAGATGGGCTATGACCGTCTCAGACTCATAACCGTGAAAAGGATCAGATTCGACTAGAGAGATTATCTCAGGGTCGACAGAGAATTCATAATCCTTATCGGTGACAAAGATAGGCGAAGTGGCAAACTTCGGGTCATTTTTCATCCTAGCTTCACGAGATTTTTTCTTCCACTTGAGAAGTAATTTCTCAGCGTCATAGGCATCCTTACATGCAAGAAAATCCTCAACTATCTCTCCCTCCATAACGTAACCCTCAGGTATATCAGGCAATTCATATCTAGGAGAGCTAGATCTAGCAGGAGCAAAAGCATGTTCTATCTCAATAGTATCGGCAGTTTCAGAAGCATCACGAGCATTGGCAGTAACTCTAGCAATATGAGCATCAAGGAACACTCCTAGTGGAACATTGATGTTTGCTGTGTATCCCCGGCAACGGCGCCAGAAATACTTCTGCTACTACAACAAAAGACCTTCCAACGGCGCCAGAAATAGGAGTGTTGCTTGATACTCCTCAGCAACGGCACCAGGAATTCTTCAGCTGCGGCTACGCCTTAAGGGACTTCCTAGGCAAGTATGCAAAGGATTTCCCCCGTGGCCCTGGAGCCTTGCATTGGTGTTCCCTCGAAGCGGAAAGGGTGATGTAGCACAGCGAAGGTAAGTATTTCCCTCAGTTTGAGAACCAAGGTATCAGTCCGTCGGAAGAGTATCTCAAGACCCTGCACAAACACAAAAGCTTGCACCCAACGCTATGAAGGGGTTGTCAATCGCTTATAGATTGTTTGCCAAGTGAGAACTGAAAGCAACAAAGTAACAAAGCAAAGTAAAAGCGGAGGTGTAAACGATGGATGTGAATAGACCCCGGGGCCGTAGTGTTTACTAGTGGCTTCTCTCATGAAAGCAAGTAGACGGTGGGTGAACAAATTACTGTCGAGCAATTGATAGAACTGTGCAGAGTCGTGATGATATCTATGCAATGATTATTTCTATAGGCATCACGTCCGAAACAAGTAGACCGATACTGTCTGCATCTACTACTATTACTCCACACGTCGACCGCTATCCAGCATGCATCTAGTGTATTAAGTCCACAAGAACAGAGTAACGCCTTAAGCAAGATGACATGATGTAGAGGGATAATCTCAAACCAATGATAAAAACCCCATCTTTTTACCCTTGATGGCAACTGCTTGATGTGTGCCTTGCTGCCCCTACTGTCACTGGGAAAGGTCACCACATGGCAGAACCCAAAACCAAGCACTTCTCCCATTGCAAGAATCATAGATCTAGTTGGCCAAACAAAACCCATGACTCGGAGAGACTTACAAGGATATCAAATCATGCATATAAGAAATCAGCAAAGACTCAAATATATATCATAGATAATCTGATCACAAGTCCACAATTCATCGGATCTCGACAAACACACCACCAAAGAAGATTACATCAGATAGATCTCCATGAAGATCATGGAGAACTTTGTATTGAAGATCCAAGAGAGAGAAGAAGCCATCTAGCTACTAACTACGGACCCGCAGGTCTGAAGTGAACTACTCACGAGTCATTGGAGGGGTGATGATGATGATGATGAAGAAGCCCTTCACCTCCAAAGTTCCCTCCGACAGGGTGCCGGGAAGGGTCTCCAGATGAGATCTCGCGGAAATGGAATCTTGCGGCGGCGGAAAAGTATTTTCGAGGCTCCCTTGATTTTTTGCGGAATATTTGGGAATATATAGGCGCAAAACCTAGGTTAGGAGGCGGCCAGGGAAGCCACAAGCTTTCCCACCGCCGCCTACCCCCTGGTGGCGTGGTGCAAGCTTGTGGGCTCCCTGGTCTTCTTTCGTTCGGGAAAAAATCATTTCGGGGATTTTATTCCGTTTGGACTCCGTTCCAAAATCAGATATGAAAAGAGTCAAAAACACGGAGAAACATGAACTGGCACTTGGCACTGAATCAATAAGTTAGTCCCCAAAAAAGATATAAAAAGATACATAAAACATACAAAGAAGACAAGATAACAACGTGAAACCATCAAAAATTATAGATACGTTTGAGACGTATCAAATATGAGGCAAAATAGTATCTCTAGCAGTATCAAGCATAGCATCATCAGGCATAGCATCTCTAGCATCATGAGGCAAAGCAGTATCAAGCACTCCTAGTGGAACATCAGGCAAATGAGTATCTCTAGTAGTATCAAGCATAGTATCATCAAGCATAGCATCAGGCATAGTATCAAGCATAGCATCTCTAGCAGTATCAGGCAAAGCAGTATCAGGCATAGTATCAAGCATAGCATCTCTAGCAGTAGTATCACAAGCATCATCAAGCACATGCGACACATCAAGATTTCTAGCAGTAGGTGATGTCGCAAACTTACTCATAACTGAAGGTGAATCAAGTGCAGAGCTAGATGGCAATTCCTTACTTCCCCTCGTAGTTGAGGGCAAGACTTTGGTCTTCGGATCCTTCAAATTCTTCACAGTGATCAACAGATATAAATCCCAAGTAACTCAGAGAATATAGCAATACCTCCCCGGCAACGGCGCCAGAAAAATGTTGATCCGTGCAATCTTTGGCGTTAACTAGACGATTGCTTATAACAACAAACCTTCTCCTGCAACGGCACCAGAAGAATGCTGATAGAACTCCCCGGTAATGAAACTAGAAGAATGTTTGTTGACGGCCCACCAGCGCGTGGGTTTGCAGCAGCTTTCGAGGGTAGAGTATTCAACCCAAATTTCTAGATCGCCTAAAGGAGGTGAGAGAATACTCTCGAGTATTAGCAGCTGAATTTGTCGGATTCAACCACACCTGAAATATTAGTATCTGCAAGCACAGTAGTAACAACAAAGTAGTATGATAACAACGGTGTTAGAAACGATCTGTTGTCAACAGACTATTCCTAACGATTGTATCAATGGCGCTTCCGTTGCCGCATTGACGGAAGTTGTCAATTCCTGTCAACAGTCTGGCAAATCAACAGTGTAGCAGGTAGTAGCAGTGTAACGAGCAATAGCAGTGGCAAGGAACAGCAGTAGCAACAGTAGTAGCAGCAGAGCAAGACAAGTAACATCAGTAGCAACAGTAGTAGCAGCAGAGCAAGACAAGTAACAACAGTAGCAACAGTAGTAGCAACACAACAAGACAAGTAACAACAGTAGCAATAGTAGTAGCAGCAGCAGAGCAAGACAAGTAACAACGGTAGCAATAGTAGTAGCAGCAGCAGAGCAAGACAAGTAACAGCAGTAGCAACAGTAGGAGAAACTCGTAGGCAATGGGTCGGTGATTTATTTGGATGATATTCATCATGCAACAACTATAACACGGAGAGATAAGTGGCTAGCTCCCGTTCATCAATGTGATGTAGGCATGCATTCCGTGTGTCGTCATACGTGCTTAGGGAAAAGAACTTGCATGACATCTATTGTCCATCCCTCCCGTGGCAGCGGGGTCCAAAAGGAAACTACGGGATATTAAGGTTCTCCTTTTAATAAAGAATCGGACCAACGCATTAGCACTTGGTGAACACATGAACTCCTCAAACTATGGTCATCACCGGGAGTGGTTCCGGTTATTGTCACTCCGGGGTTGCCGGATCATAACACATAGTAGGTAACTACAACTTGCAAGATCGGATCTAAAACACACATATATTGGTGACAACATAATAATTTCAGATCTGAAATCATGGCACTCGGGCCCTAGTGACAAGCATTCAGCATGGCAAAGTAGTAGCAACATCAAATCTCAGAACATAGTGGATACTAGGGATCAATCCCCATCAAAACTAACTTGGTTACATGATAGATCTCATCCTACTCATCACCGCCCAAAGAGATTCATGGAATTGGAGAGGGAAGAAGGTTGATGATGACGATGTCGACGATTTCCCTTCTCCGGAGCCCAAGACGGACTCCAGATCTGCCCTCCAGATGAAGAACAGGTGGTGGCGGCGCCTCCGTATCGAAAGTGCGACGAAAACTTCTCTTTTTATTTTTTCTGGGACGAAAGACAACTTATAGAGCTGGACTTGAGGGTGGCAGGTGCCTGTGGGCCCCACAAGCCTGCCCACCGCCACCAGGGGGGTGGTGGCGGAGTAGGGGCTTGTGGCCCACTGGCCCACCCCCTGAGGTGGAACTTGGCACAGATATTTTTGATATTTTCCAAAACTACCCCCCGTAAATTTTCAGGACGTTTGGAGAACTTTGATTTCTGCACAAAAATAACACCAAGGCAATTCTGCTGAAAACAGCGTGAGTCGAGGTTAGTTCCATTCAAATCATGCAAATTATGGTCCAAAACAAGGGCAAAAGAGTTTGGAAAAGTAGATATGTTGGAGACGTATCAACCACCATCGCCCTTCCTTCTAGGCTTGGAACCCTCAACAGACTAAGAGCGGTAGTAGGAGCGGTACTACTTCTTATGTGCGGTAGTTCCTCTCTTGTGTTGTGCCGCCGTGGTAGTACCGCTTAGGCAGAACTTCCTTTGTCCCTCCTTCCTGTGCGCATTCGTGGTTTGCTGCACTGCAAGCCTAGCGGTAGTACCGCTAGGGAGAGCGGTAGTACCGCTCTGGTGGCACTACCGCCTCTTGACCTTGTACCATTGTACTATGTGGCTGTCGCTGCTGCCCAAGCGGTAGTACTGCTCTCATGAGCGGTAGTACCGCTTGTGTGCGGGCTGAGGGGATAATAGTTGGATTTTTTCCCTTCTATAAAAGGGGTACTTCCTCCCCATTGAACCTAATACTTTGAGCTCGTGTTTGCCCCCTCCATTGTTGACCTTGTTCGAGCTTGCTAACTCTCAATCCCTTCAATGATTCTTGCTATTCCTTGAGGGAAAACAGAAAGGAGATGTAGATGTACGTTTCTACCAATATCTTTCTCCTCTATGTGAGGGGAACCCCTTGGATCTAGATCTTGGAGTTCTTTGTGAGCTCCTTGCTCTTTCTCTCATATTTCTCAATAGCTTTTCTTGTTATGGAGGGATTTGAGTGTGAGTGACTTGACCACTTCGTGTGTTATTGCCATTGCATTAGTTGCATCGGTTTGAGTTCTCCACGGTGGTACGTGAAAGTGAAAAGTTGAGAAGCTTGTTACTCTTGGGTGCTTGGTACCCTAGCGCTTGTTCCTCTTGGATGCTTTGGGGTCCTAGATACGGTTGGTGGTGCCTTGGATCTCAATCATTATGGTGTAAAGCTCCGGGGTCTCCAATTATGTTGAGGAGATTGCCCCGAGCAATTTGTTGTTGCAAATATGCCCTAGAGGCAATAATAAAATGGTTATTATCATATTTCCTTGTTCATGATAGTCGTCTATTGTTCATGCTATAATTGTATTAACAGGAAACAGTCATACATGTGTGAATAAATAGATCATAATGTGTCCCTAGCAAGCCTCTAGTTGGCTAGCTCGTTGATCAATAGATGATCATGGTTTCCTGATCATGGACATTGGATGTAATTGATAACGGGATCACATCATTGGGAGAATGATGTGATGGACAAAGACCCAATCCTAAGCATAGCACTAGATCGTCACTCCGTGTGACGGAGAGGTATTTCTGGGCCCACTCGGTAGAACATCATCATGAGCTCAATGTGACTAAGGAGTTAGTCACAGGATGACATGCTACGGAACGAGTAAAGAGACTTATCGGTAACGAGATTGAACAAGGTATAGGTATACCGACGATCGAATCTCGAGCAAGTTCTATACCGACAGACAAACGGAATTGTATACGGGATTGATTGAATCCTTGACATCGTGGTTCATCCGATGAGATCGTCGTGGAACATGTGGGAGCCACCATGGGTATCCATACCCCACTGATGGTTATTGGTCGGAGGGATGTCTCGGTCATGTCTGCATGCCTCCCGAACCCGTAGGGTCTACACACTTAAGATTCGATGACGCTAGGGTTATAGGGAATTGTTATACGACGTTACCGAAGGTTGTTTGGAGTCCCGAATGAGATCCTGGACGTCACGAGGAGCTCCAGAATGGTTCGGAGGTAAAGATTGATATATAGGATGGATGGGTTTGGACGCCGGAAATGTTTCGGGCACCACTGGCAAAGTGTCGGGACCACCGGAAGGGTTCCAGAGGCCCACCGGGAGGGGCCACCAGCCCCAGGAGGCTACATGGGCTAAGTGTGAGAGGGAACCAGCCCCTGGGTGGGCTCGTGCGCCCCCATACCCAGCCCAAGGCGCCTATAGAGGGAAAGAGGGGGAAACCCTAAGTCAGGTGGGCCTAAGGCCCACCAGGGGTGCGCCACCCCCCGGCTCCCCCTCCTGGCCGCCACCTCCAGCCCCATCTAGGGCTGCCGCCCCCCTTTAGGGTGGGAAACCCTAAAGGGGGGGCCACCCTCCCTTCCCCCTATGTATAGTGGGGGTTTTGGCCATTGGAGACACGGTTTCCCATCTCTCTCGGCGCAGCCATGTCCCTCTTCTTCCTCCTCTCCCACGGTGCTTGGCGAAGCCCTGCCGGGAGAACTCGTCTCTCCATCGACACCACGCCGTCGTGCTGCTGGAGATCTTCCCCAACCTCTCCCTCATCCTTGCTGGATCAATGTGCGGGAGACGTCACCGGGCTGCACGTGTGTTGAACGCGAAGGTGCCATGGTTCAACACTAGATCGGAATCGCACCGCGATCTGGATCACCGCGAGTACGACTCCATCAACCGCGTTCTAGCAACGCTTCCGCTTAGCGGTCTTCAAAGGTATGAAGATGCACTCCCCCCTCTCTCGTTGCTGGTCTCTCCATAGGAAGATCTGAATATGACGTAGGAAAATTTTATGCTACGTTACCCAACATTTGTATGGGTTCCTGTGACCGCCCCCAAGGGTTGCCAAAGTGTACGGGTTCGGTGACCGTCCTCAAGGGCCCCTTAGTGGAATTACGGCATCCTGCATTGTGTGAGGGCGTGAGGAGACTGCGGTGGCCCTACTGAATTCTTGGAGAGCAATGTGCCTCCACACTACTTCAAACGGAGATTAGCATCCGCAAGGTTGTGAACTTCGGGATACATCACCGTCTCCGCATGCCTCAGTTATCTCTTGCCCGAGCCTTCTACTTATGCATTTTACTTTGTGATAGTCATATTGTCTCTTGTTATATATCTTGCTATCACTTAGTTGTTTACCTTGCTTAGCATAAGTTGTTGGTGCACATAAGTGAGTCTAGTTATTTTAAGTTTTGTGCTTGACTAATTAAATGCTAGTTTTATTCTGCATTTGTACAAGCCTAAACCGTAATTATTTTAAAGCCCCTATTCACCCCCTCTAGACGACATCCACATACTTTCACGAAACTTCTCACCAAAATATACCATACACCACAGACAGGATTTGATAAACTCTCCCTTAGTTTTTATTTACTCCGCATTTTAGAATCGATTGAAGTCAAATTTGATAAAGCCTTACCAAGTTTGTAGAAAAAAATATGAACATTTACAGTAACAAATTTATATGATGTGAAAATGTATGAAATGATGAATCCAATGGTATTGGTTTGATGGTGTATATGTTAACTTTTTTAATAAATTTATTGAAAGTATATAAAGTTTGGCTTTAGACAAACCTAATATCGACTCTATATTATGCGAGGCCCTATGGCGAAGTTGAAAAATAGGCCCCTATGAATAATAAATTTTTACGCATCTATAGATATATAGGCATAAAAGTTTAAAGTTTATATCTAACTACACATTCTTATTTAGAGATGTCTATAAATAATTGATAAGCGCTTAAGTTATGTCATATCAAGACAAAAGGAATAAAAGAGTAGCAAAATATAACAAATATTATTCTCTGCTAGTTTGATTACCTCAAATAAAAAACAAGTTCTTATGAGTTCATCGAAAATAATACTTCAGTTCTTTACAAAAAATCTTCTTCGGGCATTTCTGGATGCAAAATAATTGATGAGAGTATCAAGATCAATTTTATTCCAGATATCCTTCTCAATACAACACATAGCCAAGCCATTCAATCTCGTGTAACATAGTTGACCTCAAACAATTTTTCAGTAGTTTTAGTGTAAAGAAACTTCTTTCAGCCAAGGCTACAATCACTCGTATAGTCAAGAGGATCTGATAAGCAACTGACACATTTGGATAGCAATCTACAGTTGTAACAAATTGAAGAAACTCAGGTGTTGTCATCAAATCATCCGGCAAAGTTACCTTCAACACTTTTAACTCAGAAAATAAAAAATATCAAGGTCAACATCATGTGGCTTTTCATGTAAGAGTTTGTGCAAAAATAGTGCAAGATTTTCGTAGATTACAATCGTCCAAGGACTTCAACTTATTTGAGTTGAATAAGAAATCAAACACCTTTTCAAATGCCTTTAGCTGTTCAAATTGACTAGTCAATGAAGCAATTGCAGTGTCAACAATAACAAGAAAGTAACTCCGAGGGATTCAATAGTGACAGTTGTGGATCTTCATCGACATCATTGATTTCATCAAAATGCCTCGAATGAACGAACAACCGGCGTCTTGGATGATCGATGGATGGATTGCGTAATGCGTACATGTGTGTTTTCCTCTCCCGATCAGGTGCCTTTTCTGCAGGGCCTTTAGCACATACCTTTGTTCAGCCGGTATGACAGCAGGAGTAAAACAAAAACAAAGGAAGTATTTATTTGCATAATTGTATTAACATGGACAGGTAAATTACAAGCTAACACACTAGAATATTTATATCATGTTGCAACGCAGCACTCGCATTGTCCTATGATTAAAAAATGAGACGTGGACAATTTATCGTAAAGGACAGCTTGAATAGAGTTGTATGCATATTCTTATATCTTATTTGTTTTATAGATAAAAAAACATTGGTTGTTACACACAACCGTTTTTATTTCAAGTTTTGAAGTGGAAAGGACATTGCAATCACGTAAATGCATGTACTAGTCCTATTTATAAGCCACCAAACCAAAACCAGTTGAGTAAAACTCATATGACCTACCCCTAATGATTTCACCCATAGTCTAGATCCCTTGAATATCTGCACCTTGAAGTGACGACCATGCAACCTCGCAAAAAAAAAAATTAGTTAGAGAATAACCAAAGTGTGCAAATTAGGATTAACACTCCCACTCAAATTGGATATGCATATATTTGTTCAAGGGGTTCTTTAGCCAATGTGGCACCAACATGCTCTGGCTATTGTGAGGTTAGAAGCAATACATCAAGATACATACACCTAAAAATGGAAACTTAGATTAGAAAAAGAAGATGAGTTTTACTCCCATACACCCCGTCCTTAGAAGTTACTTTAAAAAGAGTATTCTCATACATTCATGATCAATTAATTATAATCCCTATTCTCCCAATGCATCAAACAAAGAGACCAAACATACCAAGTATATACCAGGTATGTGTGAGTTTTAAATTTCTATTGCGTTTGGAAAACATGTACAAGCTTTATAGGTGTTTAGTTTGTATGTGCGGCTCTAACTTGTGATGTTTGGATGAAAGTGCATGCACCGAAATACAACGGTTCATGGGATTACAAACGGCTATGACAACTTAATCTAGCAAGATCCTCCTTTTAATAACTAAGAATAAACGTGATCGACGCAGAAAAGGCAAGGAAATAGAACAGTATATCTAATAGCATCAACAAAATCAAAACGAAAAATAAAGCACATTTTTAATCGCACTAATAACAAAATCAAAATGTAAAAGGCAAGGAAATAAAACGGAATAAAATAGTACATTTTAATCGTACTAATAATAACAAAATCAAAATCAGAGTTCTCTGATAATCTCTTGTCTTGTTACAGAAAGATAAATATTAGTACTACAGCTCAGAGTTTACTTAGCAAGCACAGGAGAAAATTAATTAATATAAATAAATCGGCCCCTGATTCAGCGCCACCCACCCTCCCTCCTTCCTTCCTTTCTTCTTCTTCTATTCTACGTATTCCTTTCCTCCCAGCTCACTTCTCCTCCACCCCACCCCCACCCCTTGTGGCCTCTCCATGACCCCTCCGACCCACCGCCACCGCCACCGCCACCACGCTTGACTCTTGCTTGGACTCGCGTGTGCGTGCGTGCTTCTCTCGAGCTCGTCTTGCTGGCTGGCTAGCTCGGTCGAGTTCTTGCATGCCTGCTTGGTCGGTGAGGGGGTGGCACTGGTGGTGGTGAGCGAGTGGCCATGGCGTCGTCGGAGGCCGACCGGGTGCGCCGGCTGACGCTCGAGGGGCGCGGGGGCGTGGACAGGGACAAACCGGACTCCAAGCGGGACGTGTTCGCGGATCTCGGCTCGCCGGTCTCGCCGCTGCGGCTGCGGGCCACGCCGTCCTCCTCCTCCTCCTCCGCCGGCTCGGCCAAGTCGCCGGCTCTGTGCAATGCGGCGGCAACGGGCGGGAGGGGCGGCGGTGCTCGGAGTGTGAGCCACTCGGGCGAGCTGGCGGCGGAGAGCGGCAGCAACCCGCCGCGGCCGCCCGGCCACCGGCGCTCCGGATCTGGGCCGCTGATTTTCTCCGGCGGCAGCGGCAGCTCCGGGGGCGGTGGAGGGGGAGGCGGCGGGAGCACGGCGAGCTCACCGCTCATCAATGCGCTCCCCACCGGCAACATCTGCTCGTCTGGCCGCGTCGCCCCGGCGCCGGCCGCGCCCCGGCCGCGCGCGCGCCCGGACGTGCTCGGATCCGGCACCGGCCACTACGGCCACGGCAGCATCATGCGGGGCGGCATGGCGCCCGCGTGGAGCAACGGCGTTGACGCGGCGCCGCCGGACAGCCTGCAGGAGGTCACCCGGGCCGGGAACGAACTGTACAAGCAGGGCCGGTACGGCGACGCGCTGCGGCACTACGACCGGGCGCTGGCGCTCTGCCCGGACAGCGCCGCGTGCCGCGGCAACCGCGCCGCCGCGCTCACCGGGCTCGGCCGCCTCACCGAGGCCCTCCGCGACTGCGAGGAGGCCGTCCGGCTTGACCCGGCCAGCGGCCGCGCCCATGGCCGCCTGGCCGCGCTCTGCCTCCGGTGAGACCCGCTCCTCCATGCATATCTCCCGCTGCATTTGGGTCGGATCCCTGAATCCATTGATCCACACAGATCTTGTGTTTTCGCCATGCTTGCCACTGTTGCTTGTGTGCTAAGCATTTCCTTGCAGATACAGTACATCGGTAGCAGCTGCTATTTTGCTTGTCTTGGAAGCAAAAACTTTGATCTTGCAGAAAGATTGCCAGCTACAAGAGTATATAATTTGAATTCTCTAATTAATTGCATGCTGCAAAGAATGGAAAAGAAAGATTGCATCGTCTGTCGGTTTATTGTAGTCAATCAATGTGTTCTTAATGTATGCGGTTCAGATGGAGTGCTTATCTGCATTGTGCATTTGGACCAGAATGTGGTCCTAGCGTATCGTTTCGATCCGACGTTAACGCCGGTAGTGTCAATGTGCGGTAATCGCACACTTGAATTGTGACTGAAATGGCATTTCTGATGGCCACATTGCAGGTTTGGGATGGTTGAGAAGGCAAGGAGGCAGCTTACGCTGGCCGGAAACGCAAACCAGTCTGACCCTGCTGAGTGGCAGAAACTTCATGAGGTGGAGAGCCATCTGGGGAAGTGCATGGATGCGAGGAGGATCGGAGACTGGAAGAGTGCGCTGAGGGAAGCAGATGCCGCCATTGCCAACGGGGCAGACTCCTCTCAGCTGGTAACCTCTCTGGCCTTGTAGCTTGTGATATTTTTCATCCTGAAGATATACTGTGTTTTTGGGTTAGAGCTACTAGAATTCAGTCTCTCACAAACAATCCATGTTTCTCCTGCAGCTCCTTGCCATGAGGTCCGAAGCGCTTCTCCGGCTCAACAAACTAGAGGAGGCCGATTCGACTATTACGGGTCTGCTGAAATTGGACAGTGCATCTCTATCTTCAATGTCCACCAAACTGTCAGGCATGGTAGCCGATTCATATGTACATGTTGTCCAAGCCCAGGTCAACATGGCATTTGGGAGGTACAATTCTAAAACACACCGATGGACTACGCTCATTTTTCTTTTCTGGTACAAGCATTGAAAGTCGGTTTTCTGCAGGTTTGATGCAGCTATTGCCATAGCTGAGAAGGCTAGAGCTGTTGATCCTGCAAATGCAGAGGTTGGATTGATTCTGAATAACATGAGGCTGGTAGCGCGGGCTCGAGCTCAGGGGAATGACCTTTTTAAGGCGGGCAAGTTTGCCGAGGCATCTATTGCCTATGGTGAAGGGCTCAAGCATGAGCCCTTGAATCCTGTGTTGTACTGCAACAGAGCAGCTTGCTGGTCGAAGTTAGGTCGGTCAGCGAAAGCCGTTGAAGACTGCAATGAGGCGCTGAGGATCCAACCTAGCTACACAAAAGCTCTCTTAAGGCGGGCAGCGTCCTATGCAAAGGTAAGCAACTTACATACTTTGATATGTTCCTTGTTACTCACCTAATTTGCTATTGACACCTCCCTGTTGGCATTGTTTTAGCTTGAGCGTTGGGCTGATTGTGTGAGGGACTATGAGGTGCTTCGCAAGGAGCTTCCTGGTGACACGGAGGTCGCAGAGTCATTGTTCCATGCCCAAGTCGCACTGAAGACAACCCGTGGTGAGGAGGTATCAAATATGAAGTTTGGTGGAGAGGTTGAGATAGTTACCAGCATAGAGCAAGTCCGAGCTGCTATACATTCGCCCGGTGAGTTTTTCCTGAACAAGTTTTTCCTCAGCTATTATATTTCTTTCATGTCCTTTGTTATGCTAGTATTGTTCAGTTACCATCATGCTTTGCCCCAGTTCTATACTTAAAAAAGTTATCAAGATTTTCTTGCATATGCTTACTTAACTGTATTCGGTTCTCAAGATGGTTTGACTGATTTAAATGCACACTTTCAGGGGTGACTATTCTTTACTTCATGGCAACAATGAATCAGCAGTGCGCACAGATTACCCCCTCAGTGGACGCTCTTTGTTCCGAGTGCCCTTCGGTGAATTTTCTGAAGGTAACCTGACATCTCTCTGTATATATGAACTGCTTGCAATCTGCCACATCTTACAAAGTCTTCGAACTTGCTAACCGACCCCTTGCATATGCAAACTTGCAGGTAAATGTTGATGAGAGCCTAATGATAGCAAAGGCAGAGAATGTGCGTGTAGTCCCAGCATTCAAGATATACAAGGACGGCGCACGGGTGAAGGAGATGATCTGCCCCAGCTTACACGTTTTACGCTATTCAGTGAGGCACTACGCCGTCTCCAATTCTTGAGGAGGTCATACCAGTGGCACCCATACTAGTCCTTCGATGCATAGAGTCCCCGGTCCATTGCCGACATTTTACCGACACATTTTTTCTATAGAATCAGCCCCTCCACATCACCTCAGCAGCCTCCATTGAGCATCAACCAAATTAAATTTTGTACATCAAAGAGTTTGCTATCACCACCCATACTTCCTTTCACCATGCTGTTGCTAGTCCCGAGTCCTGACCCTTCATTCGACCTACTGTTGGATCATTTAGGCTCCTCATTTCCTACCATCACCAGTATCCATCACCGCACCAGCCTTGAGCAATTCTTTCATCTCTTGCAACTCTGTTCTCTGCCACCTCATGCATCATTCCATACATTCTGCTCCTCCCCGTAGAATGACAGCCGCTTCTCAGAGAAAAATAAAGCTCCTGACATATTTTTAGATGCATGCCATTGTTAGAGAGGGAGGAGGAAGAGATAAGAAGAGGCCTGCCGTGTGCCGGCTTCTTCATTACGTGTACATAAACCATATAGCAGAAAAAAAATGGGGGATTGGTTATTCTGCGGAGGAACGAACGGCCGCGCCGTTTTTGGCGTCGGGCCAGTTTCCATTTGAGAAGGATGTTGATGTAATCTGGTAGGAAGGTTGTCATTTTCATGTCCTGTGGAGGGCCATGTGGCGCTGATGTGATACATATACATGCTGACATTTCTTTCTTTCTTTGTTCCTATGAATAAAAATAGTCCGACATTCATTCATTCTTTCCCATTTGTGCTCTGTTTTTTTTTTGAATAAAAGGGGTTTCCCCCTGCTCCATTTTATTGAAGCAACGAGCCAACAGGTTTTACAGCCAAGTAATATACCAACACACCAAAAGATTTGTGCTCTGCTCACTCATGCTGCAACTTAGTTTTAGTTTCTCTCTCCCATTCTTGCAAATCCTCCATTTTTGTGACCTTCAATACCGGTTCCTTTCCATACCCAGCAGAGTACTGGTATACGCTAATTTTGTTTTCTTGCATAAGCGCCAGCATTTGTTTCCTTGGGAACAAAAGGCGCCATTTTCGCCAATGCTACTTACTGAAGTGCATTGCACGTTGCTGAAGTATGTTTGCTTCAGAGAATTTTCTGTTAACCGTTGTATCACAATTGCTCGGTTCGCTGCTACGCGTATTAATTGCAATGCCAGCCGAAACTGAATTTCAACCAGCCGTCGATTGAAGATGGCGAAATTTGTTTTGCCAAAAACGAAAATCATTTGTTTTACCAGTAGTACTCCTAGATTTATATATTTATTGCTCAGGTTTTGCCAAGGGTGCGGCAACCAAACTTGCAATGATTTGTGGTTAAACAATCACCGACTGGCCCTTAATTGGCACCATTTATGTGCTGCTGTGGCTGGTCGCTCAAACACTTGGCATCAGGCCAGCAAGGCAGCAGTCGAGTTTAGTTTAGTTTAGTTTGTGGGCACACAGCTGCCTCGGAGTAAGAGAAAGGGAAGACTTTCTCGTCTCTGGATCGAAGAAGATTCCGGCTGATCGTGATGGGGGCATGTAGTTTTTCCTTGGAATATGAATGCACTTTTGACTAGGGTTCTTTGTGAAAGAAAATGAGTTAAGCGTATGCCTCCTGGGGACGTGTGCCTGCTATATAGCCAGCAAGATTTACATCATAGGCAGGAGGTTATCTAGTCTTGACCCCTACTCCAAGCTATACAAGATAAGGATCATATCTAACTAACCTCCAGCCGGTTACAACTAACACACACGATTACATTAGCGTGACATCTATCACGTTACACAAGCCTATCGTTTAACATCCTCCCTCAATCTCAGCGTGTCAAGGTTCAGATTGTTCTTGAAGGCTTGCAGCTGTCGAACTTGCAGGGGCTTTGTGAATCCATCAGCCACTTGATCTCCTGTAGGAATAAACCTGATTTCCAACAATTTTCTGGCAACTCTCTCTCTGACAAAATGAAAGTCAATCTCTATATGTTTTGTCCTTGCATGAAACACTGGATTAGCTGAGAGATAAGTTGCCCCAAGGTTATCACATCATAAACGAGAAGCATGTGGTCGTTCAACTCCTAGCTCATCTATCAGAGTTTCTAGTCACATTACTTCAGCTGTTGCATTTGCAAGAGACTTACATTCTGCTTCAGTACTAGATCGAGAAACTGTTGCTTGTTCTTTGCATCCCAGGATATAAGATTAGAACCAAGAAAGACAGCAAACCCACCGGTAGACCTTCTGTCATCAGGACATCCTACCCAGTCTGCATCAGAAAATGCACGTACAATGGTTGAAGATGTCTTGCATATTTTCAGTCCAGTGCTAGCACCCCCTTGAACATATCTCAAGATTCGCTTTACATCTGTCCAATGCACAGAAGTTGGAGAGTGCAAAAACTAACAAACCTTGTTAACAGAGAACGATATATCAGGTCTAGTCAGTGTTAGGTATTGAAGTGCACAAACCACACTTCTATATTTAGTTCCTTCTTCTCGACTTAACAATTCTCCATCATGCAATGATAGTTTTTCTGTTGTAGAATGTAGACAGGGGTGTACTAGAAGGTTTACAGTCCTTCATACCTATACGCTTAAGTATATCCTTAGCATACTTTTCTTGAGTTAACAATATCCCATCATGTACCTTTTTTACCTCAATACCCAAGAAGTAATGTAATTCTCCTAGATCCTTGAGAGCAAAATCACTTTTCAGATATTTTAAGTAGAGCTGCAATGGCTTTTGTCGATGAGCTAGCAACAATTGTGTCATCTACATAGATAAGCATGTAAATGACTACCTTCCCTTTCCTGAAGAAGAACAAGGAAGTATCTCCCTTGGACGACCGAAAACCAAGTTGTTACAGTTTCATACTTAGTCGCGAATACCAGGCCCTAGGTGCTTGTTTCAAACGGTATAATGCTTTGTCCAACTTGCATACATATTGTGGTTTAGTGTCGTCCACAAAACCTGGAGGTTGTTTCATATACACCTCTTCCTTGAGAACGCCATGTAAGAACGCATTTTGTACATCCAATTGGCGAAGAGTCCATCCTCTAGAGACAACAATAGACAGAACAAGTCTAGTAGTAGCTGCTTTGACAACTGGACTGAAGGTGTCCTCATAATCGATACCATAGCGCTGTTTAAACCCTTTAGCTACTAATCTAGCTTTGTATCTATCTAGTGTTACATCAGAGTTTCTCTTGATTTTATATACCCATTTACAGTCTATAATGTTTCTTCCTTGCTTAGGTGAGACTAGATGCTAGGTTTGATTTTTCATAAGTGCACCATACTCTACCTCCATGGCATGTCTCCAGTTTTTATCATTTAGAGCTCCTGATAAGTCTCGGGGTTCTCTAGTGACAACAAGATTTACGAACTTGAAGTTCTTGTCATACCTGGTTGTTCCACCTTTAGGAACTAGTGGTTTGAAAATACCTCTCTATGACCGTGTACTGGGACGCTCGGACTCAGTAGGTACAGATGACTCTGCAGTTGTTGGAGCTGTTGCTCGAGCCTGGGCGTTTTCCCCAAGTGATGTGTTGTTGGCGCCAGACCCGCGTACAGGTGCCACACTTCCTGGAGTCCGCGCCCTCTCACTTTGGTGTGATGATGAGGAGGCAGACGTGGTTCCACCTGGCGGCGCGTCATCCGTGCCGGATGTAGTTGGAGACGTGCCTGTCTCCATGTGGGCGCTGGATTTTGCACCGTCGTTGGATCTCTCAGGATCGGGGGGTACAGGGGGATCATCATCGTGTCCCACGATGTGCTGGAGTCTGCTGCTGGTGTGCTGCATAAAATGATGACCAAAAACACCAGGTGCTGGTGCAGGGGCGTCACGAGCTGCAGCTGGTGTAGTTCCTCCTCCGTGACTGGCTGCATCTGTATCTGCATCAGGTGTGTTAGTGGTAGTACTATTAATCATATGATCATCAACTGTTTCACCCCCATGATCAGTAGGATTGAGTAGATGGGGAGGAGGTAGGAGGATTTCAGCCCGTAGACGAGCTCTGGCATTAGGATTAAGAGTGGAAAAGGGAAAGACATGTTCATCAAACACGACATTTGTAGAAATATAAACACGTCTTGTGGAGATATCAAGGCATTTGTAGCCTTTGTGAAGATTACATATCCGAGGAAAACACACTGCTTGGAACGAAACTGCAGTTTGTGGTTATTGTATGGAAGTAGGTTGGGCGAACAGGCACATCCGAACACTTGGAGAGAAGAATAATCAGGGGTCTCACCGAATAATCTAGTGAGAGGAGTTTCATGTTTTATTACTTTACTTGGCATCCTATTGATTAAGTAAGTGGTAGCGATGAATGCCTCATCCCAAAACTTCAAGGGCACGGAGGCTTCAGCAAGCAAGGAGAGTCCAACTTCAATGATATGACGGTGTTTGCGCTTAGTTGATTCGTTTTGTTGATGAGCATGGGGCATGATACATGATGAGGGATGCAATTCTGGTAAAGAAGGAGTTCAGTTTTTCATATTCCCCTCCCCAATCGGTTTGAAGAGAAAGTATTTCTCGATCAAAGCGTCGTTCTACTAGATTTTGGAAGTCATGAAACTTCTGAAAAACTTCAGATTTGTGTTTGATGAGGTAAATCTAGTTAAATTTACTGAAGTCATTGATACGTCTCCAACGTATCTATAATTTTTGATGGTTTCATGCTATTATCTTGTCAAACATTGGATATTTTGCATGCCTTTTATTTATTTTCTGGGACTAACTTATTAACTCAGTGCCAAGTGCCAGTTCCTGTTTTTTCCATGTTTTTGACCCCATTCAGAGGAGATTTTGAAACGGAGTCCAAACGGAAGAAAATCCCCGAAAAGATTTTTTCTGGAACGGAAGAAGATCGGAGAACTTGGGAGCCAAGCCAGAAGAGCCCCAGGGCCCCCACAAGCCCCCACCCAGCGGCCAGGGGGGCCGCGCCATCCAGGCTTGTGGGCCCCCTGGAGATCCCCTGACCTATATCTTGCGCCTATATATTCCCAAATATTCCCAAAAAAATAAAGAGACGATTGCAATTACTTTTTCGCCTCTGCAAGCTTCTGTCTCCGCAAGATCCCATCTGGGGCACGTCCTGGTGCCCTGTCGGAGGGGGGATTCAGACACGGAGGGCTTCTTCATCAACACCATGACCTCTCCGATGATGCGTGAGTAGTTCACCATAGACCTACGGGTCCATAGCTAGTAACTAGATGGCTTTTTCTCTCTCTTGGATCTTCAATAAAAAGTTCTCCATGATCTTCATGGAGATCTATCCGATGTAATCTTCTTTTGCAGTGTGTTTGTCGAGATCCGATGAATTGTGGATTTATGATCAGATTATCTATGAATCTTATTTGAGTTTCTTTCGATCTCTCTTATGCATGATTTCATATCCTTGTAATTCTCTTTGAGTTGTGGGTTTTATTTGGCCAACTAGATCTATGATTCTTGCAATGGGAGAAGTGCTTGGTTTTGGGTTCATACCGTGCGGTGACCTCACTCAGTGACAGAAGGGGTAGCGAGGCACGTATCGTGTTGTTGCCATCAAGGGTAAAAAGATGGGGTTTTCATCATTGGTTTGAGATTATCCCTCTACATCATGTCATCTTGCTTAAATCGCTACTCTGTTCATCATGAACTCAATACACTAGATGCATGCTGGATAGCCGTCGATGTGTGGAGTAATAGTAGTAGATGCAGAAAGTATCGGCCTACTTGTCTCGGACGTGATGCCTATATGCTAGATCATTGCCTTAGATATCGTCATGACTTTGTGCGGTTCTATCAATTTCTCGACAGTAATTTGTTCACCCACCGTGATATTTGCTATTATGAGAGAAGCCTCTAGTGAACACTATGGCCCCCAGGGTCTACTCCACACCATATTTTCAGCCTTGCACTTTTTACTTCGTTGCACTTTCCGCCTTCAGATCTCACTTTGCAAACAATCTTGAAGGGATTGACAACCCCTTTGAAGCGTTGGGTGCAAGCTTGTTTGTGTTTGCGCAGGTACTTTGGACTTGACGAGGCCCTCCTTCTGGATCGATACCTTGGTTCTCAAACCGAGGGAAATACTTACTGCTCCTGTGCTGCATCACTCTTTCCTCTTCAAGGGAAAAACCGACGCAAACCAGAGAAGTAACAAGAAGAATTCCTAAGCGCGAGGGAAGGACTTTTGTTGCCGCAGTACAAGAATTTCTGGTGCCATTTCCGGGGAGGAAGATCAAGTCAAGAACTCATCCAAGTAGGTGTCGCAAACTCATCTCTTGCATTTACTTTGTTTGCCAGTTGCCTCTCGTTTTCCTCTCCCCCACTTCACCAATTTGCCTTTTTCGTTCGCCTTTTTGTTCGCCCTTTTTCTCGCCCGCTTTTTGTTTGCTTGTGTGCTTGCTTGCTTGCTGGAGTCACCATGAACGAAAAAACCAAACTTTGTGACTTCTCGAATAATAATAATAATGATTTTATTAGTACTCAGATTGCTCCCGCCACTAGTGCGGAGTCATACGAAATCAATGCCGCATTGCTGAATCTTGTTATGAAAGAGCAATTCTCTGGCCTTCCTAGTGAAGATGCCGCATCCCATCTCAATACCTTCATTGAGCTTTGCGATATGCAAAAGAAAAAATATGTGGATAATGACGTGATTAAATTGAAGCTTTTTTCCTTTCTCGTTGCGAGATCGCGCAAAAACTTGGTTTTCTTCTTTGGCCAAAATAGTATCGATTCTTGGGATAACTGCAAAGATGCTTATATATCCAAGTATTTTCCGCCGGCTAAGATCCTCTCTCTCCGTAATGATATCATGAATTTCAAGCAACTTGATCATGAACATGTTGCACAAGCTTGGGAGAGAATGAAATTAATGATTAGAAATTGTCCCGCTCATGGCTTGATTCTTTGGATGATTATTCAAATCTTTTACGCTGGCTTGAATTTCGCTTCTAGAAATATTTTGGACTCCGCCTCAGGTGGAACATTCATGGAAATCACGTTAGGAGAAGCCACAAAGCTCTTAGACAACATCATGACGAACTACTCTCAGTGGCACACTGAAAGGTCACCTACTAGTAAGAAGGTACACGTTATAGAAGAAATTAACTCGTTGAGTGCTAAGATGGATGAGTTAATGAATTTGGTTGCTAGTATAAGTGCTCCTTTGGATCCTAATGATATGCCTTTGTCTTCTTTGATTGAGAGTAGCAACGCTAGCTTGGACGTTAATTTTGTTGGTAGGAATAACTTCGGCAACAACAACGCTTTTAGAGGAAACTATGTTCCTAGGCCTTTTCCTAGTAACTCCTCTAATAACTTTGGCAACTCCTACAACAATACCCATGAAAATTACAATAGATTACCCTATGATCTAGAGAGTAATATCAAAGAGTTCATCAACTCTCAAAAGATTTTCAATGCGTCCATAGAGGAAAAACTACTGAAAATTGACGATTTGGCTAAGAGCGTTGATAGGATTTCTTATGATGTTGATGCTTTGAAAGTTAGATGTGCTCCTCCCAAAATCAACATGGATGAAACTTTGAAAGCTATGCATGTTTCCATGTTTGAGAGCCAAGAAAGAACCGCCCAAATTCGTGCTAGACATGAATGGCTTAAAAAGGCGTGTTCTTGTGATGAGAATCACGAAGATCTTAAAGTGCTTGGTGTGACTCCCATTGAATCTTCATTTTCTTGTTTTAAACCTAATGATTATGGGGCTGGATATGAATCCACTTTGGTTGATGCTAAAAGCATTAAAAGTGGAGTAGAAGACGTTAAAACTTTGAGTAGTAATGAAATTACTACCATGGATTTCAAGGAATTCAATTATGATAGTTGCTCCTTGATTGAATCCATTTCTTTGATGCAATCCATGTTGAACTCTCCACACGCTTATAGCCAAAACAAAGCCTTTACCGATCATATCATCGAAGCTATGATAAAAGCTCTTGAAGAGAAACTTGAATTGGAAGTCTCTATCCCTAGAAAGCTTCATGATGAGTGGGAACCTACCATCAAAATAAAAATAAAAAACTATGAGTGCAATGCTTTGTGTGATTTGGGTGCTAGTGTTTCTGCGATTCCAAAGTCTTTATGTGATATTCTGGGTTTTAATGAGATTGAAGAGTGTTCTCTTAATTTGCATCTTGCTGATTCTATTATCAAGAAACCCATGGGAATGATCATTGATGTTCTTATTATTGCAAATAGGAACTATGTACCCGTGGATTTCATTGTGCTTGAAATTGATTGCAATCCTACATGCCCTATTATTCTTGGTAGACCTTTCCTAAGGACTATTGGTGCTATCATTGATATGAAGGAAGGGAATATTAGATTTCAATTTACTTTAAGGAAGGGCATGGAACACTTTCCTAGAAAGAAAATAAGATTGCCTTATGAATCCATGATGAGGGCTACTTATGGTTTGAGCACCAAAGACGACGATACGTGATTCTATCGCTCCTATGCCTAGCTAAGGGAGTTGAACAATAGCGCTTGTTGGGAGGCAACCCAATGAATTTATCTTTTTGTTTCTGTTTTATTGCGTCCACACTTTCATAATTCTGTTGTGATTGTGTTTTTTGTGTTTCTTTTTGTGTTTGAGCCAAGCAAAACCTTTATGACTAGTCTTGGTAATGGTTGTTTGATCCTGCTGGAAAAAGACAGAAACTTTTCGCTCACGAGATGATTTTTCATTTTTATTCATAAAGAGATTTTGAGTTGATTATTTTTGCTGCTGATTGATATGCTTTTTCCCCAGACCGTCGTAATTGTTCAGAGCTTTTGATGTACCAGAAGTATACAAAGTATACAGATTGCTACAGACTGGTCTGTTTTTGACAGATTCTGTTTTTGTTGAGTTGGTTGCTTGTTTTGATGAAGCTATGGTTAGTATCGGGGGGGGGGGGGTACTAGCCATGGAAAAGTGAGAATACAGTAGCCCATCATCAATATAGATGGAATTCAAGTTTGCTACAATACCAAAAGAAGTGGTAGTTTGTTTTCTTGTACTGATGTTATCACAAGTTTCTGTTTAAGTTTTGTGTTGTGAAGTTTTCAAGTTGTGGGTGACGTTCTCATGGACAAAGAGATAAGGAGTGGAAAGAGCTCAAGCTTGGGGATGCCCAAGGCATCCCAAGCCAAATTCAAGGACACCAAAAAATCCTAATCTTGGGGATGGCCCGGGAAGGCATCCCCTCTTTCTTCTTCAATCCATCGGTAACATTACTTGGAGCTATATTTTTTTCACCACATGATATGTGTTTTGCTTGGAGCATCTTGTATATTAGGATTCTTTTTTTTTGTGTCACAATCATCCTTGCTGCACACCTTTTTGAGAGAGAGACATGCGCTCATCGTGATTTTGCTAGAATGCTCATAGTGCTTCACTTATATCTTTTGAGCTAGATACTTTTGCTCTAAGTGCTTCACTTATATATTTTGAGCTAGATAGTTTTTGCTCTTGTGCTTCACTTATATCTTTAGAGCACGGCGGTGCGTGATTTGGTAGTTGGCTTATGCTATGACAGTAGTCCCAAATGTGCTAGGTACCCAAAGGGGATGCAAAAACCTCCATCTTCATGTGCATTGAATAGAAAGAGAAGTTTCGATTCCTCTCAATTAGTTTTGAGACGTGGATTCGGTAATATTGAGAGTTATGTTAGTAGGGTGTTGTGAATCTAGAGATACTTGTGTTGGAGTTAGTGATTCCCGTAGCATGCACGTATGGTGAACTGCTATGTTAGGTAGTCGGAGCATAATTGATCTATTGATTGTCATCCTTTGTGTTGAGGTCGGGATCGCACGATGGTTTACACCTACCAACCCTTCCCCTCGGAGTATGCGTTTATCACTTTGTTTTGATTACTAATAAAAACTTTCGCAATAAGTATGTGAGTTCTTCATGACTAATGTGAGCCCATGGTATAGATGCACTTTCACCTTCCACCTTTGCTAGCCTCTCTAGTGCCGTGCAATTCTTGCCGGTGCACAAACCCACCAAATTCCTTCCTCAAAACAGCCACCATACCTACCTACTATGGCATTTTCATAAACATTCCGAGATATATTGCCATGCAACTCCCACCGTTCCGTCTCATGACTTGTGCCGCCACTCTCATATTGCCATTGCATGATCATACTAGATCGTTGCACATCCCGGTACACTGCCGGAGGCATTTCCTATGGAGTCATCATCATTGTGATCTCTGAGCTTTGAGTAACTAAAAAGTGTGACGATCATCATTATTAGAGCATTGTCCCATGTGAGGAAATAAAAAAAAGGGAGGCCAAAGAGCCCAAAAAAAAGAGAGAGAAAAGAAAAAAGAGGCCTAAGAGCCCAAATAAAAAAAAGAAATGAGAGAAAAAGAGAGAAGGGACAATGCTACTACCTTTTTCCACACTTGTGCTTCATGTTAGCACCATGTTCTTCATGATTGAGAGCTTCTTGCTTTGTCACTACCATATGCTAGTGGGAATCTTTGTTTTATAACTTGGCTTGTATATTCCAATGATGGGCTTCCTCAAAATTGCCCTAGGTCTTCGTGAGCAAGCAAGTTGGATGCACACCCACTAGTTTTCCTCTTGAGCTTTCACATACTTATAGCTCTAGTGCATATCTTGTATGGCAATCCCTACTCATTCACATTGATATCTATTAATGGGCATCTTCATAGCCTATTGATACGCCGAGTCAGTGTGACCATCTCCTCCTTTTTGTCTCACAACCACCACCACACTCTATTCCACCTATAGTGCTATATCCATGGCTCGCGTTCATGTATTGCATGATAGTTATAAAAAGTTTGAGAAAGTAAGAGTACGGAAACAATTACTTGGCCAATTCCGGGGTTGTGCATGATTTACATTAGTTGTGTGCGGATGATGCAGCATAGCCAGACTATATGATTTTGTAGGGATAACTTTATTTGGCCTTGTTATTTTGAAAGTTCATGATTACTTTGCTAGGGACAAAACACTGTCCCTAGCAAGCCTCTAGTTGGCTAGCCAGTTGATCAAAGATAGTCAGTGTCTTCTGATTATGAACAAGGTGTTGTTGCTTGATAACTGGATCACGTCATTAGGAGAATCACGTGATGGACTAGACCCAAACTAATAGACGTAGCATGTTGATCGTGTCATTTTGTTGCTACTGTTTTCTGCGTGTCAAGTATTTGTTCCTATGACCATGAGATCATATAACTCACTGACACCGGAGGAATACTTTGTGAGTATCAAACGTCGCAACGTAACTGGGTGACTATAAAGATGCTCTACAGGTATCTCCGAAGGTGTTCGTTGAGTTAGTATGGATCGAGACTGGGATTTGTCACTCCGTGTGACGGAGAGGTATCTCGGGGCCCACTCGGTAATACAGCATCACACACAAGCCTTGCAAGCAATGTAACTTAGTGTAAGTTGCGGGATCTTGTATTACGGAACGATTAAAGAGACTTGCCGGTAAACGAGATTGAAATAGGTATGCGGATACTGACGATCGAATCTCGGGCAAGTAACATACCGAAGGACAAAGGGAATGACATACGAGATTATATGAATCCTTGGCACTGAGGTTCAAACGATAAGATCTTCGTAGAATATGTAGGATCCAATATGGGCATCCAGGTCCTGCTATTGGATATTGACCGAGGAGTCTCTCGGGTCATGTCTACATAGTTCTCGAACCCGCAGGGTCTGCAGACTTAAGGTTCGACGTTGTTTTATGCGTATTTGAGTTATATGGTTGGTTACCGAATGTTGTTCGGAGTCCCGGATGAGACCACGGACGTCACGAGGGTTTCCGGAATGGTCCGGAAACGAAGATTGATATATAGAATGACCTCATTTGATTACCGGAAGGTTTTCGGAGTTACCAGGAATGTACCGGGAATGACGAATGGGTTCCGGGTGTTCACCGGGGGGGGGGGGGGGGGGGCAACCCACCCCGGGGAAGCCCATAGGCCTTGGGGGTGGCGCACCAGCCCTTAGCGGGCTGGTGGGACAGCCCAAGAAGGCCCTATGCACCATAGGAAGAAAATCAAAGAGAAAAAAAAGAGGAGGTGTGAAAAAGGGGAAGGACTCCTCCTTCCAAACCTAGTTGGATTCGGTTTGGAAGGGGAGGACTCCCCCCCTTGGCTCGGCCGAAGTCCTTGGGGGTCCTTGGACCCCAAGGCAAGGCTCCCCCTCTTCCCCCTATATATACAGAGGTTTTAGGGCTGATTTGAGACAACTTTGCCACGGCAGCCCGACCACATATCTCCACGGTTTCACCTTTAGATCGCGTTTCTGCGGAGCTCGGGCGGAGCCCTGCTGAGATAAGATCACCACCAACCTCCGGAGCGCCGTCACGCTTCCGGAGAACTCATCTACCTCTCCGTCTCTCTTGCTGGATCAAGAAGGCCGAGATCATCGTCGAGCTGTACGTGTGCTGAACGCGGAGGTGCTGTCCGTTCGGCACTAGATCGTGGGACTGATCGCGGGACGGATCGAGGGACGTGAGGACGTTCCACTACATCAACCGCGTTCACTAATGCTTCTGCTGTACGGTCTACAAGGGTACGTAGATCACACATCCCCTCTCGTAGATGGACATCACCATGATAGGTCTTGGTGTGCGTAGGAAATTTTTTGTTTCCCATGCGACGTTCCCCAACAGTGGCATCATGAGATAGGTTCATGCGTAGATGTCTTCTCGAGTAGAACACAAAAGTTTTTGTGGGCGGTGATGTGCGTTTTGCTGCCCTCCTTAGTCTTTTCTTGATTCCGCGGTATTGTTGGATTGAAGCGGCTTGGACCGACATTACTCGTACGCTTACGAGAGACTGGTTTCATCGCTACGAGTAACCCCGTTGCTCAAAGATGACTGGCAAGTGTCAGTTTCTCCAACTTTAGAGGTGATCTCTCACTAAAATTTCAAGACGAAATTGTGTTCTCCCCGACTGTGCATCGTTGCTACAGTTCGTCGTTTCGAGACACCACGTGATGATCGGGTGTGATAGACTCAACGTTCACATACAACGGGTGCAAAACAGTTGCGCACGCGGAACACTCGGGTTAAGCTTGACGAGCCTAGCATGTGCAGACATGGCCTCGGAACAGATGAGACCGAAAGGTCGATCATGAATCATATAGATGATATGATTAGCATAGGGATGCTTACCACTGAAACTATACTCAACTCACGTGATGATCAGACTTGAGCTAGTGTAAGTGGATCATGAACCACTCAAATGACTAGAGAGATGTACTTTTTGAGTGGGAGTTTAGCGAGTAATTTGATTAAGTTAAACTCTAATTATCTTGAACATAGTCTAAGTCCACTTTGAATATATTTGTGTTGTAGATCATGGCTCACGTGACAGTCACCCTGAATTTTAATACGTTCCTAGAGAAAGCTAAGTTGAAAGATGATGGAAGCAACTTTGTAGACTGGGCTCGTAATCTTAAGCTAATCTTACAAGCTGGGAAGAAGGATTATGTCCTTAATGCTGCGCTAGGAGATGAACCACCCGCTACGGCTGACCAGGATGTTAAGAACGCTTGGTTAGCACGTAAGGAGGACTACTCAGTAGTTCAATGTGCAGTCTTGTATGGCTTAGAACCGGGACTTCAACGTCGCTTTGAGCGTCATGGAGCATTTGAGATGTTCCAGGAGTTGAAGTTCATCTTTCAGAAGAACGCCCGGATCGAGAGGTATGAGACCTCCGATAAATTATATGCTTGCAAGATGGAGGAGAACTCGTCTGTCAGTGAACATGTGCTCAAAATGTCTGGGTACTCAAACCGTCTAGCTGAGCTGGGGATTGAACTCCCGCAAGAGGCTATCACTGACAGAATCCTTCAATCACTGCCGCCAAGCTATAAAGGCTTTGTGTTGAACTACAACATGCAAGGGATGAACAAGTCACCCGGCGAGTTGTTTGCGATGCTGAAAGTCGCAGAGTCTGAACTCCGTAAAGAACATCAAGTGTTGATGGTGAATAAGACCACTAGTTTCAAGAGAAACGACAAAGGCAAGAAGGGTAATTCAAAGAAGAACGGCAAGCCTGTTGCCAATCCGACGAAGAAACCCAAAGCTGGACCTAAGCCCGAAACAGAGTGTTACTATTGCAAGGGTATGGGTCACTGGAAGCGCAATTGCCCCAAGTATCTGGCTGATAAGAAGGCGGCCAAAGAAAAATCAGGTATATTTGATATACATGTTATTGATGTGTACTTAACCGGCTCTCGTAGTAGTGCGTGGGTATTCGATACCGGTTCTGTTGCTCATATTTGCAACTCGAAATAGGAACTGCGGAATAGACGAAGGCTGGCGAAAGATGAAGTGGCGATGCACGTAGTAAATGGTTCCAAGGTTGATGCAATCGCCGTCGGCACAGTTTCACTTCAGTTACCATCAGGATTAGTTATGAACTTGAATCATTGTTATTTAGTGCCTGCGTTGAGCATGAACATTATATCTGGATCTTGTTTATTGCGAGACGGTTACTCTTTTAAGTCAAAGAATAATGGTTGTTCTATTTCTATGAGTAACATCTTTTATGGTCATGCACCCAATGTGAGAGGATTGTTCATATTGAATCTTGATAGCGATACACACATACATAACATTGAGACCAAAAGAGTTAGAGTTAACTATGATAGCGCCATATTTTTGTGGCACTGCCGCTTAGGTCATATTGGTGTAAAGCGCATGAAGAAACTCCATGCCGATGGACTTTTGGAGTCACTTGACTTTGATTCACTTGACACGTGCGAACCATGCCTCATGGGCAAGATGACTAAAACTCCGTTCTCCGGAACAACGGAGCGTGCAAGTGACTTGTTGGAAATCATACATACCGATGTGTGTGGTCCGATGAGCGTAGAGGCACGCGGCGGATATCGTTATTTTCTCACCTTGAGTGACGATTTGAGTAGATATGGTTATGTCTACTTAATGAAGCACAAGTATGAAACATTTGAAAAGTTCAAGCAATTCCTGAGTGAAGTTGAAAATCATCGTAACAAGAAGATCAAGTTCCTACGGTCTGATCGTGGGGGTGAATATCTGAGTTTCGAGTTTGGTGCTCACTTAAGACAATGTGGAATTGTTTCACAGTTGACACCGCGTGGAACACCACAGCATAATGGTGTGTCCGAACATCGTAATCGTACTTTATTAGAGATGGTGCGATCTATGATGTCTCTTACCGATTTGCCGTTATCGTTTTGGGGTTATGCATTAGAAACAACTGCATTCACTTTAAATAGGGCACCATCGAAATCCGTTGAGACGACACCATACGAACTGTGGTATGGCAAAAGGCCAAAGTTGTCATTTCTTAAAGTTTGGGGATGTGATGCTTATGTCAAAAAGCTTTAGCCTGAAAAGCTGGAACCCAAAGCGGAAAGGTGCATCTTCATAGGAGACAGTTGGGTACACCTTCTATCTCAAATCCGAGGGCAAAGTGTTTGTTGCTAAAAACGAAGCTTTTCTCGAGAAGGAGTTTCTCTCGAGAGAATTGAGTGGGAGGAAGACAGAACTTGATGAGGTTGTCGAACCTCTCATCCCTCTAGATGGTGGCGCAGGGCAAGAGGAAACCTCTGTCGTTGCGATGCCGGTTGAGGAGGAAGTTAATGATGATGATCATGAAACTCCGGTTCAAGTTTCTATCGAACCACGCAGGTCGACGAGACCACGTGCTGCTCTAGAGTGGTACGGTAATCCCGTCTTGTCAATCATGTTGTTAGACAACAATGAACCTGCAAGTTATGAAGAAGCAATGGTGGGCCCGGATTCCAACAAATGGCTAGAAGCCATGAAGTCCGAGATAGGATCCATGTATGAGAACAAAGTGTGGACTTTGGAAGTACTACCTGAGGGCCGCAAGGCTATTCAGAACAAATGGATCTTTAAGAGGAAGACGGATGCTGACGGCAATGTGACCGTTTATAAAGCTCGACTTGTGGCAAAGGGTTTTTCACAAGTTCAAGGAGTTGACTACGATGAGACATTCTCACCCGTAGTGATGCTTAAGTCCGTCAAAATCATGTTAGCAATAGCTGCATTTTTCGATTATGAAATCTGGCAGATGGATGTCAAAACGGCGTTCCTTAACGGTTTCCTTAAGGAAGAGTTGTATATGATGCAACCCGAAGGTTTTGTCGATCCTAAGAATGCTAACAAGGTGTGCAAGCTCCAGCGATCCATTTATGGACTGGTGCAAGCATCTCGGAGTTGGAACAAACGCTTTGATGAGGTGATCAAAGCATTTGGGTTTATACAAGTGGTTGGAGAATCTTGTATTTACAAGAAAGTGAGTGGGAGCTCTGTGGCGTTTCTAATATTATATGTGGATGACATATTGCTGATTGGAAACAACCTAGAGTTTTTGGAGAGCATAAAGGATTACTTGAATAAAAGTTTCTCTATGAAGGACCTAGGAGAAGCTGCTTACATTCTAGGCATTAAGATATACATGGATAGATCAAAACGCCTGATAGGACTTTCACAAAGATACCTTGATAAAGTTTTGAGGAGGTTCAAAATGGAACAGTCCAAGAAAGGGTTCTTGCCAGTTTTACAAGGTACGAGATTGAGTAAGACTCAGTGCCCAGCAACTGATGAGGATAAAGAGCATATGAGCACCGTCCCCTATGCTTCAACCATAGGTTCTATCATGTATGCAATGCTGTGCACTAGACCAGACGTTAGCCTGGCCATAAGTATGGCAGGTAGGTTCCAGAGTAATCCAGGAGTGGATCACTGGACGGCGGTCAAGAATATCCTGAAGTACCTGAAAAAGGACTAAGGAGATGTTTCTCGTGTATGGAGGTGACAAAGAGCTCGCCGTAAAAGGTTACGTCGATGCAAGCTTTGACACAGATCCAGACGACTCTAAGTCGCAGACCGGATACGTATTTATTCTTAATGGGGGTGCGGTAAGCTGGTGTAGTTCCAAGCAAAGCGTCGTAGCAGATTCTACATGTGAAGCGGAGTACATGGCTGCCTCGGAGGCGGCTAAGGAGGGTGTCTGGATGAAGCAGTTCATGACGGATCTTGGAGTAGTGCCAAGCGCAGTGAATCCAATAACCTTGTTCTGTGACAACACGGGTGCCATTGCCCTAGCAAAGGAACCACAGTTTCACAAGAAGTCCAGACACATCAAACGACGCTTCAACCTCATCCGCGACTACGTCGAAGGGGAGGACGTAAATATATGCAAGGTGCACACGGATCTGAATGTAGCAGACCCGCTGACTAAACCTCTTCCACGGGCAAAGCATGATCAACACCAGAACTGTATGGGTGTTAGATTTATCACAATGTAATTCACATGATGATGTGAGGGCTAGATTATTGACTCTAGTGCAAGTGGGAGACTGTTGGAATTATGCCCTAGAGGCAATAATAAATATAGTTATTATTATAATTCCTGTATCAAGATAATCGTTTATTATCCATGCTATAATTGTATTGAATGAAGACTTATATACATGTGTGGATACATAGACAAAACACTGTCCCTAGCAAGCGTCTAGTTGGCTAGCCAGTCGATCAAAGATAGTCAGTGTCTCCTGATTATGAACAAGGTGTTGTTGCTTGATAACTGGATCACGTCATTAGGAGAATCACGTGATGGACTAGACCCAAACTAATAGACGTAGCATGTTGATCGTGTCATTTTGTTGCTACTGTTTTCTGCGTGTCAAGTATTTGTTCCTATGACCATGAGATCACATAACTCACTGACACCGGAAGAATACTTTGTGTGTATCAAACGTCGCAACGTAACTGGGTGACTATAAAGATGCTCTACAGGTATCTCCGAAGGTGTTCGTTGAGTTATTATGGATCGAGACTGGGATTTGTCACTCCGTGTGACGGAGAGGTATCTCGGGGCCCACTCGGTAATACAGCATCACACACAAGCCTTGCAAGCAATGTAACTTAGTGTAAGTTGCGGGATCTTGTATTACGGAACGAGTAAAGAGACTTGCCGGTAAACGAGATTGAAATAGGTATGCGGATACTGACGATCGAATCTCGGGCAAGTAACATACCGAAGGACAAAGGGAATGACATACGAGATTATATGAATCCTTGGCACTGAGGTTCAAACGATAAGATCTTCGTAGAATATGTAGGATCCAATATGGGCATCCAGGTCCCGCTATTGGATATTGACCGAGGAGTCTCTCGGGTCATGTCTACATAGTTCTCGAACCCGCAGGGTCTGCAGACTTAAGGTTCGACGTTGTTTTATGCGTATTTGAGTTATATGGTTGGTTACCGAATGTTGTTCGGAGTCCCGGATGAGATCACGGACGTCACGAGGGTTTCCGGAATGGTCCGGAAACGAAGATTGATATATAGAATGACCTCATTTGATTACCGGAAGGTTTTCGGAGTTACCAGGAATGTACCGGGAATGACGAATGGGTTCCGGGTGTTCACCGGGGGGGGGGGGGCAACCCACCCCGGGGAAGCCCATAGGCCTTGGGGGTGGCGCACCAGCCCTTAGCGGGCTGGTGGGACAGCCCAAGAAGGCCCTATGCACCATAGGAAGAAAATCAAAGAGAAAAAAAAGAGGAGGTGGGAAAAAGGGGAAGGACTCCTCCTTCCAAACCTAGTTGGATTCGGTTTGGAAGGGGAGGACTCCCCCCCTTGGCTCGGCCGAAGTCCTTGGGGGTCCTTGGACCCCAAGGCAAGGCTCCCCGTCTTCCCCCTATATATACGTGTTGGAATTATGCCCTAGAGGCAATAATAAATATAGTTATTATTATAATTCCTGTATCAAGATAATCGTTTATTATCCATGCTATAATTATATTGAATGAAGGCTCATTTACATGTGTGGATACATAGACAAAACACAGTCCATAGCAAGCCTCTAGTTGGCTAGCCAGTTGATCAAAGATAGTCAATGTCTTCTGATTATGAACAAGGTGTTGTTGCTTGATAACTGGATCACGTCATTAGGAGAATCATGTGATGGACTAGACCCAAACTAATAGACGTAGCATGTTGATCGTGTCATTCTGTTGCTACTGTTTTTCTGCGTGTCAAGTATTTGTTCCTATGACCATGAGATCATATAACTCACTAACACCGGAGGAATACTTTGTGTGTATCAAACGTCGCATCGTAACTGGGTGACTATAGAGATGCTCTACAGGTATCTCCGAAGGTGTTCGTTGAGTTAGTATGGATCAAGACTGGGATTTGTCACTCCGTGTGACGGAGAGGTATCTCGGGGCCCACTCGGTAATACAACATCACACACAAGCCTTGCAAGCAATGTAACTTAGTGTAAGTTGCGGGATCTTGTATTACGGAACGAGTAAAGAGACTTGCCGATAAACGAGATTGAAATAGGTATGCGGATACTGACGATCGAATCTCGGGCAAGTAACATACCGAAGGACAAAGGGAATGACATACGGGATTATATGAATCCTTGGCACTGAGGTTCAAACAATAAGATCTTCGTAGAATATGTAGGATCCAATATGGGCATCCAGGTCCCGCTATTGGAGATTGACCGAGGAGTCTCTCGGGTCATGTCTACATAGTTCTCGAACCCGCAGGGTCTGCACACTTAAGGTTCGACGTTGTTTTATGCGTATTTGAGTTATATGGTTGGTTACCGAATGTTGTTCGGAGTCCCGGATGAGATCACGGACGTCACGAGGGTTTCCGAAATGGTCCGGAAACGAAGATTGATATATAGGATGACCTCATCTGATTACCGGAAGGTTTTCGGAGTTACCGGGAATGTACCGGGAATGACGAATGGGTTCCGAGAGTTCACCAGGGGGGGCAACCCACCCCGGGGAAGCCCATAGGCCTTGGGGGTGGCACACCAACCCTTAGTGGGCTGGTGGGACAGCCCAAGAAGGACCTATGCGCCATAGGAAGAAAATCAAAGAGAAAAAAAGGAGGAGGTGGGAAAGGGGAGAAGGACTCCACCCACCAAACCAAGTTGGACTCGGTTTGGGGGGGGGGAGACCTTCCCCCCTTGGCTCGGCCGACCCCCTTGGGGCTCCTTGAGCCCCAAGGCAAGGCTCCCCCTCTTCCCCTATATATACGGAGGTTTTAGGGCTGATTTGAGACGACTTTTCCACGGCAGCCCGACCACATACCTCCACGGTTTTTCCTCTAGATCGCGTTTCTGCGAAGCTCGGGCGGAGCCCTGCTGAGACAAGATCATCACCAACCTCCGGAGCGCCGTCACGCTGCCGGAGAACTCTTCTACCTCCCCGTCTCTCTTGCTGGATCAAGAAGGCCGAGATCATCGTCGAGCTCTACGTGTGTTGAACGCGGAGGTGCCGTCCGTTCGGCACTAGATCGTGGGACTGATCGCGGGATGGTTCGCGGGGCGGATCGAGGGACGTGAGGACGTTCCACTACATCAACCACGTTCACTAACGCTTCTGCTGTACGGTCTACAAGGGTACGTAGATCACACATCCCCTCTCGTAGATGGACATCACCATGATAGGTTTTCGTGCGCGTAGGAAGTTTTTTGTTTCCCATGCGACGTTCACCAACGATACGGAGGTTTTAGGGCTGATTTGAGACAACTTTGCCACGGCAGCCCGACCACATATCTCCACGGTTTCACCTCTAGATCGCGTATCCGCGGAGCTCGGGCGGAGCCCTGCTGAGATAAGATCACCACCAACCTCCGGAGTGCCGTCACGCTGCCGGAGAACTCATCTACCTCTCCGTCTCTCTTGCTGGATCAAGAAGGCCGAGATCATCGTCGAGCTGTACGTGTGCTGAACGCGGAGGTGCCGTCCGTTCGGCACTAGATCGTGGGATTGATCGCGGGACGGTTCGCGGGGCGGATCGAGGGATGTGAGGACGTTCCACTACATCAACCGCGTTCACTAACGCTTCTGCTGTACGGTCTACAAGGGTACGTAGATCACACATCCCCTCTCGTAGATGGACATCACCATGATAGGTCTTGGTGCGCGTAGGAAATTTTTTGTTTCCCATGCGACGTTCCCCAACACATTTCACATCAAAAATTCATTCTTTATCACTTCCGTACTCGAGGACGAGCAGGAGTTAAGCTTGGGGATGCTTGATACGTCTCCAACGTATCTATAATTTTTGATGGTTTCATGCTATTATCTTGTCAAAATTTGGATGTTTTGCATGCCTTTTATTTATTTTCTAGGACTAACTTATTAACTCAGTGCCAAGTGCCAGTTCCTGTTTTTCCTTGTTTTTGACCCCTTCCAGAGGAGATTTTGAAACGGAGTCCAAACGGAAGAAAATCCCCGAAAATATTTTTCTGGAACGGAAGAAGATCAGAGAACTTGGGAGCCAAGCCAGAAGAGCCCCAGGGGCCCCACAAGCCCCCACCCCGCCATCCAGGCTTGTGGCCCCCCTGGAGGTCCCCTGACCTAGATCTTGGCCTATATATTCCCAAAAAAAATCAAGAGACGATCGCAATTACTTTTCCGCCGTCGCAAGCTTCTGTCTTCGCAAGATCCCATCTGGGGCACGTACTGGTGCCCTACCGGAGGGGTATTCAGACACGGAGGTCTTCTTTATCAACACCATGACCTCTCCAATGATGCGTGAGTAGTTCACCATAGACCTACGGGTCCATAGCTAGTAACTAGATAGCTTCTTCTCTCTCTTGGATCTTCAATACAAAGTTCTCCATGATCTTCATGGAGATCTATCTGATGTAATCTTCTTTTGCGGTGTGTTTGTCGAGATCCGATGAATTGTGGCTTTATGATCAGATTATCTATGAATCTTATTTGAGTTTCTTCTGATCTCTCTTATGCATGATTTCATATCCTTGTAATTCTCTTCGAGTTGTGGGTTTTGTTTGGCCAGCTAGATCTATGATTCTTGCAATGGGAGAAGTGCTTGGTTTTGGGTTCATACCGTGCGGTGACCTCACCTAGTGACAGAAGGGGTAGCGAGGCACGTATCGTGTTGTTGCATTCAAGGGTAAAAAGATGGGGTTTTCATCATTGGTTTGAGATTATCCCTCTACATCATGTCATCTTGCTTAAATTGTTACTCTGTTCATCATGAACTCAATACACTAGATGCATGCTGGATAGCCGTCGATGTGTGGAGTAATAGTAGTAGATGCAGAAAGTATCGGTCTACTTGTCTCGGACGTGATGCCTATATGCTAGATCATTGCCTTAGATATCGTCATGACTTTGCGCGGTTCTATGAATTGCTCGACAGTAATTTGTTCACCCACTGTGATATTTGCTATTATGAGAGAAGCCTCTAGTGAACACTATGGCCCCTAGGGTCTACTCCACACCATATTTTCAGCCTTACACTTTTTACTTCGTTGCACTTTCCGCCTTCACATCTCACTTTGCAAACAATCTTGAAGGGATTGACAACCCCTTTGAAGCGTTGGGTGCAAGCTTGTTTGTGTTTGCGTAGGTACTTTGGACTTGACGAGGCCCTCCTTCTGGATCGATACCTTGGTTCTCAAACTGAGGGAAATACTTACTGCTCCTGTGCTGCATCACCCTTTCCTCTTCAAGGGAAAAACTGACGCAAACCAGAGAAGTAACAAGAAGAATTCCTAAGCGTCAGGAAGGACTTTTGTTGCTGCAACAGTCATCTATGAAGCTCATATAGTATTTCTCTACCTACTGTTTCAACAGCAGGTTCCCACACATCAGAGAAATGAGTTGTAAAGGAAATTTTGATTCACTCGAAGATTGAGGATAAGGTAACTCGTGAATTTTGCCTTTCTGACAGGCGTCACATACAAGCTTATTGTCATCATTATTGACACAAGAGAGTTTATTCTTACTAAGAATCTTCCTAACAACAATGGAAGAAGGGTGACCTAAACGTCGATGCCACCAATCTATTTAGGGTTTGGTGACATTAAGCACTTGCTTCTCGACGTTTCCCCCGGTGTGTTTGACAAGGTAGAGACCTCCTCTACCCCTGCCTCGAAAAAGAACCCTCCTTGTTTCCAGGTCCTTGATGAGAAAAAAATGAGGGTGAATTTCAACGATAGTATCATTATCAAGAGCAAGTTTGTTTGCGGAGATCAAATCTTTAGTTGCCTCCGGAACATGAAGAACATTGTTTAGATGAAGATCACCATCCGGGGTAGAAATAGTTGTATGACCAATATGATCAATAGACATACCTGACCCGTTTGCAGTGTGGATTTGCTCGTTGCCGGTGTACCTCTCCCGGACTTTTAGCTTCTCCAGGTCACCGATAATATGACCGGTTGCACCACTGTCCATGTACCAGTTGGTGTCAACCCCATATCGAGGAGCAGCCATTTTGCCGAGCGCTCCTCACCCCCTTGATAGGAGGGGTTGTAGCGTTTCCAGCACTTCCATGCAGGATGGCCGGGTTTGCCACAGATCTGGCACGTCGGACTGGTACAGGGATTGTTGTTGTAGTTCCCACTGCCGCCACCGCCAGTGCTGCCGTGTCCTCCCATGTTGCTGCGACCGCGACCACGATCGTTGCCACGACCATGGTCACCGCGGCCACGGTCTCCATTGTCGTTCCCACGGCCACGTCCACGCGCCGCCGCATTTGCAGACGACTAAGATGACCCGCCATGAAGTTCAGGCGAGTCTCAAAGCTCAGGACCTGTGAGTAAAGCTTCAGGATCTTGACAGGTTTGACCCGGGAGCACATGGCCTACACCACCGGATCAAATTCCTCATCGAGTCCGGCAAGGATGTGAGAGATCACCTCCTCATCATCCATGCTTTTTCTTGAAGCAATTAATTCAACACATAGAGGCGGATCTTACCAACATACTCGGTGATGGTGGAGTTGCCCTTCTGAAGATTGGTGGTGGCAATTCTAACATTCACGGTTTGTGCGCGGGTCTGCTATTGGAGCATCCCTTGCACGGTGTTCCATAGCTCCGCTGAGGTGTGGCAAGTTGCCACTTGGACGACCATCTCGCGCGGCACCGTGGTCAGCAGGTAAGGGAAGACCTGCTGATACCGCGCATACCACACACCAAACTCTGGGTTTGGGTCCTTGGTCTTGGTTTTGACGTCGTCGACAGTGACCTCAATGGTCATGGGTGGAACCACCTGATCGACATCGAGGAAGTTCTCCATCTGCACTCCCCTGACGGCGGACAGGACAGTGGCGTGCCATAGAGCTTCGTTCCCTCTCGTGAGCTGCTCTGTTGCGTTTTGTGCAAACAGAGATGAGAGGAAGGAATTTGTGGATGAACTCGCATCCCGAGGTAGGCTCTGATTACCATAAAAGAAAATTAGTTAAGTGTATGCCTCCTGGCACGGACGCGTGGGTGTTATATAGCCAACAAGATTTACATCATAGGCAGGAGGTTATCTAGTCTTGACCCCTATTCCAAGCTATACAAGATAAGGATCATATCTAACTAACCTCCTGCCGGTTACAACTAACACACACGATTACATTAGCGTGACATCTATCACGTTACACAAGCCTATCGTTTAACACTTTCGACGAGGGTGGATTTTTATTAACTCAAAATAGAGCATCAAGTGATAGAGCACATATCCGGTCTTTGCATAGCTAAGATGCACACAGCCAATACCAACACACACACACACAAATCATACCGACAACTTGCAAAGTCAAACATGACCAAAGCTATGCCTTAGTGTAGTAAAAATTAAAAACTTCAAAGCGATCAAAACAATTATCAACAATCTACAAAAATAACCATATTCGCATCAACCATCACTTGACACATGCATAGCATGGTCTTGATGTGAGGTGCCACGCAAGTGAAAAGCAAATCGCACATGAGCCACTTGCCGCCAACAACTCCGAGCAGCGAAGGTCGTCATCACACTTTGTAGCAGAGATCAAGGGAGCACAGTCATTGATACCGTCAAATCCCAAATAGTGACGCTCCAATAGTCCCGCGCCATCCTCATGTTTTACCGTCCTTGTCCATGGCGGCAGAATCAAGCAGCAAATAAAATTATCATTGCCGCTGGATTTGAAGATCCAGGATTTCGGCAACGTCTAGGCAATCACCTAGCAGCACGGGACCATGCCTTCGCCTATGCGCCCGAGCGGAGAAGCGTCATACCATGACGCAACAGACTGACGTTGTTGCGTGCAGATGGGATCGTGGCCACCGATGTCTCGCAACCAGAGACTATCGGCCTAGCCAGAAATCGACTCCCATTGTTGCACATCCATGTCCTCTGCATCAAATCGCCGTCCATAGATCTCACTCCGGAGCGCTAAACAAGCTTCCTCATCCCCGGCGATCGAGTCAGCTCCATGACAATGCCTCGAGGAAGGTCAACGATGAAGAAATCGCCGCCATCGTCCGTCCCAGTATGGGAGCAAGGATTTCCCCAGAGTAAAGACCACGAGGGGAGGAAGGGAGCAATGTAGCGACGCCTTCGACACGGATTATGGCGCCATGAAGTATCGTCGTCACCACTCCCGGCACCAAGACGAGATAGGGTTTCCCCAACTCTCTGTTGAGCCTTCGCCACCATCACGCCTTCCTTTGCTACTTGGGGCCTCCCAATCTGCGCGCGAGTACATGCGTTGGTTACTACCTCATCCTTTGCCTTTCCGACAGCCACGAGCATTTTCTTCCCATGTCCGCAATCGTCCGATCGTCTCTGTTATGGTCATGTCGTCGATGTCGTAAAGCTGCTCGAGCGTGCCGATGATGTACGTGAATTTATCAGTGATTGAACTGAAAAACTTCTCCACGATCTCGGTCTCATCGAGCTTTGCACCAAGCGCGCGGATCTCTCAACCGGGCTCCAACGAAGGCGGTGATCGGCAAGACTCCGTATGAAGCAATTTACGGACGTAAGCCGAATGTGTCTCATCTACGGACATTCGGGTGCGTGGCACATGTGAAGACGGCGGAGCCGCACATCTCAAAGCATGCCGATCGTAGCACCAAGATGGTGTTCATCGGATACGAGAGCAGTTCTGACACCAAGGCATACCGTTTCTACGATCCACAAACCAAGCGTCTACGGATTTCACGCGACGTCGTGTTTGAAGAAAACCAAGCGTGGAATTGGAGCGCCGCAGCCGACGATGCTCCAAACAGTAAGATATTTGCAGTTGAATTTCCAACTGATGATGATGCAGGGGAGGATGTCCAGGTGGTTGGCAAGACGTCCAACCAAGGTGACCACAATGATAGTGATCATCATGGTGCCGACACCGACGACGACGCGCATAGGTCGCAAGGAGATAGCGACAACGCCGCGCACGACAGAGGCGGAGATCTCGACGACAACATCGACAACGAGGCGCATAGTGACGACGACAATCAAGATGATGGTCACGGTCACGACGACTACGCCGACGACACAGATGTCGATGACACACCAGGGTCTCAGCCGTCTTCCTCAAGTGCATCAACACCGACACAATTTGTGTCGCCTCCTTCGCAAGCCACAACGGACTCCTCAGGGCCTCGTCGCTACAAGACCCTCAAGAAAGTCTACAAGTACACAAAGCCAGTTACGCTCGAGTACTCCAGACTATGTCTGTTCGGAGTTGAGGAGCCGGCGAACTTCGTAGAGGCGAGCAAAAGTCCTAGCTGGACGCACGCCATGGATGAGGAGATGAAGGCAATTGAGAGCAATGGCACGTGGACTTTGGTAACCCGACCTCCAAACCAAAAGACGATAGGTTTGAAGTGGGTTTACAAGTTAAAGAAGGACACGGAAGGTGCCATTGTGAAGTACAAGGCAAGACTCGTTGCAAAGGGCTACGTTCAACGTCAAGGAGTTGACTATGATGAGGTGTTTGCACTGGTTGCTCGAATCGAGACGGTGAGAGTGCTCCTAGCTTTGGCAGCACAAGAGGATTGGAAGGTTCATCATATGGATGTTAAATCCGCTTTCCTCAACGGCGATCTCACAGAAGAAGTGTACGTGGAACAACCCCTCGGCTACGAGAAGAAAGGCGAAGAAGGGAAAGTTTACAAGCTCAAGAAGGCACTTTACGGGTTGAAGCTAGCGCCAAGAGCTTGGAACTCAAAGTTAGACCGAAGTCTGGTCTCGCTCGGGTTCAAGAGATGTCCCCTCGAGCACGCAGTCTATACAAAGAACTCCAAAGGCTCAAACCTGCTAGTTGGAGTTTATGTCGACGATCTGATTATCACCGGAGATAGCGTACAAGAAATTGAACGTTTCAAGGCGCAAATGAAGAACAAGTTTAGCATGAGTGATCTGGGATTACTCAACTATTACTTGGGCATCGAAGTGAAGCAAAGCTCTGGAGAGATTTCCCTATGTCAATCGGCTTACGCGGTCAAGTTATTGGACAAGTGTGGCATGTCAGATTGCTACGCGACACAAGTTCCAATGGACCAACGTCACAAGTTGAGCAAGCGTAGCTCAAATCCGCCCGTGGACACCACAATGTATCGAAGCGTTGTGGGCAGCCTAAGATATTTGGTGCATACCCGACCTGACTTGGCTTATTCAGTCGGGATCGTGAGTCGTTTCATGGAGAATCCGACAACCGAGCACATGAGCGCGGTCAATCAAATCTTGCGCTATGTGAAAGGCACCATTAATCTTGGTTGCACGTACAGAAAGGGAAAGGAAGGATTGATCCTTCGTGGATATTCATATAGTGACATGGCAGGTGATGTTGATGACCGAAAGAGCACAACGGGCATGGTTTTCTACCTTGGGCCGAATCCGATTAGCTGGAATTCTCAGAAGCAAAAGGTGGTGGCACTGTCTTCATGCGAGGCAGAATACATAGCGGCAAGCACGGCGGCTTGTCAAGCAGTGTGGCTGAGAAGACTCCTAGCTATTCTTGCAAAGCGGGAGGTGCAGAAGGTGTCACTGAAGATCGATAACCAAGCTGCAATCTCGTTGTGCAAAAATCCGGTTCATCACGAAAGGAGCAAGCACATAGATACCCGGTTTCACCATATCCGGGAGTGCATTGAAGAAGGGTTGATAGAGGTTCAACATGTGAACACGAAAGACCAACTTGCCGATATTTTCACCAAGTCCCTCGGTCGACAGAAGTTCATCGAGATGAGGAGGAAAGTCGGAGTGCAAGAAGTGAAGTCAAGCAACAAGATTAAGGAGGTGAATGTAGAAGTTAATCATGTTGTTTCTTTAGGATTAGGAAAGAAAGCCAAACCGAGTCCTGGTAGTATTAGGATTCCTAGTCCTAGTCTATTTCCATAGTCCCTTCTGGACGTGTATAAAAGACACCCTAGGGGTGTTGATTGTAACACCAGAAAAACGAAAAGCAATACAAAGCAAAGGCTCGACACGGGCCTTTAGCCATCAAATCCATCGATCAGTTTTATTCGTGTCGCTAGTTACGCAAGTTCCGTCAAGTAGCCGGCCGAAGCAAGAATCGCGTAGGCACGCCTGTACAGCTGCATACGCACGTTCAAAAGCCAACACTCTCCTCACCCTTCCCTTGGCATCAACCACAATGATATAAGGCGTACTTGTCCAGCACCCGACGAGAAAAGGCGAGGCCACTGGAGCAAGGCTCAATGACCCATCTCCATTCCTCATCGTTGCCTAAGGATAGAGTATGCGTGCATGAGGCACGCCATACTGCCACCCTGGCCTACGCCCGTCCCGCCAGCCACGCCCAGCATGACCACACATGGAGCACAACCGCCGTGCCCCACCACCCCTTGCAGAGCTCCGCCATCACGCGGTTGACGTGAGGCACACACTGTTGGAAATATGCCCTAGAGGCAATAATAAAGTGGTTATTATTATATTTCCTAGTTCATGATAATTGTCTATTATTCATGCTATAATTGTATTAACCGGAAACCGTAATACATGTGTGAATATATAGATCACAATGTGTCCCTAGCGAGCCTCTAGTTAGCTAGATCATTGATCAATAGATTATCATGGTTTCTTGATCATGGAAATTGGATGTCATTGATAACGGGATCACATCATTGGGGAATGATGTGATGGACAAGACCCAATGCTAAGCATAACACTAGATCGTGTTGTTCGTATGCTAAAGCTTTTCTAATGTCAAGTATCATTTCCTTAGTCTGTCAGATGTGCAACTCTCAGATACCGTAGGAGTGCTTTGGGGGTACCAAACGTCACAACGTAACTAGGTGATTATAAAGGTGCACTACGGGTATCTCCGAAAGTGTCTATTGGGTTGTACGTATCGAGACCAGGATTTGTCACTTCGTGTGACGGAGAGGTATCTCTGGGCCCACTCGGTAATTCATCATCATACTAAGCTCAGTGTGACTAAGATGTTAGAGACGGGATGATGTGTTACGGAACGAGTAAATAGACTTGCCGGTAACGAGATTGAACAAGGTATAGGAATACCGACGATCGAATCTCGGGATAGTATCATACCGATAGACAAAGGGAATTGCATACGGGATTGATTGAATCCTTGACATTGTGGTTCATCCGATGAGATCATCGTGGAACATGTGGGAACCAACATGGATATCCAGACCCCGCTATTGGTTATTGGCCGGAGAGATGTCTCGTTCATGTCTGCATGTCTCCCGAACCCGTAGGGTCTACACACTTAAGGTTCGATGACACTAGAGTTGTAAAGAGAATGGTATGTGGTTAGTGAAGGTTGTTCAGAGTCCCGGATGAGATCCCAGACGTCACGAGGAGCTCGAGAATAGTCCGGAGGTAATGATTGATATATATGAAGTCCTTTTTTGGTCACCGAAAAAGTTTCGGGCTCATCGGTAGTGTACCGGGAGTGCCGGGACGGTGCCGGAGGACCCTCGGGAGGGGTGTCACGACCAAAAGGGTGCATGGGCTGTTAGAGAAGGTGGACCAGCCCTTATTGGGCTGGCCAAGGTCTTCCCTAAAGGCGTATGCACATAGGAATGAAGGAGATAAGGCAAAAGGCTTAAAAGGAAAGGGAGGAAGAGTCCTACCAAGGTAGTCCACCTCCCTAGCTTCGGCCGAAGCTCCTCCTTCTTGGAGGAGGGGACAAGGAAGGACAAGGAAGCCTCCCTCTCCCTCCTCCTATATATAGTAGAGGGTTTTGGCCTTTTGAAGACACACGATTCATCTCCCACGGCACAACCCTACTCCTTCTCCTCCTCCTCCTCCACAACGCTTGGCGAAGCCTTGCCAGAGAACCACATAGCTCCACCGCCACCACGCGTCGTGCCGCCGGAGCTCTCACTCAACTTCTCCTCTCTCCTTGCTGGATCAAGAAGGAGGAGACGTCACCGGGTTGTACATGTGTTGAACGCGGAGGTGCCGTGATTCGACACATAGATCAGAATCCACCGCGACCTGAGTCGCTGCGAGTACGACTCCATCAACCACGTTCTAGCAACGCTTCTGCTTAGTGATATTCAAAGGTTTGAAGATGCTCTAAAACCTCTCTCGTTGCTGGTTTCTCCATAGATAGATCCTTGTATGGCGTAGGAGTTTTTTTTGAAATTACTACGATCGCCAACAGTGGCATCCGAGCCAAGGTTCTATGCGTATATTCTTTGCACGAGTAGAACACAAAAGTTGTGGGCGCTCATTTGTCAACTTGCCTGCCCTTACTAGTCTTATCTTTTTTCGACGGTATTGTGGGATGAAGCGGCCCGAACCAACCTTACACGTGCGCTTACGTGAGACTTGTTCCATCGACACACATGCACTTGGTGCATAAGGTGGCTAGCGGGTGTTTGTCTCTCCCACTTTAGTCGATTTGGATTCGATGAAAAGGGTCCTTATGAAGGGTAAATAGCATTGGCATATCAACGTTGTGACTGTCACATACGTAAGAACCGTTCTTGCTAAAAACCCAAACTAGTCACGTAAAACTTGCAACAACAATTAGAGGACGTCTAACTTGTTTTTGCAGGGTATGCTATGTAATGTGATATGGCCAAAAGGATGTGATGTTACATATGTGATGTATGAGATTGATCATGTTCTTGTAATAGGATTCATGACTTGCATGTCAATGAGTAGGACAACCGGCAGGAGCCATAGGAGTTGTCTTAATTTATTGTATGAGATGCAACGTCATGTTGATTAGTTTACTTTATCGCTAACGGTTAGCTATAGTAGTAGAAGTAATAGTTGGCATGAGGACTTCACAGAGACACAGTGATGGAGATCATGATGATGGATATCATGGTGTCATGCCGGTGACGATGATGATCATGGTGCCCCGAAGATGGAGATCAAAGGACCGAGATGATATTGACTATATCATATCACTATATGATTGCATGTGATGTTTATCATGTTTTTCATCTTATTGCTTAGAACAACGTAGCAAAGATAAGATGATCCCTCATTAAAATTTCAAGATAAGTATTCCCCTAAGTATGCACCATTGCGAAGTATCGTTGTCTCGAAGCACCACGTGATGATCAGGTGCGATAGATTCTAACATTCACATACAACGGGTGTAAGCTAGTTTACACACGCAAAACACTTAGGTTGACTTGATGAGCCTAGCATGTACAGATATATCCTCAAATACGGGAGACTGAAAGGTCAAACATGAGTCGTATGGTTGATACGATCAGCATGGAGATGCTCACCATTGATGACTAGTCCGTCTCACGTGATGATCGGACACGGGTTAGTCGACGTGGATCATGTAACACTTGGATGACTAGAGGGATGTCGATCTAAGTGAGAGTTCATTAGTAATTTGATTAGATGAACTTAATTATCATGAACTTTGTCTAAAATTGTATTTACAAATGTTGTAGATCCAATGGCCAACGCAAATATCTCATTCAACTTCAACGCGTTCCTAGAGAAAACCAAGCTGAAAGACGATAGTAGCAATTATGCGGATTGGGCTCGTAACTTGAAGCTCATCCTCATGGCTCCCAAGAAGGCATATGTCCTTGATGCCCTGCTAGGTGATCCTCGCGTTCCTGCGGTAGACCAGGATGCTAGAAACGACTGGAAGTCGCGGAGTGACGACTACTCTCTCGTTCAGTGAGGCATGCTTTACAGTTTAGAATCGGGGCTCCAAAGGCGTTTTGATATGTTCGAGGAGCTGAAACTTGTTTTTCGAGCTCATGCCCGGGTCGAGAGATATTAAGTCTCTGACAAGTTCTTTAGCTGTAAGATGGAGGAGAATAGTTCTGTCAGTGAGCACATACTCAAAATGTCTGGGTTGCAAAACTGCTTGACTCAGCTGGGAGTTGAACTTCCGGATGATGCGGTCATTGACAGAATACTCTAGTCGCTTCCACCTAGCACAAAGACTTTGTGATGAATTACAACATGCAAGGAATGGAAACGACTATTCCCGAGTTGTATTCAATGCTGAAATCTGCAGAGGTAGAAATCAAGAAAGAGCATCAAGTCTTGATGGTCAATAAGACCACCAGTTTCAAGAAGGGCAAGGGCAAGAAAAACTTCAAGAAAGACGGCAAAGCAGTTGCCGCGCCCGGTAAGATATGTAAAGAGAGCAGTATGTGGTTACTAAAGGCTATTCAGAGTCCCGGATGATATCCCGGATGTCACGAGGAGCTCCAGAATGGTCCGCGGGTAAAGACTGATATGTAGGAAGTCCTGTTTTGGTCACCGAAAAAGTTTCGGGCTCATCGATAGTGTACCGGGAGTGCCGGGAGGGTGCCGGAGGACCCCCGAGAGGGGTGTGACGACCAAAATGGTGCATGGGCTGTTAGAGAAGGTGGACCAGCCCTTATTGGTCCGGCCAAGGCCTTACCTAAAGGCCTATGCACATAGGGATAGAGGAGATAAGGCAGAAGGCTTAAAAGGAAAGGGAGGAAGAGTCCTACCAAGGTAGTCCACCTCCTCCTATATATAGTGGAGGGTTTTGGCATTTTGGAGACACACAATTCATCTCCATGGCGCAGCCCTACTCCTCCTCCTCCTCGTCTTCCGCAGCACTTGGCGAAGCCCTGCCGGAGAACCACATAGCTCCACCGCCACCACGCCGTCATGCTACCGGAGCTCTCCCTCAACGTCTCCTCTTTCCTTGCTGGATCAAGAAGGAGGAGACGTCACCGGGCTGTACGTGTGTTGAACGCGGAGGTGCCGTGATTCGACACATAGATCAGAATCCACCACGATCTGAATCGCTGCGAGTACGACTCCATCAACTGCGTTCTAGTAACGCTTCTGCTTAGCGATCTTCAAAGGTATGAAGATGCTCTACAACCTCTCTTGTTGCTGGTTTCTCCATAGATAGGTCCTTGTATGTCGTAGGATTTTTTCTGAAATTACTACGATCCCCAACACACACACGCCCGGAGCGCCGTCGGATCCTGTTGAGAACATCTCCCACGGACCGAAGGGAGCCGCAAGTAGAAGCCTCGCCGCCACCGTCGGCCGCACGGGCTTCGCTCGACGGCATCTTCTAGCGACAGCGCACTAGGGTTTGGATGAGTCGCCCTTGCGCTGCCTCGAGCGTAAGCGACGTGGGAGTTTTTCACAACATGACCACTAGTAAAAATATTACTCCCTCCATCCAGAACTACTTATCATAGAAATGGATGATTGTAGATATATTTTAGTTCTAGATACATTCATTTCTTTTCATTTTTTACGACAAGTAATTCTGGACGGAGGGAGTATTTAGGTTTGGATGACTATCTAGGGTTGGATATCCAAAATTAGTTTCAGTCTCTCCCACCAACTCTTCAAAATTTGTATTCATAGGATTGAGCTACAAAATATTACTCATTGTCGCGTAACAATAGACCTCATCTACTTACCCGACAACTGTAGGCAAAGGTTGGGGTGCACAGTAAATACCCTCTCGCCCCTCGCGTCGCCTCCCCTGGGCGATGCAGGGGACCCAAACCCTAGCGCTGTCAGGTCCTTTCCGGCTCCTCTCCTGCTGCTGTTGCCGCCGGCGTATTTTGAAGTGGCGGTGGGCCCAACGCCAAAACACTAGGGCGGGTGGTGTGTTGCGGGATCTCCCAGAGGCTACAGGGCGACTCCGGCGTTGGATCCGCGAGTAGCAGGTAGGGCGACGTTCCCTTCTTGTGCGGTGGCGACCAGATCCATGGTCGGCATGGTGCTCTTCCCTTTGGTGGAGTCTATGCCTGGATATGTGTGGACGGAAGCCACGGATCTGGCGTCCCGTCTAGATCCGCCCCGGCGTGGTTTTTTCCAACCGCTGGCGCATGGATGACTGGTGAGGGGCGGCTGGAGGCTCCTTGCCGGCATGCCGCCGACGACTTTAGTCTTCATGATGAGGCTCAGTACGGTTCCATTCAGCTGCAAGATAAGGGGACCGTGACTCCGGTTAAAATCACGTCGACTATGGTCATGGCAGACGATGGTGGTGTTTGTGACGTCGTTCCCTTCTCGAGGCATTGTTGTTGGAGGCCGTGGTACCCCGCTCGTGATGCTCCGGGAGAAACCCTGGATCTGGGTCTACCAGATCGGACGATGATGGCACCTTCGATGTCGTTGTTCCTCCTGGGGCATCGTTTTGGAGCATGTGTTGACTGGAAGGGACACAAGGAGGACCAGTGTTACATCTACCGCAAGGCCAAGGAAGGATCCCGGCGGCATGACACCGCGGAGGTTCGGCGACCGGCGCGTGTGGACGGATACGTGCAGGATGGTGGTGTTGTCTGACGCCATGGTGGCGTCGACGACATGCCACGCAAGGTCGATGCATGAGTTCCTGCTGTGGAGATGGACTAGTGGAAGATGGCGGCAGCAACATGTGAGAGTGCGCCGGTCCGGTGTGTGACCCAGTCCCGGTAGGTGGCTGGGTTGGGCGTCCGGCTTTAGATGTTAGACTTTGGTGTGATGTTTGTTTGGTATTTGGCTCGGACATTCGGCACCCTTTTATTAAAGGGATATGAGTATCAATATGTGTTGCCTAGATGGTCTCCTCAGGCTTACTGTTGTATTATTTTGTATGATCTTTGCAAATAATTAATAAAATGGTCGCATGCATCATCGAGATGCAGAGGTTGGGGATATATCCTCCTTTAAAAAAAAACCTGGCAACTGTAGACACGATGCCTCATTTCTCTTTCATCTCTCTAACACCTCGGGTCATGCATCTCTCTCGTTTTTCTTTGTTTTTAATCGCGAGCCAATCAAGGTCTACACCGCACAAACACCGACCAGGCCTTGTAACAGGATCATACAAAGCTGGTAGACAAGTCACCGATCGACATCACACAAACCAAGCATCGTAACAAGACGATACGTACAAGAAATGCACAGCCGACACTGGTGCCCAAGACAACTTGTAACCTTCCATTGCAAGTAGAGGATCGAGCTCCATATAAAAGAGGGGTGGAGCTGAGCCACATCCACTTTGGAGAAGATAATCCAGCACAACCAAATCGGCAATGAGGCATTCCTAGCGGGCTCCAGGGAGCAGAAGCAAACACTCCCTTGAGAGCTCTACTACAACCTAGATTATCGCCTCTTGCACCCACGAACACGACGCTGTTTTTTTTTTAAAATATTGCATTTTTTATTGTTTTTGAAAAATATTGGGTCATTTAAGAAAATTTCAAAAATAGTGATCGAGCAAGACCAATTAGTCCCTGTCGGCTATGGCTAGGCGGACAGGTCTGCCGGCCTTGCATGCGAGCTGCTATCTGGTTCCTATCGGTCTTGGCTAGGCCGACTAGTACTAATCGGCCTAGTCATGACCAATTAGTACTAATTGACCTAACCATGACTAATTAGTACTAATTGGTGTTGGCAAAGTCAATAAATGCATGAATGTTTTTTTAACCATGCAATCATAATTTTTTATGTCCATGATATGAAAATTGTCCCTCTGTAAATTTTCATGGCCATATTGTAGGAGGAGTGGCGTGTACGTACGTACGTGGTGAATACTACTACCTACGTACTGACCCGGGAGACGGCGGCAAGGAAACTACTACCACTACTCCTGCATATGTCGTGAAACCGCCATAGTTACTGATAGCTCAATGCACAACTCTTTGCTCAAAGTGCAATAAGAGCACTACCGACACGTTTCATGTGCTGCTAGACAAGCGTGCTACTCCCAAGTTTCCTTCTCAAGTGGCCAAACTTACCATGCAAGTTTCCTTCCTCACCAAGAAATCTAGCACACCAAGTCTCACGAACTGTGTCAGTAGTGGGTGAACTATGTCACTAATAGTTTTATTTTTCGGAACAACATGCATTAATACTACTAGTCGTCAACCCGTGCATCCGCACGGGCTAGTAATTTTGGGAACACATGAAGATATTAATGTTGGCTAAATATATATTTACATAATTTAAAATATAGGAAAATACATATTTATCTATTAAATATTAATATTATAATCAATTAACAATTGCTTACCGTATAGAAAAATGTTTGAGATTGGTTAGTTAGAAGAAGTACGTAAGTAAATCATATGCAAAATGCAGAAACATAATCCAACTATGGACAAACAGTACACCATATATTCATGTGTGATGGTGGTAATGCCATAGGAAAAAATGCATTCCCCTTTACGGTTGGAAAACATAGCATAAATATTTGAAAATGAATTTCACTATCTCGGATTTCATGTGAATTCTTGCATTATCTAATGTATCGCGGTAGGCTTAACTTAGTCACCAGTGTTTTAGTTGGCCTTATTAGGTAGAAAATAAATATTTTTTGTTGATATACAAATAGTAGAGACCCCTAAAATTGTTTGCAGAGCAATAATCCGAAAGATGCGAAGCTAACCAAACATTATTTAGTAGTAGCCACGGTATCACATAAAAACTTCAAAGAAATAGTTGACCTACTATAAATAAAAATCAAGCCATAGGTTTAAAACATTTGATCACATGCTTTTGAACACATGCACCACATTTATTTTATTTATTTATTGCGTTGCAAATGAGCAATGATAATCTAAGTAAGGGCACTATGATGGCAACATGTTTACCAACTCCTTGAATTATTAGCAGTGGAATAGGAGAATCACGACCACAAGAAAATTATAAGGTGATTTCACATGTTCTTTTGTGTACCATCTGAAGTATATAAAATATAAACAAAAAATGGTTTACCAAAAAAAGCAAAAGAGACTTCAGTGATCATATGAACAGAGCTAAGGAGACAACTACACACCCCTGCAGGGAGTTTGTTTCTCTATCCAACAGATAGGCATCGTGTTTATATATAGCTCGATCAATTTAAGAATCTTGTCAGGTGATTAGAATAGGTTCTCATATGCAGTTTAAATTTTACACTTTTCGCAATAAAGGGTTTAAATTTTACACGTAGATACTAACAGCTAAGAATTTAAATAGGGAAGGAGAAACTGTACACCTTTTATGGTGGTAACCTCTGTAATCAATAGTTAGATCAACGACATGATTAATCCATACGAAGGTACCATTATCTTATGAACAACAACGCTTGTGTGACATGTGCGCATTGCTTTGCACATCAAGGTTAGGGCTGGAAGATCGACGGCGGCATGATTAATCCATGCGAAGACACTACCATCTCCTGGACAACGACGGCTGTGTGACATGGGAGCGTTTCTTTACCCATCAAGGTTAGGGCTGGAGAATTAAAAAAAGAAAAAGATTATGGCTGGGTGGGCAGCCACGACTGAAAACCTCGTGTTAATTTTTTTTCCTACTTCTACAGCCACGAACGGATTGAGCATATATATTTTTTCCTACTTCTACGGCCACCAACGGATTGAGCAATTCCTTTGGGCCAAATTAAGCATGTATTATATTACTGTTACCGTGTGATCTAAGGACTTTGGGCCTATAGATTATTATTGCTGGAAGAAAAAATAAAATACGTGAATTAATCTGCACCGTTATAATTCGGTCCCACGTGATTAACGATTCATATTTTCTAATTAATGTGGGAATTTCAAAAAATACGTGGATTAATCTGCACCGTTATAATTCGGTCCCACGTGATTAACGGTTCATATTTTCTAATTAACGTGGGAATTTTGTGGGAAATACGTGAATTAATCTGCACCGTTATAATTGGGTCCCACGTGATTAACGGTTCATATTTTCTAATTAACGTGGGAATTTTGTGGGAGTCTCTAATTAGTATAAGTATAGATGGAATCTTTTTCATAAACTGTTAACATATTGAGCATTAAGTATGCAAGGCTCATAAATTTCAAAGAAATAATAATAATTGGAAATGCCACATACCATTTTGAATTATTGCATTTGGTTTCCAATTAGATTGAATTGGTTTAAAAACAAAGCTCGAGAATCTATTGACAATAGTTTGTTCCACCTACCAAAATATCTTTCAGGACACATATAATTTGTTTGATCCACTGATCCAAACATATTTTATTTGTTTTGCTAATGTCACGGTTTTTTTAATACGTCATATCCTTGCATTTCTCAGGTGAAATAATATGGACGTCAAAGCTCCTTATAAGTTCGTATGTTTCATCCCCAAATATGTACGTGATCCTCTTGATTTCATGGATAAAATGTCCACAAATGTCATGAGTGCAAGCGGACTTTTGTTGGGGATTAGCATCCTTAATTAGAGGATTCTATGTAGTCTTTATGGCAAAATAAAAACATCAACGATTAAAGGGAAAATGTTTGCCTTCACCTCGCTCATCCCTTGCGCGGCGTCCGTCATCTCCGTGTCCGTTGGATGTACTCCCTCCGTTCCTAAATGTAAGATATTTTAAAGATTTTACTATGAACCGCATACAGATGTATGTAGATATATTTTAGAGTGTAGATTCATTTATTTTGCTCCGTATGTAGATATATTTTAGAGTGTAGAACAAAGACATCGATGATTGCACAAATGGCACGACGCGACCGAAGATGTTTTATTTTTATTTTTTGCAACAATGATGTTGTTGTACAAAATTAGGTGTCATGGCGTAAAATGTTGTTGCAATTTTCATATCGTGGACATAAAAAAATGTGTATTGCATGGCCAATTTTTTTTTTCATGCACTTATTGGCTTTGCCATCATCAATTAGTACTAATTGACCTAGCCAATTGGTCATGGCTAGGCCAATTAGTAGTAATTGGTCACGGCTAGGCCGATTAGTACTAATCAGCCTAGCCAAGGCCAATAGGAGAGCTCACATATAAGCCTAGTCCCTGTCGGCTATGGCTAGGCCGACAGGATCACATTTTTGAAAATTTCTAAAATGACGCAATATTTTCAAAAACAATAAAAAATGCTATATTTAAAAAATAGTCAAACACGACAAAGCCTTGTAATAATTGGCATGTGTCTGTAACAACAATATTGTCCAAGAATTCATCAGATTAATTAGTTAATTAGACAGTTAAGCACTGTTTATTGGATGGACGAATAGAATAATACCTATTCATTATGTTAACTTGTCAAGCCGATTAAATGGTTCGTCAGACCGATTAAATGGTTTGTTAGATAGATTAAATGGTTTGCTAGATAGATTATTTGGTTGTTAGACCCATTAATCGTTGTTGGCTCACTAACTCGTCGGCAAATAAAGCCTGATTATTTGGCCCATAATCCCTCCCAGCCCCTCCCACTCCTAAAGATCTAGGGTTTATCCCTCCATATGTTGGGGAACGTTGCATGGGAAACAAAAATTTCCAACGCACACGAAGACCTATCATAATGATGTCATCTACGAGAGGAGATTAGATCAACGTACCCTTGTAGATGCACATAGGTAAGCGTTAAGGAACGAGGTTGCCGTAGTGCTACAACTTCGTGATTCAAATCACCGACGACCCACGATCTGTCCCTCGAACCGTCCCACGAACCGATCCGCGATTCGTCCCACGATCCGTCCGATGAACGGTTCCGATCTAGTGCCGAATGGACGGCACCTCCGCGTTCAGCACACGTACAGCTCGGCGATGAGCTCGACCTTCTTGATCCAACAAGGAAGACGGAGAAGTAGATGAGTTCTACGACAGCGTGACGGCGTTCCGGTGGTGGTGATGATCTACTCCAGTAGGGCTCAGCCCGAGCTCCGCAGAAATACGATCTAGCGGTAAAACTATGGTGTCTAGATCTGAGTTGCACGTGGCAAAAGTTGTCACAAATCAGTCCTAAACCACCACTATATATAGGATGGAGGGGGAGGCTTTCCTTGAGGGCCAAGCCGACAAGGGTGCGCCGGCCAGGGGAGAGGAGGAGTCCTACTCCAATTAGGATTGGAAAGTGGAGTCCTTCTCTTCCTTCCCACCTCTTTTTTTCTTTCTCTTGGCGCCTAGGCCCTCTTAGGCTATCCCACCAGCCCACTAAGGGTTGGTGCGCCACCCTAAGGCCTTTGGGCTCCCTCCGGGTGGGTGGCCCCCTCTCGGTGAACTTCCGGAACCCATTCGTCGCTCCTGGTACAATGCCGGTAATGAACGAAAACCTTCCGGTAACCAAATGAAACCATCCTATATATCAATCTTCGTTTCCGGACCATTCCGGAAACCCTCGTGACGTCCGTGATCTCATCCGGGATTCCGAACAACATTTGGTAACCACACATATAACTCAACTATACTAAAACATCATCGAACCTTAAGTGTGCAGACCCTCCGGGTTCAAGAACTATGTAGACATGCCCCGAGGTACTCCTCGGTCAATATCCAATAGCGGGACCTGCATGCCCATGTTGGATCCTACATATTCTCCGATTAACTTATCGGTTGAACCTCAGTGTCAAGGATTCAGGCAATCCCGTATGTCATTCCCTTTGTCCTTCGGTATGTTACTTGCCCGAGATTCGATCGTCAGTATCCGCATACCTATTTCAATCTCGTTACCGGCAAGTCTCTTTTCTCGTTCCGTAATACAAGATCCCGTGACTTACACTTAGTCACATTGCTTGCAAGGCTTTTGTGTGATGTTGTATTACCGAGTGGGCCCCGAGATACGTCTTCGTCACACAGAGTGACAAATCCCAGTCTCGATGCATACTAACTCAACGAACACCTTCGGAGATACCTGTAGAGTACCTTTATAGTCACCCAGTTACGCTGTGACGTTTGATACACACAAGGTATTCCTCCGGTGCGAGTGAGTTATATGTGTTGGGGAACGTCGCATGGGAAACAAAAAATTTCCTACGCGCACGAAGACCTATCATGGTGATGTCCATCTATGAGAGGAGATTTGGATCTACGTACCCTTGTAGATCGCACAACAGGAAGCGTTAAGAAACGCGATTGATGTAGTGGAACGTCCTCACGTCCCTCGATCCGTCCCGCGAACCGTCCCACGAACCGTCCCCCGATCCGTCCCACGAACCGTCCCGCGATCCGATCCGATCTAGTGTTGATCAGACGACACCTCCGCGTTCAGCACACGTACAGCTCGACGATGATCTCGGCCTTCTTGATCCAGCAAGCAAGACGGAGAAGTAGATGAGTTCTCCGGCAGCGTGACGGCGCTCCGGTGGTGGTGAAGGATCTACCGCCCGAGCTGTGCAGAAATACGATCTAGAGGAAAAACCGTGGTGTTTGTGGTCGGGCTGCCATGGCAAAAGTTGTCTCAAATCAGCCCTAAAACTCCACTATATATAGGAGGAGGGGAGGGGAGGCTTGCCTTGAGGGCCAAGGCCCTCTATGGTGCGCCGTCTAGGAGGTGGAGGAGTCCACCTCCAATCCTAGTCCAACTAGGATTGGAAGGTGGAGTCCTTCCCTTCCTTCCCACCTCTTTTTTTCTTTTTTCTTTGATTTTATATCCTTGGCGCATAGGGCCCTTTTGGGCTGTCCACCAGCACACCAAGGGCTGGTGCACCACCCCTAGGGCCTACGGGCTTTTCCGGGTGGGTTGGCCTCCTCCCGGTGAACATCCGGAACCCATTCGCCACTCCCGGTACATATCCGGTAATGCTCGAAAACCTTCCGGTAATCAAATGAGGCCATCCTATATATCAATCTTCGTCTCCGGACCATTCCAGAAACCCTCGTGACGTCCATGATCTCATCCGGGACTACGAACAACATTCAGTAACCACACATATAACTCAACTATACTAAAATATCGCCGAACCTTAAGTGTGCAGACCCTTCGGGTTCGAGAACCTTGTAGACATGCCCGAGGTACTCCTTGGTCAATATCCAATAGCGGGACCTGGATGCCCATATTGGATCCTACATATTCTCCGATTAACTTATCGGTTGAACCTCAGTGTCAAGGATTCATGCAATCCCGTATGTCATTCCCTTTGTCCTTCGGTATGTTACTTGCCCAAGATTCGATCGTCGGTATCCGCATACCTATTTCAATCTCGTTACCAGCAAGTCTCTTTTCTCGTTCTATAATACAAGATCCCGTGACTTACACTTAGTCACATTGCTTGCAAGGCTTGTGTGTGATGTTGTATTACCGAGTGGGCCCCGAGATACCTCTCCGTCACACGGAGTGACAAATCCCACTCTTGGTCCATACTAACTCAACGGACACCTTCAGAGATACCTGTTGAGGACCTTTATAGTCACCCAGTTATGTTGTGACGTTTGATACACACAAGGTATTCCTCCGGTGGTAGTGAGTTATATGATCTCATGGTCATAGGAACAAATACTTGACATGCAGAAAACAATAGCAATAAAACGACACGATCAATATGCTACGTTCATAGTTTGGGTTTAGTCCATCACATGATTCTCCTAATGATGTGATCCCGTTATCAAGTGACAACACTTGCCTATGGCTAGGAAACCTTGACCATCTTTGATCAACGAACTAGTCAACTGGAGGCTCACTAGGGAGAGTGTGTTGTCTATGTATCCACACATGTATTTGAGTTTCCAATCAATACAATTCTAGCATGGATAATAAACGATTATTATGAACAAGGAAATATAATAATAACTAATTTATTATTGCCTTTAGGGCATATTTCCAACAGTCTCCCACTTGCAGTAGAGTCAATAATCTAGTTCACATCACCATGTGATTTCAACGAATCCAACACCTATATAGTTCTGGGGTCTGATCACGTCTTGCTCGTGAGAGAGGTTTTAGTCAACGGTTCTGAAACTTTTAGATCCATGTGTTCTTTACAAATATTTATGTCATCTTATAGATGCTGCTACTACATGCTATTCAGAAATACTCCAAATATCTACTCTACTATACGAATCCGTTCTACTACTCATAGTTATTCAGATTAGTGTCAAAGCTTGCATCAACGTAGCCCTTTACGACGAACTCCTTAACCACCTCCGTAATCGAGAAAAAAATTCCTTAGTCCACTAGGTACTAAGGATTGTTGGGGAACGTCGCATGGGAAACAAAAATTTTCCTACGCGCACGAAGACCTATCATGGTGATGTCCATCTACGAGAGGGGATGTGTGATATACGTACCCTTGTAGACCGTACAGCAGAAACGTTAGTGAACGCGGTTGATGTAGTGGAACGTCCTCACGTCCCTCGATCCGCCCCGCGAACCGTCCCGCGATCAGTCCCACGATCTAGTGCCGAACGGACGGCACCTCCGCGTTCAGCACACTACAGCTCGACGATGATCTCGGCCTTCTTGATCCAGCAAGAGAGACGGAGAGGTAGATGAGTTCTCCGGTAGCGTGACGACGCTCCGGAGGTTGGTGGTGATCTTATCTCAGCAGGGCTCCGCTCGAGCTCCGCAGAAACGCGATCTAGAGGTGAAACCGTGGAGATATGTGGTCGGGCTCCCGTGGCAAAGTTGTCTCAAATCAGCCCTAAAACCTCCGTATATATAGGGGGAAGAGGGGGAGCCTTGCCATTCTTATCGTCCAGTGATCCACTCCTGGATTACTCTGGAACCTACCTGCCATTCTTATGGCCAGGCTAACGTCCGGTCTAGTGCACAACATTGCATACATGATAGAACCTATGGCTGAAGCATAGGGGACGGTGCTCATATGCTCTCTATCCTCTTTAGTTGCTGGGCACTGAGTCTTACTCAATCTCGTACCTTGTAAAACTGGCAAGACCCCTTTCTTGGACTGTTCCATTTTGAACCTCTTCAAAACTTTATCAAGGTATGTGCTTTGTGAAAGTCCTATCAGGCGTTTTGGTCTATCCCTCTAGATCTTAATGCCTAGAATGTAAGCAGCTTCTCCTAGGTCCTTCATAGAGAAACTTTTATTCAAGTAATCCTTTATGCTCTCCAAAAACTCTACGTTGTTTCCAATCAGCAATATGTCATCCACATATAATATTAGAAACGCCACAGAGCTCCCACTCACTTTCTTGTAAATACAAGATTCTCCAACCACTTGTATAAACCCAAATGCTTTGATCACCTCATCAAAACGTTTGTTCCAACTCCGAGATGCTTGCACTAGTCCATAAATGGATCGCTGGAGCTTGCACACCTTGTTAGCATTCTTAGGATCGACAAAACCTTTGGGTTGCATCATATACAACTCTTCCTTAAGGAAACCGTTAAGGAACGCCGTTTTGACATCCATCTGCCAGATTTCATAATCGAAAAATGCAGCTATTGCTAACATGCTTCTTACGGACTTAATCATCGCTACGGGTGAGAATGTCTCATCGTAGTCAACTCCTTGAACTTGTGAAAAACCCTTTGCCACAAGTCGAGCTTTATAAACGGTCACATTGCCGTCAGCGTCCGTCTTCCTCTTAAAGATCCATTTGTTCTGAATAGCCTTGCGGCCCTCAGGTAGTACTTCCAAAGTCCACACTTTGTTCTCATACATGGATCCTATCTCAGACTTCATGGCTTCTAGCCATTTGTAGGAATTCGGGCCCACCATTGCTTCTTCATAACTTGCAGGTTCATTGTTGTCTAACAACATGATTGACAAGACGGGATTACCGTACCACTCAGGAGCAGCACGTGGTCTCGTCGACCTGCGTGGTTCGACAGAAACTTGAACCGGAGTTTCATGATCGTCATCATTAACTTCCTCCTCAACCGGCGTCGCAACGACAGAGGTTTCCCCTTGCCCCGCGCCACCATCTAGAGGGATGAGAGGTTCGACAACCTCATCAAGTTCTATCTTCCTCCCACTCAATTCTCTCGAGAGAAACTCCTTCTCGAGAAAAGCTCCATTTTTAGCAACAAACACTTTCCCCTCGGATTTGAGATAGAAGGTGTACCCAACTGTCTCTTTTGGGTAACCTATGAAGATGCACCTTTCCGCTTTGGGTTCCAGCTTTTCAGGCTGAAGCTTTTTGACATAAGCATCACATCCCCAAACTTTAAGAAACGACAACTTTGGCCTTTTGCCATACCACAGTTCGTATGGTGTCGTCTCAACGGATTTTGATGGTGCCCTATTTAAAGTGAATGCAACTGTTTCTAATGCATAACCCCAAAACGATAACGACAAATCGGTAAGAGACATCATAGATCGCACCATCTCTAATAAAGTACGATTATGATGTTCGGACACACCATTACGCTGTGGTGTTCCAGGCGGTGTCAACTGTGAAACAATTCCACATTGTCTTAAGTGAGCACCAAACTCGAAACTCAGATATTCACCCCCATGATCAGACCGTAGGAACTTGATCTTCTTGTTACGATGATTTTCAACTTCACTCTGAAATTGCTTGAACTTTTCAAATGTTTCAGACTTGTGCTTCATTAAGTAGACATAACCATATCTACTCAAATCGTCAGTGAAGGTGAGAAAATAACGATATCCGCCGCGTGCCTCTACGCTCATCGGACCACACACATCGGTATGTATGATTTCCAACAAGTCACTTGCACGCTCCATTGTTCCAGAGAATGGAGTTTTAGTCATCTTGCCCATGAGGCATGGTTCGCACGTGTCAAGTGAATCAAAGTCAAGTGACTCCAAAAGTCCATCGGCATGGAGTTTCTTCATGCGCTTTACACCAATATGACCTAAGCGGCAGTGCCACAAAAATATGGCGCTATCATTGTTAACTCTAACTCTTTTGGTCTCAATGTTATGTATGTGTGTATCGCTATCAAGATTCAATATGAACAATCCTCTCACGTTGGGTGCATGACCATAAAAGATGTTACCTATAGAAATAGAACAACCATTATTCTCTGACTTAAAAGAGTAACCGTCTCGCAATAAACAAGATCCAGATATAATGTTCATGCTCAACGCAGGCACTAAATAACAATGATTCAATTTCATAACTAATCCTGATGGTAATCGAAGTGAAACTATGCCGACGGCGATTGCATCAACCTTGGAACCATTTCCTACGCGCATCGTCACTTCATCTTTCGCCAGCCTTCGTCTATTCCGCAGTTCCTGTTTCGAGTTGCAAATATGAGCAACAGAACTAGTATCGAATACCCAGGCACTACTACGAGAGCCGGTTAAGTACACATCAATAACATGTATATCAAATATACCTGATTTTTCTTTGGCATCCTTCTTATCAGCCAGATACTTGGGGCAATTGCCCTTCCAGTGACCATACCCTTGCAATAGTAACACTCTGTTTCGGGCTTAGGTCCAGCTTTGGATTTCTTCGTCGGATTGGCAACAGGCTTGCCGTTCTTCTTTGAATTACCCTTCTTGCCTTTTCCGTTTCTCTTGAAAGTAGTGGTCTTATTCACCATCAACACTTGATGTTCTTAACGGAGTTCAGACTCTGCGACTTTCAGCATCGCAAACAGGTGACTTGTTCATCCCTTGCATGTTGTAGTTCAACACAAAGCCTTTATAGCTTGGCGGCAGTGATTGAAGGATTCTGTCAGTGATAGCCTCTTGCGGGAGTTCAATCCCCAGCTCAGCTAGACGGTTTGAGTACCCAGACATTTTGAGCACATGTTCACTGACAGACGAGTTCTCCTCCATCTTGCAAGCATAGAATTTATCGAAGGTCTCATTCCTCTCGATCCGGGCGTTCTTCTGAAAGATGAACTTCAACTCCTGGAACATCTCAAATGCTCCATGACGCTCAAAGCGACGTTGAAGTCCCGGTTCTAAGCCATACAAGACTGCACATTGAACTACTGAGTAGTCCTCCTTACGTGCTAACCAATCGTTCTTAACATCCTGGTCAGCCGTAGCGGGTGGTTCATCTCCTAGCGCAGCATTAAGGACATAATCCTTCTTCCCAGCTTGTAAGATTAGCTTAAGATTACGAGCCCAGTCTACAAAGTTGCTTCCATCATCTTTCAACTTAGCTTTCTCTAGGAACGTATTAAAATTCAGGGTGACTGTCGCGTGAGCCATGATCTACAACACAAATATATTCAAAGTGGACTTAGACTATGTTCAAGATAATTAGAGTTTAACTTAATCAAATTACTCGCTAAACTCCCACTCAAAAAGTACATCTCTCTAGTCATTTGAGTGGTTCATGATCCACTTACACTAGCTCAAGTCCGATCATCACGTGAGTTGAGTATAGTTTCAGTGGTAAGCATCCCTATGCTAATCATATCATCTATATGATTCATGATCGACCTTTCGGTCTCATGTGTTCCGAGGCCATGTCTGCACATGCTAGGCTCGTCAAGCTTAACCCGAGTGTTCCGCGTGCACAACTGTTTTGCACCCGTTGTATGTGAACGTTGAGTCTATCACACCCGATCATCACGTGGTGTCTCGAAACGACGAACTGTAGCAACGGTGCACAGTCGGGGAGAACACAATTTTGTCTTGAAGTTTTAGTGAGAGATCATCTTATAATGCTACCGTTGTTCTAAGCAAAATAAGGTGCATAAAAGGATTAACATCACATGTAATTCATAAGTGACATGATATGGCCATCATCACGTGCTCCTTGATCTCCATCACCAAGCACCGGCACGATCTTCTTGTCACCGGCGCCACACCATGATCTCCATCAACGTGTCGCCATCGGGGTTGTCGTGCTACTCATGCTATTACTACTACAGCTACATTATAGCAAAATAGTAAACGCATCTGCAAGCACAAACGTTAGATAAAGACATGTTGGAAATATGCCCTAGAGGCAATAATAAATTAGTTATTATTATATTTCTTAGTTCATGATAATCGTTTATTATCCATGCTATAATTGTATTGATTGGAAACACAATACTTGTGTGGATACATAGACAAAACACTGTCCCTAGTAAGCCTCTAGTTGAATAGCTCGTTGATCAAAGATGGTCAAGGTTTCCTGGCCATAGGCAAGTGTTGTCACTTGATAACGGGATCACATCATTAGGAGAATCATGTGATGGACTAGACCCAAACTAATAGACGTAGCATGTTGATCGTGTCATTTTGTTGCTACTGTTTTCTGCGTGTCAAGTATTTGTTCCTATGACCATGAGATCATATAACTCACGGACACCGGAGGAATGCTTTGTGTGTATCAAACGTCGCAACGTAACTGGGTGACTATAAAGATGCTCTACAGGTATCTCCGAAGGTGTTCGTTGAGTTAGTATGGATCGAGACTGGGATTTGTCACTCCGTGTGACGGAGAGGTATCTCGGGGCCCACTCGGTAATACAACATCACACACAAGCCTTGCAAGCAATGTGACTTAGTGTAAGTTGCGGGATCTTGTATTACGGAACGAGTAAAGAGACTTGCCAGGAAACGAGATTGAAATAGGTATGTGGATACTGACGATCGAATCTCGGGCAAGTAACATACCGAAGGACAAAGGGAATGACATACGGGATTATATGAATCCTTGGCACTGAGGTTCAAACGATAAGATCTTCGTAGAATATGTAGGATCCAATATGGGCATCCAGGTCCCGCTATTGGATATTGACCGAGGAGTCTCTCGGGTCATGTCTACATAGTTCTCGAACCCGCAGGGTCTGCACACTTAAGGTTCGACGTTGTTTTATGTGTATTTGAGTTATATGGTTGGTTACCGAATGTTGTTCGGAGTCCCGGATGGGATCACGGACGTCACGAGGGTTTCCGGAATGGTCCGGAAACGAAGATTGATATATAGGATGACCTCATTTGATTACCGGAATGTTTTCGGAGTTACGGGGAATGTACCGGGAATGACGAATGGGTTCCGGGAGTTTACCGGGGGGGGGGGGGCAACCCACCCCGGGGAAGCCCATAGGCCATAAGGGTGGCGCACCAGCCCTTAGTGGGCTGGTGGGACAGCCCAAAAGGGCCCTATGCGCCATAGAGATAAAAATCAAAGAGAAAGAAAAAAAGGGAGGTGGGAAGGAAGGGAAGGACTCCCACCCACCAAACCAAGTCCAACTCGGTTTGGGGGGGGGGAGCCTTCTCCCCTTGGACTCGGCCGACCCCCTTGGGGCTCCTTGAGCCCCAAGGCAAGGTCCCCTCTCTCCCACCTATATATACGGAGGTATTGGGGCTGATTTGAGACGACTTTTCCATGGCAGCCCGACCACATACCTCCACGGTTTTTCCTCTAGATCGCGTTTCTGCGGAGCTCGGGCGGAGCCCTGCTGAGACAAGGTCATCACCAACCTCCGGAGCGCCGTCACGCTGGCGGAGAACTCTTCTACCTCTCCGTCTCTCTTGTTGGATCAAGAAGGCCGAGATCATCGTCGAGCTGTACGTGTGCTGAACGCGGAGGTGCCGTCCGTTCGGTACTAGATCGTGGGACTGATCGCGGGATTGTTCGCGGGGCGGATCGAGGGACGTGAGGACGTTCCACTACATCAACCGCGTTCACTAACACTTCTGCTGTACGATCTACAAGGGTACGTAGATCACTCATCCCCTCTCGTAGATGGACATCACCATGATAGGTCTTCGTGCGCGTAGGAAATTTTTTGTTTCCCATGCGACGTTCCCCAACAGTGGTATCAGAGCCAGGTTCATGCGTAGATGTCTTCTCGAGTAGAACACAAAAGTTTTTGTGGGCGGTGATGTGCGTTTTGCTGCCCTCCTTAGTCTTTTCTTGATTCCGCGGTATTGTTGGATTGAAGCGGCTTGGACCGATATTACTCGTACGCTTACGAGAGACTGGTTTCATCGTTACGAGTAACTCCGTTGCTCAAAGATGACTGGCAAGTGTCGGTTTCTCCAACTTTAGTTGAATCGGATTTGACCGAGGAGGTCCTTGGATGAGGTTAAATAGCAACTCATATATCTCCGTTGTGGTGTTTGTGTAAGTAAGATGCGATCCTACTAGATACCCATGGTCACCACGTAAAACATGCAACAACAAAATTAGAGGACGTCTAACTTGTTTTTGCAGGGTATGCTTGTGATGTGATATGGCCAATGATGTGATGTGATATATTGGATGTATGAGATGATCATGTTGTAATAGAAATATCGACTTGCACGTCGAAGGTACGGCAACCGGCAGGAGCCATAGGGTTGTCTTTATACTAACGTGTGTGCTTGCAGATGCGTTTAGTATTTTGCTAGGATGTAGCTTTAGTAGTAATAGCATGAGTAGCACGACAACCCCGATGGCAACACGTTGATGGAGATCATGGTGTGGCGCCGGTGACAAGAAGATCGTGCCGGTGCTTTGGCGATGGAGATCAAGAAGCACGTGATGATGGCCATATCATGTCACTTATGAATTGCATGTGATGTTAATCCTTTTATGCACCTTATTTTGCTTAGAACGACGGTAGCATTATGAGGTGATCTCTCACTAAAATTTCAAGACGAAATTGTGTTCTCCCCGACTGTGCACCGTTGCTACAGTTCGTCGTTTCGAGACACCACGTGATGATCGGGTGCGATAGACTCAATGTTCACATACAACGGGTGCAAAACAGTTGCGCACGCGGAACACTCGGGTTAAGCTTGACGAGCCTAGCATGTGCAGACATGGCCTCGGAACACATGAGACCGAAAGGTCGATCATGAATCATATAGATGATATGATTAGCATAGGGATGCTTACCACTGAAACTATACTCAACTCACGTGATGATCGGACTTGAGCTAGTGTAAGTGGATCATGAACCACTCAAATGACTAGAGAGATGTACTTTTTGGTGGGAGTTCTTAAAGTAATATGATTAATTGAACTAATTGTCATGAACATAGTCTAATGGTCTTTGCGAATTACGATGTAGCTTGCGCTATAGCTCTACTATTTTTATATGTTCCTAAAGAAAATTTAGTTGAAAATTGATAGTAGCAAACTTTGCAGACTGAGTCTGTAAAACCGAGGATTGTCCTCATTGCTACGCAGAAGGCTTATGTCCTTAATGCACCACTCGGTGTGCTGCACCTCGAGCGTCGTCTGTGGATGCTATGAACATCCGACATACACGTTTTTGATGACTACACGATAGTTCAGTGCAAAATACTTAATGGCTTAGAAGCAAGGCGCCGAAAACGTTGTAAAACGTCACGGAACATAATTGATGTTCTAAAGAGATGAAATTGTGATTTCATGCTTGTGCCCTTGTTAAGAGGTACGAGACCTCCAAACAAGATTCTTTGTCCACAAAGTAAAGGAGAAAAGCTCAATCGTTGAGCGTGTGCTCAGGTTGTCTGAGTACGACAATCACTTGAATCAAGTGGGAGTTAATCTTCCAGATGAGATAGTGATGGTTCTCCAAAGTCACTGCCACCATGCTGTGAGAGCTTCGTGATGAACTATAACATATCAAGGATAGATACAATGATCCTTGAGCGATTCGTGATGTTTTGACACTGCGAAAGTAGAAATCAAAAGGGAGCATCAATAGTTGATGGTTAGTAAAACCACTAAGTTTCAAGAAAGGCGAGGGCTAGAAGGGATACTTCGTGAAACGGCAAAACAGTTGCTGCGCTAATGAAGAGACCCAAGATTAAACCCAAACCCGAGACTAAGTGCTTCTGTAATGAAGGGAACAGTCACTGAGGCGGAGCAACTCTAGATACTTGGTAGATAAGAAGGCTGGCAAAAGTCGAGAGAAGTATATTTGATATACATAATGTTGATGTGTACTTTACTAGTACTCCTAGTAGCACGAGGGTATTGGATACCGGTTCGGTTGCTAAGTGATTAGTAACGCGAAATGAAAGCTACGGCATAAACGGAGACTAGCTAAAGGCGAGGTGATGATACGTGTTGGAAGTGTTTCCAAGGTTGATATGATCAAACGTCGCACGCTCCCTCTACCATCGGGATTGGTGTTAAACCTAAATAATTGTTATTTGGTGCTTGCGTTAAGCATGAACATGATTGGATCGTGTTTATTGCAATACGATTATTCATTCAAAGAGAATAATGGTTACTCTATTTGCTTGAATAATCACCTTCAATGGTTTATTGAATCTCGATTGTAGTGTTACACATGTTCATAATATTTGTGCCAAAAGATACGAGTTAATGATGATAGTACCACTTACTTGTGGCACTGCCGCTTGAGTCATGTTAGTATAAATTGCATGAAGAGGCTCCATGCTGATGGATCTTTGTACTCACCTGATTTCGAATCACTAGTGACATGCAAATCATACCACATGAGCAAGGCCTTGTTTTCATTGAGATGAAACAAGATAGTAACTTGTTGGAAGTGGTACATTTTGATGTATGCAGTCCAATGAGTGCTGAGGCACGCAGTGGATATCATTATGTTCTTACTTCACTGACGACTTGAGTAGATACAGGAGTATTTACTTAATGAATCACAAGTCTGAAATATTGAAAAGTTCAATTCCGTTTCAGAGTGAAGTTCGTCGTAACAAGAGGATGAGCTGTCTACGATATGATCATAGAAATGAATATCTGAGTTACGAGTTTTTGGTACATAGTTAAAACAATGTGGAAATTGTTTCACAGTTCATGCCACCTGGAACATCATAGTGTGATGATGTGTCTGAACGTCATAAGCCACGCACTATTTGGTATGGTGCATACTATGATGTCTCTTATCGAATTACCACTATCGTTTATGGGTTATGCATTAAAGACAACCGCATTCACTTTAAATAGGGCACCGCGTATTTCCGTTGAGATGACACAGTATAGATTGAGGTTTAGAGAAATCTAAACTGTCATTTCTTGAAAGTTTGGGGCTTCGACACTTATGTGAAAAAGTTTCAGTCTGATAGGCTCGAACCCAAAGCGGATAAATGCATCTTCATAGGATATCCAAAACAGTTGGGTACATCTCCTATCTCAGATCCGAAAGCAAAGTGTTTGTTTCTAAAAACGGATCCTTTCTCGAGGAAAGGTTTCTCTCGAAAGAATTGAGTGGGAGGGTAGTAGAACTTGATGAGGTTATTGAACCATCACTTCAACGAGTATGTAGCAGGGCGCAGGAAGTTGTTCCTGTGGCGCCTACACCAATTGAAGTGGAAGATGATGATGGTGATCATCAAGCATCAGATCAAGTTACTACAAGCCTCGTAGGTCGACAAGGTCGCGTACTACTGCAGAGTGGTACGGTAACCCTGTCTTGGAGGTCATGTTGTTGAGCAACTGTGAACCTACGAGTTATGGAGAAAGCAATGGTGGGCCCGGATTCCAACAAATGGCTGGAAGCCATGAAATCCGAGAGAGGATCCATGTATGAAAACAAAGTGTAGACTTTGGGAGAACTACTTGATGGTCATAGGACTATTGAGTAAAAATGAATCTTTAAAAGAAGACAGACAATGATGGTGATAAGTCACTATTAAGAAAAGCTCGACTTGTCGCGAAGATGTTTTCGACAAGATCAAACAGTTGACTATGATGAGACTTTCTCACTCGTAGCGATGCTAAAGGTCTGTTGGAATTATGTTAGTAGTTGCTGCATTATTTATGAAATATTGCACGTAGGATGTCAAAACATTGTTTCCTCGACGGTTTCCTTGAGCAAACATTGTATGAGATACAACCATGAGGTTTTGTCGATCCTAAGGATACTAACAAGTATGCAAACTCTAGCGATCCTTCAATGGACTGGTGCAAGCATCTCGGAGTTGGAATAAGCACTTTGATGAGATGATCAAAGATTTTGGGTGTGTACAAGGTTTATGAGAAACTTGTATTTCCAAAGAAGTGAGTGGGAGCACTATAGAATTTCTGATAAGTATATATGGTTGACGTATTGTGGATCAGAAGTAATGTAGAATTTCTGTAAAACATACAAGGTTGTTTGAAAGGAGTTTTCAAAGGAATACCTGGATTACGCTACTTGAACGTTGAGCATCAAAGATCTATGGAGATAGATCAAAAGCGCTTAATAGAAGTTTCAACAAGATGCATGCCTTGACAAGTTTTTGAAAGAGTTCAAAATAGATCAGCAAAGAAGGAGTTCTTGGTTGCGTTGTGAGGTGTGAATTTGAGTAAGACTCAAAACCCGACCCCGGCAGAATAAAGAGAATAGACGAAGGTCGTCTTCTATGCCTTAGCCGTAGAATCTAAAGTATGCCATGCTGTGTACCGCACCTGATGTGTGCCTTGACTCAAAGTATGTTGAGAGGTACAGAGAGTGATCCATGATTGAATCACTAGTAGCGGTCAAAATTTATCCTTAGTAACTAATGGACTAAGGAATTTTTCTCGATTATGGAGGTGGTTAAAGAGTTCGTCGTAAAGGGTTACGTCGATGCAAGCTTTGACACTAATCCGAATAACTATGAGTAGTGAAACGGATTCATATAGTAGAGTAGATATTTGGAGCATTTCCGAATAGCACGTAGTAGCAGCATCTATAAGATGACATAAAGATTTGTAAAGAACGCACGGATCTGAAAATTTCAGAACCGTTGACTAAAACCTCTCTCACGAGCAAGACGTGATCAGACCCCATAACTATATGGGTGTTGGATTCGTTGGAATCACATGGTGATGTGAACTAGATTATTGACTCTAGTGCAAGTGGGAGACTGTTGGAAATATGCCCTAGAGGCAATAATAAATTAGTTATTATTATATTTCTTAGTTCATGATAATCATTTATTATCCATGCTATAATTGTATTGATTGGAAACACAATACTTGTGTGGATACATAGACAAAACACTGTCCCTAGTAAGCCTCTAGTTGACTAGCTCGTTGATCAAAGATGGTCAAGGTTTCCTGGCCATAGGCAAGTGTTGTCACGATCAACATGACAACAAAATGACACGATCAACATGCTACGTCTATTAGTTTGGGTCTAGTCCATCACGTGATTCTCCTAATGACGTGATCCAGTTATCAAGCAACAACACCTTGTTCATAATCAGAAGACACTGACTATCTTTGATCAACTGGCTAGCCAACTAGAGGCTTGCTAGGGACAGTGTTTTGTCTATGTATCCACACATGTATATAAGTCTTCATTCAATACAATTATAGCATGGATAATAAACGATTATCTTGATACAGGAATTATAATAATAACTATATTTATTATTGCCTCTAGGGCATAATTCCAACAAGGATAACTTTGACCGCTGTTTTAGTGGTTCAATCCTGGATCACCTTTTGTAACTCTTAACAGACTTGTGGCAATGCACACATTAGGTGCGGTACACAACATGGCATACTGTAGAGTTTACAGCTAAGGCATAGGGGAGGACCTTCGTCCTTTCTCTTTCTTCTGTCGTGGTCGGGCTTTTGGATCTTACTCAAATTCACACCTTACAACACAGCCAAGAACTCTTTCTTTGCTGATCTATTTTGAACTCTTTCAAAAACTTGTCAAGGCATGCATTTCATTTGAAAGTTCTGTTTAGCACTTTGATCTATCTCCATAGATCTTGATGCTCAATGTTCAAGTAGCTCTATCCAGGCCTTCCTCTAAAAAACCCCTTTCAAACAACCTTTATGCTTTATAGAAATTCTACATTACTTCCGATCAACAATATGTCAACCACATATACTTTATCAGAAATACTATAGTGCTCCCACTCACTTCTTTGGAAATACAAGTTTTATCATAAACCTTGTACAAATCCAAAAGCTTTGATCATCACATCAAAGCGTATACTCCAACTCCGAGATGCTTGCACCAGTCCATAAAAGGATCGCTGGAGCTTGCATACTTGTTAGTATCCTTAGGATCGACAAAACATTCTGGTTGTATCACATACAATCTTTCCTCAAGGAAACCGTCGAGGAAACAATGTTTTGACATCCTATGTGCAACATTTCATAAATAATGCAGCAACTACTAAGATAATTCTAACAGAATTTTAGCATCGCTACGAGGGAGAATGTCTCATCATAGTCAACTATTTGATCTTGTCGGAAACATCTTTGCGACAAGTCAAGCTTTTCTTAATAGTGACTTATCACCATCATCGGCTGTCTTCCTTTTAAAGATCCATATTTACTCAATGATCATCAAGTAGTTCTTCCAAAGTCTACATGGATCCTCTCTCGGATTTCATGGCCTCCAGCCATTTGTCGGAATCCGGGCCCACCATCGCTTCTTCATAACTCGTAGATACATTGTTGTTCAATAACATGACCTCCAAGACAGGGTTACCGTACCACTTTACAGTAATACGCGACCTTGTCGACCTACGAGGTTTGTAGTAACTTGATCCGAAGCTCAATGATCACCATCATCAACTTCCACTTCAATTGGTGTAGGCGCCACAGGAACATCTTCCTGCGCCCTGCTACACATTGGTTGAAGTGAAGGTTCACTAACCTCATCAAGTTCCACCACCCTCCCACTCAATTCTTTCGAGAGAAACCTTTCCTCGAGAAAGGACCCGTTTCTAGAAACAAACACTTTGCTTCCGGATCTGAGATAGGAGATGTATCCAGCTGTTTTGGATATCCTATGAAGATGCTTTTATCCGCTTTGGGTTCGAGCTTATCAAACTGAAACTTTTTCACATAAGCGTCGCAGCCCCAAACTTTCAGGAAACGACAACTTGGTTTCTCCAAACTATAGTCTATACTGTGTCATCGCAACGGAAATACGCAACGCCCTATTTAAAGTGAATGCGGTTGTCTGTAATGCATAACCCATAAACAATAGTGGTAATTTGATAAGAGACATCATAGTATGCACCATATCAAAATAGGGCGTGGCTATGACGTTCGAACACACCATCACACTATGGTGTTCTAGGTGGCATGAATTGCGAAACAATTTCCACATTGTCTTAACTGTGTACCAATACTCGCAACTCAGATATTCATCTCTATGATCATATCGTAGATAGTTTATCCTCTTGTCACGACGATCTTCACTCTGAAATAGCTTTGAACTTTTCAATATTTCAGACTTGTGATTCATCAAGTAAATACTCCTGTATCTACTCAAATCGTCAGTGAAGTAAGAACATAACGATATCCACTGCGTGCCTCAGCACTCATTGGACTGCACACATCAAAAATGTATTACTCCCAACAAGTTACTCTCTTGTTTCATATGGCATTATTTGCATGTCTCAAGTGATTCAAAATCAAGTGAGTCCAAACTATCCATCAGCATGGAGCTTCTTCATGCATTTTATACCAACATGACTCAAGTGGCAGTGCCACAACTAAGTGGTACTATCATTATTACTTTGTATCTTTTGGCACCAATATTATGAACATGTGTAACATCATACATCTTTGAAAGGTGGCAGGTGCATTGCATAGACCAAAAGGCATACGTCTATAAGCAAAGGTACCGAAAGGGCACGTGAAGGTGGTTTTCTCCTGATCAGATTGTGCAACAGGTATTTGGGAGAAACCAGAATAACCATCTAGAAAGCAGAAGTGTGTGTGTTGAGACAACCTTTCTAGCATTTGGTCAATAAAGGGCAAAGGGTAATGATCTTTCCTAGTGGCCTTATTTAATTTCCTCAAATCAATTACCATCCTATAGCCAGTGACAATTCTCTATGGGATCAATTCATCCTTATCATTAGGGACAACGGTAATACATCCCTTCTTAGGGATGCAGTGCACCGGACTCACCCAATCACTATGAGCAACAGTATAGATAATACCTGCTTCCAGGAGATTTAGTATTTCTGTTCTTACCACCTCTTTCATCTTAGGATTTAATCTTCGTTGATGATCGACAACTGGTTTGGAATCAGGATCGGTTTTAATCTTATGCTGGCATAGAGTGGGACTAATGCCTTTAAGACCATCAAGAGTATATCCAATAGCAGCCCGGTGCTTCCTCAGAGTTTTCAATAATTCTTTTCTTCTTGTTCCGAAAGGTTAGCACTAATAATGACATGATATATCTCTTTTTCGTCGAGATAAGCATACTTGAGAGTATCAGGTAACTGCTTAAGCTTAAACACCAGATCACCCTTTGGTGGAGGTGGATCTCCAAGTAGTTCAACAGGCAGATTGTTCTTAAGGATAGGATGTTGTTCAAAGATAACTCTATCTATCTCATTCCTTCCATCCATATGCATATCATTTTCATGTTCGAGCAGGTATTGCTCCAAAGGATCAGTTGGAGGCACATCAATAGAAGCTAGAGCAATGATTTCATCCTTACTAGACAATTCTTTTTCATGAGGTTGTCTACCAAACTTGGAGAAATTAAATTCATGCGACACTCCTTCAAAGCCAACAGTGACAATTTGTTTCACACAATCAATATGAGCATTGACTGTATTGAGGAAAGGTCTGCCAAATATGATGGGACAAAAGCTATCTTGTGTGGTAGCAAGAACTAGGAAATCTGTAGGATACTTAATTTTACCACACAAGACTTCAACATCCCTCATAATTCCCACATGGCAGATAATATCTCTATTGGCAAGTTGAATAGTGACATCAGTAAATTCCATCTCGACACGTGCAATCTCATCTTTAATTTCATCATATAAAGATTGAGGTATTGCACTAACACTAGAACCCATGTCACATAAACCATGATAACAATGATCTCCTATCTTAACCGAAACAACAGGCATGCCAACTACAGGCTTATGTTTGTCTCTAGCATGAGGTTTGGCAATTCTAGCAGCATCTTCACAGAAGTGAATAACATGCCCAACAACATTATCGGCCAAGAGATCTTTGATAATAGCTATGCTAGGTTCAACCTTAATTTTCTCAGGGGGTGTAGGTGTTCTAATATAGCCCCTATGTATCACAGTTGAAGCTTTAGCATGATCCTTTATTCTAACAGGGAAAGGTGGTTTCTCAATGTAAACACTAGGAACAATGGGATCATCATAGGCAATGACTTACTCTTCAACTGGATTGGGTTTTACTACATTGACTTCTATGGGAGGATGGTATTTAAACCACTTATACTTAGGGAGATCAACACGAGCAGCAAAAGATTCACATAGAGAAGCTACTATCTCAGAGTCAAGTCCATATTTAGCGCTAAAATCAAGGAAAGTACTAGTTTCAACGAAGGATTAAACGCAATCGAACCTAAGATTCATACCAGACTCCTTACCTTCATCAATCTCCCAATCTTCAGAGTTGCGTTTAATTATTTCCAATAAATCCCATTTGAAGTCAATATCTCTCTTCATGAAAGAACCAGTACAAGAATTGTCAAGCATGGTGCGATTATCATGAGAAAGCCGAGCATAGAAGTTTTGAATGACAATTTCTCTCGAGAGCTCATGGTTGGGGCATGAATACAAAATTGACTTAAGCCTCCCGAAGCTTGAGCAATACTTTCTCTATCACGAGGCCAGAAATTATAGATATAATTCCGATCACGATGTACCAAATGCATAGGATAAAACTTTTGATGAAATTCCAATTTGAATCGGTTGTAGTTCCATGATCCAGTATCATCACATAGCCTATACCATGTCAATGCTTTATCCCTCAAATATAAGGGAAATACCTTCTTCTTGACCTCATCCTCGGGCAAACCCGCAAGCTTAAATAAACCACAAACTTCATCTACATAGATTAGATGCAAGTCGGGATGTGATGTTCCATCTCTTGTAGAAGGATTAGCCAACAGTTTCTCTAGCATACCCGAAGGAATTTCATAATAGATATTTTCAGTAGGTGCAGCGGGTTGAGGAGAAACTCCCTGTGCTTCTGGTCGAGGTGAAGATACCCCGAACAAGCTCCTCAAAGGATTAGTTTCCATAGTGACAAGTGACAATAAATTTCAGCACACTATATAAATGTTTCCTTACCAAATTTCACTTACCAAAGGCGCTTCACTCCTCGGCAACGGCGCCATAAAAGAGTCTTGATGACCCACAAGTTTAGGGGATCTATCATAGTCCTTTCGATAAGTAAGAGTGTCGAACCGAACGAGGAGCAGAAGGAAATGACAAGTGGTTTCCAACAAGGTAATCTGTGCAAACACTGAAATTATCGGTAATAGATAGTTGTGTGATAAGATAGTTCGCAGCGAGTAGCAAGTAACAATAGTAGCAAAGGTGCAGCAAGGTGGCCCAATCCCTTTTGTAGCAAGGGACAATCCTTGACAAACTCTAATATGAGGTGAAGCGCTCCCGAGGACACATGGGAAATTCTGTCAAGCTAGGTTTCATCATGTTCATATGATTCGCGTTCGCTACTTTGATAGTTTGATATGTGGGTGGACCGGTGCTTGGGTGCTTTCCTTACTTGGACAAACATCCCACTTATGATTAACCCCTCTCGCAAGCATCTGCAACTACGAAAGAAGAATTAAGACAAAGTCTAACCATAGCATTAAACTAATGGATCCAAATCAGCCCCTTACGAAGCAACGCATAAACTAGGGTTTAAGCATCTGTCACTCTAGCAACCCATCATCTACTTATTACTTCCCAATGCCTTTCTCTAGGCCCAAATAATGGTGAAGTGACATGTAGTCGAAGTTCACATAACACCACTAGAGGACAGACAACATACAACGCATCAAAATATCGAACGAACACCAAATTCACATGACTATTTATAGCAAGACTTATCCCATGTCCTCACGAACAAACATAACTACTCACAAACCATAATTATGTTCATGATCAGAGAGGTATTGACTAGCAATAAGGATCTGAACATAAGATCTTCCACCGAGTAATCCAACTAGCATCAACTACAAGGAGTAATTAACACTACTAACAACCTTACAAGTACCAATCGGAGTCGCGAGATGGAGATCGTGTACAAGAGATGCACTAGGGTTTGGAGATGACATGGTGCTGATGAAGATGTTGATGGAGATGAGTTCCCTCCGACGAGAGGAGTGTTGGCGATGACGATGGCGACGATTTCCCCCTCCTGGAGGGAAGTTTCCCCGGCACGACAACCCTGCCGGAGCTCTAGATTGGTTCTGCTCAAGTTCCGCCTCGTGGCGGCGGCACCTCTTCCCGAAAGCCTTCTCTTTATTTTTTTTGGGACGAAACCCTCGTTATAGTAAAAGATGGGAGCCGGAGGCGTAACAGGGGGGCCACATCCCACCCAGGCGCGCCCAGGGGGGTAGGGCGCGCCTGGCAGGCTTTTGGCCTCCTGGTGGATCCCCTCTGGTACTTCTTCTGTCCAGTATTTTTTTATATATTCCAAAATAATTCTTTGTTTATTTTCACGACTTTTGGAGTTGTGCAGAATAGGTATCTCAGACTTGCTCCTTTTCCATCCCGGAATTCCAGCTGCCGGCATTCTCCCTCTTTATGTAAACCTCGTAAAACAAGAGAGAAAAGGCATAAGTATTGTACCAAAATGTGTAATAACAGCCCATAAAGCGATAAATATCAACATAGAAGCATGATGCAAAATGGACGTATCAGAGCCGTGCAGGAGTAGATCGTCACCACCACCGGAGCGCCGTCACGATGCCGGGGAACTCATCTACTTCTCCGTCTTCCTTGCTGGATCAAGAAGGCCGAGATCATCGTCGAGCTGTACGTGTGCTGAGCGCGGAGGTGCCGTCCGTTCGGCACGAGATCGGAAGCGTTCGTGGGACGGATCGTGGGACGAATCGTGGATCGGTTCATGGGACGGTTCGAGGGATAGATCGTGGGTCGTAGGTGATTTGAATCACGAAGTTGTACCACTACATCAACCACTTTCCTTACCGCTTACCGCTGTGCGGTCTACAAGGGTACGTAGATCTAACCTCCTCTCGTAGATGACATCACCATGATAGGTCGTCCTGTCTGTAGGAAAGTTTTGTCTCCCATGCAACGTTCCCCATCAGTGGCATCATGAGCTAGGTTCATGCGTAGATGTTATCACGAGTAAAACACAAAAGGTTTTCTGGACGGTGATGTTCGATTTGCTGCCCTCCTTAGTCTTTTCTCAATTCGGCGGTGTTGTTGGATTGAAGCGGCCCAGACCGACATTATTTGTATGCTTACGAAAGACTAGTTTCATCGATTGACATGCAAGCTCGTTGCATAAAGATGACTGGCGGGTGTCGGTTTCTTCAACTTTAGTTGAATTGGTTTTGACCGAGGCGGTCCTTGGAGAGGTTAAATAGCAATTTGCACATCTTTGTTCTGGTATTTGCATAAGTAAGATGCGATCATACTAGTTACCCATTGCAGCCACGTAAAACATGCAACAACAAATTAGAGGACGTCTAACTTGTTTTTGCAGGGTATGCTTGTGATATGATATGGCCAATGACGTGATGTGATATATTGGATGTATGAGATGATCATGTTGTAATAGTTAATATCGACTTGCACGTCGATGCTACGACAACCGGCAGGAGCGATAGGGTTGTCTTTAAACCAACGTTGGTGCTTGCATATGTGTTTACTATATTGTTAGGACATAGCTTTAGTAGTAATAGCATAAGTAGCACTACAATCTCGATGGTGACACGTTGATGGAGATCATGATGATGGAGATCATGGTGTGGTGCCAGTGACAAGAAGATCGTGACGGTGCTTTGGTGATGGAGATCAAGAAGCACAAGATGATGGCCATATCATGTCACTTATGAATTGCACGTGATGTTAATCCTTTTATGCACCTTATTTTGCTTAGAATGACGGTAGCATTATGAGGTGATCTCTCACTAAAATTTCAAGACGAAATTGTGTTCTCCCCGACTGTGCATCGTTGCTACAGTTTGTCGTCTCGAGACACCACGTGATGATCAGGTGTGATAGACTCAACGTTCACATACAGCAGGTGCAGAACAGTTGCACATGCGGAACACTTGGGTTAAGCTTGACGAGCCTAGCATGTGCAGACATGACCTCGGAACACATGAGATCGAAAGGTCGAGCATGAATCGTATAGTTGATATGATTAGCATAGAGATGCTTACCACTGAAACTATTCTCAACTCACGTGATGATCGGACTTGAGTTAGTGAATTTGGATCATGTACCACTCAAATGACTAGAGAGATGTACTTTTTGAGTGGGAGTTCTTAAGTAATACGATTAATTGAACTAATTATCATGAACATAGTCTAAAGGTCTTTGCGAATTAATATGTAGCTTGCGCTATAGCTCTACTGGTTTTTATATATTCCTAGAGAAAATTTAGTTGAAAGTTGATATATAGTAGCAACTTTGGAGACTGAGTCCGTAAAACTGAGGATTGTCCTCATTGCTGCGCAGAAGGCTTATGTCCTTAATTCACCACTCGGTGTGCTACACCTCAAGCGTCGTATGTGGATGTTGCGAACATCTGACATACACATTTTTGATGACTACGTGATAGTTTAGTGCGTAATACCTAATGGCTTAGAAGCAAGGCGCCGAAGACGTTTTTGAAACGTCCGGGAACATAAGAGATGTTCTAGGAGATGAAATTGAGATTTCATGCTCGTGCCCTTGTTGAGAGGTATGAGACCTCCGACAAGATTCTTGGTCTACAAAGTAAAAGAGAAAAGCTCAACTGTTAAGCATGTGCTCAGATTGTGTGAGTACAACAATCGATTGAATCAAGTGGGAGTTAATCTTCCAAATGAGATAGTGATGGTTCTCCAAATTCACTGCCACCAAGCTGCTAGAGCTTCGTGATGAACTATAACATATCAAGGATATATATGATGATCCTTGAGCAATTCGCAATGCTTGACACTGTGAAAGTAGAAATCAAGAAGGAGCATCAATTGTTGATGGTTAGTAAAACCACTAGTTTCAAGAAGGGCAAGGGCTAGAAGGGATACTTCATGAAATGACAAACCAGTTGCTGCTCTAATGAAGAAACCCAAGATTGAACCCAAATCCAAGACTAAGTGCTTCTGTTATGAGGGGAACGGTCACTGAGGTGGAGCTATCCTAGATACTTGGTAGATAAGAAGGCTGGCAAAGTCGAGAGAAGTATATTTGATATACATGATATTTATGTGTACTTTACTAGTACTCGTAGTAGCACGAGGGTATGGATACCGATTAGGTTGCTATGTGATTAGTAACACGAAATGAAAGCTACGGAATAAACAGAGACTAGCTAAAGACGAGGTGACGATATGTGTTGGAAGTGTCTCCAAGGTTGATGTGATCAAACATCGCACGCTTCCTGTACCATTGGGATTGGTGTTAAACCTAAATAATTGTTATTTCGTGTTTGCGTTGAGCATGAACATGATTGGATCATGTTTATTACGATACGATTATTCATTTAAATGGAATAATAGTTATTCTATTTGATTGAATAAATTACCCTCAATGGTTTAATGAATCTCGATCGTAGTGTTACACATATTCATAATATTGGTGCCAAAAAGATACAAAGTAGCAATGATAGTACCACTTACTTGTGGCACTGCCGCTTGAGTCATGTCGGTATAAAGTGCATGAAGAAGCTCCATAGTGATGGATCTTTGTACTCACTCATTTTTGAAACGTTTGAGACATGCAGACAATAACTGTTGGTATAAAAAGCATGAAGAAACTCCATGCGGATGGATCGTTTGGATTCACTAGATTTTGAATCACTTGAGACATGCAAATCATACCACATGAAAGAAGAAAGTAACTTGTTGGAAGTAATACATTTTTTATGTGTGCAGTCCAATAAGTGCTGAGGCACACAGTGGATATCGTTATGTTCTTACTTCACTGACGATTTGAGTAGATACATGAATATTTACTTGAGTAATCACAAGTCTGAAATGTTGAAAAGTTCAAAGCTATTTCAGAGTGAAGATCGTTGTGACAAAAGGATAAACTGTCTACGATATGATCATAGAGATGAATATCTGAGTTGCGAGTTTTTGGTACACAATTAAGAGAATGTGGAAATTGTTTCACAATTCACATCACCTAGAACACCATAGTGTGATGATGTGTCTAAATGTCATAACCGCACCCTATTTGATATGGTGCATACTATGATGTCTCTTATCAAATTACCACTATCGTTTATGGGTTATGCATTAGAGACAACCGCATTCACTTTAAATAGGGCACCGCATATTTCCGTTGAGATGACACAGTATGAACTATGGTTTGGAGAAACCTAAGCTGTCGTTTCTTGAAAGTTTGGGCTGCGACGCTTATGTGAAGAAGTTTCAGTCTGATGAGCTCGAACCCAAAGCGGATAAATGCATCTTCATAGAATATCCAAAACAGTTGGATACATCTCCTATCTCAGATCTGGAAGCAAAGTGTTTGTTTCGAGAAACGGGTCCTTTCTCGAGGAAAGGTTTCTCTCGAAAGAATTGAGTGGGAGGGTGGTGGAACTTGATGAGGTTAGTGAACCATCACTTCAACCAGTGTGTAGCAGGGCGCAGGAAGATGTGCATGTGGCGCCTACACCAATTGAAGTGGAAACTGATGATGGTGATCATTGAGCTTCAGATCAAGTTACTACAGGCCTCGTAGGTCGACAAGGTCGCGTAGTACTACAGGGTGGTACGGTAACCCTCTCTTAGAGGTCATGTTGTTGAACAACAATGAACCTATGAGCTATGGAGAAGCGATGGTGGGCCCGGATTCAGACAAATGGGTGGAGGCCATGAAATTCGAGAGAGGATTCATGTATGAAAACAAAGTGTAGACATAGGAAGAACTACTTGATGGTCGTAGGACTATTAAGTAAAGATGGATCTTTAAAAGGAAGACAGACGATGATGGTGACTATTCACCATTAAGAAAAGCTTGACTTATCGCAAAGATGTTTCCGACAAGTTCAACTAGTTGACTATGATGAGACTTTCTCACTCGTAGCGATGCTAAAAGTCTGTTGGAATTATGTTAGCACTTGTTGCATTATTTATGAAATATTTCACATAGGATGTCAAAACATTGTTTCCTCGACGGTTTCCTTGAGGAAAGGTCGTATGTGATACAACCATAAGGTTTTGTCGATCCTAAATATGCTAACAAGTATGCAAGCTCCAGTGATCCTTTCATGGACTGGTGCAAACATCTCGGAGTTGGAATATACGCTTTGATGAGATGATCAAAGCTTTTGGGTTTGTACAAAGTTTATGAGAAACTTGTATTTCCAAAGAAGTGAGTGGGAGCACTATAGAATTTCTTATAAGTATATGTGGTTGACATATTGTTGATCGGAAGTGATGTAGAATTTTTGTGAAGCATAAAGGTTGTTTGAAAGGGGTTTTTCAAAGGAAGACCTGGATAGAGCTACTTGAACATTGAGCATCAAGATCTATGAGGATAGATCAAAATGCTAAACATAACTTTCAAATGAAATGCATGCCTTGACAAGGTTTTTAAGGAGTTCAAAATAGATCAGCAAAGAAAGAATTCTTGGCTGTGTTGTAAGGTGTGAATTTGAGTCAGACTCAAAAGCCCGACCATGGCAGAACAAAGAGAAAGGACGAAGGTCGTCCCCTGTGCCTTAGCCGTAGACTCTATAGTATGTCATGCTGTGTACCGCACCTGATGTGTGCCTTGCCACAAGTCTGTTAAGGGGTACAAAGAGTGATCCAGGATTGAATCACTGAATAGTGGTCAAAGTTATCTTTAGTAACTAATGGACTAAGGAATTTTTCTCAATTATGGAGGTGGTTAAAGAGTTCGTCATAAAGGGTTACGTTGATGCAAGCTTTGACACTAATCTGAATAACTATGAGTAGTAAAACAGATTCGTATAGTAGAGTAGATATTTGGAGTATTTCCGAATAACACGTAGTAGCAGCATCTATAAGATGACATAAAGATTTGTAAAAGCACACACAGATCTGAAGGATTCAGAATCGTTGACTAAAACCTCTCTCACGAGCAAGACGTGATCAGACCCCAGAACTATATGGGTGTTGGATTCGTTAAAATCACATGGTGATGTGAACTAGATTATTGACTCTAGTGCAAGTGGGATACTTTTGGAAATATACCCTAGAGGCAATAATAAATTAGTCATTATTATATTTCCTTGTTCATAATAATCGTTTATTATCCATGCTAGAATTTTATTGATTGGAAACTCAAATACATGTGTGGATACATAGACAACACACTGTCCCTAGTGAGCCTCTAGTTGACTAGTTCGTTGATCAAAGATGGTCAAGGTTTCCTGGCCATATGAAAGTGTTGTCACTTGATAACGGGACCACATCATTAGTATAATCATGTGATGGACAAGACCCAAATTATATACGTAGCATATTGATCGTGTCATTTTATTGCTATTGTTTTCTACGTGTCAAGTATTTATTCCTATGAACATGAGATCATATTGTTGGAAATATGCCCTAGAGGCAATAATAAATTAGTTATTATTATATTTCCTTGTTCATAATAATCATTTATTATCCATGCTAGAATTGTATTGATTGGAAACTCAATACATGTGTGGATACATAGACAACACACTCTCCCTAGTGAGCCTCTAGTTGACTAGTTCGTTGATCAAAGATGGTCAAGGTTTCCTGGCCATACGCCACCACGGGGCAACTCGAGGTTTGGCACCTGTAGGCTTTTCCATCCGTCGTGTCCTGAGAACGAGATACACGGCTCCTCTCGGGTTCGTCGACACGTTGGGCGGCCTTGCTGGATTAGTTTTACCTTTGACGAGATATCTTGTACATCGGGATTCCAGTGATGCTTTGGGTAATCTCAGAGTTGAGGTTTTCCACTAGGGAATCCGACGAGATCGCGAGCTTCGTGATTGAGGATTTCTATGCGGCTTGTGGTAATTTGTGATGGACTAGTTGGAGCACCCCTGCAGGGTTAAATCTTTTCGGAAAGCCGTGCCCGCGGTTATGTGGCAACGTGGAAACTTTGTTTAACACTGGTTCTTGATAACTTGAAGTTAACTTAATTAAAACTTGCCAACTGTGTGCGTAACCGTGACTGTCTCTTTCGTGAGTTCCTTCTCCGATCTAGGACACAGTGGGGTTATGTCTGACGTAGGTAGGTGTTCAGGATCATTTATTTGATCAATAGTAGTTCACGTCCGCTATGCGTAGATCTTCCCCCTCTTATTTCTGGTACTCGTAAGTTTAGCCACCAAATATATGCTTAGCCGCTGCTGCAACCTCACCACTTAACCATACCTCACCCATTAAGCTTTGCTAGTCTTGATACCTTTGGAAATGAGATTGCTGAGTCCCTTGTGGCTCACAGATTACTACAACACCAGTTGCAGGTACAGGTAAAGGTTATTTGACGCGAGCGCGTTGATTGTTCATTTGGAGTTGCCTCTTCTTCTTCTTCTTCTTCATCGATCTAGGATGGGTTCCAGGCCGACAGCCTGGGATAGCAAGGATGGACGTCGTTCTTTTTTTCTCGTTTGTTTTCGTTCGTAGCCGGACCCTGCTCTTCCTCATGATGATTATGTATTGTACTGTTGTGACTCTCATGTAGCTTGTGGCGAGTGTAAGCCAACTCTCTCTCTATATATATATCTCTTCTTTTCAGTACATGTACTTGTAACGATATCCATTCTTGCGACACAACGAGATGCGCTTCTATCCCTGACGAGGCCTTGTGCCAAATTGAGGATAGGGTCGCATCTTGGGCCTGACAGCCTATCTTGATGAGAAGGAGATATATCCTGTTATTAGTAGTGCTCTCCTCTCAGAGCATGAAGAAAACAAGTTACTAAAAACTCTGAGGAAGCACCGTGCTGCAATTGGATATACTCTTGATGATCTTAAGGGTATTAGTCCCACTCTATGTCAGCACAAGATTAAAACTGATCCTGACTTCAAACCAGTTGCTGATCATCAAAGGAGACTAAATCCTAAGATGAAAGAGGTCGTTAGAAAAGAAATATTAAAGCTTCTGGAAGTGGGAATCATTTATCCTGTTGCTCATAGTGATTGGGTAAGCCCGGTACATTGCGTACCTAAGAAGGGAGGTATCACCGTCGTTCCTAATGATAAGAATGAATTAATCCCACAAAGGATTATTACTGGATAAAGGATGGTGATAGACTTCCGGAAACTGAACAAGGCAACCAGGAAAGACCATTATCCTTTGCCATTTATCGACCAAATGCTAGAAAGGCTATCCAAACACACACACTTCTACTTTCTAGACGGTTATTCAGGTTTCTCGCAAATACCTGTTGCACAATCTGATCAGGAGAAAACCACTTTCACCTGCCCCTTCGGTACCTTTGCTTATAGACGTATGCCTTTTGGCTTGTGCAATGCACCTGCCACCTTTCAAAGATGTATGATGGCTATATTCCTTTATTTTTGTGAAAAGATTGGCTTGGTTTTCATGGATGATTTCTCCGTCTATGGTTCTTCCTTTGACGATTGCCTCAACAACCTTGATTGAGTCTTACAGAGATGCAAAGATACCAACCTAGTCTTGAACTGGGAGAAGTGCTTCTTCATGGTTAATGAAGGCATCGTCTTAGGACACAAAATCTTTGAGAGAGGCATTGAAGTTGATAAGGCTAAGGTTGATGCAATTGAGAAAATGCCTTGCCCCACAGATATCAGAGGTACACGAAGTTTCCTAGGTCATGCTGGTTTCTATAGAAGGTTCATTAAAGACTTCTCTAAGATTTCTAGGCCTCTTACCAACCTCTTGCAGAAGGATGTTCCTTTTGTTTTTGATAAGGATTGTGAGGAAGCTTTCGAAATACCTAAGAAGGCCTTGATAACCGCACCTATTGTTCAACCACCAGAATGGAACTTGCGCTTTGAAATCATGTGTGACGCTAGTGATTATGTTGTTGGTGCTGTTCTAGGACAAAGAGTCGACAAGAAGTTGAATGTCATTCACTACGCTAGTAAAAATCTAGACACCGCCCAAAGAAACTATGCCACTACGGAAAAGGAGTTTTTTTGCAGTCGTCTTTGCACGTGAAAAGTTCAGATCTTATATAGTTGACTCCAAAGTCACTATTCACTCTGATCATGCTGCTATTAAGTACCTTATGGAGAAAAAGGATGCTAAGCCTAGGCTAATCAGATGGGTTCTCCTGCTACAGGAATTTGATTTGCACGTTGTTGACCGAAAGGGTGCTGATAACCCTGTGGCAGATAACTTGTCCAGGCTAGAGAATGTCCTTGATGACCCACGACCGATTGATGATAGCTTTCCTGATGAGCAATTAAATGTCATCCGCACTTCACATAGTGCATCGTGGTATGCTGATTACGCAAATTATATCGTAGCCAAATACATACCACCGAGTTTCACCTACCAGCAAAAGAAGAAATTCTTCTTCGATTTGAGACACTACTTTTGGGATGATCCTCACCTTTATAAGGAAGGAGTAGATGGTGTTATTAGACGTTGTGTGCCTGAACATGAACAGGGACAGATCCTGCAGAAGTGTCATTCCGAAGCCTACGGAGGACACCATGCTGGAGATAGAACTGCTCACAAGGTATTGCAATCAGGTTTCTATTGGCCCACTCTCTTCAAGGATGCCCGTAAGTTTGTCTTGTCTTGTGACGAATGCCAAAGGATAGGGAACATCAGTAAACGTGAGGAAATGCCTATGAACTATTCACTTGTCATTGAACCGTCCGATGTCTGGGGCTTTGATTATATGGGACCCTTTGTCACGCCCAAGATGCGACCCTATCCTCAATTTGGCACGAAGGCCTCGTCAGGGATAGAAGCGCATCTCGTCGTGTCGCAAGAATGGATATCGTTACAAGTACATGTACTGAAAAGAAGAGATATATATACAGAGTTGGCTTACACTCGCCACAAGCTACATCAGCGTCACATCAGTACATTACATTATCATCAAGAGTAAGAGCAGGGTCCGACTACAGATGAAAACAAACGAGAAAAATAAGAACGACGTCCATCCTTGCTATCCAGGCTGCCGGCCTGGAACCCATCCTAGATCGATGATGAAGAAGAAGAAGAAGCAACTCCAAATGAACAATCAACGCGCTCGTGTCAAGTAACCTTTACCTGTACCTGCAACTGGTGTTGTAGTAATCTGTGAGCCACAGGGGACTCAACAATCTCATTTCCAAAGGTATCAAGACTAGCAAAGCTTAATGGGTGAGGCATGATTAAGTGGTGAGGTTGCAGGAGCGGCTAAGCATATGTATATGGTGGCTAACTTACGAGTACCAGAAATAAGAGGGGGAAGATCTACGCATAACAGACGTGAACTACTGATGATCAAATGAATGATCCTGAACACCTACCTACGTCAGACATAACCCCACCGTGTCCTCGATCGGAGAAGGAACTCACGAAAGAGACAGTCACGGTTACGCACACAGTTGGCATGTTTTAATTAAGTTAACTTCAAGTTATCTAGAACCAGTGTTAAACAAATCTTCCACGTTGCCACATAACCGCGGGCACGGCTTTCCGAAAAGATTTAACCTTGCAGGGGTGCTCCAACTAGTCCATCACAAATTACCACAAGCCGCATAGAAATCCTCAATCACGAAGCTCGCGATCTCGTCGGATTCCCTAGTGGAAAACCTCAACTCTGAGATTACCCAAAGCATCACCGGAATCCTGATGCACAAGATATCTCGTCAAAGATAAAACTAATACAGCAAGGCCGCCCGACGTGTCGACGATCCCGATAGGAGTCGCGTACCTCGTTCCCAGGACACGACGGATAAGCGAAGCGTACGGGTACCAAACCTCGAGTTTCCTCGCGGTTGCCCCGCACGGTGCTCTGTTTTGGACCAACACTCATGAGGAGCACTGGCCCGGGGGTTGATTAAAATAGTCCATGGGTGCCGGCGGGTCCCTATGCATTATTATTATGTTATTTGGCAAATGTAGTACCAAAGTTGGGCCTTGCCAGACCAGCTTTAATCTAAAATGAATTATCAAGGGGGTCCCCATAACAACCCCGATCGTGTTAGGAGCGCTCATTTACGGAACATAACACCGGTAGCCGAAAACTAAGGGGGCAAAGGTGGAACAAAACACCAGGCTAGAAAGGCCGAGCCTTCTACCTTTTACCAAGTATATAAGTGCATTAAATTAAATAGCATTTAATATGGTGATATAACAAGGAACCCATGCTTTCACATGGAAGCAATGCACCTGCAACTAGCAACGCTAACACAGGGTTAAGCAAGCGGCAACATAGCCAATCAGTGGTTTGCTAGGTCGAACAGGTTGAAGGTTAACATAGCATTGTTGAGAGGCTGGTATTTAACATGTGGTAGGCAACGAGACATATCGATAGAAGCGATACAACTAGTATGACAATGATAGTAATGGTATCTGGGGAAATGGTCATCTTGCCTGAGATCCCGCTTGGAAGAAGAACAACTCGGTGAAGCAGACGAACCAACATAGTCGAACGGGTTCTCACATTCCGACACGCTTGCGGAACTCTATCGAGACGGAGCAAACCGAAAACAACATCAACACAGATATTCACCACATGATGCACACCATGATGCACAGCATACTATGATGCATGAACAGGTTAAAATGCAAGGCATGGCATGGCAATTCACCTCACACAAACTCTACACATTAAGTGAAGCTCGATATGCGACGGTTGCATATCGACGAAACTCCACGTATAATTATTAGTTCACTCCCGTTAATTTACCGGCAAGGTTAAATGTGTTTTAACATGGCAAGGGGTGAAGCGACGGTTCTACGTGGCATCCTAGTAGGGTAACACGCGAGACATAGATCAGAGCTACGTTACAAGAGACATGCAACACAAGACAATTATGCCATGAATGCGTCATGCATGCAAGTTCAAACAACACAGGCAAAAAGAGAAGACACATATGTCGCCACGGCGAGCGAAAGGGGAACTATGGTGGCAAGACGGAAATGATGCCACGGCAACGTTCCTATCCCGATAACTCATCGAGATATCGTGCCAACGTATATGAAGCGTGTGCGGGAACGTTAATTAAAGAATGGGGTGATCCCGTATATCGGGTTCCCATGTGTCGGGGCACAACAAAAGTGATACAACGTGCTACGGCAACATACGACGCAAAACATACGGTGCAACATACATACAACTCATTTATCACATTCGTTACACGACACGTCTCATCGGTATACCTTCGACGCGTGCACATCGGAGCGGTTCGGTTCGAAGCGGACGTCGTGGAAGTCGTGGTCGTCGTGGAAGTCGTGGTACCGGTCTCGTCGACAGTAGTCGTTCGCTCGACGTCGTGGTTCTCGGGTCTCGTCGACGGTAGTCGAACACGTTCCGAAGATGGTCAAGGTCGTCGAGGATGTCGTGGATCTCGTGAACTTGTTGATTCCACGGTGGCGGGGATGGTCTACGCAACGACGGCAAGCGGCAGCCACACGACTAGCGAAAGCAGGCAACCCGCAAGCAGCAGCTAGCAGCGGTAGCAGACTAGCGGCAACTAGCAACTAGTCTAGCATCCAACATCAAGCAAGCTAGCAGCTATCTAACAATCGGCTCAGCAGGCAAGCTACAACAAGCAGCTAGCAAGCAGCAAAGCATCAGGTGGGCAAGAAAAAAGAGCAACATATAAGTCAAGCTAACAGCAACTACAACAACTAGCCTAGCATGCATCTAACAGCAAGGCAGGCTAGCCACCATATCAGGCAAACTCGGCAACAGCAAGCCCAAGCAGCATCATGGGTAGCAGCAAACAATAGCAGCAAGCAGGCAAGCAGCAGCATAGCAACTAGCATCAGCAACACGCATCGGAGGCTACAGCTAGCAACTAGCAACCTAATCAGCAGCCAAAAATAGGCAAGCGAAACGGCAGCAGGCAAATACAGCAACAACACGCAGCACCAGCAACCGCAACAACTTCAGCAGCAATTGCAAGAGCAGCAGGCTCGGCACAGCACAACAACAGCAGGCGGCAGCATCAGCAAGCAACGGCGCAGCAACAACAAACGGCCAGCAGCTAGCAAGCAGCGGCATGCACGGCAACAACAAACGCGACAGCAGCTACAACGAACAGCAAGCAGTAGCCAGGCAAGCGGCAACAGCCCGGCACCAGCGCAGCAACACAGGGGCCTCGGGAGGCGAGCACGGCGACGGGGAGGCGCGGGGCGCGGGGCCGTGCCGGCAGCCTGGAGGGAGCTTGGCGGTGGCGCGGGGAGGTGCACTGCGGGGCCACGGGAGATGGGGAACTGGCGGCTAGCAGCGCAGGGGAAGCAGGAGGCCCGCGAGCGAGGAGGGAGGCGGCCGACGGGGGATGTCGAGCACGGCGGCCTAGGGCGAGGGGACACAGGGAGGCGGCGCTGCACGGGGGAACGGCGGCGCTGGGACGAGAAGACGAGGTCGACAAGGCGGGTTGCACGGGAAAGGCGGCCTGCTCGGGCACCTGCAGGGAAGCTGCTGCGGGGCGGCGCGAGCAACCGGCGCGGGGAGGCGGCGTCGAGCTTCGGGAAGCTGCGGCGGTGGCTCGGGAGAGGGAGCGCAGCGGCGCTCGGAAGAGAAGGGGGAAACACACGGGAGGAAGACGCGGCTGGAGGAGATGCGGCTAGCTAGCTCGGCGCTAGGGCACTCGCGGCTGGGCCTGGGCCTGGGAGGGCCTCTCCCTCTTAGGGTTTTTTCCCTCTAAAAAAAACTGCAACTCAAACAAAACAGAGGAAATAGGTTTTAAACAAAAATAAAAAAATAAAAAAATAAAAATAAATAAATGTTGTTGACTCCTTTTGAAAACAAAATATACCCCAACTATAAAAATAGCTTGGGCCTTTTTTAAAAGAAATAAAATAAAACCTTTTTTTAAGAATTAAAATAATACCCTTTTTTATAAATAATAAACAAACCCCTACTTTTTAAATAAAAGAGTCTCTAGTTTTTAAACATAACAAAAGGAAAAAAATAAGGCAAACCCAAAGGTTGCCCCCACATTTAATAAAAGGGTTCTAAAGGAAGACGAATCTTTTGACGGGGTTAAAACGGAAACTTTAGCAACCGCAAAAACGAAATAAGAGGGGAGAGGGGGAGCTACTTTCGCACTACAACTCGGTGATCACTCGAAGCACAACACTCAAAACCACACGTGACAGATGATGCAAGATGCCATGCATGATGCGATGATGCAACTACATGATGATGCAACAAGTAAAAATGCCCACACGACGGAAACGGAAAGGAAAAGGGGAATCTTCTGGGCGTCGGTCTTGGGCCGTCACACCCTTCCCGAGTTCCAATGGGTACACTCACATCTTAGTTGCTGTGGATTACGTCACTAAGTGGGTAGAAGCCATCCTGTCGTGGTTTTGTCACGGCAGATGTCCTCGTGAGAGAACTTTACGTGTGAGGCCATCGCAACCATGTGGCGGCTTGAAGGGGTTGGTCGGAATCGAGAGACGCGAGTTTACCCAGGTTCGGTCGCTCCGATGGAGGTAAAAGCCTACGTCCTGCTTGTATTTCATTGATCAAGATGATGATCTCGATTACAAGGGTGCAGACTCGCCACCTCTAATCTCGTCGGTGTCTAATCTGTCTATCTCATGCTTTGTCTTTCCTAGACCTAAGTTGTGAATCTTGTCCCTCTTGGGGCGCCTTACCCCTCCTTATATAGGTGGAAGGGGTAGGTTTACATGGAGAGTCCTCCTAGGAGTAGGAATAGGACTAGTCTCTCTTGAATCCTAATCCGGGTCTTGTTTCCTTCTTGTGGGAGTCTTTCTTCTTGGGCCTTCTCTTGTGAGTCGGCCCTCCTGGCCTCTCTATGAGTCGCCTTATGCCAGGGTGCACGCTGGGCCTTGGGCCTTTGTCATTTATCTAAGTCGCCTGTGGGAACAAGTATGAGTCGCCCGCCAGGTCACTCCCGAGTCGCCGATGAATCGCCAAGTCCTTTGGCGGGTCATACTCCCAGCCGGGTTACACTGCGGGGTATATCCCTGACATTAGCCCCCAAGGTTAGCTTGAATTTATTCATGGTAATCTCCTGAAATAAGAATAATAAATAAGTTAAGGGACCGGCTTGCTCCTCTGGCCGACTTGATTTACTGAAGTGGCTCCTTGAAAAATCCGGGTTTCTTCGAGCCGTCTTCTCAATCATCTTGTTGGTACGTGTCCTTTGTAATAAAATACATATGCCATTGAGTCGGCCTCCAATGCTTTGGCTTGATGAAAATTTGGGAAATAAGAAATCCACACAATGTTGAACTAGCTTCTCTTGCTTCGGTGGGTTATGATTGACAATGGCGGGTCATCATTATTAGTAGTGCCCCGTCAAACAACTGAACTCAAATTGACAAATCCGTGTGATGTTGAGCCGGTCTTTCGGTGCTTCAACTAGATAAAAATATGCTAAACCGGTCTCCCAATACTTCACCTCCATGACAGAATGAAATGTGCTCTTCAATTTTTTGATATATCCATATTACCTGTAGCCCCCAAGGGCCGGGTCATCAGTGTGTGATGGGCCGTATCTTCCTTGAATCCATACTTGAACAATGAGCGACTTGTAGCCCCCTAGGGCCGGCTTATCTTCTTGAAATAGCCGGGTCTGTTGATGATATGATCATTTGAAAAGTGGATTGCATTAGCCCCCAAGTGTCATGGTGCATGCTTGCAGCGACATGGGACTTGCATACTTTGATGTAATCTTGATCTGAATAATGTAGCCCCCAAGTGTCGGGTTGCGTGCCTGCAGCGACTCAGGGCTATTCCTTCCATTGTAGAATAAAATCATATCTACTCTGTGAGCTGATGATGCCTTTGTGATAAAAGAAATCCTCGACCGTGGTTTGCAATGTAACCCAGAAAATATATCCTTTGAGAAATCCATATGTTTGAGAAATCCATAAGTGTTGTAGTCTACTACAGAGCACAAGTTGAAGAAATCCAAGGGCCGGTCAATTAGATGACTCAGCATTATATGTGATAGGGTGGTTCTTCGACAATAGTCAATTCTTCCGAGCTGGCTTTAAAAACCACAATCATTTAACACTGGTTATGATAAACAATGATGAAAATCCAGCCAAATTGGCTATTCAAAGATTTATTTGCACCTGCAAAAATTTATGCGTTGATCCGGTTTGAAGACCGGCGTGATATGTATGTATGATGCATGATGCAATGCAAGATGATGCATGTATATGATATGATAATGTCGTGGTTTTGTCACGGCAGATGTCCTCGTGAAAGGACTTAGTACTGGAGCCATCGCACCTTGGTGGCGACTCAAAGGGGTTAAACGGGAGGAACACGGCGATTTACCCAGGTTCGGCCCCTCGAGAGGAGGTAATAGCCTACGTCCTGCTTTGTGTGTATTGATGTGGATTCGATTACAAGGGAGGCGTAACTCGCCTAACCTAGCACTCGATGATTTTCTAACCTCTCTCCTCCTTAAGACTCGCCTTCATATATAGGTCGAGGCCTTAGGGTTTACAAGAGTCCCTTCCTCCTTACAAATCGTGACCATTGTAGTCTCTAAGTCGCCGTCTTTCAAAACCCGGAAACCTTCCAGAAATCATAACCGTCTCGCGGCCTTGAACCGCCCAGGCTGAAGCCCAAGTAACCTAAAGGATGAATCGCCTTATTAGTAACCCGGCCCATCTTGGGCAGGTCACTTAATAAGTAATATCCCCAACATTAGGCCCCAGATTGACTTGAACTTTCACGCCAATGCTTCCGCTCAGTTGAAGGTGATTCACTCCTTCGTGTTTCTCCATACGCCAGAGATTGTAACTGGCCATCTGGCACCGAAAAAATCTTTGAGTCGCCAAACCATTTCCTGTTGGCATCTTCTTATCCCTTGATTCCCGGGAAAATTAACATAATCCCAACGGATCTTTAGTGCATCGTTATCCCAAAATCTTCGGACGTCATCATGGCGAATCTTTTTATTCCCCAATGGTTCCCGCTCACGGCGCCTCGATTCCAGCGCCCGTCCTAATAAATAGACGGAAGGGACAGGGCTGGCGCTTCCCACCTACGAGTCTCGTCAGTCCCCCCCATTATCACAGCAAAAGGCCTCACCGCTTCCCGAGGGCTCCGCCGCCGGCCGCAACTTCCGCCCTCGTCCGAGAAGCTTCAGCGCCGCCCGCAAGCCGTTGCCGTCGTCAAGCTTCGGACCTCGGACGATCCGTCCGCCGCCATTGTCCATCGCATCATCACCGACCACCTCGTTGCTCGCCTCGAACTCCGCCGCCGCCAAAAATCTCTTCGTTCGTCGAGACCCCCGCGCTTCTTCAACGATCTCCGTCACCGCCGGCCTTCTTCGATCGAGAGCATCAGGTTAGGCCTTCATTCACCTTCTTGGGAGTAGGTTCATTCCTTGCTTGTGCTTTCACCATTGCCGTAGCTTCGAAGCTTTTCGCTCACAGTTATTCATCTCCCTTGAATCGATTAGTCCGAGCACCGATAAGGTAGCCAGTGCCCTGAATAATTTTAATTATCCGCTGTACTCGCGAATTTTTGAACACAATGTCTTCACCAAACGAGGGGCATCACTTGATAATAAATTGTTCGTGCCCAGTTATATTCGTAGGTTTTCACATCTGTTTGGTAGATCCATTCCTCATTACTGTTTGCGAAAAGCCGTTTGTAGCCTTCATACCCCCTTAGTCCTTCGGAATGAATAGATTTTACCATCCGCAGAAACGTAGCCTTTGGGAATAACCCTACTTCCGTAAGTCGCCATAGCAACCCAACCCGGCCTCTTGGTCTAGCGGGTTAAATGAACCGATTCCATCCCATATAGTAGATGTTCAAGACATGTAATATCATACTTTTACCTACTTGTAGAATGGGCGCCGTCTTCAAGAGTGACTGGCTTCCTACCAAGGTCGATGACGCTGTTTTAGCTAATTATGTGAAAGCGGGCTGTTTGGATCCTCAAGATGCCATTGGATGGCGCACCGGGTTGGGAGAAGATCTCCCTAACCCCAAAGAAGGGGAAATAGTAGTTTTTGTTGAACATTTGGAACGGGGTTTTAAGCCGCCCGGATCGAAATTTCTTAGGGACGCTTTGACCTTTATGAATGTCCGGCTCCAGGATCTGGGACCCAATTCCATAAGCAATTTGAGCCAGTTCCATGTTCTTTGCGAAGCTTATCTGCGGATCGAGCCTTCTGTCCCTCTATTCTGGCATTTTTTTCATCTGAATCGCCAGACGGAATTCCACAATGGCCCCAGTTTGGAACTCGGCGGCGTCAACGTCCAGCGCCGTAGGGATAGTCCGTTCCCTTCACTCATCATGCCTAGCCATCCCAAGGGCTGGGGCGAATCTTGGTTTTATTGTCAAGAGACGTCCCCTGCTGGTGAGAATAAGCTCCTAGGTTACAGGCCAACCCGCCTTCCGGTCAACTTCAAGCTCCCAGACAAGCTCACCGAGGAAGAAGAGTCGGAATTCATCCCAATGTTATCTGAACTGAGATCCCTGACGAACAATGGTCTTACTGGGGTTGACCTGATCCGCTGCTGGGTCGAATGGCGGATTCTTCCTCTGAGCCGCCGAGATGGTCTGATGTGTGAGTTTGACGACACTCTGGATCATCCTCAATGCTACTTCCACACAGCATTAACAGAAAAAGACATTGTTGCCATCATCAAAAAGTTGACCGGCGAGCCTGCAGGAAAGTGCGGCCAAATCGGCCTTAAGCCCTTTTGCAAGATTAACCCGGCGCCCAAGGTAACCAAAACTGACCCGCCCTTGGTATTTATCCCTTCTGTTTTATTGCCATCATGATTTCATAATATATACCTTTCCAGAAAGGCGATAAGTTCTGGTCCAGGAGACCTAAAAAGCAAGCCATGAAAACTGCTAAGCCGCCCTCTAAGAAAGCCAAGGGCAAAGGTAAATCTGCTGCGGCTGAGCCATCTGAAGTCGACGAATCTCAAGTCGGTGATGCACTTTCAGAGGTACAAATCCGTCCTCTTTTCACTCGCCACCTATCACTTTTGACCTTTTATTTATATCTTTCTCTCTCCCTGTAATAGAATGAAGATAACGAAAGCCAAGAAGACTCTGTTGAGGTAATTTCTGTTTCCTCCGATTCATCTCCTTCTCCACCTAAGCCGGCCTGGCGAATATGTGGGAAAGTCCCCTTCTCACATCCAAATGCTCATTTGGACCCAAATTTCTTACTGAAGAAAACACAGCACGCCTCAAACCGGAAGACACGAAGTCACTCTGGCGATCTGATATCTGGTTTACCAGCAAAGAACAAAAGAAAGCCAAGCGAGGTACTTTTATGAGTAACCATTATTCGTGCTTCTTTAGATCACATTTGTAACCCGCCTGTATTATTGATATATAATTCTTGCAGAATTCTCCTCCCACTTCCGGCGACTCAGTGATGTCAACACTTCCATCGATGATTCGAGTTCCGGGGTAAGTCTCTTGCCTTGACTTTTGAGAATAACGATCTTTTCAATTCCTTAACGCGCTTATTCCCTTTTGTTAGGGCACAAGCCAAGAAAAGAAAAACCAGTGGATCAATTCCTGATGCAACTTCAGAACCTCCAAAGAAATCAACTCCGACTCAAGACGATCCGGATCATGCTGAGCCTGCGATTCAAGTGGATCTTCCTGAGTCGCCGAAAGAAACAATGGATGTCTCTAAATCGCCGAACCCATTGATGACAACAGAAGACCCAGATGCTGTAGTCATTACTGGCTCTGGTTTTTCCAAGCCGGCAGCGACAGTCTTGTCCAAACATGTAGCATCCTCCTCTCAGGCCATTCCCGAGTCTGGGCTCTCCAAGGCGAAACTTTCTGACTATGCAAATCTGGAGTTTAAGGAACTCTGTTCTGGCTTTGCAAGTCGCCTGGAGGCGAGCTATGAGATGGAGAAAAATCTGCTAAAGATGTTAAACAACAAACATGAGGTAAACTTTGTTATACTTATACTATTCCCAGTAACCCCCAAGGGCCGGGTCATCAGTAAAAAGATGAGCCGGGTCTTGAAAATTTAGAAAAAGCTTCGCGACCAGTAACCCCCAAGGGCCGGGTCATCAGTAAAAAGATGAGCCGGGTCTTGAAAATTTAGAAAAAGCTTCGCGACCAGTAACCCCCAAGGGCCGGGTCATCAATAAAAAAGATGAGCCGGGTCTTGAAAATTTAGAAAAAGCTTCGCGACCAGTAACCCCCAAGGGCCGGGTCATCAATAAAAAAGATGAGCCGGGTCTTGATTTCTGTATAATTTCTCCTAAAAAAATTATACATTAGCCCCCAAGTGTCAGGGATATTGCTTTGCAGTAATTCTGAGACTTGTCTTTACTTTAAACTTTCAATAGGAAAACCTTGCTCAGACCGAATTGGCGCTGGGCGATTTAAGGAAAAACTTAGCTGAACAACAAGACGCCCGAACTCAGTCGGAAGAGAAGTATAAATTGGCTCTCGCCGAACTAGAAAAACTCAAAGCCGAGTTAGAAAAAACTCAAGCTGACCAAAACGCCGCTTTGAAGAGAGCAGAGAAAGCTGAAGCGAAGCTGGTGACTGTTCAACAGGAGTTATCCGGCTTAAAACGTCATATCTCTAACATGACGCAAGCCATCTTTGGTAAGTCTTACCTAAATCTTCAACCTTATCCCCCCCTTTTTTGTACTCAAATTTCTGATGTTAAGTCACTAATTATCAAACTCCAGGTCCAAGAGTCGCCAACCTGCAAGAAGACTGTGTGTTGATGCTGAAGGCGATTTATACGCTGACAGAGCAACTGTACACAGGCAGTGTGTTGACCGTCAAAGCTGTGATGGGTGCCAAAGAGCCTATTACTTTCATCAAGAAGGTACTTGGATGTTTGTCCACACTTCCTCCCCAGATTGGTGAGTTAACTCGGTCAGCCGCCCGGAAAGGTGTCCTGACTGCCCTGAGTCGCTGCTTAGCGTATGCCCCGGAGATCAATTTAGAAGAAGTAGCCGCTGGCTTCCCTCAGCTTAAAGACGATGGATCGGAATTTGTTGAAGAGGATTACCAGAAAGTTGTCAAGGATTCTCGGCTGGCTGCAACTCGACTCACCGCAAGCCTTGATTTAACGAAGTACCAGGCGGCTTATGATAGTAAGAATAAAAAAGTCAGCCCGCCAACCTTTGTGGTGACCAACCTGATCCCTCGGCGACCCAAAAATCCTTTCGACTGGAAAGCAGACTTGGCATCAATTTTGACCGACGAAGACGACTTTGCTGCTTTGGCCAGGTGCAATTGGGTATTGGGCGACTTACAAATCGAAGTTGGTCAGAGCTCACGCCAGGATTTAGCGAAGTAGACGTTCCTGAATTTGGCCTGCGAGCCATGTAATAGTTAGCACTATTTTTTGATGACATCTCCTGCGAGAAAAAACCCTTATATCGCTTTTTAAGGCGACTTGAAATATTTGGCCCGCCTTTATAAGAATCTTCTATAATTCTTAATCCGCCAAGGATGAAACAAATCTTAGCACCCTTCTGTCGTAAACTTTGAAAACATTATCTGTGAAAACAAATGAACTATGGGTAGATTCAGCAAGTATGTAAAAAGGGGAAAATCATAATAAAAGTAACTTCGTCGGCTCATATGGTCGCGACAGGGGGAGGCGAGTCAGAAAGCTCGTGCACCCACCCTAAATGCAAGTTTCGTCGGCTCATACGGTCGCGACAGGGGGAGGCGAGTCAGAAAGCTCGTGCACCCGCCCTAAATGCAAGTTTCGTCGGCTCATACGGTCGCGACAGGGGGAGGCGAGTCAGAAAGCTCGTGCACCCACCCTAAATGCAGGTTTCGTCGGCTCATATGGTCGCGACAGGGGGAGGCGAGTCAGAAAGCTCGTGCACCCACCCTAAATGCAGGTTTCGTCGGCTCATACGGTCGCGACAGGGGGAGGCGAGTCAGAAAGCTCGTGCACCCACCCTAAATGCAGGTTTCGTCGGCTCATACGGTCGCGACAGGGGGAGGCGAGTCAGAAAGCTCGTGCACCCACCCTAAATGCAGGTTTCGTCGGCTCATACGGTCGCGACAGGGGGAGGTGAGTCAGAAACCTCGTGCACCCACCCTAAATGCAGGTTTCGTCGGCTCATACGGTCGCGACAGGGGGAGGCGAGTCAGAAACCTCGTGCACCCACCCTAAATGCAGGTTTCGTCGGCTCATACGGTCGCGACAGGGGGAGGCGAGTCAGAAAGCTCGTGCACCCACCCTAAATGGAGGTTTCGTCGGCTCATACGGTCGCGACAGGGGGAGGCGAGTCAGAAAACTCGTGCACCCACCCTAAATGCAGGTTTCGTCGGCTCATACGGTCGCGACAGGGGGACGCGAGTCAGAAAGATCGTGCACCCACCCTAAATGCAGGTTTCGTCGGCTCATACGGTCGCGACAGGGGGAGGCGAGTCAGAAAGCTCGTGCACCCACCCTAAATGCAGGTTTCGTCGGCTCATACGGTCGCGACAGGGGGAGGCGAGTCAGAAAACTCGTGCACCCACCCTAAATGCAGGTTTCGTCAGCTCATACGGTCGCGACAGGGGGAGGCGAGTCAGAAAGCTCGTGCACCCACCCTAAATGCAGGTTTCGTCGGCTCATACGGTCGCGACAGGGGGAGGCGAGTCAAAAAAGCTCGTGCACCCACCCTAAATGCATGTTCTGTCAGCTCATAAGGTCGCAACAGGATGACACAATTTGCACTCTTTTAGCGAAGAAGGCCCCAAGTCGGGGAGTGTTTTATTACTTCATCATGAAACTGAAAAACTTACAAAACGTGGAGCTTTTAAGAGCTCAAGTGTAGTAAGGCCGCAAATGAGCAATATTCCAGGGGCGAGTTGACTCAGCCTCTGTAGTCGGTCGATTAGGCCGAAGATCCATCAAATAGTAAGAGCCATTGCGGAGGTTCTTGCTGATGACGAACGGCCCTTCCCAAGGGGGTGATAGCTTGTGCATGCCTGCCCGATCTTGTATCAGACGAAGTACCAAGTCGCCCTCCTGAAAAGTCCGACTCTTAACCTGGCGACTATGATAGCGCCGCAGATCTTGCTGGTAGATAGCCGAACGAGCCGCAGCCAGGTCACGCGCCTCTTCCAAGGCATCCAAGGAATCCTGACGCGCCAGCTCATTATCTTGCTCCACATATGCGGAGACTCTAAGAGAATCATGTCTTATGTCAGTAGGGAGGACAACTTCTGCTCCATAGACCAAAAAGAAAGGAGTGAACCCCGTGGATCGATTCGGGGTGGTCCGAATGCTCCACAATACCGAAGGTAATTCTTCAACCCAACACACTGGAGTCCTTTCCAGGGGAACCATGAGCCGAGGTTTAATCCCTCGCAAGACTTCTTGATTCGCCCGCTCTGCTTGCCCGTTGGACTGCGGGTGAGCAACTGCAGAAACATCAAGCCGGATATGTTCTCGACGACAAAAATCCAGCATCGCTCCTTGGGACAAGTTAGTACCATTGTCCGTGATAATACTGTGCGGATATCCAAAACGGAAAATCAGCTTTTTCATAAATTTGACAGCTGTCTCTGCATCGCAAGCTCCAATAGGTTCCGCCTCAACCCATTTAGTGAACTTACCAACTGCCACCAATAAGTGAGTTTTCTTGTTAGAGGACATTTTAAAGGGACCGACCATGTCCAGCCCCCAGACCGCGAAGGGCCAAGTAATGGGAATCATCCTCAATTCTTGAGCCGGCACATGAGCCTGTCTCCCGTATCGTTGGCACCCCTCGCACTGCCGTACTATGTCTTCTGCATCTGCATGAGCCGTCAGCCAAAAGAAACCATGTCGAAAAGCCTTTGATACCTAAGAACGTGACCCGGCGTGATGCCCGCAGTCTCCAGAATGAATGTCATTTAGGATTACGCATCCTTCCTTGGAGGAAACACACCGCTGAAAGACCCCAGAAGCACTCCGTTTATATAACTCGCCATTAATTATGACCATGGATTTGCTACGTCGAACGATCTGGCGAGCCAAAACTTCGTCGGTGGGTAACTCACCGCGAGTGAGATAAGCCAGATAAGGAAGAGCCCAGTCCGGAGTGACATGGAGAGCCGCCACAAGCTGAGACTCGGGATCTGGTATCGCCAACTCCTCCTCCGTGGGTACAGTCACAGACGGTTCATGCAAGATATCCAAAAAAAATTAGGGGGGACCGGTTTTCTCTGTGAGCCGAGTCACGAGAGGGCATCAGCTGCTTCGTTGAGTCGCCGATTAACATGATCCACCTGATATCCATGAAAATAGCCCGCCACATCAGATACAGCTCGCCTGTAAGCCGCCATCATAGGATCCCGAGAGTCCCAGGTACCCGAAACGTGTTGCGCCACCAAATCTGAATCCCCAAAACATCTGACTCGGGTTAGGTTCATCTCTTTTGCCAGTCGCAAACCGTGAAGCAGAGCTTCATATTCCGCCGCATTATTCGTGCAGGGAAACATGAGTCGGAGAACATAGCAGAACTTATCTCCTTGAGGGGATATCAGCACCACACCAGCCCCCGAGCCCTCCAACTGCCTGGATCCATCAAAGTAAATAGTCCAATAGGTAAGGTCAGGCCGATCTTCCGGAGCCTCAAGTTCCGTCCAATCGTTAACGAAATCAACTAGTGCCTGGGATTTGATGGCTGTGCGGGGGGTATATTGTATGTGATGAGACCCAAGCTCTATTGCCCATTTGGCGATTCGGCTGTTGCCTCCCGATTTTGGATGACATCACCGAGGGGGGCGGAACTGACCACAGTGATCGGGTGCTCCTGGAAATAATGTTTAAGCTTTCGACTCGCCATGAACACCCCATAGACCAGTTTTTGCCAATGCGGGTATCGCTGTTTGGAAAGAGTTAACACCTCACTGATAAAGTATACCGGACGTTGCACCGGGTATTCCTTTCCTTCCTCCTTTCTTTCGACGACCACAGCCACGCTGACCGCTTTGGAATTTGCCGCGATATACAGGAGCATAGGTTCCTTTTCAGTTGGGGCTGCCAGGACCGGCGGGTTAACCAATTGATGTTTCAAGGCCTGAAGCGCCTCGTCTGCCTCATCTGTCCATACGAATCGGTCGGATTTCCTCAACAATTGGTAAAGAGGAATCGCCTTTTCCCCAAGGCGGCTCACGAAACGACTTAGAGCCGCAATGCAGCCCGCCAGTCGCTGAACTTGATTAACATTCGTCGGCTTCCCGAGAGAGGTAACCGCTTCAATTTTGTCCGGGTTAGCCTCGATGCCACGATCCGATACCAAGAAACCCAGTAATTTTCCTGCAGGTACACCAAAAACGCACTTGGTAGGATTTAGCTTCATCTGATATACTCGTAAATTATCAAAGGTTTCCTTAAGGTCTTCCAAAAGTGTCTCCCCCCGGCGGGTCTTGATGACAATGTCGTCAACGTAAGCATGGACGTTGCGGCAGATTTGGTTATGAAGACAATTCTGGATGCAGCGTTGATAAGTCGCCCCTGCGCTCTTGAGTCCGAACGGCATGGACACATAGCAAAAGGCCTCGAAGGGGGTTATGAAGGCCGTCTTCTCTTGATCTTCCACGACCATCTTGATCTGGTGATAACCTGAATAGGCGTCCAAAAAGCACAATCGTTCGCATCCCGCCACCGAGTCAATGATTTGGTCGATGCGGGGAAGAGTGAAAGGATCTTTGGGACAAGCTCTGTTGAGATCCGTATAGTCAATACACATACGGAAAGTGCCATTCTTCTTGAGTACTAACACCGGGTTAGCCAGCCATTTGGGGTGAAAAACTTCCACGATGAACCCGGCGGCTAAAAGACGGGCGACTTCCTCTCCAATCGCCTTGCGCCGCTCCTCGTTAAATCTGCGAAGGTACTGTTGGAAAGGTTTGCATTTTGGGTCAATATTAAGATGGTGCTCAGCGAATTCTCTCGGTACACCCGGCATGTCAGAGGGCTTCCATGCGAAGATGTCCCGATTCTCACGGATGAATTCGATGAGCGCGCTTTCCTATTTCGGGTCCACACCCGTCCCAATGGTGAACTGCTTGGATGAATCGCCAGGAACGAAATCGATTGTCTTAGTATCATCCGTCGGTTTGAACTTGAGGGGCGACTCAGAATCTGTAGTCGGCTTTTTGAGTGGTGACATGTCTGCCGGGTCAACATTGGCCCGCTGATGTTTGAGCTCTTCCGCCGCACAGGCGACTTCCGCATAAGCCGCGTCCCCTTCCTCACACTCCTTGGCGATTCTTCTATCTCCATCAATCGTGATGGGTCCTTTAGGACCAGGCATTTTGAGCTTGAGGTAGACGTAGCACGGGCGGGCCATGAAGCGGGCGTAAGCCGGTCGGCCGAACATCGCATGGTACGGGCTTTTCAGCTTGACCACCTCGAAGATTAGAGACTCCGACCTGTAATTCGGTGCAGTTCCAAATGCTACTGAGAGCCTGACCCGGCCTATGGGATAATCCGACTTGCCCGGGACAATGCCGTGGAAAACCGTGGTTGAAGGCATCAAGTCTTCCTCCAATAGATTCATCCTCCGGAAGGTGTCAAAGTATAGGATATTAATGCTGCTGCCACCATCCATTAATACCTTTGACAGGGTGTAACCCCCCACTTGGGGAGCCACGACTAATGCCAGGTCGCCCGGGTTATCTAGTCTTGGCGGGTGATCCTCTCTACTCCATGTTATGGTCTGCTCGGACCAGTGGAGATATCTGGGAATCGCTGGCTCAGTTACGCTGTACGCCCGGTGATTTACCTTTTTATCACGCCTGCAAGCATTAGTGGTGAAAACGTGGTACTGCCCATTACTTAGCTGTTTGGGATTGTTGCGGAAGCCCCCGTTGTCATCCTGGTCCTGTGGAGCCCCCTGTGGGGGCGGCTGCTAGAAAACTCCCGGCGGGTTGTACCGCCGTTGGTGGTGCACCGGGTACTGGCCGCCGCCTGGTTGTGGGCCTCCCTGAGCCCCCTGTTCGGGAAAGCCGCCGAAGGGGTTCTGCCTTTGGTTGGGCGCGGCGAGTTGGTCCCGGCGCCGGTTTGGATCTTCGTTTTGGCTCTTCTTGATTGCCTCCGCCCGAAATTCTCGCATCACGAAACAGTTCTCCCAAGAGTGGCCCGCCGGGCCGTCGGCCGTCGTGTGGTGCGGGCAAGGGCCTTTGAGTAGCTCTTCATAATTACGCGGCCTTTTCCGACTGAAACCCCGATTCTTCTTTTTGCCGTCATTGGCATTGGTGTTGGCAACCAAATCCGAGGGCTCCTCCTATGGCCTACGCTTGCCGTTGGTCCCCTGATTGTGACGGTTGCGGCCATGGAAACGGGTGTGATTTTTTGTCGAATCGCCCTTTTTGGGCGAGTTACCCTTACCATCCTCGCCGGGATCCTTGGTATCATCGGCCTCGGCATACCTAGTGAGGGTGTCCATCAGTTCGCCCATGTCCTGAACTTTCCGTTTGAGTCGCCCCAATTTCTGGACCAACGGTTCATAGTGGCAGTTGTGCTCGAGGATAAGCACGGCTTGTGCTGCCGTGATACCATCTGATGAATGAATAATTTCTGCGACCCGCCGTGACCAATGGTGTGCCGACTCATCCGGGCGTTGTACGCAGTGTTGTAAGTCGACGATTGTCATCGGTCGTTTACAGGTTCCTCGGAAGTTCTTGATGAAACGCTCTTTCAGCTCGGCCCAGGACTGGATAGAATTGGGAGGTAAGTTTTTCAGCCAAGTGCGCGCCGATCCCTCGAGCATCATGGTGAAATATCTCGCGCAAACCGCCTCATTTACGTCGAGCATGTCCATGGCAATCTCATAGCCCTCGATCCATGATGTTGGTTCAAGATCTGGTGTGTAATTAGGCACCTTTCTTGGTCCTTTGAAATCCTTGGGCATTCTTTCGTTCCGAAGGGCTAGGGACAAGCACGGTACCCCAACTCGCCCTCCGGTCCCTGCGAGGGGGGCCTGGGCGTCTTGAATGTTGGGGAGATCTTTGCCCGGCGGGTTCCGCTCGGGCGGGTTGTCCTGCGGAAAGTGTCGCGGGCCACTGTTTACGGCTGGCTGATCCTCCGGCCTACTCCTGGTATAGCTCGCCTGAGGGGTGGAGTGCAATCTCTCGAGGCTGTGAGAGAACTGTGCGATTTGAACCACCGCTGTTTTCAACATCTCGATGGCGTTCCTTGCTTCAATCTCAGCTAGGGTGTTGCCGTGAATCGGAAGAGACTCCAAATGGCGAGTTGCAGCAAGCACGTTATCCACCGGGTTGGAGAAGTGGCCTTGAGGGGTCCGGAAACGAGGAATTTGACCCTCAGTCGGCTGAACCGGCGGGTTAGGTGGGCGGCCCGGCCCTCCTGCTGGGGCGGCTCCCATCCCGGGGGTTCGAGGAGTGTCGAACAGGCGGGTCGGGTTGAGGTCATGGGGTAGGCGACCCTGGTGTCTCCGCTGATGGACGGCGTTTGACGCGCGTTGCTGTCTTTCGAGCCGCCAGTTGTCAGTGTTCAATCGCATCCTTTCGGCAGTGATTTGGGCTTGTCGAGTCTCGATCCTGGCGGACTCCATCTCAGCATCCTGATGGGCCTTTGCCACCGCCTCTCTCAGCTTTGCTAGTTCTACATTAATCTCCTCTTGGTTCTCTGGCTTGAGGGGAGTTGACATTAGTCTCGTGATTTCCGCCGCTAAATCCACCAGGACTGCGGACGCACTTCTGGATGTCCCGCCGGTCCCATCGCCTCCGGTGGGGTTTTGTGCGGGTTGAGTTGCCCCAGCCATGTAGATGGCGATCTGGCGGCGGGTTCGATCAAGGATTTCCGGATCCATGGCCAGTGACAAGCCTCCGAGACCGTCTCCATGGAGAGACCGGATGGAATCTGAATCTCCCATGGATGACTCATCGTCAGAGTTGACCGGGGTAACCTCCTGAGTCGCCACGTGTTCTGGCTCCTCCGATTCCTGCGTGAACCCCACAAAGACCGGGCGAGTTAGATTCTGTGTTATGACTGGGCGGACGTACCTGGCCGGCTCGACGATGTCGGTGGAGATGTCCGGCTCAAGAACGGATGATCCGATCATGCCGATGAAGATGTTGATCTTGCCGAAGGGGACCCTGTAGCCCGATTCGAGAGAATTCGCTTCAGGTCCCCATCGTTGGTTGTCGATGTAGGTTATCCCGCGGCGGCTCCGAGTCATGAGCGCCGTTGCATAACTCCCAAACCCTGGTAGGGCTCCCTTTGAGAACTCAACTCCACCATGCGTAGGCGCCACGGTGGGCGCCAACTGTCGTGGTTTTGTCACGGCAGATGTCCTCGTGAAAGGACTTAGTACTGGAGCCATCGCACCTTGGTGGCGACTCAAAGGGGTTAAACGGGAGGAACACGGCGATTTACCCAGGTTCGGCCCCTCGAGAGGAGGTAATAGCCTACGTCCTGCTTTGTGTGTATTGATGTGGATTCGATTACAAGGGAGGCGTAACTCGCCTAACCTAGCACTCGATGATTTTCTAACCTCTCTCCTCCTTAAGACTCGCCTTCATATATAGGTCGAGGCCTTAGGGTTTACAAGAGTCCCTTCCTCCTTACAAATCGTGACCATTGTAGTCTCTAAGTCGCCGTCCTTCAAAACCCGGAAACCTTCCAGAAATCATAACCGTCTCGCGGCCTTGAACCGCCCAGGCTGAAGCCCAAGTAACCTAAAGGATGAATCGCCTTATTAGTAACCCGGCCCATCTTGGGCGGGTCACTTAATAAGTAATATCGCCAACAGATAAGTATGGCATCAAGCTATTTTAAATAAGCCGGTTCAGTGCGTCACGGTGGCTAGTACCTCAGTGAGTAATGGGTGATAATAAATAGCAATCGGCCCAAGATATTTTGAGGCGAGTCAGCAAAAAGCCTGAAAAACCTTATGACAGTGCCACGAAGGTAAAAAATAGCAATTTCGTCGGCTCATAAGGTCGCGACAGGATAGAGCGAGTCAAAAAACTCAAACGCCACCCAAGAATTATTTCGTCGGCTCATAAGCTTGCGACAGGATGGGGCAAGTCAGAATAGCTCAAGCGCGCACCCTAGATGATGGTTTCGTTGGCTCATAAGGTCGCGACAGGATGGGGCGAGTCAGAAAGCTCAAGCGTGCACCCTAGATGATTTCGTCGGCTCATAAGGTCACGACAGGATGGGGCGAGTCAGAAAGCTCAAGCGCGCACCCTAAATGATGGTTTCGTCGGCTCATAAGGTCACGACAGGATGGGGCGAGTCAGAAAGCTCAAGCGCGCACCCTAGATGATGGTTTCGTCGGCTCATAAGGTCGCGACAGGATGGGGCGAGTCAGAAAGCTCAAGCGCCACCCTAGATGATGGTTTCGTCGGCTCATAAGGTCGCGACAGGATGGGGCGAGTCAGAAATCTCAAGCGCGCACCCTAAATGATGGTTTCGTCTGCTCATAAGGTCGCGACAGGATGGGGCGAGTCAGAAAGCTCAAGCGCGCACCCTAAATGATGGTTTCGTCGGCTCATAAGGTCGCGACAGGATGGGCGAGTGAGAAAGCTCAAGCGCCACCCAAGATAGACTTTTGTATCAAAAGCTCAAGTATTTACACCGGCTTAATTTTTCTGTAATGACCCGGGGTTCTTGAAATATTCGTCCCAGTTGAGCCTGCCGAGCCATGTCCATGTAGCCTCCGAGTCTTAAGTTGGCTCAAGGAGGCGGCTTGAGAGTCTCCATACTTGATTGTGGCATAAACCGGCAGAGAAAAGATACTGGTACTCTCTCCATCTCCGAGATATAAAGCCACTGCACCGGGAAGTTGACGTTGTCCGGACCGTGAGGGTGGCGACTTGCGTCCTTCTGTTGGGCGGCTCGTACAGGCGAGCACTGCATCGGCAGGTTGATGTAATCCGGGCCATGAGGGCGGCGACTTGCGTCCTTGTGTTGGGCGGCTCGTACAGGCGAGCACTGCACCGGCATGTTGATATAATCCGGGCCGTGAGGGCGGCGACTTGCGTCCTTCTAGTGGGCGGCTCGTACTGGCGAGCACTGCACCGGCATGTTGATATAAACCGGACCATGAGGGCGACGACTTGAATGCGAGAGTTGTCTGGCGTTTTGGCATGGACTCGAGAATCGGCCGCGACATTGTAAACCGCCTTTGATCATGCGGACGTGAGAGTTGGCCGCGATATTGTAAGTGGCCTTGGTCGCGCGGATGTAAGAGTTGGTTGCCTCATTGTAAACCATCTTGGTCGCACGAACGTGACAGTTTGCCGCGTCATTGTAAGCCGGTGCCGACTGCGAGTCGCCTGCATCATTGTAGACCGACGTGGACGAAGAAACCGTCCATGACATTGTAAGCCAATACAAATAGTGAGTCGCCCATAGCGTCGAGTGACATGAGCTTCATACTCGCAACATGACGTCACTCTTGTATTGAGTAATTGTGCCGCGTAGTAAAATATTACAGGTCAAAGTAATTTCTTCTTGAATAAATTAATATTTATGGAAAAATAGATAGGATAAATATCACCTGATATTTTATCGGTTGAACACGGACTCTGATGTTGAATAATTCTGGACACAGTGGAATGACCGCCTAAAATGTATTTCTAATTGTAGTAGTTGTATCAACCTGATCTTTTGTTAGTGATGACTGCCTCGAGCGTCACATTAAAGTAGCGGTAGGTTGATTTTTCCTCCGTACGCAAGTATTGCCTCTGGCTTCAAATTTCCAGACATGTCCTGATGACATGATCAGTCCTTGATACTATTTTGCTTGGACATTGCATCACGTGGTGATGGGCTGGGTGATCCATCAAATGTCGATTTTCACGTCACCGCTTGCAGTACCAACTAGCAGTAATTGCCTTGGGAATTGACAGCTGATGAGTGTCATGCAGTATTTTCAGAGCTCGGCGTCCATATGCATGGGGTGACCGTACGCCTCATACGTGAGTAGAACTGTAGAACTAGGTCATGTACAGCTTCTAAGTTTCTGCATGTAGTGCCCTCTTCTTCTTGTTTTCTTCTCTGCTGATGGGAAAGGAAACCATGACTCGATCGCGACTTGAGCGTGGGGCTTGCTGAGTGTGTTGGCGGCTCGGACCGAGGCGAACTTGCAGGACAGTGGCTCGGTGGTGAGCGGCCGAAGCAGAGCTACAGCCCGGCGGCTCGGACACGGCCGAGGCGAGGTGAGCCACGGCAGGTGCGCGGCGGCACAACTTGATGAGGGATGACCCGGCGGTGTGGCGGGCGGCCCAAGCGAGGTGATAGCCGGAGCAACGACGACGCTTGCAAGGTGGAGACGGTCTGGAGGGCAGGGTGCTGGTGGCGAGTCCGAGGAGGAGGCCGCGGCGTCGAAGTGCGCAGTCAGCCATGGCGTTGAAGCACGCAGGCAGCCATGGCGCGGTGGCGCCTCATGACGTGATGAGGTCGAGCCGACGCGGTGGGTGCTGACGGCAAATCCGAGGCGGGGCCGCGGTGGAGGCCTTGGTGGCTAAGCACGGAGGCAGCCATGGCGCGACGGACGACGGTGGCGCAGGCTTGACGACGAATCCGTGCCCAGCTCCAGCTCCAGCTCCACTTTGTGTCGATGTCTGTTTCCAGGTCATTGCTTTGGCCTGATTGTGATATGTTGGTCCCTTCATGATTTTTGTCCGCTAGTCTGGCGTAACAAGTGCAGCTAATCTTCTGGGGATTTGCAGCCTGCATGTGGTGACGTACTGGCGATCGATTTTTCCCTTGATCCACCCGCCGATTTGAACGGAGGCCGAGTAAAACTCCATGGAAAATTATACGAGCATGGTCTTTAAACGTTTTTTGAGTGGAATTGACCCAATAGCTTGGCCGATGATGTCTCCGAGAGAAAGAAAAACCCAATCAGTCGATCCGATTACTCGATGACACCGCAGATTGAAATCCCGTCGGTCTTGTCTGCAGCAAAAATCCATCTATCTCCGGATTGACAGAACAAGACGTGTGTGGCAGCGCGCACGTTGGAACCCTGATCTCTCGATCTTGAATCTTCACTCATCATCACAATTTGGATTGCGAAACAATTAATTTGCCAGCTCTTCCCTAAAGTTGTGCAATGCCGGGTTATCCAACGCAACGGTTCCTTGCCGGCTCTTCTTCACCCCATAGATCGCGAGCATCTTGATCCCTGAAGATATCCCTCCAAGAACACAATACTATCATGCGATTAGCCCCACGGTGGGCGCCAACTGTCGTGCTTTTGTCACGGCAGATGTTCTCGTGAGAGAACTTTAGGTGTGAGGCCATCGCAACCATGTGGCGGCTTGAAGGGGTTGGTCGGAATCGAGAGACGCGAGTTTACCCAGGTTCGGCCCCTCCGATGGAGGTAAAAGCCTACGTCCTGCTTGTGTTTCATTGATCAAGATGATGATCTCGATTACAAGGGTGCAGACTCGCCACCTCTAATCTCGTCGGTGTCTAATCTGTTTATCTCATGATTTGTCTTGTCTAGACCTAAGTTGTGAATCTTGTCCCTCTTGGGGCGCCTTACCCCTCCTTATATAGGTGGAAGGGGTAGGTTTACATGTAGAGTCCTCCTAGGAGTAGGAATAGGACTAGTCTCTCTTGAATCCTAATCCGGGTCTTGTTTCCTTCTTGTGGGAGTCTTTCTTCTTGGGCCTTCTCTTGTGAGTCGGCCCTCCTGGCCTCTCTATGAGTCGCCTTATGCCAGGGTGCACGCTGGGCCTTGGGCCTTTGTCATTTATCTAAGTCGCCTGTGGGGACAAGTATGAGTCGCCCGCCAGGTCACTGCTGAGTCGCCGATGAATCGCCAAGTCCTTTGGCGGGTCATACTCCCAGCCGGGTTACACTGCGGGGCATATCCCCGACACATCCCCACTAAAAATGCTGATCACCACACCTCTATTAAGATGCTTAAAGAAGTCATTTTCCCAAGATTTGGAGTCCCTAGATATCTAATGACCGATGGCGGTTCACACTTCATTCATGGTGTTTTCCGCAAGATGCTTGCTTAGTATGATGTCAACCATAGAGTTGCATCTCCTTATCATCCTCATTCTAGTGGTCAAGTGGAGTTGAGTAATAGGGAGATCAAATTGATCCTATAAAATATTGTCAATAGATCTCGAAAGAATTGGTCTAGCAAACTTGACGATGCACTATGGGCTTTTAGGACTGCTTATAAGAATCCCATGGGCATGTCGCCGTATAAAATGGTTTACGGTAAGGCCTGTCATTTACCTCTTGAGCTAGAACACAAAGCTTATTGGGCAATCAAAGAGCTCAACTTCGATTTCAAACTTGCCGGTGAGCAGCGGTTGTTTGATATTAGCTCATTAGATGAATGGAGGCCCCAAGCATATGAGCATGCCAAGTTGTTCAAGGAAAAGGTTAAGAGATGGCACGATAAAAGAATACTGAAACGAGAGTTCAATGTAGGTGATTATGTCCTGCTATACAATTCTCGCTTAAGATTCTTCGCAGGCAAGCTTCTCTCTAAATGGGAAGGTCCTTACGTTATCGAGGAAGTATATCATTCTGGTGCCATCAAAATCAATAACACGGAAGGTAATTTTCCTAGAGTGGTAAATGGGCAAAGAATCAAGCATTATATCTCCGGTACTCCCATAAATGTTGAGACCAATATCATCAATATCATAACTCCAGAGGAGTACATAAGGGATGTTTATCAACCTCTTTCAAACCCTGAAAACGAAGAGGTATCTGTTTCGGTAAGTAACTGCACTCTGAAGCTTTTCCAATAGGAAATTTTCTCCGTTTTGGAATTTATGGAAAATTAGAAAAATAAAAAGCAGTCCGGAGAGCGCACGAGGCGGCCACAAGCTTGGTAGCCGCCACCTACCCCCCTGGCGGCGGCTACAGGGCTTGTGGGCACCTCGTGTGCCCCCGGACTCCGTTTTCTTGCGGAGCAATCCTTCTAGTCTAGAAAAAATCATTATATATAGCCCGAGGGTTTTGATTTCCATATCTCGCAGTTTTCTTCTGTTTTTGTTTCGAGCCTGTTGTCTGCCGCAGATTTAGAGCAAAGATGTCTCAGGAATCTGTTGGGGAGAATGATCTTCCCCAAGTTCATGAAGAAGTAGATGCTGATCTGAAAAGAGTAGAAGTCATGGAAGTCAGGGACAAAGCTAAGGAGAAAACCCAAGCTAGGGAGGAAGTTCAACCTATGTTCAACATTGAAGACGTTGAAGGAGTAGATTTTCTCCAACCCTTCCTCCACGTGCTGTCTCCATCCTTGATTGAACTCTTGAGGTTTTGCGAAACAACTCGTGCTCGCAATATTTCCCTTTCTCGTGAAGTTGTTTTGCTGGACAACCATGTCGCAGATCTCAAAGGTATAAATCAAAGATTGATAGCTCTCTTGGAATCAAAGGCAACAACTCCACCACCATCACCACCAAAGGAAGACAACTAAGCATTGGTATGGGCAATCCCCTTGGCTTCTGCCAAGCTTGGGGGAGTTGCCCTGGTATCGTATCACCTTTTTATCTTTTTCTTTTACCGTTGTTTTAGTTCTTTCCTTTTCAGTTTTTATTTCTTCTCTTAGTGGAATAAGTATTTAGTGTTTAGTTTGAGTCTTTTGCTTTGTCTCTCCCCCGTTGTATTCGAGCTTGCGATCTATATAATAAAGAGTATCTTAGTCAAGGGCTTTGCTTTGTGTCTTGATCAAAAGCATGAAAAGAACGATAGTATGAAAGATCATGAGATGATCTTATGGAAAGTGATAGCTTCACATATGACACGTATGATGATTGAAACTTGTTGAGAATAAAACAACATAGACCTCAGTCATTGTTGCAATTAATAAGAAGTAATAAGGAAAGAGAGGTTCACATATAAATATATCATCTTTGACACTTTTTTACAATTGTGAGCACTCACCAAACTATTACATGCTTAGAAGTAGATGTTGGACAAGGAAGACAACATAATGAATTGTGTTTGCTTGGTTCCAAACAATATTATATGATTAGAGATCCCTTAACATGTGACGATTGCTTCCACCTCATATTAGCCAAAACTCCCGCACCAAGTAGAGATACTACTTGTGCATCCATAAACCTTCAACCCAGTTTTGCCATGAGAGACCACCATATCTACCTATGGATTGAATAAGATCCCTCAAGTAAGTTGTCATCGGTGCAAGCAATAAAAATTTCTCTCTAATTTGTATGATCTATTAGTGTGTGGAAAATAAGCTTTGTACGAACCTATGATGAGGAAGACATAAAAGCGACAGACTGCATAATAAAGTTTTTTATCACAGGAGGCAATATAAAGTGACGTTCCTCCGCACTAAGAGGACATGCATTCAAACCTCAAAAGCACATGACAACCTCTACTTCCCTCTGCGAAGGGCCTATCTTGTACCTTTACTTTTTGCCCTTGTAAGAGTCATGGTGATCTTCACCAATTCCCTATTTTTCCTTTGTCTTGGCTACCGTCACATGATTGGGAAAGATCTATATTCATATATCAACTTGGAGATGAGTACTTATGCTTTATTATTGTTGACTTTACCCTTGAGGTAAATGGTTGGGAGGCAAAACTATAAGCCCCTATCTTCCTCTGTGTCCAGATGAAACTTTGACACCATGAGTACCACGTGAGTTGTAACAATTGTGGAAAATAAAAGAGATGATTGAGTATGTGGGTTTGCCTTACGAGCTCTTATTTGACTCTTTATGATATTATGATAAATTGCAATTGCTTCAATGACTTTGGACTGTTGTTGGTTACTTCTCGGTAAGGATTTTGCTTCATACTTTTTGTGAAGGAATTGTTACTTTCCCATAAGAATCTTTATGATGTATTGCTGTTATATGTGTGATCATGATGCCCTCATGTTCGTATTATGTTTTATCGACACCTTCGTCCCTAAACATGTGGACATGTTTATGGAACTTGGTTTTCGCTTGAGAACAAGCGAGGTCTAAGCTTGGGAGAGTTGATATGTCCATTTTGCATCATGCTTTCATGTTGATATTTATCGCTTTATTGGCTGTTATATTACTTTGTGGTACCATACTTATGCCTTTTCTCTCTTATTTTGCAAGGTTTATTTGAAGAGGGAGAATTCACGCAGCTGGAATTCTGGACTGGAAAAGGAGCAAATCTGAGTCCTCTATTCTGCACAACTCCAAATGCCCTGAAAATTTACGTGGAATTTTTTGTGAATATATAAAAAATACTTTGCGAAAGAAGTACGAGAGGGGAGCTACCAGGGCCCCACAAGCCTGGTAGCCGCCACCCCCTGGTGGCGGCTACAGGGCTTGTGGGCTCCCTGACAGCCCACTGGCCCCCCTCTTTTGCTATATGAAGGGTTTCGTTCCAGAAAAAATCAAGAGGGAACTTTTTCGTGGTTTCGCCGCCGCCACGAGGCGGAACTTGAGCAGATCCAGTTTAGAGCTCCGGAAGGACGATCCTGCTGGGGAAACTTCCCTCCCGGAGGGGGAAATCGTCGCCATTGTCATCACCAACACTCCTCATGTCGGAGGGGAGGCATCTTCATCAACATCTTCATCAGCACCATATCCTCTCCAATCCCTAGTTCATCTCTTGTAACCAATCTCCGTCTCGCGACTCCGATTGGTACTTGTAAGGTTGCTAGTAGTGTTGATTACTCTTTGTAGTTGATGCTAGTTGGATTACTTGGTGGAAGAGTTTATGTTCAGATCCTTGATGCTATTCATTACACCTCTGATCATGATTATGATTATGTTTTGTGAGTAGTTACTTTTGTTCCCGAGGACATGGGATAAGTCATGCTAATAATAGTCATGTGAATTTGGTATTCGTTCGGTATTTTGATATGTTGTATGTTGTTTTTTCTCTAGTGGTGTTATGTGAACGTTGATTACATAACACTTCACCATACCTGGGCCTAGAGGAAGGCATTGGGGAGTAGTAAGTAGATGATGGGTTGCTAGAGTGACAGAAGCTTAAACCCCAGTCTATGCGTTGCTTCGTAAGGGGCTGATTTGGATCCACTAGTTTAATGATATGGTTAGACGTTGTCTTAATTCTTCTTTCATAGTTGCGGATGCTTGCGAGAGGGGTTAATCATAAGTGGGATGCTTGTCCAAGTAAGGGCAGTACCCAAGCGCCGGTCCACCCACATATCAATCTATCAAAGTAACGAACGCGAATCACATGAACATGATGAAACTAGCATGACAGAAATTCCCGTGTGTCCTCGGGAGCGTTTTTCCTCCTATAAGACTTTGTTCAGGGTTGTCCCTTGCTACAAAAAGGGATTGGGCCACTTGTTGCACCGTTGCTACTACTTGTTACTTGTTACTTTTCGCTCGCTACATTTCACCTCGCTACACCATCACTTTTTACCGCTACTTTCAGTGCTTGCAGTTATTACCTTGCTGAAAACCGTTTATCGGAGCCTTCTCCTCCTCGTTGGGTCCGACACTCTTACTTATCGAAAGGACTACGATTGATCCCCTATACTTGTGGGTCATCAGTCATCAAGACATTTTTTTGGCGCCGTTGCTGGGGAAGCACAACTGTATTCTGTGAGTCACTTGGGATTGACGTCTGCTGATCACTATGAGGAATCCGAAAGATCCAAGAACTGAAATCTTGCCTTTGACTACGAGACAGGTGAGGAACTGCCATCTAGCTCTGCACTTGATTCACCTTCAGTTATGAGTAAGTTTGCGGCATCACCTCCTGCTAGAAATCTTGATATGTCGCCTGTGCTTGATGATGCTACTTCTGTTGCCCATGATGCTTATGATGATGCTATGCTTGATACTGCTTTGCCTGATGATGTCATGCTTGATACTTCTTTGCCACTAGGTGTGTTCCTTGATGCACAAATTGCTAGAGTTGCTGCTAGATGTGATGATACTTCTGAAACTGCTAATACTATTGAAGTAGAATCTACTATGCCTGAATTGCCTGTTATGCCTGAACGCTATGTTATGGAGGGAGAGATAGCTGAGGACTTTCTTGCGTGTAAGGATAGCTATGATGTTGAGAAATTACTGCTCGAGTGGAAAGAAAAATCTCTGAACGCTAGGATGAAATACGACCCGAAGTTTGCTACTTCACCTATCTTTATGACTGATAAGGACTATGAGTTCTCTGTCGACCCTGAGTTAATCACTTTGGTCGAATCTGATCCTTTTCACGGTTATGAGTCTGAAACACTTGTAGCCCATCTTACCAAACTGCACGATATAGCCACCCTATTCACTAGTGAGGAAAAGATCCGCCACTACTATATCTCAAGTTGTTTCCTTTCTCGCTAAAGGATGATGCTAAGACTTGGTTCACTTCTTTGCTCCTGGTTGTGTGCTGTAGTGCCCCAGATGTAAACCTTCCCTATTTGGAACCTATCTCATGTGGGTCCACCATGTCAATGCTATGAGAGAGCCCATGCTTAGTATTTCATGTGATGCCACCTTATTATTTTCTCTTCCTTTGCATGCATGCATTCCATATCATGCCATGTGTTCTTGTTGTTGCATTGTGTTATTGTGATTTCATGTCTTGTCCTTGTGTTGTTGTGCATGTGATAGTATATGCTTAGGTTTCAAAACCATCTCCACCCCTCCTCTCAATTTCTCCTATGTCAAGATTCACTTCTCCCTTCCCTCTTTTAAATATGCTCATGTGTTAGCTTAGAATTTTGGTCGATGAGATGTCTGATTGGCTGGTTTGAATGGGTGTTTAAAAGGTGTAAGGAATTACAAAACAGTACGTACCATGGCTGTTTTGTAAAAATAATTACTTGCTCCTAAAAATCTTGTTTTGTTTTATTTAAATAGGTCAGATTTTCCTATGACAAGGGGGTATTTTTTTCTGTTGAATTACCCCAGTAGTTTTGCCTTGTTTATTTTTTCTTTTCTTTCTGGACTTTCTTTAAATAGAAGAGGCCACAAGGTTCACTTTCTTTTAAAACGAGCCAGAGGGCTCCCTCTCTTTTCCCTGGCGGCCCATCTACCGCCTCCCTCGCGCGTGGGAGCCCAGTCCTACGACACCTCCTTCCTCCTCTGACGCCGTTGTTATCCTCCCTCGCTTTCCGTCAGTGTGCAAGAGAGAGAGAGGGCAGTAACGCCGTTGCACAAACATCGAGGGCCCTTATTACCTGGGCGTCCGTGCCCCCCCTCGCCTAGGGTTACTCTCCATTCCCTCCTGTCGCGGCCACCTCTCTTCTTCCCCTCCATCTCTCCCTTCCTCCCCAAGGTAAGTACTCTGTAGGACTAGCAGAGTAGCACAGAAGCAACCAGCCGCCGATCCCCTGCCTCCTGTCGTCTCCGGCGACGGCGGCCATGTCCAGAAGCTCAGGGTTCGACCCCGCGTTCCATTCCCGTCGTCGGTAGGGTCGGGGAGTGACCACACCGACGGGTCTGAGCTCGTCTTCACCGCGGCCACGGTGCCCTTCTTCTTCTACTTCAGTAGCAGCAGACCTTCCTCCATTCATTCTTCTTCCTCTACATCGCCTCGACGCCGTGGGTGCACCTCCTTCCTTCTTTCTTCTCCAGGTGAGCATCACCCCCTTGCTTCCCCTCCTCTGTTCGGTCTAGATCCAAAGAAGGGCTCATAGTTTCCTCTCTGCTGCCGTTCGTCAGAGAGTAGCGAGGAGATGCATGTGCGTAGCATGGTGTGATTTGCGTGATGGCGTTGTTTGGTAGTAGTAGGGGCGGGAGCTCGCCTCCATCCGGCGCGTCGAAGCCGCTGCGGCAGCAGGGCGTGCTACCTTCCTCCCTGTCACCAGGTTCCTGTCGAGCAGGGTGTACCAGGGCAGCAGGAACTGTGTGCGTGTGTATCTTGCTATCAGGGCGACATGTAGGCATGTAGCAGTAGCAGGAGATCTTCCCCTTCGTGTTGCTTCGTCGTGATGTAGGGTTCCTTCGGTAGTGCGCAGCAGCAGCCACGACGAGATCAGCCCGATGACCTCCCTGTCGTAGGTACTATTCTGTAGCCAGAGTAGGATCCCATTATCGCTTCCCTTGTTCCAGTTCCCGTCTCTGTCAGACTTCGAGGTGTAGTGTAGTGGTAGCGCTTGTGTTTGACAGACCCACGTCGTGGGTTCGATTCCCTCGGCGCCCCCTTTTGTTTTTCTGCATGTTGTCTCAGCACAATAGCCGCAGGGGTAGACCATACCTTGTATACATCCTCTCTGTAGTCGAACCAGTGACTTGCAGCAGAGTGGTGAGGCTATGTGTGTTGAGCATTTGGAACCAGGGGCACAGGGGTTCGAAACCCAGAGTGCCCCCTTTTATTTTTCCTTCATGCTATATTATTTTTCCCCTTCTTTGCATATTGCCATGCTTGTGCCACAATCCATAGATGACTTGGCATTTATTTTTACCCTTTATTGCTATAAGAAGTGCCATGTGATGTGTGCATGTGTGTGTTCATGTGAGAAGAGCATATGTGTGTGGGTGTGTAAGTAGATGTGTGTGTGATGCACTAGAGTTTCATGTGAAAATGCATCTTATGAGGGTTATGATGTGTGTATGTTTGCCATGTGATGCAAGCTATGTTTAGCATGTGTAGGTATGTGTGTTGATCTAGAGCATGATGTGCTTGTGGGTGATGTGGAGTAGATGTGTGTGTGAGAAGCATTCCACCTTTGCAAGCAAGCTTTGCACCTTCACATGACCATATGTCAGAGGGCATGGTATGTTGTTTGTGTGGATAGCTTGGTAGTAGTGGTTATGAAGTTGATGTTCATGACACAAACATGGGGTTCAAACCCCCATGTCACTTTGTCATTGTGCACATGAGCTCAACCATGTAGTAGTTGATATAGTGGAACTACATGAAATGATACCCTATTCACTAGCATGATTTGGAGTAGTTTCCTCTTCCTTAATTTGTGGTCACTTGTTGCAAGTAAGTGCCCACATATTATATATGATTTTGGGGTAGAATCTCCCAAGGAATCCAGTGTTGAAGTTAGTTTTGCCATTAGGATACTTTATGGAGTTGACATATTCATATTTGTTGCAAGTTTGCTCTTTTATTCCATGGAATAGGTGGAGCCCAAGGGCATGAGCTTTTGTGTGGAAGTAGTAGGGGTTTTGCTTTACACCATGGTGGTGTCATTTATCACATGCTGTTACTTGTGCGCAACCTATGCCTAGACAAAGTGGGCATGTGGCTGAAAATTCCAGCTTAGTGAAATCTGGAATTTCACTAAGTCTGGGAATGTGGGAACATTTTCTTCTCCTGTAGATGAGGTTGTGCTAGTCCTTGTGTTGGGATCTAGCCTTAGTTCAGTGCTAGGAATTTGGACCTGATATGTTTGTGAAGCTCCCTGTTAAATTTCATCCTATTTGGAATCCAGTAGGTTATGTTTTGGTTGCTGTCAAAAATATTTAGAACTAAGATAGAAAGTCAGGTGCAGGAATTTTCACTAAGTCCCTGAGATCTGATGGTTTTCGGAAAGTTTGTAGCCTTGTATCTTCCTGTGTTTAATTCCTTTTTGTGTGATTCTTGCTTGTGCTGGTAATATTCTTGGATAGCTACAGCCACATATATTATTTGTCATATTTGGAGGGCTGTAGCTATGTTGCATGAGGCTAGCTCACAAAGTGCTAAGATGCAGATTATGGCAGATTATGTAGTTTTGTCATTTTGATGATTGTGGGTGCTTAGTTGATGTGGTGGTGTTCTTCCATGCTCCAATCCATTCATGTTGGGTTGTTATATGTCTTGGCAACCTGGGAATACCAGATTTGTGCCATTTGAGTCTGTGGTGTTGATTCTTACACGTAGGGCTTCATATCTTGTTTCGTTGATTCCCGTTGATCCGTAGCTCCGATTGTAATGTTCTTTATATGGTTTTGCATCATTTTCACGAGATGCATCTGATCATGTCATTCTCATGCATGTCAAAATAGCTGAGTGTACAGTTCTGTCCAGAAACTTGTAGTACTTTCTTTTGCTTGTGCTAGTGATAGAAATAGTGATGCATGCTCATTTTTCATCTCATGCATCATGTGCTTGTTGCATCTTGAGGTGCTGTTGTTCATTGGATGTTATTCTTATGGTGGGTAGCACCGGGATCGGAGAACGAGTACGTGGATTCGGGAGAGTACGTGCAGGACGAACAAGAACCATTCCAAGCTGAGGATATCACAGGCAAGATGATATGACCTTGATTCCATCTCTAGACATGTTATGCTAGTTTGCGTATGCATGTCATATTTCTTGCTGCCTACCACTGAATTAAATTGCCTCTTGATGTGCCATGAACCCATACACTGATCCCTTCCTAGCAAAACTTGAATGGCTAAGTAGGCTTTGCTCAGCTACTAATGTTAGCGTTGCTAGATGCAGGTGCTTTGACTCATGTGATAACATGAGCTTGATATCATTATATTAAATTTTGTTATTTAATTAATGCACCTATATACTTGGTAAATGACGGAAGGCCTAGCCTTTTGCCGGGTGCCTTGTTCCGTTATTGCCGCCTTAGTTACCGGCTACCGGTGTTTGATTCCATAATGATCGCTCCTAACACGTTCGGGGTTGTTATGAGGACCCCCTCGACAAATCGCGTAGTGCTAAGGCTCGTCCGACAGGACCCAACATTGGTGTTAATTTGCTAATCACTTAATAATAAACTGCATAGGGAATAGCTACCCCGAGGATCTTAATCAACAACCCGGGCCTGTGCTCCTCATGAGTGTTGGTCCAACCCAGAGCAGCTTATTACGCTTCCCGGGGCAACTCGGTGTTTTGGTGTGGTAACCATCGCTCATCCGGCGTGTCCTGAGACTGAGATACGCGGCTCTTATCAGGGTCGTCAACACGTCGGGAGGTCCTGCTAGTATTGCCTTACCTAAGCGATATATCTTCCGTATAGGAATCCCAGTGAAGCTTTGGTTTCCCCCAGAGTTGAGGTTTTCCTAGAAGGAATCCAACGAGATCACGAGATTCGTGATAGAGGATGACTTTGCGGCCGGTGGACGTTTGTGATGGACTAGTTGGAGCACCCCTGCAGGGTTTAATCTTTCGGAAAGCCATGCCCGCGGTTATGTGGCAACTTGGAATATCTTGTTAACATCCGGTATTAGATAACTCGAACATAAGCTAATAAAAGTACCAACTGTGTGCGTAACCATGACTGTCCCCTCGAAGATCTCTCTTCGATCGTGAACACGGTGGGGTTATGAATGCCGTAGGTAGGTGTTCAGGGTCACTTAGTGACCAAGTAATCACGAACGCTAGTGTAGACCACCTTCATAAATGCTACGTAAGATAGCCACCAAATCAATCTTAGGATGCTGTGACCTTAAACACTTCACCTTATCCTACCTAATAACTTGACTAGTTATGGCACCAAGGTCTTAGATTGCTGAGCCCTCGTGGCTCATAGATTCCTCCAAAATCCCAACAGGTACAGGTACCCCAGAGACAGATGATCCCGACGGCACTCAGCTGGCGTGGCAGTACGACGAGGAGACAGACCGCCTTTACGTGAACTATCTAGAACATTGAGGCGTGATCGTGATCGTGGGCCTGCAGGCAGGGTAGCATAGCATTTCTATGTTTTGTAGTCCGTAGCGGAACTACATTGGTTGTATGTGTGATGTACTCTGAGATATTTATGAGAAGGCAATTGAATCCCTGATTGTCTATCTTTATTAGTATGTATGTGCTGTGATACCCGTTTGCGAGACGCTTAGATGCGCTCCTTTCCAATTCGGGGCCTCGATCCCCAGATTTGAAAGGACCGCATCTTGGTCGTTACAAGTTGGTAATCAGAGCCTTACGACTATAGGAGCCTTTGTGTGATCGTACTTGGACGAGTCGAGTCTACAAAATGTTTTGAGTCTTAGTTATATCGGAGAGTAGGATTCTTTTTTCTCCTCTTCTATGCTCTGGTGAGGTTCCCGTCTTAGGAAATCTTTAACTCTACTCCTTTTCTCGCTCAAAAATTTTTTTAGGATCACGCGGGTATTTATGAAATCTATATGATTTCGATGTGATGGAATCCTGTCCTCGTGCCTCCTATCTGCTCTAAGTATCAGGGGAGTTGAGCTCCGGGGGATTCTTGCGCACATCACCATCATTCAGATTTCTGAGTATCTAAGAACGAAGGATGTTCGTTATTGCTTCAATACTGGAAGTGGTGAGATAACCCCGATGTCCCCAGTACTGGTGTAGATTGTTCGGGGGTACTACCACACTTGGTATCGTAGTGATCACGAGGATCTGTTGTAGATGAAGGTCCGAGATGCTGGTTGTGTGTTGAAGGATGTGATACATGTGACGGGTTATTTTAGGAGTTGTGTGAAATACTCCTTGTATCCGTGTACCAGATTGCATGACCAGTTATTTCGGGAATTCATAGGTGGGATATCTAGTAGTATCTTATAGGACTATCTTCCTACAGACGCTTGATTGAGGTTTGGGAAATCTCGGTCATATGTTTGTTCCGAGGAGTTCGAGCTCACACTTGTTTGCAGTGGTCCTTATCGGAATTTTGTCGTGCGTCACTTTGAGGATGCATTCTTGCTATGTTGTTCAAGTGCAATTGCTAAATTCTGTTCACATATTCTGTCTTTTGATTCAGGAATATCTTCAATTATTCTGTGGACTAATATGCTGTCCGTCTTCAGGACGGCTCCACCGACTCGTCAGACCCCAGGGCGTGAGGATATGCCGCCTCCACCACCTCCTCCTCCGCCGCCGCCGCCGCCTCCTCCACCGCCGCCGCCGCCTCCTCCTGCAGAGGCCTGGCAGACGATGATGGCAGCTACTAATGCAAACACTCAGATGTTGTTACAGTTGATCCAGGAGAGAGCCAATCAACAGCAGGGCAATTTCCAGCAGGGTGGCAATCACTTCGCCAATCTGAGTCAGTTCCTAACGAATCAATCAAAGACGTTCACTTCTTGCGACCAGCCATTTGATGCAAAAGATTGGATCCGTGATATGAACAAACATTTCGAGTGTAGCAATGTGCGTCCGGAGAACTATGTCAAGTTTGCAACGTTTCAGTTGAAGGGACACGCTTCTATATGGTGGCAGCAGCTCAAGGACTCCAGAGGCGACATGGTGATGTCTTGGGACGAGTTTTGTCGTGACTTCAGGTCCCACTACATTCCTTCTAGTTTTGTAGAGGAGATGCGTGAGAAGTTCTGGCATTTGAAGCAGGGCAACAATTTTGTTTACAAGTACAATGTCGAGTTCCACGAGATGGCCCATTACGCGCTGCAGGATATCCCGGATCAGAAGAGCAAGATCTATCAGTTCAGGGGTGGCTTGAAGGAATACTTGTAGTTAGCTCTTGCCTTGCACGATCCTGAGGAGTTTGACAAGTTCTGCAACCTAGCTCTCAGAGCAGAGGCAGCCTTGCTCAGGGTGGAAAATTCCAATAAGCGCTTCAGAGATTGCAGCTCTTCCTCGACTCAGGTGGTTCAGAAGCAACAGAGGTTTTGGGTTTCTCCTCCTCCTCCTCGGCACTCAGAGCAGCTGAAGCACTCAGGTGGTCGTGGTTCTTCCCACCCACCCAACCCTGGCTTCTAGCAGAGATACCAGCATCAGAAGCAAGGGCCTCCTCAGACTCAGTTCCGGCAGCCAGCAGATGTCACTTGTCACAAATGTGGGCAGAAGGGTCACTATGCCAACAAATGTACTTCTCAGCTCCGTCTGCCGCCTCCTCCTCCAGGCAAACCTCCAAGCAATGCTCTTGTCAAATTCAACCCCAGATCAGCTCGAGTGAACATGGTGAACGCAGCTGAAGCACAAAACTCCTCTGATGTGATCATGGGTAACCTCCTCGTCAATGATATTCCTGCTAAAGTGTTATATGATTCTGGTGCTTCGCATTGCTTCATCTCCAAGCCTTTCATAGCTAAGCATGATATTCCTGCAATTCATTTGGATAGTCCCTTCCGTGTGGTTTCTCCGGGCATGCGCATGAGTTCGCACATGAGGGTTCCGGATGCTTCTGTCAAGATAGGCAGTTATTCTTTTCCGGCATCTCCTATTGTCTTGGGAAATTCCTACATCGACTTGATTCTTGGTATGGACTGGTTGGCCATGAACAAGGCGTCAATTGATTGTGAAGCGAAAGAAGTGAAGCTTACCCACTCTTCGGAGGATGTGATTATATTCGCGGCGCGCGATGATACAATCCGTCTATTCTCCTTGAATGAAAAGGGTGAGATCAATCCTATTGAGCAAGTTCCAGTGGTCTGCGAATATCAAGACGTGTTTCCTGAAGAGCTGCCAGACATGCCTCCGCACCTTGAAGTTGAGTTTGTCATTGAGCTTGAGCCAGGCACAGAGCCAGTGTGCAAACGGCCGTACAAGCTGGGTCCAGAAGAATTGAAGGAACTTAAGAGGCAACTCGATGAGCAGGAGCGTTTGGGTTTGATCAGACCGAGCTCGTCTCCGTGGGGTTGTGGTGTTCTGTTTGTCAAGAAGAAGGATGGCTCGGACCGGCTGTGTGTCGATTACCGTCCATTGAACAAGAAGACAATCAAGAACAAATATCCACATCCGAACATAACTGAGTTGTTCGAACAGTTGAAAGGTGCTAAAGTATTCTCCAAGCTTGATCTCAGAATGGGCTATCATCAAATTCACATTCGCGAGGAAGACATTCCGAAGACGACATTCAGGACTAGTTTTGGCTCGTATGAGTATACGGTCATGTCTTTTGGTCTGGCTAATGCTCCTCCGACATTTTGTTGATTGATGAACCATATTTTCTCCCCATACAAGAATGAATTTGTCTTGCTCTATGTCGACGACATTTTGGTCTTTTATGAGACTGAGGAAGAACATGAAAAACATCTCAAATTAGTGCTTGATAAACTGAGAGAGTACAAGCTGTATGCTAAGTTTTCCAAGTGCGAGTTCTGGCTGAAAGAAGTGTTTTATCTTGGGCATATTATCTCTGCCGAGGGCATTAAGGTTTATCCGTCCAAGGTTCAAGCCATTGTTGAATGGGAGCCTCCGCAGAATGTGAAGCAACTTCGAAGCTTTCTCGGGCTTGCTGGATATTGCAGAAGGTTCGTTGAGAACTTCTCCAAGATCGCCAAGCCTCTCTCTAGTCTTCTTCAGAAGGGTGTTAAGTATGTTTGGTCTCCAGAGTGTCAACTGGCCTTCGATACACTCAAAGAGAAGCTCATCTCCACTCCGGTCTTGGCTCCTTCGGATGACTCCAAGTCCTACCAGGTCTTTTGTGATGCTTCTCTCCAGGGTCTTGGCGCAGTCTTGATGCAAGATAGGAAGGTGGTTGCTTATACCTCCAGGCAGTTGAAGCTTGCGGAGAAGAGCTATCCTGTGCACGACCTCGAGCTAGCAGCTGTGGTACACGCCTTGATGACTTGGAGACATCTCTTGTTGGAACGTAAGGTTGAAGTCTTCACCGATCACAAGAGTCTCAAGTACATCTTCACTCAGCCTAACTTGAATCATCGGCAAACACGTTGTGTGGAAATGCTCCAGGATTTTAATCCGAGTGTTGAGTACACGCCATGCAAGGAAAATGTTGCGGCAGATGCATTGAGAAGGAAGGCATATTGCAACAGTCTGATTCTGGAACCTCTCCAGCCGGGTCTTTCTGAGTCTTTCAGGAAGATCAACCTTTAGCTAGTACCTCAGGGATTTCTTGCGAACCTTCAGATCTCTCCTACCTTGGAAGATCAGGTCAGAGCAGCTCAGCTTCTTGACGCTATGGTGAAGAAGGTCAAGATTGGCGTGGGAAAGAGTCTCCCCTAGTATAAGTGCTTCACTGTTGATGCTAGGGACACATTGTTTTTCGAGGATCGCCTTGTCGTCCCGAAAGGTGATCTCAGGAAGGTGATCATGGAAGAAGCTCATAACTCTCTGCTCTCTATTCATCCTAGAAGCTCCAAAATGTACCATGACTTGAAGCAGACATTATGGTGGACTCGTATGAAACGTGAAATTGCTCAGTTCGTAAACGAGTGTGATGTATTCCGAAGGGTGAAAGCAGAACATCAACGCCCAGCAGGCCTCTTGCAGCCTTTGCCGATTCCTGAGTGGAAGTTTGATCACATTGAGATGGATTTCGTCACCGGGTTTCCGAAGTCCAAGAAGGGCAATGATGCTATCTTTGTTGTCATCGACAAGTTGAGTAAAGTGGCTCATTTTCTTCCAGTCAACGAGTCCATTTCAGCAGCTCAGCTGGCAGAGTTGTACACCTCCAGGATTGTCTCTTTGTACGGTGTACCTATGATGATCTCTTCAGATCGCGGAAGTATCTTCACTTCCAAGTTTTGGGACTCCTTTCAGTCTGCTATGGGCATGAAGATCCGCTTCAACACATCGTTCCATCCTCAGACTAGTGGTCAAGTGGAGAGAGTGAATCAAGTTCTTGAGGATATGCTGAGAGCCTGTGTTATCTCTTTTGGCATGAAGTGGGAAGATTGTCTGCCTTTCGCGGAGTTCTCATATAACAACAGTTATCAAGCTAGTTCTGGCAAGGCTCCGTTTGAAATTCTCTATGGTAGAAAGTGTCGTACTCCGCTCAACTGGTCCGAGACCAGCGAGCGTCAGATCCTTGGCAATGATATGATAGAAGAAGCTGAGGAGATGTGTCGGATCATTCGCGACAACCTCAAAGTAGCTCAGTCCCGTCAGAAGAGCTATTACGATAGAAAGCACCGTGACATGTCTTATGAGCTTTATGACTTTGTCTATCTCAAGGTGTCGCCTATGAAGGGTATGCAGCGCTTTGGCATCAGAGGCAAGCTTGCGCCTCGTTTCGTTGGTCCGTTCAGAGTGGTTGGCAAGAGGGGCGACCTTGCGTACCAGCTCGAGCTTCCGTCAACCTTTGCAAATGTCCATGATGTGTTCCATGTTTCTCAGCTTCGGAGGTGTTTCAAGACCCCCGAGAGCACTGTGCATCTTAAAGATATCGACCTTTAGCCTGACCTTTCTTATCGTGAGCATCCTGTTGCGGTTCTCGAGGCGACTCAGTGCAAGACCCGTAACAAGACTGTCAAATTTCTCAAAGTGCAGTGGTCTCACCATTCCGATAAAGAGGCTACGTGGGAACGCGAGGATCACCTCCGTTCCGAATTTCCCAATTTCTTTCAGTCTTAGATCTCGAGGGCGAGATCTTCTTTGTAGTGTGGGAGAGTTTGTAGTGCCCCAGATGTAAACCTTCCCTATTTGGAACCTATCTCATGTGGGTCCACCATGTCAATGCTATGAGAGAGCCCATGCTCAGTATTTCATGTGATGCCACCTTATTATTTTCTCTTCCTTTGCATGCATGCATTCCATATCATGCCATGTGTTCTTGTTGTTGCATTGTGTTATTGTGATTTCATGTCTTGTCCTTGTGTTGTTGTGCCTGTGATAGTATATGCTTAGGTTTCAAAACCATCTCCACCCCTCCTCTCAATTTCTCCTATGTCAAGATTCTCTTCTCCCTTCCCTCTTTTTAAAATGCTCATGTGTTAGCTTAGAATTTTGGTGGATGAGATGTGTGATTGGCAGGTTTGAATGGGTGTTTAAAAGGTGTAAGCAATTACAAAACAGTCCCTAACATGGCTGTTGTAAAAACAATTACTTGCTCCTAAAAATCTTGTTTTGTTTTATTTAAATAGGTCATATTTTCCTATGACAAGGGGGTATTTTTTCTGTTGAATTACCCCAGTAGTTTTGCCTTGTTTATTTTGTCTTTCTTTCTGGACTTTCTTTAAATAGAAGAGGCGACAGGGTTCACTTTCTTTTAAAACGCGCCAGAGGGCTCCCTCTCTTTTCCCTGACGGCCCATCTACCCCCTCCCTCGCGCGTGGGAGCCCAGTCCCACGACACCTCCTTCCTCCTCTGACGTCGTTGTTATCCTCCCTCGCTTTCCGTTAGTGTGCAAGAGAGAGAGAGGGAAGTAACACCATTGCACAAACGTCGAGGGGCCTTTATTACCTGGGCGTCCGTGCCCCCCCCCCTCGCCTAGGGTTACTCTCCATTCCCTCCTGCCTCCGCCACCTCTCTTCTTCCCCTCCATCTCTCCCTTCCTCCCCAAGGTAAGTACTCTGTAAGAGTAGCAGAGTAGCAGAGAAGCATCCCGCCGTCGATCCCCTGCCTCCCGTTGTCTCCGGCGACGGCGGCCATGTCCAGGAGCTCGGGTTCGACCCCGCATTCCATTCCCGTCGTCGGTATGGTCGGAAAGTGACCACACCGACGGGGCCGAGCTCGTCTTCGCCGCGGCCACGGTTCCCTTCTTCTTCTACTTCACCGGCAGCAAATCTTCCTCCGTTCGTTCTTCTTCCTCTACATCGCCTCGTCGCCGTGGGTGCAACTCCTTCCTTCTCACTTCTCGAGGTGAGCATCGCCCCCTTGCTTCCCCTCGTCTGTTCGGTCTAGATCCGAAGAAGGGCTCGTAGTTTCCTCTCTGTTGCCGTTCGTCAGAGAGTAGCGAGGAGATGCATGTGCGTAGCATGGTGTGATTTGCGTGATGGCGTTGTTTGGTAGTAGTAGGGGCGGGAGCTCGCCTTCATCCGGCGCGTCGAAGCCGCTGCGGCAGCAGGGCGTGCTACCTTCCTCCCTGTCACCAGGTTCCTGTCGAGCAGGGTGTACCAGGGCAGCAGGAACTGTGTGCGTGTGTATCTTGCTATCAGGGCGATATGTAGGCATGTAGCAGTAGCACGAGATCTTCCCCTTCATGTTGCTTCGTCGTGATGTAGGGTTCCTTCTGTAGTGCGCAGCAGCAGCCACGGCAAGATCAGCCCGACGACCTCCCTGTTGTAGGTGCTGTTCTGTAGGCAGAGCAGGATCCCATTGTCGCTTACCTTGTTCCAGTTCCCGTCTCTGTCAGACTTCGAGGTGTAGTGTAGTGGTAGCGCTTGTGTTTCACAGACCCACGTCGTGGGTTCGATTCCCTCGGTGCCCCCTTTTGTTTTTCTGCATGGTGTCTCAGCACAATAGTCGCAGGGGTAGACCATACCTTGTATACACCCTCTCTGTAGTCGAACCAGTGACTTGCAGCAGAGTGGTGAGGCTCTGTGTGTTGTGCATTTGGAGCCGGGGGCACAGGGGTTCGAAACCCAGAGTGCCCCCTTTTATTTTTCCTTCATGCTATATTATTTTTCCCCTTCTTTTCTTATTGCCATGCTTGTGCCACAATCCATAGATGACTTGGCATTTATTTTTACCCTTTATTGCTATAAGAAGTGCCATCTGATGTGTGCATGTGTGTGTTCATGTGAGAAGAGCATATATGTGTGTGTGTGTAAGTAGATGTGTGTGTGATGCACTAGAGTTTCATGTGAAAATGCATCTTATGAGGGTTATGATGTGTGTATGTTTGCCATGTGATGCAAGCTATGTTTAGCATGTGTAGGTATGTGTGCTGATCTAGAGCATGATGTGCTTGTGGGTGGTGTGGAGTAGATGTGTGTGTGAGAAGCATTCCACCTTTGCAAGAAAGCTTTGCACCTTCACACGACCATATGTGAGAGGGCATGGTATGTTGTTTGTGTGGATAGCTTGGTAGTAGTGGTTATGAAGTTGATGTGCATGACACAAACGTGGGGTTCAAACCTCCATGTCACTTTGTCATTGTGCACATGAGCTCAACCATGTAGTAGTTGATATAGTGGAACTACATGAAATGATACCCTATTCACTAGGCATGATTTGGAGTAGTTTCCTCTTTCTTAATTTGTGGTCACTTGTTCCAAGTAAGTGCCCACATATTATATATGATTTTGGGGTAGAATCTCCCAAGGAATCCAGTGGTGAAGTTAGTTTTTCCATTAGGATACTTTATGGAGTTGACATATTCAGATTTGTTGCAAGTTTGCTCTTTGTTTCCATGGAATAGGTGGAGCCCAAGGGCATGAGCTTTTGTGTGGAAGTAGTAGGGGTTTTTGCTTCACACCATGGTGGTGGCATTTATCACTTGGTGTTACTTGTGTGCAAGCTATGCCTAGACAAAGTGGGCATGTGGCTGAAAATTCCAGCTTAGTGAAATCTGGAATTTCACTTAGTCTGGGAATCTGGGAACATTTTCTTCTCCTGTAGATGAGGTTGTGCTGGTCCTTGTGTTGTGATCTAGCCTTAGTTCAGTGCTAGGAATTTGGACCTGATATGTTTGTTAAGCTCCCTGTTAAATTAATCCCATTTCAAATCCTGTAGGTTATGTTTTGGTTTCTGTCAAAAAGCTTCAGAACTAAGACAGAAAGTCAGGTGCAGGAATTTTCACTAAGTCCCTGAGATCTGATGGTTTTGGGAAAGTTTGTAGCCTTGTATCTTCCTGTGTTTAATTCCTTTTTGTGTGATTCTTGCTTGTGCTGGTAGTATTCTTGGATAGCTACAGCCAAATATATTATTTGTCATATTTGGAGGGATGTAGCTATGTTGCATGTAGCTCACGAAGTGCTAAGATGCAGATTATGGCAGATTATGTAGTTTTGTCATTTTGATGATTTTGGGTGCTTAGTTGATGTTGTGGTGTTCTTCCATGCTCCAATCCATTCATGTTGGGTTGTTATATGTCTTGGAAACCTGGGAATACCAGATTTGTGCCATTTGAGTGTGTGGTGCTGATTCTTACACGTAGGGCTTCATATCTTGTTTCGTTGATTCCCGTTGATCCGTAGCTCCGATTGTAATGTTTTTATATGGTTTTGCATCGTTTTCACGAGATGCATCTGATCATGTCATTCTCATGCATGTCAAAATAGCTTAGTGTACAGTTCTGTCCAGAAACTTGTAGTAGTTTCTTTTGCTTGTGCTAGTGATAGAAATAGTGATGCATGCTCATTTTTCATCTCATGCATCATGTGCTTGTTGCATCTTGAGGTGCTGTTGTTCATTGGATGTTATTCTTATGTTGGGTAGCACCGGGATCAGAGAACGAGTACGTGGATTCGGGAGAGTACGTGCAGGACGAACAAGAACCATTCTGAGCTGAGGATATCACAGGCAAGATGATATGACCTTGATTCCATCTCTAGACTTGTTATGCTAGTTTGCGTATCCATGTCATATTGCTTGCTGCCTACCACTGAATTAAATTGCCTCTTGATGTGCCATGAACCCATACACTCATCCCTTCCTAGCAAAACTTGAATGCCTAAGTAGGCTTTGCTCAGCTACTAATGTTAGCGTTGCTAGATGTAGGTGCTTTGACTCATGTGATAACATGAGCTTGATATCATTATATTAAATTATGTTATTTAATTAATACACCTATATACTTGGTAAATGACGGAAGGCCTAGCCTTTTGCCGGGTGCCTTGTTCCATTATTTCCGCCTTAGTTACCGGCTACCGGTGTTTGATTCCATAATGATCGCTCCTAACACGTTCGGGTTGTTATGGGGACCCCCTCGATAAATCGCGTAGTGCTAAGGCTCGTCCGGCAGGACCCAACATTGGTGTTAATTTGCTAATCACTTAATAATATACTGCATAGGGAATAGCTACCCCGAGGATCTTAATCAACAACCCGGGCCAGTGCTCCTCATGAGTGTTGGTCCAACCCAGAGCAGCTTATTACGCTCCCCGGGGCAACTCGGTGTTTTGGCGTGGTAACCATCGCTCATCCGGCGTGTCCTGAGACTCAGATACGCGGCTCTTATCAGGGTCGTCGACACGTCGGGAGGTCCTGCTAGTATTGCCTTACCTTAGCTATATATATTGCGTATAGGAATCCCTGTGAAGCTTTGGTTTCCCCCAGAGTTGAGGTTTTCCTCGAAGGAATCCGACGAGATCACGAGATTCGTGATAGAGGATGACTTTGCGGCCTGTATACGTTTGTGATGAACTAGTTGGAGCACCCCTGCAGGGTTTAATCTTTCGGAAAGCCGTGCCCGCGGTTATGTGGCAACTTGGAATATCTTGTTAACATCCGGTATTAGATAACTCAAACATAAGTTAATAAAATTGCCAACTGTGTGCGTAACCGTGACTGTCCCCTCGAAGATCTCTCTTCGATCGGGAACACGGTGGGGTTATGAATGCCATAGGTAGGTGTTCAGGGTCACCTAGTGACCAAGTAATCACGACCGCTAGTGTAGACCACCTTCATAAATGCTACGTAAGATAGCCACCAAATAAATCTTAGGATGCTGCGACCTTACACAGTTCACCTTATCCTACCTAATAACTTGACTAGTTCTGGCACCAAGGTCTTATTTTGCTGAGTCCTCGTGGCTCACGGATTCCTCCAAAATCCCAACAGGTACAGGTACCCCAGAGACAGATGATCCCGACGGCACTCAGCTGGCGTGGCAGTACAACGAGGAGACAGACCGCCTTTACGTGAACTATCCAGAAGATTGATGCGTGGTTGTGATCGTGGGCCTGCAGGCAGGGTAGCATAGCATTTCTATGTTTTGTAGTCCGTAGCGCAACTACATTGGTTGTATGTGTGATGTACTCTGAGATATTTATGAGAAGGCAATTGAATCCCTGATTGTCTATCTTTATTATTATGTATGTGCTGTGATACCCGTTTGTGAGACGCTTAGATGCGCTCCTTTCCAATTCGGGGCCTCGATCCCCAGACCGGAAAGGACCGCATCTTGGTTGTTACATGTGCGTAGCCCCCAGGATATGGTCTACTACTTCTCTGAAAAATATTTCCCTGGCCATAAGAAGCAAGCTGCCTTGCAGGAAATATACAACTTTGCTCAAGTTGAGGAAGAGAGTCTCCCACAAGCTTGGGGGAGGCTTGTATAGCTACTGAATGCTTTGCCTGATCACCCTCTTGAGAAGAATGAAATACTTGATATCTTCTATAATGGACTTACCGATGCTTCTAAAGACCACCTAGATAGTTGTGCTGGTTGTGTTTTCAGGGAACGAACCGTCGAACAAGCTGAGATCCTATTAATAATATCTTGTGCAATGAGAATTCTTGGACTATTCCCGAACCACCTCCTATGCCAACTCCAAAGAAAAGAGGTATTCTATTCCTCAGTCCTGAAGATATGCAAGAAGCCAAGAAATCTATGTGAGAGAAAGGCATTAAATCTGAAGATGTCAAAAATCTACCACCTATCAAAGAGATCCATGGTCTTGATAACCCGATACAGGTAGTAGAAGTAAATTCTCTGCGTAGGTTTGATGAGAGTGATATTCCTTTTGATAAACCTGCTAGCCTATGCCTGGATGAATTTGATAACTTTGTTGCCAAACAACAAAGTTTCAATGCTTATGTTAGCAGACAATTGGAACATAATGCTCGTATGCTTAGTCATTTAATTGCTTGTGTGGACAGAAATGTCAATGATCTTAAGCTTGTGAATAATCATGCCTCTATGGTTACTACTCAAGTAGAACAAGTACTTAAAGCTCAGAATGACTTTCTCAACGAGTTGAATGACAATTCTGTCAGAGTCGTTACTATAGGCGGTAGAATGACCCAGGAACCTTTGTATCTTGAGGGTCATCCGAAGAGAATTGAACAAGATTCTCAAGGAGTTAGCACTGATGCACCTAGTCATCCTAGAAAGAAGAAGAAAGATGATAGGGATGTGCACGCTAGCAACCCTGTTGCTGCTTCACCTGGGAGTCCAAACGATGTCTCTGTCTCTGATGCCGAAACACAATCTGGTGATGAACATGAGCCTAATGATAACATCAATAGTGATGTTCATGAAGATGCTCAACCTAGCAATGAAAAGGATGTGGAGATTGAACCTGTTGATCTTGATAACCTACAGCCTAAGAATAGAAGATACGATAAGAATGACTTCACTGCTAGGCAGCATGGTAAAGAAAGGGAACCATAGGTTCAGAAACCTATGCCCTTTCCACCCAAACCATCCAAGAAAAAGGATGGTGAGGATTTTGAGCAATTCGTTGAAATGATCAGACCTGTCTTTCTGCAAATGCGTTTGACAGATATGCTCAAAATGTCTCCGTATGCTAAGTACATGAAGGATATTGTGACTAATAAGAGGAGGATACCCGAGGTTGAGATTTCCACCATGCTCGCTAATTATACCTTCAAGGGTGGAACTCCTAAGAAACTAGGTGATCCCGGTGTGCCCACTATACCTTGCTCCATTAAAGGTAACTACGTGAGAACTACTTGATGCGACCTTGGAGCTGGTGTTAGTGTTATGCCTCTCTCTCTTTATCATAGACTTGAACTGGATAAGTTGACACCCACTAAAATCTCTCTGCAAATGGCCGACAAATCAACTGCTTTCCCTATCGGCATTTGCGAGGATGTGCCTGTTGTGGTTGCTAATGTCACTATCTTGACAGATTTTTTTATCTTGGATATTCCAGAGGATGATGCCATGGCGGTCATCCTCGGAAGACCCTTTTTAAACACTGCAGGGGCTGTTATAGATTGCAGCAAAGGCAATGTCACTTTACCTGTCAATGGTAATGAGCATACGGTGCACTTTCCGAAGAAACAATATCGAGTACATTGCATCAATGCTATCGAAAAAACATCATCGATTCTTATTGTGAGCTTTGAATGCCCTATTCCTCGTGTCAAGATGAAGTATGATTTGCTTGTTGGGGAGATACATATCCCCATTGAGGTGACCTAGTGACTATTCGAGAGTTCTCCGTTCTCTTTTTGCGATTCAAAAAAGTTTGTCAAAGAGACTTGATCAACCTCACTCACGGATTTCTTTCGATGACCATGAGATGGATGAATCGAGGAGTCACAAACCTCTGTTCCAAGCTTTCACCTTCGGTTGCTTAGAAGAAAAATGATAGGTTTAGATTAGTTTTCCTTGTTTTATGTTTTAGCGTCCGGTAGAAAAGTACCCCGAAAATAAAAGTTCTCCAAACGTCCTGAAGATCAAGTATGATTTTTTCTGGAATTTTTGAAAAATTCTGATACAAAGAGCTTGTTTGGGGGCTGCACAGTGGGCCACAAGACCTTGGGGCGCGGGCACCCCCTTGGCCGCGCCACCCAGGCTTGTGGGGCCCACAGGCACCCCTGGTGTCTACTATGCAACCCTTCTCCTTGTAGACGTTGTTGGGCCTCCAAGCGCAGAGGTTTGTAGGACAGTACCAATTTTCCCTGAGGTTTATCAATCCGCGGGAGGCGTAGGATGAAGATGGTCTCTCTCAAGCAACCCTGCAACCAAATAACAACGAGTCTCTTGTGTCCCCAACACACCTAATACAATGGTAAGTTGTATAGGTGCAGTAGTTCGGCGAAGAGATGGTGTTACAAGTGCAATATGGATGGTAGATATAGGTTTTTGTAATCTGAAATTACAAAAACAGCAAGGTAACAAATGGTAAAAGTGAGCACGAATGGTATTGCAATGCGTGGAAACGAGGCCTAAGGTTCATAATTTCACTAGTGAAGTTCTCTCAACAATGATAACATAATTGGATCATATAACTAGCCCTCAACATGCAACAAAGAGTCACTCCAAAGTCACTAATAGCGGGGAACAAACGAAGAGATTATTGTCGGGTATGAAACCACCGCAAAGTTATTCTTTCTGATCGATCTATCATAGAGTTCATACTAGAATAACACCTTAAGATACATATCAACCAAGACCCTAATGTCACCTAGATACTCCATTGTCACCTCAAGTATGCGTGGGCATGATTATACGATATGCATCACACAATCTCAGAATCATCTATTCAACCAACACATAGAACTTCAAAGAGTGCCCCAAAGTTTCTACCAGAGAGTCAAAACGTGTGCCAACCCCTGTGCATAGGTTCCCAATGTCACGAACCCGCAAGTTGATCAACAAAACATACATCAAGTACTCACATGAATCCACATGTGCCAACCCATATGCATAGGGTCCCAATTGTCACAAACCCGCAAGTTGATCACAACAGATAGACACGTGCAAGACATACATCAAGTGTTCTCAAAGACTCAATCCGATAGGATAACTCCAATGGGGAAACTCAATTCATTACAAGAGGGAGAGGGGGGAAGAACATCATAAGATCCAACTATAGTAGAAAAGCCCATGGTACATCAAGATCAAGACATCTCAAGAACACGAGAGAGAGAGATCAAACACATAGCTACTGGTACATACCCTCAGCCCCGAGGGAGAACTACTCCCTCATCGTCATGGAGATCGCCGGGATGATGAAGATGGCCACCGGAGATGGATTCCCCCTCCGACAGGGTGCCGGAACGGGCTCCAGATTGGTTTTTGCTGGCTACAGAGGCTTGCGGCGGCGGAACTCCCGATCTAGGTTTCTTTCTGGGGATTTCTGAATTTATAGGAATTTATGGCGGTGGAATTGCATCAGTTGGGCCCACGAGGAGGTCACAAGCTTGCGCGCCACCACCGGGGGGGTGGGGGGGTTGGCGGTGTGAGGGCTTGTGACTCCCTCGTGGCCCATCTGGCCTTCTCCCAAAGCTTCGGGGGTCTCTTTTGGTCCAAAACCAATCATCGTAAAGTTTCATTCCATTTGGACTCCGTCTGAAAATGGGCCAAAAACACGGTAAAAAGAGAAACTAGCACTTGGCACTGAGTTAATAGCTTAGTCCCAAAAAATATATAAAATAGCATATTCATGCACATAAAACATCCAAAGTTGACAAGATAATAGCATGGAACCATAAAAAATTATAGATACGTTGGAGACGTATCAAGCATCCCCAAGCTTAACTCTCGCTTGTCCTCGAGTAGGGAAGTGATAAAGAATGAATTTTCGATGTTGCATGCTACCTAGCATAGTTGTCCTTTGTAACTTCTCTCACGTGACATGAATGTTCAGATCCGTTAGATTCAAAACAATAGTTTGCTATTGATGTGGAGACAATAATACTTCAAGCAAACTAGCAAGGTAATCATGAACTTTCAAAATAACAAGGCCAAAAAGAAAGTTATCCCTACAAAAGCATATAGTCTGGCTATGCTCTATCATCATTGCACAACGAATTTAAATCATGCACAACCCCGGTATTGGCCAAGTAATTGTTTTACACCTTTACTTTCTCAAACCTTTTCAACTCTCACGCAATACATGAGCGTGAGCCATGGTTATAACACTATAGATGGTGTGGAATGTGGTGGAGGTTGCAAGACAAAAAAGGAGAAGATGATCACATTAACTAGGCATATCAATAAGATGTGGAGATTCTCATCAATAGATATCAATGTGAATGAGTAGGGATTAGCATACAAATGATGCACTAGAGCTAAGAGTATGTGAAAGCTCTTAAAGGAAACAAGTGGGTGTGCATCCAACTTGCTTGCTCACGAAGACCTAAGGCAATTTTGAGGAGGCCTATCATTGGAATATACAAGCCAAGTTGTATAATGAAAATTTCCCTCTAGCTATATGGTGGTGACAAAACGAGAGCCTGTCAATCATGAAGATCATGGTGCTTAATATGCACAAGTGTGGAAAAGTGGTAGCATTGTCCCTTCTCTCTTTTTCTCTCATTTTTATTTATACATTTTTTTTGGTGGGCTCTTTGGCCTCTTTTTTTTGGTGGGCATCTTTGGCCTCTTTTATTTCCTCACATGGGACAATGCTCCATGAATGATGATCATCACACTTTCAACTCAAAACTTAGAGCAATGATGACTCTATCTGAAATGCCTTCGGTAGTGTACTATGACAATGATCTACCATGGCATAGACATTAATGGAAACATCATGCTAGCTATCTTACGATCATGCAATGTTAATGTAGACGTGGTGGCACATGTCATGGTGGTAGTTGCATGGAAATATATCTCGGAATGACTTTGAAAAAGCCATAGTAGGTAGGTATGGTGGCTGTTTTGAGGGAGGCTAATGGTGGGTTTTGTGCACCGGCGAAAGTTGCACGACACTAAGAAGATAGTGATGGTGGAAGGTGAAAGTGCATCTAAACCATGGACTCAACATTAGTCATGAAGAACTCATATACTTGTTGCAAAAGTTTTATTAGTAATCAAAACAAAGCATTCAACGCATACTCCTAGGGGAAGGGTTGGTAGGTATAAACCATCGCGGGATCCCGACCGCCACGCAAAGGATGACAATCAATAGACTAATCATGCTCAGATTTCATCACACAACGGTTCACCATACGTGCATGCTACGGGAATCACTAACTTCAACACAAGTATTTCTAGTCCACAACACCTTACTAGCGTAACTTCAATATTACCATAACCACAACTCAAAACTAATTGAGATGAATCAAACTTGTCTAACTATTCAATGCACATGAAGGTGGAAGTTTTCGTATCCCTTTGTATAACTACCCCTTTTGAGACTACTTTCAAAGCATAGATCAACTACCAAGCCACGCACCTCGGTGCTCTAAAAGATATAAGTGAAGCACATAGAGCAAAAGTATGTAGCTCAAAAGATATAAGTGAAGCACATGTGAGCTGAATTGTCTACCAAAGGATATAAGTGAACCTCGACAAAATCACGGTGAGTGCATGTCTGTCACATCCCTGACACCTTAATAAAGTTAGTTTGTGCTCATGTCTTCTGTGCATTGTTTCTAGGAAATTCTCAACAAGAACAAAGTAAGTGGTGAAGGAAAACTCAAAAAACCCTAGCCACTTCTCAAATTAAAGGAATTTTCAAACTAGTTAAAATCAATGAACCCAAAATGGCCTCAAGAAACGTTCAACTTTTCTGATAAATCATGGAAGCAGATAAGCAATGAAGAAAACCATTTTCATAACACTTTTGGCATTTTAAATAAATGCAAAAAGCTACTGGTTTCAAGTTTTAAATTTGAAATCAGAAACTTTAAGCTTTCAAAAATGTTGAAAACTTTAGGGATGGTTGGATACATTCCAACTATTATTTTGGTGTGTTCAAAATGTTTTTACAAACTATTTTAGGAGCTAAAATAAATAGCAAATAAATAGTTTTCAAAACAGAAACAAAACAGAAAAGAAAAGAGAAAGAAAAGAGGAAAAACCTTACCTGTCGTCGGCCCAGCCCACCAGGGGCTCCTCGGTCATCTTCCTCCTCCTCCCAGTAGGCAGGGGAGAAGATGAGCACGGCGGCCGAGCCCGGCCACCTCCTGCCTGCCTGCCCGCTGCTGGAGGCCTCCAGGAGCGCAAGTGCGACGCCTACGCCTTCTTATCCTCCTCCCCGCGGCACTATCCTCTTCCCTAAGCCTCGATCCCCTTTTCCCCTATCGGACCTCTCTCTCCCCGAAGCTCCGGCCGCCGTCGATCCATCGTCTCCCGGTCCTCCCTGACCCTGCCGGCAGCCTCACAAGATCCGCCATGAGCTCCTCTTCCTGTTCCCCCTCTTCCCGAGGTTTTCCCCCTCCTTTAACCACGTTAGCCACCGGAGCCCGAAGGACCTCGTCGCCGGCCATGTCATTGCCGTCGTTGTGGTACTCAGCTCGCGAGGCCGAGCTCAGAAATGAGCTCCGGGAGCTCTGTAGATGGCGTAGGGCCCCTCTCCTAGCTCGCTAGTCCCCTGCATCGGCACTCCCGTCGATGCCCGAGCCGCAGCCGCCGCTGACCTCATCGCCGGCGTGGATTCCGGTGACCACTGGGTCCAGCTCCTCCCCCTTTAGATGCGGCGTTTCTCTAGCTGTCCGTAGCACTAAACAGCGCCTAAAACCGACGCCCGTAGCGCCGTTTAGCTCACTCCGGCGAGCCCTCCGCCGCGCCCGTGGTCGCCGCCGGCCATATTCCGGTGGGGGCAGACATGGCCAGCTTAACCCAGTAGGTTTAACCCTAAACACTCGCTGACAGTGGGCACAAGGCCAAGTCAAACTCACTTAGGGGCTGGTCAGCGCGGGATTAGCCCCTGAGACGCTAACCAGTGGGTCCCCCTGTCAGGTTTGACCTGATCAGGTCAGTTGACTTGCTGACGCCATGATGATGCAGTAGTGACGCAATAAAGGGGTTTTCTAGTATAAAAATAATTCCAGAAATGTTTAAAACTTCTAAAATTCATAGAAATTAATCTGTAACTCCAATGAAAATAATTTATATACGAAAAAGTATCAGAAAAATTCAAGGAAGCTGAATATGTGATTTTCAAACATGTTTGAAAATGTTACAGAACCCAAACATGTAGATTAATGAATAAGTTAATTCTTATAAATACTTTGTAGATGGAATTTGGAAAATATTTAAATTTCACTATAAATGACATGATCAAACACTGTCCTAACTACAAACCAGCAACCTAACATGTCATCCCATGCATGTTAACATCAAGTTGATCTGAGCATCAGGTCGAATCAATTAAAATGGTATGCGAGAATACCTCGTTTGAAGTGGTATTTGAACTTGATTCAAAACAACTTCAAACCTAATACATGTTAGCTATAATAATTTACCATCTTGTATTCTCATGCCACGCTCATGCATCATCTTGATTGCATATGTTTGATATTGGTTGTTGTCATTCCTTTCATAGGCTCCCCTCCCCCGGATTCCACCGAATATCCGTCTGACGGATATTGTCACTCCTCTGAGCAACAAGGCAAGCAACCATTTTGATCATCCCAATAAATCCCATGTTCTTGCTCCTGCACTTACCTATTGCATTAGGATCAAATGCTTCACATGCTTTTGCCACGTTAGTTGAACCCACTTCCTTTGCATGACCTATCCTTGTCATAGTAAATAGCTGAACCTTGCAACCTAGCATACCTAGTAGTTGCTTGAGCCATGATGTGCCTTATCCTGCTATGCATGCTATGCTTAGAGTTGCGTATGGTCTGTCATCTAGGAGATGAACAAAATTGTGAGAATGTGTTCGGTAAGCAAAGGTTGTGTGTTGAACCTGATTTGGTAAAGGTACCGGTGAAAGGCTGTGTAGGAGTACATGGCGTGTTGTTTCATTGGAACCGTCCTTAGGAACTGAGTTCCATGTATGTAATCCAAGACTAGATACTACCACACGTTGGGATACTTAATTGACCCTCTCGACTTATTAATCGCTTAGTACTCGGTCCAGGAGTTGCAATTAGTTTCTAGTGTTTATAGTCATGCTGGAGGCCGTGCATAGCGCTGACCTGAGAGGTGGGCTGTGATGCGGTTGGCAGTGGCACGGTGTATCAAGTGGCACCCGGATGGTGGGCTTGGGAACCCTGCGCACATCGTTTGAGGCCGTGGCGGAAACCTCGGCCGGACTTCCATACGGGTTACTCTCAGATAGGCGATAAACCTGGACTAGGTACTAATGTGGTTAACGCTCATGGCCGACTCCCTCGCTGGGCTTCCGCTTGAAGGTTGCCGAGGTGCATGACGTGCACATGGCGATCAGTGGCGAGAGCGTGTGTGACGAAGTACACCCCTGCAGGGTTATGATCTATTTGAATAGCCGCGTCCGCGGATATGGACTACTTGGAGACATATGTTGTTCATAGATAACTTAAATGGCTACTCATAAAATTGTCAAGATAAGCGTGAGTGTCGCAGACGGCATTTCCATATGGAGACGGAATGATTCCACGATGGTGTATTGTTGTGGTGTTAGTGGACTCGTGTGCGAGAAATCAAGTTGTCAAAATTATTTAAAAATGCAAGTTGTCTAGCCACGAGTCAAATGCTGGCTTTCCGCATGAAACCCCACCATACCTTATTGATACATTGCATGAGTAGTTAGTTATCCTAAAGTCTTGCTGAGTACCTCCGTACTCATGTTTGCTTAATAAATGTTGCAGAGTTTGCTAATGACCCTAATGGTGAGTTCTTCATAGACATCAACGACGACGAGTAGCTGGTGTCCCAGCTACGATTTGGCCCTAGGTTGGGTCTGTAGTATAGTCAGGCCATGTGCCTTCTAGTTTCACCTGTCTGTACTCAGACAGTTTTAAACAGTTCCGCTGGCTTGTAACTGAATGACTGCTATGATGGGTCGTGAGACCCTTACTGTGTAATATTATGTGTGTGGCTCTTCTGATCCTCTTAAATAAAGCTTGTATGTTTATGGTTATGTTGTGATGCCATCGATGTATCTATACATATGAGTATGCCTTACGTACCTGTGTCGTACTTGATATGTATGGGGTTCGATTACCTAGCCGTAAACTCTAGTAGCACTCCTTACAGGAAAATGCCCCTTTGTGATCCAACGAGCCATGGTAGCTCGCAACTGCTCCGGACACATTGGTTGACCGGCGTGTGTCCTTCTTAGCTTCTGTGTCTGTCCCCGTTGGGGAAATGTCACGCTATGTAATGGAGTCCTTGTAGCTTGCTACGACTCGTCTACATTCGCTGATGACCGACAGCTGCTTTGTTGGGTCATGAATGCCTGTCCTTGTGCGGTACTGCCACTTTGGTCTATGACTATACTTGTCGATCCGGGTTCTTTGACATTGGAATGCTAGCGACACAATTGCATACGTGAGTCAAAAGGCGCAAACGGTCCCGTTTGAGGTAAGGCTGCAGCCGTGAGGTTAACCGTGCGTGAGACCGCAAAGGGATGCGATGTGTTACAGGCTGGATTCCTATGGCTTAGGATCGGGATCCCGACAGCGTTGGTATCAGAGCCTGACTGACTGTAGGATTACTAAGCCAAACTGGTTGAAGTTGAGTCTAGAATTTCTTTAGTTATATATAAGGGAATTATTTGTGGAAGGGAACGTAAGACTCTCGTTCTCTTCTCAAGTTATTCTATTCTGGTCATCCTCGTCTTTTCTACGGGAATTAAGGACTAGGTTACTCATCCTCTTCTAGGCTCGTGTTTCTGATCGGTAGATTATAGAACTACGGGTCAAGAGATATTTGGGTATCTTTCATTCCTAGGAAAAAGGAAGTAAGTTTGATGATCAGAGAATTGAACTTCATAGCTGAGTGGATACGCTATTCCGTTATGGGTTGTCTCAAAATTTGTTTTTGAGCATTTACAGCCGTTATGCTGCCCAATTTTGCATTCGGAGCTCTAATGCTTTTGCATTACTCTCTATTTACACATGCCTGGTCGTCCTTCTCGTCAGGTGGTACGTCTGACCAGGTGCATTGATGTGCCGGGTCATACGGCCATGCTGGTCAGGGTAATGTCGGTGTGCGGTTACCGCTGGTACCCCGAGTACACAGTGGAGGAACATTACCGAGACTTCAACCAGTGCCAGTACATCTGCACTGTTAGGGTATTTCCAGACTACCCTGGAGCTGAGGAGCCAATCCATTGGTCCTATGGGTTGGGAGTCATTGTTGACATGGCAGTACAAGATGCTGCCTATTCAATGCTGACCATTATGAGGGCGAAACATGCACTGCTGCAGAATTCAGAGTTCTGCTATGTTCTGGCCTCTCAGCCTGGTGAAGAGGGATACCTCAGTGGAGTCTATTTTAATTCTTCTATGGAGGATCCACTACTGCAGTCCACTGTTGAGATGCTAGAGAACAGAGACACGGATGCTCGTGCTCTTCGCATGGAGCTTTATGCTACCCGTGCCCGTCTGTGGACAGCTTTGACGCAGCTAGCACCGGCAGTCCAGACAGGGTACGGAGATATGGAGATGCTGAACCCTGTTAGGAACCATCTTCCTGTTGGGGAACGTCGCATGGGAAACACAAATTTTCCTACGCGCACGAAGACCTATCATGGTGATGTCCATCTACGAGAGGGGATGTGTGATCTACGTACCCTTGTAGACCGTACAACAGAAGCGTTAGTGAACGCGGTTGATGTAGTGGAACGTCCTCACGTCCCTCGATCCGCCCCGCGAACCGTCCCGCGATCAGTCCCACGATCTAGTGCCGAACGGACGGCACCTCCGCGTTCAGCACACGTACAGCTCGACGATGATCTCGGCCTTCTTGATCCATTAAGAGAGACGGAGAGGTAGAAGAGTTCTCCGGCACCGTGACGGCGCTCCGGAGGTTGGTGATGATCTTGTCTCAGCAGGGCTCCGCCCGAGCTCCGCAGAAACGCGATCTAGAGGAAAAACCGTGGAGGTATGTGGTCGGGCTGCCGTGGAAAACTCATCTCAAATCAGCCCTAAAACCTCCGTATATATAGGTGGGAGAGGGGGAGCCTTGCCTTGGGGCTCAAGGAGCCCCAAGGGGTTCGGCCGAGCCAAGGGGGGAAGGTCTCCCCCCCCCAAACCGAGTCCTTGGTTTGGTGGGTGGAGTTCTTCTTTCCTTTCCCACCTCCTCCTTTTTTTTCTTTTCTCTTTGATTTTCTTCCTATGGCGCATAGGGCCTTCTTGGGCTGTCCCACCAGCCCACTAAGGGCTGGTGTGCCACCCCCAAGGCCTATGGGCTTCCCCGGGGTGGGTTCCCCCCCGGTGAACTCCCGGAACCCATTCGTCATTCCCGGTACATTCCCGGTAACTCCGAAAACCTTCCGGTAATCAAATGAGGTCATCCTATATATCAATCTTCGTTTCCAGACCATTCCGGAAACCCTCGTGACGTCCGTGATCTCATCCGAGACTCCGAACAACATTCGGTAACCAACCATATAACTCAAATACGCATAAAACAACGTCGAACCTTAAGTGTTCAGACCCTGCAGGTTCGAGAACTATGTAGACATGACCCAAGAGACTCCTCGGTCAATATCCAATAGCGGGACCTGGATGCCCATATTGGATCCTACATATTCTACGAAGATCTTATCGTTTGAACGTCAGTGCCAAGGATTCATATAATCCCGTATGTCATTCCCTTTGTCCTTCGGTATGTTACTTGCCCGAGATTCGATCGTCAGTATCCGCATACCTATTTCAATCTCGTTTACTGGCAAGTCTCTTTACTCGTTCCGTAATACAAGATCCCGCAACTTACACTAAGTCACATTGCTTGCAAGGCTTGTGTGTGATGTTGTATTACCGAGTGGGCCCCGAGATACCTCTCCGTCACACAGAGTGACAAATCCCAGTCTTGATCCATACTTACTCAACGAACACCTTCGGAGATACCTGTAGAGCATCTTTATAGTCACCCAGTTATGTTGCGACGTTTGATACACACAAAGTATTCCTCCGGTGTTAGTGAGTTATATGATCTCATGGTCATAGGAACAAATACTTGACACGCAGAAAACAGTAGCAACAAAATGACACGATCAACATGCTACGTCTATTAGTTTGGGTCCAGTCCTTCACGTGATTCTCCTAATGACGTGATCCAGTTATCAAGCAACAACACCTTGTTCATAATCAGAAGACACTGACTATCTTTGATCAACTGGCTAGCCAACTAGAGGCGTGCTAGGGACAGTGTTTTGTCTATGTATCCACACATGTAAATGAGTCTTCATTCAATAGAATTATAGCATGGATAATAAACGATTATCTTGATACAGGAATTATAATAATAACTATATTTATCATTGCCTCTAGGGCATAATTCCAACAGTCTCCCACTTGCACTAGAGTCAATAATCTAGTCCTCACATCATCATGCGAATTACATTGTAATAAATCTAACACCCATACAGTTCTGGTGTTGATCACGCTTTGCCCGTGGAAGAGGTTTAGTCAGCGGGTCTGCTACATTCAGATCCGTGTGCACTTTGCATATATTTACGTCCTCTCCTTCGACGTAGTCGTGGATGAGGTTGAAGCGTCGTTTGATGTGTCTGTACTTCTTGTGAAACCGTGGTTCCTTTGCTAAAGCAATGGCACCCGTGTTGTCACAGAACAAGGTTATTGAATTCAGTGCGCTTGGTACCACTCCAAGATCCGTCGTGAATTGCTTCATCCAGACACCCTCCTTAGCCGCCTCCGAGGCAGCCATGTACTCCGCTTGACATGTAGAATCTGCTACGACGCTTTGCTTGGAACTGCACCAGCTTACCGCACCCCCATTAAGAATATACGTATCCGGTTTGTGACTTAGAGTCGTCCGGATCTGTGTCAAAGCTTGCATCGACGTAACATTTTACGGCGAGCTCTTCGTCACCTCCATACACGAGAAACATCTCCTTAGTCCTTTTCAGGTACTTCAGGATATTCTTGACCGCCGTCCAGTGATCCACTCCTGGATTACTCTGGAACCTACCTGCCATACTTATGGCCAGGCTAATGTCCGGTCTAGTGCACAACATCGCATACATGATAGAACCTATGGCTGAAGCATAGGGGACGGAGCGCATATGCTCTCTATCCTCATCAGTTGCTGGGCACTGAGTCTTACTCAATCTCGTACCTTGTAAAACTGGCAAGAATCCTTTCTTGGACTGTTCCATTTTGAACCTCTTCAAAACTTTATCAAGGTATATGCTTTGTGAAAGTCCTATAAGGCATTTTGATCTATCCCTATAAATCTTAATGCCTAGAATGTAAGCAGCTTCTCCTAGGACCTTCATAGAGAAACTTTTATTCAAGTAAGCCTTTATGCTCTCCAAAAACTCTATGTTGTTTCCATCACATCGTAGTCAACTCTTTGAACTTGTGAAAAACCCTTTGCCACAAGTCGAGCTTTATAAACGGTCACATTGCCGTCAGCGTCCGTCTTCCTCTTAAAGATCCATTTGTTCTGAATAGCCTTGCGGCCCTCAGGCAGTACCTCCAAATTCCACACTTTGTTCTCGTACATAGATCTTATCTCGGACTTCATGGCTTCTAGCCATTTGTTGGAATCTGGGCCCACCATTGCTTCTTCATAATTTGCAGGTTCATTGTTGTCCAACAACATGATTGATAAGACGGGATTACCGTACCACTCTGGAGCAGCACGTGGTCTCGTCGACCTGGGTGGTTCGACAGAAACTTGAACCGGAGTTTCATGATCATCATCATTAACTTCCTCCTCAACCGGCGTCGCAACGACAGAGGTTTCCCCTTGCCCTGCGCCACCATCCAGAGGGATGAGAGGTTCGACAACCTCGTCAAGTTCTATCTTCCTCCCACTAAATTCTCTCGAGAGAAACTCCTTCTCGAGAAAAGCTCCGTTTTTAGCAACAAACACTTTGCCCTCGGATTTGAGATAGAAGGTGTACCCAACTATCTCTTTTGGGTAACCTATGAAGACGCACTTTTCCGCTTTGGGTTCCAGCTTTTCAGGCTGAAGCTTTTTGACATAAGCATCACATCCCAAACTTTAAGAAACGACAACTTTGGCCTTTTGCCATACCACAGTTCGTATGGTGTCGTCTCAACGGATTTTGATGCTGCCCTATTTAAAGTGAATGCAGCTGTTTCTAATGCATAACCCCAAAATGATAACGGCAAATCGGTAAGAGACATCATAGATCGCACCATCTCTAATAAAGTACGATTACGACGTTCGGACACACCATTACGCTGTGGTGTTCCAGGCGGTGTCAACTGTGAAACAATTCCACATTGTCTTAAGTGAGCACCAAACTCGAAACTCAGATATTCACCCCCACGATCAGACCGTAGGAACTTGATCTTCTTGTTATGATGATTTTCAACTTCACTCTGAAATTGCTCGAACTTTTCAAATGTTTCAGACTTGTGCTTCATTAAGTAGACATAACCATATCTACTCAAATCGTCAGTGAAGGTGAGAAAATAACGATATCCGCCGCGTGCCTCTACGCTCATCGGACCACACACGTCGGTATGTATGATTTCCAACAAGTCACTTGCACGCTCCATTGTTCCGGAGAACGGAGTTTTAGTCATCTTGCCCATGAGGCATGGTTCGCACGTGTCAAGTGAATCAAAGTCAAGTGACTCCAAAAGTCCATCGGCATGGAGTTTCTTCATGCGCTTTACACCAATATGACCTAAGCGGCAGTGCCACAAAAATATGGCGCTATCATTGTTAACTCTAACTCTTTTGGTCTCAATGTTTTGTATGTGTGTATCGCTATCAAGATTCAATATGAACAATCCTCTCACATTGGGTGCATGACCATAAAAGATGTTACTCATAGAAATAGAACAACCATTATTCTCTGACTTAAAAGAGTAACCGTCTCGCAATAAACAAGACCAGATATAATGTTCATGCTCAACGCAGGAACTAAATAACAATGATTCAAGTTCATAACTAATCCTGATGGTAATAGAAGTGAAACTGTGCCGATGGCGATTGCATCAACCTTGGAACCATTTCCTACGCGCATCGTCACTTCATCTTTCGCCAGCCTTCGTCTATTCCGCAGTTCCTGTTTCGAGTTGCAAATATGAGCAACAGAACCGGTATCGAATACCCAGGCACTACTACGAGAGCCGGTTAAGTACACATCAATAACATGTATATCGAATATACCTGATTTTTCTTTGGCCGCCTTCTTATCAGCCAGATACTTAGGGCAATTGAGCTTCCAGTGACCCATTCCCTTGCAATAGTAACACTCTTTTTCAGGCTTAGGTCCAGCTTTGGGTTACTTCATTGGATTGGCAACAGGTTTGCCGCTCTTCTTTGATTTACCCTTCTTGCCTTTGCCGTTTCTCTTGAAACTAGTGGTCTTATTCACCATCAACACTTGATGTTCTTTACGGAGTTCAGACTCTGCGACTTTCAGCATCGCAAACAACTCGCCGTGTGACTTGTTCATCCCTTGCATGTTGTAGTTCAACACAAAGCCTTTATAGCTTGGCGGCAGTGATTGAAGGATTCTGTCAGTGATAGCCTCTTGCAGGAGTTCAATCCCCAGCTCATCTAGACGGTTTGAGTACCCAGACATTTTGAGCACATGTTCACTGACAGACGAGTTCTCCTCCATCTTGCAAGCATAGAATTTATCGGAGGTCTCATACCTCTCGATCCGTGCGTTCTTCTGAAAGATAAACTTCCACTCCTGGAACATCTCAAATGCTCCATGACGCTCAAAGCGACGTTGAAGTCCCGGTTCTAAGCCATACAAGACTGCACATTGAACTACTGAGTAGTCCTCCTTACGTGCTAACCAAGCGTTCTTAACATCCTGATCAGCCGTAGCGGGTGGTTCATCTCCTAGCACAGCATTAAGGACATAATCCTTCTTCCCAGCTTGTAAGATTAGCTTAAGATTACGAGCCCAGTCTACAAAGTTGCTTCCATCATCTTTCAACTTAGCTTTCTCTAGGAACATATTAAAATTCAGGGTGACTGTCGTGTGAGCCATGATCTACAACACAAATATATTCAAAGTGGACTTAGACTATGTTCAAGATAATTAGAGTTTAACTTAATCAAATTATTTGTTAAACTCCCACTCAAAAAGTACATCTCTCTAGTCATTTGAGTGGTTCATGATCCACTTACACTAGCTCAAGTACGATCATCACGTGAGTTGAGCATAGTTTCAGTGGTAAGCATCCCTATGCTAATCATATCATCTATATGATTCATGATCGACCTTTCAGTCTCATGTGTTGCGAGGCCATGTCTGCACATGCTAGGCTCGTCAAGCTTAACCCGAGTGTTCCGCGTGCACAACTGTTTTGCACCCGTTGTATGTGAACGTTGAGTCTATCACACCCGATCATCACGTGGTGTCTCGAAACGACGAACTGTAGCAACGGTGCACAGTCGGGGAGAACACAATTTCGTCTTGAAATTTTAGTGGGAGATCACCTCATAATGCTACCGTCGTTCTAAGCAAAATAAGGTGCATAAAAGGATTAACATCACATGCAATTCATAAGTGACATGATATGGCCATCATCACGTGCTCCTTGATCTCCATCACCAAAGCACCGGCACGATCTTCTTGTCACCGGCGCCACACCATGATCTCCATCAACGTGTCGCCATCGGGGTTGTCGTGCTACTCATGCTATTACTACTAAAGCTACATCCTAGCAAAATAGTAAACGCATCTGCAAGCACAAACGTTAGTATAAAGACAACCCATTGGCTCCTGCCGGTTGCCGTACCATCGACGTGCAAGTCGATATTATCTATTACAACATGATCATCTCATACATCCAATATATCACATCACATCGTTGGCCATATCACATCACAAGCATACCCTGCAAAAACAAGTTAGACGTCCTCTAATTTTGTTGTTGCATGTTTTATGTGGTGACCATGGGTATCTAGTAGGATCGCATCTTACTTACGCAAACACCACAACGGAGATATATAAGTTGCTATTTAACCTCATCCAAGGACCTCCTCGGTCAAACCCGATTCAACTAAAGTTGGAGAAACTGACACTTTCCAGTCATCTTTGAGCAACAGGGTTACTCGTAGCGATGAAACCAGTCTCTCGTAAGCGTACGAGTAATGTCGGTCCAAGCCGCTTCAATCCAACAATACCGCGGAATCAAGAAAAGACTAAGGAGGGCAGCAAAACGCACATCACCGCCCACAAAAACTTTTGTGTTCTACTCGAGAAGACATCTACGCATGAACCTAGCTCATGATGCCATTGTTGGGGAACGTCGCATGGGAAACAAAAATTTTCCTACGCGCACGAAGACCTATCATGGTGATGTCCATCTACGAGAGGGGATGTGTGATCTACGTACCCTTGTAGACCGTACAGCAGAAGCGTTAGTGAATGAGGTTGATGTAGTGGAACGTCCTGACGTCCCTCGATCCACCCCGCGAACCGTCCCGCGATCAGTCCCACGATCTAGTGCCGAACGGACGGCGCCTCCGCGTTCAGCACACGTACAGCTCGACGATGATCTCGGCCTTCTTGATCCAGCAAGAGAGACGGAGAGGTAGAAGAGTTCTCCGGCAGCGTGACGGTGCTCCGGAGGTTGGTGATGACCTTGTCTCAGCAGGGCTCCGCCCGAGCTCCGCAGAAACGCGATCTAGAGGAAAAACCGTGGAGGTATGTGGCCGGGCTGCCGTGGAAAAGTCGTCTCAAATCAGCCCCAAAACCTCCGTATATATAGGTGGGAGGGAGGGGAGGAGGCAGCCTCAAAACCTAAAGGTTTGGCCGAAATTGGAGGTGGAGGAGTCCTACTCCAATCCTACTTGGAGTAGGATTCCACCTTCCCACTTGGAAACTCTTTCCACCTTGTGTTTTTTCCTTCTCAAACCTTATGGGCCTTAGTGGGAACTTATTATAGCCCACTAGGGGCTGGTTTATCTCTTCCCATAGCCCATGAGACCCCTTGGGGCGTGACACCCCTCCCGATGGTCCCCGGCACCCCTCCCGGCACTCCCGGTACACTACCGATGAGCCCGAAACTTTTCCGGTAATGCACGAAAACCTTCCGGTAACCAAATGAGGTCATCCTATATATCAATCTTCGTTTCCGGACCATTCCGGAAACCCTCGTGACGTCCGTGATCTCATCCGGGACTCCGAACAACATTCGGTAACCAACCATATAACTCAAATACGCATAAAACAACGTCGAACCTTAAGTGCGCAGACCCTGCGGGTTCGAGAACTATGTAGACATGACCCGAGAGACTCCTCGGTCAATATCCAATAGCGGGACCTGGATGCCCATATTGGATCCTACATATTCTACGAAGATCTTATCGTCTGAACCTCAGTGCCAAGGATTCATATAATCCCGTATGTCATTCCCTTTGTCCTTCGGTATGTTACTTGCCCAAGATTCGATCGTTAGTATCCGCATACCTATTTCAATCTCGTTTACCGGCAAGTCTCTTTACTCGTTCCGTAATACAAGATCCCGCAACTTACATTAAGTTACATTGCTTGCAAGGCTTGTGTGTGATGTTGTATTACCGAGTGGGCCCCAAGATACCTCTCCGTCAGACGGAGTGACAAATCCCAGTCTCGATCCATACTAACTCAACGAACACCTTCGGAGATACCTGTAGAGCATCTTTATAGTCACCCAGTTACGTTGCGATGTTTGATACACACAAAGCATTCCTCCGGTGTCCGTGAGTTATATGGTCTCATGGTCATAGGAACAAATACTTGACACGCAGAAAACAGTAGCAACAAAATGACACGATCAACATGCTACGTCTATTAGTTTGGGTCTAGTCCATCACATGATTCTCCTAATGATGTGATCCCGTTATCAAGTGACAACACTTGCCTATGGCCAGGAAACCTTGACCATCTTTGATCAATGAGCTAGTCAACTAGAGGCTTACTAGGGACAGTGTTTTGTCTATGTATCCACACAAGTATTGTGTTTCCAATCAATACAATTATAGCATGGATAATAAACGATTATCATGAACTAAGAAATATAATAATAACTAATTTATTATTGCCTCTAGGGCATATTTCCAACAATGATGTCTTCCACGTCTCGCAACTCAGGCGTTGTTTTTCGGATCCTATCCGTGAAGTGGACCACGAAACGCTTGATCTCCAAGATAACCTTTCATACCGAGAATACCCCGTGCGTATTCTTGATCAAGCTGAGCGTACCACTCGACGTCGAAACCTCAAGTTTCTTAAAGTTCAATGGTCAAATCATTCTGAAAAGGAGGAAACTTGGGAAAGAGAGGATCGGCTCCGACTTGAGTATCCTGCGTTATTTCCGACGACTTCTAAATCTCGGGACGAGATTCTTTTGAGTGGGGGTGAGTTGTCACATCCCTGACACCTTAATCAAGTTAGTTTGTGCTCATGTCTTCTTTGCATTGCATCTAGGAAATTCTCAACAAGAACAAAGTAAGTGGTGAAGGAAAACTCAAAAAACCCTAGCCACTTCTCAAATTAAAGGAATTTTCAAACTAGTTAAAATCAATGAACCGAAAATGGCCTCAAGAAAAGTTCAACTTTTTTGATAAATCATGGAAGCAGATAAGCAATGAAGAAAACCATTTTCATAACACTTTTGGCATTTTAAATAAATGCAAAAAGCTACTAGTTTCAAGTTTTAAATTTGAAATCAGAAACTTTAAGCTTTCAAAAATGTTGAAAACTTTAGGAATGGTTGGATACATTCCAACTATTATTTTGGTGTGTTCAAAATGTTTTTACAAACTATTTTAGGAGCTAAAATAAATAGCAAATAAATAGTTTTCAAAACAGAAACAAAACAGAAAAGAAAAGAGAAAGAAAAGAGGAAAAACCTTACCTATCGCCTGCCCAGCCCACGAGGAGCTCCCCGGTCATCTTCCTCCTCCTGCGAGTAGGCAGGGGAGAAGATGAGCACAGCGGCCGAGCCCGGCCACCTCCTGCCCGCCTGCCCGCTGCTGGAGGCCTCCAGGAGCGCCAGCGCGACGCCTGCTCCTTCTTATCCTCCTCCCCGCGGCTCTATCCTCTTCCCTAAGCCTCGATCCCCTTTTCCCCTCTCGGATCTCTCTCTCCCCGAAGCTTCGGTCGCCGTCGATCCGTCGTCTCCCGGTCCTCCCTGGCCCTGCAAGCAGCCTCACAAGATCCGCCGTGAGCTCCTCTTCCTATTCCCCCTCTTCCCAAGGTTTTCCCCCTCCTTTAACCATGTTAGCCGCCGGAGCCCGAAGGACCTCGTCGCCGGCCATGTCATTGCCGTCGTTGTGGTACTCAGCTCGCGAGGCCGAGCATAGAAATGAGCTCCGGGAGCTCTGTAGATGGCGTAGGGCCCCTCTCCCAGCTCGCTAGTCCCCTGCATCGCCGGCGTGGATTCCGGTGACCACTGGGTCCAGCTCCTCCCCCTTTAGATGCGACGTTTCTCTAGCTGTCCGTAGCACTAAACCGCGCCTAAAACCGACGCCCATAGCGCCATTTATCTCACTCCGGCGAGCCCTCTGCCGCGCCCGTGGTCGCCGCCGGCCATATTCCGATGGGGGCCGACGTGGCCAGCTTAACCCAGTAGGTTTAACCCTAAACACTCACTGACAATGGGCCCAAGGCCAAGTCAAACTCACTTAGGGGCTGGTCAGCGCGGGATTAGCCCCTGAGACGCTGACCAGTGGGTCCCCCCTGTCAGGTTTGACCTGATCAGGTTAGTTGACCTGCTGACGCCATGATGATGCAGTAGTGACGCAATAAAGGGGTGTGCTAGTATAAAAATAATTCCAGGAATGTTTAAAACTTCTAAAATTCATAGAAATTAATCTGTAACTCCAATGAAAATAATTTATATATGAAAAAGTATCAGAAAAATTCAAGGAATCTGAATATGTCATTTTCAAACATGTTTGAAAATGTTACAGAACCCAAACATGTAGATTAATGAATAAGTTAATTCTTATAAATACTTTGTAGATGGAATTTGGAAAATATTTAAATTTCACTATAAATGACATGATCAAACACTGTCCTAACTACAAACCAGCAACCTAACATGTCATCCCATGTCTGTTAACATCAAGTTGATCTGAGCATCAGGTCGAATCAATTAAAATGGTATCCGAGAATACCTCGTTTGAAGTGGTATTTGAACTTGATTCAAATCAACTTCAAACCTAATACATGTTAGCTATAATAATTTACCATCTTGTATTCTCATGCCATGCTCATGCATCATCTTGATTGCATATGTTTGATATTGGTTGTTGTCATTCCTTTCGGTAGGCTCCGCTCCCCCGGATTCCACCGAATATCCGTCTGACGGATATTGTCACTCCTCTGAGCAACAAGGCAAGCATCCATTTTGATCATCCCGATAAATCCCATGTTCTTGCTCCTGCACTTACTTATTGCATTAGGATCCAATGCTTCAAATGCTTTTGCCACGTTAGTTGAACCCACTTCCTTTGCATGACCTATCCTTGTCACAGTAACCTTGCAACCTAGCATACCTGGTAGTTGCTTGAGCCATGATGTGCCTTATCCTGCTATGCATGCTATGCTTAGAGTTGTGTATGGTCTGTCATCTGGGAGATGAACAGAATTGTGAGAATGTGTTCGGTAAGCAAAGGTTGTGTGTTGAACCTGATTTGGTAAAGGTACCGGTGAAAGGCTGTGTAGGAGTACATGGCATGTTGTTTCATTGGAACCGTCCTTAGGAACTGAGTTCCGTGTCTGTAATCCAAGACTAGATACTATCACATGTTGGGATACTTAATTGACCCTCTCGACTTATTAATCGCTTAGTACTCGGTCCAGGAGTTGCAATTAGTTTATGGTGTTTATAGTCATGCTGGAGGCCGTGCATAGCGCTCACCTGAGAGGTGGGCTGTGATGCGGTAGGCAGTGGCACGGTATACCAAGTGGCACCCGGATGGTGGGCTTGGGAACCCTACGCACATCGTTTGAGACCGTGGCGGAAACCTCGGCCGGACTTCCGTACGGGTTACTCTCAGATAGGCGATAAACCTGGACTAGGTACTAATGTGGTTAACGGTCGTGGCCGACTCCCTCGTTGGGCTTCCGCTTGAAGGTTGCCGAGGTGCATGACGTGCACATTGCGATAAGTGGCGAGAGCGTGTGTGACAAAGTACACCCCTGCAGGGTTATGATCTATTCGAATAGCCGCGTCCGCGGATATGGACTACTTGGAAACATATGTTGTTCATAGATAACTTAAATGGCTACTCCTAAAATTGTCAACATAAGCGTGAGTGTCGCGGACGGCATTTCCGTATGGAGACGGAATGATTCCACGATGGTGTATTGTTGTGGTGTTAGTGGACTCGTGTTCGAGAAATCAAGTTGTCAAAATTATTTAAAAATGCAAGTTGTCTAGCCACGAGTCAAATGCTGGCTTTCCGCATGAAACCCCACCATACCTTATTGATACATTGCATGAGTAGTTAGTTATCCTAAAGTCTTGTTGAGTACCTCCGTACTCATGTTTGCTTAATAAATGTTGCAGAGGTTGCTAATGACCTTAATGGTGGGTTCCTCATAGACATCGACGACGACGAGTAGCTGGTGTCCCAGCTACGATCTGGCCCTAGGTTGGGTCTGTAGTATAGTCAGGCCATGTCCCTTCTAGTTTCACCTGTCTGTACTCAGACAGTTTTAAACACTTCCGCTGGCTTGTAACTGAATGACTGCTATGATGGGTCGTGAGACCCTTACCGTGTAATATTATGTGTGTGGCTCTTCTGAGCCTCTTAAATAAAGCTTGTATGTTTATGGTTATGTTGTGATGCCATCGATGTATCTATACATGTCGGTATGCCTTACGTACGTGTGTCGTACTTGATATGTATGGGGTTCGATTACCTAGCCGTAAACTCTAGTAGCACTCCTTACAGGGAAATGCCCCTTTGTGATCCAACGAGCCATGGTAGCTCGCTACTGCTCCGGACACATTGGTTGACCGGCGTGTGTCCTTCTTAGCTGCTGTGTCTGTCCCCGTTGGGGAAATGTCACGCGATGTAATGGAGTCCTTGTAGCTTGCTACGACTCGTCTACATTCGCTCAAGACCGACACCTACTTTGTTGTGTCATGTATGCCTGTCCTTGTGCGGTACTGCCACTTTGGTCTATGACTAGACTTGTCGATCCAGGTTCTTCGACATTGGAATGCTAGCGACACAATTGCATACGTGAGTCAAAAGGTGCAAACGGTCCCGGCTAAGGTAAGGCTGCAGCTGTGAGGTTAAACGTGCGTGAGACCGCAAAGGGATGCGATGTGTTACAGGCTGGATTCCTATGGCATAGGATCAGGGTACCGACAATGTCTCTCTCTCTCCAGGTGTGCAGCAAGGATGATTGTTACACAACAAAAAAATAAAAGACTCCTACGATACAAGACGCCCCAAGCAAAACACATAACATGTGGTGAATAAAAATATAGCCCCAAGTAACGTTACCGATGGATCAAAGACGAAAGAGGGGATGCCTTCCCGGGGCATCCCCAAGCTTAGACTTTTACGGCATCCTTGAATCTCTTAGGGTGCCTTGGGCATCCCCAAGCTTGAGCTCTTGCCACTCTTTATCTCTTTGTCCATAAGAACTTCACCCAAACCTTGAAAACTTCACAACACGGAACTTAAACAGAAACTCATGACATCATTAGTATAAGAAAGCAAACCACCACTTCCTTAGGTACTGTAGCATACTTAAATTCTACTTATGCTGGTGTTGGGTTGCTGTATTTTCACTTTTACATGGCTAGTACCCTCCGATACTATCCATAGTTTCATCAAAATAAGCAACCAACTCAAGAAAAACAGAATCTGTTAACAGCAGACCAGTCTATAGCAATCTGTATGCTTCGTATAGTTCTGGTACTTCAAAAAATCTGAACAATTACGATAGTCTGACGAAATTGCATATAAATCAGAAGAAAAAATAATCAACTCAAAAGCTCTTACAGAATAAAAATGAAAATTCTTTTCATGAGCAGAAAGTTTCTGTCTTTTTCCAGCATCATCAAACAACCATCACCAAGACTAATCATAACGGTTTTGCTTGGCACAAACACAAAAAAAAACACAAAAGACACAATCATAACAGAATTATGATGGTGTGGATAAAATAAAACAGGAAGAAAAAAGCAAATAAAAATTTATTCATTGGGTTGCCTCCCAACAAGCGTTGTCGTTTAACGCCCTTAGCTAGGCATTGATTTCAATGATGCTCACATAAAAGGTAAGGATTGAAACACAACGAGAGCATCATGGAGCAAATGGCTAGCACATTTAAGTCTAACCCACTTCCTATGCATAGGGATTTTGTGATCAAATAATTTATTGGAGCAAGAATCAGCTAGAATAGCAAGGCAAAACAAGCATAGCTTCAAAAATTTCAACATATGGAGAGGAAGCTTGATACTATTGCAATAAGTAGAAGCATATGATCCTCTCTCATAGTAATTTTCAGTAGCATCATGAATGAATTCAACAATATAACCAGCATCTAAAGCATTCTTTTCATGATCTACAAGCATAGGAATTTTACTACTCTCCACATAAGGAAATCTATTTTCAAGAATAGTAGTGGGAGTATCGTAAAAGACTTGAGCACTACAAATTGTGTCCATAATGAAAAAGCAAGGTTTAGCAAAAGGGTTCTCGAGAGTATGACAAGTTTTATCATCCCTCTTCTTTAAAGCATAAGTATCCTCACAATAATCATCATAGATAGGGGGCATGCTTTCATCAAAATGATTTTGATCATTCAAAGTGGAAGAACTAAAAAGATCATCTTCATCAAATATAGCATCCCCAAGCTTGTGGCTTTGCATATCATTAGCATCATGGGTATTCATAGAATTCATGCTAACAACATTGCAATCATGCTCATCATTCATATTCTATGCCAAGCATTCTATGTAATTCTTCTTTCAGCACTTGAGCACAATTTTCCTTCCCATCATGCTGACGAAAGACATTGAAATGGTGGAGCATATGAGGTATCCTCAATTCCATTTTTTTGTAGTTTTCTAGCGAAAGAACAAGAAACAAAAAGATTCGATTGCAAGATCTAAAGATATACCTTCAAGCGCTAACCTCCCCGGCAACGGCGCCAGAAAATAGCTTCGTTGACGGGATGTTAGTGCTCCTTACCTAGCCTCCCCGGCAACGGCGCCAGAAAAGAGCTTGATGTCTACTACACAACCTTCTCCTTGTAGGCGTTGTTGGGCCTCCAAGCGCAGAGGTTTGTAGGACAGTAGCAATTTTCCCTCAAGTGGGTGACCTAAGGTTTATCAATCCACGGGAGGCGTAGGATGAAGATGGTCTCTCTCAAACAACCCTGCAACCAAATAACAAAGAGTCTCTTGTGTCCCCAACATACCTAATACAATGGTAAGTTGTATCGGTGCACTAGTTCGGCGAAGAGATGGTGATACAAGTGCAATATGGATGGTAGATATAGGTTTTTGTAATCTGAAATTACAAAAACACCAGGTAACAAATGGTAAAAGTGAGCACGAACGGTATTGCAATTCGTGGGAACAAGGCCTAGGGTTCATACTTTCACTAGTGAAGTTCTCTCAACAATGATAACATAATTGGATCATATAACTGTTGGGGAACGTCGCATGGGAAACAAGAGAGACGGAGAGGTAGAAGAGTTCTCCGGCAGCGTGACGGCGCTCCGGAGGTTGGTGATGATCTCGTCTCAGCAGGGCTCCGCCCGAGCTCCGCAGAAACGCGATCTAGAGGTAAAACCGTGGAGATATGTGGTCGGGCTGCCGTGGCAAAGTTGTGTCAAATCAGCCCTAAAACCTCCGTATATGTAGGGGGAAGAGGGGGAGCCTTTCCTTGGGGTCCAAGGACCCCTAAGGGCTTCGGCCGAGCCAAGGGGGGCAGTCCTCCCCTTCCAAACCGAGTCCAACTAGGTTTGGAAGGAGGAGTCCTTCCCCCTTTTCCCACCTCCTCTTTTTTTTCTCTTTGATTTTTCTTCGTATGGCGCATAGGGCTCTTTTGGTCTGTTCCACCAGCCCACTAAGGGCTGGTGCGCCACCCCAAATGCCTATGGGCTTCCCCGGGGTGGGTTGCCCCCCCCCCCGGTGAACTCCCGGAACCCATTCGTCATTCCCAGTACATTCCCAGTAACTCCGAAAACCTTCCGGTAATCAAATGAGGTCATCCTATATATCAATCTTCATTTCCGGACCATTCCGGAAACCCTCGTGACGTCCGTGGTCTCATCCGGGACTCCGAACAACATTCAGTAACCAACCATATAACTCAAATACGCATAAAACAACGTCGAACCTTAAGTGTGCAGACCCTGCGGGTTCGAGAACTATGTAGACATGAACCGAGAGACTCCTCGGTCAATATCCAATAGCGGGACCTGGATGCCCATATTGGATCCTACATATTCTACGAAGATCTTATCGTTTGAACCTCAGTGCCAAGGATTCATATAATCCCGTATGTCATTCCCTTTGTCCTTCGGTATGTTACTTGCCCGAGATTCGACCGTCAGTATCCGTATACCTATTTCAATCTCGTTTACCGGCAAGTCTCTTTACTCGTTCCGTAATACAAGATCCCGCAACTTACACTAAGTCACATTGCTTGCAAGGCTTGTGTGTGATGTTGTATTACCGAGTGGGCCCCGAGATACCTCTCCGTCACACGGAGTGACAAATCCCAGTCTCGATCCATACTAACTCAACGAACACCTTCGGAGATACCTGTAGAGCATCTTTATAGTCACCCAGTTACGTTGCAACGTTTGATACACACAAAGTATTCCTCTGGTGTTAGTGAGTTATATGTTCTCATGGTCATAGGAACAAATACTTGACACGCAGAAAACAGTAGCAACAAAATGACACGATCAACATGCTACGTCTATTAGTTGGGTCTAGTCCATCACGTGATTCTCCTAATGACGTGATCCAGTTATCAAGTAACAACACCTTGTTCATAATCAGAAGACACTGAGTATCTTTGATCAACTGGCTAGCCAACTAGAGGCTTGCTAGGGACAGTGTTTTGTCTATGTATCCACACATGTAAATGAGTCTTCATTCAATACAATTATAGCATGGATAATAAACGATTATCTTGATACAGGAATTATAATAATAACCATATTTATTATTGCCTCTAGGGCATAATTCCTAAAGTCTCCCACTTGCACTAGAGTCAATAATCTAGCCCTCACATCATCATGCGAATTACATTGTAATAAATCTAACACCCATACAGTTCTGGTGTTGATCATGCTTTGCCCGTGGAAGAGGTTTAGTCAGCGGGTCTGCTACATTCAGATCCGTGTGCACTTTGCATATATTTACGTCCTGCCCTTCGACGTAGTCGCGGATGAGTTTGAAGCGTCGTTTGATGTGTCTGGACTTCTTGTGAAACCGTGGTTCCTTTGCTAAGGCAATGGCACCCGTGTTGTCACAGAACAAGGTTATTGGATTCAGTGTAATTGGCACCACTCCAAGATCCGTCATGAACTGCTTCATCCAGACAACCTCCTTAGCCGCCTCCGAGGCAGCCATGTACTCCGCTTCACATGTAGAATCTGCTACGACGCTTTGCTTGGAACTGCACCAGCTTACTGCACCCCCATTAAGAATAAATACATATTCGGTTTGCGACTTAGAGTCGTCCGGATCTGTGTCAAAGCTTGCATCGACGTAACCTTTTACGGCGAGCTCTTCGTCACCTCCATACACGAGAAACATCTCCTTAGTCCTTTTCAGGTACTTCAGGATATTCTTGACCGCCGTCAAGTGATCCACTCCTGGATTACTCTGGAACCTACCTGCCATACTTATGGCCAGGCTAACGTCCGGTCTAGTGCACAACATTGCATACGTGATAGAACCTATGGCTGAAGCATAGGGGACGGAGCGCATATGCTCTCTATCCTCATCAGTTGCTGGGAACTGAGTCTTACTCAATCTCGTACCTTGTAAAACTGGCAAGAACCCTTTCTTGGACTGTTCCATTTTGAACCTCTTCAAAACTTTATCAAGGTATGTTCTTTGTGAAAGTCCTATCAGGCGTTTTGATCTATCCCTGTAGATCTTAATGCCTAGAATGTAAGCAACTTCTCCTAGGTCCTTCATAGAGAAACTTTTATTCAAGTAATCCTTTATGCTCTCCAAAAACTCCATGTTGTTTCCAATCAGTAATATGTCATCCACATATAATATTAGAAACACCACAGAGCTCCCACTCACTTTCTTGTAAATACAAGATTCTCCAACCACTTGTATAAACCCAAATGCTTTGATCACCTCATCAAAGCGTTTGTTCCAACTCCGAGATGCTTGCACCAGTCCATAAATGGATTGCTGGAGCTTGCACACGTTGTTAGCATTCTTAGGATCGACAAAACCTTTGGTTTGCATCATATACAACTCTTCCTTAAGGAAACCGTTAAGGAACGCCGTTTTGACATCCATCTGCCAGATTTCATAATCGAAAAATGCAGCTATTGCTAACATGATTCTGACGGACTTAAGCATCGCTACGGGTGAGAATGTCTCATCGTAGTCAACTCCTTGAACTTGTGAAAAAACCTTTGCCACAAGTCGAGCTTTATAAACGATCAGATTGCCGTCAGCGTCCGTCTTCCTCTTAAAGATCCATTTGTTCTTAATAGCCTTGCGGCCCTCAGGTAGTACTTCCAAAGTCCACACTTTGTTCTCATACATGGATCCTATCTCGCACTTCATGGCTTCTAGCCATTTGTTGGAATCTGGGCCCACCATTGCTTCTTCATAATTTGCAGGTTCATTGTTGTCCAACAACATGACTGATAAGACGGGATTACCGTACCACTCTGGAGCAGCACGTGGTCTCGTCGACCTGCGTGGTTCGACAGAAACTTGAACCGGAGTTTCATGATCATCATCATTAACTTCCTCCTCAACTGGCGTCGCAACAACAGAGGTTTCCCCTTGCCCTGCACCACCATCCAGAGGGATGAGAGGTTCGACAACCTCCTCAAGTTCTATCTTCCTCCCACTCAATTTTCTTGAGAGAAACTCCTTCTCGAGAAAATCCCATTTTTAGCAACAAACACTTTGCCCTCGGATTTGAGATAGAAGGTGTACCCAACTGTCTCTTTTGGGTAACCTATGAAGATGCACCTTTCCGCTTTGGGTTCCAGCTTTTCAGGCTGAAGCTTTTTGACATAAGCATCACATCCCCAAACTTTAAGAAACGACAACTTTGGCCTTTTGCCATACCACAGTTCGTATGGTGTCGTCTCAACGGATTTTGATGGTGCCCTATTTAAAGTGAATGCAGCTGTTTCTAATGTATAACCCCAAAACGATAATGGCAAATCGGTAAGAGACATCATAGATCGCACCATGTAGCGACCCGACTCAAAACGAGTCAAGCCTCTGTGTTTCTGTGCCATCCCTGGATCAGTATGCTGGCACACACAGTACATCAATGTATATATCAAAGTGCAATCACATGTAAATAGCGTAAAACTGATATATACCTTAAATATCTCAGCGGAAGCGGTCAAGGGAGTGGACTCCCAATAAACACCAACGGCAAGTTGAGTGTAGACCGTAACCCTGAATCGTACTCTTACTCGTCGAAGAAAAATATCTGCAACATAAGACGTTGCAGCCGTGTAGGTCAGCATATTGAATATGCCGGCAAGTCACATAAGAGAGGGGTGAAAAGTAATCATCTATACTATATGCATATATGGCAGGTGGGGCTATAAGTTTTTTAGCGAAAAGCAAATTTTCTCCTACATCAAGAGAGGGGCTAAAAGCAAAATGTTACTACATTGTTGGTTGTTAACGAGATGGTTCCGCCAACCAGTTCTCGTACCCGAGTTGTCAATAATTACCCTCATCAAATATATATAATGGTGTTGAGAAATCCAGATAACTTCAGTTCCTTTGGCTCAAGTTGTCCATGACCGTGGACACGGCTAATCGATTAGGTTTGAGTACTCTACAGAGTTTTGCACACGTTCCCCACAAGATTTGATCGCCTCCGTGTATGTCCTCGCACTTCAGGGTGTTTGAAGACCGGATGATCAAAACATGGTCTTTCAACGGGTCCCTCTGAATCCCTGTCGGTGCCCATCCATTCCTACCGTTCGTCTACATCTGCTAGCACCGCCTGTCTAGAGTCGCCGCGTTGTCCAACCAAGCCAGAGCCCATAATGACTTGTGGCTGTGCAGATAAGCCTTGGGTCTTGAAAATATCCGTCCGTCTCTTTGAGCCTGGGTGAAGCTTTCCGCAGGATGACATGGCCTCTCCAGCATCCCGGGCATCCACTGGGTTTTCCAGGGAGCCGGTCAACCGTCCTTCACCCAGTGTTGCATTGCGTCCGAGGTCTTGAAAATCTTGTCTTAGTCCGGTCTTGATTATTATATCAATCTTGCATCACTCGTGGTATACACTCAACCGATAACCCGTCTACTCAAGCATAGCATTAAGAAATTGTCGTCCCGGGGCCAAGTGTCGGGGTTGTTGTGTTCCTACCACATGATACTACAACTAAACTAAAGTTTCCAAGTACCTAGGCAGCATGCAAATTGGGCAAAGTAAGGTGATCTACCATGCATCAGAAACATAGGTAAAATATCGTGATCAAAGTGACTTGCCTGTGATGTTGACGAAGAAGAATTTCTCGAGAAAATAACTTGATAGAATACTCGTCACTCTCCGATGAAAATCTATAAAGCAAACATAACATTCACATAAGCACCCATACAAGCAATCATTCTAGCAATCAAACAAAAGAGAGAAAGCGAATGAGAAACCGAAAGAAACTTCAAATAGAGATAAAGAGTCTTCTACTATGACAAACACTAAATAGTTTTGTCTAACAGAAAATATTAACAAAGAACTAATATATAAATCCTAACTAAGAATAAAATAAAGTGTTTTTCACAAAACCTTTGAAAGTATTCCCAAACGGGATTTGAAACAACGGTGAAAACAATTGCACGTTACTACGGAGCTAGAATTGTTTTCATAAAAACAAATAAAACTAAAATAAGAACTTGTTGCAAAACTACTGTTAACTAACATAACTAAAACAATAATAATGTTTCTGAAATAATAAAGAAAATATTTTAAAACAAAAGTATAAAACGAATTAGCCGAAATCCTAAAAGCGGTGAAACAGAAATTGTTTCACATGAAACAGTGAGCTAAAATACTCAAAAAAATCTGCATTTTTACCACAGTAAGATTTTATCACTATAAAACAGTAGCAAAAAGAATCAACTCAAAATCATTTTTCAAACTCCTGGAATAGGCAGAACAAGGTTTAAACTAAATCTGCTCTAACTTATATTTAAAATTTCAAACATAGACAAATTATATGTTTTTAAAAACTAAAGGAAATTTGTGAGCTACTGGAAGAAGAATCAATGTCATTGGACTTCGGGATCAAAAGTTGTGGCCAAAACAAGATTGAAACTTGCTGTTTTTGCAATTTAGACGGAAAAAACTGAAGCTAACTATCTACAAATAGGGGGTACATGTGGCATGTTCCTATTGGTTGCGGGAGGTGTTTGCTGCTAACTTAGGAGCAAACGGCCTAGGCTTAACAAAATTTGTTGGTTAAAGGAATAACTGAAATAAAAACCATTGGTTTTCTAAACTAAACCGAAGGGTTACCTAAGATCTAATCTAAGCCATCTACTAGAGATCTAAGGGCTAAAACTAAAACAAAACAAGACAAGGAAAAAAAGAAAAGGGAGGAGAGTTACCTCGCTGGGAGAGCAGCTCCCGTGGCTGATGGGGGCCGATGGGGGGAGGAGGTGCTCCGGTGGGGGTCGCCGGTGGGGAGGGGAGGGGCCGGCGGGAGTGGGGAAGGGGGGGCGAGGGTGGGGGTACTCCTGGGAGGGGAGGGGCGAGGGTGGAGGGGTGGGCTGTAGGGGGCGAGGTGGGAGAAGCTGCTGCTCCTGGCAATGGTGATGGGGAGGTGGAGAAGGGGCAGCAGCGGGGTGGAGAGGTGGTGGAGGAGGGGGCCGAGGTGGTGGGGAGAGGTGGCCGAAGGGTGGAGGTGGAGGAGGTGCAGGGGTGGCGAGGTGGAGGAGTTCCAGTGGGTTTTCCGGCAAGTTTTCCGGTGACAACTCCGGCGAGGGGTGCGCGAGCTAGAGGCGAGGAGAGGCGGTGGTTTCAACGGGAATGGAACGAGGAGGACGTGGGGCTTCTTATAGAGGTGACGGGAGGCGCTGGGAAGGTATGTGCTTCGCGAATCCCGGAGGTGGGGATTCTCCTCTCCATGGAAGGTAAGTTCTCTGTCACGTGAGGGACAGGGGAGGTAGGAGATGATCCTCTGTTGGGCCAAAATAGGGAAAGGTTTAATGGGCCAGGAGGTATTTCCTAATAAAAGTGATCTCCTTCCTATTTTCAAAACTAGGAAACTAAAACGTTAAAAAGGAAATCAAATCAATTCGGAATAAAGAGTTTTTTTATACTAAAATTATCAGAAAAATAAAATATAGATGATGGGCATTTTTCCACGGCAAAAATAAAAACTTCAGAAAAATGTTTTTCCAAAAATCCCTAAAAGCATTATTTCTTTTTGCAAATAATTTTCAAATGACCCTCTAAGTTTTGGGGTGCAAATAACATTCCAAATGCCCGGGTATTTGAGGGTCATGTTCCTCCACTCTTTAGAATGTATTTCCCGGCATTTCTTGCACGAAAAAAACGAATGGAAATGCAAAATAATTCAATGCAAATATCTCTGTTCGAATTCTTTATAGTTGAAGAAGTCATGTCATCTTCTCTCTTTGCTTTTAAAAGCTTGTTGAATTCACCGGAGAAGGGGAAAGTCATTTTATTCCCTCTCATTCAAAAGTTTCGAAAAGTTTCAAATTTCACACAAGTTTCAATCACTCAGGCAACCAACAAACAATCAATCTAATAATTATATTAACATTCCAAAATTTATAATTTTGGGATGTTACAAACTACCACACTTAAAATGAATCTCGTCCTCGAGATTCGAAGAGGCTAGAAAGAAAGGTTAGGGTTTGGGGGTCTTCTAACAAATCCAATCTCCGGCAAGGTGGGACGCTACCACACTTAAAATGAAAGGTACTGGTCGCTCGAATTTTTAACAATCCTCTGGGGTCTTGGCATCTCGCTCGTCACATTCTTCATGGTAACTTCTTTGGTGAAGTTCTTCCATTATATTCATAATGTTTCCATCAAAATCGAGGGTTCTTCTGTTGATATAAGATTCTTCCGTCACTGGGTCTTCTTAACTAACAAGTCTCGTGACCATTCTAAATAACCTATCGATGATTCTCATGGTGGTCTACCATTTGTGGTTATCCTGCAGAGAGAGGGGTCTTGGTTTCATTCTCACCGTAACATTTCCTACGCGTGACAACAAGTGCCATGTACATGGGGCTTTTCTTATACCATTCTAAGGCTTAAACAAAAGCTTCAAAGAACGTCATCTCTCTCTATGGGTAAGTCTCTCAGATTTACCATTCCGAATAGCAAGATAAATGATAAGAGTAAGTCGTCATGGTGATCAATCCATTCCGCACCCGAATCATTTCTCTGTATAAGGTTTAGCGAATCTCGCATTCTAACACTTGGGCATCCTCACAAGCGTTGCAGAATTTCTCTTGTCCACAAACGAAGTTCGGATAATCCATTGGTTCTGCAAGCAGAACGAAACATCTATCGTATCTTCACAACTCTCAGGTTTTCGTATGCTCCTAAGAAAACGTTTACTGATCCATCATAGCTTCTTCCATAAATCATATGCATTTCATAATCAATCCTTTATTACATCCTTAATTTATCCTCAAAAACTCCAACTCAAAAGTACTCTATTACAAATGCTGCCATCCACATTGTTCGGTATGGTCGAGCATTTCTGCCAACTTTATTCGTCTGCCCCTCTTGGGGGTACTTTAGTTCCACTGGAACTTTCCAATGTGTTCCTTGAAATCATCCATCTTTTGCTTCATCATGGTGGTCATGAGCTTCATCTCCATCATTTCTGCACGTACTTCACTCAGGTATTCCTGGGTATGACGGAGTCTTGCTTCAAGTATTTCTCCAATCTGACGTATGGCTTCCATGGCAGCTTCACGAATAGCATGAAAGAAGGTTGCTCGTGGTACACGTGAAATGAAAAATTATTGCCCCATAGTCTTTGGACAAACTCCTTTCACATGGTGGAGGTGTACTTCCACGTACCAAAGTTCTACTCCACTTTCCATGAATGGGTAGCCTTTGTAGACTGCATCTCCTTCAAGACGAATGTGCTTCATCATGTCCTTCAGGATTTTCGGGTAATCATACTCACTGGTCAGGGTCATGATCGTTCGGACACACCATCTCTAATAAAGTACGATTACGACGTTCGGACACACCATTACGCTGTGGTGTTCCAGGCGGTGTCAATTGTGAAACAATTCCACATTGTCTTAAGTGAGCACCAAACTCGAAACTCAGATATTCACCCCCACGATCAGACCGTAGGAACTTGATCTTCTTATTACGATGATTTTCATCTTCACTCTAAAATTGCTTGAACTTTTCAAATGTTTCAGACTTGTGCTTCATTAAGTAGACATAACCATATCTACTCAAATCGTCAGTGAAGGTGAGAAAATAACGATATCCGCCGCGTGCCTCTACGCTCATCGGACCACACACGTCGGTATGTATGATTTCCAACAAGTCACTTGCACGCTCCATTGTTCCGGAGAACGGAGTTTTAGTCATCTTGCCCATGAGGCATGGTTTGCACGTGTCAAGTGAATCAAAGTCAAGTGACTCCAAAAGTCCATCGGCATGGAGTTTCTTCATGCGCTTTACACCAATATGACCTAAGCGGCAGTGCCACAAAAATATGGCGCTATCATTGTTAACTCTAACTCTTTTGGTCTCAATGTTATGTATGTGTGTATCTCTATCAAGATTCAATATGAACAATCCTCTCACATTGGGTGCATGACCATAAAGATGTTACTCATAGAAATAGAACAACCATTATTCTCTGACTTAAAAGAGTAACCGTCTCGCAATAAACAAGACCAGATATAATGTTCATGCTCAACGCAGGAACTAAATAACAATGATTCAAGTTCATAACTAATCCTGATGGTAATAGAAGTGAAACTGTGCCGATGGCGATTGCATCAACCTTGGAACCATTTCCTACGCGCATCGTCACTTCATCTTTCGCCAGCCTTCGTCTATTCAGCAGTTCCTGTTTCGAGTTGCAAATATGAGCAACAGAACCGGTATCGAATACCCAGGCACTACTACGAGAGCCGGTTAAGTACACATCAATAACATGTATATCGAATATACCTGATTTTTCTTTGGCCGCCTTCTTATCAGCCAGATACTTGGGGCAATTGCGCTTCCAGTGACCCATACCCTTGCAATAGTAACACTCTGTTTCAGGCTTAGGTCCAGCTTTGGGTTACTTCATTGGATTGGCAACAGGTTTGCCGCTCTTCTTTGATTTACCCTTCTTGCCTTTGCCATTTCTCTTGAAACTAGTGGTCTTATTCACCATCAACACTTGATGTTCTTTACGGAGTTCAGACTCTGCGACTTTCAGCATCGCAAACAACTCGCCGGGTGACTTGTTCATCCCTTGCATGTTGTAGTTCAACACAAAGCCTTTATAGCTTGGCGGCAGTGATTGAAGGATTCTGTCAGTGATAGCCTCTTGCAGGAGTTCAATCCCCAGCTCAGCTAGACAGTTTGAGTACCCAGACATTTTGAGCACATGTTCACTGACAGACGAGTTCTCCTCCATCTTGCAAGCATAGAATTTATCGGAGGTCTCATACCTCTCGATCCGTGCGTTCTTCTGAAAGATAAACTTCCACTCCTGGAACATCTCAAATGCTCCATGACGCTCAAAGCGACGTTGAAGTCCCGGTTCTAAGCCATACAAGACTGCACATTGAACTACTGAGTAGTCCTCCTTACGTGCTAACCAAGCGTTCTTAACATCCTGATCAGCCGTAGCGGGTGGTTCATCTCCTAGCACAGCATTAAGGACATAATCCTTCTTCCCAGCTTGTAAGATTAGCTTAAGATTACGAGCCCAGTCTACAAAGTTGCTTCCATCATCTTTCAACTTAGCTTTCTCTAGGAACGTATTAAAATTCAGGGTGACTGTCGCGTGAGCAATGATCTTCAACACAAATATATTCAAAGTGGACTTAGACTATGTTCAAGATAATTAGAGTTTAACTTAATCAAATTACTCGCTAAACTCCCACTCAAAAAGTACATCTCTCTAGTCATTTGATTGGTTCATGATCCACTTACACTAGCTCAAGTCCGATCATCACGTGAGTTGAGCATAGTTTCAGTGGTAAGCATCCCCATGCTAATCATATCATCTATATGATTCATGATCGAACTTTCGGTCTCATGTGTTGCGAGGCCATGTCTGCACATGCTAGGCTCGTCAAGCTTAACCCGAGTGTTCCGCGTGCGCAACTGTTTTGCACCCGTTGTATGTGAACGTTGAGTCTATCACACCCGATCATCACGTGGTGTCTCGAAACGACGAACTGTAGCAACGGTGCACAGTCGGGGAGAACACAATTTCGTCTTGAAATTTTAGTGAGAGATCACCTCATAATGCTACCGTCGTTCTAAGCAAAATAAGGTGCATAAAAGGATTAACATCACATGCAATTCATAAGTGACATGATATGGCCATCATCACGTGCTCCTTGATATCCATCACCAAAGCACCGGCACGATCTTCTTGTCACCGGCGCCACACCATGATCTCCATCAACATGTCGCCATCGGGGTTGTCGTGCTACTCATGCTATTTCTACTAAAGCTACATCCTAGCAAAATAGTAAGCGCATCTGCAAGCACAAACATTAGTATAAAGACAACCCTATGGCTCCTGCCGGTTGCCGTACCATCGACGTGCAAGTCGATATTATCTATTACAACATGATCATCTCATACATCCAATATATCACATCACATCGTTTGGCCATATCACATCACAAGCATACCCTGCAAAAACAAGTTAGACGTCCTCTAATTTTATTGTTGCATGTTTTACGTGGTGACCATGGGTATCTAGTAGGATCGCATCTTACTTATGCAAACACCACAACGGAGATATATGAGTTGCTATTTAACCTCATCCAAGGAACTCCTCGGTCAAATCCGATTCAACTAAAGTTGGAGAAACTGACACCCGCCAGTCGTCTTTGAGCAACGGAGTTACTCGTAGCGATGAAACCAGTCTCTCGTAAGCGTACGAGTAATGTCGGTCCGAGCCGCTTCGAACCAACAATACTGCGGAATCAAGAAAAGACTAAGGAGGGCAGCAAAACGCACATCACCGCCCACAAAAACTTTTGTGTTCTACTCGAGAAGACATCTACGCATGAACCTAGCTCATGATGCCACTGTTGGGGAACGTCGCATGGGAAAACAAAAATTTTCCTACGCGCACGAAGACCTATCATGGTGATGTCCATCTACGAGAGGGGATGTGTGATCTACGTACACTTGTAGACCGTACAGCAGAAGCGTTAGTGAACGCGGTTGATGTAGTGGAACGTCCTCACGTCCCTCGATCCGCCCCGCGAACCGTCCCGCGATCAGTCCCACGATCTAGTGCCGAACGGACGGCACCTCCGCGTTCAGCACACGTACAGCTCGACGATGATCTCGGCCTTCTTGATCCAGAAAGAGAGACGGAGAGGTAGAAGAGTTCTCCGACATCGTGACGGCACTCCGGAGGTTGGTGATGATCTCGTCTCAACAGGGCTCCGCCCGAGCGTCGCAGAAACGCGATCTAGAGGTAAAACCGTGGAGATATGTGGTCGGGCTGCCGTGGCAAAGTTGTGTCAAATCAGCCCTAAAACCTCTGTATATATAGGGGGAAGAGGGGGAGCCTTGCCTTGGGGTCCAATGACCCCTAAGGGCTTCGGCCGAGCCAAGGGGGGCAGTCCTCCCCTTCCAAACCGAGTCCAACTAGGTTTGGAAGGAGGAGTCCTTCCCCCTTTTCCCACCTCCTCTTTTTTTTCTCTTTGATTTTTCTTCGTATGGCGCATAGGGCTCTTTTGGTCTGTTCCACCAGCCCACTAAGGGCTGGTGCGCCACCCCAAATGCCTATGGGCTTCCCCGGGGTGGGTTGCCCCCCCCCCCCCGGTGAACTCCCGGAACCCATTCGTCATTCCCGGTACATTCCCGGTAACTCCGAAAACCTTCCGGTAATCAAATGAGGTCATCCTATATATCAATCTTCGTTTCCGGACCATTCCGGAAACCCTTGTGACGTCCATGATCTCATCCGGGACTCCGAACAACATTCGGTAACCAACCATATAACTCAAATACGCATAAAACGACGCCGAACCTTAAGTGTGCAGACCCTGCGGGTTCGAGAACTATGTTGACATGACCCGAGAGACTCCTCGGTCAATATCCAATAGCGGGACCTGGATGCCCATCTTGGATCCTACATATTCTACGAAGATCTTATCGTTTGAACCTCAGTGCCAAGGATTCATATAATCCCGTATGTCATTCCCTTTGTCCTTCAGTATGTTACTTGCCCGAGATTCGATCGTCAGTATCCGTATACCTATTTCAATCTCGTGTACCGGCAAGTCTCTTTACTCGTTCCGTAATACAAGATCCTGCAACTTACACTAAGTCACATTGCTTGCAAGGCTTGTGTATGATGTTGTATTACCAAGTGGGCCCCGAGATACCTCTCCGTCACATGGAGTGACAAATCCCAGTCTCGATCCATACTAACTCAACGAACACCTTCGGAGATACCTGTAGAGCATCTTTATAGTCACCCTGTTACGTTGCGACGTTTGATACACACAAAGTATTCCTCCGGTGTTAGTGAGTTATATAATCTCATGGTCATAGGAATAAATACTTGACACGTAGAAAACAGTAGCAACAAAATGACACGATCAACATGCTACGTCTATTAGTTTGGGTCTAGTCCATCACGTGATTCTCCTAATGACGTGATCCAGTTATCAAGTAACAACACCTTGTTCATAATCAGAAGACACTGACTATCTTTGTCTATGTATCCACTGGCTAGCCAACTAGAGGCTTGCTAGGGACAGTGTTTTGTCTATGTATCCACACATGTAAATGAGGCTTCATTCAATACAATTATAGCATGGATAATAAACGATTATCTTGATACAGGAATTATAATAATAACTATATTTATTATTGCCTCTAGGGCATAATTCCAACAATAACTAGCCCTCAACATGCAACAAAGAGTCACTCCAAAGTCACTAATAGCGGGAAACAAACGAAGAGATTATTGTCGGGTACGAAACCACCACAAAGTTATTCTTTCTGATTGATCTATCATAGAGTTCGTACTAGAATAATGCTACTGCAACAAAAGACCTTCCAACGGCGCCAGAAATACTTCTGACGTTTGCTGGGTATCCCTGGCAGTGGTGCCAGAAATAGGCGTGTTGACGGGAGATTACTTGGCTTGATCTTTCTGCTGCGGCTACGCCTTAAGGGACTTCCTAGGCAAGTATGCAAAGGATTTCCCCCGTGTCCTGGGAGCCTTGCGTTGGTGTTCCCTCAAAGCGGAAAGGGTTATGTAGCATAGCGATGGTAAGTATTTCCCTCACTTTCAGAACCAAGGTATCAATTCGGCGGAAGAGTATCTCAAGATCCTGCACAAACACAAAAGCTTGCACCCAACGCTATGATGGGGTTGTCAATCCCTTATAGATTGTTTGCCAAGTGAGAACAGAAAGCAACAAAGTAAAAAAGCAAAGTAAAAGTGGAGTTGTAAACGATGAATGTGAATAGACCCGGGGGCCGTAGTGTTTACTAGTGGCTTCTCTCATGAAAGCAAGTAGACGGCGGGTGAAGAAATTACTGTCGAGCAATTGATAGAACTGTGCAAAGTCATGACGATATCTATGCAATGATTATTTCTATAGGCATAACGTCTAAGACAATTAGATCGATACTGTTTGCATCTACTACTATTACTCCACACGTCGACTGCTATCCAGCATGCATCTAGTGTATTAAGTCCATAAGAACAGAGTAACGCCTTAAGCAAGATGACATGATGTAGAGGGATAATCTCAAACCAATGATAAAAACCCCATCTTTTTACCCTTGATGGAAACTGCTTGATGTGTGTCTTGCTGCCCCTACTGTCACTGGGAAAGGTCACCACATGGCAGGACCCAAAACCAAGCACTTCTCCCATTGCAAGAACCATAGATCTAGTTGGCCAAACAAAACCCAAAACTCAGAGAGACTTACAAGGATATCAAATCATGCATATAAGAAATCAGCAAAGACTCAAATATATATCATAGATAATCTGATCACAAGTCCACAATTCATCGGATCTCGACAAACACACCGCCAAAGAAGATTACATCGGATAGATCTCCATGAAGATCATGGAGAACTTTGTATTGAAGATCCAAGAGAGAGAGGAAGCCATCTAGCTACTAACTACGAACCCGTGGGTCTGAAGTGAACTACTCACGAGTCATTGGAGGGGTGATGATGATGATGAAGAAGCCCTCCACCTCCAAAGTCCCCTCCGGCAGGGCGCCGGGAAGGGTCTCCACATGAGATCTCGCGGAAACGGAAGCTTGCGGTGGCGGAAAAGTATTTTCGAGGCTCCCCTGATTTTTTGCGGAATATTTTGGAATATATAGGCGCAAGACCTAGGTCAGGATGCGGCCAGGGAAGCCACAAGCTTGCCCACCGCCGCCTCCCCCTGGTGGCGTGGTGCAAGCTTGTGGGCTCCCTGGGGCCCACCTGGCTTGGCCCAAAGGCTCCCTGGTCTTCTTTCGTTCGGGAAAAAATCATTTCGGGGATTTTATTCCGTTTGGGCTCCGTTCCAAAATCAGATCTTAAAAGAGTAAAAAACACGGAAAAACAGGAAGTGGCACTTGGCACTGAATCAATAAGTTAGTCCCAAAAAAAGATATAAAAAGATACATAAAACATACAAAGAAGACAAGATAACAGCGTGAAACCGTCAAAAATTATAGATACGTTTGAGACGTGTCAAGCATCCCCAAGGTTAACTCCTGCTCGTCCTCGAGTAGGGAAGTGATAAGAATGAATTTTTGATGCTTTCATGCTACCTAGCATAGGTGTCCTTTGTAATTCCTCTTATGTGACGTGAATGTTCATATCCATTAGATTCAAAACATTAGTTTGCTATTGACGTGGAAACAGTAATGATTCAAGCAAACTCGCAAAGTAATCAGGATCTTTCAAAATAACAAGGCCAAAAGAAAGTTATCCCTACAAAAGCATATAGTCTGGCTATTGCACAACGAATTTAAATCATGCACAACCCCGGTATTGGCCAAGTAATTGTTTCACACCTTTACTTTCTCAAAAAATTTCAACTCTCACGCAATACATGAGCGTGAGCCATGGTTATAACACTATAGATGGTGTGGAATGTGGTGGAGTTTGCAAGACAAAAAAAGGAGAAGATAGTCACATTAACTAGGCATATCAATGAGCTGTGGAGATGCTCATCAATAGATATCAATGTGAATGAGTAGGGATTGCGATACAAATGATGCACTAGAGCTGCAAGTATGTGAAAGCTCTTACAGAAAACTATTGGGTGTGCATCCAACTTGCTTGCTCATGAAGACCTACGGCAATTTTGAGGAAACCTATCATTGGAATATACAAGCCAAGTTATATAATGAGAATTTCCCACTAGCTATATGGTGGTGACAAAACGAGAGACTCTCAATCATGAAGATCATGGTGCTCAAAATGCACAAGTGTGGAAGAAGTGGTAGCATTGTCCCTTCTCTCTTTTTCTCTCATTTTTTATTTTGGTGGGCTCTTTGGCCTCTTTCTTTTATGGGCTTCTTTGGCCTCTTTTATTTCCTCACATGGGACAATGCTCCTATAATGATGATCATCACACTTTCAACTCAAAACTTAAAGCAATTATGACTCTATATGGAATGCCTTCGGTAGTGTACCGTGGCAATGATCTAGCATGGCATAGACATCAATGGAAACATCGTGCTAGCTATCTTACGATCGTGCAAAGGCAATGTAGACGTGGTGGCACATATCATGGTGGTAGTTTCATGGGAATATATCTCGGAATGACTTTGAAAAAGCCATAGTAGGTAGGTATGGTGGCTCTTTTGAGGGAGGCTAATGGTGGGTTTTGTGCACCGACGAAAGTTGCGCGGCACTAAGAAGATAGTGATGGTGGAAGGTGGAAATGCATATATACCATGGACTCAACATTAGTCATGAAGAACTCATATACTTGTTGCAAAAGTTTTATTAGTAATCGAAATAAAGCATTCAACGCATACTCCTAGGGGAAGGGTTGGTAGGTATAAACCATCGTGCGATCCCGACCGCCACACAAAGGATGACAATCAATATACTAGTCATGCTCAGATTTCATCACATAGCGGTTCACCATACGTGCATGCTACGGGAATCACTAACTTCAACACAAGTATTTCTAGATCCACAACACCTTACTAGCATGATTTCAATATTACCATAACCATAACTCAAAACTAATTGAGATGAATCAAACTTCTCTAACTATTCGATGCACATGAAGGAGGAAGTTTTTGTATCCCTCAGGATAACTACCCCTTTTGAGACTACTTTCAAAGCATAGATCAACTAGCAAGCCATGCACCGCTGTGCTCTAAAAGATATAAGTGAAGCACAAAGAGCAAAAGTATCTAGCTCAAAAGATATAAGTGAAGCACATGTGAGCTGAATTGTCTACCAAAAGATATAAGTGAAGCTCGACAAAATCACGGTGTGTGCATGTCTATCTCTCTAGGTGTGCAGCAAGGATGATTGTGACACAACAAAAATAAAAGCCTCCTACGATACAAGACGCTCCAAGCAAGAACACATAACATGTGGTGAATAAAAATATAGCTCCAAGTAACGTTACCGATGGATTGAAGACGAGAGAGGGGATGCCTTCCCGGGGCATCCCCAAGCTTAGGCTTTTACGGCATCCTTGAATCTCTTGGGGTGCCTTGGGCATCCCCAAGCTTGAGCTATTGCAACTCTTTACCTTTTTGTCCATAAGAACTTCACCCAAAACTTGAAAACTTCACAACACGAAACTTAAACAGAAACTCGTGATAACATTAGTACAAGAAAGAAAACCACCACTTCCTTAGGTATTGTAGCAAACTTAAATTCTACTTGCGCTGATTTTTGGTTACTGTAATTTCAATCTTCCATGGCTAATACCCCCCGATAGTATCCATAGTTTCATCAAAATAAGCAACCAACACAACAAAAACAGAATCTGTTAACAGCAGACCAGTCTGTAGCAATCTGTATGTTTCGTATACCTTTGTTACTACAAAATTCTGTAAAATTACAACAGTCTGAAGCATTTGCGTAGAAATCAGCAGAAAAACAAATCGACTCAAAAGCTCTTAAATAAAAAAAATGAAAATTCTTTTCGTGAGCAGAAAGTTTCCGTCTTTTCCAACATGACCAAACGATCATCCCCAAGACTAATCATAACGGTTTTGCTTGGCACAAACGCAAAAAGAAACACAAAAAACACAATCATAAAAGAATTATGAAAGTGTGGAAAACACAAAACAGAAATAAAAAGGATAGATTCGTTGGGTTACCTCCCAACAAGCGCTTTTTTAACGCCCTTAGCTAGGTGAAAGTGATGGAATCACGTATAGTCATCTTTGGTGCTCAAACCATAAGTAGCCCTCATCATACATTCATATGGCAATTTTATTTTCTTTCTATTAATGTGCTCCATGCCCTTTTTAAGGGAAGTTGAAATCTGATATTCCCTTCCTTCATATCGATGATAGCACCAATAGTCAGTGGAAAGGTCTACTAAGAATAATGGGACATGAAGGATTGCAATCTATGTCAAGTACGATGAAATCCACGGGTACATAGTTCTTATTTGAAACAATAAGAACATCATCGATCCTCCCCATGGGCTTCTTGATGGTAGAATCCGCAAGATGCAAATTAAGAGAACACTCTTCAATCTCGTGAAAACCAAGAATATCACATAAAGACTTTGGAATCGCGGAAACACTAGCACCCGAATCACACAAAGCATTGCACTCATAGTTTTTGATCTTGATTTTGATAGTAGGTTCCCACTCATCATGAAGTTTTCTAGGTATCGAGACTTCTAGTTCGATCTTCTCTTCAAGAGATTTCATCATAGCATCTACGATATGCGAGGTAAAGGCTTTGCTTTGGCTATAAGCATGTGGAGAGTTTACAATGGATTGCATCAAAGAAATGCATTCAAACAAGGAGCAATTATCATAATTGAATTCCTTGAAAACCAAAGTGGGAGTTTCATTACTATCCAAAATTTTGACTTCTTCTACTCCACTCTCCACACCTTTATCATCAAGATAGGTGGACTCCGAATCATTGGGGCGTTTTTCAACCAAAGTAGATTCATATCCAGCCCCTCCATAAGTAGGTTTGACATGCGAAAACAAAGATTCAAGAGGAGATACACCAAGCACTTTAAGATCTTCGTGATTTGCATCACTAGAACGCACCCTTTTAAACCATTCATGCCTAGCGCGAATTTGAGCGGTTCTTTCTTTGCTCTCATTCATGGAGATACGCATAGATTTCAAAGTTTCATCCAAGTTGATCTTGGGAGGAGCGCATCTAACTTTCAAAGCATCAATATCACAAGACATCCTATCAACGCTCTTAGCCAAATCATCTATTTTGAGTAGTTTTTCCTCTATGGACGCATTGAAAATCTTTTGAGAGTTGATGAACTCTTTGATATTACTCTCTTGATCAGAGGGTAATTTGTTATGATTTCCATAAGTGTTGCCTTAGGATTTTGCCATAATTGTTAGAGGATTTACTAGGAAAAGGCCTAGGAACATACTTTCCTGTAAAAGCATTGTTGTTGCCAAAATTGTTCCTACCAACAAAATTCACGTCCAAACTAGCGTTGCTACTCTCAATCAAAGAAGATAGTGGCATGTCATTAGGATCTACGGTAGCGTTTCTACTAGCAACCAAATTCATCAACTCGTCCATCTTAGCACTAAGCGAGTTAATCTCTTCTATAGCATGCACATTTTTGCTAGCAGGCGACCGTTCAGTGTGCCATTGAGAGTAGTTGGTCATGATATTGTCTAAGAATTTTGTAGCGTCTCCTAACGTGATTTCCATGAACGTTCCACCTGAGGCGGAGTCCAAGATATTGCGAGAAGCGAAATTCAATCCAGCGTAAAAGATTTGTATAATCATCCACAAATTCAAGCCATGAGCGGGACGATTTCTAATCATAAGCTTCATCCTCTCCCAAGATTGTGCAACGTGTTCATGATCAAGTTGCTTGAAATTCATGATATCGTTACGTAAGGAGATGATCTTAGCCGGCGGAAAATACTTGGATATATAAGCATCTTTGCACCTATACCAAAAATCGATACTATTTTTAGGCATAGAAGAAAACCAAGCTTTTGCGCGATCTCGCAACGAGAAAGGAAAAAAGTTTCAACTTAATCACGTCATTATCCACATCTCTTTTCTTTTGCATATCACAAAGCTCAACGAAGGTATTGAGATGGGATGCAGCATCTTCACTAAGAAGGCCAGAGAATTGTTCTTTCATAACAAGATTCAGCAAAGTTGCCTTGATTTCATACGATTCCGCACTAGTGGCGGGAGCAATCGGAGTACTAATAAAATCATTATTATTAGTGCTCGAGAAGTCGCAAAGATTGGTGTTTTCAAACATGATGTCTTCTACAAACAAACAAGCACACAAGCAAGCAAGAAACCGGCAAAGGAAAACGGCAAGGGCAAAAGAAAACGGCGAAGGAGAAAGGCGAATGAAAACGACAAATGTGAAGTGGGGGAGAGGAAAATGAGAGGCAACTGGCAACAAAAGTAAATGCAAGGGAAGAGTTTGTGAGACCTACTTGGATAGATCTTGATTTCTCCTCCCCGGTAACGGCGCTAGAAATACTTCTGCTACTGCAACAAAATTCCTTCCAACAGTGCCAGAAATACTTGTGACGTTTGCTGGGTATCCGTGGCAATGGCGCCAGAAATATGCGTGTTGGTGGGAGATTACTTGGCTTGATCTTTCTGCTGCGGCTACGCCTTAAGGGACTTCCTAGGCAACTATGCAAAGGATTCTCCCCGTGGCCTTGGAGCCTTGCATTGATGTTCCCTTGAAGTGGAAAGGGTGATGTAGCGTAGTGGTGGTAAGTATTTCCCTTAGTTTGAGAACCAAGGTATCAATCCGGCGGAAGAGTATCTCAAGATCCTGCACAAACACAAAAGCTTGCACCCAACGCTATGAAGGGGTTGTCAATCCCTTATAGATTGTTTGCCAAGTGAGAACTGAAAGCAACAAAGTAACAAAGCAAAGTAAAAGCAGAGTTGTATACGATGGATGTGAATAGACCCGGGGGCCGTAGTGTTTACTAGTGGCTTCTCTCATGAAAGCAAGTAGACGGTGGGTGAACAAATTACTGCCGAGCAATTGATAGAACTGTGCACAGTCGTGACGATATCTATGCAATGATTATTTCTATAGGCATCATGTCCGAAACAAGTAGATCGATACTGTCTGCATCTACTACTATTACTCCACACGTCGACCGCTATCCAACATGCATCTAGTGTATTAAGTCCATAAGAACAGAGTAACGCCTTAAGCAAGATGACATGATGTAGAGGGATAATCTCAAACCAATGATAAAAATCCCATCTTTTTACCCTTGATGGTAACTGCTTGATGTGTGCCTTGCTGCCCCTACTACCACTCGGAAAGGTCACCACATGGCAGAACCCAAAACCAAGCACTTCTCCCATTGCAAGAATCATAGATCTAGTTGGCCAAACAAAACCCAAGACTCGGAGAGACTTACAAGGATATCAAATCATGCATATAAGAAATCAGCAAAGACTCAAATATATATCATAGATAATCTGATCACAATTCCACAATTCATCGGATCTCGACAAACACACCGCCAAAGAAGATTACATCGGATAGATTTCCATGAAGATCATGGAGAACTTTGTGTTGAAGATCCAAGAGAGAGAAGAAGCCATCTAGCTACTAACTACGGACCCATGGGTCTGAAGTGAACTACTCACGAGTCATTGGAGGGGCAATGATGATGATGAAGAAGCCCTCCACCTCCAAAGTCCCCTCCGGCAGGGCGGCGGGAAGGGTCTCCAGATGAGATCTCGCGGAAACGGAAGCTTGCGGCGGCGGAAAAGTATTTTCGAGGCTCCCCTTTTTTTTGCGGAATATTTGGGAATATATAGGCGCAAGACCTAGGTCAGGAGGCGGCCAGGGAAGCCACAATCTTTCCCACCGCCGCCTCCCCCTGGTGGCGTGGTGCAAGCTTGTGGGCTCCCTGGGGCCCACCTGGCTTGGCCCAAAGGCTCCCTGATCTTCTTTCGTTCGGGAAAAAATCATTTCAGGGATTTTATTCCATTTGGACTCCGTTCCAAAATCAGATCTGAAAAGAGTCAAAAACACAGAAAAGCAGGAGCTGACACTTGGCACTGAATCAATAAGTTAGTCCCAAAAAAAGATATAAAAAGATACATAAAACATACAAAGAAGACAAGATAACAGCGTGTAACCATCAAAAATTATAGATACGTTTGAGACGTATCAAATAACACCTTAAGATACATATCAACCAAGACCCTAATGTCACCTAGATACTCCATTGTCACCTCAACTATCCGTGGGCATGATTATACGATATGCATCACACAATCTCAGAATCATCTATTCAACCAACACATAGAACTTCAAAGAGTGCCCCAAAGTTTCTACCAGAGAGTCAAAACGTGTGCCAACCCCTGTGCATAGGTTCCCAATGTCACGAACCCGCAAGTTGATCACCAATACATACATCAAGTACTCACATGAATCCACGTGTGCCAACCCATATGCATAGGTTCCCAATTGTCACAAACCCGCAAGTTGATCACAACACATAGACACGTGCAAGACATACATCAAGTTTTCTCAAAGACTCAATCCGATAAGATAACTCCAAAGGGGAAACTCAATTCATTACAGGAGGGAGAGGGGGAAGAACATCATAAGATCCAACTATAGTAGCAAAGCCCATGGTACATCAAGATCAAGACATCTCAAGAAAACGAGAGAGAGAGATCAAACACATAGCTACTGGTACATACCCTCAGCCCCGAGGGAGAACTACTCCCTCCTCATCATGGAGATCGCCGGGATGATGAAGATGGCCACCGGAGAGGGATTCCCCCTCCGGCAGGGTGCCGGAACGGGCCCCAGATTGGTTTTTGGTGGCTATAGAGGCTTGCGGCGGCGGAACTCCCGATCTAGGTTTCTTTCTGGGGGTTTCTGAATTTATAGGAATTTATGGTGGTGGAATTGCGTCAGTTGGGCCCACGAGGAGGTCACAAGCCTGCGCGCCACCACCGGGGGGGGGGGGGTGTGGTGGCGGCATGAGGGCTTGTGACTCCCTCGTGGCCCATCTGGCCTTCTCCCAAAGCTTCGGGGGTCTCTTTTGGTCCAAAAAAAATCATCGTAAAGTTTCATTCCATTTGGACTCCGTCTGAAAATGGGCCAAAAACACGGAAAAAACAGAAACTGGCACTTGGCACTGAGTTAATAGGTTAGTCCCAAAAAAGATATAAAATAGCATATTCATGCATATAAAACATCCAAAGTTGACAAGATAATAGCATGGAACCATCAAAAATTATAGACACGTTGGAGACGTATCAACCCCCTCCACTCATTCTTGCTCTCATCTGGTTCTCCTACCTCCAGAAAAAATCATTTCGCAGCTCAAACCCGTGTTCTTGCTCTTCTTGCTGGGATTTTTGATCTCCTTGTGCAAAGCACCATTCTCCGAACTGTTTTGGGGAAATTACTCCTTGGTAAGTGACTCCTCCATTGGTCCAATTAGTTTTTGCTCTAGTGCCTCATACTCCGCGTATTTTTGCTGCCTTGGTGACCATGTTCTTGAGCTTTGCATGCTGAGTTTAGCTGGTCCCAAGTAGTTTTGATGCGTAATATGGCCTCTAGGCCCTTGTAGGAGTAGTTGCTACGAGTTTTGTTGAGTGATACGTCTCCAACGTATCTATAATTTTTGATGGTTTCATGCTATTATCTTGTAAAACTTTGGATGTTCTGCATACCTTTTATTTTTTTGGGACTAGCTTATTAACTCAGTGCCAAGTGCCAGTTCCTGTTTTTTCCATGTTTTTTACCCCTTTCAGAGGAGATATTGAAACGCAGTCCAAACGGAAGAAAATCCCCGAAAAGATTTTTTTGGAACGGAAGAAGATCGGGGAACTTGGGAGCCAAGCCAGAGGGGCTCCAGGGGCCCCACGAGCCCCCACCCCACGGCCAGGGGGGCCGCGCCATCCAGGCTTGTGGGCCCCCTGGACGCCCTTTGCCCTAGGGCTTTCGCCTATATATTCCCATAAATTCCAGAAAAAATCAGGAGATCATCGCAATCACTTTTCCGCCGCCGCAAGCTTCTGTCTCCGCAAGATCCCATCTGGGGCACGTCCTGGTACCCTTGCGGGAGGGGGGATTCAGACACGGAGGGCTTCTTCATCAACACCATGACCTCTCCGATGACGCGTGAGTAGTTCACCATAGACCTACGGGTCCATAGCTAGTAACTAGATGGCTTCTTCTCTCTCTTGGATCTTCAATACAAAGTTCTCCATGATCTTCATGGAGATCTATCCGATGTAATCTTCTTTTGTCGCGTGTTTGTCGAGATCCTGTGAATTGTGGATTTACGATCAGATTATCTATGAATCTTATTTGAGTTTCTTCTGATCTCTCTTATGCATGATTTCATATCCTTGTAATTCTCTTCGAGTTGTGGGTTTTGTCTGGCCAACTAGAACTATGATTCTTGCAATGGGAGAAGTGCTTGGTTTTGGGTTCGTACCGTGCGGTGACCTCACCTAGTAACAGAAGAGGTAGCGAGGCATGCATCGTATTGTTGCCATCAAGGGTAAAAAGATGGGGTTTTCATCATTGGTTTGAGATTATCCCTCTACATCATGTCATCTTTCTTAAAGCGTTACTCTGTTCGTCATGAACTCAATACACTAGATGCATGCTGGATAGCGGTCAATGTGTGGAGTAATAGTAGTAGATGCAGAAAGTATCGGTCTACTTGTCTCGGACGTGATGCCTATATGCATAATCATTGCCTTAGATATCGTCATGACTTTGCGCGGTTGTATCAATTGCTCGACAGTAATTTGTTCACCCACCGTGATACTTTCTATTTTGAGAGAAGCCTCTAGTGAACACTATGCCCCCCAGGGTCTACTCCTTACCATATTTTCAGCCTTACACTTTTTACTTTGTTGTACTTTCCGCCTTGAGATCTCACTTTGCAAACAATCTTGAAGGGATTGACAACCCCTTTGAAGCGTTGGGTGCAAGCTTGTTTGTGTTTGCGCAGGTACTCTAGACTTGACGAGACCCTCCTTCTGGTTCGATACCTTGGTTCTCAAACTGAGAGAAATACTTATTGTTCCTGTGCTGCATCACCCTTTCCTCTTCAAGGGAAGAACCAACGCAAGCCCAGCCTCTGTCAACGTGTCAACATATGGCGCTGTTGTCTTTGGGATAGCAGAAGAATTTCTGGCGCCATTGCGGGGGAGGAAGATCAAGTCAAGAACTCATCCAAGTAGGTGTCGCAAACTCATCTCTTGCATTTACTTTGTTTGCGAGTTGCCTCTCGTTTTCCTCTCCCCCACTTCACCAATTTTCCTTTTTCGTTCGCCTTTTTGTTCGCCCTTTTTCTCGCGTGCTCTTTGTTTTCTTGTGTGCTTGCTTGCTTGCTGAAGTCACCATGAACGAAAACACCAAACTCTGTGACTTCTCGAATACTAATAATAATGATTTTATTAGTACTCCGATTGCTCCCGCCACTAGTGCGGAGTCATACGACATCAATGCCGCTTTGCTGAATCTTGTTATGAAAGAGCAATTCTTTAGCCTTCCTAGTGAAGATGCCGCATCCCATCTTAATACCTTCATTGAGCTTTGCGATATGCAAAAGAAAAAAGATGTGGATAATGACGTGATTAAATTGAAGCTTTTTTCCTTTCTCGTTGCGAGATCGTGCAAAAACTTGGTTTTCTTCTTTGCCCAAAAATAGTATCGATTCTTGGGATAAGTGCAAAGATGCTTATATCCAAGTATTTTCCGCCGGCTAAGATCATCTCTCTCCATAATGATATCATGAATTTCAAGCAACTTGATCATGAGCATGTTGCACAAGCTTGGGAGAGAATGAAATTAATGATTAGAAATTATCCCACTCATGGCTTGAGTCTTTGGATGATTATTCAAATCTTTTACGCTGGCTTGAATTTTGCTTCTAGAAATATGTTGGACTCTGCCTCAGGTGGAACATTCATGGAAATCACGTTAGGGGAAGCCACAAAACTCTTAGATAACATCATGACAAACTATTCTCAATGGCACACTGAAAGGTCACCTACTAGTAAGAAGGTACACGCAATAGAAGAAATTAACTCGTTGAGTGCTAAGATGGACGAGTTAATGAATTTGGTTGCTAGTAGAAGTGCTCCTTTGGATCCTAATGATATGCCTTTTTCTTCTTTGATTGAGAGTAGCAACGCTAGCTTGGACGTTAATTTTGTTGGTAGGAATAATTTTGGCAACAACAACGCTTTTAGAGGAAACTATGTTCCTAGGCCTTTTCCTAGTAACTCCTCTAATAACTTTGGCAACTCCTACAACAATACTTATGGAAATTACAATAGATTACCCTCTGATCTAGAGAGTAATATCAAAGAGTTCATCAACTCTTGAAAGATTTTCAATGCGTCCATAGAGGAAAAACTACTCAAAATTGACGATTTGGCTAAGAGCGTGGATAGAATTTCTTGTGATGTTGATGCTTTGAAAGTTAGATGTGCTCCTCCCAAAATCAACATGGATGAAACTTTGAAAGCTATGCGTGTTTCCATGATTGAGAGCCAAGAAAGAACCGCCCAAATTCATGCTAGACATGAATGGCTTAAAAAGGCGTGTTCTCGTTATGAGAATCATGAAGATCTTAAAGTGCTTGGTGTGACTCCCATTGAATCTTTGTTTTCTTGTGTCTACCCTAATGATTATGGGGCTGGATATGAATCCACTTTGGTTGAAAAGTGCCCCAATGATTCGGAGTCCATCTATCTTGATGCTAAAAGCATTAAAAGTGGAGTAGAAGACGTTAAAACTTTGAGTAGTAATGAAATCCATGTTGAACTCTCCACACGCTTATAGCCAAAACAAGGCCTTTACCGATCATATCGTCTAAGCTATGATAAAATCTATTGAAGAGAAACTTGAATTGGAAGTCTCTATCCCTAGAAAACTTCATGATGAGTGGGAACCTACCATCAAAATCAAAATCAAATACTATGAGTGCAATGCTTTGTGCGATTTGGGTGCTAGTGTTTCTGCGATTCCAAAGTCTTTATGTGATATTCTGGGTTTTAATGAGATTGAAGAGTGTTCTCTGCATCTTGCTGATTCTACTGTCAAGAAACCCATGGGAAGGATCAATGATGTTCTTATTATTGCAAATAGGAACTATGTACCCGTGGATTTCATTGTGCATGACATTGATTGCAATCCTTCATGCCCTATTATTCTTGGTAGACCTTTCCTAGGGCCTATCGGTGCTATCATCGATATGAAGGAAGGGAATATTAGATTTCAATTTCCTTTAAGGAAGGGCATGGAACACTTTCCTAGAAAGAAAATAAGGTTGCCTTATGAATCCATGATGAGGGCTACTTATGGTTTGAGCACCAAAGACGACGATACGTGATTCTATCGCTTCTATGCCTAGCTAAGGGCGTGAAACAATAGCGCTTGTTAGGAGGCGACCCAATGAATTTATCTTTTTCTTTCTGTTTTTTTGCGTCCACACTTTTACAATTCTGTTGTGATTGTGTATTTTGTGTTTCTTTTTATGTTTGAGCCAAGCAAAGCCATAAACTTTTCGCTCACTAGTCTTGGTAATGGTTGTTTGATCTTGCTGGAAAAAGACAGAAACTTTTCGCTCACGAGATGATTTTTCATTTCTATTCAGAAAGAGCTTTTGAGTTGATTATTTTTGCTGCTAATTTATATGCGTTTTTCCTAGTCAATCGTAATGTTTCAGATTTCTTGAGGTAACAGAAGTATACTAAGTATACAGATTGCTACAGACTGGTCTGTTTTTGACAGATTCTGTTTTTGTTGAGTTGGTTGCTTGTTTTGATGAAACTATGGTTAGTATCGGGGGGTACTAGCCATGGAAAAGTGAGAATACAGTAGCCCATCATCAATATAGATGGAATTCAAATTTTCTACAGTACCAAAAGAAGTGGTAGTTTGTTTTCTTGTACTAATGTTATCACAAGTTTGTGTTTAAGTTTTGTGTTGTGAAGTTTTCAAGTTTTGGGTGATGTTCTCATGGACAAAGAGATAAGGAGTGTAAAGAGCTCAAGCTTGGTGATGCCCAAGGCATCCCAATCCAAATTCAAGGACACCAAAAATCCTAAGCTTGGGGATGCCCCGGGAAGGCATCCCCTCTTTCGTCTTCAATCCATCGGTAACACTACTTGGAGCTATATTTTTATTCACCACATGATATGTGTTTTGCTTGGAGCGTTTTGTATCTTAGGAGTCTTTTATTTTTGTTGTGTCAAAATCATCCTTGATGCACACCTTTTTGAGAGAGAGATACATGCACTCATCGTGATTTTGCTAGAATGCTCATAGTGCTTCACTTATATCTTTTAAGCTAGATACTTTTGCTCTAGTGCTTCACTTATATCTTTTGAGCTAGATACTTTCGCTCTTGTGCTTCACTTATATCTTTAGAGCACGGCGGTCATGATTTGGTAGTTGGCTTATGCTATGAAAGTAGTCCCAAATATGTTAGGTACTCAAAGAGGATGAAAAAACCTCCATCTTCATGTGCATTGAGTAGAAAGAGAAGTTTTGATTCCTCTCAATTAGTTTTGAGACATGGATTTGGTAATATTGAGAGTTATGTTAGTAGGGTGTTGTGAATCTAGAAATACTTGTGTTGAAGTTAGTGATTCCCGTAGCATGCACGTATGGTGAACCGCTATGTTAGGAAGTCGGAGCATAATTGATCTATTGATTGTCATCCTTTGTGTTGAGGTCGGGATCGCGCGATGGTTTACACCTACCAACCCTTCCCCTCGGAGTATGCGTTTAGCACTTTGTTTCGATTACTAATAAAAACTTTCACAATAAGTATGTGAGTTCTTCATGACTAATGTGAGCCCATAGTATAGATGCACTTTCACCTTCCACCATTGCTAGCCTCTCTAGTGCCGCGCAATTCTCGCAGGTACTCAAACCCACCAAATTCCTTCCTCAAAACAGCCACCATACCTACCTACTATGGCATTTTCATAGGCATTCCGAGATATATTTCCATGCAACTCCCACCGTTCCGTCTCATGACTTGTGTCATCACTCTCATATTGCCATTGCATGATCGTAAGATAGCTAGCGAGATGTTTCAACGTCACACGCCATACTAGATCGTTGCACATCCCGGTACACTTTCGGAGGCATTTCCTTTGGAGTCATCATCATTGTGATCTTTGAGCTACGAGTAAATAAAAGTGTGATGATCATCATCATTAGAGCATTGTCCCATATGAGGAAAAAAAAGAGGCCAAAGAGCCCAAAGACATAAAAAGAGAAAAGAAAAAAAAGACCTAAGAGCCCAAATGAAAAAAAGAGAGAAAAAGAGAGAAGGAACAATGCTACTATCTTTTTCCACACTTGTGCTTCATGTTAGGACCATGTTCTTCATGATTGAGAGCTTATTGCTTTGTCACTACCATATGCTAGTGGGAATATTCGTTTTTATAACTTGGCTTGTATATTCCAATGATGGGCTTCCTCAAAATTGCCCTATGTCTTCCTAAGCAAGCAAGTTGGATGCACACCCACTAGTTTTCCTCTTGAGCTTTCACATACTTATAGCTCTAGTGCATCTCTTGTATGGCAATCCCTACTCATTCACATTGATATCTATTAATGGGCATCTCCATAGCCTATTGATACGCCGAGTCAGTGTGACCATCTCCTCCTTTTTGTCTCACAACCACCACCGCACTTTATTCCACCTATAGTGTTATATCCATGGCTCGCGCTCATGTATTGCATGATAGTTATAAAAAGTTTGAGAAAGTAAGAGTGCAAAAACAATTACTTGGCCAATGATAACCCACAATTACTTGCGTGATAGTTATAAAAAGTTTGAGAAAGTAAGAGTGTCGAACCCAATGAGGAGCTAAAGGTAGGGCAAATATTCCCTCAAGTTCTATCGACCACCGATACAACTCTACGCACACTTTATGTTCGCTTTACCTAGAACAAGTATGAAAATAGAAGTACTTTGTAGGAGTGATAGGATAGGCTAGCAAGAAAGTAAAGAACACGTAAATAAAACTAGGGGCTGGTTAGATAAAGAAACAACTACGAGTGTCTAACGAGTGTGGAAAAGTGGTGGTAGGAGTAGCGGAATTGTCCCTAAGCAATTGACTACGTTACTAGATCGATAGCAAGTATCATGTGGGAGAGGCCTCTGCTAGCATGTCATCCATTACTTGGAATTATGTCCACTTATGATTGGAACTATTAGCAAGCGTCTGCAACTACTAACGTTCATTAAGGTAAAACCCAACCATAGCAATAAGATATATTGGTCCCCCTTCAATCCCATATGCATCAATTTCTATGCTAGGTTTGAAGCTTATGTCACTCTAGCCTGCCAATACATAGTCCTATCAACATACAACTAACCCTATGGTGTGATCTGCGCGCGCGATCATATGATGGGAACCAAAGGACAGCAACATAACCACAAGCAAATTAAACCAATCATAGCAATTCATCAATCACCGATAGGACAACGATAATCTACTCAGACATCATAGGATAGCAACACATCATTGGATAATAATATGTAGCATAAAGCGTCATGTTCAAGTAGAGTGTACAGCGGGTTGCGGGAGAGTGAACCGCTGAATGTAGATGGGGGAAGATGATGGAGATGTTGGTGAAGATGACAGAGGTGTTGGTGTAGATCGCCGTCACACGATGATGTCCCGGGCGGCGTTCCGGCACCGCCGGGAGAGAGGGGGAAAGAGCCCCCCTCCTTATTCTTCTTCCTTGACCTCCTCCCTAGATGGGAGAAGGGCTTCCCCTCTGGTCCATGGTCTCCATGGCGGCGGAGGGGCGAGAGCCCCTCCGAGATTGGATCTCTCTCTCCGTGTTCTTCTGTTTATGCGCTCCCAGATTCTGCGTTTCACCGTTTCTTAAATTCCCGGAGATCCGTAACTCCGATTGGTCTGAACTTTTAACACGATTTTATTCCGGATATTATCTTTCTTGTGGCGAAAGAAGGGTACCAACCGCCTTAAGGAGTAGCCACAAGCCTACCAGCCGTGGGACCAACCCCTGGCCGCGTCTACAGGGCTTGTGGGCACTCCGTGCATCGCCTCGCGTTGATTCTTCTACCCAAAAATCATAAATATTCCAAAAAAATCCCCATAAGTTTTTATTACGTTTGGACTTCGTTTGGTATGGATATTCTGCGAAACAAAAAACATGCAACAAACAGGAACTGGCACTGGCACTGGATCAATATGTTAGTCCCAAAAATAGTATAAAAAGTAGGCAAAAGTATATGAAAGTTGTAGAATATTGGCAAGAAACAATCAAAAATTATAGATATGATGCAGACATATCAACATCCCCAAGCTTAATTCCTGCTCGTCCTCGAGTAGGTAAATGATAAAAAAGATAATTTTTGATGTGGAATGCTACCTAACATAATCTTGATCATATAATCTAATCATGGCATGGATACTAAAACACGAGTGATTCGAAACAATAGGCTATCATTTGACATAAAGACAATAATATTTCAAGCATACTAACAAAGCAATCATGTCTTCTCAAAATATCATGGCCAAATAAAGTTATCCCTACAAAATCATATAGTCTGACTATGCTCCATCTTCCCCACACAACGTATTTAAATCATGCACAACCCCGGTTTTAGCCAAGCAATTGTTTCATACGTTAGTGTTCTCAAACCTTTTCAACTTTCACGCAATACATGAGCGTGAGCCATGGACAGAGAACTATAGGTGGAATAGAATATGGTGGTCGTGGAGAAGACAAAAAAGGAGGAGATAGTCTCACATCAACTAGGCGTATCAACGGGCTATGGAGATGCCCATCAATAGATATCAATGTGAGTGAGTAGGGATGGCGACGCAACGGATGCACTAGAGCTTATAAGTGTATGAAAGCTCACAAAAGAAACTAGTGGGTGTGCACCCAACTTGCTTGCTCACGAAGACCTAGGGCAATTTTGAGGAAGCCCATCATTGGAATATACAAGCCAAGTTATATAATGAAAATTTCCCACTAGTATATGGAAGTGACAACATAGGAGACTCTCTGTCATGAAGATCATAGTGTTATTTGAAACACAAGTGTGGAAAGATGATAGTAGCAATTGTCCCTCCTCTCTGTTCTCTTTTTTTTGTGGGCTCTTTGGCTTCTTTTTTGATATATTTTATTTTATTTTGGTGGGCATCTTTGGCCTCTTTTTTTGTAAATGGGCTTCGCTGGCCTCTTTATTTCCTCACATGGGACAATGCTCTATTAATAATGATCATCACACTTACAACTCAATACTTAGAGCAATGATGACTCTATATGAAATGCCTTCGGTAGTGTACCGTGACAATGATCTAGCATAACAACGACATCAAAAAACGGACAAGCCATGGAAACATCATGCTAGCTATCTTACGATCATGCAATCGCAATATGGAAGTGCTGGCACATGTCATGAGATGGAACGGTGGTAGTTGCATGGCAATATATCTCGGAATGGCTATGAAAATGCCATAATAGGTAGGTATGGTGGCTGTTTTGAGGGAGGCTATATGGTGGGTGTAATGCACTGGCGAAAGTTACGCGGTACTAGAGAGGCTAGCAATGGTAGAAGGGTGAGAGTGCGTATAATCCATGGACTCAACATTAGTCATAAAGAACTCACATACTTATTGCAAAAGTCTATTAGTCATCGAAACAAGGTACTACACGCATGCTCCTAGGGGAAAGGTTGGTAGGAGTTAACCATCGCGCGATCCCGACCTCCACACAAAGGATGACAATCAATAAATAAATCATGCTCCGACTTCATCACATAACGGTTCACCAGACGTGCATGCTACGGGAATCACAATTACTCACTAGCATGACTCTAATATCACATATTCATGTCGCAAAACTGTTGCAAGGAATCAATCATATCATATTCAGTGATCTGCAAGTTTTATGTAGGATTTTATGACTAACCATGTGAATGACCAACTCCTGTTAACTCTCTAAATAGGTATAAGTGAAGCATGAGAGTTTAATTCTTTCTACAAAATATATGCCCCGCTCAAACAAATATAAGTGAAGCAAAAGAGCATTCTACAAATGGCGGTTTTCTAAGTGTAGGGAAACAGGCAATCCAAACTTCAAAAGATATAAGTGAAGCACAAGAAGCATTCTGTAAAGCCAACCAAGGACTATCTCATACCAGCATGGTGCATAAAAGAAAAAGGAAAAATAAACACAAAAGACGATCCAAGCATTTGCACATATCATGTGACTAATTAAAATATAGCTCCGAGTAAATTACCGATAGATTGTAGACGAATATTACCTTGGGGTGCCTCAGGCATCCCCAAGATTAGGCTCTTGCCTCTCCTTATTCCTTCATCCATCGTGCTCTCACCCAAAACTTAAAAACTTCAATCACACAAAACTCAACAAAACTTCGTGAGATCCGTTAGTATAATAAAATAAATCACCACTTCAAGTACTATTGTGAACTCATTCTAAATTCATATTAACATTATATCTACTGTAATCCAACTTCACCATTGTTCATCCCCCCGATACTACCCATAGATTCATCAAAATAAGAGAACAATGCATAGAAAACAGAATCTGTCAAAACAGAAAAGTCTGTAGCAATGTGTATATTCCGTATACTTCTGATATCTCAAAAAATCTGAAACATTACGAACGTCTGGAAAATTTGCATATAAATCAGGAGCAAAAAGAATCAACTCAAAAGATCTTCCAGAATAAAAATGAAAATTAATTTCGTGACCAGAAAGTTTCTGTCTTTTCTCAGCGTGATCAAACAACTATCACCCAAACTAATCGTAAAGGCTTTACTTGGCACATTATTTTTAAAAAAACACAAAGGAATTGTACAAGGGGATAATTATTTTTGTGAGAAACTTCCTTGAAAAATTCTACATTGTTTCCATGAGCATGAACACAAGTGTTCAAGGTCGACCCTCACTTCCGCAATGCATCACCTTTCAATCGCTTCTCTTTTTGAAAAAGTTTTTAAGTTCCCCTCTATATTTTTTTTGTTTTTAAACAAAATAAAAGCACTCAACAGAAATAAATGACTCTCTAAAACTTTCAGGTCGTCTCCCAGACAACGCTTTCTTTAAAGCAATTAAGCTAGGCATAAAGTGCTCAAGTAATGGATCCACCCGGATCCCAAGGTATATCAAAGCCTTTTAATTAGCAATGATTTGAAATTTAGTAGTGAGCACAAGGTAACATATATCAAGCAATGAAGAAGTCTAACTCTCTTCCTACGCATTGGCATGTCATAAAAGAACAATTCATTAACACCAAGTAAAGGCCAATACATAGCATAAGCAGTTTCTTGCAATTTTATCGTATTGGAAACATAGAGAGGTGGAGATGTAGTTCCTCTCTCATAATAACTACAAGTAGGAGCAGCAAGCACATGCATATTATATTCATCAAAATCATCATGTTTAACATAAGGGACTATAGCTAGCTCATCTTCATAAGCATCATTCATATTGGCAACATGGCCACAAGCATAGCATGCATCAAGTTCATCAAAAAGGGATATTTCAAACGAATCCAAGGGATCATAGCAATCATCCTTCGGTAAGAACGAAGGGAAATTAAATAATGTATGAGTAGAAGAGTTACTCTCATTAGAAGGTGGACACGGGTAGCTAGTCCGCTCTTCCTCCTTTTGTTCTTCGCTCTCCTCTTCATCTTTTTCATCTAATGAGCTCACAATTTCAGCATTTTCTTCTTCCAAAGTTTCCTGCAAAATAATAGTCTCTTCTTGGGCAGCATATAATTTCTCCTTAAATCTTTCAATATGGGCATTATATTCATAACTAGTATAACAATAACGAATCATAGCCAAATTTTCAGATAGGTAAGGAGCATCATCATTATCATCACACCCTTTAAACACAGCCTCAATTTCGTAAGCACCCATAAAAGCAACAAACTCTTCTATTTGCTCCACATCATAGTAATCATATATACCATTAGCATAAGAAGCCAAGGTTCTATGATCATTAAATTCACAAGAAAATGGAAGGTGTGGAGACTTCATCCTAGAGCAACAAGTAACACCATATCTCTTGCATAGTTCCCAAGCATACCATTTCAACAAATAGATTTGATCCCATAAAAGTTTACCTTTTGAGTCAAACGATAATCCCTAAAGTATCACGTTGATCCAACGTGTATCCCATTATATAATTGAATGGGGCTTTCTCAGGATTATTAAATATGTACATAATATTTTCCACATAACGAGCCTCGAGGGATTTAGGAGGTTCCCCATCTCCATGAGTAGCAAGTACACCTAATTTTTTTGGTATTTCGTGTTCCATATCCATAACTAAAGATAGAGAACAACTTAGAACAGCAAATAAATCTACTTAGTGATAAAGCAAACAAGAACACACAAGGATATTCACCCCACGCTATTGGTCCCCGGCAACGGCGCCAGAAAAAGGCCTTGATAACCCACAAGTATAGGGGATCAATTGTAGCCTTTCTCGATAAGTAAGAGTGTCGAACCCAACGAGGAGCTAAAGGTAGGACAAATATTCCCACAAGTTCTATCGACCATCGATACAACTCTACGCACACTTTACGTTCGCTTTACCTAGAACAAGTATGAAACTAGAAGTACTTTGTAGGAGTGATAGGATAGGCTAGCAAGAAAGTAAAGAACACGTAAATAAAACTAGGGGCTGGTTAGATAAATAAACAAATACGAGTGTCTAACGAGTGTAAAAAAGTGGTGGTAGGAGTTGCGGAATTGTCCCTAAGCAATTGACTACGTTACTAGATCGATAGCAAGTATCATGTGGGAGAGGCCTCTGCTAGCATGTCATTCCTTACTTGGAATTCTATGCACCTATGATTGGAACTATTAGCAAGCGTCCGCAACTACTAACGTTCATTAAGGTAAAACCCAACCATAGCAATAAGATATATTGGTCCCCCTTCAGTCCCATATGCATCAATTTCTATGCTAGGTTTGAAGCTTCTGTCACTCTAGCCTGCCAATACATAGTCCTATCAACATACAACTAACCCTATGGTGTGATCCACGCGCGCGATCATATGATGGGAACCAAAGGACAGCAACATAACCACAAGCAAATTAAACCAATCATAGCAATTCATCAATCACGGATAGGACAACGATAATCTACTCAGACATCATAGGATAGCAACACATCATTGGATAATAATATGTAGCATAAAACACCATGTTCAAGTAGAGCGTACAGCGGGTTGCGGGAGAGTGAACCGCTGAATATAGATGGGGGAAGATGATGGAGATGTTGGTGAAGATGATGGAGGTGTTGGTGTAGATCGCCGTCACACGTTGATGTCCCGGGCGGCGTTCCGGCGCCGCCGGGAGAGAGGGGGAGAGAGCCCCCTCCTTCTTCTTCTTCCTTCACCTCCTCCCTAGATGGGAGAAGGGTTTCCCCTCTAGTCCATGGTCTCCATAGCGGCGGAGGGGCGAGAGCCCCTCCGAGATTGGATCTCTCTCTCTCTCTCTCTCTCTCTCTCTCTCTCTCTGTGTCCTTCTGTTTCTGCGCTCCCAGATTCTGCATTTCACCGTTTCTTAAATTCCCGGAGATCCGTAACTCCGATTGGGCTGAAATTTTAACACAATTTGTTTCTGGATATTATCTTTCTTGCAGCGAAAGAAGGGAACCAACCACCTTAAGGAGTGGCCACAAGCCTGCTAGCCGCGGGCCCACCCCCTGGCCGCGGCTACAGGGCTTGTGGGCACTCCGTGTATCGCCTCGCGTTGATTCTTCTTCCCAAAAATCATAAATATTCCAAAAAAAATCCCCATAAGTTCTTATTACGTTTGGACTTTGTTCGGTATGGAGATTCTGCGAAACAAAAAACATGCAACAAAGAGGAACTGGCACCGGGCACTGGATCAATATGTTAGTCCCAAAAATAGTATAAAAAGTTGCCAAAAGTATATGAAAGTTTTAGAATATTGGCAAGAAACAATCAAAAATTATAGATGCGATGGAGACGTATCAGCATCCCCTAGCTTAATTCCTACTCGTCCTCGAGTAGGTAAATCATAAAAAAGATAATTTTTGATGTGGAATGCTACCTAGCATAATCTTGATCATATAATCTAATCATGGCATGAATACTAAAACACAAGTGATTCAAAGCAATAGTCTATCATTTGACATAAAGACAATAATATTTCAAGCATACTAACAAAGCAATCATGTCTTCTCAAAATATCATGGCCAAAGAAAGTTATCCCTACAAAATCATATAGTCTGACTATGCTCCATCTTCCCCACACAACGTATTTAAATCATGCACAACCCCGGTTTTAGCCAAGCAATTGTTTCATACTTTAGTGTTCTCAAAGCTTTTCAACTTTCATGCAATGCATGAGCGTGAGCCATGGACAGAGCACTATAGGTGGAATAGAATATGGTGGTCGTGGAGAAGACAAAAAAGGAGGAGATAGTCTCACATCAACTAGGCGTATCAACGGGCTATGGAGATGCCCATCCATAGATATCAATGTGAGTGAGTAGGGATTGCCACGCAACGGATGCACTAGAGCTTATAAGTGTATGAAAGCTCACAAAAGAAACTAGTGGGTGTGCACCCAACTTGCTTGCTCACGAAGACCTAGGGCAATTTTCAGGAAGCCCATCATTGGAATATACAAGGCAAGTTATATAATGTAGCGACCCGACTCAACGAGTCAAGCCTCTGGTGTTTCTGTACCATCCCAAGATCATGCTGGTACACACACAGTACATAATGTATATATTCAAGAGTGCAATCACACAGCTTTATTAATCGAAATCTCATAAAGAGTACTTTATTACAATAAAGGAGTACAATAAAGTGGCTGAAGGCCAACTCATGACATTATCTAACGAAGACTAAGCGGAAGCATCAGGTAGACGAGTCCATCCGACTCCAAGGGCATGTCGCTGAGCGTAGAACGGTAGCCTCACTCCTGGTCGGAAAAGTACTCTGCAACATGATACGTTGCAGCCGTGTAGGTCAGCATATTGAATATGCTGGCAAATCATCAAGAGAGGGAGTAAAATAATCACTATCTCTACATGCATATTTGGCCGGTGGAGCTAAGTTTTTTTTTGCATAAAGCTAGTTTTATCCTACAACAAAAGGGTTTGAAAGCAAAATATTACTACATAGTTTGTTGTTAACGAGATGGTTCCGCCAACCAATTCTCGTACCCGAATAGTTGTTAACACCCACATCATTATTAAGTTGTGTCGAGAGTTCAGGGGAAATTCAATGCCTTCGGCTCAAGTTGTCCATGACCGTGGACACGGCTAATCGATTAGGTTGAGTACTCTGCAGAGTTTTGCACACGTTCCCCACAAGATTTGATCGCCTCCGGGTTTGTCCTCGCACTTCAGGGTGTTTGAAGACCGGATGATCAAAACATGGTCTTTCAACGGGTCCCTCTGAATCCCTGTCGGTGCCCATCCATTCCTACCGTTCGTCTACATCTGCTAGCACCGCCTGTCCAGAGTCGCCGCGTTGTCCAACCAAGCCAGAGCCCATAATGACTTGTGGCTGTGCAGGTAAGCCTTGAGTCTTGAAGTCTCCGTCCGTCCCTTTGAGCCTGGGTGAAGCTTTCCGCAGGATGACATGGCCTCTCCAGCATCCCGGGCATCCACTGGGTTTTCCAGGGAGCCGATCAACCGTCCTTCACCCAGTGTTGCATTGCGTCCGAGGTCTTGAAAATCTTGTCTTAGTCCGGTCTTGATTAGTATATCAATCTCGCATCACTCGTGGTATACACTCAACCGATAACCCGTCTACTAGAGCATAGCATATATAACATTGTCGTCCCGGGGCCAAGTATCGGGGTGTTGGTGTTCCTACCACATGATACTACACCTATGACTAAAGTTTCCAAGTACCTAGGCAACATGCAAATAGGGCAAAGAAGGTGATCTACTATGCATTGAAAACATAGGTAAAAATAACATGATCAAAGATGACTTGCCTTGATGATAGTTGTCCTGCTCGAGCGTCTCTAAGTAACACGCTTCGCACTCCGGATGATCTACCGATACAAACACAAAGCACACCATAAGCAATTCAATCATTCCACGAGAAAAAAAAAACATCACATGCAAAGATTGGCAAACGACTACGCAAAAGAATTTTATCGCACGTCGGTAGGACAGAAACTTGTTTCTGTTGAAAACACTAGTAAAAATACTTGGAAAATTCTGAAAATTCTACTACAGTAAGGTTTTATCACTAGAAAACTGCAGCAAAAAGAATCAACTCAATATCATTTTTCAAACTCCTGGAATAGGCAAAACAGTGTTTAAACTAAATCTGCTCTAACTTATATTTGAAAATTCCCAACACAGAACAATTATATATTTTTAAAAACTACAGGAAATTTGTGAGCTAGTGGAAAAAGAATCAATGTCATTGGACGTAGGGATAAAAAGTTGTGATCAAAACAAGATTGAAAGTTTCTGTTTTCGAAATCTGGACAGAAATTACGAAACTGCTAGTGTTAATGAGAGGCACACGTGGCAAGCTTCTAATGGCTGAGATGGAGTGCATGAAATAGAGAGAGAGAGGTTGCTACCTGCTGCTGGAGGTGTTGCACTGGCAAGAAAGGAGATGGCCGACGAGGAAGGAGGGAGTAGCTCCGGGCGGTGGGGCGTCGGGCGGCGGCGGTGAGGTTCCTCCTCCGCGGGGAAGAGGCGGCGGTGGAGAGAGAGTTCGGGGAGGGCTCCTCCTCCGCGGCGAGGCCGAGGTGCAGCAGCTTTCGGGCTGCTGCCGCTGCTCGCGGCGGCGGCTAGGGCGGCGGTGGGGTGAGGCGCCGGCGGCGGCTTGGGTTGGGGAGAGGTGGAGGTGGGGGGGGGGGTTTATATAGGCTTAGGGGAGGAGAGTAGAAAGGAAGGAGAGGGAGAACTTTGGGAAGGAGATCATGGGAGAGAAAAATAGGAAAGAGAGGGAGGAGAAAGAAGGAAGAGAGAAATAAGGAAAAGGGAGAGAAAATAGGAAGGAGGGAAATAAGGAAAGGGGAGGGAGGACTCACGTGGGGAGGGAGGAGAACGTGGGAAGGGGTGCATGCATGGCTGCATGCGTGCATGCATGGGGTGGCTGGGCTGTTTTGTTTTTTTTTTTTTGAAAAGAAAACAAACAAACAGCAGCAACAAAAAGAAATAAAAAAAACAAAACAAAACAGAAAAAATATATTTTCCTAGCTAACAAAATACTAGGAAAAAAAGTACTAATATACATATATGCGCTAGAATACTTAGGAAAACAAAATACATATACAACTAATACATATATAATATATATAGGAACCCTAGTTCCACCTAATGCAACTAAAAAAAAAGTTTTATGCACTAGGATCACACAACGCGATCGAAAAAAAAACTCGACTAAAATAATTCGGAGTTTGGAAAAATTTGCAAAAATCAAAAATGATGACTTTAACTCACAGGGGAGAAGTCATATTATCTCCGCTCCGATAAATTGCCTGCAGTCACATAACGATAAAAATTTTCAGAGGAACACAATGATGCATAAAATGTGGGATGCAAATGAATGATCTATTAACATCCGAATTTACGAAAATTGGGATGTTACAAACCTACCCACCTTAAGATGAATCTCGCCCTCGAGATTCGGGTTGACTAGAAAATAGGTGCGGCTGGTCTCGACGAAGATCCTCTTCTCGTTCCCAGGTGGCTTCTTCCTCGGTGTGGTGGCTCCACAACACCTTGCAGAACTTGATGATCTTGCTGCGGGTAACTCTGTTGGCGGTCTCGAGAATTCGGACGGGTTTCTCCTCATACGTCAGATCGCTGTCAAGCTGTATGGCCTCTAGGGGCACTGTATCTCTCAACGGAACATCGGCCATCTCAGCGTGGCATTTCTTCAACTGGGAAACATGGAAGACATCATGAACTCCGGACAATCCTTCCGGCAGTTCCAGTTTGTATGCAACTTCGCCTCTACGTTCAAGAATTTTGTAGGGGCCAATGAAACGTGGTGCTAGTTTTCCTTTCACACCGAATCTCTTGATTCCTCGAAGTGGAGACACCCGAAGATATGCTCGATCTCCCACTTCGTATGTTACTTCCTTGCGTTTGCTGTCGGCATAACTCTTCTGCCTGGACTGAGCTATCTTGAGTCGGTCACGAATAAGCTTGACCTTCTCTTCAGAATCTCGGATGAGGTCGGGACCAAAAAGTTGTCGGTCGCCAACTCCATCCCACGTCAATGGTGTTCTGCACCTCCTTCCGTATAGAGCTTCGAAAGGGGCCATCTTCAGACTGGTCTGGTAGCTGTTGTTGTATGAGAACTCGGCATACGGTAAATTGTCATCCCAACTAGACCCATAGTCTAGTGCGCAAGCTCTCAACATGTCTTCCAGAATTTGATTAACTCTCTCGGTCTGTCCATCTGTCTGCGGGTGAAATGCTGTGCTGAACTCCAATCTTGTTCCCAAGGTTTCGTGCAGTTGGTGCCAAAATTTTGATGTGAACTGAGTCCCTCTATCAGACACAATGCTCTTTGGTACTCCATGTAGACATACGATCCTCGTCATATAAATCTTGGCCAGCTTGGCACTAGTGTAGGTAGTCTTCACCGGAATGAAGTGAGCTACCTTGGTCAACCGATCGACCACAACCCAAATAGAATCATAGCCAGAACGGGTCCGAGGTAATCCTGTGATGAAGTCCATACCAAGCTTTTCCCATTTCCATTCGGGTATCGGCAGAGGTTGGAGCAAACCTGCTGGCTTCTGATGCTCGGCTTTTACTCGCTGACAAACATCGCATATAGCTACGTACTCGGCAATGTCTTTCTTCAATCCTGTCCACCAGAAACTTTCTTTCAGATCCAGATACATCTTGGTGTTACCAGGGTGTATCGAGTACGGGGAATCATGAGCTTCCTGAAGTATCAACTTCCTGAGTTTGGGATCATTGGGCACATAGATGCGATCCTCAAACCATAAAGTTCCGTGTTCATCCTCACGAAAACCTTTAGCTTTCCCGTCTTCCATTTTCTGCTTAATCTCAGCTATCTCTTTGTCAGCTTTCTGTGCTTCACGGATCTTTTCCGTCAAAGTAGACTGAATTTCCAGTGTGGCAACAAATCCTCTTGGAACTATCTCCAATTTGAGATCTCGGAGATCATCGACTAACTCCTGGGGTAATCCTCCCGCTGTGAGCGTGTTCACATAACTCTTGCGGCTCAACGCATCGGCTACAACATTTGCCTTGCCTGGGTGATAATGCAATCTCATGTCGTAGTCCCTGATCAACTCTAGCCATCGCCTCTTTCTGAGGTTCAACTCCTTCTGCGTGAAGATATATTTCAGGCTCTTGTGATCAGTGTAAACATCACAACTATTTCCGATCAGGAAATGTCTCCAGGTCTTGAGAGCGTGCACTACGGCAGCTAGTTCCAAGTCATGTGTGGCATAATTCAACTCATGAGGTCTGAGCTGTCTGGATGCATAGGCTACAACTTTGCCTTCTTGCATGAGCACTCCTCCAAGTCCTTGACGAGAAGCATCACAGTAAACCTGGAAATCCTTCTGAATGTTCGGCAATATCAGCACTGGGGCTGTCACAAGACGTTTCTTCAGCTCTTGAAAACTGGTTTCACAATCCTCAGTCCAAACATACTTGGATTCCTTCTTCAATAACTCTGTCATGGGCTTGGCAATCTTTGAGAAATTCTCAATGAACCTCCGGTAATATCCGGCAAGTCCGAGGAAACTGTGGATCTCCTTGACTGAAGTGGGTGCTACCCATTCGGTGACTGCTGCGACCTTGGCAGGGTCCACTGCTATGCCTTCTCCTGAGATGACATGTCCGAGAAATCTGACTTCCTTCAACCAAAACTCACATTTGCTGAACTTTGCATATAGCTTATGCTCTCGAAGCTTCTCCAGAACTAGACGCAGATGTTCCTTGTGTTCCTCTTCGTTCTTGGAGAATATCAGTATGTCATCGATGAACACCACGACAAACTTGTCCAAGTACTCCATAAATACCTTGTTCATCAGATTCATAAAATATGCCGGAGCATTAGTCAGTCCAAATGACATGACCGTGTACTCATACAAGCCGTACCGAGTGGTAAAGGCTGTCTTGGGTATATCCTGTTCACGAATCTTCAACTGATGATACCCGGATCGAAGATCGATCTTTGAGAATATGCGAGCTCCAACTAACTGATCAAACAGATCATTGATCATCGGCAAGGGGTACTTGTTCTTGATGGTCACATCGTTCAATGCACGATAATCGACAACCATTCTCAGGGACTTGTCCTTCTTTTCAACCAAGAGCACTGGGGCTCCCCAAGGTGAAGAACTTGGGCGAATATACCCTTTGTCCAATAACTCCTTAATTTGCTTCTTGATTTCTATCAAGTCATTTGCGGGCATCCGATAGGGTCTCTTGGATATCGGGGCTGTTCCGGGTAATAGCTCAATCAAGAACTCAATCTCTCTATCGGGTGGCATGCCCGGCAATTCTTCCGGAAATACATCTGGGTACTCCTGTACAATCGGTACTTCCTCCTGGACTACTCCCGTGAGAGAGTTTACTCGCTTACTCCGGGTCGGGCGCTGAGACACGTACTTAATCCGCTTCTGCTCGGGGGTGGTGAGCAAAATAGACTTAAGGGCACAATCGATATTCCCTTCATACTTGGCCATCCAATCCATGCCTAGGATTACATCCAATCCCTGGGACTCTAATACGATGAGGTCGGTGGGGAAATTATGGTTCCCGATGTTGAGACTCAAAGCATGGCATCCTATCCCGGCTGTCATCATGCCTCCTGGGGAACTGACCTTAATAGGTTGGCTGAGGGTTATAGTTGGCAAACTATACTTTTCCACAACTACCCTTGATATGAATGAATGCGTTGCACCAGAATCAAAAAGTACCAATACTGGATGTGAATTTAGCAAAAACTTACCAACCACAGTATCGGGGTGATCATAGACTTCTTCCACATCAATGTGGTTCACCTGAGCTCGAGGAAAAGGATTGGGCTTCTTTGCTGCAGAGTTGCCGTTGCCGTTGCCGTTTCCATTTCCCTCCTTGTTCTGGGGACAATCAGTGGCATAGTGTCCCTTCTTCTGACACTTGAAGCAAGTGATGTGAGTCAGATCCTTCTAAGCTGGAGTTGAATTCTGCTGAGTGCCAGTACCGCCATTCTTGAAGTTGTTGTTGTTGCGGTGATTCCCATTTCCTCCATGGTTGTGGCCTCCATGGTTGTGCACAGGGTGGTTATGCTGAACATGTCCACCAAACTTACCGGATCCAGTCCCGGTATTCCCTGAGTAGGGGGTGTAGCGAGGCTTCTGCTGAGTGCCGGAGTTGAACTTTCCAACCCCATACTTTCGCTTGCGGTTCTCCATCTGCTGATGTTTCCCCTCCAAGATGAGGGCCTTATCAACCAGCTCCTGGTAGTTGTTGAAGGTGGCTACCATCAACTGAATGCTCAGCTCATCATTCAGTCCTTCCAAGAACTTTTCCTGCTTGGCCGCATCATCGGCCACATCTCCGGGTGCATAACGGGCGAGCATGCTGAAATCATCAACGTACTGGGCCACAGTGCGACTCCCCTGGCGTAAGTTGCGAAACTCACGCTTCTTCAGACTCATTGCACCAGCTGAGACATGCGCGGTGCGGAAGGCTTGCTTGAATTGCTCCCAAGTGACTCCAGCAATGGGATAAGTGGTGGTGTAGTTCTCCCACCAAGCAGCTGCAGGGCCTTCAAGTTGATGCGCGGCAAAACGCACCTTCTCAGCTTCAGAACAACCAGCGGTGACGAGCTCACGCTCCATCTTGCGAAGCCAATCATCTGCCACAATGGGCTCAATGCTGCTGGAGAAAGTTGGAGGGTTCAACCTCAGAAAACGGGTAAGGTTGTCGGCCTGGGGTGGATGATGGTTGTTGTTGTTCTGGTTCTGGATGATCAGTTGCATCAGGGTGTTTTGTTGCTGGATCAACTGGGTGAGTTCCGGCGGAAAGTTGGAGGTAGGGGCGCGTCTTGGAGGCATCTGATGTTTGTAGAGGGGTGAGATTAGCATAGAACAATGGTCTAGAGGAATTACACTACCCATATGAATGCAACACACAAATATCACACCACACATTTTATTCAAACATCACAAAGGTTCACACGAGGATACAAAATCGATAATCCTAAACATCGGCCCAAAACATAAAACGATAAAGTAAAAATTGGTGGTCTAGTCTAAGTGTCCTCCTCAAAATAGCATAGTGTCGGGTCCTTCGGTGGAGCTTTCTTCATAGTCCTCGTCGTTGCTGATCACGGGGGCTACGTCTCCTTCGGGATGAAGGTTCTCGCCCATGTCCAGTTCCTCCTCCAGGTATGCAACTCGAGTCTTCAGCTTCTCGATCCGCTCCAGAAAGTCCTTCACTTCCAGCTCATGCTCATAGTGGGCTTCCTGGGCTGCATCTTCAAGCTCAAGCTCGCGGAGTGACAGTTGCTTGATCTTCTTGGCGTCCTTGATCGCGTGATACTCTAGAGTTACGCTGTGCTTCTCCAAGGTCTGGGCATAAGATAAGAGAGCGTCGTTGGTCTTGCTTGAGATGATGTCTCCGTCTTCATTTCTCCAGGATACAACGAATAGGTCTGGAGAAATAGGGCAGCCTTTGTATTTATCCTTGATACGTCCGAGTGCACAATGGATCGCCATGTCCCTTCCGAGAATCCAGTTGGGTGCGATGAACTTGAAATCCATCGGCTCAGTGCGCGGCTCGAATGTCCTTCCGGGAATATGCACCTCGATCCTGTAGCTTGAATCCTCCGGGTAAGATGAAGTTGGCTTCCCTGTGATAGTCGGCACAGCAATCCTCAAGTCTTTGGTGATCTGCACCAGCTCTTTTCCGAACGGCATAGTGGTGTCGGGCTGGCAAAACTCCGTGAACATAACAGGGATGAAGGTGGCCATCTAAACATTGGAAAATCGGAGAGAAGTCAGAAATGATCAGAAGAGGAAATAGAAGATTTTAGAGAAAATAGTTTTCTTCCTAAGGCTTTTCCATTCCTAGAGGTTACGTCCTAAGGTCAGCGTGTCCTCTGAATACCATTTCTGTAGCGACCCGACTCAACGAGTCAAGCCTCTGGTGTTTCTGTACCATCCCAAGATCATGCTGGTACACACACAGTACATAATGTATATATTCAAGAGTGCAATCACACAGCTTTATTAATCGAAATCTCATAAAGAGTACTTTATTACAATAAAGGAGTACAATAAAGTGGCTGAAGGCCAACTCATGAGATTATCTAACGAAGACTAAGCGGAAGCATCAGGTAGACGAGTCCATCCGACTCCAAGGGCATGTCGCTGAGCGTAGAACGGTAGCCTCACTCCTGGTCGGAAAAGTACTCTGCAACATGATACGTTGCAGCCGTGTAGGTCAGCATATTGAATATGCTGGCAAATCATCAAGAGAGGGAGTAAAATAATCACTATCTCTACATGCATATTTGGCCGGTGGAGCTAAGTTTTTTTTTGCATAAAGCTAGTTTTATCCTACAACAAAAGGGTTTGAAAGCAAAATATTACTACATAGTTTGTTGTTAACGAGATGGTTCCGCCAACCAATTCTCGTACCCAAATAGTTGTTAACACCCACATCATTATTAAGTTGTGTCGAGAGTTCAGGGGAAATTCAATGCCTTCGGCTCAAGTTGTCCATGACCGTGGACACGGCTAATCGATTAGGTTGAGTACTCTGCAGAGTTTTGCACACGTTCCCCACAAGATTTGATCGCCTCCGGGTTTGTCCTCGCACTTCAGGGTGTTTGAAGACCGGATGATCAAAACATGGTCTTTCAACGGGTCCCTCTGAATCCCTGTCGGTGCCCATCCATTCCTACCGTTCGTCTACATCTGCTAGCACCGCCTGTCCAGAGTCGCCGCGTTGTCCAACCAAGCCAGAGCCCATAATGACTTGTGGCTGTGCAGGTAAGCCTTGAGTCTTGAAGTCTCCGTCCGTCCCTTTGAGCCTGGGTGAAGCTTTCCGTAGGATGACATGGCCTCTCCAGCATCCCGGGCATCCACTGGGTTTTCCAGGGAGCCGATCAACCGTCCTTCACCCAGTGTTGCATTGCGTCCGAGGTCTTGAAAATCTTGTCTTAGTCCGGTCTTGATTAGTATATCAATCTCGCATCACTCGTGGTATACACTCAACCGATAACCCGTCTACTAGAGCATAGCATATATAACATTGTCGTCCCGGGGCCAAGTATCGGGGTGTTGGTGTTCCTACCACATGATACTACACCTATGACTAAAGTTTCCAAGTACCTAGGCAGCATGCAAATAGGGCAAAGAAGGTGATCTACTATGCATTGAAAACATAGGTAAAAATAACATGATCAAAGATGACTTGCCTTGATGATAGTTGTCCTGCTCGAGCGTCTCTAAGTAACACGCTTCGCACTCCGGATGATCTACCGATACAAACACAAAGCACACCATAAGCAATTCAATCATTCCACGAGAAAAAAAAAAACATCACATGCAAAGATTGGCAAACGACTACGCAAAAGAATTTTATCGCACGTCGGTAGGACAGAAACTTGTTTCTGTTGAAAACACTAGTAAAAATACTTGGAAAATTCTGAAAATTCTACTACAGTAAGGATTTATCACTAGAAAACTGCAGCAAAAAGAATCAACTCAATATCATTTTTCAAACTCCTGGAATAGGCAAAACAGTGTTTAAACTAAATCTGCTCTAACTTATATTTGAAAATTCCCAACACAGAACAATTATATATTTTTAAAAACTACAGGAAATTTGTGAGCTAGTGGAAAAAGAATCAATGTCATTGGACGTAGGGATAAAAAGTTGTGATCAAAACAAGATTGAAAGTTTCTGTTTTCGAAATCTGGACAGAAATTACGAAACTGCTAGTGTTAATGAGAGGCACACGTGGCAAGCTTCTAATGGCTGAGATGGAGTGCATGAAATAGAGAGAGAGAGGTTGCTACCTGCTGCTGGAGGTGTTGCACTGGCAAGAAAGGAGATGGCCGACGAGGAAGGAGGGAGTAGCTCCGGGCGGTGGGGCGTCGGGCGGCGGCGGTGAGGTTCCTCCTCCGCGGGGAAGAGGCGGCGGTGGAGAGAGAGTTCGGGGAGGGCTCCTCCTCCGCGGCGAGGCCGAGGTGCAGCAGCTTTCGGGCTGCTGCCGCTGCTCGCGGCGGCGGCTAGGGCGGCGGTGGGGTGAGGCGCCGGCGGCGGCTTGGGTTGGGGAGAGGTGGAGGTGGGGGGGGGGGTTTATATAGGCTTAGGGGAGGAGAGTAGAAAGGAAGGAGAGGGAGAACTTTGGGAAGGAGATCATGGGAGAGAAAAATAGGAAAGAGAGGGAGGAGAAAGAAGGAAGAGAGAAATAAGGAAAAGGGAGAGAAAATAGGAAGGAGGGAAATAAGGAAAGGGGAGGGAGGACTCACGTGGGGAGGGAGGAGAACGTGGGAAGGGGTGCATGCATGGCTGCATGCGTGCATGCATGGGGTGGCTGGGCTGTTTTTTTTTTTTTTGAAAAGAAAACAAACAAACAGCAGCAACAAAAAGAAATAAAAAAAACAAAACAAAACAGAAAAAATATATTTTCCTAGCTAACAAAATACTAGGAAAAAAAGTACTAATATACATATATGCGCTAGAATACTTAGGAAAACAAAATACATATACAACTAATACATATATAATATATATAGGAACCCTAGTTCCACCTAATGCAACTAAAAAAAAAGTTTTATGCACTAGGATCACACAACGCGATCGAAAAAAAAACTCGACTAAAATAATTCGGAGTTTGGAAAAATTTGCAAAAATCAAAAATGATGACTTTAACTCACAGGGGAGAAGTCATATTATCTCCGCTCCGATAAATTGCCTGCAGTCACATAACGATAAAAATTTTCAGAGGAACACAATGATGCATAAAATGTGGGATGCAAATGAATGATCTATTAACATCCGAATTTACGAAAATTGGGATGTTACATATAATGAAAATTTCCCACTAGTATATGGAAGTGACAACATAGGAGACTCTGTCATGAAGATCATAGTGCTATTTGAAGCACAAGTGTGGAAGATCATAGCAATTGTCCCTTCTCTCTTTTCTCTCTTTTTTTTGTAGGCTCTTTGGCCTCTCTTTTTTATTTTTTTATTTTATTTTATTTTGGTGGTCATCTTTGGCCTCTTTTTTGTAAATGGGCTTCGCTGGCCTCTTTATTTCCTCACATGGGACAATGCTCTATTAATAATGATCATCACACTTACAACTCAATACTTGGAGCAATGATGACTCTATATGAAATGCCTTCGGTAGTGTACCGTGACAATGATCTAGCATAGCAATGACATCAAAAAATGGACAAGCCATGGAAACATCATGCTAGCTATCTTACGATCATGCAATGGCAATATGGAAGTGGTGGCACATGTTATGAGACGAAACGGTGGTAGTTGCATGGCAATATATCTCGGAATGGCTATGGAAATGCCATAATAGGTAGGTATGGTTGCTGTTTTGAGGGAGGTTATATGGTGGGTGTAATGCACCGGCGAAAGTTGTGCGGTACTAGAGAGGCTAGCAATGGTGGAAGGGTGAGAGTGCGTATAATCCATGGACTCAACATTAGTCATAAAGAACTCACATACTTATTGCAAAAGTCTATTAGTCATCGAAACAAGGTACTACATGCATGCTCCTAGGGGAAAGGTTTGTAGGAGTTAACCATCGCGCGATCCCGACCTCCACACAAAGGATGACAATCAATAAATAAATCATGCTCCAACTTCATCACATAACGGTTCACCATACGTGCATGCTACAGGAATCACAAACCTTAACAAAAGTATTTCTAAAAATACACAATAACTCACTAGCATGACTCTAATATCACATATTCATTTCGCAAAACTTTTGCAAGGAATCAAACATATCATATTCAGTGATCTGCAAGTTTTATGTAGGATTTTATGACTAACCATGTGAATGACCAACTCCTGTTAACTCTCTAAATAGGTATAAGTGAAGCATGAGAGTTTAATTCTTTCTACAAAAAATATGCCCCGCTCTAACAAATATAAGTGAAGCAAAAGAGCATTCTACAAATGGCGGTTTTCTAAGTGTAGGGAAACAGGCAATCCAAACTTCAAAAGATATAAATGAAGCACAAGAAGCATTCTGTAAAGCCAACCAAGGACTATCTCATACCAGCATGCTGCATAAAAGAAAAAGGAAAAATAAACACAAAAGACGCTCCAAGCATTTGCACATATCATGTGACGAATTAAAATATAGCTTTGAGTAAAATTACCAATAGATTGTAGACGAATATTACCTTGGGGTGCCTCGGGCATCCCCAAGCTTAGGCTCTTGCCTCTCCTTATTCCTTCATCCATCGTGCTCTCACCCAAAACTTGAAAACTTCAATCACACAAAACTCAACAAAACTTCGTGAGATCCGTTAGTATAATAAAATAAATCACCACTTCAAGTACTATTGTGAACTCATTCTAAATTCATATTAGCATTATATCTACTGTAATCCAACTTCACCATGGTTCATACCCCCCGATACTACCCATAGATTCATCAAAATAAGAGAACAATGCATAGAAAACAGAATCTGTTAAAACAGAACAGTGTGTAGCAATCTATATATTCTGTATACTTCTGATATCTCAAAAAATCTTAAAAATTACGAATGTCTGGAAAATTTTCATATCAATCAGAATAATAAAGAATCAACTCAAAATCTCTTCCAGAATAAAAATTAAAATTAATTTTGTGAGCAGAAAGTTTCTATCTTTTCTCAGCGTGATCAAACAACTATCACCCAAACTAATCGTAAAGGCTTTACTTGGCACATTATTTTAAAAAAACACAAAGGAATTGTACAAGGGGATAATTATTTTTGTGAGAAACTTGCATGAAAAATTCTACATTGTTTCCATGAGCATGAACACAAGTGTGCAAGGTCGACCCTCACTTCCGCAATGCATCACCTTTCAATCGCTTCTCTTTTTGAAAAAGTTTTTAAGTTCCTCTCTATATTTTTTTTGTTTTTAAACAAAATAAAAGCACTCAACAGAAATAAATGACTCTCTAAAACTTTCGGGTCGTCTCCCAGACAGCGCTTTCTTTAAAGCAATTAAGCTAGGCATAAAGTTCTCAAGTAATGGATCCACACGGATCCCAAGGTATATCAAAGCCAATTTTAATGAGCAATGATTTGAAATTTAGTAGTGAGAACAAGGTAACATATATCAAGCAATGACGAAGTCTAACTCTCTTCCTATGCATTAACATGTCATAAAAGAACAATTCATGCACACCAAGTAAAGGCCAATACATAGCATAAGAAGTTTCTTGCAATTTTATCATATTGGAAACATAGAGAGGTGGAGAGGTCGTGATAGGATAGGGCGAGTCAGAAAGCTCAAGCGCCACCCAAGATAGTGATTTCGTCGGCTCATAAAGTCGCGACAGGATAGGGCGAGTCAGAAATCTCAAGCGCCTACCCAAGATAGTGATTTCGTCAGCTCATAAGGTCGCAACAGGATAGGGCAAGTCAGAAAGCTCAAGCGCCACCCAAGATAGTGATTTCGTCGGCTCATAAGGTCGCGACAGGATAGGGTGAGTCAGAAAGCTCAAGCGCCACCCAAGATAGTGATTTCGTCGGCTCATAAGGTCGCGACAGGATAGGGCGACTCAGAAAGCTCAAGCGCCACCCAAGATAATGATTTCGTCGGCCAACATGGATAACAAATTGATCTCAATGAGAGGAAGCCCCCAAGTCGGGACGAGTTTTAATTTTATTTCTTTATAATAAGAACTGAAAGACTTACAAAATGCAGAGCTTAAAACCTCAAGTTTGATAAGGCCGCATGTGGGCAATATTCCAGGGGCGAGTTGACTCAGCCTCCGTGGTTGGCCGGTTAGGCCGGAGATCCACCAGATAATAAGAGCCATTGCGAAGATTTTTGCTGACGACGAATGATCCTTCCCATGGCGGTGACAATTTATGCATGCCAGCACGATCCTGTGTCAACCGAAGCACTAAGTCGCCTTCGTGAAAGGTTCGCTCTTAACCCAGTTGTTGTTATAACACCGTAGATCCTGCTGATAGATGGCCGAACGGGCCGCAGCCAAGTCACGTGCCTTCTCTAAGGTGTCCAAGGAGTCTTGACGCGCCAGTTCGTTGTCCTGCTCCACATAAGCGGTGACTCTAGGCGAGTCATGCCTTATGCCAGTGGGAAGAACAGCTTCTGCTCCATAGACCAGAAAGAAAGGGGTAAAACCCGTGGACCGGTTCGGGGTGGTCCGGATGCTCCATAGCACCGAAGGCAACTCTTTGACCCAACATCCCGGGGTTTTTTCCAAGGGGACCATGAGTCGGGGCTTTATTCCCCGTAAAACCTCCTGATTCGCCTGTTTCGCCTGCCCATTAGATTGCGGGTGAACGACCGCAGAAACATCAAGCCGGATATGCTCTCGACAGCAAAACTCCTGCATCGCCCCTTGGGACAGGTTAGTGACATTATCAGTAATGATAATGTGTGGATATCCAAACCGGAAGATCGGCTTCTTCAAGAATTTGACCGTTGTCTCCGCATCGCAAGTTCCAATAGGTTCTGCCTCAACCCACTTGGTGAACTTATCAATCGCCACCAACAAATGAGTTTTCTTGTTGGATGACATCTTAAAGGGGCCAACCATGTCTAACCCCCAGACCGCGAAAGGCCAAGTGATGGGAATCATTCTTAGTTCTTGAGCTAGCACATGAGCCTGTCATCCACAACGTTGGCATCCCTCGCACCAACGAACTATCTCTTCTGCATCTGCATGAGCCGGCAACCAAAAGAAACCATGATGGAATGCCTTTAACACCAAAGAGCGTGACCCGGCGTGATGCCCACAATCCCCGGAATGAATGTCATTTAGGATTATGCATCCTTCTTCGGAGGAAACGCATCGTTGAAAAACTCCAGAGATACTCCGCTTATATAATTCGCCATTGATGATCACCATGGATTTGCTCCGTTGAACAATTTGGCGGGCCAAAACTTCGTCTGTTGGTAACTCGCCCCGGGCGAGATAAGCCAGATAGGGAAGAACCCAATCCGGCGTGACGGGGGGAGCTGCCACGAACTGAGACTCAGGATCTGGTATCGCCAACTCCTCCTCCGATGGTAAACTCACAGATGGATTATGCAAAATATCCAGAAAAATGTTGGGGGGAACCGGCTTTCGCTGGGAACCAAGACGTGAAAGGGCATCAGCTGCCTCGTTGAGGCGCCGATCAATGTGATCAACCTGATAGCCATGGAAATGACCCGCCACGTCAGACACAGCTCTTCTGTAAGCCGCCATCACGTGGTCTCGAGAATCCCAAGTACCTGAAACTTGCTGCGCCACCAGATCAGAGTCGCCAAAACATCTAACTCGCGTCAGGTTCATCTCCTTGGCGAGTCGCAAGCCGTGAAGCAAAGCTTCATATTCCACAGCATTGTTAGTGCACGGAAACATGAGTTGGAGGACATAACAGAATTTATCTCCTTGAGGGGATACCAGTACCACACCAGCCCCCGAGCCTTCCAGCTGTCTGGATCCATCAAAATAAATAGTCCAGTGTGTAAGATCAGGCCTGTCCTCCGGGTAGGATTCAGCTTCATCTGATACACCCGCAGATTATCAAAAGTTTCCTTGAGATCCTGCAGTAGAGTCTCCCCCTGGCGGGTTTTGATCACCATGTCGTCGACGTAGGCGTGGACGTTGCGCCCGATTTGGCTGCGGAGGCAATTCTGGATGCAGCGCTGATAAGTCGCCCCTGCACTCTTGATCCCAAACGGCATGGACACATAGCAAAAAGCCCCAAAGGGGGTTATAAAAGCTGTTTTCTCTTGATCCTCCACAGCCATCTTGATCTGGTGATATCTAGAGTAGGCGTCCAAAAAGCACAAACGTTCGCATCCCGCCACCGAGTCAATAATCTGATCGGTGCGGGGAAGAGCGAAAGGGTCTTTCGGACAAGCTCTGTTGAGGTCCGTGTAATCAATGCACATACAGAAGGTACCATTCTTTTTTAGTACCAAGACCGGGTTAGCCAACCATTTGGGGTGGAAAACTTCCATGATGAATCCGGCGGCTAAAAGACGGGCAACCTCTTCCCCGATTGCCTTGCGCCGCTCCTCGTTAAACATGCGAAGATACTGCTGGATAGGTTTTGCCTTTGGGTCAACATTAAGATGGTGCTCAGCGAATTCTCTCGGCACACCAGGCATGTCAGAAGGTTTCCATGCGAAGATGTCCCGATTCTCACGAATGAATTCGATGAGCGCGCTTTCCTATTTGGGATCCAGACCTGTCCCAATGGTGAACTGCTTGGATGAATCGCCAGGAACGAAATCAACCGTTTAGTGCCATCTATTGGTTTGAACTTGAGGGGCGACTCAGCATCCGTCGTTGGCTTCTTTAAGGGTGACAGGTCAGCCGGGTCAACATTGGCCCGATGATGTTTGAGCTCCTCTGCAGTGCAGGCGACTTCCGCATAAGCCGCGTCCCCTTCTTCACATTCCTTTGCAATCCTTCTATCACCATCAACAGTAATGGGTCCCTTAGGGCCAGGCATCTTGAGCTTAAGGTAAACATAGCATGGGCGAGCCATGAACCGGGCATAAGCCGGCCGCCCAAATAGCGCATGGTAGGGGCTTTTCAATTTGACCACCTCAAACATCAGCGACTCACTTCTGTAGTTATATGTCGTTCCAAATGCAACTGTGAGTCTGACTCGGCCTATGGGGTACGCCGACTTGCCCGGGACGATTCTGTGGAAAACTGTGGTTGAAGGCATCAAATCCTTTTCCAATAGGTTCATCCTTTGGAAAGTGTCAAAATACAAGATGTTAATGCTGCTGCCACCATCCATTAGCACCTTTGACAGGGTGTACCCCCCAACTTGGGGAGCTACGACCAACGCTAAGTCGACAGGATTGTCAACTCTTGGCGGGTGATCCTCCCTACTCCATGATATGGTCTGCTCAGACCAATGGAGGTACCTGGGAAGTGCCGGCTCAGATACACTGTATGCCCGGTGACTCACCTTCTTATCACGTGTGCAAGCATTGGTGGTGATAACGTGGTACTGCCCGTTGATTAACTATTTGGGGTTGTTGCGAAAGTCCCCGTTATCATCCTGACCCTGTGAAGCCCCCTGTGGGGGCGGCTGCTGAAAAGCTCCGGGCGGGTTATATCGCCGCTGGTGATGCACCGGATACTGGCCGCTGCTCGGCTGTGAGCCTCCTTGAGCTCCCGGTTCGGGAAAACCACCAAAGGGGTTCTGACGTTGGTTGGGTGCAGCAAACTGCTCCTGTCGTTGGTCCGGGTCATCATTTTGGCTTTTCTTGATCGCCTCCGCCCGAAACTCCTGCATCACGAGACAGTTCTCCCAGGCGTGAGTCGCCGGTCCGTCTGCCATGGCATGGTGCGGGCAAGGGCCTTGAGTAACTCTTCATAGTTACACGGCTTCTTACCACTATATCCCCTGTTTTTCTTCTGGCGTTGGTTGCCATTGTTGGTGTTGGTGTTGGCAACTAGATCCGAAGATTCCTCTTGCTGCCTTCTCTTGCCATTGGCTCCCTGATTGTGGCGGTTGCGTCCCTGGAACCGGTATGATTTTTGGATGACTCGCCCTTCTTTGGCGAATTAGCTTTACCGTCCTCACCGGGATCTTTGGTATCATCCGCTTCAGCGTACCTGGTGAGGGTATCCATTAGCTCTCCCATGTCTTGGACCTTTCGCTTGAGTCGCCCCAACTTCTGCACCAGGGGTTCGTAGTGGCAATTCTGCTCGAGGATCAACACAGCCTGAGCCGCCGTAATGCCGTCTGATGAGTGGATAATTCCCGCGACCCGCCGTGATCAATGGTGGGCCGACTCATCGGGGCGCTGAACGCAGTGCTGCAGATCGACAATCGTCATTGGACGTTTGCAGGTTCCTCGGAAGTTTTTGATGAAGCGCTCTTTCAATTCAGCCCAGGTCTGGATGGAGTTGGGGGGAAAGTTTTTTAACCAAGTACGTGCTGACCCCTCGAGCATCATCGTGAAGTAACTTGGGAAACTGCCTCGTTTACGTCGAGCATGTCCATGGCGATTTCATAACTCTCGACCCACGATGCCAGCTCAAGATCTGGGGCATAGTTAGGCACCTTTCTTGGTCCCTCAAAGTCCTTGGGCATTCGTTCGTTGCGAAGGGTGGGGGCCAAGCATGGAACCGCACTCGTCCACCGCTCCCGACGAGAGGGGCTGGGGCGACTTGGATGTTCGGGAGATCCCGGCCCGTAGGGTTTTGATGATCAGGCGGGTTATCCTGGGGGACGAGTCGCGGTCCGCTGTTTACAGCGGGCTGGTCCTCTGGCCGACTCCTGGTGTGACTCCCGTGGGGAGTGGAATGCAGCCTATCTAGGCTGTGTGAGAACTGGGCGTTTTGCACCACTGTCATCTTCAACATCTCAATGGCGTTCCTTGCTTCTATCTCGGCAGGAGTATTGCCGTGAATCGGAAGAGATTCCAAATGGCGAGTTGCAGCAAGGACGTTATCCACTAGGTTGGAAAAGTGACCTTGAGGTGTCCGGAATCAGGGAATGCGATCCTCATTTGGCTGAGCCGGCGGGTTAGGTGGCTGGCCCGGTCCTCCCCCTGGGGCGGCTCCCGCCCCGGGAGTTCGCGGAGTATCGAACAGGCGGGTCGGGTTGAGATCAGGGGGTAGGCGCCCCTGGTGCCTCCGCTGATGGACGGTGTCGGATGCGCGCTGGTGTCTTTCGAGCCGCCAGTTGTCAGTATTTAAGCTAGTTCTTTCGGCGGTAATTTGAGCTTGCCGGGTCTCAATCGTGGCGGACTCCACCTCGGCATCCCGATGAGCCTTTGCCAGTGATTCTCTGAGTTTCGCCAATTCTGCGTTTACTCCCTCCTGGTTTTCATGTGTGAGGGGAGTCTCCATAAGCCTTGTAATTTCCGCTACTAATTCCACCAAGACGGGGGCCGGGCTTCTAGATGTCTCGCCAGTTCCGTCGCCTCCTGTCGGGTTTTGCGAGGGTTGAGTCACCCCAGCCATATAAATGGCGATCTGGCGGCGGGTTCGGTCAAGAACTTCAGGGTCCATGGCCAGCGACAAGCCCCCAAGACAATCCCCATGTAGAGACCGGATTGAATCTCAATCGCCCATGGATGATTCATCATCAGTGTTGACTGGTGTAGTTTCCTGGGACGCTGAGTGTTCTGGTTCCTCTGATCCCTGCGTGAACCCAACAAAGATCGGGCGAGTCAGATTTGGCGTCATTACTGGGCGGACGTACCTGGTCTGCTCGACGATGTCGGTGGAGATGTCCGGCTCAGGCACGGATGATCTGATCATGCTGATGAAGACGTTGATCTTGCCGAAGGGGACCTTGTAACCAGATTCGATTGAATCCGCCTCGGGTCCCCATTGCAGGATGTCGATGTAGTACTTCCCACGGCGGCTCCGGGTCATGTGCCCGTCGCATAGCTCCCAAGCCCTGGTAGGGCTCCCTTTGAGAACTCAACTCCAGTGTGCGTAGGCCACACGGTGGGCGCCAACTGTCGTGGTTTTGTCACGGTAGATGTCCTCGTGGAAGGACTTAGTATTGGAGCCATCGCACTTTGGTGGTGACTCAAAGGGGTTGAACGGGAGTGAGACGGTGATTTACCCAGGTTCGGCCCCTCGTGAGGAGGTAAAGGCCTACATCCTACTTTGAGTTGTATTGATGGAGTTTCGATTACAAGGAGGGCGTAACTCGCGAGACCTAGCACTCGATGATTTCTAACCTGCCTTCTTCTTCCCTCGGACCCGCCTTTATATACAGGTCGAGTCCCTAGGGTTTACAAGGGTACTTTCCTTTCTACAAACCGTGACTTTTACGATCTCTAAGTCGCCATCTTCCAAAGCTTGGAGACCTTCCGAAAGTTGTAAACCGCCATACAACCTTCGGTCTTGCCAGGCCAAGGCCCGAACCACGCTTAGATGAATCGCCTGATTTGGTGACCCGGCCCAACTAGGGCGGGTTATCAATAGGTAATATCCCCAACACTTGTCACTATGGAAACTGTTCCTTTGAGGAGTTTGTTCGGGTATATTCACCACGAACGGAAGCACGAGGAGTTGCTCCTCAACCTGAGGTACCTACTGAAAATATCTTTTATGAAATTCCTTCGGGTATGCTTGAGAAACTGCTGGCTAATCCTTTCAGAGGAGATGGATCTTCACATCCAGACTTGCATCCGATCTATTTAGATGAAGTTTGTGGTTTATTTAAGCTTGTAGGTTTGCCTGAGGATGAGGTAAGAAGAAAGTCTTTCCTTTATCTTTGAAGGATAAGGCGTTGACATGGTATAGGCTATGTGATGATTGATACGTCTCAAACGTATCTATAATTTTTTATGTTTTCACGTTGTTATCTTGCCTTCTTTGTATGTTTTATGTACCTTTTTATATCTTTTTGGGACTAACTTATTAATTCACTGCCAAGTGCCAGTTCCTGTTTTTTCCGTGTTTCTGACTCTTTTCAGATCTGATTTTGGAACGGAGTCCAAACAGAAGAACAATCCCAAAATGATTTTTTCCCGAACGGAAGAAGACCAGGGGGCTTTTGGGCCAAGCCAGGTGGGCTCTAGGGAGCCCACAAGCCCCCACTCCGCCACCAGGGGAAGGCGGCGGTGGGCAGGCTTGTGGCCTCCCTGGCCGCCCCCTGACCTAGGTCTTTGGCCTATAAATTCCCTAATATTCCGCAAAAAATCAGGGGAGCCTCGAAAATACTTTTCCGCCACCGCAAGCTTCCGTTTCCGCGAGATCTCATCTGGAGACCCTTCCCGGCACCCTGTCAGAGGGAACTTTGGAGTTGGAGGGCTTCTTCATCATCATCATCGCCCCTCCAATGACTCGTGAGTAGTTCACTTCAGACCTACGGGTCCGTAGTTAGTAGCTAGACGGCTTCTTCTCTCTCTTGGATCCTCAATGCAAAGTTCTCCATGATCTTCATGGAGATCTATCCGATGTAATCTTCTTTGGTGATGTGTTTGTCGAGATCCGATGAATTGTGGACTTGTGATCAGATTATCTATGATATATATTTGAGTCTTTGCTGATTTCTTATACGCATGATTTGATATCCTTGTAAGTCTCTCCGAGTCTTAGGTTTTTTTTGGCCAACTAGATCTATGATTCTTGCAACGGGAGAAGTGCTTGGTTTTGGGTTCTGCCATGTGGTGACCTTTCCCAGTGACAGTAGGGGCAGCAAGGCACACATCAAGCAGTTGCCATCAAGGGTAAAAAGATGGGGGTTTTATCATTGGTCTGAGATTATCCCTCTACATCATGTCATCTTGCTTAAGGCGTTACTCTGTTCTTATGGACTTAATACACTAGATGCATGCTAGATAGCGGTCAACGTGTGGAGTAATAGTAGTAGATGCAGAAAGTATCGGTCTACTTGTTTCGGACGTGATGCCTATAGATATAATCATTGCATAGATATCGTCACGACTCTGCACAGTTCTATCAATTGCTCGACAGTAATTTGTTCACCCACCGTCTACTTGCTTTCATGAGAAAAGCCACTAGTAAACACTACGGCCCCCGGGTCTATTCACTTCCATCGTTTACAACTCCGCTTTTACTTTTCTTTGTTACTTTGTTGCTTTCAGTTCTCACTTGGCAAACAATCTATAAGGGATTGACAACCCCTTCATAGCGTTGGGTGAAAGTTTTTGTGTTTGTGCAGGATCTTGAGATACTCCTCCGCTGGATAGATACTTTGGTTCTCAAACTAAGGGATATACTTACCTCCGCTGTGCTACATCATCCTCTCCGCTTCGAGGGAATACCAACGCCGAAGGATTCCTCCTGCCGTCAACATGCCCATTTCTGGCGCCACCGGAATGCCTTTTGTGCAGTAGCATAACGGACATCAGAAGCATTTCTGGCGCCGTTGCCGGGGATACACAGCAAACATCAGAAGTATTTCTGGCGCCGTTGCCGGGGAGGAGAAATCAAGATCTATCCAAGTAGGTCTCACAAACTCTTCTCTTGCATTTACTTTTGTTGCCAGTTGCCTCTCGTTTTTCTCTCCCCCACTTCACATTTGCCGTTTTCATTCGCCTTTCTCCTTCGCCGTTTTCTCTTGCCCTTGCCGTTTTCCTTTGCTGGTTTCTTGCTTGCTTGTGTGCTTGTTTGTTTGTTGAAGACATCATGTCTGAAAACACCAAACTTTGGGACTTCTCGAGCACTAATAATAATGATTTTATTAGTACTCCGATTGCTCCCGCCACTAGTGCGGAATCGTATGAAATCAACGCAGCTTTGCTGAATCTTGTTATGAAAGAGCAATTCTCTGGCCTTCCTAGTGAAGACGACGCATCCCATCTCAATACCTTCATTGAGCTTTGCGATATGCAAAAGAAAAGAGATGTGGATAATGACGTGATTAAGTTGAAACTTTTTCCTTTCTCGTTGCGAGATCGCGCAAAAACTTGGTTTTCTTCTTTGCCTAAAAATAGTATCGATTCTTGGGATAGGTGCAAAGATGCTTACATATCCAAGTATTTTCCGCCGGCTAAGATCATCTCCTTATGTAACGATATCATGAATTTCAAGCAACTTGATCATGAACACGTTGCACAATCTTGGGAGAGGATGAAGCTTATGATTAGAAATTGTCCTGCTCATGGCTTGAGTTTGTGGATGATTATACAAATCTTTTACGCTGGCTTGAATTTCGCTTCTCGCAATATCTTGGACTCTGCCTCAGGTGGAACGTTCATGGAAATCACATTAGGAGACGCTACAAAACTCCTAGACAATATCATGACCAACTACTCTCAGTGGCACACTAAAAGGTCGTCTGCTAGCAAAAAGGTGCACGCTATAGAAGAGATTAACTCGCTTAGTGCTACGATGGACGAGTTGATGAATTTGGTTGCTAGTAGAAACACTACCGTAGATCCTAATGACATGCCACTATCTTCTTTGATTGAGAGTAGCAACGCTAGTTTGGACGTGAATTTTTTTGGTAGGAACAATTTTGGCAACAACAATGCTTTTAGAGGAAACTATGTTCCTAGGCCTTTTCCTAGTAACTCCTCTAACAATTATGGCAATTCCTACGGCAACACTTATGGAAATCACAAAAAATTACCCTCTGATCTAGAGAGTAATATCAAAGAGTTCATCAACTCTCAAAAGATTTTCAGTGCGTCCATAGAGGAAAAACTACTCAAAATAAACGATTTGCCTAAGAGCGTTGATAGGATGTCTTGTGATATTGATGCTTTGAAAGTTAGATGCGCTCCTCCCAAGATCAACTTGGATGAAACTTTGAAAGCTATGCGTATCTCCATGAATGAGAGCAAAGAAAGAACCGCCCAAATTCGCGCTAGACATGAATGGTTTAAAAGGGTGCGTTCTAGTGATGCAAATCACGAAAGTCTTAAAGTGCTTGGTGTGTCTCCTCTTGAATCTTTGTTTTCGCGTGACAAACCTACTTATGGAGGGGCTGGATATGAATCCACTTTGGTTGAAAAACGCCCCGATGATTCGGAGTCCACCTATATTGATGATAAAGGTGTGGAGAGTGGAGTAGAAGAAGTCAAAAAATTGGGTAGTAATGAAACTCCCACTTTGGATTTCAAGGAATTCAATTATGATAATTGATCCTTGTTTGAATGCATTTCTTTGATGCAATCCATTGCAAACTCTCCACATGGTTATAGCCAAAGCAAAGCCTTTACCGCGCATATCGTAGATGCCATGATGAAATCTGGTGAAGAGAAGCTCAAACTAGAAGTCTCTATACCTAGAAAACTTCATGATGAGTGGGAACCTACTATCAAAATCAAGATCAAAAACTATGAGTGCAATGCTTTGTGTGATTTGGGTGCTAGTGTTTCCGCGATTCCAAAGTCCTTATGTGATATTCTTGGTTTTCATGAGATTGAAGAGTGTTCTCTTAATTTGCATCTTGCGGACTCTACTGTCAAGAAGCCCATGGGGAGGATCGATGATGTTCTTATTGTTGCAAATAAGAAGTATGTACCCGTGGATTTCATTGTACTTGACATAGATTGCAATCCTTCATGTCCCATTATTCTTGGTAGACCTTTCCTAAGGACTATTGGTGCTATCATCGATATGAAGGAAGGGAATATTAGATTTCAATTTCCTTTAAAGAAGGGCATGGAGCACTTTCCTAGAAATAAAATAAGATTGCCTTATGAATCTATGATGAGGGCTACCTCTGGTTCGAGTACCAAAGATGACTATACGTGATTCCATCACTTTCGCCTAGCTAAGAGCGTTAAACAAAATCGCTTGTTGGGAGGCAACCCAACGAATCTATCATTTTTCTTTCTGTTTTGTGTTTTCCACACTTTCATAATTCTGTTATGATTGTGTTTTTTGTGTCTCTTTTTGCGTTTGTGCCAAGCAAAACCGTTATGATTAGTCTTAAGGATGATCGTTTGGTCATGCTGCAAAAAACAGAAACTTTCTGCTCACCAAAAGAATTTTCATTTCTTTTCTGTAAGAGATTTTGAGTTGATTCTTTTTGCTGCTGATTAATACGCACATTCTTCAAACTTTGGTAATTTTTCAGAATTTTTGAAGTACCATAGGTATACGAAACATACAGATTTCTACAGACTGGTCTGCTGTTAACAGATTTTGTTTTTGTTGTGTTGGTTTCTTATTTTGATGAAACTATGGATAGTATCGGGGGGTATTAGCCATGGAAGATTGAAAGTAAAGTAAGCCAACATCAGCACAAGTAGAATTTAAGTTTGCCACAGTACCTAAGGAAGTGGTGGTTTGCTTTCTTGTACTAATGTTATCACGAGTTTCTGTTTAAGTTTCGTGTTGTGAAGTTCTCAAGTTTTGGGTAAAGTTCTTATGGACAAAGAGATAAATAGTTGCAAGAGCTCAATCTTGGGGATTCCCAAGGCACCCCAAGAGATTCAATGATGCCGTAAAAGCCTAAGCTTGGGGATGCCCCGGGAAGGCATCCCCTCTCTCGTCTTCAATCCATCGGTAACGTTACTTGCGGCTATATTTTTATTCACCACATGTTATGTGTTTTTGCTTGGAGCGTCTTGTATCGTAGGAGTATTTTATTTTTGTTGTGTCACAATCATCCTTGCTGCACTCCTAGAGAGAGAGATATGCACACACCGTGATTTTGTCGAGCTTCACTTATATCTTTTGGTAGACAATTCAGCTCACATGTGCTTCACTTATATCTTTTGAGCTAGACACTTTTGCTCTATGTGCTTCACTTATATCTTATAGAGCACAGCGGTGCGTGGCTTGGTAGTTTATATATGCTTTGAAAGTAGTCTCAAAAGGGGTAGTTATCCAAAGGGATACGAAAACTTCCACCTTCATGTGCATTGAATAGTTAGAGAAGTTTGATTCATCACAATTAGTTTTGAGTTGTGGTTATGGTAATATTGAAGTCATGCTAGTAAGGTGTTGTGGATCTAGAAATACTTGTGTTGAAGTTAGTGATTCCCGTAGCATGCACATATGGTGAACCGCTATGTGATGAAATCTGAGCATGATTAGTATATTGATTGTCATCCTTTGCGTGGCGGTCGGGATCGCGCGATGGTTTATACCTACCAACCCTTCCCCTAGGAGTATGCGTTGAATGCTTTGTTTCGATTACTAATAAAACTTTTGCAACAAGTATATGAGTTCTTCATGACTAATGTTGAGTCCATTGTTTAGATGCACTTTCACCTTTCACCATCACCATCTTCTTAGTGCCGTGCAACTTTCGCCGGTGCACAAAACCCACCATTAGCCTCCCTCGAAACAGCCACCATACCTACCTACTATGGCTTTTTCAAAAGTCATTCTGAGATATATTGCCATGCAACTACCACCATGACATGTGCCACCACGTCTACTTTGCCTTTGCATGATTGTAAGATAGCTATCATGATGTTTCCATTGATGTCTATGCCATGCTAGATCATTGCCACGGTACACTACCGAAGGCATTCCATATAGAGTCATAGTTGCTCTAAGTTTTGAGTTGAAAGTGTGATGATCATCATTATTGGAGCATTGTCCCATGTGAGGAAATAAAAGATGCCAAAGAAGCCCATAAAAAAAGAGGCCAAAGAGCCCACCAAAATAAAAAAAGCGAGAGAAAAAGAGAGAAGGGACAATGTTACCACTTTTTCCACACTTGTGCATATTAAGCACCATGATCTTCATGATTGAGGGTCTCTCGTTTTGTGACCACCATATAGCTAGTGGGAATTTTTCATTATATAACTTGGCTTGTATATTCCAATTATAGGCTTCCTCAAAATTTCCTTAGGTCTTCGTGAGCAACAAAGTTGGATGCACACCCATTAGTTTACTTTAAGAGCTTTCACATACTTGTAGCTCTAGTGCATCATTTGTATGGCAATCCCTACTCATTCACATTGATATCTATTGATGAGCATCTCCACAGCTCATTGATATGCCTAGTTAATGTGACTATCTTCTCCTTTTTGTCTTGCAACCTCCACCACATTCCACACCATCTATAGTGCTATAACCATGGCTCACGCTCATGTATTGCGTGAGTTGAAAATGTTTGAGAAAGTAAAGGTCTGAAACAATTACTTGGCCAATACTGGGGTTGTGCATGATTTAAATTCGTTGTGCAATGATGATAGAGCATAGCCATTCTATATGCTTTTGTAGGGATAACTTTCTTTTGGCCTTGGTATTTTGAAAGTTCATGATTACTTTGCTAGTTTGCTTGAATTATTATTGTTTCCACGTCAATAGAAAAGTATTGTTTTGAATCTAATGGTTCAGAACATTCACGTCACATAAGAGGAATTACAAAGGACACCTATGCTAGGTAGCATGAAAGCATCAAAAATTCATTCTTATCACTTCCCTACTCGAGGAAGAGCAGGAGTTAAGCCTGGGGATGCTTGATACGTCTCAAACGTATCTATAATTTTTGATGTTTTCACGTTGTTATCTTGCCTTCTTTGTATGTTTGATGTACCTTTTTATATCTTTTTGGGACTAACTTATTAATTCAGTGCCAAGTGCCAGTTCGTGTTTTTTCCGTGTTTTTGACTCTTTTCAGATCTGATTTTGGAACGGAGTCCAAACGGAAGAAAAACCCTGAAATGATTTTTTCCCAAACGGAAGAAGACCAGGGGGCTTTTGGGCCAAGCCAGGTGGGCTCTAGGGAGCCCACAAGCCCCCACTCCGCCACTAGGGGGAGGCGGCGGTGGGCAGGCTTGTGGCCTCCCTGGCAGCCCCTAACCTAGGTCTTTGGCCTATAAATTCCCAAATATTCCGCAAAAAATAAGGGGAGCCTCGAAAATACTTTTTCGCCGCTGCAACCTTCCGTTTCCGTGAGATCTCATCTGGAGACCCTTCCTGGCACCCTGCCGAAGGGGACTTTGGAGTTGGAGGGCTTCTTCGTCATCATCATCGCCCTCCAATGACTCGTGAGTAGTTCACTTTAGACCTACGGGTCCGTAGTTAGTAGCTATATGGCTTCTTCTCTCTCTTGGATCTTCAATACAAAGTACTCCATGATCTTCATGGAGATCTATCTGATGTAATCTTCTTTGGCGGTGTGTTTGTCGAGATCCGATGAATTGTGGACTTGTGATCAGATTATCAATGATATATATTTGAGTCTTTGTTGATTTCTTATATGCATGATTTGATATCCTTATAAGTCTCTCTGAGTCTTGGGTTTTGTTTGGCCAACTAGATCTATGATTCTTGCAATGGGAGAAGTGCTTGGTTTTGGGTTCTGCCATCTGGTGACCTTTCCCAGTGACAGTAGGGGCAGCAAGGCACACATCAAGCAGTTGCCATCAATGGTAATTAGATGGGGTTTTTATCATTGGTTTGAGATTATCCCTCTACATCATGTCATCTTGCTTAAGGCGTTACTCTGTTCTTATGGACTTAATACACTAGATCCATGATGGATAGCGGTCGACGTGTGGAGTAATAGTAGTAGCAGAAAGTATCGGTCTACTTGTTTCGGACGTGATGCCTATAGAAATAATCATTGCATAGATATCGTCACGACTCTGCACAGTTCTATCAATTGCTCGACAGTAATTTGTTCACCCATCGTCTACTTGCTTTCATGAGAGAAGCCACTAGTAAACACTACGGCCCCCGGGTCTATTCACTTCCATCGTTTACAACTCCGCTTTTACTTTGCTTTGTTACTTTGTTGCTTTTAGTTCTCACTTGGCAAACAATCTATAAGGGATTGACAACCCCTTCATAGCGTTGGGTGCAAGTTTTTGTGTTTGTGCAGGATCTTGAGATACTCCTCCGCCGGATTGATACCTTGTTTCTCAAACTGAGGGAAATACTTACCGCCGCTGTGCTACATCATCCTCTCCGCTTCGAGTGAATACCAACGCCGAAGGATTCCTCGTGCCGTCAACGTGCCCATTTCTGGCGCCACCGGAAGGTCTTTTGTGCAGTAGCGTAACGGACATCAGAAGAATTTCTGGCGCCGTTGCCAGGGATACACAGCAAACATCAATGATACTGGATCATGGGACTACAATCGGTTGAAATTGGAATTTCATCAAAAGTTTGATCCTATGCATTTAGTACATCGTGATCGGAACTTTATTTATAACTTTTGGCCTCGTGATAGGGAAAGCATAGCTCATTCTTGGGGGAGGCTTAAATCAATGCTATATTCATGCCCCAATCATGAGCTCTCGAGAGAAATCATCACTCAAAAATTTTATGCTCGGCTTTCTCATGAAGATCGTACCATGCTTGACACTTCTTGTAGCGGTTCTTTTATGAAGAAGGATATTGATCACAAGTGGAATTTATTGGAAAGAATTAAACACAACTCTGAAGATTGGGAGCTGGAGGAAGGTAAGGAGTGAGGTATGAATTTCCAGTTTGATTGCGTTAAATCTTTTGTTGAGACAAACACTTTTAGAGATTTTAGCGATAAGTATGGACTTGACTCTAAGATAGTAGCTTCTCTATGTGAATCTTTTGCTGCTCATGTTGATCTTCCCAAAGAGAAGTGGTTTAAATATCATCCTCCTGTAGAAAGCAACATGGCCAAAATCAATATAATTGAGGAGAAAGTCATTGCTTTTAGTGATCCTGTTGTTCCTTGTGCTTACACTGAGAAACCACCATACCCTGCTAGGATAAAGGATTATTCTAAAGCTCCGACTGTGATACGTAGGGGTTACATTAGACCACTTGCACCCCCTGAGGAGATTAGAGTTGAACCTAGTGTTGCTATTATCAAAGATCTCTTAACCGAAGACGTAGACGGGCATGTTATCAAATTCTGTGAGGACTCTGCTATAATTGCTAAACCTCACCGGAAAGACAAACACGGACCTGTAGTTGGCCTGCCCGTTGTTTCTGTCAAGATAGGAGATCACTGTTACCATGGTTTATGTGATATGGGAGCTAGTGTTAGTGCAATACCTCGTTCTCTATATGATGAAATCAAAAATGAGATTGCGCCTGCTAAGTTAGAACCCATTGATGTCACTATTATACTAGCTAATAGAGACACTATATGCCCTCTGGGAATTGTGAGAGACGTAGAAGTCCTGTGTGGTAAGACGAAGTATCCTACTGATTTCCTCGTCCTTGGTACTACACAAGATAACTTTTGTCCCATCATATTCGGTAGACCCTTTCTCAACACTGTCAATGCTCACATTGATTGCATTAAGCAGACCGTCACTGTTAGTTTCGAGGGTGTGTCTCATGAATTTAACTTCTCCAAGTTTGGAAGACAACCCCATGAAAAAGAGTCGTCTGGTAGGGATGAAATCATTGCTCTTGCCTCTATTGCCGTACCTCCTACGTATCCTTTAGAGCAATATCTGCTTGAGCATGAAAATGATATGCATATGGAGGAAAGAGATGAGATAAATAAAATTGTCTTAGAACAATACCCTATTCTCAAGAATAATCTGCTTGTTGAACTTCTTGGGGATCCTCCCCCACCAAAGGGTGATCCTGTGTTCGAGCTTAAATAGTTTCCTGATACTCTTAAGTAAGCCTATCTTGATGAGAAGGAGATATATCATGTTATTATTAGTGCTCTCCTCTCAGAGCACGAAGAGAAAACGTTACTAAAAACTCTAAGGAAGCACCGTGCTGCTATTGGATATACTCTTGATGATCTTAAGGGTATTAGTCCCACTCTATGTCAGCACAAGATTAAAACCAATCTTGATGCTAAACCAGTTGCTGATCATCAAAGGAGATTAAATCCTAAGATGAAAGAGGTCGTTAGAAAAGAAATATTAAAGCTTCTGGAAGCAGGAATCATTTATCCTGTTTCTCATAGTGATTGGGTAAGTCCAGTACATTGCGTACCTAAGAAGGGAGGTATCACCGTCGTTCCTAATGATAAGGATGAACTAATCCCACAAAGGATTATTACCGGCTATAGGATGGTGATAGACTTCCGGAAACTGAACAAGGCAACCAGGAAAGATCATTATCCTTTGTTGTTCATCGACCAAATGCTAGAAAGGCTATCCAAACACACACACTTCTGCTTTCTAGACGGTTATTCAGGTTTCTCGCAAATACCTGTTGCACAATCTGATCAAGAGAAAACCACTTTCACCCGCCCCTTCGGTACATTTTCCTATACACGTATGCCTTTTGGCTTATGCAATGCACCTGCCACATTTCAAAGATGTATGATGGCTATATTCTCTGACTTTTGTGAAAAGATTGTCGAGGTTTTCATGGATGACTTCTCCGTTTACGGGTCTTCCTTTGATGATTGCCTCAGCAACCTTGATCGAGTCTTTCAGAGATGCGAAGATACCAACCTCGTCTTGAATTTGGAGAAATGCCACTTTATGGTTAATGAAGTTATCGTCTTAGGACACAAAATTTCTGAAAGAGGCAATGAAGTTGATAAGGCTAAGGTTGATGCAATTGAGAAAATGCCTTGCCCCACAGATATCAGAGGTATACAAAGTTTCCTAGGTCATGCTGGTTTCTATAGAAGGTCCATTAAAGACTTTCCTAAGATTTCTACGCCTCTTACCAACCTCTTGCAGAAGGATGTACCTTTTGTTTTTTATGAGGATTGTGAGGAAGCTTTCGAAATACTTAAGAAGGCTTTGATAACCGCACCTATTGTTCGACCACCTGACTGGAACTTGCCCTTTGAAATCATGTGCGATGCTAGTGATTATGCTGTTGGTGATGTTCTAGGACAAAGAGTTGACAAGAAGTTGAATGTTATTCACTACGCTAGTAAACCTCTAGACAGTGCCCAAAGAAACTATGCCACTACGGAAAAGGAGTTTTTAGCAGTCGTGTTTGCATGTGAAAAGTTCAGATCTTACATAGTTGACTCCAAAGTCACTATTCACTCTGATCATGCTGCTATTAAGTACCTTATGGAGAAGAAGGACGCTAAGCCTAGACTGATCAGATGGGTTCTCCTGCTACAAGAATTTGATTTGCACGTCGTTGCCCGAAAGGGTGCTGATAACCCTGTAGCAGATAACTTCTCTAGGCTAGAGAATGTCCTTGATGACCCACTACCTATTGATGACAGCTTTCCTGATGAGCCATTAAATGTCATCCGCACTTCACATAGTGCATCGTGGTATGCCGATTATGCAAATTATATCGTAGCCAAATACATACCATCCAGTTTCACCTATCAGCAAAAGAAGAAATTCTTCTTTGATTTGAGACACTACTTTTGGGATGATCCTCACCTTTATAAGGAAGGAGTAGATGGTGTTATTAGACGTTGTGTGCCTGAACTTGAACAGGGACAGATCCTGCAGAAGTGTCATTCCGAAGCCTACGGAGGACACCACGCTGGAGATAGAACTGCCCATAAGGTATTGCAATCAGGTTTCTATTGGCCCACTCTCTTCAAGGATGCCCGTAAGTTTGTATTGTCTTGTGACGAATGCCAAAGAATAGGGAACATCAGTAAGCGTCAGGAAATGCCTATGAACTATTCACTTGTCATAGAACCATTTGATGTCTGGGGCTTTGATTATATGGGACCCTTCCCGAGTTCCAATGGGTACACTCACATCTTAGTTGTTGTGGATTACGTCACTAAGTGGGTAGAAGTTATCCCCACTAAAAATGCTGATCACCACACCTCTATTAAGATGCTTAAAGAAGTCATTTTCCCAAGATTTGGACTCCCTAGATATTTGATGACTGATGGCGGTTCACACTTCATTCATGGTGTTTTCCGCAAGATGCTCGCTAAGTATGATGTCAACCATAGAGTTGCATCTCCTTATCATCCTCAGTCTAGTGGTCAAGTGGAGTTGAGTAATAGGGAGATCAAATTGATCCTACAAAAGACCGTCAATAGATCTCGAAAGAATTGGTCTAGCAAACTTGACGATGCACTATGGGCTCATAGTACTGCTTATAAGAATCCCAGGGGCATGTCACCGTATAAAATGGTTTACGGTAAGGCCTATCATTTACCTCTTGAGCTGGAACATAAAGCTTATTGGGCAATCAAAGAGCTCAACTTTGATTTCAAACTTGCCGGTGAGAAGCGGTTGTTTGATATCAGCTCGTTAGATGAATGGAGGGCCGAGGCATATGAGAATGCCAAGTTGTTCAAGGAAAAGGTTAAGAGATGGCACGACAAACGAATACAGAAACGAGAGTTCAATGTAGGTGATTATGTCCTGCTATACAATTCTCGTTTGAGATTCTTTGCAGGCAAGCTTCTCTCTAAATGGGAAGGTCCTTATGTTATCGAGGAAGTATATCGTTTCAGTGCCATCAAAATCAATAACACAGAAGGAAATTTTCCTAGAGTGGTAAATGGGCAAAGAATCAAGCATCACATCTCTGGTACTCCCATAAATGTTGAGACCAATATCATCAATGTCATAACTCTAGAGGAGTACATAAGGGATGTTTATCAGCCTGTTTCAGACCCTGAAAACAAAGAGGTATCTGTTTCAGTAAGAAATTGGACTCCGATGCTTTTCCAATAGGAAATTTCCTCCGTTTTGGAATTTTTGGAAAATTAGTAAAATAAAAAGCAGTATGGAGAGCGCACGAGGCGGCCACAAGCTTGGACGCCGCCACCTACCCCCCTGGTGGCGGAGAGAGGGCGTGTGGGCACCTCGTGTGCCTCCCGGACTCCGTTTTCTTGCGGAGCACTCCTTCTGGTCCAGAAAAAATCAGTATATATTTGCCCGAAGGTTTTGATCTCTGTATCGCGCAGTTTTCCTCTGTTTTCGTTTCAAGCTTGTTGTCTGCCATAGATTTAGAGCAAAGATGTCTCAAGAATCTGTTGGGGAGAATGATCTTCACCAAGTTCATGAAGAAGTAGATGTTGATCTGAAAAGTGTAGAAGTCACGGAAGCCAGGGACCAAGCTAAGGAGAAAACCCAAGCTAGGGAGGAAGTTCAACCTATGTTCAACATTGAAGACGTTGAAGGAGTAGATTTTCTCCAACCCTTCCTCCACGTGTTGTCTCCATATTTGATTGAACTCTTGAGGTTTTGCGAAACAACTCGTGCTCGCAACATTTCCATTTCTCGTGAAGTTGTTTTGCTGGAAAACCATGTCACAGATCTCAAAGGTATAAATCAAAGATTGATAGCTCTCTTGGAATCAAAGGAATCAACTCCACCACCATCACCACCTAAGGAAGATAACTAAGCATTGGTATGGGAAATCCCCTTGGCTTCTGCCAAGCTTGGGGGAGTTGCCCTGGTATCGTATCACCTTTATGTCTTTTGCTTTTACCTTTGTTTTAGTTCTTTTGTTTTTCAGTTTTTATTTCTTCTCTTAGAGGAATAAGTCTTTAGTGTTTAGTTTGAGTCTTTTGCTTTTGTATCTCCCCCGATGTATTCGATCTTGCGAGCTATATAATAAAGAGTATCTTAGTCAAGGGCTTTGCTTTGGGCCTTGATCAAAAGTATGAAAAGAACGATAGCATGAAAGATCATGAGACGATCTTATGGAAAGTGATAGCTTCACATATGATGCGTATGATGATTGAAACTCGTTGAGAATAAATCAACATAGACCTCAGTCATTGTTGCAATTAATAAGAAGTAATAAGGAAATAGAGGTTCACATATAAATATATCATCTGAGATACTTTTTACAATTGTGAGCACTCACCAAACTATTACATGCTTAGGTGTAGATGTTGGACAAGGAAGACAACATAATGAATTGTGTTTTCTTGGTTCCAAACAATGTTATATGATTAGAGATCCCTTAGCATGTGACGATTGCTTCCACCTCATGTTAGCCAAAACTCCCGCACCAAGTAGAGATACTACTTGTGCATCCATAAACCTTCAACCCAGTTTTGCCATGAGAGTCCACCATACCTACCTATGGATTGAATAAGATCCTTCAAGTAAGTTGTCATCGGTGCAAGCAATAAAAGTTGCTCTCTAATATGTATGATCTATTAGTGTGTGGAAAATAAGCTTTGTACGAACCTGTGATGAGGAAGACATAAAAGCGACAGACTGCAATATAAAGTTCTTTATCACTGGAGGCAATATAAAGTGACGTTCCTCCGCACTAAGAGGACACGCATTGAAACCTCAAAAGCTCATGACAACCTCTGCTTCCCTCTGCGAAGGGCCTATCTTGTACCTTTAATTTTTGCCCTTGTAAGAGTCATGGTGATCTTCACCAATTCCCTATTTTTGCCTTTGTCTTGGCTACCGTCACATGCTTGGAAAATATCTATATTCATATATCAACTTGGAGTTGAGTACTTATGCTTTATTATTGTTGACTTTACCCTTGAGGTAAATCGTTGGGAGGCAAAACTATAAGCCCATATCTTCCTCTGGGTACAGCTGAAACTTTGACACCAGGAGTACCACATGAGTTGTAACAATTCTGGAAAACGAAAGAGATGATTGAGTATGTGGGTTTGCCTTACAAGCTCTTATTTGACTCTTTCTGATGTTCTGATAAATTGCAATTGCTTCAATGACTATGGACTATTGTTGGTTACTTCTCGGTAAGGTTTTTTGCTTCATGCTTTGCTTTGTGAAGGAATTGTTACTTTCCCATAAGAATCTTTATGATGTATTGTTGTTCTATGTGTGATCATGATGCCCTCATGTCCGTATTATGTTTTATCGACACCTTCGTCCCTAAACAGGTGGACATGTTTATGGAACTTGATTTTCGCTTGAGGACAAGCGAGGTCTAAGCTTGGGGGAGTTGATACGTCCCCCATGTTGATATTTATTGCTTTATGGGCTGTTATATTACTTTGTGGTACCATATTTATGCCTTTTCTCTCTTATTTTGCAAGGTTTATTTGAAGAGGGAGAATTCAGGCAGCTGGAATTTTGGACTGGAAAAGGAGCAAGTCTTAGTCCACTATTCCGCACATCTCCAAATGCCCTGAAAAGTTACGTGGAATTTTTTGGGATTATATAAAAAATATTGGGCGAAAGAAGTACTGGAGGGGGCTACCAGGGCGCCACAAGCCCTGCCACCGCCACCCCCTGGTGGCGGAGGGCAAGCTTGTGGGCTCCCTGACGGCCCACTAGCCCCCCTCTTTTGCTATATGAAGGGTTCCGTTCCAGAAAAAATCATTCAGCAGCTTTTTCGTGGTTTCGCCGCCGCCACGAGGCGGAACTTGAGCAGATCCAATCTAGAGCTCCGACGGGACGATCCTGCCGGGGAAACTTCCCTCCCGGAGGGGGAAATCATCGCCATCGTCATCACCAACACTCCTCTCGTCGGAAGGGAGGCATCTTCATCAACATCTTCATCAGCACCATGTCCTCTCCAATCCCTAATTCATCTCTTGTAGCCAATCTTCGTCTCGCGACTCCGATTGGTACTTGTAAGGTTACTAGTAGTGTTGATTACTCTTTGTAGTTGATGCTAGTTGGATTACTTGGTGGAAGAGTTTATGTTCAGATCCTTGATGCAATTCATGACACCTCTGATCATGATTATGATTATGCTTTGTGAGTAGTTACTTTTGTTCCTGAGGACATGGGATAAGTCATGTTAATAATAGTCATGTGAATTTGATATCCGTTCGGTATTTTGATATGTTGTATGTTGTTTTTCCTCTAGTGGTGTTATGTGAACGTCGACTACATAACACTTCACCATATTTGGGCCTAGAGGAAGGCATTGGGGAGTAGTAAGTAGATGATGGATTGCTGGAGTGACAGAAGCTTAAACCTCAGTCTATGCGTTGCTTCGTAAGGGGCTGATTTGGATCGACTAGTTTAATGCTATGGTTAGACGTTGTCTTAATTCTTCTTTCGTGGTTGCGGATGCTTGCAGGGGTTAATCATAAGTGGGATGCTTGTCCAAGTAAGGGCAGTACCCAAGCGCCGGTCCACCCACATATCAAGCTATCAAAGTAACGAACGCGAATCATATGAACATGATGGAACTAGCATGACAGAGTTCCTATGTGTCCTCGGGAGCGTTTTTCCTCCTATAAGACTTTGTTCAGGCTTGTCCCTTGCTACAAAAGGGATTGGGCCACTTGCTGCACCGTTGCTACTACTTGTTACTTGCTACATTTCGCTTGCTACGTTTCACCTCACTATCCCATCACTTGTTACCGCTGATTTCAGTGCTTGCAGTTATTACCTTGCTGAAAACCGTTTATCAGAGCCTTCTGCTCCTCCTTGGGTTCGACACTCTTACTTATCGAAAGGACAACGATTGATCCCCTATACTTGTGGGTCATCACATGCCACCCAAAATTATTATCTCTATTTTCAAAGTTTGAGCTCTAGCACCTCTGCAAAGCAATGCTTCCCTCTACGAAGGGTCTGTCTATTTATCTTCCTGTTGAGTCATCCTCCACTTATAAAAGCACCAATTAGAGAGAGCACCTCTGTTGTTTTTATGCTTTGCTTTTAACTGTGTTGAGTATGACTGTGACTGGATCTTCATTGCCGTGAGTTACAATGTTTAGTCAGCCCTTGGTCTTTGAAGGTGCTCTGCATTTATGTTTTGCGGTCTTAGAAAGAGCTAGCGAGATACCACCTGTTCGTACTGCTTCATGTTGTTTTGATTGAAGTGTTGACATTTGAGTCTTATTATTATTTGCTCGCTAGTTGATTATGCCATTGATATGAGTTTACCGTGACACCTAGATGTCATTTGCTTATGTGGTTTGCTTGTGATCTTGCTGAAATTCTGGTTATGAGTTAGACATAGTTGCAACAACAAGATCAAATAGAGTTCGTCAAAGTTTTTCTTTTGTCTCTTTCAGTTTGTCAACTGAATTGCTTGAGGACAAGCAAGGCTTTAAGCTTGGGGGAGTTGATACGTCTCCATCGTATCTACTTTTCCGAACTCTTTTGCCCTTGTTTTGGACTCTAACTTGCATGATTTGAATGGAACAAACCCGGACTAACGCTGTTTTCAGCAGAATTGCCACGGTGTTGTTTTTGTGCAGAAATAAAAGTTCTTGGAATGACTTGAAAATTTACGGAGAATTTTTATGGAATTAATGAAAAATACCTGCGCAAAGATCCACTAGAGGAGGTGAGCCAGTGGGCCACAAGCCCAGGGGGCGCGACCACCCCCTGGCCGCGCCATGAGGGCTTGTGGGGCCCACGAGGCTCCACCGCCTCCAATCTCAGCTCTATATATTCCGTTTCGCCCGAAAAAAATCAGAGAGAAGGATTCATCGCGTTTACGATACGGAGGCGCCGCCACCTCCTGTTCTTCATATGGAGGGCAGATCTGGAGTCCGTTCTGGGCTCCGGAGAGGGGAGATCGTCGCCATCGTCATCATCAACCTTCCTCCATCGCCAATTCCATGATGCTCTTCACCGTTCGTGAGTAATCTCATCGTAGGCTTGCTGGACGGTGATGAGTTGGATGAGATCTATCATGTAATCGAGTTAGTTTTGACAGGGATTGATCCCTAGTATCCACTATGTTCTGAGATTGATGTTGCTACTTCTTTGCCATGCTTAGTGCTTGTCACTAGGGCCCGAGTGCCATGATTTCAAATCTGAACCTATTATGTTGTCGCCAATATATGTGTGTTTTAGATCCTATCTTGCAAGTTGTAGTCACCTACTATGTGTTATGACCCGGCAACCCCGGAGTGACAATAGCCGGAACCACTCCCAGAGATGACCATAGTATGAGGAGTTCATGTATTCACGACGTGTTAATGCATTGGTCCGGTTCTTTATTAAAAGGAGAACCTTAATATCCCGTAGTTTCCATTAGGACCCCGCTGCCACGGGAGGGATGGACAATAGATGTCATGCAAGTTCTTTTCCCTAAGCACGTATGAATACATACGGAATACATGCCTAATTAGATTGACGAACGGGAGCTAGTTACTTATCTCTCTGTGTTATAGTTGTTACATGCTGAATTACATCTGGCATAATCATCCATCACCGATCCAATGCCTATGAGTCTTTTACTACTCGTCCTTGCTAAGTTACTTTGCTGCTACTGTTGTCACTACTGTTGTTCCTTGCTACTGCTGTCACTACTGCTGCTCCTTGCTACTGCTGTCACTACTGATGTTACTTGCTACTGCTGTCACTACTGATGTTACTTGTTACTTTGTTGTTACCTGCTGCAAAACCTTTTTCTGGCGCCATTGATACAACAAGTCAGGAATAGTGTGTCGTCAACAGACCCTTTTCTGGCACCGGTGCTATCATACTACTTTGCTACTGATACTTTGCTTGCAGATACCAATCTTTCAGGTGTGGTTGAATTGACAACTCAGCTGCTAAAACTTGAGAATATTCTTTCGCTTCCCCTTGAGTCAAATCAATAAATTTGGGTTGAATACTCTACCCTCGAATACTGTTGCGATCCCCTATACTTGTGGGTCATCAGTCATCAGCGTGTGTAGACGAGTCGTAGCAAGGTACAAGGACTCCATTACACCGCGTGACATTTCCCCGAAGGGACAGACATAGCAGCAAAGAAGGATACATGCCGGCCAATCAATGTGTCCGGAGCAGTAGCAAGCTACCAAAGCTCGGTGGAAGCACAAAGAGGCATTTCCCTGTAAAGAGTACTATTAAAGGCACACAACTAGGTGTCGAATCCCACACATATAATGCATTTCATAACATACACACAATATGCACGATATGTGTAGATACAACATGGCATCACAACATAACTCTATGACTCAAGCTTTTATTAAAGACTCATAAGAATCAACATAGTATGATATTACAAACAGGGGTCTCGTGACCCGACACTCAAGTCATACAAACATCAAGCGGAAGCAAAACATGTCTGGGTACAGACATCTACTAAAAATGGTTGAAGGAGCCTGAAAAGCTACAACGACCCTACCAAAGGAACCAGACCTCTGTCTGGGATTCCCAAGCTATTCCGGTCAACATCGAGCACATCGCATAGAACCTTTTAGTGAGTCTAAATCTTCTCTGCAAAAACATGAATAAAGCAACCGTGAGTACAAAGGTACTCAGAAAGTCTTACATCAGAACTATCTACATATGCATCATGTATCAATGAAAGGGTTGTGGGGTTTGATTGTAGCAAGCCAGCTTTGACTCTTGGCTAACATGTACTACGACTGCAAGTTCTTTCTTTGAGGTGGGATAGCGCACACGAGTCCACATATTCACCAGTCAATACACCACCATGGATCCACTCTCGTCTCCCTACGAGAAGGCCATCCATAGCACTCACACTTATCTTGCATGTTTTAGAGTATCCATTTAAATTATCTATGTACCATGTAATGTTTCCAAGTAGTCCATATCCGAGGACGCGGCTATTCGAACAGATTGATTCACCCTGCATGGGTATACTTCTTCACACATGCTGTCACCACTTAGCACCATATGCACGTCATGCATCTCGGCAACCTTCAAGCGGAAGCACTAGCGTGGGTGTCGGCTACGACCATTAACCACACAAGACCCTAGTCCAGGTTTATCACCTATTTGAGACTCAACCCGCAAGGAAGTCCGGCCGAAGTTTCCTCAACGGCCCCAAACGATGTGCGCAGGGTTCCCAAGCCCACCATCCGTGTGACCCTTGGTACACCGTGCCACTGTGTATCTACCGTAGTGAAGCCTACCCAGTCGGGCAGAACTAAACACGGCCGCCAACACTTTTCCTACAAACACCAGAAACTAGTTGCAACTCCTTGACAGAGATCTAGGCGATTAATAAGTCGAGCGGGATCATATTTCAGGGCCCAATGCATGGTAGTATCTTGTCTTGGATAACACACATAGAACTCAGTTCTTAAGGACGGTCCCAATGAGACAACCCACCACGTACTCCTACATGGCCTATCATCGCTACCTTTACCAAATTGGATTCACACCTTTACTCTCACACTATAGGACATGAACACAACCATTCCGATTCATCATCCAGATGGATCAGACCCGACACGACTCTAAGCATATCATGCATTGTAAGCAGGCATGAATGAGTAAGCACAACAAGGCTCAAGCTGTTGCTACTCATGCTAAGTGGTTTCAACTATTTACTGTGGCAAAATCAGGTCATGCAGAGGAATGGGTTCAACTACCGACAACATGTAACAGTTGCATCGTGTTTGTCCTAATGCAATAAAAGAGAGCAGGAGCGAGAGAGTGGGTTTATATCAGTATGCTCAAGGGGGTTTGCTTGCCTGACACGTGTGAAGATAGCAATGAGTCTTCATCAATGTCAACGATCACATCGTCGGAACCATCGTCTATCGAGAGGGAACAGTACCGGCAAACAAGAAAGATCAATAATTACTTCATAGAAATGCAACACTATGATGCATGATCATGAAATGAAAATGAGAAGTGGCAGGGCCAATATAGCTATCATTTCTTAGGTTCAAGCTGGATTTGAATTAGAATTCAAATATCACTTCAAGCAAGGTATTTTCCGGATACCCTTTTAATTGATTCGACCTGATGCTCAGGCATAACTTGTTTTATCATGCATGAAGATGACATTTTGAGGTACTGGTTTTCCTAGCTCAGTGTTTGGTCATAAAAATTGAAGTGGAATTCAAATAGGTATCAAATTCCAACTCCAAACTATTTATTAAATTTACCCTAATCATCATTTTGCCTACTTGGTGATGTTAACTTTCTCAAACATGCATTAAAGTGACATAATCAGATTCTTTGGATTTTTCTGATCATTTTTCATATATAAATTATTTTCATCTTAGTTATATTTTATTTTCTATGATTTTTAGAAGTTTTAAGCATTTTTTGGAATTTCTTTTATATTCGAAAACCCAATTATTGCGTCAACATGACGTGGGGCTGAGGTGAGCAGGTCACCTGACCTGGACTAGGTCAAACCTGACCAGTGGGGTCCACTGGTTAGTGACCAGGGGTTAATCTCCGAGTTGACCAGCCCCTAACTAGGGTTTGACCAACCCTGGGGCCCGCTGTCAGTGGCTAGGGGGGTTGTTAGTGGTCTAATTAAGCTGGCCACGTCGGGGGCTTCCGGAGCCTGGCCGGCGACGACCAAAACCACGGCGGAGGGTCGTCGGAGACGACCTAAACGGCGCTACAGAGGGCCATTTGCCGCACGGTTTGCGTCTATGGGTTGCTGGGGAAGTGGCCGATCTGGCAGGGGTGGCAGGAGGGAGTGGAGTCGCCGGAGAAGGTACCGGCGAGGAGCTCTAGCGGCGGTGGGGTTTGGCCGATGCGGGGAGCGGGGCTATAGGGCACGGTAGAGCGTGGGAGGAGAGGGGAAACAGTGAGCGGCTCACGGGGATTCCATTTTTGGCAACGGGCAGGTCGGAGAGGCCCGGTGGTAGCAGATCGACGGCGGCGGATATTGGCGACGGCAGATGGGGAAATCGGCGGTGACATCTCGATTCAATGGGCTTCGGCTCGATTCCCTTGGTGGTGAGGAGCTGCTCGTCGATGCGGAGATGAAGAGCATGTTAGGGAGGTGAGGGGTGGTCGGGGACTACGCGGACGGCGACGGCCTGCTCAAGCCGAGCTCGGCCATGGCGAGGAGAGAGCGAGAGAGCGAAGGAGCGGATGCAGAGAGAGGTGGAGAAGGAAGAGGCGTGCACGAGTGATACGTCTCAAACGTATCTATAATTATTGATGGTTTCACGTTGTTATCTTATCTTCTTTGTATGTTTTATGTATCTTTTTATATCTTTTTTTGGGACTAACTTATTGATTCAGTGCCAAGTGCCAGTTCCTGTTTTTCCGTGTTTTTGACTCTTTTCAGATCTGATTTTGGAACGTAGTCCAAACGGAATAAAATCCCCGAAATGATTTTTTCCTGAACGAAAGAAGACCAGGGAGCCCTTGGGCCAAGCCAGGTGGGCCCCAGGGAGCCCACAAGCTTGCACCATGCCACCAGGGGGGAGGCGGCGGTGGGCAAGCTTGTGGCTTCCCTGGCCGCCTCCTGACCTAGGTCTTGCGCCTATATATTCCCAAATATTCCGCAAAAAATCAGGGGAGCCTCGAAAATACTTTTCCGCCGCCGCAAGCTTCCGTTTCCGCGAGATCTCATCTGGAGACCCTTCCCGGCACCCTGCCGGAGGGGACTTTGGAGGTGGAGGGCTTCTTCATCATCATCATCGCCCCTCCAATGACTCGTGAGTAGTTCACTTCAGACCTACGGGTCCGTAGTTAGTAGCTAGATAGATTCTTCTCTCTCTTGGATCTTCAATACAAAGTTCTCCATGATCTTCATGGAGATCTATCCGATGTAATCTTCTTTGGCGGTGTGTTTGTCGAGATCCGATAAATTGTGGACTTGTGATCAGATTATCTATGATATATATTTGAGTCCTTGCTGATTTCTTATATGCATGATTTGATATCCTTGTAAGTCTCTCCGAGTCTTGGGTTTTGTTTGGCCAACTAGATCTATGATTCTTGCAATGGGAGAAGTGCTTGGTTTTGGGTTCTGCCATATGGTGACCTTTCCGACTGACAATAGGGGCAGCAAGGCACACATCAAGCAGTTGCCATCAAGGGTAAAAAGATGGGGGTTTTATCATTGGTTTGAGATTATCCCTCTACATCATGTCATCTTGCTTAAGGCGTTACTCTCTTCTTATGGACTTAATAAACTAGATGCATGCTGGATAGCGGTCGACGTGTGGAGTAATAGTAGTAGATGCAGACAGTATTGGTCTACTTGTTTCGGACGTGATGCCTATAGAAATAATCATTGCATAGATATCGTCACGACTCTGTATAGTTCTATCAATTGCTCGGCAGTAATTTGTTCACCCACCGTCTACTTGCTTTCATAAGAGAAGCCACTAGTAAACACTACGGCCCCCGGGTCTATTCACATCCATCGTTTACAACTCCGCTTTTACTTTGCTTTGTTACTTTGTTGCTTTCAGTTCTCACTTGGCAAACAATCTATAAGGGATTGACAACCCCTTCATAGTGTTGGGTGCAAGCTTTTGTGTTTGTGCGGGATCTTGAGATACTCTTCCGCCGGATTGATACCTTGGTTCTCAAACTGAGGGAAATACTTACCACCGCTACGCTACATCACCCTTTCCGCTTCGAGGGAACACCAACGCAAGGCTCCAAGGCCACGGGGGAAATCCTTTGCATACTTGCCTAGGAAGTCCCTTAAGGCGTAGCCGCAGCAGAAAGATCAAGCCACGCATTCTCTCATCGATGTGCCTATTTCTGGGGCCATTGCCAGGGATACACAGCAAACGTCAGAAGTATTTCTGGCGCCGTTGGAAGGTCGTTTGTTGCAGTAGCAACGAGGTACTCATCCCCGTCGTCGCGGTGGCAAGAGCAAGCAGGAGGTGGCGATGGCTGGCCGGGGAGCTCGCCATGCCTCTCCTGTGCCTACTCGCGCGGGGAGGAAGACGACACGAGCCCGTGGTGGGCTGGGCTGGACCAGGTGAGCGCAGGTTAGTCCCCATCTTTTTTTCTGCTTTTATTTGTTTCCTGACATTTGTTTTGAATTAAAAATAAAATCAAATCATTTTATTTGTCCAATGCCACATAATAGTTTTTGGCATTTATGGTACCATATTATATAGTAAAAGAAAATTTCATTTATAATAGTTGTTTGATTAATTCAAAAACCAATATAATTGTTTTTGTGATCCAGAATATTTGTTGACATTTTTATCTCAGTCCAATGTTTTCACAAAATATTTGGAACATTTTGTTGGTGCATTTTAAAGCAAGCTTTATTTTTCTTATTTTCCAGAATTTGGTTCCCGAGGCTTGATCACTTCCCCATTTCTGATTCAATGCAATTTGAATGCATGCATGAATATGCAATGGCAAGCAAGGTAACTTGGATTGTGACAACGTCCGAGACAAGTAGACTCATACTGTCTGCATCTACTACTATTACTCCACACATCGACCGCCATCCAGCATGCATCTAGTGTATTAAGTTCATAACAAACAGAGTAACGCCTTAAGCAAGATGACATGATGTAGAGGGATAAATTCATGCAATATGATATAAACCCCATCTTTTTACCCTTGATGGCAACAACACGATGCGTGCCCCGCTACCCCTTCTCTCACTGGGTGAGGACACCGCACGGTATGAACCCAAAACCAAGCACTTCTCCCATTGCAAGAATCATAGATCAAGTTGGCCAAACAAAACCCATATCTCGAAGAGAATTACAAGGATATGAAATCATGCATATGAGAAATCAAAGGAGACTCAAATAATATTCATAGATAATCTGATCATAAATCCACAATTCATCGGATCTCAACAAACACACCGCAAAAGAAAGTTACATCAGATAGATCTCCATGAAGATCATGGAGAACTTTGTATTGAAGATCCAAGAGAGAGAAGAAGCCATCTAGCTACTAGCTATGGACCCGAAGGTCTGTGGTGAACTACTCACGCATCATAGGAGAGGCAATGGTGTTGATGAAGAAGCCCTCCGTGTCTGAATCCCCCTCCGGCAGGGCACCAGAAAGGTCCCCAGATGGGATCTCGCTGAAATGGAAGCTTGCGGCGGCGGAAAAGTATTTTCGAGGCTCTCTCTGTTCGTTCTGGGATTTTAGGGAATTTATAGGCGGAAGAGGTAGGGCAAAGGAGTCACGGGGGGCCTACGAGCATGCTAGGCGCCCCCCCTAGGGCGCGCCTAGGGGGCTCGTGACCTCCCACATGGACCTGTGCCTTGGTTCTCAAGTCTTCTGCGTATCTTCTGTTGCGGAAAAAATCATCCCGAAGGTTTTATTCCGTTTGGACTCTGTTTAATATTCTTATCTGAAAAGGGCCAAAAACACGGAAAAGAACAGAAACTGGCACTAGCCACTGAGTTAATAGGTTAGTCCCAAAAATGATATAAAATGGCATATAAATGCATATAGAACATCCCAAGTTGATACAATAATAGCATGGAACAATCAAAAATTATAGATACGTTAGAGACGTATCATCGTACTCTTCGTCCCACGATCCGATCTAGCGCCGAACGGACGGCACCTCCGTGTTCAGCACACGTACAACGCGACGATGATCTCGGCCTTCTTGATCCAGCAAGAGAGATGGAGAGGTAGATGAGTTCTCCGGCAGCATGACGGTGCTCCGGAGGTTGGTGATGATCTATTCCAGCATGGCTCCGCCCGAGCTCCGCAGAAATACGATCTAGAGAAAAAACTATGGTGTTTGTGGTCGGGCTGCCGTGGAAAAAGTTGTCTCAAATCAGCCCTAAAACACCACTATATATAGGGGGAGAGGTGGGGAGGCTTGCCTTGAGGGCCAAGCCCTCAAGGGTGCGCCAGCCAAGGGAGAAGAGGAGTCCTACTCCAATCCTAGTCCAACTAGGATTGGAAAGTGGAGCCCTTCCCTTCCTTCCCACCTTTCTTTTTTTCTTTTCTCTTTGGTTTTCTCTCTTGTGGCGCCAAGCCTCCTCCCACCAGCCCACTAAGGGCTGGTGTGCCACCCTCAAGGCCATCAGCCTCTCCCGGGTGGGTTGCCCCCCTCCCGGTAAATATCCAGAACCCATTCGTCACTCCCGGTACGATGCTAGTAATGCCCGAAAACCTTCCGGTAACCAAATGAGACAAACCTATATATCAATCTTCGTTTCCGGACCATTCCGGAAACCCTCGTGATGTTTGTGATCTCATCCGGGACTCCGAACAACATTCGGTAACCAACCATATAACTCAAATACGCTTAAAACATCATCGAACCTTAAGTGTGCACACCCTGTGGGTTCGAGAACTATGTAGACATGACCCGAGTGACTCCTCGGTCAATATCCAATAGAGGGACCTGGATGCCCATATTGGATCCTACATATTCTCCGAAGATCTTATCGGTTGAACCTCAGTGCCAAGGATTCATATAATCCCGTATATCATTCCCTTTGTCCTTCGGTATGTTACTTGCCCGAGATTCGATCGTCGGTATCCGCATACCTATTTCAATCTCGTTTACTGGAAATTCTCTTTTCTCGTTCCGTAATACAAGATCCCGTGATTTACGATAAGTCACATTTCTTGCTAGGCTTGTGTATGATGTTGTATTACCGAGTGGGCCCCGAGATACCTCTTCGTCACACGGAGTGACAAATCCCAGTCTTGATCCATACTAACTCAACGGACACCTTCGGAGATACCTGTAGAGCATCTTTATAGTCACCCAGTTACGTTGTGACGTTTGACACACACAAGGTATTCCTCCGGTGCTAGTGAGTTATATGATCTCATGGTCATAGGAATAAATACTTGACACGCAGAAAATAGTAGCGATAAAATGACACGATCAACATGCTAAGTTCATTAGTTTGGGTCTAGTCCATCACATGTTTCACCTAATGATGTGATCCAGTTATCAAGAAACAACACTTGCATATAGTCAGAAAACCTTGACTATCCTTGATCAACTCGCTAGCCAACTAGAGGCTTGCTAGGGACAGTGTTTTGTCTATATATCCACACATGTATCTATGTTTTTATTCAATACAATTATAGCTTGGATAATAAACAATTATCTTGAAACAGGAATTATAATAATAACTTATTTATCATTGTCTCTAAGGCATAATTCCAACATATATAACAAGGGGAAGGGGAACACCAGGAAGCTATCCCATTTTCTCTCTCGCTGCAAGTGCGCACCCACCTCACCCTATCCATCCCATTCATCACCACCATCACCGTGGCGATGGCAATGTCGTTGCTGCCTTACACCTACCCATTGGCTCTGCTCGTCGTCGTCGTCGTCCTCGGTGTTGCCGCCCCCCTGCACTTGTCCGGTCGAACCCAAAGCCTGGGCCGAGCGTGGAAGCCATCAACGCCACATGAGCAACCGCTTCTTCCCAGGTATATTGCAGACAGTTGTTGTTAGCCAACCTGGACGTGAGGACGCTGGAGGTGAAGGACGTGATCGGGATGTCGGTCCAAGTGGCGGCCAAGAAGGCGGCGGAGGCGGCCGCAGTCGCCAAGGCCACCAAGAACCCCTCCAAGTGCATCGCGGACTGCATCCACGACCTGGCCATGCTCACCAAGATGATCGATGGACTCTGGGACCCGGCGGTGCTCAAAACCGCCAAGGACGCGGGCTATGATGAGTTCAACGATTCGAGGAAGAAGAAATGCAGAAATGATTGCACCATCGACATGTCAAACCAAGAACGCACCGACCAGATGACGTTCGTCTTTGTGGAAGGAGCTCTGCACGTCACCGATGACCTCTTGAAGAGGAGGGCCTTCTTCAACCAGAAAAAGGCATGAATGTTTCAAGAATAACACAACTCAAGGCTCAAGGCTCAAGGCTCATCTCAAGTCTGAACTCTGAAGAGGAGGATCGATGCATGCATGCATGTCGTGATCGATTTATTTTGCATTTTTTGATTTTTTTTATAACAATGGATCAATGCCAATTAATGTTTGCAAGAATCTTGCATGAATGGCCTTCGACCGCTCCATGGCTGCTTGCTAAATTGGAGCCCATCGGTTTCCACTTGTTTCTTGTAATAACTTAAATAGTGGCCACTGTGCCACGCGCGGGTTAGCATTTTATAAATAAAGTTTGAAAATGGGAACATACGGTTTGAGTTAACTAAAAAAGATGGAACCAAATATGTGTTGCGCTTTTATCAATAACATGCTAATTATGCATGTCGTATTATACTTTTTTATGTACTCTTGGATTGCGACAAGTGACATACTGGGAGTTTTCCGTTTTTTCGTAGATCCGTTTATTCAAAATGTTTTATCTCTTTAACCGCGCATCCAAATCTCGAACCATTTTCACCGCTGGATTTCTTGCGTAGAGATCGTTGGAACCAGATCCCATCTTGATAGGTTTTGACAAATAAAACCGGACAAATAAACCATCACTAGTAGGAAAACGGGCTATAGCCCCGGTTCATGAACCGGGTCTAACAAAGCGGGACTAATGCTAGCCCCGGTTCGGCCCCGAAGTGGGGATAATAGTCCTCCACGTAGCCGGGGGCGAGGGAGAGGGGTATTAGTCCTGGTTCTAATTACCAAGCGGGACTAAAGGTTCGGTGTGTTTATTTTGTTTGACCCGAAAAGGTAGAAAATTTTTTGACTTTTTTTTGTTATTATTTTTCAAAAAGAAATTTTGAATATTTTTTGATTTGTTTTTATGGCACTCATTCCAAATCGTCTAACTTCCCGGCTCGTCACCCATCCTGTCACTTTTTCAGCCCGAACACGCTTAACTTCCTAGTTCTATCGCCCCTAGTTTCCAAGTGTACATGATAACCCACAAGTATAGGGGATCGCAACAGTTTTCGAGGGTAGAGTATTCAACCCAAATTTATTGATTCGACACAAGGGGAGCCAAAGAATATTCTCGAGTATTAGCAGTTGAGTTGTCAATTTAACCACACCTCAAAGACTTAGTATCTGCAGCAAAGTTTCAGTAGCAAAGTAGTGTGATAGTAACAGTAGCAGCGGTAACAGTAGCAGTGGTAACAAGTGTGACAGTAGTAGCGACAAAGTAACTTAGCAAGGACCAGTATAGGAAAAGCTCGTAGGCATTGGATAGGTGATTGATAATTATGTCGGATGGCATTCATCATGCAACAGTTATAACGGAGGATGATATGCAACTAGCTCCAATTCTTCAATGTAATGTATGCATGTATTCCGTATATAGTCATTCGTGCTTAGGGAAAAAACTTGCATGACATCTTTTGTCCATCCCTCCCATGGCAGCGGGGTCCTAATCGAAACTAAGGGATATTAAGGTCTCCTTTTAATAGAGAACCGGAACAATGCATTAGCACATAGTAAATACATGAACTCCTCATACTATGATCATCACCGGGAGTTGTCGGGTCATAACACATAGTAGGTGACTACAACTTGCAAGATAGGATCTAGAACACACATATATTGATGAAAACATAATAGGTTCAGATCTGAAATCATGGCACTCGGGCCCTAATGACAAGCATTAAGAATAGCAAAGTGGTAGCAACATCAATCTCAGAACATAGTGGATACTAGGGATCAAACCCCATCAAAACTAACTCGATTACATGATAAATCTCATCCAATCCATCACCGTTCAGCAAGCCTACGATGGGATTACTCACGAACGATGGAGAGCATCATGGAATTGGTGATGGAGGATGGTTGATGATGACGATGGCGTCGATTTCCCCTCTCCGGAGCCCAGAGCGGACTCCAGATCTGCCCTCCCGAGGAAGAATAGGCGGTGACGGTGACTCCGTATCGTGAACGCGACGAACTCTTCTCTCCTGATTTTTTTCCTGGACGAGAGGGACTAAATAGAGTCGGAGTCGGAGGCTGCGGAGCCTCGAGGAGCTCACAAGCCTGCCAGGCGCGCCCTAGGGGGGCGCCTCCTCGGCTTGTGGGCTCCTGGCTCCGTGGCTTCGGGTAATTCTTGCGCCAGTATTTTTCATATATTCCACAAAAAATCCTCGTAAGTTTCCAGGTCATTCCGAGAACTTTTATTTCTGCACAAAAACAACACCATGGCAATTCTGCTGAAAACAACGTTAGTCCGGGTTAGTTCCATTCAAATCATGCAAATTAGAGTCCGAAACAAGGGCAAAAGAGTTTGGAAAAGTAGATACGATGGAGACGTATCAACTCCCCCAAGCTTAAAGCCTTGCTTGTCCTCAAGCAATTCAATTAACAAACTGAAAGATGCAAAAGAAAAACTTTTACGAACTCCGTTTGATCTTGTTGTTGTAATTATGTCTAACTCATATTCAGATCTTCAACAAGATCATAAGCTAACCACATAAACAATAACATTTAGGTCTCATGGTAAACTCATATCGATGGCATAATCAACTATCGAGCAATAATAATAAGTTTCAAATGTCAACACTTCAATCAAAACAATCATGAAGCAATATGAACAGATGGTATCTCGCTAGCCTTTTCTGAGACCGCAAAACATAAATGCAGAGCACCTTCAAAGATCAAGGGTTGACTGAACATTGTAATTCATGGCAAAGAAGATCCAGTCACAGTCATACTTAATATCAATTAATAGCAAAGCATCAAAATGACGGAGGTGCTCTCTAATTGGTGTCTTTTATAAGAAGGATATGACTGAACAGAAGAGTAAATAGATAGGACCTTCGCAGAGGGAAGCATTGATTTGCAGAGGTGCCAGAGCTCAAGCTTTTAAGATAGAGATAAATAATTTTGAGTGGTATGCTTTCATTGTCAACGCAATGACCAAGAGTTTTCACCATCTTCCATGCTACATATATTATAGGCGGTTCCCAAACCGAAAAGTAAAGTTTTAACTCACCCACCACGGATCAATTACACTCCACGACTAGCCGAATCCTCGGGTGCCGTCCATACCAACAACAATCCAGGGGGAGTTTTGTTTGCAGTTATATTTTCGATTTCGGCATGGAACTAGGCATTCCGGTTACCGGTCCCTTTCTCGTGAGTGATAGTGAATAAACACGTATCGAGGATAACACGCCTAGCAGGGGAGATACTGACCGCCCCTTGTCACCACATGAGCGGTTCGGGCATACAAAACATATTATTGTTTGAAGATTTAGAGAGTGGCACATGCAAATTTACTTGGAACGGCAGGTAGATACCGCATATAGGTAGGTATGGTGGACTCATATGGAACAACTTTGGGTTTATGGAAGTCGATACACAAGCAGTATTCCCGCTTAGTACAAGTGAAGGCTAGCAAAAGACTGGGAAGCGACCAACTTGAGAGCGATAACAGTCATCAATATGCATTGAAATTAACCAATGTTGAGTGCAAGCATGAGTAGGATATAAATCACCATGAACATGAGTACCGTAGAGGCTATGTTGATTTTGTTTCTACTACATGGATGAACATGTGCCAAGTCAAGCCACTTGAATCATTCAAAGGAGGATACCATCCTATCATACTACATCATAATCATTTGAAATTCATGTTGGCATCCAAGACAAACCATTATAAGCTCCTAGCTAATTAAGCATGGCATCAGAAACTATGATCTCTAAGTTGTCATTGCAAACATGTTTCTCTCATAACAAAGCTGAATTAGGAACGATGACCTAGTCATATTTACAAAAAAAATAGGTAGAGTTCATACCGGCTTTTCCAGACTCAGTCACTTCATCATATATCATCATTATTGCCTTTCACTTGCATGACCGAATGGAATGAATAATAATAAGAGTGTTCGTGCATCGTACTAAGATGGAATCTGCAAGCAAACACATAGGAGAAGACGAAGTAATACGGGCTCTTTGACAGATAAACAATAATGCATATGAGAGCCACTAATCATTCTAATCATGGTCTTCTACCTCGGCCCAAAGAAAAAGAAAACTATTTACACGGGAAAACTCCCAACAAACAAAAGAAGAACGGGAAATCTTTTTGGGTTTTCTCAAACAAACACACGATAAGAAAACAAGAAAAAGAAATAACTAGCAAGGGAGATACAAAGGAAAAGTGTGAACACCGACTAACAAAGTGAAAGTGTGAGCATGAATATAAAGTCGGTGAGAAACACGTACTCCCCCAAGCTTAGGCTTTTGGCCTAAGTTGGTCTACTCCCACGGCTGGTCCGAGCGATATCCAAAATCATAATGGGGGTTGTACTGGGACGCGGCAGCTACCGCATGAATAGCTACCTCACGGAGGCGAGCAGCCTTCGCCTCCCTCTCATACTCGTCTGCCTCTCTTTTGGTTATGTAGTATCTCCGTTTTACCTGAAAGTCAAAGAAGGCAGGAGCAGGAAGGGTAATATGGAAAACACGTTGTCGGTCAAATATTAACAAGTATAAGAGGGATTCATCATTCCTCTCAAAGAACTGATAACGAATCATAGCTGCGCGATCAAGGAAAGTTGTGTGAAGCGGGGGATCTCCTATGCGGATGGGTACTCCAAGAAAATTTGCTATGCGAGTGGCATAGATCCCACCAAAGAAATAACCTTCATTAGCATTATTATTCAGTCTCCTAGCAATTATAGCTCCCATGTTGAAACTTCTATCACCTGTTACTGCGCTCTTAAGAATACTAAGATTAGGTGCGCAGAGGTGACAATGTTCATGTTTGCCATTAATGCATCTACCTATGAAGAGGGCAAAATAATGTAAGGCAGGAAAATGGATGCTCCCCATGGTAGCCTGCGTAATGTCTCTAGTTTCTCCAACAATAATATTAGAGATAAAATCTCTAACTGAGGACTTAGGAGGGTCATTGGGACTACCCCAATCAGGTATCTTGCAAACTCTATTGAGGTCCTCTAAATCCATAGTATAAGATTTGTCATAGAGATCAAACTGTATGGATGTATCACGACCAGCTGAAAATTTGAATCTACGAACAAAAGAGGCAGTGAGTATAGTATACTGTTCACATTTGTTGGAGATGAATTCTTCGAGCCCGGTGTTGCGAACAAATGCATCAAACTCGTCCTTAAAACCTGCATTAATCATGAGTTCATCGGAAGGCCATTCACATGGTTGCATCGGTGCGTTCCTCGACTGATAAGGACCGGACTCCCGAATCACGAGACGGGGACCCCTTTTGCTTGAGGAACCACCATGATAGTTTTTCCTGAACATCTTCCCTTTTCTAAAATAATTCTGAAATTTTTGGTGACTCAAAGGAAAAGTGAACAAGGCCTAACAAAACTCATGACAACTACTCCTAGAAGTGCCTAGAGGCCATATCATGCATCAAAACTACTCGGGACCAACTAAAATTAGCATGCAAAGCTCAAGAACAGGGTCACCAATGCAGCAATAATACACAAATGATAAAGCACTAGAGCAAAAACTAATTGGACCAATGGAGGAGTCACATACCAAGGAGCAATTTTCCCAAAACAGTTTGGTGAATGGGGCTTTGCACAAGGAGATCAAAAAGTGCAGCCAAAGGAGCAAGAACACGGGTTTGAGCTACGGGATGATTTTTTTCTGGAGGTAGATGAAGGAGATTGGGGCAAGAATAAGTGGAGGGGGGCCACGTGGGACCCACAAGCCTGCTAGGCGCGCCTAGGGGGGTGGCCGCGCCTCCTGGGCTTGTGGCCCACTGGTGCATCCCCTTGACTAGTTATCTACCCCCAAAATTTTAAAATATTCCAGAAAAAATCATACTGGAGTTTTAGGGCATTTGGAGAACCTTTATTTTTGGGGCTTTTTTCTCGAATGGGTAAAAGCAGAAAACAGGGAAAAATAGTGCTAACTTTATTATTTTTCTCCTAAAAAAGTAAAAGTTGGGACAGAAGGTTGTGACTTCCAAATTCATCCATCTCATGGTCATCAAAAGAAATCCCTCAATGAAGTTGATCAAGTCTCCTTGACAAACTTTTTTCGAATCACATAGAACCGGAGAATTTTCGAATAATCACTAGGTCACCTCAACGGGGATATGCATATCCCCAACAACTATATCATACTTCATCTTGACAGTAGGTATAGGGCATTCAAAGCTTCCGACAATAACCGATGAAGATTTTTCAATAGCATTGATGCAATGAACTCGATATTGTTTCTTCGGAAAGTGCACCGTATGCTCATTACCATTAACGTGGAAAGTGACATTGCCTTTGTTGCAATCAATAACAGACCCTACAGTGTTTAAAAGGGGTCTTCCAAGTATGACCGCCATAGCATCATCCTCGGGAATATCAAGGATAACAAAGTCCGTTAAGATAGTAACGTTTGCAACCACAACAGGCACATCCTCGCAAATGCCGATAGGTAAGGCAGTTGACTTGTCGGCCATTTGCAAAGAGATTTCAGTAGGTGTCAACTTATCCAAGTCAAGTCTACGATATAAAGAGAGAGGCATAACACTAACACTGGCTCCAAGATCACATAAAGCAGTTCTAACATAATTTCCTTTAATGGAGCAAGGTATAGTGGGCACTCCGGGATCACCTAGTTTCTTAGGAGTTCCACCCTTAAAAGTATAATTGGCAAGCATGGTGGAAATCTCCAGATCGGGTATCTTTCTCTTATTGGTCACAATATCTTTCATGTACTTGGCATAAGGCGACATTTTGAGCATATCGGTCAAAGCATTTGCAAAAAGATGGGTCTAATCACTTCAACAAAGCGCTCAAAATCCTCATCATCCTTTTTCTTGGATGGTTTGGGAGGAAAGGGCATGGGTTTTTGAACCCATGGTTCTCTTTCTTTACCATGCTTCCTAGCAATAAAATCATTCTTATCATATCTCTTGTTCGTAGGTTGTGAGTTATCAAGATCAACCGCATGTTCAATCTCCACATCCTTATCATTGCTAGGTTGAGCATCAACATGAACACCATTATCTATATTGTCACTAGGTTCATGTTCATCACCAGGTTGTGTTTCATCATCAGAAGCAGAAACATCATTTGAATTCTCAGGTGTAACAACAACCGGTGAACTAGCATGCAAGGTCCTGTCATCTTTCTTTTTCTTCCTATTACCAGGATAACTAGGTGCATCAGCATTGATTCCTTGAGAATCTTGCTCAATTCTCTTAGGATGGCCCTCAGGATACAAAGGTTCCTCAGTCATTCTACCTCCTCTAGTAACAACTCTAACAGAATTGTCATTCAATTCATTGATCAAGTCATTTTGAGCCTTAAGTACTTGTTCTACTTGGGTAGTGACCATAGAAGCATGCTTACTGATAAGCTTAAGATCACTAACATTTCTATCCAAACAAGCACTTATATGATTGATCATACAAGCATTTCGTTCCAGTTGTCTGCTAACATAATCATTGAAACTTTGTTGTTTGACAAGAAAATTATCAAATTCATCTAGGCATAAGCTAGCAGGTTTATCATAAGGAATATAACTCTCGTCGAATCTACGAAGAGAATTTACCTCTACTACCCGTGTCGGGTTATCAAGACCATGTATTTCTTCAATAGGTGGTAGATTCTTAACATCTTCAGATTTAATACCTTTCTCTTGCATAGATTTCTTGGCTTCTTGCATATCTTTAGGACTAAGAAATAGAATACCTCTTTTCTTTGGAGTTGGCTTTAGAGGTGGTTCAGGAATTGTCCAAGCATTATCATTGCTCAAGATATTATTCAATAGAATTGCAGCTTGTTCCATAGTTCGTTCCCTGAAAACACAACCAGCACAACTATCTAGGTGGTCCCTAGAAGCATCGGTTAGTCCATTATAGAAGATATCAAGTATTTCATTTTTCTCAAGAGGGTGATCAAGCAAAGCATTGAGTAACTAGACAAGCCTCCCCCAAGCTTGTGGGAGACTCTCTTCTTCAACTTGCACAAAGTTGTATATCTCTTGCAAGGCAGCTTGTTTCTTATGGGCAGGAAAATATTTCTCAGAGAAGTAGTATATCATATCCTGGGGACTACACACACAACCAGGAGTAAGAGAAGTGAACCAAGCTTTAGCATCACCCTTTAGTGAGAAAGGAAACAACTTAAGGATATAGTAATGGCGGATCTTTTACTCACTAGTGAATAGGGTGGCTATATCGTTCAAATTAGTAAGATGTGCTACAACGGTTTCAGATTCATAACCGTGAAAAGGATCAGATTTGACCAGAGTAATCAACTCAGGATTGACAGAGAATTCATAATCCTTATCAGTGACAAAGATGGGTGAAGTAGCAAACTTAGGATCATACTTCATTCTAGCGTTCCGAGACTTCTCTTTCCACTTGCGTAAAAGATACTCAAGATCATAGCTATCCTTACAAGCAAGAAAGTCCTCAGCTACCTCTCCTTCCATAACATAACCCTTGGGTATATTAGGCAATTCATATCTAGGAGAGCCAGGTCGAACAGGTGTAACAGCAGGTTCCATCTCAATAATCTCATCAGTTTCAGAAGCACTAGCAGATGCAGTAGTAACTCTAGCAATTTGAGCATCAAGAAATTCACCCAGAGGCATATCATTATCAAGCAAAGCATCATCACAAGCATCATGGATAGTAGAAGTAGCATCATCAAGCACAGGCGACATATCAGGATTACTAGCAGGAGGTGGTGTCGCAAACTTACTCATAACTGAAGGTGAATCAAGTGTAGAGCTAGATGGCAGTTCCTTACTTGTCCTCTTAGTTGAGGGCAAGACTTTAGTTTTTGGATCTCTCGGATTCTTCATAGTGATCAACACATGTAAATCCCAAGTGACTCAGAGAATAGAGTTGTGCTCCCCGGCAACGGCGCCAGAAAAAGGTCTTGATAACCCACAAGTATAGGGGATTGTAACAATTTTCGAGGGTAGAGTATTCAACCAAAATTTATTGATTCGACATAAGGGGGACAAAGAATATTCTCGAGTATTAGCAGTTGAGTTGTCAATGTTGGAGAACGTCGCATGGGAAACAAAAAATTTCCTACGCGCACGAAGACCTATCATGGTGATGTCCATCTACGAGAGGGGATGTGTGATCTACGTACCCTTGTAGACCGTACAGCAGAAGCGTTAGTGAACGCGGTTGATGTAGTGGAACATCCTCACGTCCCTCGACCCGCCCCGCGAACCGTCCCGCGATCAGTCCCACGATCTAGTACCGAACGGACGGCACCTCCGCATTCAGCACACGTACAGCTCGACGATGATCTCGGCCTTATTGATCCAGCAAGAGAGACGGAGAGGTAGAAGAGTTCTCCGGCAGTGTGACGGCGCTCCGGAGGTTGGTGATGATCTTGTCTCAGCAGGGCTCCGCCCGAGCTCCGCAGAAACGCGATCTAGAGGAAAAACTATGGAGGTATGTGGTCGGGCAGCCGTGAGAAAGTCGTCTCAAATCAGCCCTAATTGCTCCATATATATAGGAGGAGGGAGGGGGACCTTGCCTTGGGGTCCAAGGGACCCTCAAGGGGTCGGCCGAGCCAAGGGGGGGAGGACTCCCCCCCCCAAACCGAGTTGGACTTGGTTTGGTGGGAGGAGTCCCCCTCCCTTCCCACTTCCTCCCTCTTTTTTTCCTTTTCCTTTGATTTCTTTTTCTTGGCGCATAGGCCCCCTTGGGGCTGTCCCACCAGCCCACTAAGGGCTGGTGTGTCTCCCCAAAGCCTATGGGCTTCCCCGGGGTGGGTTGCCCCCCCCCCCAGCGAACTCCCGGAACCCATTCGTCATTCCCGATACATTCTCGGTAACTCCGAAAACCTTCCGGTAATCAAATGAGGTCATCCTATATATCAATCTTCGTTTCCGGACCATTCCGGAAACCCTCGTGACGTCCGTGATTTCATCCGGGACTCCGAACAATATTCGGTAACCAACCATATAACTCAAATACGCATAAAACAACGTCGAACCTTAAGTGTGTAGACCCTGCGGGTTCGAGAACTATGTAGACATGACCCGAGAGACTCCTCGGTCAATCTCCAATAGCGGGACCTGGATGCCCATATTGGATCCTACATATTCTACGAAGATCTTATTGTTTGAACCTCAGTGCCAAGGATTCATATAATCCCGTATGTCATTCCCTTTGTCCTTCGGTATGTTACTTGCCCGAGATTCGATCGTCAGTATCCGCATACCTATTTCAATCTCGTTTATCGGCAAGTCTCTTTACTCGTTCCGTAATACAAGATCCCGCAACTTACACTAAGTTACATTGCTTGCAAGGCTTGTGTGTGATGTTGTATTACCGAGTGGGCCCCGAGATACCTCTCCGTCACACGGAGTGACAAATCCCAGTCTTGATCCATACTAACTCAACGAACACCTTCGGAGATACCTGTAGAGCATCTTTATAGTCACCCAGTTACGATGCGACGTTTGATACACACAAAGTATTCCTCCGGTGTTAGTGAGTTATATGATCTCATGGTCATAGGAACAAATACTTGACACGCAGAAAAACAGTAGCAACAGAATGACACGATCAACATGCTACGTCTATTAGTTTGGGTCTAGTCCATCACATGATTCTCCTAATGACGTGATCCAATTATCAAGCAACAACACCTTGTTCATAATCAGAAGACACTTACTATCTTTCATCAACTGGCTAGCCAACTAGAGGCTTGCTAGGGACAGTGTTTTGTCTATGTATCCACACATGTAAATGAGTCTTCATTCAATACAATTATAGTATGGATAATAAACGATTATCTTGATACAGGAATTATAATAATAACTATATTTATCATTGCCTCTAGGGCATAATTCCAACAGTCTCCCACTTGCACTAGACTCAATAATCCAGTCCTCACATCATCATGCGAATTACATTGTAATAAATCTAACACCCATACAGTTCTGGTGTTGATCATGCTTTTCCAGTGGAAGAGGTTTAGTCAGTGGGTCTGCTACATCCAGATCCGTGTGCACTTTGCATATATTTACGTCCTCCCTGTCGACGCAGTCGCGGATGAGGTTGAAGCGTCGTTTGATGTGTCTGGACTTCTTGTGAAACCATGGTTCCTTTGCTAAGGCAATGGCACCCGTGTTGTCACAGAACAAGGTTATTGGATTCAGTGCGCTTGGCACCACTCCAAGATCCGTCATGAATTGCTTCATCCAGACACCCTCCTTAGCCGCCTCTGAGGCAGCCATGTACTCTGCTTCACATGTAGAATCTGCTATGACGCTTTGCTTGGAACTGCACCAGCTTATCGCACCCCCATTAAGAATAAATACGTATCCGGTTTGCGACTTAGAGTCGTCCGGATCTGTGTCAAAGCTTGCATCGACGTAACCTTTTACGGCGAGCTCTTCGTCACCTCCATACACGAGAAACATCTCCTTAGTACTTTTCAGGTACTTCAGGATATTCTTGACCGCCGTCCAGTGATCCACTCCTAGATTACTCTGGAACCTACCTGCCATACTTATGGCCAGGCTAACGTCCGGTCTAGTGCACAGCATCGCATACATGATAGAACCTATGGCTGAAGCATAGGGGACGGAGCGCATATGCTCTCTATCCTCATCAGTTGCTGGGCACTGAGTCTTACTCAATCTCATACCTTGTAAAACTTGCAAGAACCCTTTCTTGGACTGTTCTATTTTGAACCTCTTCAGAACTTTATCAAGGTATGTGCTTTGTGAAAGTCCTATCAGGCGTTTTGATCTATCCCTATAGATCTTAATGCCTAGAATGTAAGCAGCTTCTCCTAGGTCCTTCATAGAGAAACTTTTATTCAAGTAATCCTTTATGCTCTCCAAAAACTCTACGTTGTTTCCAATCAGCAATATGTCTTCCACATATAATATTAGAAACGCCACAGAGCTCCCACTCACTTTCTTGTAAATACAAGATTCTCCAACCACTTGTATAAACCCAAAAGCTTTGATCACCTCATCAAAGCATTTGTTCCAACTCCGAGATGCTTGCACCAGTCCATAAATGGATCGCTGGAGCATGCGTGCCTTGTTAGCATTCTTAGGATCGACAAAACATTCGGGTTGCATCATATACAATTCTTCCTTAAGGAAATCGTTAAGGAACGCCGTTTTGACATCCATCTGCCAGATTTCATAATCGAAAAATGCAACTATTGCTAACATGATTCTGACGGACTTAAGCATCGCTACGGGTGAGAATGTCTCATCGTAGTCAACTCCTTGAACTTGTGAAAAACCCTTTGCCACAAGTCGAGCTTTATAAACGGTCACATTGCCGTCAGCGTCCGTCTTCCTCTTAAAGATCCATTTGTTCTGAATAGCCTTGCGGCCCTCAGGCAGTACCTCCAAAGTCCACACTTTGTTCTCGTACATGGATCCTATCTCGGACTTCATGGCTTCTAGCCATTTGTTGGAATCTGGGCCCACCATTGCTTCTTCATAATTTGCAGGTTCATTGTTGTCCGACAACATGATTGATAAGACGGGATTACCGTACCACTCTGGAGTAGCACGTGGTCTCGTCGACCTGCGTGGTTCAACAGAAACTTGAACCGGAGTTTCATAATCATCATCATTAACTTCCTCCTCAACCGGCGTCGCAACGACAGAGGTTTCCCCTTGCCCTGCGCCACCATCCAGAGGGACGAGAGGTTCGACAACCTCGTCAAGTTCTATCTTCCTCCCACTCAATTCTCTCGAGAGAAACTCCTTCTCGAGAAAAGCTCCGTTTTTAGCAACAAACACTTTGCCCTCGGATTTGAGATAGAAGGTGTACCCAACTGTCTCTTTTGGGTAACCTATGAAGACGCACTTTTCCGCTTTGGGTTCCAGCTTTTCAGGCTGAAGCTTTTTGACATAAGCATCACATCCCCAAACTTTAAGAAACGACAACTTTGGCCTTTTGCCATACCACAGTTCGTATGGTGTCGTCACAACGGATTTTGATGGTGCCCTATTTAAAGTGAATGCAGTTGTTTCTAATGCATAACTCCAAAACGATAATGGCAAATCGGTAAGAGACATCATAGATCGCACCATCTCTAATAAAGTACGATTACGACGTTCGAACACACCATTACGCTGTGGTGTTCCAGGCGGTGTCAACTGTGAAACAATTCCACATTGTCTTAAGTGAGCACCAAACTCGAAACTCAGATATTCACCCCCACGATCAGACCGTAGGAACTTGATCTTCTTGTTACGATGATTTTCAACTTCACTCTGAAATTGCTTGAAATTTTCAAATGTTTCAGACTTGTGCTTCATTAAGTAGACATAACCATATCTACTCAAATCGTCAGTGAAGGTGAGAAAATAACGATATCCGCCGCGTGCCTCTACACTCATCGGACCACACACATCGGTATGTATGATTTCCAACAAGTCACTTGCACGCCCCATTGTTCCGGAGAACGGAGTTTTAGTCATCTTGCCCATGAGGCATGGTTCGCACGTGTCAAGTGAATCAAAGTCAAGTGACTCCAAAAGTCCATCGGCATGGAGTTTCTTCATGCGCTTTACACCAATATGACCTAAGCGGCAGTGCCACAAAAATATGGCGCTATCATTGTTAACTCTAACTCTTTTGGTCTCAATGTTATGTATGTGTGTATCGCTATCAAGATTCAATATGAACAATCCTCTCACATTGGGTGCATGACCATAAAAGATGTTACTCATAGAAATAGAACAACCATTATTCTCTGACTTAAAAGAGTAACCGTCTCGCAATAAACAAGATCCAGATATAATGTTCATGCTCAACGCATGCACTAAATAACAATGATTCAAGTTCATAACTAATCCTGATGGTAACTGAAGTGAAACTGTGCCGACGCCGATTGCATCAACCTTGGAACCATTTCCTACGCGCATCGTCACTTCATCTTTCGCCAGCCTTCGTCTATTCCGCAGTTCCTGTTTCGAGTTGCAAATATGAGCAACAGAACCGGTATCGAATACCCAGGCACTACTACGAGAGCCAGTTAAGTACACATCAATAACATGTATATCGAATATACCTGATTTTTCTTTGGCCGCCTTCTTATCAGCCAGATACTTGGGGTAATTGCGCTTCCAGTGACCCATACCCTTGCAATAGTAACACTCTGTTTTAGGCTTAGGTCCAGCTTTGGGTTTCTTCATTGGATTGGCAACAGGCTTGCCGCTCTTCTTTGATTTACCCTTCTTGCCTTTGTCGTTTCTCTTGAAACTAGTGGTCTTATTCACCATCAACACTTGATGTTCTTTACGGAGTTCAGACTCTGCGACTTTCAGCATCGCAAACAACTCGCCGGGTGACTTGTTCATCCCTTGCATGTTGTAGTTCAACACAAAGCCTTTATAGCTTGGCGGCAGTGATTGAAGGATTATGTCAGTGATAGCCTCTTGCGGGAGTTCAATCCCCAGCTCAGCTAGACGGTTTGAGTACCCAGACATTTTGAGCACATGTTCACTGACAGACGAGTTCTCCTCCATCTTGCAAGCATAGAATTTATCGGAGGTCTCATACCTCTCGATCCGGGCGTTCTTCTGAAAGATAAACTTCAACTGCTGGAACATCTCAAATGCTCCATGACGCTCAAAGCGACGTTGAAGTCCCGGTTCTAAGCCATACAAGATTGCACATTGAACTACTGAGTAGTCCTCCTTACGTGCTAACCAAGCGTTCTTAACATCTTGATCAGCCGTAGCGGGTGGTTCATCTCCTAGCGCAGCATTAAGGACATAATCCTTCTTCCCAGCTTGTAAGATTAGCTTAAGATTACGAGCCCAGTCTACAAAGTTGCTTCCATCATCTTTCAACTTAGCTTTCTCTAGGAACGTATTAAAATTCAGGGTGACTGTCGCGTGAGCCATGATCTACAACACAAATATATTCAAAGTGGACTTAGACTATGTTCAAGATAATTAGAGTTTAACTTAATCAAATTATTTGCTAAACTCCCACTCAAAAAGTACATCTCTCTAGTCATTTGAGTGGTTCATGATCCACTTACACTAGCTCAAGTCCGATCATCACGTGAGTTGAGCATAGTTTCAGTGGTAAGCATCCCTATGCTAATCATATCATCTATATGATTCATGATCGACCTTTCGGTCTCATGTGTTCCGAGGCCATGTCTACACATGCTAGGCTCGTCAAGCTTAACCCGAGTGTTCCGCGTGCGCAACTGTTTTGCACCCGTTGTATGTGAACGTTGAGTCTATCACACCCGATCATCACGGGGTGTCTCGAAACGACGAACTGTAGCAACGGTGCACAGTCGGGGAGAACACAATTTCGTCTTGAAATTTTAGCGAGAGATCACCTCATAATGCTACCGTCGTTCTAAGCAAAATAAGGTGCATAAAAGGATTAACATCACATGCAATTCATAAGTGACATGATATGGCCATCATCATGTGCTCCTTGATCTCCATCACCAAAGCACGGGCACGATCTTCTTGTCACCGGCGCCACACCATGATCTCCATCAACGTGTCGCCATCGGGGTTGTCGTGCTACTCATGCTATTACTACTAAAGCTACATCCTAGCAAAATAGTAAAAGCATCTGCAAGCACAAACGTTAGTATAAAGACAACCCTATGGCTCCTGCCGGTTGCTGTACCATCGACGTGCAAGTCGATATTATCTATTACAACATGATCATCTCATACATCCAATATATCACATCACATCGTTGGCCATATCACATCACAAGCATACCCTGCAAAAACAAGTTAGACGTCCTCTAATTTTGTTGTTGCATGTTTTACGTGGTGACCATGGGTATCTAGTAGGATCGCATCTTACTTACGCAAACACCACAACGGAGATATATGAGTTTCTATTTAACCTCATCCAAGGACCTCCTCGGTCAAATCCGATTCAACTAAAGTTGGAGAAACTGACACTTGCCAGTCATCTTTGAGCAACGGGGTTACTCGTAGAGATGAAACCAGTCTCTCGTAAGCGTACGAGTAATGCCGGTCCAAGCCGCTTCAATCCAACAATACCGCAGAATCAAGAAAAAACTAAGGAGGGCAGCAAAACGCACATCACCGCCCACAAAAACTTTTGTGTTCTACTCGAGAAGACATCTACGCATGAACCTAGCTCATGATGCCACTGTTGGGGAACGTCGCATGGGAAACAAAAAATTTCCTACGCGCACGAAGACCTATCATGGTGATGTCCATCTACTAGAGGGGATGTGTGATCTACGTGCCCTTGTAGACCATACAGCAGAAGCGTTAGTGAACGCGGTTGATGTAGTGGAACGTCCTCACGTCCCTCGATCCGCCCCGCGAACCGTCCCGCGATCAGTCCCATGATCTAGTGCCGAACGGACGGCACCTCCGCATTCAGCACACGTACAGCTCGACGATGATCTCGGCCTTCTTGATCCAGCAAGAGAGACAGAGAGGTAGATGAATTCTCCGGCAGCGTGATGGCACTCCGGAGGTTGGTGATGATCTTGTCTCAGCAGGGCTCCGCCCGAGCTCCGCAGAAACGCGATCTAGAGGAAAAATCGTGGAGGTACGTGATCGGGCTGCCATGGAAAAGTCGTCGCAAATCAGCCCTAAAACCTCCGTATATATAGGTGGGAGAGGGGGAGCCTTGCCTTGGGGCTCAAGGAGCCCCAAGGGGGTCGGCCGAGCCAAGGGGGGAAGGTCTCCCCCCCCCCAAACCGAGTCCTACTTGGTTTGGTGGGTGGAGTCCTTCTTTCCTTTCCCACCTCCTCCCTTTTTTTCTCTTTGATTTTCTTCCTATGGCCCATAGGGCCTTCTTGGGCTGTCCCACCAGCCCACTAAGGGCTGGTGTGCCACCCCAAGGCCTATGGGCTTCCCCGGGGTGGGTTGCCCCCCCCCCCAGTGAACTCCCTGAACCCATTTGTCATTCCCGGTACATTCCCGGTAACTCCGAAAACCTTCCGGTAATCAAATGAGGTCATCCTATATATCAATCTTCGTTTCCGGACCATTCCGGAAACCCTCGTGACATCCGTGATCTCATCCGAGACTCCGAACAACATTCGGTAACCAACCATATAACTCAAATACGCATAAAACAACGTCGAACCTTAAGTGTGCAGACCCTGCGGGTTCGAGAACTATGTAGACATGACCCGAGAGACTCCTCGGTCAATATCCAATAGCAGGACCTGGATGCCCATATTGGATCCTACATATTCTACGAAGATCTTATCGTTTGAACCTCAGTGCCAAGGATTCATATAATCCCGTATGTCATTCCCTTTGTCCTTCGGTATGTTACTTGCCCGAGATTCGATCGTCACTATCCGCATACCTATTTCAATCTCGTTTACGGGCAAGTCTCTTTACTCGTTCCGTAATACAAGATCCCGCAACTTACACTAAGTCACATTGCTTGCAAGGCTTGTGTGTGATGTTGTATTACCGAGTGGGCCCCGAGATACCTCTCCGTCACACAGAGTGACAAATCCCAGTCTTGATCCATACTAACTCAACGAACACCTTCGGAGATACCTGTAGAGCATCTTTATAGTCACCCAGTTACGTTGCGACGTTTGATACACACAAAGTATTCCTCCGGTGTTAGTGAGTTATATGATCTCATGGTCATAGGAACAAATACTTGACACGCAGAAAACAGTAGCAACAAAATGACACGATCAACATGCTACGTCTATTAGTTTGGGTCCAGTCCATCACGTGATTCTCCTAATGACGTGATCCAATTATCAAGCAACAACACCTTGTTCAAAATCAGAAGACACTGACTATCTTTGATCAACTGGCTAGCCAACTAGAGGCTTGCTAGGGACAGTGTTTTGTCTATGTATCCAGACATGTAAATGAGTCTTCATTCAATACAATTATAGCATGGATAATAAACGATTATCTTGATACAGGAATTATCATAATAACTATATTTATCATTGCCTCTAGGGCATAATTCCAACAGTCAATTCAACCACACCTGAAAGACTTAGTATCTGCAGCAAAGTTTCAGTAGCAAAGTAGTGTGATAGTAACAGTAGCAGCGGTAACAGTAGTAGTGGTGACAAGTGTGACAGCAATAGCGGCAAAGTAACTTAGCAAGGACCAGTATAAGAAAAGCTCGTAGGCATTGGATCGGTGATGGATAATTATATCGGATGGCATTCATTATGCAACAATTATAACAAAGGATGATTTGCAACTAGCTCCAGTTCGTCGATGTAATGTAGGCATGTATTTCGTACATAGTCATACGTGCTTAGGGAAAAGAACTTGCATGACATCTTTTGTCCATCCCTCTCATGGCAGCGGGGTCCTAATGGAAACTAAGGGATATTAAGGTCTCCTTTTAATATAGAACCGGAACAAAGGATTAGCACATAGTGAATACATGAACTCCTCATACTATGGTCATCACCGGGAGTGGTTCCGGCTATTGTCACTCCAGGGTTGCCGGGTCATAACACATAGTAGGTGACTACAACTTGCAAGATAGGATCTAGAACACACATATATTGATGAAAACATAATAGGTTCAGATCTGAAATCATGGCACTCGAGCCCTAGTGACAAGCATTAAGCATAGCAAAGTGGTAGCAACATCAATCTCAGAACATAGTGGATACTAGGGATCAAACCCCATCAAAACTAACTCGATTACATGATAAATCTCATCCAATCCATCATCGTCGAGGAAGCCTACGATGGGATTACTCGCGAACAATGGAGAGCATCATGGAATTGGCGATGGAGGATGGTTGATGATGAAGATGGCGTCGATTTCCCCTCTCCGGAGCCCTCCGGAGGAAGAACACGCGGTGGCGGCGACTCCGCATCGTGAAACGCGATGAACTCTTCTCTCCTGATTTTTTTCCTGGAAGAGAGGGACTAAATAGAGTCCGAGTTGGAGGCTGCGGAGCCTCGAGGAGCTCACAAGCCTGCGAGGCGCACCCTAGGGGGCGCCTCCTGGGCTTGTGGGCTCCTGGCTCCGTGGCTTTGGGTAATTCTTGCGCCAGTATTTTTCATATATTCCACAAAAAATCCTCGTAAGTTTTCATGTCATTCCGAGAACTTTTAATTGTGCAAAAAAACAACATCATGGCAATTCTGCTGAAAACAACGTTAGTCCGGGTTAGTTCCATTCAAATCATGCAAATTAGAGTCCAAGACAAGGGCAAAAGAGTTTGGAAAAGTAGATACGATGGAGAAGTGTCAGTGCACTTGTTTGTTTTCTTGACAATAGTAAGCTATCAATCCTATTAACCCTTAGTTCTTGATGTCACATGATTTAATTTTTTAAAATCCAAATAATTATTAAAATAAACAAAATAAGTAATAATAATATTCAATTTCATTGCAAATAAAATAAGTAATAATATTATTTTATTCGTTTTTTTGTCATTTATTCATTCAATCTCGCATAGTCAATATCTTTAAATATGTAAATCAAAATTCGACAATTAATATATCCATTATTATCACACAAATGTGAGGAATCCAAATATGACATAATTTTTTTAGTTTTAAATAAATAAATAAATCTGAAAAAAAATCTTTTTTTAAGAAAACTTATTTTACATTTCGAATTTTGAGCATGTGAAAGAGCTTCACCGGGCAAGCCCCGGTGAAATTGAGTCCCACTTTTTCTCTAGTTTTTTTGATATATTAAACTTTTTTCGACGTCGTATGTAAAAGTTATAATCGTTTTACATTTTTTCCCTTTTTTTGCAAAAACGGTCTCATATTTTAAAATTTCTATACCAACTAGCCACTAAAACCTAACTACATCTCAAAGGATTTTATTTTTTTGAAGATTTTATCACTTTTGTTTATTTTCTACAAAATTAAAAAGGCGGTCCACAAGGGGGAGGAGAGTTTGAAAATTTCAGAACCCCCCTTTAGCCAAGAGTCCAATCATACTGTCGACTACATCCGCTAGCACCGTCCTAGAGTCACAACTAAGGTTAACCAAGCCAAAGTTAACCCTCTCCAACTTCATTTGCTATTTTTATGCATTTAATGATTTTTTTTGAGCTAAATGACCCTGAAATTAAAAAGCTCTACAAATGAACTCTGAAAATGTTGAAACTTGGCATGTTATCATCATTTCACCCACATAGCTTGTGCTAAAAAGTTGAGAGGGTTACGGCAAAAACTGGATGCACTTCGTGTACAAACTGGATCATCTCCTTCGAAGTATCAACGTTCCAAACGAAAACCCATATTTTTTTACTTATTTCAACTCCAGACTTTTTGTGCATTTTTTGCATTCAACATGCAACATTCAAAACCTCATCCTAAAATTTCAACCCTTTATAACTTCATTTCCTATTTTTCATGCATTTAATGATTTTTTGACCTAAATGACCCTGAAATTGAAAAGCCTGACAAATAAACTCTCAAAAGGTTGAAACTTTGCATGGTATCATCATCTCACCCACATAGCATGTGCTAAAAAGTTGAGAGAGTTACTACAAAAACTGGATGCACTTCTTGTACAAACTGGATCATCTCCTTCGAAGTATCGAGGTTTCACACGAAAACCCATCTGCTACAAAGGCATTTTTTAAAAATTATTTCAAATCCAAACTTTTTGTGCATTCAATATGCACCATACTACAACATGTTAAAATCTACAGAAAAACTAAATAAAAATAATAAAAAAACAACAATTAAATGACTAAAACCACTATATAAGCAAAACAGTATTGTTTTAATTAAATTCCTCATTTAAGTCATTCTAAAAATAACCAAATAAATCTTACTGTGACAACAATCTAACACATGACTAGGAGCAAAAAGAATTAAATTTAAAACTATTTGTAATCTCAAGTTATTCACAATCTGGGTTTGAAGCAAATTTGAACAAATTCAAATTTAAACCATTCAAATTTGAAAACTAATGGCACAAACAGAAACTAGACAAAATTTTGAAGCTAATGCAAAAATAATCACTCACAAACATCAAATATCCTAAAAGATATAAGCAATTTAAAATAGAAACTACAAAGAGAAAACAAATTTAAAAACAAAACCGAGACTAAAGCCTCCAAATCCTTTAGTCCCGGTTCGAGACACGAACCGGGACTAAAGGTCCCATTTGAACCGGGACTAATGCCCGACTCACGCCCTTGTCGCTCGAACCGGGACTATTGCTAACATTAGTCCCGGTTCGTAACGGAACCGGGACTAATGTGTAAATCGAGCTGGGATGATCGAAAGCCCTGTTTTCTACTAGTTTCTACTATAATTACTGCACGGGGTCTAGTTTATATATATTTTTTGAGGCAACTCGATCGAGGGGGTCTAGTAAAAAGCCAGACTCGGCTGGGTGGCTATGGGACACTTGAAACCGGGATGGAGGGAGCGGTATTCTGTCTGTTTTCTAAACATAGACATAGGGTATGGTCAGCCGGCTAGCCGGAGTTTGTGTTGAACTAAAACATACTCCCTCCGTCGCAAAATAAGTGTCGCTGTTCTAGTACAAAATTTGTACTAACTTAGTACTAAATTTGAGTTACTTATTACGGGACAGAGGGAGTACTTACTACTGTATATAGCAAAGGATGAAGGAGACCAACAGTTATGCCAATCTAAGCACTCTTGTGTGAATCTATATTAGGTAGGGAGAACAAGTCGATGGATCCATGGCCACAACTTTTATTTATTTTTGAATGAATGAATGTTATGGCAACGGCTTAATTAGGTACGCGTATGTGTAGCTCCTCCTCAACTGCATGCCGAGCTACTAAAATTAGGCGTCCAAAAGCAAGCATGCATGCATCTATCTATCTAGTGTACGTGTATGTGTATGTGTATGTGTGTGTGTATGCATTGCATATATAACAAGGGGAAGGGGAACACCTAGAAGATATCCCATTTGCTTTCTCGCAGCAAGTGCGCACCCACCTGACCCTCTCCGTCCCATTCATCACCACCATCACCGTGGCAACGGTAATGTCGATGATGCCTTACACCTACCCATTGGCTCTGCTCGTCGTCCTCGTCGTCCTCGGTGTTGCCGCCCCCCCTGCACTTGTCCGGTCGGACCCAGAGCCTGGGCCGAGCGTGGAAGCCATCAACGCCACATGTGCAACCGCTTCTTCCCAGGTATATTGCAGACAGTTGTTGTTAGACAACCTGGACGTGAGGACGCCGGAGGTGAAGGACGTGATCGGGATGTCGGTCCAAGTGGCGGCCAAGAAGGCGGCGGAGGCGGCCGCAGTCTACAAGGCCAACAAGAACCCATCCAAGTGCATCGCGGGCTGCATCCACGACCTGGCCGTGCTCACCAAGATGATCGATGCAGTCCGGGACCCGGCGGTGCTCAAAACCGCCAAGGACGCGGGCTATGATGAGTTCGATTCCAGGAACAAGAAATGCGGAAATGATTGCACCATCGACATGTCAAACCAAGAACGCGCCGACCAGATGGCGTTCGTCTTTCCGGAAGGAGCTCTGCAAGTCACCGATGACCTCTTGAACAGGAGGGCCTTCTTCAACCAGAAGAAGGCATGAATGTTTCCAAGAATAACACAACTCAAGGCCCAAGGATCATCTCAAGTCTGAACTCTGAAGAGGAGGATCGATGCATGCATGCATGCCGTGATCGATTTATTTTGCATTTTTTGATTTTTTTTATAACAATGGATCAATGCCAATTAATGTTTGCAAGAATCTTGCATGAATGGCCTTCGACCGCTCCATCGCTGCTTTCTAAATTGGAGCCCATCGGTTTCCACTTGTTTCTTGTAATAACTTAAATAGTGGCCACTGGATGCCGTGCGCGGGTTAGCATTTTATAAATAAAGTTTGACAATGGAAACATATTGTTTGAATTATCTAAAAAAGTTGGAACCAAATGTGAGCACACTTTGTAATATAAGACTTTTGTGAACATAGTTTTGTGTTAGGTATGCCGGATTAACAATTGTATATAAACATATGTTATGTGCTTTTATCAATAACATGCTAATTATGCATGTCGTATTATACTTTTTTATGTACTCTTGGATTGCGATAAGTGACATACTGGGAGTTTTCCGTTTTTTCGTAGATCAGTTTATTCAAAATGTTTTATCTCTTTAACCGCGCATCCAAATCTCGAACCATTTTCACCGTTGGATTTCTCGCGTAGAGATCGTTGGAACCAGATCCCATGTTGATAGGTTTTGATGAATAAAACCGGACAAATAAACCATCACTAGTAGGAAAAGGGGCTATAGCCCCGGTTCACGAACCGGGGCTAACAAAGCGGGACTAATGCTAGCCCCGGTTCGGACCCGAAGTGGGGCTAATAGTCCTCCACGTGGCGGGGGGCGAGGCGGAAAGGTATTAGTCCTCGTTCTAATTACCAACCGGGACTAAAGGCCCGGTGTGTTTATTTTGTATGACACGAAAAGGTAAAAAAAATTGACTTTTTTAGAAAAAAAAAATCCAAATTTGTTTTTTGAATATTTTTTCATTTGTTTTTACGGCACTCATTCTAAATCATCTAACTTCCCGGCTGGTCACCCATCCAGTCACTTTTTCAGCCCGAACATGCTTAACTTCGTAGTTCTATCGCCCCTAGTTTCCAAGTGTGCACTTGTTCGTTTTCGTGACAATAGTAAGGTATCAATCCTATTAAACCTCAGTTCTTCATGTCACATGATTTAATTTTTTTAAATCCAAATAATTATTAAAATAAACAAAGTAAGTAATAATAATATTGAATTTCATTAAAAATAAAATAAGTAATAATATTATTTTATTCGTTTTTTTGTCATTTATTCATTCAATCTAGCATAGTCAATATCTTTAAATACGTAAATCGAAATTCGACAATTAATATATCCATTATTATCAGAAAAATGTGAGGAATCCAAATATGACATAATTTTTTTAGTTTTAAATAAAATTATTATTTTGTTTTTTCTCAAAAAAAATCTTTTTTTTGAAATAACTTTTTTTACATTTTGAATTTTGAGCATCTCACAGAGCTTCACCGGACAAGCCCCGGTCAAATTGAGTCCTACTTTTTCTCTATTTTTTTGATATATTAAACTTTTTTTATGTCGTATGCAAAAGTTATGATCGTTTTACATTTTTCCCTTTTTTTAATAAAACGGTCAAAATTTATATTTTAAAATTTCTATACCATCTAGCCACTAAAACCTGACTACATCTCAAAGGTTTTCTTTTTAAGATTTTATCATTTTTGTTTATTTTCTACAAAATTAAAAAGGCGGTCCACTAGGGGGGAGGAGAGTTTGAAATTTTCAGAACCCCTTTAGCCAAGAGTCAAATCATACCATCGACTACATCCGCTAGCACCGTCCTAGAGTCACAACTAAGGTTAACCAAGCCAAAGTTAACCCTCTCTAACTTCATTTGCTATTTTTCATGCTTTTAATGATTTTTTTTGAGCTAAATGACCCTGATATTGAAAAGCTCTACTAATGAACTCTGAAAATGTTGAAACTTGGCATGTTATCATCATTTCACCCACATAGCTTGTGCTAAAAAGTTGAGAGGGTTACAGCAAAAACTGGATGCACTTCGTGTACAAACTAGACCATCTCCTTCGAAGTATCAAGGTTTCAAACGAAAACCCATCATTTTTTTACTTATTTCAACTCTAGACTTTTTGTGCATTTTGTGCATTCAACATGCACCATTCAAAACCACATCCTAAAATTTCAACCCTTTATACCTTCATTTGCTATTTTTCATGCATTTAATGATTTTTTGAGCTAAATGACCCTGAAATTGAAAAGCCTGACAAATGAACTCTGAAAAGGTTGAAACTTGGCATGGTATCATCATCTCAGCCACATAGCATGTGCTAAAAAGTTGAGAGGGTTACGACAAAAACTGGATGCACTTCGTGTACAAAACGGACAATATCTTTCGAAGTATCATGGTTTTGAACGAAAACTCATCTCTTACAAAGGGATTTCATTTTTTTGAACTTATTTGAACTCCATAGTTTTTGTGTGTTCAAAGTGCACCATTCAAAGGCACATCATAAATTTTCAACAATTTCTGACTTCAGTTGGTATTTTTCATGCATTTCATTATTATTTTTGAGCTAATTAGCCCTGAAATTAAAAAGCACTACAAATGAACTCTGAAAAGGCTGAAACTTGTCATGGTATAATTATTTCTCCCACCTGGCATGTGCTATAAAGTTGAGAGGGTTACGGCAAAAACTGGATGCACTTCGTGTACAAACTGGATCATCTCCTTCGAAGCATCGAGGTTACACACGAAAACCCATCTGGTACAAAGGCATTTTTTTAATTATTTCAAATCCAGACTTTTTGTGCATTAAATATGCACCATACTACAACATGTTAAAATCTACAGAAAAACTAACTAAAAATAATAAAAAACAACAATTAAATGACTAAAACCACTATATAAGCAAAACAACATTGTTTTAATTAAATTCCTAATTTAAATCATTCTAAAAATAACCAAATAAATCTTTCTGTGACAACAATCTAACACATGACTGGGAGCAAAAAGAATTAAAATTAAAAATATTTTTGTAATCTCAAATTATTCACAATCTGGGTTTGAAGCAAATTTAAACAAATTCAAATTTAAACCATTCAAATTTGAAAACTAATGGCACAAACAGAAACTAGATTTGTTTTTGAATATAATGCAAAAATAATCACTCAAAAACATCAAATATCCTAAAAGATATAAGCAATTTAAAATAGAAACTACAAAGAGAAAACAAATTTAAAAACAGAACCGAGACTAAAGCCTCCAAATCCTTTAGTCCCGGTTCGAGACACGAACCGGGACTAAAGGTCCCATTTGAACCGGGACTAATGCCCGACTCACGCCCTTGTCGCTCGAACCGGGACTATTGCTAACATTAGTCCCGGTTCGTAACGGAACCGGGACTAATGTGTAAATCGAGCTGGGATGATCGAAAGCCCTGTTTTCTACTGGTTTCTACTATAATTACTGCACGGGGTCTAGTTTATATATATTTTTTGAGGCAACTCGATCGAGGGGGTCTAGTAAAAAGCCAGACTCGGCTGGGTGGCTATGGGACACTTGAAACCGGGATGGAGGGAGCGGTATTCTGTCTGCTTTCTAAACATAGACATAGGGTATGGTCAGCCGGCTAGCCAGAGTTTGTGTTGAACTAAAACATACTCCCTCCGTCGCAAAATAAGTGTCGCTGTTCTAGTACAAAATTTATACTAAGTAAGTACTAAATTTGAGTTACTTATTTTGGGACAGGGGGAGTACTTACTACTGTATATAGCAAAGGATGAAGGAGACCAACAATTATGCCAATCTAAGCACTCTTGTGTGAATCTATATTAGGTAGGGAGAACAAGTCGATGGATCCATGGCACAACTTTAATTTATTTTTGAATGAATGAATGTTATGGCCATGGCTTAATTAGGTACGCGTAGGTGTAGCTCCTCCTCAACTGCATGCCGAGCTACTAAAATTAGGCGTCCAAAAGCAAGCAAGCAAGCAAGCATGCATCTATCTATCTAGTGTATGTGTATGTGTATGTGTATGTGGGTGTGTGTATGCATTGCATATATAACAAGGGGAAGGGGAACACCTAGAAGATATCCCATTTGCTTTCTCGCTGCAAGTGCGCACCCACCTGACCCTCTCCGTCCCATTCATCACCACCATCACCGTGGCAATGGTAATGTCGATGTTGCCTTACACCTACCCATTGGCTCTGCTCGTCGTCCTCGTCGTCCTCGGTGTTGCCGCCCCCCCTGCACTTGTCCGGTCGGACCCAGAGCCTGGGCCGAGCGTGGAAGCCATCAACGCCACATGTGCAACCGCTTCTTCCCAGGTATATTGCAGACAGTTGTTGTTAGACAACCTGGACGTGAGGACGCCGGAGGTGAAGGACGTGATCGGGATGTCGGTCCAAGTGGCGGCCAAGAAGGCGGCGGAGGCGGCCGCAGTCTACAAGGCCAACAAGAACCCCTCCAAGTGCATCGCGGGCTGCATCCACGACCTGGCCGTGCTCACCAAGATGATCGATGCAGTCCGGGACCCGGCGGTGCTCAAAACCGCCAAGGACGCGGGCTATGATGAGTTCGATTCCAGGAACAAGAAATGCGGAAATGATTGCACCATCGACATGTCAAACCAAGAACGCGCCGACCAGATGGCGTTCGTCTTTGCGGAAGGAGCTCTGCACGTCACCGATGACCTCTTGAAGAGGAGGGCCTTCTTCAACCAGAAAAAGGCATGAATGTTTCCAAGAAGAACACAACTCAAGGCCCAAGGATCATCTCAAGTCTGAAATCTGAAGAGGAGGATCGATGCATGCATGCATGCCGTGATCGATTTATTTTGCATTTTTTGATTTTTTATAACAATGGATCAATGCCAATTAATGTTTGCAAGAATCTTGCATGAATGGCCTTCGACCGCTCCATGGCTGCTTTCTAAATTGGAGCCCATCGGTTTCCACTTGTTTCTTGTAATAACTTAAATAGTGGCCACTGGATGCCGTGCGCGGGTTAGCATTTTATAAATAAAGTTCGACAATGGAAACATATTGTTTGAGTTATCTAAAAAACTTGGAACCAAATGTGAGCACACTCTGAAATATAAGACTTTTGTGAACATAGTTTTGTGTTAGGTATGCCGGATTAACAATTGTATATAAACATATGTGTTGTGCTTTTATCAATAACATGCTAACTATGCATGTCGTATTATACTTTTTTATGTACTCTTGGATTGCGACAAGTGACATACTGGGAGTTTTTCGTTTTTTCGTAGATCCGTTTATTCAAAATGTTTTATCTCTTTAATCGCGCATCCAAATCTCGAACCATTTTCACCATTGGATTTCTCGCGTAGAGATCGTTGAAACCAGATCCCATGTTGATAGGTTTTGACGAATAAAACCGGACAAATAAACCATCACTAGTAGGAAAAGGGGCTATAGCCCCGGTTCACGAACCGGGGCTAACAAAGCGGGACTAATGCTAGCCCCGGTTAGGACCCGAAGTGGGGCTAATAGTCCTCCACGTGGCGGGGGCGAGGGGGAAAAGTATTAGTCCTCGTTCTAATTACCAACCGGGACTAAAGGCCCGGTGTGTTTATTTTGTATGACCCGAAAAGGTAGATTTTTTTTGACTTCTTTAGAAAAAAAAATCCAAATTTTTTTTTGAATATTTTTTGATTTGTTTTTATGGCACTCATTCCAAATCATCTAACTTCCCGGTTGGTCACCCATCCTGTCACTTTTTCAGCCCGAACATGCTTAACTTCGTAGTTCTATCGCCCCTAGTTTTCAAGTGTGCACTTGTTCGTTTTCGTGACAATAGTAAGCTATCAATCCTATTAAACCTTAGTTCTTGATGTCACATGATTTAATTTTTTAAAATCCAAATAATTATTAAAATAAACAAAGTAAGTAATAATAATATTGAATTTCATTGAAAATAAAATAAGTAATAATATTATTTTATTCGTTTTTTTGTCATTTATTCATTCAATCTAGCATAGTCAATATCTTTAAATACGTAAATCGAAATTCGACAATTAATATATCCATTATTATCAGAAAAATGTGAGGAATCCAAATATGACATAATTTTTTCAGTTTTAAATAAAATTATTATTTTGTTTTTTCTCAAAAAAAATCTTTTTTTTGAAATAACTTTTTTTACATTTTGAATTTTGAGCATCTCACACAGCTTCACCGGACAAACCCCGGTCAAATTGAGTCCTACTTTTTCTCTAGTTTTTTTGATATATTAAACTTTTTTTTGATGTCGTATGCAAAAGTTACGATCGTTTTACAATTTTCCCTTTTTTTTGCAAAAACGGTCAAAATTTATATTTTAAAATTTCTATACCAACTAGCCACTAAAACTTGACTAATCTCAAAGGTTTTTTTTTAGATTTTATCATTTTTGTTTATTTTCTACAAAATTAAAATGGCGGTCCACTAGGGGGGAGGAGAGTTTGAAAATTTCAGAACCCCTTTAGCCAAGAGTCCAATCATATTATCGACTACATCCGCTAGCACCGTCCTAGAGTCACAACTAAGGTTAACCAAGCCAAAGTTAACCCTCTCTAACTTCATTTGCTATTTTTCATGCTTTTAATGATTTTTTTCAGCTAAATGACCCTGAAATTGAAAAGCTCTACTAATGAACTCTGAAAATGTTGAAACTTGGCATGTTATCATCATTCCACCCACATAGCTTGTGCTAAAAAGTTGAGAGGGTTCGGCAAAAACTGGATGCACTTCGTGTACAAACTAGACCATCTCCTTCGAAGTATCAAGGTTTCAAACGAAAACCCATCATTTTTTTACTTATTTCAACTCGAGACTTTTTGTGCATTTTGTGCATTCAACATGCACCATTCAAAACCACATCCTAAAATTTCAACCCTTTATACCTTCATTTGCTATTTTTCATGCATTTAATGATTTTTTGACCTAAATGACCTTGAAATTGAAAAGCCTGACAAATGAACACTGAAAAGGTTGAAACTTGGCATGGTATCATCATCTCAGCCACATAGCATGTGCTAAAAAGTTGAGAGGGTTACGACAAACACTGGATGCACTTCGTGTACAAAACGGACAATCTCTTTCGAAGTATCAGGGTTTTGAACGAAAACTCATCTCTTACAAAGGGATTTCTTTTTTTTTTGAACTTATTTGAACTCCATACTTTTTGTGTGTCCAAAGTGCACCATTCAAAGGCACATCATAAATTTTCAACAATTTCTGACTTCAGTTGATATTTTTCATGCATTTCATTATTTTTTTGAGCTAATTAGCCCTGAAATTAAAAAGCACTACAAATGAACTCTGAAAAGGCTGAAACTTGTCATGGTATAATTATTTCACCCACCTGGCATGTGCTATAAAATTGAGAGGGTTATGGCAAAAACTGGATGCACTTCGTGTACAAACTGGATCATCTCCTTCGAAGCATCGAGGTTTCACACGAAAACCCATCTGCTACAAAGGCATTTTTTTTAATTATTTCAAATCCAGACTTTTTGTGCATTAAATATGCACCATACTACAACATGTTAAAATCTACAGAAAAACTAACTAAAAATAATAAAAAACAACAATTAAATGACTAAAACCACTATATAAGCAAAACAGTATTGTTTTAATTAAATTCCTAATTTAAATCATTCTAAAAATAACCAAATAAATCTTACTGTGACAACAATCTAACACATGACTGGGAGCAAAAAGAATTAAATTTAAAAATATTTTTGTAATCTCAAATTATTCACAATCTGGGTTTGAAGCAAATTTAAACAAATTCAAATTTAAACCATTCAAATTTGAAAACTAATGGCACAAACAGAAACAAGAATTTTTTTTGAATATAATGCAAAAATAATCACTCAAAAACATCAAATATCCTAAAAGATATAAGCAATTTAAAATAGAAACTACAAAGAGAAAACAAATTTAAAAACAGAACCGAGACTAAAGCCTCCAAATCCTTTAGTCCCGGTTCGAGACACGAACCGGGACTAAAGGTCCCATTTGAACCGGGACTAATGCCCGACTCACGCCCTTGTCGCTGGAACCGGGACTATTGCTAACATTAGTCCCGGTTCGTAACGGAACCGGGACTAATGTGTAAATCGAGCTGGGATGATCGAAAGCCCTGTTTTCTACTAGTTTCTACTATAATTACTGCACGGGGTCTAGTTTATATATATATTTTGAGGCAACTCGATCGAGGGGGTCTAGTAAAAAGCCAGACTCGGCTGGGTGGCTATGGGACACTTGAAACCGGGATGGAGGGAGCGGTATTCTGTCTGCTTTCTAAACATAGACATAGGGTATGGTCAGCCGGCTAGCCAGAGTTTGTGTTGAACTAAAACATACTCCCTCCGTCGCAAAATAAGTGTCGCTGTTCTAGTACAAAATTTATACTAACTAAGTACTAAATTTGAGTTACTTATTTTGGGACAGGGGGAGTACTTACTACTGTATATAGCAAAGGATGAAGGAGACCAACAATTATGCCAATCTAAGCACTCTTGTGTGAATCTATATTAGGTAGGGAGAACAAGTCGATGGATCCATGGCCACAACTTTAATTTATTTTTGAATGAATGAATGTTATGGCCATGGCTTAATTAGGTACGCGTAGGTGTAGCTCCTCCTCAACTGCATGCCGAGCTACTAAAATTAGGCGTCCAAAAGCAAGCAAGCAAGCAAGCATGCATCTATCTATCTAGTGTATGTGTATGTGTATGTGTATGTGGGTGTGTGTATGCATTGCATATATAACAAGGGGAAGGGGAACACCTAGAAGATATCCCATTTGCTTTCTCGCTGCAAGTGCGCACCCACCTGACCCTCTCCGTCCCATTCATCACCACCATCACCGTGGCAATGGTAATGTCGATGTTGCCTTACACCTACCCATTGGCTCTGCTCGTCGTCCTCGTCGTCCTCGGTGTTGCCGCCCCCCCTGCACTTGTCCGGTCGGACCCAGAGCCTGGGCCGAGCGTGGAAGCCATCAACGCCACATGTGCAACCGCTTCTTCCCAGGTATATTGCAGACAGTTGTTGTTAGACAACCTGGACGTGAGGACGCCGGAGGTGAAGGACGTGATCGGGATGTCGGTCCAAGTGGCGGCCAAGAAGGCGGCGGAGGCGGCCGCAGTCTACAAGGCCAACAAGAACCCCTCCAAGTGCATCGCGGGCTGCATCCACGACCTGGCCGTGCTCACCAAGATGATCGATGCAGTCCGGGACCCGGCGGTGCTCAAAACCGCCAAGGACGCGGGCTATGATGAGTTCGATTCCAGGAACAAGAAATGCGGAAATGATTGCACCATCGACATGTCAAACCAAGAACGCGCCGACCAGATGGCGTTCGTCTTTGCGGAAGGAGCTCTGCACGTCACCGATGACCTCTTGAAGAGGAGGGCCTTCTTCAACCAGAAAAAGGCATGAATGTTTCCAAGAAGAACACAACTCAAGGCCCAAGGATCATCTCAAGTCTGAAATCTGAAGAGGAGGATCGATGCATGCATGCATGCCGTGATCGATTTATTTTGCATTTTTTGATTTTTTATAACAATGGATCAATGCCAATTAATGTTTGCAAGAATCTTGCATGAATGGCCTTCGACCGCTCCATGGCTGCTTTCTAAATTGGAGCCCATCGGTTTCCACTTGTTTCTTGTAATAACTTAAATAGTGGCCACTGGATGCCGTGCGCGGGTTAGCATTTTATAAATAAAGTTCGACAATGGAAACATATTGTTTGAGTTATCTAAAAAACTTGGAACCAAATGTGAGCACACTCTGAAATATAAGACTTTTGTGAACATAGTTTTGTGTTAGGTATGCCGGATTAACAATTGTATATAAACATATGTGTTGTGCTTTTATCAATAACATGCTAACTATTCATGTCGTATTATACTTTTTTATGTACTCTTGGATTGCGACAAGTGACATACTGGGAGTTTTTCGTTTTTTCGTAGATCCGTTTATTCAAAATGTTTTATCTCTTTAATCGCGCATCCAAATCTCGAACCATTTTCACCATTGGATTTCTCGCGTAGAGATCGTTGAAACCAGATCCCATGTTGATAGGTTTTGACGAATAAAACCGGACAAATAAACCATCACTAGTAGGAAAAGGGGCTATAGCCCCGGTTCACGAACCGGGGCTAACAAAGCGGGACTAATGCTAGCCCCGGTTCGGACCCGAAGTGGGGCTAATAGTCCTCCACGTGGCGGGGGCGAGGGGGAAAGGTATTAGTCCTCGTTCTAATTACCAACCGGGACTAAAGGCCCGGTGTGTTTATTTTGTATGACCCGAAAAGGTAGATTTTTTTTGACTTCTTTAGAAAAAAAAAATCCAAATTTGTTTTTTGAATATTTTTTGATTTGTTTTTATGGCACTCATTCCAAATCATCTAACTTCCCGGTTGGTCACCCATCCTGTCACTTTTTCAGCCCGAACATGCTTAACTTCGTAGTTCTATCGCCCCTAGTTTTCAAGTGTGCACTTGTTCGTTTTCGTGACAATAGTAAGCTATCAATCCTATTAAACCTTAGTTCTTGATGTCACATGATTTAATTTTTTAAAATCCAAATAATTATTAAAATAAACAAAGTAAGTAATAATAATATTGAATTTCATTGAAAATAAAATAAGTAATAATATTATTTTATTCGTTTTTTTGTCATTTATTCATTCAATCTAGCATAGTCAATATCTTTAAATACGTAAATCGAAATTCGACAATTAATATATCCATTATTATCAGAAAAATGTGAGGAATCCAAATATGACATAATTTTTTCAGTTTTAAATAAAATTATTATTTTGTTTTTTCTCAAAAAAAATCTTTTTTTTGAAATAACTTTTTTTACATTTTGAATTTTGAGCATCTCACACAGCTTCACCGGACAAACCCCGGTCAAATTGAGTCCTACTTTTTCTCTAGTTTTTTTGATATATTAAACTTTTTTTTTATGTCGTATGCAAAAGTTACGATCGTTTTACAATTTTCCCTTTTTTTTGCAAAAACGGTCAAAATTTATATTTTAAAATTTCTATACCAACTAGCCACTAAAACTTGACTAATCTCAAAGGTTTTTTTTTAGATTTTATCATTTTTGTTTATTTTCTACAAAATTAAAATGGCGGTCCACTAGGGGGGAGGAGAGTTTGAAAATTTCAGAACCCCTTTAGCCATGAGTCCAATCATATTATCGACTACATCCGCTAGCACCGTCCTAGAGTCACAACTAAGGTTAACCAAGCCAAAGTTAACCCTCTCTAACTTCATTTGCTATTTTTCATGCTTTTAATGATTTTTTTCAGCTAAATGACCCTGAAATTGAAAAGCTCTACTAATGAACTCTGAAAATGTTGAAACTTGGCATGTTATCATCATTCCACCCACATAGCTTGTGCTAAAAAGTTGAGAGGGTTCGGCAAAAACTGGATGCACTTCGTGTACAAACTAGACCATCTCCTTCGAAGTATCAAGGTTTCAAACGAAAACCCATCATTTTTTTACTTATTTCAACTCGAGACTTTTTGTGCATTTTGTGCATTCAACATGCACCATTCAAAACCACATCCTAAAATTTCAACCCTTTATACCTTCATTTGCTATTTTTCATGCATTTAATGATTTTTTGACCTAAATGACCTTGAAATTGAAAAGCCTGACAAATGAACACTGAAAAGGTTGAAACTTGGCATGGTATCATCATCTCAGCCACATAGCATGTGCTAAAAAGTTGAGAGGGTTACGACAAAAACTGGATGCACTTCGTGTACAAAACGGACAATCTCTTTCGAAGTATCAGGGTTTTGAACGAAAACTCATCTCTTACAAAGGGATTTCATTTTTTTTTGAACTTATTTGAACTCCATACTTTTTGTGTGTCCAAAGTGCACCATTCAAAGGCACATCATAAATTTTCAACAATTTCTGACTTCAGTTGATATTTTTCATGCATTTCATTATTTTTTTGAGCTAATTAGCCCTGAAATTAAAAAGCACTACAAATGAACTCTGAAAAGGCTGAAACTTGTCATGGTATAATTATTTCACCCACCTGGCATGTGCTATAAAATTGAGAGGGTTATGGCAAAAACTGGATGCACTTCGTGTACAAACTGGATCATCTCCTTCGAAGCATCGAGGTTTCACACGAAAACCCATCTGCTACAAAGGCATTTTTTTTAATTATTTCAAATCCAGACTTTTTGTGCATTAAATATGCACCATACTACAACATGTTAAAATCTACAGAAAAACTAACTAAAAATAATAAAAAACAACAATTAAATGACTAAAACCACTATATAAGCAAAACAGTATTGTTTTAATTAAATTCCTAATTTAAATCATTCTAAAAATAACCAAATAAATCTTACTGTGACAACAATCTAACACATGACTGGGAGCAAAAAGAATTAAATTTAAAAATATTTTTGTAATCTCAAATTATTCACAATCTGGGTTTGAAGCAAATTTAAACAAATTCAAATTTAAACCATTCAAATTTGAAAACTAATGGCACAAACAGAAACTAGAATTTTTTTTTGAATATAATGCAAAAATAATCACTCAAAAACATCAAATATCCTAAAAGATATAAGCAATTTAAAATAGAAACTACAAAGAGAAAACAAATTTAAAAACAGAACCGAGACTAAAGCCTCCAAATCCTTTAGTCCCGGTTCGAGACACGAACCGGGACTAAAGGTCCCATTTGAACCGGGACTAATGCCCGACTCACGCCCTTGTCGCTCGAACCGGGACTATTGCTAACATTAGTCCCGGTTCGTAACGGAACCGGGACTAATGTGTAAATCGAGCTGGGATGATCGAAAGCCCTGTTTTCTACTAGTTTCTACTATAATTACTGCACGGGGTCTAGTTTATATATATTTTTTGAGGCAACTCGATCGAGGGGGTCTAGTAAAAAGCCAGACTCGGCTGGGTGGCTATGGGACACTTGAAACCGGGATGGAGGGAGCGGTATTCTGTCTGTTTTCTAAACATAGACATAGGGTATGGTCAGCCGGCTAGCCGGAGTTTGTGTTGAACTAAAACATACTCCCTCCGTCGCAAAATAAGTGTCGTTGTTCAATTATAAAATTTGTACTAACTTAGTACTAAATTTGAGTTACTTATTATGGGACAGAGGGAGTACTTACTACTGTATACAGCAAAGGATGAAGGAGACTAACAATTATGCCAATCTAAGCACTCTTGTGTGAATCTATATTAGGTAGGGAGAACAAGTTGATGGATCCATGGCCACAACTTTAATTTATTTTTGAATGAACGAATGTTATGGCCACGGCTTAATTAGGTACGCGTAGGTGTAGCTCCTCCTCAACTGCATGCCGAGCTACTAAAATTAGGCGTCCAAAAGCAAGCAAGCAAGCATGCATGCATCTATCTATCTAGTGTACGTGTATGTGTATGTGTATGTGTATGTGTGTGTGTGTGTGTGCATTGCATATATAACAAGGGGAAGGGGAACACCTGGAAGATATCCCATTTGCTTTCTCGCTGCAAGTGCGCACCCACCTGACCCTCTCCGTCCCATTCATCACCACCATCACCGTGGCAATGGTAATGTCGCTGCTGCCTTACACCTACCCATTGGCTCTGCTCGTCGTCCTCGTCGTCCTCGGTGTTGCCGCCCCCCCTGCACTTGTCCGGTCGGACCCAGAGCCTGGGCCGAGCGTGGAAGCCATCAACGCCACATGTGCAACCGCTTCTTCCCAGGTATATTGCAGACAGTTGTTGTTAGACAACCTGGACGTGAGGACGCCGGAGGTGAAGGACGTGATCGGGATGTCGGTCCAAGTGGCGGCCAAGAAGGCGGCGGAGGCGGCCGCAGTCTACAAGGCCAACAAGAAGCCCTCCAAGTGCATCGCGGGCTGCATCCACGACCTGGCCGTGCTCACCAAGATGATCGATGCAGTCCGGGACCCGGCGGTTCTCAAAACCGCCAAGGACGCGGGCTATGATGAGTTCGATTCCAGGAACAAGAAATGCGGAAATGATTGCACCATCGACATGTCAAACCAAGAACGCGCCGACCAGATGGCGTTCGTCTTTGCGGAAGGAGCTCTGCACGTCACCGATGACCTCTTGAAGAGGAGGGCCTTCTTCAACCAGAAAAAGGCATGAATGTTTCCAAGAAGAACACAACTCAAGGCCCAAGGATCATCTCAAGTCTGAAATCTGAAGAGGAGGATCGATGCATGCATGCATGCCGTGATCGATTTATTTTGCATTTTTTGATTTTTTATAACAATGGATCAATGCCAATTAATGTTTGCAAGAATCTTGCATGAATGGCCTTCGACCGCTCCATGGCTGCTTTCTAAATTGGAGCCCATCGGTTTCCACTTGTTTCTTGTAATAACTTAAATAGTGGCCACTGGATGCCGTGCGCGGGTTAGCATTTTATAAATAAAGTTCGACAATGGAAACATATTGTTTGAGTTATCTAAAAAACTTGGAACCAAATGTGAGCACACTCTGAAATATAAGACTTTTGTGAACATAGTTTTGTGTTAGGTATGCCGGATTAACAATTGTATATAAACATATGTGTTGTGCTTTTATCAATAACATGCTAACTATGCATGTCGTATTATACTTTTTTATGTACTCTTGGATTGCGACAAGTGACATACTGGGAGTTTTTCGTTTTTTCGTAGATCCGTTTATTCAAAATGTTTTATCTCTTTAATCGCGCATCCAAATCTCGAACCATTTTCACCATTGGATTTCTCGCGTAGAGATCGTTGAAACCAGATCCCATGTTGATAGGTTTTGACGAATAAAACCGGACAAATAAACCATCACTAGTAGGAAAAGGGGCTATAGCCCCGGTTCACGAACCGGGGCTAACAAAGCGGGACTAATGCTAGCCCCGGTTCGGACCCGAAGTGGGGCTAATAGTCCTCCACGTGGCGGGGGCGAGGGGGAAAGGTATTAGTCCTCGTTCTAATTACCAACCGGGACTAAAGGCCCGGTGTGTTTATTTTGTATGACCCGAAAAGGTAGATTTTTTTTGACTTCTTTAGAAAAAAAAATCCAAATTTGTTTTTTGAATATTTTTTGATTTGTTTTTATGGCACTCATTCCAAATCATCTAACTTCCCGGCTGGTCACCCATCCTGTCACTTTTTCAGCCCGAACATGCTTAACTTCGTAGTTCTATCGCCCCTAGTTTTCAAGTGTGCACTTGTTCGTTTTCGTGACAATAGTAAGCTATCAATCCTATTAAACCTTAGTTCTTGATGTCACATGATTTAATTTTTTAAAATCCAAATAATAATTAAAATAAACAAAGTAAGTAATAATAATACTGAATTTCATTGAAAATAAAATAAGTAATAATATTATTTTATTCGTTTTTCTGTCATTTATTCATTCAATCTAGCATAGTCAATATCTTTAAATACGTAAATCGAAATTCGACAATTAATATATCCATTATTATCAGAAAAATGTGAGGAATCCAAATATGACATAATTTTTTCAGTTTTAAATAAAATTATTATTTTGTTTTTTCTCAAAAAAAATCTTTTTTTTGAAATAACTTTTTTTACATTTTGAATTTTGAGCATCTCACACAGCTTCACCGGACAAACCCCGGTCAAATTGAGTCCTACTTTTTCTCTAGTTTTTTTGATATATTAAACTTTTTTTTGATGTCGTATGCAAAAGTTACGATCGTTTTACAATTTTCCCTTTTTTTTGCAAAAACGGTCAAAATTTATATTTTAAAATTTCTATACCAACTAGCCACTAAAACTTGACTAATCTCAAAGGTTTTTTTTAAGATTTTATCAGTTTTGTTTATTTTCTACAAAATTAAAATGGCGGTCCACTAGGGGGGAGGAGAGTTTGAAAATTTCAGAACCCCTTTAGCCAAGAGTCCAATCATACCATCGACTACATCCGCTAGCACCGTCCTAGAGTCACAACTAAGGTTAACCAAGCCAAAGTTAACCCTCTCTAACTTCATTTGCTATTTTTCATGCTTTTAATGATTTTTTTGAGCTAAATGACCCTGGAATTGAAAAGCTCTACTAATGAACTCTGAAAATGTTGAAACTTGGCATGTTATCATCATTTCACCCACATAGCTTGTGCTAAAAAGTTGAGAGGGTTCGGCAAAAACTGGATGCACTTCGTGTACAAACTAGACCATCTCCTTCGAAGTATCAAGGTTTCAAACGAAAACCCATCATTTTTTTACTTATTTCAACTCGAGACTTTTTGTGCATTTTGTGCATTCAACATGCACCATTCAAAACCACATCCTAAAATTTCAACCCTTTATACCTTCATTTGCTATTTTTCATGCATTTAATGATTTTTTGACCTAAATGACCTTGAAATTGAAAAGCCTGACAAATGAACACTGAAAAGGTTGAAACTTGGCATGGTATCATCATCTCAGCCACATAGCGTGTGCTAAAAAGTTGAGAGGGTTACGACAAAAACTGGATGCACTTCGTGTACAAAACGGACAATCTCTTTCGAAGTATCAGGGTTTTGAACGAAAACTCATCTCTTACAAAGGGATTTCATTTTTTTTGAACTTATTTGAACTCCATACTTTTTGTGTGTCCAAAGTGCACCATTCAAAGGCACATCATAAATTTTCAACAATTTCTGACTTCAGTTGATATTTTTCATGCATTTCATTATTTTTTTGAGCTAATTAGCCCTGAAATTAAAAAGCACTACAAATGAACTCTGAAAAGGCTGAAACTTGTCATGGTATAATTATTTCACCCACCTGGCATGTGCTATAAAATTGAGAGGGTTATGGCAAAAACTGGATGCACTTCGTGTACAAACTGGATCATCTCCTTCGAAGCATCGAGGTTTCACACGAAAACCCATCTGCTACAAAGGCATTTTTTTTAATTATTTCAAATCCAGACTTTTTGTGCATTAAATATGCACCATACTACAACATGTTAAAATCTACAGAAAAACTAACTAAAAATAATAAAAAACAACAATTAAATGACTAAAACCACTATATAAGCAAAACAGTATTGTTTTAATTAAATTCCTAATTTAAATCATTCTAAAAATAACCAAATAAATCTTACTGTGACAACAATCTAACACATGACTGGGAGCAAAAAGAATTAAATTTAAAAATATTTTTGTAATCTCAAATTATTCACAATCTGGGTTTGAAGCAAATTTAAACAAATTCAAATTTAAACCATTCAAATTTGAAAACTAATGGCACAAACAGAAACAAGAATTTTTTTTGAATATAATGCAAAAATAATCACTCAAAAACATCAAATATCCTAAAAGATATAAGCAATTTAAAATAGAAACTACAAAGAGAAAACAAATTTAAAAACAGAACCGAGACTAAAGCCTCCAAATCCTTTAGTCCCGGTTCGAGACACGAACCGGGACTAAAGGTCCCATTTGAACCGGGACTAATGCCCGACTCACGCCCTTGTCGCTCGAACCGGGACTATTGCTAACATTAGTCCCGGTTCGTAACGGAACCGGGACTAATGTGTAAATCGAGCTGGGATGATCGAAAGCCCTGTTTTCTACTAGTTTCTACTATAATTACTGCACGGGGTCTAGTTTATATATATTTTTTGAGGCAACTCGATCGAGGGGGTCTAGTAAAAAGCCAGACTCGGCTGGGTGGCTATGGGACACTTGAAACCGGGATGGAGGGAGCGGTATTCTGTCTGCTTTCTAAACATAGACATAGGGTATGGTCAGCCGGCTAGCCAGAGTTTGTGTTGAACTAAAACATACTCCCTCCGTCGCAAAATAAGTGTCGCTGTTCTAGTACAAAATTTATACTAAGTAAGTACTAAATTTGAGTTACTTATTTTGGGACAGGGGGAGTACTTACTACTGTATATAGCAAAGGATGAAGGAGACCAACAATTATGCCAATCTAAGCACTCTTGTGTGAATCTATATTAGGTAGGGAGAACAAGTCGATGGATCCATGGCACAACTTTAATTTATTTTTGAATGAATGAATGTTATGGCCATGGCTTAATTAGGTACGCGTAGGTGTAGCTCCTCCTCAACTGCATGCCGAGCTACTAAAATTAGGCGTCCAAAAGCAAGCAAGCAAGCAAGCATGCATCTATCTATCTAGTGTATGTGTATGTGTATGTGTATGTGGGTGTGTGTATGCATTGCATATATAACAAGGGGAAGGGGAACACCTAGAAGATATCCCATTTGCTTTCTCGCTGCAAGTGCGCACCCACCTGACCCTCTCCGTCCCATTCATCACCACCATCACCGTGGCAATGGTAATGTCGATGTTGCCTTACACCTACCCATTGGCTCTGCTCGTCGTCCTCGTCGTCCTCGGTGTTGCCGCCCCCCCTGCACTTGTCCGGTCGGACCCAGAGCCTGGGCCGAGCGTGGAAGCCATCAACGCCACATGTGCAACCGCTTCTTCCCAGGTATATTGCAGACAGTTGTTGTTAGACAACCTGGACGTGAGGACGCCGGAGGTGAAGGACGTGATCGGGATGTCGGTCCAAGTGGCGGCCAAGAAGGCGGCGGAGGCGGCCGCAGTCTACAAGGCCAACAAGAACCCCTCCAAGTGCATCGCGGGCTGCATCCACGACCTGGCCGTGCTGACCAAGATGATCGATGCAGTCCGGGACCCGGCGGTGCTCAAAACCGCCAAGGACGCGGGCTATGATGAGTTCGATTCCAGGAACAAGAAATGCGGAAATGATTGCACCATCGACATGTCAAACCAAGAACGCGCCGACCAGATGGCGTTCGTCTTTGCGGAAGGAGCTCTGCACGTCACCGATGACCTCTTGAAGAGGAGGGCCTTCTTCAACCAGAAAAAGGCATGAATGTTTCCAAGAAGAACACAACTCAAGGCCCAAGGATCATCTCAAGTCTGAAATCTGAAGAGGAGGATCGATGCATGCATGCATGCCGTGATCGATTTATTTTGCATTTTTTGATTTTTTATAACAATGGATCAATGCCAATTAATGTTTGCAAGAATCTTGCATGAATGGCCTTCGACCGCTCCATGGCTGCTTTCTAAATTGGAGCCCATCGGTTTCCACTTGTTTCTTGTAATAACTTAAATAGTGGCCACTGGATGCCGTGCGCGGGTTAGCATTTTATAAATAAAGTTCGACAATGGAAACATATTGTTTGAGTTATCTAAAAAACTTGGAACCAAATGTGAGCATACTCTGAAATATAAGACTTTTGTGAACATAGTTTTGTGTTAGGTATGCCGGATTAACAATTGTATATAAACATATGTGTTGTGCTTTTATCAATAACATGCTAACTATGCATGTCGTATTATACTTTTTTATGTACTCTTGGATTGCGACAAGTGACATACTGGGAGTTTTTCGTTTTTTCGTAGATCCGTTTATTCAAAATGTTTTATCTCTTTAATCGCGCATCCAAATCTCGAACCATTTTCACCATTGGATTTCTCGCGTAGAGATCGTTGAAACCAGATCCCATGTTGATAGGTTTTGACGAATAAAACCGGACAAATAAACCATCACTAGTAGGAAAAGGGGCTATAGCCCCGGTTCACGAACCGGGGCTAACAAAGCGGGACTAATGCTAGCCCCGGTTCGGACCCGAAGTGGGGCTAATAGTCCTCCACGTGGCGGGGGCAAGGGGGAAAGGTATTAGTCCTCGTTCTAATTACCAACCGGGACTAAAGGCCCGGTGTGTTTATTTTGTATGACCCGAAAAGGTAGATTTTTTTTGACTTCTTTAGAAAAAAAAATCCAAATTTGTTTTTTGAATATTTTTTGATTTGTTTTTATGGCACTCATTCCAAATCATCTAACTTCCCGGTTGGTCACCCATCCTGTCACTTTTTCAGCCCGAACATGCTTAACTTCGTAGTTCTATCGCCCCTAGTTTTCAAGTGTGCACTTGTTCGTTTTCGTGACAATAGTAAGCTATCAATCCTATTAAACCTTAGTTCTTGATGTCACATGATTTAATTTTTTAAAATCCAAATAATTATTAAAATAAACAAAGTAAGTAATAATAATATTGAATTTCATTGAAAATAAAATAAGTAATAATATTATTTTATTCGTTTTTTTGTCATTTATTCATTCAATCTAGCATAGTCAATATCTTTAAATACGTAAATCGAAATTCGACAATTAATATATCCATTATTATCAGAAAAATGTGAGGAATCCAAATATGACATAATTTTTTCAGTTTTAAATAAAATTATTATTTTGTTTTTTCTCAAAAAAAATCTTTTTTTTGAAATAACTTTTTTTACATTTTGAATTTTGAGCATCTCACACAGCTTCACCGGACAAACCCCGGTCAAATTGAGTCCTACTTTTTCTCTAGTTTTTTTGATATATTAAACTTTTTTTTGATGTCGTATGCAAAAGTTACGATCGTTTTACAATTTTCCCTTTTTTTTGCAAAAACGGTCAAAATTTATATTTTAAAATTTCTATACCAACTAGCCACTAAAACTTGACTAATCTCAAAGGTTTTTTTTAAGATTTTATCATTTTTGTTTATTTTCTACAAAATTAAAATGGCGGTCCACTAGGGGGGAGGAGAGTTTGAAAATTTCAGAACCCCTTTAGCCAAGAGTCCAATCATATTATCGACTACATCCGCTAGCACCGTCCTAGAGTCACAACTAAGGTTAACCAAGCCAAAGTTAACCCTCTCTAACTTCATTTGCTATTTTTCATGCTTTTAATGATTTTTTTCAGCTAAATGACCCTCAAATTGAAAAGCTCTACTAATGAACTCTGAAAATGTTGAAACTTGGCATGTTATCATCATTCCACCCACATAGCTTGTGCTAAAAAGTTGAGAGGGTTCGGCAAAAACTGGATGCACTTCGTGTACAAACTAGACCATCTCCTTCGAAGTATCAAGGTTTCAAACGAAAACCCATCATTTTTTTACTTATTTCAACTCGAGACTTTTTGTGCATTTTGTGCATTCAACATGCACCATTCAAAACCACATCCTAAAATTTCAACCCTTTATACCTTCATTTGCTATTTTTCATGCATTTAATGATTTTTTGACCTAAATGACCTTGAAATTGAAAAGCCTGACAAATGAACACTGAAAAGGTTGAAACTTGGCATGGTATCATCATCTCAGCCACATAGCATGTGCTAAAAAGTTGAGAGGGTTACGACAAAAACTGGATGCACTTCGTGTACAAAACGGACAATCTCTTTCGAAGTATCAGGGTTTTGAACGAAAACTCATCTCTTACAAAGGGATTTCATTTTTTTTGAACTTATTTGAACTCCATACTTTTTGTGTGTCCAAAGTGCACCATTCAAAGGCACATCATAAATTTTCAACAATTTCTGACTTCAGTTGATATTTTTCATGCATTTCATTATTTTTTTTGAGCTAATTAGCCCTGAAATTAAAAAGCACTACAAATGAACTCTGAAAAGGCTGAAACTTGTCATGGTATAATTATTTCACCCACCTCGCATGTGCTATAAAGTTGAGAGGGTTATGGCAAAAACTGGATGCACTTCGTGTACAAACTGGATCATCTCCTTCGAAGCATCGAGGTTTCACACGAAAACCCATCTGCTACAAAGGCATTTTTTTTAATTATTTCAAATCCAGACTTTTTGTGCATTAAATATGCACCATACTACAACATGTTAAAATCTATAGAAAAACTAACTAAAAATAATAAAAAACAACAATTAAATGACTAAAACCACTATATAAGCAAAACAGTATTGTTTTAATTAAATTCCTAATTTAAATCATTCTAAAAATAACCAAATAAATCTTACTATGACAACAATCTAACACATGACTGGGAGCAAAAAGAATTAAATTTAAAAATATTTTTGTAATCTCAAATTATTCACAATCTGGGTTTGAAGCAAATTTAAACAAATTCAAATTTAAACCATTCAAATTTGAAAACTAATGGCACAAACAGAAACTAGAATTTTTTTTGAATATAATGCAAAAATAATCACTCAAAAACATCAAATATCCTAAAAGATATAAGCAATTTAAAATAGAAACTACAAAGAGAAAACAAATTTAAAAACAGAACCGAGACTAAAGCCTCCAAATCCTTTAGTCCCGGTTCGAGACACGAACCGGGACTAAAGGTCCCATTTGAACCGGGACTAATGCCCGACTCACGCCCTTGTCGCTCGAACCGGGACTATTGCTAACATTAGTCCCGGTTCGTAACGGAACCGGGACTAATGTGTAAATCGAGCTGGGATGATCGAAAGCCCTGTTTTCTACTAGTTTCTACTATAATTACTGCACGGGGTCTAGTTTATATATATATTTTGAGGCAACTCGATCGAGGGGGTCTAGTAAAAAGCCAGACTCGGCTGGGTGGCTATGGGACACTAGAAACCGGGATGGAGGGAGCGGTATTCTGTCTGCTTTCTAAACATAGACATAGGGTATGGTCAGCCGGCTAGCCAGAGTTTGTGTTGAACTAAAACATACTCCCTCCGTCGCAAAATAAGTGTCGCTGTTCTAGTACAAAATTTATACTAACTAAGTACTAAATTTGAGTTACTTATTTTGGGACAGGGGGAGTACTTACTACTGTATATAGCAAAGGATGAAGGAGACCAACAATTATGCCAATCTAAGCACTCTTGTGTGAATCTATATTAGGTAGGGAGAACAAGTCGATGGATCCATGGCCACAACTTTAATTTATTTTTGAATGAATGAATGTTATGGCCATGGCTTAATTAGGTACGCGTAGGTGTAGCTCCTCCTCAACTGCATGCCGAGCTACTAAAATTAGGCGTCCAAAAGCAAGCAAGCAAGCAAGCATGCATCTATCTATCTAGTGTATGTGTATGTGTATGTGTATGTGGGTGTGTGTATGCATTGCATATATAACAAGGGGAAGGGGGACACCTAGAAGATATCCCATTTGCTTTCTCGCTGCAAGTGCGCACCCACCTGACCCTCTCCGTCCCATTCATCACCACCATCACCGTGGCAATGGTAATGTCGATGTTGCCTTACACCTACCCATTGGCTCTGCTCATCGTCCTCGTCGTCCTCGGTGTTGCCGCCCCCCCTGCACTTGTCCGGTCGGACCCAGAGCCTGGGCCGAGCGTGGAAGCCATCAACGCCACATGTGCAACCGCTTCTTCCCAGGTATATTGCAGACAGTTGTTGTTAGACAACCTGGACGTGAGGACGCCGGAGGTGAAGGACGTGATCGGGATGTCGGTCCAAGTGGCGGCCAAGAAGGCGGCGGAGGCGGCCGCAGTCTACAAGGCCAACAAGAACCCCTCCAAGTGCATCGCGGGCTGCATCCACGACCTGGCCGTGCTCACCAAGATGATCGATGCAGTCCGGGACCCGGCGGTGCTCAAAACCGCCAAGGACGCGGGCTATGATGAGTTCGATTCCAGGAACAAGAAATGCGGAAATGATTGCACCATCGACATGTCAAACCAAGAACGCGCCGACCAGATGGCGTTCGTCTTTGCGGAAGGAGCTCTGCACGTCACCGATGACCTCTTGAAGAGGAGGGCCTTCTTCAACCAGAAAAAGGCATGAATGTTTCCAAGAAGAACACAACTCAAGGCCCAAGGATCATCTCAAGTCTGAAATCTGAAGAGGAGGATCGATGCATGCATGCATGCCGTGATCGATTTATTTTGCATTTTTTGATTTTTTATAACAATGGATCAATGCCAATTAATGTTTGCAAGAATCTTGCATGAATGGCCTTCGACCGCTCCATGGCTGCTTTCTAAATTGGAGCCCATCGGTTTCCACTTGTTTCTTGTAATAACTTAAATAGTGGCCACTGGATGCCGTGCGCGGGTTAGCATTTTATAAATAAAGTTCGACAATGGAAACATATTGTTTGAGTTATCTAAAAAACTTGGAACCAAATGTGAGCACACTCTGAAATATAAGACTTTTGTGAACATAGTTTTGTGTTAGGTATGCCGGATTAACAATTGTATATAAACATATGTGTTGTGCTTTTATCAATAACATGCTAACTATGCATGTCGTATTATACTTTTTTATGTACTCTTGGATTGCGACAAGTGACATACTGGGAGTTTTTCGTTTTTTCGTAGATCCGTTTATTCAAAATGTTTTATCTCTTTAATCGCGCATCCAAATCTCGAACCATTTTCACCATTGGATTTCTCGCGTAGAGATCGTTGAAACCAGATCCCATGTTGATAGGTTTTGACGAATAAAACCGGACAAATAAACCATCACTAGTAGGAAAAGGGGCTATAGCCCCGGTTCACGAACCGGGGCTAACAAAGCGGGACTAATGCTAGCCCCGGTTCGGACCCGAAGTGGGGCTAATAGTCCTCCACGTGGCGGGGGCAAGGGGGAAAGGTATTAGTCCTCGTTCTAATTACCAACCGGGACTAAAGGCCCGGTGTGTTTATTTTGTATGACCCGAAAAGGTAGATTTTTTTTGACTTCTTTAGAAAAAAAAATCCAAATTTGTTTTTTGAATATTTTTTGATTTGTTTTTATGGCACTCATTCCAAATCATCTAACTTCCCGGTTGGTCACCCATCCTGTCACTTTTTCAGCCCGAACATGCTTAACTTCGTAGTTCTATCGCCCCTAGTTTTCAAGTGTGCACTTGTTCGTTTTCGTGACAATAGTAAGCTATCAATCCTATTAAACCTTAGTTCTTGATGTCACATGATTTAATTTTTTAAAATCCAAATAATTATTAAAATAAACAAAGTAAGTAATAATAATATTGAATTTCATTGAAAATAAAATAAGTAATAATATTATTTTATTCGTTTTTTTGTCATTTATTCATTCAATCTAGCATAGTCAATATCTTTAAATACGTAAATCGAAATTCGACAATTAATATATCCATTATTATCAGAAAAATGTGAGGAATCCAAATATGACATAATTTTTTCAGTTTTAAATAAAATTATTATTTTGTTTTTTCTCAAAAAAAATCTTTTTTTTGAAATAACTTTTTTTACATTTTGAATTTTGAGCATCTCACACAGCTTCACCGGACAAACCCCGGTCAAATTGAGTCCTACTTTTTCTCTAGTTTTTTTGATATATTAAACTTTTTTTTTGATGTCGTATGCAAAAGTTACGATCGTTTTACAATTTTCCCTTTTTTTTGCAAAAACGGTCAAAATTTATATTTTAAAATTTCTATACCAACTAGCCACTAAAACTTGACTAATCTCAAAGGTTTTTTTTTAGATTTTATCATTTTTGTTTATTTTCTACAAAATTAAAATGGCGGTCCACTAGGGGGGAGGAGAGTTTGAAAATTTCAGAACCCCTTTAGCCAAGAGTCCAATCATATTATCGACTACATCCGCTAGCACCGTCCTAGAGTCACAACTAAGGTTAACCAAGCCAAAGTTAACCCTCTCTAACTTCATTTGCTATTTTTCATGCTTTTAATGATTTTTTTCAGCTAAATGACCCTCAAATTGAAAAGCTCTACTAATGAACTCTGAAAATGTTGAAACTTGGCATGTTATCATCATTCCACCCACATAGCTTGTGCTAAAAAGTTGAGAGGGTTCGGCAAAAACTGGATGCACTTCGTGTACAAACTAGACCATCTCCTTCGAAGTATCAAGGTTTCAAACGAAAACCCATCATTTTTTTACTTATTTCAACTCGAGACTTTTTGTGCATTTTGTGCATTCAACATGCACCATTCAAAACCACATCCTAAAATTTCAACCCTTTATACCTTCATTTGCTATTTTTCATGCATTTAATGATTTTTTGACCTAAATGACCTTGAAATTGAAAAGCCTGACAAATGAACACTGAAAAGGTTGAAACTTGGCATGGTATCATCATCTCAGCCACATAGCATGTGCTAAAAAGTTGAGAGGGTTACGACAAAAACTGGATGCACTTCGTGTACAAAACGGACAATCTCTTTCGAAGTATCAGGGTTTTGAACGAAAACTCATCTCTTACAAAGGGATTTCATTTTTTTTTGAACTTATTTGAACTCCATACTTTTTGTGTGTCCAAAGTGCACCATTCAAAGGCACATCATAAATTTTCAACAATTTCTGACTTCAGTTGATATTTTTCATGCATTTCATTATTTTTTTGAGCTAATTAGCCCTGAAATTAAAAAGCACTACAAATGAACTCTGAAAAGGCTGAAACTTGTCATGGTATAATTATTTCACCCACCTCGCATGTGCTATAAAGTTGAGAGGGTTATGGCAAAAACTGGATGCACTTCGTGTACAAACTGGATCATCTCCTTCGAAGCATCGAGGTTTCACACGAAAACCCATCTGCTACAAAGGCATTTTTTTTAATTATTTCAAATCCAGACTTTTTGTGCATTAAATATGCACCATACTACAACATGTTAAAATCTATAGAAAAACTAACTAAAAATAATAAAAAACAACAATTAAATGACTAAAACCACTATATAAGCAAAACAGTATTGTTTTAATTAAATTCCTAATTTAAATCATTCTAAAAATAACCAAATAAATCTTACTATGACAACAATCTAACACATGACTGGGAGCAAAAAGAATTAAATTTAAAAATATTTTTGTAATCTCAAATTATTCACAATCTGGGTTTGAAGCAAATTTAAACAAATTCAAATTTAAACCATTCAAATTTGAAAACTAATGGCACAAACAGAAACTAGAATTTTTTTTTGAATATAATGCAAAAATAATCACTCAAAAACATCAAATATCCTAAAGGATATAAGCAATTTAAAATAGAAACTACAAAGAGAAAACAAATTTAAAAACAGAACCGAGACTAAAGCCTCCAAATCCTTTAGTCCCGGTTCGAGACACGAACCGGGACTAAAGGTCCCATTTGAACCGGGACTAATGCCCGACTCACGCCCTTGTCGCTCGAACCGGGACTATTGCTAACATTAGTCCCGGTTCGTAACGGAACCGGGACTAATGTGTAAATCGAGCTGGGATGATCGAAAGCCCTGTTTTCTACTAGTTTCTACTATAATTACTGCACGGGGTCTAGTTTATATATATTTTTTGAGGCAACTCGATCGAGGGGGTCTAGTAAAAAGCCAGACTCGGCTGGGTGGCTATGGGACACTTGAAACCGGGATGGAGGGAGCGGTATTCTGTCTGCTTTCTAAACATAGACATAGGGTATGGTCAGCCGGCTAGCCAGAGTTTGTGTTGAACTAAAACATACTCCCTCCGTCGCAAAATAAGTGTCGCTGTTCTAGTACAAAATTTATACTAACTAAGTACTAAATTTGAGTTACTTATTTTGGGACAGGGGGAGTACTTACTACTGTATATAGCAAAGGATGAAGGAGACCAACAATTATGCCAATCTAAGCACTCTTGTGTGAATCTATATTAGGTAGGGAGAACAAGTCGATGGATCCATGGCCACAACTTTAATTTATTTTTGAATGAATGAATGTTATGGCCATGGCTTAATTAGGTACGCGTAGGTGTAGCTCCTCCTCAACTGCATGCCGAGCTACTAAAATTAGGCGTCCAAAAGCAAGCAAGCAAGCAAGCATGCATCTATCTATCTAGTGTATGTGTATGTGTATGTGTATGTGGGTGTGTGTATGCATTGCATATATAACAAGGGGAAGGGGGACACCTAGAAGATATCCCATTTGCTTTCTCGCTGCAAGTGCGCACCCACCTGACCCTCTCCGTCCCATTCATCACCACCATCACCGTGGCAATGGTAATGTCGATGTTGCCTTACACCTACCCATTGGCTCTGCTCGTCGTCCTCGTCGTCCTCGGTGTTGCCGCCCCCCCTGCACTTGTCCGGTCGGACCCAGAGCCTGGGCCGAGCGTGGAAGCCATCAACGCCACATGTGCAACCGCTTCTTCCCAGGTATATTGCAGACAGTTGTTGTTAGACAACCTGGACGTGAGGACGCCGGAGGTGAAGGACGTGATCGGGATGTCGGTCCAAGTGGCGGCCAAGAAGGCGGCGGAGGCGGCCGCAGTCTACAAGGCCAACAAGAACCCCTCCAAGTGCATCGCGGGCTGCATCCACGACCTGGCCGTGCTGACCAAGATGATCGATGCAGTCCGGGACCCGGCGGTGCTCAAAACCGCCAAGGACGCGGGCTATGATGAGTTCGATTCCAGGAACAAGAAATGCGGAAATGATTGCACCATCGACATGTCAAACCAAGAACGCGCCGACCAGATGGCGTTCGTCTTTGCGGAAGGAGCTCTGCACGTCACCGATGACCTCTTGAAGAGGAGGGCCTTCTTCAACCAGAAAAAGGCATGAATGTTTCCAAGAAGAACACAACTCAAGGCCCAAGGATCATCTCAAGTCTGAAATCTGAAGAGGAGGATCGATGCATGCATGCATGCCGTGATCGATTTATTTTGCATTTTTTGATTTTTTATAACAATGGATCAATGCCAATTAATGTTTGCAAGAATCTTGCATGAATGGCCTTCGACCGCTCCATGGCTGCTTTCTAAATTGGAGCCCATCGGTTTCCACTTGTTTCTTGTAATAACTTAAATAGTGGCCACTGGATGCCGTGCGCGGGTTAGCATTTTATAAATAAAGTTCGACAATGGAAACATATTGTTTGAGTTATCTAAAAAACTTGGAACCAAATGTGAGCACACTCTGAAATATAAGACTTTTGTGAACATAGTTTTGTGTTAGGTATGCCGGATTAACAATTGTATATAAACATATGTGTTGTGCTTTTATCAATAACATGCTAACTATGCATGTCGTATTATACTTTTTTATGTACTCTTGGATTGCGACAAGTGACATACTGGGAGTTTTTCGTTTTTTCGTAGATCCGTTTATTCAAAATGTTTTATCTCTTTAATCGCGCATCCAAATCTCGAACCATTTTCACCATTGGATTTCTCGCGTAGAGATCGTTGAAACCAGATCCCATGTTGATAGGTTTTGACGAATAAAACCGGACAAATAAACCATCACTAGTAGGAAAAGGGGCTATAGCCTCGGTTCACGAACCGGGGCTAACAAAGCGGGACTAATGCTAGCCCCGGTTCGGACCCGAAGTGGGGCTAATAGTCCTCCACGTGGCGGGGCGAGGGGGAAAGGTATTAGTCCTCGTTCTAATTACCAACCGAGACTAAAGGCCCGGTGTGTTTATTTTGTATGACCCGAAAAGGTAGATTTTTTTTGACTTCTTTAGAAAAAAAATCCAAATTTGTTTTTTGAATATTTTTTGATTTGTTTTTATGGCACTCATTCCAAATCATCTAACTTCCCGGCTGGTCACCCATCCTGTCACTTTTTCAGCCCGAACATGCTTAACTTCGTAGTTCTATCGCCCCTAGTTTTCAAGTGTGCACTTGTTCGTTTTCGTGACAATAGTAAGCTATCAATCCTATTAAACCTTAGTTCTTGATGTCACATGATTTAATTTTTTAAAATCCAAATAATTATTAAAATAAACAAAGTAAGTAATAATAATACTGAATTTCATTGAAAATAAAATAAGTAATAATATTATTTTATTCGTTTTTCTGTCATTTATTCATTCAATCTAGCATAGTCAATATCTTTAAATACGTAAATCGAAATTCGACAATTAATATATCCATTATTATCAGAAAAATGTGAGGAATCCAAATATGACATAATTTTTTCAGTTTTAAATAAAATTATTATTTTGTTTTTTCTCAAAAAAAATCTTTTTTTTGAAATAACTTTTTTTACATTTTGAATTTTGAGCATCTCACACAGCTTCACCGGACAAACCCCGGTCAAATTGAGTCCTACTTTTTCTCTAGTTTTTTTGATATATTAAACTTTTTTTTGATGTCGTATGCAAAAGTTACGATCGTTTTACAATTTTCCCTTTTTTTTGCAAAAACGGTCAAAATTTATATTTTAAAATTTCTATACCAACTAGCCACTAAAACTTGACTAATCTCAAAGGTTTTTTTTAAGATTTTATCATTTTTGTTTATTTTCTACAAAATTAAAATGGCGGTCCACTAGGGGGGAGGAGAGTTTGAAAATTTCAGAACCCCTTTAGCCAAGAGTCCAATCATATTATCGACTACATCCGCTAGCACCGTCCTAGAGTCACAACTAAGGTTAACCAAGCCAAAGTTAACCCTCTCTAACTTCATTTGCTATTTTTCATGCTTTTAATGATTTTTTTCAGCTAAATGACCCTGAAATTGAAAAGCTCTACTAATGAACTCTGAAAATGTTGAAACTTGGCATGTTATCATCATTCCACCCACATAGCTTGTGCTAAAAAGTTGAGAGGGTTCGGCAAAAACTGGATGCACTTCGTGTACAAACTAGACCATCTCCTTCGAAGTATCAAGGTTTCAAACGAAAACCCATCATTTTTTTACTTATTTCAACTCGAGACTTTTTGTGCATTTTGTGCATTCAACATGCACCATTCAAAACCACATCCTAAAATTTCAACCCTTTATACCTTCATTTGCTATTTTTCATGCATTTAATGATTTTTTGACCTAAATGACCTTGAAATTGAAAAGCCTGACAAATGAACACTGAAAAGGTTGAAACTTGGCATGGTATCATCATCTCAGCCACATAGCATGTGCTAAAAAGTTGAGAGGGTTACGACAAAAACTGGATGCACTTCGTGTACAAAACGGACAATCTCTTTCGAAGTATCAGGGTTTTGAACGAAAACTCATCTCTTACAAAGGGATTTCATTTTTTTTGAACTTATTTGAACTCCATACTTTTTGTGTGTCCAAAGTGCACCATTCAAAGGCACATCATAAATTTTCAACAATTTCTGACTTCAGTTGATATTTTTCATGCATTTCATTATTTTTGTTGAGCTAATTAGCCCTGAAATTAAAAAGCACTACAAATGAACTCTGAAAAGGCTGAAACTTGTCATGGTATAATTATTTCACCCACCTGGCATGTGCTATAAAGTTGAGAGGGTTATGGCAAAAACTGGATGCACTTCGTGTACAAACTGGATCATCTCCTTCGAAGCATCGAGGTTTCACACGAAAACCCATCTGCTACAAAGGCATTTTTTTTAATTATTTCAAATCCAGACTTTTTGTGCATTAAATATGCACCATACTACAACATGTTAAAATCTATAGAAAAACTAACTAAAAATAATAAAAAACAAGAATTAAATGACTAAAACCACTATATAAGCAAAACAGTATTGTTTTAATTAAATTCCTAATTTAAATCATTCTAAAAATAACCAAATAAATCTTACTATGACAACAATCTAACACATGACTGGGAGCAAAAAGAATTAAATTTAAAAATATTTTTGTAATCTCAAATTATTCACAATCTGGGTTTGAAGCAAATTTAAACAAATTCAAATTTAAACCATTCAAATTTGAAAACTAATGGCACAAACAGAAACTAGAATTTTTTTTGAATATAATGCAAAAATAATCACTCAAAAACATCAAATATCCTAAAAGATATAAGCAATTTAAAATAGAAACTACAAAGAGAAAACAAATTTAAAAACAGAACCGAGACTAAAGCCTCCAAATCCTTTAGTCCCGGTTCGAGACACGAACCGGGACTAAAGGTCCCATTTGAACCGGGACTAATGCCCGACTCACGCCCTTGTCGCTGGAACCGGGACTATTGCTAACATTAGTCCCGGTTCGTAACGGAACCGGGACTAATGTGTAAATCGAGCTGGGATGATCGAAAGCCCTGTTTTCTACTAGTTTCTACTATAATTACTGCACGGGGTCTAGTTTATATATATATTTTGAGGCAACTCGATCGAGGGGGTCTAGTAAAAAGCCAGACTCGGCTGGGTGGCTATGGGACACTAGAAACCGGGATGGAGGGAGCGGTATTCTGTCTGCTTTCTAAACATAGACATAGGGTATGGTCAGCCGGCTAGCCAGAGTTTGTGTTGAACTAAAACATACTCCCTCCGTCGCAAAATAAGTGTCGCTGTTCTAGTACAAAATTTATACTAACTAAGTACTAAATTTGAGTTACTTATTTTGGGACAGGGGGAGTACTTACTACTGTATATAGCAAAGGATGAAGGAGACCAACAATTATGCCAATCTAAGCACTCTTGTGTGAATCTATATTAGGTAGGGAGAACAAGTCGATGGATCCATGGCCACAACTTTAATTTATTTTTGAATGAATGAATGTTATGGCCATGGCTTAATTAGGTACGCGTAGGTGTAGCTCCTCCTCAACTGCATGCCGAGCTACTAAAATTAGGCGTCCAAAAGCAAGCAAGCAAGCAAGCATGCATCTATCTATCTAGTGTATGTGTATGTGTATGTGTATGTGGGTGTGTGTATGCATTGCATATATAACAAGGGGAAGGGGAACACCTAGAAGATATCCCATTTGCTTTCTCGCTGCAAGTGCGCACCCACCTGACCCTCTCCGTCCCATTCATCACCACCATCACCGTGGCAATGGTAATGTCGATGTTGCCTTACACCTACCCATTGGCTCTGCTCGTCGTCCTCGTCGTCCTCGGTGTTGCCGCCCCCCCTGCACTTGTCCGGTCGGACCCAGAGCCTGGGCCGAGCGTGGAAGCCATCAACGCCACATGTGCAACCGCTTCTTCCCAGGTATATTGCAGACAGTTGTTGTTAGACAACCTGGACGTGAGGACGCCGGAGGTGAAGGACGTGATCGGGATGTCGGTCCAAGTGGCGGCCAAGAAGGCGGCGGAGGCGGCCGCAGTCTACAAGGCCAACAAGAACCCCTCCAAGTGCATCGCGGGCTGCATCCACGACCTGGCCGTGCTCACCAAGATGATCGATGCAGTCCGGGACCCGGCGGTGCTCAAAACCGCCAAGGACGCGGGCTATGATGAGTTCGATTCCAGGAACAAGAAATGCGGAAATGATTGCACCATCGACATGTCAAACCAAGAACGCGCCGACCAGATGGCGTTCGTCTTTGCGGAAGGAGCTCTGCACGTCACCGATGACCTCTTGAAGAGGAGGGCCTTCTTCAACCAGAAAAAGGCATGAATGTTTCCAAGAAGAACACAACTCAAGGCCCAAGGATCATCTCAAGTCTGAAATCTGAAGAGGAGGATCGATGCATGCATGCATGCCGTGATCGATTTATTTTGCATTTTTTGATTTTTTATAACAATGGATCAATGCCAATTAATGTTTGCAAGAATCTTGCATGAATGGCCTTCGACCGCTCCATGGCTGCTTTCTAAATTGGAGCCCATCGGTTTCCACTTGTTTCTTGTAATAACTTAAATAGTGGCCACTGGATGCCGTGCGCGGGTTAGCATTTTATAAATAAAGTTCGACAATGGAAACATATTGTTTTAGTTATCTAAAAAACTTGGAACCAAATGTGAGCACACTCTGAAATATAAGACTTTTGTGAACATAGTTTTGTGTTAGGTATGCCGGATTAACAATTGTATATAACCATATGTGTTGTGCTTTTATCAATAACATGCTAACTATGCATGTCGTATTATACTTTTTTATGTACTCTTGGATTGCGACAAGTGACATACTGGGAGTTTTTCGTTTTTTCGTAGATCCGTTTATTCAAAATGTTTTATCTCTTTAATCGCGCATCCAAATCTCGAACCATTTTCACCATTGGATTTCTCGCGTAGAGATCGTTGAAACCAGATCCCATGTTGATAGGTTTTGACGAATAAAACCGGACAAATAAACCATCACTAGTAGGAAAAGGGGCTATAGCCCCGGTTCACGAACCGGGGCTAACAAAGCGGGACTAATGCTAGCCCCGGTTCGGACCCGAAGTGGGGCTAATAGTCCTCCACGTGGCGGGGGCGAGGGGGAAAGGTATTAGTCCTCGTTCTAATTACCAACCGGGACTAAAGGCCCGGTGTGTTTATTTTGTATGACCCGAAAAGGTAGATTTTTTTTGACTTCTTTAGAAAAAAAAATCCAAATTTGTTTTTTGAATATTTTTTGATTTGTTTTTATGGCACTCATTCCAAATCATCTAACTTCCCGGTTGGTCACCCATCCTGTCACTTTTTCAGCCCGAACATGCTTAACTTCGTAGTTCTATCGCCCCTAGTTTTCAAGTGTGCACTTGTTCGTTTTCGTGACAATAGTAAGCTATCAATCCTATTAAACCTTAGTTCTTGATGTCACATGATTTAATTTTTTAAAATCCAAATAATTATTAAAATAAACAAAGTAAGTAATAATAATATTGAATTTCATTGAAAATAAAATAAGTAATAATATTATTTTATTCGTTTTTTTGTCATTTATTCATTCAATCTAGCATAGTCAATATCTTTAAATACGTAAATCGAAATTCGACAATTAATATATCCATTATTATCAGAAAAATGTGAGGAATCCAAATATGACATAATTTTTTCAGTTTTAAATAAAATTATTATTTTGTTTTTTCTCAAAAAAAATCTTTTTTTTGAAATAACTTTTTTTACATTTTGAATTTTGAGCATCTCACACAGCTTCACCGTACAAACCCCGGTCAAATTGAGTCCTACTTTTTCTCTAGTTTTTTTGATATATTAAACTTTTTTTTTGATGTCGTATGCAAAAGTTACGATCGTTTTACAATTTTCCCTTTTTTTTGCAAAAACGGTCAAAATTTATATTTTAAAATTTCTATACCAACTAGCCACTAAAACTTGACTAATCTCAAAGGTTTTTTTTTAGATTTTATCATTTTTGTTTATTTTCTACAAAATTAAAATGGCGGTCCACTAGGGGGGAGGAGAGTTTGAAAATTTCAGAACCCCTTTAGCCAAGAGTCCAATCATATTATCGACTACATCCGCTAGCACCGTCCTAGAGTCACAACTAAGGTTAACCAAGCCAAAGTTAACCCTCTCTAACTTCATTTGCTATTTTTCATGCTTTTAATGATTTTTTTCAGCTAAATGACCCTGAAATTGAAAAGCTCTACTAATGAACTCTGAAAATGTTGAAACTTGGCATGTTATCATCATTCCACCCACATAGCTTGTGCTAAAAAGTTGAGAGGGTTCGGCAAAAACTGGATGCACTTCGTGTACAAACTAGACCATCTCCTTCGAAGTATCAAGGTTTCAAACGAAAACCCATCATTTTTTTACTTATTTCAACTCGAGACTTTTTGTGCATTTTGTGCATTCAACATGCACCATTCAAAACCACATCCTAAAATTTCAACCCTTTATACCTTCATTTGCTATTTTTCATGCATTTAATGATTTTTTGACCTAAATGACCTTGAAATTGAAAAGCCTGACAAATGAACACTGAAAAGGTTGAAACTTGGCATGGTATCATCATCTCAGCCACATAGCATGTGCTAAAAAGTTGAGAGGGTTACGACAAAAACTGGATGCACTTCGTGTACAAAACGGACAATCTCTTTCGAAGTATCAGGGTTTTGAACGAAAACTCATCTCTTACAAAGGGATTTCATTTTTTTTTGAACTTATTTGAACTCCATACTTTTTGTGTGTCCAAAGTGCACCATTCAAAGGCACATCATAAATTTTCAACAATTTCTGACTTCAGTTGATATTTTTCATGCATTTCATTATTTTTTTGAGCTAATTAGCCCTGAAATTAAAAAGCACTACAAATGAACTCTGAAAAGGCTGAAACTTGTCATGGTATAATTATTTCACCCACCTGGCATGTGCTATAAAATTGAGAGGGTTATGGCAAAAACTGGATGCACTTCGTGTACAAACTGGATCATCTCCTTCGAAGCATCGAGGTTTCACACGAAAACCCATCTGCTACAAAGGCATTTTTTTTAATTATTTCAAATCCAGACTTTTTGTGCATTAAATATGCACCATACTACAACATGTTAAAATCTACAGAAAAACTAACTAAAAATAATAAAAAACAACAATTAAATGACTAAAACCACTATATAAGCAAAACAGTATTGTTTTAATTAAATTCCTAATTTAAATCATTCTAAAAATAACCAAATAAATCTTACTGTGACAACAATCTAACACATGACTGGGAGCAAAAAGAATTAAATTTAAAAATATTTTTGTAATCTCAAATTATTCACAATCTGGGTTTGAAGCAAATTTAAACAAATTCAAATTTAAACCATTCAAATTTGAAAACTAATGGCACAAACAGAAACTAGAATTTTTTTTTGAATATAATGCAAAAATAATCACTCAAAAACATCAAATATCCTAAAAGATATAAGCAATTTAAAATAGAAACTACAAAGAGAAAACAAATTTAAAAACAGAACCGAGACTAAAGCCTCCAAATCCTTTAGTCCCGGTTCGAGACACGAACCGGGACTAAAGGTCCCATTTGAACCGGGACTAATGCCCGACTCACGCCCTTGTCGCTCGAACCGGGACTATTGCTAACATTAGTCCCGGTTCGTAACGGAACCGGGACTAATGTGTAAATCGAGCTGGGATGATCGAAAGCCCTGTTTTCTACTAGTTTCTACTATAATTACTGCACGGGGTCTAGTTTATATATATTTTTTGAGGCAACTCGATCGAGGGGGTCTAGTAAAAAGCCAGACTCGGCTGGGTGGCTATGGGACACTTGAAACCGGGATGGAGGGAGCGGTATTCTGTCTGCTTTCTAAACATAGACATAGGGTATGGTCAGCCGGCTAGCCAGAGTTTGTGTTGAACTAAAACATACTCCCTCCGTCGCAAAATAAGTGTCGCTGTTCTAGTACAAAATTTATACTAACTAAGTACTAAATTTGAGTTACTTATTTTGGGACAGGGGGAGTACTTACTACTGTATATAGCAAAGGATGAAGGAGACCAACAATTATGCCAATCTAAGCACTCTTGTGTGAATCTATATTAGGTAGGGAGAACAAGTCGATGGATCCATGGCCACAACTTTAATTTATTTTTGAATGAATGAATGTTATGGCCATGGCTTAATTAGGTACGCGTAGGTGTAGCTCCTCCTCAACTGCATGCCGAGCTACTAAAATTAGGCGTCCAAAAGCAAGCAAGCAAGCAAGCATGCATCTATCTATCTAGTGTATGTGTATGTGTATGTGTATGTGGGTGTGTGTATGCATTGCATATATAACAAGGGGAAGGGGGACACCTAGCAGATATCCCATTTGCTTTCTCGCTGCAAGTGCGCACCCACCTGACCCTCTCCGTCCCATTCATCACCACCATCACCGTGGCAATGGTAATGTCGATGTTGCCTTACACCTACCCATTGGCTCTGCTCGTCGTCCTCGTCGTCCTCGGTGTTGCCGCCCCCCCTGCACTTGTCCGGTCGGACCCAGAGCCTGGGCCGAGCGTGGAAGCCATCAACGCCACATGTGCAACCGCTTCTTCCCAGGTATATTGCAGACAGTTGTTGTTAGACAACCTGGACGTGAGGACGCCGGAGGTGAAGGACGTGATCGGGATGTCGGTCCAAGTGGCGGCCAAGAAGGCGGCGGAGGCGGCCGCAGTCTACAAGGCCAACAAGAACCCCTCCAAGTGCATCGCGGGCTGCATCCACGACCTGGCCGTGCTCACCAAGATGATCGATGCAGTCCGGGACCCGGCGGTGCTCAAAACCGCCAAGGACGCGGGCTATGATGAGTTCGATTCCAGGAACAAGAAATGCGGAAATGATTGCACCATCGACATGTCAAACCAAGAACGCGCCGACCAGATGGCGTTCGTCTTTGCGGAAGGAGCTCTGCACGTCACCGATGACCTCTTGAAGAGGAGGGCCTTCTTCAACCAGAAAAAGGCATGAATGTTTCCAAGAAGAACACAACTCAAGGCCCAAGGATCATCTCAAGTCTGAAATCTGAAGAGGAGGATCGATGCATGCATGCATGCCGTGATCGATTTATTTTGCATTTTTTGATTTTTTATAACAATGGATCAATGCCAATTAATGTTTGCAAGAATCTTGCATGAATGGCCTTCGACCGCTCCATGGCTGCTTTCTAAATTGGAGCCCATCGGTTTCCACTTGTTTCTTGTAATAACTTAAATAGTGGCCACTGGATGCCGTGCGCGGGTTAGCATTTTATAAATAAAGTTCGACAATGGAAACATATTGTTTGAGTTATCTAAAAAACTTGGAACCAAATGTGAGCACACTCTGAAATATAAGACTTTTGTGAACATAGTTTTGTGTTAGGTATGCCGGATTAACAATTGTATATAAACATATGTGTTGTGCTTTTATCAATAACATGCTAACTATGCATGTCGTATTATACTTTTTTATGTACTCTTGGATTGCGACAAGTGACATACTGGGAGTTTTTCGTTTTTTCGTAGATCCGTTTATTCAAAATGTTTTATCTCTTTAATCGCGCATCCAAATCTCGAACCATTTTCACCATTGGATTTCTCGCGTAGAGATCGTTGAAACCAGATCCCATGTTGATAGGTTTTGACGAATAAAACCGGACAAATAAACCATCACTAGTAGGAAAAGGGGCTATAGCCTCGGTTCACGAACCGGGGCTAACAAAGCGGGACTAATGCTAGCCCCGGTTCGGACCCGAAGTGGGGCTAATAGTCCTCCACGTGGCGGGGCGAGGGGGAAAGGTATTAGTCCTCGTTCTAATTACCAACCGAGACTAAAGGCCCGGTGTGTTTATTTTGTATGACCCGAAAAGGTAGATTTTTTTTGACTTCTTTAGAAAAAAAATCCAAATTTGTTTTTTGAATATTTTTTGATTTGTTTTTATGGCACTCATTCCAAATCATCTAACTTCCCGGCTGGTCACCCATCCTGTCACTTTTTCAGCCCGAACATGCTTAACTTCGTAGTTCTATCGCCCCTAGTTTTCAAGTGTGCACTTGTTCGTTTTCGTGACAATAGTAAGCTATCAATCCTATTAAACCTTAGTTCTTGATGTCACATGATTTAATTTTTTAAAATCCAAATAATTATTAAAATAAACAAAGTAAGTAATAATAATACTGAATTTCATTGAAAATAAAATAAGTAATAATATTATTTTATTCGTCTTTTTGTCATTTATTCATTCAATCTAGCATAGTCAATATCTTTAAATACGTAAATCGAAATTCGACAATTAATATATCCATTATTATCAGAAAAATGTGAGGAATCCAAATATGACATAATTTTTTCAGTTTTAAATAAAATTATTATTTTGTTTTTTCTCAAAAAAAATCTTTTTTTGAAAATAACTTTTTTTACATTTTGAATTTTGAGCATCTCACACAGCTTCACCGGACAAACCCCGGTAAAATTGAGTCCTACTTTTTCTCTAGTTTTTTTGATATATTAAACTTTTTTTTGATGTCGTATGCAAAAGTTACGATCGTTTTACAATTTTCCCTTTTTTTTGCAAAAACGGTCAAAATTTATATTTTAAAATTTCTATACCAACTAGCCACTAAAACTTGACTAATCTCAAAGGTTTTTTTTTAGATTTTATCATTTTTGTTTATTTTCTACAAAATTAAAATGGCGGTCCACTAGGGGGGAGGAGAGTTTGAAAATTTCAGAACCCCTTTAGCCAAGAGTCCAATCATATTATCGACTACATCCGCTAGCACCGTCCTAGAGTCACAACTAAGGTTAACCAAGCCAAAGTTAACCCTCTCTAACTTCATTTGCTATTTTTCATGCTTTTAATGATTTTTTTGAGATAAATGACCCTGAAATTGAAAAGCTCTACTAATGAACTCTGAAAATGTTGAAACTTGGCATGTTATCATCATTCCACCCACATAGCTTGTGCTAAAAAGTTGAGAGGGTTCGGCAAAAACTGGATGCACTTCGTGTACAAACTAGACCATCTCCTTCGAAGTATCAAGGTTTCAAACGAAAACCCATCATTTTTTTACTTATTTCAACTCGAGACTTTTTGTGCATTTTGTGCATTCAACATGCACCATTCAAAACCACATCCTAAAATTTCAACCCTTTATACCTTCATTTGCTATTTTTCATGCATTTAATGATTTTTTGACCTAAATGACCTTGAAATTGAAAAGCCTGACAAATGAACACTGAAAAGGTTGAAACTTGGCATGGTATCATCATCTCAGCCACATAGCATGTGCTAAAAAGTTGAGAGGGTTACGACAAAAACTGGATGCACTTCGTGTACAAAACGGACAATCTCTTTCGAAGTATCAGGGTTTTGAACGAAAACTCATCTCTTACAAAGGGATTTCATTTTTTTTTTGAACTTATTTGAACTCCATACTTTTTGTGTGTCCAAAGTGCACCATTCAAAGGCACATCATAAATTTTCAACAATTTCTGACTTCAGTTGATATTTTTCATGCATTTCATTATTTTTTTGAGCTAATTAGCCCTGAAATTAAAAAGCACTACAAATGAACTCTGAAAAGGCTGAAACTTGTCATGGTATAATTATTTCACCCACCTGGCATGTGCTATAAAATTGAGAGGGTTATGGCAAAAACTGGATGCACTTCGTGTACAAACTGGATCATCTCCTTCGAAGCATCGAGGTTTCACACGAAAACCCATCTGCTACAAAGGCATTTTTTTTAATTATTTCAAATCCAGACTTTTTGTGCATTAAATATGCACCATACTACAACATGTTAAAATCTACAGAAAAACTAACTAAAAATAATAAAAAACAACAATTAAATGACTAAAACCACTATATAAGCAAAACAGTATTGTTTTAATTAAATTCCTAATTTAAATCATTCTAAAAATAACCAAATAAATCTTACTGTGACAACAATCTAACACATGACTGGGAGCAAAAAGAATTAAATTTAAAAATATTTTTGTAATCTCAAATTATTCACAATCTGGGTTTGAAGCAAATTTAAACAAATTCAAATTTAAACCATTCAAATTTGAAAACTAATGGCACAAACAGAAACTAGAATTTTTTTTTGAATATAATGCAAAAATAATCACTCAAAAACATCAAATATCCTAAAAGATATAAGCAATTTAAAATAGAAACTACAAAGAGAAAACAAATTTAAAAACAGAACCGAGACTAAAGCCTCCAAATCCTTTAGTCCCGGTTCGAGACACGAACCGGGACTAAAGGTCCCATTTGAACCGGGACTAATGCCCGACTCACGCCCTTGTCGCTCGAACCGGGACTATTGCTAACATTAGTCCCGGTTCGTAACGGAACCGGGACTAATGTGTAAATCGAGCTGGGATGATCGAAAGCCCTGTTTTCTACTAGTTTCTACTATAATTACTGCACGGGGTCTAGTTTATATATATTTTTTGAGGCAACTCGATCGAGGGGGTCTAGTAAAAAGCCAGACTCGGCTGGGTGGCTATGGGACACTTGAAACCGGGATGGAGGGAGCGGTATTCTGTCTGTTTTCTAAACATAGACATAGGGTATGGTCAGCCGGCTAGCCGGAGTTTGTGTTGAACTAAAACATACTCCCTCCGTCGCAAAATAAGTGTCGTTGTTCAATTATAAAATTTGTACTAACTTAGTACTAAATTTGAGTTACTTATTATGGGACAGAGGGAGTACTTACTACTGTATACAGCAAAGGATGAAGGAGACTAACAATTATGCCAATCTAAGCACTCTTGTGTGAATCTATATTAGGTAGGGAGAACAAGTTGATGGATCCATGGCCACAACTTTAATTTATTTTTGAATGAACGAATGTTATGGCCACGGCTTAATTAGGTACGCGTAGGTGTAGCTCCTCCTCAACTGCATGCCGAGCTACTAAAATTAGGCGTCCAAAAGCAAGCAAGCAAGCATGCATGCATCTATCTATCTAGTGTACGTGTATGTGTATGTGTATGTGTATGTGTGTGTGTGTGTGTGCATTGCATATATAACAAGGGGAAGGGGAACACCTGGAAGATATCCCATTTGCTTTCTCGCTGCAAGTGCGCACCCACCTGACCCTCTCCGTCCCATTCATCACCACCATCACCGTGGCAATGGTAATGTCGCTGCTGCCTTACACCTACCCATTGGCTCTGCTCGTCGTCGTCGTCGTCCTCGGTGTTGCCGCCCCACTGCACTTGTCCGGTCGGACCCAGAGCCTGGGCCGAGCGTGGAAGCCATCAACGCCACATGTGCAACCGCTTCTTCCCAGGTATATTGCAGACAGTTGTTGTTAGACAACCTGGACGTGAGGACGCCGGAGGTGAAGGACGTGATCGGGATGTCGGTCCAAGTGGCGGCCAAGAAGGCGGCGAAGGCGGCCGCAGTCTACAAGGCCACCAAGAACCCCTCCAAGTGCATCGCGGGCTGCATCCACGACCTGGCCGTGCTCACCAAGATGATCGATGCACTCCGGGACCCGGCGGTGCTCAAAACCGCCAAGGACGCGGGCTATGATGAGTTCGATTCCAGGAAGAAGAAATGCGGAAATGACTGCACCATCGACATGTCAAACCAAGAACGCGCCGACCAGATGGTGTTCGTCTTTGCGGAAGGAGCTCTGCACGTCATCGATGACCTCTTGAAGAGGAGGGCCTTCTTCAACCAGAAAAAGGCATGAATGTTTCCAAGAATAACACAACTCAAGGCCCAAGGATCATCTCAAGTCTGAACTCTTAAGAGGAGGATCGATGCATGCATGCATGCCGTGATCGATTTATTTTGCATTTTTTGATTTTTTTTTTTTATAACAATGGATCAATGCCAATTAATGTTTGCAAGAATCTTGCATGAATGGCCTTCGACCGCTCCATGGCTGCTTGCTAAATTGGAAACCATCAGTTTCCACTTTTTCTTGTAATAACTTAAATAGTGGCCACTGGATGCCGTGCGCGGGTTAGCATTTTATAAATAAAGTTCGACAATGGGAGCATACTGTTTGAGTTATCTAAAAAAGTTGGAACCAAATGTGAGCACACTTTGTAATATAAGACTTTTGTAAACATAGTTTTGTGTTAGGTATGCCGGATTAACAATTGTATATAAACATATGTTATGTGCTTTTATCAATAACATGCTAATTATGCATGTCGTATTATACTTTTTTATGTACTCTTGGATTGCGATAAGTGACATACTGGGAGTTTTCCGTTTTTTCGTAGATCAGTTTATTCAAAATGTTTTATCTCTTTAACCGCGCATCCAAATCTCGAACCATTTTCACCGTTGGATTTCTCGCGTAGAGATTGTTGGAACCAGATTCCATGTTGATAGGTTTTGACGAATAAAACCGGACAAATAAACCATCACTAGTAGGAAAAGGGGCTATAGCCCCGGTTCACGAACCGGGGCTAACAAAGCGGGACTAATGCTAGCCCCCGTTCGGACCCGAAGTGGGACTAATAGTCCTCCAAGTGGCAGGGGGCGAGGGGGGAGGGGTATTAGTCCTGGTTCTAATTACCAACCGGGACTAAAGTCCCGGTGTGTTTATTTTGTATGACCCAAAAAGGTAGATTTTTTTTTTCTTTTTTATTTTTTTTGAATATTTTTTGGTTTGCTTTTATGGCACTCATTCCAAATCATCTAACTTCCCGGCTGGTCACCCATCCTGTCACTTTTTCAGCCCGAACACGCTTAACTTCCTAGTTCTATCGCCCTAGATTCCAAGTGTGCACTTGTTTGTTTTCCTGACAGTAGTAGCTGTTTATGATTTTTCTACTTTTTTAAACTCATAACTTTTTGATATGTTATTCTTTTGAAATCAAATATGTATGTGCGTTGCAACGGGAAAAACTATTAGATTATGCAGGTGTGGTAGATATAAAAAAGTATGAATCAAATGCAATAATGACATAAGGATTTTTGAAATGTCATTTCAAAAAGTATATCTGAGTGATTTTATGATGAGATAAGGCACTTTTAAAATGTAATTTCAAAAACTAAAAATATGATGCTCATCCCAATTTGATTTGTTAAGGGGTCACAACATAATATTTTGTTGTTGAGCAAACTTCATTTACGAACCCTGCCTGAGCTATACAGAATGATGTGCCTCGTCTTAACATAGCGTAACGGTGTTTACCATAACCAGTATTCTGGTACGAGAATAAACGTAATTGTGTACAAAACTAACACATAAAAAGTTATGTAAATTTTGTTGGGGCTCAACAGTTGTACAAAACACGGAAACCCGTTTTTACCCAACGCTGGGGACTAAATAAATCGCAAAACCACCTCGAGAGATCTCCTAATAAAATATTTATGTAAGCGACAGTTAGTTTTGTTCATTATTTATAGATGTGTTTTAATCTTTGTGAACATTTCGTAAAAATTGATGGAGATGTTATTCAAATTCCTGAATATGCTTTGAATATTGGATAATTTTTAAAAACCATGAACATTCTTTATTTAATGAAAATTTATTTGAAATTGTGATTTTTTTAATAATGTGTGAGCAATTTCTGAACTCGTGAACTTTTTATGATTTTCCGAATATTTTTCTGAATCCACAAACGGTTTATCATTTTCCTACTTTTTTTAGAACTCGCAACTTTTTGCTATGTGAGGGTCTAAATAAAATCATGAAACGACCTTTACAGATCTCCTAATAAAACCTTTACGTAAGCGACAGTTTATATTGTTCATTATTTATGGATGTGTATTAATTTATGTGAAGATTTTCTAAAAGATGATGGACAAGATATTCAAATTCATGAATATGTTTTGAATACTGGATAATTTTTACAAAAATCATGATCATTTTTTATTCCATTACAATTTATTTGAAATCGTGATTTGTTTTATAATATGTGAGCAATTTTTGAATTCATGAACATTTAATGCATTTCCGAATATTTTTTAAATACGCAGACAGCCTATGATTTTTCTACATTTTTTAAACTCATAACTTTTTGATATTTTTTCTTTTGAAATCTGGAATTAATTAAGAGAAGAAAAAACCAAAAAACAAAACAAGGGGCGCTCCGACTTGCACATGCGCCGGCCCATGCTTCAGAGAGGAAAAAGGGAGAGAAAAAAGGGTGAGAACCAGGGACCGGAACTCATGAACATTTTATGACTTTTCAAATATTTTTTGAATACACAAACTGTTTTTCATTTTTCTATATTTTTTAAACTCATAACTTTTTGATATTTTGTTCTTTGAAAATCTGGAATTAATTTGGGAAAGAAAAAACCAAAAAAAGAAATAGAAAATGAAAAACAAAATAGGGGCGCCCCGACCTGCCTATGGGTCGGCCCATGCTTCACACAGGAAAAAGGGAGAGAAAAACGGGTGAGAACTAGTGTCGAACCCTCGTCTCCCGTGTGGAGCCTTGTACCATTAGCCATCGCGCTACTCGTCTATTATTGTTCTTTCAATGTATCAGTTTATATAATAAAAAAGCACGATGCCGATTTTTGAAATTTGAAAATGAATCGTTTTTTTGACTTACGAGTGACATTGGTGGGTAATTTTAGCCAACTTCAGAGGCAATTTTAATGACGTACGTCTAGAAGCACTATTTGATTTATTATTAGCTAAGATAAGATTATTATTATTAATTATTTTTATTTTTATTATATTATTATTAATTATTATTAGGTAAGATTAGGTAGAGAGGTATTAAAATGCTTGGTACTTCTCCTATTGAATCTTTTTTCTACTAATCTTAAAATAAATGATAAAAGTACTGGAGATTAGTCAACTCTAGCTAGAAGGCATCTCGTTTTCTTGGAGGGTGATGATTATAATGATAAAACTGGAAATGTGGGTTTGGAGAGGTTAAAACTTTAACTAGTGATGTGCCCACTATCTCGGGTCATAACGATTTTCATTATGATAATTTATATTTAGTAAAATGTATTTCCTTTTTGCAATCCATCATTAGCTCACCAATGCTTATGAGCAAAATAAAGCTTTTACTCAACATATAGTGCAAGCTATGGTAAAAGCCTATGATGAAAAACTTGGGTTAGAAGTCCCTATTCCTAGAAAGTTGTATGATGAGTGGGAACCTACTATTAAAATTAATACCAAAGAATATTAATGCAATGCCTTGTATGATCTAGGTGATAGTGTTTCAACTATACCTAAATCTTTATGTGATGTACTTGGTCTAACTGATATTCATGAGTATTTTCTTAATATGCATCTTGTTGATTCTACTATCAAGAAACCTTTGGGAAGAATAAATAATGTTCTCATAATTGCTAATAGAAATTATGTTCATGTATATTTTATAATTCTTGACATTGTTTGTTAATAGACCTTTTCTACGAACTATAGGTGCTATAATTGACATGAAAGAGGGAAACATACGATTCCAATTCCCATTAAATAAAAGGAGGGAACACTTCCCTAGAAAGAGAATCAAACCACCTTATGAATCTATCATGAGGGCTACTTATGGGTGGAGTGTTAAAGATGACAACACTTGAATCATATGCATTATGCCTAGCTAGGGGCATAAAACAATAGCGCTAGTTGGGAGGCAACCATCTTAAATTTTTGTTTTTACTTTCTGTTGTGTGTGATAAAATGATTATTTCCTCTGTAGTGATTTTTTTATGCTTTATTTAGTGTTTGTGCCAAGTAAATCTTTTGTGATGTCTTGCATGATAAGTAGAATTGATACGGTGCAAAAACACAAACTTTAGCGTCCATTGCAGAATTTATATGATTTTACTGGAACGTCTTTTTGATATGGATGTTTTACACAGTATTGCTATAAAAATTCCGCAGGTCGTCCTAATATTTCAGCATGGTTGGAGTTACAGAAGTATGGTACTTAATTATATCATTACAAACTGTTATGTTTTAGACAAATTCTGTTGTTGTTTGCATAGTTTGCTTGTTTCGATGATGTCATGAATTGTATCGGGGGGTATAAGTCATGGAGAAGCTAGAATACAATGCTTTATGCAATAATAAAATATGAACCAATTTATAACAGTAACTAAAGTATTTGGTATGTTTATTATACTAACGGATCTGATGAAGTTTCTGTTGAGTTTTGTGTGCTGAAGTTTTCAAGTTTGTGGTGCTATCACGATGGATGAAGGAATAAGGAGTGGCAAGAGCCTAAGTTTGGGGATGCCCAAGGCACCCCAAGGTAATATTCTAGGAAGACCCAATCGTCTAATCTTGGGGATGCCCCGGAAGGCATCCCCTCTTTCGTCTCACTCCATCGGTATGTCACTTGAAGCTATATTTTTATTCATCACATAATATGAGTTTTGCTTCGAGCGTCGTTTGCTTTAGTTTTCTTTTTTGTTTTAGTTTCCCACAATCATTGTTTTCTGGACACACCCACTTGTGAGAGACACAATATCACCATGATTTATTAGAATACTCTTTGTACTTCACTTATATCTTATGAGCTTAGCCGTTGATCTACTACTTCATTTATATCTTTTAGAGCATGGTGGAGTACAAATTTTAAAGAAATAATTGCACTCTCATTATTCACTTATATTTGTTTGAGAGTTAACAAATAGTGACGATAATTTGCATGGATTGTAAGACTAGTACAAAAATAATAGGTATTCAATGAATGCATAATCAAAACCACATGTAGCACTAATAACCCACAAGTATATGGGATCGCGATAGCTTTCGATGGTAGAGTATTGAAACCAAATTTATAGATTAGACACAAGGGGAGCCATAGAATATTTTCAGGTATTATCAGCTGAGTTATCAATTCAACCACACTTGGAAATTTAGTATCTGCAACACAATGATCAGTAGCACAGTAATATGATAGTTTTGATAACAGTGGTAATAGTAGCAGCGGTAACGATAGAAGTGATAGCAGTTTTGTAGCAGCTGTAACAACAGTAGCAATAGTAGTAACTTAGCAAGAACAATATGTGGAAAACTCATAGGCACCGGATCAGTGATATTGCTGGATAATATTCATCATATAACAGTCACAACATAGGGCGACCCGGAACTAGCTCCCGTTCATCGATATAATGTAGGCATGTATTCCGTAAATAGTCATACATGCTTATGGAAAAGAACTTGCATGGCATCTTTTGTCCTACCCTCCCATGGAAGCGGGGTCCATAAGGAAACTAAGGGATATTAAGGCCTCTTTTTAATAGAGAACCGGAATAAAGCATTAACACATAGTGAATACATGAACTCCTCATACTAAGGTAATCACCGGAAAGAATCCCAATTATTTTCACTTTCAGGTATGCGGATCCTAACACGTAGTAGGTGCATATAACTTGCAAGATCGGATCAGGAACATAGATATAATGGTGAAAACATAAACGATCCAGATCTGAAATTATGGCACTCGGGCCCTAGTGACAAGCATTAAGCATAGCAAAGTCATAGCAACATCTATCTTCAAACATAGTGGATACTAGGGATCAAGCCCTAACAAAACTAACTCGATTACATGACGAATCTCATCCAGCTCTTCACCGACCAGCAAGCCTACGAAGGGATTACTCACTCCCGGTGGAGAGCATCATGGAATTGGCGATGAAGGAGGGTTGGTGATGATGAAGACCAAAGATTCCCCTCTCCGGAGCCCCAAACGGACTCCATATTAGGCCTCCCAATGAAGAATAGGAGGTGGCGGTGGCTTCGTATCATGAAACGCGATGAAACTTCCTCTCTAATTTTTTTCTTCGAAAGTAGGAATTTATAGCGCTGGAATTAGGGTCAGCGGAGCCACATCGGCCCCACTAGACACCAGGTTGTGCCAGGGGGCCTGGCATGCCCTAATGTCTAGTGGGCTGTTGTGGCACCCTCTCCAGTGGATCTTGGTTCCAATATTTTTTATATATTCCAGAAAAAAAATCTTCAAAAAGTTTTGTTGCATTCCGATGACTTTTGTTTCTGCACAAAAATAACACCATGATAGTTGTGCTGAAAACAGCGTGTGTCCGGGTTAGTTTCATTCAAATCATGCAAATTAGAGTCTTAAATAAGAGCAAAAGTGTTAGGAAAAGTAGATACGATGGAGACGTATCAAGCACATAAAGTGAAACTTAGGGTTAGTGATATTAATGTGGTAATGTGAAAGGGCATGAGTGCATGATAATTGTTTAATAAGAACATCACAAATTAGAGGGTGATAACTTGTTGTTCATCAAAATATTTTTATGGCATGGTGATTTTGTGTGAGCATTCTTATTCCTCATTGAAACCCTAGTGTTGTTTAGGTCGGGGGCGCGCGATGGTTAACTCCAACCAATCTCCTCCCTAGGGGTTTGCGAGTAGTACTTTGCTTCGAGAAAGCTAATAAAATATTGCAATAAGCATGTGAGTTCTTTATGACTAATGTGAATCCACGGATATACGCACTCTCACTGTTGGGTAACGTAGCATAAATTCAAAATTTTCCTACGCCATATTCAGATCTTCCTATGGAGAGACCAGCAACGAGAGAGGGAAGAGTGCATCTTCATACCTTTGAAGATCGCTAAGCGGAAGCGCTGCTAGAACGCGGTTGATGGAGTCGTACTCGCAGCGATTCAGATCGCGGTGTGATTCCGATCTAGTGCCGAACCACGGCACCTCCGCGTTCAACACACGTGCAGCCCAGTGACGTCTCCCGCACTTTGATTCAGCAAGGAGGAGGGAGAGGTTGGGGAAGATCTCCGACAGCACGACGGCGTGGTGTCGATGGAGAGACGAGGTCTCCCGGCAAGTGTTGTTGTATACATATTTGTTGATAATTTTTACGCCCACATGGATGATTATTGTTGTATACATGTGTGTCGTCTATTGGGAAAAGAAAATGCTCACATTTGCTTCATATTTGCAATGTAGATTTTTTTATACAAAATTTGCTTCTATTGAGTTTAAAATTACATCGATTAATGGTCGGTCGATTATTCCACTTAATAGGACGATTCAGCGATTAATTGCTACTCCCAAGCCGAGCGAGCAACTACCAGTTAACCATTTCCTTAATATTGAGAAACGATCATCCAATTGGTAGAAGCCACCTGTGACCACCCACAACATGCTTCATGAGGCGTGCACCATATGGGGTACGGGGGTTTTCATATTTGGTGACGCCAGGTTGGTCCTCCACGAGTGCTACCTCTATGCTCGCAAGATCTCCGATACCCGCAAGCATGCATTTACCACCGTCCAAGGTTTTCATAATCATAGTAGGGTGGTCTTGATACACATTCGTAGATTATAATATTCATTATGTTATACAAGATCTTCATTACAAAACAACTTATGAAAAGACGACAACTTATATCAATGCAAATTCTCAGTGATATTTGATCCTTCCACGTAGTAAACCTAAAAGAGCTATACATGCACATGTTTCTTTGTTGATCTATGTCTAACTACATCCTCACTATATGTAGGATCGGAAGGAGTGTCTAGAGGGAGGGGGAAGACAACTAGCAAGTCCTAATTAGAAATTTCAAAGCTTTTGACAATTAGGAATATTTTGGCACAAGCTAGATAGTAAGAAGCACACCCTATACATGCATTTCTAGAGTATAGGCAACAGAATATAAAGAACCTGCAAGGGCAAGAAATTAATGGGTAGCTAGAGTTTGAGAGATTCGCAAATGCAATGGTGACATGGTAGATATTTTGACCCTGGTACCGATATGTGATGATATCGTACATCCACGTTAATGAATGCTTCAATCTGAAAAGATCACACTGGAAAGATTCCACGGAGGAATTGAGTACAGGAAAGGCTCACACCCATGAAGGGTCGAGGAAGAAGCAACATTTCCTATCCCACCATGGCTTACACCCACGTGGGGTTGGTCTCATTCGGGTAGATCTTCACGAAGTAGGTTGTCTCCTTGCCCTCACAAATTTCTTGGTTTTCTACAAGATTTGGAGACTCCCAAGTGCGCGTAGTCAATCTAGGAGGTACCACCCTCCAAAAGGTAATAGATGGTGTTGTTGATGATGAATTCCTTGTTGTTGTGCTTCAAAATATAATCTCCTCGACACTCAAACACTATCTCACAAATTTAGCTTTTGGGTCACAGAGGTTTGGGTGGAAAGCAATGAGGTGACTAGACATCAAAGGATCAATGGTTGGAGTGGACCCTTTGAAATCAACTCAAGGAATGGAAGTTCGCTCTCAGAAACATGATGTGTAATGTGTTTGCCTCAAGAGGTACTGGTGGAGTAGGTAAATATGACCGTTACTCACTTTTAGCACATCCCAATGAGACCAACTTAAAACACTCTGATATGTACAAAGGGATTGAAATTTGGATATTTCGATGACTCTGGGTGAAACTGTTGAGTGGTTTCAAGTTGTGCTGACCTAAGCACTTTCCACACTTCGGTATCAACGACTGGAACAATTTGGAAATTCCTTACAGTAGGCAACAGAAGGTTTGCAATTTCTCTTTGGTGAGACCGAAAGTCTAGGGTTTAGGCAACGATTATATCAAAGATGACCCAGTGACTCCAGTGTATATGGTTCGGTGAGTTGGAGTTGCATTTTTGGTTTGTGATATAGTGGGAATATAGGAACTTGTATGAGGCTTTTGAAGTTTGGTCTTTAAGCACTTGAGCAATGAACTAATCATATCAAACTCATCCACATTTGATAGTATTGGCACACCTATGGACTCAATGTGAGCCTGAATCACTTAACTATAAAATGAAGTCTTCAGGCTTGATCCAACACATATCCTTACCATTTGAGGGGTTCATTTCACTTCCCTTGTTTTACTTAAAAAAATTCTTGAAATATACTCAAGAACAATATTAGTCCAAGTATATGTATGTTGACATCAATTACTGAAACCACCAAGGGTTTGTTTATGTTTCACTACACTTCTTATATGCATTGGAAGCTAGTTAAGGATTGGTGGATAGATGGCAGGGATGGGGGGATATTGCCCCCTACCCTTGACATGGATTTATATTTAACTAATACAATCTCGTAACTAATTAAGACAAACTCAATGCAAATGTCAGTGATGAGAGAAGCAACAACTAATCAAACTAGTTTGTACCTTCTCACTCGTTGGACCTTCCTGATTGGATTTACACAAACTATATCTTCGGAGACGGAGCAGCCATTACCATTATGTAGCCTCCGAGTTTTAATTGACATACACAATGGCATGTGAGATCCTGAATCACTATACAAACATGTTGTGTTATGTGGGATCCTTCTTGATCTTGATATCACGTTTCTGAACATCGAGGGAACTCACATGTTACCATATTATTTCCAGTGTCAAGATATGAAAGATAATTGTAAAATGATGCTAGGAACCATGATAGTGCGTGTGAATTGGTTTTCAAATAGAAAAAAACAATTATTGGTCGTGTGAAATTGAAATTTTAATGGTAGATCCCTCGTAGAGAGTTTTGAGATATCCAAACCAATTTTATGACGAGGTCACATTGAACCATTGTATTGATTTGAGATTAGATCTAATATAAGTGTGTACATATGTCCAAGAGTAGTTGATAATGTGCCGCTAATGTTATTCCTGGAGAGGTCCAAAGTTTTATCCATCGTAAATACAGTCCAAAACCGACTAGGTATGGTATGAGCTATGCGATCTCAAACAGAAAAAGGGAAGGAGGTATTCTTTTGTGATTTGAGCCACCAAGGAAATCCCGCCCCAAGACAGCATGATCCCAATCCTAGTGACTGTAGTCTGAACGGAGGGATCCAATCAGAGTTCAGCTCCATGATAAAGGAATTTCCAGATAAGTGCAGCTCATGCAACGTTGTAAGCTTGTGAAAGTGATCTTGGGTGATGAGCCCATCCATTTGATTGCAACCTTAGTGCAGGTAAATCAATATAGAAAGCAAACATATCCCAGTGGTTAGAGCTCCTATAAGCATGTTGTAACTGAAATTGTCATGTGGCCGGTCCAATCTAACAAGGATCTAGTTATATTACTCTGACCCAGAAGCAACACCTGCAAGTGACTCCGAGGACCTCTCGGTGAACTGCCTTCAACATCATTTGATGTTAATAGGAAATGGGTTCGCAACGTTCTGTCTCGTATCAACCTCTTTAGATAGTTACCACTTAGTAGAAGGGCTTCAAGTGAGCTCAAGTTTCACAACTGTGCAATAAACAAGCCATTTATACTCGTAAGCTCAAGGTTGAGATATTTGAGAAGCTAATTCAGGATTGTTAGAGTGAGGGGGCAATGCTCCCCCTCCCATGTATTTTTGTTGAATTAAGACAACCTCATAGCTAAGTGAGGCTATTGCTCCCTCCCCTTGACATGGATTTATATTTAACTAATACAATCTCATAACTAATTAAGACAAACTCAATGCAAATGTCAGTGATGAGAGAAGCAACAACTGATGAAAGTAGTTTGTACCTTCTCACTCGTTGGACCTTCCTGATTGGATTTACACAGACTTTATCTTCGGAAACGGAGCAGCCATTACCATTCTGTAGCCTCTGAGTTTTAATTGACATACATAATGGCATGTGAGATCCTGAATCACTATACAAACATGTTGTGTTATGTGGGATCATTCTTGATCTTGATGCCACGTTTCTGAACATCGAGGGAACTCACATGTTACCATATTATTTCCAGTGTCAAGATATGAAAGATAATTCTAAAATGATGCCAGGAACCATGATAGTGTGTGTGAATTGGTTTTCAAATAGAAAAAACAATTATTGGCCATGTGAAATTGAACTTTTAATGGTAGATGCCCTGGTAGAGAGTTTTGAGATATCCAAACCAATTTTATGATGATGTCACATTGATCCATTGTATTGATTTGAGATTAGATCTAATATAAGTGTGTACATATGTCCAAGAGTAGTTGATAATGTGCCACTAATGTTATTCCCGGAGAGGTCCAAAGTTTTATCCTTTCGTAAATATAGTCCAAAACCGACAAGGTATGGTATGAGCTATGTCGGCCTCAAACATAAAAAAGGAAGGAGGTATTATTTTGTGATTTGAGCCACCAAGGAAATCCCACCCCAAGACGACATGATCCCAATCCTACTGACTGTAGTCTGAACGGAAGGATCCAATCAGAGTTCAGCTCCATGATAAAGGAATTTCCAGATAAGTGCAGCTCATACAACTTTGTAAGCTTGTGAAAGTGATCTTGGGTGATGAGCCCATCCATTTGATTGCAACCTTAGTGCAGGTAAATCAATATAGAAAGCAAGCATATCCCAGTGGTTAGAGCTCCTATAAGCATGTTGTAACTGAAATTGTCATGTGGTCGATCCAATCTAACAAGGATCCAGTTATATTACTCTGACCCAGAAGCAACACCTGCAAGTGACTCCGAGGACCTCTCAGTGAACGCCCTTCAACATCATTTGATGTTAATAGGCAATGGGTTCGCAGCATTGTGTCTGGTATCAACCTCTTTAGATAGTTACCACTCAGTCGAAGGGCTTCAAGTGAGCTCAAGTTTCACAACTGTGCAATAAACAAGCCATTTATACTCGTAAGCTCAAGGTTGAGATATTTGAGAAGCTAATTCAGGATTGTTAGAGTGAGGGGGGCAATGCTCCACCCTTCCATGTATTTTTGTTGAATTAAGACAACCTCATAGCTAAGTGAGGCTATAACTCAATGCAACCCAACAAATATCATAGCCAACTCCCTGCCTAGATCTTCTTTGATGGACCTCCCATTCCTACCTTTTCACTAACCTCCATTGCATCCCCATTCTAGCCTTCTAGCCCCCCCCCCCCTCCCAAAAAAAAAGCCTTCTCTACTTTCTCAGTTTATTTGTGAGCTCCTTTGCCAAAGCTAGTACTTCCTATGTAAACTAATATAAAAGCATTTAGAATAATATTTTAGTGTTCTAAACGCTATTATATTAGTTTACAGAGGGAATACATTTTTAGCGAAATGCTTATGTGGTGTGCATGCATGTTTTCTCCCATGTACATGCAAAGTACTCCCTCCGTTCCTAAATATAAGTCTTTATAGAGATTTCATTACTGGACTACATACGGATGTATATAGACATATTTTAGAGTATAGATTCAATCATTTTGCTTCGTATGTAGACTTTTAGTGAAATCGCTTAAAAGACTTATATTTAAGAACGGAGGGAGTAGTTTGCTTCTTATGACTTCGGTGAACGTCTAAGCTTTGTCTCTGCTTCTCGCAAACCGCACTCAGTCGAGTTCTTGTTTATATTTTGTTTGACTCGAGTTAAAGCTTGGTTGGTTGAGCAAGTACTTCATGAAATTTGCCCGGATAAAATGTATCCAATGTTCATCACAAGTTTGTTTTTATTTTGTGCATGGCAATTGGGCACCTCGATGAAAATAACGGCCTAGCCTAGGGGCGAGGGCTATAATTCCAAGAGATTACACAAGAACAGTGGCATTTTTGCTCCTAGATGTATATACACCTATTATAAAATGTTTATAAAAACCCATTTTAAAATGTTAAAAAAAAAGAAAAATTTCTGCATGTACATCCGGAATGGTTGCTCATAAAATTTCGGTGAAAAATGATTAAAAAAAGCCGCGTGGATAGCTATAATCAAGCATAAAATTTTGTCTTTTTTACACAAATCATAAAAAAATGTCCTTTTCATCAAAACTTGGTGCACGCACATATAATGTCTGCTTTTATACGCATTTTTCTTGATTTTTTTGAAAATTTAAAATGTATATGTAAACAATGTGTATATACACCTATGTGCCAAAGTGAATTTCGAGAAGATATACTTTTTCTACCACAATATTTTTTTTTGGTGAGAGAAGTTACGCCGTTAGATCATATACGAATGATGAGTGCTCGGTATCACATTTCAATTCTTTGAAAGTTACTGAAAATATCAACCTTTTAAGTCGTGCTTACACAAGAGGAAACAAGGTAAGCTAAAGACCTCACACGGTTTCAACTTACTTCGTACATTGTAGGGTAAGTACGGATTGATAATGATTCTATGAAGGGAAACGTTTTCCGCCCGTGCGCCGACCGAACGTTCGACCGGACACACGCGCGTCGTCGATCTTCTCTTTTATCATGCGATCTCCTCTCCATCCCGACGGCTCGCGTGTGGTGCAGCGCATGATCGAAGGGGCCCACCATCTGCGCGCCCCTGCGCTGCTGCCGCCGCTGCACCGGTCCCTGCCCCCGTCGGCCCGTCCGGATCGCCAGTTCCCGCCACCGTCGATCGTCCGTATCGTCGAATCCAGCCTTCGCTCGTCGTCCTCGTCGCCATGGCCGGACGCGTATACAAGTGTTACAAACGTCATCCAAAATTGCTGCAACGACTATTTGAAAAAGCTTCAAAACCCAAAATGAAAAAGCTTCAACCAGGCATATGATAAGCTGCAAGCGGTCATTTGCCATGGCGGAATGTTGCAACCGTTGACATAAAATGCTACAACCATTGATTAAAAAAGTTGCAACCATACATATAAAAAGCTGCAAGTGGTCATTGCCATGGCGGAATGCTGCAACTGTTGACATAAAATGCTACAACCGTTGATAAAAAAAGATGCAACTAGACATATAAAAGCTGCAAGCGGTCAATGCTACGGCGGAATGCTGCAACCGTTGACATAAAATGCTACAATCCTTGAGAAAAAAACTGCAACAAAGACCGACAAGGCGCTCGCGTTTATTGGCTCTACAAGGACGACGACCGATGGCGAGGACGTCCGGCGAGAGGGGGAAACGGGAGAAGGAGCCCTCGACCGCCAGGGGGCAGGGGGAAAGGGAAGGGGTGGGGGGAGCGCCGCTACGTGCTGGATGAGGATGGCCGGCGAGGCGCTCGCGTTTGTGGCTCGAGGTTGAGGACGAAGACGAGATGTGACGGTTCAAGGGCCCCCCGATCCGACGGCTGCTGTGTGACCGGCGCGAGCGCGAGCGCGCCAGCACTGCCCTTCTATGAAACGAATAAAATAATCTAATCATACACATAACAATTTTTAAATTAACTTGTGCACGTAGCTAGCTTTTTTAGGAATGCACGTACATTAGTATTTTTTTAGAAGTTGCCTATTGCAATTACTAAATCTCGCCTAATGCGAGATCTATATTGCACTCGCCTAGAGTGCGAGCCCGTGTAGTCAGGGCCGGTCCATACATATTCGGGGCCCTGGGACGAGACGATAAAATGATGTCTTGTATATAAATAAAAATTAAGAATATATTATATTTCGAAAGAACTATATCAAAATAGTATGAAAATAATATAGTTTTATAAAAGAGGACGCGGAGTATTTGCTCCCGAGCTCATTTGAGCTCGAGTGAACAGTAAAATCACAAAAAAAATCGAAAAATGTTCAAGCAATTCTGAAATTTTTTTGAGACCAACTTTGATAAAAGTTCTAAGTGCATGTAAAAATTTGGCATGAACTAACATTTCTACAAGGACCGGCAAAATAAACAAAATCGATTTGACTGTTCACCCGAGCTCAAATGAGCTCGGGAGCAGAAAGGCACTTTCGTACAAAAGAGCATTCTTTTAAGTTGCACAAAAAGACTATCATCTTGCTCTTCTAAGTATGAAAACATTGTCAAAACTGATAGCAACTTGAACCATTTATGGTTTTTTTTCACTTTCTTTTCTTACAGATAAACATTTGTTAGAACACATGTCACCAAATAATTGCAGAAAAACTGTAAATACATGGAACAAAAGCATTTGGGTAAGGGCATATGGCTTGATGTCGAATTGTCGATGTAGTTTCCATGGATCCAATGAAGGTTCGAAGAACAGGCCAACAAAAAAGTAGGAACTAGAAAGAGAAGAATTGAAGATGTCAGGTGGAGCAATCAGAAGCGAAGAGGCGGGTTGTTTAACAACGAATGAAAAGAGTACTTGATTAGACTAAGGAGGGAGATGTATCATCTCTGATGTGGTGATGCCTCAAACGTCTATTGATGAGGAACACTGAGGATGCTATGAGAGGTTATTGGGGAAGGGAATAGCACCATCAGTCTCCATTAATGATGCATGGGAGCACCATCTCAAATTTGGAAGTGAACGGGAGCGACGACGCTGTTCTCCAGGATTGGAGAATTTGGGGAGGAGCGGAGGAGGCAAGATTTTTTTAGGAGCCGAGGAGGTGAGATGACCATAGGAGATCGATGGAGTGCTGCAGCAACATAGTGAACTAGGAACCGATTCTTTGGGTCCGAAAAACCTAGCTATGTTGTGGGTTTGGGCCTTTTTTCTTTTTCCTATTTTTCTGGGTCTAAATAAAAAAAATACTAATACATATATGTAATATTAAATGGGACGGGCCCCTCCCTCCCAGGGCCCCAGGGCGGTCGCTCGGTTGCCCCTGCTATAGGTCGGCCCTGCGTGTAGTGGCCGTACAGGAGAGCAACGGAGCCACTTGAGCGCGATGATCGGTTTTTTCATGTTATTCCACGTGAGAGTTTTTCTTTGAGAAAAGCTAGCGTCCACATGTGTGGACGTTTGTAATTTGCCTACGTGTCTTTGTTATCATTTATTTTGTTATGTCAAAATAGATGACATCAATGGAATTTATTTTTTTGGATTTTGACTTCAAAATAATTTATCTTTTAATTTAAAATTCAATTAAAAATCCGTTTTCACCATTAAATCCGTCTCGACGAGATCTTCAAAACTAGATTCCAAGTTGATATGTTTCGACGAAAAAAAAATTGGGGCAACAGCTGTCATGATATTACAATGTAGTTGCCATAGTGTTTACACTAAAGCTACCATGACATGTTCTAACTATTTTTTCTTCTAGATTTAAAGCTATCGTTATATATTTTTTCAATTATTATTTTTGGCAATTTTTATTAATTGACCATGGTAAAAAAAATATTAATTAATCACGGAAAATTTAATGAATGGATCATGGTAATTCTTTAGTAATCCATCAAAATTTACTCTTAAAGGTAGAAGAAAAAATACGTGAAACATATCATGACAACTTTAGTTAAACACCATGGTAACTCATGTGCAATAGACATGTCAATTGTTGGGGATATTACCCACCGTATGACCCGTCCTAAGAGGCCGGGTCGGGATAATGGCGGCTCAACGTTCATACCCAAAGATGGGCCCTGATCCATGAAGCGGAAGGCATGAGGCGTGTACCAACGAGAGCCGGTTGCGGCCCAAGACACGAAGATGGCGACTCTTGGCCCATGAAGGAGAAGAGTCGCCATGAATTTCCTTGCTTGAGAGGCAAGACGGTTTAGAAACATACCAGGTCACGAACCATAATGTGACCCGGGCTCTTGTAAACCTAGGGCTCGACCTGCATAGAAAGGCGGGTCTCTAGGGCTGATAGACTTAACTTAGAATCAATCGAGATAGGTTAGGCGAATACGCACACTTGTAATCGATTTCATCATTAATACACACAAAGCGGAACGTAGACTTTTACCTTCATCGGAGGGGCCGAACCTGGGTAAACCCGACTCTCGCTTCCGTTGAGTCGCCGCCTAGGTGCGATGGCTCCATCACTAAGTCCTTTCACGAGGACATCTGCCGTGACAAAACCACGACAACAATTGTTGCCTGAAAAAAAAATCATCGAAACATAACAACATGGGGTCTAGTTTCGAAGATCTCGTCGAGATGGATTTAATGACGAAAACGGATCGTCAATCAGATTTTTCATTTAAGAGCTAAAACATTTTAAAAACTGAAAATCAAAAAATATGCCCACATGCATGCATGCGGTGAAGTGACGCAATGTGTGTGTTATAAGAGTGTGGGCGGATGTTGCTCCCACCACACCTATGGGCGTTAGCACGATCCTTTTCTTTTTATTTGACTACGTGTGTGTTATAGGAGTGTGGGCGGATGTTGCTCCCACCACACCTATGGGTGTTATCACGATCCTTTTCTTTTTATTTGACTACGATTTTGTGGGTGTTCGATCTTTTTTCTGTCCTTTTTTGGTTTCCCTTTCCCATGTTTTTTGTTATTTTATTTTTCATTTTCCTTTTTTCTTCGTATTTTCAGTTATTCCCTTTTTAATACATGCTAATTTAAAAAAATACACATTGAAACTCTTTTGAATACACATTGAGAATTCCTAGATACATGTTAAATATTTTTAAAACTTTAAGATGTTGAAATACATGTTAAATACTTTTCCAAAATACATGTTGAACATTTTTCTAATATATAATAGTGAGAATTTTTAAACACATGAGGAATATTTTTCAAGCACATGTTGAATATTTCACGGCTACACTGTGCACATATTTTAAGATGTAAGTTCAGAATTTCTTAACCACATGCTGAACATTCTTCAAAACATGTACAATTATTGTAAATACACGGTGATTCTTTTTGCAATATCTTGAATTCTTTTAATATGCACATTGAACATTTTTTAAATACATGTTGAACATTTTTTACACACACATTAAAAATTAAAAAAAATAAGAACACTTTTAAAATACACGATTCTTAAGATACTTGGTGACTTATTGTAGTACATGAATATTTTTTATAAAAAATAATAAATTATTAGCATATTTTTTTACACTAATTACATTAAGTTATTTAACAAATAAAAAAGCGAGAAAATGATTTCAAAAGAAAACCGTTCGCTATTTTTGTCCAACACATGTGTGGTGTGTTGCGGGCAACTGGGTAGATTGAGTCACAAATGGTAAGGTCTCGTTTACCGCGAGACCACAACTAGGATCACCTCAAGCATTAATATATAGGGGCGTGCTACATAGGTCTCCATCATTGTAAAGTAGGTCTTGTTGCAGAATTTTATTTCAACTCAAGTTTTGTTGCAGATATTTTTATAACAAAGGTTTTGTTGCAGATTGTTTTTTCATCTTCACCTTTTTACAACATAGCTGATGTTATGGGAAAAACTTGTGAAAACATTTCATGATATCCTCTCTTCTTGTCATCCAAAAACATCACTTTGAACAACCTGATGACTCTGTTAGGGTGCATTTGGAAGTCTAGGAATGATCCATAACAGTCATCAAGAATGTGCAGGAAAGAAGGCTCTCTCTCTCTCTCTCTCTCTTTTCCACTCTTCCAGCCACCTACGACGCTGCAGCCGCCTTGGCAAAGCTCACTTGGCACTTGCTATCCCTCCTTCTGGGCAGGACCCATCCTATTGTCATCTAGCCACTACAGTACCAGTAACCTATATATGAATCTAGGTTTGCTCAAGCCCTTCAAAACAATGCAAGGGTGGTGGTGCCGGTGTCCTTCAGAACACTTGACACACACACCTAGAACTAGCACTATAACCGTCCGAAACGGTTTCCACTCGACACAGGTCCGTACGCTGGCGCCTCCTAAACAGCTATCTAGAACAGAATCCGGTCCTGGTAGATCTCCAGCGAGTCGATGATCTTCTGCAGCAGCAGCTTCCGGTGCAGCCGGTACCTGCGTATTCGACAGCACGAGGAAGGAACCGTTAGGCAAGCCAGCACAGAGAAACTTCAGGGGGCAGCGTCATAAGATGTTTGTTATGTATAGTACATCACGTACTTGATCGCGATTTCGCGGGTTTTCCTGATAGGCTCGTCGGAATCTGGAACACGCATAAAAAGAATCCAGCTTCAGTTTCAGCCGGAGGCGTTTGCAAGACAGCGCCAGTATAAGGTGAATAAACACTTGTGGGAACCAAGAAGCGTGTTACCTAGGATCCCCTCGTCCTGTTGGATCGTGGTCGAGAAAGACTCCGCCATCTTCCGGCATTCCTCCTGCAATGCCTGAGCGGATTTTCTCTCCACGCTCGGTATGGCAGGGAGGTCACCGTCCGACCATGTCGGCAGAGTTCTTGCGGCTGCCACGACTCCTCCGTCGACAAAGGTGCTTTCTCCTGATGTCAATGCAACTGCAAGCAAGCAAACATGAATGAATACGATAGTTTAAGCCAGCTTCTCTGCAAAATGACTTGTAAGAACATTTTGTGCTCCTACCGTTGTGGTACAGCTCATCGTGCAGGCCAGCTATGTTGAAGACTGACAGGAAGGAATCCAGGTGGATCCTTGCAGGGCTCGAGAAGTTTATATGTTCCCAGGGATTCTACAGAATTTGTTGTGTACATAGAGGGCCATGTATAAGTTCAAAAGGTGGGAAAGGAATTTCACTACTGAATTTGCATACAGGGAAATGATAATTAAACTCAAAGGCATGGATTACCGTTGGTGACGAGAAGCCATATCTTTGCATCAATGTGCTGTTCACTGCACTCATATAATCGATCGTCATCTGTGCATGGTCAAATATAAAGATTACATTAAGAAAAGTGGTTTCAATTTTTTTGGGAGAACAGACACAGCGAGAATAGCATACTTTTATGTTGAGTCTGACAGAACAAGGTCCTGCAAAGAACTAGGACTGAACAGACTACTATAGTATCGATTAACTCGCACATGATTACAAAAAAAAAAAACTCAACCTCCAGACACTAGCACCTGAGGATTTTCTTAATTTAAAATTACTACCAAGCACCGTGGGGAGGCCAAGCCTCGAACGCCGATGGGCTGTGAGCATGAAGCAGCCAGCCAACTCAGCGACAGTTAAAAAAGCCAGGTCTTCTTCGGTACAACCCCTAAACGTATAAGGGCAGTATGGTTATTGTACGTTTTGTACCGTATATGTCACGCCGTCCGCCCTCCCGTCGTACGTCCGCCCGTCCGTCGTACATACGCCACGTCACCCACGCGTCGGCGGTTTGGTTGAAAAAAAAAACCTAACTTCGTCACGCCCGACTCCGCCGTCGCGACACTGCCGCCGCTATCTCGCCGACGTGGCTCCCCCCCAACACGTCTCCGCCGACGCCGCGAGTCCAGCACACGTCGCCTCCGCCGCCGACGTCTTGTCTCCGCCGCCGCCGGTACGCCGGCGCACACATCTCCACCGGCGACGTGACCCTCTCCCTCCGCTTCGACGCCGGCGGTTGCAGTGACCGACGTGGCACCGACGTCGATCAACCCTTCGACGACGGACAGTAAGTTTTTTTATTGAATCCATACAATTTTTCACGATTTCATTGTACATTGATACAATACGTATTGAAAGGTTTATTAATAGACCAAGACAACACCGGATATGCTGGCGATGACTCTAGTAGTGATGATGAATCTTCGTCATTGAATGCAAATAAATCACTCGGACACAACTATATGAGTCAGGATGAATCATATAGTGTTAATGTAAGTGTTGTGTACATTGACTATAAATAATGAAAATATGAGACATTAACACTTACAATTGCTATTGAATTTAAATAGGTGCATGCTAATGATGACAATGACGATTATGACAGCGATGATCAATCTTATGCTGAAAGTGGAACCCAGGTATGTTTTAAATATGTTGTTGTATTATTACTAACATACAAATTGTATTACCACTTACACTTTTGAATCTGTACAGAGAAATATCGATGGTGACGCTGAGACGAGAACCTTACATGATGACAATGATGAGAATGATGACAATAATGAGGATGATAACAATGATGAGGATGGTGATAATGATGAGGATGATGATAATGATGAAGATGATGATAATGATGAGGATGATGAGAATGCATCTAATGAAGGAAATATGAGCGAAGTAAGTTATATTACATGTTCAAATTACTCATGAAAACTAACATATCAAAAGACTGACGAACATGGTGATATGTCTTATTTTGGAGGGGGGTGTTGATGGTTCTAATGGGAACGATGAGCATGTTGGCGATCTTGATTTTGACCTTGACATCAGCTGTGATGAATATCAGCAAGAGACATTGGATAGGCATTGGGAAGTCATGGTCAAGACATTCAGGTCAGAAGGAGAGACGTACATGTTCTATAACCAGTACGCCAAAGATCGTGGATTCAGTATCAGGAGGGACTTGAAAAGATTTGGAAAAGGTTCACAAAAAGTTTTACGCATGAGGAGGTATATCTGTTCCAGGGCAGGAAAACGATAGGCAAAATTTTTAACCATGGAAGGCCGGACCCCCAGACTGAGACCGGAGAGTCGATGTTTCTGTGAAGCCCATTTAAAAGTGAAGCTTGATAGAAAGAGTGGACTTTGGTATGTCAGCAGTTTCTTTGATGATCACAACCATGTTCTTGCAAAACCGGACGAAGTCCCTTTCCTACGGTCTCACAATGTAATCAAAGATTTCCAGAAAGCAGAGATTTTAGCTATGGCAGGAGCTGGGATAAGAAAGCATATCATTTTTGGTAACTTCGTCAGCAGGTATGGTTCGTACGCTAAGACAGGGTTTGGAAGGACAAAATTGTATAATATGTGCTACAGGGAGAAGATGAAACTGCTTGTCCAAGGTGATGCTGACACTGCTATAGGAATCATGTTGGCTAGAAAGGATAAGGATCCGGATTTCTTCTTTGAGCATACCGTTGACGCTGAAGGTAGGCTGAACAACCTGTTCTGGTGTGATTCGCAATCACGTCGGGATTATCTTGACTATGGTGATGTCACTGTGTTCGACGGTACGTACAAGATGAATAGGTATGGAATGCCATTTATCCCTTTTGTTGGTCTCAACAATCACCATTGCACTACGGTTTTTGCATGCGCCATTGTTTCAGATGAGACTGAAGGTACGTATGTTTGGCTGCTAGAGACGTTTTTGAAAGCTAACTGCCAGAAGAAGCCCCAGTCTGTAATTACTAATGGAGATGCAGCAATGATAAGGGCTATCAGGAAGGTGCTTCCTGACGTGTGGCATCATCTATGTTCATGGCATATCGAAAAAAACATGCAGAAACACCTCCATCACAAGTCATTGAAGGAATTCAGGTCACTCTTATACTACGCCACCACACATGCAGTTTTCGAGGAGAGATGGGCCACGTTTGTTCAAAAATGGCAGACGGAGAAAACAAAAACATGGCTCCATAGGATGTACAGGAAGAAGAAGCTTTGGGCTGCATCATATTTGTTTGGTGGGTTATTTCTTGGTATGCGTAGTAATCAGAGGAGCGAGAGCCTGAACTCATGCCTGCACCTACATCTGGACTACGGTATGACAATTGTTGATATGATTGTACACTATGAGAATTGCATCATGCGCCTGCGCGAGAATGAATCGCATGACGATTGCGTGGCCTCACAGACTCTACCAGTAGCAGTGACTCAGTGTAAGACCATTGAGGTGTTTGCTGCCAAAGCATTCACGGAGGCAAACTTTTACATCTTGCAGGAAGATTTAAAAAAGGTACATCAGCTTGAGGTAATTGATAGATTAAGAGGAGCAGACGGTCACAGATTCGTGGTTGCTTGGAAAAATAACAGGGATCATAGGTTTAATATGGACTACGCACCAGGTAACTCTACAGAAACTATAAAGTGCGGTTGTCGAAGTATGACTCGCAAAGGCCTTCCTTGCAAGCATATTCTTCATGTTTTGAATGCACTCAACTTACATGCAATACCTAAGTGTTGTATCCTGCGACGGTTCACGAAGAAAGAAAGATCTGGATTGCCCGTGAAGCGCACCAGCAATCTGTTTTCATGGGGTTGGACGGGTAAGGAGGCCAGAGCTAGATATAGTACGTTGAGCAGTGTATCTGCAGAAGCTGCTCATATCGCATGTCATAACTCATTCTTATTCGACAAGATGCTGGCAGCAATGAAAGAAGTTATAGCGAATAAGGACATCTTGAATAATGAAGAACCCAGTCAGCAAAGCTTTGTGAGTAATGATGAATTTCAGCCTAAGCAGAATCATATTCTTATTCGTGATCCAGTGAAGGTGTCCACCAAAGGGGCACCTAAACAGAATATTAGAGGTCAGGGTAAGAATGCTCCTGAGGTGATCAAAAATGGAAGACCAAAAGCATTTAATGAAAAAAGCGGACGTCTATGTAGACTATGCAGACTTCCAGATCATAACAAGGCCACTTGCAACCAAAATCCAGAGTACGTATATGTTTGTTATTTTACTTATGTTGTTTCGTTTCGGTAATTATTTTCTTATAACCTATAATTTATTTCATGCAGTAATTGAGGTTGAAGACAGAAGCGGTGTTATTGTAATCTTTAGATTTTTATATCTACAATAATATTGTGTTACATAAGACAATATGTATATGTTTTTTTTGTTATTTAAGATAATACGTATTTTATATAAGACAATACTACGAGCACTTTAGCAGACATCGATTGTGCTATTTTAAAAATGCAAAATGCATGTACCGACGCCATGACGGCGCTCTGTGTTCTGAGTGAAAACCCGTCGCATCGACCGCATGCGCCGACGTCACGTGGGAGCAGTTAAACCCGTCGCGACGACTGCACGGGGCCGCCGACCCCGTCGTTTCTGGGCAAACAAACGTCGCGCCGACTGCATCCCCCGACGTCACGAGAACGCAGAATGACGTTGGTTTTTTCGTGCAAAAAAAAGACGTCGCCGGGACTGCATGCGCCGACATCACGCGGGGGCCGTTGACCCCGTCGTTTTTCGGCCTAAACCCGTCGCGCCGACTGCATGTCCCGACGCCACGCGAACGCAGAAAACGTCGCGTCGACTGTATGCACCAGAACCTAGCACAGTTGATAGAATTTTCAACAACAAAGCGTAATATTTATATATTACTAAAACTGTATAATTATTATTACGTATAAAATGTTTAAACACAAAATATGATAAAATCATCTACTCCCGTAGTAAACTCAAACACGCATGAATCTCCTCTGATGTCATCTATTTCTTTCTCCTTGCAATCCTAATAACTTTATCTTTAATTTCCCCGAGTGTGTTCTTCAAAGCAAAAATCAATTGCCCTATCATTAGCTCCCTCGAACCATCAATTGATCTGTGCAAAGCAGCAAACAAATTATTTTAGTCCACTATAAATGTTCATAGTAAATAGTACTAATATTAGTTTTGTACCTGTGAAAAAGATCGATCCCATGTATCGCCATTCCAATTTTTAAAGCAATGAAGAACAAATAATCCACATGAGTTCCTGATACATGTAATTAACAATAAATAATTATGCATCACACACATATAATACATCAACGTTATATTCAACTACATACACCACCCATCTTCTTGTTGAGGCATGTCGTAGGTTTTAATAGGCCATGTGGATACATCCGAATACTGCACAGATCCGGTTGCATTTGCTTGTGCAATATCTGTTCCAATTTCTCTTCTCTAAAAATAGCAATAAAACACAAGAAACTTTCAATAAATAATGTAAACACACAATGGTTCCACAATGCAAATATGTATTAAAACATACCAAGTCCTCAACGAGTTTTCTAGTTGTACTGTCAAGTTCTTTTCCCATCAACGAGTCTAGAACCTAGAACTCCTCCTTTTTCTTATGCATGACGACCGTAATCCAATGGGTGTTATCCTTGTTGAGAGCCATATAAGTCTGCATAAAGAAAAAAAGAAAATATTAACTAGATCAATGCAACATTTTTAATAGTAGTGCATTATTTGTATACATTACAACCACAAGAACATACCTTAGGTGCTTTGAAATACTCGTTCATACACCTATTTACGGGTTCATTAGAATTTGACACTTTTTGATACTCATTACCGTTTACATTCTTATCCTTTCTATATTCAAGCAGCCACGTCACCCTCCAAGTAGGTATTATGTAACGTTCGTCTTTAGCTTCCTTCAACAAAAAAGATGAGTATGCATTCATAACCTGAAAATAATATAACAAATGTAATAATTGTACTTTGTTGTCAAATATAATGTTAAAAATATGAATAACTTACATCGCCGCTTATCCATTGGCGGTTCAGAATCTAACAAGCTCTCTCTGCAGTCAAAGCGTCGGTCACACCATCATTGAAAATTTGTGTAGCTTTATGTTTCTTTGAGCGTTCACATGCGCGTACAAACATAACACTCGATTTTATTACATCGACGTGAGCACTACTTTTCTTACCATCTACTTTATTAAACAATTCTGCAAATCACAAATTAAAATTAGTAAGCGTAACTCTACAATAAACTTTGTTCTACGAAAATAATATTGATTCATAACAATCTTACTCGCTTTGGCAGAAAGTTTTGCACGCTTGATGGGTTTAACAACAACAAAAGGAGACTTTATGGCTCTTGATGCAGTGCGTTTACGTTTGACAATCCCCTTTTCCACTTGCTCATCTACTCCATTGTAATGACCCGATTCATGTGATGAAATTTCATTTGTATCTAAAGACGTGACCGCCTTCTCATGTGATACCTCAGGTACTTCGATAGGATCACTCCAATCACCCTTGAAACTATTCAGATATTCTGGAGTGCAATAATAAGGTACATTACCTTCGTCATCGTCCTTTTGCTTATTAATTTTACCTTGAGAAGGTGTGCGATAGTTGTCCTAATCAGACTGATAAACAAACTCTTTATGACCAAATGCACCATCATTTGTAGATTCATTAATGTCACTATATAGATTCTCTTCTTCTTTCTCTATGTTACCGGTTCTATAGAACACACCGGTTTTGTTCATTTTCTCAATCATCCTCTAAAAAAAATATTTATTAACAAGAGTTATTTAAGTCAATGAAATACATTATGCACGATAGTAAAATAGTGTTGCGTCGTTACCCGTGCGCATAACTCTCGCAAGCGATGCATTTCCTTGCGTATTTCCTTCAGCTCATGCCAAATGTGGTCCATAACATTACTCGCGGAAGCCTCTGATGTGTTGCTCTCTTTCTTCTTTCCACTAATAGTAGATTTTTTAGTACTTGATTTTTTATTATTTTTTCAGCTTGTTCTTGAGCAATTTTTTTCACACTATACTCATATGTAATATTGTCATCAATCTACAAAAACAATAATTAGAGATCCATAATTATACATCTAATTTAGACAATAAGTCAAACCATGGAAATGTAACATTAAAAAATAAATTTAGAGAATATGGATTACCATTCCAACACCACGACCATAATCATAGTCGTATTTGTCTCTTTTCTCCGCGACAGGTTCCGTCCAGTTCCTCATCAAGGGGCTCATAAGTGACAACGGATCATATTTTGGACCTATAATTGGTTGTACTTTCTCCCAATAGGCATACTGCAATACACCAAATAATTTAAATAATATATATCATACTACGGTTGTATTATACGTGAGTAATAAATCGAATAATACATACCTGCAAAAAGGCAAGGTTTCCATGTGGCCATTCCCTCACACGGCCATCCTCTAGAACCTTTCCAATCTCCGATAGAAAGAATTTGAAAGTAAAATCGTTCCAGTTGAACTTACTTATCATCCTTTTGTCCTTAACTAAGGCATAATATTCCTTCGGAATATATTCATGGGAGACTGGTGCGATTACTGTTCCCAACAAAACTAGAAACGTCATTCGGACAAAGTCATCATCCGTGTTATCATTCTTCACAATTTTATTGATAAGATCATCAATCATGATCTTACCCTTTTTTGTGTCCACAAAATTAGTTGGTATTCTTTTCATACTTTTTTTTCCTTCTATTCTAATAAAACCAACTACATCAACTCCTTGATTTTTCAATCCAAAAATAGATAACACATCATCATGCCCTATTGAAATAAGGCCTTTACTACCAGCTGACTCTTGAACCATGAATTTTTTGTTATGCCGATTGTAGCCTTGGATCAAAAAGTGAAGTAAAAAATTCACGCATCTTAACGGACGGCATTTGTAACATGCCTTGCAAATCCGTCTCATAAAACGTAAATTTTTGACTTGCTGAAAGTTTATCAACAAGACTAACCCACTTCTCAACAGAACATGGAATCACACCGTCGATTTCCATCCTTCATAATTTAAACAATTTGTCACGTACGATGCAATTTACTTGATATTTCAATAATAACATGAACATTATAAACATACTTACCCAATTATAATGTCGATGAACGAAGAACGGACGGACGAACAGTGAAGGCCGCGGCGACGCACTGACGTACGGTCAATGCCGACAGCGACGGACGGTGAAGAACGACGGCGGACGGACGGACGACCGACGGCGGACGGATGGTGACGGTGATGGACGGCGATGCGCGAACGGACGGGCGACGGCCACGGTGACAGAGTTGTGATGGCGCGGCGTCGCGAGGGATGGAGGGCGGCGAGATCACGTCGGCGTACGGCTAGGCGTCGGGGGGTGGAGAGACCACGTCGGGTGCAGAGCGAGGCGTAGGGGCGCGGCGGCGGCGAGATCACGTCGTTGTGGCTAGGGTATGCAACGTCGCTAGTCCCCGCCGTCGTGGGAAAACAATATCACGACGTCGGGTGTATTTTTTTATTTTTTTTCCATATGAATATTTGCAAGTCTCCTACATGAAATATTTCCATATGAATTTGCAAGTCCCTTTCATGAAAAAAATTCATTTTTTTCACGTTTCACGATGAACTTCACAAGGCGGCACGTCAAATTTTAGAATTTTCTCACAATCCGTGCTTTTTCTATGAATTTTCATTCAAAAACCGGCACAAACAGATGCCGGACGTGACGCAACGTGCGTTTGGTCTCCGATTTCGTTGAAATTTTGCATGGCATCATTGCATGTCCATTCTCAGGTGCCGACAAAAGTTTGGTGAATTTCATGAATTCATGCATGTACTTCATGTGCAAGCCATGGGTGTCGGTATGGACGGAAGTGGTGCTACAACGTCATCTTGCAACTACCCTTCATGAAAAAATTTCATTTTCTTTTCACGCTTCACGATGAACTTCACAAGGCGGCACGTCAAATTTTAGAATTTTCTGATAATCCGTGCTTTTTTTTATGAATTTTCATTCAAAAACCGGTACAAACAGATGTCGGACGTGACGCAACGTGCGTTTGGTCTCCGATTTCGTTGAAATTTTGCATGGAATCATTGCATGTCCATTCTCAGGTGCCGTCAAAAGTTGGATGAATTTCATGAATGCATGCATGTACTTCATGTGCAACCCATGGGCGTCGGTATGGACGGAAGGGGTGATACAACGCCTTCTTGCAACTATCCTTCATGAAAAAATTTCATTTTTTTTTCCACGCTTCACGATGAACTTCACAAGGCGGCACGTCAAATTTTAGAATTTTCTGACAATCGGTGCTTTTTTTATGAATTTCCATTCAAAAACCGGCACAAACAGATGCCGGACGTGACGCAACGTGCGTTTGGTCTCCGATTTCGTTGAAATTTTGCGTGGCATCATTGCATCTCCATTCTGAGGTGCCGGCAAAAGTTGGGTGAATTTCATGAATGCATGCATGTACTTCATGTTTAAGAAAGATTATAAGTTATTTATATATTATTTAAAAAACTTATTTAAAATAATTTCATGAATGTTTATATCGTTTAAGAATTTTTTTACGTCTTAATATAATTTCATGAATGTTTATATCGTTTAAGAAATATTATAAGTTATTTATTTTTGTTTTTTTTTATTTTTGTAAATTTAAATATTTAGTTAATTAATGTAAACAATTTAAATATTTCAAATAAATAATAATAATAATAATAACAATGTAAACAATGAATTTAGATTCATAATAAACTTAGATAAAATTTCATAGTTCCCGATTACATTCGAACATAATTAAAAAACTAAAAATAAAATTTAATTAAACATTACTAATTATAAAAATCCTAATCTAATCGGAGTCGAGGTAGATGACGGTGGGCCCGTCCACCGCACCGTCGTCGTCGTCGTCGTCGTCGGAGCTGTTGGCGAGGGCGTCCCAGTCGACGTCGTCGTCAGGCGGCGGGTTTGCCGCCGCTGCCGCCGTCGCCTGGACCGCCGCCGCGATCTCCGCCTCTTCCCTCGCCGCCGCTGTCGCAGTCGCCTGCGACGCCCTCAGGGCGACGAGTAGCCCCGGCAAGTCATCGGGGTCGCCGTCCTCGCGGAGGATGAACTGCTCCGGCGGCACCTCGTACTCCGCCGGGATAGCCGGGGCCGCCACCGGGGCCGCCGGAGGTGGGTGGGGGATCGCCGCCCGACGGCGACGCGGGACGCCCTCGCCACTGCCGCCGCCTACCGACAACGCCTGATGACGTCGTTGTAGTTTTTCCCGTCCCAGAAGGCGTGCCGGCCGTGGGTGTTGTAGCAGCCACCCGGGTGGACCCGGAGCTGCTCCGGCGTCGCGGGGTTGGTCAGCGTCGGATAGCCGTCCTTGCAAATCCTCCAAGGTTTTGCAAGGCGGCAGCCCGACGGGACGAGGAGGCCGAAGTTGAACAACTCCTGCGTCAACGGCTTGTCGAGGCTTTGGGGCCCGTTGTGTTGGAAATATGCCCTAGAGGCAATAATAAATTAGTTATTATTATATTTCTTAGTTCATGATAATCGTTTATTATCCATGCTATAATTGTATTGATTGGAAACACAGTGCATGTGTGGATACATAGACAAAACAATGTCCCTAGTAAGCCTCTAGTTGACTAGCTCGTTGATCAAAGATGGTCAAGGTTTCCTGACCATAGGCAAGTGTTGTCACTTGATAACGGGATCACATCATTAGGAGAATCATGTGATGGACTAGACCCAAACTAATAGACGTAGCATGTTGATCGTGTCATTTTGTTGCTACTGTTTTCTGCGTGTCAAGTATTTGTTCCTATGACCATGAGATCATATAACTCACCGACACCGGAGGAATACTTTGTGTGTATCAATCGTCGCAACGTAACTGGGTGACTATAAAGATGCTCTACAGGTATCTCCGAAGGTGTTAGTTGAGTTAGTATGGATCAAGACTGGGATTTGTCACTCCGTGTGACGGAGAGGTATCTCAGGGCCCACTCGGTAATACAACATCACACACAAGCCTTGCAAGCAATGTGACTTAGTGTAAGTTACGGGATCTTGTATTACGGAACGAGTAAAGAGACTTGCCGGTAAACGAGATTGAAATAGGTATGCAGATACTAACGATTGAATCTCAGGCAAGTAACATACCAAAGGACAAAGGGAATGACATACGGGATTATATGAATCCTTGACACTGAGGTTCAAACGATAAGTTCTTCGTAGAATATGTAGGATCCAATATGGGCATCCAGGTCCCTCTATTGGATATTGACCGAGGAGTCTCTCGGGTCATGTCAACATAGTTCTCGAACCCGCAGGGTCTGCACACTTAAGGTTCGACGTTGTTTTATGCGTATTTGAGTTATATGGTTGGTTACCGAATGTTGTTCGGAGTCCCGGATGAGATCATGGACGTCACGAGGGTTTCCGGAATGGTCCGGAAATGAAGATTGATATATAGGATGACCTCATTTGATTACCGGAAGGTTTTCACAGTTACCGGGAATGTACCGGGAATGACGAATGGGTTCCGGGAGTTCACCGGGGGGGCAACCCACCCCGGGGAAGCCCATAGGCCTTGAGGGTTGCGCACCAGCCCTTAGTGGGCTGGTGGGACAGCCCAAAAGGGCCCTATGCGCATTGGAAGAAAAAATCAAAGAGAATGAAAAAAAGGAGGAGGTGGGAAGGGAAGGAAGGACTCCCACCCACCAAACCAAGTCCAACTCGGTTTGGGGGGGGGGAGACCTTCCCCCCTTGGCTCGGCCGACCCCCTTGGGGCTCCTTGAGCCCCAAGGCAAGGTCCCCTCTCTCCCACCTATATATACGGAGGTTTTAGGGCTGATTTGAGACGACTTTTCCACGGCAGCCCGACCACATACCTCCATGGTTTTTCCTCTAGATCGCGTTTCTGCGGAGCTCGGGCGGAGCCCTGCTGAGACAAGGTCATCACCAACCTCCGGAGCGCTGTCACGCTGCCGGAGAACTCTTCTACCTCTCCGTCTCTCTTGCTAGATCAAGAAGGCCTAGATCATCGTCGAGTTGTACGTGTGCTGAACGCGAAGGTGCCGTCCGTTCGGTACTAGATCGTGGGACTGATCGCGGGATTGTTCGCGGGGCGGATCAAGGGACGTGAGGACGTTCCACTACATCAACCGCGTTCACTAACGCTTCTGCTGTACGGTCTACAAGGGTACGTAGATCACTCATCCCCTCTCGTAGATGGACATCACCATGATAGGTCTTCGTGTGCGTAGGAAAATTTTTGTTTCCCATGCGATGTTCCCCAACAGTGGCATCATGAGCTAGGTTCATGCGTAGATGTCTTCTCGAGTAGAACACAAAAGTTTTTGTGGGTGGTGATGTGCGTTTTGCTGCCGTCCTTAGTCTTTTCTTGATTCCGCGGTATTGTTGGATTGAAGCGGCTTGGACCGGCATTACTCGTACGCTTACGAGAGACTAGTTTCATCGCTACGAGTAACCCCATTGCTCAAAGATGACTGGCAAGTGTGGGTTTCTCCAACTTTAGTTGAATCGGATTTGACCGAGGAGGTCCTTGGATGAGGTTAAATAGCAACTCATATATCTCCGTTGTGGTGTTTGCGTAAGTAAGATGCGATCCTACTAGATACCCATGGTTACCACGTAAAACATGCAACTACAAAATTAGAGGACGTCCAACTTGTTTTTGCAGGGTATGCTTGTGATGTGATATGGCCAACAATGTGATGTGATATATTGGATGTATGAGATGATCATGTTGTAATAGATAATATCGACTTGCACGTTGATGGTACGGCAACCGGCAGGAGCCATAGGGTTGTCTTTAAACTAACGTTTGTGCTTGCAGATGCGTTTACTATTTTGCTAGGATGTTGCTTTAGTAGTAATAGCATGAGTAGCACGACAACCCCGATGGCGACACGTTGATGGAGATCATGGTGTGACGCCGGTGACAAGAAGATCGTGCCGGTGCTTTGGTGATGAAGATCAAGAAGCACGTGATGATGGCCATATCATGTCACTTATGAATTGCATGTGATGTTAATCCTTTATGCACCTTATCTTGCATAGAACGACGGTAGCATTATGAGGTGATCTCTCACTAAAATTTCAAGACGAAATTGTGTTCTCCCCGACTGTGCACCGTTGCGACAGTTCTTCGTTTCGAGACACCACGTGATGATCGGGTGTGATAGACTCAACGTTCACATACAACGGGTGCAAAACAGTTGCACACGCGGAACACTCGGGTTAAGCTTGACGAGCCTAGCATGTGCAGACATGGCCTCAGAACACATGAGACCGAAAGGTCGAACATGAATCGTATAGTTGATATGATTAGCATAGAGATGCTTACCACTGAAACTATTCTCGACTCACATGATGATTGGACTTAAGATAGTGGATTTGGATCATGTACCACTCAAATGACTAGAGAGATGTACTTTTTGAGTGGGAGTTCTTAAGTAATATGATTAATTGAACTAATTGTCATGAACATAGTCTAATGGTCTTTGCGAATTACGATGTAGCTTGCGCTATAGCTCTACTGTTTTTTATATGTTCCTAGAGAAAATTTAGTTGAAAGTTGAAAGTAGCAAATTTTGCAGACTAAGTCTGTAAAACCGAGGATTGTCCTCGTTGCTGCGCAGAAGGCTTATGTCCTTAAATGCACCACTCGGTGTGCTGCACCTCGAGCGTCATCTATGGATGCTGTGAACATCCGACATACACGTTTCTGATGACTACACGATAGTTCAGTGCAAAATACTTAATGGCTTAGAAGCAAGGCGTCGAAAACGTTTTGAAACGTCACAGAACATAAGTGATGTTCTAAAGAGATGAAATTGTGATTTCATGCTTATGCCCTTGTTAAGAGGTACGAGACCTCCAACAAGATTCTTTGTCCACAAAGTAAAGGAGAAAAGCTCAATCGTTGAGCGTGTGCTCAGATTGTGTGAGTACGACAATCGCTTGAATCAAGTGGGAGTTAATCTTCCAGATGAGATAGTGATGGTTCTCCAAAGTCACTGCCAGCAAGCTGTGAGAGCTTCGTGATGAACTATAACATATCAAGGATAGATACAATGATCCTTGAGTGATTCGCGATGTTTGACACTGCGAAAGTAGAAATCAAGAAGGAGCATCAATAGTTGATGGTTAGTAAAACCACTAAGTTTCAAGAAAGGCAAGGGCTAGAAGGGATACTTCGTGAAACGGCAAAACCGTTGCTGCACTAATGAAGAGACCCAAGATTAAACCCAAACCCGAGACTAAGTGCTTCTGTAATGAGGGGAACAGTCACTAAGGCAGAGCAACTCTAGATACTTGGTAGATAAGAAGGCTGGCAAAAGTCGAAAGAAGTATATTTGATATGCATGATGTTGATGTGCACTTTACTAGTACTCCAAGTAGCATGAGGGTATTGGATACCGGTTCGGTTGCTAAGTAATTAATAACACGAAATGAAAGCTACGGAATAAACGGAGACTAGCTAAAGGCGAGGTGACGATACGTGTTGGAAGTGTTTCCAAGGTTGATATGATCAAACGTCGCACGCTCCTTCTACCATCGGGATTGGTGTTAAACCGAAATAATTGTTATTTGGTGCTTGCGTTAAGCATGAACATGATTGGATCGTGTTTATTGCAATACGATTATTCATTTAAAGAGAATAATGGTTATTCTATTTGCTTGAATAATCACCTTCAATGGTTTATTGAGTCTCGATCGTAGTGTTACACATGTTCATAATATTGGTGCCAAAAGATACGAGGTAATGATGTTAGTACCACTTGCTTGTGGCACTGCCGCTTGAGTCATGTTAGTATCAATTGCATGAAGAGACTCCATGCTGATGGATCTTTATACTCACTTGATTTTGAATCACTAGTGACATGCAAATCATACCACATGAGCAAGGCCTTGTTTTCATTGAGATGAAACAAGATAGTAACTTGTTGGAAGTGATACATTTTGATGTATGCAGTCCAATGGGTGCTGAGGCACGCAGTGGATATCATTATGTTCTTACTTCAATGACGATTTGAGTAGATACAAGAGTATTTACTTAATGAATCACAAGTCTGAAATATTGAAAAGTTCAATTCTGTTTCAGAGTGAAGTTCGTCGTAACAAGAGGATAAACTGTCTACGATATGATCATAGAAATGAATATCTGAGTTACAAGTTTTGGTACGCAGTTAAGATAATGTGGAAATTGTTTCGCAGTTCATGCCACCTGGAACATCATAGTGTGATGATGTGTCTGAACGTCATAGCCACGCACTATTTGGTATGGTGCATGCTATGATGTCTCTTATCGAATTACCACTATCGTTTATGGGTTATGCATTAGAGACAACCGCATTCACTTTAAATAGGGCACCGCGTATTTCCGTTGAGATGACACAGTATAGACTGAGGTTTAGAGAAATCTAAACTGTCGTTTCTTGAAAGTTTGGGGCTTCGACACTTATGTGAAAAAGTTTCAGTCTGATAAGCTCGAACCCAAAGCGGATAAATGCATCTTCATAGGATATCCAAAACAGTTGGGTACATCTCCTATCTCAGATCCAAAAGCAAAGTGTTTGTTTCTAGAAACGGATCCTTTCTCGAGGAAAGGTTTCTCTCGAAAGAATTGAGTGGGAGGGTAGTAGAACTTGATGAGGTTATTAAACCATCACTTCAACCAGTGTGTAGCAGGGCACAGGAAATTGTTCCTGTGGCGCCTACACCAATTGAAGTGGAAGCTGGTGATGGTGATCATCTAGCATTGGATCAAGTTACTACAAGCCTCATAGGTTGACAAGGTCGCGTACTACTGCAGAGTGGTACGGTAACCCTGTCTTGGAGGTCATGTTGTTGAGCAACAATGAACTTACGAGTTATGGAGAAAGCAATGGTGGGCCCAGATTCCGACAAATGGCTGGAAGCCATGAAATCCGAGAGAGGATCCATGTATGAAAACAAAGTGTAGACTTTGGAAGAACTACTTGATGGTCATAGGACTATTGAGTAAGGATGGATCTTTAAAAGGAAGACAGACGACGATGGTGATAAGTTACTATTAAGAAAAGCTCGACATGTCGCAAAGATGTTTTCGACAAGTTCAAACAGTTGACTATGATGAGACTTTCTCACTCGTAGCAATGCTAAAAGTCTATTAGAATTATGTTAGTAGTTGCGGCATTATTTATGAAATATTGCACGTAGGATGTCAAAACATTGTTTCCTCGACGGTTTCCTTGAGCAAACATTGTATGTGATACAACCAGGAGGTTTTGTCGATCCTAAAGATACTAGCAAGTATGCAAGCTCCAGTGATCCTTCAAAGGACTGGTGCAAGCATCTCGGAGTTGGAATATACACTTTGATGAGGTGATCAAAGATTTTGGGTTTGTACAAGGTTTATGAGAAACTTGTATTTCCAAAGAAGTGAGTGGGAGCACTATAGAATTTCTGATAAGTATATGTGGTTGACATATTGTGGATCACAAGTAATGTAGAATTTCTGTAAAGCATACAAGGTTGTTTGAAAGGAGTTTTCAAAGGAATACCTGGATTGAGCTACTTGAACGTTGAGCATCAAAGATCTATGGAGATAGATCGAAAGCGCTTAATGAAAGTTTCAACAAGATGCATGCCTTGACAAATTTTTTGAAGGAGTTCAAAATAGATCAGCAAAGAAGGAGTTCTTGGTTGCGTTGTAAGGTGTGAATTTGAGTAAGACTCAAAACCCGACCACGGCAGAATAAAGAGAATAGACGAAGGTCGTCTTCTATGCCTTAGTCGTAGACTCTAAAGTATGCCATGCTGAGTACCGCACTTGATGTGTGCCTTGCAGCAAGTCTGTACACAGAGTGATCCAGGATTGAATCACTGATCAGCGGTCAAAGTTATCCTTAGTAACTAAATAGACTAAGGAATTTTTCTCGATTATGGAGGTGGTTAAAGAGTTCGTCGTAAAGGGTTACGTCGATACAAGCTTTGACACTAATCCAAATAACTATGAGTAGTGAAACGGATTCGTATAGTAGAGTAGATATTTGGAGCATTTCCGAATAGCATGTAGTAGCAGCATCTGTAAGATGACATAAAGATTTGTAAAGAACGCACGGATCTGAAAGTTTCAGAACCGTTGACTAAAACCTCTCTCACGAGCAAGACGTGACCAGACCCCAGAACTATATGGGTGTTGGATTCGTTGAAATCACATGGTGATGTGAACTAGATTATTGACTCTAGTGCAAGTGGGAGATTGTTGGAAATATGCCCTAGAGGCAATAATAAATTAGTTATTATTATATTTCTTAGTTTATGATAATCGTTTATTATCCATGCTATAATTGTATTGATTGGAAACACAGTGCATGTGTGGATACATAGACAAAACACTGTCCCTAGTAAGCCTCTAGTTGACTAGCTCGTTGATCAAAGATGGTCAAGGTTTCCTGACCATAGGCAAGTGTTGTCACTTGATAACGGGATCACATCATTAGGAGAATCATGTGATGGACTAGACCCAAACTAATAGACGTAGCATGTTGATCGTGTCATTTTGGTGCTACTGTTTTCTGCGTGTCAAGTATTTGTTCCTATGACCATGAGCTCATATAACTCACTGACATCGGAGGAATACTTTGTGTGTATCAAACGTCGCAACGTAACTGGGTGACTATAAAGATGCTCTACAGGTATCTCCGAAGGTGTTAGTTGAGTTAGTATGGATCAAGACTGGGATTTGTCACTCCGTGTGACGGAGAGGTATCTCAGGGCCCACTCGGTAATACAACATCACACACAAGCCTTGCAAGCAATGTGACTTAGTGTAAGTTACGGGATCTTGTATTACGGAACGAGTAAAGAGACTTGCCGGTAAACGAGATTGAAATAGGTATGTGGATACTAACGATCGAATCTCGGGCAAGTAACATAATGAAGGACAAAGGGAATGACATACGGGATTATATGAATCCTTGACACTGAGGTTCAAACGATAAGTTCTTCGTAGAATATGTAGGATCCAATATGGGCATACAGGTCCCGCTATTGGATATTGACCGAGGAGTCTCTCGGGTCATGTCAACATAGTTCTCGAACCCGCAGGGTCTGCACACTTAAGGTTCGACGTTGTTTTATGCGTATTTGAGTTATATGGTTGGTTACCGAATGTTGTTCGGAGTCCCGGATGAGATCACGGACGTCACGAGGGTTTCCGGAATGGTCCGGAAATGAAGATTGATATATAGGATGACCTCATTTGATTACCGGAAGGTTTTCGGAGTTACCGGGAATGTATCGGGAATGACGAATGGGTTCCGGGAGTTCACCGGGGGGGCAACCCACCCCGGAGAAGCCCATAGGCCTTGAGGGTGGCGCACCAGCCCTTAGTGGGCTGGTGGGACAGCCCAAAAGGGCCTTATGCGCATTGGAAGAAAAAATCAAAGAGAAAGAAAAAAAAAGGAGGAGGTGGGAAGGGAAGGAAGGACTCCCACCCACCAAACCAAGTCCAACTCGGTTTGGGGGGGGGACCTTCCCCCCTTGGCTCGGCCGACCCCCTTGGGGCCCAAGGCAAGGTCCCCTCTCTCCCACCTATATATACGGAGGTTTTAGGGCTGATTTGAGACGACTTTTCCACGGCAGCCCAACCACATACCTCCACGATTTTTCCTCTAGATCGCGTTTCTGCGGAGCTCGGGCGGAGCCCTGCTGAGACAAGGTCATCACCAACCTCCGGAGCGCCGTCACGCTGCCGGAGAACTCTTCTACCTCTCCGTCTCTCTTGCTGGATCAAGAAGGCCGAGATCATCGTCGAGTTGTACGTGTGCTGAACGCGGAGGTGCCGTCCGTTCGGTACTAGATCGTGGGACTGATCGCGGGATTGTTCGCGAGGCGGATCGAGGGACGTGAGGACGTTCCACTACATCAACCGCGTTCACTAACGCTTCTGCTGTACGGTCTACAAGGGTACGTAGATCACTCATCCCCTCTCGTAGATGGACATGACCATGATAGGTCTTCGTGTGGGTAGGAAAATTTTTGTTTCCCATGCGACGTTCCCCAACACGTTGCTCTCCGGCGCGCCGCCGCCGGAGCTGCTGCCGCCGGCATGGTCCATCGCCGGGTCGTCGGAGAACGGGGAAGGAGGAAGAGAGCTTCGGGGCGACGGGGACCTGCGGCTGAACGACGAAGAGCGGGGGAGAGAAGGGGAGCAGGGGAGCGACGGGTGTGCCGACGAGCCGCGGGACGACGGGTATATATAGCGCCGCGACAGGAGGGGAGGCGACGGGGCAGCTGGCCGGCGTAACTCCCCTGGAGTGAATGCGCGTCGCCTCGGGAGCCGTCGAACCAACGGGCCAGCGGCGACGGCCTCGGGAACCGACGCGACTGGGCTCTGACGACGGGGCCGCCATTAATGGCGTCGCCTCGGGAGACGTCGAACCAACGGGCTAACGGCGGCATCTGATGACGCTGACGCGGTGGTTAATGGCGGCGGCTTCGGGAACCGACGCGTCGAGCTGGCGACGCGGTGGTTAATGGCGGCGGCTTCGGGAACCGACGCGGACTGGCGACGCAGCGCGGGATTAATGGCGGCGGCGTCGGGATCCGACGTGAACTAACGATGCAACGCGGAATTAATGTCGTGGTCTCAGGAACCGACGGATTGACCGCGGTCAGACGGACGTGGCGTCGCCACGTCGCAGCGGGCTGGGACGCGGGTACGACGCGGGTACGGGGCTCCTGTACGTCGCCCTTTCATCAGCTGGCACCCGTCGGGCTGACGCGCGTACGTCGGGACGGGGAAAAGACAATCCTACCCTTTGTTACGAAGGGGTATCGTTTAATCTCAGCCGTTCTTGTGTTTGGGGGGTTGTACCGAAGAAGAAGTGTAAAAAAGCAAAGAGGGAGACTACAGATGAATCTGCCAGTAATTGATCTTGAAATGCAAGGATTGCCCCTCTCAAGTGCTATAAAACCTTTTTCTACCAAGGCATAAGTATTGGTCCTCTGAAAAGCAAAATAAATGTTCTGCAGCCAAGGTGCATCTGCAGCTTGTGTACAGTCTACTCTTTAAACAGTACCTCATCTCCTTTTTTGATAGCATGCCCCGCCTTAATCATAACTTCAAGCATTCGATCTTTGAAACGCCAATGCAGGAAACAGTTAGCATCAGGTGAGTGATTCAGCATATCTGGAGCGAAAAGAGAAATTGTAAGTCATCTTTCAGGCTTGCAGTTCTAAATTTTGTGACCACGATTTCAAACCAATTCATATGCTAGAATTATGAAATAATGAACAATCATACAGTATTCACCGATACAAATACACAAATAAGAAAGTGTAAGTATTTACTAAAAGAGTTTTTTTTTCAGACTGAAAATAGTTAAATTGGTGAAAGAAGAATAAACATTAAACAAGTACCGGCATAAGGAGCCAGGACATTTGCATCTTGAATGAGAGCTCCCATTCTCATATTCAAGTTGAAAGAGCGAGACTGAACAATGCTCAATGCCCAGAGAAATCTCTCGTGGTCAGGGGCAAGCCGCTTTAGCTTGAGAGGGATTGCTTTATGCTGGACATTACCCATCAAGCTAGTGTTAGAGGTATCCAAGCCAGCAAAGTGGATAAAATAGCACAAAAGTGTACCAGTGTTAGAGCTATCGCGATTCTGACAACTTTGGCTGCGGTCGAGCAGAGGAATGATGAAACAGCTGGTATCGATCCGGAGTTTGTTGCACTATATGGAGAAGCGGCCAAGGCTCATGGCATGTCTATTGATGAGTACTTAAACCATATGTAGGAATTCGCTGACATAACATATGTGTATCGGCACGGGTCTCTTTTCGTCAAACCTGAGTTAGTTAACGAGCTACCAACAAAAATGCGAAGATTGCATGACTCGTACATGCGAGCATATGCTGAACAGCAAAGCTGGATCTACTGTGCATATAAAAACGAGCATTTTGGGCATAGAGATGGCGTGCTAATGATTGAATTCGACGAATTATTTCAGTTATACAAACAAGACGCCCTCGACAAATCTATCATCGGTGCTTATTGTTTGTAAGTATTATTTATTTATGTCATTAAGTCTTACTCAGCTCAAACGTTGCATGTATAATCTTACTCATCACTATATTGGTTTTGCAGAATGAAGATTCTCGAATGCAAAAGAGGATGAATATATGATATTGGATTCATTGACCCATATTTCATTCATGAAAAAAGTCTCGCACTGGATCCCAGCAAGACAGAGAATAACTTGGTACAAGGGTTAAGGTTTTCCGCTAACAAAAGGGAAATACTGTTTTCTTACAACTTCAAGTGAGTGTTACTATACACACATTCTATTTTCTCTTACTCGATGTTATTAGGTGTAAATTTGACTCATTATGCGTGCGCAGGTTCCACTTTATTCTGTTAATCATTGTACCTGACGAGGTGCTAGTAGAACTCATGAACCCAAAACGCACACCCCTTGCTGAGTGGGCGAGCATGCAGGAATGCCTCCAGAGGTAATTTCAATCATTATGGCACTATATCGACAACTTTTCTTTCATTTCCTGATAACAAGTAATTAATAAAGAACTCCATTATTCATTCCCAGGGCTTGAAAACGGTTCACCGTCAAGTGTCGGGGTGTTTAGAAGCCAGAGCTTACATTTAAACAAATGGATGTAAGTAACTACTAGCTAGATCCGCGCATCACTTTATTCTAGTTTCAATACCATTATCATTCTTGATTATGTTTTTGATTGAACTCTAATCTCGTAAAGTTCTTGAGGCAGGAACATGAGAACAATTTATGTGGATACTATGTTTGCGAGTTCATTCTCCAGACGACCCATGAGACGGGCAAAAATCGGAACATAAAAAAATTGAAGTACGATAAACAATACTCACAACTTTATTTTATTACCGTCAATTGTGTTCGGTTTCATTGATATATATTGACCCCTTCTTTAAATTAGATCGAACGGTTGTGGGACGGTCTTTTACCATAGGAATGTGTACGAGCAATTCAAGAGGAAATTGTTGGATTCTTAGATGCAGAGGTCCTAGATGTGAAGGAAGAATATTTATTGCCCGTCGATGCAATTCAGATGAAATATTAAAATGTAAAAGAGATGCATATGTGCATGTAACTCGTGTCTATGTGCAATATAGATGGTGTAATATATACGTGACGATGATGTGCAATATAGTTGTTCCTTTATTATTATGTATGCACCATCCAATTTAGTGCAAAACAAGAATTAAAAAGTGCCCAAAACAAATAAATGGGAAAAATAGGGGGCAGCAAAATAGCCCCATCCAATTTAGTGCAAAACCCTAAACACTGAAAAGTGCTCAAAAAAAAGGCAGTGAAGCATTAGGCCCGCTTTGTTAGCCCCGGTTCGTGAACCGGGGCTAAAGGCCCAACCAAACCGGGGCTATAGCCCCTTATTCTACTAGTGATGCCTTGAATTAGAAATAAAAGATAATTCAAAAGAATTGGGTTCATTCGACGGATATGAAGGAACACCGTGCTGTCAAACGGAACCATATGGCCTCTACGCGAAATTTGTTGAGCAGGTGAGCATGCCAATGGTAGGCATCTGTGCTAGGTATGAACGACTTCGTATGCAAGCTGCGACACGCCCGGCCATTTATCGGCCTTTTTTTACCAAGAAAACTCAAAAGAAATTCGCAAAACTTGTTGAAAATCCAAGAAACTTGGTATGGTGCCATGAATTGGTCATACAATGCCATGAAAAATGTGTTCACAAAATTAAAATATGTCCGGGGAGTTTCAAATAGCGTTCCCGCTTTTCAAAAAAAAAATGGAATTCTACACACTTACAAATTTTTTATGGTAAATTAAGAAAATAGTTTCAACTTTTTGTTTGTATTTTTCTGATTTTTAATTCCTAATTTGTAATGTTTTTCGAGAACATTGGTCTAAAAAATCAAACAATGTGTTCATTGTCTCCACTTGCTCCGTGGTTTATTGCCAAAAAAATAGCTATTCTCTCAGCATGCATGCATTTTGATTGATTAATTCTGTAAAAGAGCATTCTTTCAAAGGGCCTCCCCAAGCTTGCTTAGCTTACTTTTTAGTATGCTCGATCGATTGATCTTTATATAATTTCGAAAACGTTAGTTAGCGTTTTGTACTTGCCTTAATTGGGTTAATTAGGAGTGGAAGTGTTATCAAACGGCCGGCCACCGTGCACGCATCAAGTATACTTCCTTGGTTCCTAAATATAAGTCCTTTTAAACATTTCAACATGGGACAAAATATATACGAAGCAAAATGAATGAACTTACATTACAAAATATGTCTGCATACATCCGTATGTAGTTTAATATATAGTGAAATATCTAAAAAGACTTATATTTAAAAACGAAGGGAATACATTACTGGCACGGCATTGCTGAACAGGCCCGGGCCCACAGTGGTGCCACATGTGCAGCCCGCACAGGGCCCACGATTTTGGGGGGCCCCAATATATATATATATATATATATATATATATATATATATATATATATATATATATATATAGCATATACCATATAGTTGTATTAAGAAAAAGTCAAAAAACGCTGGATGTCGTGGCCTGGTCGTGGACTCGTGGGCGATGCGCGCCGTGGCGCCTCGAGCAAGCTGGGCGCTTGGGCCAGTGGGCCGTTTGCCTCGAGCGACCTGGGCCAGTGGGCAGGTGCGTAGCAGCGTAGATCTCCCGTCTCCCAAACGTGATCAGGTGCGTAGCAGCGTAGGTCTCCCGTCTCCCAAACGTGATCGGATCTACACAAGTACTGTCATGCAACACATCTATATATATGTACGTAATTGGTGCGCAGGTCTCCTGGTCTATGTAGACGACGCACGTCGCACGGATCCCATCGATCTGTAGACGAGTAGACGACGCACCATCGCCTGGTCTCTGAAGGATACGCGCCGGCGCCGGCAGGCCATCGGGAAAGCTTGTGATCGGCTCGTCGCCTTTGTCGTTCGCATCATTACTGATCACTTCATCTGTTCATCAGATCGACCCCGCGATCCGATTCAGGCCGCCGCCGACAGTCGTCGGATCGATCCCAGTTCATCCGTGCAGGACCCAAAATTAGGTGAGTTAGACACTTCGTCTAAGTATCAAACATTGATGCATGATCTCCAATTAATATATGCTACTGTATAACTTTAATTTCATCGTGTTCATCTTTTTAATCTTGTGTTTCAATAATATAGATTTGAGTCATCATGGGAAAACATCAGTCTGGTGCCTATAAGCGCAAGAGAAAAGCGAAAGAACAAAGTTTAATTAATAAATCTTATAAAGGCGGCATGGAGTTCTGTTGACCATTCCTGTGACAGTTGCATCGGCAGAAAGAAGTTTTTCTAAATTGAAACTATTGAAATCATATATGCGTACTACTATGACACAACAAAGACTCAATGATTTGGCCACAATAGCACTTGAGAGCGAAGTCTTGGAGAAGATTGATTACGAGGATATCATTGAAGATTTTATTTCAAAGAATACTGAAAGAATGAGGATGTTCAAATAAATAGCAATCAGGAGTTGCATAGGTTTGCCTTTTTTATATGTCCAATTTTATGTAAGAAATTATATTATATACATTATATTTTTTTCTACGAGATATATATACATTATAATTGCTTGTTAGTTCATATTTTTTATGAGATAGGGCCTCATTTTTCCGTTCCGCACGGGGCCCCAGATTTTGTCGGCCCGGCCCTATTGCTGAAAACCAAGCACTGAGATAGTCTTGTGCACAATTATCAACACATAAGGATCAATCTTTCTAAAATGAAGGTGCACATACTTTCACCCACAAAAAAAGGTCGATCATACTTAGGTGTCAAGAACCAATGCATCTGATCTTCAGAAGAAGAAGAAAAAAACAATGCATCTAGATTTATTTATTTTTTGTTTATGCAGGGAACCAGTGCATCTAGTTTGTTAGCAGAGGAGATGCGTGAGCTTGACTAGCTAGTGTATGTATTTTCAAACAAGATGCATGCATGAAAATTATTTTGTTCCCTTTGCTGTTGGTTCCTTTTTCTTGAGTAAATAATTAAATCAATAGCATGCATTTACTCAGTGGCGGTGCCAGGATCCAATATTTGTGATGTCACATTAGCTTGTGTAATCAGCTTCCTGAAGTAGTTTGTTGTAATATGCATTGCCTATAGTGACTTGATTTACCAATTTCCTGTGTAGTCATATGACTACACAGCTACAAACGTGGCTTCGCCACTGCATTTACTGTACAAAGAAAGAAATCCATCACAAGCAAACACATTATTTATCACAAACATCACCAACACAAATACTAGCTCAACAATGGATACATCACAGGTCTGATCACACGCACAAACAACACTGAACACAAGTTTACTATGGACTGCTGCCCTAGCTCGTAGCTAGCTAGGGGGTCCCACTCCCATCCCATGCATGCAGTGTTCTTACGTTACTTTATTGGGCCAATGGTGCTCAGAAGCTAGCTAATTGGCCGACTGACAGCTGAAGAATCCATCACATCCTCCTCGACACATTCTCGTACAATACTGATGCAGTACTGCATGCTACTCCTGCTGCTCTACTACCACTATACTTACTACAGGTACAACAAATAACACGATATTCCACTAGAGAAACAAACAGATTGCTCCTCAAATTAACTCAAACGGCAGCAGCAGGCAGAGGCAGGTAGGATGGATGGATGCACGGGAGGCTACTCACCATCACGGAGGCCAAGATAGTGTGGGACCCCTGTCTGGGGAAGCCAGGCGCCTCCCTGGATGAACCTCCCCGGCGTGTACAGCCTAGCTTGTGCCTCGCTGAGGCGATAGAACCCATGCCAGTCGACGCGGTGGTCGACATTGGCGCCGGCGCCGTAGTTTCCGAATTCGCCATAGAAAATGTGGTCCTCGTGGCCAGGCTTGACGCCGCCTTTTACGCGTTCCGTGGGCTTGTCCTTGTTCCAAGCCACCCACCCGTCCGCGTGGATGATGTCGTCGATGCTGCATAACATGTACACCACGGTTGCATGATCTTTCCAGGGACGCCCCAGGTAAGTCTGCACGCCCTTAAGACTCTCCCCGGGCGCTGTGGTGATGTTGCAGTTCTGCAGCACGAACCCTGAACCACCGAGATGTGCTTCGCGGCCTTGAGCGGTGATGATGTCGTGTTCGCCCAGAACCGGCCGGCGTGCGTAGATGAGGCAGTCCTGGAACACGGCTGTCGCGTCACCGAATATGAAATCGATTGTACCTGCTCATGGTTTGTTTTCATTTTCAGTAAGATTTCAATTAAATTCACTGAATTTTATTAATTTCAGTAGACACTCAAATATTACGTTTCGACTCAACAATTCCAGTAGACGCTGAAATATTACGTTTCGACTCAACAATTTCAGTAGTACACTGGAAATCAAATATTTTTCGAAAACTCAAGTGAATATTTCGGTCCTTTGGCCGAATTACCGAATTTCGTTTGGTGCTGAATTTTCTTTTCTAGTAAACTGGAATTGAAAACCATGCATTCATGTACCTGATATTTCGCACTCGCGGTAAAACTGGAGGAATTGTTTAGCCATAAGGGTGTCTTGATACCCTTGGATTTGGCAGCGGTAGAAGACGGATTGGTTCGACTCGACGAGGAGAGCTGCGGCTTGATGGTCATCCGGGTCACCGGCTGTGTTCCTGATCGTCACGTCGCGTGCCAAGAACCGGTCTCCCATCACAGCTGCAACAAAAACAAAAACAAAAAGGACAAGAATAGTTAGTGCACGTGTCTTACCAAAGAAGAAGAAGAAGAAGAAGAAGGAGGAGGATAAGGATAAGGAGAAGAAGGGGAAGGAGAAGGAGAAGGAGGAGAAGAAGAAGAAGAAGAAACCTAGTCTGTACATGCATGTAGTGAAATTCTGAAAGAGCTAGTAGCAAGAGTAGTATTTATTAAGTATATATGCCAAGGGAGAAAGAGCTACTGTACTTAATTAGTGTGGCGCGTGCTTACTTAATGTGGCAGACTCTGTCACGATGTGACCGGTTTTGTTGGATAACCTCCCCGTGATGATTGTCCGCCCCATGCCGTCGCCCAGCAGCACGACATCTTCGGATTGGACGAGGATGTGCTCGTCGTACGTACCTTGCATGACGTAGATGATGAAGTGTTCTTGTCTGACTCTGGGCTTGGCCGCCAGCACCATCGCCTCAGCGATGGTGGCAACGTCGCCGGCGCCCACCTTGGAGACCCTCACGTCCGGCTTGAGCCGGCGGACGGGGGTGCTCAGGATGCCGCGGTGGTGGTGGTGCTTTCCTCCGCCGAGGACCCCAGGAGCGGCCGTGGTGGTTGCGTCCAAGCCCACGACCACGAGAACAAGGAGCAGCTTCAACGTGGTAGGCAACGCCATGGCTGGCGGGCGCTCGCTCTCTTGGACGGACTTGGTTGTGACTTGTGGCAGTGGCAGTGGCAGTGGCAGTGTGTGGATGAAGGAATCGGATGTGGCTCTTGCTTTAAGTAGAGGGGGAGGGAGGAAGCAGCTGGCCGGCTCAATATACATACGTAGGAGTACCCAGTATTGTACGCTTTGTGTGTGTGTGTGTGAGAGAGAGAGAGGGGGGGGGGGGGGGGTTGGATACATGAGCCCTCATTTGTTCTGCTTCCATTCAATTCAATTAGACTGGCACGACACAACACACAAAATCAATTAAGTAGGCAGGCAGGCAGGCATGCATGCACTTCTGGCTTCCATTCGATCAAGCCTTTGCATACGTATAATGAGCTACCTAGATACGTATAGAGCGCTGTTGCTATCTAGCTCCATCGGGCAAGAATCTTCACCCGAAACTCTCTCATGCGGGACGTCTTCAAGAAAAAAAACGACACCGTTGTCGCCGGCGCAAAAGCACGGAGCTTTCGCTCAGCACCCCACCCATGCCACCGAGGCCCTAGAGCGAACGCGACGTCCCCAAACTCCAGATCCATATCTCGGAGATGTCCAACAAAGGATGCGCCCGAGCCACCAACCGCTACCCCTTTTGTAACCCGCACGACCAAGACGGAAGCCACCACCGTCGTCATGGTGCCCGCTAGAGAGCTAACCATGCGAACCGCCATCCGGAGCCGCCGTCCCGACATCCATGTCCAAGACCTCACCCACCGCCCACACCATAGAGTAGCGACCACGATAGTAAAAGGGCCCACTTTTCACTCCTAGCCCGGCATGAGCGACGGAGGCTGGGCCGGCGCCATCATAGTAGGGGTCCCAGCCCCATGTGCCCATCTAGTCCCGGAGGACTCGGGGAGACACACCCCCGTGACCCTCGAGGGCCGTCGCCGAGCACACTTGAACGGCGCCATTTTCGTCGCCCTTGACTCCGTGTGGCCTGGCGGTATCGTGAAGTCCTAACCACCACGAACGACCACCGCATGCACGGAGGAAGGGACCTTCCCACCCGTGGGCACAACCCGAATCAAGCCCAATCTCACCTAACGGGAGCAGTAACGCCGACATGCCTCAGGTCCCAAGCAGATCCGCCCGAGCATGCGCCCCGAATCATAGCCACTCCAAAGGCATAGATCAAGGAGAAGGGAGATCACATCCGCCACGTTGCGCCACTGGCGAGGAACGCCCACCAGAGAACGCCACCGCCCACATGCCTGCTCCATCCACGCGCCAGTCAAGCTGGTCACCACAACCACCCCACTGGACACACCTGACTAGCGCACACCACCACGCCACACCACCATCGGCGCCCAAAGTCATCGGAGACGGCCGGCCCACGCCACCAGAGCATGCGTCACCCACGAGCCAGCAGCAGGACGAACCCCCGATATAGTCCCGGAAGGTCCACCGTCGCAATCCCAAGCATGCCCCACCTCCCCAGGACATCCAGCAGCCGCCACTGAACCCCGTCGGACCACCACAACTAGCCACCGACACCCTCAAGGACCTGCATCGGTCGTCGGCCCCACGTCGCCCATTACACCATGTGCAAGATCTATGCGGGAGCGGCAGCAAGCACGCCCCCACCAGCAACAGCCCGACATACCGTGAAAGTCACCTGAAGTCGTCGCCGAGAGGACGCCGCCAGGAGGACACCCGTCGCGCCTCCGCGAATCACGGCGCCCCTGGCCAACGGCAGCGGCCCGTGCCGACGCCACATGCGAGAGGACGAGGAGGCCCGTCGACGCCGGCACCGGCCAGGCTTTGCCTAGGCGCGTCCTATGACGGTGGGTGGGGTCGGAAGGGGGCGGGAGGAGGGACGAAGTCCGAAGGCGGATAGGGTTCCCTCTCCTTGGCCCGCGGGGGCGACGCGGGAGGGCAGATGGAAGCGTTTTTCTTGCTCCTCCCAGAACAAGGTAGATAATCTCTGAGAGATTCTCACGTACGTAGTACTCCCTCCGTAAATTAATATAAGAGTGTTTAGATAATTAAAGTAGTAATCTAAACGCTTTTATATTAGTTTATGGAGGGAGTGGTACCTAGCCTTAGCTTGTTACACCCCGCCCCGTGTCCGGGTCTTGCAATAAAATCCGTACTGTAATTTTTTTTTTCTCCCTAGCCACACCCACACCTTAGAATGAAAATGAATCAAGTACGTACGGTACATGCTCCTCCTAATGAATCAAGTAGGGTACATACTCCTCCTAATGAGGAGGAGAGGAGAGGAGATAAGATGAAGGACCATGCATGCATTTGCATTTGCAGTATAACTTACAAATAAGGTCAATTGTTTTACTACACACACATTTTTGTTACTACTGATCCACTATTAATTGTTGATTAAAACAAAAACAAAAAGGGCATGCATGCATGTACGTACTATCATGATCAAGCCCGTTTGTAATTAGGTGGTATATACTACTGGTAGTAGCAGCTAGCCGGCCCGCTAGCTAGGTAGGACGACGTTGCAACCATCGCCCATTTCACGTGCTAACCCGCCCGCTCGGTAAGCGTGTACGTACGGGACGCCGGCTCGCTTCGTAAGCGTGTATGTACGGGTCGACGCCGACGCCGGCATAAGCGTCTACTTACGGAACGCCGTCCCTAGCATGCATGCATGCTTCTACTCCATCCATCTAGTGTACTCTACTCCATCCATATCTAAATACTGAGAAATTAAGTGGTACTTACGTACGTACGATAAAAATTAAAAATTAAAATGGTCAATCCAAGCTATATATATATATATATATATATATATATATATATATATATATATATATATATATATATATATATATATATATATATATGCATGTAGTATCATGCTATGCTTGCTGGGGAGGAGAGGAGAGGAGAGGAGAGCCATCCATTTTTTTTCTTCTTTCTTCTCTTTTCTTCTTCTTCTTATTATTAAACATATGTATATTCCATGCATGAACTAGTATATATGCTAGCTGGTTAGAGAGAGAGGGACTCGAACGTCGTTTCTTCCTGGCTTTGACAATGACACTGACTTGCATTAATTGCAGATGACTACTGACTAGTAATTGAGTAAGTACATATATAAACTAGACTGACACATATGATGATGATGATGATGGCGGTGGTGAGTAATAATAAGAAGAAGCTAATTAAGCTGGCTAGCTTTTCCATTCCGTTCCATTCAGCAAGAGCAAGAGCAAGGCCATCTTCGTCTCATTGCAAATTAGTTAGTTAGAAGCTGCCTAGGCCGATCACCTTTTCTGCTCTACTGTACCGGCCTAGCGCCCTATTGATCGATAGCTAGCCAGCAAGGCAGGCATCTTCACACACACACACACCATTCCACAAACCTGCCCACTCGCCCTCTTCTACACAAAGTAAGTAAAGAAGAGCTGCTCTGCTTACTTACACCAGGATCGGAGGCAGGGAGAGAAAAAAAGAGTCTCTTCATTAATTTAATTGGAGTGAAAGAAAGCACAAAAAGGAACGCTATTATTTTATATATATATCTCAAACAACAAGCACATGCCCCATGCCAATGCCCGTGTTGCATATTAATTCTTGCATGCATATTGGGAGTACTCCAATATGTAAACTACTAGCTACAGCCAGCTTTCAGTGAAATTAGTGCAAGCATGAATGGGGGGTGTTTCTTTCCTTGCAACGTCCTCTCTCTAACAACACGATGCAATGCACAAGCAAAATGGCAAAGGCACATGGATGTGGACGTGAGAGAGAGGGAGAGAGAGAGAGAGAGCTGCTTGTTGCATGCATATGAGTTATGTGGACAAGGACCGGCCGGCGTGTGGGTGTGGATCGAGAGATGCTAGCTACTCTAGTTATCAGTTGAGAATGTTGCACTGCATCTCATCTACAAGGATATATATATAGCGTTGGACGACACCATTGCAGTTTTGCAGGACTCATGAGCAGTAGCATCCACATGCATCCACCCACACACGGGAAAGCTCAAGCGCTCGCCTAACCTACCACGTACTTACTAGTACTACACTACTACCTAAAGCATGCATGCAAGCTGGCTAGCTGCCCTTGAGTTATTTCGTTGCTGCCTGCAATGTACTACCCCCTCCGATTTTTAATATAAGACTTTTTAGCAATTCCAAAATAAGTATTAATATGTGTTTATATAGATACATACGAATCAAGAGCCAGTATTAGGGGACGTACGAAGGGAGTAGCTAGCTAGCTCGTGCCGGTGCATGCCACAGGTCGATCTCCTCTCTTGTCCTCCTGCGATAGATAGATAGATAGATAGATAGATAGATGAATTAATTCATGTATAGTGGCAGAGGCTAACTGCAGGCAGCAAGGCTTGTGTGGCCTTGATCAGTTTGCATTGCATTGCGTTGGATTCGGTTGGTCCATACCCATCCATCTTCTGTCCTCTCCACTCCACCCCGGTCCATTAATTTAACGGTTTTGCTTAAACTCAGCTAGCTGAGTTTTTAGTTTGGCATCATTCACCACGTGAATCGTTGATTTTATTCACGTCGCGGTTCATCCGTTTCCTAGCTGGGCAAATTGTGTTGCCGCGGGGTAACACGGCCCATGCTGCGTTTTGTATGTCTCGAGCGGTTTCACTCTCGGCAAGCAGCCATTGACTTCCTGGGCCGAGTTGCATGCATGTAACCATTCGATTTGAATTGCATGCAGACTCTAATGTCTAGCTATTAACTGTTGTTCCAGCGACGTAGAAACGACCTGTTCATCTTTTCTAAGTTGCTTGTTGCTGGACTAGTTCTGACTCATTTGAATTGTATGAGCCAGCCCTTGGTTTTGGCGGCCTATTTCTTTTCCCTTTTCTATTCATGCTAGACTTGTTATTTCCTTTTTTTTTTGCTTATTGTTAGGCTAGCCTTGTTATTATTGTTTGATGCACTAGGCCTTGTTTACCTTTTTTATGCCTTTTTTTGGGTAGTTTTTATTTTTTTTCATGCGGTGCTTTGTCACTATTTGAAATTTTTTAATTTTTTTAGGCGAAACAATGTTTGTAGATTTTTATGTCTGGTGTTTTTTTTAATTTTTTAGTCCTTGTTTTATTTAATGTTTTGGTGTTTTTTTGTTTTCTTTTTATATTAATGACATTAATATTCAAAGTCGGATCGCAACTGCAAGATTTAAAATGTGTCCGCAACTGTAAATATTTAAATTGAGGCCACAAATGCAAGTATTCAAAGTCGGGTGGCAAGTGCATATATTCGAAGTCGGGTCGCAACTGCAAGTATTCAAAGTCAGGTCGCAACTACAAGTATTCAAAGTCTAATCGTAACTGCAAGTATTCATAGTTGGGTCGCAATTGCATCTATTCATAGTCGGGTCGCAATTACAAGTATTCATAGTCGGGTTGCAATTGCGAATATTCACAGTTGGGTCGCAACTGCATATATTCGAAGTCGGGTCGCAACTGCAAGTATTCAAGGTCGGATCGTAAGTACAAGTATTCAAAGTCTAATCGCAACTGCAAGTATTCATAGTTGGGTCGCAATTGCATGTATTCATAGTCGGGTTGCAATTGCAAGTATTCATAGTCGGGTTGCAATTGCAAGTATTCACAGGTGGATCGCAACTGCAAATCTTATTTATGCAACAACTACATGAAAAAGCTAGAATCAAGTTGTTTTTACTAAGAAAAAAAAACAAATTATTACATCACAATTCATATAATAAGGACACACTACTTCCTAGTATTCAAAGTCGGGTCGCAATTGCAAGTATTCAAAGTCTAATCGCAAATGCAAATATTCAAAGTCAGGTCGCAATTGCAAGTATTTGAAGTCGGGCCGCAACTGCAAGTATTCAAAGTCTAATCGCAACTGCAAGTATTCAAAGTCGGGTCGCAATTGCAAGTATTTGAAGTCGGGCCGCAACTGCAAGTATTTGAAGTCGGGCCGCAACTGCAAGTATTCAAAGTCGGGTCGCAATTGCAAGTATTCAAAGTCTAATCGCAACTACAAATATTCAAAGTCAGGTCGCAATTGCAAGTATTTGAAGTCGGGCCGCAACTGCAAGTATTCAAAGTCGGGTCGCAATTGCAAGTATTCAAAATCTAATCGCAACTACAAATATTCAAAGTCAAAACGCAATTACAAGTATTCACAGTCAGTGCGCAACTGCAAGTATTTATAGTCGGTGCGCAACTGCAAGTATTTATAGTCCATTTTTTATTTTTCATCTTTTTATGTCACCCTACAAGTTGTATGTGCGCAAGTTACACGTGATACATCCATACACAATTGTAATGGACACTCACACAACTGGTGTTGGCCCTGTTTTTTTTTTTTTTACTAGTCACAATTTGTGCATGCCATAGACAAATGTACTTTATTCTCATTTTATTTATTTTATTTTATCTTTTTTCTCATTCTTTGTGTCCAAGAACACAAATACACAAGATTCCTTTTTTTCTTTTTGCCTTCTCGTAATTTACTGGACAGGTGGACACGCTCGTGATTTATTGAACCAGGTGGACGCGAGTACACTCTGAATCTTCTGGGTCGGGTTAATACGACGCATAGCAACAACAACATGCCACGAGGTTGACAAGGCGCGAACCACAACAGACTAAACGCAATATTGGTGACGTGTGGTGAATGAGACCTAATTGTTTCTCAGCTAGATGAGCTCCAGGCGCTCCCATATTTAATTAGGCTTAGTGGGGGCTGGGACCCATCCTGAAAATCAGGAAGAGGTGTTTAGTACGTAGGAAGGAAGGTTTTGTAAGCTTGTGTAACACTGTACACAAGTGTAGCATTTTCGCCTTAAAGACCCACGAGAGTCGCAGCTGCCGTTGAAGGACATCCCACTACCGAGGCCACATCGCAACAACAAAAGTCACAAAAGCCACCAAAGGCCAATGTTCCACCAAGACGAGCACAACACCTTTGTTAGACGTATTGGCTTTGGACTCTCATGTAATCTCAACCTCCTCCCGTTCTTGTTGGACTCTTTGTAACGATCTGATCAGGAGATCAGATTGGTTCTTTCTTGTACGCCACAACAAGGGCTTCTTGTCCCAATATAAATAGATATCACACGGCTCCCTCTGGGAGTAAGAACGCTTCCTCAATTCAATCTTACATGGTATACAGAGCTAGCCTCTTTCCTATCATCTAGCAACTACAAAACCCAAACACCCTTCCATCGCCATGGCTGCGAGCTCAAGCGCCGTCGGCCTAAACCTCGGTGCTCCACCCACAGAGAAGCTCGCAAGGGGGAACTACCTCCTATGGAAGGTGCAGGTCACGCCGGCACTGCGAGGCGCGCAAGTGACCGGCCTTCTCGACGGCAGCAATGCCGCACCGTCGAAGATGGTAGAAGTTACCAAGGCAGATAAAACCATGGCCATAGAGCTCAATCCTCTGTACGACCCATCGTTATCGAAGGATCAGTAGGTTCTGAGCTACCTGCTGAACTCTCTCACCCAAGAAGTCCTTGCGCAAGTCATCGGTAAGGAGAGTACCTTTGATCTCTGGACTGCTCTTACCACCTTGTTCGCTGAGCAGTCACAATCCCGAATAAAAAATCTGAGGATAGCCATCGCCAACACCAAGAAGGGCAACATGTCCACCAACTCCTTTATCGCCAAGATGAAGAGCCTTGGAGACGAACTTGCAGCAACATGTCGTCCAGTATCTGACAGGGAGATGATCGACTACATCCTCGTCGGCCTCGATCGGGACTATGATCCCATCGTTGCAGCAGTCGGCTGTTGGGGAACGTCGCATGGGAAACAAAAAATTTCCTACGCGCACGAAGACCTATCATGGTGATGTCCATCTACGAGAGGGGATGTGTGATCTACGTACCCTTGTAGACCGTACAACAGAAGCGTTAGTGAACGCGGTTGATGTAGTGGAACGTCCTCACGTCCCTCGATCCGCCCCGCGAACTATCCCGCGATCAGTCCCACGATCTAGTACCGAACGGACGGCACCTCCGCGTTCAGCACACGTACAGCTGGACGATGATCTAGGCCTTCTTGATCCAGCAAGAGAGACGGAGAGGTAGAAGAGTTCTCCCGCGGCGTGACGACGCTCCGGAGGTTGGTGGTGATCTTATCTCAGCAGGGCTCCGCCCGAACTCCGCAGAAACGCGATCTAGAGGTAAAACCGTGGAGATATGTGGTCGGGCTGCCGTGGCAAAGTTGTCTCAAATCAGCCCTAAAACCCCACTATATATAGGAGGAGGAGGGGGGAGCCTTGCCTGGGGGTCCAAGGACTCCCAAGGGGGTCGGCCGAACCAAGGGGGAAGGTCTCCCCCTCCCAAACCGAGTCCCACTTGGTTTGGAAGGTGGAGTCCTTCTTCCCTTTCCCACCTCCTTCCTTTTTTTTCTTGGATTTTTTCTTCCAATGCGCATAGGGCTCTTTTGGGCTGTCCCACTAGCCCACTAAGGGCTGGTGCGGCACCCCCAATGCCTATGGGCTTCCCCGGGGTGGGTTGCCCCCCCCCCCCCCCCGGTGAACTCCCGGAACCCATTCGTCATTCCCGGTACATTCCCGGTAACTCCGAAAACCTTCCGGTAATCAAATGAGGTCATCCTATATATCAATCTTCGTTTCCGGACCATTCCGGAAACCCTCGTGGCGTCTGTGATCTCATCCGGGACTCCGAACAACATTCGGTAACCAACCATATAACTCAAATACGCATAAAACAACGTCGAACCTTAAGTGTGCAGACCCTGCGGGTTCGAGAACTATGTAGACATGACCCGAGAGACTCCTCGGTCAATATCCAATAGCGGGACCTGGATGCCCATATTGGATCCTACATATTCTACGAAGATCTTATCGTTTGAACCTCAGTGCCAAGGATTCATATAATCCCGTATGTCATTCCCTTTGTCCTTCGGTATGTTACTTGCCCGAGATTCGATCGTCAGTATCCGCATACCTATTTCAATCTCGTTTACCGGCAAGTCTCTTTACTCGTTCCGTAATACAAGATCCCGCAACTTACACTAAGTCACATTGCTTGCAAGGCTTGTGTGTGATGTTGTATTACCGAGTGGGCCCCGAGATACCTCTCCGTCATACGGAGTGACAAATCCCAGTCTTGATCCATACTAACTCAACGAACACCTTTGGAGATACCTGTAGAGCATCTTTATAGTCACCCAGTTACGTTGCGACGTTTGATACACACAAGGAATTCCTCTGGTGTCCGTGAGTTATATGATCTCATGGTCATAGGAACAAATACTTGACACGCAGAAAATAGTAGCAACAAAATGACACGATCAACATGCTACGTCTATTAGTTTGGGTCTAGTCCATCACATGATTCTCCTAATGATGTGATCCCGTTATCAAGTGACAACACTTGCCTATGGTCAGGAAACCTTGACCATCTTTGATCAACGAGCTAGTCAACTAGAGGCTTACTAGGGACAGTGTTTTGTCTACGTATCCACACAAGTATTGTGTTTCCAATCAATACAATTATAGCATGGATAATAAACGATTATCATGAACTAAGAAATATAATAATCACTAATTTATTATTGCCTCTAGGGCATATTTCCAACAGTCTCCCACTTGCACTAGAGTCAATAATCTAGTTCACATCACCATGTGATTCCAACGAATCCAACACCCATATAGTTATGGGGTCTGATCACGTCTTGCTCGTGAGAGAGGTTTTAGTCAACGGTTCTGAAACTTTCAGATCCGTGCGTTCTTTACAAATCTTTATGTCATCTTATAGATGCTGCTACTACGTGTTATTCGGAAATACCACAAATATCTACTCTACTATACGAATCCGTTTCACTACTCATAGTTATTCGGATTAGTATCAAAGCTTGCATCGACGTAACCCTTTACAACGAACTCTTTAACCACCTCCATAATCGAGAAAAATTCCTTAGTCCATTAGTTACTAAGGATAAATTTTGACCGTTGCTGGTGATTCAATCATGGATCACTCTCTGTACCTCTCAACAGACTTTGAGTCAAGGCACACATCAGGTGCGGTACACAGCATGGCATACTTTAGATTCTACGGCTAAGGCATAGAAGACGACCTTCGTCTATTCTCTTTATTCTGCCGTGGTCGGGTTTTGAGTCTTACTCAAATTTAAACCTTACAACGCAACCAAGAACTCCTTCTTTGCTGATCTATTTTGAACTCCTTCAAAAACTTGTCAAGGCATGCATTTTGTTGAAACTTCCATTAAGCGCTTTCGATCTATCTCCATAGATCTTTGATGCTCAACGTTCAAGTAGCTCAATCCAGGTATTCCTTTGAAAACTCCTTTCAAACAACCTTGTATGCTTTACAGAAATTCTACATTACTTCTGATCCACAATATGTCAACAACATATACTTATCAGAAATTCTATAGTGCTCCCACTCACTTCTTTGGAAATACAAGTTTCTCATAAACCTTGTACAAACCCAAATCTTTGATCATCTCATCAAAGTGTATATTCCAACTCTGAGATGCTTGCGCCAGTCCATTGAAGGATCACTGGAGCTTGCATACTTGCTAGTATCTTTAGGATCGACAAAACCTTCTGGTTGTATCACATACAATGTTTGCTCAAGGAAACAGTTGAGAAAACAATGTTTTGACATCCTATGTGCAATATTTCATAAATAATGCATCTACTAACATAATTCTAACAGACCTTTAGCATCGCTACGAGTGAGAAAGACTCATCATAGTCAACAGTTTGATCTTGTCGGAAACATCTTTGCGACAAGTCGAGCTTTTCTTAATAGTGACTTATCACCATCATCGTCTGTCTTCCTTTTAAAGATCCATCTTTACTCAATAGTCTTCTGACCATCAAGTAGTTCTTCCAAAGTCTACACTTTGTTTTCATACATGGATCCTCTCTCGGATTTCATGGCTTCCAGCCATTTGTCGGAATCCAGGCCCACCATTGCTTTCTTCATAACTCGTAAGTTCACTGTTGCTCAACAACATGACCTCCAAGACAGGGTTACCGTACCACTCTGCAGTAGTACGCGACCTTGTCAACCTACGAGGCTTGTAGTAACTTGATCCGATGCTCGATGATCACCATCATCAGCTTCCACTTCAATTGTTGTAGGCGCCACAGGAACAACTTCCTGCGCCCTGCTACACACTGGTTGAAGTGATGGTTCATTAACCTCATCAAGTTCTACTACCCTCCCACTCAATTCTTTCGAGAGAAACCTTTCCTCGAGAAAGGATCCGTTTCTAGAAACAAACGCTTTGCTTTCGGATCTGAGATAGGAGATGTACCCAACTGTTTTGGATATCCTATGAAGATGCATTTATCCGCTTTGGGTTCGAGCTTATCAGACTGAAACTTTTTCACATAAGTGTCGAAGCCCCAAACTTTCAAGAAACGACAGTTTAGATTTCTCTAAACCTCAGTCTATACTGTGTCATCTCAACGGAAATACGCGGTGCCCTATTTAAAGTGAATGCGGTTGTCTCTAATGCATAACCCATAAACGATAGTGGTAATTCGATAAGAGACATCATAGCATGCACCATACCAAATAGTGCGTGGCTATGACGTTCAAACACATCATCACACTATGATGTTCTAGGTGGCATGAACTACGAAACAATTTCCACATTGTCTTAACTGCGTACCAAAACTCGTAACTCAGATATTCATTTCTATGATCATATCGTAGACAGTTTATCCTCTTGTTACGACGAACTTCACTCCGAAACAGAATTGAACTTTTCAATATTTCAGACTTGTGATTCATTAAGTAAATACTCTAGTATCTACTCAGATCGTCATTGAAGTAAGAACATAATGATATCCACTGCGTGCCTCAGCACCCATTGGACTGCATACATCAAAATGTATCACTTCCAACAAGTTACTATCTTATTTCATCTCAATGAAAAACAAGGCCATGCTCATGTGGTATGATTTGCATGTCACTAGTGATTCAAAATCAAGTGAGTATAAAGATCCATCAGCATGGAGCCTCTTCATGCAATTTATACCAACATGACTCAAGCGGCAGTGCCACAAGTAAGTGGTACTATCATCATTACCTCGTATCTTTTGGCACCTATATCATGAACATGTGTAACGCTACAATCGAGATTCAATAAACCATTTGAAGGTGATTATTCAAGCAAATAGAGTAACCATTATTCTCTTTAAATGAATAATCGTATTGCAATAAACACGATCCAATCACGTTCATGCTTACGCAAGCACCAAATAACAATTATTTAGGTTTAACACCAATCCCGATGATAGAGGGAGTGTGCGACGTTCGATCATATCAACCTTGGAAACACTTCCAACACGTATCGTCACCTCGTCTTTAGCTAGTCTCCATTTATGCCGTAGCTTTCATTTCGTGTTACTAATCACTTAGCAACCGAACCGGTATCCAATACCCTCATGCTACTAGGAGTACTAGTAAAGTACACATCAATATCATGTATATCAAATATACTTCTTTTGACTTGTGTCAGCCTTCTTATCTACCAAGTATCTAGAGTTGCTCCACCTCAGTGACTGTTCCCCTCATTACAGAAGCACTTAGTCTCGGGTTTGGGTTTAATCTTGGGTCTCTTCATTAGTGCAGCAACTTTTTTGCCGTTTCACGAAGTGTCCCTTCTAGCCCTTTGAAACTTAGTGGTTTTACTAACCATCAACTATTGATGCTCCTTCTTGATTTCTACTCCCGCAGTGTCAAACATCGCGAATCACTCAAAGATCATTGTATCTATCCTTGATATGTTATAGTTCATCACGAAGCTCTCACAGCTTGGTGGCAGTGACTTTGGAGAACTATCACTATCTCATCCGAAAGATTAACTCCCACTTGATTCAAGCGATTTTCGTACTCAGACAATCTGAGCACACGCTCAACGATTGAGTTTTTCTCCTTTACTTTGTGGACAAAGAATCTTGTCGGAGGTCTCATACCTCTTAACAAGGGCACAAGCATGAAATCACAATTTCATCTCTTTAGAACATCACTTATGTTCCGTGACGTTTTACAATGTTTTTCAGCGCCTTGCTTCTAAGCCATTAAGTATTTTGCACTGAACTATCGTGTAGTCATCAGAAACGTGTATGTCGGATGTTCACAGCATCCACAGACGACGCTCGAGGTGCAGCACACCGAGTGGTGCATTAAGGACATAAGCCTTCTGCGCAGCAATGAGGACAATCCTCGGTCTTACAGACTTAGTCTGCAAAGTTTGCTACTATTAATTTTCAACTAAATTTTCTCTAGGAACATATAAAAACAGTAGAGCTATAGCGCAAGCTACATCGTAATTTGCAAAGATCATTAGACTATGTTCATGACAATTAGTTCAATTAATCATATTACTTAAGAACTCCCACTCAAAAAGTACATCTCTCTAGTCATTTGAGTGGTACATGATACAAATCCACTATCTCAAGTCCAATCATCACGTGAGTCGAGAATAGTTTCAGTGGTAAGTGTGGCCCAGGGAACTGAAACTCTCACTCACGCGACAATGGCGATCAAACGAAAATGTGAACTGGAGAACACACACGAGGTTTTGCGCTGTGAACTACTGACAGCCTTTTCTGTTTCTCTTTGCTATTTATTCAGTGATTACAAGATCTAACTGAAAACTAAAAACGAGGACATGCACGGGGCCATGACGCTGCCATCCCAACGTCTCCGCGCAGCTCTCGCAACGACGCCACGATCACTTGGTTCGTGCCATCCCACGATGGACCAGGGCGTCGATCTAATCTCCTACTAAACCGGAGCTAATGACTGAGTCGCAGCTCAGATTATTTGCAAAAGGAAATAACTTCTAACTGTCGAAACTGACAGTGTTTCCTAACTGAAACTTTCTGAAACTTTCTGAAACTGCAGCTGTCAACCAATAATCTCCCCCTTGATCAGCTGCCAAGGTTGACGATGCCCAGCTTCCCGCGCAGCTCCTGGAACCTAGCTCGAGGTAGAGCCTTGGTCATGATGTCCACTAGCTGCGCGTTGGTGCTGACGTGCTCGACGTTGATCCTTCCGTCCTGCACGCACTCACGAATGAAGTGGTACCGGGTCTCGATATGCTTGCTCCTGTCATGGAATACAGGGTTCTTGCACAGCTGTATCGCAGACTGATTGTCGATGAGGATCGTCGTGCTTCTCTCTTCTCCACGCAATTCTCTGATCATGCGTCGAAGCCAAACACCTTGACATGCCGCCGTGGTTGCAGAGATGTACTCGGCTTCGCACGTTGAGAGTGCTATCCCTTTCTGCTTCAGGGACTGCCAGCACACCACGCTCCCCCCAAGGAAGAAGACCATGCCGGAGGTGCTCTTTCGATCATCGACATCCCCGGCCCAATCAGCGTCGCTGTAGCCGAGAAGACGTGGCTCCCCCTTGCCACGCTCATACCTGCATCCGTAATGCAGAGTGCCAGCAATGTAGCGGATCAGCTGTTTCACTGCCGCCCAATGTTCAGTCGTTGGAGCTTCCATGAATCTGCTGATGAAACCGACGGCGAAGGTGATGTCTGGCCGTGTGTGAACCAAGTAATGCAAGCTTCCAACGATGCTTCGGTAAAGGGTCACATCCACCGGAGGATTTGAGCTGTTCTTGCTTAGCTTGAGCCGAGGCTCCATTGGGATGCCAACAGGGTTGCAACCTGAGAGCCCCGCCCTGTCAACCAGCTTTGCTGCATATGCTGCCTGCTTGAGAGTAATGCCACTGGAGCTCTGCTGCACTTCAATACCGAGGTAGAAAGACAGCAAGCCCAGATCACTCATGGAGAAGGTGGACAGCATCTGCTCCTTGAATCGCGCCACCACCTCTGTACTTGATCCTGTGATGATCAGATCATCCACATACACCCCCAGCAGCACCCTTTCTTCGCCGTCACGCCGCACATACACTGCATGATCTGATGGACTACGCTGAAACCCAAGCGACAGTAGTGTGGTGTCAAGCTTGGCGTTCCACGCCCTCGGCGCCTGGCGCAGCCCATACAGTGCTTTGCTAAGACGCAACACTTTCTCTTCCTCGCCGGCTTGCTCAAATCCCGGCGGCTGCGTGACGTAGACTTCCTCTTCAAGCTCCCCATTCAGGAACGCTGACTTGACGTCAAGATGATGCACTTCCCAGCCACAGTGTGCAGCAATGGCGAGGAGCAGCCGGACGGAGTCGAGCCGTGCCACTGGTGCGAAGACCTCGTCGAAGTCCACACCTGCGCGTTGCACATACCCCTTTGCCACTAACCTTGCTTTATGCTTGATCACCTCGCCGGCAGAATTTCTCTTGAGTTTGAACACCCACTTCAGGCCGATCGGCCGCTTGCCGGCGGGAAGCGTTGTCAGCGTCCAAGTCTTGTTTTCTTCTATGGAGCCCATCTCGTCCATCATCGCTGCACGCCATGCCGCGTGTGGCTCTGCCTCCTCGAAGGAGCTTGGCTCGTCACCCGTGGCGAGGTGCAGCTCCTCAAGAGTGACAGTATCAGACTCGCTGATGACATTCTCCATCGTGCGGTACCGGCGTGGCGCTTCTTCTCCATCCAGTTCAGAGTCCGGCGTGGCTCCGTCCGGTGGGGATACATATCCGGCCGCCACCCCCCTGCCCCTGAACGCCTCCCGCGCAGGTGTGACAGTTGACGAGAGCGGCGTGAGCGCAGGTGCAGGTGATGATGCCGAGGGCGTCGTGTCCACGTCCTTTTCCCCGTGCGACGCGGGTGCTTGAGTCACGCCGATAGGTGCCGCGTAGTCGATGATGAATGAGCCCGGCTCCTGCTCCGGAGTCTCCCAGCTCCAGCTTGCTAGCTCGTCGAAGACGGCGTCCCTGGTTATGTGGACGCGCTTGCCGACGGGGTCGTACACGCGCCATGCCTTGGAGGTGCCGTGCTCATATCCTATGAACATAGTCCGGAGACTGCGATCATCGAGCTTCTTCAGTCCAGGCTTCGTGATCTTGACGTGAGCGATGCAGCCGAACGTTCGGAAATGGCCGACGGCGGGCTTTGCTCCATGCCACGCCTCGTGCGGCGTCGCGTCGCGCACGGACTTGGTGGGAGCACAGTTGAGCAGATGCACTGCTGTGTTCACGGCCTCCCCCCAGAACTCATTTGGTACGCCCTTTGCCTTCAAGAGACATCGCGCCGTGCCAACCACGGACTGATTTCGCCGCTCGACGACGCCGTTCTGCTGCGGCGAGTAGGGAGCGGTCAGATGACGGCGCACCCCTCGATCGGCGCAGTACTCGTCGAACTCCGTCGACGTGAACTCGCCTCCTCTGTCCGTGCGCAGCACGCGGAGCTTGATCTTTGTTTCGACCTCGACGCTGGCCTGCCAGCGCTTGATCGCCGCCGGCGCCTCGTCTTTCCTGCTCAGCAGTACGATCCACATGTACCGAGTCTTGTCATCTACCAGGAGCAGAAAGTACCTCTTCCCACCGTGCGTCGGCGGTGAGATTGGGCCGCAGAGATCTCCGTGCACCAGGTCCAGCCTCTCCGTGGCCCGGTAGTTCGCCTCCGCCGGGAACGGTGTGCGCCTCTGCTTGCCGATCAGACAGCCGTCGCAGATTTGACCGACGTGCTTGATCGCGGGCATGCCGCGCACCATGCTGCCCTGAGACAACTTCCGCAGGGCGTCGAAGTTCAGGTGGCCGTACCGTGCGTGCCACCTCCATGCGTCGTCACCGGTCGAGGCGGCTAGACACACCGGGCGCGTGATCTTCAGTTCGACGGTGTACAGGCGATTTCCCGTCCGTGGCACCTTGGCGATGAGATCCTGCTGCCGATCGCGCAGCACCATGAACCCGCCCTGCACCAGGGCGGAGCACCCCACCTCGTCGAGTTGCCCGACGGAGACGATCGACGTCCGAAGGCGCGGGATGAAGTAGACCCTGGAGAGAACTCAGTGGTGACCACCGTGCGCGACGAAGACCACCGTGCCGCGCCCCTTGATCTGGACGACGGAGCCGTCGCCGAAGCGAACAGTGCCGCTCACGTTCCGATCCAGCTCGCTGAAGACGGTGTCGTTGCCGGTCATGTGATTGGACGCGCCTGTGTCCATGTGCCACCTTGGCTCCTTGTGTTCGTCCTCCGCACCGAGGCATACCTTGGCGCGTTCTTCGTTGAGGTGGACGACGATGTCTCCTTCCTCGTCCGTGCCCAGCTCCCCCGGAGACGGCGTCACCTGCACCATCAACAGAGCTGGGTCCTCATCTTCGGCCTCGGCGACGTGAGCTTCGCCACCGGCCTCGTCGCGCTCCTTCTTGCGGCACTCGCGGGCCCAGTGGCCAGCTTTGCCGCAGTAGCGGCAGTTCCCTTCGCGCCGCGGACCGCCCTTGCCGTTGCCGACACGACCGCCGTCCCTGCCGCGGTAGCTTGGCTTGCCACGCGGCTTCTTGCCGCCGTTCGAGCCGCCGCCAGATGATCCACCGCTCTCGCGGCGTCCAGCACGTGCGCACCACTCCTCCTCCGTGAGGTAGAGCTTGGTGCCCCCTTCTTCTTCCGCGTCCTGCTCGTCACGTTCCTCCGCCGCCTTGAACCGCCCCACGATCTCCTCGATCGAGGTTGTGTTCAGGTCGACAAGGTTGTCGATGGAGTGAGCGAGCTGGGAGTAGCGCTTGGGGACGATCCGAAGCCACTTCTGGATCACCCTCTTGTCAGACTCCGGATCCCCGAGCTCCGCAAGTCTTGCTGTGAGGCCTGTCAAGCGCATCGCGAGATCGTCAACAGACTCACCAGGTCTGTGCCGCAGCTGATCGTACTCCGATCGGAGTGATTGTGCCTTGGCGTCCCGCAGCTTCTCGGAACCGGCACGCATCTTGCAGATGGCGTCCCAAGTCGCCTGCGCGGACTTGTGCTTCCGAAGCACCGGGAGCATCGCCGCCGGCACCGATCGGTAGATCAGTTCCAGCGCGCCCTTGTCGTTGCGGTAGCCGTACTCGTCGTCGAGATCCTCCAGACCCATGACCGCACCCCACAGGCCTCGAGCCTGCAGGCTAACCTCCATCAGGAGGCTCCACTCCGCGTAGTTTGAGCTTGTCAGCGTCGGCACGTTGCTGGACCCCGACACGACCGGCGCGTACTGCCGTGGCACCGCCAGCTCGCGCCCTGAGGCGGCTGCGGGAGGATCCCCGATCCTCGCACGAGGCGAAGTACTGCCGTCGTCGTCGCCGGCCTTCTTCGGCGGTGACATTGTCCGGGCTCTGATGCCACTTGTGGCCCAGGGAACTGAAACTCTCACTCACGCGACAATGGCGATCAAACGAAAATGTGAACTGGAGAACACACACGAGGTTTTGCGCTGTGAACTACTGACAGCCTTTTCTGTTTCTCTTTGCTATTTATTCAGTGATTACAAGATCTAACTGAAAACTAAAAACGAGGACATGCACGGGGCCATGACGCTGCCATCCCAACGTCTCCGCGCAGCTCTCGCAACGACGCCACGATCACTTGGTTCGTGCCATCCCACGATGGACCAGGGCGTCGATCTAATCTCCTACTAAACCGGAGCTAATGACTGAGTCGCAGCTCAGATTATTTGCAAAAGGAAATAACTTCTAACTATCGAAACTGACAGTGTTTCCTAACTGAAACTTTCTGAAACTTTCTGAAACTGCAGCTGTCAACCAACAGTAAGCATCTCTATGCTAATCATATCAACTATACGATTCATGCTCGACCTTTCGGTCTCATGTGTTCCGAGGCCATGTCTGCACATGCTAGGCTCGTCAAGCTTAACCCGAGTGTTCCGCGTGTGCAACTGTTTTGCACCCGTTGTATGTGAACGTTGAGTCTATCACACCCGATCATCATGTGGTGTCTCGAAACGAAGAACTGTAGCAACGGTGCACAGTCGGGGAGAACACAATTTCGTCTTGAAATTTTAGTGAGAGATCACCTCATAATGCTACTGTCGTTCTAAGCAAGATAAGGTGCATAAAAGGATTAACATCACATGCAATTCATAAGTGACATGATATGGCCATCATCGCGTGCTCCTTGATCTCCATCACCAAAGCACCGGCACGATCTTCTTGTCACCGGCGTCACACCATGATCTTCATCATCATGATCTCCATCAACGTGTCGCCATCGGGGTTGTCGTGCTACTCATGCTATTACTACTAAAGCTACATCCTAGCAAAATAGTAAACGCATCTGCAAGCACAAACGTTAGTTTAAAGACAACCCTATGGCTCCTGCCGGTTGCCGTACCATCGACGTGCAAGTCGACATTATCTATTACAACATGATCATCTCATACATCCAATATATCACATCACATCGTTGGCCATATCACATCACAAGCATACCCTGCAAAAACAAGTTAGACGTCCTCTAATTATTGTTGCATGTTTTACGTGGTGACCATGGGTATCTAGTAGGATCGCATCTTACTTACGCAAACACCACAACGGAGATATATGAATTGCTATTTAACCTCATCCAAGGACCTCCTCGGTCAATTCCGATTCAACTAAAGTTGGAGAAACTGACACCCGCCAGTCATCTTTGAGCAACGGAGTTACTCGTAGCGATGAAACCAGTCTCTCGTAAGCGTACGAGTAATGTCGGTCCGAGCCGCTTCGATCCAACAATACCGCGGAATCAAGAAAAGACTAAGGAGGGCAGCAAAACGCACATCACCGCCCACAAAAACTTTTGTGTTCTACTCGAGATTACATCTACGCATGAACCTAGCTCATGATGCCACTGTTGGGGAACGTCGCATGGGAAACAAAAATTTTCCTACGCGCACGAAGACCTATCATGGTGATGTCCATCTACGAGAGGGGATGTGTGATCGACGTACCCTTGTAGACCGTACAACAGAAGTGTTAGTGAACGCGGTTGATGTAGTGGAACGTCCTCACGTCCCTCGATCCGCCCCGCGAACTATCCCGCGATCAGTCCCACGATCTAGTGTCGAACGGACGGCACCTCCGCGTTCAGCACACGTACAGCTCGACGATGATCTCGGCCTTCTTGATCCAGCAAGAGATACGGAGAGGTAGAAGAGTTCTCCGGCAGCGTGACGGCGCTCCGGAGGTTGGTGGTGATCTTATCTCAGCAGGGCTCCGCCCGAGCTCCACAGAAACGCGATCTAGAGGTAAAACCGTGGAGATATGTGGTCGGGCTGCCGTGGCAAAGTTGTCTCAAATCAGCCCTAAAACCCCACTATATATAGGAGGAGGAGGGGGGGCCTTGCCTTGGGGTCCAAGGACTCCCAAGGGGGTCGGCCGAACCAAGGGGGAAGGTCTCCCCCTCCTAAACCGAGTCCCACTTGGTTTGGAAGGTGGAGTCCTTCTTCCCTTTCCCACCTCCTTCCTTTTTTTTCTCTTTGATTTTTTCTTCCAATGCGCGTAAGGCTCTTTTGGGCTGTCCCACTAGCCCACTAAGGGCTGGTGCAGCACCCCCAATGCCTATGGGCTTCCCCGGGGTGGGTTCCCCCCCCCCCCCCCGGTGAACTCCCGGAACCCATTCGTCATTCCCGATACATTCCCGGTAACTCCGAAAACCTTCCGGTAATCAAATGAGGTCATCCTATATATCAATCTTCGTTTCCGGACCATTCCGGAAACCCTCGTGACGTTTGTGATCTCATCCGGGACTCCGAACAACATTCGGTAACCAACCATATAACTCAAATACGCATAAAACAACGTCGAACCTTAAGTGTGCAGACCCTGCGGGTTCGAGAACTATGTAGACATGACCCGAGAGACTCCTCGGTCAATATCCAATAGCGGGACCTGGATGCCCATATTGGATCCTACATATTCTACGAAGATCTTATCGTTTGAACCTCAGTGCCAAGGATTCATATAATCCCGTATGTCACTCCCTTTGTCTTTCGGTATGTTACTTGCCCGAGATTCGATCGTCAGTATCCGCATACCTATTTCAATCTCATTTACCACCAAGTCTCTTTACTCGTTCCGTAATACAAGATCCCGCAAGTTACACTAAGTCACATTGCTTGCAAGGCTTGTGTGTGATGTTGTATTACCGAGTGGGCCCCGAGATACCTCTCTGTCATACGGAGTGACAAATCCCAGTCTTGATCCATACTAACTCAACGAACACCTTTGGAGATACCTGTAGAGCATCTTTGTAGTCACCCAATTACGTTGCGACGTTTGATACACACAAAGCATTCCTCTGGTGTCCGTGAGTTATATGATCTCATGGTCATAGGAACAAATACTTGACACGCAGAAAACAGTACCAACAAAATGACACGATCAACATGCTACGTCTATTAGTTTGGGTCTAGTCCATCACATGATTCTCCTAATGATGTGATCCCGTTATCAAGTGAAAACACTTGCCTATGGCCAGGAAACCTTGACCATCTTTGATCAACGAGCTAGTCAACTAGAGGCTTACTAGGGATAGTGTTTTGTCTATGTATCCACACAAGTATTGTGTTTCCAATCAATACAATTATAGCGTGGATAATAAACGATTATCATGAACTAAGAAATATAATAATAACTAATTTATTATTGCCTCTAGGGCATATTTCCAACATCGGCGCCATCAAAAACTCCATCACCGTTGATGATCTTTTTGCATAGATTTCTGCCTTCGATCAGAGGATGGAGATGTTAGGCGACGGACCTACGGGTTTCCGATCGTCAGCCAACACCGTGTACAGAGGGTGCGGCCAGTCTCGTGCCAGAGGAGGACGCGGGCGAGGAAATAGGGGTCGTGGTCACTCTGATCGCCAGGCCTCTCCTTCTCATGTTCGCGCTGGTGGAAGCGGCGGTTTTCAGCAGCGTCACCGACAGCAACCACCACAGCAACATCAGCAACAACATGAAGGTGACTACCCCGAGTGCCAGATATGTTACAAATATCATGATGGTGGTGCTAGAGCGTGCTGGCATCGGTATGAGGAGGATCGTGAAGAGAAGAAGAAGGCAAATATCATCACCAACTCCTACGGAATTGACACCAATTGGTATGCATATTTCGGTGCTACCGAGCACATCATAGGGGAACTCGACAAGTTAACGACACGAGAAAGGTACCACGGCAGTGACCAAGTGCATACGGCAAGTGGAACTGGTGTGGATATTTCTCACATTTGTAATTCAATTGTTAAAACCCCTCAAAGAAATATACATCTCAATAATGTCTTACATATTCCTCATGCCTCAAAAAATCTTGTCTCCATTCATCGTTTTAGACTTGACAACAATGTTCTCATAATCTTCTATCCTTACTCTTTTGTGATTAAGGACTTGGCAACGAGGAGAGTCATCCTTAGGAGGAAGTACGAGGGAGGCCTCTACCCAATCACATCACCATCTTCTTTATCATGGTCAAATAAACTGTTGGAAATATGCCATAGAGGCAATAATAAATTAGTTATTATTATATTTCTATGTTCATGATAATCGTTTATTATCCATGCTATAATTGTATTGATTGGAAACACAATGCATGTGTGGATACATAGACAAAACACTGTCCCTAGTAAGCCTCTAGTTGACTAGCTCGTTGATCAAAGATGGTCAAGGTTTCCTGACCATAGGCAAGTGTTGTCACTTGATAACGGGATCACATCATTAGGAGAATCATGTGATGGACTAGACCCAAACTAATGAACGTAGCATGTTGATCGTGTCATTTTATTGCTACTGTTTTCTGCGTGTCAAGTATTTGTTCCTATGACCATGAGATCATATAACTCACTGGCACCGGAGGAATACCTTGTGTGTATCAAACGTTACAACGTAACTTGGTGACTATAAAGATGCTCTACAAGTATCTCCGAAGGTGTCCGTTGAGTTAGTATGGATCAAGACTGAGATTTGTCACTCCGTGTGACGGAGAGGTATCTCGGGGCCCACTCGGTAATACAACATCACACACAAGCCTTGCAAGCAATGTGACTTAATCTAAGTCACGGGATCTTGTATTACGGAACGAGTAAAGAGACTTGTCGGTAACGAGATTGAAATAGGTATGCGAATACCGATGATCGAAACTCGGGCAAGTAACATGTCGAAGGACAAAGGGAATGACATACGCGATTATATGAATCCTTGGCACTGACTTTTTTTAGAAGTTGCCTAGTGCAATTACTAAATCTCGTCTGATGCGAGATCTATATTGCACTCGCCTAGAGTGCGGGCCCGTGTAGTCAGGGCCGGTCCATACATATTTGGGGTCATGGGGCGAGATGATAATATAGGGTTCTTGTATATAAATAAAAAATAAGAATATATTATATCTCAAAAGCAATTATATACACAGTATAGGTTGATGGTCGAGAGAACTACATCATAATAGTATGAGAATAATATCTTTATCTTTACCTACTAATAAAGCAATTAATGTTTCTGTCATCCGTCATTAATATTACCTATAAAGTTGACATAAATTACCCATTGTGTCATCCATAAGTAAAGAAAACGTTTCAGATTTTCCTAAAATTGACGTGATATTTGTTATTATAAAGTGCTGATACGAACAAAAATCACAGACACTCGTTCGTCATAGTGGCTAAGCCATTGCTGTTCTACGCACGTGACCCGGGTTTGATCCCCACCCTGTACAATTTTTCCTTTTCATTTTTCTCACGCAGTGTCCTTCCTTAATGAGCTTGGCCGGCCGTCTGCGGGGCTGGACTCTTCTATTTTTTTTCATTTCATTTTTTCTTTCTTCTTTTCTCATTTTGTTCTCATCCGTCTACTCCCTTCGTTTTTAAATATAAGACCTTTTTTTAGATTTTACTAGGAGACTATATACAGAGCAAAATAAATGAATCTACACTATAAAATATGTCTAATACATCCGCATATAGTTCATAGTGCAATTTCTAAAAGGTCATATTTATGAACGGAAGGAGTATAAATTAATTTGGCATTTCCAAATTTCAAAAGTAGTGAATTATAAAAATAGTCGCAAAATTATAAATTGTATGTGAATTCATTTTTTTAGGACATCATATTTTTTTTGTGGATTCAAACAATATTGGTGTATTTGTAAAAAAAACACGATTTGAAAAAAATAGTCGGGAAATGATCATGCTGATGTTTTTGAAAAAATGATCATGTGTTCAAAACATATTCGGGAATCTGAAATAAGTGTCCATCAAATTTAGAAAATGTACACAAAAAGTAAAAAACAAATTTTTTACAACTTGTTCCCTGATTTTAAAAAGGTTGAGTGATCTAAGTGTCCATCAAATTTAGAAAATGCACACAAAAAGTTTTTTTAAAAATGTTCCCTGTTTTTTAAAAAGTTAAGTGATCTAAAAATTGTTTTTTGAGTCAAAAAATGCTCATGAATTGAAAACTTTTTATGCATTTCAGAAAATCTTCGTAAATAAAATTAATATTCGCGATTTTTTTTTGAAAATCCAAAATTGTGTGAGGGTATTGAATCAATTAAAAAAGCGTTTATATATCTATAGCACATAATTTTTTTGTCTCTGTTGCAACGCATGGGAATATTTGCTAGTAGTTCTACAAAAGAGCATTCTTTTAAGTTGCACAAAGAGACTATCATCTTGCTCTTCTAAGTATGAAAACATTGTCAAAACTGATAGCAACTTGAACCATTTATGTTTTTTTTTTACTTTCTTTACTCACAAATAAACATTTGTTAGAACACATGTCACCAAATAATTGCAGAAAAACTGTTAATACATGGAACAAAAGCATTTGGGTAAGGGCATATGGCTTGATATCGAATTGTCGATGTAGTTTCCCTGGATCCAATGAAGGTTCGAAGAACAGGCCAACAAAAAGTAGGAACTAGGAAGAGAAGAATTGAAGATGTCAGGTGGAGCAATCAGAAGCGGATAGGCGGGTTGTTTAACAGCGAATGAAAAGAGTACTTGATTAGACTAAGGAGGGAGACGTACCATCTCTGATGTGGTGATGCCTCAAACGTCTATTGATGAGGAACACTGAGGATGCTATGAGAGGTGATTGGGGAAGGGAATAGTACCATCGGTCTCCATTAATGGATGCATGGGAGCACCATCTTGAATTTGGAAGTAAACGGGAGCGACGACGCTGTTCTCCAGGATTGGAGAATTTGGGGGAGGAGCGGAGGAGGCAAGATTTTTTTAGAAGCTGAGGAGGCAAGATGACCGTAGGAGATCGATGGAGTGCTGCAGCAGCATAGTAAACTAGGGACCGATTCTTTGGGTCCGAAAAAGCTAGCTATGTTGTGGGTTTGGGCCTTTTTTCTTCCTCTTATTTTTCTGAATCTAAATAGAAAATATATTAATACATATATGTAATACTACCTGGGAGGGGGGCCCTCCCTCCCAGGGCCCCAGGGCGGTCGCTCCGTTGCCCCTACCTATGGGTCGGCCCTGCGTGTAGTGGCCCTACAGGAGAGCAACGGAGCCACTTGAGCGCGACGATCGGTTTTTTCATGTTATTCCACGTGAGAGTTTTTCTTTGAGAAAAGCTAGCGTCCACATGTGTGGACGTTTGTAATTTGCGTACGCGTCTTTGTTATCATTTATTTTGTCATGTCAAAATAAAAAATTATTTTTTTGGTTTTTGACTTAAAAATATTTTATCTTTTAATTTAAAATTCAATTAAAAATTCGTTTTCACCATTAAATCCGTCTCGACGAGATCTTCAAAACTAGACCCCAGGTTGATATGTTTCGATGAAAAAAAATTAGGGCAACAGCTGTCATGATATTACAATGTAGTTGCCATAGTGTTTACACTAAAGCTACCATGACATGTTCTAACTATTTTTTCTTCTAGATTTAAAGCTATCGTTATATATTTTTTCAATTATTATTTTTGGCAATTTTTATTAATTGACCATGGTAAAAAAATTATTAATTAATCACGGAAAATTTAATGAATGGATCATGGTAATTCTTTAGTAATCCATCAAAATTTACTCTTAAAGGTAGAAGAAAAAATACGTGAAACATATCATGACAACTTTAGTTAAACACCATGGTAACTCATGTGCAATAGACATGTCAATTGTTGGGGATATTACCCACCGTATGACCCGTCCTAAGAGGCCGGGTCGGGATAATGGCGGCTCAACGTTCATACCCAAAGATGGGCCCTGATCCATGAAGCGGAAGGCATGAGGCGTGTACCAACGAGAGTCGGTTGCGGCCCAAGACACGAAGATGGCGACTCTTGGCCCATGAAGGAGAAGAGTCGCCATGAATTTCCTTGCTTGAGAGGCAAGGCGGTTTAGAAACATAGCAGGTCACGAACCATAATGTGACCCGGGCTCTTGTAAACCTAGGGCTCGACCTGCATAGAAAGGCGGGTCTCTAGGGCTGATAGACTTAACTTAGAATCAATCGAGATAGGTTAGGCGAATACGCACACTTGTAATCGATTTCACCATTAATACACACAAAGCGGAACGTAGACTTTTACCTTCATCGGAGGGGCCGAACCTGGGTAAACCCGACTCTCGCTTCCGTTGAGTCGCCGCCTAGGTGCGATGGCTCCATCACTAAGTCCTTTCACGAGGACATCTGCCGTGACAAATCCACGACAACAATTGTTGCCTGAAAAAAAAATCATCGAAACATAACAACATGGAGTCTAGTTTCGAAGATCTCGTCGAGACGGATTTAATGATGAAAATGGATCGTCAATCAGATTTTTCATTTATGACATAAAACATTTTAAAAACTGAAAATCAAAAAAGACGCCCACATGCATGCATGCGGTGAAGTGACGCATTGTGTGTGTTATAGGAGTGTGGGCGGATGTTGCTCCCACTACACCTGTGGGTGTTATCACGATCCTTTTCTTTTTATTTGACTATGATTTTGTTGATGTTCGATCTTTTTTCTATCCTTTTTTGGTTTCCCTTTCCCGTGTTTTTTGTTATTTTATTTTTCATTTTCCTTTTTTCTTCGTATTTTCAGTTATTCCCTTTTTAATACATGCTAATTTAAAAAAATACACATTGAAACTCTTTTGAATACACATTGAGAATTCCTAGATACATGTTAAATATTTTTAAAACTTTAAGATGTTGAAATACATGTTAAATACTTTTCCAAAATACATGTTGAACATTTTTCTAATATATAATAGTGAGAATTTTTAAACACATGAGGAATATTTTTCAAGCACATGTTGAATATTTCACGGCTACACTGTGCACATATTTTAAGATGTAAGTTCAGAATTTCTTAACCACATGCTGAACATTCTTCAAAACATGTACAATTATTGTAAATACACGGTGATTCTTTTTGCAATATCTTGAATTCTTTTAATATGCACATTGAACATTTTTTAAATACATGTTGAACATTTTTTACACACACATTAAAAATTAAAAAAAATAAGAACACTTTTAAAATACACGATTCTTAAGATACTTGGTGACTTATTGTAGTACATGAATATTTTTTATAAAAAATAATAAATTATTAGCATATTTTTTTACACTAATTACATTAAGTTATTTAACAAATAAAAAAGCGAGAAAATGATTTCAAAAGAAAACCGTTCGCTATTTTTGTCCAACACATGTGTGGTGTGTTGCGGGCAACTGGGTAGATTGAGTCACAAATGGTAAGGTCTCGTTTACCGCGAGACCACAACTAGGATCACCTCAAGCATTAATATATAGGGGCGTGCTACATAGGTCTCCATCATTGTAAAGTAGGTCTTGTTGCAGAATTTTATTTCAACTCAAGTTTTGTTGCAGATATTTTTATAACAAAGGTTTTGTTGCAGATTGTTTTTTCATCTTCACCTTTTTACAACATAGCTGATGTTATGGGAAAAACTTGTGAAAACATTTCATGATATCCTCTCTTCTTGTCATCCAAAAACATCACTTTGAACAACCTGATGACTCTGTTAGGGTGCATTTGGAAGTCTAGGAATGATCCATAACAGTCATCAAGAATGTGCAGGAAAGAAGGCTCTCTCTCTCTCTCTCTCTCTTTTCCACTCTTCCAGCCACCTACGACGCTGCAGCCGCCTTGGCAAAGCTCACTTGGCACTTGCTATCCCTCCTTCTGGGCAGGACCCATCCTATTGTCATCTAGCCACTACAGTACCAGTAACCTATATATGAATCTAGGTTTGCTCAAGCCCTTCAAAACAATGCAAGGGTGGTGGTGCCGGTGTCCTTCAGAACACTTGACACACACACCTAGAACTAGCACTATAACCGTCCGAAACGGTTTCCACTCGACACAGGTCCGTACGCTGGCGCCTCCTAAACAGCTATCTAGAACAGAATCCGGTCCTGGTAGATCTCCAGCGAGTCGATGATCTTCTGCAGCAGCAGCTTCCGGTGCAGCCGGTACCTGCGTATTCGACAGCACGAGGAAGGAACCGTTAGGCAAGCCAGCACAGAGAAACTTCAGGGGGCAGCGTCATAAGATGTTTGTTATGTATAGTACATCACGTACTTGATCGCGATTTCGCGGGTTTTCCTGATAGGCTCGTCGGAATCTGGAACACGCATAAAAAGAATCCAGCTTCAGTTTCAGCCGGAGGCGTTTGCAAGACAGCGCCAGTATAAGGTGAATAAACACTTGTGGGAACCAAGAAGCGTGTTACCTAGGATCCCCTCGTCCTGTTGGATCGTGGTCGAGAAAGACTCCGCCATCTTCCGGCATTCCTCCTGCAATGCCTGAGCGGATTTTCTCTCCACGCTCGGTATGGCAGGGAGGTCACCGTCCGACCATGTCGGCAGAGTTCTTGCGGCTGCCACGACTCCTCCGTCGACAAAGGTGCTTTCTCCTGATGTCAATGCAACTGCAAGCAAGCAAACATGAATGAATACGATAGTTTAAGCCAGCTTCTCTGCAAAATGACTTGTAAGAACATTTTGTGCTCCTACCGTTGTGGTACAGCTCATCGTGCAGGCCAGCTATGTTGAAGACTGACAGGAAGGAATCCAGGTGGATCCTTGCAGGGCTCGAGAAGTTTATATGTTCCCAGGGATTCTACAGAATTTGTTGTGTACATAGAGGGCCATGTATAAGTTCAAAAGGTGGGAAAGGAATTTCACTACTGAATTTGCATACAGGGAAATGATAATTAAACTCAAAGGCATGGATTACCGTTGGTGACGAGAAGCCATATCTTTGCATCAATGTGCTGTTCACTGCACTCATATAATCGATCGTCATCTGTGCATGGTCAAATATAAAGATTACATTAAGAAAAGTGGTTTCAATTTTTTTGGGAGAACAGACACAGCGAGAATAGCATACTTTTATGTTGAGTCTGACAGAACAAGGTCCTGCAAAGAACTAGGACTGAACAGACTACTATAGTATCGATTAACTCGCACATGATTACAAAAAAAAAAAACTCAACCTCCAGACACTAGCACCTGAGGATTTTCTTAATTTAAAATTACTACCAAGCACCGTGGGGAGGCCAAGCCTCGAACGCCGATGGGCTGTGAGCATGAAGCAGCCAGCCAACTCAGCGACAGTTAAAAAAGCAAAGAGGGAGACTACAGATGAATCTGCCAGCAATTGATCTTGAAATGCAAGGATTGCCCCTCTCAAGTGCTATAAAACCTTTTTCTACCAAGGCATAAGTATTGGTCCTCTGAAAAGCAAAATAAGTGTTCTGCAGCCAAGGTGCATCTGCAGCTTGTGTACAGTCTTACTCTTTAAACAGTACCTCGTCTCCTTTTTTGATAGCATGCCCCGCCTTAATCATAACTTCAAGCATTCGATCTTTGAAACGCCAATGCAGGAAACAGTTAGCATCAGGTGAGTGATTCAGCATATCTGGAGCGAAAAGAGAAATTGTAAGTCATCTTTCAGGCTTGCAGTTCTAAATTTTGTGACCACGATTTCAAACCAATTCATATGCTAGAATTATGAAATAATGAACAATCATACAGTATTCACCGATACAAATACACAAATAAGAAAGTGTAAGTATTTACTAAAAGAGTTTTTTTTTTCAGACTGAAAATAGTTAAATTGGTGAAAGAAGAATAAACATTAAACAAGTACCGGCATAAGGAGCCAGGACATTTGCATCTTGAATGAGAGCTCCCATTCTCATATTCAAGTTGAAAGAGCGAGAGTGAACAATGCTCAATGCCCAGAGAAATCTCTCGTGGTCAGGGGCAAGCCGCTTTAGCTTGAGAGGGATTGCTTTATGCTGGACATTACCCATCAAGCTAGTGTTAGAGGTATCCAAGCCAGCAAAGTGGATAAAATAGCACAACAGTGTACCCAGTGTTTCTGCCAAAAATCAACTGCTCGCTGCTGGTGTTTTAACATCTCTGAGGACAAATCTTCATCTTCCAGTTCCATAAGATCCTCCTGCAAGCCAGACAGATAAATACGCAAGCTCATTCAAAATTGTGAGAAGCTTCCATCTGATAAGAAAGTCAAAGCAGGAGTTCCATTTTAGTTAGCTATAGAGTACCTTAGGTGCCAGAAGCAAGCTGGTGCATTCATCACCACTAGGTAAAAAATCACCGTATAACTGCCAAAAGTTGTTTTCTACATCAAATGCATAGAGAAGAAGGCAGGCTAATCTTAAATCCCAATCTGTCTGCATGAAAATAAAAAAACACATTAGTCTGCAGTCTACATCCCTATTGATTACTGAAGCTTTGTCACTGAAATGAAGGGAGAAAACAGGATTCATCAAGTATTGGGAGTGGTATAATTCCCTCTGCTCCAATCTAACAGTAAGGATGATTTAACAGTAAAATTGCTCTGGAGTCTCAATTACGCAGGCTCTTTAGCATTCATGCCGTACAAATTTACTTCTTTTTTTTTTTTTGCGGGATATGCCGTACCGTACAAATTTACAACGTAAAAAAAATGGAAACGAAGAACAAACATAAAAGCACAGCTTCAACACATGGGAAGTAGAATCTTTCCAAGGTGTTTCACATAACCAAACAAATAAAATTATTTGATGTAAGAACCCCGTAAGTGGTTAGTATAACACAGCTGCCCATAAAATACACAAGAAACCAGGGGGAAAACAATAGTTTGATTTCCGTTTTGGCAACATAACAGCTCATCCATTTACCTCGGGATTCGTTGACTCGATGATATCGAATATGGGATGTCCTAGTGGGATAATGTCAGGAAAGAACATCCAAGGATGTTTTTTAGTTATAGTCAGCATGAGCTCCAACGGGATCTCCATTATCACCTGGTACGGAATAAAAGGAATTAGTACATACATCGGTGAAGAAAATTCTATCCCCTCCGCAAAGAAGTATAAGAGCGTTTAGATAGATCACTGCTATGCTTTTAGCATATATATGTGCAACTTGAAACTGACCCTGGCTCGGCGGAGCGGCTCGACGTCCCGGGAGGCGTAGACGCCCATGCCGTCGGGCCCCTCGAGGAACTCGACCCCGTAGGCGCGCATCATCCGGGCGTACCCGATCCGGTACAAGTCGGGGTCGGCCGCCTCCATCTGCACACACAGAAACGCATTGCCCAAGCAGCGTCAGCGAGGGAGGGAGCGGCACAGCGCAATGCCCAGGGGAGGGAAACCCACCTCGTCCGGGTAGGGCTCTTCCTCCTGGGGCGGGTCGAGGAGCCTGAGCGGCGGCGCCTCGTACTCTTCCACGGCCGCGGCGGCGGCCTCCTCCACCGGCGCGGGGGGAGGGTTGCGGAGGCGCGGGCGGCCGGCGTGCGGGGGGAGGGAGAGGAGGAGGCGACGGGTGGCGGCGAAGCGGCGGGGAGGGAAGGTCGGGGCGGGGTGGGGGAGCAGGAGAGGGGAGGCGACGGGGGTCGCCATGGCAGGCCTCTGTTCAGTCTGAGAGTGGAGCCAAGACGTTATCTCTTCAGTTTACCGGGCTCGCCGCGTTGGGAGTATCCGTTAGTCGCGCCCGCTTCCGCTTCCGCCACGGGAAGGCGGTAACCAAATATCCGTTAGCCGCTTCCGCTTCCGCTTCCGCCATGGGAAGGCGGTAACCAAATATCCGTTAGTCGCGCCCGCTTCCGCTTCCGCTTGGTTATATGACGTCAAGTAAATGCATAAGAACGTCCATGTAATTCCCACAGGAGGCATCACCATATGATGTAACAAGTCATTTCTCAGATTCCAAATTCTCCACAATAGCATGATGATCATGGATCTTACTTCCCCATTCTCCTTAATATTGAAGAGACATTTCTCTCCCCATTGCAGCTCATTTGGAGGTAACTGTCAACCTTCCACGGCCACGGTGGCGGCCTCCCCCACCGACATCGTGGGTGACAGAGGCGCGGCCGGCCGGCGTGCGTGTGTAGGGGGAGGAGGAGGCGACGGGTGAGGGTGAAGCTGCGAGGCGGGAAGGCTGGGGCGGGGTGGTGAAGCGGGGAGGAGAGGGGAGGCGACGGGGGTCGCCATTGGAGGGAGCGCAGGCAGGTGGCTTCAGAGTGGAATGAAGATGTTATTTGTTCGGTTTTGCAGGCTCGCCCCTCAGGGATACCCAATAAACCTATACACTTTTATGAAATCTATATCTATATCTTACAGTATCCACGTGCGTTTTTATCAATGGACTACACTTTTTTCATTGTTCATTTTTCTTCCGTTGCAACGCACGGGCATTTGTGCTAGTCTATATATCTATCTATCTACCTACTAATAAAACAAGGTTATATTTTTGGTTTGGTCCCGCTTAGGTGATTTTATATTGGTCCTACATTACGTAAAGTGGGACTAAACAACGAGCCATGAGGCAGATCAATAAGGTACGGGCCGCCTCCGTTCCATTGCTTTTGGGCCGCCGCTCTTGGTTTCGCCTCTCAGGGAATCTATGTTCAAGTTCTTCGTCCATCCGTCAGCCGGCCCTTTTTTAAGTCTGAGCACACACATACACATGTTTTTGCCCATTTTACGTTTTCCTTTGAGTCACGAAGTACAAACTTCTTTCTGGGTTGAACATGAAATGATCACCAATCACAAAGCATAAGGCAGATTTATTTTTTCTTTCAGAGTCGCATTTGAACAAATATAAAGCCGATGAGCTGCATCGCGTTTCCGAAAATTGTTTGGAATTAAAAAAAATGTTCGTGAATTGAAAAAACATTTAAAAAACGTGATTTCAGAAATTGCCTATAATTTAAAAATATTAGCATTTTTTCAAAAAATGTTCGGGAATACGAAAAATGATCAGCTTTTTCAGCTCGCAATTTTTTATTCAAAATTTTCACAACTTTTCGAAAATTATTGAGATTCGAAAAATTGTTCATCAATTCCAAAAAATGTTTACACTTTCATTTTGTTTATATGTTTCAAAAAATGTTCTTGTTTCAACAGATATACGTATTTCCAACTTTTGCTCTTGAATATAAACAAATCCTGCCTAAAAATATTGGTCATGATTTCCAAAAACTGTTTCTGTTTTTGAAAACGTTCCTGCTTTTTTACAAATGTGTTCGCAAATTTGGACAGTGTTTATGTTTAAAAAAATGTTCAGGAATTTCAAATAATGTTATTTTTCTTTCAAGTTTCAAAAAGAGTTCAGATATTTCAACATATATTAATTTTTTCACAATTTAAAAAATGTTCATCTTTCGGAAAATGTTCAAGAATTTTCGAAAAATGTTCCCATTTTCAAAATGTGGTCAAAATTTTAAAAAATGTTCTACTTTGACAAATTTCTTTGTAAATTCAAAAATGTTCATATGTTTTTATTTTGTTCTTAATTCAAAAATGTTTGGGTGTTTCATAAAATGCTCCTGTTTTGAAAACAATGTTCATTTTTTTGTAATTTGTTAATGTTTGAAAAGAGTTGGTATTTTTCTTTTAAAGTTATTTGTAGTTTCAAAATTGTTGTCTTTTTTATATGTTCCTTTATTTTATTTTTCAGATTGTCCAAAAAATGATTGTGTCTTTAAAAAATTGTCACTTCTTATTGAAAATATTCATTTTTAAAAAAACAAAATACAAAATGTCAATCGAAATTGTAAAAAAAATGCTGAGCTGGTGACGTCGTTCTCTCACGGGGGATCATGTGTTGGGTCCCACTAAAACACATGTTTTGGGAAATTTTGCGGGCCATTTTCTGTTATGTTTTGTGTTGTTATTCGTTTCTTTAAAAGTTGGGCTGTAAATCTTCAACTGAAGTCATTTGGCTAGCAACGTGTGCTGCTGATCGGGAGTTTGACAACCACGTCATCTTGTCCTTTTTTTCAGTTTTTGGAAAACAAAAAACTGCGCGCAGACCCTTTCCACAACGCATCTTTCCCTTTTCCTGTTCTTACTTAAAATGCGCTAACCATCCCACCAATCACAACCGACGTGTTCAGTACCATCATTTTATTTCTTTACTTTTCTATTATTATTTTTGAAGAAAAAAAACGTGTTCTTGTATTTGGCATGGTTTTGTTAGTTTTTTTTATTGGGCAACGCTACGCGTCCACCGGTGGATTATTTTCAATGATCCGTCACCTTCACAGCCGTTTGATTTGGTGCATCCAGCCGATCTCATACATCCGATCCGCACGCGGGGCTTTGGCCTAATTCCTTAAACGATGCTCGAGTTTCTGAAATAATTGCAGTTTTTTTTTCTTCGCGCGCGTTTCGGCTGGGTACCCGGTAATTCCTGAAACAACGCTCGAGTTTCTGAAACAACCGCTTTGTTGCAGTTTTTTTTCTTCGCGCGCGCTTCGGCTGGGCACCCGGTAATTCCTGAAACAACGCTCGAGTTTCTGAAACAATCGCTTTGTTGCAGTTTTTTTTCTTCGCGCACGCTTTGGCTGGGCACCCGGTAATTCCTGAAACAACGCTCGAGTTTCTGAAACAATCGCTTTGTTGCAGTTTTTTTCCTTTGCGCATGTTTTTGCGTTTTTTTCGTCTTTATGTTTTGCAACATGTGTATTGTTGCGGAAGAAAATTTTGCAACACAGATAAAGTTACAGGAAAAGAAACACGCGTCGTACAGAGGAGCCGGCGGATCGCTAGCGTGCGATCCGTTGGCTGAACGTAAACTTTTCTCTTTTTTATTTTGCTAAATTGATAGAACATGTTTCAAAACTAATGAACTTTTTTTGAAATTGCAGAAATTTTTCAAAATAGATGAAAAGTTTTCAAGTTTGAACGACCATTTTTCGACATTGATGAACTTTTTTTAAATCTGAACAAACTCTGTTTAAAGTCGATGAACTTTGTTTCAAAGTCAGTGAACCTTTTTCAGTTTTTGTGAACTCCTTTTAAAATCGATGAACTTTTTCCTAAATCGATGGACGTTTTTTTTAATAATTCGAAAATCTAAGTGATACAGTTTAGCTGTTTTCAGAAATTGCAATTGAGTAGCTCTGTTTAGCAAAGTTGTGCACAAGTCCAATTCGAATCCTGACCAATGCTAACAAAATTGCTAACGGACGGCCAGAAATTGCGAGGACATAAGAGGGCTAGGTTTTGGCTCAGTTTTATACTATCCTAAACTTCGTATGTAAATATTAAAAACCATACATACACATTAATACTTTGCAGTGTTCTTTTCATGTAATATAACCTTAAAATGTCAACAAAAATAATGAAACAACATAATATGTTCAATATAAATATGATCAAAACAAAAATATTGTAATGACATAGTCTGCTCAATATAAATATGGTCAAACCATCCAATAAGCAAAAAAAGTTGTACTGCCATGTGACCGACTCAAATAGTTTAAATTTGAATGCAAAGAAGCTTATTTTAGTTAGCGCTACAACTACAAGTAGTCTGCTTGGGTCCAACTGGGAAAGAAAGAAATTGGAATTGACTGGGGAAAAAACAGTGCCATCAGTTTCAAAGTACACACCCAACCACACAGGCTCTACGTCTGAACTTCCTCTCTGCAACGATAAAACTGAACTTTCTAAAATGTCTAGCTCATTATTTAGTCCATACGCAAGGATCAAAACATTCGCCTGCATATCAGCACAGAACCCTAATACTATACAAGTTGCTCATGTCGTCCTCAATTTTCCCTGGGCTCTGGGCCGTTGCCCGGCCCTGCTGATATGTTGCTCAGCCATTGTCGCAGTCGGGAAGATGAGGACCACAGAAGACAGGCAAGACGACCCCCTTGGCGAAATTGACGGTGCGCTAACCATGGGTACTGCCATTGCCGTTGGCATGGCAGGTTCCATTTGCTACACCACCATTGGCTTGCTTCTGCGCGTGCCCGTTCTGGTGTATTAGGGGTGTTGAGGAGCTGTCGCCAAGCTTGTGTTTAGCCACAACCACATGGCCATTGCAGCTGTCCTGCAGCACCTGGTCCAGTTGCCCGCACGCTGCAGCGATTAGTCCTGTAGGCAAAGTGTGGATGTTTGAGCAGATTGTCAGTGTTTGCTGTAGCTTCCCCAGTGGACAAAGATAGTTTCCAGTAAGTGTCGAGTAGCTTACCGACAAATAGAGGTGAAGGTTTTGAAGGCGTTGACTTGAACTCCGGATGGAATTGGACGCCGATGAAGAACGGGTGATCAGGTATTTCAATGATCTAGAAAAATGGTCGTTATAATGGTGAATCAACTAGCATGGTGAAGCACAAGTAAGATTCTTGGTTCTGTTACTAGCATGGTGAAGCACGGGTAAGATTCTTAGTTCTGTTACTATTGCATACCTCCATTCTCTGTCCAGTCTCGTCCTTGCCAACAAACTGAAGTCCGGCATTTTCAAATGCTGGCACCATATCAGGATTTACCTGCAGACATCATTTTTAAAACAAAACAATGAATGCGGTCAGAAAAGGGATCAAAGGCATCCAAAGCATTTATGCATCGATGTGTCTGAGCAAATATTATACAGACCTCATATCTGTGCCGATGCCTCTCATCTACGAAGTTGACATCACCATAGCTAAGTGAACAAAACAAAACTAATGAGTAGGCAAGCAGTAGCATCAACACAGATATAATTATAACAGAGAACATGCACTGCACTCACAGCTTGGCAGATTTGCAGTCAGTAACCTTGAAAAATGTTCTCCTTGATCCAAGGCGCATGGTCCCACCCATATGTGTTTTTGAACCCTAAGAGAAATATTATTAAATTGTAAGAAACCATATGTGAGCTGAAGGTGGTTTCCACTTTCAAAATAAAACTAAATGCAAGACGTTCGATGCAGAAAAAATGCCACAGGTCTGCAGATAAATAATTTCCCCTGCAAGTTGTTAAGGTTATGGGTGGAGGTGGTGTGTGTGCTTGAAGATTACCTCTGGCATAAAAATAACACATGGGGTCTTCGTATTGGGATTAAATTCTGTGCTGTCTGCATCAGGGAATTTCATAACATGGCGCGCAAACTCTACAACAGCAAGCTGCATGCCAAGGCATATGCCAAGATAGGGAACATTGTTTTCACGGGCATACTTAGCAGCCATCATTTTCCCTTTAACACCTCTGTCCCCGAAGCCACCGGGGACTAAAACGCCATCAGCACCCTGGAGCGAAAAATTGTCAGACAAGTACAAAATTCTAAATTCAGCAATATTTAAAGGCATGAACTCCTCACCTTCAATAAACTCCATGCTGCATTGTAAGCCTCAGGTGCCTATAAAATTTAACACAGACAGGTAAGGAAATGCAGTACAGGTGAAAAACTAAGAAAACTACATACTACGAGTAGTTCAAACCTCAGAGGCAGTTGAATCCTCAAGATCAGTTGAAGCAACCCAATCTACAACAAGTTTTTTGCGGCAAGAGACAGAAGCATGCAAAAGAGCCTACAAAAAAGTGCAGAAGAAAATGTTGGACAGTAATACAGAGATTTAACAAGACTGAAACAATGACCACAATGATCATCTCACCTTTAACACAGAAAGGTATGAATCAGAAAGACCAGTGTACTTTCCAACCATGGCAATCCTCACCTGAAACAACAGTACAGTACAAGTGGGCCTAAGTAAAGGTTTCCAGACAGATAAAACAATTGCAAAGGTCAAACAGAAACCAACTTCATCCTGTAGGGTGTCGTATAAAGTAGCCCTTGCCACCCATTCGTCCAACTTCGGCTCCTGGGCAACGCTGCAAACATGGGAAAGAAGATTCAGAATACCATGTCAGCATGGCATCTTTGGAAGAAATCCTCAATAAGGTACATAGAAACAAACCTTTCAAGATTCAGAACTTTAAGAATAGCATTGTGTGCTTTCTGGTCCTGAAATGGAAATGAAAAAAGAAAATAATCATATGGTGCATGGGGAAAATGTACATTTATACATAAATAATGAGATGTGCTATACCCTTAACAGCAAAGGAATATGCCAAATGTTCGAAACATCATATAGAGTAAAAATATTAGCGGCCTGAAACCAAAAAAATTCATTATCAACAAGAGCAATTAGCTGCCCATATACATTATTTGTTGCAGAAAGGGGCAATTCCAGTACCGGCACATGACAGAACTGAGAGAGTTTTTCTTTCACATTTTCCTCCAACTCCTGTCACCAATCAGCAAGAAAAGTTAATAAATGAATGCAGGGTCAAAACACTTAGTTAGATGGGTACATTGACTAACCTTAGTACTGCGACAAGCTAACATATTTGGCGTGAGACCAAGTCCTCTCAAACCACGCACACTGTGTTGAGTTGGCTTAGTTTTCTACAATAACAGCAAGCCATATGCAACAAAATATATTAAAATATGATGCAAGTTATGCTTAGTTACAACACCCAGACACAATTAGCAAAGCGAAGACTGGCATTATGAACTAACTGAGAAGTTTACTTACCTGCTCACCGACAACATTCAATACCGGAACAAGACTGACATGTACCAAACAGAAATTACCAGCACCTGGCGAATAAATAAATAACACGGAAATAATGCTATTAGTACCATCATGTAGAAGATTTAAAAAATATATATAACATGAAAGTCCCTTACCAACACGATAGGAGAATTGACCTAGAGCTTCAATAAATGGCATGGATTCAATATCCCCTGCAGCACATCATTAAGTTACAGAAGAGAACTCCAAAATGAATTGTAAGCAAAGAAAGAGACTTAAAAATGAACAGAAGGTTAAACAGTTATCTCTTGCACCTATAGTGCCACCCAGTTCTATAACACAGACATCGGCAGGTCCCTCCTGGCCATCAACAGGAACCATTGCAACACGCTCGATCCAATCTTGTATGGCATTTGTGATGTGCGGGACAACCTTAATTAAAGGAAAAACATGATTGAACATATTAGATTCCCAAGAAATGTTCAACGTAAGTTGCCAACTTCATGTAAGAAAAAAAGATGGGTCGGAAGTGGCTTGCACCTGCACAGTCTTTCCCAGGTATTCTCCCTCTCTTTCTTTATTAATAACAGACTGCCATAAAAATATATTAAGTTAAACAAACAAGAAAGATCAGACTATTTTGCAACTTTTACAAACATATTTACAAATGCACATGTTGTACATGCCACTATTCCCAGTTTCTCACAGACTTGTATGCTTAAGTAAAAGTTATGTTGCAAATTCGATATACGGGTGGCTGAGAAAACAAGTCTTCTAGATCCTAAGCTGTTATAAGATGTCAACATCAAAATGTAAGAAGCTTTAAATTAAACTATGCTTGATGGCTATGTAACACAGAAAGTGGATAAGAAGCTTATGACCTTGTATGACCAAGTCATACTGTTGACATTAATAAAATGCAGTGATGTTGAAATACAGCCAATGTTTCAGCATGTCCATTATCCAACCCAGCTATAGTTTGAAATTGCCATTAAGCAGGAGGTGGTAGGTTGTAGTTGCACACCTGGTAGATCTTTCCAGTAGTTATGTTATTGTCGCGTGTCAGCTTAATTTCTAGAAACCTCTCATAGTTTCCAAGATCCAAGTCCACCTGCAACAATATAAGGCCATATCAAATCAACAGATCTGAGCCAGCATTAGAACATCAATGACTTAGTCATATAGCAGATTCTAATACCTCGCCACCATCATCTAGAACAAACACTTCGCCATGTTCAAAAGGAGACATGGTTCCAGCATCGGTGTTAAGGTAAGGATCTGCACATTTGAATGATACAATGAGAAAATGCCAGCCTTGCAAGAACAGAAGTAATCAGTTAAAGCATCCGGCCAGGCAATAGGTAGCATTGCCCCAACGCTACAGCACAAAAATTACTCGAAATGATGATTCTTGGCAATAATATAAACAATAATATAGGCACAAGGAGCCAAGAGAAAGAAGGGTGTAGTTAACTAGAAACCAATAACTATCAGACAATGAATAGCATAAACAAACTAATCCAAGTTTATCCAACGTGTACCCTACGTGTATCGCCAATGGTTGGATGCAGGAATGGTAGAAATCTAAACCGGGCCTCCGTGGCGCTGCGACAACGCGTCGAGAATGCCTCCGAAAACATTCGAGGCCTCCGATGCAGAAACAAGAAATGGAGGGATAAACCTAGTGGTGGTTCTTTAAACTTATTATCCTGGCCACCTTGTACCCTTCATTCAGTTAAAACAGCACTGAAGACCAAGCCCGGCTGATTCTTGATCCCTGTCCTGACTCACATCAATATGATGATCCATGATTCCATGGACAAATCACGGACACGCCAAGTAAAAGGTTGGCGGCCGGTCCCGGGCGGAAACCGCTACTGTTCATCCAGCACCGTTCAAAATGTCCAGGGCCGCGCCAGCAGCGCCCTCCCAATTGCCGCCCCGGAACGGCTGAATCCCCTCGAAAATCGGGGTATTTCGATCTAGGGCGACCCCCGTGTAATAAACCCGGGAAAAGAAATCTAAAGAAACGTGTCCGAGACGGCGGCCGCCGGCAGTACCGGGTCTCTTTCTCGCCGGAGCGGGGCGCGGGAGGGGGAGGAGGGGTCGGGGCGCGTACCGATCTTGATGGAGGTAATGCGGAGGCCGCAGGCCTTGAGCACGACGCCGATGCTGCTTGCCGTCACCCCCTTCCCGAGCCCGCTCACCACGCCGCCGGTCACCAGGACGTACTTCATCCCGCCGGGCCGCCGCCTCTCTCTCTCTCTCTCTCTCCGCCCGCACGCCGCCTCCGACCTCCGCCGCCGCGATTCGTCCGATGCGGCGCGAGTGTGGTGTGGGGGTGGGAGGGTTCAAGCGCGCAGCCGTCACGAGGGAGGGAGGGGAGAGGGGAACGGCGCAGGGGATAGAGACGAGACGAGGGCTTCGCTCCCGGTATTTATACCCTCGAAAACCTTTCCCCCTCTATCCCCTCTCTCCTTGTTCCAAATCTGGAAAGGGTCTTATATTTCCATCCCTTTTGAATCATCAAACTTTATCTTTGACCCTAGCTTTGCCATACATACATTTTTAGGGTCTTTTTGAGAGGAACATAAAAAACTCATGGTCTTTTATTTGATAGAGGGACGGAAAAAAATTATGCGACGTTTTTTCGAAACCATGTCTTCGTATGAAACAAATCGTGTGTGAGGTTGACAGTACCAACATAATGCAGTAAAACACAAAACACAAAGAAAACTTATGCGACATGTCCATGTAGAATGGTTGTTTGTGATACTCCAGTTATGAGAAACAAATTGAATGGTTACATCGGATGACGAATCAAACATCTAGCTCGACGTGCTTCTTTCTCTCTTCGGATGTTCGAAACAAACTCAAACATCAGTGTCGATATATTTGACTTGCGGTTTTCTAGCTAGCTTATCATTCATGGCTCGTTAATGTCAAAATCGCACACCATTGATTTGTTTCAGCTCATTCGTGTCCTTCTACCATAAGTCATGGGCATTCGTTTGCTCTATCTTAGACAAGGGGTGTGTCACTCAAAGTTACAACAAAGGATGCTTTTATTCAAGGGGCTTTTCGAGCACACCCTTTTCCCCCTCTCCGTTTCATGTCTAATGTATCTTAGCTTGAAGAGTTTGGTTCGGTGCCATGCAAAACCGACCGCCCTTCTCCATTCCTCTTTCGCAGGTGTTGCCGACCCGGGCAATGGGGGGAGGAGGGTGTGTTCGCCATAGGGTTAGTGATGCTTTGAGGTTGCTTTTTTGTGATTACTTCTTATGATCTTCATTGCAACTTTGGTTGTCGAAGATTTGATCGCTAGATTTGGCGAGATCTGAGGTTGCGAGAGGTTGTCGTCTTTGCACCAACTGAAAAGACCTCGATGACGCCTAGAGGGGGGTGAATAGGCTATTTAAAAACTTCTTTGAATTTGGCTTAAACCTAATGCGGAAATAAACTGAGAGGATACTTGTCAAGCACAAATCCTAAATGCACTAGGCACTGCAACGTGTATCAACAACACGATCTACCAAGATGAACACAATACAGTTACTAACAAGCACAAGTAAGTTACACAAACTTACTTGAGCTATATCACACGACAAGTAAGTGAACGACACAAGATACTAGATCACACTATAGCACACGATATATCAAAAGCTGCAAGTGTGAACGTGTGGATATAGAAGGTATGCTTGAATGATTAATCTTGTACAAGAAATAGCCAACACAATATAATGAGCACAAACAATATGCAATGTATGTATGCTCAAGTAACACAAGTAAACCACAAGTAAGGAGTTAGGGTTAAGGATAACCAAGGTCACTGAGACGAAGATGTATCCTTATGTTCACTTCCTTGGAGGGAAGCTAGTCACCGTTAGAGAGGTGGATGTTACCATAAAGGCACACCAACGCCACGAAGGCTCACCCTATTCTCCCTTTGAGATAACACCACGAAGGCGTTTCTCAACCACTAGTGGTAAGCCTTTGAGATGGCTTCCAAACCCTCACAAACTTTTCCGGGGGGTTATCACACGGATTGATTCCTCCCCGAATAACTCCTACCGCCAAGGAGTCTCCAACCTCCAAGAGTAACAAGATCACGGGGAATGCTCAAAACTTGCTCGAATCTCAAATAGCTTGGGTTGAGAGAAGGAGAGGAGACGATCTATCTTTTGATTGGAACAACTCTCAAAGGGGCTCACAAATGCTCTTGGGATCTAAGATTTGGTGTGAGCAAATGCGTGTGAGGTAGAAATGTGTTCTTATGAGGATAAGGTTGTGTTGGGGCACACTCTCACGAAGTGGGAGGGGGTATTTATAGTGAGGAGAGAAGAACAGCCGTTGGGGACATTTTAAGTCACACACGGGTCGGACGTCCGGCAGTTTACGGAAGTCCGGGCGTCCGCAAGGGGTTGGACGTCCGACAGGGGTCGATCGTCCGAGAGTTGTAGATATGTCTGGAAACACTGTGAGTTGAACAGGGACCGGACGTCCGGAGAAGGCCGGAAATCCGAGTTATTCGACTCAACTTCTTCTGGTGCAAGGTTCCGGATTTCCGAAGGGTTCGGACGTCCGGCCCTCGGACGTCCGGAGGGAGCCGGAAATCCGAGTTATAGAGCTCACGTTCTTCTGGTGCAGGGCTCCGGATTTCCGAAGCCTGTCGGTCGTCCGACCCTTGACCGGCCCTCGAACGTCCGGAGGGAGCCGGAAGTCTGAGACATTAGACCTATTTTGAGATAGGAGCAGAGTAGAGAATATGTGGTATTGAGCAGAATAGTGGATATCTAGTTTGAGCAAGTTCATCACAAAAACCTGTGATCCCCTCTTAATAGTGCGGGATCCCTAAAGACTCAAGAATTGTAAAAGGGATACCGATGATCCATACTTGAGTGTGTACTTTTATTCGCTGATAATCACTCCACACCGCTAACATCAAAGTAAATGATACCTTGAGTTAGCCCTTTCACTTGAGCTTGATGTTGTTGTTCCTTCTTGACTCAAGTTGAAAGCAAGACATGATGAAGTCTTCAAGTAGCTCTCCCATACACAATGTGGAAAGCCTAACTTATGTATTCATCTTCATTTGTCCATCATGTGAATATCCACAAGAATCAAGCATGTAGTGCTCAGGAATGCTTATCTTGATCTTGTCCTTGTTAGCACATGAGCTTGTCCTTATCAACACATGATCATTAACAATAGTTTCAATGATATATTCGTGCTGATCCACTTGAACTTGCACACCACAATTTTGATGACGATCACCACTTGACGTCATCCTTCATGGGTTGTATGAGATCTTCCTTTTGACGCAAGCCCATGGAAGCACACCTAACCCCCACATAGTGTTGGAATTATGCCCTAGAGGCAATAATAAATGTATAGTTATTATTATAATTCCTATATCAAGATAATAGTTTATTATCCATGCTATAATTGTATTGAATGAAGACTCATTTACATGTGTGGATACATAGACAAAACACCGTCCCTAGCATGCCTCTAGTTGGCTAGCCAGTTGATCGATGATAGTCAGTGTCTTCTGATTATGAACAAGGTGTTGTTGCTTGATAACTGGATCACGTCATTGGGAGAATCACGTGATGGACTAGACCCAAACTAATAGACGTAGCATGTTGATCGTGTCATTTTGTTGCTACTGTTTTCTGCGTGTCAAGTATTTATTCCTATGACCATGAGATCATACAACTCACTGACACCGGAGGAATGCTTTGTGTGTATCAAACGTTGCAACGTAACTGGGTGACTATAAAGATGCTCTACAGGTATCTCCGAAGGTGTTAGTTGAGTTAGTATGGATCAAGACTGGGATTTGTCACTCCGTGTGACGGAGAGGTATCTTGGGGCCCACTCGGTAATACAACATCACACACAAGCCTTGCAAGCAATGTAACTTAGTGTAAGTTGCGGGATCTTGTATTACGGAACGAGTAAAGGGACTTGCCGGTAAACGAGATTGAAATAGGTATGCGGATACTGACGATCGAATCTCGGGCAAGTAACATACCGAAGGACAAAGGGAATGACATACGGGATTATACGAATCCTTGGCACTGAGGTTCAAACGATAAGATCTTCGTAGAATATGTAGGATCCAATATGGGCATCCAGGTCCCGCTATTGGATATTGACCGAGGAGTCTCTCGGGTCATGTCTACATAGTTCTTGAACCCGCAGGGTCTGCACACTTAAGGTTCGACATTGTTTTTTGCGTATTTGAGTTATATGGTTGGTTACCGAATGTTGTTCGGAGTCCCGGATGAGATCACGGATGTCATTAGGGTTTCCGAAATGGTCCGGAAACGAAGATTGATATATAGGATGACCTCATTTGATTACCGGAAGGTTTTCGGAGTTACCGGGAATGTACCGGAAATGACGAATGGGTTCCGGGAGTTCACCGGGGGGGGCAACCCACCCCGGGGAAGCCCATAGGCATTTGGGGAGTCACACCAGCCCTTAGTGGGCTGGTGGGACAGCCCACAAGTCCCCTATGCGCCAAGGATAAAAATCAAAGGAGAAAAGAAAAAAAAAAGAGGGGAAGTGGGAAAGGGGAAGGACTCCCTCCCACCAAACCTAGTCCAACTCGGTTTGGGGGGGAGAGTCCTCCCCCCTGGCTCGGCCGACCCCTTGGGGATCCCTTGGACCCCAAGGCAAGGTCCCCCTCCCTCCTCCTATATATATGGGGCTTTTAGGGCAGATTTGAGACGACTTTCTCACGGCTGCCCGACCACATACCTCCATAGTTTTTCCTCTAGATCGCGTTTCTGCGGAGCTCGGGCGGAGCCCTGCTGAGACGAGATCATCACCAACCTCCGGAGCGCCGTCACGCTGCCGGAGAACTCTTCTACCTCTCCGTCTCTCTTGCTGGATCAAGAAGGCCGAGATCATCGTCGAGCTGTACGTGTGCTGAACGCGGAGGTGCCGTCCGTTCGGTACTAGATCGTGGGACTGATCGCGGGATTGTTCGCGGGGCGGATCGAGGGACGTGAGGACGTTCCACTACATCAACCGCGTTCTCTAACGCTTCTGCTGTACGATCTACAAGGGTACGTAGATCACTCATCCCCTCTCGTAGATGGACATCACCATGATAGGTCTTCGTGCGCGTAGGAAATTTTTTGTTTCCCATGCGACGTTCCCCAACAGTGGCATCATGAGCTAGGTTCATGCGTAGATGTCTTCTCGAGTAGAACACAAAAGGTTTTGTGGGCGGTGATGTGCGTTTTGTGCCCTCCTTAGTCTTTTCTTGATTCCGCGGTATTGTTGGATTGAAGCGGCTTGGACCGACATTACTCGTACGCTTACGAGAGACTGGTTTCATCGTTACGAGTAACCCCCTTTGCTCAAAGATGACTGGCAAGTGTCGGTTTCTCCAACTTTAGTTGAATCGGATTTGACCGAGGAGGTCCTTGGATGAGGTTAAATAGCAACTCATATATCTCCGTTGTGGTGTTTGCGTAAGTAAGATGCGATCCTACTAGATACCCTTGGTCACCACGTAAAACATGCAACAACAAAATTAGAGGACGTCTAACTTGTTTTTGCAGGGTATGATTGTGATATGATATGGCCAACGATGTGATGTGATATATTGGATGTATGAGATGATCATGTTGTAATAGAAATATCGACTTGCACGTCGATGGTACGGCAACCGGCAGGAGCCATAGGGTTGTCTTTATACTAACATATGTGCTTGCAGATGCGTTTACTATTTTGCTAGGATGTAGCTTTAGTAGTGATAGCATGAGTAGCACGACAACCACGATGGCAACACGTTGATGGATGATCATGGTGTGGCGCCGGTGACAAGAAGATCGTGCCGGTGCTTTGGTGATGGAGATCAAGAAGCACGTGATGATGGCCATATCATGTCACTTATGAATTGCATGTGATGTTAATCCTTTTTGCACCTTATTTTGCTTAGAACGACGGTAGCATTATGAGGTGATCTCTCACTAAAATTTCAAGACGAAATTGTGTTCTCCCCGACTGTGCACCGTTGCTACAGTTCGTCGTTTCGAGACACCACGTGATGATCGGGTGTGATAGACTCAACGTTCACATACAACGGGTGCAAAACAGTTGCGCACGCGGAACACTCGGGTTAAGCTTGACGAGCCTAGCATGTGCAGACATGGCCTCGGAACACATGAGACCGAAAGGTCGATCATGAATCATATAGTTGATATGATTAGCATAGGGATGCTTACCACTGAAACTATTCTCAACTCACGTGATGATCGGACTTGGGATAGTGTAAGTGGACCATGAACCACTCAAATGACTAGAGAGATGTACTTTTGAGTGGGAGTTTAGCATATAATTTGATTAAGTTGAACTCTAATTATCTTGAACATAGTCTAAGTCCACTTTGAATATATTTGTGTTGTAGATCATGGCTCACGCAAGTGTCATCCTGAATTTTAATACGTTCCTAGAGAAAGCTAAGTTGAAAGATGATGGAAGCAACTTTGTAGACTGGGCTCGTAATCTTAAGCTAATCTTACAAGCTGGAAAGAAGGATTATGTCCTTAATGCTACGCTGGGAGATGAACCACCCGCTACGGCTGATCAGGATGTTAAGAACGCTTGGTTAGCGCGTAAGGAGGACTACTCAATAGTTCAATGTGCAGTCTTGTATGGCTTAGAACCGGGACTTCAACGTCGCTTTGAGCGTCATGGAGCATTTGAGATGTTCCAGGAGTTGAAGTTTATCTTTCAGAAGAAGCCCGGATCGAGAGGTATGAGACCTCCGATAAATTCTATGCTTGCAAGATGGAGGAAAACTCGTATGTCAGTGAACATGTGCTCAAAATGTCTGGGTACTCAAACCGTCTAGCTGAACTGGGGATTGAACTTCCGCAAGAAGCTATCATTGACAGAATCCTTCAATCACTGCCGCCAAGCTACAAAGGCTTTGTGTTGAACTACAACATGCAAGGGATGAACAAGTCTCCCGGCGAGTTGTTTGCGATGCTGAAAGTCGCAGAGTCTGAACTCCGTAAAGAACATCAAGTGTTGATGGTGAGCAAGACCACTAGTTTCAAGAGAAACGGCAAAGGCAAGAAGGGCAATTCAAAGAAGAGCGGCAAGCCTGTTGCCAATCCGCCGAAGAAACCCAAGGCAGGACCTAAGCCTGAAACAGAGTGCTTCTATTGCAAGGGTATGGGTCACTGAAAGCGCAATTGCCCCAAGTATCTGGCAGATAAGAAGGCGGGCAAAGAAAAATCAGGTATATTTGATATACATGTTATTGATGTGTACTTAAGCGGCTCTCGTAGTAGTGCCTGAGTATTTGATACCGGTTCTGTTGCTCACATTTGCAACTCGAAGCAGGAACTGCGGAATAGACGAAGGCTGGCGAAAGACGAAGTGACGATGCGCGTAGGAAACGGTTCCAAGGTTGATGCAATCGCCGTCGGCACAGTGTCACTTCAACTACCATCGGGATTAGTGATGAACTTAAATCATTGTTATTTAGTGCCTCCGTTGAGCATGAACATTATATCTGGATCTTGTTTATTGCGAGACGGTTACTCTTTTAAGTCTGAGAATAATGGTTGTTCTATTTCTATGAGTAACATCTTTTATGGTCATGCACCGAATGTGAGAGGATTGTTCATATTGAATCTCGATAGCGATACGCATATACATAACATTGAGACCAAAAGAGTTAGAGTAAACAATGATAGCGCCATATTTTTGTGGCACTGCCGCTTGGGTCATATTGGTGTAAAGCGCATGAAGAAACTCCATGCTGATGGACTTTTGGAGTCACTTGACTTTGATTCACTTGACACGTGCGAACCATGCCTCATGGGCAAGATGACTAAGACTCCGTTCTCCGGAACAATGGAGCGTGCAAGTGACTTGTTGGAAATCATACATACCGATGTGTGTGGTCCAATGAGCGTGGAGGCACGCGGCGGATATCGTTATTTTCTCACCTTCACTGACGATTTAAGTAGATATGGTTATGTCTACTTGATGAAGCACAAGTCTGAAACATTTGAAAAGTTCAAGCAATTTCAGAGTGAAGTGGAAAATCATCGTAACAAGAAGATCAAGTTCCTACGGTCTGATCGTGGGGGTGAATATCTGAGTTTCGAGTTTGGTGCTCACTTAAGACAATGTGGAATTGTTTCACAGTTGACACCGCCTGGAACACCACAGCGTAATGGTGTGTCCGAACGTCGTAATCGTACTTTATTAGAGATGGTGCGATCTATGATGTCTCTTACCGATTTGCCGTTATCGTTTTGGGGTTATGCATTAGAAAGAGCTGCATTCACTTTAAATAGGGCACCATCAAAATCCGTTGAGACGACACCATACGAACTGTGGTATGGCAAAAGGCCAAAGTTGTCGTTTCTTAAAGTTTGGGGATGTGACGCTTATGTCAAAAAGCTTCAGCCTGAAAAGCTGGAACCCAAAGCGGAAAAGTGTGTCTACATAGGTTACCCAAAAGAGACAGTTGGGTACACCTTCTATCTCAAATCCGAGGGCAAAGTGTTTGTTGCTAAAAACAGAGCTTTTCTCGAGAAGGAGTTTCTCTCGAGAGAATTGAGTGGGAGGAAGATAGAACTTGACAAGGTTGTCGAACCTCTCATCCCTCTGGATGGTGGCGCAGGACAAGGGGAAACCTCTGTTGTTGCGACGCCGGTTGAGGAGGAAGTTAATGATGATGATCATGAAACTCCGGTTCAAGTTTCTGTCGAACCACGAAGGTCGACGAGACCACGTGCTGCTCCAGAGTGGTACGGTAATCCCGTCTTGTCGATCATGTTGTTGGACAACAATGAACCTGCAAATTATGAAGAAGCAATGGTGGGCCCGGATTCCAATAAATGGCTAGAAGCCATGAAGTCCGAGATAGGATCCATGTATGAGAACAAAGTGTGGACTTTGGAGGTACTGCCTGAGGGCCGCAAGGCTATTCAGAACAAATGGATCTTTAAGAGGAAGACGGACGCTGACGGCAATGTGACCGTTTATAAATCTCGACTTGTGGCAAAGGGTTTTTCGCAAGTTCCAGGAGTTGACTATGATGAGACCTTCTCACCCGTAGCGATGCTTAAGTCCGTCAGAATCATGTTAGCAATAGCTGCATTTTTCGATTATGAAATCTGGCGGATGGATGTCAAAACGGCGTTCCTTAACGGTTTCCTTAAGGAAGAGTTGTATATGATGCAACCCGAAGGTTTTGTTGATCCTAAAAATGCTGACAAAGTGTGCAAGCTCCAGCGATCCATTTATGGACTGGTGCAAGCATCTCAGAGTTGGAATAAACGATTTGATGAGGTGATCAAAGCATTTGGGTTTATACAAGTGGTTGGAGAATCTTGTATTTACAAGAAAGTGAGTGGGAGCTCTGTGGCGTTTCTAATATTATATGTGGATGACATATTACTGATTGGAAACAATGTAGAGCTTTTGGAGAGCATAAAAGGTTACTTGAATAAAAGTTTCTCTATGAAGGACCTAGGAGAAGCTGCTTACATACTAGGCATTAAGATCTATAGGGATAGATCAAAACGCCTGATAGGACTTTCACAAAGCACGTACCTTGATAAAGTTTTGAAGAGGTTCAAAATGGAACAGTCCAAGAAAGGGTTCTTGCCAGTGTTACAAGGTACGAGATTGAGTAAGACTCAGTGCCCAGCAACTGATGAAGATAGAGAGCATATGCGCTCCGTCCCCTATGCTTCAGCCATAGGATCTATCATGTATGCAATGCTGTGCACTAGACCGGATGTTAGCCTGGCCATAAGTATGGCAGGTAGGTTCCAGAGTAATCCAGGAGTGGATCACTGGACGGCGGTCAAGAATATCCTGAAGTACCTGAAAAGGACTAAGGAGATGTTTCTCGTGTATGGAGGTGACGAAGAGCTCGCCGTAAAAGGTTACGTCGATGCAAGCTTTGACACAGATCCGGACGACTCTAAGTCGCAAACCGGATACGTATTTATTCTTAATGGGGGTGCAGTAAGCTGGTGCAGTTCCAAGCAAAGCGTCGTAGCAGATTCTACATGTGAAGCAAAGTACATGGCTGCCTCGGAGGCGGCTAAGGAGGGTGTCTGGATGAAGCAGTTCATGACGGATCTTGGAGTGGTGCCAAGTGCACTGGATCCAATAACCTTGTTCTGTGACAACACTGGTGCCATTGCCTTAGCAAAGGAACCAAGGTTTCACAAGAAGACCAGACACATCAAACGACGCTTCAACCTCATCCGCGACTACGTCGAGGAGGAGGACGTAAATATATGCAAAGTGCACACAGATCTGAATGTAGCAGACCCGCTGACTAAACCTCTTCCACGGCCAAAACATGATCGACACCAGAACTGTATGGGTGTTAGATTTATTACAATGTAATTCACATGGTGATGTGAGGGCTAGATTATTGACTCTAGTGCAAGTGGGAGACTGTTGGAATTATGCCCTAGAGGCAATAATAAATGTATAGTTATTATTATAATTCCTATATCAAGATAATAGTTTATTATCCATGCTATAATTGTATTGAATGAAGACTCATTTACATGTGTGGATACATAGACAAAACACCGTCCCTAGCATGCCTATAGTTGGCTAGCCAGTTGATCGATGATAGTCAGTGTCTTCTGATTATGAACAAGGTGTTGTTGCTTGATAACTGGATCACGTCATTGGGAGAATCACGTGATGGACTAGACCCAAACTAATAGACGTAGCATGTTGATCGTGTCATTTTGTTGCTACTGTTTTCTGCGTGTCAAGTATTTATTCCTATGACCATGAGATCATATAACTCACTGACACCGGAGGAATGCTTTGTGTGTATCAAACGTCGCAACGTAACTGGGTGACTATAAAGATGCTCTACAGGTATCTCCGAAGGTGTTAGTTGAGTTAGTATGGATCAAGACTGGGATTTGTCACTCCGTGTGACGGAGAGGTATCTTGGGGCCCACTCGGTAATACAACATCACACACAAGCCTTGCAAGCAATGTAACTTAGTGTAAGTTGCGGGATCTTGTATTACGGAACGAGTAAAGGGACTTGCCGGTAAACGAGATTGAAATAGGTATGCGGATACTGACGATCGAATCTCGGGCAAGTAACATACCGAAGGACAAAGGGAATGACATACGGGATTATACGAATCCTTGGCACTGAGGTTCAAACGATAAGATCTTCGTAGAATATGTAGGATCCAATATGGGCATCCAGGTCCCGCTATTGGATATTGATCGAGGAGTCTCTCGGGTCATGTCTACATAGTTCTCGAACCCGCAGGGTCTGCACACTTACGGTTCGACGTTGTTTTATGCGTATTTGAGTTATATGGTTGGTTACCGAATGTTGTTCGGAGTCCCGGATGAGATCACGGACGTCACGAGGGTTTCCGAAATGGTCCGGAAACGAAGATTGATATATAGGATGACCTCATTTGATTACCGGAAGGTTTTCGGAGTTACCGGGAATGTACCGGAAATGACGAATGGGTTCCGGGAGTTCACCGGGGGGGGGGGCAACCCACCCCGGGGAAGCCCATAGGCATTTGGGGAGTCACACCAGCCCTTAGTGGGCTGGTGGGACAGCCCACAAGTCCCCTATGCGCCAAGGATAAAAATCAAAGGAGAAAAAAAAAGAGGGGAAGTGGGAAAGGGGAAGGACTCCCTCCCACCAAACCTAGTCCAACTCGGTTTGGGGGGGAGAGTCCTCCCCCCTGGCTCGGCCGACCCCTTGGGGATCCCTTGGACCCTAAGGCAAGGTCCCCCTCCCTCCTCCTATATATATGGGGCTTTTAGGGCAGATTTGAGACGACTTTCTCACGGCTGCCCGACCACATACCTCCATAGTTTTTCCTCTAGATCGCGTTTCTGCGGAGCTCGGGCGGAGCCCTGCTGAGACGAGATCATCACCAACCTCCGGAGCGCCGTCACGCTGCCGGAGAACTCTTCTACCTCTCCGTCTCTCTTGCTGGATCAAGAAGGCCGAGATCATCGTCGAGTTGTACGTGTGCTGAACGCGGAGGTGCCGTCCGTTCGGTACTAGATCGTGGGACTGATCGCGGGATTGTTCGCGGGGCGGATCGAGGGACGTGAGGACGTTCCACTACATCAACCGCGTTCTCTAACGCTTCTGCTGTACGATCTACAAGGGTACGTAGATCACTCATCCCCTCTCGTAGATGGACATCACCATGATAGGTCTTCGTGCGCGTAGGAAATTTTTTGTTTCCCATGCGACGTTCCCCAACACATAGGACTCTCACAAAGACCATGGGTTAGTACACAAACACGTAATGGACAATGCTTACCAGACCATGGGATCATTTGATCCCTCTCGGTACATCTTATATGCTTTGTGTGTTGATCATCTTGATTTACTCTTTGTCTGAGATCTTGATCAACCTAGTGTCTCTATGACCATTCTTTGGATAATACCTTGAATACCATCTTGGTCATCATAGAAACGTCTTGAACCCAACAGATGGACTTCAAGAAGTGCCTATGGACAAATCCTATAAATATAACTTAAGGCAACCATTCCTTTTAAAAACAGTTTGCCCGTTGTTTGTCTCAGTTAATACCCAATTTTGGGGCTCTGTTGGGCTTTCTCATTCCATTCGCGAGGAGCTGGATGAGAAGAAACTCTCATGTCCAGTTTTGGAGTAGAGATGGCCCTTTGGGAGGCCCGCGCGACGGGCTATTAGCTCAGTGGTAGAGCGCGCCCCTGATAATTGCGTCGTTGTGCCTGGGCTGTGAGGGCTCTCAGCCAGTAGTGACTTCAGACATTAATGAACTTTATAAGAGAGTTATCCGTCGGAACAACAATCTTGCCTATCTATTAAAAAGAGCAAAACCGCTCCACAGAACCGCCGTTAACCATTGGTCGTTGAGGAGGCGTATTCTCAAAGGACCCATATCCGCGTAAGAACCTGCCCTTGGGAGGGGAACAACAACTGGAAACGGTTGCTAATACCCCGTAGGCTGAGGAGCAAAAGGAGAAATCCGCCCAAGGAGGGGCTCGCGTCTGATTAGCTAGTTGGTGAGGCAATAGCTCGTTGAGCGACGGCCCTTCCACTCGGCACCGTCGGATCACTAAGGCCGACTTTCGTCTCTGCTCGACGGGTGAGTCTTGCAGTCAAGCTCCCAATGTTTTCGTTACTCAAGCCGACATTCTCGCTTCCGCTTCGTCGACCCCCGCTTTCGCGGTTGCTTCCCTCTAAGGCGGGGAATCATGCTTTAATTTTTCAAAGTATTAAATTAAATATCTTGAATAAAAAAAGGAAATTTGGTACAACCGCAACCGCTCGGGGGTTCCCTAGTTCTATTGGAAAAATTCCTTTTGATCTAGGTGGAAGGATACAGGATTCCCTCTAAGGCGGAACGCTCCCCTACCGATGCATTTTGACATCCCACAGCTTCGGCAGATCGCTTAGCCCCGTAAGGAGGTAAAGAGTACATATGTTGAGCTACTAAGGAAGTAATAACCCCTAAAGAAGCTAGAGCAAGACCTAACTGAAAATGAATCGAATTGTTGACAAGAGACTTTTTTCCTGAAATCCCTGCAAAAGAAGAAATTCTACCTCTTTCTATAAGATTTAATGAAAATTGATAAATCATTTAATATAATTGCTATGCTTAGTGTGTGACTCGTTATTTTTTTTTTTGGCGAGCGAAATGGGAGCAGCCTAAACCGTGAAAACGGGGTTGTGGGAGAGCAATACAAGCGTTGTGCTGCTAGGCGAAGCGGTTGAGTGCCGCACCCTAGATGGCTAAAGTCCAATACCAGGTATATAAGCAGTGATTTCAAATCCAGAGGTTAATCGTACTCTGGCAACTTATTTGTAGACAAAGCAGATTCGGAATTGTCTTTCCTTCCAAGGATAACTTGTATCCATGCGCTTCAGATTATTAGCCTGGAGTTCGCCACCAGCAGTATAGCCAACCCTACCCTATCACGTCAATCCCACAAGCAGAACCAGAATGGATGGTTTTGTGCTTATTACCGGTTCTTCCTCCCGAATTGAGACCACATGTACGTACAATTACAGCTCGAATTACTTCGGATCTTTCTAGAGGCATTTGGGGCAATGCGTCTTTGATTACAGCAACAATAACATCACCAATACGAGCATATCGCCCTAATATGGGTTCACAATCAATAACATCCTCACCATCAAGAGTAACGATCAGTCGAAGAACACCATGCATTGATGGGTGTTGAGGGCAGAATAGGGATTTCGTTTTATCAACAACGAAGAGTGGAGTTTCTTTTTTTTCACAAAATATACCCAAAATTCAAGGTAATACAGTCTTTTTCTTCCAAATATTTTTACGAATACGCTTTTTTGACATTGAAGTACGTTTTTTTGGAACTGCCATTCAAAAAGGAAATTACTTTTTTCTACCCTTTTTTATTCATTAGTTCCGGGCCCTAGAGGGCAAAATTGAGCAATTTGCGAAGCCACTTGCCTTCACAAAAAGAAGGCGCAAGGCTTCTCCCTACCTTGCAGAAAATAAAAATGAATCGATATCAGTCCATAGACTTCTTTTAATAATTCCGATTTCGAAAAAGAATTGATAGTGTAAAAATAGGATAGGTTCGATCTATGGTCATTGAGGGCCTCCTAAAAGGATCTACTAAATTCATCGAGTTGTTCTAAAGAATCAAAACGGTTTTGCATGAGAGAAAGAAGCGAGGAATCCTCTTTTCGACTCTGACTCCCCCACTCCAGTCGTTGCTTTTCTTTCTGTTACTTCGAAAGTAGCTGCTTCAGCTTCAGCCAAGTTGAATGTAGGTGTTGTTCTTATTTTGCCCGAGGGATTTGAATTAGCGCCGCCCGACCGTATTTCCCGCTTTCGCTACGGCTCCGGTGGGTTCCGTTCCCTTAACCAAGCCACTGCCTATGAGTCGCCGGCTCATTCTTCAACAGGCCCAAAAGGTACTTCGAACTTGGAACGAGCATGAAGAGATTAACGAGACTTCTTTCTCTTTTGAGTTTTTCTGGCGGACCTGCCGCGCAAGATCTTTGGTCTTCCCCTGGAACCGATGAAAAAAAGTGGATCGCTTCTTATGTACTCGCTTGGAATGGAGATTTTTTGAATAGAATGAACGACCGTAACGGATGTTGGCTCAATCCGAAGGAATTTGGCATATTTTAACCAAACCCTTCGCATGGGCTCGCCGTGCATTTGTAGGTGGCTTTTCAAGTCCGCCGTCAAATCCCAGGGCTCAACCCTGGACAGGCGGTGGAAACTACCAAGCTGGAAGTTTTTCTTGTTGAAGGGTGGATTATTATCCATTTTTAGTGATAAAAAATCACGAGAAAAAACTGTTAGACCAAAACTCTTTTAGGAAATCAAAAAATCCAGATACAAATGGGGCTCCTAGAATATGGCGCCCTTGGGACAATCTATTTGATTGCAGGGTTTTGTTCCGGAAACGGTTGCTAATACCCCGTAGGCTGAGGAGCAAAAGGAGAAATCCGCCCAAGGAGGGGCTCGCGTCTGATTAGCTAGTTGGTTCTACCAATGGGAGCTTTCCCTTCACCGCCCCCATGGGGGTGGTCCACAGGGTTCATAACTACCCCTCTTACTACGGGGCGTTTACCTAGCCAACACTTAGATCCGGCTCTACCCTGTGAAGATCGTGCATTTCAGTCAAATTCAGATCCGTTTTTCGAGTCTTCTTTAAAAAGTAGTTTAGTCCCATCTGCTATAGCTTGAAGCAGGCCCAGGGGGCGCTCCTTTCAACGTCTCTCCGATGGGTCCAGGTTCTATGTCCAATCCCAAATCAAGGATTTCTCGCTCTTGATCGGAGTCATAAACTACCGCAAGCAATCGACCCGGATCATTCAATACGACAGTATGAACACGATACACTTATTTTTTTCTCTTTTTATTTCGTTTATTTTTTTTTAGACCTTCTTATCGATAGTATCTACCGGCTCGAACTCGAATCGCGAATTCCGTGTAATTGGCCAAGCTGCTAAAGTAGCTAAAGTGTATACGAAATAGTGGACTTGACTAACTCAATTCTTAGGAAATCGCGGGGCGTTTACCTAGCCAACACTTAGATCCGGCTCTACCCAAACTTTTTTGGTTTTCCTATTTGGTCAAATACCTAACGAAAAATTACGATTTTCCTTTCATTAAGGTACGACTCAATGGTAGAGTACTCGGCTTTTAAGTGCGACTATGATCTTTTACACATTTGGACAACGACTAATTCATCTGCCAATATATTCCCGAAAAGTCGAAAGCTAAGCGATAATGGTTTTGTGAAATCTTCTAGGATGTTAATTGGTAAAAGGATTGGGGCTCAAAATAAAATTAAGAAAAAAAAACATACCCAACTCTTCTTGGTTCATGGTTTTCCGTTTCCGAAGGCTTTTCAGTCTGGTTGCGAGGTCTTAATAGTGAGTATGAATCATAGTTCCATTTTTTTGATCCACTCTATCTATTTCGTGCATAAAAGTCTTTGCCCAAAAGGATAATCCTAGAATTCCGTCTGTCTTCTGGACCAACCGTTACAGAGGGTTTTTCCTCGGTTCAATACATAATGACCGAGGCCAACTTTGGTTGGTTAATCCGATCAGTTCATCCCAAAAAAGGGCGAATACAACCAACTATTACTAAGGATTTCATCTTTGGACCAGAAGCAAGCAAGAGGTGGAATACCCGATTTGGTCGGATATGTAGAAATCTTTTTCATTATCATAGTGGATCTTCGAAAAAACGGTAAAGTATTCTAATTCAATAAGAATTTCGCGGGCGAATATTTACTCTTTCCTGAGGCAAGTGTTCGGATCTATTATGACATAAAGGTTAGGTGCCTAACGGACATTGTTTATCTTGAAAAAACAAATATGAATATCTCGGCTCCGAAAACTTGCGGTTCTCCCCGTCAACCCTCCAGGACCTATGACACATGCTTTTTTTTATAGGGAAACTACGTCCTCGAGCTCGAGGTCTGAATTTCTTCATAATAGTACTCCTACTGACTTCGTAGCGGCGAGACGAGCCGTTTAAATAGGTGTCAAGTGGAAGTGCAGTGATGTATGCAGCTGAGGCATCCTAACGAACGAACGATTAACCTCCTTTCATAATACTCCCTACCCCCAGGGGAAGTCGAATCCCCGCTGTTTGAAATTTTGGGTCTTTTTTTGTTTAAACCGTCTATCTCCTTCGCTTGTAGTCATTTCCAAAGTTCCAGACATTTGTTAAATGAGGAAGAGACCCCCCAAGGCAAAAGTACGACCGAAAGGGGCTGGTATTTTTCCAAGAAATCTCTAGCCAACCTTCCCACAAGAGGTTTTTCTTAACACCAATGAATTCTATTAATGCTAGAGGAAAACGGGCCGGGAGGTCTTCTTAATAGAAGGGACATTTGGCGATAAGCTTGTGCCTGTTTGGAACTTCTTTCTATTTTGGATAATTTCTTTTTCAATAGGACCCTCTTTTTGGACTGAACGACTTTCGTTTTAGCTGGTCGTGACCAAGAAACCACCGGCTTTGCTTGGTGGGCTGGGGAAACGGATACTCAATTTAAAGTGAGTAAACAGAATTCCATACTCGATCTGATAAGCGGACTCGAACCGCTGACATCCGCCACAGGGTAAACCACCGCCTCTCAGGCCTCCCCGACGGGTTCTACCAAGTGATCCGACGGTGCCGAGTGGAAGGGCCGTCGCTCAACGGATAAAAGTTACTCTAGGGATAACAGGCCATAATGGGAAATCAAAGTGGCAAATTTTTGAATTAAATAAAAAGCCCTTTTAACTCAGTGGTAGAGTAATGCCATGGAATTTCATTAAGAAAAACTAACTAAATAAATGGAAAATGAAAATTAATAGAATTCTTTTTTTTTCTTCAAATCCAAAAAATTTAGTTCTCGAACGAGCACTCGAAAAGATTCTGGAGGATCCTCATGATTAGGTATTCTTTTTCCCCAGATCGTAGCATTAAGTATTTCTTGGCGAGCTATCTTTTTAGAAAAGAAATGGAAATTATTTCGAAATCTAATGATTAGAATAGCGGCAGATAATAAGGATCCGCACAAAAGAGTTGCATAACTTAATAGGAGGAAAAATAGGACTATTTGGGGGGGCTGGAGTAGGTAAAACACCCAAATCAAGGATTTCTCGCTCTTGATCGGAGTCATAAACTAAAACTACCTTTTTATCCGGAATTTGATCTATCCTTCTATTTTTCAAGATAATTCAGATTTGTTGGCGAAAAAGCGAAGAAATAGGTAAAGCGTCTGTAGGTGGCTTTTCAAGTCCGCCGTCAAATCCCAGGGCTTTAGGATTTATGGTTAAAGAAGAAAAAGAAGAAAACAGGGGTTCTGTTGAATTTCAAGTATTCAGTTTCACCAATAAGATACGTCAAATAGGATTATTTTCTTCGCGAGACCTTTTACTTTTTTTATCATGTGGGAGTTAGAATTAATTATGGCTCGGACTTAATGGGGGAAGAAAACATCTTCTATAATTTCTTTTTTGTTCAATTTGTCTGGATATACCAAGAGAGATCTACGGTCTAATGAGGCTACTATGAAATATTTACTCATGGGTGGGGCAAGCTCTTCAATTCCACCCAGAAGGTAATGGGTTACTCCTACAGCACGTCCTTGTATAATGCTCAAGGCTCTAGGCTGAGTAGCAGGAGCAAAGGTCAGGATAGCTCAGTTGGTAGAGCAGAGGACTGAAAATCCTCGTGTCAGCAGTTCAAATCTGGTTCCTGGCAGAGAAAAAAAAATCGGAAGGAAAAAGAAAGAAAAGATGGATTGGGTTGAACCTCAGAGTCATTAAAAATTTGGTAAACCCTATTTTTAAAAATAGAAATTCAATTTAAAGGGGTACCCAAGCTAAATGCCGGATTAATCGTATTCTGGGCCGGAGCAATGAACCTATTTGAAGTGGCCCATTTCGTACCAGAAAAGCCCCCCTTCTTCTTGCGCCAAAGATCTTACCATTTCCGAAGGAACTGGGGGGCTTTTCTGGTACGAAATGGGCCACTTCAAATAGGTTCATTGCTCCGGCCCAGAATACGATTAATCCGCGAAAAAACATTAGACATTCCATCTTCGGAAACCCGCACTTTTGATGTTACTTGGCAATTTCCTCTTCGAATAAACCTCGTAATCGTAAAAAAGTGGGTTTTTTAGTGCTGGGCCTAGCAAAAGAGAAATCGCCGTACTCCGATCCGAAATAAAAAAGAACCCTCAAATTATTTTTAGAAATTAAAGTAAGCACGGAAGCGCCCCTTGTTTCAAAGAGAGGAGGACGGGTTATTCACATTTAATTTGATGGTTCTATTTTTTCTGGGTCTAGAACCTGTAATTATTGAAATTGACTGGGCTTGAAATTGTTTTTCGTTCTCATAGTTACGAAACGGTAAAAAAGATAAAATACGAGCCTGTTGTAGTTCAAGTGGGGGATGGGATTGCTCGTATTATAGGTCTTGGTGAAATAATGTCGGGTACTCTCATTTGAGAGTGCGAATACAAGGAGGTATTTTGTGTTTGGAAAAGTCCGAAGAAAAAAAGATTTTGAATCTGCCTTTTCCTTCTTTCCCTTAAAAAAATAACTCAATCAAAATCCAATTATTTACTCTACAAGCCTGGGGAGTACGTTCGCAAGAATGAAACTCAAAGGAATTGACGGGGGCCCGCCAAAAAAAAGCCCTGCCCTTCCATCTCTTGGATAGATAGAGAGGGAGGGCAGAGGCCTTTGGTGTCCCTTTCAGTCAAGAATTGGGGCTTCACACCCCAAGGACGCATTCGGCGTCCAGGGGTCACGGACCGACCATAGACCCTGTTCAATAAGTGGAACACATTAGCCGTCCGCTCTCCGGTTGGTCCAAAAAATATCATATTCGTGAAGCAGAAACATAATGTACTCCCATTAATGTGGAATAGGCGTTCTCTTAATGGTTTCTGTGCCAACAGGCTTATTGACAGTACCTTTTCTAGAGAATGTCAATAAATTCCAAAATCCATTTCGCCGCCCAGTAGCTACGACCCCCCATTTAACATTTAACCCTAAGGATACATAAAACATATTTTTTACTTTACTAGACTTTTGACACGATTTCTGCGTCCCCCTGACCAAAACCTCCCACATTAGGATTGCTTGTTAATGGTTGATCAATGTTCCAAATCACGATCGATTCCCTTTTCAAAACCTGCTGCAGCAGCTCGGGCTCTTCCTGCATGCCATAAATGGCCCACAAAAAAGAAGAATCCTAGAACAAAATGGAAATGATTCAGTTCTAGAGCCAAAGATCGTAGTTCTCGAACGAGCACTCGAAAAGATTCTGGAGGATTTTTAGCGCGGATTGTTTGGAGGGGAAGTCTGCCCCTTTTAATGGATTCGGCACGGGGTTGTGGGTTTTTTTCTACCAATGGGAGCTTTCCCTTCACCGCCCCCATGGGGGTGGTCCACAGGGTTCATAACTACCCCTCTTACTACGGGGCGAAATGATTTGAACTGTTTCAAAGACCCAACATGCATTTTTTTGCATTGGGCTCTTTCATAAACTGATTTAAAGATCAGTTAGTCAGACTGCTAAGTGCGGAGACGGGAATCGAACCCGTGACCTCAAGGTTATGAGCCTCGTGAGCGTATTTGCAATACAGGCGTGGGGATCAATTGGATCTTTGATTGAGTCATTTTTTTTATGCCGAGTTTAATTGCAATCAATTAGAAGAATAAAGAAGAATTACTGCATTTCATAACTTATTTTTTTCTCTTTTTATTTCGTTTATTTTTTTTAGCAGCTGGGCCATCCTGGACTTGAACCAGAGACCTCTTGAAAGTTGAAAGCGGGTTAATTCTTTTACAGACGTCTTTTTTTAGGTGGTCGACATCCATTATGCTACCTTGTTACGACTTCACTCCAGTCGCAAGCCTAGCCTTAGGCATCCCCCTCCTTACGGTTAAGGGTAATGACTTCAAACATGTCCAGCTCAATCCTAGAACAAAATGAGAAGTTGATAACCAACTTCTAGGAGAGACATAATTAACTGCATTGATCTCGGCAAAACCGGTAGCGACTTGTACTAGAAAACAAGTAAGTGTAATTCCCCCTAAACAATAAAATATGTTGACATGGGGAGGGATATTATCCAAACGCATTTCAAGTAATTGTAGTAAAACCTGGCCACGCATCAATTTGCGTCAAAGGTCCTAGATACATAACTGCTCAAGATATCATCTTACCGCCTTCCGTAGAAACCGTTGATACGGCAAAAGAACGTTCTCCCGTGCTTCCAGACATGCTGAACTCCCAAAATTTTTGTACATTCAAAAAAGGTTCCAAGGGTTGGGCTGTTCGCCCATTAATGCGGTACGTGAGCTGGGTTCAGAACGTCGTGAGACAGTTCGGTCCTGTAAACTATAAAAACGAGTCAAAGTGGATTGGCCCACACTAGCACTTCCGCGTAATAACTCCACTAAAGGCGATCCTATTACCGGAATGGCGTCAGGTACACCTGTCACAATTTTGACTGAACCGTAGAAAACACTCTATTTGAGGACGGTGATGGTGCAAATACCTTCCGTGCTTTGGCAAAATTGAGCAATTTGCGAAGCCACTTGCCTTCACAAAAAGAAGGCGCAAGGCTTCTCCCCCAAAATACCCAATAAGCATAAGCATTAGCTCTCCCTGAAAAGGAGGTGATCCAGCCGCACCTTCCAGTACGGCTACCTTGTTACGACTTCACTCCAGTCGCACTCTCAAATGAGAGTGGAATAAATTCGACTTTCATATAATATCTTAATAGAATTCCATGAACTATCCATGTGGCTGAGAGCCCTCACAGCCCAGGCACAACGACGCAATTATGAGGGGCGCGCTCTACCAGGAAAGTTCTAATTCTTTTGTAAATTCATATGAATTTATTACTAATGTAATTTCTTCTGTAACTCTAGCTGTCTTTGGTCCTAGGTCGTAACAAATTAGTTGATAGTGATAGGATCCCTTTTTTGACGTCCCCATGTCCCCCCTTCTCATCCTTCAGAGACTACGAGTGTAATAGGAGCATCCGTTGACAAAAGGATCACCCTAAGATGACCCTCTTAGACTTTTAAAGGCGATATACCACCCAAAGAAAGGGTATGAAAATGCCGGGTGGTGTTAGCTTTTCGACGAAGACCCGATTGACGTGATAGGGTAGGGTTGGCTATACTGCTGGTGGCGAACTCCAGGCTAATAATCTGAAGCGCATGGTGCTCATGCGATTTGGGATCCTCATTTTGGTCAACCCGCTGTGGAAGCCTTTACTCGAGGAGGTGCTGCTGGTCCAGTGAATATTGCTTATTCTGGGGTTTATCAGTGGTGCCTTAACTGGGTATGTATATTTCTAGGTTTTCACAGTTTTGGCTTGTACATTCGCCCGAGCTGCTGCAGCAGGTTTTGAAAAGGGAATCGATCGTGATTTGGAACCTGTTCTTTTGCAATAAGCAAGCGGGGTCTCTCAAATAGAGTCGAACTGAACTGCTAGACTACGTTGAGTGATGAACTCAATGATTCAAACAAAAACTCTTCTGATGATCGATTCAACCTCTGATCAAAAAGATAGACCTTGGTTCTATTTCATCTCTTCAACAAGTTTAGTAATAAGCATAACGGCCCTATTGTTCCGATGGGCAATGATTCGAAGCACTTCTTTTTCCATTACACTATTTCGGAAACCTAAGGACTCGATCCCTTTTGTCGAAGTGGAATCGTAGAACAGAATGTGATACGATGAGATAGAATGCAATAGAAATAGAAACAAGGATAGCGAACGGGTCCTAGATAGGAAGTGGGTCGGTCTCAAAATAAATGAGTTGTTAGTTGTAGAATATTACTCTCGTCAGACTTGAACTGGTCCAAGTAATAAATGCCCAAGTTTCCTTAGGATCCCAATTCCAATAGGATCCCCAGGCCTCATTAGCCCATACTGCTCCCGGAGTAATTAATGAAAAAAATATTGAAGAATCAAAGGTAGCTCTAGTCTATGGCCAAATGAATGAACCACCGGGAGGCGCTTCCGGTTCTGTGCGTGCTTCAAACAATTTTGTCTTCTCCATATTCGAGCCATCGCACATGGTTTCATAAAATCTGTACGATTTTCCCGATCTAAATCGAGCAGGTTTCCCGACCGCTCTACCACTGAGCTACTGAGGAACAAGGGGGGATTCGACCTCCTAGAGTTCAACTCCCGCTCTCAACCCATGAACAATATGAGTCCAGCTTCGGCAGATCGCTTAGCCCCGTTCATCTTCAGCGCAAGGGCGCTCGATCAGTGAGCTTTAGTGAGATTGCATTTTTTATGCAAAAAGAAGTGCTTTAAAAAGCGCCAGAAAAAGTCAAATAAGAGGTGTTAAGCTTTTTATCATTCTGGCATCGAGCTATTTTGCCGCAGGACCTTGACACCTATTTAAACGGCTCGTCTCGCCGCTACCTTATCCTATTTCCATACTTCTGTCGCTCCATCCCCGTATGGGTGGAGAACCCGTCGCTGTCTCGGCCAGAAAGAAAAGCAACGACTGGAGTGGGGGAGTCAGAGGGCCAACACTTCTATTGGCAAATAGGAGGTTTTCAAATTCATGCCCAGGTACTCATCACTTCTTGGGTCGTAATTACTATCTTGCTAGGTTCAGTTGTCATAGCTGTTCGGAATCCAATTGTGAACGGTCTTATCAATACACAAATGTATAACTCCCCAGGAATTTCAATTGCGCTTATATCCATCACTGTAGGACTTGGGTTCAAGCTTTCCCCAGCCCCTTTTCATCAATGGACTCCTGACGTCTACGAAGGAGTGTGGGCGGTTGTATATGGCCCTATCGTCTAGTGACGCCCCTATCGTCTAGTGGTTAAGGACATCTCTCTTTCAAGGAGGCAGCGGGGATTCGACTTCCCCTGGGGGTAGGGAGCACGGAGGTCAACCCGCTTCAAATATGGAACATGGATTCTGGCAATGCAACGGAGTTGGGTCCTCATATCGATCCGAATGAATCAGTCTTTCTACAGAGGTCAGGAATATGGAAAATTGCATTTTTGGAATTTGCAATAATGCGATGGGCGAACGACGGGAATTGAACCCGCGCATGGTGGATTCACAATCCACTGCCTTGATCCACTTGGCTACATCCGCCCCCCCAAAATAACAGGGGTCAAGGTCGGCCAGTGAGACGATGGGGCTACCTGCACCTGGACAGAAAGACCCTATGAAGCTTTACTGTTCCCTGGGATTGGCTTTGGGCCGGACTCGAACCGCTGACATCCGCCACAGGGTAAACCACCGCCTCTCAGGCCTCCCCGACGGGTTCTACGAGCCACGATGATTTAGTCTCAAGCTAAACAAAAGGCAAGGGTTCTTCGAATAAGAACCGCTTGATAATCATTTATTGAAATTGAATCAGTGTAATGAACTTTTAATTTGTTATGAGCCCAAACGATAGATTCAATGAGTTCTTGCCAATAACCACGGCCGCTGAATAAAAACATTAAACTGAAGGCCCAGACAAAATGAGCAAGTAGGAATTTGTCGAACGAACCACACTCCTTCGTAGACGTCTTGCACAATTCGCCTCTGCTCTCGATAAAACAAGTCAGAATCAATTGGCCTCATGTACGGTTTTGGAACGGAGATTTTTTGAATAGAATGAACGACCGTAACGGAAAAAGTGACTACGAATTCCCCTTTTTGTTTGCGAATCCCTGTTTGTATCCTTTGAGCGCACGCCCATTAAGTAGCGATCAAATTAAGGAAATCGATCAAACGATCTGTAGAAATTCTGGGATCTGTGATTGGACATGGAAAATAGAAATACATGCCATTTTGGGAATTCCTACTATTTCTTTAGTCGATACAAATTGTGACCCGGATCTCGCGAATATATCGATTCCAGCCGCGGCTGCTGGCACAGAGTTAGCCGATGCTTATTCCTCAGATACCGTCATTGTTTCTTCTCCGAGAAAAGAAGTTGACGACCCGTTAACCCGTCGCGCGGGCCTCCCAAAGGGAGGCCTGCTACGCCAAAAGCGAGAAAAACTCCATCCCTTTCCTTTTGACATCCCCATGCCGCCACACCACAGGGGGGACATGGGGACGTCGAAAATCAAAATCATACACACAGGAAAAGAAAAACGAAAAATAGAAAAAATAAAGTAAAGAGTAAATAAGAAAACAGAATATTCTGTCGAGAAATTTTTTGGATTTGAAAAAAAAAAAGAATTCTATTAATTTTCATTTTCCATTTATTTAGTCGACGAAATTTTCCGAAATTGTCCTATCCCTAAAAAATAAAAAGATGCCCCCGAGCCAAGTGGAGTATGCATGAAAGAGTCAGATGCTTCTTCTATTCTTTTCCCTGGCGCAGCTGGGCCATCCTGGACTTGAACCAGAGACCTCGCCAGAAATAATTAAAGAATACAATCCTTGTGGAATTAGCAAAGATTTTGGTTCGAAATCCTTTCATTTAATTAGTCAGCCCCGCCGATCTTCACCAACTTGGATTTGGTTCTCTCGCGAAAATCGCGAGTTGCAGAGATGAGAACCATGAAAAGCAGAGGCAAATTGAAAGCTAAGCAGTGGTAATTAAGACCCCCGGGGGAAAATAGGGTAGCCCATAGGAATTGTCATCAATTACCAAAACCACATATGGAGATATATGCTCTAACACCAACAACCACCATGGGTGGTGTAGACAATGTGTAACTCGAGTGGTGCTCTTGGATTGGCGATTGGGGAGATGTTCATACTCATTGATGTTGTTGGAAGAGGTAGAACACCTACCATTTTCTTCGGATGACGATGAATCACTACCGATTGACGACTGGATAGATAGCTGGAAGCAAAAAACAACGCGCGGGAGCAGACCCAACTAAGGAAATGCAACACGTGCAATGTAGGCTTAGCGTCAGCCATCAAAGTGAATTCAATTGTTGGTCTCTTTGGCTTCATCAACTACTCTACCAGTGAAGAGCGACATCAAAGAGAGAACACATTTACTGACACATATCTCATCTCCGTCTTATTGGCCTTGGCGCCTTTCGGGAGAAGTGTTGCACACTATGGGCTATTGCACACTGCTTAGAGTCCATTTGTTTCTTCTCCGGTGTTTGATGTTGGAGTTAACATGGCGATCATTCGATGTTCCCACATGGTTCATCCCTAGTGGTTGTTACAGCGTATATGTGCGGCGGTGATGATGGTTTGGACTTGATTGCAATTTTGAAGCTTGTTGTGGGGTTGCTAATACAGGAGTGCATATCCTTAAAATTACAAAGCTCTCAAGGAATAAAGGCCTATGAGAGCTTCAAAGTAGACCCCACCTCTAAGGCCTTGTTTGGCACAAGGGGTGTGGAGGGGTTCAAAAGGGATAATCCCTGCGGGGACAGAAAACCCAAAAATTCCCCATGAGTTCATTTGGTACAAGGAGGGTGCGATGTACAAACCCCTCCGAACCACCAACAACCCCCCCCCCCCCCAATCCACAGGGTTTTGAAGCATCTAGGGGGCACTAGTGAAACTCGTGCAATGGGGATTTAAGGGGATTGGGTGAAAGAGGGGGATTCATCAAATCCCTTGGAATCCTCACCTCCTTGGGGCTTGAAAACCTCTTGTGCCAAACAAGGCCTAAGGGTTTGTCAAGTCGTGGGTTCTGCATAACATCGAAACGTACACTCTATATAACACTTTAAAACAAATATAGAATTCTATTTTTGCGTGAATTTTCATTTTTTTGCAAATTTTGATAAAACATTCGTGAATCTATAAAACACATCACGAATATTAAAATAATATTCATGAATTTAAAATCATGAGATTATGTTTTATAACGTTCTTTACAAAATTGTCCTGAATTTTCAATCATGTTCACACTTTTTTTAAATGCTTGTAATTCTTAAAAAAATCACACATATGAAAAATCGGCATGTATTTTTAAAAAATGTTCACCATTTTGAAGAAATCATTTATGAATTTGGAAAAGTTCAAAAAATTATAGTATGTTATAGTTTACAAAATTGAAGAAATCATTTATGAATTTGAAAAAGTTCAAGAATTTAAGTATGTTATAGAATGCCAAAAATTATGCTCTAAAATGTCAAAAAATTACAATTACTAAGCCCCTAGGAATAGATATTCAAGGATATTAATAAATTTCGTGAATTTCCAAAATGTTCAGAAACTTTCAAATAATATTTGCGGATATAAGAAATGCTTGCGAACTATATGTTTTCACAATTTTAAAGAAAATATTCTGAATGTATCATATATTAGTTTTTGTAATTATTATTAATCTCTTTTTTGAATGGAGGTCTTGGTGAGCTCCAAAGTTTGTTTATTCCATGTGGACCCTATAGCCGCCCGACTTAATATGAATGACAGACTACTCATATCGATAAGGTACTTCTTTTTTTGAAAGCCCATGTAAAGAAACATCATAATTAAGCATGTTTGGATTTGAGCAATTTTAGAATGAGTGACTAAGTGAGAAGTTGATTCTAGATGCATATGACTGAGGTCAAAGTGTGCATCAAAACACCGGGGATTGCTTGAAAACACTTTAAAAAACATATTCAGGATTTTCTGTTCATCTCCAAAATGTTTGTAAATTCTTAAAAACATTCATTAATCTATAATTTCTTCCTGAATATGGAAAGAATATTCACGAATTCCAAAAATGATCATGAATTTTATAACTGATCACGATATTAGAAAATGGCACTATTTTTAAATAATGTCCATGTATTTTTAAAAATGTTTGTGAATTAAATATGCAAACCAATATAAAAAGAAAATCAAAACTTATAGAAAATATTGATAAATTTGTTTTCTTAAAGGATTTAATTATCTAGAAAACATTTATGAATTAGAAAGATATAGTTACTAAGCTCCTTACGAATAGAGGCCTAGAAGAGCTCCAATATTTTTTTTATTTGAAGTAGACTCCACCCATAGACGTTTGGTTAGGTCATGGGTCCCACATAACATGATTAGAAGTCATAACGATATTTATTCAAATGCTTTCATATTTATAGGAAATATTTTGTGTTTTAATAACTACCAAAATGTTCATATTTTTGTAAATAAAAATTCATGGATCTAAATAATGTTCGTAAATTGATATATATTTCATGAACTAGATGAATTATATGGAGACATGACAAACTGATGCATAAATTATATGGAGAATTTGACAAAATCTAAAACTATATATTTTTTGGATTGCTCACAGTTTGTATTTTAAAAATAATAAATCATATGGAACATTTGACAAAATGATGTATAGAAATGGAACTATTGGATTGTAGTAATGGGGCGCCATTTTTAAGAAAAATGCGTAACATGGTGTACATATATTTGCTCTAAGGGTTCAATGTATATATTGCTTACGCCCCAACAAAAGTTACTGAAAGAACATGTAGATTAGGGCACGAATTTTAACTTATGACCACATGTATGACTTGATGATGTGACATGATTACATGAAGTGAAAAAATAATTACTTATGACCACATGCAAGACTTGATGATATGGTATGGTTGCATGATTGCAAGGAAAAAAAATGACCACATGTATGACTTGATGATGTGACATGATTACATGAAGTGAAAAAATAATTACTTATGACCACATGCAAGACTTGATGATATGGTATGGTTGCATGAGGAAGAAAAATAGATAACTATTTAAGAATAGAAGTTTGCAAGGAATACTCATGAATTCTAAAACTGCTCACAAGTTTTATAATTTTTGAAGATTTTTTCAAAAACTAGTCATGTATCTTAAATAATGTTTGTGGATTTAGATTTATGTTGTGAATTTTTAAAATGTTGATAAACATGAAAAATCATCAGGTTATTTAAAAATTTCAATCTTTTTAACAAACATTTATAAATTCAAAAAACATGGAATAATTGAAATTATGCTCCCTAGTTTTAAAGATATTCATAACTTTGGAAAATACTCATCAGAAAAAATAGAGAGGAAATAATACAAAAAACATTTGATATCGATAATAATAATAAAAGAGAACCTTTCCAAAACCGAATGGACCAGCCTACATGGTTAATCCAATCACATCCATAGGTTTCCATGTTTGATCGACCGCCACGGCGGTATGCATGGAATGTGAATTACCATACTAATCGTTGGGAAAGATATAATTAATTTAAAAAATATGCATCGATAGTACCGCTCTAATCCTACATTTTTCATGTTTAGCATCTCTGTATCCTCGAAACCATGGCGGATAAATAGAAATTGTCTAAACTCTTGTGGAAAGTATGGACCGGGCCGGCAGCCCACGGGGCAGCTTGCAGTTCCGCGTGCTAGACACAAAACCGAAACATGGTCCGTGCCCAATCAATCGTCAAAGCCCACTGACATTCCTACTTAGGGCCATTTCTTTTGCTGGCTTTTTTGAGCTTCTAGAATAAGCTGCCCCCTATCTAGTATATTCTGGAAACCCAACAAAATTTAATTTAAAAAAAACTAATAGTTAAAACAGCTTATATTCTGTAAGCCACCAAAAGAAGTGGCCCTTAGCCCATCCAGAATTACCAGCCCACGTTTCACCCGTTACCCAGCACCAGCAGAGCGAGCACGCACGCACGCTCCTCCCCACTCATCAGTCCCCACTGGGACCTGTCACTCCATTCCACTGACAGCCGGACCCACACAAACCAGCCCCACACTCCAGCGACCACACACCTGCCGCCGCCGGTCGCCCACGCGCCAGGTGCTCCCGGCCGCCCTCGCCACGCACTAGGCCGCAAAGGCAAAAAAAAAAACACCTAAAATACACATTAAAATACGTAAGGAAACCCATACATATACAATACGGAATAAATAAAAAGGCAGCAGCGTGGTAGGGCGTAGCGCAACGCCGCTTCTCCTCTTCATTTTATTTTTGTTGATCCCTCATCTCTCACCAGAGACAGAGAGCAGCAGAGCACGCAGCGACACTCCGCTCCGATCACTCCACACCCCACCCCCACCCCCGCCCCCGCCCCCACACGCCGCCGCCGTCCCTCGCGCGCGCGCGCCCCGTAGATCCGATCTTCCCCGACCCGGCCGCCCGATCGGATCCGGCCCGAAGGTGAGTGCCCCGAGATCGATCGATCGATCGCTCGCTCGCTCGCTCGCTCGTCGGATGCGGATTTGAATCTGAGCTCTCTGCGCGCTGCTTCTAGGGTTTCCGCGGTTGGCTCATGGTTCACGATGGCGCCGTGAAGGACCACCACCACCAGCAGCAGCGGGAGGAGCAGCAGGAGGAGGAGAGCTCGCCGGATATCCCCGCAACTTCTGCATCTGCGGTGGTAGCGGAGGCGGGGGCGGGGGTTGTGGGCGCGGCGGGGACGTCCAAGCCCGGGAGCGACAAGCGGCTGGGCGTGCGGCACCCCGTCAAGTACCGCAGGTTCCGGGTCAAGGGGAAGGCGATGGCGGAGCCAGGGGTCACCCCCGCGCACCAGCCGCTCGAGGAGGAGCTGGAGGAGGGCGAGGGGGAGGTCGAGGAGGAGGCCTCCTCGCCCGAGCGGGAGGTGCGGGCAGGGGTCGTGGAGGTGGAGGTTGAGATGGAGGTGTCCTCCTCCTCAGCAGCAGCGGTGGAGATGGAGGTGGAGGAGGGGGCTGACATGGACGTGTCGCCGGCTGCGGCCGTGGCCATGGTGGACTCGGAGCACTCATCCGAGGAGGATGACGATGAGGAGGAGGTGTCCTCGCCGGTGCTGGCGCTGCCGGACCAGGCGAGGGGGAGGCTTGTGGCTACTCTGGTTGTGCCCAAGGACCAGGACCTGGAGAAGGAGAAGAAGGAGAAGGAGAGGCAGAGGGAGAGGGAGAGGGCCGACGAGGTCGGCTACATGAGCGGCGGTTGCAAGAGGTAATGCTCGCTCGCTCCTCGGTTTCATTTAATTCGCGGGCTGCGGACGCTCCGTTTCGTTGGCGCGAAGTGCCGTTGGCCTGTTTGATTCAAATGCTCTACATGTGCTGCTTGTGTTGCGATGTATTTAATGCAAGGCGGTGCCGGTAGAGCTTATAACGTAATTGCATGACCATGTGCGTGTGATGCAGAGTGTAGCTTTCTGTGAGTCAATATGCTGCATTCAGGATCATAACTGAACTAAGTTGTGTGTGCAGTTTGCTAGCTTGGTGGTTACTCTGTGGGATTATGAAGGTGTGTTTGGTCACGACTCGACTAGCTCTACCGATTTTGGCACCACCATAGATTTTTTGAGAGCCTAAGTTTACGTGCTGTTTTTAGCTGGTCCCATGCAAAATGGAAAGAAATGCTTTAGTGAAAATACATGGCTCGCTAAATACCGGTAAACAACAATTTTGATTCAGTAATAAAGGCAGAGGGTTGCCTTTGCAACACGCCTGCACTGTCCCTTTCTGGCCAGAATATTCTAGTAGTCTTCCTATGTAGAATTATGTATTATTTCAGACTTGTGATGAACCATGACATGAATTTTTGGAAGCCAACATAAATTTGAAACTCTTGTGTGATTTTTCCTACTGGCAGTAGTGTCCAGTGAACCTGTTGCATAGTATGCACACATGCCGCTGCTAAAAGAGTACTGGATGCTTACTTTTAGACAAAGAGCAGTGAACGGCATAATTGTGCTGCAAAGCATAATGTTGCGTCTTACAAAGTTCCGTTAAGGCGTTAACAGGTGGTTGCTTGCTGGTTTTCATGGACTGCTCTCCATAGTGATGTCACCTTCTGAAAAAGGAAAACACATTACTATTATTTTGACGGAAACATTAGAGGAGGATACTATAAGTGGAAGCGCAATACCATAATGCAAAAGCTGCTTTTCAAGTGAGAATGATAAAACACCTTAATGCTACCGAGATATATCTAAATTCTACAGTATTCTACAGAACTACTCTTTGGCCATATGAATAATATAGCTTCACTAAAATGTTTGGCAAGTTATTCTCCAAAACATTAAACAACATATCATATGGGAAATGATGTGTTGAAAAGGAACATTTGCTGTTAATACAACATTTCTTAATCATCAGATCTTAAAGATGCTCGCGCAATATCTAGATAGAAATAGAATATTGGCATGTCTTCATCATTAAGTGGGTCAACTACTCAACTTAGTATTACTTTCTTCAACCAAACCAACTTTGCTTGGAATTATTGTGGGATCAGCAATCGTATGCCTTTTTCTAGGGTAACTTGTCTAGTCCATCACACCTACTTCATTAGTTGGTGATTTGTCTAAATTTTGCTCCCCCTTTTACACCCATCCTCCTCCCTTGTGGCATCAATCCATTCGACATTGGTGATGAGCAGCTTAGAGTGTGGTTGCTGGAAGCATGCATGGCCCAAAAGTAGAGATGAAGCTACTCAGGGTTCTGGAACAGTTTGCTATTCCCTTGTATAAATGTACTTCATATAATGCAGAACTTCATAAGTCTTGAACTCAATTTGTAACAGCTGCAATTATCTTGTCGAGTTACATTGGATTAGTCGTAAAATAATGGTTCTAAAGATAATTTTCTTTCCAAATGGCTAGGCGTGTCTTGTTAAAAATGGGCAATTTTTATTTCTTTAAACATACTCTGTTCTAGTGATGATATTTCTGGATCCTGATCTTGCTATTTAAAGATTATTATTTCAATCTCCTTCCTTGGATAGTTTGAGAAAAAAGAAAATTATCTTTCTTCGATTCAAGTGGCTGATCGCATACATCCCATATTTATTAGACCTACAACTTTTAGTTCAAATACATGCATCTAATTTCTATTAACATGTACAGGTTATTTTCTGTACTTCCATTAGACAGCCTTCTTCGCTATACACTTGTGCTATCAGGGTTTTTGCAAAATTATTTTACATTCCTTGTACATGAAGTTGTAAGTTTCTAAATTTTAACAACAGGCATTTTTGATTTTGACTGATCTGCAGTGATGATGGAAATTTGAGTTGCGGATATTCAAGTTTTAGAGGAAAAAGGGCAAGCATGGAAGACTTCTTTGACATAAAATCATCTAAAATTGATGATAAACAAATAAATCTCTTCGGAATATTTGATGGTCGGCGATTCTTTTTTCTTGTAGACATCTCTTATCTTTCCTCAATGGTTATATGCCTAAACCATTTGTTTTCTTGCAGGTCATGGGGGTTCACGTGCTGCTGAGTATTTGAAGGAGCACTTGTTTGAGAACCTCATGAAACACCCGCAATTCATGTCAGATACAAAATTAGCAATAAGTAAGATTATCTTTAAAAAAAAGTAACTAGCATATTTTTGTTAATGCTATTTCCAATATTTCCTTGATATTTCATGTCTGGACTATCTAATTAGTGGTAACGCGCAGGTGAAACATATAAAAAAACTGATTCAGATTTCTTGGAATCTGAAATCAACACCCACAGAGATGACGGGTCAACTGCATCAACAGCAGTTCTGCTTGGAAATCATCTTTATGTGGCTAACGTAGGTGACTCTCGGGCTGTAATATCAAAGTCGGGCAAAGGTGATTGATTCTTATGTGTTGTGCATTCATTAGTATTTGATGCAGCTAGATTTGTTGGCACATGCACAGCAGGGCCTAGCATGGTTACTGTACAATAATAGAGGATGGTCTATGTTTCAGGGCACTCCCTCACCAGTTGAGTTTAGTTACGGTGTTGATGTAATCAAGTATTTGTTGTGGAGGACTCTTTCTATCATTTGGTGTTCATATTGTTATGAATGCAGTTTAATGGTCATTGTTAAATGCTAATTAGTTTAAATAGTTTCCACCAAATTAAGAATAGAGACGTTTTCCATTTTGTGAAAATTTATAGCTAATGTCTCTTTTTTACTTAGTTCAGTCATCATCATCTTTTATTATTGGATAGATCGGCGCCGTACACTCTGGGAAGGCATATACCACAGCTTTCCATTAGTTACTTGGTATATTTATGATGATCAATATGTAGTGGGTCTAATAATTTGTAACCAGGACATGGTGGAAAACACTATGCATGAAACATGTTTGTTAACTTACCACCACTGATCAACTCTTCTTTCTCTGGAACAACTGTTGCTCATTTCTTATCAACCTGGCTTTCTTATGGAGTTGGTTGTTGGACATGCACCAACTTGAATATGCATAGCATAAGATTACTTGATTAATATCTAGTCCACATAGGGGAGTTTTGGGACTTGCTAAATTGCTTTCTTGATCTCATCCAAATTTCACAAACAAAAGCTTCCTTAAGCATAGTAAATCAGAGGTCTTGATACTTGTTGCAACGTCCAAGGGACATGCTTACTTCTTTGGCACAGTGTGAATGTTAACAATCCAGATGTATATACCTGCTGAATTATTGGTAAAATAGTGTTTTCTTATTCACAGCTATTGCACTCTCTGACGATCACAAACCAAACAGAAGTGATGAGAGGAAACGAATTGAGAGTGCTGGTGGAATTGTTATGTGGGCTGGTAAGTCATGCATTCATCACAGAAGCACCAACTTGACCAAACTGCATATGTTTATATTTGAATAAAATTTGGGTAATCCGTATCTATTTATTTAGCAGAAATAATATTTGCTTGGAGTCGTGGAGCTTGGTAAATCTGATAGTAGTAAATTGGCCTTTTCAGGAACTTGGAGGGTTGGTGGTGTACTTGCAATGTCTCGGGCATTTGGCAACCGCTTGTTGAAGCAATTTGTTGTCGCGGAACCAGAGATTCAGGTAACTTGTGCTTGTATACTTGGTGTTTGTTTCTAGCCAAAAATACCCTTATATTCTGATTCATGGCTTATATGTCAAACTATCAGTGATCAAGGTCTTTTGTGTGACCATTTATTAATTTGATAGGAACAAGAAATAGATGATGAATTGGAGTTTCTGATTTTGGCCAGTGACGGGCTGTGGGACGTGGTTCCAAATGAGGTTAGTTGCTATCTACATTAATTACTTGTTTAGAGGTGCACATATCCCTTTGTTCACAAGGTCTACCAGAGTAGAATAATAAACTCAGTTGGATATAGGAGTTTAGTTTGATTTATGGCACAGACAAAGCGGAGTGTTGATTTGTGAACAACAAGCAGTCAGGACTTGTTATGATTTGCCATGCATGTAATATATGGTCCACAAAATCATGGCAGTGTGCAGATTTCCTGATTCAGGAACACATGCCATTTACATCTGGATTGATTGCTGCATAAATTCGTTTTATCTCGCTGACATTTTTCTTTGTGAAAACCAAATTGCACTCAAGAGAGTAAGCACCTTCTCCTGACTGTTATTTTACTGGTTTTACAAGAATGAGGATTGTTACCATAAGTTTTGCAGCAAGTTTTTGTGCTTTACATAATGCTAGACATATCTCAAGTAAAAAGTAGCGCAGTTGTGATTTTATTGTTTTCTCAAGGAATGCGTTTGTGATTTTTTGACTGGTAGAATCGTTAAATAGCCAACAGAATTTCTCTCATACTACCTACTTCCGGAAGTAGTTGTCGCTGAAATGGATGTATCTAGACATATTTCAGTGCTAGATACAAGTAATTCCGGACAGAGGGAGTAGTTCTTTTGGGCAGCCTTTTAAAGCTGGTATCTGACTATTTTACACTTGTACTTGCATCTAAAATATTTTTGTGCCACTTATCCTCCTGAAGAGTTGTACTGTAGTACATCTTAATTGATGAAAACCTCATAGTTCGTTCACCTTTTGTCCATGCAGGACGCTGTCTCGCTTGTGAAGATGGAGGAGGATCCCGAGGCGGCGGCCCGGAAGCTAACGGAGACCGCTTTCGGCCGTGGGAGCGGCGACAACATCACCTGCGTCGTTGTCAAGTTCCAGCACAGCAAGACGGGCAGCGGCGACTCCCCTCCCATATCTCCCCCGGGCGATCAAATTTGATTGCTTCTATTTGTCTGCTATACATGTTGTTGTTAGCCTTTAAATTTACAGCAGCTGGATGTATGTTTTTTCTGTTGAATGAGAGTTGTATGTACATTGGCGGCTCGTACTAGATGTCGACTTGCGTACATGGCTGGCGTTTAACTGGTATACAAATTGTGGTGCTGGTTACATACAGTGGTACAGCTTGCGAGTATTCCTCTTATTAAGTTTTTTTTCTTTTTGAGAATTTGCCCTCTACGTTAGTTATTCAGTAGTAGGAACATGAAAACAGCCTCTCCTGCCGCGGCACAGCCTTGAATCTATCCAATACCTCCATCACGAATTCACAGTTGATTTGACCCATCCTGGCTAGGGAGCTCTCCACCTCTCAACATTCACAAATCACGACCTTGGTCTGGAATGTCCAAGGCTGCTAGCAACTACTTCCGTTCTTAAATACTCCATATGGAGTATATGTCTTTTTAAAGATTTCAATACGAACTACTCCCTCTGTTTCTAAATATAAGTCTTTCTAAAGATTCAACTAATGAACTACATATGAACGTATATGCTATATAGATATATTTAAAAATATCTTAAAAAAATTATATTTAAAAATGAAGGAAGTAGTAACTTCATGGATTTTGCCGGTTGGAACCTTATTTCCACATGTGTGTATTTGTTACTGATGGGGGCATCAAATAATGGTTCGCTCCCATCCCATGACCATACAGTGCACAGTCGAAAGTGCTGTGCGGACGATAAACATGATGCACGAGCACGACAGCCGTCTGCTCAACTTTGATGATACACATGGTCGCACTGACATGCTATGTTGGGCAGAAATCGTTCGATATGCGTCGCATAGCAGGGTTGTTGCAGATTGCATCTTGCATGACATTGCCGTAGTTGCGATTTCAAGTAAGCTCGTACGATATTCTTGATCACTCGTCACCAGAAAACTGGTTGCACCTTGAGTTTCCACAACGCTTTTCACGTGTCAGCTCCTCGGGGATATAAATCATCAGGATCCTCCAGTAGTCGCCAAGCCTGTTTCGCAAGCATAGCATCATTGTGAAAACCTCAAGATCTCGGACCCCATGCATGCCTCCTTTAAATTTTCATATAGCCATTTTATCCTACGATAGCCAATTGTATTTCTTTCCCGCCCACCCGTACTTGGACATAGATGCCTATATTTTCTTGCACAACCCCTTAGTGAGCTTGAAACAACAACTCATACAAAAGGTTGGTAAAGTATGAATCACCATCTTTTTTTTTTTTTTTGCGGGAATGAATCACCAATTTTAATTGAACTTCTTTTGCTGCACATCACATATATTTCTTACACCACCCATGCATCTTGGATCTAGATCTCTCGATTATATTTTAGTCCTCTTATGAAGCTTGCATGCTATCTCAACGTAAACCTATATAACTTAATTCACAAAAAGAAAACAACTGAATTGTTTTGACGGCATTGATGCATGATGCATTTTACCATGCCCCAAGGTTCTGTTTCCAAACTTAAATCCACATCACAAGAGATAGATGGGCCGTAGTGAACAGTATGAAACATATGGTTGTTCATGACAGATTTGAATTGTTGTCTTTTCATTTCTCGAGAGTTGTTTATTGTGTTTGGGATTTAAATTTGGAGGTCTGGTAGATGCAACTAGCTAGTAGCATGATTGGTAAGTTTTTTCCGTAGCTGCTAAGTAACCCTAATGGAATTTCTTAGGTACCTAGAACGGAAAGCACCGTAAATAAAAAGATGGAAAGAAAGCTTGGCAATTAGATTATGTTTGGGCCTTTTGTCTTTTGTCTTTTTTTTTTGCGAATCAATGAGAGTTTTATTCCATGTGTATAGGATCACAATCTAGAGGCAACAACTCCTCAATACAAGGTGGGCTCCTCCCAAGCCATACAGCAGTAGTGAACTCCGTACGACTATACTATGTCAATTGATGTGCTACCCTATTTTGATCACGCTTGATTTTAGAAGGAACAAACTCTTGACCCTCCATATGATGTTGAATCTCCTCTACCAAATGACCATAGGCTGATCTGGACAAGCTTGCCCCGATCATTGCTTGCAGAGCCACCGAAGAATCCGATTAAACGACAATTGGTAGGGGGCAATACTGCAATGCCAACGCCATACCCTGCATAATCGCATGCAGCTCCGCTTCCAGAGCATCATTACAATTGAAGATGCACCTGTATGCCGCGAAGATCACACTTCCATCATGGCGTCGAAGTATCATACCTGCCGCTGCAGACCCATCTTCTTGCATGAATGCACCATCCACCGACAGCCGCGGCCAAGGAAGAGGGTTAGAAGGGCTATGCATCTTGACAGATGCTTCCTGCAGCACCGACATCTTTTCTTTAAGAATCTCTTCGGTGGAGTACTTCTTACACAGGTTCAAGGAGATCATGTAGCTTGGATCATTGTAGGGAGAGCATGATGAGGCTCTTCTCTTGGTGGAGTAGTTAGATTATGTTTTCGTCTATTGTAAGACTGACATGTTCTTTTCCTTCTCACACACATCGAGGATGTACTAAAAATATACACACATCAAGGACCAAGTCTGGTATGCGGCCGGTTGATGCACATATATTCAAATACATGTATATACTCCTTCCGTTTTAAAATAAACGACTTAAAAGTAAATCAAATTTACATTAACTTTAATACAAAATTGAGTTATTTTTGAGTCATTTATTTTGAAACGAAAGGTACATTTGAACACCATAATTTAATTGTCCCGTTGTTTTGCTAGACTTTATCGGAATGCATCTCTTACTTTCCATGTACAGAGCTTCTTAGCGAATGAAAGGTGCGGGGGCCGTAGTCCCGTCAAAAAATGCTTGTGTTGAGCCTGTTCCTTTTTCCATAAATGGCCAATTCTCACGTCAATTAACCCGAGAATGTAGGATCGTAGTTGAGCTATAATTATCTGATAATAATTCAGAACCCTGCAACCAACTGCGGCCAAATTGCCACACCCAGCAGATAACCCAACCATCTCTCCGATCACCAGTAGTCGTCGCACGAGCACTTGCCGTCGACGAAATGGTGGAACCTGGAGGCATCGCGAAGAATAATCTGCCGGCCACACAGAGCCGAAACGTGCTTGATCACCTCATGGCAGTCCCTGCACATCCTGGTGTTCTTCACCACCCTAACGGGCGCCCGGCTCTTGTCCGACCGGATCAGCCCGTAGACGACGGCCAGCTTCTCGGTGTGGCAGAGCAGCAGCAGCTCCTTCTCCTCCTCCGGGACGTCGTAGGCGATGCAGCCGGTGTCCGGCACGTACCCCACCATCCTCATCTGGGACACCAGCCGGCTCATCTCGTCGTATATCTCCGGCGTCTCCGGGTGCGGCGACGACCCGCCGTCGACCTCGAAGACGTGGATGCTCCGTCCGGCCTGCGTCCAGCTCCACCCCGGTCTCGCGTCCACCCCTCTCGCCTTCATCGCGTACTTGAGGCTCTCCGCCTCGTCGAACATCTGGTGCTGCTCGTACAGGCTCATCATCGCCAGGTAGTTGGCCGAGTTGTGCGGCTCCAGCTTGAAGAGGTGCCTCGCGGCGGACTCCGCGAGGTCCAGGTTGCCGTGGATGGCGCAGCCGGTGAGGAGCGCGCCCCATGAGCTCGCTCCGGGCTCGGCCGGCGACCGCTCGATGAAGGCCATCGCCTCGTCGAGGTACCCGCGACGGGCCAGCAGGTCGACCATGCAGGCGTGGTGCTCGGCCGTCGGCGCCACGCCGTACTTGGCCTCCATGTCGTCCAAGTACTCCCATGCTTCGGTGACCAGGCCCATGGACCGGCATGCGGTGAGCAGCGCCGTGAAGGTTATGCCGTCCGGCTTCAGCCCCGACCTCCACATGTCGTGGAACAGCGCCGTCGCCTCGTGCGCCTGCCCGTGCACGGCCAGCCCGGTGAGCATCGCGTTGCAGCACACCAGGTTCTTGCCCTGGACCCGGCCGAACACCCTCTTGGCGCTCGTCAGGCTCCCGGCCTTCGCGTACATGTCGATGAGCGCCGTGGAGACGACGACCTCGCCGTCGTAGGCTCGCCGCAGCGCGAAGCAGTGCAGCTCCTTGCCCTTGGTCAGGAGGGCGAGGCCGGCGCAGGCACGGAGCAGGACCAGCATGGTGACCAGGCTTGGCTGGATGCCGTCCTGCTGCATCTCGGAGAAGAAGGTGAATGAGTCCTGGTAGTCGCCGCCGTTGCAGCTCCCGGAGATCAGTGAGGTCCAGGAGACCACGTTGGGCGCCACGCCGGCGGACTTGATCTGCCGGAGCAGCAGCATCGCCTGCGAGCTCAGCCCGTTCATGGCGTACCCGGTGATCAGCCCGTTCCAGGTGGTCACGTTGGGGTCAATCCGGTGACGTTTCATCGCCTCCACGAGCTCCAGCGCTCTGTCGAAGTGCCCGGCGTTCGCGTGCCCTGCGACGAGCGAGTTCCAGGTGGCCAGGTTCCGGTGCTCCAAACCGTCGAACACTCTCTGGGCGATGTCGAGGCGGCCACACTTGGCGTACATGTCCACGAGCGCCGTCCCCGTGTACGCGTCCGGCGAGAGGCCGTGCCGGAGGAAGAAGCAATGGACCTCCGTGCCGTGGCCGAGGGACCCCGAGTTGGCCACGGACTTGAGGAGGCTCGACACGGTTGCGGCGTCCGGCAATATGCCCTGCTCCAGCATCCTGCGGACGACGGCGAGCGCCTCCCGGTCACGGCCGTGGCGCGCGCAGCCGGAGAGCACGGTGTTCCATGTTGCCAGCGTGGGCTCCGCCGCCTCCGACGTCTCGGCGTCCCTCGCCATGCGCTCGGCGAGTTCCAAGGCGTCGTCCACAAGCCCGAGGCGCACGCAGCAGGCGATCACCGCGTTCCACGCGACAACGCCAGCGCCGGCCGTCCGAAGCAGCACCGTAGTCGCCGCGGCCACGTCGGCGCCCTCGGCGTACATTCCGGCGAGGAACCCGGGGACGAGCGGGTGCGCGTCGACAAGGCCGACCCGGAGCGCGTGCGCGTGCACGGCCCGCCCCTCCAGCCGTCGCCCAGCGCGGCCGCACGCGTGGAGAGCCCGGGCGCACGCGTAACCGTCGGCGGCCACCCCGCGCGCCCGCATCTCCCGGAACGCGCCGATCGCGCCGTCCCAGTCCCCCGCCTCCGCCAGCATGGCCACCTGCTTGTTCCACAGCACCGCGTCCTTCCAGTCATCCCCGTCGCCCTCCGCTAGCAGCCGCCGGCCGGACGCGCCGCGGCCCAGCCGCTCGAGCAGGTCCGCGAGCGCGCACGCCACGTGGGGCTCCCGCGTCGCGTGGCCCGCCCTCACGGCCAGAGAGTGCAGCTGCGGCGCGAGCCTCCGCGCAGTCACCAGGTCGGTCTGCTCCGCTACCGGAGACTTGTCGTCTTCGCCGTGGAGCAGGTCGCCGCATTGGCGCAGCAGGGAGAGCAGGAACCGGGCGTCGCGGAAGGAGGAGTCGTCCCCGGCTCGTAGCGCGGCGGAGATGGGGGAGTCGGCTCTGAGGAGGGAAGGCGAGTAGGCTCCGCGCGAGGTTCTCGGGCTGGGAGGCGCGGCGTAGTGGTGGTGGTGGGGAGTGGGGAGCGCGGGGAGGGAGATGGCCTGAGCCATTGGAGGAGTCGAAGTCGGAGGGACAGAGCTCGGCGGGTAATGTTGCGGATAATGGAAAAGACAGTGACGGGGGTTCGAGGAGTGAGGTAATTGCATTATGGGCCGGGCTGGACGGTTCTGCCCTGTGGTTTTCTTTCTTTCTTTCAAACAGACTCTAAATAAAAGAAACTTCAACGGAGCGATTTATTTCGTCCGCGTTCGTTTGTGTCCGTACGAATAAATATGATGGCCTAACTTATTGCCAAAACGTGTCTGCGCCGATCCATTCCTTATCAAATTTTAAGACTGAAATGCACCGGCACGGATGCGAAGCGAACACGCGCGCCCCTTCGGTGTCCGCCTTATCCATACCCGTCGGTCGTCCAATTATCCGCGATCAACTTAATTAATGAAGGCCACCCTTCACAGGCGCACGCGTCAACGACCGCAGTCGGCCTTTTTTAATTCGAGTGTGTGACGGGGTTCGGCCTCTACTGCTTCCAGATCCCCGTCCCCATCTCGCCGCTTCTCTGCTCCCTCGTATCCAACCCTAGCCAGCAGCCATGGTCGGCTTCGCCCAAAACAAGGGCAAACCCCCCATCGTTTATCCCCGCGCGTTGCGTCCGAAGGAGGTCGCCTAACTCCAGCATAGGAGGGCGCTTCGTCCACTACTAGAAAAAAGGCTATAGCTAATATGAACATTAATGACGCACCATCTATGCGGTGCGCCACTGCTATATAGCAGTGGCGCACCTGTACCCTATACAGGTGCGCCATTATTGTCCATATTAGTAATGGCGCACCCTTCCCAGACTTAGCACTGGCGCACCACACCCAGTACTAACATTTTTTTTTTCAAAACTAGTAATGGCGCACCACGCACCACGTGCGCCATTAGTAACCCTGGTTACCAATGGCACATTCTTAGAAGGTGCGCCATTGGTAACCCTCCCCTCACTATAGGTCCTCTTCCCTCCCCTGTCTCCTCCCCCTTTGGCCGACCCTAACCACCTCCCGTCGCCGCCCAGTCCTCCCCCGCCGATTGACCGAGCGCCGCCGCTAGGGTTCCTCCCCCGTCGCCGCCGCCTCTAGGGTTCCTCTCCCAACGCCCGGTCCTCGCCTCCTTCCTCCGACGAGCGAGGGCCTCCTCCTCCCTCTGACCCGCGCCGACCATCGATGATGGGCGACGACAAGGCTGTCGCCTCCCCCTCCGCCTCCGCCGCGCTCTCTGCCTCCTCCGGCCGCGAGGTTCGCCCCTCTCGCCCCCTCCCTCCCTTCACGCCTCCTTCATTCACGGTGAGAGTTTAAACTCACCTCTTATCCCTTATTTGTGCCGATGCGTCGAAAGTTACCTGGTGAAAATTGCGTTGTTTCTCCTTTTACCCTTAGTGATGAATTATCTCCACATTTTAACCCTATTTTACAAGTTTTTCCTCATCCCGGGAACCTCCTGTGGAAGTTGTCCTAGATGCAATGTCAACGAAATATGAATATAAGTATCAGCAATAAATCTCTTAAATCTTAGGAAAAACATATCTCGCTTATTTTAACTCTAAACTGAGTGATACTTGCTCTAGAAAGAACATTTAGAATTATGCCTCAAATTACAGTGTTATTTTTAGGATTCTTTAGATGTCCTTGAATCCCGCATCCGCAATTCACTGAATTTATCTTATATTTTAACATTGCCTTCAGCTTAATTTAGTTACCGATACAACATTAAATAATTAGTGATTGAAAAAAAACATGCTTTAGACTATAAGTATTCAATTTTTTAGAACAATTACCAGTCAAGGTTGAGTTAAAATGAGCAATATATGCTTTTAATAAAGTAACTAATTTCCAATGATTTTGTGATGAGTTGGGACATGGGTCTGCCAAGTGGTCCCGGAATGTCACGATGGGGAAGGTTAATTAAATGGCACCAAATGTGAAATAATGCACAACTAGAGGGTAAAAGGAGGAAGAAAACTTAAACGTGGCAATCTTTATTCTAACAGTTTCACAATATAGGAGTTAAAGAGTGGAATTTACTAAAAAGTGAAACTGGCAACGGAAAAAACAGAGCAGCTGAGGACTGATACTTCATCCAATACTTTATGATATGAAACAAATGCATAACCACTCTTATTTTTCCTAAGTAAAGGCTCTGAGGTCTGAATTAAACTTAAGAGATATGTAACACAGTGATGATGAGCCTTTTGGAATTTGGTTGATGTCAATAATCTGTTCTACAACTATAACTTGGAGGTCTGGTCCATTCTTTGCTGAAGATAACGCTTAATGATTTTGGAAACCGAAGGTGAATAACTCTAGTTAGTGCTAGAAAGAAATAAGGTCTGCCTCCGTTTGCTTTTTTCTGGTTGATGTAGATAACTAAGTAGCTGCTGCTGTTAACTTGTGATGGTGCTGTTTAATCATCACATTCCCCTCCTATGATATGATGTTTGTCAATTATTATCCAAACCAATTATCATCTGACAAAGATGAAAGTAGAATGTTGATGTTCTTTATTCTTGTTCATTCATGCCTTTTCTTTTTCATACTTCCCTTGCACCGAAAGAGTGCTCTTCATGTTTGATAGCTTTGCTTGTTTTGCCGGAATGTTCATTCATTTTCGTTCCGGAAAATTTCAGGCGCTCCATATGTCCACTTTTTAGTAAAAATGTCATGCCCAATTTTTCTCTGTTTTAGGAAATGTCATCTAACGACGAATTCATTATGTGCGAATACTGCCAAGACAAGCGCGGCCTTTGCGACACGCCTTTCCTAGTTGATGATAGGCGCTTCAATATCATGCTGGATGAGGACTTCGAAGTGGATACAGTAAGTCACAACGACAAGTCTTTTTTCGTAATTAAGCATGACTTCTTTTGCTTCAACTTATAATTTTTATTTTTTACTATTCTACTATCGTATCCCCTGCCATGCAAAACATTATGTGTTGGATAAGATTGGTTTCAGTACTGAAATAAATATCTCACGGAAACGGAAGCTTGCGGCGGCGGAAAAGTGTTTTCGTGGATGCCCTAATTTTTTCTGGATTTTTAGGGAATTTATAGGCCAAAGAGCTAGGGCAGGGGAGCGCGAGAGAGGCCACAAGGCTGGTTGCCGCGGGCCCCCCTAGCCGCGGCAACAGGGCTTGTGGGCTCCCTGTGGGCCCCCTGCCTTGGCCCTCAAGCCTCCCGATCTTCTTCCGTTTTGGAAAAAAATATTTTGGGGATTTTATTCCGTTTAGACTCCGTTCCAAAATCAGATCTGAAAAGAGTCAAAAACATAGAAAAACAGGAACTGACACTTGGCACTGGATTAATAAGTTAGTCCCAAAAAAGATATAAAAGGTAAACAAAACATCCAAAGTTGACAAGATAACAGCGTGAAACCATCAAAAATTATAGATACGTTTGAGACGTATCAGGACTCCACTGAGAATTGACCTTTGCTATGGAGGTTCCATCGACATACATCTGAGCCAAGTGACAGTTGCACCGTGGAGAGTCGCTGGAGTAGGCCGTTCCATGATTGTAGTCTAGGTCCAATTAAATCTCTTCTCTACGTCACATTTCGCAGAAATGATTCCATTATAGTGGCGATTGTATCACCCTTGTGGCGCACAATGTTGTATAGAGCCGGATATTATTCCCGGAGCGTGGCATTTCCTAGCCACCTGTCCTTCGAGAATCTAATTTTGAGCCATCTTTAATGGCGAAGGATCCATAGTATAAGAAATATTTCTTCGTAGCCATTAGAGCCGCCAAAAAGTAGGAATCCCTAGGCTTCGAGTATACTTGAGATACCACCTTGGACCCCACATATTTCCTCCTTAGGAGGGTTTATCATACCCCATGTTTCGGCGGTAGTCTAAATAACCATTAGCCAAGGAGGGCGAAAGTGCCTTTCTGCTCCCGAGCTCATTTGAGCTCGGATGAACAGTAAAATCGAAAAAAATTCGAAAAATGTTTAAAAAATTCGGAATTTTTTTTAAGACCAAGTTTCACAAAAGTTCTAAGTGCATGAAAAAATTTGGCATGAACTAACATTTCTACAAGGCGTGGAAAAATAAACAAAATAGACACTCGCATTTTCAGAGCATTCATTTTGTTTATTTTGCCACGCCTTGTAGAAATGTTAGTTCATGCCAAATTTTTCATGCACTTAGAACTTTTGTCAAAGTTGGTCCCAAAAAAATTCAGAATTTTTTGAACATTTTTTGATGTTTTTCCGATTTTACTGTTCACCCGAGCTCAAATGAGCTCGGGAGCAGATACTCCATGTCCCAAGGAGGGCCCTATTCTTAACCTCAATGTCATGAATGCCTAACCCGCCTTGGTCTTTGGGACGGCAAACCACATTCCATTTAGCTAGTCGATATTTTTTCTCTCACTATCTCCTTGCCAAAAGAATATTGATCAGAAACAATCCAACCTATGTAAAATTCCTTTCGTCAACTGGAAGAAGAAAATCATATATAGTACCATATTACTTAGTACTAAATTTATGAGGACCAATCTTCCACCCAGAGACGACAATTTACCTTTCCAACCGCTAACTCTTCTTTGCAGTCTCTCCTCGACATGTTTTCATTCAACATTTGTGAGTCTCCGATATTGAATCTATATCCCTAAATATGTGATCGGAAACAGACCCAACCCACATCCGAACAATTTAGCGTACAGGTGGGCCTCGTCTTGAGCGTCACCAAAGTAAAACAATTCACTTTGATGAAAATTGATCTTAAGACCCGAGAGTTGCTCGAATGCTGATAAAATCAGTTTCATATTTCTCGCTTTCTCAAGATCATGATCCATGAAGAGAATCGTATCATTGACATATTAAAGTATAGATAGACCACCATCAACTAGATAATTTATTATCCCGTCAATTTGGCCATTAACCTTGACACGCTCAATCATGACAGTTAGCATATCCGTGACTATATTGAATAACATGGACGATAATGAGTTACCTTGTCACAATCCCTTCTTCATTTGGAAATAGTGCCCAACGTCATCATTAACCTTAATTTGAACACTACCTCTAAAAACGAAGATATGAATCATAGTTTGCGACTCTGTGGAAAAACCTTCCATTCTCAGAGCGTGTTGAAGAAAAGGCCACTTGAATTCGTCATAAGTCTTTTCATAGTCTATTTTAAGAACCACCTCATTTAATTTTTTCATTGTAATTCATGGACCGTTTCATGAAGGATAACAACTTCATCTAGGATGTGTGTGCCTTGCATAAAAACTGCGTATAGAGGACGAACCACATGTTGAGCAATCGAATTTCACTTAATAGTCACAACATTCGTGAATATTTTAAAGCTAATATTAAGGAGGCAAATATGTCTAAATTGTTGTATCCTTTCAGCTTTGTTAACCTTAGGTAATAAAATAATTTCATCAAAGTTTAAGTGAAGCAATTCTAGTTGATCAACATGTAGGTCGCTAAACAAAGGTAGGATGTACGGTTTGGTGACTTTTCAAAAGTTCTGATAAAACTTAGCGGGAAAACCATCTAGACCCGAGGCTTTGTTATGCTTCATAATAAAAATCACCTTTCTAACTTCCTCCTCAAAGTATGTAGCCTAATCATATGCATGCATTACCCCCAAATAATTAAATGTAGATACAACTCATAAAAAACAATGCATTGTCATGGTTGTATCTTAAATTATTAATGCTTTTATGGTGATAAAAGATGATGCATTGGCACATGCCTTATAAACCGAGGCGGAGGGAGTAAGATACAACATTTGCACGTCACCATAGATAAAAATGGTTAATAGCTCAAACACTTCTATGTATGAGCACAAAATCATTAAATTTAGAGACAACCTCTACTCCCTCCGTTTAAGTTTATAAGTCGTCTTAGGTTGTGAACCGCGACCAAAACGGAGAGGAAAACACGAGAAATTAATGTTAACTTGCTAATTAATACCATTGTATGCAATGAATTGATCACTCGTGCCGTGTTAATTAGTCTCAAGTCATTAAAAACATACACATGTCATGTCTCTTATTGGTTTATTTCTTTATTCATGTCAAAAATAAGAAACGAGGTGAAAGTTAATGCACCACGCCTAAATGTTATAAAATTGTTTGGTTTTCGTAAGATAACTTATAAACCAAAACAAAAGGGGTAAGAAATAATGCATTGAGCTAGTAGTCTCTTAAGTTATTAATGCTTCTGTAATAAAGTGCTAAAAAACGATGCATTGGCATAGGTCTCATTGCGTGAGCTCTACCTAGCCTGTCTTGAACTCTTGTCACGACTAGGCCTAGCTGCCGATCAGTTACCTCGTCGCTTCGTCTCCAGATTCGTATATATGTGATCCGACTGGCCAGATCAAATCTGCTTGATCCGAAGGATAGGGCAGACGGGAGCGCCATGAATTCAAGCAAATCTCGGCAACAAGGCAGAAGGCAGCTACTGGCCCGCGACCAGGAGCTTTAATTTAGGCATCCCGGCAAGTCCATGCCTCCATGGCCATTAGGTGCGCAAGCCAAAGCAAATTTACTTTAAGCTATGTTCACTAATTTAATGACAAATCGGTATAGGGTATATGTGCACCAATTCTCCTGTTAACTGATGAGTATAGGAGTAGATCTCTATATGTCAATTACTCTATGGTAGAATTGTTAGGGGGAGATGGTACATTTGTTATTTATAAACATTATACAAAATAACACATAACGAAGGTTATATGATTTAATTGAGAGTATGTTTTTCTTATAAGAAAAAAACTAGATTTAGGGTCCCATTTGCATTTCACATAAGGTCCCGAATTTCTGAAAACGGGACCGTTTAAGTTATGGCCAGTGCTACAAATCAATCGGCTGATGTGGGGAAGATTTAAGTCACCTTGCTGGCCGTTTGATCGACCCCACCACACCGTCAGATCCCTCCTCCCAACCGGTTTGAATGGTCAACGCCCACACGATCTCCTTCCCACGCATCACACAAACACCCCCTTCTCTCCTTCGTTCTTCGAGCACCTGCACCTCCCAGCGAGCGCTGCATCCGAGCCCAGGTAGCCGCCACCGATGCTTCACTTCAGCAATAACATAGGTGCAGCGGCGCTCCATCGCAGCAGCCGACACCGCCGGCGATGCTCCATTGAGACACATCGTTCCGATGATGCTTCAATGCATGCCCGACGCCCACCGACGAAGTTTCATTGTAGCATCGGATGTCTCTCGGCGGATCTTCACTGCAACACTGGCATACCCTCGGCGAAGCTCCATCTGCGGCGACGGTTCGTTGCAACCCATCACAGCATGAACGATTCGGCGGTGCTTCGTTGCATCTCCAGCAGTCCCGACGATGCCCCGCTGCAGCTATGTGGCCTCGCGGAGCTTCATGGGAGAAACACGTCGCTGCAAAAGATCACATATGCTGCGAGTAAGCACTATCTTGGAACGCCGGGGGCCGTCGCCGGCGAGAGTCGCCGGTGAGCTCCATGGGTTGCGATGCCGCTTTGCTGCACTGTAGCTCCGCCTCCATGCGCGAGATCCACGGGGATGCAATTCCCCTGGCTTTGCAACGCTGGTGTCCCGAAGAGAAGCAACTGTGGTGTCCTTCCATTGCACCACTGCCGTCGGCGAGCTCCACGGGTCGATGCTGCTTGCGCTGCATAGCATCTCCTCTGTCGTGACGAGATCCACGAGGATGTAGCTCCTCCAGCTTTGCAGCGCCGGTTTTCCCGATGAGAACCAATTCTGATTCCCTCCCTCATATCTCCGGTGGCCCGGAAGGGTTCAGCCGTGTTGTCCCATGTGGCGTCGGCGGCCGGCTGATGGGTGGATGTTGCTCCTTCAGTGGAGGAATGGAGATAAGGATAGAGCATCGGAAAAAGTGGCTTTGTACTCCCTCCGTTCCTAAATATAAGTAGTTTTAAAGATTTCATTAAAGGACTACATACGGTTGTACATAGACATATTTAAAAAAATAGATTCACTCATTTTGTTTCGTATGTAGTCCACTAGTACAATCTTTAAAAAGACATATATTTAGAAACGGATGGAGTAGAAGATAAAGTGGAGAGAGAAGAGCGATGCGAAGTAGCCACCTGGCGGAAGCAAGAGGAGGCCTATGTTTGGCTGTTTTCATCCGACTAATGGTTTTCCTTAAGTTATTATTGATTCGTGTGGTTATTTTTTATATTTAATTTAGGAGCTGTTCGGAAACCCACCAGCTTCAGAAGTGTGGTTATTTTTTTATATTTGATTTAGGAGCTGTTCGAAAACCCACCAGCTTCAGAAGTGTGGTTATTTTTTTATATTTAATTTAGGAGCTGTTCAGAAACCCACCAGCTTCAGAAATTTCAAGATCCACGAAGTACCCATTTCGTCGCTCCGTTGTTTTCAAACAACTGCAGCTCTATGTTACATTTACATGTCCTTAGTGTAATGTCCCCTTTGTGTATTAGCAATGTTATTACTCTAAGAAAAAGTTATTCCACATAAATGGAATTTTCCATTGAAACATTTCTTTCTAAAACATGGAGTTCCTTCTTAAATTTTCCATTGAAAAGCGGCTAAAAGTTCTTACACTACACTAATACCAGACAAAAAGAGAACAATCAACGGATAACTCTGCTAACACCTATCAGATACTCCAACATAGTTGCACCGTCGCCGGCCGCCCTGTATACCTCGGCGCACCAGCCTCCTTAACTACCATCTTGAGCGTGCGAACAATGGTGGAACAAAGTAACGGGCCGGCTGGCTTGGGGTTGGGCTCCACGACTGTCAGCGCAGCTCGGTCGGCGGCGCCGCTGACCTCCAGACGAGCGGCACGCGGCCCTCACGGTCCCGGGCGAGCCGCTCCTGCGCGCCGCCGCGGAGCTTCTCCAGCCGCGGCGCGTCGCTCTGGTGCATCACGAACACCTTGAGCACGTTGAACAGTGCGCCCGCCACCCACAGCACGCTCCCGCACAGGCTAATCCACCTCTCGCTCTCGCCTGGCAGGGTGGGCTCACCGCGGCGGTGGAGGACGGCCGCGACGAGGAAGAGCAGGCTGCCGAGGAGCACCGGGACCTGCACGCTGGACTGCAGCAGCTGCGCGCGGCCGTCGGCGCGCTCGTACGTCTGGCACGAGCTGAGCACCGAGCCCAGGATCCAGAGCACCGCGCCCGCCAGCAGCGCGTCGGCCGCGCGCCTCTCTAACCTGTCGCCCTGCTCCGCCATCAACACGTAAAAGCAGCAGTCTGTCAGCTGAAGCGGTCGGCGAGCTCATGCGTGATTGCGTTTCCGACGGTGGACACACACCCACCTGGGAGAAGAGCTGCAGCGCGAGGCCGACGATGGCGAGGACGCAGCCGGCGGCGTGGAGCGCGGGCGCGAGGAGCTCGACGAGGCCGAGCTGGGGGTCGAACCGGGCGAGGCCCAAGCGGCAGTCCACGCCGGCGAGGTGAGCCCCCAGGTCGTGCGCGTTCACGGCCGCCACCACGGCCAGCGCCACGCCGGCGACGGCGAGCCCCGCGTCCCTGGCGCCGACGCCGCCCTCGGACGCGCACAGCGCCGCGAGCCCCGCGGCCAGGAGCAGGGTCCCGAACATGTACGCGCCGGCGTTGATGTACTCCCACCGGCGCACCGCCAGCGCCGGCCCGTACAGCCGCGCCTCCCTCGCCGTCGCGAGCTTCACCATGGGCCTCACCGGTCGAAGGGGATCAAGCAGAGCTCATTCCAGGCTGCTCCGTGGACGCGTTACTGCGGACGCCAAGTAGTTAAGTAGCCAAAAACCGCCGCGGGTGGGAGTAAATGCGGCGGCGGGAGTTGGGGGCGGCGGAGATGGATGCGTCGGCGGAGTTTGGAAGGAGCGCGCGTGGCGCCGTGCATGGAGAGACGGCGAACAGGTGGTCTCTGCCTCCCTGCTCTGCTCCCAGGTGGAGCCATCTCTTTGACTAAAGGAAAGAGTTTTGCTACACCTACTTAAGTTGCTAACCAAGTGTTTGGTTGCGATGCTACATGTGGCTTTTTTTCTAGGCAATGCCACATGTGGCGTTTCATATATGCTGTGCGCCACGTACTACCAAATACCCACCCAGCATCCTTAACTTGTGTGCTGTCGTACGTGCCTTGCTATATTTATATAGTCTAAATATTCTACTTCCTCCATTCCGAAATATACCTTTTTAAAAAGGTTTCATTATTGAACTACATACAAATGTATATAGTCATATTTTAAAGTATAGATTCATTTATTTTGTTCCGTATGTAAACTTTTAATAAAATATCATAAAAAATTTATATTTAAGAACGGAGGGAGTAATATATAATAGCCCATAATTTACATGTTTGTATTATATGATGATTGTATGTATATGTATATTTATCAAACTTTACCCGTGATTTTATTTTGTAATCGCTTATTGTCAAAGAAAATACTGCTTATTTCGCAACTCGGTAAAAGATGGGACAATTAATACGGTTTTCAAGGAATGATCATGGGAAAAAATATGGGATGTTGAACGAAGCAATCCGCTTGGCGGGAAAAAGTAATTTATTCTTTTTTGAAGTTGAATAACTCAATAAAAGATGAGATAATTAAGGTAGTTTTTAAAGATTGATACTCCCTTCGTCACAGTTTAGAAGGCATGCACGTGTATCTAGATCATCAATTTGACTTATATAAAATATATTATTTTTTATAAAAATTATATCATTAGAAAATAAAACATCTAAAGTTTTGAATGCTATTTTTTTTATTAGATATGCCTCTCATTAAGTTGGTCAAATTGTGACCTAGGTACATGTGCCGGACTTGTAAATTGAGATGGAGGTAGTAATAAGGAAAAATATGAAATGTTAGACGACGAGTTCGCTTGGAAGGAAAAGGAACGTTATTTTTTTAAGTTGTGTATTAAGATTTTGATGTTTCACGATGGCTTTATGTGCCATATTTTGGTTTGCTTGTGGTTACGTATTCTTTTTCTTTTGGCAGTCAATTTTTGTGTGTGTGATCCCATAGAGGGTTAACCTAGGTTTCAAAAAGTTCAAGGAGATATTTGACGAGACTATGATAAGAGTTAAACTACTATAAAAGCTTGTTGAACATGTACAAACCTTGAAAACAACTGTGAAACCGTGGGTTTCTCTCTAAAGGAAAAAACTATGATACTGCGGTTGAACTCAACGAACACATCTTGAAACCACTACTAAAAATGGTGGTTTCTGAGGATTCATAGATGTCACATCTAGGTTTTTAAACAAAAATCTTAAAATCTTAGAAGTTGAAGTGCTATCATGCTTTCATCTCGGGACTTACCTAGAATCGGATTTTCCCATGCACCCCTTTTCTCTTTTGATTTGGTCTGTTTGAGTTTAAATGTAGTATCCTAGGATGGCAATTAACATTACTAGTACAATGCCGGTGTATTGCTACGGATTACAATTCATACAAATGAATCAACTAAATAACTAAAATCATCTTTAAAGTCATGCATTTTTTTTCATATGTTCAAACATGTTCAAACATTAAACGGGTGCCCAACAGGCTTCATAAGTAAGTTCACCGTTTGGACACTTTGGGCTCCCCCATATTATCTCCAACATGCCATGGAAACTCATCATAGATATGGCCCTTCGCCATCTGGTGATACACAAGGAGGGCGAGGTTATGGTGCTCCTCCTCCTACGCCCGTCGAACGCTCACACCAACTGCTCCTCTGCCATGACGACGTCGAAGTGCGCTTGCGCTTGCTCCATGATGAAGTTGGCGTGCTCTCCGTCGCGGACAGGGGCGTTAGCTCGTTATTGTGGGCTTCCTTCATCGTCAGGTCGTCGTCACTCACCTCCGATGAGTTCGCTCGCAATCCTGCTTGTAACCATCGTGCACGGCGGCTCTGCCAACCGGAGCTTGTGTTTCCACTTCCTCAAGAGGTTCTTCCAAATCGTTCTAGAGCTCGTGGTTAAGGCGGAAGATGGTGCATGGACGAGGATTGAAAGCAGACGTGGTGTGACGCGGATGGTGACGATTGAGTGAGGCCGCATTTAATCAATGGGTGCGGAGAACGGGACGCGGCATGGGCGGCGCAGCTTCAGTTTCAATGTATTTCAGTAAATTAAAACATCTGAAACAATAAGATAAATGAAAATTTTAAATTTAGACTGTTCGTTCTTATCTGACGGTTCACTTGAGCAAAGTTGGGCTACCATAGTCATGAGGTCAGCCGATCTTAGCTCACTCCTACACACACTTGACAACGACAAGTTCTCTTCCAAGGTGAACTTGGGCAAGTTGAAGTCAAAGACATGCTAAGCTTGTGGCACTGACGTGTTTCCTTGCATGGCAGAGAAAATAATTTCCCGCGGCAATCGACAAGAGCTGCAATACATTTCGACGTAGAGCCGCAGGGCCTACACGTCGCACTGTCATGCGGGACCCAGTCGTCCGGGTTCCCAGAGATATCGCGAGGCGTATGGCAACCGCCCACGTGGCGCGTGCCTCATCCACGCACCCCCTCCCGCGCGCCCCCCGGCTCCACGCCGCCGCCCCGCGCGCCGTCCGATCTTTGCATCTCGCGACCTCCCGCCCGTCCGATCCCCCCCGCGCCGGCTCGTGGCCGCCGTTGCTCGGCCAACCGCCGACGTACGTGTCCCGCCTCGGCATATATGGAAGGAGACGGCCGGCAGCAGCGCAGCGCATCGCATTGCTTCCACACGATCGAGCCGAGCTGAGAGATTCTAGACTGTTCCGCCCCGATCCATGACGACCACGGTGACCACGCCCACGCCCAGCCGCCCGCTCCCGGCGGGGCCTCAGCGGCGCCGGTACAGGCCCACGGTGCTCGCCATCGCCGGCGGCAGCAAGCCGCCGCGGCGCCGGGCGCCTGCCGCCGCCACCAGCTGCGCGGCGCTCGCTGCGCCCGAGAAGCAGAGCACGGCCACCGCCAAGGTAGCCCCTTCCCCCGCTCCGGCGCCGTCGGCACCCGAGGGCACGGACTACGACGAGGTGGCTGCTACACTGGAGACGCTGTACAAGCTGAGCCCCGTTATCGTGGAGGAGGACGGGAAGAGCAGCAAGAAGCAGGCGGCCACCAAGAAGAAGAGGAAGCAGGGGAGGACGAAACCGGCAGCAGCGACGACGACGACGCCGACGCCGAAGAGGACAGTGGTGGTGAGGAGCCAGCGGCGGCGCCGGATGGACCTGGGGAAGCGGGTGGAGATGCGGGATCAGGCCGCCGGCAAGGAGGACGAACACCGGGACGGGGAGCGCGCGTTCGAGGAGGCGCTGCTGCGGGAGCACGCCGTGTCGACGGACATGGGCAGCCTCGACTGGAGGCGGATGAAGATCCCGCCGGTGCTCTCCGCCCCGCAGAGCGCGCGCCTCTTCAAGATCATGCAGCCCATGAAGGTAATCAACCACCGATCAACTAAACTCTTCTTGATTTCATCGAGGAGGAGGGACCGGTTGCTGATCCAAGAACTCGGCAGCTGAATTTATAGGTGCTAAACTGAACAACTGATACGCATTTCAGGCCATTTTGGAGGTGCAAGAGAACATGCGGAGCGAGCTGCAGAGCGAGCCGACGGAGGCGGAGGTCGCCGAGGCCATGAACATGCCGGTGCAGCGGCTACGGCGGCTCCGCGACGTCGGCCGGGCGGCCAGGAACAAGCTCATCAAGGTAAACACCAACACTGCCACTGATCACTCTGTACTTACTGTCGTACCAATGCTCTGAAAATAGATGTAATTCAACTGAAATTTGTGATGATGATGGGTTGGTTGGTTGCAGCACAACCTACGGCTCGTCCTGTACGCGATCAACAAGTACTACCCGGACATGACCGGCGACGAGAGGTTCGCGGACCTGTGCCAGGCCGGCGCCAACGGGCTCATCACGGCCATCGACCGCTTCGAGCCCAAGCGCGGCTTCCGCATCTCCACCTACGCGCTCTTCTGGATCCGCCACTCCGTCGTCCGCGCCATGACGCTCTCCAGCTTCACCCGCTTCCCGTTCGCCATGGAATCGGTAATGCCGAGCTTTCCCTCCCAGTCGGTTCAGTCTTCAGTGTTCTGCACATTCTGTCTGTGTTTGTCAGAGATGATGGAAATGCTGAAATGTTGTACTGTTGATTTCATCGTGCAGGAGAGGCAGGAGATCAACAGGGCGAGGGAGGAGCTGTCGTTCGAGCTGGGGAGGACGCCGACGGACGAGGAGACGATGAAGAAAGTGGGGCTGTCTCCGGCGAGGTACCGCGACGTGGTGCGGATGACGAGGCCGGCCTACTCGCTCCACTCGCGGAACCGCGTCACGCAGGAGGAGCTCATCAACGAGGTCACCGACGTCGACGCCATCGGGGTCGACACCCACAAGCACAACCGGCTCCTCCGCCTCGCCATCGACGACCTCGTAAGCACAAGCAACAACATCCATTGATTCATGTGTTTGGCTTCTGAATGTTGGTTGATGATAATGTGATGGATGGCGCAGCTGGATTCGCTGAAGCCCAAGGAGAGCGTGGTGATCAGGCAGAGGTTCGGGCTGGACGGCAGGGGGAGGCGCACACTGAGCGAGATCGCCGGCAACCTGAGGATCTCGAGGGAGATGGTGCGCAAGTACGAACTCAAGGCGCTCATGAAGCTCAAGCACCCCACCCGGGTCGACTACCTACGAAGATACATGTGAAAATTTATCTTTATATATATGTCTCGGCCGCGCACATACATACATACATACCAGTTCTCTAATTTGATTACGCCGCATATACATTGCAATACGGCATAGACTCATCATTGATTCCGTATTTCGGACATGTATATAAGTCTGTATATACGAGTGAGGTTGTATATAATATTGGATTTTAGACCTCCGGCTGATGTAATTCATAGCACCCAGAAAACAAAATGGTAAATCATATGAGAACAGCATGATCATTTGACAAATTAGTATATCAACCATGAAACTTTCCCCTCCGGTTCATCTGTCCGCTAAAAGCATGAGACCTGGGAAATAAATATTTTCACACTTCGTATGCAACATTTAGTACTATGTTAGGTCATCCCAAGCACGATGTATTACCATGTCATTCTTTGTGATGTATTTGATTGCTCTGTTATTTATTGTATTTTCCCTTCGTTACTTACTTTTCGATAGACCCGAGATCGATGTTTATCCGGTGGTCGACTACTTCACCGTCGAGGATCTGTATCTCTCTGTAGAGCAACGAGGCAAGCAAACCCCCTTGATCATTCCGATATCACCCATTATTTCTCCATCATGCTTGCTTTAGATTTTGCTCTTGTTGTAGATAGCTCCTATTTTGATGCATATCTTATTTTTGTTAAACTGCTTTTGTACCCTACTGCATATTAAATATTTAGTATAGGTTGATTAGTGATCCCCGGTGACCCCACTTGGCCCAAGTTGCCCCTGCTTCATCATTGAAGAATCGACGACTTGAAGACTCGGAGACTCGATCAACCGATCGACAAGCCATGACCCGTCACATCACCTCACACCCCTCTGCTATACGACCCTGCAGAGCTACTATCGAGTACTGAGGGTGATACCTCGTAATGTTCTCCTGATGTTAACTCTCTAGTGTAGTTAACCGGAGGTGCACTACGAAGCGTGATTCCTCCTTCACCACTTTCGATAACGACTCTACCATACAACCCCTCAAAGTGTGAACCATCGAGGGTGATTCCTCCCTGGTCACCTTGACGGTTACATCGATTTGAATCCATCGAGGGTGACACCTCGGATTCCTTTGATGTTATAGACACACTATTACTTTAACTTTACTACTTGAACATATTGGTATGTGTGGAGCGGGTGGATTCCTGCCTGATTGTGATGAGGCATGTCGAGCATTCTTGACCTTTGCCACACATACTCGAGATAGGGTGACGGGACCACATATTGTGGATCACCGATCGTCGCCGCAGTTAACAAAACATTAATGGGTTTGGATATGTGATCTGAGAAGGCCTCTGGCCTGTTTCGCACTAACCACCACGCAAGAATAGGTATGAGCACTCTACGTCGTACATTCACATGAAAGCTCTTCAAATGTCACAGTTGAGCGGCACGCGCCCGGGTGGCCCGCGTAAACACCGTATTAGTATAAAGAGGTGCCAAGACTGACACCGTCCGTCCACGCAACACGCAGGATTGTGAAGGGAGATTGGTCCGTGACCCCTTTGTAATTAGGATGTAGATCGACGTGTGGCCTCTTTGCTGAGCCTAGGTAGGACTACGGCGTGTCGACCGGCCGATGTCGGACATGACCCAGGAAAGTGTGTCTGGCCAGAGTTGATCGCGTGTTAGGCAATTTTGTGCACCCCTGCACGGAAAGTATATCTATTAGAATAGTCATGTCCATGGTAACGGACACTCAAAGAGTATCCCGATCTTCTATAACTAGAACCGGGTGCTTGTGATGTTAACTTGAAAAGTTGGCTCTGAGATTGCTTTCTTGCAGGGAGTCAAGTAAGGATCTCTCGACGTTTTTAAATAAATTTTGCTGCAACATAATTATTATATATGTGTTACTAATCTACACTCTTCTAATGGTGTAAGACCTAGAAGATGCTAGTCTTTGACGGGACCAGTTCTTCCTCCTCTATTCTGGCATATTTGCAGTTCAGTCCAAAGATAGCCCCATTCCTTTGAAACGAGTGCATACTTAGCATAGTTCTCATGTCAGTCTTGCGAGTACTTTGGATGAGTACTCACTCTTGTTTTGCTCCCCTTTTTTCCTCTTGATACGATTGCTGCTACTAGATGACGGAGCCCAGGAGTTAGTTGATCCCGTTGACGACTACTACTACCCTCACAGAGTGTACTACTACATGGAGGCTACTGAGTAGTTAGGAGGCTACTGAGTGTACTACTACATGGAGGCTACTGTTGGAAATATGCCCTAGAGGCAATAATAAATTAGTTATTATTATATTTCCTTATTCATGATAATATTTTATTATCCATGCTATAATTATATTGATTGGAAACTCAAATACATGTGTGGATACATAGACAACACACTGTCCCTAGTGAGCCTCTAGTTGACAAGCTCGTTGATCAAAGATGGTCAAGGTTTCCTGGCCATAGAGAAGTGTTGTCACTTGATAACGGGATCACATCATTAGGAGAATGATGTGATGGACAAGACCCAAACTATAAACGTAGCATAGGATCGTGTTAGTTTATTGCTACTGTTTTCTGCATGTCAATGTATCTGTTCCTATGACCATGAGATCATGCAACTCCCGGACACCGGAGGAATACCTTGTGTGTATCAAATGTTGCAACATAACTATGTGACTATAAAGGTGCTCTACGGGTATCTCCGAAGGTGTCTGTTGGGTTGACATGGATCAAGGTTGGGATTTGTCACTCCGTATGACAGAGAGGTATCTCGGGGCCCACTCGGTAATACAACATCACAATAAGCCTTGCAAGCAATGTGACTAAGGAGTTAGCCACGTGATCTTGTGTTACGAAACGAGTAAAGAGACTTGCCAGTAACGAGATTGAACTAGGTATGGAGATACCAAGGATCGAATCTCGGGCAAGTAACATACCGAAGGACAAAGGGAACAACATATGGAATTAACTAAATCCTTGACATAGAGGTTCAACCAATAAAGACCTTCGTAGAATATGTAGGAGCCAATATTGGCATCCATGTTCCGCTGTTGGTTATTGACCGGAGAATGTCTCAGATCATGTCTACATAGTTCTCGAACTCGCAGGGTCTGCACACTTAAGATTCGGTGATGTTTCGGTATAGTTGAGTTATGTGTGGTAGTAACCGAAAGTTGTTTGGAGTCCCGAATGAGATCCCGGACGTCACGAGGAGCTCCGGAATGGCCCGGAGGTAAATATTTATATACGGGAAGTCATATTTTGGCTATCGAAAAAGTGTTGGGTTTTTCCGATGTTGTACCGGGAAGCTTCTAGAAGGTTCCGGAAACTTCCGAAGGAATTTGGAAGTCCACCAAGGGTTCCACCACGTCCCAAGGGTTTGAATGGGCCGAGGGGAGATATTGTGGCCTTATTGGGCCAAGCGCACAAGTTCCTCAAGGCCCATGCAGTTGGGAAAGATGGAAAGTCCACCTTTGTATGGAAAGGAAGGAAGGGGACTAGGATTCCACCTCCTCTCGCCTTGGCTATGCCCTAGGGCTTGGAGGGGCTGTTCTCCACGCTCCTCCACCTATATATAGAGAGGTGGAGGCACCCTAAGAGCACACACGAAGCTCTTGGCGCCCCTCTCTCTCTCCCTAGACCGTTTTCTCCTTCGTTTGCGGTTTCGGTAGCGCTAGGCGTAGCCCTGCCGAGATAGCACCACCACCGCCGCCACCACGTCGTCGTGTTGCCGGAGAACTCATCTACTACTCCACCCTCGCTCGCTGGATCGAGGAGGCGGAGACGTCATCGAGCTGTACGTGTGTTGAACGCGGAGGTGCAGTCCGTTCGACACTAGATCAGGATGGATTGTGATGAGATCGCAGGACCGGCTGCGATTTGGATCGCGAAGATGTTCCACTACATCAACCGCGTTATATACGCTTCCGCTTAGCGATCTACAAGAGTATGTATATTCAATCTCTCCTCTCATAGATGATCATCACCATGGATAGGTCTTGCGTGTGCGTAAGAATTTTTTTGTTTCCCATGCAACGTTCCCGAACACGAGGAAGGGGGCATTGCCTTTTTGATATGTTGCTTATGTTTGTGCTAGCCTTCTTAAGGTAAATTTGTTATTATGTCTGTACTCAAATATTTTTTTGTTTCCGCTGATTCATGTGTATTTGAGCTTATGTATTCGAGCCCTCGAGGCCCCTAGCTTGTAATATGAAGCTTGTATGACTTTAATTTATGTCTAGAGTTGTGTTCTGATATCTTCCAATGAGTCCCTAGTCTTAATCGTGCATAGTTGCGTGTACGATTAACGTACGATCAAAATGGGGCGTCACAGACGGCCAGACCATCACATAGTTTTACGCTATGCCGACGGTCTACAGGTGCCACGTGGTCGTCTTCCATTGGGCGAAGTGTGGCCACGGCGCCGTCAGCCACCGTCATGTGTACACAATCGCCGATGGTGAATCTATGCCGATGGCTGTACGGAAATCGTCGGCATTGGCCCATATGTTGATGACTTTTGTTCGCCGACGGCCCCACCCATATACCCTGACATCCGCGTTGTCGACGGCTCTATGCCGACGAGGGCCGTCAGCATAGGCCTATGCCGACGACATTCTACCCTATGCCGACAGTGATCTGCCATCGGCGTAGGCCTCCAGTCCGGTAGTGGTTGTGCTGCGATGCAACATAATAAATGAATTTAAATTGTATTTGGTCCATGTTTGTACAAACTGATACTCTGTGTGATGGATTGACTGCTATGTTTAGTGATACGTTGAAATCAACTACGAATGGTGCCTTCACGATCGTAACATGTCTTTAACCATTAGAATATATGTTGATATGAACCTCTAAAAACACTACAGTGGACAATTTTAAATCTCTTTGCGGCACATTTCAACAAGATAGATAACAATCTCCTCCCACTTTTATTAGCAAAATAGCTTATACATAACATTTCTTGAAACTAGCAACACAAATTGCATACATGAAAACACAACCACCGTCGAAGCACATTTTGCAGGACATAGCTTATAACTTGGAGGAGAATGAAACCACATATCAAGGCTTTGTGGAGGATGCAGTTCCATTGGCCATCACGCCGTCGAACCCACAACAATATGGGTCCCTAGGACAACAAGGTGGATCGTGTCGCATAAGCCTACCGGCTGCTAGCGCTATCGGCACGGCCATCGTCATGAGTAAGCAGACTTGTGCGATGAGAAAAGCAGTGAAGACTTGGAGGATGCTATTATTTGCCATCGCCTAAGTTCACAGTGAGCGGTAGAGAACACTATGCAATTCTCCTTTCACTAGTATCTCCGTGTTTTGTCCTAGAAAATGTTCGATATATATAGATACAATGGCATGAAGCTTGTGCTTCTCCTAATACATTCCATTAGAACAGAATACCTGAATATTGAGGATATCACATAATAGTAAAGAGAATAGGAAATATAATATTTTTCTTGATTAAATAATAATAATAATCATTGCCTCCTAAAAATATATGAAATTTATAGGGAGAATGAACCTAGACATGTTCGCTACATCTCGTGTCCACCGAACTGGATATAAAAATGAATCACAAGATAAGATAATTAATGGGAACAATTAACTAAGCAAAAACCTCTTGTATTTAGGGATTAACGTTGGATATAAAATAATAAATATACAAGATAAATTCATCATTAGTCACTGTATCTTGTAGATATATGACACAATATCTAAGGGATGCCAACTTTAGGATCTTGGCAGGACAGAGAGATATGTGTAAAGAAACAGTGTGATGAACAGTAATAATCACTATTGATTGATGTCGATGGTTTACATATGTATATCCCTGGAAGGGATGTGTCGCACAGACGCGACGTTTACAAAAGGCACAATCCAAACGATGTGTCCGTTACATTAGGACGCGATCGCTCGGGGGAAAAACGACTGTTGGTTCCATATGGCAGAGATTTCAATTAATTAAACTAATTAATTAATTCTAACACTCCCCCTAATCTCTGCCTCAATTATTCTGGTAAACATCATCATCAACATCTTGATCATCATATCAGATTAGTCTCCTCCAAAAACCCTATAGGAAAAATGTGAGGAGATATGTACAATATGCCATCAAAAACTCCTTCCAAAAACCCAATGAGAAAATAAGGAGAAACCGACATATCACAATGCATGCATTACTATTGCCTCATTAAAAACCTTCCATAAGAAACCATTCAGGAAAACTTATAAAGGAAAAGAGTGCAATATCAAAGATCCGAGGATCACAAATAGATTATCATTCAGGGAGACACCCCCCCCCCCCAAACTTTGCAAATCCCGAAGTCGTTTCATACCAATTCCATTGATGTACTTCTCAAATAAAGAACTTGGTAATGACTTTGTAAACAAATCAGCAAGATTATCACATGACTTCGTTTGCAAAATATTTACCTCCCCAGTTTCCTGTAACTCATGGGGATAAAATAACTTGGGAGAAATATGCTTTGTAATATTACTATTTATATAACCTGTTTGCATTTGTGTAATGCATGCAACATTATCTTCATAGATAATGGTGGGTGATTCTAATGATCCAATCCCACTTGCACTTTTGATAAAGTTTATCATTCTGCGAAGCCATGCACATTCACGTGATGCTTCAAACAAAGCAATAATTTCAGAATGATTCGTGGACGTAACCACCAGAGTTTGTTTTGTTGACTTCCAAGAGAAGGCCGTACCTCCACCCAAGAAGACAAAACTAGTCTGTGATCTGGCATTATGGGGATCAGATAAGTATCCAACATCACAATATCCCACCATGGTCCTATCTTGATTTTTCTGATAGAACATGTTGGGGAACGTCGCATGGGAAACAAAAATTTTCCTACGCGCACGAAGACCTATCATGGTGATGTCCATCTACGAGAGGGGATGAGTGATCTACGTACCCTTGTAGATCGTACAGCAGAAGCGTTAGTGAACGCGGTTGATGTAGTGGAACGTCCTCACGTCCCTCGATCCGCCCCGCGAACAATCCCGCGATCAGTCCCACGATCTAGTACCGAACGGACGGCACCTCCGCGTTCAGCACACGTACAGCTCGACGATGATCTCGGCCTTCTTGATCCAGCAAGAGAGACGGAGAGGTAGAAGAGTTCTCCGGCAGCGTGACGGCGCTCCGGAGGTTGGTGATGACCTTGTCTCAGCAGGCCTCCGCCCGAGCTCCGCAGAAACGCGATCTAGAGGAAAAACCGTGGAGGTATGTGGTCGGGCTGCCGTGGAAAAGTCGTCTCAAATCAGCCCTAAAACCTCTGTATATATAGGTGGGAGGGAGGGGACCTTGCCTTGGGGCTCAAGGAGCCCCAAGGGGGTCGGCCGAGTCCAAGGGGGAAGGCTCCCCCCCAAACCGAGTTGGACTTGGTTTGGTGGGTGGGAGTCCTTCCTTCCCTTCCCACCCCTTTTTTTTTCTTTTCTCTTTGATTTTCTTTCCTAGGCGCATAGGGCCCTTTTGGGCTGTCCCACCAGCCCACTAAGGGCTGGTGTGCCACCCTCAAGGCCTATGGGCTTCCCCAGGGTGGGTTGCCCCCCCGGTGAACTCCGGGAACCCATTCGTCATTCCGGGTACATTCCCGGTAACTCCGAAAACCTTCCGGTAATCAAATGAGGTCATCCTATATATCAATCTTCGTTTCCGGACTATTCCGGAAACCCTCGTGACGTCCGTGATCTCATCCGAGACTCCGAACAACATTCGGTAACCAACCATATAACTCAAATACGCATAAAACAACGTCGAACCTTAAGTGTGGAGACCCTGCGGGTTCGAGAACTATGTAGACATGACCCGAGATACTCCTCGGTCAATATCCAATAGCGGGACCTGGATGCCCATATTGGATCCTACATATTCTACGAAGATCTTATCGTTTGAACCTCAGTGCCAAGGATTCATATAATCCCGTATGTCATTCCCTTTGTCCTTCGGTATGTTACTTGCCCGAGATTCGATCGTCAGTATCCGCATACCTATTTCAATCTCGTTTACCGGCAAGTCTCTTTACTCGTTCCGTAATACAAGATCCCGCAACTTACACTAAGTCACATTGCTTGCAAGGCTTGTGTGTGATGTTGTATTACCGAGTGGGCCCCGAGATACCTCTCCGTCACACAGAGTGACAAATCCCAGTCTTGATCCATACTAACTCAACTAACACCTTCGGAGATACCTGTAGAGCATCTTTATAGTCACCCAGTTACGTTGCGACGTTCGATACACACAAAGCATTCCTCCGGTGTCAGTGAGTTATATGATCTCATGGTCATAGGAATAAATACTTGACACGCAGAAAACAGTAGCAACAAAATGACACGATCAACATGCTACGTCTATTAGTTTGGGTCTAGTCAATCACGTGATTCTCCTAATGACGTGATCCAGTTATCAAGCAACAACACCTTGTTCATAATCAGAAGACACTGACTATCTTTGATCAACTGGCTAGCCAACTAGAGACTTGCTAGGGACGGTGTTTTGTCTATGTATCCACACATGTAAATAAGTCTTCATTCAATACAATTATAGCATGGATAATAAACGATTATCTTGATACAGGAATTATAATAATAACTATATTTATTATTGCCTCTAGGGCATAATTCCAACAGTCTCCCACTTGCACTAGAGTCAATAATCTAGCCCTCACATCATCATGCGAATTACATTGTAATAAATCTAACACCCATACAGTTCTGGTGTTGATCATGCTTTGCCCGTGGAAGAGGTTTAGTCAGCGGGTCTGCTACATTCAGATCCGTGTGCACTTTGCATATATTTACGTCCTCTCCCTCGACGTAGTCGCGGATGAGGTTGAAGCGTCGTTTGATGTGTCTGGTCTTCTTGTGAAACCGTGGTTCCTTTGCTAAGGCAATGGCACCCGTGTTGTCACAGAACAAGGTTATTGGATTCAGTGCGCTTGGCACCACTCCAAGATCCGTCATGAACTGCTTCATCCAGACACCCTCCTTAGTCGCCTCCGAGGCAGCCATGTACTCCGCTTCACATGTAGAATCTGCTACGACGCTTTGCTTGGAACTACACCAGCTTACCGCACCCCCATTAAGAATAAATACGTATCCGGTTTGCGACTTAGAGTCGTCCGGATCTGTGTCAAAGCTTGCATCGACGTAACCTTTTACGGCGTGCTCTTCGTCACCTCCATACACGAGAAACATCTCCTTAGTCCTTTTCAGGTACTTCAGGATATTCTTGACCGCTGTCCAGTGATCCACTCCTGGATTACTCTGGAACCTACCCGCCATACTTATGGCCAGGCTAACATCCGGTCTAGTGCACGACATTGCATACATGATAGAACCTATGGCTGAAGCATAGGGGACGGAACGCATATGCTCTCTATCTTCATCAGTTGCTGGGCACTGAGTCTTACTCAATCTCGTACCTTGTAAAACTGGCAAGAACCCTTTCTTGGACTGTTCCATTTTGAACCTCTTCAAAACTTTATCAAGGTATGTGCTTTGTGAAAGTCCTATTAGGCGTTTTGATCTATCCATATAGATCTTAATGTCTAGAATGTAAGCAGCTTCTCCTAGGTCCTTCATAGAGAAACTCTTATTCAAGTAATCCTTTATGCTCTCTAAAAACTCCACGTTGTTTCCAATCAGCAATATGTCATCCACATATAATATTAGAAATGCCACAGAGCTCCCACTCACTTTCTTGTAAATACAAGATTCAAATGCTTTGATCACCTCATCAAAGCGTTTGTTCCAACTCCGAGATGCTTGCACCAGTCCACAAATGGATCGCTGGAGCTTGCACACCTTGTTAACATTCTTAGCATCGACAAAACCTTCGGGTTGCATCATATACAATTCCTCCTTAAGGAAACCGTTAAGGAACGCCGTTTTGACATCCATCTGCCAAATTTCATAATCGAAAAATGCAGCTATTGCTAACATGATTCTGACGGACTTAAGCATCGCTACGGGTGAGAATGTCTCATCGTAGTCAACTCCTTGAACTTGCGAAAAACCCTTTGCCACAAGTCGAGCTTTATAAACGGTCACATTGCCGTCAGCGTCCGTCTTCCTCTTAAAGATCCATTTGTTCTGAATAGCCTTGCGGCCCTCAGGCAGTACCTCCAAAGTCCACACTTTGTTCTCATACATGGATCCTATCTCGGACTTCATGGCTTCTAGCCATTTGTTGGAATCCGGGCCCACCATTGCTTCTTCATAAGTTGCAGGTTCATTGTTGTCCAACAACATGATCGACAAGACGGGATTACCGTACCACTCTGGAGCAGCACGTGGTCTCGTCGACCTGCGTGGTTCGACAGAAACTTGAACCGGAGTTTCATGATCATCATCATTAACTTCCTCCTCAACCGGCGTCGCAACGACAGAGGTTTCCCCTTGTCCTGCGCCACCATCCAGAGGGATGAGAGGTTCGACAACCTCGTCAAGTTCTATCTTCCTCCCACTCAATTCTCTCGAGAGAAACTCCTTCTCGAGAAAAGCTCTGTTTTTAGCAACAAACACTTTGCCCTCGGATTTGAGATAGAAGGTGTACCCAACTGTCTCTTTTGGGTAACCTATGAAGACGTACTTTTCCGCTTTGGGTTCCAGCTTTTCAGGCTGAAGCTTTTTGACATAAGCGTCACATCCCCAAACTTTAAGAAACGACAACTTTGGCCTTTTGTCATACCACAGTTCGTATGGTGTCGTCTCAACGGATTTTGATGGTGCCCTATTTAAAGTGAATGCAGCTCTTTCTAATGCATAAGCCCAAAACGATAACGGCAAATCGGTAAGAGACATCATAGATCGCACCATCTCTAATAAAGTACGATTACGACGTTCGGACACACCATTACGCTGTGGTGTTCCAGGCGGTGTCAACTGTGAAACAATTCCACATTGTCTTAAGTGAGCACCAAACTCGAAACTCAGATATTCACCCCCACGATCAGACCGTAGGAACTTGATCTTCTTGTTATGATGATTTTCCACTTCACTCTGAAATTGCTTGAACTTTTCAAATGTTTCAGACTTGTGCTTCATCAAGTAGACATAACCATATCTACTCAAATCGTCAGTGAAGGTGAGAAAATAACGATATCTGCCGCGCGCCTCTACGCTCATCGGACCAGACACATCGGTATGTATGATTTCCAACAAGTCACTTGCACGCTCCATAGTTCCAGAGAATGGAGTCTTAGTCATCTTGCCCATGAGGCATGGTTCGCACGTGTCAAAAAAGTCAAGTGACTCCAAAAGTCCATCAGCATGGAGTTTCTTCATGCGCTTTACACCAATATGACCTAAGCGGCAGTGCCACAAAAATATGGCGATATCATTGTTAACTCTAACTCTTTTGGTCTCAATGTTATGTATATGTGTATCGCTATCAAGATTCAATATGAACAATCCTCTCACATTAGGTGCATGACCATAAAATATGTTACTCATAGAAATAGAACAACCATTATTCTCTGACTTAAAAGAGTAACCGTCTCGCAATAAACAAGATCCAGATATAATGTTCATGCTCAACGCAGGCACTAAATAACAATGATTTAAGTTCATCACTAATCCTGATTGTAACTGAAGTGAAACTGTGCCGACGGCGATTGCATCAACCTTGGAACCATTTCCTACGCGCATTGTCACTTCATCTTTCGCCAGCCTTCGTCTATTCCGCAGTTCCTGTTTTGAGTTGCAAATATGAGCAACAGAACCGGTATCGAATACCTAGGCACTACTACGAGAGCCGGTTAAGTACACATCAATAACATGTATATCAAATATACCTGATTTTTCTTTGGCCGCCTTCTTATCAGCCAGATACTTGGGGCAGTTGCGTTTCCAGTGACCCATACCCTTGCAATAGTAGCACTCTGTTTCAGGCTTAGGTCCAGCTTTGGGTTTCTTCGTCGGATTGGCAACAGGCTTGCCGCTCTTCTTTGAATTACCCTTCTTGCCTTTGCCGTTTCTCTTGAAACTAGTGGTCTTATTCACCGTCAACACTTGATGTTCTTTACGGAGTTCAGACTCTGCGACTTTCAGCATCGCAAACAACTCGCCCGGTGACTTGTTCATCCCTTGCATGTTGTAGTTCAACACAAAGCCTTTATAACTTGGCGGCAGTGATTGAAGGATTCTGTCAGTGATAGCCTCTTGCGGGAGTTCAATCCCCAGCTCAGCTAGACGGTTTGAGTACCCAGACATTTTGAGCACATGTTCACTGACAGACGAGTTCTCCTCCATCTTGCAAGCATAGAATTTATCGGAGGTCTCATACCTCTCGATCCGGGCGTTCTTCTGAAAGATAAACTTCAACTCCTGGAACATCTCAAATGCTCCATGATGCTCAAAGCGACGTTGAAGTCCCGGTTCTAAGCCATACAAAACTGCACATTGAACTACTGAGTAGTCCTCCTTACGTGCTAACCAAGCGTTCTTAACATCCTGATCAGCCGTAGTGGGTGGTTCATCTCCTAGCGCATCATTAAGGACATAATCCTTCTTCCCAGCTTGTAAGATTAGCTTAAGATTACGAGCCCAGTCTACAAAGTTGGTTCCATCATCTTTCAACTTAGCTTTCTCTAGGAACGTATTAAAATTCAGGGTGACTGTCGCGTGAGCCATGATCTACAACACAATTATATTCAAAGTGGACTTAGACTATGATCAAGATAATTAGAGTTTAACTTAATCAAATTATTTGCTAAACTCCCACTCAAAAAGTACATCTCTCTAGTCATTTGAGTGGTTCATGATCCACTTACACTAGCTCAAGTCCGATCATCACGTGAGTTGAGTATAGTTTCAGTGGTAAGCATTGTTGGGTGACGTAGCATAAATTCAAAATTTTCCTACGCATGTTCAGATCTTCCTATGGAGAGACCAGCAACGAGAGAGGGGTAAGAGCATCTTCGTACCTTTGAAGATCGCTAAGCGGAAGCGTTGCTAGAACGCGGTTGATGGAGTCGTACTCGCAGCGATTCCGATCTAGTGCCGAACAACGGCACCTCCGCGTTCAACACACGTGCAGCCCGGTGACGTCTCCCGCACCTTGATCCAGCAAGGAGGAGGGAGAGGTTGGGGAAGAGGACCAGCAACACGACGGCGTGGTGTTGGTGGAGAGACGAGGTCTCCCGGCAGGGCTTCGCCAAGCGCCGGCAGAGAGGAGGAGGAAGAAGTGCAGGACTGCGCCGAGGGAGAGGGAAAACTATGTCCTCCAAAGGCCAAAAGTGCCCACTATATATAGGGGAAGGGGAGAGGGGGTGCCACCCCTAGGGTTCCCACCCTAGGGGGTGCGGCAGCCCTCCCAGATGGGGGGTGTGGCGGCCAGATGGGGAGGAGGGGGTGGCGCACCCCTCTAGTGGGCCTAAGGCCCACCTAAGTTAGGGTTCCCCCCCCCCTCTTTTTCTTTCCCCTGCGCCATGGGCTGAGTGGGGAGGCGCACCAGCCCAACTAGGGGCTGGTTCCCACCCCCACTTAGCCCATCTTACCTCTTGGGGTCGCAGCCCCCCTTCGGTGGTCCCCCGGGACCACCTCCGGTGGTCCCGGTGGTCCCGGTACGTTACCGGTGATGCCCGAAACACTTCCGGTGTCCGAAACCATCCGTCCTATATATCAATCTTTACCTCCGGACCATTCCGGAGCTCCTCGTGACGTCCAGGATCTCATCCGGGACTCCGAACAACTTTCGGTAATCTCGTATAACAATTCCCTATAACCCTAGCGTCATCGAACCTTAAGTGTGTAGACCCTACGGGTTCGGGAGACAGGCAGACATGACCGAGACACCTCTCTGGCCAATAACCATCAGCGGGGTCTGGATACCCATGGTGGCTCCCACTAGCTCCACGATGATCTCATCGGATGAACCACGATGTCAAGGATTCAATCAATCCCGTATACGATTCCCTTTGTCTGTCGGTATAGAACTTGCCCGAGATTCGATCGTCGGTATACCTATACCTTGTTCAATCTCGTTACCGGTAAGTCTCTTTACTCGTTCCGTAGCACGTCATCGTGTGACTAACTCCTTAGTCACATTGAGCTCATGATGATGTTCTACCGAGTGGGCCCAGAGATACCTCTCCGTCACACGGAGTGACAAATCCCGATCTCGATTCGTGCCAACCCAACAGACACTTTCGGAGGTACCCGTAGTGAACCTTTATAGTCACCCAGTTACGTTGTGACGTTTGATACACCCAAAGCACTCCTACGGTATCCGGGAGTTGCACAATCTCACGGTCGAAGGAAAAGATACTTGACATTAGAAAAGCATTAGCATACGAACAATACGATCTAGTGCTAGGCTTAGGATTGGGTCTTGTCCACCACATCATTCTCCCAATGATGTGATCCCGTTATCAATGACATCCAATGTCCATGATCAGGAAACCATGATCATCTATTGACTAACGAGCTAGCTAACTAGAGGCTTGCTAGGGACACATTGTGATCTATTCATTCACACATGTATTACTGTTTCCTGTTAATACAATTATAGCATGAACGATAGACGATTATCATGAACAAGGAAATATGATAATAACCATTTTATTATTGCCTCTAGGGCATATTTCCAACAGTCTCCCACTTGCACTAGAGTCAATAATCTAGTTACATTGTGATGTATCGAACACCCATAGCATCATGGTGTTGATCATGTTTTGCTCGTGGAAGAGGTTTAGTCAACGGGTCTGCAATATTCAGATCCGTGTGTACTTTACAAATATGTATCACTCCACTCTGGACATGGTCCTGGATGGAGTTGTAGCGGCGCTTGATGTGCTTCGTCTTCCGGTGAAACCTGGGCTCTTTGTCTATGGCAATGGCTCCAGTGTTATCACAGAAGAGTGTCATAGGACCCGACGCACTTGGAACCACTCCAAGGTCGGTGATGAGCTCCTTCATCCAAATTCCTTCATGAGCCGCTTCTGAAGCAGCTATGTACTCCGCTTCACATGTAGATGCTGCCACGACTTCTTGCTTGCTGCTGCACCAGCTCACTGCCCCACCATTCAACATATATACGTATCCGGTTTGTGACTTAGAGTCATCCGGATCTGTGTCGAAGCTAGCGTCGACGTAACCCTTTACGACGAGCTCTTCGTCACCTCCATAAACGAGAAACATTTCCTTAGTCCTTTTCAGGTACTTAAGGATATTCTTGACCGGTGTCCAGTGATCCGCACCGGGATTACTTTGGTACCTTCCTACCAAGCTTATCGCAAGGTTTATATCAGGTCTGGTACACAGCATGGCATACATTAGAGAGCCCACGGCTGAAGCGTAGGGGACAGAACTCATCTTCTCTCTATCTGCTGCCGTGGTCGGCGACTGAGTCTTACTCAATCTCATACCTTGCAAAACTGGCAAGAACCCTTTCTTTGAGTTTTCCATATTGAACTTCTTCAGTATCTTGTCAAGGTATGTACTTTGCGAAAGACCTATGAGGCGTCTCGATCTATCTCTATAGATCTTGATGCCTAATATGTATGCAGCTTCTCCAAGGTCCTTCATTGAAAAACTCTTGTTCAAATAGGCCTTTATGCTCTCCAACATCTCTATATCATTCCCCATCAACAATATGTCATCCACATATAGTACGAGGAAAGCTACAGAGCTCCCACTCACTTTCTTGTACAGACAGGCTTCTCCGTAAACCTGTATGAACCCAAACGCTTTAATCACCTCATTAAAGCGAATGTTCCAACTCCGAGATGCTTGCACCAGCCCATAGATGGAGCGCTGGAGCTTGCATACTTTGTTAGCACCTTTAGGATCGACAAAACCTTCTGGTTGCATCATATACAACTCTTCCTTAAGATTCCCGTTAAGGAACGATGTTTTGACGTCCATTTGCCAAATTTCATAATCATAAAAGGCGGCAATTGCTAACATGATTCGGACTGATTTCAGCTTCGCTACGGGAGAGAAAGTCTCTTCGTAGTCAACTCCTTGAATTTGTCGAAAACCCTTTGCGACAAGTCGAGCTTTGTAAACGGTTACATTACCGTTTGCATCAGTCTTCTTCTTGAAGATCCATTTATTTTCTATGGCTCGCCGTTCATCGGGCAAGTCCACCAAAGTCCATACTTTGTTCTCATACATGGATCCTATCTCGGATTTCATGGCCTCAAGCCATTTGTTGGAATCCGGGCCCGCCATCGCTTCTTCATAGTTCGAAGGTTCACCGTTGTCTAACAACATGATTTCCATCACACGGTTGTCGTACCATTCTGGTGCGGAGCGTACCCTTGTGGACCTTCGCGGTTCAGTAGTAACTTGATCCGAAGCTTCATGATCATCATCATTAACTTCCTCTTCAGTCGGTGTAGGCACCACAGGAACAACTTCTTGCGCTGCGCTACTTTCCTGTTCGAGAGGGGGTGTAATTACCTCATCAAGTTCTACCTTCCTCCCACTTACTTCTTTCGAGAGAAACTCTTTCTCTAGAAAGGATCCGTTCTTGGCAACAAAGGTTTTACCTTCGGATCTAAGATAGAAGGTATACCCAATAGTTTCCTTAGGGTATCCTATGAATACGCATTTCTCCGCTTTGGGTTCGAGCTTTTCTGGTTGAAGTTTCTTCACATAAGCATCGCAGCCCCAAACTTTAAGAAACGACAACTTAGGTTTCTTGCCAAACCACAGTTCATACGGTGTCGTCTCAACGGATTTAGACGGTGCCCTATTTAAAGTGAATGCTGCAGTTTCTAATGCATATCCCCAAAATGATAGCGGTAAGTCGGTGAGAGACATCATAGATCGTACCATATCTAATAAAGTGCGATTACGACGTTCAGACACTCCGTTGCGCTGCGGTGTGCCAGGCGGCGTCAGTTGTGAAACGATTCCACACTTCCTTAGGTGTGTGCCAAACTCGTGACTCAAATATTCTCCTCCACGATCAGATCGTAGACATTTAATCTTTCTGTCACGTTGATTCTCAACCTCACTCTGAAATTCCTTGAACTTTTCAAACGTCTCAGATTTGTGCTTCATCAAGTAGATATACCCATACCTACTCAAATCATCGGTGAGAGTGAGAACATAATGATAACCACCGCGAGCTTCAACGTTCATTGGACCACACACATCAGTATGTATTATTTCCAATAAGTCGGTGGCTCTCTCCATTATTCCTGAGAATGGAGTCTTAGTCATCTTGCCCATGAGGCACGGTTCGCATGTGTCAAATGATTCAAAGTCAAGAGACTCTAGCAGTCCATCAGTATGGAGCTTCTTCATGCGCTTAACGCCGATATGACCAAGGCGGCAGTGCCACAAGTATGTGGGACTATCGTTATCAACTTTGCATCTTTTGGTACTCACACTATGAATATGTGTAACATCACGATCGAGATTCATCAAGAATAAACCATTCACCAGCGGAGCATGTCCATAAAACATATCACTCATATAAATAGAACAACCATTATTCTCTGACTTAAATGAGTAGCCGTCTCGCATTAAGCAAGACCCTGATACAATGTTCATGCTTAAAGCTGGTACTAAATAACAATTATTAAGGTTTAAAACTAATCCCGACGGTAGATGTAGAGGTAGCGTGCCGACGGCGATCACATCGACCTTTGAACCATTCCCGACGCGCATCGTCACCTCGTCCTTGGCCAGTCTCCGCTTATTCCGCAGTTCCTGCTTTGAGTTGCAAATGTGAGCAACAACACCGGTATCAAATACCCAGGAGCTACTACGAGCGCTGGTAAGGTAGACATCAATAACATGTATATCATATATACCTTTAACGTTGCCGGCCTTCTTGTCCGCTAAGTATTTGGGGCAGTTCCGCTTCCAGTGACCTTTTCCCTTGCAATAGAAGCACTCAGTCTCAGGCTTGGGTCCGTTCTTTTTCTTCTTCCCGGCATCTGGCTTACCGGGCGCGGCAACAACTTTGCCGTCTTTCTTGAAGTTCTTCTTACCCCTGCCTTTCTTGAAACTAGTGGTCTTGTTGACCATCAACACTTGATGCTCCTTCTTGATTTCTACTTCTGCAGACTTGAGCATCGAGTACAACTCGGGAATGGTTTTCTCCATCCCTTGCATGTTGTAGTTAAGCACAAAGCCTTTGTAGCTTGGTGGGAGAGACTGGAGGATTCTGTCAATGATAGCATCATCCGGAAGTTCGACTCCAAGTGAAGTCAGACGACCGTGTAACCCAGACATTTTGAGTATGTGCTCACTGACAGAACTGTTCTCCTCCATCTTACAGCTGAAGAACTTGTCGGAGACTTCATATCTCTCGACACGGGCATGAGCTTGAAAAACTAGCTTTAGCTCTTGGAACATCTCATATGCCCCGTGTTGCTCAAAACGTCTTTGGAGCCCCGTTTCTAAACTGTATAACATGCCACACCTGACCAGAGAGTAGTCATCACTCCGCGCTTGCCAGACGTTTAGAACGTCCTGGGCTGCTGCGGGAGCGGGAGGGTCACCTAGCGGCGCATTAAGGACATAAGCCTTTTTAGCTGCTTCAAGGATGAGCTTCAGGTTGCGAACCCAGTCCGCATAGTTGCTACCATCATCTTTCAGCTTGTTTTTCTCTAGGAATGCGTTGAAGTTGAGGTTGACGTTGGACATCTACAATATTTATAAAGACAACTTTTAGACTAAGTTCATGACAATTAAGTTCATTTAATCAAATTAAGTATGAACTCCCACTTAAATCGACATCCCTCTAGTCATCTAAGTGATACATGATCCATGTTGACTAACCCGTGTCCGATCATCATGTGAGACGGACTAGTCACCATGGTGAGCAACTTCATGCTGATCGTATTCAACCATACGACTCATGTTCGACCTTTCGGTCTCTTGTATTCGAGGTCATGTCTGTACATGCTAAGCTCGTCGAGTCAACCTAAGTGTTTTGCGTGTGTAAATCTGGCTTACACCCGTTGTATGCGAACGTTAGAATCTATCACACCCGATCATCACGTGGTGCTTCGAGACAACGAACCTTCGCAACGGTGCACACTTAGGGGAATACGTTCTCGAAATTTTAGGAGGGATCATCTTATTATGCTACCGTCGTTCTAAGCAATAAGATGTAAAACATGATAAACATCACAATGCAATCATATAGTGACATGATATGGCCATTATCATCTTTGCTCTTTCGATCTCCATCTTCAGGCATTGCATGATCATCATCGTCACCGGCGTGACACCATGATCTCCATCATCATGATCTCCATCATCGTGTCTCCGTGAAGTCGTCACGCCAACTACTACTATCACTACTACTATGGCTAACCGTTAGCAATGAAGTAAAAGTAGCAAGCACAAGGCGTTGCATCTCATACAATAAATTAAGACAACTCCTATGGCTCCTGCCGGTTGTCATACTCATCGACATGCAAGTCGTGAAACCTATTACAATAACATGATCATCTCATACATCATACATGCAACATCACAACTTTGGCCATATCACATCACATGTCAAACCCTGCAAAAACAAGTTAGACGTCCTCTAATTGTTGTTGCAAGTTTTACGTGGCTGATTTGGGTTTCTAGCAAGAACGCCTTCTTACCTACGTGACAACCACAACGATGATATGCCAAAGCTATTTACCCTTCATAAGGACCCTTTTCATCAAATCCAATCCGACTAGAGTAGGAGAGACAGACACCCGCTAGCCACCTTTATGAACGATGTGCATGTTTGTCGGTGGAACCAGTCTCACGTAAGCGTACGTGTAAGGTCGGTCCGGGCCGCTTCATCCCACAATACCGCCGGAAAAGAATAAGACTAGTAACGGCAAGCAAATTGACAAACCATCGCCCACAACTTTTGTGTTCTACTCGTGCATAGCATCTACGCATAGAAAACCTGGCTCGGATGCCACTGTTGGGTGACGTAGCATAAATTCAAAATTTTCCTACGCATGTTCAGATCTTCCTATGGAGAGACCAGCAACGAGAGAGGGGTAAGAGCATCTTCGTACCTTTGAAGATCGCTAAGCGGAAGCGTTGCTAGAACGCGGTTGATGGAGTCGTACTCGCAGCGATTCCGATCTAGTGCCGAACAACGGCACCTCCGCGTTCAACACACGTGCAGCCCGGTGACGTCTCCCGCACCTTGGTCCAGAAAGGAGGAGGGAGAGGTTGAGGAAGAGGACCAGCAACACGACGGCGTGGTGTTGGTGGAGAGACGAGGTCTCCCGGCAGGGCTTCGCCAAGCGCCGGCACAGAGGAGGAGGAAGAAGTGCAGGACTGCGCCGAGGGAGAGGGAAAACTGTGTCCTCCAAAGGCCAAAAGTGCCCACTATATATAGGGGAAGGGGAGAGGGGGTGCCACCCCTAGGGTTCCCACCCTAGGGGGTGCGGCAGCCCTCCCAGATGGGGGGTGTGGCGGCCAGATGGGGAGGAGGGGGTGGCGCACCCCTCTAGTGGGCCTAAGGCACACCTAAGTTAGGGTTCCCCCCCTCTTTTTCTTTCCCCTGCGCCATGGGCTGAGTGGGGAGGCGCACAAGCCCAACTAGGGGCTGGTTCCCACCCCCACTTAGCCCATCTTACCTCTTGGGGTCGCAGCCCCCCTTCGGTGGTCCCCCGGGACCACCTCCGGTGGTCCCGGTGGTCCCGGTACGTTACCGGTGATGCCCGAAACACTTCCGGTGTCCGAAACCATCCGTCCTATATATCAATCTTTACCTCCGGACCATTCCGGAGCTCCTCGTGACGTCCAGGATCTCATCTGGGACTCCGAACAACTTTCGGTAATCTCGTATAACAATTCCCTATAACCCTAGCGTCATCGAACCTTAAGTGTGTAGACCCTACGGGTTCGGGAGACAGGCAGACATGACCGAGACACCTCTCTGGCCAATAACCATCAGCGGGGTCTGGATACCCATGGTGGCTCCCACTAGCTCCACGATGATCTCATCGGATGAACCACGATGTCAAGGATTCAATCAATCCCGTATACGATTCCCTTTGTCTGTCGGTATAGAACTTGCCCGAGATTCGATCGTCGGTATACCTATACCTTGTTCAATCTCGTTACCGGTAAGTCTCTTTACTCGTTCCGTAGCACGTCATCGTGTGACTAACTCCTTAGTCACATTGAGCTCATGATGATGTTCTACCGAGTGGGCCCAGAGATACCTCTCCGTCACACGGAGTGACAAATCCCGATCTCGATTCGTGCCAACCCAACAGACACTTTCGGAGGTACCCGTAGTGAACCTTTATAGTCACCCAGTTACGTTGTGACGTTTGATACACCCAAAGCACTCCTACGGTATCCGGGAGTTGCACAATCTCACGGTCGAAGGAAAAGATACTTGACATTAGAAAAGCATTAGCATACGAACAATACGATCTAGTGCTAGGCTTAGGATTGGGTCTTGTCCACCACATCATTCTCCCAATGATGTGATCCCGTTATCAATGACATCCAATGTCCATGATCAGGAAACCATGATCATCTATTGACTAACGAGCTAGCTAACTAGAGGCTTGCTAGGGACACATTGTGATCTATTCATTCACACATGTATTACTGTTTCCTGTTAATACAATTATAGCATGAACGATAGACGATTATCATGAACAAGGAAATATGATAATAACCATTTTATTATTGCCTCTAGGGCATATTTCCAACAAGCATCCCTATGCTAATCATATCATCTATATGATTCATGATCGACCTTTCGGTCTCATGTGTTCCGAGGCCATGTCTGCACATGCTAGGCTCGTCAAGCTTAACCCGAGTGGTCCGCGTGCGTAACTGTTTTGCACCCGTTGTATGTGAACGTTGAGTCTATCACACCCGATCATCACGTGGTGTCTCGAAACGACGAACTGTAGCAACGGTGCACAGTCGGGGAGAACACAATTTCGTCTTGAAATTTTAGTGAGAGATCACCTCATAATGCTATCGTCGTTCTAAGCAAAATAAGGTGCATAAAAGGATTAACATCACATGCAATTCATAAGTGACATGATATGGCCATCATCACGTGCTTCTTGATCTCCATCACCAAAGCACCGGCACGATCTTCTTGTCACCGGCGCCACACCATGATCTCCATCAACGTGTTGCCATCGGGGTTGTCGTGCTACTCATGCTATTACTACTAAAGCTACATCCTAGCAAAATAGTAAACGCATCTGCAAGCACAAACGTTAGTATAAAGACAACCCTATGGCTCCTGCCGGTTGCCGTACCATCGACGTGCAAGTCGATATTTTCTATTATAACATGATCATCTCATACATCCAATATATCACGTAACATCGTTGGCCATATCACATCACAAGCATACCCTGCAAAAACAAGTTAGACGTCCTCTAATTTTGTTGTTGCATGTTTTACGTGGTGACCATGGGTATCTAGTAGGATCGCATCTTACTTACGCAAACACCACAACGGAGATATATGAGTTGCTATTTAACCTCATCCAAGGACCTCCTCGGTCAAATCCGATTCAACTAAAGTTGGATAAACCGACACTTGCCAGTCATCTTTGAGCAACGGGGTTACTCGTAGCGATGAAACCAGTCTCTCGTAAGCGTACGAGTAATGTCGGTCCAAGCCGCTTCAATCCAACAATATCGCGGAATCAAGAAAAGACTAAGGAGGGCAGCAAAACGCACATCACCGCCCACAAAAACTTTTGTGTTCTACTCGAGAAGACATCTACGCATGTACCTGGCTCTGATACCACTGTTGGGGAACGCCGCATGGGAAACAAAAATTTTCCTACGCGCACGAAGACCTATCATGGTGATGTCCATCTACGAGAGGGGATGAGTGATCTACGTACCCTTGTAGACCGTACAGTAGAAGCGTTAGTGAACGCGGTTGATGTAGTGGAACGTCCTCACGTCCCTCGATCCGCCCCGCGAACAATCCCGCGATCAGTCCCACGATCTAGTACCGAACGAACGGCACCTCCGCGTTCTGCACACGTACAGCTCGACGATGATCTCGGCCTTCTTGATCAAGCAAGAGAGACGGAGAGGTAGAAGAGTTCTCCGGCAGCGTGACGGCGCTCCGGAGGTTGGTGATGACCTTGTCTCAGCAGGGCTCCGCCCGAGCTCCACAGAAACGCGATCTAGAGGAAAAACCGTGGAGGTATGTGGTCGGGCTGCCGTGGAAAAGTCGTCTCAAATCAGCCCTAAAACCTCCGTATATATAGGTGGGAGGGAGGGGACCTTGCCTTGGGGCTCAAGGAGCCCCAAGGGGTCGGCCGAGTCCAAGGGGGGAAGGCTCCCCCCCAAACCGAGTTGGACTTGGTTTGGTGGGTGGGAGTCCTTCCTTCCCTTCCCACCCCCCCCTTTTTTTTTTTTTCTCTTTGATTTTCTTTCCTAGGCGCATAGGGCCCTTTTGGGCTGTCCCACCAGCCCACTAAGGGCTGGTGTGCCACCCTCAAGGCCTATGGGCTTCCCCAGGGTGGGTTGCCCCCCCGGTGAACTCCCGGAACCCATTCATCATTCCGGGTACATTCCCGGTAACTCCGAAAACCTTCCGGTAATCAAATGAGGTCATCCTATATATCAATCTTCGTTTCCGGACTATTCTGGAAACCCTCGTGACGTCTGTGATCTCATCCGAGACTCCGAACAACATTCGGTAACCAACCATATAACTCAAATACGCATAAAACAACGTCGAACCTTAAGTGTGGAGACCCTGCGGGTTCGAGAACTATGTAGACATGACCCGAGATACTCCTCGGTCAATATCCAATAGCGGGACCTGGATGCCCATATTGGATCCTACATATTCTACGAAGATCTTATCGTTTGAACCTCAGTGCCAAGGATTCATATAATCCCGTATGTCATTCCCTTTGTCCTTCGGTATGTTACTTGCCCGAGATTCGATCGTCAGTATCCGCATACCTATTTCAATCTCGTTTACCGGCAAGTCTCTTTACTCGTTCCGTAATACAAGATCCCGCAACTTACACTAAGTCACATTGCTTGCAAGGCTTGTGTGTGATGTTGTATTACCGAGTGGGCCCCGAGATACCTCTCCGTCACACGGAGTGACAAATCCCAGTCTTGATCCATACTAACTCAACTAACACCTTCGGAGATACCTGTAGAGCATCTTTATAGTCACCCAGTTACGTTGCGACGTTTGATACACACAAAGCATTCCTCCGATGTCAGTGAGTTATATGATCTCATGGTCATAGGAATAAATACTTGACACGCAGAAAACAGTAGCAACAAAATGACACAATCAACATGCTACGTCTATTAGTTTGGGTCTAGTCCATCACGTGATTCTCCTAATGACGTGATCCAGTTATCAAGCAACAACACCTTGTTCATAATCAGAAGACACTAACTATCTTTGATCAACTGGCTAGCGAACTAGAGGCTTGCTAGGGACGGTGTTTTGTCTATGTATCCACACATGTAAATGAGTCTTCATTCAATACAATTATAGCATGGATAATAAACGATTATGGAATTATAATAATAACTATATTTATTATTGCCTCTAGGGCATAATTCCAACAGAACAAACCAAGATCTTTGGTGCCTTGAAGATATTTGAAAATGTTCTTCACACCAACCCAATGCCTCTTTGTTGGTGATGCACTGAATCTAGCCAATAAATTTACTGCAAATGATATATCAGGCCTGGTGCAGTTTGCTAGATACATTAGTGCTCCAATAGCACTGAGGTAAGGAAATTCAGGTCATAATACCTCTTCATCATCACCCTTAGGTCTAAATGGGTCTTTATCTCTATCAAGAGATCTAACAACCATTGGTGTTTTCGATGGATATGCTTTATCCATATTAAATTTCTCAACAATCTTTTGGATGTAAGTAGAGTAATGAACTAGTATTCCCGAAGGAAGATGTTCAAGTTGTAAGCCCAAACAAAATTTAGTCTTACCTAAATCTTTCATCTCAAACTCCGTCTTAAGATGATTACGTGCCTCATGTATTTCTTGTGTAGTCCCAATGATATTCAGATCATCCACATACACAGAAATAATGCAAACTCCATTCTTAGATTTCTTAATAAACACGCATGGGCAATCATTGTTATTTGAGTAACCCTTTTGAAGAAGGAATATACTTAGTCGGTTATACCACATTCTTCCCGACTGCTTCAAGCCATACAATGACTTCTGAAGTTTTACACAATACATATTGCGATTAGCCTTTGGATTCGGAAGCTTCATTCCCTCGGGAACTTTCATATAAATATCAGAATCCAGTGACCCATATAGATATCTAGTCACAACATCCATCAGCTGGATAGACAAATTCATTTTCACTGCCGGTGATATTAAATATCGGAACGTTGTTCCACTCATAACTGGAGAGTAAGTTTCATCATAATCGATGTCGGGTCTCTGCGTGAACCCTTGTGCTACAAGCGTCGCCTTGTATCTCACCACCTCATTGTTCTCGTTCCTCTTACGAACGAAAACCCATTTTGCTCCCACCGGGAACACATGCCGAGGAGTAGGAATTACTGCAGTAAATAACCCTCTTTTTATGAGCGAGCGCAATTCATCCTCAATTGTTTCCTTCCATTTGGACCAGTCTGAGCGCTTCATGCACTCTGCCATGGACTTAGGTTCGCAATCCAAATCAAGGCCTTCTGCAATTCTAGAGGCGAAATAAATGTCGACAATAGTAGTCTTTCTATTGTATGATTCTCGTGAATCAATATAGTTAATGGATATTTCATCAATACCTTTTGATCCTTCGTGATTTCCCTCAATAATTAGATCAAGGTCTTCCGATGTCCCAACACCAAAATTTGTGTGCACACTCGTGCTGGGTTCTGGATGTCCAACATCCTTCAGGCGTCCTTCAACCCTAGGTTGAATATCAACATTTTGTTGATTTGCATTTACCTTTTGAGGATTCCTCATTCCCCTTGGACGCTTCTGCAAAGCCTTGTCCTTTGTGTCTAGATTCCTCCCCCTCTTAGGTGGCTGAGTAGATCTATGGGTCACATCTACTCTCTCTGGCACATTCATAGCGGGAACATTTGATTTTGTGACACCTTTATAATCAGTAAATGTGTCTGGCAGATTATTTGCAATATTTTGCAAATTTATAATCTTCTGAACCTCCAGTTCAGAATCATTCGTACGTGGATCTAAGGACTGGATGCCTTTCACATCCCAATTTATTTCTCGGCATTCTTTGTGGTTATTCTCTCCCCCTAATGCCGGGAAATTGTCCTCATCAAAAATGCAATCAGCGTACCGGGCTGTAAATAAATCCCTTGTCAGGGGTTCCAGGTACTTAATGATTGACGGAGAATTGTACCCCACATAGATCCCCATTCGCCTATGAGGGCCCATTGATGTATGCTGCGGTGGTGAGATCGGTACATATACCGCACAACCGAATTGCCGCAGATGGGAAATACTTGGCTGATTTCCACGTACTAACTGCAACGGGGAGACCGTATGATATGCAGTTAGTCGAATTTGTATCAACTCTGTAGCATGTAAAACTGCATGACCCCAACATGAAGCTGGAAGATTACTATTCTGCAGGAGCGGTCTTGCTATCAAGTTGATCCTCTTGATAAGTGATTCCGCAAGACCATTCTGGGTATGTACATAAGGTACTGAGTGCTCCACAGAAATGCCCAAAGCTAGGCAGTAATCATTAAATGCTCAAGAACTGAATTCTGCAGCATTATCCATTCTGATGGTTTTTATCCTGTGCTCAGGATGATTTGCTCTCAATTTAATGATCTCAGCAATTAGCTTTGCAAAAGCACGGTTCCTTGTTGACAGTAGACACACATTTGACCATCTTGTTGATGCATCAGTTAGGACCATGAAATATCTGAATGGTCCAAATAACGGTTGTATTGGACCATAAATATCTCCTTGAATACGTTCAAGGAAATCAAGTGGCTCATTCTTTAATTTCACATAAGATGGCCTTGTGATCAATTTCCCAGTTGCACATGCAGTGCATATAAAATCAGATGATTTTGGGAACTTTCTATCCGTTATGTTGTGTCCAACAGAACCATCAATAATTTTTCTCATCATCCCAATAGCAGGATGACCTAGGCGACCATGCCAAATCTTGAACTTATCAAGATTCTAAAAAACTATCTTGTACGCCAAATGCGTCTGTGGTTTAATATATGTATAATACAACCCAGAAGATAGAGAAGGCAGATTCTCAAGGATTTCATTTCGAAATCCCTTTTGCTGAGTTATGAGTAGGCATTCAACCCCACTCTCTTCACTAGTTTCCACATGAAACCATTTTTGCGAATATCCTTAAAACTCAGCAAGGTACGAGTAGAATATAGATACAGTAGAGCATCCTGGATTATCAATTTAGTACCCATAGGGAGTGTAATTGTAGCTTGACTAGAACAAACAATCACCGTGTCTCGACCATCAATTGTCATGACACTTCCATTACTCTTCTTGAGTGTCTGGAAATACTTCATCTTCCTAAGTATCGTGTTAGTAGATCCACTATCCACTAAACACATTTCCTATATTATTCCTTGAAGTTCTATAGAGTAAAAGAACAAAGTTCAGTATATAATCAAACTCATATAGAATCAGTACATACATTACAAACTATATATGTCTTGTACTTATTACAAGCCCTATGTCACACGACATAGCTAACACATTATGTCTAAGGATATAACTTATTTTACAACACATGTAATATGTCTAATAACATCATTACAATACTTTAGACAAATGAGACTAAATCTAGTCTCCAAATATGTCACTAGAACCAAATTCCACTAGCATGTCATCGACATCTAGTATTGGATCTTCTACTTGCTGATTCTGCTCCTGGTTGTCCATGTTCAGAGAATCATCTCGAGAACCATCAACCGTAGGGGTACCATCTTCATTTCCAGTGAAGTGTGCTTCATACTGGTTCCCCTGAGCCTTCTTGCCCTTTCCAAGTAACTGCTAGTACAATTCGACCAAATGCTTTGAAGTGTCACACTTCTTTGCAATATGTCCTTTACAACCACACCTAAAACAACCAGTGTTGCTAGTCCTTTCATTTTTCTTGAAAGAACCTTTGCCCTTTTGGACTCCATTCTTATTCTGCTTCTCATTACGCTTCCACTTTCCATTGAATGTCCTACGATTCTTGTTGGAACCATTGAACTTTTGAGTATTCTTAGAGTTGAAGTGTGATTTAGGCAGAGGCATCGTTCCTGTTGGACGAGCCAAATTGTTCTTCTCAAGAAACTCATTGTGCTTCTTTGCCTGAAGCAACGAGTAAATCAACTCAGAATACTTCTTATACTTTTGCTGACGGTATTGTTCAGCAAGTATCCTCATCGAAGGATGGAAAGTAGAAAGTGTCTTTTCAATCAGATCAGCATCAGAAACTGCACTATTGCAGAATCTTAACTTGGAGTTGATCTTATGAACATCAGAATTGTATGCAGCTATAGACTTAAAGTCTTGGAATCGGACTAGCGCCCATTCCCGTTGCGCTTCATGCAACATCACCGCCCTTTGTTGATCATACCTCTCCTTTAAGGAGTTCCAGAGTGTCACAGGGTTCTCCTCCATCAGATACTCTATCTTTAGGTCGGGGTGAAGATGATGCCGAATGAAGTGCAACTTTGAATACCTTGTTATGTCTGTTATAGATGAAGTCCCTTGGGCAGGTGTGGTTATAGCGGAATTGAGTCCCTTGGCCGTAAAATTTATTTTGACATCCATTGCCCATGTCAAATAGTTAGAACCATCGACGACAAGTTCAGCAAACTCTTTTTTCGATATGTCAGCCATATCCTGCATGCAATCATCATGCTTATTAATTTACTTTCATAGCAAATTAATTGTGTTGTAAATAAAACAATGCATGTATATTTATCAACATATAGCAATTGTCAAATTGTCGGAATATATATGTTGACATACATTGTACTTGTACAATACATTAATATACAGTAATTACTGAACAATACAATATAAAGTAATTTACACAAATTACTAAATAACTAGTCACAACTCTCAAACTGCTAGTCAAATAACTTAACAGAAAAAGAAAAAGAAAAAAAAATGGTCCTGGGTCGCAAAAAAATCCAAACCAATAGCCGCCGACGGTGAAGGGATGAAGCCCTCCTCCTCGTCCGACGAGGGGGTGTAGTCAGGGCTTGCAGCTACATTCGCGAGGCTATTTGCGAGCCCAAGCGAGGCCGGATCCCACGTTCCAGTACGTCGGCCAGGACGACGGTCGACGGCGGCGACGGAGCGCCCGAAGAGGAGACGCTGGCTCGCGCCGGTGATGGGCGGATCCGCGCGGCCACTCGTGCCAGCAACGTCCGTGGCGGGCATCTCTCCTGCCCCGAAGAGGAGACGGCGGCTCGCGCCGGCGTCAGGCGGACCGGCGCTGCCGCTCGTGCCTACGATGTCCGCGGCAGCCGTCCCACCAGCGCCGAAGAGGAAGACTTGCTGCTCGCCGGAAGGAGCAGGGGAGCGACCGAATGCCCATGGGGCGCTGTTTGTCCCCGCGGTGGCCATCTCGCGTCCTGGAGTCGGGACGAAGATGAGGTCGTCGCCCCCATCGCCAGCGACGCGCGTCGGAGCCGGGCTGTAGCCATGTGTAGGTATGTCAACGACGATCTCCCGCTCCTCTTCCTCTGCTGGCGTTGGTGACGGCAGGCGTGTGCCCATGGAGCGAGCAGGGCACGGGCCATACCCGTGCACACGGCACCACCGTGGAGGGGAGGGAGCAGGGAGTCCAGGCTCTGGCGCACCCATGTCAGAGTTCAGCGGCGGTGGTGCACTCGGTCCGGCTACCAGCCCTGGGTCCAGTCCCTGGTTGTTGTCCACCGACGTGGCCAGGCGTCGGTTCACCGATGTGGCGTGGCGGCGTCGTCCAGCGGCCGCGACATGGCGTCGTCCAGCGAAGTTCTGACGGCGGTTAATGCCAAGGCCAGAAACTGCTAGTGGTGCCCCCCAACGATGGCGGACGAACCGGCGGCGCTGCTCGGCAAGGAAGTGACGGCGCCCTTCTTCCCAGAGAAGACCAAGGAGGAGGGAGGTGATGGACGGCATCCTCACCGTTTTTCTTCCCCGACGAGTTTTTTTGTGTATAGCCTAGTGCTCTCGATCGAGAGACTACGAGTGCCGATAACGTGTAAAGAAACAGTGCGATGAACAGTAATAATCACTATTGATTGATTGATTGATGTCGATGGTTTACATATTTATATCCCTGGAATGGATGTGTCGCACAGACGCGACGTTTACAAAAGGCACAATCCAAACGATGCGTCCGTTACATTAGGACGCTATCGCTCGGGGGAGAAACGGCTGTTGGTTCCACATGGTAGAGATTTCAATTAATTAAACTAATTAATTAATTCTAACAATATGCATTGAGAAACTTAATACATAAAAATCTCCTCCCACTTTTATTAGCAAAATAGTTTACGCATAACATTTTTTGAAACTAGTAACACAAATTACATATATGAAACAACACAAGCACGTTTAAGCATATTTCATAGGCCCTAGCTTATAGCTCGGAGGAGAATGAAACCACATATCAAGGCTTGATGGAGGATGCAGTTTCATTGGCCATCACACCACCAAATCCACAACAATAGATGTCCCTAGGGCAGCAAGCAGGATTGTATCCCATAAACCTGCCGGCTGCCTGCGCTATTGGTATTGCCATCATCATGAATAAGGAGACTTGTGCAATGATAAAAACAATGAAGACTTGGAGGATTCTATTATTTGCCATTGCCTAAGTTCACAGTGAACGGTAGAAAACACTATGCAATACTCCTTTCACTGGTATGTCTGGGTTTGGCCTTAGAAAATACTCGATTTATATAGATACAACGGCATCAAGCTTGCGCTTATCCTAATAAACTCCATTAAAAAAGAATACCGGAATATTTAGGAGATCGTTGCTAATAAATAGAATAGGAAAGATGATATATTTTTTGAACAATAAATATTAATAAATGCCTTCTAAAAATATATGAAATTTAACGGGAGAATGAATCTAGACATGTTCACTACATCTAGTGCCCACTGTATTCGAAACAAAAACGAATCTACAAGATATGATAATTAGTGGGAAGAATTAACCAATAAAATCCTCTTGTACTTAGGGATTAATTTTGGACAAAAAATAAATGCACAAGATAGATTATAGTAGATATATTACACGATACATAAGAGCATCTCTAGCAGATCCCTTAAACTGATTAAATTCATTAAAAAATGTTTACAGTTTCGATAAAAAAAACGACGTCTATCAGACCCCATAAAACACGTTTGGCCCTTAAACTTTTTAAAGACACGGAAAATCCATCCGTAAAACCCTCATATGTACAGTTTCGAAGCTAGTATATAGTTTAATCCGTAAACTGGTCAAACCTTGTCAGAGGAGACGCGTCGCCGCGGCACTGGCCTAAATCATGGGAATTCGGAGCCGGACATAAAAAAAAGTCGCCGCACGCCAGAATTTGCCGCCGCTAGTCCGAATTGCGGTCGGCTCGACCTCCACTGTCGAGGTAAGGTCGTCCACGGGCAGGGCAGAGCAGGCCACCGGCGGCCCGAATCAGGGCAGGGCGGCGCCAGAGAAGGGCAGGGGAGGGGGTGCGGGAGCTCACGTGGCCACGCAAAGGAACGCGCGTGCGGCGGCGGGCAGTGTCGAGCTCAATCGGGGACGGACGGCGTGCCAGAGAGCGCTCGGTCGGGGCGGGCGGCATGGGGCTCCTTCGCTGCACGCCATGGCCGAAGGGTGACTCTGTTGGGACGGGAGGAACAAAGTAAAAAAATGGTATAGTGGGATACGTTTTTCTTTACAGGATCTGTTATGCGCGGGGCAATTTTGCGCCAAAAAGGATTTATATTGCCCCTTATACATGTTTGTAAGGGAAAACTTGTAAGGGGTCTGCTACAGATGCTCTAAGGGATGCCTACTTTTATAAAGAAAAACAACTAAACATTGTACAAGCACATATGCCCAACATACGTGTATATACTTACCTCAGGAAAGCACACATACACACCTTATGTTTATGAGCACTTCTGAAATACTGAAGCGGCATGACATCTTGAGATTGGCAAAGTATTACAGGCGTCTCGTAATCGACGAAAACGTCTTCTTCCACAGAATGCACATTGCGGTAAAGCAGGCAGTACATTTAGGAAAATATGAGCACTAGTGTCAAATCTACTCTCTCCGTTCCTAAATATAAGTCTTTCTAAAGGTTTCACTAATGGACTACATACGAATGTATATAGACATACTTTAGAGTGTAGATTCATTCATTTTGCTTCGTATGTGAACCACAAGTAAAATCTTTTAAAAGACTTATATTTAGAAACGGAGGGAGTAGGACTTAAACCCTGGCAGGCTAGTACCACCACAACGAACCTAACCATCTGAGCTACACTTACGGTGTGTTTAATAGGTTGTATGAATGGTGCATGAGTCCAAATTCTTTCTTCTTTATCCATTTTTAGGTGTTTGGTAGCGTATATGAAAGGTACATGAATCCATATAAGCTCAACACAAATACACTAGGAGCATACATGAGGAGAGCATAAATGACGAGGATGCTGAGATGAGCATGCATAAAGAGAGAACAACTATGTCAAGATAAGAATGCAACCAAACACATCCATAGTTCGCGCCAACTTTTGGATCTTGGCACGACAGGGAGATATGCATTGAGATCTACAATTAAACAAAAAAAACGTAAAGACATATATTGTATTCACGTCTGGTATGCAATATGTAGGGGGCATGATCTTATCCATCACCACACAATCCCTCACACTATTTCCCGGTTTAAAGAACATTACTACATAGTGGATCGTGATGTTTTTGAGCCCGAGATCATATGAGCTTGGATGAAAAGTGCCATCAAGAAATATTCAAAAAAAATATATAATGTTTTTCTTGTGTAAACATTGACAAAATTCTCAGTGCTCATAGAATTTCCTTAAAAATAACATTTGTAGAAGTCGTAGCGAAAATAACAAAACTGATGCTTCAAAAGTGTTATTTTTTATTGTTTTTCTTTCACGACTTCTACGAATGTTATTGTTTGATGAAATTTTACAAGCACTACGCAGAACATGACGTTCCATAGTATTATGCATTGCATAATCCGATAAAAAATAGCCAAGTAGGTTCTATCTTGTAACTGTGGAATTTGAAGCTTTTTTTTTGAAACTTTGGAATTTGAAGCTAGTGTCGACATGTCCCATGCATAATACGAGTTAATGATTTGTTTTATCAGATGTGAGTGTTTTCTTTAATAATCCAATCAAAATAGTATCCAACTTGATTGCATATATAAGAATACACTACATATCTCTTACAAACTGTGAAATTTATATTCGCATTAGCAATGCTAGTTTTGCAAAATAAAAAATCATAAATGTAGTAATGCCAATATTCTTAACGTCTGTGGTAAAGGAAAAAAGAAGTTGCAAACATAGTCACAATATTGGTCTTCCTAAGACTAGTTTTTTTTCTAACTATACTTACTGCCTCGATACAAATACTCAAATATTTATTTATATATAGAGTGAACATACTCAAATTCAAGCTATGATTTTTTTTGAATTTTCACCGGGGAGGAGGGGAAAGCCCCTCAACCACCTGAATTATATTCATTTTGCCTATAAGGCTTTGCAGCCCGTCGCAAGATAGGTTCTAGTGAACCGGAAGTTAAAGGGGACACAAGGAGTAGAGATAAATTAAAATAACATACACGGACCATACACATAACAAGGTGAACAAAGAGGGAGAACTCCACACCACACAACACACCTAAGAGCAACACCGGTGAAATCGAACGGCATCGGCCAACCGAGACCAAACCACAACACTGCATTGTGGACGAAATCGAAAGGCTCCGCACACCCGAGACTACACAACGCCACAACACCACCTGCGTCTAGGGGCGTAGTCGAAGGGGCATGGGAGGCCAAGAGGATGCCACGGTACCTGTGTGCCACCAGCTTAGTCAAAGGACATCACCTAGCAGACCAAACCACAAGATTGCACAACGCCACCACCTGTGTCAGGGGCACATGCATTCGAAAGGACACACGAGGCCGAGACAACGCCACGACACCTACGTGCCATCGGTGTAATCGCTGGGCACCGCACTAGCAGAGACCCACCAAGAGCACTCGAGCACGAACATCACCAAGGACACAAACAACCGTCGACCCCAAGCTAGCCGCACCACCACCACCCACCGCCACACAAACATCAACGACACCACCTACAATCACTCGTCTCTGCAGCCAAACCAAGCTCCAAGACGATGTCCTGATGAGGGAGTGTGACATTTAGCGTCACCATCGTCTCACCTAGGAAACCTTAGTCTGAAGTTTTCCCCGAGCATAACAGGCAAGAAGGTAGAACAGCACCACGACGCCTTCAACAAGGGGACATTGCAGAAGCACCGTTGTCGTTGGCATCAACCACAATCACTAGTGGAAAACCGGCCTTTGGCCGGGACCCTTTAGTCCCGGCCTGCCTCTGGGCCGGGACTAAAGGCCCGGCCACATCACCCCAATTCTTAATGCCTCCCTCGAGGCTTTAGTACCGGCCCGTAAGGAGCCTTTAGTCCCGGTTCGTGTCCCAAACCGGGACTAAAGGGCTACGCGGTGGGCAGCCCGCATGTGCGCCACCTTTAGTCCCGGTTTGTGTCTCAAACCGGAACTAAAGTCCTCTGCCTATATATAGCACAGCCCCCTCTCCCCTCTTCCTTGCATTTTTCTTGGATGGAGGATTGTGGGTGTGTGCTAGCTCTCCACTTTTTCTTGATGCACTAGAGGTTTTGTTGAAATGTGTGTTAGAGCGATGCCGCTTCAGTTCACCGAACACAACTACGCTATGAGATGCCTGAGCCACGCTTAAACCTCTTCCTCTTTATTTCTACTTATTCTAAAAGGTTAGCAACTATATTTCCTCGTTTAGACCGTGCGGTACTAATTTTTAGGATCGTGATTGTATTTGATATACTGTCGTATAACACAGATGAGCCATCCATGGATGTACGGTGATCGACGCACAGCCGCTTACAGAGAAGGCGTGCATTCTTTTCGAGATACAGCCAATGCGAACAAGCATGGTGGTGGATATATGTTTTGTCCATGTGTTGAATGTCGGAACGAGAAGGATTACACTTCCTCAAGAGTCATTCAGAGCCACCTGCTTCGGTCCGGTTTTATGTCGGGCTATAATGTTTGGACCAAGCACGGAGAAAGAGGGGTTATGATGGAAGACGACGATGAAGAAGAAGAGAACGATGATGACAACTACCGATCTATGTTCCCTGAGTATGCTGATACCGCAATGGAATACAATGAAGAAGAAGATCAGGATGAAGAACGGGAACCAGATGAGCCCGCTGATGATCTTGGTCGGGTCATTTCTGATGCACGGCGAGGTTGCGACACAGAAAAGGAGAGGTTGCAGTTCGAGCAGATGTTACAGGACCACAACAAATTGTTGTACCCAACTTGTGAAGATGGCCAGAAGAAGCTGGGTAGCACACTGGAATTGCTGAAGTGGAAGGCAGAGACCGGTTTGACTGACTCGTCATTCAAAAAGTTGTTGGTACTGATGAAGAAGATGCTTCCAAGAAAGAATGAATTGCCCGCCAGCACGTACGAAGCAAAGAAGCTTGTCTGCCTCTAGGATTAGACGTGCAGAAGATACATGCATGCCCTAATGACTGCATCCTCTACCGCGGTGAGAAGTACGAGAATATGGATAAATGCCCGGTATGCACTGCATTGCGGTATAAGATCAGAAAAGATGACCCTGGTGATATTGAGGGCGAGCCACCCAGGAAGAGGGTTCCTGCCAAGGTGATGTGGTATGCTCCTATAATACCACGGTTGAAACGTCTGTTCAGAAATAAAGATCATGCGAAGTTGTTGCGATTTTTTTTGTCATTTAATTCCTATTGTTATTAGGTTTGTGCTAGATTATTAGGGTTAGTAATATGTAGAATTAGGAAAAAGGAAAATAAGAAGAGGAGGAGAAGAAAAGAAGAATAAGGAGAATAAGAAGAGGAGGAGAGGAGAAGAAGAGGAAAAATAGAAGAAGAGGAGAAGTAGAAGAAGAGAAAAAATTAGAAGGGGAGGAGAGGAGGAGTAGAAGAAGAGAAGAGGAGAAGTAGTAGAAGAAGAGGAGAAGTAGAAGTAGAAGAAGAAGTAGAAGAAGAGGAGAAATAGAAGAAGAGAAAAAAATAGTTTAGGGTTACAAGAAGAAGAAATATTTTTTTTGTCATTTAATTTTGCTATTGTATAGTGTATATGCTTAAGTCTTAATAGTGTTTCTTAGATTATTGCTTAATTTTGCTATTGTATATGCTTAAGTGTTAATAGCTTAATTTTGCTATTGTATATGCTTAAGTGTTAATAGTTTATTTTTAGCAAGAAAATTAATAGAACTAGTTTAATTTTGCTATTGTATATGCTTAAGTGTCCGGGACTGGGCTCCGCCCGACTGGTATTTTAGAGTTTAGGTTCTAGCCAAGACCCGCGACTAAAGGTCCTCCTATATAAAACGACACTTCGAAGTTTCCAACCTCTCTTATGTAGTTTGTTAGTTTATTAGTTAATGAAATGTCCGTTTTTTGTAGAACTGTGGATCCACATATCAGGAACCTCGAAGAGGAAGAACTTCTCGAAGATATAATCAAAGACGGCCCCGACATTGAACCAGTTGTATCTCCATCGTCATATCTAAACCCCTCCGGATATGGAATGGAGGTCGAGCGACATGAAGATGAAGCCGATGGGGCAGTAGATAGGTCCAATGACGGAGAAGGTGATAGCTCCACTGATGGAGAAGCCGGTGAAGAAATAATAAAGTCCGGCGAGGTATACATATGAAGTTCGACAATCACTAGTAATATGTGAAAAATATTGGAGATAGCTCTATATTGTATACATATACATTCATTTGACGAATGTTTCTCCCTCTTAGGCCTCCACATCGAGCAAAGCTACGAAACGAGGCCCGACTAGAAAGTTGGATGCACGGACGCATTACACCTTTGAGGTGATATTGCCTACGGGCGAACCCAAGCTTCCTAAGAATGCTGCTGACACATTCAAGAAGCAATGCGGAGTTCTCGTTAGGGATCACGTCCCGATCAGCGTTCGGGAGTGGAACAAACGCAAAGAGGCAGTCGATAGTAACTATGTCGCCGAAAGGTACAAAGATAATCTTTGGAATAATCTCATGTCACATTTTAACCTGCCATAATGCGAGAATGAAGACGCCGCAGACAAACTGAGGGCCAAAGTCAAGCAGTGGACTCTAAAGAAGATGGCCGAACTGTTCCGTAGCTGGAAGAAGAAGCTATGGAAAAATTATCTGAAGACAAAGAAAGTGCCAGTATTCAAGGGGTATCTAGCCAAGCAGGAGAATCACTGGAAGGCATTTCAAGAGTACAAGGAGTCAGAAGATGCCCAGGCATTATCAGAAAAGAACAAGATAAATGCCGACAAGAAGAAATATCACCACAAGCTGGGGCCAGGGGGCTATGAGACTGCCATCCCAAAGTGGAATAAGAAAGAGCAAGATCTGCTAGATAAAGGCATCGTACCTGAACCACTCCGTGATGAGTGGGAATTGAGAGCAAGAAATTGGTTCCTTGCGCATGGTGGTTCGTACGACGAAAAAACAGGGGACCTCGTCTGCACTGACGGTCTTAGATACCCAGGGAGAATTGGAAAAGGATAGTGACAGAAATTAAGGAGGGAAAAAGAAAGTTCACTGCAGATAGAGAGAACGATTTGCGCACACTGGTCCTCGGCAATGACGAACATGGAGGACGAACGCGAGGCTTCGGTCCTTCTTACCCGTGGTGGCTTGGGTTTGCCAGAGACCAAGACACTTACAGAAGCCGAGAGAGAGCAAAGAAGCGGCAGCAAGATGAGGAGAATGACAAGTTCAACCAGTTGCTTGCCAGGATTAACGAGCAACAAAAGCAGATTGATGAGCTTAGAGGAGTACCGCGCGAGGAAGATCCTGCACTTGATATTACCGGCGCCCCATCTAAGCGGAAAAGCAGCGTGGCTGAATCTGAGGCCCCGCCCGACGATGCACGAAGAATGATAGAGGGTGGTCCCGGCTACCCCGTGGATGGAATCAAGGAGTCAACATCATGTGAACTCCATCAGAAATTCAAGAACATATCCATGAAGGTGGCCGTCGGACAAGCTTTACCTTCTGGCCCTGATGCACGCTGGCATGGTCGTGAGATTCCAGCTGGCTTTGCTAAAGTCGGGGTGGATGAAATCATGACGGGGTTTCATGATATGGAGCTCGACATAGCTGGACCCGAAGATGAGAGGACACTCGGAGAAGTACTGGGTGGAGTCATCCTATGGGACAAGAACTACATCAAGCTTCCAGGCTCGGCCCCAAGGACAACACCGCCTCCGAGTCGTCGCAGGTCACCTACACCTCCATTACCTCCAAGCCCTCCACATGACGTCGGTCAGCACAACACGAGTCCATCTCGATCACCGCCGCCGGACTTGGGTCGTCTGTCTCCGCCGCCGCCCGCTCCGGATACTAAGCGGGAGCGTGCCACCAAGAACGCTCCGCCGACGATTCCTAAGCCACGGAGCCCCCCAAAGCGCAAACGGTCGCCCCTCCCAAAGGTACGTCATGCTAATCTTCCTATCAGACCTTATGATCGTACCCCCGAGGAAAACGCCAGGATAGCAAAGGAACATCATGATGCGCAGATGAAAAAGAAGGAACCCGAGCCCCGCCCGGAATACACCGAGAAGCAAATAGCATTTGCAAAATACTTCACGACCCTTCCATCACAGTATGACTTACACCATAAGCCTGATGACTATACACGCACATTGCAGAAGAAAGTGAAAAAGAGCAGATCACCTCCAAGCCCTCCACATGACGTCGGCCAGCACAACACGAGTCCATCTCGATCACCGCCGCCGGACTTGGGTCGTCCGTCTCCGCCGCCGCCCGCTCCGGATACTAAGCGGGAGCGTGCCACCAAGAACGCTCCGCCGACGATTCCTAAGCCACGGAGCCCCCCAAAGCGCAAACGGTCGCCCCTCCCAAAGGTACATCATGCTAATCTTCCTATCAGACCTTATGATCGTACCCCCGAGGAAAATGCCAGGATAGCAAAGGAACATCATGATGCGCGGATGAAAAAGAAGGAACCCGAGCCCCGCCCGGAATACACCGAGAAGCAAATAGCATTTGCAAAATACTTCACGACCCTTCCATCACAGTATGACTTACACCATAAGCCTGATGACTATACACGCACATTGCAGAAGGAAGTGAAAAAGAGCAAATCAAGTTCAACTACAAGCAAGAAAGAATTAGACGTTACTGAGCTTGGACAACAGGCCAAACAGTCGATCCCACCCCTCAAGGTGTTAACCGAGAATGTTCCCCCTCCGGTGCAGGGGCTAGCTTTTGAAATAGCAAAGGAGTTGGTGGCTGAATGTGGTGTCTCGGTTGAAGATTTGCTCGCTTCCCAAGACGACAGGATACCCAAGGCTGTGGTAGCCCTAAGCCACAGTTTGTCATGGGTGAGCCTTTGGTCAGCAAAGATGATCTCCCAACGAATATGCGTTACTTGCATTAATGGTACTTAAGTGAATCAAAGAATGGGAGAACGATGATCGTGCTGAGTGTCCCACGGGAGTACTACGGCCGCCCCGAAGAAATCCATATCGACTTTGATGAACTCTTCCAGATGTAAAATGGCGACGCCCTCGACAAATCGCTTATGAGTTGCTATTGTCTGTAAGTTTTTCAATTCGTTGTCTATATATAACTTGTTTAGTTATTTCAATTCATTGTCTATATATAACTTGTACTCTATTATGCAGAATGAAGATTCTGGATTGTAAAAGTAAGAACATCCTAAATATTGGGTTTATTGACCCAGATAAAATACATATAGCGGCGCTAACTGATTATCCCAAGGAGACGGAGGAAAACCTTCTAAGGTTTCTAACAGATCAAAATTTCTGTGACCACATACTGTTTCCATACAACTTCAGGTGAGGGTCTTTACTCTGTTGTGTCCATTCACTTATAAGTGTAATTGATAAGTTACTGGCACACATATATGTATATATATACATGTGCAACTTTCATTGGATTCTGTTGGACATTCAAATTGATAAGGGAAGAGTTGATGCCTTCGACCCATTATCGAGACCCTTGGAACAGTTCCAAAGCCTGCAGGACATACTACAAGGGTAATTTTAATCATTCTTGCGCTCTATCGGTCTCTTGCGATGATTTTCTGACATATCAATTAATGAAAAACTTAGCAAATCATTATCCTTGTCGGGCAGGGTTTGAAAGTGGTTCAAGTGCGTGACTCCCGGTATCGAGCCTGAGAAGCTGACCTTTAGAGCGGCTCAGGTAAGTAGTAGTATGATATACTTCTATTTTCAATACAATTATGATGCTAGATTATTATTTTGATTATATATATTCTATTCTCGTAAAGTGCGACCAGCAGCCACGGGGGACGCATCTATGCGGATACTATGTTTGCGAGACCATTCGCACGTTTACCTCTGAGCACAAGGATCACAGATTCAACGTAAGCAATGAACATTCACACCTCTATTTTTACCCGTCATTCTTTGTTATCATGATTGATATTCATATTCATCTCCTCTTCTTATATAGCACACGGCCATGACGACGAAGGTCCTACCAGAGCAACGCGCGATTGTTGTTGCAGAGGAGCTTGCGACCTTTCTGAGGACGGAAGCTATAGATGACAAAGAACGATTTAGTGTAGCTAGGGGTCATTACTGATGTTCGTCCATGTAATCGAATAGACGGGCTCTAGTCCCGATAATTCAGATCTCCATATAATTGTATATATATGCTCGCTTGTAAGATAAGTTAACCTTATATATATATGCATAATTCCCGAACATCAAACGAGGCATCACGTTAATCTCCGAACACCTAAACCCTAAAACCCAAAAATAATTTCATTCAAAAAAAACCCAAAAATAAGCAAAATCTGAAACTCTTTAGTCCCGGTCCGTGTAACGAACCGGGACTAAAGGGCCTGCCCCTGGGGCGCTACGAGGCGCCCACGTGGAGCACCTTTAGTCCCGGCTTATAACAGGGTCGGGTCTAAAGGTTAGGTCTTTAGTCCCGCCCTTTAGTCCCGGTTGGTGAACCGGGACTAAAGCCCCTTACGGGCCGGGGCTAAAGGCCCCGTCCCCACTAGTGAATCGAAGCCCAGCTTTCACGGTTGTGACACCACCCAAGCTTGTAGCCTAGCAATCAAGCAAAACGCCCTCCTACAGAAACGCGGACGAGAAGCACAACCTGCACACGAACAGAGACCGCCGCTCCACGCGGAGCCTCGAGATCCGAGAACCGAACCGAGCAGAGCTCAATCCAAGGCTAGGCAGACTCGCGCCTGCTGACGCCACAGCCGCCGTACACCTCATGCGTCGACGCCGACGCACGCACCGGAATCCAACGTCAAGGCCAAGCTCGCTGAAGGAGCGGAGCCGCGCCTGACTAGTCGCTGATGAACGCGAGCCTCCTAGGCAACCCCACCGCGGCCCTCAAGTCGAGATGGGATGGCCCTATCTCCACCCTCATGTCTGAGGGAGGAGGCCTACCACCGAACAGCCGGACCCACCACGCGTAATGCACGTGTCCCCCGCATCTAAACGCCAACCAGACGGAGGAGGCCGCGCGGGGTCTGTGGCGCACACCCGATTGCAGGCAGACGGGCGCGCCAACTCCACAACCCCAACACCACCACCGTCCTCGCCCTCCCCGGGAGCACCAGCGACAGCGCGAAGGTGCGCCACGCCGCCAATCGCCGCACGAGATCATTTCTTAATGCGAGCTGCTACTGAGACGCAATCGCCCCGCTACCACTAGATCGGAGCAGGCTTCGCCTGCCAGAGGCCCTCTGGCGGCGGCGAGGGGAAGAGGAGAACGGGGGGGGGGGGGAGATCAAGCGCAGTCCAAACTGCGCCGCCTCCTGAGTCGCCCTCGGGAGGACGACGCGGGGGCTAGGGATGAGAGGAAATAAGTGTGATCAAGCTATGATTAAGAAAGATGAATATGGACACGAAGCTACCACACATCTAGTTCCCCTCTTTCGGCCCATAAAGGCCCATTTCCACGCCTATTTTGTGAGAGATGACTTTGTGTGGGCTAGAGTTTCTTATGTTTCCTATCTGATCACACGTTTGGAAAGGCTAGAGCCAAAATCTAACGTTGAAATAGAAGCCAAGTGGACTGATCAAGATGTTGGATTTCTAATAACTTTTATATATATTTAAGATTTTGTTAACACACACGTGACTCTTCTTCAAAAAGTCATGCTATAATTAAAGATTTTGTTAACAAACAAGGTCCTTCCTCGATCCACGCACAAGGAAACAAGGTCGATACACACTCTGCTTAAAGATTAGACAGACATGGAAGCGATGCGACAAGCAGCTCCTCGTGTTGAGGTTCTAGGAGCTGAGCTCTGCTTCACCAGGAAGGACCTTGTTTCCTTGTGTGTGTATCGACGAAGAAGGTGCGAGAGAGAGGATGCCAGGGAAATGTGAATCTGTTATGGTTGTAGGGCCCTTTTCTATTAGTGGGTAGACCCGGATGAGCAAGCCTAAATTGGACGTTGATCGTCGACGTTTTGCTGATTGAACAACCTCATCAAGGAATGAGCGGGTCGTCCGCACTCGTCAGGGAAGAGGCAGGCATATGGTAAATGTTGAACGGGAATAGAGGCATTGGTGAAATAGTTGTTGTATTGCTTGTGGCTCGTGGACATATATATAGAAGTACATGATCATCTTAAAGTATAAGTCAAGGCAGGAACAAATCCTATCATATCTATGTTTTCCAAACAATCACATTACTCAACAATAAAGGTTGCTTAACCGGCAAAAACGTCGGCTCCTCATCGAGAAGTGCATCATTGTATTGCTACTGTTGTCTCCGATCATGGAATGGAGTTCGACCTAGGACTAGTAACATGTCGACAATCAGAGTATTTATATGATTATTATTATTATTATTATTATTATTATTATTATTATTATTATTATTATTATTATTATTATTATTTATGTTTTATAATTTATTAATAAAAATAGATATTCTTAATCCATCATGCTATTTTATAAAAGGTTCCTCCACTTTTGTGATTATTAACCTGCAGTACATGTAGTGAACCTTTTTTCTTTGGCGTTGTGTCCAGCCCACGAGCCCACCTAGGACTTTGCACTTCACGCTGATTGGGCCCTGTGCGTTCACATGTGACTTTTGTCCATGATGAAAACATTGCCTCTTTTTAGGCGTGACGCTAAATATTTTAGGGAAGTGATCTACGCCCGCGCGCTGGCCCAAACGTTCGGCCGGCCACGCGCCGGCCGCACGATCCACCAACCCTTGCTCGTCCGCATCGTTGGATTCGCATATAATATTTTTTTTTCTATGCATAAAAATTTCGATGCGATGCAGTAATTTTTTCAACGGTTGCAACAAAAAACAAAAATTGTAGCAAAAAATATCTGCGTGATCGTAGCAAAAAAATGAAGATGATGGTACGTGGTAGCAAAAGTGAAACGCCGGTTGTAACAAATATTTACGTGACGTGTATGCAACTTTTGTAGTGAACGATTGCAGCAAAAAACGATGCCGGTTGTAGCAAAAATTAACACGGTTGTAGCAAAAGTAAAAAACATCGATTGTAACGAAAATTTGAAGAACCGAAGTTGCAACCAAACGTATATGCAGCAAATATGACGCTGGTTGCAACAAATTTACACGAGAAAAAAGCTGCATGAAAAACGCTTGTATCAAAAAAGAATACAGTTGCAGCAAATTTGACGAAAAAATGTTAAGAGCATCTGCCAGCGAGGCACGCGACCGGCTGAACGATTCGGCCGACGCGCCGGGTGAAAACGATTTCCAATATTTTACGTGTCGGCGTTCGGCTTGTTGGACACAGCTCAACATGGCCAACCCGGCCGGCTGCACCCCGTACATGGTCACGTGCCTCAACTGAACGAACAACGTCGACGGCAACCCCGACCCGCACACGTATGGCTCATCTCCGAGCTTTGCCAGTCCAACAACTCCACTTAAATTTGAGCACATGTTGGTGCAACTTCGTGATGGACTGCCTTGGCCCGCTCATGCCATTGCAGACACCGTCATCTTCAAAGATTTTTGTTATGGTCGGGCATTTGTGTGCTGGGCTAACTGTAGGATGTGGCGTCGCAACGTACATGGTTTAGGGGCACAAACACAGCTACTCGCACTGCCAGGAGGTTCAAGATATGGTGTAGTGCTGATGTACTCGTTCAGAGCGGGGACATCTGTACTATAAAAAGCACGAAAGGGCATATCCGATTCACCATCTTAGCCGTCTAAGCACAGTAGTAACAGTGCACGTGCAACGCACGTATAATCGAATAATGTGGGATGAAAACAATGGACTGAAAAATCCAAAATTCAATTTTTATATATCAAAAAATCTTTAAAAAATACAAGTACCATTAGTACAGATAGGTTTGTGTCATTGTTGTTGCCCTGGCACCTCTCGCTCGCTCACGCACTGCCTCGCCGCGCTACTCCACGGCGAACGGAGAAGAAAGGAGGAAGGAGAGCACATGGACATGGTGGGTATTTTCTCCCGACGCATTGCCGCAACCACGGCTTCTATTCCGAGCACGAACTCGACACCCACACCAGGTTACAACACACCCCACTCAGATTTTATACCCAGGGCTCGCGTCGGGAACAACCCCCCCCTCTCCAATGCACACGATCCAGCCCCGCCCGCTCTCGTCGCGGCCACCACACGCGCGTACGCGCCCCGCACGTGCGAGGCCCGCGTCAGATCGTGCCCTGGAGACCCGGTCCAGCACGCTACCTGAGCCCTGGGCATGTGGAAAGTTAGAGCAAACCGAGTTCCGAGCAAAAACTTGCAAATGACGAGACATTGGTGAATAAGACTTCGAATTGAATGGGGCCTAATCGACCGACATACAAGGTGTTTATGCACACAAATACCATCTTTACATGCCATGATAAAAATATCAGCTCATATCCCCCAAAAAACAATCGTACTATCATGCTTTACGAGCTTGTTACCCAGCATGGTAAGTTGTGTGCCTGGAACAGGATAAGCCGGCAAATTCTCTAGTAACTCAACGGTATAGTTCACGTTTTAGCGGTCTGCATCCAGTTCTTGCTCACCCATAGCTATAGCCCGATGTCACTACACCATGTACCTCCAGCATCTGCAGTCCAAAATGTTCGCCTGTCCCTCCATAGCTTAGGGCTTGATGTTGTTTCAAGCTTCTTGTGAGCAAGAAAACTTCCAGACGGAGCAGCATTTCTCATCGTCTAAATGTGCAAGATAAATCATAAAGAAGTGTGTAGCACCTGCCATTGAAGCAACATAAACATATTCTGAATGCTTGAAGTCTAGAACATTCACACACACCTGCCAAACTCGATTCCTCTTCGAATTCATCTTGCATACCAAATCTTCTGTGCCCAGATGATGTTGTAGCAAGAGGAAGGTATGGATGAAAGGAGAAACCGTTGACAGTATCTAAGATCAAGGAGATAAAAAATCACATGGGTTGTACCATAAAAGAATTGCATATATATTATGTAAACCTCTCTATAGACAGAAATTTAGAAACATATACCAGCAGCTGCTTGGAAGCCTGTCACCCACTGGCCACCTTGAAGGTCGTAAATATGGACCATGCCGTCCTGTCGGAACACAAAAATCATGTTTCAAAGGTTCAATGGTTTGGAATAAGAACGAAAATGAACAGAAAACATGAGAAGCAAACCTGCCCACCAGTGGCAAGATGCTTGCCACAGGGCTCAACATCAAATTGTACTCTTCGATTAGTAGTATCACACGATCTGTACAACCTAATGAAGGGATTCCACACACAGAAAATGGGAAGAGTTTGTACAACCTAATGAAGGGATTCCACACACAGAAAATGGGAAGAGTTTGACAGAAGTCAGAAGAATATGACTCCACTTAAAATAAGACAGATTAACCTATCAATTCCACTTCCCAAATCCAACAAACTAATTATACTTATTCTAAGCAATTTTGGAAGTAAAGTAGAATGTGTTTAAATACTTACTTGTAAACAATTTCCACGATGACCAATTCCAACTCTACATAATGATCTAAAGAGGTATTTGTACATAATGACCTGAAGTGCCCTCAGCTCGGTAATCTCGAGGAGAATACAGTATTTGGACTCGAGACCTTCCTGAATTCGTGCAAAGGACAAACCAGATCAGATCAGTTACAACATTTGGCCAGCAGATTTAACAGTAAAAACAAGCCAGGCTAGATATTTTGGATACGGAATACTACTAAAGGTATTTCTTATGTTAAATGATTAAATAAATGCATTCTCTACTGAAGCAAAATAAAAAATAAATAAATTCTCCATGTGATTGGTGCTCAACTGATCATCTCTTCTTTACGTACCATTAGCAAAGTATGTCTAGTGGGCAATTGTATGTTCTTTTAAGGGAGTGTGTAGTTCTTATCTAACTCATACGCCATTGATTTTACACGAAGATTCGTGTGTGTGATTTTACCGCCATAACTCAAAAGACAAAAAATAATAGATAGAAACTAAGAAAAAACATCCAGGAATACCTCAGACTAACCATGTCTAGTTTATTTCTGCACTTTAAAAAATCATGTCTGGATACACAATTAATTGTAAATAAAGAATTGGTTTAGTATCAGATTGTGATGTTCTCCAATATAACATCCTTATGTTATTACAGGGAATCCAATAAAGAAATTGTGTCTAGAGCACTTCGGTACAGTTACAAAACAAGATCACCAAAACATCATGTAATGTTTTGACTGAATAATTTGAGAATACTCATTTTATGTACCACACAAGAATGCATACTGAAGTTTACACTGGCCAATTCTGCATCAAGCATGCCCATGACTCATATGAGACCAGCAAGTTGCAGGCAGAGACTCAAGGATTTAGAATCCACAATTACTCCATAGTACACTATCCATGGATACCACAAGATCTGCCTGGATGCACCATATCACCCCTTTTGCATCCAGACATTTGAAAGATGCAGCCACTGCACCACATCTTCAGCCACTCCGGAGTAAAAAATGTTCCTCTTATATTTTCATAAATAGAACAAAAATCCTTCTCTTACTCCGGAGTGAAATGTTTTGATACTGAATTTAGACATGTTTTGACACTGAATTTACACTAAATTTAGCTAGATAAGATTCAGTGTTGCTGCGTTGAATTTGGGTAAATACAATGGTCAAAATAAACGGAGTTGAATTTGCCATTATGTCACCCCTGACAAGTGGATCCTATGTCATAAACGCGTTTAGGGACGAATTACGAGAAAACTAGTAGTTTTCAATCAAAATTATACAAGTTGTAGTTCAGTGGGACTCCAACCCCAGTTGTGTTAGTTTTTTTGTCAAATACATATACTGGAGAGTTAGGCTTACAACATCCACTCACATATTTAGATGAATGATGGTTAATTATTCCGTTTACAAACTTACAAAGGATCCGGACCAAACAATACTATAGTGCTTGAGTAACTTTTTGAAGTCATTTTTTGTTGGCCAAATTTCAGGAAATTGCATTTTGTAAACAACACTGAGATAAATTAAACTTTTCCAAACAGTGCTAAAAAGCTGCAGCTCTAAAATCTACGGAGGCATCTGCATCTATGCTCTATGCAAGGTCCATAAGCCCCCAGCTTCTCTCATAAGCTGCCTTCCCTATGCATTGGAGCTTATGGACTAATTATCCCATAACTATAGCCTACATGACCCCGACGAATAGAGGAGACAACTTATGAAAGAAGCTGTAAAGGGGCCAGTTTATTTTTAAGCTGCTAAAAGAAGTGCACAGCCAATAGACAGTGTACTTCGTTGAAAGAGACCACACAAAAAAAGAAGTCGATTCCTGGACATTTAGCCAACAACGAAATTTACTCCACTTACAATATCTGGACTCATGACACAGTGAAATCTTTTATTTTCCCGTCTATGACATAGTGAAATCTAGTGACCAATTCCAAGTAGAAAGGCAAACATACTTCTCCAACTCTCCCAATCGAAATACAGCCAAGTGGCCATCGCTGCAGACATTCCATATAGCAGACGATTGTTCAGTCTTTCTCTTGCATCAGCGCGGCACCTACAAGGACCCAGATATTATAGAAAGTTAGATATGTACCAACTAAGAATAGCAAATTATTAATCTGTGTGCACTAAAATTCTTTCGGATTATGATCATACCAGAGGGGATCGCTGGGATTAGGATCAACGTGCCCGAAAAGATGGAAGAGGAGTTCCATGTTTTTTCCTGTATACCTACGATATGGGTGCCTCTTGTCCAACTCAGCGATCAGGTAGAAGAGCTCGTGTTTCTTGGTCTCAATCTCGCAGTACTGCCGATAGGCCCATGCTCTCTCTGGGTCAAGCTCTGGCACAGGTTCTTCACAAGGTTGCTGGCGGACAGATCGGAGATGAGTTTTTTAATTAACCAGTGGAAAACGGTCCATTTAGTACAGCGACATTTAATTGCAGAACAAGTATATGAGAGAGAAATTCAGCAGGGGATGGACGGACATACATATTAAAAAAAATATATTCTAAAAACCATTATAAAAGAAGTTGTGGATCTTGGATGGTATACCTTCAGGGCGGTGTTGCCGTTCGGTGGGCGTGCAGCGGCGTCAGCGTAGCGGGCGCCGGAAAAGTTTTTGCAACCGTCGCCGCCGGGAGACATAGATCTCTCAGGGAAATAGGCCGGTCGGCCGCCGCTGATGAGCCTTGGAATCAGCCGGCGATGCTCCTCCTCGACCAGCGGCGAGAGGACGGATTTGTAAACCGCCTGGGGTCGCTGGCCGCCCATGAGCCGCCTGGCCGCAAGTCGCATCGCCGCCGCCATCGCCTTGAATCTGCGATTTGCCTTTCTTTTTTTCTTCTTCTTCTCTTTTAAGGGGGAGATGAGGGAGAGGATGTTTTTAGTAGCGTATAGGTGTCTCCAGCCTGCTTCGCCCCCCTGGTCCCTTCAGCCTACATTAGCCTACATGTACAACCAATACAGGTCGTTACTGATTTGCAAGCTTAAAGCATCACAATTCACAATTAAAAAAAATGGCAAGTAGGCCCTTTCAATCTTTTGGAGTAAAATTCAGTTGAGTTGAGATGAGTGATGTATTTTTGATGCGTGTGTTGCAGCGAGCAGACCAAGGAGGTGCTCATCAGCGTGGCCTTCGTGCACCTCAAGCAGGCCGGCCTGTCCAAGCACATCCGGAACCTCTCCGCCGCCAGCCGCGCCATCCTCCTCTCCGGCCCCACCGGTCAGCCCTCCCTCCGGCCACCACCATCATCAACATCATTTCTTTCCACCCCTTGCCCTGCTCCATGGTTGATCAAGACCAACTGCTGCTTCATGTATGTTTGCAGAGGCTTACCTGCAGTCGTTTGCCAAGGCTCTCTCGCACTACTACAAGGCCCGGCTGCTGCTCCTCGACGTCACCGACTACAAGGGAACGGGAGACGTCGGGGCGAGGCGGGCCGCACCGGGGCAGTCTGGGGCGCTCGGGCGAGGGACGCCGTGGTCGAAGACGGGCTTCGTGAGGACGGGAGGAACAAAGAAAAAAAAGGCTATAATGAGATACGGTTTTCTTTACGGGGTCAGCTATGCCCAGGGCAATTTCGCAACGTAAAAAACCATTTACAGTGTCCCTTATACGCGTTTGTACGAGCCAATTTTTAAGGGGTCCGCTATAGATGCTCTAAGGGATGCCAAGTTTTATAAATAAAAAAAATGAACATAGTACAACTTGTATAGATGCCCAACATATGTGTATATGCTTACCCCACGAGCACACCCTACATTTATGAGCACCTCCGAGATATTGAGGCGGCTTGATATCTTGAGATTGATGAAGTATTACAGGCGCCTCGTAATCGACGGAAATGTCTTCTCCCATAGAATGAACATCACGGGAAAGCATGTAGTACATTTAGGAAAATATGAGCACTACTGTCAAATCTAGGACTTAAACCTTGGTGAACTAGTTCCACAACAACGAACCTAACCATCCAAGCTACACTTATGGTGTGTTTCGTAGGATGTATGAAGGGTGCATCAGTCAAAATTTCCCTTCTCGACCCACTTTTTGGTGTTTGATAGAGTATACGAAGGGTGTATGAGTCCACATTAGCTCAACACAAATACACTAGTAGTATGCATGATGAGGGATGCTGAGATGAGCATACATGAAGAGAGAACAACTATGTTGAGATAAAAATGCAACCAAACACACCCTAAGGGATCTTGGCACGACAGAGAGATGCATTGAGATCTACAATTAATAAAAAAAGTAAATGCACATATTGTATTCAGGTCTAGGATGCAATATATAGGGGCATGATGCTCTAATCCATCACCACACAATCCCTCACACTATCTCCCGGTTTAAAGTACTCCCTCCGTTCAAAAATAAGTTTTCTTAACTTTGTACTATCTTTACTATAAAGTTATACTAAGCTTGAGACATTTATTTTAGGACGGAGGGAGTACATTACTACATAGTGGATGTGATGTTTTTGAACCCGAGCTCAAATGAGCTCGGGTGAACAGTACCATCAAGAAATGTTCAAAAAAATTGTTTTTTTTTTGTGCAAACATTGACAAAAGTTCTCAGTGCTTACAAAAATTCGTTAAAAATAACATTTGTAGAAGTCGTGGCAAAGATAACAAAATTGATGCTTCAAAAGTGTTATTTTGATAACATTTTGGAGTACTAATTTTTTTTTCACGACTTCTGTGTAGAATGTAATTTTTGATGAAATTTTACAAGCACCAAGAACTTTTGTCAATGGTTGCACCCAAAAAAATAATAATAATATGTTTTTCATTTATTTTCAAACTTACTGTTCATCCCGAGCTCAAATGAGCTTGGGAACAGAACATGGCTTTCCATAGTATTATGCATTGTATAGTCCGATAAAAATTAGCCAAGTAGGTGATATCTTGTAACTTTGGAATTTGAAGCTAGTGTCGACATTTCCCATGCATAATACGAGTTGATGATTTGTTTTATCAGATGTGAGTGTTTTGTTCAATAATCCAATTAAAATATTATCCAACTTGATTGCATATATAAGAACACACTACATGTCTCTTACAAACTGTGAAATTTATATTCGCATTGGCAATGCTAGATTTGTAATTTTTGTTTTCATAAATGTAGTAATGGCAATATTCTTAACATCTGTGGTAACGGAAAAAGAAGTTGCAAACATAGTCACAATATTGGTCTTCCTAAGACTAGTTTTTTCTAACTAATATATACTTACTGCCTCGATACACATACTCAAATTAATTAATTTATATATAAAGTGGACATACTCAAATTCAAGCTATGATTAATAGAAAGATGAATATGGACACGAACCTACCACACATCTAGTTCCTCTCCCTCGGGCCATAAAGGCACATTTCCACGCCAATTTTGTGAGAGATGAGTTTGCGTGGGCTAGAGTTTCTCATGTTTCCTATGTGATCACACGTTTGGAAAGGCTAGAGCCAAAATCTAATGTTGAAACTGAAGCCAAGTGGACTGACCAAGATGTTAGATTTCTAATAACTTTTATATATAATTAAGATTTTGTTAACACACACGCAAACTCTTCTTCAAAAAAGCCATGCTATAATTAAGATTTTGTTAACACACACAAGGAAACAAGGTCCATCCTCGATCCACGCACAAGGAAACAAGGTCGACACACACTCTGCTTGAAGATTAGACAGACATGGAGGCGATGCGACAAGCAGCTCCTCGTGTAGAGGTTCTAGGAGCTGAGCTCTGCTTCACGAGGAAGGATCTTGTTTCCTTGTGTGTGTATCGACGAAGAAGGTGCGAGAGAGAGGAGGTCAGGGAAATGTGAATCTGCTATGGTTGTAGGGCCCTTTTCTATTAGTGGGTAGACCCGGATGAGCAAGCCTAAATTGAACGTTGATCGTCGACGTTTTGCTGATTGAACAACCTCATCAAGGCATGAGCGGGTCGTCCGCACTCGTCAGGGAAGAGGCAGACATATGGTAAATGTTGAACGGGAATAGAGGCATTGGTGGAATAGTTGTTGTATTGCTTGTGCCTCGTGGACATATATATAGGAGTACATGATCATCTTAAAGTACAAGTCAAGGCAGGAACAAATCCTATCATATCTATGTTTTCTAAACAATCACATTACTCAACAATAAAGGTCGCTTAACCGGCAAAAACGTCGGCTCCTCATCGGGAAGTGCATCATTGTATTGCTACTGTTGTCTCCGATCATGGCATGGAGTTCGACCTAGGACTAGTAACATGTCGACAATCAGAGTATTTATACGATTATTATTATTATTATTATTATTATTATTATTATTATTATTATTATTATTATTATTATCTATATCTATATTTTATAATTTATTAATAAAAATAGATATTCTTAATCCGTCATGCTATTTTATAAAAGGTTCCTCCACTTTTGTAATTATTAACCTACAGTACATGTGGTGAACCTTTTTTCTTTCGCGTTGTGTCCAGCCCACGAGCCCACCTAGGACTTTGCACTTCACGCTGATTGGGCTCTGTGTGTTCACATGTGACTTTTTTTTAGGCGTGACGCTAAATATTTTACGTGTCCGCGTTCGGCTTGTTGGACACAGCTCAACATGGCCAACCCCGCCGGCTGCATCCCGTATCAACTGAACGAACAACGTCGACGGCAACCCCGACCCGCACACGTATGGCTCATCTCCGAGCTTTGCCAGTCCAACAACTCCACTTTGAGCACATGTTGGTGCAACTTCGTGATGGACTGCCTTGGCCCGCTCATGCCATTGCAGACACCGTCATTTTCAAAGATTTTTTGTTATGGTCGGGCATTTGTGTGCTGGGCTAACTGTAGGATGTGGCGTCGCAACGTACATGGTTTAGGGGCACAAACACAGCTACTCGCACTGCCAGGAGGTTCAAGATATGGTGTAGTGCTGATGTACTCGTTCACAGCGGGGACATCTGTATTATAAAAAAGCACGAGAGGACAGATCCGACTCACCATCTCAGCCGTCTAAGCACATAATCAATGGACGAAAATCGTTGTTAACGAACCTTTCAGCCTCGCACCTCGTAAGATTGCACGTCCTCTCTATAACCGCTCGTCACAGCTTCCCCACGAACGGCCGCACCCTCCGCTCGGTCGCCTCCGCGCACTCGCCCCGTCCGCGCCGCCTTTGCCGCTCGCCCCGCCCGCGCCGCGCCCCCCGTGCCGCTCGCTCGCCCCGCTCACCCGTGCTGCTCGCCCCGCCTGTGCCGCTCGCTCACCCCGCTCGCTCGCCGCGCTCGCCCGCGCCGCCCGCGCCGCTCACCCGTATCCGCGATGGCTGTGGGAATTCTATGGTATCCGCGATGGCTGAATTCTATGGTTCAGACATGCGCTGCAAGCTGTTGCATTCCTCAGCGAGGAGAAAATAACCACCAAGGTAGAGCAGTTGAAGAAAGTGTTCGGGTGGTCCGATGCCGAGGTGGGCGCTGCTTTTTCTAGGGCTCCATCTTTGCTGACGAGGTCCGAGGACTCGCTGCAGAGCAAATACAAGTTCCTTATCTCCGAGGTGGGGTTGGAACCGGCATACATTGCTCACCGACCGATAATGCTCACGTACAGTCTAGAGGGCCGGCTCAGGCCCCGTTACTACGTTGTAAGGTATCTCAAGGAAAATGGATTTCTAGACCATGACCGGGACTACTACTGTATACTCTGTATCAGCGAGAAGGTATTCATGGACAAGTTCATATGTCCTCACAAGGAAGCTGCACCCCACCTGGCTGAAGACTATGCAAATGCTTGCAGAGGGGAAGTGCCCACTAGATTCAGATTTGCATGAACAACCAATTATGAAACTCGGTATGGCAATCACTCTGCATGTTAGGCTGTTATTAATTCCTAAATGGTGATCCTGGCCTAACTGAGTGATGGTTGTCTTCTATAGTATGTCTGTTAGATATGCTAATTCAGGATGAAACTGATAATTTGATTTGTGAGTCTTTGTATGTTCGTTACATCATTCAGTAGAGAAGAGCATCACACTGCTATCTTGTCCATCCTCGTGTCATACTGACACACATATTGGAACCAACAGAGTGTGAGATCACACGTTAGGGCATTCTGCAAATGCTTTCAAGTATCAGTGAGTAGTGTACCTGTATCTTTGTGTTTTCAAATGGATATTGCAGATTTCAGTGCTATCCTTAATCTCTTCCTGTGAGAGAAGGTTCTCATTATGGCAATGAAGATGACATCAAGTCTCAAAATTCTTCTTTTTCCGTGGAGAACAATTTTGGATTTGTTATGACCACAGTGTGTTGACTGTTGACCACAAATTTTAGATGCATTTCTTCCTTAGTTCACCTTTAAGCCTATAATAATGTTTTTATCACACTAACTTTTCATTTGGTCCTGTGTTGCAGTTTCATCGGTGTTGTTTGGGAATACAATCCATGTGGCTTAAGTTCCTCGAAACTTCAGTTACGGATTATCTTCAAGTCATCCTCCCCCGTGCACGATCATTCCTACGGGTTTGTTAAAATCTCGACTGCTTGGTTTCTCTAGCATCCATTTGTTCGTTCAACTACTCATATGTGTGCTTACTGAAAACCATATTTGCAGATAGAATTAAAAAGGTTTATTGCTCAAGCTGTAAATTACACTGGGACGACTATTAGTTTTGCCTATATTGATGATGTATTCGGCTTAATTCCCTCCGAGGGAAACGATAGGGGCCATCAAAATGGTGACAACCTAGAGGTACTTTTTGTGCCATTTCATTTATCGGTTCCTTGACACTAATCTGAATTTTTTGTGGAATAATTCCTAAAATGTGTTAATTGTTTGTTATATTTAACATGACGAAATTGCTTACAGCCCTCACACTCAGATGAGATACTCAAGGCTGATGAAAAATGCGAAGAAATGTACAAAATATGTAACCCTTTTTAGTGTTGTCCAGTTCGCACGTTTACTCACTGCTGACCAGAGTAGAAAAACACCAGATATCTCTTGTTTGAACATCTCCATACTAGATTTGTAGCCAGTGGACATTATCATTAATTGCATATATGAGAAGATTATATTTGTGTTCAGAAAAATGCTTCTACTACCACTAAAAAAGCACGAGAGGACAAATCCAACTGACAATCTGGACCCTCTAAACACTTAATCAATGGTCTGGATACTTCGTAACGAAATTAAACAGTTTTCGTTAGCGCTAATTGCACAACCCCACGCCGTCTCACGGTCTGGTTGTGATTTAGTCGTGGTCTGCTCAAAGTTCACATGGCATCCTCAAATAGGCAAATCTCCGTGTATCGCTAAATGACCACCGCAAAATATCCAAGTGTCTACAACATGTTATTATTTATGTACTTCCCCGGCTTCTAAATATAAGTCATTTTTAAGATTCTACTACGAACTATTTGCAGATGTATATAGACATAATTTGGAGTGTAGATTTATTCATTTTACTTCGTTAGTCTGTGGTAAAATCCTTAAAAGGACATATATTTAGGAACAGAGGGAGTATAAATTGATCTTGGCATAAGTGTACTAATTGCTCGAATCTTAGATTGAGAGGTTACCAATTCAATCTTATTAGGGGTTTTGAAAATTGGTTGTGTGTATTATGTCCTGCAAAATATAATGTAATGGGATTTCTCCTCTCCCTTTTCTTGAGAGAAGAGGGGTCAGCAAGGAATCACCAACTATGTAGTCTTTTTTTTAAATCACAGTACGTGCGTTGCACGTACACGATTACTAGTATATATTAGGAGTTGGGCCTTGGCTGCCGCTATTTAGGTTAACTTGATTGCTGCTCTTTTTACCCGCAAAAAACAAAAGTTAACTGCCGCTGTTCGAACCTTTTCTTTTCTTGTTTTGTTTGTTTAAAATTTGAAACTGGATCCCCACAAAAAATATTAGAATATTTTGAAGTTTCATAGTGATTGACTTTTTTTTGTGAAATCAAAAAATTACTCGAAGTCCAAATAAAAAAATTCAATAGTATTTAGTTCAGATTTATATTCCTAAAATCATAAACTCTAATGTGGTCAAAATTTAGGTTGAACTACAAACACGTGATTGTGAATTTCAAGATTCATCGCATATTTAAAGTTTCCATAGTATATGTCTAACTTTATGGATCTATTTTTACTCAATAAAAATCCAGTTCAATGTTCAAAATGAAATAACAAGGTAACTGCTGAAAACATTTCATTCATATTTCTACATATTTTGATAAAGACTAAATTTACATGAATTGTGGATGTATTTTGATAAATAATTCTCACTAAATCTTAGTACGGGCCAATTTTTCTTTTATCGTTGCAATTCACGGGCTCAAAAGTTTTCATAGTTTATTATCAGTCAGATCAATTTACTTCAAATCATAACCATGTCCTAAGCTGGACGTCTTGATCCTCAAATAATGCATCTTTTATTTTGTGATCGACTACCGTTGTCCTCGACCTAGCCAACCATGATTCATAGGAACTGATATTTTCTCCCGTTGTAATGCACATGCATTTGTGCTAGTTATTATTATTATTTTCTCAAAAATCGAGTGATTATTGGTGAAATACCAAATGTACATACTTGTGCGAGGCGAGGCAAGACCTCCTTGTCGCATGGATGCAGAACTATTCTATACAAACGTTAAAAGTGCTTTCACTCACACATTTTTGAACTATCACCTTGTCTGGCTGATGTTCTTGCAACCAATCTTTGCTTCACGAGGTGTGCATAGTCTTTTTTTCTAGGGGAGGTGTGCATAGTCTAAGGAAGAAGATGCGAGGGAGCGCAACATATAAAAGAAGGAGGCCGAGTGGGAGGCCATGCGATGCGATTCCGACTCGATGATATTGTCGTTGTATGCGTGCATGTGTGCGTGATCACCACTCTTTCTTCGATACCATTTGACGTACAGGTGGCCATCAATCGATCAAGACAGGGAACAAATACTTCCTCCAATCATACTATTTGTCGTTGATTTGTAACAAAGTTAATACAACTCTATACCAAACCACTGACAAGTAATACGGGCCGGAGGGAGTACTATTTTTCTCATCACATCTCCTCCACTCCTTCGAGGTGAGCGGAGGCGACACAGCAACACTCCATGCCATGCTTGTGCTCATAGGTTAAAGCCAAATCTTGACAAGTCAATGCTTAATCGAACATGGCGCATCGGGAGCTTCTATATATCCTACTCCCTCCGTTCCAAAATATAAGACCTTTTAGAGATTTCACTAAAAGACTACATACGGAGCAAAATGAGTGAATGTACATTCTAAAATATGTCTATATACATCCGTATGTATTTATAGTGCAATCTCTAAAAGGTCTTATATTTAGTAACGGAGGGAGTATATAAAGAGGTCGTCATGCTAGTAGCACCTTACGACGATAGCCACCTCCGTCACCTGACACACCTTTACCATCGAGTTGCAGGCATAGACCCACCATTAAAGAGTCATGACTGATGCACACCTTGCCGCCTAGATGGCCGAGCATGTCAAACCCTAATTGACACCCGCACGCGCCAACTAGTGGGCGTGACACATGCCATGGAGCAATGTGGGTCGTCCTAGTTCCAGGGTTCGCATGTGGTCACTTTGTTTCCTTCGCTAGCGATGCATTTTTTTCCTTTTTAGGTTTTTTGTTTTGCTTTTTCATTCTCTTTTTTATGGTTGGGTTCTCTACTAGTTTTTTTTACGTTTTTTTACTTTTTATATTTTCAGTACTGTAAATATTTCTGTAATTTATAGTAAAAAATTGAATACACACTAAACATTTTTTAATACGATGGAAATTGGTTCAAACATACATTGAACATGTACACAATGAATTTATTTCACATAGAATGAACTTTTAACAGTTTACGGTGACCTCTTTTTAGTACATACTTAATCTCTTCTACTATTAAAGCAGGATAGAACGTCGTGATGGTTCGACCTCCTTTCCACCTCCCCTTGAAGATTCCAGCAATCGCTTTTTCCACCCCGTCGTAAAAAAAACTCAAAAAAGAGAACCACGATCAACCCGCAAACGCACATCCCACACGCACGCAGCCCGCATCCCGTTGCTCCCATGCCGTCTCTCTCGCTGCTCCTGAGATTTTTTTTCTCAAACGACTATCCCCTCTCGTCCGCCCCGCGGTTGCGGTCCAGGCCCTCGGTGGTGGGATCCAGTCCCATCAAGAAATTCTGCACTCCTACCTCTTACCTGCACTACTCCAGATCGCGTCCAACCATAGGAGATCTAGGCGGAGGCATATAAGGAGAGGTGGTAAGCAGCCTGGTCGCAACAGCGCCAGATCATCGCCACCATGAACTGCAGGAACCGGTTCCTTACAACCTACGTGAACTGCAACAGCGCCAGATCGTCGTCGTTGTTAGTGTGGTACGTGGTGCGGCATGTGTGCACTGTGCAGGTGCAGCTTGATTCTGATCGTTCCGTACATCTCGGCCATGAAGGGTGCACTGGTCGCCGGGAACGCCACCGTCGGGGACGTCATCAAGGCGGGGTTCTTGGTGAGATCGAAGGCCAACATCGGGTGGTGCGGCGAGTGCCAGGCTGCTGGAGGAAACAATAGATACGACGGCGGGGTGTCGGATGATCACACGTGCTTCTGCTCTAGCGGACAGGCTAGTGGGTCGTGTCCTACTCCCTCGTCAGGTTCAGGTACCCTTGATTGATCTAAGAAGAGGTAATTGATTGGTCAATGGCGATGTTCGATTGAGCTAATCAACCTTTTTTTAAACTGATCTAATCAGCCTTGAGATGTCCTAATTTCTGAAGAGTTTATTTACTGATGAGGGAAGACTTCTCTTCTTTTAACGTGACACTTCATCTACAAGTATGTAAGAATATTTGACTATATGAAATCAGAACAAATTAAGTAGGATTATGACAACAAGGTAGATAGGTATAGTACTATAAAGTATGAACTGGACAATTCCCTCAAATGCTCAAAATTCAGCATGTTCACTACTCCACGTGTTGTTTAAATCAAATCGTGTCTGACTAGAGATAGAACTTGTCTATTCCTAGCAGGATTTCCTTTTATATATAGTCATTTTTTACATTGGTTTTTGATCTTGCAAGACCAAAAAAACAAACAGAAGGCAATAGCAATAGTAAGCACATGAAATGTAACTACCATATTTATCAGTGGTTTTCTTACCGAAATCCATCGTTCACATGGACCAATTCTAGCATTGGTCAAGTGTTTTTATCTTTCTTTTCTTACAAATTCAAGCACAATGTGCATGGTTCTCTATTCATCTAATTTAATCCCCGTTTCCCACTCCAGGAAGCTTTGCAATTGCTTTGGTTATGTCTGCGCTTCTCATCGTTGTGTCATTCCAGTACAAGAGGAGGCAATACAAGTGACCTCCTCGTCCGGGGTCCTCAAGTACAATAACTCAGGTGGGACACCCCGCTCTAGAGGTGGCAGAGGCTTGGAGTCCCGCAGCGTCCACAAGCTGCAGACACATCAATTTGCTTACAAGGGGCTGGAGGAGGCCATGCGACGGCTTAGGCACCATGTACAAAGGTAAATAATCGGCACATTCTTGCTATTTCCTTCGAGTTTGACATGGATCAACTTGCTAACGATGAAGGATTTTTATGTGGTGTTCAAGGAAACTATAGGACAGGCGGGCAGTAGTGGTGAAGTGGTTGTACAACAACAGCTGCCAACACATGCAGCAGCTCATGAACTAGGCGAAGATCCAGTCGCGGATGCACCACCTGAACCTTGTCATGTTCTATGGCTGCATGTCCAACCGCAGCTGAACTGGTGCTGGTGTACAAGTACGTGCCCCCTACATCACCGTGGCCGACCACTTGCACTGCCACCACGCAGTACATTTGGTGCTGCCATGGTCACTCCGCCTCAATGTCGGCGATGCAAGTTGCAACGCTAGCTTACCAACACCCAATCGAGCCTCCCATGATGCACCATGACCAGAAGACCACTAACATATATATTGAAGGTATAACTAATTCCTTGTTGTTTTTGAGTGTGTGCATCTACAATACTGTTGTATATAGTCTGATATTTTTATGGTGGTAGGAGAGGAAGATCCTGGATGATTTGAACCCTTAACATGCGATAGATATTTGAATGCATCCAAGTCACATCAGCTCATGTAATGGGAACATATACATGACTTTCGGTGTGAAAGTTTATTGCTTCTCTATCATAGCATATGCAGAATTTACCTTGGATCGTTGAAGCTATTACTCTATCTATCCTCTTTTTGTCTATATTTCACCATTTTACAAAAAAAAAGTAGAACCAAACATTGTACCAACTTCAACAAGTGAACATCATAAATTCCCAAACCAAATTCATGTTCTGAAAAAGTATAGTAATGTTAGAGCATGTTAACAGAAGGTTGGTTGGTGTCATAAATTTGCAAACAAAATAATAATTAGACATGGATGTGTCCCATATTTGTGGTAAACCTGCTCAAGAAATATTTCTTCATTAGTTTTCAACGTGGAGAAGGGAAACCCTTGCTAACCTCTTTTTTGTTGCTAACTGTTCAGTTCTGTTTCGTTAGTTTACATGGCAGAACATGTTGTATTTTGAGGAATGATGCATCTATGGTCAAGTTTATTCTACAGACTTGCTTAATTTCTAACAAAAATTTCCAAGGGACGACACAGCGAGATGACTGATGTTTTAAGCGACGGAAATGCTACAACAAGGGTGGATGAAACTGAATGAAAGTGCATGCGGGGAAAGGGGACATGGCAAATTTTACCACTTGAAAGGAGAGATGGTTCTTAAAGAGACATGACCAGTATGTTAAATAATCAATATAGTTGTTGTATGGATGGAATCAACATGTTGTCGTTGTTTGATACACTTCTTGAAAGAACAAATGTTTCGATTAATATATTTATTACCATTCCGTGGCAACGCACGGGCACTCAGCTAGTTTTAATATAAAAATGCATTTCTTAAAATAGTTTTTTTCTTCGTGTTCCTTGAAAAGAAAGTCCACGGTTGAATTTCTTGAGGAAAACACGGCTAGAAACCCAAGGAGAAAGGGGGGAAAGTGTGCTAGAGTGGGCTGGCCGATTAACGGCTCGCTTCAGGTGTCGCCTCCTCATCTACTAAGGCCCTGTTTGGAACCATTCAGATTATATAATTCCGTTTTTATAATCTATTATGTCTCCAAACAAGACAGATTATGGTGTAAATTATAAAAGCTAGATGGACAGATTATTAAAAACTCACAATCTGCTCTACCCCAGCTAAAATCATATTATGGATTGCCAATGACCCATTACCCTTGTAAAGTTGGAGATAATTATATTCCTGTCACCGCCATCCTCCTTTTTCTTCAAAAAACAAAGGGCTGACAGGTCATTATGCAATGTAAAACCTGAATTACAGTTTATATAATCTGACCTCCAAACATGTACACCTAGATTATTTTAATAAACCAGATTATATAATATATCTTCATAATTCAGATTATTATAATCTATTGTGGTTCCAAACAGGGCCTAAAAGGTCTCGCTAGGGGCTTAATCGTTATCTCGCTTACAGTGAGACACAACGCTCCCTCGCCTCAGCGTCCTAAACGGGCTAACTCATATTCAAAAGTAAAGCGCATACACTAGTTTTTGTTGGTCATTTGATTATTATTTTGGAAACCAAAAAAATTCATATATTCCAAAAAACCCTATTTACTTATTTGTAAAATACTCACTATGAATTACTTTTTTATGCAGTGTAAACAAATTGTTAGCATACCAATAAAAAAATGTTGAAGCATTCAAAACCATGTTTGTGACATTAAAAAAAACAATAAAAATCATAAATGTATGTGAAAAATTTTAGAAATGTTACACGATGTAAAATAATATTTGCATCATTCAAAAAATATTTCCTACTAGTAAAACTTTACGTGGCATGAAAAAAACTGTTTAAGGGTTCCAAAAAAGTGTTCATAAATTTAAAATAAATTTACATACAATGTAAAATATATAGTTGCACATTTTAAAATATTTTTCAACCATTAAAAATATGGTTCAAGGCATATTTCAAAAATGTTTAGTATGTATCTGAAAAATATGCATCATATATTTAAAACATATACAATATGTGTCAAAAAGGTGTTACGCGTCTACAAGAAAAATGTACTATGTCTACGGGGAAAAGATAGACATGCTTTCAAAAATGAGAAAGGAAAATGAAAGAAAACCAAGGAAGGATGGTACAAAAAAAGAATAAGAAGAACAAACGAAAGACAGCTGCAACCTACACACAAAAAACCATAAAAACCAACACAGGAAACACACTTTTTTTTCCGCTCCTGCTGGAACCCGAATTGGGCCGACCCATAACACCCTCACATGTTGCAAGACGGAAATGAATAGATGACACCACCGTATGGAGGGAGCCATTAGTTAGCGAGCGCTCCTTCGAGAGCCTCCCAGCAAACACTCTCACGCGTCGTCGCTTGGCGCGTTCTCAGTCGTCGTCATGTGTCACGCTCTAAGCACTTTCTCCGAATTTTGTTTTTTATTCCGCACGTGTTTTCGGCTTTGTAGACTGTTTTTTTGCCGTTGTTTCAGTTTTTCACCGGTCTTTTTTAGTTTTTTGATGAAAAAAATGCACGAAAAAACGTGCTTTCTATTTTTTTCACGAGAGGTGCTGATTTGCTCCTGCAAAAGCCGCCGCAGTGCCTCTCGGACACGAAAAAAACGTGTTTTCTGTTTTTTTTTTGCGAGAGGCATGGTTTTTCTTTCGTGAGAGGCACGGTTTTGCCTTCGCGAGAGGCATGGCCATGCCTCTCGAAAATGGCTAAAAATGTGTTTTCTGTTTTTTCCATGAGATGCACGGTTTTGCTTTCGTGAAAGGCACGCCCGTGCCTCTCGAAAAGGAAAAACACGTTTTTTTCCGCGAGAGACACGGGCTTTTATCCTTTTTTCGTGATAAAAGAATTTCGTCAAAATCTATCAACATGAGATCTAGATTTGAAGATCTCGACCCGAGAAATCCAACTGTGAAAACGGATCAAGATTTGGACGCACGATTTATCAGAGATAAACTGTTTTGAAAAACCGTATCTATGAAAAAAAGAATAATTTTCAGGTTGCGACAAGTGACACGCATGCCGTTCGTCACTTGTCACAACACGAAAGATGAGAGTGATCTTTAAAAGATGCACTCCTCAATTAATGATTTCACCGCATGAAGGGGAGCCCCTATTGGCTTGACTTGTGTCGCTTATAGCGACCCTAGCGTACTCTCGCGTCAAGGATGCAAAAAAATGGGCCAGTCCCTGCTAGTTCGGAGCTTCCCAAGAAAAAGCGTGTAGTTCGACGGTTCAGGCGAGGAAATCCTTTTTTAGTGTCATAGGAGCCAGTTAAAAACAAATTTTGCTAACCGACGCCTGCAACACTCCGCATTGGCCGGCCCGTTTAGAAATAGGACCTGTGTTTTAGCTCGTGAAGTTTTTTCTAAATCGATGAACTTTTTTGAAAATTGATGTTTTTTTTAATTGGTGAACTTTTTTGAAAATTGGAGATCTTAATTTAAAATTCGTGAACTTTTTTCAAAATCAGTGAACTGTTTTAAAAAACTGATGATTTTTTAAAAAAATCAATAATTTCTTTTTCGAATTCTGTGAACATTTTTTAATACATAAACAAATTTCAAAAATCGGTGAAGTTTTTTATAGTCGTTGAACTTTTTTCGCAATTCTGTTTTTTCTTAATTCTATAATTTATTTTATGATTTTTAAGGACCAACACATTTAATATAGGCCGGCCTACGAGATTGAGCTCCGGAGGTGCCGGTTTGCCAAACCGGCCCTTAAGGCGTCGTATAGGACCTCCCCTTTAGGCATTGGTTACAGTGCCAACATTAAAGCTGCACATAGGGATCTGAACTGAAGATCTCCTAGTTGAATGTACCGTGCACGAACAACCACAAGCACCTCACCTCATGGGATTAATTACATATTTTTCCTTCTTTCCTTCCGTGTTCTTTCCCTTTTATGGTTTCCTTTTTTTCTTTTCTTTTTTGAACGGTATTGTTCAGTTTTTTTTTATTTTCATTTCATTTATTTTTTTTCTTTTGGTGTATGTGTGATTTTATACAAATACAAAATAATACTATTGCCACTCCGCAAATTCTTTTTCTGAAAAGCATGTTCATTTAAGCACATATTCGAGATAGACTCGTACAAAATTTCATTAATGTATATTTCACATGGGATACACACAAAAAAAAACACATAGATTAAAATGAAGTGTCTCTTGGTTGTATTTGGGCCGATATTGGTCTTTTTTTAGATCCATTTCTTTCCTTTCACTGTGGAGGGACCTGCTACCGGAAAAGAGTGAAGATGAGACGTGTATTTCCCATGGTGTTAGTTGTTTCCCATGAAGAATGTTGTTTCATTTTTGCCTGCAGCCGCTGTAGTGCATGTCGTATTCGTGAATGGTGTTAGTTGCGGTGGTGCACATGTGGTTTTCAAAACTGTTTGCCTTGATGCTGCCGGACAAGCGTGGAGAGGAGATGGGCTTGAAGTTGGAGAAGATGGATCTTGACAGCCGCAGCTTAAGGGCCTCGGATTGTTCTATTTCAAAAAATTCAGCTCCGATCTAAAAAACATAAGCCAAACAGGATAGCTCCACGATATACAGCTTCAAAAAAACTAGAATCTAGAGTCCAACTTCCTGTTTTTTATTAGGCTTTTTAGGAGGTGCTCCATCAAATTGTAGAAGCTGAAGTTGGAGCGAAATTACCCATCATCATCACCAGTGAATCGATACCCCTTTGTTTCTCCCCTCTCATACAATCAAATAGATTGTTTTCATCAAATTTTACATTCCTAAAGCTGGAGCTGGATAAAAGCCAAACATTCTTTTTGAAAAAGGTTTGAAGAGGGCTGATGGAACGGGGCTGTTTTTGATGAAGCAGAGCAGTCGGCCTAAATTTCTTTCTTTCTGCTCGTGTTCCTTCTGTGTGTTAGGTTAGGTGGCCCCTCTATTGTCTACTCGTTTGGTGCTCGTTCTTGCTCTAGGTGTTTGCTGAGTGTGGGTGGTTGTAGTGTAGCGTACGTACTTGTCTCCGTTGTTTTTAGTCCTTGTTGTTGTTTCTCGATCGTGTGCACTCGTGTCCCCAGCATGCTCGATTCTTGCTTAGATGCCTTTCCTTTTTTCCTCTAAAAAAAGCTAAAGAAAGGTGTGGAGAAGCCTAGACGGGAAAGGATATCTATTCCATTCCCGGCCTTGACGTGACTGATTGCTCGTTGCAGTGCACTGCTGTAACTGCAAGCCACTATAAAGTTTCCATAAAAGGCCGGGCAATGGAGTGCCTCCTGTTTCCGTAAGGGAAAAACTAGACCCAAGTAATATTCCGTGAACGTAAAGGATGATTTAGAGATAATTAATTCGATTAGGATTAATGACTGGAGCCCACCCAGATTAAAATCGGGGGAGAAGGGTATTTAGAAAAGGGCAAGTAAGTTTACGTATAAGAACCTTAGGCAGGTGTAGGGTTATTGGGTAAGATAAGGGTATCTATTCCATAATGCTAGACATATAAAAACTTACAAAGGTTACTTAACCTTTCAAATTAATTCTTCTCTTCCCCTCATTTTCAGTGGGGGTGGGGCCTCTCATCCCCTAATTACCAACCACAAGCCTCCACATCAATTTATACGTAAACTTTTTAAGTAAGTCTTTGTAGATGTAGCATTACTCGTATCTATTCCACTCTTGGGTGGCGATTAAGCAAGCATCTGTCTAGCTCAAGCTTCATTCAAACCAGTGATTGATTGGCTGTCAGAGTGGGATCGGACAAAGGACTGAAGATCATGCCTCCATATCAAGCGATCACGCGCATATATTCCCCGGTCTCCCACTCCATGTCTGCATCGGCATCCTCTTAGAGCATCTTCAACAGCCGCGTTAAAACAGCGTCGCATAGTAAAATTCGTCTTTTTAGCTCGCGCAATAACAAAAGATGCTTCAGCGGACGCGCGATAATGCGCGCGTGGCATATAAAGTACAACGCGTTGTTCGAATCGCCATCGCGCGTTGCTTATTTGATGCGTCCGCTTCCGCGCGCTGCACACTCGAACGCTCGCGCCGCACTCTCTCCACCGCGCCATTTTCGCCCCGCCGCGCGCCGCCGCTGACGAACTGACCCGATGGACGCCCCCGCCTGCACCCCCCTCATCCATTCCTACATCCGTGACCCCTCCGCTGCGGCGGTCGCCGCGGCCGCCGCAAACCCTAGCGGGGGGAGCTTTGGCTTCACCTCCGTCGCTCCTCCAAGCACCGGCGTCGCGCGCGGCCTTTTCATGCCGCCACGGATGACCTCGGCGGCGGGTGGCCTCACACCGACACCCGCTGTGAACCCACGTCTTTGTTTTGATGTTTGAAATTCATTTTATGTTCAAAATATGTTTAAAATGCAACATATGACAAGCGACGGCTGCTTTCACGCGTTGCATTTTCGCGCGCATGCTGGAGCTACGTACGGGCGCTGGATTTTAGCATGTCTGCGGGAGCCAAAGCTGGCTGCCAAGCCAAAACAGAAAAACGACGCGCTGCAAACTGTTTTTTAGCGCGTCAGTTGGACGGGTGATGGAAATGCTCTTATTTTAATTATCTTCCCTTGCCTCTTTCACATCATGATCATATCCACCTTCTTCTTCCCCAACACACCTTGCGCTGCATCGCGTATATAATGGAGGCAAGGGAGGGAGCACTGCCAGCAGGGCAACCGGCAACGCAACACGTACGGCACTTGACTGACAAGAAGCTAGCTAGCTACGAAGAAGGACCGGTCGAGGATGGCTTCTGCTGCTGCGCTCCCGGAGCGCAAGAAGAAGAGCAATTTCATGTACGCCTTCACATGCGCGGTGTCGGCTTCCATGGCCACCGTCGTCCTCGGCTATGGTACGTACCTACACTCCTAGAGTACATACATTTCCAATACGCTCGTCTTCTTCCTTTCGCCATGCATGCATGTCCAGACGTCGGGGTGATGAGCGGGGCGTCGCTGTACATCAAAGAGGACCTGCGGCTGACGGATGTGCAGGTGGAGATCATGATGGGGATCCTCAGCGTCTACGCGCTCATCGGCTCCTTCGCCGGCGCCAGGACGTCCGACTGGATCGGCCGCCACTACACCGTCGCCATCGCCGCCGCCATCTTCTTCGCCGGCTCCTTGCTCATGAGCTTCGCCGTCGACTACGCCATGCTCATGTTCGGCCGCTTCGGCTGCCGCCACCCAAAGACAAGGTGAAAGCAGTGGAGATCAACTAGCTTAGCTAGCTAATGGGGGGTGGTTTCTCTATCATGCAAGGGATATGGATTCACCGATCTACGTACCTTTGCTTTGAGTTTCATGCTAAAAACTGTCTGGCTTTTGGGGATGTTAATTGTGTTTTCTCATTTTCTGCCAAAATGTATCAGAAAGTTTTGTCATGTATGACAAATAAGAGCGCTCGTCCCAAATTGGATTCATTGGTACACAACGATTACACAATAACCTTTTCTTCTTCGTAAACCAGGTTGAACCTCGGGCCTCTCCATCAAACGATGCACAAAACCATACTATTATACTTCCTCCGTTTCTAAATATTTGTCTTTTTAAAAATTTAACTATAGACTACATATGAAACAAAATGAATGAATTTATACTTTAAATTATGTCTATATACATCCGTATGTAGTCCGTAGTAAAATATCTAAAAAAACAAATATTTAAAAACGGAGGGAGTATTATTTGATAATGTGTCACAAAATAAAATATTGATCCTTTTTAATTCATCTTCTATACAACAAAAGTCACTCTACAAGTCTACATACAACCTTGATCAAGGACGGTCAAGGACCTTAACCTTGCCTATACAAAATCTACTCCCTCAGTCAACTAATATAAAAGTGTTTACTTATATTAGTTTTTTTCCTTTGAGGAAATTTACTTATATTAATTGACAGAGGGAGTACTGTTAAACGAAGCACCGCTCCAGCACGCACCCACATCCATACTCTAAGATTAGGCTTGGTACAATTCCAGGCACCTGAGGTCCGTCCGTAGGGTGACGGTTGGTCTCCTGTCTCGCGACTTCGGAGGCGATCTAGGGTTTGCCTGGCCGCCGCCGCCCCGCCGTTGCGTCGTTGCTCTCTACCCTGCTTTGGGGATCTGCGCTGCCGTGCGATCGGTCCCCCCGCCCATCTCCTCGAACCCATCCACCTCTCAGCCTTTCGTGGGTCTAGGGGCCACGATCGTACACCACCTTAAACCCTAGTTCGGTACTTGTGATTTCGTTTGGTGTCCTGATGGAGAAGGTTGAAGGGTTGCTGCACAATCTGAAGTTGTCGGAGAAGGAGCGGAAGGGAGTCAAGATCGGATGGACCGGATCAGGGAAGGTGGGAATGGTGGAACCGCAAGCCCTGGTGAAGCTTTTGTCAGAGAAGCCGGTGTTTGTGGAGGCGATGGCTGAGACTCTGGGAAGAATTTGGTGCCCGATCAAAGGTCTGGAGTGCAAGGAAGTTGGGGAGAACATCTTTCTCTTCACGTTTGGACAGGAGTCGGGCAAGAGGTTGGCACTAGAAGGGGGGCCGTGGGAGTGATCTGTTGGTTTTCAAAGAGTTCATTGCGAGTAAGAGACCGGAAGACTATAGCTTTGACACTATTCCTATTTGGGTGAGGATCATGAGGCTTCCACTTGGGATGATGTGTAATGAGATGGGGGAGGCGATCGGTTCCTTGATTGGGGAAGTGCAGGAAGTGGAAGATGGAGCTGATGGAAAAGCCATGGGTAGGTTCCTTCGGGTTAAGGTCCGCATGAATATCAAGGCCCCGTTGATGCGGGGTTTTACGCTGGAGGAGGAGGATGCTGAGGCTGTGCAGACGGATCAGGTTGACCACCATGGTAAGGAAGCAATGCTGGGTGGGAAGAATTGGTGCCCGTTTGAATATGAACACCTTCCAGACTTCTGCTATGTGTGTGGGATCATCGGGCATACTGATAAGGTGTGTGGGATGAAGCTCAAGAAAGGAGAGAAGGCGCAGTTTGGCCCCTGGCTACGTGCGTTCATCCCTAGACGGGGAGGCCTGGAAAACAGAAACAGGGGGGAACGATGGGGAGCGGGGGGCCATAGCTGGGGAGGGAAGAGCTCAGCAGGTTGGGGCCGTTGAAGTCTGTCAGGGAGCGACGACCCGTCTTGGCGTAAAGACAGGGGCAGTGGTGCGGATCGTTCTGGTAGCGATGAGAAGGGACAGGAGGTTATGAGTCCAATTAAGAAACCGGGGGGGTGCTAAGGAGACGGCGGTGGGCAAGCAGCTGGCCTTCCCGACGGGGGAGATGGGCATCGATGAGGGAGGGGGAGGTAGTGCGGATTGTAGTGACACGCAGGGTGTTGCAGCAGGGGCTTGTGAGTTGGTGAATGAGGAGATGCCGCAGCGTAATATGCTGCTGGACGAGGAGGGGGATGGAGCAAGAACTGGTTACACTCTGGTAGCTCATGATCCTACAAAGGAAAGGGGAGTAGAGCAGAAAGGGAAGGGGAAGAAAGGTGGCACGTTCAAACGAGTGAAGGGGGGAGGAAGGTTGCAGAGGGGTTTACTGAAGGAACGGGCGGCTGCCAGGAAGTGCTTATTGGGATGAAGCGAGGTGGTGACCACGTGGTACCGGAGGAGTTGGAAGAGCATAAGAAGCAGAAACTTGAACAGGGCCAGACCACTGATGCAGTTATGAACACGGGGTTGCTGGGACAACCCTGCGAGACCCAATGAAGCTTTGTGCGTGGAACTGTCGGGGTTTGGGGAATGGCCCGGCAGTGCGTAGCCTTCTGAAATTACAGAAGGAGGAGGACCCCGACATTCTTTTTCTGTCGGAAACAAAGCTAGACAGAGGGAGAATGGGTAAGTTCAGAGACCAACTAGGCCTGTATCACATGGAGGTGCAGGACAACGTCGGAAAGAGTGGAGGCCTGGCACTGTTCTGGAGGAAAGGAATCAAGCTTACAGTCCGTTGGAAGGGGAGGATGCACATTGATGGCATAGTTGAGGAGCCAGATGGTTTCAAGTGGCGTCTTACAGGGATATATGGGGAGTCGCATACGGAGAAGAAGGTGGAGACGTGGAGATTGCTACAGACTCTTCATCATCAACTGGCTCTGCTTGGGAGATTTCAACGAAATTCTATTTAGCCATGAAAAACAGGGGGTGTCCCGCGGGACCATAGAATGATGCAAAATTTTCGGAATGCCCTAGATTGTTGTAACCTGCATGACCTCGGCTTTGATGGTGATGTCTTCACCTGGAGAAATAAAAACTACCGTGTTGATGGATATATTAGAGAGCGTCTGGATCGTGTTGTTGCTAATCCGAGCTGGTGTACCCGTTTTCAGCATATAAAGTCACAAATGGGGACCCCTATCACTCGAATCATCCTCCGGTGTTGTTATCAAGGGATGGAAGCCCGAGAATGCGGCGTTTGGCTGCAGGCCCACGGCTACCGCGCTTCGAGGCGAGGTGGCTACTCGAGGAAGACTGTGACAATATTGTGGAGAGCGCATGGAGTAAGGCGATGAACCCGCCTGTTAAGGCCAGATTAGCAGAGGTCCTGGGAGCCCTAAGCAATTGGAATCGGAAGGTGTTGGGGGATCTTAGGAAGCGGATGAAGAAGATTAGAGCGGAGTTGGAGGCTACTCGAAAGGAACCGATCTCGGACCACCAGGTCAGGAAAGAACAAACACTGAGTTTTAAATTGGACCGTCTTGAGGAGCAAGAAAACATTGTATGGCGCCAGCGTGCCCATGCTAATTGGCTGGTGGAGGGTGATCGCAATACGAGGTATTTCCATGCGTATGCTTTGGAGAGGAAGAAGCAGAACTCCCTAAAAAGGCTGAGAAGAGAAGATGGAGTGGTGGTGGAGGATATGGAGGGCATGAAGAAACTGATTACTAACTATTTTACCTCCTTATTTACCCCCATGGCAGGTGCGGACGTGGCCCCTATTCTTGAGCACATATCTCCCAAAGTCACGCCCCTGATGAATGGTGTCCTGACTGCGGAGTTTACCGCGGTGGAAGTTAAGGAGGCGCTCGACAGTATCGGTGATCTCAAAGCCCCTCGTGTGGATGGTCTACCAGCGATTTTCTATAAGCATTACTGGCATCTAGTTGGTGATGATGTGACCCGCGAGGTTTTGCATGTGTTGCGAGGCGGCAGTTTACCTGAGGAATGGAACGATACCCTAGTGGCTCTTATCCCCAAGGTTCAGAACCCGGAAACGATGAAGGATCTACGCACTATTAGCCTCTGCAACATAGTTTATAAGTTGGTGTCTAAGGTGCTAGCTAATAGGCTTAAATGCATCTTGGGTAAGTTATCTCACCGAATCAAAGTGCTTTCGTACCGGGTCGGCTCATCTGAGACAATACTATCCTAGCATACGAGATGACACATTATCTGAAGAGGAAAAGGTCGGCTGGTACTGCCTATGCTGCGCCGAAGTTGGATATGAGTAAGGCCTATGATCGTGTCGAGTGGGCTTTCTTGGAGACAGTGATGATACGGCTCGGGTTTGCCCCCAGTTTCGTGGGACTAATCAGTAAGTGCATTCGAACGGTGAGGTTCCAGTTCAAAGTTATTGGTGAATACACGGAGCAGGTGATCCCGGGTAGAGGCCTGCGCCAAGGTGACCCGATTTCACCGTATCTTTTCCTCCTGTGTGCCGAAGGACTCTCGGCTCTGCTGCAACAAGCGGAGGACACTGGCCAGATTCATGGGATACAGGTGGTTCCAGCCGCGCCAACGGTCAGCCATCTTATTTTTGCAGATGATTCACTCCTGTTGTTCGAGGCCACCCCAGAAAGCATTGGGGGTTATAAACAATATACTGCAAGTGTATGAACGTGGCTCTGGGGAGATGATTAACAGGGATAAATCGGCAGTGCTCTTCAGTCGCAACGTATCGCACCAACGGAAACATCAGTTGTTAGCATTGCTTGGTTTGAGCTCGGAGGGGGAGAATGGTAAGTACCTGGGCTTACCTAGGTATGTCGGACAATCACGACGGAAGTGCTTTGAATATATCAAGGACCGCATTTGGGAGATCCTGAAGGGATGGACAATCAAGCTACTGACCAAGGCAGGGAAGGAGGTACTTATCAAAGCTGTTATCCAGGCGATGCCCACATATGCTATGGGTTGTTTTGATATTACGAAAGCACTGTGTGACAGTATTCGTCAGATGGTATGCCAGTTCTGGTGGGCAAACCAGTATGAAGAAGACCGACACCATTGGGTAGGCTGGGAGAGGATGATGCTACCAAAGGAGCAGGGGGGCTGGGATTTCAGGACCTCCATGCTTTCAACATATCTCTGTTGGCACGCCAGATATGGAGAATCATCCAGGTGCCTGAATCCCTGTGTGCCCGTGTGCTCCAAGCGAAGTACTTCCCTCATGGTGACGTGCTGCAGGCTATTGCCCAACCTGGTATGAGCTATGTATGGAGAAGCTTACTGCAAGGGGTGAATGTGGTGAGAGCTGGTATGATATGGAGGGTTGGTTCTGGTGATCACATTAACATCTGGTGAGACCCTTGGCTTCCCTCTAGCGATACCCGTCTACCAAGCACCCTCCAGGGGCCACATCTGCTGACGAAGGTATCTGAACTCCTTGATCCGGCAACCAACACATGGGATGAACAACTGGTGCGCCAAACTTTCTGTCCTGTCGACGCCAGGGCTATTCTTAGCATTCCTATATGTGAGCACTACGATGATTTCGTAGCATGGCACCCAAATCGGACGGGCATGTTCTCGGTACGGTCGGCCTATAGGGTGTACACGGAGCTTCAACGCAGAGCAAATGGCAGACAGCTGGGGGAACCATCAAAAGATCAGGGGCAGAAGGAGAGATTTTGGAAGCAATTGTGGAAAACTCGGTGCCCCGCCCGTGTCCATCATTTCATGTGGCGCCTAGCACACAATAGTCATCCTTTATTCCGAAATGTGGAACGCCTGGGAGTGGAGCTGGATACGACATGCCTCATGTGTTGCCGACTGGCTAAGGATGGAGCACATCTCTTCCTAAAGTGTAAACAGGTGAAACAAGTTTGGAGGGAGGGAGGAATGGAACAGATACGACGAGAACTGTTGAAGTGCCATAGCCCACAGAACATGCTGATGACCATCTTTAGATTGCAGGAGACGCAGAAATTGTGGGTGATCTAACTACTATGGAGGTGGTGGGCGGAGAGAAATAGTGTCAATCATAAAAAGGGGCGGCGATCAGCAGAGGTGTTGGGAGCACTGATCAATACCATGGTCAGGTAATGGGTGGACTGCCTGGGAAGGAAACAACCTGAGTCGAAGCACATCCAGCGATGGAAGCCTCCCCCTGATGATGTTATTAAGATCAATCTGGATGCCGCTTTTATGGCTGGCACTGGCGATGGTGGCTGGGGTGCCGTAGCCCGAGACCATGAGGGAGCCCTGGTGGGTATGGCGGCAGGGCGACTTGCCTACATGAAGGACCCGCTCCAGGCAGAAACAGAAGCGTTGATGCATGCGATAGCCTTTGCCGAGGACCAGGGGATGGGTCGGGTCATCTTTGAGACGGACTACACCAACCTCCAGCAGGCGATCTCCTCATCGGCGCAGGATCGGGGACCGCTGGGAATTCTTTTCTGTGAGGCTAAGTTTCGACTACAATTCGGCTTCCTGGAGTGGCAGGTGGTTTACTCTCCTCGTATGTGTAACATCGCCGCACATGTGCTTGCGGCTAGTGGAATGGTGGGAGACTTTGATAGCCAAGTGTGGATGTATAACTTCCCGAATGATGTAACTCGTGCTGTGGCCGCTGATTTGGCTGGTCCACCGTAAAATTTGGAATGCAAGGTGTTCCACTTTAAAAAAAAGATTAGGCTTGGTGTGAGTTAGGGCACGTGCTCTAGGATTAGGCAAGTATTCCAGAGTCGCCGGCCCAATAGGTTCTTCAGCATGAAGCTTGACGAGAATGGAGATATGTTTCTCCCTTGTCATGCAAGAAGATATGTGGTGGAGAGGCTCGGTTTCAAAGACCACGAGAGAATTGAGACGAGGAGCGCTAACCTGAGGACTATACATGGTCACATATTTGTAATGAAAGTATTTAGTTCAGTTTTTCAAACAGAATTTGGGTGCCCAAAGTGGGAAGATCTTTGCAAGGCATATGGATTTCAGGAGGGTATGGAAATAACCTTCGATCTTCGTCATGAAGATAATATGCCACGCAACATCGACATTTGGGTGGTTGTCGATATGCTTCCTGTTTTACCTCCATGTGAGTTTCTCAACCATATTTATCAAGTAATTTGCATTTATATTTAAAAATAGTTGGTGTTCATACATATACTAAATTTGTTAAATTATAATTTACAACTTATTTTGTTTCTTCGAGTGAATTACAGAAATTAATTGACACGACACACTACACGTATGGATCACATCTAACATGGAAGGATAAGGATGTTCTTCTTTACTTTCTTGTTGGTGTTCTGATTTCTAGGGATACCTTCCCATATAATTTTGGAATTGGCCAAAATTGTACATTTTACATGCCACTAGTGCATAGGTTGAGGTTGGATGACATTCGCCAAAATATCTTGGTAAGAGTTTCCTAATTAAGTACGCTCTACTATTGCATAAATGGTGTTGATTACATTGCTAACTAGGTTATTATTATGTTCTTCAACAGCAACTGTCACATGATGTAGTGCCTCTGTGATGCATCCAAAAGGTCATATGAAAATTAAAAGCCCGCTGAGGGCTGAGTTCGATGCTCCATTGTGACAGCCCGATGCCGACGTTCCAGAAGATTCCCCTTCTATTTCGTTTTCGTCGTGTGTCTATTTTTTTTTTGTCGCATCATCATCGCATAATGCGCATCATCAGCATTGCATCGGCATCTCCGTTGCCGCCAGTTTTCAAAACTTGCATCCGTTGTTAGTTGCCAGTTCTCGTCGTTGTCCGTTCTGAGTCCGACCGCACACGCACGCGCCCGCGGCATCGTTCGAACCTTGTTTTAAAAGTGTGTTGAAGAGTTTCTTTGATCGAGGTGAAACTTGGCATGCGGTCGTAATTAGATATAGCTAGGCCGCCTGTCGAATTTCGTCGCGATCGGAGTCCGTCTGGAACCCGAACGGTTGACCGTAGCGACACCGTATTCTGTAAGTGCATATAGTGCCCCTTAGTGATTTTGGTGGTTTGAAGACTTATAGGTTAAGTATCTAATGTGTTTATGAGTGTACACAGGATCTATAAGTCATTGAGGAGTTTGAGATATTTGATGAATATCGACCCCTAAAAATATATATCTTCGGTTGAAGAAATTGGTCTGAAGCTGAAGAAATGAAACGCGAGGAATCTGCGATGAAATTGATATTCCTCATGAAGATACTGAAATTGAGGAATTCGATGTGTCCTGAAGAAAATCATTTTGAAGACTTTGAAGCATGAAGATTTACTCTTTCTGTTTTATTTTCTTCGCATTTGAGTAATAGGAACACCGTACTGTTAAAGGGGGTCGAAGCTACACTTTGGATTGAATTTCCTCATGATGCTCAACCCAAGCCTAATCCTACCAAAAGCCTCAAGTGAGGAATACGAGTGACATGAGGACTCTCACAGTTGAGGGTTCCGACCGTTTCGATAGCCACGCCAAGTCATTGGTCTTATCCACACCAACAGTCATATTATTTAAGGGCATTAGTGTCAAATCATCTCGGGATGCTCCCAGGCTATAAATAGCCGCCCCCCACAACCATTAGCTGGTTGGCTGCTCCGTTAGAAACTGACACTTTTCATAAGAGCAACCCAATTTCTCAGAGTCTTCGAGAGTAATTCATCAGTGAGGAAATACCCCATACACCGAAACCACAAACCAAACCTAGTGATTGAGCATCACTGAAGAAGTTGTTCCTGTGTCGGACTGAAGCCTTTTACCTTTGAGGACTATGCATCCTCCAGACGGTTAGGCGTCATGGTCTAGAGCTTTCCAGCAGTCAATTGTGGATCGCCGGGTGACCAAGTTTGTGAGGGTTTGGAAGTCTGCCTTGAAGACTTACCACGAGTGTTGGGCGAGGACTGTGTGTTCTTATCCCAAGGAGGACACGGTAGGGACTGTGTGTCCCGGGACTGTGTGTCCTTTGGTTTCAATACCAAGCCGCTCCAAACCAGATGTACGACTGTCACAGCAGTTGGAACTGGGTCATCAACTACTGTCTTCACTGAGAAACGGGTTCTAATTCCTCAACTCCTTACTTTCCTCAAATTATGTGTTGATGACTTTCACTGCTACTGTTTGAAGAATTTGCTGAAGACTTTCTCTGAATTTCCTCAACCCCAAATTTTCACGCCAGTTAATCCTCATCTGTATTTTGTGTGCCTGCTCACAGTGCAATCCGTTTTCACATTCCTCACTCTGAAAAATTGTTGTTGTGAAACTTTGCACTTGTGATCCTTTACTGTTTCCGCTGTAAGTTAGTCATGAGTGAGGAATTTCCTCAGTGATGAAATTATAAAAATCTCCTATTCACCCCCCCTCTAGTCGATATAATGCACTTTCAATTGGTATCAGAGCAAGGTACTCCCTTGTTCTGTGTGATTTTGGTTTAACCACCTGGAGTTTTAGTTATGTCGACTGCATGCATGTTTAAGGTGACTGCAACATGTCCTACCTTCGAAGGAAAGAACTTTCCCTTCTGGAAGAACAAGATGCATATGCATCTACAAGCTATTGATAATGATCTCTGGTATATTGTGGAACATGGTGTCCCCATCATCTCTGCTGCTGATGTGAAGAAATTCAAGCAACTCGATTCTCAAACGAGGAATATCATCTGTGGCCATCTGAGCCCACGCCAGTTTGGAAGAGTAAGTGATTTGGGCTGTGCAACACTGATCTGGGAGAGACTGTGCAAAGTAAATGAAGGAGTATCAACCCAGCGTGACTCTCGTGTTGATATTCTTTGCAATCTCTTCAATCGCTTAAAGAGACATGACAATGAAAGCTGCCATGACACTTTTGATCGCCTCACTGACATATCAAATGAACTGCAAGCACTGGGAGCTCGAGACATTACTGATGACGAAGTTGTGAAGAAACTGTTGAGATCTTTGGATTCTTCATTTGATACTTTAGTTCTGATGATTCAAGAAAGACCAGACTACAAGATGCTTGATCCAGCTGATATACTAGAAAGGCTAAATACTCATGAATTCCAGCTAGAAGAGAAGAAAGATCTATATGGACCAAGCTATTCTAGACCACGTGCACTGAAGGCTAGAGCAATTTCCTCATCTGAAGAAGAAGATTCAGATGACAGCATTGGTGACCCTAAAGAATTTGGACAGGAGCTTGCAATGCTCGTGAGGAAATTCCAGAGGTTTGCACGACGTGGCCAGTTCGGTAAATCTTCAAGAAGAGACATGAGGAAATCAGAATCTTCATCTGAGGACTACAAGAAAAGAACCTGCCACAAGTGCAAGAAATCAGGTCATTACATTGCTGATTGTCCCCGTTGGGGAAAGAAATCAAAGAAGAAGAAATACAAGGATGATAGTTCTGATGACTCGAAGAAGAAGAAGAAATCTTCAAAATCCTCATCTTCAAAGCCCTCATCGCACAAGAAGACTAGTTTCAGAAAGGCTCAGGCACTTATTGGCAAGGAAATGGACTCCGAGGCAGAATCAGAGGAATGTGATGAAGAAGAGGGTTCTGATGAAAACTCAGAATCCGGACAGACTAGTCTTGCACTGGCAACCACTTTCGTCAGCAAGTCAATCTTCAATCTTGAAGAAAATGATTGCACCATCCACACTGATGACTATGCTGATGACTTCGCTCCAACCTATTGCTTCATGGCAAAAGGTTCAAAGGTACCAAATAATGCCTCCTCCTCTGATTCAAGTGACTGTGAACCTGATGATTATAAAAAACCCAGTTACAGTAAACTTGCCATCATTGCCACTAAACAACAAACTGCCCTGGAAAAGCTTCAGAAACTGCTAGATAAAAGTGATGATCTGTTGAATGATGAAATGAACCATACCCAAATCTTCACTGAAGATGTGAAAATTCTTCAGTCTAGATTTGATAATCTTCAGGATCGTTATGATACACTCCTCGCTGATCATGAGAAGCTTTCCTATGAATTTCTTCAAAGGAAGCTTGATCTTGAGAAGCTGAGGATGTCTCATGATGATCTTCGTATGGAAAATGATTCATTACTAGCTTAACACATCAGCGCTGGTCAAGTTGAATTCATTCCTCCATGTCTTAAATGCATTGAACGCGAAACTGCTAATTCCTCACCAGAATCATCAAATGCTACTATTGCTACAAATTCTTCAACTGCACCTGTTGTGTCTATTTCCTCACTTGAGGAAAACACAAATGTTACTGATGAAAATGCAGGGTTGAAGGAATTGTATGTGACAGGCATATACAAAAGCCTCAAAGGACATCAAACCCTTTGTGATGTGCTCAAAAAGCAGATCTTGAACAGGAACCCGAGGAAAGAAGGAATTGTCTTTGAGAGGAAATTAAATGCTGATGGATCTTATTGGAAACCTGAGCAGTATCCCAAAACCTCATGGGTTGCTGCTACTGGGCCTCCTTTTGATCCATCTAATCTAACTGGCTTTTCATGTGAGTTATCCTATTCCTCAGATGAGTCATTTGACTCCAACTATAAACTGTTCAAAAATCAATCTGGTGAAGTATTTGCTCGATATGTTGGAACTAACTACAGGAATGGCCCTCCCTTGAGGAAAATCTGGGTTCCCAAAAGCTGTCTTGAAAATATTCAGGTGAATGTCCTCATGACACCACCACTGAAGAATCTGAACCCCAGATCAAATTCCTCAGGAGGACCAAAGTCTTGAAGAGGATTAAAATCCTCAACTGGTCAAAATTATGCTCGCACCCGTGCTAATGCTTCTAACATGCAGGGAAACTACAAGGAATATGAATATGAGCGTTACTCTTCAAATCATTATGTTCATAAATCCTCAAACCAGTTCTTTGCATATTCATATGAGTACTTTAACCCCCCTACTGTTAAGAGAAGTGCATTAGCTTCAATGCCACCTTTCTCATATGGTGCTCGCAGGATGATGAATGCTTTGCCACCCCTTCAGATGTGGATGGTGAAGAAATCGAACTAATCACTTTGCAGGTCAGGTCTCCAGATGAAAATCATCATCTGAAGAATTTCCTGGAGACCTGAGGAAATGCTTGATAGGACGCAAGCTAATGATTGATGAAATAGAAATATTTCACACGTCCTTATATTTCTGTTGTGATGAAATTGATATCATATTCTTCAAATCTGAAGCATATGAGATGGTAAGCTGTACTAATTCATCTGCAGGATGACAAACCCAAGAATACTGAGTGGGTTCTTGATAGTGGCTGCACACATCACATGACTGGTGATAAAAGCTTGCTCATGAATATGCCACTAACTCCATCACCTCTGAAGCAAATCACATATGCTGACGAAGGTAAAAGCAAGGTATTGGGACTTGGCAAAGTGGTTATTTCCAAGGATAGGCATATGGACAAAGTGATGCTTGTTGAATCCCTTGGTTTTAACCTCATGTCAGTCTCAATGCTTTGTGATCTTGATATGATTGTTATCTTTGGTAGATATAGATGTGTAGTCATCATGGAATCTGACAGATCCAAAGTCTTCGAAGGTGTAAGAAGAGGGGATTTGTACATTGTTGATTTCTCTACAGGTCCTCAACCAGCCACTTGCTTACTAGCAAAAACCTCAGAAGGATGGTTGTGGCACCGAAGACTAGGTCATGCAGGCATGAGGAATTTGCACACGCTAGCGAAGAAGAAGCATGTCATCAGCATCGAATCAGTTAAATTCCTCAAGGATCATCTCTGCGGTGGTTGTGAATCTGGGAAAATGACCAGATCCAAGCATCCCTCGAAGACTGTAATGACCACTACACGTCCATTCGAATTGCTTCATATGGATCTATTTGGACCTACTCACTATGCCACACTAACCAATGCAGCATCTTTATATGGCTTCGTCGTAGTTGATGATTATTCCAGATATACATGGGTGCATATCATAGTGTATAAAACTGAAGTGCAGGAAATCTTCAAATGATTTTCTTCAAGGGCCTCGACGAACTTTGGCATCAAGATCAAACATATCAGGAGTGATAATGGAACCGAGTTCAAAAACACCGGTCTTGATGATTATCTTGATGAACTTGGTATTATTCACGAATTATCTGCTCCTTATACTCCTCAACAGAATGGTGTCGTCGAAAGGAAGAACATGACTCTAGTTGAAATGGCAAGAACTATGCTTGAAGAATATCAGACTCCTCGTCGCTTTTGGCCTGAAGCAATCAACACTGCATGCCATATCATCAACAGGGTATATCTTCACAAATTCCTCAAGAAAACCTCATATGAACTCCTCACTGACAAGAAACCCAATGTAAGTTATTTCAAAGTCTTCGATGCAAAATGTTGGATTAGAGATCCTCACCATAGCTCAAAATTTGCACCTAAGGCACATGAAGGTTTTATGCTCGCGGTTATGGAAATGACTCGCACACCTACAGAGTCTTCAACAACTATCACAACAAAGTTGTTGAGACTGTAGATGTGCGGTTCGATGAAGCTAATGGCTCGCAAAGATAGCAATTGCCTTCTGATCCAGATAAGCCGTCTCCTGAGGAAGCAATAAAGCTCAAACCTACTGAAGACATTGTCCCCACTAAGGAAATTGGTGAAGAAACAATCACCATCACTGATGAAAATCAAGAAGATGCTCCCGAGGAAATTGCACCAGAACCACTTCCTCAGCCCAGACGAAATCCTCAACCAGCTCATCCGAGGATTGCAAATGAAGTAGAACTTGACAAAATCCTCAACGACATCAACGCGCCAGGTCCTCTCACTCGCTCAAAAGCTTCACACTTAGTTAAATTTTGTGGGCGTTTCTCCTTTGTATCCATCACAGAACCCTCAAAAGTTGCTGAGGCTTTCCTGGAACCGGAGTGGATCCAAGCTATGCAAGACGAACTTCTTCAATTCAAGTTGAATGACGTATGGGAGCTCGTCAAATGACCAGATCCTCGCAAGCACAACATCATCGGCACCAAGTGGATTTTCCGAAACAAGCAAGATGAGGACGGTCAAGTGGTGAGGAACAAGGCACGACTTGTAGCCCAAGGCTACACCCAGGTTGAAGGAATAGATTTCGATGAAACTTTTGCACCTGTTGCTAGACTTGAAGCTATTCGAATACTATTTGCTTATGCTAATCATCATAACATAATCTTATATCAAATGGATGTGAAAAGTGCATTCCTCAATGGTAAGCTTGAGGAAGAAGTATATGTTGTTTAGCCCCCTGGTTTTGAGGATCCAAAGAATCCAGACAAAGTCTTCAGACTCAAAAAGGCTCTTTATGGTCTCAAGCAAGCCCCTCGGGCATGGTATGATACATTGAAGGAATTCCTCATGAAGAAAGTCTTCAAACCTGGTTCACTCGATCCAACTCTTTTCACTAAATCCTATGATAATGAGCTATTTGTGTGTCAAATATATGTCGATGATATCATATTTGGCTGTACTGACAAACGATACAGTGATGAATTTGCTTACATGATGAGTGAAGAATATCAGATGTCTATGATGGGGGAGCTGAAATTCTTCTTAGGTCTTCAAATTCGTCAACAACGCAATGGAATCTTCATATCACAGGAGAAATACCTCAAGGATGTTCTGAGGAAATTCGACATGCATGAATGAAAGGGTGCCAAGACTCCAATGCCTACCAACGGCCACCTCGGCACTGATGAAAATGGTAAAGATTTCGATCAGCAGGTATATCGCTCTATGATTGGCTCTTTATTGCATCTATGTGCATCTAGGCCAGATATAATGCTTAGTGTTTGCATGTGTGCACGTTTTCAAGCAAAACCGAAGGAATCACACCATAAGGTTGTGAAGCATATTCTTCGATACTTAGCTCACACACCAACACTAGGATTATGGTATCCTAAGGGCTCAAATCTTCATCTGGTAGGGTATTCTGATTCTGACTATGCTGGTGACCGTGTGGATCGCAAGTCAACTTCTGGCACATGCCATTTCCTCGGAAGATCACTAGTTTGCTGGTCCTCAAAGAAGCAAAACTGCGTATCACTCTCCACTGCCGAAGCTGAGTACATTGCTGCTGGTTCATGCTGTGCTCAATTACTATGGATGAAGCAAACCCTTAAGGACTACGGCATCAACATGAAGAATGTGCCTCTCTACTGCGACAATGAGAGTGCAACACTCGAAGACCAAGCACATCCAGATTCGTCATCATTTTCTTCGGGACCATGTCCTCAAGGGCAATATCCTCATCGATCATGTGAAGACTAATGATCAACTGGCAGATATCTTCACTAAGCCCTTGGATGAGAAAAGGTTTTGCAAGTTGCGGTGTGAGCTAAATATCTTAGAATCTTCAAATGTTTTGTAAAAACATGCACACATCCTAACACTTATGCAAAATTGATGACTTAGATGTGCAACACATGATGAATCGATTTTCTTCAACTCATGAAGAATATCACTCTGAATGTGAAGAAATCAACGAAGAAATTGATTCTCAGGGCCCTACGACAATTGTACGCGGCGTCTGTAATCAACATTCTTATATGGTGGGTCACGCCACCGACCAATGTGAAATTCCTCAAGTTGATTTTCTTCAAATGTTCCATTTCCTCAAAATGTGTTTTTCTTCAAAGCAGTTGTTCTTCATTGTGACGATTTATCACAAAATCTTCAAAAAAAACACTTGATGACTTTCATTTGACTAGATAGACTGTGATTTCAAGTCCTCAACAGCATTCACTTATAGCTATTTCTTCAAGTTGATATTTCTTCTAAGTGAATGTGATCGGACCCTACTTTCCCTCTATGCTATACTCATTCAGTCTATTCAATTCTTCATATGCGTTCTACTTGAAACTTTGTTCAAAATCCTCACTGCGTCCTTGTCAGCTCATGATTTTGTAACAAAAATCCTCAAATCTTTAAAAATTGTTTCTTTAATGCACAGTAACTGAACCCACTTCCCACGTTCGGATAACCACGATCTCCACTATCTCCACCGCCTTGTTCGGGAACTACACGTGTCCTGCGGAGACGTAGAGGCAGGGGCTGTTTGGTCCGAAATCTTCGCGCCAACAGTAACTGTCTGGCTATAAATATGTCTCTATCCCCCTCGGCAAACTCTTCTTTGCCCCATCGCTCTCCTGCTACAGCAAACATCACCAAACCCTAGCGCCATCGCTGGAAGTCTCGTCGCCGGTGAGGAAGAGCTTCACTGCCTCGACTTCTCCGTCGCCGGAACCACGCCGGAGTCGGACCATCTTCGTCCGCCCCCGCCGTAGACGTCCTCTGTCGCCAGGTTAGGGCGCATTGGAGACTCGACCGAAGAGCCTCTCTACACAACTTCTCTGTGTTCTTCGTGTGCTCCTTCAAGGGTAAATAAAATCCCATTTTTACCGCAAGTTAGATCTACTATTTTACATCTTCTATGTAAATCTGTTTTTCCTCAAGAGTCGATATGCACTTGATTCCTCAAACACTGCCTATCACCACACCATTGATGAACTTCACTAAGCATCTAAGATTTTCACGAGATTCCTCAATTGTGCGAATTTTCGGATCTGTACAACTCTGGAACCCAAGAACAGTATGCTTAGGCAAATTCCTCACCTGTCAAACTTTTTCATTTTTCTTCAAATCTGAGAACGCATATGACCTCTCCAAATTTCTCGCAACTATACTGTGTTCACAGGTACACACATGTCAGCTGATGAATCTCTCGGTTCTCATCACATTAACTCATTTGCAGCGTTTCTTGAAGAAAATCTTCTAGTCTCATCAGAATCCTCAAGAGTTCAATCTCATCAGCAAAATCCTCAGCTGAAGAAAATGGAGGATGACAGAAAACAGAAGGGAGGAAAGAAACTTGAGCAAAACACATCCGTGGATATGCCTAAGGATATTTACTTGGACTATTATACACCTGATGAAAATGAAACAATGGCCAATAGAAAGATTCGACTGTAGAAAATAGAACGCCGATGGGCGAAGGAATGGAAGGAATACAAGTTTGTAACTGCCAAGTATGTGAAGAAATTCGCTCTGAAGCCCCCTGGCAAACGGGCCCCACTTGAGGCTCATCAAGTAGCACATCCCTCAAGCCTCAAGACCCTTGATGACTATCCAGATGAGAAGGAAAAGCATCTGGCTAAGCTCAAGAAGCAGGCAGATGCTGCAGTGAGGAAATTCAATGAATCCTCAGCCGCTGTCTCAGCTGCAGCTACTTCCTCTGCCGCTGAGACCTTTGGTTCAGCAATTCCTCAACCGCAGTCTGTGCCATCAAAGCCAAGGGCTCCAAAGCCTCAAGAGAAGTCTGCTCAGGCATCAGTTACAAAACCCTTAGCCACAAAACCCTCAGCTCCAAAACCCTCAGCTCCAAAATCCTCAGCACCACCATCAAAGCCTCAAGAAACACCAGTACAGAAGCCAGTCATGAAGCCAATGACCGGCACCTCCAGCTCCTCACTCCCGGCTACAACCAGCTCCGAGACAAAGTCTTCACCACCTCCGGTGAAGACTCAGGTGTTTGCTGAAAGAGCAACTCTGCCGAGCCCCAGCAAAATCATCACTGTCCCGTCTGCATCAGAGGGCAGTGATGAATATGATGATCAAACCCTGCAAGCCATAATCAGAAACAAGCAGAAAGAGTAGCTCAAGCATCAGGCAACGCCATTCCTCTGGCCATGGACCCCAAGGTCCTCCTAGACAACATCAACATCTGGTATGAGGACCCAAACACTCTGCTTGATGATTTGAAACTTCCCCCTGGCATCAGCCACATGGTGGCCACTTTCATTAATGAATCCAAGTGGAAAGAACAGCATGCCAAGCAGGCCAAGGTTGCAAAGCTTAAAATGGAGAAATTCCTCAAGCAGAATCTCCTCAGCTTGACGCCTGATGCACTGGTGTCAACACAGGCTGAGCTGAAGAATTTGACTGACAAGTACTCCAAGCTGTCAGATCGTAAGAGTCTCAAGAGCAATTTCATCAAGCTGGCCACTAAAGCTGTTAATGACTACAACAAGAAGGCTGCACCTCGAGCACCAACTTCCCAGCCCTTGATTGAGGAGCCAGCAGATGAATCTCCTCAAGCTGAGGAAACTCCTCAAGCTGAGGAAATACACCAAGAAAGCCGTGTAGATGTACCGGCTATTGAAGAAATCATCATGGAAGCTCCAGCTGATGAATCTGCTGCAACTGATGAGACTGCCCTTGACCCAGTTGCTTCATCAAAGCAAGCTGATGACTCTGCTCCAGCTGGTTCCTCAAAACCAGCTGAAGAATCTGTTGAGAGAACCCCTTCACCAAAAGCTTCAAAGGTGAAGAAGATGACTCCGTCTGCATCAGACGTGAAGAAAACCAAGGCTGCTGAGAAGGAAGCCAAAAAGAGAAAGGCCTCCTCAGCAGAAGAAGAAACAGAGGCCAAGCACCTCAAAGCACTTGAAGAGACTGCTCCTCCGGACCCTCTGCCCCTAAATGTCACTCTGTCTTATGAAATGGTCATCCTTGATGATCAAGCGAAAGGGGCAGATGAGGAAATGAAGGATGCCGCCTCTAAGGAACACAATGACGAAGAAATTTGTATTGACGACAGTCCTCAGCCCTTCATTCCTCAGAAATACACTGCTCAATGATCAGCTGCACCAGCTAATGAAACTGCCTCTACCACCAAGCCAGATGAGGAAGAACAAACTAAAAATCCTCAAGCTGATGAAATTCAAAGCTCTGAGCAAAATCTTCAAGATGAGGAACAGGCTGACCCAAATCCTCCACCGCAGCAAGATGGACCTATTCCTCAGCGTGATGCACAGCCAGAGCAAGCACCTCAGCCTGACGCCCAGCCAGAGCCATCTCCTCAGCCTGAAGCTCCAGCTGATGAAATTCCTCACCCTGAAGAAAATGCTGAGGAAAATGCGCCTAACCAAGACAATGCATTCGTCGTGCTCAACCCCGAGACTGCAATTGTTGTCTCCCCTCCTGTTCCTCAGCAAAATCTTCAGCCAGTTCAGCGTCAGCCATTCTCCAAGCGACCAAAGTTTCAAAAGGAAAATTTCTTCGAAGAATGCATGTACTTCATTGGAGAGAACCCCTATGACAAGCCTCAAATGAGGCATCTGAAGTTTTGGACTAGGACACAGCTGAATTACTATGCCTCTGTGTTGTGTGGCAGAAATAAGATATTCCAGCACAGGCATATTCCTCACGTTGAACTTGAAGCTATACCGTGCCTAGAGCCAGTCCTCAATGTACTTCATGACGCTGGTTTGCTGCCAATGTGCTCCGACATCTCTGACTGGAACAGTGAGCTCATTCTTCAGTTCTATGCCACTCTTCACATCTCTGGCAACCCTGAAGACATTAACACTTGGGTGTTTGACTGGATGACACAAAACACTCACTACAAGGCTGCTGCTACTGAGCTCCTCCGTGAACTGCCTGTACCAATTCCCTCAGAGGAGGCTGTGAAGCTTTATGGTGAGCGTGAGCTGCCCAATGGGATGATGGAAGTCCTCATGAAGCCTTTGGCTGAAGGAAAATCACCAAGAAAAACATTCCTCGTCCACGAGCTCAAATATACACCAAGGTCTGTCTACAGAATCCTCTGCAGTGTGCTCGCGCCGATCAAAGGCCATGATGATGAAGAAGATGTCGTACGTCTCATGAAGAATATCCTCTTCAACATCATTCATGGTATTCCTACCAACATCCATGATTTCTTCTTGAGGACTTTGGCCGACAATGCTATGTGTCCATTTGATCACAAGATATATGCCCCATGGATCATGAGATTCATCAGGACAAGGACAGGCATCAACTTTCACGCTGAGTGCCAAAACCATGTTGGTTATATGCCTCCTATCCGGGTCAACAAGAAGACTTTCGAGCCCATTGAAGGAAAAGGCAAACCAGTGATTGAAAAAGGCAGTAGGCCCCTTGATGGCCAGTTCAGAGAGCCAGAAGCTTATTCTTCATGGGATGATACTGAGACTCGTTCGGCAAGCCCCATTCCTCCTCGCGTGATGAATACAAGAGAGCTCCTCCTCAGTCTTCACCAGAAGGTGGATCGCAATCACAAGTGGGTCAAACGCTAGTTTGGCGCCATTGTGAAAACCCTAACTGAAACACAGAACTCTGTGAAGCTCAACCATCACTATCTGCATGAGGTTTTTGATCGCACCTGGGCTACACTTGCACATCTGAAGACTCAGACAGAGCTTGAAGAAATGGACTTTGAGAGAGACTTTGACTGGTCGTGGCCTCCCAAGAAGAAGTTCAGGCCCATTCCAGTTCCAGACCTTGAAGACAGCTCCTTTTCTTCATTCCGCACTGCTGAAACTGATGAAGAACAGCTCGACAATGCTACCGGTCCAAGGAAGAAGACTACTCCCAAGAAGTGTCACGGCTCTTCCTCAACCGCCAAGAAGTGAAGTCTTCACGGGCGTTAGTCCTCAGTTTGTCCCTTTTTGTCACTTGATGACAAAGGGGGAGAAACTTGAGATTTAGTCTTCAAGTGGGATATTTTGGGGCTTATGAACTATATTTAAGTTACAAACTCCTGGCTCTTCTGAAGTTTTTTGTGTAATGAGTTGTAACTTAAGCCCGATGGTACTCTCATGCTTTTGAACGTTTTTCTTCGCATGCTTATTCCTCAAGTTTTAATGCACGCATGCTGGAATTCGTCAGATACCATTTGTCATCATGCATTTTCATTTTCTTCATACGGTATGTTACATGTATGCATGATTTACAAGACTCAGGGGGAGATCTCCATGATATAAATCATCAATGTGCATTTGTTGTGAAAAGCAAAATCCTCACGATATGCACATCTTCAGGGGGAGTCTCTCTGAATCTTGATTTCAAATTCCTCAAATGAGTATTTACACTTCATATTTTTTTATCCCTGTTGAAGACTTAACCTAATTGTCATCAACCACCAAAAAGGGGGAGATTGTAAGTGCATCTAGTGCCCCTTAGTGATTTTGGTGGTTTGAAGACTTATAGGTTAAGTATGTAATGTGTTTATGAGTGTACACGGGATCTATAAGTCATTGAGGAGTTTGCGATATTTGATGAATATCGACCCCTAAAAATATATATCTTCGGTTGAAGAAATTGGTCTGAAGCTGAAGAAATGAATCGCGAGGAATCTGTGATGAAATTGATATTCCTCATGAAGATACTGAAATTGAGGAATTCGGTGTGTCCTGAAGAAAATCATTTTGAAGACTTTGAAGCATGAAGATTTACTCTTTCTGTTTTATTTTCTTCGCATTTGAGTAATAGGAACACCGTACTGTTAAAGGGGGTCGAAGCTACACTTTGGAATGAATTTCCTCATGATGATCAACCTAAGCCTAATCCTACCAAAAAGGCCTCAAGTGAGGAATACGAGTGACATGAGGACTCTCACAGTTGAGGGTTCCGACCGTTTCGATATCCACGCCAAGTCATTGGTCTTATCCACACCAATGGTCATATTATTTAAGGGCATTCATGTTAAATCATGTCGGGATGCTCCCAGGCTATAAATAGCCACTCCCACAACCATTAGCTGGTTGGCTGCTCTGTTAGAAACTGACACTTGTCATAAGAGCAACCCAATTCCTCAGAGTCTTCGAGAGTAATTCATTAGTGAGGAAATACTCCATACACCGAAACCACAAACCAAACCTAGTGATTGAGCATCACTGAAGAAGTTGTTCCTGTGTGGGACTGAAGCCTTTTACCTTTGAGGACTGTGCATCCTCCAGACGGTTAGGCGTCATGGTCTAGAGCTTTCCAGCAGTCAATTGTGGATCGCCGGGTGACCAAGTTTGTGAGGGTTTGGAAGTCTGCCCTGAAGACTTACCACGAGTGTTGGGCGAGGACTGTGTGTTCTTAGCCCAAGGAGAACACGGTAAGGATTGTGTGTCCTTTGGTTTCATTACCAAGCCGCTCCAAACCAGATGTATGATTGTCACAGCAGTTGGAACTGGGTCATCAACTACTGTCTTCACTGAGAAACGGGGTCTAATTCCTCAACTCCTTACTTTCCTCAAATTATGTGTTGATGACTTTCACTGCTACTGTTTGAAGAATTTGCTGAAGACTTTCTCTGAATTTCCTCAACCCCAAATTCTTCACGCCAGTTAATCCTCATCTGCATTTTGCGTGCCTGCTCACAGTGCAATCTGTTTTCACATTCCTCACTCTGAAAAACTGATGTTGTGAAACTTTGCACTTCTCATCCTTTACTGTTTCCGTTGTAGGTTAGTCATGAGTGAGGAATTTCCTCAGTGATGAAATTCTAATAATCTCCTATTCACCCCCCCCTCTAGTCGATATAACGCACTTTCATATTCGGCCTACCGTCGGACGTTTGTTGGTGTTTTATAACTCGTTGCCGCGCCGCCCATTTTCCTTCTCGTCTTCGGTAACCCACTCTTCACAGCCATGTACCCATTCCCGCGTGCGGAATCGTCCGATTCCGACCGCACGGTTGAATCCGGCACGAAAAACCGCTAAACCTAGCCCCCCATTTGTCTATAAATAGACCCCCTCCTATTTTTAGGCACCCAACCCCCTCTCTCCTCGAAATTCGTGCAAACCCTAGCCTCCACCTTCTCCAGCTAATCCTCAGATCCAATCTGAGCGATCTGGACCGTCAGATCGAAGATCCAACGGTTCAGATCTGCCCCGTGCCAACCCTCCTCCTCCCCGAGCTTCTCTGCTCCTCGTCAGGGAGCCCTTGTCGCCGCCTGCGCCCTGCCTCGTGTGCCTCGTCGCCGCCTGGGTCCCGCGCCCCCTGCTCGCGCGGCCGCCGAGGACCTCAGCCGGTACCAGCCCGTGTCGGAGCTCTTCTGTGCCCCGCCGCAAGTCTTCCTTCGGCGCCGCACCCGAGAAGCGCAGCCGCCATCGCCGGGAATCGGTTCACGTCGCGCGAGGTCGCCTCCCCTCGAGTGGGATCGGGTCGATCCAGATCCAACGCCTCGCTGGCGTTGACCCGAGGCTTCGGCTCGTGCGCCTCGTCGCCGCCTGCACGAGCCTCGTGCGTCTCCGGCTCGAGCGACGTCGTGCAGGCCGCCAATCGCCTCGCCTGCGTGGGCGAGCGCCAGGCGGGCCGCTCCCAGATCCGCCGGCCCAACAGGAACAACAACTCCATCCTCCAGCGCCCCCTCGGCCTACTACTCTCCAACGACCCCAAGGCCCGTCTCCAAGCAGGCCCGAGGTGAGAAGCTCCTTTTCCCTCGCCCCCAGCGCCTTTTATTTATCTTGCGCCCCCTGTCGGCCTAGTTAGTATTTTAGTTTTTTTCGGTTTAGATATTCCAGATTATAGACGTATTTTATAACGCGCGTAACTTTTTAACCGTTAGTCGGAACGAGGCATACTTTTTAACCGTTAGTCGGAACGAGGCATGTAGTATATGTATTTGGTGTAGTTTTGCACATAGAATCCGATTATAAAACTTGCATATTTGTTTGACGTGGTTTAGCGTGCCAAATGCATAGATTAACGTGCTGTTCCAATAGGATAGACGCCCGTATTTATTTTTCATGCAAGTCCGGATTGCTCGAATGCCTTAGATAAAATGTTCATGTTTTAGGAACCCCTTTTTCATATATTTTAGAGTAGACGTTGGTATTTTTGCGTGTAGGGATTGCCGCTAGTTTATTTTTCCGTGTATAGGTTTTTATCTCGCATTTACGTGTGGTGAAATTAATGTTGTGCAACCCCACATATTTTATATGTTTTTGGGGTAGCTTTTGAGCAAGTTAGTTCGCGCGATATTTTGCCATGTTGCCCTCTTGTCTATTTCGTAGGATTTATTCCGTGCCTCGTTTGATTAAGTTGTCAACTAGGGAGTTGTTCTTTGATGTTTACTCTAGCCCCTGGTATTTTTGATTGCAATAGAAATGCATGTTTATGTGTGATTTGCTTGCTCTCAAGTTGCTAGAAATAGTGCTGATTTGGAGGAGCTGAAATATTTATAAGTCTGGAATCTGTTATATTTTGTTGTTGTCTTGTCTTGCTTGTATCTTGTGATCTGTAGCTCTTTTGAGGTTGGTGGAATGGAGTTAGTTGTAGTCCTTGTGATTCTCTAGCATGTTGTGAATTTTCATGCCATTTGGAGTCCTGTAGCTTATGGTTTGCTGCTGCCAATATGCCTTCAGACCGAAAACTACAATTTCATGAAGTGTTATTTTCACTAAGTCTGAAACAGTGTGTGAGATGCCATTTTGTGACTTCTTTCCCTAGTGTTCCATGATGCCATGCTAGTTGTTGTTAGTTGTTTGTTGTATTTCTTCTTGCCCTCTTTCGTCTCATACCTTGCTTGAGTTTATCGAAGTTGTGTAGCTCGTAGTTGTGGGGTGTACAAAATGCTATGTGGCTGATTTTGGCAGATTGTAGTGATATCTTGTTTTGCTCGTAGTTGTTGAACCGTAGCTCCGATTTGATCGTGTCCTATATGAAACTTGCTTAGAATCTCGTGTGGTTTCATTTTCTCTTGCTGGTTGTATGTTTTGAAGTGCTCGTGACCGTCGTTGCACACATATTGCATTCATGCCATCATATCTTGCGGTGCTTGTATCTTTTGATCCGTAGCTCCGTTGCAGATGTTCTCTATGTATAAATTGCTTGTAACGATGCGTAGAATCACGTTAACCTATTTGTTTTGTTGTTTAGCAACTAATTAAATGTGTTAGTTCAGATCTGGACAGAATTGTAAATTAACATGTGAGGTCGTCTCGGAGGTGCTATATGTCATTTCCGACCTCATTTAAAATGCCTAGATATGTAGTTTAATTACGCTTCACCTCTTGACATGTTTAACCACATTTAATATTGCCGTCTACCTAACCGGGATAGAACTAAATAAATTAAACGTGGAGTTTCGTCAATATGCAAAACTCGTTGCATATTGAATTTCACTTAATGTGTAGTGTTTGTTTGTCGTGATTTGTCATGCCGTGACTTGCATGTATACAACTGCTCATGCATCATTTGTGTTGTGCATCGTGTGGTGAATATCTTATGTTGATTTCTGTTTCTGGTTTGCTTCGTCTCGATAGAGTTCCGCAAGCGTGTCGGATTGTGAGGATCCGTTCGACTACATCGGTTCGTCTGCTTCACGGAGGCGTCCTTCTTCCAAGCGGGATCTCAGACAAGATGACAATTTTCTCAGATACCATTACTATCATTGCCATGCTAGTTTTATCGCTTCTATCGATTATGTCTCGTTGCCTACCACATGTTAAATATGAGCCTCTCAACAATGCCATGAAAACCTTCAACCTGTTCAACCTAGCAAACCACTGATTGGCTATGTTACTGCTTGCTTAACCCTGTGTTAGCGTTGCTAGTTGCAGGTGCAGTTGCTTCCATGTGATAACATGGGTTCCTTGCCATATCACCATATTATGCTATTTAATTTAATGCACCTATATACTTGGTAAAAGGTGGAAGGCTCGGCCTTTCTAGCCTGGTGTTTTGTTTCACCTTTGCCCCCTTAGTTTCGCTACCGGTGTTATATATGTTCCATAATTGAGCGCACCTAACACGATCGGGGTTGTTACGGGGACCCCCTTCATAATTCGTTTTAGATTAAACTGGTCTGGCAAGGCCCAACATTGGTACTATTTGCCCAACATAATAATTTTGATAATACTGAAATGCATAGGGAGTTAGCGCTACCCGAGGAGTAATTCTACATAATACAGGAGGGCCAGTGCTGATGGTGCTGGTCCAAAACAGAGCACTGTGTGGGGCCAACCCAGGGAAACTTGGGTGATTTCTACCAGGCCTCCGTACGCGTAGCTTATCCGTCGTGTCCTGAGAACGAGATACGCGGCTCCTATCGGGATCGTCGACACGCCGGGCAGCCTTGCTGGATTAGTTTTACCTTTGACGAGATATCTTGTGCATCGGGATTCTGGTGATGCTTTGGGTAATCTCAGAGTTGAGGTTTTCCACTAAGAAGTCCGACGAGATCGCGAGTTTCGTGATTGAGGATTTCTATGCGGCTTGTGGTAATTTGTGATGGACTAGGTGGAGCACCCCTGCAGGGTTAAATCTTTCGGAAAACCGTGCCCGCGGTTATGTGGCAACGTGGAAACTTTGGTTAACACTGGTTCTAGATAACTTGAAGATAACTTAATTAAAATATGCCAACTGTGTGCGTAACCGTGACTGTCTCTTTTGTGAGTTCCTTCTCCGATCGAGGACACGGTGGGGTTATGTGTGACGTAGGTAGGTGTTCAGGATCATTCATTTGATCAATCGTAGTTCACGTCCGTTATGCGTAGATCTTCCCTCTCTTGTTTCTTGTACTCGTAATTTTAGCCACCAAATATATGCTTAGCCGCTGCTGCAACCTCATCACTTAACCATACCTCACCCATTAAGCTTTGCTAGTCTTGATACCTTTGGAAATGAGATTGCTGAGTCCCCTGTGGCTCACAGATTACTACAACACAAGTTGCAGGTACATGTAAAGGTTAGACGTGAGCGCGTTGATTGTTCATTTGGAGTTGTTTCTTCTTCTTCTTCTTCATCGATCTAGGATGGGTTCCAGGCCGGCAGCCTGGGATAGCAAGGATGGACGTCGTTCTTCTTTTCTCGTTTGTTTTCGTCCGTAGTTAGACCCTGCTCTTCTTCATGATGATTATGTATTTGTATTGTTGTGACTCTGATGTAGCTTGTGGCGAGTGTAAGCCAAATTCTATATATATATATATATATATATCTCATCTTTTCAGTACATGTACTTGTAACAATATCCATTCTTGCGACACGACGAGATGCGCTTCTATCCCTGACGAGCCCCCCGTGCCAAATTGAGGATAGGGTCGCATCTTGGGCGTGACATCCATACTCGAGTAACCTCAAATCAAAATAAAAAATGCTCCAAATTAAAGCATGGAGAGAAATAAAGAAGGATCGCAAGCCACAAGTTGGAGACCGTTGGATCTCTGTGCTTCATTATGGAGACACATGTGTTATTTTGTTTTAGGACATTATATACCTAAGAGGGAAGACTAGGTCTTATGAGAAACAAGTTATTCTGGTTTATATTAACTTGACATGATCGATTAGGATGCATGCATATGATGACTATTATGATGTTTCTCTGATTTACTTTATGTGTATCATATGATAACTTGGTATATGATTAAGATGATGATGAGTTGTTAGATGAGTGTATATATATATATATATATATATATATATATATATATATATATATATATATATATATATATATATATATATATACACTCATCTATATATATATATATATATATATGGCAACATATTTGGTGAATCCTATCTATTTTGTATATATGGCAACATATTTTGTGAATCTGATACGTACATGTATCCCTGCATCCTAATGTTTCTCATCCAGCCGATCTAAATCCTCTGCCTCACGTTCAGCCAAGTGAATATTTTCATTCACCCGCCCGCTTTCTAACTTAACAAACGTTTAGTTTGCAGAAACCCCCCTAAAGCCTCCAATCCATCAGCCTCAACGCAAGCCAAGTCGTGCGTTCTACCGCTCCTATCTCAAATCGCTAGATCTGCCGCATCGTTTTCCAAATCAAATCCCAATCCGAAGGGCTCCTGCGACAACAATGCCCCATTGATTCCGTCGAACTTCTATGGCGACGGCAAGCAACTAGCGACGACAACGGCTCGACGGTCACATCGACCCAGCCGGTCGGCCATCTCGACGGCGAAGCCATGCCAAGTGATGACGTTCTGAGGAGGTGACGACGCGGATGATGATGTGCCAACGCCACTCTGGATGCCTCGCCAGACCGCAACGATTCCTTCGTAGGAAGTTGCAACCTCTCACCCATAGGAAACCAGAGTGATGTAGCCTGTAGCCTGTAGAAGCACATGTACTAGTGCTATGCTCATATGAGTAAACTGTATCAGTATTCGCACCTAATAAATGGTATCGTGTGAGATGTTTTCACATGTTTCTTTTCATTTTTAAATTACTAACCAATACGTGATATGCCTAGCTCAGATGAGAGGCTTTGGTTGAGCTTTTGCCTTGTTAAATTATCTGCCTGCTGTTGCCATAAAAGTTAGTGGCTAGTTCAGTTATGTACTTACACGTTGAATAAAATCGGTGATTTTCTCAGTCATGTGGTCAAAGCATATACTCTTCGGTAAAGATTTGGAGTTGTAGAAGTGGGATGGGATGGCTTTTTTAAGTTTTGATATGTAAGCTATAAGCAGCAAGTCACTGTCCATTTTTCCTAAACATTCATAAAGTTCAGTGACTACATCCCAAAATCTGTGAGTTATTCAGAGAATCACCAGAAATGTTCTGGGATGGCATTTACTAATGATCTGGGATTGCCTTAACTAATATCTCAGTCCTTTGCTCAAAGCTTTTATTTTTTAGTAAAGCTTTTGAAGTACAGAAGTGCTCTGGGATGGCTATGTCCAGTTTTGAGAACACCTACAAACTTCATTGTGTGCTACTAGATGATGGAAGTCCGATCAGAAAATAAAAAGTAAATAAACTTGCATGGATATTCTGTAGCTGGTAAAAATATAAACCAGATTATTAATCATGCTTGCATAGCTGGTAAAAATGTCTGAAATTGATAAATATGTTCGATATTCTGTAGCAATTTGACAAGCATCAAACTTGTGAGAAATCAAGTCAAATTTAATTTCACATAACAAAAATTCACATCATTACATGAATTCTATACATCAAAGTGTACATGATAACATAGATAAAATCATTCTTTGCTTGGACTGTATCAGGAAGCACCATTTGGTTGCATATCTTGCACAATCACACTCCCTTTTCCTTTTTTGCTTGGACAAGTACGACTATCATGGAATACCATTTGCTTGCATGTCTTGCACAAGCGTGCGACTTTTACATTCCCTTCTTTGACCTTATTTTTTTGAACCCCGTCCTTGATCTCCTTTCCTCGCTTTATTCTTTTGCATCTCCCCACAGTACGAACATCAGTCGGCGGATGTATATGAACTTCAGTGGGAATATTGCAACCAATAAAAGCCTCATATTCCTCCTGCCTACTGCTTTGGGTGGCTGCAGGGACCATTTGGTCCAAAGGTGCCTCAATGTTCATCACACTTGATGTTAAGAAGTCCATGCCTTCATCTGAATGCTTTGCTTTTTGAATAAGCTCTTCCATCTTATCTCGTATAGACGAGATCTTCTTTCTCGTGGCTGCATCTAGTGAATCCATGGGCTTTTCTTCTAGTAGGTTCCCCTGTTCATCATAAACATTCTCCCTACAAAACAAAAGAATGTTGTTAGTCATATGATTTTGGAATAACCAAAAAATTTGGCTGGAGTACATTATTATTTTTACCCTTTGCACCTTTTCTGCCATCTTTTCATAATGAAGCAGCTAGGAAGTTCATTTTGGTTTTCAATCCTCAATACTTGGATAATATGACGACATGGAATACCGAGTGACTCAAATAACTTGCACGAACAATTTGTTGTCATGCTTGCAGTATCATAGCAGACCTCCCTAACCTTACCAGATCGACCTCTAAGGGTCACGTGTTTTACCCCCACACCTTGTGTAATACTCTGAACACAACAGTGGTCTCTAGCAGCAAGAACTTGTAGCTGAAATTTCTCAAACACCTCATATGTGAATACCTCACTACCTTGTTTCTCCATCGTCCATGGCGTAAATAGTTGTGGGGTGGTATGCATGCTTCTATTGTCCGCCATTAATTCTTCCTCATGTTGGCATTCTAAAGCTGTATCAAACCTAAGCCAAAACTCAACAAAAGCGAGTCTTCGATGAATGAAGCGATTAAAAAAAGAATTTGCACTTTCTGATCTTGAAGTGGTTCGGAGAATGCCGGCTAGAGAAATATCCATAAGGTAGGCGGGTATCAATGTATCTCGAATGATAAACCTCTTAGTCAACCACTCAGTTTCCTCGAACCCAAAATCTATAATGATGGAATTCCATTGTAACTCAAACTCAGTTGAAGTTTCTGAACCCCAAACACATGAGTCAATCTCGTCCAAAATTGAGAATCTTCTCTAACTACAGGTCCAACTTTTTCAGGCACCTTTTCCATTATATGCCACATGCACAACCTATGGATGGTGGTTGGAAAAACTTTGTCAATACCATTCTTGATGCTAGTGGCTTCATCGGTTATGATGAGTCTAGATGCTATTCCTCCCATTGCTCTCAAGAAGGTCTCAAATAACCAAATGTATGACTCATCCTTCTCATTTGATAAGAATGCAGCAGCGAAAAATACACTTTGTAAGTGATGATTAACCCCGGTTGACGAGGATATAGCCCTAGGGTAGGGTCATAGGTCTCACCAATACGTCCTATCCAAGGGCACCTCATTATTAGTTTAAGGACTACAAGGGAAATTCCTACTAGATCGTGGCAACATCTAATCCACTCGGTACGGATCCACTAAGACAAGTACATTCCATCCACTCGGATGACAGTCAACCACTCGGCCGTATGACTCACTCGGTCATGCAAATACCAACAGCCGGCAAGACATCTGTAGTGGGCTGACATTATGGCATCAATGCCCCATCTTGTAACATAAGAGGTGAGGAGGTGGCGCACTCTATATAAGCCACCCCCCTCCACATAGCTAAAGGACATCTTCTTCTTCTTCTCCCCCTGTGGGCTCATTCCTTCCCTGAAGCTCTGTCTCTCTCTATACCATGTAACTCATGTCCATGACAGATAAAACAAAGCCTCTCCGGAGCACGAGACGTAGGGTTGTTATCTCCACTGTGAGAGGCCTGAACTCGCTAAAACCACCGTGTCACCCATGTGCATCTTGATAGATCATGCTCCGTTATCTTACCCCCTTTCTACTGTCAGACTTATAACCACGACAGTTGGCGCCCACCTTGGGGCATGGCGTCTATCGAGCCATGATGCATATGGTTATTTCTTCAACCATCGGCTTCGTCCGCCTCATGGTTGTCATGCGCGGCCACCGGCGTCCTTCGCCTTATGGTCGTCGTGCGCAGCCACTGACGTCCGCTGCCTCATCGTTGTCGTGCGCGGCCACCGGCGTCCTCCGCCTCGGTCATCGTGTGCGGCCACCGGCATCGTCCGATCATGGTTGTCACGCGCGGCCACCAGCGTCCTCCGCCTCATGGTTGTCATGCGCGGCCACCGGCGTCCTTCGCCTTATGGTCGTCGTGCGCAGCCACCGACGTCCGCTGCCTCATCGTTGTCGTGCGCGGCCACCGGCATCCTCCGCCTCGGTCATCGTGTGCGGCCACCGACATCGTCCCGATCATGGTCGTCACGCGCGGCCACCGGCGTCGTCCGCCTCAACGTCGTCTCCAACCGCGTCGTTGAGCACTTGAGCCTCATGCACAGCCGCCGAAGTCGTTTTCCTCGGCGTCAGCTCCAGCTTCGTGTTCTCAGCCGCTTGGCAGTAACCTCCGTGGTGGATGCATGGGTCCGTCGCGGCGCAGGCGCGTAGTGCTCCCTCCTCTGGTGCCGGTCACCGGCAAGGGTCTCCTTGGTCAAGGCGCGTTGCGGTGACAACCTACAAATCAGCCTCGACCCGTAAGGGGTGGCCGTTCAATGCCTCGTAAGTGCATGCATTACACGGCTTTTTTCCTTGATTAATTAACCGCATGCAGGAAAAACGGTAACCGAACGGCGTGTCCCTCATGATCCTTCGTGGGATGGTCTGACCATTTTCTTAAGGTAATGGCCTCATTAAATGGCTCATAAGGTGAGATATGATCGCATCAATTTCTTAATTGTTGCATGCAAAACTTCCGCCACACTATTCTCACAAATGGTCAATATTGCATGCATGCAAGTATAACCATCCATGGTCTTTATTCCTTGGACTTTAATATCAGCACATGGCACTTAGTTCACCCAAAAATATTCACAGCTACGTTTGCTACTAATGGCCGGCTACTCGTCCGTCATCGTCTCCGAACAATAGTTTATTGAGACGGAATGTCCATTCGAGCTACTAACACGATGACAAACAGAAATTATTTCAGATGAATTTTGCATACAGATGATCAACATGCAGTGACTCGGTCGCCCTACATGTTGTCGCTCGGTCGGACACATCGTCATCACTCGGCCGCTCTGTGCACTGTCGCTCAGTCGGACACGCATCGTTCGCACTCGGCCGCCCCACGCGTCGTCACTCCGTCGGACGCGTCGTCATCACTCCGTCGCCCTGCATGCCGTCACGCAGTCGGACGCGTCGTGAGCACTCGGTCGCCCCGCGCGCCGCCCCTTAGTCGGATGTCTCGTCATCACTCGGCCGCCCTGCATGTTGTCACTCAGTCAGACGCGTCGTCAGCGCTCAGCCGCCCTGCGCGCCGTCCCTCACTCGGATCCGTCGTCAGCACTCGGTAGCTTCGCGCATCGCCAGTCAGCAAGACAAGCCATCCTCACTCGGCTGGAGACTCCTTCGTCACTCGACAGCTCCGCGTGCCGCCACTCGATTGGACGCTCTTTCGTCACTCGGCAGCTTCGTGTGTCGTCACTTGGTTGGAGGCTCCTTCGTCACCTGGTTGCTCTGCGCGTCGTCACTCGGCCGCCCCGCGTGTCACCACTCAGCTAGACGCGTCTTTATCGCTTGACCGCCCAACACGTCGCCACTCAGCCGGACGTGTCTACTTCGCTCGACCGCCCCGCGCGTCGTCAGGCAGCTAAGTCATTTTTTCACAGACTGCATTCTATTAAATAATCATTACCGAGTGTCGAGGAAATCGCACATGACGTTCACTCGGAGGCCACGCCAGTGAGTGTACCTCTGCACTCGGTTGTTTATTTTTATGTGGGAACACTTCACTTCCGCTTCGTTTGGGTCCAGTACTCAAACAAGTTCAGCCGGATCCTTCACTCTTTTAGACTCTTGCTGGTTCCGAACCAGCAATCACGTGGCACACCCAGCGGGTGTCTATGGGTGCAATTTACACGAACTATTTCAGAAAAGATCATATTACTTTGATAATTTTTTATGCTGGCTTGTGCTATTTTTTCATACACAGGTTACTCGACGCATCCGTGCACCATCCTCGTCGATGCTCAGGCTCAGTCGCCGCAACGATCATTCATGCGTTTTCACGTGTTCGGAAGCCCCTTCAATGACGTAGTGGACACGGCCGCCCCGCGGGCCGTCAGTGGGTCGGACGCCTCCTCAACATACATCACTTGGCCGCCCCGCGCGTTGCCACTCAGCCAGAATCGTCTACCTCACTCAGCCAGAATCGTCTACCTCACTCGAATGCCATGCGCATCGCCACTCCGTGTGGCACGTTTTCATCATTCGGCTGCCCCGTGAGCCACCGCTCAGCTTAGCTGTGATTCTGTATCGCCAAAGTTAAAAACAACTCTGAGTGCGGACATGCTCCACAATCAGGGACTTAGCTGCGACTCCGTATCGCCTAAGTTAAAAACAACTCTGAGTGCGGACATGCTCCATACTCGGGGACTTAGCTGTGACTCCGTATCGCCTAAGTTAAAAATAACTCTGAGTGCGGACATGCTCCACACTCGGGGGCTTTGCTGCGACTCCGTATCGCCTAAGTTAAAAACAACTCTGAGTGCGGACATGCTCCACACTCGGGGACTTAGCTGCGACTCCGTATCGCCTACGTTAAAAACAACTCTGAGTGCGGACATGCTCCACACTCGGGGACTTAGCTGCGACTCCGTATCGCCTAAGTTAAAAACAACTCTGAGTGCGGACATGCTCCACACTCGGGGACTTAGCTGCGACTCCGTATCGCCTAAGTTAAAAACAACTCCGAGTGCGGACATGCTCCACACTCGGGGCTTAGCTGCGACTCCGTATCGCCTAAGTTAAAAACAACTCTGAGTGCGGACATGCTCCACACTCGGGGACTTAGCTGCGACTCCGTATCGCCTAAGTTAAAAACAACTCCGAGTGCCGACATGCTCCACACTCGGGGGCTTAGCTGCGACTCCGTATCGCTTAAGTTAAAAACAACTCCGAGTGCGGACATGCTCCACACTCGGGGGCTTAGCTGCGACTCCGTATCGCCTAAGTTAAAAACAACTCCGAGTGCGGACATGCTCCACACTCGGGGACTTAGCTGCGACTCCGTATCGCCTAAGTTAAAAACAACTCCGAGTGCGGACATGCTCCACACTCGGGGACTTAGCTGTGACTCCGTAAAAAAAACTCGGAGTGCGGACATGCTCCACACTCGGGGGCTTTCTGTATCACCTAAGTTAAAAACAACTCCGAGTGCGGACATGCTCCACACTCGGGGACTTAGCTGCGACTCCGTATCGCCTAAGTTAAAAACAACTGTGAGTGCGGACATGCTCCACACTCGGGGACTTAGCTGCGACTCCGTATCGCCTAAGTTAAAAACAACTCTGAGTGCGGACATGCTCCACACTCGGGGGCTTAGCTGCGACTCCGTATCGCCTAAGTTAAAAACAACTCCGAGTGTGAACATGCTCCACACTCGGGGACTTAGCTGCGACTCCGTATCGCCTAAGTTAAAAACAACTCCGAGTGCGGACATGCTCCACACTCGGGGGCTTAGCTGCGACTCTGTATCGCCTAAGTTAAAAACAACTCCGAGTGCGGACATGCTCCACACTCGGGGGCTTAGCTACGACCCCGTATCGCCTAAGTTAAAAACAACTCCGAGTGCGGACATGCTCCACACTTGGGGACTTAGCTGCGACTCCGTATCACCTAAGTTAAAAACAACTCCGAGTGCGGACATGCTCCACACTTAGGCCTCATTTGGTTGCAGGGGATTGGGGAGGTTTTGGGAGGGAGGGATTTCAGGGGATTAGGTGAATCCCTTCCTTCCACCCAATCCTCTCAAATCCCCTCAAATCCCCTCAAATCCTTTCTATTTGGTACAAAGGGATTCATACACAGGAATACACTAATAATTAAAAATGTAATTTTTAAAACTTCAGATCAAAAGAGAACACATCACATGATAAAATCACCATATATAAGTGGATTCCAAAACCACGAATGGTCCACGAGAACACATCACAGGATAAAATCTACTAATTTAACATAGGAGTCACATGATTGGCAGCTAGGCCTTGCAGGCACCGGACTGTCCGGAGGATGGTCATTCGTTCATTACAGGCTTGTTCTCGTTGGCCTTGAACCTCTGGTCCTTCGGCTTCTGCTCTTCCATTTTTCTGCCATCAGAAAAGCAAAAGGAATTAGTCACTTGAATTCAACATTCATCAAATTTACTGCATTTTGTCAGTCGTCAAAGTTCGATGCAAATGGGTCATTCAGAAATGCATTTCGCAACAGTGTGTTAGTGCTAAGTACCAGCAGTACGGACATATATAGCATGAAGATATCAGCAAATATCAAGTATCAGCAAATGAACATATATAGCATGAAGATATCTTGTAAAAACATCTTATATTATGGGACGGAGTACGTACATACTACCGTACTGAACTGAATTTGCGAGGTTAAATTCAGAACCATGTCTAGCTACTATGTGTACTGCATCCACTCGTAAAGTAAGTAGCTAGCTAGTTAGTCACTCTCTCAGATTTAAATGGCCATGACGACCTTTGGTGGCTGCTATAATATTAATCCATGAACAGAACCTGGAATTACTTAACAGTCTACTAAGATACATCTGGACCACTTAAAAATATCCCTTCATCCAGGCACACACATAAAAAAAATTGAGATCAAGGATCATTGATAGCCAGTAGATATGTTAAACCAGCCCACACATCAACATTATGTATTGTTTAGTCAGTCCATATACAACTTACCAGCTAAGATATATATATATATATATATAGCAGAATGTGAGTGTGATAACAATGTGCGATATTTGTAGCATGAAACAGTACAACTTTGCATGGTATGTTAAATTATTGTACTCACAATGTCGCAAGTGAAGGTTGGCCTAAACCTGGTGGTAAGCTTCCGGTCAAGGAATTAGAGCTCAAGTTCCTGATCAGGCAGATCATAAGTTCATAACATTTATTAATGTCCAACACGGAGAGATCACAAATTGTAAACTGCAGAAGTATAATAACACCATTTTCTATAGCTTGAAACCAAGTATTTTCAAAACAATTTGAGCACATATAAAAATATGAAATGGTAAACAAGTTAAACTTGATACGATATATCTAGAACACAGAAGTATCAATTGAACAGGTTCTGTTCATGGATTAATATTATAGTCATCATCTGCAGCAGCTATCAAGCACAGCAGCAGCAGCAACAGCTATCAACCACAGCAGCTACCAAGCACAGCAGCAGCAGCAGTGGAGTATTTTTTCCAGACACATAATCTGGCTAAGACTAGCAGACACATAATCCAGCCAACCAAGTAATTGAAAGTAAACACACAAGAGTATGAAGAACATAGAGAAATCTTACCTTAGATACCCCGAGGTAAGTCTGCCATTTCGCTCCGAAGGAACACGGCGGCGCTCACTTCATCTTCGGCGGCGGCATTAAGGAAAATCTCACGATTCTCAGCATTTTTGAACACCTTGTATGCAGCGGCCCTTTCTCCATGTGAGATGCTTTCCATCTTGTGCAGAACAACAATGCACTTGGTGATGGTGAATTGTTGGGCATTTTTTGACTCTGCGAACAAAGCAGACTCCTCCTCTGCTTGCTTCCGTTTGATCTCCACATAGTTTGCCATCACTTCCACCATGGGATCATCCCGCTTTTTCTTCTTGGGATCCTTCACTAGCTTTTTATTGGAACCACCAGGAGCACCTGCTCGAGTAACATCACTTTGAGTACCATCTATTGGATCATCACTTTGAATAGCTCCACTTGGATCATCACTTTGAGCCGCATCTCTTGGATCATCATACATGAGTAAATCATCTTCGCACTGATTCAGATCAAAAGAGAACCCAGTCTCATCTCTTTCAACTTCAGGATCATCGTCAATCACTTGTGTAGCCTCAATTGATGTAAAATTGTAATTACCTTCTGCTGTATGTCCTGCACAAGCACCCAAGTTCTTATTAAAGGTCACATAGCAATAGAAATTCTTTATAAAAGGTAAGAAAAAGGTAGCAAATGAAAATCCATTAAACTCACCATCATAAAGATCACCTAGCTTGTCATACAGAGGAAATGGCTTTGTTTGAAACTTGCTTATGTCTGGCCAGGACTGTATATAAGAGAAATGATTTATCAAACCTAGATCACCCGAAAACAAGAGGAAACAAGTTGCATTGTATATTATCAAACTTACAATAATCAAGTTCTGTCAAAGATGTGGGTCGGCCTCTATCATGTGTGTATGATAGTTCCAGCTAACACCACTTTGCTTTCGAGCATCCTTGATTATCCTGTATTGACTCTTCAAATCTTTTTGTTTCTCTTGGATTTGTTGTTTTGTGAAATTTGTATGGGGATATTTCTCATGGAATATTTTTGTCATTCTGTTCCAAGATTCAGCAGACCAACCATTTTGACCTCTATGATATGGATTATTGTGCTCATCAAGTAAATCTACCAGAGTCTTTTCAAGAGCCGGGTTCCACTGAGCTCTGGGCTTCTTAACTACACATAGCACAAATGTATAGAGTAAAATACTTGATCACACTCAACATGACAAGAGTTGCTATAATTCAACAAGCAGAGATGAAGCATTAACATACCTTTTGGAGTAGTCTTTTTAATTTTGGGTGTCAACTTCTTCGCACCGTGTGAAGCCTTTTTTCCAGTCACTTTCATAAGATTGTACTTTGGAGATCCCTTTGGATACATATCTGCATTCAACAAGGATTACATTGTTAGATGATGAAGACGACATAACTTGATTAATGCATATGTATATATGATTAAAAACACACCACAATGTTGGTTATTCAGGATGATATGCCTACCACATTTGCATTGCGATCTCATCCCTCAAAGTGTTCCCTAAGCCATTGCTCCCATAGTTATTCTCATCACCATTTGGGAGATCAACAAAATCATTTGGCGCTATGTTATTGGGCTGGTTGTCAAGCTAAGTCTCGTCTCCATTATGCATCTTGATGATATTGTGAAGAACTGCAGCAGCAGCAGGAAGTTTCACTTGGTTCTCGATTGTATGTAGTGTGCCAACATGAAGAATTGGGAAGCGCTTTTTAAGAATTCCTAGGGACCTTTCCACATGGTTGCGTAGAATAGCATGCCGATGGTTGAACAATTCCATGTGGTTCTGTGGCCGAGCGCGTCCATGACCAAATTCCTTCAAATGATATCGGACACCCCGATAAGGTGCCAGAAATGACTGAGTGTTTGCATAACCCCCATCAACTAGATAAAACTTGCCTTCGGGTACTCTAAATCCTGTCATCATCGCAGACTGAAGAACTCTGGCATCTGTTGCTGAACCCTCCCAGCCACATGATATGAAAGTGATTCGTAGATCGAAGTCGCATGCAATCATGATGTTATGACTGAGGGTGCCCTTCCTATTCCGAAATGGAGCGGCAATCCCAGGTGTTGCAGTTATAGGTACATGTGAACCATCAATGGCTCCTAAACAGTTCTGAAAATAAAATGGATTGAAGGTCAACGAAGAACTTCAAGTTAGATAAGTCAAGAAATTATGGAAGTGTTACTGATGGAACCTGGAAATAGGGATAAAATCTTGGGTCCGTTGAGATTCTTGGATGTGGCTCATCAATGCTCGGAGGCTTCAAAAATCGACTAGCTAAGAGAGGAATAATGTTGAAGAACTCGTTGATGTACTCATGGAATGTTTGACCACTATGTTGAAATTCTAACTGGAGATCTTCATAAGACGCGTTGTGGGACACCATGTACAAAAAAAGGCCAACTTCTCCTCCACCTTAATTCTTGTATCCAATATCAACTTTTCTCTTCTAAGGTAAGATGCCAAAGCCCTAAAGATATGTGGCTCCATCCTATAAGCTACGAGGCAGTTTTTAATATGCCCTGTAAGAATATCATGGACACGCTTCTTTCCATATAGGATGGAGCTATGTCGCTTCTTTCTCTCGATTGTTCCTCTTTTATGCATTCGATTCAATACGGGCCAAATGAAGGACATCAAATCTTCATCATCCTCTCTTCTTCTCTTCCGAATTCGGTCGATTATTTCGGAATTCATCTCGGCACTAAAACTAGAATAAGCAAGCAACAAGCAGGATAATAAACAACGTGTAAGACAACAAATAGTCACTCATATATATATATATATATATACAATGTACAACTCTAGTTGGGTGTCGCATTTTACACAACCGAGTCAACAATAAGTTAGCGGTGCCTAGAACTTGACTTGAAGCAAGTTTTTCATACAGACATAACAGGGAGTACCGAAGTTAGGCGTGACAACCGGATCCCAAGATGGAGGCAACTCGTCCACCCCAACAAGAACCCGAGCGGTAGGCTGTCAAAATAAAAACAAGGTCAAGAGGAAACTCATAATTTGAGAAGAATAGCGGGTGTTTTCTGTTGATGCATAACAACGCATAACATTTGTTGGGTCTGTTTGGTTTTCTTATCATTCGGCACTTGAACCAACAAACACTTGCTGTAAAGTATACTTGGGTAACTCACCTCCAGCTCCTAAAATCCGCTTATACAAAGCAAACATCTGAATGGAAACCATTCTCAGTGCTTCCATGAGAAAACAAGATAATCATTCCACATGTTTATACCTTTTCCTATGCTTGTGAATTAAGAATATTACTACTTCAGAAAACATCGAAAGTAAGATGAATTTTACAAAACTCTTTCCTTAAAGACTTACAAAGATCAGAATGACAGTCTGTTAGGCTATGTGCAAAACAAACTGTACGGTTATCAGAAGCACTAGTTCTAGTGGAACTAAAAAAGTTGCAACTACATCGTGCACGAAAACACAGGACTATCTATCATTTGAAGTCCGCTATATGTTGGCTGATCTTTGCATCTCTGGCTCGGCGTTTATACTGGACAGGCAGGACACTACTTCCATGATAGTTGGCCTCCTGAATTGATAATGGCAAGGAGACGAAGGTTACTCCTACTGATTAGCAGCAGTGAACTAAAACTGAGAGCCTTTTATCACTATAGACATGCATCCAGAGACGCATCCATTCCATGGGATTTATTCTAGCTACTAATTCTACCATGGAGTAATGACACTAGCTAGCTTACTGAAACTACATGCCTCTAATCGATGGAGCTAGTGCTTGCTGCCACCGTTGGCATCGGTCAGGTCCATGGCGGGCTTCTCCGCCGCCGTCCAGGTTGGGCACCCACGACGCGTCCGTACAGGTTGGGCACCCACGACGCGTCCTCGCTGCCGTCCAGGTCCAGCACGCCCTCGCCGATGGTGCTGCAACACCATGTGCTGCTAGCGCTGGAGCTTTTCGAGCTGCTCCATCTCCACGTCATGGAGCGAGACGTGCCCCAGGCAGATCGACGCCACGACGGGGCGCCGCCGGCCGGCGGTGCGTAGCGCGGACGGACGGAGGCCGATTCCGCAGCACCCACCGCGGAATCGACGGATCGAACACAGATGTCAACATAGGGAGAGGAGGGCGAGGAAGGGAGGGGCACTTACGACCGGGGAGAAATCCAGTGGGGATGGCGTTCGCCGGCGTCGAGGTGTCGAGGAGGAGGAGTCACACGGTGGCGGCGGCGGGGTGTCGAGGAGGAGTCACACGGCAGCGGCGGCGGATCCACGAGGCCACCCTCGAGGGTTCTGAACCGCGTGGAAAGCGAGGGATCGGAGGGGTAAGACGGGGATTGGGCCGAGGAAACCCCGCACGCCAAACGGACCCTCGGGGATTTGCGAGGTTTGTGGCCCACGCGAGGAAAATCCTCCCCAATCCTTCCCAATCCTTCCCAATCCTCTCAAACCAAACGAGGCCTTAAGGACTTAGTTGCGACTCCGTATCGCCTCTCTACTCTTAGAGACTTGACTTTGATCTAGAAATCATATAATGCAGATACAACAAACATTCAACATGGCGAGCTTTGGATGACTTAAACCCTCTGCCGGACTCATCTAGTCCGACAGAGGCTCGGGGACTACACCCAGTGGGTGCACTTAGCGTGCCCCCACTAGAAGAGAAAAACAAAAAAGAAACATTCTGCTTGGTCAGGTCCACCAACAACATCCAAGTTCAACAGATTCAACAGATGCCAACCGACTACCAGCAATCAGTCAAAGTCTTAAGATCCTGCTGGTCACTCGGACCTACTTCAATTCTTAAGTTCACTCGGACGTACTACTCAGCGGAATCGATCAGGGCGAATGATGAAGACTTCAATCAACGCATAATTTTGCAAGGCTCTGAAGCACATTCAAGTTCGGTCTGCTGCTACAAGATTTACATCGACACCTTCACCACTCGGACCTGATCCATTCGGGGGCTAATGACGGGGATATAGCCCTAGGGTAGGGTCATAGGTTTGACCAATACGTCCTACCCAAGGGCACCTCATTATTAGTTTAAGGACTACAAGGGAAATTCCTACTGGATCGTGGCAACATCTAATCCACTCGGTTCGGATCCACTCAGACAAGTACATTCCATCCACTCGGATGACAGTCAACCACTCGGCCGTATGACTCACTTGGTCATGCAAATACCAACAGTCGGCAAGACATCTGTAGTGGGCTGACATTATGGCATCAATGCCCCATCTTGTAACATAAGAGGTGAGGAGGTGGCGCACTCTATATAAGCCACCCCCCTCCACATAGCTAGAGGACATCTTCTTCTTCTTCTCCCCCTGCGGGCTCATTCCTTCCCTGGAGCTCTGGCTCTCTCTATACCATGTAACTCATGTCCATGACAGATAAAACAAAGCCTCTCCGGAACACGAGACGTAGGGTTGTTATCTCCACTGTGAGAGGCCTGAACTCGCTAAAACCATCGTGTCACCCATGTGCATCTTGATAGATCATGCTCCGTTATCTTACCCCCTTTCTACTGCCAGACTTATAACCACGACACCGGTAAATGGGGCAAATATCATGTTGTACTGATTAGTGGTGTATGTAGAATCAAAGGATATGACATCACCAAAGTGACTATAGTTCTTCCTGCTTGTGGCATCCGCCCAGAACACGCGCACTAGCTTCCCCTCATCATTCACCTCAAAATCATAGAAAAATGTTGAATTCACTTCCTGCTTTCTAGCTAATTGGGCCACAAACATTTGAGCATCTGCATCTCTGATTTTATACCTGAGTGTCTCGTAGTAATTCTGCAAGTCCCTCTTTGAGCAACCAACATTTGGAATTCCACCCCCGCTAACTTGCAAGAGCCTGTATGCCTGGGAGGTTCCAATGCTTGCCTTATGACATGTGTATAAAGTATTCTTTGCCCTCTCACTAACTCTACGATTCAATCTGATCAAACGACGCTTATCAGGTGAGACAAGACCATGAACATGGTGCTCAACCCATGAGTCTATCTTGTAGGTATTGTCCCCACAAAGTCGAACAAAGATATGAGCATCAAAACCGCATCGCGTATTTGTCTGCTTACGCCTTTTCTTCAAGGGGTCACCTGTCTCCTTACTATCTTTTGACTTGAATCCTTCCCTATTACACATGAAACGCGTAGTCCGGACTACCTTATTCTCAAACTTTTTCTGCTGTCCGATACGAACACCAAAACCCGATTCATGTGCATATGCCTTGTAGAATTTCTCCACTGCCTCGAGTCCTTCAAATGTCATACCCACTTTAGGCTTGAAGTGCTCATCACATTCAGGTGTAAAAGACGAAGGATGTAACATCAAGAATAAAGCGGAATAAGCATTTCATGCATAATATTCAATTGTTAGTGCAAACTGAACTTACAAACAGAGATATGTCCGTGTTCTTTTGGGGTGTACTAAATCCTGCATGGTTCACATCGATTTGAACGCGAGTCACTCCATCCATACTGCTGCACACATGCCACATGATTAGCCTTGCAACCTACACTCACACGTGTATACACAAGGACTGAATCTGTGTGTAGTTTACCTCAAACTTTTGATGCCCTTCGTATCGCTGATTGTAGGTGGCATCGTTCTATTTGGAAGTTGCTCGTCGGTACTCACTGCTGCAACAAAGTATTATCAGCTATACAGGAAACAGGTCTGGATCGGGAAGTACGTGCATGGGACGTTTGCTGATGGTTTCCACGTTCGTGTTAACGTGGGACGAGCAGGCACAAGACTGGGACACTACCTGGTGGGTGCCGGTGGACGTCCGGATCGAGCCGACGGAAATCGGAGGCACACGACGGCGATGGCGGCGCACGGCGTACAAAAGTTGTATGTGTATTCATGCGTCAAAGGCTTTAGGGGCTCATCTGTGAATAAAGTACGAGGTAAGTTAGAAAGCGGGCGGGTAAACATAATTAGTTTCTTGGCTGCGAGTGATGCTCAGGATTAAGATCGTAGGGTTGAAGCTGACTGGCTACACGGACACACAAAATAGATAGGATTCACAAAATATGTTGCCATATATATATATATATATATATATATATATATATATATATATATATATATATATATATATATTGACCCATATGAAACGGTTGCGGGACGGTCTTGTACCACAGGAACGTGTACGAGCAATTCAAGAGGAAATTGTCGGATTCTTAGATGCAGAGGTCCTAGATGTCAAGGAAGAATACTACTGTCATTCGACGAAAATGATATGAAATGATATAGTGTAAAAAAGATGCATATATGTGCATGTAACTCGTGTCTACATTTTGTAAATATGTTCGACAAAGCATGACGGATGAGATGGTGTAATATATTCGTGACGATGTGTAATATATATGTAACAAATAAATGGAAAAATAGGGGATAACAAAATAGCCCATCCAATTTAGTGCAAAACCATAAACCCAAAAATTGCTCAAAAAAACAACAACGAAGAAATAGCCCCGATTCGTAATACGAACCGGGACTAATACCCCTCCCCTCGCTCCTAGCCCCGCCACGTGGAAGGCCATTAGCCCCGGTTCGGGACCGAACCGGGAACCGAGACAAATGGCTTAACTGAACCGGGACTAAAGACCATTTTTCTACTAGTGGTATATTCTCTGAAGTGTTTGGCTTTTTTTCGTCCCCTAGTCTCTCACGACTAGGCAAGTATTTCAGAGTCCTGTATGTGGTTTAGGCTCGTGTCCTAGCTAATAGGATTAGTCTTGAGTCGGTTAGCACAGCCATAGGAATATGAAGTTGCATCATTGAGAAAAAGAGAAAAGTAGTATAGAAAGAGAGGCATGACACCTGCATTTAGCAAAGTATTTTGTGCCCATGTGTGTTCGTGTGTTTTTTATGTATCACATGGGCGAGTTCCGGTGGTAAAAAGAAAAGTGAGTGAGTTCCAACAAATAAAACATTTTGATATGTCTTAAGCAAGTGAAAAATCACGAATCAACATGTGATTTGATGGTTAGACAGATAATGATATTCCTGATCCATCAAAGTTTAAGTCATGATGCTCGCATTCTTTCTGGATTTATTTTAAATTCTTGACGATAACCTTTATGTGGAAGAACACGTTCCGCACCAGATTGAGCTATTTGAACATTGAGCATCAAGATCTATGAAAATAGATCAAAACGCTTAATAGAACTTTTGACGAAATATATGCCTTGACAAGTTTTTGAAGGAGTTTAAAATAGATCGGCAAAGAAGGGGTTCTTGACTGTGTTGTAAGGTGTGAATTTGAGTAAGACTCAAAGCCCGACCACGGCAGAAGAAAGAGAAAGGACGAAGATCGTCCCCTATGCCTTAGCCATAGGCTCCATAGTATGTCAAGCTGTGTACCGCACCTGATGTGTGTCTTGCCATGAGTCTGTCAAGGAGTACAAAGTGATCTAGGAATAGATTACTGGACAACGATCAAATTTATCCTTAGTAACTAGTGGACTAAGGATTTTTTTTCTCGATTATGGAGGTGATTAAAGAGTTCATCGTAAAGGGTTACGTCGATGCAAGCTTTGACACTAATCCGAATAACTCTGAGTAGTAAACCGGATTTGTATAGTGGAGCAGTCATTTGAAATAGTTTAAAATTGCGCGTGGTAACAGCATCCATAGGATGACATAGAGATGTGTAAAGCACACACGGATCTGAAAGGTTCAGACCCGTTGACTAAAAACCTCTCTCACAAGCAAGACATGATCGAACCCCAGAACGGTATGGGTGTTAGATTCATTACAATCACATAGTAATGTGAACTAGATTATTGACTCTAGTGCAAGTGGGAGGATGTTGGAAATATGCCCTAGAGGCAATAATAAATTGGTTATTATTATATTTCTTTGTTTATGATAACCGTTTATTATCCATGCTAGAATTGTATTGATTGAAAACTCAAATACATGTGTGGATACATAGACAACACAGAGTCCCTAGTGAGCCTCTAGTTGACTAGCTCGTTGATCAAAGATGGTCAAGGTTTCTTGACCATGGAAAAGTGTTGCCACTAGATAACAGGATCACATCATTATGAGAATGATGTGATGGACAAGACTCAAACTATAAATGTAGCATATGATCGTGTCAGTTTATTGTTACTATTTTCTGCATGTCAATGTATTTGTTCCTATGACCATGAGATCATGCAACTCCCGAACACCGGAGGAATACCTTGTGTGTATCAAACATCACAACGTAACTGGGTGACTATACAGATGCTCTACAAGTATCTCCGAAGGTGTCTGTTGGGTTGGCATGTATCAAGACTGGGATTTGTCACTCCGTGTGACGGAGAGGTATCTCTAGGGCCCACTCGGTAATACAACATCACAAGAAGCTTGCAAGCAATGTGACTAAGGAGTTAGTCACGAGATCTTGTATTACAGAACGAGTAAAGAGACTTGTTGGTAACGAGATTGAACTAGGTATAAAGATACCAACGATCGAATCTTGGGCAAGTAACATACCGATAAACAAAGGGAATAGTATACGGGATTGATTGAATCCTTGACTTCGTGCTTCGACCGATAAATATCTTCGTAGAATATGTAGGAGCCAATATGGACATCCAGGTCTCGCTATTGGTTATTGGCCGGAGAGTGTCTCAGTCATGTCTGCATAGTTCTCGAACCCGAGGGTCTGCACACTTAAGGTTTGGTGATGATTTGGTATTAATGAGTTATGTGTGGTAGTAACCGAAAGTTGTTCGGGGTCCCGGATGAGATCCCTGACGTCACGGGGAGCTTCGGAATAGTCCGGAGGTAAAGATTTTTATATGGAAAGTCATATTTTGGCTATCGGAAATGTTTCGGGCTTTTCCGGTATTGTACCGGGAAGCTTCTAGAAGGTTCCGGAAACTTCCGGAGGAGTCCGGAAGTCCACCAAGTGTTCCACCATGTCCCAAGGATGTGCATGTGCTGAGGGGAGACGTCGTGGCCTTATTGGACCAAGCGCACAAGTCCCTCAAAGCCCATCTAGTTGGGAAAGGTGAAAAGTCCACCTTTGTATGTAAGGGAAGGAAGGGTACTAGGATTCCACCTCCTCTCCCCTTGGCTTGGAGGGTCTGTTCCCCACGTCCCTCCACCTACATATAGATAGGAGGGGGCGCCCCAAGAGCACACACGAAGCCCTTGGCGCCCCTCTGTCTCCCTAGATTGTTTCCTCCTCCGTTTGCGGTTTCGGTAGCGCTAGGTGTAGCCTTGCCGGGATAGGACCACCACAACTGCCACCATGTCGTCGTGTTGCCGGAGAACTCATCTACTACTCCATCCTCACTTTCTGGATCGAGGAGGCGGAGACGTCATCGAGTTGTACGTGTGCGGAACGCGGAGGTGCCGTCCGTGCGGCGCTTGATCGGGAGTTCATGGAATGGATTGTGATTGGATTGCGAAGACGTACCACTACATCAACCGTGTTCTTTGACGCTTCCGCCTAGCGATCTACAAGGGTATGTAGATTCACTCTCCCCTCTCGTAGGTAATCATCACCATGGATAGGGTCTTAATCTGTAGGCGATACATGTTGCAACGGACTGTAAAGGGATTGTTGATGACATCAAGCACAAAAATAGCCCTAGCTATGGTGCTATCATACACGAGATCATAGAGTACTCTCATAGTTTTCATTTATGCAACTTTGTTCATGAGTTTAGGAACTCGAATTTTGAGGCTCACAATCTAGCAAAGGATGTTCTGAAACTGGGGTAGACCGTCAGGTCTGGTTAGGCCACCCTGGTGAACTTCACTTCGTCCCTATAAATATTGTGAAGGTTTAATAAAAGCTTTGTTGACTGTCTCAAAAAAAGACGGATCTCCCGAGAGCCCCTAGTCGTCGTTTGCGTGCGACAAATATTCCAAACATTTTTAGTTACATCACATTTTTCTAATGCATGATCTTTTTTTAAATACATATTGAATATTTTTATGATATAGAATGAACTTTGTTATAATATATAATGAACATTTGTAAAATACATATTGACCAATTTTTAATATAGGATGAATATTTGTTTAAGAAAAAGCAAAAGGTACAACCGTGTCTCTCGCGTAACAAATATGTGCCTTCAGAAGAAGTGAATCCTTACCTATGACGAAACTAAAAAAATGTATCTTCTCAATCATTTTTTTTGCAAAAGCCTAGAAAAACAGTACAAAAAGAAAGAAAAAAAGCCAAAAGAATTCCAAAGAATCACCTAAAATACTAAAACCAAAAATGTGCACGGAAAAAACCCAAGGAAATGTCCTCTACACTTGACGATGTCTTTTTTCTTTAAGGAAACTTGACAGTGTTTGAGAGAGCGCCAAATGGCCCGCTCTTAGCCCACAAAAAAGGCAAATGCTGCAAATCATCTAGCTAATACCTTCTAATTATCAACCGTCTTATCTATCGTTGGATGCACACGACCATTAATTCATACCCCCACATCGTAGCACGCTTGTCGCCCACAATCATCTTTGACACCGGAGACATACCGCTCCGTAGCAGACACCACCACAGATCCGGCGAGCAGCGGTTGCTGGCGATCGCTTGCAGTACCCCCGGTGTCATGGTGGAGCGGCAATGGAACATCGTCGGTGGTCATTGCTGTTGTAATGGAGAAACACTTGGCCGTCGGTGCTGGGGTGGAGTTGCATTGGAGCATCGCCGAGGGCTGCCGCTGCTGCGATGGAGCATCGCTGGGCCGTCGACGCCATGGTGATGTGATGAAGCTTCTCTCACGCCGGCTGTGAAGTTGCATTGCAGCAAATGGTGAAGTTGCAAGATCGCTGGCCCGGTACCACATCACGGCACAGACTGCGTTGCAGCGGGTAGCTATAGGTGCCGCTGACATGGCCGGTCTCCATGTTGCGTTGCAGCAGGTGATCCATTGTAGTCGCCGCCGCCATGGCCGATGGTGGTGCTGCAGGGGAGAAGTCACTCAGGGTGTTGCAATGGGCCAACCCCGTCCTAGGAGCGGAGGAAGGGGACTACTGCAAGCGCGTCATGGTAGCTACGAACGGAGTGGGGCTCCATGGTCTCTCGCCGGCGAGATCTAGAGACCAAAAATAATAATCCATGAATGGATCCCCCCTGGATCACCGGTTGTTGTCCCCCTTGCAGTCTCCCCCTCCCTCTCCCTCTCCCTCTCCCTCTCCCCCTCCCCCCCCCCCTCTCCCTCTCTCTCCCTCCCTCTCCCCACACCAATCTCGTACGCCGGTGCGCCGGCTAGGCAGCATCCGAGCCCTAATCTGCATGCCAATGGCTAGGGAGGTGGGTGGGATGGGAAAATGGATGAACGGAGATGACTTGACAAGGGAAATGATAAGGTAGATGGGGCGGGTGGGTTCGAGTGATGTTACCGGAGGGGATAGAGAGGACGAGACGTACGTGGACCCGTGACCACCTGTCGAGAGGAGGAGGCGACTTACGTTTGCGTGATTTCAGTCGGCTGAATTAAAACATTTCCATAAAAAATGATGGAGCAATGCAACAAGTACTCATCTTAGTTGTCGACGAGGAATAGAATTGGCCGGACCTCACGCAGTAGCGCGAGAAATAGACCCGACGCTTGCCTACGCCGGTCGAGGCTAAAGCATGTGCCAGTGCATTGTTTCTTAACACATTATCATATTAATTAGTAATTAACATTAATTTCTCTTGTTTTTCTCTTCGTCTTGGTCGCAGTGCACAACCTAAGATGACTTATATATTGAAACGGATGGAGTATCTTACTTAAGATACAACTCCATCCTCTTTTATCATTAACTAATGTGTCACATCAGCAAAACGTGTATGAACCCGCACTAAGAAACCTTCTTTGACACGTGCCAAAATCCTACTGGCCGGGAATAAGAGCAATTCTAGCAAATGATACGTCTCCATCGTATCTACTTTTTCAAACTCTTTTCCCCTTGTTTTGGACTCTAATTTGCATGATTTGAATGGAACTAACCTCGACTGACGTTGTTTTCAGCAGAATTGCCATGGTGTTGTTTTTGTGCGGAAATGAAAGTTCTCGGAACGTCCTGAAAATTTACGGAGAATATTTCTGGAAAATATGAAAAATACCTGCGCAAAGATCCACCGGAGGGGATGGGCCAGTGGGCCACAATCCCTATAGCCGCCACCCCCTAGTGGCGGCTAGCAAGCTTGTGGGGCCCACGTGGCCCTGCCGCCTGATATGTCTCAAACGTATCTATAATTTTTGATGGTTTCACGATGTTATCTTGTCTTCTTTGGTTGTTTTATGTATCTTTTATATCTTTTTTGGGACTAACTTATTAATTCAGTGCCAAGTGTCAGTTCCTGTTTTTTTCCATGTTTTTGACTCTTTCACATCTGATTTTGGAACGGAAGAAAAACCCTGAAATAATTTTTTTCCCGAGCGGAAGAAGACCAGGGGGCTTTTGGGCCAAGCCAGGTGGGCTCCAGGGAACCCACAAGCCCCCACTCCGCCACCAGGGGGGGAAGGCGGCGGTGGGCAGGCTTGTGGCCTCCCTGGCCGCCCCCTGACCTAGGTCTTTGGCCTATAAATTCCAAAATATTCCGCAAAAAATCAGGGGAGCCTCAAAAATACTTCTCCACCGCCGCAAGCTTCCGTTTCCGTGAGATCTCATCTAGAGACCCTTCCCGGCGCCCTGCCGGAGGGGACTTTCGAGTTGGAGGGCTTCTTCATCATCATCATCGCCCCTCCAATGACTCGTGAGTAGTTCACTTCAGGCCTACGGGTCCGTAGTTAGTAGCTAGATGGCTTCTTCTCTCTCTTGGATCTTCAATACAAAGTTCTCCATGATCTTCATGGAGATCTATCCGATGTAATCTTCTTTGGCGGTGTGTTTGTCGAGATCCGATGAATTGTGGATTTGTGATCAGATTATCTATGATATATATTTGAGTCTTTGTTGATTTCTTATATGCATGATTTGATATCCTTGTAAGTCTCTCCGAGTCTTGGGTTTTGTTTGGCCAACTAGATCTATGATTCTTGCAATGGGAGAAGTGCTTGTTTTGGGTTCTACCATGTGGTGACCTTTCCCAGTGACAGTAGGGGCAGCAAGGCACACATCAAGTAGTTGCCATCAAGGGTAAAAAGATGGGGTTTTTATCATTGGTTTGAGATTATCCCTCTACATCATGTCATATTGCTTAAGGCGTTACTCTGTTCTTATGGAATTAATACACTAGATGCATGTTGGATAGCGATCGACGTGTGGAGTAATAGTAGTAGATGCAGAAAGTATCGGTCTACTTGTTTCGGCCGTGATGCCTACAGAAATAATCATTGCATAGATATCGTCACGACTTTGCGCGGTTCTATCAATTGCTCGACAGTAATTTGTTCACCCACCGTCTACTTGCTTTTATCAGAGAAGCCACTAGTAAACACTACGGCCCCCGGGTCTATTCACATCCATCGTTTACACCTCCGCTTTTACTTTGCTTTGTTACTTTGTTGCTTTCAGTTCTCACTTGGCAAACAATCTATAAGGGATTGACAACCCCTTCATAGCGTTGGGTGCAAGCTTTTGTGTTTGTGCAGGATCTTGAGATACTCTTCTGCCAGATTGATACCTTGGTTCTCAAACTGAGGGAAATACTTACCGTAGCTATGCTACATCACCCTTTCCGCTTCGAGGGAACACCAACGCAAGGCTCCAAGGCCACAGGGGAAATCCTTTGCATACTTGCCTAGGAAGTCCCTTAAGGCGTAGCCGTAGCTGAAGGATTCCTGGTGCCGTCGACACAACTATTTCCTGGCGCCGTTGCAAGGGATACACAACAAACATGAGAAGTATTTCTGGCGCCGTTGCCGGGGAGGAGAAATCAAGATCTATCCAAGTAGGTCTCACAAACTCTTCTCTTGCATTTACTTTTGTTGCCAGTTGCCTCTCGTTTTCCTCTCCCCCACTTCACATTTGCCGTTTTCATTTGCCTTTTTCTGTTCGCCTTTCTTCCGCTCGCTTTCTGTTTGCTTGTGTTACCATGTGCCTTCTTTTAGCTTGCATCTTTGCTTGCTAAAAATCCATTGATATGGATCCTCATCCACTAGCTAGTCTCTTTAAGAGACCCACTATTGTGGAACGAATTGCTAGTGAGTTGAGGACAATTGATTATTTTTATGGAGTTTTGCTTGAGATGCGTGAATCTGAAAATTGTGATGAAGAAATTCATGAAGTGATTCACGAGGGCTCCTTGGATGAAAAGCATGATTGCAATGATTTTAATATAAATCCTATTAGTGAAAATCATGCTAAAAATATGCAAAACCCTAAGGTTGGGGATGCTAGTTTTGCTATGTCCCCTAGTTGTTGCAATAATCATGATTGGGGTGATGATCTTTCTTATGATCTTGAAATTTTGTTTAAACCTCATGATGAATATGATATTTGCAATGATATTGAAAGTGGGTTTGGAGAAGTCATGACTTTAGTTGATGATAATCCCACTATTTTTGAAGAGCGTCAACTTTGACTTATTGGAAATAATACATACTGATGTGTGTGGTCCAATGAACGTTGAAGCTCGCGGTGGTTATCGTTATGTTCTCACTCTCACCGATGATTTGAGTAGGTATGGGTATATCTACTTGATGAAGCACAAATCTGAGACGTTTGAAAAGTTCAAGGAATTTCAGAGTGAGGTTGAGAATCAACGTGACAGAAAAATTAAATGTCTACGATCCGATCGTGGAGGAGAATATTTGAGTCACGAGTTTGGCACACACCTAAGGAAGTGTGGAATCGTTTCACAACTGACGCCGCCTGGCACACCGCAGCGCAACGGAGTGTCTGAACGTCGTAATCGCACTTTATTAGATATGGTACGATCTATGATGTCTCTCACCGACTTACCGCTATCATTTTGGGGATACGCATTAGAAACTGCAGCATTCACTTTAAATAGGGCACCGTCTAAATCCGTTGAGACGACACCGTATGAACTATGGTTTGGCAAGAAACCTAAGTTGTCGTTTCTTAAAGTTTGGGGTTGCGATGCTTATGTGAAGAAACTTCAACCAGAAAAGCTCGAACCCAAAGCGGAGAAATGCGTATTCATAGGATACCCTAAGGAAACTATTGGGTATACCTTCTATCTTAGATCTGAAGGTAAAACCTTTGTTGCCAAGAACGGATCCTTTCTAGAGAAAGAGTTTCTCTCGGAAGAAGTAAGTGGGAGGAAGGTGGAACTTGATGAGGTAATTACACCCCCTCTCGAACAGGAAAGTAGCGCAGCGCAGGAAGTTGTTCCTGTGGCACCTACACCGACTGAAGAGGAAGTTAATGATGATGATCATGAAGCTTCAGATCAAGTTACTACTGAACCTCGAAGGTCCACAAGGGTACACTCCGCACCAGAGTGGTACGGCAACCCTGTGATGGAAATCATGTTGTTAGACAACGGTGAACCTTCGAACTATGAAGAAGCGATGGCGGGCCCGGATTCCAACAAATGGCTTGAGGCCATGAAATCCGAGATAGGATCCATGTATGAGAACAGAGTATGGACTTTGGTGGACTTGCCCGATGACCGGCGAGCCATAGAAAATAAATGGATCTTCAAGAAGAAGATTGATGCAAACGGTAATGTAACCGTTCACAAAGCTCGACTTGTCGCAAAGGGTTTTCGACAAATTCAAGGAGTTGACTACGAAGAGACTTTCTCTCCCGTAGCGAAGCTGAAATCAGTCCGAATCATGTTAGCAATTGCCGCCTTTTATGATTATGAAATTTGGCAAATGGACGTCAAAACAGCGTTCCTTAACAGGAACCTTAAGGAAGAGTTGTATATGATGCAACCAGAAGGTTTTGTCGACCCTAATGGTGCTAACAAAGTATGCAAGCTCCAGCGCTCCATCTATGGACTGGTGCAAGCATCTCGGAGTTGGAACATTCGCTTTAATGAGGTGACTAAAGCGTTTGGGTTCATACAGGTTTACGGAGAAGCCTGTCTATACAAGAAAGTGAGTGGGAGCTCTGTAGCTTTCCTCATACTGTATGTGGATGACATATTATTGATGGGGAATAATATAGAGATGTTGGAGAGCATAAAGGCCTATTTGAACAAGAGTTTTTCAATGAAGGACCTTGGAGAAGCTGCATACATATTAGGCATCAAGAGCTATAGAGATAGATCGAGACGCCTCATAGGTCTTTCGCAAAGTACATACCTTGACAAGATATTGAAGAAGTTCAATATGGAAAACTCAAAGAAAGGGTTCTTGCCAGTTTTGCAAGGTATGAGATTGAGTAAGACTCAGTCACCGACCACGGCAGCAGATAGAGAGAAGATGAGTTTTGTCCCCTACGCTTCAGCCGTGGGCTCTCTAATGTATGCCATGCTGTGTACCAGACCTGATATAAACCTTGCCATAAGCTTGGTAGGGAGGTACCAAAGTAATCCCGGTGCGGAACACTCGACAGCGGTCAAGAATATCCTTAAGTACCTGAAAAGGACTAAGGAAATGTTTCTCGTTTATGGAGGTGACGAAGAGCTCGTCGTAAAGGGTTACGTCGACGCTAGCTTCGACACAAATCCGGATGACTCTAAGTCACAAACCGGATACGTATATGTGTTGAATGGTGGGGCAGTGAGCTGGTGCAGCAGCAAGCAAGAAGTCGTGGCAGCATCTACATGTGAAGCGGAGTACATAGCTGCTTCAGAAGTGGCTCATGAAGGAATTTGGATGAAGGAACTCATCACCGACCTTGGAGTGGTTCCAAGCACGTCGGGTCCTATGACACTCTTCTGTGATAACACTGGAGCCATTGCCATAGCCAAGGAGCCCAGGTTTCACCGGAAGACGAAGCACATCAAGCGCCGCTACAACTCCATCCAGGACCATGTCCAGAGTGGAGTGATAGATATTTGTAAAGTACACACGGATCTGAATATTGCAGATCCGTTGACTAAAACTCTTCCACGAGCAAAACATGATCAACACCATGATGCTATGGGTGTTCGATACATCACAATGTAACTAGATTATTGACTCTAGTGCAAGTGGGAGACTGTTGGAAATATGCCCTAGAGGCAATAATAAAATGGTTATTATCATATTTCCTTGTTCATGATAATCGTCTATCGTTCATGCTATAATTGTATTAACAGGAAACAGTAATACATGTGTGAATGAATAGATCACAATGTGTCCCTAGCAAGCCACTAGTTGGCTAGCTCGTTAGTCAATAGATGATCATGGTTTCCTGATCATGGGCATTAGATGTCGTTGATAACGGGATCACATCATTGGGAGAATGATGTGATGGACAAGACCCAATCCTAAGCCTAGCACTAGATCGTATTGTTCGTATGCTAATGCTTTTCTAATGTCAAGTATCTTTTCCTTCGACCGTGAGATTGTGCAACTCCCGGATACCGTAGTGTATCAAACGTCACAACGTAACTTGGTGACTATAAAGGTGCACTACGGGTACCTCCGAAAGTGTCTGTTGGGTTGGCACGAATCGAGATCGGGATTTGTCACTCCGTGTGACGGAGAGGTATCTCTGGGCCCACTCGGTAGAACATCATCATGAGCTCAATGTGACTAAGGAGTTAGTCACACGATGACGTGCTACGGAACGAGTAAAGAGACTTACCGGTAACGAGATTGAACAAGGTATAGGTATACCGACGATCGAATCTCGGGCAAGTTCTATACCGACAGACAAAGGGAATCGTATACGGGATTGATTGAATCCTTGACATCATGGTTCATCCGATGAGATCATCGTGGAGCTAGTGGGAGCCACCATGGGTATCCAGACCCCGCTGATGGTTATTGGCCAGAGAGGTGTCTCGGTCATGTCTGCCTGTCTCCTGAACCCGTAGGGTCTACACACTTAAGGTTCGATGACGCTAGGGTTATAGGGAATTGTTGTACGAGGTTACCGAAAGTTGTTCGGAGTCTCGGATGAGATCCCGGACGTCACGAGGAGCTCCGGAATGGTCCGGAGGTAAAGATTGATATATAGGACGGATGGTTTTGGACACCGGAAGTGTTTCGGGCGTCACCGGTAATGTACCGGGACCACCGGAGGTGGTCCTGGGGTCCACCGAAGGGGGGCAACGACCCCGGGAGGCTAGATGGGCTAAGTGGGGAAGGGAACCAGCCCCTAGGTGGGCTGGTGCGCCCCCCACATAGCCCATGCGCACCAGAGAAAAGGGGAAGGGGGGGAACCCTAGCATAGGTGGGCCTAAGGCCCACCAGAGGGGTGCGTCACCCCTCCTCCCTGCCCTGGCCGCCGCCCCCTCTCCCATCTGGGGCTGCCGCACCCCTTGGGGGTGGGAACCCTAAGGGCTGCGCCCCCTCCCTCTCCCCCTATATATAGATGAGGACTCGGGGCTGTTTGAGACACGGTTTCATCTCTCTCTCGGCGCAGCCCTGCTCCTCTCCCTCCTCCTCTCTGCCGGCGCTTGGCGAAGCCCTGCCGGGAGACCTCGTCTCTCCACCGACACCACGCCGTTGTGTTGCTGGACTTCTTCCCAAACCTCTCCCTCCTCCTTGCTGGATCAAGGTGCGGGAGACGTCACCGGGCTGCACGTGTGTTGAACGCGGAGGTGCCGTTGTTCGGCACTAGATTGGAATCGCCGCGAGTACAACTCCATCAACCGCGTTCTAGCAACGCTTCCGCTTAGCGATCTTCAAAGGTACGAAGATGCTCTTACCCCTCTCTTGTTGCTGGTCTCTCCATAGGAAGATCTGAACATGCGTAGGAATTTTTTTGAATTTATGCTACGTTACCCAACAGTGGCATCCGAGCCACGTTTTCTATGCGTAGATTCGATGCACGAGTAGAACACAAAAGTTGTGGGCGATGGTTTGCCAATTTGCTTGCCGTTACTAGTCTTATTCTTTTCCGGCGGTATTGTGGGATGAAGCGGCCCGGACCGACCTTACACGTACGCTTACGTGAGACTGGTTCCACCGACAGACATGCACATCGTGCATAAAGGTGGCTAGCGGGTGTCTGTCTCTCCTACTCTAGTCGGATTGGATTTGATGAAAAGGGTCCTTATGAAGGGTAAATAGCTTTTGCATATCATCGTTGTGGCTGTCACGTAGGTAAGAAGGCGTTCTTGCTAGAAACCCAAATCAGCCACGTAAAACTTGCAACAACAATTAGAGGACGTCTAACTTGTTTTTGCAGGGTTTGACATGTGATGTGATATGGCCAAAGTTGTGATGTTGCATGTATGATGTATGAGATGATCATGTTATTGTAATAGGTTTCACGACTTGCATGTCGATGAGTATGACAACCGGCAGGAGCCATAGGAGTTGTCTTAATTTATTGTATGAGATGCAACGCCATGTGCTTACTATTTTACTTCATTGCTAACGGTTAGCCATAGTAGTAGTGATAGTAGTAGTTGGCGTGACGACTTCACGGAGACACGATGATGGAGATCATGGTGTCACGCCGGTGACGATGATGATCATGCGATGCCTGAAGATGGAGATCGAAAGAGCAAAGATGATAATGGCCATATCATGTCACTATATGATTGCATTGTGATGTTTATCATGTTTTACATCTTATTGCTTAAAACGACGGTAGCATAATAAGATGATCCCTCTTAAAATTTCGAGAACGTATTCCCCTAAGTGTGCACCGTTGCGAAGGTTCGTTGTCTCGAAGCACCACGTGATGATCGGGTGTGATAGATTCTAACGTTCGCATACAACGGGTGTAAGCCAGATTTACACACGCGAAACACCTTGGTTGACTCGACGAGCTTAGCATGTACAGACATGACCTCGAATACAAGAGACCGAAAGGTCGAACATGAGTCGTATGGTTGAATACGATCAGCATGAAGTTGCTCACCATGGTGACTAGTCCGTCTCACGTGATGATCGGACACGGGTTAGTCAACATGGATCATGTATCACTTAGATGACTAGAGGGATGTCGATTTAAGTGGGAGTTCATACTTGATTTGATTAAATGAACTTAATTGTCATGAACTTAGTCTAAAAGTTGTCTTTACAAATATTGTAGATGTCCAACGTCAACCTCAACTTCAACGCGTTCCTAGAGAAAAACAAGCTGAAAGATGATGGTAGCAACTATGCGGACTGGGTTCGCAACCTGAAGCTCATCCTTGAAGCAGCTAAAAAGGCTTATGTCCTTAATGCGCCACTAGGTGACCCTCCCGCTCCCGCAGCAGCCCAGGACATTCTAAACGTCTGGCAAGCGCGGAGTGATGACTACTCTCTGGTCAGGTGTGGCATGTTATACAGTTTAGAAACGGGGCTCCAAAGACGTTTTGAGCAACACGGGGCATATGAGATGTTCCAAGAGCTGAAGCTAGTTTTTCAAGCTCATGCCCGTGTCGAGAGATATGAAGTCTCCGACAAGTTCTTCAGCTGTAAGATGGAGGAGAATAGTTCTGTCAGTGAGCACATACTCAAAATGTCTGGGTTACACGGTCGTCTGACTTCACTTGGAGTTGAACTTCCGGATGATGCTATCATTGACAGAATCCTCCAGTCTCTCCCACCAAGCTACAAAGGCTTTGTGCTTAACTACAACATGCAAGGGATGGAGAAAACCATTCCCGAGTTGTACTCGATGCTCAAGTCTGCAGAAGTAGAAATCAAGAAGGAGCATCAAGTGTTGATGGTCAACAAGACCACTAGTTTCAAGAAAGGCAGGGGTAAGAAGAACTTCAAGAAAGACGGCAAAGCTGTTGCCGCGCCCGGTAAGCCAGATGCCGGGAAGAAGAAAAAGAATGGACCCAAGCCTGAGACTGAGTGCTTCTATTTCAAGGGAAAGGGTCACTGGAAGCGGAACTGCCCCAAATACTTAGCGGACAAGAAGGCCGGCAACGTTAAAGGTATATGTGATATACATGTTATTGATGTGTACCTTACCAACGCTCGTAGTAGCTCCTGGGTATTTGATACCGGTGCTGTTGCTCACATTTGCAACTCAAAGCAGGAACTGCGGAATAAGCGGAGACTGGCCAAGGACGAGGTGACGATACGCGTCGGGAATGGTTCAAAGGTCGATGTGATCACCGTCGGCACGCTACCTCTACATCTACCGTCGGGATTAGTTTTAAACCTTAATAATTGTTATTTAGTACCAGCTTTAAGCATGAACATTGTATCAGGGTCTTGCTTAATGTGAGACGGCTACTCATTTAAGTCAGAGAATAATGGTTGTTCTATTTATATGAGTGATATGTTTTATGGTCATGCTCCGCTGGTGAATGGTTTATTCTTGATGAATCTCGATCGTGATATTACACATATTCATAGCGTGAGTACCAAAAGATGCAAAGTTGATAATGATAGTCCCACATACTTGTGGCACTGCCGCCTTGGTCATATCGGCGTTAAACGCATGAAGAAGCTCCATACTGATGGACTATTAGAGTCTCTTGACTTTGAATCATTTGACACATGCGAACCGTGCCTCATGGGCAAGATGACTAAGACTCCATTCTCAGGAATAATGGAGAGAGCAACCGACTTATTGGAAATAATACATACTGATGTGTGTGGTCCAATGAACGTTGAAGCTCGCGGTGGTTATCGTTATGTTCTCACTCTCACCGATGATTTGAGTTGGTATGGGTATATCTACTTGATGAAGCACAAATCTGAGACGTTTGAAAAGTTCAAGGAATTTCAGAGTGAGGTTGAGAATCAACGTGACAGAAAAATTAAATGTCTACGATCCGATCGTGGAGGAGAATATTTGAGTCACGAGTTTGGCACACACCTAAGGATGTGTGGAATCGTTTCACAACTGACGCCGCCTGGCACACCGCAGCGCAACGGAGTGTCTGAACGTTGTAATCGCACTTTATTATATATGGTACGATCTATGATGTCTCTCACCGACTTACCACTATCATTTTGGGGATACACATTAGAAACTGCTGCATTCACTTTAAATAGGGCACCGTCTACATGTGAAGCGGAGTACATAGCTGCTTCAGAAGCGGCTCATGAAGGAATTTGGATGAAGGAGCTCATCACCGACCTTGGAGTGGTTCCAAGCGCGTCGGGTCCTATGACACTCTTCTGTGATAACACTGGAGCCATTGCCATAGCCAAGGAGCCTCACCGGAAGACGAAGCACATCAAGCGCCGCTACAACTCCATCCAGGACCATGTCCAGAGTGGAGTGATAGATATTTGTAAAGTACACACGGATCTGAATATTGCAGACCCGTTGACTAAAACTCTTCCACGAGCAAAACATGATCAACACCATGATGCTATGGGTGTTCGATACATCACAATGTAACTAGATTATTGACTCTAGTGCAAGTGGGAGACTGTTGGAAATATGCCCTAGAGGCAATAATAAAATGGTTATTATCATATTTCCTTGTTCATGATAATCGTCTATCGTTCATGCTATAATTGTATTAACAGGAAACAGTAATACATGTGTGAATGAATAGATCACAATGTGTCCCTAGCAAGCCTCTAGTTGGCTAGCTCGTTAGTCAATAGATGATCATGGTTTCCTGATCATGGGCATTAGATGTCGTTGATAACGGGATCACGTCATTGGGTGAATGATGTGATGGACAAGACCCAATCCTAAGCCTAGCACTAGATCGTATTGTTCGTATGCTAATGCTTTTCTAATGTCAAGTATCTTTTCCTTCGATCGTGAGATTGTGCAACTCCCGGATACCGTAGGAGTGCTTCGGGTGTATCAAACGTCACAACGTAACTGGGTGACTATAAAGGTGCACTACGGGTACCTCCGAAAGTGTCTGTTGGGTTGGCACGAATCGAGATCGGGATTTGTCACTCCGTGTGACGGAGAGGTATCTCTGGGCCCACTCGGTAGAACATCATCATGAGCTCAATGTGACTAAGGAGTTAGTCACACGATGGCATGCTACGGAACGAGTAAAGAGACTTACCGGTAACGAGATTGAACAAGGTATAGGTATACCGACGGTCGAATCTCGGGCAAGTTCTATACCGACAGACAAAGGGAATCGTATACGGGATTGATTGAATCCTTGACATCGTGGTTCATCCGATGAGATCATCGTGGAGCTAGTGGGAGCCACCATGGGTATCCAGACCCCGCGGATGGTTATTGGCCAGAGAGGTGTCTCGGTCATGTCTGCCTGTCTCCCGAACCCGTAGGGTCTACACACTTAAGGTTCGATGACGCTAGGGTTATAGGGAATTGTTGTACGAGGTTACCAAAAGTTGTTCAGAGTCCTGGATGCGATCCCGGACGTCACGAGGAGCTCCAGAATGGTCCGGAGGTAAAGATTGATATATAGGACGGATGGTTTTGGACACCGGAAGTGTTTCGGGCGTCACCGGTAATGTACCGGGACCACCGAGACCACCGGAGGTGGTCCCGGGGGACCACCGAAGGGAGGCAACGACCCCGGGAGGCTAGATGGGCTAAGTGGGGAAGGGAACCAGCCCCTAGGTGGGCTGGTGCGCCCCCCACTCAGCCCATGCGCACCAGAGAAAAGGGGAAGGGGGGAACCCTAGCATAGGTGGGCCTAAGGCCCACCAGAGGGGTGCGCCACCCCTCCTCCCTGCCCTGGCCGCCGCCCCCTCTCCCATCTGGGGCTGCCGCACCCCTTGGGTGTGGGAACCCGAAGGGCTGCGCCCCCTCCCTCTCCCCCTATATATAGATGAGGACTCGGGGCTGTTTGAGACACGGTTTCATCTCTCTCTCGGTGCAACCCTGCTCCTCTCCCTCCTCCTCTCTGCCGGTGCTTGGCGAAGCCCTGCCGGGAGACCTCGTCTCTCCACCGACACCACGCCGTCGTGTTGCTGGACTTCTTCCCAACCTCTCCCTCCTCCTTGCTGGATCAAGGTGCGGGAGACGTCACCGGGCTGCACGTGTGTTGAACGCGGAGGTGCCGTTGTTCGGCACTAGATCGGAATCACCGCGAGTACGACTCCATCAACCGCGTTCTAACAACGCTTCCGCTTAGCGATCTTCAAAGGTACAAAGATGCTCTTACCCCTCTCTTGTTGCTGGTCTCTCCATAGGAAGATCTGAACATGCGTAGGAAATTTTTTGAATTTATGCTACGTTACCCAACAAGAATATCCTATGGGATAGCTATATTGTTGAATTTGAATATGATCCCACATGTAATTGCTACGAGAGAGGAAAATATTTTGGTAGAAACTTTCATGTTACCAAATCACCTCTCATGATGTTGAGATTGCTCTTGTCTCTTTCTTCTTCCTTGCATATGGCAACTATTGGTTGTCTTGACAATCTGTTTTCCTATAAAATGCAGATGCATAGGAAGTATGTTAGACTTAGATGTGGTTTTCACATGCTTTAGGATGCTCCGTTGTGCTTCAATTCTTGTCTTTTGTGAGAGCGTCATTGAATGCCTAGCTAAGGGCGTTAAACAAAAGCGCTTGTTGGGTGGCAACCCAACGAATCTATCATTTTTCTTTATGTTTTGTGTTTTCCACACTTTCGTAATTCTGTTATGATTGTGTTTTTTGTGTTTCTTTTTGCGTTTGTGCCAAGCAAAACCGTTATGATTAGTCGTGGGGACGATCGTTTGGTCATGCTGGAAAAGACAGAAACTTTCTGCGCACGAAAAGAATTTTCATTTTTTCCATAAGAGCTTTGGAGTTTATTCTTTTTGCTGCCGATTGCTACGAAAATTCTTCAGACTGTCGTAATTTTTCTGAATTTTTGAAGTACCAGAGGTATACGAAATATACAGATTGCTACAGACTGGTCTGCTGTTAACACAGATTCTGTTTTTGTTGTGTTGGTTGCTTATTTTGATGAAACTATGGATAGTATCGGGGGGTATTAGCCATGGAAGATTAAAAGTACAGTAACCCAACATCAACACAAGTAGAATTTAAGTTTGTTATAGTACCTAAGGAAGTGGTGGTTTGCTTTCTTGTACTAATGTTATCCCGAGTTTCTGTTTAAGTTTCGTGTTGTGAAGTTTTCAAGTTTTTGGGTGAAGTTCTTATGACAAAGAGATAAAGAGTGGCAAGAGCTCAAGCTTGGGGATGCCCAAGGCACCCCAAGAGATTCAAGGATTTCGTAAAAGCCTAAGCTTGGGGATGCCCCGGGAAGGCATCCCCTCTCTCGTCTTCAATCCATCGGTAACGTTACTTTGGGCTATATTTTTATTCACCACATGTTATGTGTTTTTGCTTGGAGCGTCTTGTATTGTAGGAGTCTTTTATTTTTTTGTGTCACAATCATCCTTGCTGCACACCTAGAGAGAGAGACATGCACACACCGTGATTTTGTCGAGCTTCACTTATATCCTTTGGTAGACAATTCAGCTCACATGTGCTTCACTTATATCTTTTGAGCTAGATACTTTTGCTCTGTGTGCTTCACTTATATCATTTAGAGCACATCGGTGCGTGGCTTGGTAGTTGATCTATGCTTTGAAAGTAGTCTCAAAAGGGGTAGTTATCCAAAGGGATATGAAAACTTCCACCTTCATGTGCATTGAATAGTTAGAGAAGTTTGATTCATCTCAATTAGTTTTGAGTTGTGGTTATGGTAATATTGAAGTCATGCTAGTAAGGTGTTGTGGATCTAGAAATACTTCTGTTGAAGTTAGTGATTCCCGTAGCATGCACGTATGGTGAACCACTATGTGATGAAATCTGAGCATGATTAGTATATTGATTGTCATCCTTTGCGTGGCGGTCGGGATCGCGCGATGGTTTATACCTACCAACCCTTCCCCTAGGAGTATGCGTTGAATGCTTTGTTTCGATTACTAATAAAACTTTTGCAACAAGTATATGAGTTCTTCATGACTAATGTTGACTCCATGGTTTAGATGCACTTTCACCTTCCACCATCACTATCTTCTTAGTGTCGTGCAACTTTCGCCGGTGCACAAAACCCACCATTAGCCTCCCTCAAAACAGCCACCATACCTACCTACTATGGCTTTTTCAAAGTCATTCCGAGATATATTGCCATGCAACTACCACCATGACATGTGCCACCACGTCTACTTGCCTTTGCATGATCGTAAGATAGCTAGCATGATGTTTCCATTGATGTCTATGCCATGCTAGATCATTGCCACGGTACACTACCGAAGGCATCTCATATAGAGTCTTCGTTACTCTAAGTTTTGAGTTAAAAGTGTGATGATCATCATTAATGGAGCATTGTCCCATGTGAGGAAATAAAAGAGGCGAAAGAAGCCCACCAAAAAAAAGAGGCCAAAGAGCCCACCAAATAAAAAAAAAGAGAAAAAGAGAGAAGGGACAATGCTACCACTTTTTCCACACTTGTGCATATTAAGCACCATGATCTTCATGATTGAGAGTCTCTCGTTTTGTCACCATATAGCTAGTGGGAAATTTTCATTATATAACTTGGCTTGTATATTCCAATGATAGGCTTCCTCAAAATTTCCTTAGGTCTTCGTGAGCAAGCAAGTTGGATGCACACCCACTAGTTTTCTTTAAGAGCTTTTCACATACTCGTAGCTCTAGTGCATCATTTGTATGGCAATCCCTACTCATTCACATTGATATATATTGATGGGCATCTCCACAGCTCATTGATATGCCTAGTTAATGTGACTATCTTCTCCTTTTTGTCTTGCAACCTCCACTACATTCCACACCATCTATAGTGCTATAACCATGGCTCACACTCATGTATTGCGTGAGAGTTGAAAATGTTTGAGAAAGTAAAGGTGTGAAACAATTACTTGGCCAATACCGGGGTTGTGCATGATTTAAATTCGTTGTGCAATGATGATAGAGCATAGCCAGACTATATGCTTTTGTAGGGATAACTTTCTTTTGGCCTTGTTATTTTGAAAGTTCATGATTACTTTGCTAGTTTTCTTGAATTATTATTGTTTCCACGTCAATAGAAAACTATTGATTTGAATCTAATGGATCTGAACATTCACGTCACATAAGAGGAATTACAAAGGACACCTATGCTAGGTAGCATGAAAGCATCAAAAATTTATTCTTATCACTTCCCTACTCGAGGACGAGCAGGAGTTAAGCTTGGGGATGCTTGATATGTCTCAAACGTATCTATAATTTTTGATGGTTTCACGATGTTATCTTGTCTTCTTTGGTTGTTTTATGTATCTTTTATATCTTTTTTGAGACTAACTTATTAATTCAGTGCCAAGTGTCAGTTCCTGTTTTTTCCATGTTTTTGACTCTTTCACATCTGATTTTGGAACGGAGTCCAAACGGAAGAAAAACCCCGAAATAATTTTTTTCCCGAGCGGAAGAAGACCAGGGGGCTTTTGGGCCAAGCCAGGTGGGCTCCAGGGAACCCACAAGCCCCCACTACGCCACCAGGGGGGAAGGCGGCGGTGGGCAGGCTTGTGGCCTCCCTGGCCGCCCCCTGACCTAGGTCTTTGGCCTATAAATTCCAAAATATTCCGCAAAAAATCAGGGGAGCCTCAAAAATACTTCTCCACCGCCGCAAGCTTCCGTTTCCGTGAGATCTCATCTAGAGACCCTTCCCGGCGCCCTGCCGGAGGGGACTTTCGAGTTGGAGGGCTTCTTCATCATCATCATCGCCCCTCCAATGACTCGTGAGTAGTTCACTTCAGGCCTACGGGTCCGTAGTTAGTAGCTAGATGGCTTCTTCTCTCTCTTGGATCTTCAATACAAAGTTCTCCATGATCTTCATGGAGATCTATCCGATGTAATCTTCTTTGGCGGTGTGTTTGTCGAGATTCGATGAATTGTGGATTTGTGATCAGATTATCTATGATATATATTTGAGTCTTTGCTGATTTCTTATATGCATGATTTGATATCCTTGTAAGTCTCTCCGAGTCTTGGGTTTTGTTTGGCCAACTAGATCTATGATTCTTGCAATGGGAGAAGTGCTTGGTTTTGGGTTCTACCATGTGGTGACCTTTCCCAGTGACAGTAGGGGCAGCAAGGCACACATCAAGTAGTTGCCATCAAGGGTAAAAAGATGGAGTTTTAATCATTGGTTTGAGATTATCCCTCTACATCATGTCATCTTGCTTAAGGCGTTACTCTGTTCTTATGGACTTAATACACTAGATGCATGCTGGATAGCGGTCGACGTGTGGAGTAATAGTAGTAGATGCAGAAAGTATCGGTCTATTTGTTTCGGACGTGATGCCTATAAATATAATCATTGCATAGATATCGTCACGACTTTGCGCAGTTCTATCAATTGCTCGACAGTAATTTGTTCACCCACCGTCTACTTGCTTTTATCAGAGAAGCCACTAGTAAACACTACGGCCCCCGGGTCTATTCACATCCATCATTTACACCTCCGCTTTTACTTTTCTTTGTTACTTTGTTGCTTCCAATTCTCACTTGGCAAACAATCTATAAGGGATTGACAACCCCTTCATAGCGTTGGGTGCAAGCTTTTGTGTTTGTGCAGGATCTTGAGATATTCTTCGCCGGATTGATACCTTGGTTCTCAAACTGAGGGAAATACTTACCGTAGCTATGCTACATCACCCTTTCCGCTTCGAGGGAACACCAACGCAAGGCTCCAAGGCCACAGGGTAAATCCTTTGCATACTTGCCTAGGAAGTCCCTTAAGGCGTAGCCATAGCAGAAGGATTCCTGGTGCCGTCGACACAACTATTTCCTGGCGCCGTTGCAAGGGATACACAGCAAACATCACCGCCCCCAATCTCAGCTCTATAAATTCACTTTCGTCCCAGAAAAAATAAGGAGAGAAGATTTCGTCTCGTTTGCGACACGGAGGCGCTGCCACATCCTGTTCTTAATCTGGAGGGCAGATCTGGAGTCCGTTTTGGGCTCCGGAGAAGGGAAATCGTCGCCATCGTCATCATCAACCTTCTTCCCTCTCCAATTCCATGAAGCTCTTCATTGTTCGTGAGGAATCTATTCGTAGGCTCGCTGGGCGGTGATGAGTAGGATGAGATCTATCATGTAATCGAGATAGTTTTGACGGGGATTGTTCCCTAGTATCCACTATGTTCTGAGATTGATGTTGCTACTACTTTGCCATGCTTAATGCTTGTCACTAGGGCCCGAGTGCCCTGATTTCAGATCTGAAATTATTATGTTGTCACCAATATATGTGTGTTTTAGATCCGATCTTGCAAGTTGTAGTTACCTACTATGTGTTATGACCCGGCAACCCCGGAGTGACAATAACCGGAACCACTCCCGGTGATGACCATAGTTTGAGGAGTTCATGTGTTCACCAAGTGCTAATGCGTTGGTCCGGTTCTTTATTAAAAAGAGAACCTTAATATCCCGTAGTTTCCTTTTGGACCCCGCTGCCACGGGAGGGATGGACAATAGATGTCATGCAAGTTCTTTTCCCTAAGCGCGTATGACGATGCACGGAATGCATGCCTACATCACATTAACGAACGGGAGCTAGCCACATATCTCTCCGTGTTATAACTGTTACGTGATGAATATCATCCAAACAAATCACTGACCCATTGCCTACGAGTTTGTCGCACTGCTGCTGTTACTTGTTTTGCTCTGCTACTGTTACTACTGTTGTTGTTGTTGTTACTTGCTTGCTCTGCTGTTACTTGCTACCATTGCTACTTGCTACTGCCGTCACTAATGTTGTTCTTTGCCACTGCTATTACTCGTTATACTGCTGCTACGTGCTACAATACTTGTCTGGCGTCATACTACTTTGTTGCTGGTACTTTGCTTGCAGATACTAATCTTTCAGGTGTGGTTGAATCTGACACATTCAGCTGCTAATACTTGAGAGTATCCTCTCAGTTCCTGTCTGGCGAATCAACAAATTTGGGTCGAATACTCTACCCTCGAAAACTGCCTCGATCCCACGCGCTGGTGGGTCATTGCAAGACAATTTCTAATTGTTGAGCAATCGAGAATAGCATTTGTCTAGCCATTGCCAGAGATCTACTAAACAACATTTTTCTGGCGCCGTTGCCAGGGAGGCGATTGCTATGTTCTCTGAGTCACTTGGGATTTATATCTGCTGATCACTATGAAGAATCTGAAGGATCCCAAAACCAGAGTTTTGCCCTCAACTACGAGGGGAGGTAAGGAATTGCCATCTAGCTCTGCACTTTATTCACCTTCAGTTATGAGTAAGTTTGTGACATCACCTCCTGCTAGAAATCTTGATATGTCGCCTCTGATTGATGATGCTAGAGATGCTATGCCTGATACTGCTAGAGATGCTTTGCCTGATACTGCTAGAGATGCTATGCCTGATACTGCTTTGCCTAATACTGCTAGAGATGCTATGCCTGATACTGCCTTGCCTGATGATGCTGTGCTTGATACTGCTAGAGATGCTACTTTGCCTGATGTGCCACTAGGGGTGTTCCTTGATGCTCATATTGCTAGAGTTACTGCCAATGCTCGTGATGCTTCTGAAACTGCCGATACTATTGAGATAGAACCTGCTTTTGCTCCTGCTAGATCTAGCTCTCCTAGATATGAATTGCCTGATATACCTAAGGGTTATGTTATGGAGGGAGAGATAGCTGAGGATTTTCTTGCGTGTAAGGATGCCTATGACGCTGAGAAATTACTTCTCTAGTGGAAGGAAAAAATCTCTGAAAGCTAGGATGAAATACGACCAAAGTTTGCCACTTCACCTATCTTTATCACCGATAAGGGTTATGAATTCTCTGTCGACCCTGAGATAATCTCTCTAGTCAAATCTGATCCTTTCCACGGTTATGAGTCTGAGACGGTCGTAGCCCATCTTACCAAACTACACGATATATCCACCCTTTTCACTAGTGAGGAGAAGATCCGCTACTACTATATCCTTAAGCTGTTTCCTTTCTCTCTAAAGGATGACGCTAAAGCCTGGTTCACCTCTCTTGCTCCTGGATGTGTGAGTAGTCCCCAGGATATGATCTATTACTTCTGTGAGAAATATTTCCCTGCCCATAAGAAGCAAGCTGCCTTGCAGGAAATATACAACTTTGCTCGACTCCAAGAAGAGAGTCTCCCACAAGCTTGCGGGAGGCTCATCCAGCTACAAAATGCTTTGCCTGATCACCCTCTTAAGAAGAACGAGATACTTGATATCTTCTATAACGGACTTACCGATGCTTCAAGAGACCACCTAGATAGTTGTGCCGGTTGTGTTTTTAGGGAACGAACTATCGAACAAGCTGAGATCCTTCTGAATAACATCTTGATCAACGATAATGCTTGGACTATTCCCGAACCACCTCCTAAGCCAACTCCTAAGAAAAGAGGTATTCTATTCCTCAGTCCCGAAGATATGCAAGAAGCCAAGAAATTTATGCAAGAGAAAGGCATTAGATCTGAAGATGTCAAAAATCTACCACCTATCGAAGAGATCCATGGTCTCGATAACCCGATACAAGTAGTAGAAGTGAATTCTCTGCGTACAAACCTGCTAGCCTATGCTTTGATGAATTTGACAACTTTGTTGCCAAACAACAAAGTTTCAATGATTATGTTAGCAGACATTTGGAACAAAGTACTCGTATGCTTAGCCATTTAAGTGCTTGTGTAGACAGAAATGTCAATGATCTTTGTATCCTGAAGGCCATCCTAAGAGAATTGATCAAGATTCTCAAGGAATTAATGCTGATACACCCAGTCATCGTAAGGAGAAGAAGAAGGATGATAGAAACCTACATGCCAGTTCACCAAATACTATCACACCTGAAGAACCTAATGATATTTCTGCGTCTGATGCAGAAACACAATCTGGTGATGAACATGAACCTGGTGACAATATGGACAGCGATGTTCATAATAATGCTCAACCTAGCAATGGTAAGGATGTGGAGATTGAACCTATGGTTAATCCTGATAACCCACAACCTAAGAGATACGATAAGAATGACTTCACTGCTAGGAAGCATGGTAAAGAAAGGGAGCCATGGGTTCAGAGACCTATGCCCTTTCCTCCTAAGCCATCCAAGAAAAAGGATGATGAGGATTTTGAGCGCTTCGTTGAGATGATAAGACTCGTCTTTCTGCAGATGCGGTTAACTGATATGCTCAAAATGTCTCCATATGCCAAGTACATGAAAGATATCATGACCCATAAACGAAAGATACCAGATCTTGAGATCTCCACCATGCTTGCCAATTACACTTTCAAAGGTGGAACTTTTAAGAAACTTAGTGATCCCGGAGTGCCCACTATACCTTGCTCCATTAAAGGAAACCACGTAAGAGCTGCCTTATGTGACCTTGGAGCCGGTGTTAGTGTTATGCCGCTCTCTCTTTATCGTAGACCTGAACTGGATAAGTTGACACCCACTGAAATCTCTGTGCAAATGGCCGACAAATCAACTGCTTTCCCTATCGACATTTGCGAGGACGTGCCTGTTGTGGTTGCTAACACCACTATCTTAACAGACTTTGTTATCTTGGATATTCCCGAGGACGATGCCATGGTTGTCATCCTCGGAAGACCCCTTTTAAACACTACAGGGGCTGTTATAGATTGCAACAAAGGCAATGTCACTTTCCATGTCAACGGTAATGAGCATACAGTGCACTTTCCAAAGAAACGATGTCAAGTACATTGCATCAATGCTATCGAAAAGACTTCACCGATTCTTATTGGGAGCTTTGAATGCCATATTCCTCGTGTCAAGATGAAGTATGATTTGCTTGTTGGGGAGATTCATATCCCCATTGAGGTGACTTAGTGGATATTCGACAATTCTCCGTTTCTTCTTGCGATTCAAAAAGGTTTTGTCATGAGGGTTTGATCAACCCCATTGACGGATTTCTTTCTATGACCATGAAATGGATGAATCAAAGAGTCACATACCTCTGTTTTAAGCTTTCACTTTCTATTGCTTAGAAGGAAAATGATAGATTTAGTTTAGTTTTTCCTGTTTTCTGTTTTAGCGCCCCGGAGAAAAATACCCTGAAAATAAAAGTTCTCCAATGGTCCTGAAAATCTAGTATGATTTTTTCTGGAATATTTGAAAAATACTAGGCCTGAGAGCTGGCTTGGGGGCCAAACCAGTGGGCCACAAGCCGTGTAGCCGCCACCCCCTCGTGGCGGCTAGCAAGCTTGTGGGGCCCACATGGCCCTGCCGCCCCCAATCCCTGTTGGAATTATGCCCTAGAGGCAATAATAATATAGTTATTATTATAATTCCTGTATCAAGATAATCGTTTATTATCCATGCTATAATTGTATTGAATGAAGACTTATATACATGTGTGGATACATAGACAAAACACTGTCCCTAGCAAGCCTCTAGTTGGCTAGCCAGTTGATCAAAGATAGTCAGTGTCTTCTGATTATAAACAAGGTGTTGTTGCTTGATAACTGGATCACGTCATTAGGAGAATCACGTGATGGACTAGACCCAAACTAATAGACGTAGCATGTTGATCGTGTCATTTTGTTGCTACTGTTTTCTGCGTGTCTACATAGGGAATGACATACGGGATTATATGAATCCTTGGCACTGAGGTTCAAACGATAAGATCTTCGTAGAATATGTAGGATCCAATATGGGCATCCAGGTCCCGCTATTGGATATTGACCGAGGAGTCTCTCGGGTCATGTCCACATAGTTCTCGAACCCGCAGGGTCTGCACACTTAAGGTTCGACGTTGTTTTATGCGTATTTGAGTTATATGGTTGGTTACCGAATGTTGTTCGGAGTCCCGGATGAGATCACGGACGTCATGAAGGTTTCCGGAATGGTCCAGAAACGAAGACTGATATATAGGATGACCTCATTTGATTACCGGAAGGTTTTCGGAGTTGCCGGGAATGTACCGGGAATGACGAATGGGTTCCGGGAGTTCACCGGGGGGGCAACCCACCCCGGGGAAGCCCATAGGCCTTGGGGGTGGCACACCAGCCCTTAGTGGGCTGGTGGGACAGCCCAAGAAGGCCCTATGCGCCATAGGAAGAAAATAAAAGAGAAAAGAAAAAAAAGAGGAGGTGGGAAAAGGGGGAAGGACTCCTCCTTCCAAACCTAGTTGGACTCGGTTTGGAAGGGGAGGGCTGCCCCCCTTGGCTTGGCCGAAGCCCTTAGGGGTCCTTGGACCCCAAGGCAAGGTTCCCCCTCTTCCCCCTATATATACGGAGGTTTTAGGGCTGATTTTAGACGACTTTTCCACGGCAGCCCGACCACATACCTCCACGGATTTTCCTCTAGATCGCGTTTCTGCGGAGCTCGGGCGGAGCCGTGCTGAGATAAGATCACCACCAACCTCCGGAGCGCCGTCACGCTGCCGGAGAACTCTTCTACCTCTCCGTCTCTCTTGCTGGATCAAGAAGGCCGAGATCATCGTCGAGCTGTACGTGTGCTGAACGCGGAGGTGTCGTCTGTTCGGCACTAGATCGTGGGATTGATCGCGGGGCGGTTCGCGGGGCGGATCGAGGGACGTGAGGACGTTCCACTACATCAACCGCGTTCACTAACGCTTTTGCTGTACGGTCTACAAGGGTACGTAGATCACACATCCCCTCTCGTAGATGGACATCACCATGATAGGTCTTTGTGCGCGTAGGCAATTTTTTGTTTCCCATGCGACGTTCCCCAACAGTGGCATCATGAGCTAGGTTCAAGCGTAGATGTCTTCTCGAGTAGAACACAAAAGTTTTTGTGGGCGGTGATGTGCGTTTTGCTGCCCTCCTTAGACTTTTCTTGATTCCGCGGTATTGTTGGATCGAAGCGGCTCGGACCGACATTACTCGTATGCTTACGAGAGACTGGTTTCATCGCTACGAGTAACTCCGTTGCTCAAAGATGACTGGCGGGTGTCAGTTTCTCCAACTTTAGTTGAATCGGATTTGACCGAGGAGGTCCTTGGATGAGGTTAAATAGCAACTCATATATCTCCGTTGTGGTGTTTGCGTAAGTAAGATGCGATCCTACTAGATACCCATGGTCACCACGTAAAACATGCAACAACAAAATTAGAGGACGTCTAACTTGTTTTTGCAGGGTATGCTTGTGATGTGATATGGCCAACGATGTGATGTGATATATTGGATGTATGAGATGATCATGTTGTAATAGATAATATCGACTTGCACGTCGATGGTACGGCAACCGGCAGGAGCCATAGGGTTGTCTTTATACTAACGTTTGTGCTTGCAGATGCGTTTACTATTTTGCTAGGATGTAGCTTTAGTAGTAATAGCATGAGTAGCACGACAACCCCGATGGCGACACGTTGATGGAGATCATGGTGTGGCGCCGGTGACAAGAAGATCGTGTCGGTGCTTTGGTGATGGAGATCAAGGAGCACGTGATGATGGCCATATCATGTCACTTATGAATTGCATATGATGTTAATCCTCTTATGCACCTTATTTTGCTTAGAACGACGGTAGCATTATGAGGTGATCTCTCACTAAAATTTCAAGACGAAATTGTGTTCTCCCCGACTGTGCACCGTTGCTACAGTTCGTCGTTTCGAGACACCACGTGATGATCAGGTGTGGTAGACTCAACGTTTACATACAACGGGTGCAAAACAGTTGCGCACGCGGAACACTCGGGTTAAGCTTGACGAGCCTAGCATGTGCAGACATGACCTCGGAACACATGAGACCGAAAGGTCGATCATGAATCATATAGATGATATGATTAGCATGGGGATGCTTACCACTGAAACTATGCTCAACTCACGTGATGATCGGACTTGAGCTAGTGTAAGTGGATCATGAACCACTCCAATCACTAGAGAGATGTATTTTTTGAGTGGGAGTTTAGCGAGTAATTTGATTAAGTTAAACTCTAATTATCTTGAACATAGTCTAAGTCCACTTTGAATATATTTGTGTTGTAGATCATGGCTCACGCGACAGTCACCCTGAATTTTAATACGTTCCTAGAGAAAGCTAAGTTGAAAGATGATGGAAGCAACTTTGTAGACTGGGCTCGTAATCTTAAGCTAATCTTACAAGCTGGGAAGAAGGATTATGTCCTTAATGCTGCGCTAGGAGATGAACCACCCGCTACGGCTGATCAGGATGTTAAGAACGCTTGGTTAGCACGTAAGGAGGACTACTCAGTAGTTCAATGTGCAGTCTTGTATGGCTTAGAACCGGGACTTCAACGTCGCTTTGAGCGTCATGGAGCATTTGAGATGTTCCAGGAGTTGAAGTTTATCTTTCAGAAGAACGCCCGGATCGAGAGGTATGAGACCTCCGATAAATTCTATGCTTGGAAGATGGAGGAGAACTCGTCTATCAGTGAACATGTGCTCAAAATGTCTGGGTACTCAAACCGTCTAGCTGAGCTGGGGATTGAACTCCCGCAAGAGGCTATCACTGACAGAATCCTTCAATCACTATCGCCAAGCTATAAAGGCTTTGTGTTGAACTACAACATGCAAGGGATGAACAAGTCACCCGGCGAGTTGTTTGCGATGCTGAAAATCACAGAGTCTGAACTCCGTAAAGAGCATCAAGTGTTGATGGTGAATCATACCACTAGTTTCAAGAGAAACGGCAAAGGCAAGAAGGGTAAATCAAAGAAGAGCGGCAAGCCTGTTGCCAATCCGACGAAGAAACCCAAAGCTGGACCTAAGCCTGAAACAGAGTGTTACTATTGCAAGGGTATGGGTCACTGGAAGCGCAATTGCCCCAAGTATCTGGCTGATAAGAAGGCGGCCAAAGAAAAATCAGGTATATTTGATATACATGTTATTGATGTGTACTTAACCGGCTCTCGTAGTAGTGCCTGGGTATTCGATACCGGTTCTGTTGCTCATATTTGCAACTCGAAACAGGAACTGCGGAATAGACGAAGGCTGGCGAAAGATGAAGTGACGATGCGCGTAGGAAATGGTTCCAAGGTTGATGCAATCGTCGTCGGCACAGTTTCACTCCACTTACCATCAGGATTAGTTATGAACTTGAATCATTGTTATTTAGTGCCTGCGTTGAGCATGAACATTATATCTGGATCTTGTTTATTGCGAGACGGTTACTCTTTTAAGTCAGAGAATAATGGTTGTTCTATTTCTATGAGTAACATCTTTTATGGTCATGCACCCAATGTGAGAGGATTGTTCATATTGAATCTTGATAGCGATACACACATACATAACATTGAGACCAAAAGAGTTAGAGTTAACAATGATAGCGCCATATTTTTGTGGCACTGCCGCTTAGGTCATATTGGTGTAAAGCGCATGAAGAAACTCCATGCTGATGGACTTTTGGAGTCACTTGACTTTGATTCACTTGACACGTGCGAACCATGCCTCATGGGCAAGATGACTAAAACTCCGTTCTCCGGAACAATGGAGCGTGCAAGTGACTTGTTGGAAATCATACATACCGATGTGTATGGTCCGATGAGCGTAGAGGCACGCGGCGGATATCGTTATTTTCTCACCTTCACTGACGATTTGAGTAGATATGGTTATGTCTACTTACTGAAGCACAAGTCTGAAACATTTGAAAAGTTCAAGCAATTTCAGAGTGAAGTTGAAAATCATCGTAACAAGAAGATCAAGTTCCTACGGTCTGATCATGGGGGTGAATATCTGAGTTTCGAGTTTGGTGCTCACTTAAGACAATGTGGAATTGTTTCACAGTTGACACCGCCTGGAACACCACAGCGTAATGGTGTGTCCGAACGTCGTAACCGTACTTTATTAGAGATGGTGCGATCTATGATGTCTCTTACCGATTTGCCGTTATCGTTTTGGGGTTATGCATTAGAAACAGCTGCATTCACTTTAAATAGGGCACCATCAAAATCCGTTGAGACGACACCATACGAATTGTGGTATGGCAAAAGGCCAAAGTTGTCGTTTCTTAAAGTTTGGGGATGTGATGCTTATATCAAAAAGCTTCAGCCTGAAAAGCTGGAACCCAAAGCGGAGAAGTGCATCTTCATAGGTTACCCAAAAGAGACAGTTGGGTACACCTTCTATCTCAAATCCGAGGGCAAAGTGTTTGTTGCTAAAAACGGAGCTTTTCTCGAGAAGGAGTTTCTCTTGAGAGAATTGAGTGGGAGGAAGATAGAACTTGATGAGGTTGTCGAACCTCTCATCCCTCTGGATGGTGGCGCACGGCAAGGGGAAACCTCTGTCGTTGCGACGCCGGTTGAGGAGGAAGTTAATGATGATGATCATGAAACTCCGGTTCAAGTTTCTCTCGAACCACGCAGGTCGACGAGACCATGTGCTGCTCCAGAGTGGTACGGTAATCCCGTCTTGTCAATCATGTTGTTAGACAACAATGAACCTGCAAATTATGAAGAAGCAATGGTGGGCCCAGATTCCAACAAATGGCTAGAAGCCATGAAGTCCGAGATAGGATCCATGTATGAGAACAAAGTGTGGACTTTGGAAGTACTACCTGAGGACCGTAAGGCTATTCAGAACAAATGGATCTTTAAGAGGAAGACGGACGCTGACGGCAATGTGACCGTTTATAAGGCTCGACTTGTGGCAAAGGGTTTTTCACAAGTTCAAGGAGTTGACTACGATGAGACATTCTCACCCGTAGCGATGCTTAAGTCCGTCAGAATCATGTTAGCAATAGCTGCATTTTTCGATTATGAAATCTGGCAGATGGATGTCAAAACGGCGTTCCTTAACGGGTTCCTTAAGGAAGAGTTGTATATGATGCAACCCGAAGGTTTTGTCGATCCTGAGAATGCTAACAAGGTGTGCAAGCTCCAGCGATCCATTTATGGACTGGTGCAAGCATCTCGGAGTTGGAACAAATGCTTTGATGAGGTGATCAAAGCATTTGGGTTTATACAAGTGGTTGGAGAATGTTGTATTTACAAGAAAGTGAGTGGGAGCTCTGTGGCGTTTCTAATATTATATGTGGATGACATATTGCTGATTGGAAACAACCTAGAGTTTTTGGAGATCATAAAGGATTACTTGAATAAAAGTTTCTCTATGAAGGACCTAGGAAAAGCTGCTTACATTCTAGGCATTAAGATCTACATGGATAGATCAAAACGCCTGATAGGACTTTCACAATTCACATACCTTGATAAAGTTTTGAAGAGGTTCAAAATGGAACAGTCCAAGAAAGGGTTCTTGCCAGTTTTACAAGGTACGAGATTGAGTAAGACTCAGTGCCCAGCAACTGATGAGGATAGAGAGCATATGAGCACCGTCCCCTATGCTTCAGCCATAGGTTCTATCATGTATGCAATGCTGTGCACTAGACCGGACGTTAGCCTGGCCATAAGTATGGCAGGCAGGTTCCAGAGTAATACAGGAGTGGATCACTGGACGGCGGTCAAGAATATCCTGAAGTACCTGAAAAGGACTAAGGAGATGTTTCTCGTGTATGGAGGTGACGAAGAGCTCGCCGTAAAGGGTTACGTCGATGCAAGCTTTGACACAGATCCGGACGACTCTAAGTCACAGACCGGATACGTATTTATTCTTAATGGGGGTGCGGTAAGCTGGTGCAGTTCCAAGCAAAGCGTCGTAGCAGATTCTACATGTGAAGCGGAGTACATGGCTGCCTCGGAGGCGGCTAAGGAGGGTGTCTGGATGAAGCAGTTCATGACGGATCTTGGAGTGGTGCCAAGCGCACTGAATCCAATAACCTTGTTTTGTGACAACACGGGTGCCATTGTCCTAGCAAAGGAACCACGGTTTCACAAGAAGTCCAGACACATCAAACGACACTTCAACCTCATCCGCGACTACGTCGAAGGGGAGGACGTGAATATATGCAAAGTGCACACGGATCTGAATGTAGCAGACCCGCTGACTAAACCTCTTCCACGGGCAAAGCATGATCAACACCAGAACTGTATGGGTGTTAGATTTATTACAATGTAATTCGCATGATGATGTGAGGGCAAGATTATTGACTCTAGTGCAAGTGGGAGACTGTTGGAATTATGCCCTAGAGGCAATAATAATATAGTTATTATTATAATTCCTGTATCAAGATAATCGTTTATTATCCGTGCTATAATTGTATTGAATGAAGACTTATATACATGTGTGGATACATAGACAAAACACTGTCCCTAGCAAGCCTCTAGTTGTCTAGCCAGTTGATCAAAGATAGTCAGTGTCTTCTGATTATAAACAAGGTGTTGTTGCTTGATAACTGGATCACGTCATTAGGAGAATCACGTGATGGACTAGACCCAAACTAATAGACGTAGCATGTTGATCGTGTCATTTTGTTGCTACTGTTTTCTGCGTGTCAAGTATTTGTTCCTATGACCATGAGATCATATAACTCACTAACACCGGAGGAATACTTTGTGTGTATCAAACGTCGCAACGTAACTGGGTGACTATAAAGATGCTCTACAGGTATCTCCGAAGGTGTTCGTTGAGTTTGTATGGTTCGAGACTGGGATTTGTCACTCCGTGTGACGGAGAGGTGTCTCGGGGCCCACTCGGTAATACAACATCACACACAAGCCTTGCAAGCAATGTGACTTAGTGTAAGTTGCGGGATCTTGTATTACGGAACAAGTAAAGAGACTTGCCGGTAAACAAGATTGAAATAGGTATGCGGATACTGACGATCGAATCTCGGGCAAGTAACATACCGAAGGACAAAGGGAATGACATACGGGATTATATGAATCCTTGGCACTGAGGTTCAAACGATAAGATCTTCGTAGAATATGTAGGATCAAATATGGGCATCCAGGTCCCGCTATTGGATATTGACCGAGGAGTCTCTCGGGTCATGTCTACATAGTTCTCGAACCAGCAAGGTGTGCACACTTAAGGTTCGACGTTGTTTTATGCGTATTTGAGTTATATGGTTGGTTACTGAATGTTGTTCGGAGTCCCGGATGAGATCACGGACGTCACGAGGGTTTCCGGAATGGTCCGGAAATGAAGATTGATATATAGGATGACCTCATTTGATTACCGGAAGGTTTTCGAAGTTGTCGGGAATGTACCGGGAATGACGAATGGGTTCCGGGAGTTCACCGGGGGGGGGGGGGGGAACCCACCCCGGGGAAGCCCATAGGCCTTGGGGGTGGCACACCAGCCCTTAGTGGGCTGGTGGGACAGCCCAAGAAGGCCCTATGCGCCATAGGAAGAAAATCAAAGAGAAAAGAAAAAAAAGAGGAGGTGGGAAAAGGGGGAAGGACTCCTCCTTCCAAACCTAGTTGGACTCGGTTTGGAAGGGGAGGGCTGCCCCCCTTGGCTCGGCCGAATCCCTTAGGGGTCCTTGGACCCCAAGGCAAGGTTCCCCCTCTTCCCCCTATATATACGGAGGTTTTAGGGCTGATTTTAGACGACTTTTCCACGGCAGCCCGACCACATACCTCCACGGTTTTTCCTCTAGATCGCGTTTCTGCGGAGCTCGGGCGGAGCCCTGCTGAGATAAGATCACCACCAACCTCCGGAGCGCTGTCACGCTGCCGGAGAACTCTTCTACCTCTCCGTCTCTCTTGCTGGATCAAGAAGGCCGAGATCATCGTCGAGCTGTACGTGTGCTGAACGCGGAGGTGTCGTCCGTTCGGCACTAGATCGTGGGACTGATCGCGGGACGGTTCGCGGGGCGGATCGAGGGACGTGAGGACGTTCCACTACATCAACCGCGTTCACTAACGCTTCTGTTGTACGGTCTACAAGGGTACGTAGATCACACATCCCCTCTCGTAGATGGACATCACCATGGTAGGTCTTCGTGCGCGTAGGAAATTTTTTGTTTCCCATGCGACGTTCCCCAACAATCCCAACTCTATAAATTCACTTTCGTCCCAGAAAAAATAAGGAGAGAAGATTTCGTCGCGTTTGCGACATGGAGGCGCCGCCACATCCTGTTCTTCATCTAGAGGGCAGATCTGGAGTCCGTTTTGGGCTCCAGAGAAGGGAAATCATCGCCATCGTCATCATCAACCTTCTTCCCTCTCCAATTCCATGAAGCTCTTCATCGTTCGTGAGTAATCTATTCGTAGGCTCGCTGGGCGGTGATGAGTAGGATGAGATCTATCATGTAATCGAGTTAGTTTTGATGGGGATTGATCCCTAGTATCCACTAAGTTGTGAGATTGATGTTGCTACTACTTTGCCATGCTTAATGCTTGTCACTAGGGCCCGAGTGCGATGATTTCAGATCTGAAATTATTATGTTGTCACCAATATATGTGTGTTTTAGATCCGATCTTGCAAGTTGTAGTTACCTACTATGTGTTATGACCCGACAACCCCGGAGTGACAATAACCGGAACCACTCCCGGTGATGACCATAGTTTGAGGAGTTCATGTGTTCACCAAGTGCTAATGCGTTGGTCCGGTTCTTTATTAAAAGGAGAACCTTAATATCCCGTAGTTTTCTTTTGGACCCCGCTGCCACGAGAGGGATGGACAATAGATGACATGCAAGTTCTTTTCCCTAAGCACGTATGACGACACACAAAATGCATGCCTACGTCACATTGACGAACGAGAACTAGCCACATATCTCTCCGTGTTATAACTGTTGCATGATGAATATCATCCAAACAAATCACCAACCCATTGCCTACGAGTTTGTTCCACTGCTGTTGTTACTTGTTTTGCTCTGCTGCTGTTACTACTGTTGTTGTTGCTGTTACTTGCTTGCTCTGCTATTACTTGCTACTGTTGCTACTTGCTACTGTCGTCACTACTATTGTTTCTTGCCACTGCTGTTACTCGTTACACTGCTGCTACGTGCTACAATACTTGTCTGGCGCCATTGATATAATTGTTAGGAATAGTCTGTCGTCAACATATCGTTTCTGACACCGTTGTTATCATACTACTTTGTTGTTGATACTTTGCTTGCAGATACTAATCTTTCAGGTGTGGTTGAATCTGACACATTCAGCTGCTAATACTTGAGAGTATCCTCTCACTTCCTGTCTGGCGAATCAACAAATTTGGGTCGAATACTCTACCCTCGAAAACTGCCTCGATCCCACGCGCTGGTGGGTCATTGCAAGACAATTTCTAATTGTTGAGCAATCGAGAATAGCATTTGTCTAGCCATTGCCAGAGATCTGCTAAACAACAGACCCCGCATAATGCAGGCCCGCAAAACGCGTTTGCAGTTCGCGCAAAACCCCTTTTGCGGGCCAGCGCGGCCTGGCATGGATGCAGACCCCCAAACGGACCCGTATAAAAGTATATTCGCCGGATATGCTTTTATACGGGTCGGCTTTTGCGGGGTCTGTTCGGACACGGCCGCGTCGCCCCGAAAACAGAAAACACTCAATTCTCACATTTGACATAAGTTCTCACAAATAAGTTCAAATTCAAACAAACATAACACAGTTTTACTCGGAAATAAAAGCCAAGTTCAGTACGAACAAACGTAAAAGAGGATCTTGCATCATCTTGGTCGATCTTCACTCCTTGCCATATCATGCCATGTTCAAGATCTATTTCCTTGCCATATCATGCCACCATATGGAGGAGGGTCTTCCATTCTCTTCTTCAATATCTCTCTTCTTGCCATATCATGCCATGTTTTGGTGAGGTCGTCCATGTCATCGCGGTTCATTGACATGATCTTGTTCTTTTCGACGAGCAAGAAAGATTCTTTGTCGATCAACTTCCACTTCTCGCACGTTTGGAGCAACTCCCAACAATGCTCTAGTTTGAAGAATTTGCCTTCCGAAGCTTCCATGTCTTTGTATCTATGTTGGGCAATCTTGTCCTACACAATGTGAACAAAGTGATGTAATCAATTCTCATGATGCAAATATGATTACACACATTGAACAAAGGCAAAACAAACTCACATAGTCGGATTCAACGGTCCCACTTGAAAGTGCATTGCGTACTTGCTCCAAGCAAGCTACCCAACGGCTGCACATAGGCTTGATATTCTCCCAACGCCCTTCAAGCGACCGAAATGTGCGTGGAGTCCTATTGGGATACTTTGCCATAATGCGGAAGTATTGATTTTCGATCCTTTGCCATTATCTCTTGACGGTTTGAAATGTACCCGTGCATACATCAAGAGACACCGCACTCCATGCTTGGATCAAAGCTTGATCTTCCAAGATCGTATAGTTCTTCGATCTTTGGCTATATTGAAAGATTGACAAGTCACGAGCTATCGCAACAAATGGCGAAAACGAAAGGAAATGACCATGACCGAAGACGCATACCTTCCGACCATTTCGTCGAACACCTCGCTTGCGGGGTGAGCGAAACCGTTGAACGGCATCGCCGGGGAATCTCTTTCCGGGATGCAGTGAGAGGATGAAGGAGGAGCGTGAATCCTCTTCCTCTTGATGCCCGCGGCCTTGGTGACCTTCTCCGCCGCCGGCCGAGATCGAACAATAGCCTTAGCGCCCGGAGCGTGAGCCTTCGCGGCGGGGGCTGTCGGATTTCCGCTCGACACGACCACGTTGCCCCGCCGCTTGCGGACAGGCGCGGCGCTAGCTTGAGCGACGGCGAGGCCAACATGGCCGGCTAGGAGATCCGCCCGAGGGGAAGGAGCGTGCGCGACCTCGACGGTGACGGGGGACAGCAAGGAGGCGTCCATGGCGGCGAGGGACGACCGTGGAGGATGCATCGGAGCGTGCGGTGGCGAGGCAATGGTGGCGGCGGGTGGGGGGAGCGAGGAAGGCCGCGCGGAAATGTCCCTCCCGTCAAATCTTGCTGCGGATAGAGGCTGTGCTCGGGTCGGCCTTCCGGCCCGTGAAACTAGAGGTTGTGTGGAATTTTTGCTGCGTCCCGCAATATTTACGGACTAGTACGGGATGCGAGGTCTGATCGAACAGGTTTTTTCGTCCTGACCCGCATTTTGACGGTTATTTTGCGGGTCGGGACGGGACGCGGGGTCTGGTAAAGTTGCTCTAAGACCAGCAACCAGAGCACCTTCGTCTCATCCAAAGAGAGAAAGAAAAAAACTTCACAAGGGCAAAGGCACCGCCGCCGCCAGTCGCCACGTCCTCCGCCGGCCGGTTCCCTCTCCCGCCAGGCAATGCAGTCTCCACCCTGCTCCCTCCCCGGTTGCTAGCCCGCTCGACGCCGACGGTTCTGCTCCGCGTTCGATTCGCGCCGGTGCCGGGCGATGGACGCGCTCGTCTCGGCGGCGGTGGAGGAGGTGTGCGCCCGCCTCTCCCTGGGCCTCCCGGTGGCCGACCTCTGGGCCGCGCTCTCCGGCGCGTTCCGGGCGGCCGGCCTCCCCCCCGGCCTGCCCGTCAGGCGCGTCCTCTTCGCCCGCCTCGTCGCCCTCCCCGTCATCCGTCTCATGGAGGGCGAGCCGGGGGAGGGGGCGCTCGTCCACTCCCCGGAGAAGGACGTGGAGGCGGCCGAGCGGCGCGGCGCCCGGCTGGTCGCCTGCCCGGCCCTGGGGGACAACTTCCTCGGGATCTACGACCACCGGTGCTCCGGTTCCAAGCTCAGCGACAACCAGAGGAAGACGCTGGAACATGTCGCGGCAAGCAGGTGTGAATTTGGAAATATTGTACTACTATATTGTTTGACTCGGTTAATGAATTAAGTAATTGGATGCCACATGGTCCTTTTATTTACTCAATCAAAAGGAGAAGTTGAGCTTGATGTTTCAGGCCCACATTGGCTCACTCTTACTGGCTTAGGAAGATTATAAGATTTACTATTTCTTTAAGTATGACCACCATATCCATATGCAGGCCGTGTGGGAATCAATTTGGCATGCCAAGTGTGTTTACTCACACCCTGCCTATGTGGCTATGTTCATTCCAGTTTTCTGCAGATTAGTACTGTAATCAACTTTTTGGAAGGGAATTACTGCTTGTTATGCCTTTCTCGCCGTCTGGCGATATCGTGTGCCTTTCTGTTCAAAAATACATACATATGTGCACCGGTAACGAGAATATAACAATGTCTTTGGTTAATGATGTGTGCAATTAATAACTTTTTTTTGTCATAGGACTTCCGGTGTAGCACAAAGGACTCTCTCGAAGAGGTTCCACATAGAACCAAACAAGTTTTATTTTGTTGTCAAGACCCTGCAGTCGCAGGGGTTAATTGCTGCAAAACAAGCAATTGTAAAGTCTAATGACGTCGGGGGTCAGTGTGAAGATGATTCAGGGAAAAGCCTTGTCGGCAGTACCAACTTACTGTATCTCTCAAGATACGCCAAAGGATTGAATATGAACTCACATCAAAGAATAGATGCTACAAACGTAGACGCTTTACAAGAAGATGAGAGCCTTGGTGTACATCACAAGAGCCATGTTTCTATTCACGACCATCTTCCAGCAATGAAAGCCATATGTGACAAACTTGAAGAAGCTAGCGGAAAGGTTGCCTGTTCTCTTCCTTTAGTTTGTGTGTTACCTTTTGTTTTCAGTTTTCTAACTTTGTGCAACTATTTTCTATATATGTATAGGTTCTTGCTATTTCAGATATAAAAAAGGATCTTGGTTACAGCAAGCCACGTGGACACAGGGCATGGAGAAATGTAGGTATTCGTGGAATCACTTGCTGCAAATGTTCTCTGTACTCCTGGATTCTACTGAAACACCCTTTTCTTAGGTACTGTGTAGGCTTTTAGATGCACAGCTTGTTGAAAAAATCAGTGCCAAAGTTGACGATAAGGTGATGTTTGACCTTGCCCCTTTGTTCTCTGATCATTTGGTGGTATTATCTCGTACCATTTCCTAATGTTTTTCAGCTTAATTCTTCTGGTTCATGGTGCTTCTTTTTAAGGATGAGAATTCACGAATTGACATAATAACCTTTATTAATAAAAACAATTCAGGATTTTTTTTTTCATCCTTCATAAATGCTAGTTACTGTGGATGGGCTAAGAGCCCAGTGGTTGGAGCGCAACTGTGCGTCCCAGTTGACACTGGTTCGAACCCTGTGAGCGAGATTTAATTTGTTGGTTCGAACATGGGTCTCACACTTCTCTTTTGTTATTAAAAATATGCAGGGCTCGTCCCCTGTTGGTCTATTTTATTTTCTTATAAACGCTAGTTACTTATTGACTGTACCATAATGATGATTCAGTATGCTGGTGATTTTCTTTTTCACAAGGAAGCTACAGCCACAGTTTGTTTTCCAGGGTGTAATTTGACCGAACCGAGACCCGAGAGTCCAGATAAAATAGTCCAATTTAAAGACATGAAATGCCAGACTAGAGACTTCCATGAGATAGAAAAGCATGAATTAAAAAAAGAAACCATGGGTAGCATGCCCACACGTTACCTCAAGGATTTTAGCAGTTCCATTCAATAATCTGACCTATTCGGGGACTGCAACTACACGTTACCTCAATGATTGTAGCAGTTCCATTCAATAATCTGACCTATTTGGGGACTGCAACTATGTATGCAATAGTTTCTTTTGAAACTGCTATGAAAGGCCTAGTAAAATCTGTCGGGCATGTAGTGACACTGTTAGTTCAATCTGCAGGGCCCTGTTCGAGCTTCAATCATTTACGCAGTTGCATGCTTCGTGCAACCTACAAGCTGTCTAAATCATTCTTTTTCCAGGTTGTTGGCTGCTTGCGTCTTCTGAAGAAATTTAATCAAGATGAGTTTAAGCCAAAAAGTACAGCCTTAAACTACAAACTTGGGATGAAATGCCTGGAAACGGATCAACTTATGGAGCTTCCATTAGACAACTGCATATACGATATGATCCATGCCCAAGGGCCAAAAGGTGCAACTCTTGTTGAGGTACCTCCCTGAAACTTTCAGCAGGGCAATTGTGGTGTGCAGTGTTCTTTTTGAAATGGGATGCTAACTTTCATCGTAACATCAAGAACACCTTCATGTTTCTTGTTTTTAGAGCTTCACTTCAGTGATGCATATTCTTCACCTAACTTGTCGTAGCTGTTTGCAACCAGGTAGAAAATATTATAATGTTTTAAAAGATATGTCCGCATCTGGTTATTTAGTTTAGCAACCTGCAGGACAGCAGTAATCTTAATCCTCTCCCTTTTATTTCCATAAAACTGTACGACAAAAATGAAATAACACCTTCTGACGAAATAAATAAACACTTACCAACTTCTATCTCCCTTGGACAAATAGTGGTTTGTGAGTCCTAGCTGCCATCACTGGATCATAGGTCATCCTTGTTGCCATGTGAGGCCCTTTCTACAGGTTCAGTGGCTGCGATCAGTCTCACACTATAGCAACAGCGACGACTGAGTGTGGCGGTAGGCTGAGGGTGCAACATCAATTGTGCGTAGTGGTTGAGGCGTCATGTGGACTGCCACGGTGGTGTTTCTTTGTAGTGTAGGTTAGTCCTGTTTGTCCATGGTTTCTACTGGTTTTTATAGAAAAACCAACCTGCCTGTAAGGTAATTAAGTTAGGCAGGTTCTACAGTGTTTCCTTTTCGGCCTATCATTGCTAACAAATTGCCATCAATAGTCATGAAGAAGTCGTCAACCCCATCGAACTCATCTGCTTGCTTTACTTAGCCTGGAGCAGAGCGGAGCAGGCACATCTTGTGCCAGAGCAGGGGCTGCAAAGGCAACTCCTTGAACTGGTACCTGGAGTCGGAGTAGGACCTCACCATGGCGTGCAGCAATACAAGCGCAAGGTCCTCTCCATAGCGTCACAGCGGTTGTTCTTCAAGGATAGGGGGCTTAACGATGGCTACAGCACACCAGGGCTCCCTCGTCTTCCTTGTCCTATCTAACACAACTCCCTTGTCGACACACCATTAGTGTCCTTTTCTATGGCTCTCTGCACCTGCTCTGTATACTAACTATCTTCACGCAACACATCCGCGTAGTTCTTACATATACACATGTGCAGTTGTTTATGATGTAATTGTTTTTAATCATTCTAGAAGTGACACACTTGTGTACATGTTTCCATCCACAAAAGCTCAACATACAGCACACCAGCACCAACACCAACACCATCGCCAGGGATGACTTGGGCATCTCACCAGGGTTTAAATTCCAGAAGTAGTTCTCAAGCCTTACTACGTATGAGCCACAATGGCACTGTGATGTGGCCATCAGCCTTTTGGGACATGCGGGTTGTATAGTTTGCAAGTGTGGTTTCTGTCTGAAACACAGAGGTATAGACTCAAAAGAAAGAAAATCTATTTTTCTGTAGTAGAAAATGACTTTAGTTTATAATCTGAGCTATCATTACTTTCTCTACCTTATATTACACGGCCAAGCTTATCACATGATATTAGCCAGTTCTACAATACAGTCTATTGAGTGCCGATTATCACAAGATGTTAGCCAGTTCTAGCCCTGAATCGTTTCTGGCAGAATTTTTGATATCGTTTCATGTAAGCAGGTGTCTAACTGGCATATTTGCATCCCATCCTTCCTTCTAGGCTGTACCTGGCTCATTTCTAGCATCACAATTACTTTTGTTTTAGCTTCAATGGCATTAATACGTTAATATTTATTCACTGGTCAACTTAAATGAGAATAAAGACATGAAATTCTTGCCATTAAATTATCATTCTTGACTCTAATCTGTAACAAAAATAGAACAAAACTCTGGCATGAATATAGTTATTATATAAAGTTGGTCGTTGTTTTCTCTACTATGCATCCTTTTTCTCAACGAGAGGAGAATTATTTTTTATTTGAGCTTCTGTGATTTACAGTGTATTTATTTAAGATCCATCGCAACTCGCAAACCATGCGCAAGTTGCTAGTGTAATAAGAAATATTATTTATCTCATGCTGGTAGTTTTCTTTATTTGTTGAAATTAGCAACTCATGTTCTCATTAAACTTCCAACCAGCTTGGCAGACGTCTTGGGGGCAAGCACAGCAATCCAAAAGAGCTTGGTAGACGAGTGTCTTTAATGGTTAAAAAATTCAATTTGGCTTCGCAGGGTGAAGTCATAGATAAAACAACACAATACCGATTTTGGACTTCAGAAAACTTCTCACTGCACAAAGCAAATACTGCTATGCAGAATTGTGATGCACTAGCTGATCATGACCATCATCCTGATTTGTGGCTTTCTATTCCATCTAAAGAATCAGATTCTTTTAGCCCACAGGGTGATTCATTTGTTGATGACAAACTCTTGTCTGAAGAAGATTGTTCTGAAAAACCAGTTGTACTGGTACATCATCTCCCGAATAACCATGAAGCTTCTGTCGGAGTTTCTCAAGTTGAACAAGGTACGGTAATCTAAATTCCCGTGAATTCCTATACTTTTCTGTAAAAGCTGTGCTCAGTACCTGTTTTGGAATTGCCATGCTGCTGTAAGATCCTGTGGTATTTGTGCTGCCTGAAACTGGACTTAATTTGGCCTTGACTTTTGAGCACCCATAGATCCAAATGGCTTCATAATTCCACTCAGGTAACTATGCAACCAGGCAGTATGATCTATTTTCAAACCCTGCACATTCTGTTGAGAGGGCGCACGGCAGATGGTAGCTGAAAACAAGTCTTTTATAGGCATGTCAGATGTAATATTTCTTCCAATTAGATATCAGAATGCATTCATTGCCGGGCGCACCCTCCACGACAACTTCGTCCTAGTCCGGCAATCTCTAAGGCTGCTGCACCAATTGGGAGCTCCGAGAATCATGCTCAAGCTCGACCTCACCCGGGCTTTCGACTCCATATCTTGGCCCTTCCTCTTCGAGACCCTGCGCCAATATGGGTTCGGAGCAAGGTTCCGGGAGTGGCTGGCCATTCTGCTCTCCTCGGCCAGCACCCGGGTCCTTCTCAACGGAGTGCCTGGGCCCCCGATATGGCACCGCCGCGGCCTGCGCCAAGGTGACTGGACGTCTCCGCAGCTATTCGTCCTGGCCGTCGACACCCTCAGTCGCCTCATGCAACGAGCGCTCCAGACCGGCATCCTCCGGAGCCTCCACCCCCGTCGAGAGGTGCCGGCCATCTCGCTATACGCCGATGATGTGATGCTGTTCTGTCACGCCACGACCAGCGAGGTCAGGGCCATGAAGGGCATCCTAGGAGTCTTTGGTGCCGCCTCTGGCTTACACGTGAACTACGGGAAGAGCTCCGCCACGGCACTGCATGGGGACGAGATGACTGCCACAGTGCTGGAGACCCTGGGTTGCCAGACGGCGGACCTGCCCATCTCATACCTGGGCATCCCCCTCTCCACACGCCGCCTCTCCGCGGCCCAGATGCAACCACTCGTCGACAAGGTGGCAGGCCGCCTCCCGTCGTGGAAGGCGTGGCTCATGAACAAAGCTGGGCGACTGGCGCTCGTCAAATCGGTGCTAAGCGCCATTCCCACGCACCAAACGCTCGCCCTCGCCCCCCCGAAAAAAACCCTGAAGCAGCTCGAGAAGATTCAGCGCGGGTTCCTCTGGGCAGGACGCCAGGCAGCCAACGGAGGGCACTGCCACGTGAACTGGTGCCGGGTATGCCGTCCGATCGAGTTTGGTGGCCTGGGAGTCCGAGACCTCGAGCGCACGGGGCTCGCCCTTCGGCTCAGATGGCTATGGCTCTCGCGGACAGACACTGGTCGCGCTTGGCATGGCCTGGACATGCAGTTCACCCCCGAGGAGCACGGCCTTTTCCACGCCTCCACCACTATGCAGCTCGGGGATGGAACCACAACGCTCTTCTGGGAGGACCGATGGCTTCTCGGCCTCTCCATCCGCGAGCACGCGCCCGCGCTGTACATGTGCATCCCCAAGAGTTGCAGGAATTCCCGGACGGTGGCGGAGGGCGTTCACGGCAATGCTTGGGCGCGGGACATCCGTGTCACCCTTGGCCTCCAGGAGATTGGGCAGTACCTCCAACTCTGGATGCTGGTGTCCCGCGCCACCCTCTCCCACGAGCCAGACAAGCTGATCTGGAAATGGACGGCCAACGGCAGCTACACAGCTAGGTTCTGCTACCAGGCCACCTTCCACGGATCTATCACTTGTCGCTCCTGGAAGCTGATATGGAAGAGCTGGGCCCCGCCGAAGGTCAGATTCTTCCACTGGCTCGCCAGCCAGGACCGCTGTTGGACCGCGGAGCGCCTCGCCCGCCATGGCCTCACTCACCACCCTCGGTGCCTCTTATGTGATCAAGAGCCGGAATCCATGCAACACCTGCTGCTCGCATGCCCATTCGCGAGGCAGACCTGGCACGGCATCATGTCCTGGCTGCGTCTCCCGTCGCCGGTGCCCGACCAGGACGCCACGCTACACGACTGGTGGCTGCGAGCTCGCGATGCTACACCCCCCTGCTCCGCAAAGCGTTGGCCTCCGTAGCGCTCCTGGTCCCTTGGATGATCTGGAAGCATAGAAATGCGTGTGTATTCGACCATGTAGCCCCATCCTTAGTCGAGCTAGACGCTGCGATCAAGGACGAGTCCAGGAATTGGGCTAAGGCAGGAGCCAAAGGGCTTAGAGTCACCCTGCCTTCCTCCTGGGACGTCCATTGATCCACTTGTAACACCGATGTACTGGCCTCTTAGGAGGATGTTCTCCCCCCCCCCTTTTCAATGCAATGAAACGCAAAGGCTTTTTGCGTTTTCTCGAAAAAAATATATTTCTTCCAATTATTATTGTTCAACATACTGCTCTGCTTGATTTTGTTTACTTGTTTTGATTTATCTCTGAAGTTTTATTTATCTGTATGTGGTTCCTTTATTGGTACCAGTAATGTGTGGTTTGACTTGGCTCAGTCTATGAAACTGTAACTTTAGCAGTTAACTCTTTTATAATTTCTTTAATAATTTGATGCAATGATCGTATGAACGGTCAGTTAAGGCCAGCTGATAATGTCAAGAGAGGTCGGGGTAGACCAAAGTGGACATGAAAGGAGTCCGTAAAGAGAGATCTGAAGGACTGGAATATCACGACTTCTTTTATGTATTTAGACACTTTAGTTTTTTCACCAACACAGTTATTGGGAATGAAAATATAGGTTTAGTTGCAGCGACTTCTAAACTTTTGTTAAGACTTTTTTGTTTCTTATCCTTTTTTCCCTTGCATAGGCTGTTTATTCCCTTTCTTTATATAATAAATGTATAAGTAGCAGAGTAGGGCTCTCACGTACTGTATTTGCTTACAAAGAAAAATAGTACTTCTATGCTCAATTGAAGTGATCCTATTTTTATTTTTCTTCTACATAAAGTTGCCTTTCAGAGCAAGAGGCGTCGCTGGCCCTCGTCAACTTCTGATGATGGGAGACAGAAAAAGATTCTTCACATACTAGAGGTTGGTTGCTGAGTATTCGTTAATTAATCTTTTTGTATGAACCATCTGCCATCGTTACTGATGTGTTAGGAGTCGTTCTTTTTTTATATGTCCTTGACTTTCTATGAGCTTGATTTGTCTTATGATATTGACTCAAAAATTTGCTATTGGTTGACAAACTTTATAGGATCATGGATTTGTCTGTGCCCTGTTATGTATACTGCTAATCGTATTAGATGCACTTATATAAATGTCTGTGGTATTTGCACATTTCCTGAAGGGCGGGCCTGGTGCAGTGGTAGTTTCTACACTTGTGGCCTGAAGGTCCTTGGTTCGAACCAGCCTCCTTGCAGAATCATTATGCAAGGGTAAGGCTGTCTAGAAATTCCTCCACTTTATAGGAGCACTTTACATACTTTGTAAGTGTTACTTTGTGCTATTTGTACCCTCTATATAGGACTCCAGTCGCTTATTCACTTTCAGCACCAATCATTTGAAACATAAATCTGTTCGACAAGCTTTTTATGGGTCATTGACACCCCTACAAATTATTTTCCTGTACAAATACTGTTATTTTTTCTCATCTTGCTATGGTTGTGATTCTCATGAAACTGTGGCACACCTGCAGCCATGAACAGTGAACACATGGGATGCACCGGGTGTCTTGTTCTATCATCTCTGCTTTCGTCATCTATAGCCTCCCTCTTCACTATTTTACTGTCGGCGTTGGCAATGCCCCTAGTACGTCCATATGTCATGGTTGGGACAGTTCTATGGCTGCTAATATGTCAAGATTTGATGACAGACACAAGGAATTTGCGATAGAATGATGAAAATAGAGTTATAGGTGATATTTACACAAGATAACATGATTTCTGGGGATTTTAATAATCCAAAATAACTTATTCAAGGGTCAGTTACACACTATTATTTTTATTCTCTTTTTAGTTTAAATGGTCTGCAGGTTCAGATTGTAGGTTCTATATTCCCTAGGCATGTTTGCTTGCAGTACGCTCCAATTTTCTTGAGTGTGACAGCTTTGTTGCAGTGATGTTTAGTTCTCTGTTTCATGTTCTTCATTTGAGTGAAACTGGATTGATAGTTTTGTTTAACTTTATCACTCCAATGAAGGATACATAGAGGTAGGCACAGCCTATCACACTGGTGCAGAACTGCAAATGCAAAGAGAATAATCTGTAGTTTTATTTTAATCAGAATTGCGAGAAGCAATCTGTGCGTGTGCACGTATCATGTTCATTCCCTGTGTATGTACACCCTTTGCATATCTGTCTGCATCTTATGTAGCACCTTCCTCTTTCCCTGTGCAGAAAAAGAATTTTGTACTAATGGCGGAGTTACGTAAATGGTTAGAGAAAAAGGAAAATGGAAAAATAATGGACAGGAAGACATTGATTCGCACTTTGAATAAGCTTCAGCTGAAGTGTACCAAAGTTAATGCCCCTCTTGTTACAGACTACACTGGCAGTCGTTCCGTTGATGTGATACTGAATCCTTCTGTCAAGATCATGTCACCTGAACTCATGGATCAAATTAGGAACAGACTAATGATTTTTGATTCTCAAAGACGTTCAGGTGCAGCAGCTAAATTGAAGCAAAAGCATACGCTTGCCGTACATGGATTGAAGGTTCAACGCAGAGCCAAAGTTAAAAAAACACCAATATCAGAAGTTATTCATGCCAATGGATTCATAGGTGCAAAGATGATCCGGGCAAAGCTGTTACATAAATTTCTGTGGGAACATGTTAGTGGTTTACCAAATCTTGATTGTGCTAAAGAAGGGCGACGTGACAAGAACCTTAATCAATCATGTCAGTTTTCAATCACAGCAGCTATAAAAGAAATGCCTCTTGAATTCTTTCTACAAGTTGTGGGATCAGCAAAGATTGACAGCAGCACTGTAACTAAGTGTTGTGGGAAAACACTTTCAGAGATTCCTATCAGTGTATACAGTCAGCTCATGGGTACTCATGCCAAGGGCCGCCTCTCACGCTTAATAACTATTTTAAATAGGCTCAAGGTAACATTTGCCTTTGCTATTTTCAATTGTGTTGCAAGAATCTCAAATCTGAAGTGTGCTCATAAAACTAACATTACAAAGCTGGGTTTTTTGGGTTGACATTTGGCTGATATTTCTTTTGTTATAGCAATTCCTCTTCATGTTTAATGCAAGTCAGCTTGCATGCTATCTGGACTGGCGAGTGCAACAGTGACCATTTTTTTTTGTTTGCTAGTTGATTGAACTTGTAAGCAACCATGTAGAAGATTCTGATGTGCGATCATGGGATATCCCTACATATTCGCTGGAGCTCAGGCCTTACATTGAAGAACCGACACCAATCATTGTTCAGTCATCACAAGTCAGTGTGAACCATCATCCAAAAATTCGGCATGATTTTGTGCTTTCAAAGCAGGAATCTGTCGATGCTTACTGGGAAACATTAAAGTACTGTTATCTAACAGCTGGTTCGGCTGAGCCAAGTGTCTTCCCTGGTAATTGTCTACCTGAGGTAGTGTGTTCTACGCTCAACCCTTACCCCTGAAGATCTTTTGCGGCTACACATTTATAGACATGCAGTGCTGTTTGCAATATCATGTGCAAAAAAAAGCATTCTTTAATCATATATAGGTGACTGATTTTTTGAGAAGAATACATAGGGGAGGCCCCTAATGTACGTAGGCGATTGATTGATACCAAATATTCATGTACTCCCTCCAATCCATATTACTTGTCGCTTGTTTAGTACAAAGCTCCTCACAAAGTCTTCCCTGGTAATTATACCCACTGTAAGCAATACTGGTTGACACTGGCTATTTTGCGATCTTATTGAGACCTGTCATACCTGAGTTATGAACTTGCGACTTTCATCTGTAGAAATTCTTATATGATACTGTCCTTGTAGGTTTCTCATGTACGGTCATGGAGTTCAGTAAGAGTAATGACTACCAAACAACGTCTGGAATTACAAACGCGTCTCATGAATGAAAACGAGAAGGGGACACCTCCTCACAAAGTTTGCCGTATAATTGCAAAGGATTTGAATCTCTCTGTGCAACAGGTATGTGTTTGAAGGTCGTCCATTTCCATTTGGAGATTCGTACGGATTACTCTTTTTTTACCATGTCTATTCAACTTCTGTACTAATGCTTTTCCTTGACCTATCAAATAACAAATAAAAAAAGACACATGCAAAGTATATTAAGAAAAGGGCAAACACAAATCTGCTAAAGAATCAATAGAACCTCAACCAAAAATATGGGAATGCTTCATGTTGTAGCAGTGATCCTAAAGTATGTTCCCAGTGTCATTGTTATGTGTTGAGGGCGTACCTTGTCGACAGCTCAGGCAACTGTGCAGTGCGGGAGAGGCTCTCTCAGTCTTCTAGTCGAGCTCCTTGCCACTGCCCCGTCCTCCTCTTCTACTAGGTCAGTCACAATGGGTCGGGCCACTTGGGCCAGCAATACATGGCCCCCTCATCCAACACTGCCCCTTAAGAAGGGTGATGATGTCTATCATTCCCAGCTTGTCACATGCCAGATTGCATTCTTTAGTTCCTAATCCTTTAGTCCCGGAACTCACATGCTCAATCTTGATGATCACAGCGTCAAGTTTGATTCTATCATGTTGCATTGGATGGTGTGCTATGTTAATTGTTGATTGGTTATCACACCACACATTCATAGAATTAGTCTTTAGTATCTTCAATTCTTTTAATATAAATTTCTGGTCCACAAGATCTCACTTAGCCATTGAGCCATAGCTATATATTAGGTCTTGACAATCGACCTAGACACAACAACCTGATTCTTACTTCTCCATGATACTAAGTTCCCACCACCACCGCCACCACCACCAACAACAAAGCTTTAATCCCAAACAAGTTGGGGTAGGCTAGAGGTGAAACCCATCAAATCTTGCGACCAACTCATGGTTCTGGCACATGGATAGCAAGCTTCCACGCACCCCTGTCCATGGCTAGTTCTTTGGTGACACTCCAGTCCTTCAAATCCCTCTTTACAGACTCCTCCCATGTCAAGTTCGGTCTACCCTGGCCTCTTTTGACATTATCAGCATGCTTTAGCCGCTTGCTATGCACTGAAACTTCTGGAGGCCTGCGCTGAATATGCCCAAACCATCTCTCAGACGATGTTGGACAAGTTTCTCTTCAATCGGTGCTATCCAACTCTATCTCGTATATCATCATTCCGGGCCACACATCCATCTCAACATGCGCATCTTCGTCACACCTAACTGCTGCACATGTCGCCTTTTAGTCGGCCAACACTTAGCGCTATACAACATTGCGGGTCGAACCGCCGTCCTATAGAACTTGTGTTTTAGCTTTTGTGGCACTCTCTTGTCACAGAGAATGCCAGAAGCTTGGCGCCACTTCATCCATCCGGCTTTGTTTTGATGATTCACATCTTCATCGATATCTCCGTTCTTCTACAACATTGACCCCACTAAGTTCCCACTAACAAAGACACAAAATCCCGAGGTTGATCTATGATCATCTAGGCAACTTGCCCAATTCGCATCACAATATCCATCAACCACGAGATGCACATTTCTCTCAATTAATAGTCCCCTTCCCGGAGTCGCCTTCAAGTACCTCTGAATTCTGTACACTACTACAAGATGGTCACTCTTAGGTTCATACATATATCTGCTTACCATACTTACTGTAAAGGCAATGTTATGGCATGTATGACGTAAGTACAACAACCTCCCAACTAATCTTTGATATATCTCCTTATTCACTGGCTAGTCTGAGCCGTCACATTGTGGTTTTGATTTATTGGAGTTGATGTTGCCCGAAATCTTATCATTTTTACATCGTTTAGGAGATCTGAAGTATACTTCATCTGTGACAGCGCAATCCCTTTGGCTGTCCTGGCCAGCTCAATGCCCAAGAAGTATTTGAGTCGGCCCAGATCTTTAACTTCAAAGGCCTTACCGAAGCACTCTTCTAGCCTTGCTATTTTCTTCTTTGTTATCCCCTGTGATAACAATATCATCCACATATACATCAAGTAGTGTTTTCCCCCTTTTCATGTCTATAGAACAGTGTATGATCACCATTGCACTGCCCATAACCCATATTACATACAACATGTTTGAACTTGTCGAACCATGCTCTCGGAGACTGTTTTACACTATAAAGAGCTTTTTTTAACCTATAAAGAGCTTTCTTCAACCTGCATACCTTTTCAGCTGTCTGTGAATTAGAGAACCTAGGTGGAATCTTCATCTTGACCTCCTCTTATAGGTCCCCATGCAAGAAAGCTTTCTTCACATCAAGTTGATGTAAAGACCACCTGAAATTTGCTGCACATGAGATCATAATCCTCAGTCTCAGACCATAAAGACCTTTTTTTTAAACTTATAAAGAGCTTTCTTCAACCTGCATACCTTTTCAGCTGTCTGTGAAGTAGAGAACCTAGGTGGAATCTCCATCTAGACCTCCTCTTGTAGCTCCCCATGCAAGAAAGCTTTCTTCACAACAAGTTGATGTAAAGACCACCCGAAATTTGCTGCACATGAGATCATAATCCTCAGTGTGTGCATCTTTGCTACTAGAGCAAAAGCCTCCTCATAGTCAATGCCGTAGGTCTCTCTCTACCCCCTCGCCACAATCCTTGCTTTGTACCTTTCAATCTTTCAATCTTTCCTTTTACTTTCTGCTTCACAGTTTATACCCACTTGAACTGACTGTCTTCTTTCGCGTTGGAAGAGGTGTTAGTACCCATATCTTGTTCTTACTCAATGTGTCTAGCTCCTCTTATAATAGCTGCTCGCCACTTTGGATCCGCTTTTGCTGCCTTCCAATCAGTTGGAAGAGACACGAGTTGAAACAAAGCAACAAATGCTTGGTAGGTAAGAGATAATGCTTCATAGAAGACATAATTTCCAATATCATTTGCATTGAGCCCTTATCATTTCTATGGTATCCTTGTTGTTGCTCGAGTATTTGTCCTCAAAGCAATTTTCCCATCAATTGACCGGTCTGCAGCGAGTTCAGAGGAGATTGAAATTACACGAGTACTACCCTGTTGTTGTTTCGTCTGTGGCTGATCTAGTTGCTTCCCTTGACGTGCAACATCATCACCTCACCTCCGTGAATACACCTTTAGCAGTTGGCTTGTGAATCACCTCGCCTAATACACGTTTAGCAGTTGGGATGTGATCCCCTATGAAATTATTCTTTCCCAAAAGTAACTCAAAAGGTGGCTTCATACCCAGTATTCTCAATGATGTGCGACTGATCAGGTATGTCAGAGCCATCACAACTTAACTTCACAAGAATTTCGGCACATTCATAGTAAACATCAACGATTGAGCAACCTCCATAATATGTCGATTCTTCCTTTTTGCCACTCCATTCTAAGGAATGTCCGGACATGAGGTTTGGTGCAAAATCCCTTGCTTTGATAAGAGAAAGCCCCAACACTTTGTTCACGTACTCAGTGCCATTGTCACTTATCACTTCTACCTGAACATTGAAGTGATTTTTGACATAGGCATGGAAAGTCTTGAAGCATTGGAAAGTTTCATCCTTGTGACACATCAAATATACCAATGTTATATGTGTATGGCAATCAATAAAAAAGGGCAGCCCGGTGCATGTAGCTCCCGCTTGCGCAGGGTCCGGGGAAGGGTCCGACCACTTTGGGTCTATTGTACGCAACCTTTCCCTACATTTTTGCAAGAGGTTGTTTCCAGGACTTGAACCAGCGACCTCATGGTCACAAGGCAGCAGATTTACCACTGTATGGCAATCAATAAAGGTCACAAAATACTTTGCACCACTAACTGACACCACAAGACTTCTCCACACATTCGAGTGAACAAGCATGAATGGGGATATACTTCTAAGTCCCTTGCTCACATAAGTCCTCGTGTGTTCCATGCATTACATCAAGAAACAACCTGTACACCCATTCCGCAGTGATGTTTTATCGCCATCAACTCTCTTCCTTATACAATTGCCGCAAACATTGGGCTGCCCATATGATCAAGTCCCTCACGGTCCATGTACCACAGTCCCCTACGCCTTATTCCAATCCCAGTCCTCCTTCCAGTCGGCATGTCCTCAATCAAGCACATTCCTTTGTCAACTCCCATACAACGCACCTCGTCAATTAGAGCACTCATAGACAACATATTGATGGGGAAAGTTGGCACATGTAGGACTGAAGATAACTTAATAGTCGGTGTACATTGAATTGTCCCAAAATACCCTTAATAGATTGCGATGTCTCGTCAGCAGTACATATCGTGTAACTTCGAGAGGGAGGGAGCTGATCATATGACTTAGGTTCCTTGAAGTCACTTGCAACACGTGTAGAAGCACCAAAGCCTAGAACGTACTCCGGATTAGTTTTGTCAGCAAAAATTGTGGCCTTTTCAGTGTTGCCTTCATTTGTACTTCGAAACTGGCTATCATGCTATTCGTTCCCACTGGTATGCTCCACTTCTTGGATCAGTTCACAACGCCGGTCCTAAGATTTTAGGGGCCCTGGGCGAGATGATAATACGGGGCCCTTAGAAACAAAGATTCTTAGATATAAAGTCGTCATCGACGGTATCAATTAATAGAAAGAGAAAATGAGGCATGTCTTCCCTAAAATGCCGTCATCACACCGATAAATGGGTGTTGTGAGGTCTCCTATCAGCGTGACGGCATGGAGCTGCTGATGGGTGTCTCTGTCCAGGGTGCACAAGAGATCACACATTGGTCGTAGGCAATCACGTAGGGAACCATCAGACGGGGGATCATGTTGACTTGCCTTTACCCTCCTACAAGCCCAATTGTGTTGTCGTGTGGGTGGCGCAGGTCAAATTATATGCTTGGTATGATGAAACCAATTGCATAAGAAAACGTTCTATGACATAATATTTGATCCGTTAATATCAGTTGTCTCTTCTTGCTTTGCTATTGCCGAGGTATGTGTAAGTCTGTCGTCCTATCGTTGACCATGTGTGTTGCTTCTTACTCTTTGTCATCATATTTTATTTTGTTAGTTTTTCTGGATATCTTCCTCCATCTCGGTTTATTGGGCCTCATCATATTTTGTGTCAAACATGGACCATCTAAATAATTAACAAAATATGCGGTGACGTTTCAAAAAATTACATTTTGTATTTTTATTTTAAATAAATTTTCCATAATATTTTTTTTATGACATATAGTTTAGGAGGTGTGCTTCGGTACACCCCCACAAAACGTACGAAGGAGTATACCCACCTCTTATTGTACACTACAGGCCGTCGTACGTATGCAATACGAGGTAAGGTAGGTATACATATGGTTGCCTGTAGTGTACAATAGTATACAATATGAGGTGGGTATACGTTTCCCCTTCTACGTTTTGTGGGGGAAGGGGGGTGTACCAAAGCAAAAATGATAGTTTACATTTTATTAAAATTTATAGTCAAAATTTGACTCAAAATAGGAGTGGTCTAACAAACCGAGACGAAGGAAGAAGTTTGCTAAAGTTGCCCCTTGTGGCAAGAATGCAAGTATCTATCAATCGATGCTTAAGTCCTAGTTCCTTTGAATAAACACCTACTAGGTAATTGAAGCATCTTCCTTTTTTAGATCCTTAATTCCACGCAAGTATCTTTTTCTTTTCTTTTAGGTAGTCTGAGCAAATATCTAAGCATGCAAGTATTACCATTTTTTAGACAAATGCAAGCATTACTTTTTTTTAGAAGATGCAAGCATTATTACTAAATCAAAGAGCTCCATGCCCTGATTTTGTGTGGTCACAATCACCTTTTTTAAGAGAATGGACCACCATCATTTAACAATCCACGTTTTTGGTGCTGAAGAAAAAATGGCCCAAAGGCCCAGTTCGCTAGAAGAGATAATGTTTTGTCTTTCTTCTTCTTCCTGGAGACACCGACGGACAGAAAAGCAGCTTTGCTCCAATGGCGACCAGTAGAACAAATATGAAGGGGTGCTTGCACTTACTTGGGATGGGGCCCCTTGGTCCCGGGGGCCCGGGGCGGCTGCCCCTCCCGCCCCCCTCAGGGCCGACCCTGCTTAGAAAGCAACAAAGCTACCCTGTTGTTAAGGGAAAGCAACAACATACGCCTGCTGCCACATACTTGTTGCACATGTCTGTAGCAAACCAATGCCATTCATCGCCGCCTCCTCTACCTCGCGCAACTCATAACCGTTTGGCACATGTCCTCTTCAGGTCATGGCCTCTAGCCGCATTCACCCCCCCTCGACGCCACCGCAGCCCACATGTGCCTTCATGCCGCCTTGACGCAGCAGCTCTGCCCTCGCTCCCCATGACAGTGTTCACCTCTTCTGCTCCTACTGCTATTGCGCCACCTGCTCCAGTTGCTCCACCTTCCCCTCCCTAGTTAGCAACAACAACAAGGGATGCAACAACTGACTCACCAAAGCAATAGCCAACAACAACAGTGCAAGCTTCCTTTAGTCCTTTTTTTTCTTTGCTTCCTGCTTCTTCTCCGTACGCCCGTTGTGTCGTCTACTTAATGTGGCAGGCGGTGGGACATGCGCGCTTGTGCACCCTTTTGAGCTATGATGACCCGAGTATATGGATTTGGCCATCTTTTCCTTGACGATAGTCAGATCGGACTTGACCCTGACCAGCCATGACATTGGTGATGACCTCATCAAAGATTCACGGCGCTTCATGCTTCCTGTGTGGCCTCGACCAAGCTTGATTGAGTTGGGTGCTCTTTGTTGCATAGAGCGGTCGGCTCGTTATGGGTTGGCCCTTGGTACAACTACGACAAGGCAAATGATTTGGCTGCCGAGCATGTCCTACGTGCGCACAGCTGGCCTCACCTATGGGTGCCTCCACACTACTAATCCTGCCATTCCTGCCCTTCGGGTAAATGCTATTGGGTTTAATTGTTATTCAACAGTTCCAGGAGTCCATCAAGACCTCACTATGCAATCCAAGACGGTGCGTTTAGTTTGGATCCTGGAATTACTGGTGGTGCCATGGCCTTGGGTGTATGAGCGGGCCAGGACTTGGCCCATAAGGCCACGAGGCGGCCCAAGCCCGTTGCCCGACTGACGATGTACACCAGAGGCGTATCACCAACTTATGAAAAAGACTATCGTCCTAGAGATCTATTAGTGTCCTATCCGGATTAGGCTAGATTGTAACCACCAGGAACCCTAGCACTGTCCCATATGTAAGGCATGTCTATGGTCCTCTCTCAATGACTCTATCTTACCTACACGATCCTTGCAAGCTGACCATTGTACTCAAATCCAAGCTCTCATATGAGGCTGGTCATATACTATACACGAAAGCAGGAGTAGGGTGTTACCTCCACGAGGGTCCAAACCCGGGTAAACCCTTGTGTGATTCTCATCTGGTGATCCAGCTAAGTACACCCCCCCCTGATGATTATTGTTGGGATATTTAGCTGACACTTTACGTCTCCAGGCTTATCTTTGTCTCCAGCCCTCATATGAATATGTTAAGGCGTATTAGTAATGTTCTGGGAGTCCATTTCCTTTCTTGTAACTCAAGTCTTTTGTACCATATATTTTTTTTCGAGAAAACGCAAAAGACTTTGCGTTTCATTCTATTGAAAAGAGGGGAAGACAACCTCCTAGGAGGCTAGTACAAAGGTGTTACAACCAGATCAGTGCACGTCCCAGGTGGGTGGCAGGGTGACCCTAAGCCCCTTGGCCCCTGCCTGCGCCCAATTCCTGGACTCGTCCTTGATCGCATCGGCGAGCTCTACTAGCGATGGGGTTACATGGTCGAATACACACGCGTTCCTATGCTTCCAGATCATCCACGGCACGAGAAGCGCAATCGAGACCAGCGCTTTGCGGAGCGGGTGAGGCGTGGCATCGCGAGCGCGTAGTCACCAGTCCTGCAGCGAGGCGTCCTGGTCGGGCACAGGTGCCGGTAGTCGCAGCCAGGATATGATCCCGTGCCAGGCCTGCTTCGCGAATGGGCAGGAGAGCAACAGGTGCTGCATCGTCTCCGGTTCTTGGTCACAAAGAAGGCACCGAGGGTGATGCGTTAGGCCATGCCGAGCAAGGCGCTCCGCAGTCCAACAGCGGTCCTGATTGGCGAGCCAGTGGAAGAATTTGACCTTAGGCGGGGCCCAACCCTTCCAGATCAACTTCCAGGACCGGCAAGTGATCGAACCGTGGAAGGTGGCAAGATAAGCGGACCTGGCAGAGTAGCTGCCGCTGGCTGTCCACTTCCAGGAGAGCGTGTCCGGCTCTGCGGATAGGGTGATGCGGGACACCAACAGCCAAATCTGGAGATACTGCCCAATCTCCTGGAGGCCAATGGTGCCGTGAATGTCCCTCGCCCAGGCATTGCCGGCTATGCCTGCTGCCACCGTCCTGGACTTTCTGCGATGCTTGGGGATGCACATGTAAAGCGAGGGCGCGTGCTCGCGGATGGAGAGGCCGAGGAGCCATCTGTCCTCCCAAAAGAGCGCAGTCGATCCATCTCCAATCTGCATGGTGGTGGAGGCATAGAAGAGGCCATACTCCTCGGGGGTGAACTGCAGGTCCAGGCCGTGCCATGCTCGGGTAGTGTCCGTCCGTGAGAGCCACAGCCATCGGAGCCGAAGGGCCAGCCCCGTGCGCTCTAGGTCTCGGACACCGAGGCCGCCGTACTCCAGCGGCCGACATACCCGTCGCCAGTTCACGTGGCAGTGTCCATCGTGGGCCGCCTCGCGCCCGGCCCAGAGAAACCCACGCTGAATTTTCTCAAGCTGCTTCAAAGCTTTCTTCGGGGGCGCTAGGGCGAGCATCTGATGGACGGGGATGGCGCTGAGCACAGACTTGACGAGCGCCAGCCGCCCGGCCTTGTTCATGAGCCATGCCTTCCATGATGGTAGGCGGCCGGCCACCTTGTCGACTAGGGGCTGCATCTGAGCCACGGTGGGGCGGCGCGTGGAGAGGGGGATACCCAGATACGTGATGGGCAGAGCCGCTGCCTGGCAGCCCAGAATCGCCAGTGATTCGGCTGTCGACTCATCTCCATGCAGTGCGGTGGTGGAGCTCTTGTCGTAGTTCACGAGCAGGCCGGAAGCGGAGCCGAAGATCCCTAAGATGCCCTTCACAGCGAGGACCTCGTCGGTCGAGGCATGGCAGAACAACATCACATCATCGGCGTAAAGTGAGATAGCCGGGATGTTGCGACGGGGGTGGAGTCTCCGGAGGATGCCGGCCTGGAGCGCCCGCTGCATGAGGCGGCTGAGCGTGTCGACGGCCATCACGAAGAGCTGCGGGGATGTCGAGTCACCCTGTCTCAACCCGCGGCGATGCCAGATCGGGGGTCCCGGCACGCCATTGAGCAAGACGCGGGTGCTAGCCGAGGAGAGGAGGATGGCCAGCCACTCCCGGAACCTCGCTCCGAAGCCATATTGGTGCAGGGCCTCAAAGAGGAAGGGCCAAGATATGGAGTCGAAGGCCCGGGTGAGGTCGAGCTTGAGCATGATCCTCGGCGCGCCCAGTTGGTGCAGGAGCTTGAGGGATTGCCGGACTAGGACGAAGTTGTCGTGGAGTGTACGTCCGGCAATGAAGGCATTCTGATAGCGGCTCACTAGGCCGTCGAGCATCGGTGCCAAGCGCAGGGAGAGGACCTTCGCAAAGAGCTTAGCCACAATATGTATCAGGCAGATCGGATGGTAGTCGCCGAGCTTGTGAGCATCGGAGCGCTTTGGCAGCAAGGTGAGCAGTGCTTGGTTGAGCCTGTGAAATCCACGCCCTCTCAGCGCATAGAGCTGCTCAAACACCTCAAGCACGTCCTGCTTAATGGTGCTCCAGCACGCTCGTAGGAATTCCGCGGTAAAGCCGTCCGGCCCCGGTGCCTTATGCGCCGGCATGCGCCGCACAGCCTCCCATATCTCGTCGGGGCTGAACGGCGCCTCTAGGCCAGACAGATCAGCTGGCTGGATTAGGTGCTCAAAGTCCAGCGTGTGGGCACGGTCAGCCGCTGTGCCCAGCAGCCGTCGAAGTGGGCAAAGGCCGCCTGGGCCATCTCGTCGTGGTCGCTGATCGTCTGCCCATCTACAAGCAAGCCGTACACTCTGTTTTTCTGCCGCCGATAAGTGCATTGCCTGTGGAAGAAGCTCGTGTTTGCGTCGCCGTCCGAGAGGGAGGAGATGCGAGCGCGCTGCCGGGCAATAGTGCGCTCAAGCGAAGCCAAGCCCAGGTAGGAAAGCTTGGTCTGCTTGCGCAGCCAATCCTCTGATGGGGAGAGCGTGCGGGTCTCCATGGCTTCGTCGAAGCGCAGGATAAGCTCGCGGGAGATGGCAAGCTTGTCCCTTATGTTGCCCGTGGACTTGGCGCTCCAGCTCGTGAGGGCGCGGCCCGTAGCCTGCAGGCGATGCACCAGCCGCCTGAAGGGGTCTGGGTCGGACACCGAACCCCAGGCCGCAGCAACCGTGTCGTGGAAGCCGTCGAGGCGCATCCAGAACTCCTCGAAGTGGAAGCGCTTTTGAGCTGATGGCATGGGCGAGCAGTCCAGGAGCAAGGGGCAGTGATCGGAGACAACGGATGCCAGGCATCGGAGGTGGCACTCGCCATGACTGTCCTCCCAATCGGTGGTGCAGAGCACCCGGTCGAGGCGCACGAGCGTAGGAGGGGATTGCTCGTTGGACCACGTGAAACGACGCCCATTGAGGTAAACCTCCTTGAGGGCAAGGTCGTTGATGACGCGGCGGAATCTACCCATCATGCGGTGGTTTACGTTGCCCGAGCTTTTGTCCGAGGCACGACATATCAGGTTGAAGTCCCCACACAACATCCATGGGCTTGGGCTAGTATCGCGAATGTCGCGCAGCTCTTGCAGGAACAGCAATTTGTCCTGGTTGCTTTGGGGCCCGTAGACCGTGGTGAGCCACCAGGGGTTGCCATTGGGCGCGCGCACCTTTGCAGTCACCGCGTGCTGCGTGAACTGAAGGTCAGAGAGCGTGGCAGCCCTGGTTTTCCAAGCCAGGAGAATGCCGCCGCGCGTGCCATCGGCCGGGAGGTAAGTTGACCCATCAAATTCAGACCCAAGCGTTTCCAGCACAACAGACGACGAGATCAAAGCCATCTTAGTTTCTTGCAGGCATACAATAGATGCGCGGGTGGTACAGAGTAACGATCGAATCGCGCAGCGCCTGGCGCGTGAGTTAAGGCCTCTAACATTCCATACAACAATTTGCAAGCCGTGATCCATGAGCAGGGTGTCGACGCGTGGCGAGCGGCGCTGCTAACACTCACTGGCTGCCGCGGTGCTGGGCACGGCCGTCAGACAGGCCGGGAGCTCACTGTCGACGAGGGCCGCGATAGCCTACAAGACCGACATCTGCAGTGGCGTGGCGAATAGGTCGTCGTAGGCCTTCATCGCCGCAACGGAGATGGGCTGATGGATGCCAACTATGCCAAGGGTGCGGAGGATCTGCACTTGGGCGCGCCTCTCGACCTTTGGTGGCGTAGCCACTGCTGTGTGAGCCGAAGCCGACCGGCCCCTCCGCGGGCTGAAGTTCAGTGGTGGTCGCTGGCGTTTCCCAGGGGACGTTAGGGCAGCTTTGAGCTGCTTCGTGGCTGCAGACAGGAATTGCCCCAGCGTCCAGGAAGAAGTAACCGGGGCTAGCTGGCTGCGCAATCGGCGCAGGGTGATCGGGGGCGAGGCAAACCGACTCGGCGCTGTCACGCGCGGCGCTGCATCAGTGCCCTCCCGATCAGGCCGAGTGGGCCGCTGCAGGATGGTGATCGGGACTGGGCCGGGTCGGCCTGGGGCTTCGGCAGCCGCTGCAGGAGAGGCCTGTGGGGAGGGCTGCCCAGGCGGAGCTGGCTCGGGCGTGGCCTGCTCGGAGGTGGGCGTCCCTGTTGTGGGCCCCGGAGCCAGGCTTGGGTGGATGGCGACAAGCGACGAGGCGCATCCCGCGCTGGCGTGCTGCCTCGGCTCCGAAGGGTTTCCCGCGCATGGTAAAGCGCTGCCCGCGCTGGCCCGCGGCGTCTGATCCAAGGCGTCAGGCGGGGCCCGCGCCGCGGTGGGGATTGCGCAGCTTTGGCCCGACCGGGCGGCAGGCGAGACTGGCGCGGTCTGGGCCTCTGGCTGGGGATCCGTCGCATGGCAGGCGAGCGTGATCTCAGCCGAAGCAGGTGTGGCCCCGATGGGATCTTCCAGTACGGGAGGGCGTGCTGTCTCGTGCGCGGCTGCGCTGGTCGTGGTGGGGGCGCGGGGGTTTGAAACGGCAGGAGGAATTGGGTCGTCTCCAGCCGATGGCGGGGCGCCAGGTGGCGCCGAAGGTGGGGCCGTTCTGCCGCGGATCAGGGGTAGCGCAGGCAGGTGCGCGCGGGTCCCGGCCGAACCTCCCTTTTGCAGGCTGGTGACGCGGTCACCCTCTCCTTTGTTGACGCGATGACGGCGGTGCGCAGGTCCCAGCGTCCTGGGCCAGGCTTGCATGCCCAGTCTGGCAGGACGGGGGTCCCTCGACGGCGCCGCCACGTCGGGCCAGGAGGCCGCCATGGCCGTACCATCAGCGCGGCCGGGGCGCCGCACGCGCCATGCCGGCGCGTCGATGGCCATGCCATCCGCGCGGCCGGCCGGAACCTCGTCGGCACGCCTGCGCTTGCGGCCACGGCGGCGCGCGCGTCCTGGGGCTGGGCCTTGGCCGTTGCCCTGGCCGCGCCTGCTGCCCTCGCCTGCGTCGTCGCCGGTATGCCCGCCGGCCGCCTGAGGAACGTCCGGCGTGCCCCTGATACGCTCCGCCACGGTGAGCTCGATGGATATGGGGTAGGACAGGGTTCGGACGGCCGGGGCTTCAGATGGCACGCGGGCCGGGAGCTGCTCGACGATAGCCAGCACCGCCGCGTGCTGGATGCCGGCGGGGTCGTGAGTCCGGCCGGAGAGGCGGAAGACGTCGAGGTCAGCTCGCGACCGCGTGCGGGGGTGCATCCGCTCGATCCAGCAGCTCGATCCGAGAACGTGCTCAGCCACGGAGAGGTGCCACGCAGGCGCAGGAATGCCGCGGAGCTCCAGCTCGACACGATATCCGGGGTCATCGGCGGTGGCGTGCGCCATTGAGCCGGCGCTTGGTGGCCATGGAGGAGAAGATGATGAGAAAGTCTTCTGGGTGGTGCGCGTGCACGGTGAAGTCGCCCTCGGTAAGGTCCAGCGAGGTCAGGAGCAGCTCGACCACCTCAGGCGAAGAGACGCGCGGCCGGTTGCCCGTGATGGTGGCCACCATGGCACGGGCAAGGACGAGCTCCGCATCGTCCATCTCCGTCGTCTGCGCCATGATGACCCGCGCGGGGCGATCTGCGGGCGACGGGGCGGGAGGAGCCGAGAGGAGCGCCGGCGCCGGGGGAGCGACGCGAGGCTGCGCGGCGGCAGGGATCCGGGCGACCACGCCGCGAGGAGGGGGCGGTGCGGCCGCAGACGCGCGAGGCGGCAGCCTGGGGGCGTCCTTGGCGCGGGGTTGCGCGGCGTCCGTGCGAGGTGGCTGCCGGGCCACGTCGGCCGTGCGACGGCCGCCATAGGCGCGCGAGGCATGGCCGAAGATGAGGCAGCGGCGGCAGCGGACGTCGTTGGGGCAGTCGCGCACGTGATGCCTGGGGTCGAGGCAGCGGAAGCAGAGGCCGGCGGCCTCCTCCGGGGACGGGCTGCGGCGCGGTGTCGGAGATGCTGGGCAGGGCGGGGCGTCGCGGCGCGGACGGCGATGGGGGTGCCTGCGGCGGGCCTGCTGGAACCCGTCAGCGTCGAGCACCGGCCCGCACGTCGCGCGGCGCACCTCCGAGCGAGGCTCGAGGCGGTCCTGCACCGCGGGTCGGGGAGCGGGCGCGGCGCGTCCGGAGGCGGCGACGGCGCGCTTGGGAGCGGCGGCGGCCGGTGGGCCTGGGGGGAGCGAGCGCGCGACGTCGCTGTACGACCTCGACGAGGTCTCTCCCTCCGAGCTGCTCAAGTGCTCCCCGTAGGAGACGCGCTCGCCGGAGGGGGTCTCTGGGGAGCCAGCAGGGACAGCGGCGGCGAAGGCGGCCATCACGCGGGCCCTGAGAGGGGCGGGAGCGGGCTGAGCGCTGGCGCGAGCAACGGCGGCGGGGGGCGGCGAGGCTAGACTAGGCGCGAGGGCAGGGGCGGAGCGGGAGCGAGAGCGGAGCCATCCCATTCACAAGAAGTGTCAACCTTCGTTGCTGATAATCTGTACCATATATTTGCCCCACATGCCTTACAATACAATAAGTTGCTTCCATAACATGGTATTAAAGCCACACTTTTTTTCCACAAGCACAACTCGTGCTCATCCAATCTCGATCTATTTTTTTTGTCCCTATGCGAGCGATAGCTTGTAGTCCCCTCCAGATTATATCCGTGTCGTTGACTCGTTTCGTTCTCCCAGGAAGGTGGGAAGGCCCACATCCATCTATTCCCAATTGGATCGATTCATTCTTGTTCGGCCAACATACACAACAACCCATGGGTCTTCCTGCTCAAGGTCACCACCTCCAGATCGATACCCGCTGCTGCCTCCCCTTTAGAGATGGCCAGGTGAGGCACCCTCGAAGTGGTAGGCACACCTCGGGCAGGAAGAGTTAGAAGCAATGGTTTCGTGGTGCAGGTTCACCTTGGTATTTAGTTGATCCCAAAAGAGGGTCCAGCCAAAAATCTTGACCTTGATGGGTGCGTTGGGAACTCCAAATGCTGACGGCGTGGATGTCGACCTCGTCGGCATAGGAGAGTAGCGAGTAGGTGCACCTTGCGGAGAATCTATCATCGGAAGCATCCCTGGTAGCGACATCTTGCAGCAAAGATAGAACAACAGCAAGCTCGGCGGAAGCAGCATGGGTTAGGCGGTTCCACATGTTAGTAAGTAGGCCATCATGCACAACCTCTGTGATTAAACCGGAGGGGTATGTGGAGTGGGAGAAAAGGTTAGGGTATTTTTGGGCTAGCGGTGTATTGGTGAGCCAAGAGTCAAACCAAAAGAAGGTGGAGGTGCCACTGTTTATTAAAACAAAGGAATTTGAGAAAAGATTTTTGATCTGGTTTTTAATAATCTTCCAAATGAAGGAGGGGTTTGAGGGTGTAAGAGAAATTAAGCGAGCGGTGTTGAAGGGACCATCTAGCCCAAGGTAAGTCTGGTTTTTTAAGAAGTTTGCAAGCAAATTTTAGGAGAAGGCAATTGTTTTGAAGCTGCAAATCTTTGATGCCTAGACCACCATGCCTTTTTTCCCTGCCCACATTTTTCCAAACGATAAGACACTTGGCGCTCGAGCAGGTTTCCTCGACAACCCAAAAGAAGGACCGGTGAATCGCTTCTAAACTTTTGATAATTTTCTTAGGGAGTTTGAAGACGGACATGAAGAGGGGCAAGAGGGTCGAGAGTGACGGAGATTAGTGCTAGGCAGCCACCCCGAGAGAGCAGGCGGGCAGCGCAGACGGTGAGGTACTTTAGAATGCGTTGTACCAGCGGTTCAAAGGCAGATGAGGGGAGACGAGTGTGAGATTGGGGGAGTCCCAGGTAAATCTGGGGAAAGCAGGAAAGGTCAACGCCGAATGTGTGTGCGATATTTTGAGCAAGCGTTGGCTCGGTATGGATGGGAACGAAAGTTGTTTTGTGGAAGTTGATGGATAGGCCCGTAGCCAGGGCGAAGTCATCCAAGACGGATTTTAGATTTGTGGTGCCGAGGACGAGGTCTGAGTGATGATAAGAGTGTCATCAGCGTATTGCAGAACATCGGGAGGGCGGTCAGGGTAGATCGGGTGGCAGAAATCATTTGGTTTGAAAGCCTGTAGGATCATCCCACGTAGGTGGGAAACCCCGTGCCATGAGGATGAGCAGCAGGGAGTCCCAACAGACGGAGTCAAAAGTTTCCGGAAGTCGAGCTTGAAAATCATAGCGTGGGCCTTTCTGATGTGGCAGGCACTAAGGAGTTCTGCGGCGTAGATAAAGTTTTCTGCGATATTTCTGCCAGAGATGAAGTCGGTTTGGTTGTCATGCACTAGCATAGGGATTAAGGGTTTGAACCTAATGGTGTGGCCTTAGCAATAGCTTTAGAGGGGGCAGTTTTGCAGAGAGATAGGGCGGAAAGCGTCGGCAGTTCTGGCGGAATCATTCTTAGGCAGAAGGATCATGTGAACCCGGTTGAAGCATTCAACATCGACCTGCAGGTTGGTGAAATCGTTAAAAAAGGGAAGGACAGAGTGTTTAACTGAGTGCTGGAATCTGCGATAGAAGCCTGGCTCCAGCCCATCTGGGCCGAGGCTAGCGTGAGGGTTCATTTGGAAAAAGGCATCCTGGATCTCCTGCGGAGAGAAGGGAGTGTCCAGTTGGGAGAGCTGAGGGACTTGGTCATGGATTTTGGATTATCATTTCCCCCTAGTGTTACACTTCTTCCAAGTGCTGTGCTGTTGCACAGGCTTTCCATTTGGGTGGGTGGGTGGGTGGGGGTGGGGGGAGTGTTCAGGATTATTAGTGTTGGTCTAGGAGTCCTTATTAGGCTATATTTCCTTTCTTGCATCTCAGGTCTTGTATACTATATATTTGTTGTTGAACAGTATATGTGGATTGCCTATCCCTTTTCATCAGTTCGGACTTTTGGTTGCATTGGCTAGTGAGTGAAGCTTAACACTTGCAATACAATAAGTTGTTTCCATAACAGAATGAGCTATTTATAATGTTTGCTTAGATCATTCTTTTGTAATTAAGAACAACATCCCATTTTCATTATTTTTGCCTAGTTGTTTTAATCTTTTTTCCTTTGAGTAGTATTTTTAGTTTTGTATACTATCTGTATGGTTGCTGTTCAATATCACTCACTGGACGGATTTGTTTTTCTGATGTAGGTGCTTTATGCTTCCTCCAAGAATAGACAGCTTCATGGACAGGCAAGCATTTCTGATACACAACATAAAAAATCTAATTCTAGATCAACCTCTCAGAAAAGGAAAAGATCGGCTAATGAGATTGCCATGAAGTTTATTAAGCAAAAAGTCGAAGCTAGTGGATCATCCTCACAGAGGTTAGTCAAGTCTATTCTGGATGAAGAAATAACAGAGAAAATCTCTCCATCACCCACTGACCTACCAGAACAACGTCATCGAGCTGGCAGCACTCCCACAAACAACATTGTTGGTACTTTCTTGCATACAAATAAAGACAAGGGGGACAGCAGACGCATGGGAAAGAAAATTTTCTTTTGGACATCCGAATCTGACAGGTATTGACCATCCATATTCTTGTATATAAAAAAAATCAGTTACACTTGATAATGATTCAAAGTTTTCCATGATGCTTGGGGCCTGATCTATTTTTATTATTTTCAGAAAATTGCTCATGGCATACACTAGATACCGCACAAGACGTGGAGCAAAAATATCCCGTGTAGCTTGGAACTCTATTTCTGATCTTCCAGCTCTACCAGCTGCATGTTGTAAAAGGATGTCAACCTTAAGAGCTAAAACAAACATAAGAACAGCTGTGAATCGAATCTGCAACATTCTTGCAATACGGTATAAGAGATCAAAAGCAAAAGAATTATCAAATTCTAGTTATGAGAATTCTGCAGATTCAGATTCTGAGCAATTCAATTGGGATAATTTCGATGATCCAGAAATAAGAAATGCACTTGATGAAATCCTTGAATTCATTCGACTAGGAAACATGGGCCAGACCAATCGGATTAGTCCAGAGAATGAAAGGAGCAATGATGATGTCCCTGAGGAAATTCCTACTGAGCAGGTATGACCGGTCAGTAATTTTACATTTCTCTTCAGCCAATATAAACTATTTAATATTGACTTTTCACCTCCAAATAATCAGGTCATGCAATGTCCAAGCAGCACAAGCATTGTAGCTCCAGAGAATGTGGAATTGTGTACACGTTCCAATTCAATGCATCCAAGTAAAAACATGGCAATTCCCTGCAGTGTTCATGAAAACGACATTAGACTCAACAAAGCTGAAATTACTAGAAGAGGTGTATGCAAATCCTTGGCAATTGCCAATGCATTGGAGCTCCTGAAGGTGTTTCTTCTGAGTTCATCATCGGATTCAGAAGCACAAGCTGCATTAAAAGCCACCTTTCAGCTTTATTCAGAGAGTGAAATTTTTACTGCCCTTTCCTTTCTGAGAGGGAAGAACTTCTTGGTTAGTATGTGTAATTTATCCATCAGTATATCAGTTCTCTTTTATTTATTTCTTCACTATGCTCTATATGTTTTGATATGTAGTAGCTCCCCTTGCTGAGACCTGCATCTGAAAAATCAAATGTATTGATAATATCATTAAAATTTAATATCAGTATCTTATATGCAATGTTGAGTTTCATTAGTTGAAAAAGAAGATTGTTCTTTTTGCGTGAGAGGCCGATTTCTACATTTAGGTTGCATTTTCATAGGATTAAACATAATATATATCTGAAACGTGGTCGTATCACAAATCATCATTAGGAGATTAGCTTTGTACAACTTAGACGCACTACTGTAAGCTTGCCTATGGTGGATATCGATGTTGGTTCTAATGTGGATGGCTAGAACTATGTTAAGCCAAAGTATAAATGTGTGTAATTACATTCCTGCACCACTGTCTCTGACTTCTACATACTACCCCCTGTTTTGCAGGTTACTGGAAATGGAATGAAACCTGTAACCCTTTCTGGAAAATTCTTCTTTGATGCTTCTTATTCACCCTTCCCATATGGTTCAGGGAAAAAGGCTTCTGAATTTTTGAAATGGCTTGTAGGGCAGCGAAAGAATATTGTGGACAGTACAGTTTATTTGCATCCAGATCCACAGTGCGGGGAAATTGTTCATCTCTTTTCTCTGGTGTTGTCAGGAGAGCTACTCATTTCACCTTCTTTGCCAAGTGAAGGAGTTGGTGAGGCTGATGAACCTAACAGCTTCAGTCCTTTAATCGAGGATACCAGTGATTTGGATGACTGTACTCATAAACGCAAGGGTACAGAGTTGGAAAGCAGTAGGACTAAGAGACACAAACCTTTGCCCCATATAGATAGCCGCCGAGAGAAAGGTTTCCCTGGTATCCAAGTGGCTTTGAATCAAGAGAGTATTCAAGCAAACAATCCCATGCAAGTGTTACATCATAAAGAATGCCTTATGTTTACTTTAGCTAGGGAAATGGGCAGCAAGGATGTTGATTCCCAGGTAGAAAGCTATGACATGTTGCTAGACTTAAACGATCTGAATTCATGTCGCTGTTTATTGTCTGCATCTCATTTGGAGAATTCTTATAGCGGATGGCCCTGGGATGCTATGAAAATATATGCCGAACAGTTACCATCATTATCTTGTAATAAAAGTAAACCGATCATTCTTTCATCTGACCTGTTCAGAAATGCATTTTGTATTATTCGTCAAACTGGTGAACAAGGAGTTAATCTGAGGGAAATGTCACAGGCACTGCATCCACTAGGTACTCTTTAAAAACTGGTGTTGTTTTTGTAGAAGTTGTATAAATCTACATCCTTTTTGCTATGATTCATTTTATTTGGTTTTATCCACTGCATGCAGGCATGCAATCTATCAGTTTGGTTGTTGATATGCTTGAGAGATTTCAGCTGGCCATTAAGGTAAATCTGTGCATATGTATATGGTAGATTGGTGTACCTATTTTTATTATTTATTACTGATTAAAATTTACTTCTGTTGTTTTACATTCTTTCTTTTGTTTCCTTTCTTATCCCTAGTTCCGCATCAATTCAACAGACAGATAGTGATATTCCTTTCTTTCTATATTGAGTATTGTTCACTGAAAATTGGCATCAACATTGTTAAATATGTACTCCTTTGCTTCACAGTACTTGTTCTAGAGTTGGGCACAACGACTAAGAATATCTGACCCTCAATTAGTCCTCTCTAAGGTGTGCATATGGTGGAAGAACTTAGTGATTCAATTAAGGAAGGATAAGGTCGTAAAAAATGGCCAAAATTGTGTAGAAGTTGTAGAAGATCAAGTATTCTGAAGACTACATTTGTTATTTCCAGGACATCAATTAACACATAGGAGTCTAAATTTGGTCAATGGCAGGTCAATGCATATGATGGTGTGCAGATTGTTGACTCATTGCATAAGCCAAAGTATCATGTAACCACACTCGCTGAATACAGCCATTGCAGCTGTTTGCAAGCTCCTGCTCCTGAAATGGCATCAACTGGAGACACCAGAAATATACTGAAAGAGAAGCACTCGACGATGCCTATTAATTTGTATCAAACTGTAAGGAAGCTTGGCGAGGGGCACACTGTCACAGTTGTTAATGCTGAAAGGAAGTCAAGCTCTCATCTGCACGGTCGAAGTCCTGGAGATGATGGAAGGCCATCTACTTGCTGTCATGTTTGCAAAAGCCATATTTATCATCCAATATTACCATGGATAAATGGTGATGGCAGTATGAATAGCACTGTCTATGAAAGTTTAAGTCGTCGAATTATTGGATATGTCATGCAATATCCAGGAATTTCTGAGGTGAGCGTGTTTATTTTTAGACCTGCTTGTTTCCTTATGGGAAGGTCTATATATGCAATTGGATTTGTGAGTTGTTGGGTCAGTTGTATTAATGCTATGAAGAAAGTACGCTTGTATCGACTTTCAAAATAGGCAACCTTGTAGGGAGATCTTATTTATGGGTGTTGCAAATCTAAACTTCATATCATAATATCACTTAAAACACTCATATTTAATGTTTTCTAAATCCATCAGACAGTTGTTCTGAATGTTATTAGTTACTGAAAGATGTTTGCATTTCCTTATGGAGTCATGATTCTACCTATAACTGTCAATATTGTTGAATTAAAAATTGCTCTGCTATGCCGTTACGTGTATCAGGAGGACGGAATCCGTCGGATGGATGTACTGAATCCTCAGGTACGTATGTTGGCTACATTATACTATCATGTTTGTACTATACATTCGATATTCAAATTTTAGTAACTAGTTTACCCTATCCATCTGCAGACATGCAGGACCTTGCTGGGGAAGCTGACAATTGACAAACACCTATATGTTCATGTTGGATTGTTTGATGAAGATGTGCCTAGTGCTCCCACCATGCTCTGGGGTCTTTTGAAGCAAGGTCACCATGAAGAACGCTCCAGGTCTGCAAGGCGGCGCTACTTCGCTAATCCGATGAGCACCTTCATGCTGTAGGATATATGTGGATGGCCTGTTCTATATATATTTTAGCACCTTCATGCTGTAGGATATATATGGATGGCCTGTTCTATATTTATTAGTGCCCTCCCTCCCTTGTAAAATATGCTACTCCCTCCGATCCATATTAACTATCGCTTACTAAATCAGCGACAATTAATATGGATCAGAGAGGGTACGTCATTTTAGTTTTGTCTTAATAAGTTATAGTATGCTGCATATATATGTGAGATAACTTAGAATTATTGATTCTGTGTGCATATTATATCTGTATATACAAGTGAGGTTGTATATATATAGTATTCGACTTAGACCGCGGACTGATATAATCTTTATAGCATACAGATGGGAACAATGGACATTAGTTTATTAGAAGGATACGTTACCATGAAACATGTTTGCATTACCTATTGGACAATGGGTCGTTTAAAGTTTAGAATATCAGTTGAATACACCTGAACTTCTGACATGATGCTACATCAGGATTATGGAGACGTTGTAGCCGTTGATCCCGCATCGAACGGTCATCAAGGACTTGCGCATCCCTGTACCATTTCCGGCAAAAATGCAACAGTGCCACAACCACTCTACTCTCTTTTTCTTCTTTCCTCTCGTGTTGTAACTTGTAAGGCTATAAAGCGAGGTGCCATAGACTGTGAAATCTTATCTTGATGTTTTTAGGGTTTCCCCCCTTCCGCAGCCAGTGTTCCTTGCCGGCTCATGTTCATCTATAACGTGTTCGAACTTGTCAATCTTTCCTCTGAATTAGTAAAGAAACATGTTGAGTTCAGACCATTTTGGGTCTGACAGCTCATCGGCGGTCTGTAAGGTCGTCGCCTCGCCGCTGCTCACCCACGGTGGCCGAGCTGCCTCGTTTCCTCTGCTGCGATCTCTGTCCTCCTCCTCCGGCCAGCCTGTGTGCGTCGAAGCTGAGCTACTACCTGACCCCGAGAGAACCCGACAGATGGCGGAGATGGACACCAGGAAGCGGCATCTCTTCAACCTCGTCGCCGAAATGGAGATGAGAGGCCTACGTCCTACGTACACGTGCACGGAGGATGTATACCAGGCTAATCCCAACGCCTCTTTGGACACGCTTGTGCTAATCCCGATGGTCACTGACCCTGGTATGATCGCCATCCCAAAGAACTAGCAGCACATACTGATCTTCCGCAACTTGTATTTCCATGAGGCCATAGGCCAGTATATATACATGTACAGGTGATGGACCATATGCAGGAAACCCTTTATATATTGGGATAAATACAAAAGGGCACATGACTTATATTAGAACTTTAACACCCCCCTCAAACTCATGGTGGATGAACAACACTGTGTTTGGAGAGATAAAAGCCATGTTATGCTCTAGTCTGGGCCTTCGTCAGGAAATCCGCCAACTGTAACTCGGAAGGCACATATTGAAGAGCAACAACCTGATCCTGCACAGCAGCGCGCACATAGAAAGCATCAACGCTAATATGCTTGGTGAGCTCATGCTTCACAGGATCGCGCGCAATGCTAATAACACCTGTACTATCAGATAAGAGCAGAGTCGGTGTTGTTGGAAATATGCCCTAGAGGCAATAATAAATTAGTTATTATTATATTTCTTAGTTCATGATAATCGTTTATTATCCATGCTATAATTGTATTGATTGGAAACACAATACTTGTGTGGATACATAGACAAAACACTGTCCCTAGTAAGCCTCTAGTTGACTAGCTCGTTGATCAAAGATGGTCAAGGTTTCCTAGCCATAGGCAAGTGTTGTCACTTGATAACGGGATCACATCATTAGGAGAATCATGTGATGGACTAGACCCAAACTAATAGACGTAGCATGTTGATCGTGTCATTTTATTGCTACTGTTTTCTGCGTGTCAAGTATTTGTTCCTATGACCATGAGATCATATAACTTACTAGCACCGGAGGAATACTTTGTGTGTATCAAACGTCGCAACGTAACTGGGTGACTATAAAGATGCTCTACAGGTATCTCCGAAGGTGTTCGTTAAGTTAGTATGGATCGAGACTGGGATTTGTCACTCCGTGTGACGGAGAGGTATCTCAGGGCCCACTCGGTAATACAACATCACACACAAGCCTTGCAAGCAATGCGACTTAGTGTAAGTTGCGGGATCTTGTATTACGGAACGAGTAAAGAGACTTGCCGGTAAACGAGATTGAAATAGGTATACGGATACTGACGATCGAATCTCGGGCAAGTAACATACCGGAGGACAAAGGGAATGACACACGGGATTATATGAATCCTTGGCACTGAGGTTCAAACGATAAGATCTCCGTAGAATATGTAGGATCCAATATGGGCATCCAGGTCCCGCTATTGGATATTGACCGAGGAGTCTCTCGGGTCATGTCTACATAGTTCTCGAACCCGCAGGGTCTGCACACTTAAGGTTCGGCGTTGTTTTATGCGTATTTGAGTTATATGGTTGGTTACCGAATGTTGTTCGGAGTCCCGGATGAGATCACGGATGTCACGAGGGTTTCCAGAATGGTCCGGAAACGAAGATTGATATATAGGATGACCTCATTTGGTTACCGGAAGGTTTTCGTGCATTACCGGAAAAGTTTCGGGCTCATCGGTAGTGTACTGGGAGTGCCGGGAGGGGTGCCGGGGACCATCAGGAGGGGTGTCACGCCCCCAAGGGGTCTCATGGGCTATGAGAAGAGATAAACCAGCCCCTAGTGGGTTGGAATAAGTTCCCACTAAGGCCCATAAGGTTTGAGAAGGAAAAAACACAAGGTGGAAAGAGTTTCCAAGTGGGAAGGTGGAATCCTACTCCAAGTAGGATTGGAGTAGGACTCCTCCACCTCCAATTTCGGCCAAACCTTTAGGTTTTGAGGCTGCCTCCTCCCCTCCCTCCTTCCTATATATAGTGGGGTTTTAGGGCTGATTTGAGACAACTTTTGCCACGGCAGCCCAACCACATATCTCCACGGTTTTACCTCTAGATCGCGTTTCCGCGGAGCTCGGGCGGAGCCCTACTGAGACAAGATCATCACCAACCTACGGAGCGCCGTCACGCCGCCGGAGAACTCTTCTACCTCTCCGTCTCTCTTGCTGGATCAAGAAGGCCGAGATCATCGTCGAGCTGTACGTGTGCTGAACGCGGAGGTGCCGTCCGTTCGGCACTAGATCGTGGGACTGATCGCGGGACGGTTCGCGGGGCGGATCGAGGGACGTGAGGACGTTCCACTACATCAACCGCGTTCACTAACGCTTCTGTTGTACGGTCTACAAGGGTACGTAGATCACACATCCCCTCTCGTAGATGGACATCACCATGATAGGTCTTCGTGCGCATAGGAAAATTTTTGTTTCCCATGCGACGTTCCCCAACAATGGTATCAGAGCTAGGTTCATGCGTAGATGTATTCTCGAGTAGAACACAAAAGTTTTTGTGGGCGGTGATGTGCGTTTTGCTGCCCTCCTTAGTCTTTTCTTGATTCCGCGGTATTGTTGGATCGAAGCGGCTCAGACCGACATTACTCGTACGCTTACGAGAGACTGGTTTCATCGCTACGAGTAACTCCGTTGCTCAAAGATGACTGGCGGGTGTCAGTTTCTCCAACTTTAGTTGAATCAGAATTGACCGAGGAGGTCCTTGGATGAGGTTAAATAGCAACTCATATATCTCCGTTGTGGTGTTTGCGTAAGTAAGATGCGATCCTACTAGATACCCATGGTCACCACGTAAAACATGCAACAACAAAATTAGAGGACGTCTAACTTGTTTTTGCAGGGTATGCTTGTGATGTGATATGGCGAACGATGTGATGTGATATATTGGATGTATGAGATGATCATGTTGTAATAGTTAATATCGACTTGCACGTCGATGGTACGGCAACCGGCAGGAGCCATAGGGTTGTCTTTAAACTAATGTTTGTGCTTGCAGATGCGTTTACTATTTTGTTAGGATGTAGCTTTAGTAGTAATAGCATGAGTAGCACGACAACCCCGATGGCGACACGTTGATGGAGATCATGATGATGGAGATCATGGTGTGACGCCGGTGACAAGAAGATCGTGCCGGTGCTTTGGTGATGGAGATCAAGGAGCACGTGATGATGGCCATATCATGTCACTTATGAATTGCATGTGATGTTAATCCTTTTATGCACCTTATCTTGCTTATAACGACGGTAGCATTATGAGGTGATCTCTCACTAAAATTTCAAGACGACATTGTGGTCTCCCCGACTGTGCACCGTTGCGACAGTTCTTCGTTTCGAGACACAACGTGATGATCGGGTGTGATAGACTCAACGTTCACATACAACGGGTGCAAAACAGTTGCACACGCGGAACACTCGGGTTAAGCTTGACGAGCCTAGCTTGTGCAGACATGGCCTCGGAACACATGAGACCGAAAGGTCGAGCATGAATCGTATAGTTGATATGATTTGCATAGAGATGCTTACCACTGAAACTATTCTCGACTCACGTGATGATCGGACTTGAGATAGTGGATTTGGATCATGTACCACTCAAATGACTAGAGAGATGTACTTTTTGAGTGCGAGTTCTTAAGTAATATGATTAGTTTGAACTAATTTTCATGAACATAGTCTAATAGTCTTTGCGAATTACGATGTAGCTTGCGCTATAGCTCTACTGTTTTTATATGTTCCTAGAGAAAATTTAGTTGAAAGTTGACAGTAGCAAACTTTGCAGACTGAGTCTGTAAAACCGAGGATTGTCCTCGTTGCTGCGCAGAAGGCTTATGTCCTTAATGCACCACTCGGCGTGCTGCACCTCGAGCGTCGTCTGTAGATGTTGTGAACATCCGACATACACGTTTATGATGACTACACGATAGTTCAGTGCAAAATACTTAATGGCTTAGAAGCAAGGCGCCGAAGACGTTTTGAAACGTCACGGAACATAAGTGATGTTCTAAAGAGATGAAATTGTGATTTCATGCTTGTGCCCTTGTTAAGAGGTACGAGACCTCCAACAAGATTCTTTGTCCACAAAGTAAGGAGAAAAACTCAATCGTTGAGCGTGTGCTCAGATTGTCTGAGTACGACAATCGCTTGAATCAAGTGGGAGTTAATCTTCCAGATGAGACAGTGATAGTTCTCCAAAGTCACTGCCACCAAGCTGTGAGAGCTTCGTGATGAACTATAACATATCAAGGATAGATACAATGATCCTTGAGCGATTCGCGATGTTTGACACTGCGAAAGTAGAAATCAAGAAGGAGCATCAATAGTTGATGGTTTGTAGAACCACTAAGTTTCAAGAAAGGCAAGGGCTAGAAGGGATACTTCGTGAAACGGCAAAACAGTTGCTACACTAATGAAGAGACCCGAGATTGAACCCAAACCTGAGACTGAGTGCTTCTGTAATGAGGGGAACAGTCACTGAGACGGAGCAACTCTAGATACTTGGTAGATAAGAAGGCTGGCAAAAGTCGAAAGAAGTATATTTGATATACATGATGTTGATGTGTACTTTACTAGTACTCCTAGTAGCATGAGGGTATTGGATACCGGTTCGGTTGCTAAGTGATTAGTAACACGAAATGATAGCTACGGCGTAAACGGAGACTAGCTAAAGGCGAGGTGACGATACATGTTGGAAGTGTTTCCAAGATTGATATGATCAAAACATCGCACGCTCCCTCTACCATCGGGATTGGTGTTAAACCTAAATAATTGTTATTTGGTGCTTGCGTTAAGCATGAACATGATTGGATCGTGTTTATTGCAATACGATTATTCATTTAAAGAGAATAATGGTTACTCTGTTTGCTTGAATAATCACCTTCAATGGTTTATTGAATCTCGATCGTAGTGTTACACATGTTCATAATATTGGTGCCAAAAGATACGAGGTAATGATGATAGTACCACTTACTAGTGGCACTGCCGCTTGAGTCATGTTAGTATAAATTGCATGAAGAGGCTCCATGCTGATGGATCTTCATACTCACTTGATTTTGAATCACTAGTGACATGCAAATCATACCACATGAGCAAGGCCTTATTTTCATTGAGATGAAACAAGATAGTAACTTGTTGGAAGTGATACATTTTGATGTATGCAGTCCAATGGGTGCTGAGGCACACAGTGGATATCATTATGTTCTTACTTCAATGACGATTTGAGTAGATGCAAGAGTATTTACTTAATGAATCACAAGTCTGAAATATTGAAAAGTTCAATTCTGTTTCGGAGTGAAGTTCGTCGTAATAAGAGGATAAACGGTCTACGATATGATCATAGAAATGAATATCTGAGTTACGAGTTTTGGTACGCAGTTAAGACAATGTGGAAATTGTTTCGCAGTTCATGCCACCTGGAACATCATAGTGTGATGATGTGTCTGGACGTCATAGCCACACACTATTTGGTATGGTGCATACTATGATGTCTCTTATCGAATTACCACTATCGTTTATGGGTTATGCATTAAAGACAACCGCATTCACTTTAAATAGGACACCGCGTATTTCCGTTGAGATGACACAGTATAGACTGAGGTTTAGAGAAATCTAAACTGTCGTTTCTTGAAAGTTTGGGGCTTCGACACTTATGTGAAAAAGTTTCAGTCTGATAAGCTCGAACCCAAAGCGGATAAATGCATCTTCATAGGATATCCAAAACAGTTGGGTACATCTCCTATCTCAGATCTGAAAGCAAAGTGTTTGTTTCTGGAAACAGATCCTTTCTCGAGGAAAGGTTTCTCTCGAAAGAATTGAGTGGGAGGGTAGTAGAACTTGATGAGGTTATTGAACCATCACTTCAACCAGTGTGTAGCAGGGCGCAGGAAGTTGTTCCTGTGGCGCCTACACCAATTGAAGTGGAAGCTGATGATGGTGATCATCAAGCATCGGATCAAGTTACTACAAGCCTCGTAGGTTGACAAGGTCGCGTACTACTACAGAGTGGTACGGTAACCCTGTCTTGGAGGTCATGTTGTTGAGCAACAGTGAACCTACGAGTTATGGAGAAAGCGATGGTGGGCCCAGATTCCGACAAATGGCTGGAAGCCATGAAATCCGAGAGAGGATCCATGTATGAAAAAAAAGTGTAGACTTTGGAAGAACTACTTGATGGTCATAGGACTATTGAGTAAAAATGGATCTTTAAAAGGAAGACATACGATGATGGTGATAAGTCACTATTAAGAAAAGCTCGACTTGTCGCAAAGATGTTTCCGACAAGATCAAACAGTTGACTATGATGAGACTTTCTCACTCGTAGCGATGCTAAAAGTATGTTAGTAATTGCTGCATTATTTATGAAATATTGCACGTAGGATGTCAAAACATTGTTTCCTCGACGGTTTCCTTGAGCAAACATTGTATGTGATACAACCAGGAGGTTTTGTCGATCCTAAAGATACTAGCAAGTATGCAAGCTCCAGTGATCCTTCAATGGACTGGTGCAAGCATCTCGGAGTTGGAATATACACTTTGATGAGATGATCAAAGATTTTGGGTTTGTACGAGGTTTATGAGAAACTTGTATTTCCAAAGAAGTGAGTGGGAGCACTATAGAATTTCTGATAAGTATATGTGGTTGACATATTGTTGATCAGAAGTAATGTAGAATTTCTGTAAAGCATATAAGGTTGTTTGAAAGGAGTTTTCAAAGGAATACCTGGATTGCGCTACTTGAACGTTGAGCATCAAAGATCTATGGAGATAGATCAAAAGCGCTTAATGAAAGTTTCAATAAGATGCATGCCTTGACAAGTTTTTGAAGGAGTTCAAAATAGATCAGCAAAGAAGGAGTTCTTGGTTGCGTTGTAAGGTGTAAATTTGAGTAAGACTCAAAACCCGACCACGGCAGAATAAAGAGAATAGACGAAGGTCGTCTTCTATGCCTTAGCCGTAGAATCTAAAGTATGCCATGCTGTGTACCGCACCTGATGTGTGCCTTGACTCAAAGTCTGTTGAGAGGTACAGAGAGTGATCCATGATTGAATCACTAGCAGCGGTCAAAATTTATCCTTAGTAACTAATGGACTAAGGAATTTTTCTCGATTATGGAGGTGGTTAAAGAGTTCGTCGTAAAGGGTTACGTCGATGCAAACTTTCACACTAATCCGAATAACTATGAGTAGTGAAACGGATTCGTATAGTAGAGTAGATATTTGGAGCATTTTCGAATAGCACGTAGTAGCACCATCTATAAGATGACATAAAGATTTGTAAAGAACGCACGGATCTGAAAGTTTCAGAACCGTTGACTAAAACCTCTCTCACGAGCAAGACGTGATCAGACCCCATAACTATATGGGTGTTGGATTCGTTGGAATCACATGGTGATGTGAACTAGATTATTGACTCTAGTGCAAGTGGGAGACTGTTGGAAATATGCCCTAGAGGCAATAATAAATTAGTTATTATTATATTTCTTAGTTCATGATAATCGTTTATTATCCATGCTATAATTGTATTGATTGGAAACACAATACTTGTGTGGATACATAGACAAAACACTGTCCCTAGTAAGCCTCTAGTTGACTAGCTCGTTGATCAAAGATGGTCAAGGTTTCCTAGCCATAGGCAAGTGTTGTCACTTGATAACGGGATCATATCATTAGGAGAATCATGTGATGGACTAGACCCAAACTAATAGACGTAGCATGTTGATCGTGTCATTTTATTGCTACTGTTTTCTGCGTGTCAAGTATTTGTTCCTATGACCATGAGATCATATAACTTACTAACACCGGAGGAATACTTTGTGTGTATCAAACGTCGCAACGTAACTGGGTGACTATAAAGATGCTCTACAGGTATCTCCGAAGGTGTTCGTTAAGTTAGTATGGATCAAGACTGGGATTTGTCACTCCATGAGACGGAGAGGTATCTCGGGGCCCACTCGGTAATACAACATCACACACAAGCCTTGCAAGCAATGTGACTTAGTGTAAGTTGCGGGATCTTGTATTACGGAACGAGTAAAGAGACTTGCGGTAAACGAGATTGAAATAGGTATACGGATACTGACGATCGAATCTCGGGCAAGTAACATACCGAAGGACAAAGGGAATGACATGCGGGATTATATGAATCCTTGGCACTGAGGTTCAAACGATAAGATCTTCGTAAAATATGTAGGATCCAATATGGGCATCCAGGTCCCGCTATTGGATATTGAACGAGGAGTCTCTCGGGTCATGTCTACATAGTTCTCGAACCCGCAGGGTCTGCACACTTAAGGTTCGACGTTGTTTTATGCGTATTTGAGTTATATGGTTGGTTACCGAATGTTGTTCGGAGTCCCGGTTGAGATCACAGACGTCACGAGGGTTTCCAGAATGGTCCGAAAACGAAGATTGATATATAGGATGACCTCATTTGGTTACCGGAAGGTTTTCGTGCATTACCGGAAAAGTTTCGAGCTCATCGGTAGTGTACTGGGAGTGCCGGGAGGGGTGCCGGGGACCATCAGGAGGGGTGTCACGCCCCCAAGGGGTCTCATGGGCTATGGGAAGAGATAAACCAGCCCCTAGTGGGTTGGAATAAGTTCCCACTAAGGCCCATAAGGTTTGAGAAGGAAAAAACACAAGGTGGAAAGAGTTTCCAAGTGGGAAGGTGGAATCCTACTCCAAGTAGGATTGGAGTAGGACTCCTCCACCTCCAATTTCGGCCAAACCTTTAGGTTTTGAGGCTGCCTCCTCCCCTCCCTCCTTCCTATATATAGTGGGGTTTTAGGGCTGATTTGAGACAACTTTTGCCACGGCAGCCCAACCACATATCTCCACGGTTTTACCTCTAGATCGCGTTTCCGCGGAGCTCGGGCGGAGCCCTACTGAGACAAGATCATCACCAACCTACGGAGCGCCGTCACGCCGCCGGAGAACTCTTCTACCTCTCCGTCTCTCTTGCTGGATCAAGAAGGCCGAGATCATCGTCGAGCTGTACGTGTGCTGAACGCGGAGGTGCCGTCCGTTCGGCACTAGATCGTGGGATGGTTCGCAGGGCGGATCGAGGGACGTGAGGACGTTCCACTACATCAACCGCATTCACTAACGCTTCTGTTGTACGGTCTACAAGGGTACGTAGATCACACATCCCCTCTCGTAGATGGACATCACCATGATAGGTCTTCGTGCGCGTAGGAAATTTTTTGTTTCCCATGCGACGTTCCCCAACAGGTGTTGTGATAGAAACACCAAAATCCTGAAGTAACCATCGTAACCAAGTCACCTCTGCCGTCAAAAGAGCCATCGCTCGCAACTCATCCTCTGCACTCGAACGGGAAACTGCAATCTGTTTCTTCGTCTTCCAGGCAATGAGAGAACCACCAAGAAAAACACAGTAAGCAGAAAGTGAACGGCGATCTGAAGGATCACTAGCCCACGTAGCATCTGAATAGGCCTGAAGCTGTAAAGAACTGGAGCGAGGAAAGAATAGACGGTGAGAGATCGTGCCCCGAAGATATCGGAGAACACGGAGGAGATGACTATAGTGAACCGATGTGGGAGTAGAGACAAACTGACTCAGAATATGAACCGGATAAGAGATATCCGAACGAGTGACAGCTAGATAAACAAGACTGCCAACAAGATGACGATAGCGCGTCGGGTCAGGCAGGGGATCACCATCAGTAGCAGAGAGGTGAACATTGAGCTCTATACGAGTCTCAACAATGCGCTCATCAGTAAGAGCTGCACGAGCAAGAAGATCCTGGATATACTTTTCCTGGGATATAAAGAAGCCCTCAGAGGTAGAAGAGACTTCAATCCCAAGAAAGCAGCGGTGTTGCGGCGGAAGACATGCGGGCGGCAACGGCCCTCAATGCAGCGACGACCGTGTTGATGGAGTGTCGGTCGTTGCACCGACTAAGCGACCGCCATAGCTGTAGGAAGCCACACAATTTGAAAATTGCATCAGTTGCACGGAGAGGAATTACATGCTCTATCACAAGCTTATTATGAATATTTCATAGGGTCCACAGGAGGGCACCGATGGTAACCCAGAAGGTCGGTCTCACAGCGGCGCTGTGTGCCCCAAGCACCTCGGCAAACATGTCAGGCAGGTTGTCGTGGCACCAACTGCCCCCAATCACCTCCCGTACATAGCTTCACATGAACCTAGCAGCCGGGCAAGTGAAGAAGATATGGTTGCAATCCTCTAGGACCCTACGCAGAGGACACAACCCATCGGATGGTCCTTGCCTTTTCAACACCTCTGTCCCGGATGGGAGCCGACCACGCACCAACTACCACAGGAATATACGGATCTTCAGCGGCAACTTGAATTCCCACAGAAAGTTCAGTTCGGTCGGTGCCAGAGTTGGCAAGATCGTAGAGATTTGGTGGAAAACCTTCCATTAGGCTTAAGCTGCCAGTGGATTACATCCTCCTCCACGGACAGAGAGTGTAGAGCCACACGCTGAACTAACTCATCTCAGAGGCCCCGCTCAGCGGGACCGAAGGACCTCCTGAAGGCGATACCCGCTAGGTTGGATAGAGTGCGTGCAACTGAGATGAATTGTTGTGCGCACATGTAGAAGAGAGGCTGGAAACAAGTGGCGAAGGCCTGGGGGCCGCACCATCGATCAAGCCAAAATAAAGTGGAATTGCCCCGTCCCACTTCTATGGAGGAGCCTATCGGCAGAACATGCATGAGCCAAACAATGGATTGCCAGAACTGCGATCCCCCATACCTAGGGGCGAACGCCAGTGGCTGTCCACGAAGGTATTTAGCCTGAATGATATCTAACCATAGGCCTCCTTCACCGGAGCCAATCCTCCATAGCCATTTAGCTAGGAGGGCAATATTTATCCGTTTGGATGATATAATCCCAAGACCGCTCGGGTCCTTGGGTTTACATATCTCAGACCATTTGACCATGTGATATTTCTGTTTATCGCTTTTCCCGCCAAGAAAAATCGGGACTGGTACTTGGCGATATCATGGTGAAGGGATTCATTAAGACTATAGAATCCCATCAGATACATCAATAAACTCGTCAACGACGAGTTGATCAGAAAAACCCTAGCCGCTTTGGACGGCCAACGTCCTTTCCATGGCTCCACCCGGTGTTGGACCTTGGTCACCGAGGGCCTCAAATCTTTTTCTAGGATTCGAGAGTCACTGATGGGCATGCCGAGGTAGGTGGTCGCGAAGGTCCCGAGACGACAGTTAAGTCTGTTCGCTATACTAAGCTTCTCCTTGTCCGAATAACCCAAGACCATTACTTCGCTCTTGGCGAAGCTAATTGTTAGGCCGGACATCTCCTGGAAGCACAACCGAAGGAATTTTAGATGGGCAATGTCGCGAGACGATCCTTCTACCACCAGGATCGTGTCATCAGCATACTGGAGGTGTGTCATTCCGCCAGCCCCAAGGAGGTGGTGGCAGAGACCCGAGAGGTGTCCGGCCCCCTTGGCCCTGTCAAGGATGGCGGTCAGGGCATCAACCACGAGGTTGAATAGGAAAGGGGAGAATGGGTCCCCTTGTCGTACGCCCTGAGCCGTGGGGAAGTAGGGGTCGACCTCGCCATTGATGTTAATGACAGTCCTACCACTCATCACCATTTGCATCACCCGGGTTATCCAATGTGAATCGAAACCCTTCTTGAATATGCATACATATGGAGAGTGCCTACTTTGTTTGCGATTTGAATGTCTAAATATGGACTACTCATTGTCAACTGTAATAATTTTCTCATGGAAGCATTGTTTTAAAAGGCTACATCTTGTTTTTGATGTGAGCCTATACTTCTTTAAATTTTTTGTTGGTACCTTTTGTTGAACTGGTTATGTATGCTTCCATGCATGTTACTTCATTGTGTCGCTGCAAGGTGGAACCTGGATGCGTATTCATATGTGGAGCTAAGCGGTGTCGTTTTCCAAACAAGCTGTAATCGAAGTTCGTTCACTGAAACTTGATTTTAAAAGTGCAGTTTATCGGCATTTGGCTGACAGAAAATGTTCTTTCAAAAGAAATTTGCTCTTATTAATGCTAGCACACGAGCATGAAACTTCTAGTGTTCTGTTTGTGATAGAGCAAATAAGCCACGACTGGTGAGAGGCCTTCGGGCGCCGGAGTGTTGCATCGTGGGTGCGCGTGCGTGCACGCGTCGGGGGCGTGACAGAGCCCAGCCGGGCGGACTAGGGTGTGTGTGTACGTCTTAGGGGGTGCATGTGTGTGTTTGGTTAGCAGCCGCGATCGACGCGGAGGGGTGACCGCGTCAGAGCGCCAGGTTCGGCCGTGCGGGTGTGTGTGTGCGCGCCAGGCGCGCGAGCTGGGAGTGTGGAACGTGGGGATCGTGGGAGGCTCGCGGCGTGTCTGTGCGCGTATAAGAGCTCCCAGTCTCTCCTGTGTATCGCTGCGCCGAGTTGGAGTTTGTGCTCTAGGAGAAATACAGGAAAGCCGTATGCGCGGCGAAGGTGTTTGTGCGCCGGGAAAACTTCTGTGTTCATCCATTTCTCCTCCGAGCTTGTCTCCGGTGATCGCCGGCGACTAGGAGTTCCATTTTCGCGCTTACAATTGGTATCAGATCCTCCGGTTCGGGAGCTCGCCGGCGACAATGGCGATCGTGCCACACGGCGGAGGCGCGGGCGGATCGGTGTCGATGACGATGCTCACGCCGGACAATTACACGGTGTAGGCCATCAAGGCGCAGACGATCCTCGACGTCCACACCGTGTGGGAGGCGGTGGCGCTGGGCGACGTGTCGGTGAACGCCAGGAAGGACAAGGCGGCGCACATGATGCTCCTGGGAGCGTTGCCGGAGGACGTGCTGCTGCAGGTGGCGACGAAGCTCACCGCCAAGGAGGTATGGGACTCCTTGAAGGTGAGGTTCGTCGGCGCCGATCGTGTCCGCGCGGCGAGTTTGGCGACACTGCGCGGGGACTTCGACCGCCTAAAGATGGCGGACGGGGAGGTGCTGGACGTGTACGCCGGGAGGTTGGCAGGGATTACGGCGCGGTTCGCGAGCCTAGGGGAGACGTTGGACGACGAGGCGCTCGTGAAGAAGCTGCTGGACACCGTCCCGGATCGACCGTTCCCCGTCGTCGCCGGCATCGACCAGTTCTGCGACACGACGACCATGGCGTTCGACGAGGCACTCGGGCGGCTGCGTGCGTTTGAAGAGCGGGTTCATCATCGTGGACAAGACGGCGGCGAGCGTGGCGGCGAAAAGCTGCTGCTGACGGCAGCGCAGTGGGCAGCACGGGAGCGTCGACACGGCGGCGCTCGGGACGACGACGACGACCAGAGGAGCGAGGCGTCAGGCAGCGGAAGAGAACGGCGAGGTCGCTGCTACAACTGCGGCCAGAGGGGGCATTTCAAGCGCGACTGCACCCGGCCGAAGAAGGAGGCAGCGGCGGCGCAGCAGGCACTGCTGGCGAACGCCGGTGACGACTTTGACGGTCCTGCACTTCTCTAAGCCACGCCTTAGGGGGTGAATGATAGAGCAAATAAGCCATGGCTGGCGAGAGGCGTTCGGGCGCCGGAGTGTTGCGTCGCGGGTGCGCGTGTGTGCGCGCGTCGGGGGGCGTGACAGAGCCCAGCCGGGGCGGACTAGGGCATGTGTGTGTACGTCTTAGGGGGTGCGTGCGTGTGTTTGGTTAGCATCCGCGATCGGCTCGGAGGGGTGACCGCGTCAGAGCGCCAGGTTCGGCCGTGCGGGCGTGTGCGTGCGCGCCGGGCGCGCGAGCCGGGAGTGTGGAGCGTGGGGATCGTGGGAGGCTCGTGGCGTGTCTGTGCGTGCGTATAAGAGCTCCCAGTCTCTCCTGTGTATCGCTGCGTCAAGTTGGAGTTTGTGCTCTAGGAAAAATACAGAAAAGCCGTATGCGCGGACGAAGGTGTTTGTGCGCCAGGAAAACTTCTGTGTTCATCCATTTCTCCTCCAAACTTGTCTCCTGTGATCGCGGGCGACTAGGAGTTCCATTTTCGCGCTTACAGTTTGGACCGTTGCTCGTTGTGCAAACCGAATAGGTTTGTCATGTTTGTTATTGTAAAGGAGTGACCGATTATATGGATGTTGCATTCGTGTTATTTTTTTTATTATATGTCGAGTCAGTCAACCGTGATACAAGGTCATGGTTATCTGAATGGCTAGGAAACAGCACGGCCGACTGCGACATGATCGACCCATCAACAAGCTTCGGTTGAAGTGTCAAGCCCTACATGATGCCTCGAGACAGGATTATGGTGGCTAGGGGAGTCATCGGTCTGTACCTTCGTGCAACTTAGGCTCTCGGTAGATTTTATCCGTGTTCATTTGACCTTCTTTTGTCGAGGCTCTCGGTTTAGCACTGCGATGCTTCATTTGGTCACTTGACCCTGTATGGAACCTTTCTCGTTTGTTTCGTTTTATTCCTTAGAGCATCTCTAGTGGATGGTGTATATGAAGGTGGATGGTAAATATACACGATGCAAACTGAAAAACGCTTTTCAATGGATCGTGTATACGGGCGTGCAAGTTTTACACGTTCATCCACGAGGCTACTCCTCGTGGAAATAAACACGCCTCGGCCACGCTCGTGGACGAAAACGAGCTGCTCCCGCCATCCTCCCGCCCTGCTCCTGCCATCCTCCCGCCTCCGTCCAGAGGCCATCGAAGCTCGCCGGCGACCACTCCCCTCTGGTAAGCTCTCTCCCTCCCTTCTATTTTCCATTCCCGTCGGTAGAGAGGAGGCGCGGGACGTCGGGCGGCTGCCGCACCGCTGGCCAGATCTGGCGGCGGCGGCGCGCGCCATGGAGAGGGGAGTGCGGGGAGAGAGGGGCGGGGGGAGGGCGGCGGCGCTGCGTGCGGGGGGAGGGCGGCGACGCTGCGTGCGGGGGGCTGCGTGCGGGGCGCGCTGCGGGGCGAGATGCGTGCGGGGCGAGATGAAGGGGCGGGGCGGCGTTGTGGGGCGAGATGCAGGGGCGGGGCGAGATGCAGGGGCGGGGCTGCAATTGCTGTTATTGCAGAATTTGCTGTCGGATTGCTGTTAATTGCTGCTATTGCAGAATTTGATGTCCATTGCTGTTAATTGCTGTCCATTGTTGCTGTCCATTGCTGTTATTTGTTGTCCATTGTTGTTGTCCATTGCTGTTAATTGCTGTCCATTGTTGCTGTCCATTGCTGTTCATTGTTGTTGTTCATTGCTGTCCATTGCTGTCAATTTGATGTCTAAAATAGCTGTCTAAAATTTGTATTTGTCTATTGCTTGCAGATGAATGATGACCAAACCTTCTTGGACATCATTGATTTTGGTTACATACAAACACAACCAGATAGTCCAATTGGAGAGCAGACAACTCCATCAATTCAGCATCGTTCTGCAATAACACAGAAAAGAAAATCCAACAAAGGAAAAAATTGGTCTAGTGACGAGGACAAGGTTCTCATAGCAGCATGGGCAAATACAAGTTCTGTAGTTGTTGTAAGAATAATTTAATGCTTTCTGCTAGTTGTTGTAAGAATAATTTGATGCTTTCTGCTAGTTGTTGTAAGAACAATTTGATGCTTTCCGCTAGTTTATTGATAGCTGCATTACAAATATAGCCGTTGGAAATATAGCCGTTGGAATATACACGTCATAATTTACACGTTCCACTGAAAAACCGGAACGTGTATAATTTAACAACGTGTATATGAACGTGTAAATGAAGATATACACGTTCAAATTTACACCATCCACTAGAGATGCTCTTAGGGCAACTTTAATGGGTTGACCCAAATGGACAACGATTTTGTCCGCTTTTTGTTCTTTTGGGTCGGTCTGACGGACATCAACGTCCGCTTCGGCATTTGGGTCGGCGCATGCGTCCAACGCTGGTCCGATTCATTTTTACCAGCGCGTGAAAAAAACATTTACAAAAATAATAATCAAGCATTAATTAAACATTAAAAGCCGGCCACGAAGACCGGTGAAAATCCATGCGTCCCCATTACATTATAATTGAAAAAGGAAAAAAAAACCTAGACATCCTCGTCATCGGCGGCGAGGTCGGGCTGCGCCGGAGCTGGCAGTGCTGGTGTTGGCCGTGGCGTAGCATGGGTGCGCTCGTTCGTCGGGCACAGTGGCCTCTTAGCATGGAGGTAGGCGGCCTCCTTCAGGAACATCGCGCGGGCATAGACGACGAGGGTGTCTATCAGTGAATAGCTCACATGCACGTCCATCATTACACACAAACAGTGAATAGCTCACACAAATGAAAATTATTCATACATAATAATACATAGTTCAAACATAAAATTTGTTCACAGTCCATAATTGAAATAGAAAATACATAGTTCATTAATTTCTAGCATAGATCCACATACGCCCACAAGATTATTGAGAACTTGCACGTGCATCTGTTGATCTCGAAGTTGTTGATACACCTCAAGAAAGTTGAAAACATGCTCTGTCTCTTGTTCCTGGAAGCGGATCTGAACTCCGGGCTTCCCAAAATCATGTGCATATGCTGCCCCTTTGTCCTCATCCTTCACAATCATGTTGTGCAATATTACACAATGTGTCATGAGCTGACAAAGTGTCTTCGGTTCCACATCATTGTAGCTGGGCGAACAATACCCTCAACGAGCTTGGAGCACTCTGAATTCTCTCTCCACATCCTTAGTAGCACCTTCTTCAATTTCTGCAAAGAAAAATTGTTTCCTACCATTGGGACTTAGATATGATCTTCACAAACACTTTCATTGAGGATAGATACCATCGACAAGTAGTACCCCATGGTGTAGTTGTGCCTGTTGTTGACGGTGTTTTTGCATGCCAGAGTCTCCCGATCATAAAGTATCTTGGCAAAGGAGATTGTCGTAGAATATTGATGTCATTGTTAGAATCAGGCATGTTGAAGAAAACATGCCAAATCAGCAAGTTCTTCGATGCCACTGGCCACTGCAAGTACGATGGTTGCCCCTGCCCGCCCAAATCTTTGGGGCAGTCATTACTTTGACAATGCATGCAATAACTGAATCAAGCATACGTGGAAAACATCTTGCCGTTTCGATTTCGATCAACCTTTATGTGTCCTCGCAGTTGGTTCTCTCAGATAATCCGCTCCAAACACCTTCACCAAGTTGCATACAAATTGCACCATGGTATTCAGAAGTGTGGTCTCTCTGATCAAGATTTCAGCATCATTAGCATCTACGACCTTATCATAAGCAAGCACCGTGAGGGCAGCCGTGCGTTTCTGCAAAGGAGAGAAGGAAAATTTCCCGCAACAATCTCTTCCTCAACTTGAAGTAATCATCAACCTCCTCCACGACATCCACTACACGCAAGAACAAATCTTTGCTCATTTGGAAGCGACGAAAAAAAACTCTTCATGCTATGTTGGTTCGAGTTTGAAGTAGACCTTGTAGCGAAGCTTTATACCGGTGAACCTATCCCGAGGAACAACGCTCCTACCCTTGAAGTTCAACACATGCTCCTTGCTTCTGTAATTCTTCCTCGGTGCTCATCATCATCATCATCATGTCATCATCATCTTTTCAGAGTTTTTGTCGTGTGAATTTGATGAATCGATGAACTCTCTATGTGAATTCGTTAAAGTCCTTGTTTCCAACATCCGACAACGAATTATTTGTCTACAAAGGAGCTAAAAATAATAAATTACTCGGACATTTCATTGAACATGTAAAAACGTGATGTGTGTGTTCGGAGGAGTTGCATGTACCGAGACAGCATCTGGTGGCGGCATGGTCATCGGTGTCGTGGGTTAGGGACGATGGGAGAGCTACAGTGCTGCAATGGCGAGGAATTAAAAGAACGAACGATTGCAAGAAGGCCCATGCTACAAATCATCCGACTGATCCCGCGTGAGGATGAGCCGCCTTGCCAGTCGTTTGATTAAGAGGAGTTTTACCGCTAGATGGAAACATCTATCGTTATTTTCCTTTCACATCTCACAGCCATACACTCCTTTGCATTTTCATAACGTAGATAAGACAACCATGCTCGTCACGAGTTGCATCTAATGCAACTAGTCACCAACGAAGCAGCCCCGTGGCCTAGCATGCTGCAACACAAGAACTTTCACGTTGTCAGTCGACAGAACCGTCGGCATGTCGATTTCCAGCCACGCCTGCCCCCGGCCTGTATTGGCATGCAGCAGCCTGCAACTTTGGAGTAAAATGACAGCCACGGCTGTAGCGACACGAGCTGCTTCAAAGATCGGTGACGGAGTGACTGTTGCTATAAGGGTTGTCGCACTGTCAGTCAAGACGACAATGTTGTGAGGGTGGTCTGGCTGCTACGGACGTCACTGCGAGACTATGGGGCAATGCTGTGACACTGAACAACGGTCTTTGGGACACCCAACTGCTTCAACGGATGCGGCGAGCTGATGTCCCCGACGATGGCGCAACGACACGCTTCGGACGCCTGTGGTGTGCTTTGATGGTCACGGCATGCTACGACATCCTTGCTTCTTTGAGGATGTTGCGACGATCCAGAGATGGAGCGACGACATGCTTCGAATGCCTGCGGTGTGCTTCGATGGCCACGTCATGCGATGACATAATGGCGACTTTGAGGATGTTGTGAGGGCATGCTTCTATGGCCCGGAGATGCTATGAGGAGTGTTGCGACGATCGTGGCATTTGCACGACAACATGCTTCAAACACGGCGTTTGCACGATAACATGCTTCGAACACCTGTGGTGTGCTTTGACGGCTACGCCTATGCCATGGCTGCATACTTCAACTATCACGATGATGCTAGGACGTGTGCTCCTACGGTCGCGGTGATGGAACGACGACATGCTTCGAACACTCATGGTGTGCTTCGACCACTGCAACGATGCCACAACGGCATGCTTTGATGGTCGCGGTGATGCTACGAGGCGTGCTGCGGCGATTGCACGACGGCATGCTTCGAACACCCATGTTGTGATTCGATAGCTGCGAGGATGTCGTGACGACATGCTTCGAACAAACATGTTGTGATTTGACAGCTGCGAGGATGTCGTGACGACATGCTTCGACAATTACGGTGATATGCTATGAGGCGTGTTGCGGCGGTCGCAACGGTTGTGCATCGATATGTTGCGATCGCCCGTGGTGTGGTTGCTCGCAATGTTATTGTGATAGCATTGCGCTTCAAATAGTTGTGGGCATGCCGCAACTTCGTTCTTTGACAAAAGCAACGATGCTACGACGGAGGACTAACTGCTCCGACAGTGCTGCAATGGCGTGTTTCATGGGCGCGACAGTGTTGTGACAATGGGCATGGTTGCTTTAATGATGGTGCAATGGCGTGCTTCAAAGGATGCAGTGATGCGGCGATGGCGGTCCGGCTACTCCGTTGATTCTGCGATGGCATGCGTTGAAGAAACTGAATGCCCAACTGCTCGGACGGTGTTGCAATGACATGTTTCATGGATGTGGCAGTATTGTGACGATGGGCATGTCTATTTTAACTAGCAAAAGGGCCCATGCGTTGCAACGGGAGAAAGAAATACCACACGGCACACGCTCTTAATTTATAAAAAATGTCTATAATTTAAGAATTTATAGTTACGATACAAATAAAGATGGTCTTATCCTACAAAAATGCAGTTCAAAATTTCACAGGTCTTCTATTTTAACACGGCTTGCATGTAGATTTAATACGTACAAAGAATCAGTCAAGTGACCTTCAGTTTCATCTCTAATCCTGATTTTGTTGACGTGTTCATTCCCAACCCGGATGAGTACCGGTATGAAAGAAAGACGAATAATGACTTATTTATTAAGATTGCACCCTAGATAGTATTTTTATTAAACGTTTAACAGATAACGCTTGCATGTAGATTTAATACGTACAAAGAATCAGTCAAGTGACCTTCAGTTTCATCTCTAATCCTGATTTTGTTGACGTGTTCATTCCCAACCCGGATGAGTACCGGTATGAAAGAAAGACGAATAATGACTTATTTATTAAGATTGCACCCTAGATAGTATTTTTATTAAACGTTTAAACACTTAAAATAATATTATATTTAAATTCTACATATTTTTCTAATCAAATTCCATGTATAATATGTTAAATTTGAAGTTACGGTTTAAAAGATATGAGTATTTAAAAAAATATTTAATATATACTACGAGTTTAATGTCATAAACAGTAAGGGTTTTTTTGTAAAATCATCTCGGTAGGTTTTCCGACGGAAGCGATATCCTCTTTATTATTAGGTAAAGATGATGATGTGATGGCGTGCTTCGACGAACGTAGCGATGCGGCGATGGCGACACGGCTGTTCCGGTGATGCTTTGAAGAAACCAACAGCGGCATCAAGAATGCTACATCGAAGCACCTTGACTCTTTGAGTTGCTAGTACCAAATCAAATCAAACACCCACGATTAACATTGAGAAGATGATGTGCTACATGGCAAGAGCACTGCATGTGGAGTATATAGCTGTAAAAAGGATAATAAAATCATTGAACGCTGCTACAGGTCACAAACTCACAAAGGTAGGCTGCCTTCGTGAGGAGGGGGCACAGATGGGTTACACGCCACACGATCATACAGGATCATAAGAGAAAGAACATGGCTTACGAAGACAACAGATCATCCGACTGATCATCTGGCATGGCTTACGAAGGCAACATGTTGCGAAAGATGATGTGACGGAGCCGCCTTGTTGCGACGGCATCTCGGCCGCGACGACGTTGCTCTAATGACGACTCAACTGATGCGATTGATGTTCCGATCAACGACGCCGCCATGCTGCGACGCCATCTCGGCCGCAACGACGTTGCTTCGATTGCGGCTCAACTGCCACGACGGATGTTGCGATGCTGCTGTGACGGCGGCTTGGACTGCTCCGGCCATACCAGAGTTGAGCCTGTTCGTTAGAGCTTCAGATCCTCATTTTACTGCTCCTGCTCCAGATCCTCCGAGAATCCATTCCCCTCGGGAGCTGGATCAGCTTTACAAAAGCATTCGACTATCAGTTGACTCCTAAAACACTAATTTGTGGGTTCAGGAATAAAAATCAACCATCAAAATCTCGGGTCATCGGTTTCTAGCACCGATGATGTACCAGCTAGTTTGCATGGCAGCATGCTAGTACCTCCAGCTAGTTGCATGCCAGCCCCACGCACGCGTCAAAAACGGAACGGTGTGTTGTGTGCAGCGTTTGTACCGTCGTCCGTGCTAAATCTTTTTCGTGGACGAGTCCACCGTTTTTTGTTGGACACGTGTTAAAGGTACGAGGCGACTTACGCATTCAATAGATCAGTCGGATGTTTATAATCGTTTTCCTTGCAAGAAATATAGAATGTCTACTATGTTTTCCACTTGGATGTATTTGGACTGAGAGTCCTGGAGACATACCTTTTCTTTTATTCTTGGAATCGGCCGCTAGTTTTCTGCTAACACAATGTCATGAATCTGGAACCCTGCAATTCGGGATGATGTTGTGACGGGAGTAACTTTTATGTCACTCTTTAGTGGCTAAATGTTTGGAACTGCATTTTTTTCTTTGTAACCAACATGTCTCAAAGGGTAGTTTTCTCAGCATTTGTCCAACGAAAGCTGTTTATTTTAAAGAAGTTTATTAGCGTTACCAATGCTAGCACATTCAAAAGTATGAAAGTAGTAGTGCTGCGTTCGGATTGTTGCTCGTTTTCGGTTCATCCCATTCGTTATCTTAAAGAAGTGAGCAGTTATTTAAAAAAAAAAATTTGATGTTGTAATGGTCTGAGTTTATTTTCATCCTATCACCAGTGAAGTTATTCAACTGTTGCTTATATGCAATGAAGTTCAGATGGCGTTACTGTTTTGAATTGGGCTCTTTTATGCATGCCCCTGGCATCTGAATCCCGGTATTGTGAGTCCATAACTGACACTGAGTGTGTAATAACTGCTAGGAAGCAGAATAGTATCACAAATTATTACATACATATCCTCAATTTGGATGTGATCTTCTTTCACATTTTCTGACTCAAAGAGAAAATTAAGTAAACTTCATCCTTCGGGTGAGTCGACGATGTTCTTCTTCTGGTTCTAGTTCCTCGATCCTTCCCTTTTCGAAAATGAGGGTAAACCCCCAGGCTCTGCATCGATTGATGCCGATGGCAAAGTGGCACTAGGTGTTGATCAAGAAGTCCGTTGCTAGGTTTACCCCTCCAGTTTTTTATCCCTTTCCTTGTCCTGCTCTGCTTTGGGTCCCTCTATTGCTCCGCTTTGGGTTCCTCTGCTCTCATGATCAAGCACGTAGAACCAATGGAGTTCAGCTATGTTTTTTCTAGAATACACAAGCATGCGTACTGTATTATCTATCGATGGAAGAAGAGACGCGACACCTATTCACAGGTTTACAACTCTGGCAGAATGGCCAGCCACCCAAGATAGAAAAGGAGACTACTCGCCAGACATCACCTTGGAAAAGCTTACCCATCTGCCAAGACTTCCATTCCTCAAGGATTCGCCTAAGAACAAACCCCCAAAGAATACGACCCTTCCTTTGCATCCAAATTTTGCACATCTTGAGGATGATCATGGAGTTGAACTCCTTCCTGGAATGAGCCGTTGGTGATAGCGATGCGGAACATTCCAGCACACCACCCATAGTGTCCGAAAATTCTTACAAAAATCTTGTTTTGTGTCTAGCTGGTGGCATATGCATGATTATCATAGCACTGGCGGAACTTGATGGGGACAGATTTAAACGAGCTGCCGGTATAAGAGGTAGCAAAAGTTGAGATACATCTACCCAGGCTCATGTACTAACTACCAACGGAGCCACCAAGCACGCACGCATATAAGATCAGATTGACCCGGCGTTAATCCTGTCCATCACACAAGTAAACACTAGAGCAGTAACGACATGAATCACCAAGCATGCATCGATCTAGCTAGTATAATATTATCCATTGACAACGATTACATCAAGTGACGGAGATCTTACATGACTGTATACTTATATGGCAACTAAGTAGCACTAGGAGCTACATATGAGAGACGCCCTATATGTAAACCCCTAAACCCCTAAAAGCTAGCTGATATCTTTCTTGATGCTACCTAAATAAAACCAACTAAAACGAAACTACATAATCCTGACGAAACCATCAGCGATGGGTGCATCCTCTTGCTCCTATGGTGATGGTGATGGGGCGGGGGAAGTAGCCGGAGGCGCCGGAGTCGTGGCAGGAGGCATCAACGGCGGCAAGGGTTGGGCTGTCAAATCATCACCAATGCAAGTTAATCAATCTCCTTCAAAGCAAGCTTACTCATAAAAAGTAAAACACAATGTACAAGGTTAGTAACTTACTGGCGCAGGAGAAGATGGTCTGCAGGGGAATCATGGCGCCACATCTAAGAGGAAGGATGATCATGCGGATGGGGTCGATAGGCTTGGGGAAGAGCTTGCTCATGCCGCCATTGTTGTTCAGACCATGGCAGAGGCAGATCGGCGCGGTGCTGACGACTGACTTGAGGCCGTCGCAGCATGCGTCCGGCGGCGAGAACACCGTGATGTTGGTGAGGTAGTCCATGCACGGTATCATGGCCATCAGCGGCGTCAGGCACTCCTTCGGCGGCGGCGGGCTTGGCGAGCCGGTGGGAACTGGGAGGTGCGGGAGGCTAGGCAATGCTCCGGACGGAGGGGCGCCCGGTGCACCACCAGGGAGCGGCCCGAACAACGGCGGCAAGCCGGGGATCTGAGGAAGTTGTGGGAACAGGAAGTGGAATAGCGGTGGTAAGCTTGGAATACCGGGAATCTGAGGCAACGACGGCAGGCCGGGAAGAGACGGGGAGCCGCCACCGGCCGTGGTGGTGGCTGCGGCTTCTTCTTGGTTTGCGGCGGCAGGCTGAACCCTCGCCTCGGACGGCTGCAGTGTCGCCGCCATGGCCAGCAGGGCGAAGAGCACGGCGACGGTGGACTTGGAGAGCGCCATTTTCTACGTGAGGGTTGGACAGGATGATGCGTGTTGATGGGTGGATGGAATTCGTGTGTTTGCTCAACTATTTATACTGCTCCGGCACGTTAGAGATAGACAAGTTTGAATATATGTACGTATAACCATTTGAAATTTTATCCAACAAGATTGTGTTTGGGTTGTGGTTTGCTTGGGTACGTTTCGTGTACGCATGGACGTCGTCGTCTCTATACAGATAGCGCTCCAGGTTCAAACGAGACCATATGGAGATGTTGTTGAGGTTCATAGGATTCTCCTTTTCCATTCTTGAACTGGGATTTTTTTTAAATCTTTTTTTAACTGGTAACAAGGAGAGTGTTATATTATTTGGAAAATGATTATGATCAACCGACTAATCTAACGCATGACATCCACCGCCTCCATTGCTTGACACTTGTCTTATTGGACCACACAGATCTTTTTCATCTTATCATTGCAACAACGGTTGCTGCGAAATGGTGACGGGGAATGATGACTGCGCAAGTACGTGAGCGACTGAAGGTAATGTTGTATTGCAACATGGATCTTGTTGTAGAAAATTAGATGCGATGAAGATGTTGTTGCAACTTTTGCAACAAGGTCTTGTCACAGAAAATTAGAAAAGAAGGTTGTGGAATATGGATCTTGTCGCAGAAAACTAGTGAAGGGGTGGTTTCGCAATAAGGGTCATGTTGCAAAAACTAATAAAAATTATAAAACATGGATCTTGTTGCCAGAAATTAGAAAAGAGGTGGCTTTGCAACAAGGAGAGTGCGATATTTTTAACAAAAGGAAATATATTAATATCGTGAAGATACTAGTTACATTCGGCCTCTGCAATAACGAAATGTCCTAAAGACATTACGGATGCACACAACCCAAAAACTTAATGAAGAAGAAGTAAAAAAAAATCCGCTACGGTGATCAATTTCTAATAGCTGCAACACAAACCACCATAAAAAACAACACTCGAAGTCCAAATTCTCAAAAAACGACGCCTCCAAAAAGAAAATTGTGCATAAGCACCATCGTCGCCCGGTCATAGATCTATGGTTTTCACCCTCAAGAAATCAGCACTCTCAAAATAATGCCTTTAACAAGGTCATTGCCAGGTACAACCAATTATGGCCAGATCTTAGATTTTCACCCCGAAAGAACAGACTATGTACTCCTCTTGTGTTGCGCCCTCACTTGTCAGTGCTGCTGCTACGAGTCACCAAACACCAAGCAAAGTCCTCATCGCCTCGAAGACTCGGTCCATCATTACTAGGCCTCAAATCCTAGCCGCATGACATTTTCCGCCATTGTCTTCACCATAAAAATCAAAATAACGACATGTCTCATGATGTCAAGAAAAAACGGAGCTTCACATCACGCCCACTTGAAGCCTCCTGCGCTGAAATGAGGGTGCACACGACCAAATCTCATCCAATCCATCAATCTATAGGTAATAGGCACCCAATAGAGATCTCTGGCGGAGTCATCCGAAACTCGTCAATGGACAGAGCAATGAATGCCGCCATCTAGTAGAACACCATCTTGACGCACAAAGAACCCTATGAACGCCTTACACTAGGTGTATTCCTGATTAGATCGCCGCCAATGGTGAAGGGGAGGAGACAACCAAATCAGGCCCCGGAAGCCAAGTCACTGCAGACTCGCACCCATGGCGGACAGATCGGAGCGCCACCGCCGAAGACACAGAGATTGACCCTGCCCATCCCGCACGCACCATGGCACCAGTCCCGCAGCCATGGCCCAAGCCTGCCGAGCCTGGCCACCACGGACCCGGCCGCTACTGCCCCAAGCCCACCCGGATCCACAACGCAGCACGATGTCCCGGCATGGAGCAGCGCAGCCTGCCGAGCCCGGCCACCTCGGATCCAGCCGTCGCTCGCCGATCCCCGCGGCCGCCTGCCTGAGCAGTTACGCCACACGACACCACCGGACCTCGTTTGGAGTCGTCGCCCTCCGCTCCAGAGACGCCACGAGGAAGGTCTCCGCCGCAGTCGTCAGCCGCACGGGCTTCGCCCGGTGGCGTCCTCCTGCGATGGCGCAGGGGAAGGGGTGGACGGGGAGGCGGCTCCTAGATTTTGGAGGAGGGGTGCCCCCGAGCCGCCCTGTGCTGGGGCGATGCTAGAGCAGTAGCTGTCGAGGAGAGTGCGGTATTATTTTCATTTCTTCTTTTAAAAAAACATAGTTTCTTTTTAAATTTGGAAGTCACCGGATATTATTTGTTCAAACACAAACGACACAAACTTCCTGATGTTCTATAAAAAGAGCACAAACCGCACGATATGGATCGGAGTTGAAATGTAAATTTCATAGGAAACTCCGCCGCACCTACACACCGACCTTCGGCCGGTTGCACTCGCTTGCTAGCATCTGTTCTTTCTTCGCTCGTTCGTCTTATCATCCCCCCATGCCGCACAGGCGCTCGTGTCATTCGTCTTTCTCCTCCCAATCCTCCACCTCTGAAACCTGACCATGGTTAGTGCATGCACGACAGCAACTCCCCAACGCGGAGCTCAAGCGGCTCCACCGCCTCCCAACAGATGCGGCTTTTGTGTGGCTCCCCCCTTTACTACAGACACGACAAGGCAGTGTGTGGTGGGTGTCACACCCAAGATGCGACCCCATCCTCAATTAGGCACTAAGGCCTCGTGAGGGATGGAAGCGCATCTCGTCAAGTCGCAAGAATGGATATCGTTACAAGTACATGTACTGAAAAGAAGAGACATATATAGAATAGGCTTACACTCGCCACAAGCTACATCAGAGTCACATCAGTACATTACATAATCATCAAAAGTAAGAGCAGGGTCCGACTACGGACGAAAACAAACGAGAAAAATAAGAACGACGTCCATCCTTGCTATCCCAGGCTGTCGGCCTAGAACCCATCCTAGATCGATGAAGAAGAAGAAGAAGAAGAAGAAGCAACTCCATATGAACAATCAACGCGCTCGCGTCAAGTAATCTTTACCTGTACCTGCAACTGGTGTTGTAGTAATCTGTGAGCCACAGGGGACTCAGCAATCTTATTTCCCAAGGTATCAATACTAGCAAAGCTTAATGGGTGAGGTATGGTTAAGTGGTGAGGTTGCAGCAGCGACTAACCATATATTTGGTGGCTAACCTACGAGTACCAGAAATAAGAGGGGGAAGATCTACGCATAGCGAACGTGAACTACAAACGATCAAACGAATGATCCTGAACACCTACCTACGTCAGGCATAACCCCACCGTGTCCTCGATCGGAGAAGGAACTCACGAAAGAGACAGTCATGATTACGCAGACAGTTGGCAAGTTTTAGTTAAGTTGACTTCAAGTTATCTAGAACCAGTGTTAAACAAAGTTTCCACGTTGCCACATAACCGCGGGCACGGCTTTCCGAAAAGATTTAACCCTGCAGGGGTGCTCCAACTAGTCCATCACAAATTACCACAAGCCGCATAGAAATCCTCAATCACGAAGCTAACCGATCTCGTCGGATTCCCTAGTGGAAAACCTCAACTCTGAGATTACCCAAAGCATCACCGGAATCCCGATGCACAAGATATCTCGTCAAAGGTAAAACTAATCCAGCAAGGCCACCCGGTGTGTCGACGAACCCGATAGGAGCCACGTATCTCGTTCTCAGGACACACCGTCTATGCAAAGTGGACGGTAGCCAAACCTCGAGTTGTCCCGAGGTGGCACCGCCGACTGCTAGGTGGGTGGACCAACAATCATGCGGAGCACTGGCCCGGGGGATTGATTAAATTACCCTCGGGGTCCGGAAAGTCCCTATGCAATTTTATTAGGTGATTAGGCAAATGTAGACCACACGAAGCAAACCGGAAACACCAATCAACACACGGAATTCACCACACGATGCACACCATGTATGATGCATGAGCAGCTGACTACATGCAAGTCACGGCATGACAATTCACACAATCAAACACTACACATTAAGTGAAGTTCAATATGCAACGAGTTGCATATTTACAAAACTCCACGTTTATTATTTAGTTCTATCCCGATTAGGTACACGGAAATATTAAATGTTGTTAAACATGTAAGAGGTGAAGCGAAAATTAAACTACCTATCTAGACATTTTAAATGAGGTCAGAAATGTCATATAGCACCTCCGAAACGACCCCACATGTTAATTTACAATTCTGTCTAGATCTGAACTAATGCATTTAATTAGTTGTTAAACAGCAAAACAAATAGGTTCACGCGATTCTACGCGTCATTTCAAGCAATCTACACATAAAGAACATCTCCAACGGAGCTACGGATCAAAAGATACAAGCACCGCAAGATATGATGGCATGAATGTAAAATGTATGCAACGACGGTCACGAGCACTTCAAAACTTACAACCAGCAAGAGAAAATGAAACTACATGAGATTCTAAGAAAGTTTCATGTAGGACATGATCAAATCGGAGCTACGGTTCAAAAACTGTGAGCAAAACAAGAAATGACTACAATCTGCCAAAATCAGCCACATAGCATTTTCTACACCTCACAACTACGGCTACACAACTCCGATATACACAAGCAAGGCATGGCACGGAAGAGGGCAATAAGCACTACCGCAAACAACTAACAACAACTAGCATGGCATCATTGATCACTAGGGAAAGAAGACACAAAATGGCATCTCACACACTATTTCAGACTTAGTGAAAATTACACCTCATGAAAGTGCAGTTTTCGATCTGAAGCAATATTGACAGCAGCAAAATCTATATCTACAGAACTCCAAATGGCATGAAACTTTACAGCAAGCTAGAGTAACACAAGGGGTACAACTAACTCCATTGGACCAACCTTAAAAGACCTACAGATCACAAGTTACAAGCTAGACAAGACAGCAACAAAATATAACAGATTCCAGACTTAGGAATATTTCAGCTCCTCCAAATCAGCACTATTTCTAGCAACTTGAGAGCAATCAAACCACACCTAAACATGCATTTCTATTGCAACCAAAAATACCAGGGGCTAGTCTAAACATCTAAGAAGAACTCCCTAGTTGACAACTAATTCAAACGAGGCACGGAATAAATCCTATAAATTAAACAAAAGGGCAACTTAGCAAAATATCTCGCGAACTAATTTGCTCTAATGCTAAAACTAATTGCACAGAAAAATCCATGGGATTTTTCTACCCCGGAAACATATAAAATATGTGGGGTTCCAACACAAAATAATGCCGCACATTAATGCGAGAAAAAACCTATATACGGGAAAAATGAACTAGAGGCAATTCCCTACACGCAAAAATACAAATGACCGCTCTAAAATATATGCAAAAATGATCCCTAAAACATTGGCATTTATCTAAGGCATTCGAGCAACCCGATCTTGCACGAAAAATAAACATGGGTCGAAACCTATTAGAACAACACGCTTATCTAGGCAAACAGCATGCTAAACCACATCAAACAAATGTGCAAGTTATAAAATCGGATTCTACGCGAAAAGTTACACGAGATACATATGCTACTCGTCGCAATTCGATATATGGTTAAAAAGTTACACGCGTTTTATATATCCGTCTAATTCGTGAAAACAATTTATTCTCAGAAATATCCAAAGCTAAATGGGCCTAACAGGGGGCGCAACATAATCTATCTTCTGCCTGGGTGAGGGAAAAAAAAATAAAAGGCCAGGAATCTCACCTTGGGCCTGGGGAGAGGAACTGCTCGAGATGGGCCTTGAAGGGGCGCCCTGACCTGGGGAGGCCGAAGCTGCCTTGGGGGGAAGCCGGGCCAAGGGGGGCGAGCTGGGCCGTAGCAGGGGAGGAGGCCCATGCGGGGCAACCTGTTGTTGGACTGAGGCTGAGGCCGGTCAACGCGGGCGTAGCGAGCGCCCGCACCTCTAGATCCGATCGAGGCCATGGCTCGCCGCGACAGGACTCGCCGGCAGGGCTGCAGGCGGCCGGGGTTGTCGAGGTGGCGGCGCGATTCGGCGGCGGAGGCAACTGGGTGGCGTTCCCCGGCGAGATCCGCGACGCTGGCGGAGACGGGCAAAGCTCCGGGCTGCGGGCAACCTCCGGCGACGAGGAGGCGGCGGCTCGGTCTCTCCGGCGAGCTGGGGCGCAAGGCGACAGCGGAGGAGCGGCCATGGCAGCGGCCGGCGGTGCTGGAGGCGGGGCACGGCGGCTCGGGCTGCCATGGACGGGAGCTCGGGAGCCTTGGGCAGGGAGAGGCTCGGCTGGGGCGGCGCGATCCGGGCCTGGGCGGGCCTCGGATGGGCTCGGCGGGCCCACGGCGGCTGGGGCTGGAGGTGGGTGGCTGCGCGGTTAGGGTTAGGAGGGGCACGGAAAACGAGGTGAAGAGGGAGTGGCTGTCTAATTAATGCCATGGGGTCTATATATAGACAAACGGGGGGGGGGGGGGGGGGGCTAGGTTAGCCGGAATTTCGTTCCGGATCCAACCGCGGGGTCGGATTCATACCATTCCGAACGCGGATATGGATACGCGGTCGTGTAGAGGGGATATTCGGAGACGAGAGGGAGAACGGGCAGCGCGGCAACGATTTTTAAAACACCGACACACGTCCGACGGTAGACCGAATACGGTGCCGCTGCGGTCGACCGTTCGGGTACCAGATGAACTCCGATCGCGACGAAATTCGACAGGCGGCCTAGCTATATTAGAATAATACCGCACATCGAATCTCAACCCGATCAGAGAAAGTTTTACGCACACTTTAAAAACAGGGTTACGACGGTGCCGCGGGCGCGTGCGTGAGCGGTCGGACTCGGAACGGACAACGACGCGAACTAGCAGCTAACAACGGATGCAAGTTTTAAAACTCGCGGCAACAGAGATGCCGATGCAATGCAGATGATGCGCATGATGCAATGATGATGCGACAAAAGAAAATAGACACCCGACGAAAACGGACTAAAGGGGGAATCTTCTGGAACGCCGGCATCGGGCTGTCACAACTCTCCTACACTACAAAAGGATCTCGCCCCGAGATCCAAGAATGAAAGGGGGGAGAATGAGAAAGAACAAGAGGTAAAAACTTAGTCGCTTCTTTGACAAACGAGTGACACCAACAATCCTTGAAGGTTGAAAAGAGACGAGGACTGACATGAGAAAAAAGCAAGAATTCACGGAAAATTTCGGCAGCACTTCGATAGGAAAATGGGACAAAAAAATTCGATAAGAAGAGAGAATTAGGCAATATACATAACAAGCAACTAAATAGAACAAGGGAACACCATGATCTTGATAGAACAACATAATAGACCCAAAAGAGCAACAACACAATGCCTCCGGAACAAGAGAATAGGAACTAGCTCAAGCGGAAGAAGAGAATGAAGCAAAAGAATGACAACTATCATCACAATAGAATTGAAGAGCCTCCGGACAGAGAATTGACGTAGTGGTTGGAAAACCATCAACGAAAAACAAGATAGTAGTGGGCTTATGAAAATCATCTCAACAAATATGAGGTGACAACCAACCACTAAAAGAAACAAGGATAGATTGGGAGAAACAAGATATGAACAATTTCTTACACCAAGAGAATACATCGAGAACTTGGATTAATGACAAGCACCATGATAGCAACAATCTATAGGAAAAGCTTTAGGTGAAATCCAAACCAAGATGGCTCAAAGAAGAAATCATGGGTTGAAAACATCTCATGATCAAAGAATTGGTGGGTTTAATTATCTCATTCTTGAAAGGAAAACTCTTCGAGGCTCCTACACTAACAAGAAGGCTATAATACCACCTCAAAGGATAAAGGAAGAACAAATGCACTTGGGAATGCAAGAGAACGGATACTTGAGGTATTCCAACGGGAATCTTGAAGAACACTTCAGAATGAATGAAATCTTGACAAACCACCAAGAAGGACCTTCATATACAAATGAATGATGCAAAGATATGAAGGTTGAAAAGAATAAGATTATGACCTTGTCAAGATTTAGATGAAGCCTCACAAAGAGATAATTAAAAGAACTTGAAAATCCAGAAAAGAAAAGATAAGCACACTTGAGAAAAAGGAATTGATATCGTGAGCCGCTCCGGAAGAAGAATTCAAATTACTATGAACAAGAATAAGAATTATGTTATGCTCATCCTTCATCAAGTTAAATTGATGACAAGCAACGGATTTAGCATATCACTTATTCTACTAGAAATGAATCTTGAAGAGGCAGAGAGATAAGCACCACTTGAGGCAAAATTAAGGAAGCACCGGTAAGAATTCACAATTGAATGGAGGCACCAGATAAACGAGAGACGACGAAGAGACAACAATGGAGAAGAATTGAGGATGAAAGCTGAAAGCTGAGAACGAAGAATCTTCTAAAATGATGGCCTTCGGAGGAACGAGAATAAAAACAACTCAGAAATGCACCGGATAGCCAGAAAGGAATTACTCATGACTGACAACAATTAAGATGATGGCACAAAGCTGAAATGATAAATCTCAAGAAAATGGACCAAGATTCGAGTGAAACACTCCTTCGGTCTTGAAAGAAGAGAATGATGAGAAGAACACCACCAAGAATTAACTGGGACAGTCCGGAATAAAGAAGAATGAAAGGTTCAACCAATGACGAAAATAAATTTGAAGTGATCTTGAAGAAGGAATATGACTGATGAAATCCATACTTAAGTCATAGTTGAAAAGAATTAATGATCTCCGGGAAAAGATTACAAGAGCCAGATAAGATCCTGGGCAAAACCTGTGGGTTATGGGCCCACACCAAGAAATCACTATTACAAAAGATTGCTTAGAAGAGAGATATTGCACCGGTATGAAGAGAACTAGATGAGGTTAGCACCTCGAAATAAATAAAGAATTGAGAACAAGAACTTCGAGATATCTTCAACGCTCCGGGTAGAATAGAGAGAAATGACAACAAGAAAGGCTGATGAGAATTCCAACATGGGAAAAATTACAACGATGAATAGGATATGATGAACACGGACAACTGAATTGAATTCACCGGAAAAATAACAAGACTGACTAAGGATGAACACGAAGCTCCTGAGAATCTTCACAATGAAACACCGAGTAAAAGAGAAAAGAACAGACAGCGGAAGCACAATGAAATGAATGCACTTGGATGAAAACCAATCACCGAAGAAAAAGGGTGGGAGGGCGGGAAAAACAAGACAACTTGGGATAGATGAGATGAACTCCGGAATAAAATGAGAGAATGATCTTCAAGAATTAGAGAGGATTGAATCCACTTGGAGAGAAACACACCGGTTGAATGGAATTGATACGATGATCTGATTGAGCAAAGAATTTGCATCCCCATAAAAATAGGAGAACACAGATTAGGAAAGATCTGAAATCACCACTTGACATCGAAGCAACTTGAATTACCATAGTTCAACAAAGCAAAGGGTGTGGCTTACGAAACAAGCCAGAACAAACTCATGTGAAAGATTTCGTCCGCTATTTTCGTGGACGGGATCGCACGGGCTCGATTTTACAGTAGCCATCAAGTGCAAGGTAGTGCACCCGACATACGAAGCGTCCCCGAGTCGTAGCAAGCTACAAGGACTCTTTAAGACACAACGTGTACCGCTGTAAGTCAACATGAACAAACGAATCCACTAGATGTCAAACCCCAACCTAACATCATGTATTTGTTGGAAGATTGTCCTATAAGCAACTACTAGAATTCCCACCTATGAATTCCCGAAATATCTGGTCATGCAATCTGGTACACGGATACAAGGAGTATTTCACACAACTCCTAAACTAACCCGTCACCTGTATCACATCCATCAACACACAACCAGAATCTCGGACCTTCATCTACAACAGACCCTCGTGATCACAACGATACAAAGTATGGCAGTACTCCCGAACAATCTGCACCAGTACTGGGGACATCGGGGTTATCTCGCCACTACTAGTATTGAAGCAATTACGAACATCCTTCGTTCTGAGATACTAAGAAATCTGAATAATAACGATGTGCTCAAGAATCCCCTGGAGCTCAACTCCCCGGAAGAAAATCAAGTCAGACAGGAGGCACCAAGACAGAACTCTGTCACATCGGCATCATATAGATCCCAAGAATATCCGCGTGATCCTAAAAAAAATTGAGTGAGAAGAGGAGTATAATTAAAATATTACGTCAAGATTCCTCACCAGAGCATAGAAGAGGAGAAAAAAGAATCCTCCTCTCCGATATATAACTCAGACTCAAATAGTTTTTCACTAGACTCGACTCGGCCAAGTTCGATCAATCAAGGGGGCTCCTAGGTCGGTACTGGTCTGATACCAACTTGTCATGCCCAAGATGTGACCCCATCCTCAATTAGGCACGAAGGCCTCGTCAGGGATGAAAGCGCATCTCGTCAAGTCGCAAGAATGGATATCGTTACAAGTACATGTACTGAAAAGAAGAGACATATATAGAATTGGCTTACACTCGCCACAAGCTACATCAGAGTCACATCAGTACATTACATAATCATCAAGAGTAAGAGCAGGGTCCGACTACGGACGAAAACAAACGAGAAAAATAAGAACGACGTCCATCCTTGCTATCCCAGGCTGCCGACCTAGAACCCATCCTAGATCGATGAAGAAGAAGAAGAAGAAGCAACTCCATATGAACAATCAACGCCAAGTAATCTTTACCTGTACCTGCAACTGGTGTTGTAGTAATCTGTGAGCCACAGGGGACTCAGCAATCTTATTTCCCAAGGTATCAATACTAGCAAAGCTTAATGGGTGAGGTATGGTTAAGTGGTGAGGTTGCAGCAGCGACTAAGCATATATTTGGTGGCTAACCTACGAGTACCAGAAATAAGAGGGGGAAGATCTACGCATAGCGGACGTGAACTACAGACGATCAAATGAATGATCCTGAACACCTACCTACGTCAGGCATAACCCCACCGTGTCCTCGATCGGAGAAGGAACTCACGAAAGAGACAGTCATGGTTACGCACACAATTAGCAAGTTTTAATTAAGTTGACTTCAAGTTATCTAGAACCAGTGTTAAACAAAGTTTCCATGTTTCCACATAACCGCGGGCACGGCTTTCCGAAAAGATTTAACCCTGCAGGGGTGCTCCAACTAGTCCATCACAAATTACCACAAGCCGCATAGAAATCCTCAATCACGAAGCTCGCGATCTCGTCAGATTCCGTAGTGGAAAACCTCAACTCTGAGATTACCCAAAGCATCACGGGAATCCCGATGCGCAAGATATCTCGTCAAAGGTAAAACTAATCCAGCAAGGCCACCCGGTGTGTCGACGAACCCGATAGGAGCCGCGTATCTCGTTCTCAGGACACACCGTCTATGCAAAGTGGACGGTAGCCAAACCTCGAGTTGCCCCGAGGTGGCACCGCCGACTGCTAGGTGGGTGGACCAACACTCATGCGGAGCACTGGCCCGGGGGGTTGATTAAATTATCCTCGGGGTCCGGAAAGTCCCTATGCAATTTTATTAGGTGATTAGGCAAATGTAGAACCAATGTTGGTCCTTGCCAGACCAGCTTTAATCTAAAACGAATTATCAAGGGGGTCCCCATAACAACCCCGATCGTGTTAGGAGCGCTCATTTATGGAACATAACACCGGTAGCCGAAAACTAAGGGGGCAAAGATGGAATAAAACACCAGGCTAGAAAGGCCGAGCCTTCCACCTTTTTACCAAGTATATAGGTGCATTAAATTAAATAGCATTAATATGGTGATATAGCAAGGAACCCATGTTTTCACATGGAAGCATCTGAACCTACAACTAGCAACGCTAACACAGGGTTAAGAAAGCGGTAACATAGCCAATCAGTGGTTTGCTAGGTTGAACAGGTTGAAGGTTAACATGGCATTGTTGAGAGGCTGATATTTAACATGTGGTAGGCAACGAGACATAATCGATAGAAGCGATAAAACTAGCATGGCAATGCTAGTAATGGTATCTGGGGAAATGGTCATCTTGCCTGAGATCCCTCTTGGAAAAAGAATGCCTCCGTGAAGCAGACGAACCGACGTAGTCGAACGGGTCCTCACAATCCGGCACGCTGCGGAACTCTATTGAGACGAAGCAAACCGGAAACACCAATCAACACACGGAATTCACCACACGATGCACACCATGTATGATGCATGAGCAGCTGACTACATGCAAGTCACGGCATGACAATTCACACAATCAAACACTACACATTAAGTGAAGTTCAATATGCAACGAGTTGCATATTTACAAAACTCCACGTTTATTATTTAGTTCTATCCCGATTAGGTACACGGAAATATTAAATGTTGTTAAACATGTAAGAGGTGAAGCGGAAATTAAACTACCTATCTAGACATTTTAAATGAGGTCAGAAATGTCATATAGCACCTCCGAAACGACCTCACATGTTAATTTACAATTCTGTCTAGATCTGAACTAATGCATTTAATTAGTTGTTAAACAGCAAAACAAATAGGTTCACGTGATTCTACGCGTCATTTCAAGCAATCTACACATAAAGAACATCTTCAACGGAGCTACGGATCAAAAGATACAAGCACCGCAAGATATGATGGCATGAATGTAAAATGTATGCAACGACGGTCACGAGCACTTCAAAACTTACAACCAGCAAGAGAAAATGAAACTAAACAATATTCTAAGCAAGTTTCATGTAGGACACGATCAAATCGGAGCTACGGTTCAAAAACTGCGAGCAAAACAAGAAATGACTACAATCTGCCAAAATCAGCCACATAACATTTTCTACACCTCACAACTACGGCTACACAACTCCGATATGCACAAGCAAGGCATGGCACAGAAGAGGGCAAGAAGCACTACTACAAACAACTAACAACAACTAGCATGGTATCATTGATCACTAGGGAAAGAAGACACAAAATGGCATCTCACACACTATTTCAGACTTAGTGAAAATTACACCTCATGAAAGTGCAGATCCAATATTGACATCAGCAAAATCTATAGCTACAGGACTCCAAATGGCATGAAACTTTACAGCATGCTAGAGAAACACAAGGGTACAACTAACTCCATTGGACCAACCTCAAAAGAGCTACAGATCACAAGTTACAAGCTAGACAAGACAGCAACAAAATATAACAGATTCGAGACTTACGAATATTTCAGCTCCTCCAAATCAGCACTATTTCTAGCAACTTGAGAGCAATCAAACCACACCTAAACATGCATTTCTATTGCAACCAAAAATACCAGGGGCTAGTCTAAACATCTAAGAAGAACTCCCTAGTTGACAACTAATTCAAACGAGGCACGGGATAAATCCTACGAATTAAACAAAAGGGCAACTTAGCAAAATATCTCGCGAACTAACTTGCTCTAATGCTAAATATAATTGCACAGAAAAATCCATGGGATTTTTCATGGATTTTTCTACCCCGGAAACATATAAAATATGTGGGGTTTGCAACACAAAATAATGCCGCACATTAATGCGAGAAAAAACCTATATACGGGAAAAATGAACTAGAGGCAATTCCCTACACGCAAAAATACAAATGACCGCTTTAAAATACATGCAAAAATGATCCCTAAAACATGGACATTTATCTAAGGCATTCGAGCAACCAGATCTTGCACGAAAAATAAATACGGGTCGAAACCTATTAGGACAGCACGCTTATCTAGGCAAACAGCATGCTAAACCACGTCAAACATATGTGCAAGTTAGAAAATCGGATTCTACGCGAAAAGTTACACGAGATACATATGCTACTCGTCGCAATGCGATATACGGTTAAAAAGTTACACGCGTTTTATATATCCGTCTAATTCCTGAAAACAATTTATTCTCAGAAATATCCTAAGCTAAATGGGCTTAACAAGGGGCGCAACATAAACTATCTTCTCCCTGGGCGAGGGAAAAAATAAAAGGCCAGGAATCTCACCTTGGGCCTGGGGAGAGGAACTGCTGGAGATGGGCCTTGAAGGGGCGCCCTGACCTGGGGAGGCCGAAGCTGCCTTGGGGGGAAGCCGGGCCAAGGGGGGCGAGCTGGGCCGTAGCAGGGGGGGAGGCCCAGGCGGGGCAGCCTGTTGCTGGACGAGGCTGAGGCCGGTCAACGCGGGCGTAGCGAGCGCCCGCACCTCTAGATCCGATCGAGGCCATGACTCGCCGCGACAGGACTCGCTGGCGGGGCTGCAGGCGGCAGGGGTTGTCGAGGTGGCGGCGCGATTCGGCGGCGGAGGCAGCTGGGTGGCGTTCCCCGGCGAGATCCGCGACGCTCGCGGAGACGGGCGAAGCTCCGGGCTGCGGGCAACCTCCGGCGACGAGGAGGCGGCGGCTCGGGCTCTCCGACGAGCTGGGGCGCAAGGCGACGGCGGAGGAGCGGCCATGGCGGCGGCCGGCGGTGCTGGAGGCGAGGCACGGCGGCTCGGGCTGCTGCGTCGGGCTCGGGCTCCCTTGGACGGGTGCTCGGGAGCCTTCGGCAGGGAGAGGCTCAGCTGGGCCGGCGCGATCCGGGCCCGGGCGGGCCTCGGATGGGCTCGGCGGGCCCACGGCGGCTGGGGCTGGAGGTGGGTGGCTGCGCGGTTAGGGTTAGGAGTGGCACGGAAAACGAGGTGAAGAGGGAGTGGCTGTCTAATTAATGCCATGGGGTCTATATATAGACAAACGGGGGGGCTAGGTTAGCCGGAATTTCGTTCCGGATCCAACCGCGGGGTCGGATTCATACCATTCCGAACGCGGATATGGGTACGCGGTCGTGTAGAGGGGATATTCGGAGACGAGAGGGAGAACGGGCAGCGCGGCAACGATTTTTAAAACACCGACAGACGTCCGACGGTAGACCGAATACGGTGCCGCTACGGTCGATCGTTCGGGTACCAGACGAACTCCGATCGCGACGAAATTCGAGAGGCGGCCTAGCTATATTAAAATAACACCGCACATCGAATCTCAACCCGGTCAGAGAAAGTTTTAAAACTGGCGGCAACGGAGATGCTGTTGCAATGCAGATGATGCGCATGATGCAATGATGATGCGACAAAAGAAAATAGACACCCGACGAAAACGGTCTAAAGGGGGAATCTTCTGGAACGCCGGCATTGGGCTGTCACAGTGGGGCAGTGCTGCAACTAGTGGTGGCGGAGGCCATGGACGAGTAGACTGATGGAAGAAGATGCCAAGTGCTACAACTGATCAGTTTTTTGCTGGAATCGGTTGGAAAAAAAGCTGCAACCAGCTATTGCCGCAGCACCACCATGGAATCCACTCCGTCCATCCGTCTAGCTCCACTCCGACAAAGAAAAACCTCCACCCTTGGAAGTTTCAACCAGCTGAGCTAGAAGTTGCAACCGTCATCGAATTTTGCTAGTACCTACAATAGATTTGCTACATCCATCACGGCAGAGCTGCGACCTACTACAATGGTGGATTTTTTGTTGCAACCATCTTAAGATTTTTCTACTACCCATGGGGATTTTGCTACATCCATCATGTCGGATCTGAGACGGCGACGACGGCGAGATGATGTGCTTCAACCCTCCTTCGATTTTGCTACTACCGATAGCTTTTTTGCTATATGTGTGAAGCGGAGCTGAGATCAGCAGCGACGGCGAGATAATTTGCTGCAACCATAGTTGGATGTTGCCACTAATGGTGATGATTTTTCCCGTAAGGGGCTTTAGTCCCGGTTCACCAACCGGGACTAAAGGCCTAACCTTTAGTCCCGGCCCTGTTCCAAACCGGGACCAAAGGTGCTCCACGTGTGCGCCTCGGAGCACCCTCAGGGGCAGGCCCTTTAGTCCCGGGTCTTAACACGGGCCGGGACTAAAGAGTTTATGCAGATTTTGTTTATTTTAAGGTTTTAGGGTTTTAGGGTTTAGGTGTTTGGGAGATTAACGTGATGCCTCGTTTGGTGTTCGGGAATTAGTTTTCATATAATTCTAAATATACATGTTTATGCATATATATATAAGATCGAGACCTGAAGGTTTGGAATATCGACAAAGACTTAGCCATGGACAGGGGTGCGTGGAAGTTAGCTATCCACGTTCCAGAGCCATGACTTGGTTTCGAGATCTTATGGGTTTCAACTCTAGCCTACCCCAACTTGTTTGGGACTGAAAGGCTTGGTTGTTGTTGTTGTATGCATATATATAAGATTAACTTATCTTACAAGCGAGCATATACAATTATATGGAGATCTGAATTATCGGGACTAGAGCCTATCTATTCGATTACATGGACGAACATCAGTAATGGCCCCTAGCTACACTAAATCGTCCTTTGTCATCTATAGCTTCCGTCCTCAGAAAGGTCGCAAGCTCCTCTGCAATAGCAATCGCGCGTTGCTCTGGTAGGGACTTCTCCCCCATGGCCGTGTACTATATAAGAAGAGGAGATGAATATGAATATCAATCATGATAACAAAGAATGACGGGTAAAAATAGAGGTGTGAATGTTCATTGCTTACGTCGTATCTGTGATCCTTGTGCTCAGAGGTAAACGTGTGAATGGTCTCGCAAATATAGTATCCGCATATATGCGTCCCCCGTGGCTGCTGGTCGCACTTTACGAGAATAGAATATATATAATCAAAATAATAATCTAGCATCATAAATGTATTGAAAATAGAAGTATATCATACTACTACTTACCTGAGCCGCTCTAAAGGTCAGCTTCTCAGGCTCGATACCGGGAGTCACGCACTTGAACCGCTTCCAAACCCTGCCCGACAAGGAAAATGATTTGCTAAGTTTTTCATTAATTGATATATCAGAAAATCATCGAAAGAGCCCGATAGAGCACAGGAATGATTGAAATTACCCTTGGAGCATGTCATGCAGGCTTTGGAACTGTTCCAAGGGTCTCGATAATGGGTCGAAGGCATCAAATCTTCCTTTATCAATTTGAATGTCCAACACGATCGGGGTCGTTATGGGGACCCCCTTGATAATTCGTTTTAGATTAAAGCTGGTCTGGCAAGGCCCAACATTGGTACTACATTTGCCTAATCACCTAATAAAATTGCATAGGGACTTTCCGGACCCCGAGGATAATTTAATCAACCCCGGGCCAGTGCTCCTCATGAGTGTTGGTCCAAAAACAGAGCAGCTTATTAACGCTACCCGGGGCAACTCGGCGTTTGGCGTGGTAACCATCGCTCATCCGTCGTGTCCTGAGAACGAGGTACGCGACTCCTATCGGGATCGTCGACACGTCGGGCGGCCTTGCTGGATTAGTTTTACCTTTGACGGGATATCTTGTGCATCGGGATTCCGGTGATGCTTTGGGTAATCTCAGAGTTGAGGTTTTCCACTAGGGAATCCGACGAGATCGCGAGCTTCGTGATCGAGGATTTCTATGCGGCTTGTGGTAATTTGTGATGGACTAGTTGGAGCACCCCTGCAGGGTTAAATCTTTCGGAAAGCCGTGCCCGCGGTTATGTGGCAATGTGGTAACTTCGTTTAACACTGGTTCTAGATAACTTGAAGTTAACTTAATTAAAACATGCCAACTGTGTGCGTAACCGTGACTGTCTCCTTCGTGAGTTCCTTCTCCGATCGAGGACACGGTGGGGTTATGTCTGACGTAGGTAGGTGTTCAGGATCATTCTTTTGATCATCTGTAGTGACGTCCGTTATGCGTAGATCTTTCCCCTCTTACTTCTTGTACTCGTGAGTTAGCCACCATATATATGCTTAGCCGCTGCTGCAACCTCACCACTTATCCATACCTTACCCTATAAGCTTTGCTAGTCTTGATACCTTTGGAAAATGAGATTGCTGAGTCCCCTGTGGCTCACAGATTACTACAACACCAGTTGCAGGTACAGGTAAAGGTTACATGACGCGAGCGTGTTGATTGTTCATTTGGAGTTGCTTCTTCTTCTTCTTCTTCGATCTAGGATGGGCTCCAGGCCGGCAGCCTGGGATAGCAAGGATGGACGTCGTTCTTCTTTTGTCGTTTATTTTCGTCCGTAGTCGGACCCTGCTCTTACTCTTGATGATTATGTAATGTACTGATGTGACTCTGATGTAGCTTGTGGCGAGTGTAAGCCAACTCTTTATATATCTCTTCTTTTCAGTACATGTACTTGTAACGATATCCATTCTTGCGACACGACGAGATGCGCTTCTATCCCTGACGAGGCCCTCGTGCCAAATTAAGGATAGGGTCGCATCTTGGGCGTGACAAGTTGGTATCAGAGCCAGGACCGACCTAGGAGCCCCCTTGATTGATCGAACTTGGCCGAGTCGAGTCTAGTGAAAAACTATTTGAGTCTTAGTTATATATCGGAGAGTAGGATTCTTTTTTCTCCTCTTCTATGCTCTGGTGAGGAATCTTGACGTAATAATTTATTCTACTCCTCTTCTAATTCAAAAATTTTAGGATCACGCGGATATTTTTGAGATCTATATGATGCCGATGTGACGGAGTTCTGTCTTGGTGCCTCCTGTCTGACTTGATCTTCTTCCGGGGAGTTGAGCTCCAGGGGATTCTTGAGCACATCGTTATCATTCAGATTTCTTAGTATCTCAGAACGAAGGATGTTCGTAATTGCTTCAATACTAGTAGTGGCGAGATGACCCCGATGTCCCCAGTACTGGTGCAGATTGTTCGGGGGTACTGCCATACTTTGTATCGTTGTGATCACGAGGGTCTGTTGTAGATGAAGGTCCGAGATTCTGGTCGTGTGTTGACGGATGTGATACAAGTGACGGTTTAGTATAGGAGTTGTGTGATATTACTCCTTGTATCCGTGTACCAGATTGCATGACCAGATATTTCGGGAAGTCATAGGTGGGAATTCAAGTAGTTGTTTATAGGACAATCTTCCAACAAATGCATGATGTTAGGTTGGGGTTCGACATCTAGTGGATTCGTTTGTTCACGGTCGACTTACAGCGGTACACGTTGTGTCTTAAAGAGTCCTTGTAGCTTGCTACGACTCGGGGACGCTTCGTATGTCGGGTGCACTGCCTTGCACTTGATGGCTTCTGTAAATCGTGCCCGTGCGATCCTGTCCACGAAAATATCGAACGGAAATCTTTCTCATGAGTTTGTTCTGGCTAATTGCAAGCCGCATCCTTGTTTTGTTGAATGTGGTAATTCAGTTGCTTCGATGTCAAGTGGTGAATTCAGATCTTTCCTAATATGTGTTCCCATATTTTTTATGGAGAATGCAAACCCTTCTGCTTAATCAATTCTCTTGTCAATTCTTGTCAACTGGAGTTGTCATATCTAATCTTTTCAACCGGCGTGTTTCTCTCCAAGTGGATTCAATCCTCTCTATTTTTTGTAGATCATTACCTCAATTCTTTCCAGAGTTCTCTCATCTGTCCCTTGTTGTCTTTGTTTTTTTTCCCCGCCCTCCCGCCCTTTTCTTCAGTGATTTAATTTTCATCCAAGAGTTTTCTCTTCTTTGTGCTTCCGCTATCTTTTCTTCCTTTCGTAACCAGTGATTCATTGTGAAGATTCTGAGGAGTCGAGTTCATCATTTCTTCATTTTGTGCCTTTCCGGTGAATTTGATTCGGTTGTCCGTGTTCGTCATATCCTAATTATCCTTGTAATTCTTTTTCATGTTGGAGATTCTTTCAGGCTATCTTGGTTATTCATTCCTCTTTTTTCATCCGGAGTGCTGAAGATATCTCTGAGTTTCGAGTTTCAATTCTTGTAATTATTTCGAGGTGCTCAACCTCATCTAGTTCTCTTCATACCGGTGCAATATCAATCTTTCTACTAATCTTTCAACGGTGATTTCTTTGAGTGGGCCCATAACCCACAGGTTCTTTCCCAGGATCTCACCTGACTCTTTCAATCATTTCCGGAGATCTTTAAATTCTTTTCAACTATGACGTAAGTATGATTTTCATCAGTCATATTCCTTTGTCAAGACATATTTGAATTAATTCTCATTTCTCTCAACCTTGCATATTCTTATCCCGGAGTGTCTCATTAATTCTTCGTGATGTTGTTCTCGTCATCATTCTCAACTTGGAAATTCGAATGAGTGTTTCTCTCAGTCTTGTTCCATTCTTGTGAAGACTGTCATCTCAGCTTCGTGTATCCTCTCATTTGTTGTCAATCATGTGTAATCCCTTTCGTGCTATCCGGTGCTTCTCTGAGTGGGTTTTATTTCTCTTTCCTCCGAAGGCCATCATTTTAGAAGATTCTTCGTTCTCAGCTTTCAGCTTTCATCCTCAATTCTTCTCAATTGTTGTCTCTTCGTTCGTCTCTCAATTATTCCGGTGCCTTATTCTAGTTTTCTCTCAGGTGGCTCGTGATCTCTTCATTCTCATGTATCTCCAGTCACTCATGGTTGCCTCATTCATTTCAACTCTCATCGGTGCCTCTTTCAAGATTTCTTCTAGTCTCTGCTTAGATCTCTCCTTAATCATTTCAAGAAGAATAAGTGATATGCTAGATCCGTTGCTTGTCATCAATTAAACTTGATGAAGGATAAGCATAACATAATTCTCATTCTTGTTCATAAGTAATCTGAATTCTTCTTCCGGAGTGGCTCATGATATCAATTATCTCTCGTGTACTATCTTTGTTTTCCGAAGTTCCAAGTTCTTTTAAGTATCTCTTTGTGTAGCTTCATCTAATTCTTGGTAAGGCCATAATCTTATTCATTTCTACCTTGATATCTTTGCATCATTCTTTTGTATACGGAGGTCCTTCTTGGTGGTTCATCAAGGTTTCAATTCATTCTCAAAGTGTTCTTCAAGATTTTGTTGCAGAACCTCAAGTATCCGTTCTCTTGCATTTCTAATTGCATTTGTTCTTCCTTTATCCTTTGATGTGGTATTATAGCCTTCTTGTTAGTGTAGGAGACTTGAAGAGTTTTCCTCTCAAGAAGGAGATAATTAAACCCACCAATTCTATGATCAGGAGATATTTCAACCCATGATTTCTTTTTGAGCTATCTTGGTTGAATTTCACCAAAGCTCTTCCTATGGATTGTTGCTATCATGGTGCTTGTCATCAATTCCAGCTCTCAATGTATCCTCTTGGTGTAAGAGTTTGTTCATATCTTGTTTCTCCCAATCACTCCTTGTTTCTTTTAGTGGTTGGTTGTCACCTCATATTTGTTGAGATGATTTTCATAAGTCCACTAGTATCTTGTTGTTGTTGTTGGTTTTCCAACTACTCTGTCAATTCTCTGTCCGGGGGCTCTTCAATTCTATTGTGATGGTAGTTGTCATTCGTTTCTTCATTCTCTTCTTTCGTATGAGCTAGTTCATATTCTCTTCTTCCGGAGGCATTGTGTTGTTGCTCTTTTGGGTCAATCTTGTTGTTCTATCAAGTTCATGGTGTTCCCTTGTTCCATTTACTTGTTTGTTGTGATTATTGTCTATTTCTGCTACCGTTTCGAATTTTCTGTCCTTTTTTTCCTACCGGAGTGCGGCCGAAATTTTCCGTGAATTCTTGCTCGTCTCTCATATCAGTCCTCATCTCTTTGCAACCTTCAAGGATAGTTGGTTTCACTCGTTTGTCAAAGAAGCGACTAAATTTTTACCTCTTGCTTTCTCATCCTCTCCCCCTTTCATTCTTGGATCTCGGGGCGAGATCCTATTGTAGTGTAGGAGTGTTGTGACAGCCCGATGCCGATGTTCCAGAAGCTTCCCCTTTCTTTCCGTTTTCGTCGTGTGCGTATTTTCAGTTGTCGCATCATGCGCATCATCAGCATTGCATCGGCGTCTCCGTTGCCGCCAGTTTTCAAACTTGCGTCCGTTAGTAGTTGCCGGTTCTCGTCGTTGTTCGTTCCGAGTCCGTCCGCACACGCACGCGCCCGCGGCACCATCGAAACCCTGTTTTTAAAGCGCGTTTAAAACTCTCTCTGATCGAGGTGAAACTTGACACGCGGTCGCGATCAGTGATAGCTAGACCGCCTGTCGAATTTCGTCGCGATCGGAGACCGTCTGATACCCGAACGGTCGCCCGTAGCGGTACCGTCTTCGGTATATCGTCGGACGTCTGTCGGTGTTTTTAAAACCGTGCCGCGCCGCCCGTTTTCCCCCTCGTCTCCAATAAACCCCTCGACACGGCCACGTAGCACGCCCCGCGTTCGGAATCGTCCGAATCCGACCCCGCGGTTGGATCCGGATCGCGATTCCGGTTAACCGAGCCCCCCATTTGTCTATAAATACCCCCCCTCCTCCTTAATTTTCGGACAACCTCTCTCTCTCTTCCTCGTTTTCCGCGCAAACCCTAGCCGCCGCCCCACCTCTCTCTCCCCTGCCGCGCCGCCGGGCCCGCGAAGCCCATCCGGGGCCCGCCCGGGCCCGAGCCGCCGCCGCCCCTGTTCGAGCTCCCAGTCCGAGCTCTTCCCCGGCCTCGCCTCCCCGCCTGCTCGCCGGAGCCCCGTCAGCCTCGGGGCGCGCCATCCCCGCCGGCCGCGCCGACCCCGCGCCGCCCCGGCTCCCCGTAGCGCCGCCGCCTTCCCCCGCACAGAGGGCCGCCGCGCCAGATCCCGCCGGGGGTCTCCCGTGCCTCGGGTCCGCCGAGGACCACCCCGAACCGCGCCGACCTCCGCCCGGAGCTCGTGCGTCGCCGGGAATGGGGCCCAGGGGGCCGGATCCACACGCCGCCGCCAGATCCGGCCGGCCCCCTCGCCGGAGCCTTGTCGCCGGCCGCTGTTGACCGCCCGCCGCCGCTGGAACCCCCGTCCTGCCCGTGCTCCAGGAGGGAGACGACGGGGGATGCTCCAGGCAGGCCGTCCCGCTCGCCGCTGTGGGCCGCGCCCATCCAGCCGGCCCATCACCGTGTGGCCTCTCCCGTGCCGCACATCGACCGGGCCGGCCTCCTCTCCAACCGGCCAGGCCCAAGTGGCCGAGGTGAAATTCCTCCGCCTAGGCACTTTTTCATTATATTGCGCCCCGTGATAGGCCCGTTAGTCAATAGGAATTTTCGGAATTAATAAATTCCAGTTTTTAGCCGAATATTAAAACGCCCGTAACTTTTGTTCCGTTAGTCGGATCGAGGTGATCTTTATATCGTTTTGGGGTAGCTTCGCGAGTAGAACACGATTATCCAACATGCATATTTATTTAACGCTGTTTAGAGTGCCTAATACCTCGTTTTACGTGCTGTTTAACTAGGTTCCATTCCGTAGTTAATTTCCGTGCGTATCCGGATTGCCCGTATGCCATAGATTTAATGTCCATGTTTTAGGGACCGTATTTCTACGTATTTTAGAACGGTCACTCGTATTTTTCCGTGTGGAGTTTTGCCGGTAGTTTATTTTCCCGTTTAGAGGTATTATCTCGCATTATTGTGTAGCGTTATTTTGTGTTGCAAACCCCACATATTATATATGTTTTCGGGTTAGAAAAATCCCATGGATTTTTCTGTGCAATTAGTTTTAGCTTTTGAGGAAGTTAGTTCGCGAGATATTTTGCCGTGATGCTCTTTTGTTTAATTCGTAGAATTTATTCCGTGCCTCGTTTGAATTAGTTGTCAACTAGGGAGTTGATCTTGGGTGTTTTGTTTAGGCCCGGGTAATTTTTGGTTGCAATAGAAACGCATGTTTAGGTGTTGTTTGACTGCCCTCAAGTTGCTTGATTAGTGCTGTTTCAGAGGAGCTGAAATATTTCTAAGTCTGGGATCTGTTATTATTTTGTTGCTGTCTTGTCTAGCTTGCATCTTGTGATCTGTAGCTCTTTTGAGGTTGGTCCAATGGAGTTAGTTGTACCCCTTATGTTTCTCTAGCATGCTGTTAAGTTTCATGCCGTTTGGACTCCTGTAGCTATAGGTTTTGCTGCTGTCAATATGCCTTCAGGCAGAAAACTGCACTTTCAGGAGGTGTTATTTTCACCAAGTCTGAAATAGTGCGTGAGGTGTCATTTTGTGTCTTCTTTTCCTAGTGCTCCTTGCTGCCATGTTAGTTGTTGTTAGTTGTTTGTAGTAGTGCGTCTTGCCCTGTTTCATGCCATGCCTTGCTTGAGCTCATCGGAGTTGTGTAGCCGAAGTTGCGAGGCGTAGAAAGTGCTATGTGGCTGTTTTGGCAGATTGTAGTGATTTTCTTGTTTTGCTCGTAGATGTTGAACCGTAGCTCCGATTTGATCGTGTCCTACATGAAACTTGCTTAGAATCTTATGTAGTTTCATTTTCTCTTGCTGGTTGTTTGTTTTGAAGAGCTCGTAGCCGCCGTTGCACACATTTTGCATTCATGCCATCATATCTTGCGGTGCTTGTATCTTTGGATCCGTAGCTCCGTTGGAGATGTTCTTTACGTGTAGATTGCTTGCCTTGACGCGTAGAATCACGTGAACCTATTTGTTTTGCTGTTTAACAACCAATTATATGCATTAGATCAGATCTGGACAGAATTGTAAATTAACATGTGAGGTCGTCTCGGAGATGCTATAGGACATTTCCGACCTCATTTAAAATGTCTAGGTAGGTAGTTTAATTCCCGCTTCACCTCTTGCATTTTTAACAACATTAACATTGCCGTGTAAATAACCGGGAGTGAACTAAATAATTAACGTGGAGTTTCGTCAATATGCAACTCGTGCATATTGAACTTCACTTAATGTGTAGTGATTGATTGTGTGAATTGTCATGCCGTGACTTGCATGTATTCAGTAGCTCATGCATCATACGTGTTGTGCATCGTGTGGTGTATATCGTGTGTTGATTGTGTTTCCGGTTTGCTTCGTCTCGATAGAGTTCCGCAGCGTGCCGGATTGTGAGGACCCGTTCGACTACGTCGGTTCGTCTGCTTCACGGAGGCATTCTTCTTCCAAGCGGGATCTCAGGCAAGATGATCATTTCCCCAGATACCATTACTATCATTGCCATGCTAGTTTTATCGCTTCTATCGTTTACGTCTCGTTGCCTACCACCTGTTAAATTTCAGCCTCTCAACAATGCCATGATTACCTTCAACCTGTTCGACCTAGCAAACCACTGATTGGCTATGTTACTGCTTGCTTAACCCTGTGGTTAGCGTTGCTAGTTGCAGGTGCAGTTGCTTCCATGCAAAGCATGGGTTCCTTGTTATATCACCATATTAATGCTATTTAATTTAATGCACCTATATACTTGGTAAAAGGTGGAAGGCTCGGCTTTTCTAGCCTGGTGTTTTGTTCCACCTTTGCCCCTTTTTAGTTACCGGCTACCGGTGTTATGTTCCATAAATGAGCGCTCCTAACACGATCGGGGTCGTTATGGGGACCCCCTTGATAATTCGTTTTAGATTAAAGCTGGTCTGGCAAGGCCCAACATTGGTACTACATTTGCCTAATCACCTAATAAAATTGCATAGGGACTTTCCGGACCCCGAGGATAATTTAATCAACCCCGGGCCAGTGCTCCTCATGAGTGTTGGTCCAAAAACAGAGCAGCTTATTAACGCTACCCGGGGCAACTCGGCGTTTGGCGTGGTAACCATCGCTCATCCGTCGTGTCCTGAGAACGAGGTACGCGACTCCTATCGGGATCGTCGACACGTCGGGCGGCCTTGCTGGATTAGTTTTACCTTTGACGGGATATCTTGTGCATCGGGATTCCGGTGATGCTTTGGGTAATCTCAGAGTTGAGGTTTTCCACTAGGGAATCCGACGAGATCGCGAGCTTCGTGATCGAGGATTTCTATGCGGCTTGTGGTAATTTGTGATGGACTAGTTGGAGCACCCCTGCAGGGTTAAATCTTTCGGAAAGCCGTGCCCGCGGTTATGTGGCAACGTGGTAACTTCGTTTAACACTGGTTCTAGATAACTTGAAGTTAACTTAATTAAAACATGCCAACTGTGTGCGTAACCGTGACTGTCTCCTTCGTGAGTTCCTTCTCCGATCGAGGACACGGTGGGGTTATGTCTGACGTAGGTAGGTGTTCAGGATCATTCTTTTGATCATCTGTAGTGACGTCCGTTATGCGTAGATCTTTCCCCTCTTACTTCTTGTACTCGTGAGTTAGCCACCATATATATGCTTAGCCGCTGCTGCAACCTCACCACTTATCCATACCTTACCCTATAAGCTTTGCTAGTCTTGATACCTTTGGAAAATGAGATTGCTGAGTCCCCTGTGGCTCACAGATTACTACAACACCAGTTGCAGGTACAGGTAAAGGTTACATGACGCGAGCGTGTTGATTGTTCATTTGGAGTTGCTTCTTCTTCTTCTTCTTCGATCTAGGATGGGCTCCAGGCCGGCAGCCTGGGATAGCAAGGATGGACGTCGTTCTTCTTTTGTCGTTTATTTTCGTCCGTAGTCGGACCCTGCTCTTACTCTTGATGATTATGTAATGTACTGATGTGACTCTGATGTAGCTTGTGGCGAGTGTAAGCCAACTCTTTATATATCTCTTCTTTTCAGTACATGTACTTGTAACGATATCCATTCTTGCGACACGACGAGATGCGCTTCTATCCCTGACGAGGCCCTCGTGCCAAATTAAGGATAGGGTCGCATCTTGGGCGTGACAAGTTGGTATCAGAGCCAGGACCGACCTAGGAGCCCCCTTGATTGATCGAACTTGGCCGAGTCGAGTCTAGTGAAAAACTATTTGAGTCTTAGTTATATATCGGAGAGTAGGATTCTTTTTTCTCCTCTTCTATGCTCTGGTGAGGAATCTTGACGTAATAATTTATTCTACTCCTCTTCTAATTCAAAATTTTTATATGATCTCATGGTCATAGGAAAAAATACTTGACATGCAGAAAACTGTAGCAACAAAATGACACGATCAACATGCTACGTCTATTAGTTTGGGTCTAGTCCATCACATGATTCTCCTAATGATGTGATCCCGTTATCAAGTAACAACACTTGCCTATGGTCAGGAAACCTTGACCATCTTTGATCAACGAGCTAGTCAACTAGAAGCTTACTAGGGACAGTGTTTTGTCTATGTATCCACACATGCACTGTGTTTCCAATCAACACAATTATAGCATGGATAATAAACGATTATCATGAACTAAGAAATATAATCATAACTAAGTTATTATTGCCTCTAGGGCATATTTCCAACATTTCCTACTTTTACATTCCAGAATCTTCATTCTGCATAATAGAGTACAAGTTATATGTAGACAATGAATTGAAATAACCAAACTAGTTATATGTAGACAACGAATTGAAAAACTTACAGACAATAGCAACTCATAAGCGATTTGTCGAGGGCGTCGGCATTGTACATCTGGAAGAGTTCATCAAAGTCGATATGGATTTCTTCGGGGCGGTCGTAGTACTCCCGTGGGACACTCAGCACGATCATCGTTCTTCCATTCTTTGATTCACTTAAGTACCATGTATGCAAGTAAGGCATATTTGTTGGGAGATCATCTTTGCTGACCAAAGGCGCTCCCATGACAAACTGTGGCTTAGGGGCTACCACAGCCTTGGGTAACCTGTCGTCTTGGGAAGCCAGAACGTCTTCAACCGGGATACCCCATTCATACGCCCACTTCTTTGCTAATTCCAAATCTTGCCCCTGCACCAGAGGAGGGGCATTCTCGGGTAACACCCTGAGGGGTGGGATCGACTGTTTGGCATGTTGTCCAAGCTGAGGAACGTCTGATCTTTTTTTGCTTGTAGTTGAACTTGATTTGCTCCCACTTGCACTTGCACGTGATCTGCTCTTTTTCCCCTCCTTCTGCAATGTGCGTGTATAGTCATTAGGCTTATGGTGTAAGTCATACTGTGATGGAAGGTTCGTGAATTATTTTGCAAATGCTATTTGCTTCTCGGTGTATTCCGGGCGGGGCTCGGTTTCCTTCTTTTTCATCTGCGCATCATGATGTTCTTTTGCTATCCTGGCGTTTTCCTCGGCGGTACGATCATAAAGTCTGATAGGAAGATTAGCATGAGGTACCTTTGGGAGGGGCGACAGTTTGCGCTTTGGGGAGCTCCGTCGCTTAGAAATCATCGATGGAGCGTTCTTGCTGGCACGCTTCCGCTTAGTATCCGGAGCGGGCGGCGGCGGAGACGGATGACCCAAGTCCGGCGGCGGTGATCGAGATGGACTCATGTTGTGCTGGCCGTCGTCATGTGGAGGGCTTGGAGGTGATGGAGGTGTAGGTGACCTGCGACGACTCGGAGGCGGTATTGTCCTTGGGGCCGAGCCTGGAAGCTTGATGTAGTTCTTGTCCCATAGGATGACTCCACCCAGTTGTGACAGCCCGAGACCGACGTTCCAGAAGATTCCCCTTCTTTTCCGTTTTCGTCGTGTGATTAGAATTATTCGTTGCATCGTCATGTAGTTGCATCATCGCATCGTGCATGGCATCATGTCATCGGTGTTTTGTCGGTGTTGCTTGTTGCTTCGTGTTGTTGGGTGTTGGTGTTTTGTGAGTGGCGTCGTTTGTTGGCGCGATGAGAGAGGGAGCGTGAGAACCACCGCTAAACCCCGTTGCCCCGCCGACCTAAACCTTCTCCCCTCCTCTCCCCTCCTATGTTGTTTTGTGGTTTTGCTAAAGATTTCTAACTTTACCCCTCTTCCAACATATTCGTCTTCTTTTAAAAAGTCCTTTTATTAAATGTAGGGGCAACCCTTAGGGTTTTGTTTTATTTCTCCGCTTGTTTTATTTTAAAACCCCCCCGTTTTATTTTCTCTTTTAAAAGGCTTTTATTTACCCTTTAAATAAAGAGTTTCATTTTAATTCTTTAAAAAGGGTTTTGATTTTTTTTAATTCTTTAAAAAGGAGTTTGATTTTAATCTTTTGTAAAAGGGGTTGATTTTATTCTTTAATAAGAAAAGGTTTTCGATTTTTAATTCGTTAAAAAAAGGTGTCATATTATTTCTTTTGAAAATACCTAAAACTATTTCTTATAGTGGGGTATGTTTTTTTTAAGTAGTTAAAAGACATTTTTTTCTTTATTTTAGTTCTTCTGTTAAAACCTTTTCTTGTGAGTTTATATATTTTTTACTGTTCTTTAAAAAAATAGGAAAAAGAAAAATCGGGTTTTAAGAAAAAAAAAACATCTGGGGGAGGACCGAGGCCAAGGCCCAGCCGGCCAAGGCCCAGGCCTCCCCTCGCCAGCCTGCCCTAGCGTGCTGCCCAGCGCCTCGCCTCCTCGTCCCTCTCTCCCGCAGCGCTGCCTCCCTCTCCTCTCCCCGCGTGCCGCAGCTTGGCCGCGCCGCCGCCTCCGACAGCCCTGCGCGCCGCCCTCGCTCGCCGCCATGCCGTCCCGCTGCGTCGTCGTTCCCTCGCTGCCAGCGCCGAGCCGAGCTCGCCTCCCTTCTTCCTCCCCTCGCCTTGCCCCCTGCGTAGCCTCCCTGGCCGCGCCGCCAGCTCGCGCCTCGCCGCCCAGCGCCGCCTGCTCCACCCCCGCTCGCCTCCATGCGTCGCAGCGCCGGCGTCCCTCCCCGCGGCTCCCCTCTGTGCGCCGCCGCCGCGCAGCCCGTCCCGAGGCCCTCCTGCGCGCGCCGCCCCCTCGGTCTGCCTCGCCCTCTGCGCCGTCTCCTCCTCGAGCCGCGCCGCCTCCGCCCTGCTGCGCCCCGCCGCTGTGCCTCGCGTGCCGCCTGCTGGAGCCCCGCGCTTCGATCCCGTCGCTGTCATGGCCCCAGCGCCCCTGCACCCGAGACCTCCTAGTCGCGTCGCCGCGCTGCTCCGCCATCGCGCGCGCCGCCTCTAGACTCCGGTGGCTGCCGCCCTCGCCTGCGGACCTGCGCCGCCCCATGGAGCCGCCTCCAACTCCCGGCCGGCCCGAGGTCCCGCCGGCGCCGTTTTGCCTGCTGCTGTTGCTGTCCCTGTTGGTGTAGTTGCTGTTTCGTACTGTTGCGCCACTCCCGCTGCTGAAGTTTGCTGTTGTTGTCCAGTGTTGCTGTCGTTGGCTTGCTGTTGCTGCCGTGTGATGTAGCCTGCCGCCGCTCTGCCGATGCTGTTAGCCTGCTATGCCGCTGCCTGGCCGAGCCGCTGTGCTCTTGCTGCTTGCTGCTTGCTGTTGCAGTTTAAAAGATGCCCAGGTGTTGTAGTAGTTGCTGCTGCTGCCGTTTGTGTTGCTGGTGTTGTGTCGTAGTTGTTGCCTGTGCGCTGCGTTGCTGCTGATGGCATGCTGTGGTTGCCGTGCTTGCGCCGCTGCCGTGCGTTTGCGGTTGTCGCTTGCTTTACTGCTGCTAGTTTGCATTGCTGGTAGTGGTAGGTTGCTGCTTGCTAGTGCTAGTTGCTGTGCTAGACTGCCGTTTTGCTCTGCTGCACCGCTTGCCTGTGGTTGCTAGCTGCTTAACTAGTTGCCGTAGGTTGCAGCTTGGTTGCCGTGCTGCTTGCCGTTGTCTACCAGCGCCGATGCTTTTGCTGTGGTGCCGCATGCGTCGCCGCGTGCGCCGTCCCCCTCCGCTGCGGAACCGATAAGATCGCCGAGTACCACGACGCCCAGACGACCCCGGACATCTTCGGACTTCGTGAATGACTACCGACGCCGAAGACCGTCTGCCGACGCCGAGAGTACGACTACCGTCGATGAGACCGTGTACCACTACTACAACTACCGGTGCGTGTACGACTACTTCCACGACGACCATGACGTCCGCTTCGACCGAACCCCTCCGATTCGCACGCGTCGAAGGTATACCGATGGGACATGTCGTGTACCGTGTGCTAGTGATGTACGGATGTGTGTGTTGTACAAGTTGAATGCATGTATGCACCGTATTTATGCACCGTTTGTTTGCACCGTTTATTTGCCGTGCACGTCGTCTTCCTTTTCGTCGAGCCCTCGACACATGGGAACCCGAGATACGGGATCACCCCATCTTTATTTACCGTTCCCGCACGCGCTCCCTATTCGTTGTCACCGATATCTCATTGAGTATCGGGATAGGAACGTTGCCGTGGCATCGTTTCCGATTTTCCGCCATGGTTCCCTCTCGCTCGCCATGGCGACACCATGCTTATTTCCCTCCTTGTCGTGATGTTTGAACCCGCATGCATAACGCATTCATGGCATATATATTTTGTTGCTTGTTCTTGTGTTGTAGCTCCGTTCAAAGTCCGACGTGCTGTCGACTAGGATGACTTGTAGGTTCATCGCTCACCCCTTGCCATGTTAACAACATTTAATATTGCCGTGAAAATTAACGGGAGTTAATTAAATATTTAAACGTGGAGTTTCGTCGATATGCAACCCGTTGCATATCGAGCTTCACTTAATGTGTAGAGTTTGCGTGAGATGAATTGCCATGCCGTCCCGTGCATCGATGACCTGTTCATGCATCATATTAGGGTTGCATCATGTCTTGCTTTGTGGTGGTGAATACTTGTGTTGATGTTTGTTTCCGGTTTCCTCCGTCTCGATAGAGTTCCGCAAGCGTGTCGGAATATGAGGACCGTTCGACTACGTCGGTTCGCTGACTTCACCGAGTTGTTCTTCTTCCAAGCGGGACCTCAGGCAAGATGATCATTTCCCCAGATACCATTACTATCATTGCCATGCTAGTTATTTCGTTTCTACCGTTTATGTCTACGTTGCCTACCACCTGTTAAATATCAGCCTATCAACAATGCCATGATTACCCTCAACCTGTTCGACCTAGCAAACTACTGATTGGCTATGTTACTGCTTGCTTAACCCTGTTGTTAGCGTTGCTAGTTGCAGGTGCAGATGCTTCCATGTGAAAACATGAAAACATGGGTCCCTTGTCATATCACCATATATTAATGCTATTTAATTTAATGCACCTATATACTTGGTAAAAGGTGGAAGGCTCGGCCTTTTCTAGCCTGGTGTTTTGTTCCACCTTTGCCCCCTTTAGTTACCGGCTACCGGTGTTATGTTCCATAATTGAGCGCTCCTAACACGATCGGGGTTGTTATGGGGACCCCCTTGATAATTCGTTTTAGATTAAAGCTGTTCTGGCAAGGCCCAACTTTGGTACTACATTTGCCTAATCACTAATAAACTGCATAGGGAGTAATTAACCCGAGGAAATTTAATCAACCCCCGGGCCAGTGCTCCTCATGAGTGTTGGTCCAAACTAGAGCCGTTTGCGGGGCCAACCCGGGGCAACTCGGGAGATTTCTATCAGGCCACCGTACGCTGTGCTTATCCATCGTGTGCTGAGAACGAGGTACGCGACTCCTATCGGGATCGTCAACACGTCGGGCGGCCTTGCTGGATTAGTTTTACCTTTGACGAAATATCTTGTGCATCGGGATTCCGATGATGCTTTGGGTAACCTCAGAGTTGAGGTTTTCCACTAGGGAATCCGACGAGATCGCGAGCTTCGTGATTGAGGATTTCTATGCGGCTTGTGGTAATTTGTGATGGACTAGTTGGAGCACCCCTGCAGGGTTAAATCTTTTCGGAAAGCCGTGCCCGCGGTTATGTGGCAACGTGGATACTTTGTTTAACACTGGTTCTAGATAACTTGAAGTTAACTTAATTAAAAATATGCCAACTGTGTGCGTAACCGTGATTGTCTCTTTCGTGAGTTCCTTCTCCGATCGAGGACACGGTGGGGTTATGTCTGACGTAGGTAGGCGTTCAGGATCATTCAGTTGATCATCTGCAGTTCACGTTCGTTATGCGTAGATCTTCCCCCTCTTATTTCTGGTACTCGTAAGTTTAGCCACCAAATATATGCTTAGCCGCTGCTGCAACCTCACCACTTAACCACGTCTCACCCATTAAGCTTTGCTAGTCTTGCTACCTTTGGAAATGAGATTGCTGAGTCCCCTGTGGCTCACAGATTACTACAACACCAGTTGCAGGTACAGGTAAAGGTTACGTGACGCGAGCGCGTTGATTGTTCATTTGGAGTTGCTTCTTCTTCTTCTTCTTCTTCATCGATCTAGGAGGGGTTCCAGGCCGGCAGCCTGGGATAGCAAGGATGGACGTCGTTCTTCTTTTGTCGTTTGTTTTCGTCCGTAGTCGGACCCTGCTTTTACTCTTGATGATTATGTAATGTACTGATGTGACTCTGATGTAGCTTGTGGCGAGTGTAAGTCAACTCTTTATATGTCTCTTCTTTTCAGTACATGTACTTGTAACGATATCCATTCTTGCGACACGACGAGATGCGCTTCTATCCCCGACGAGGCCTTCGTGCCAAATTGAGGATAGGGTCGCATCTTGGGCGTGACACCAGTACTTCTCCGAGTGTCCTCTCATCTTCGGGTCCAGCTATGTCGAGCTCCATATCATGAAACCCCGCCATGATTTCATCCACCCCGACTTTAGCAAAGCCAGCTGGAATCTCATGGCCATGCCAGCGTGCATCAGGGCCAGAAGGTAAAGCTTTCCGACGGCCACCTTCATGGATATGTTCTTGAATTTCTGATGGAGTTCACATGATGTTGACTCCTTGATTCCATCCACGGGGTAGCCGGGACCGCCCTCTATCATTCTTCGTGCATCGTCGGGCGGGGCCTCAGATTCAGCCACGCTGCTTTTCCGCTTAGATGGGGCGCCGGTAATATCCAGTGCAGGATCTTCCTGGCGCGCTACTCCTCTAAGCTCATCAATCTGCTTCTGTTGCTCGTTAATCCTGGCAAGCAACTGGTTGAACTTGTCATTCTCCTCATCCTGCTGTCGCTTCTTTGCTCTCGCTCGGCTTCTGTAAGTGTCTTGGTCTCTGGCAAACCCAAGCCACCACGGGTAAGAAGGACCGAAGCCTCGTGTTCGTCCTTCATGTTCGTCATTGCCGAGGACCAGTGTGAGAAAATCTTTCTCTCTATCTGCAGTGAACTATCTTTTTCCCTCCTTAATTTCTTTCACTATCTTTTTCCAATTCTCCCTGGGTATCCTAAGACCATCACTGCAGATGAGGTCCCCTGTTTCTTCGTCGTACGAACCACCATGCGCAAGGAACCAATTTCTTGCTCTCAATTCCCACTCATCACGGAGTGGTTCAGGTATGATGCTTTTAGCTAGCAGATCTTGCTCTTTCTTATCCCACTTTGGGATGGCAGTCTCATAGCCCCCTGGCCCCAGTGTGTGGTGATATTTCTTCTTGTCGGCATTTTTCTTGTTCTTTTCTGATAATGCCTTGGCATCTTCTGACTCCTTGTACTCTTAAAATGCCTTCCAGTGATTCGCCTGCTTGGCTAGATACCCCTCGAATACTGGCACTTTCTTTGTCTTCAGATAGTTTTTCCATAGCTTCTTCTTCCAGCTACGGAACAGTTCGGCCATCTTCTTTAGAGTCCACTGCTTGAGTTCTCCCGTAGGCAATATCACCTCAAAGGTGTAATGCGTCCGTGCATCCAACTTTCTAGTCGGGCCTCGTTTCGTAGATTTGCTCGATGTGGAGGCCTAAGAGGGAGAAACATTCGTCAAATGAATGTATATGTATAAAATATAGAGCTATCTCCAATATTTTTCACATATTACAAGTGATTGTCGAACTTCATATGTATACCTCGCCGGACTTTATTATTTCTCCACCGGCTTCTCCATCAGTGGAGCTATCACCTTCTCCGTCATTGGACCTATCTCCTGCCCCATCGGCTTAATCTTCGTGTCGGTCGACCTCCATTCCATATCCAGAGGGGTTTAGATATGACGACGGAGATTCAGCTGGTTCAACTTCGGGGCCGTCTTTGATTATATCTTCGAGAAGTTCTTCCTCTTCGAGGTTCCTGATATGTGGATCCATAGTTCTGCAAAAAACGGACATTTGATTAACTAATAAACTAACAAACTATATAAGAGGGGTTGGAAACTTCGAAGTGTCGTTTCATATAGGAGGACCTTTAGTCCCGGGTCTTGGCTAGAACCTAAACTCTAAAATATGTCTAACGGGTTCTCTTAACCTTTAAGGATTTAACAAAATGGCGACATTCTAGATGTGTAGAAAATGATCCTATTTTTCCTGATCTCATCTACCCTTCTATATGTCACATTGTCTAGTGTCAAAGGACTTTGTTGAACTTTGTACCAAAAAAGAATTATTCTATCAGGAACTCCCTTCCAAAACAACTTTAGTCTCGGGTCGTGGCTCCACCCGGGACTCCTAGATTTCTGCATAGTATTCAAAGTAGGAGTACTTTTACAATTTGAGCATTCAATAAGAAAAACCAAATCATAAAATAAAGTAGTATTCAAATTAGCATGCATTCAATTATAAGCAAAACTACATCATCTCTTGTGTCCGTACATCGTCGAATATTATCACTAATACTCCTCGAATACTATCATACATATAGCATCACTGATACAGCTAGAACCGTAGCGCCCGACGGGTATCGTCTCGGGCGGTGGACACCCAAAGAGAAGGAACCATCACAGGATCATAGCTCCAGTGAGATCCCTGAAGAACCTGCCAGGTATGCTCGAATCTGCCCTCCAACGCAACCATGTAGCGACGGACGTGCTCATCCTCCTCGCTGACACGGTGACGTACCACCTCCGCGGTGTCCGGAAGCCTCGGCACCGTCACTGGCCCACGCGAACGCCACGAAACAAGGATCGGGTCAACAACGGGCTGGCTCCTCACCAACCTACGCCCCCCGGAAGGTAGCACCTCCCAATACCAGCCGGGCGGAGCCCAGTCCCGGACATGGCCCCTCTGATCAAGCAGGTGTCCTCCGCCGAGTCGGCGACGAGGATGCGGGATAGGCATCGTAAAATGAACTAAAAAAATAAACTAGTCTATTAATTTTCTTGCAAAAAATAAACTAATTGTATATATAGTAAAATAAAGTACTTTTATTAAATCAACTAGTTCAACTATATATTAATTAACACTAACTACCTAACCCTAATAACACAAATTTAAATAACACAAAAATAACACAAATAACCTATTTAACACTAACCTACCTAACCCTAAATTCACCAAATACTCTACAAATAACACTTAAGCATATACAATAGCAAAATTAAGCAATAATCTAAAAAACACTAATTAAGCATCTATATACGTAGAAATGTCTTCTTCTTCTTCTTCTTCTTCTTTCTTATTTTCTTCTCCGCTTCTTCTTCTCCTATTTTTCTTCAACTTCCCTTCTTCTACTTCTCCTCTTCTTCTATTTTTCCTCTTCTTCTCCTCTCCTCCTCTTCTTATTCTCCTTTTTCTTCTTTTCTTCTCCTCCTCTTCTTATTTTCCGTTTTCCTAATCTTATTTTCTTATTGTTGTTCATCTTTCTTCTTCTTGTAACCCTAACCTAATTCTAAATATTACTAACCCTAATAATCTAGCACAAACCTAATAACAATAGGAATTAAATGACAAAAAAATCTTTTCTTTTTTTCTTCTCCTTTTCTTCTCCTTTTTCTTCTTTTCTTCTCCTTTTTCTTCTTTTCTTCTCCTTTTCCTTTTTTTCTTCTCATTTTTCTTATTTTCTTCTCCTTTTTCTTCTTCTACTTCTCCTCCTCACCGGCACAAACCTAATAACAATAGGAATTAAATGACAAAAAAAATATTTTCTTCTCCTTTTTCTTCTTTTCTTCTCTTTTTTCTTCTTTTCTTCTCCTTTTTCTTCTTTTCTTCTCCTTTTTCTTCTTCTACTTCTCCTCCTCACCGAGGACAGCGGTGGCGTCCCCGCCGGTGGGCGCCGACGGCTCGTCGTACGTGTTGGGGAGGAGGGGGCGGGGGGCTTACCGGCCGAAGTGGGAGGGGAGGGCGTCGACGACGGCGGGGAGGACGACAGGCGGCGGCGAGGAGGACGGCGGCTACGAGGAGGACGACAGGCGGTGGCGAGGAGGACGGCGGGCAGCCTGGCGACGTCGCGCAAGTTTGTCCGGTGCCGCGCCGGGCAGGAGAGTCCGAGGAAGAAGAGAGAACGAAATGGCGATTTGGGTTGAAAATTTCCAACTCCCGCTTATATAGTAGGATCTTTAGTCCCGGTTCGGGGTTCGAACCGGGACTAAAGACACCCTTTAGTCCCGGGTGGAGCCACGACCCAGGACTAAAGACCCTTTTTCGACAGACCAAAAGGCGGGAAGCACGGGCCTTTAGTCCCGAGTCGGGGCTCGAGCCGGGACTAAAGACCCCTTTAGTCCCGGGTCTAGCCACGACCCGGGGCTAAAGACCCCTTTTCGGCAGGCGGCAGGCGAAGGGCTTTAGTCCCGGGTCGTGGCTCCACCCGGGACTAAAGACCCTCCGCTGGCTGCACGATAAGTTTAGTCTCACCTCGCCCAGCAAGGGGCACTGACACTAGTTTATAAGCCCCGTCGCAACATCTCCATCGAGCTCCTCTCTAAAGCAGGCTTACGGGCCTAAACAGACTGTAAATTTAAAAATTGAAACTATATTTGAAATTATGGAGAAAATTCAACCTGAATTCAAAGTGAGGTCACTTTGAATTTAGGTTTAATTTTCTCTATAAATTCTCATATAGTTCCAATTTTTTTCTATTTTCAAAATTAATTACTTTGACTATCCAAACTATTAACTATTTTGTTATTTTCAACTAAAAACTATGTTTATTAAAATTGTTTTTGCATATTTGAGAATTTGACAAAACTATGATAATGAGAAGTGTTTGAAATTGAATAAATAATTCAAAACTATTTTCTATTTTCAAAATTAATTATTTTAACTATCCAAACTATTAACTATTTTGTTATTTTCAATTAAAAACTATGTTTATTAAAATTCTTTTTGCATATTTCAGAATTTGACAAAACTATGATAATAAAAAGTGTTTGAAATTGAATAAATAATTCAGAAATATTTTATATTTTCAAAATTAATTATTTTGACTATCCAAACTATTAACTATTTTGTTATTTTCAATTAAAAACTATGTTTATTAAAATTCTTTTTGCATATTTGAGAATTTGACAAAACTATGATAATGAAAAGTGTTTGAAATTGAATAAATAATTCAAAACTATTTTCTATTTTCAAAATTAATTATTTTGACTATCTAAACTATTATTTGGTATTTTTCGTGCATTTACTTTTTTTTGAGCTAGTTGACCCTAAAATTGAAAAGCACTACAAATGAACTCTGAAAATGTTGAAAGTTGGCATGGTATCATCATTTCACCAACATAGCATGTGCTAAAAAGTGGAGAGGGTTACGACATAAACTGGATGCACTTCGTGTACAAAACATACAATCTCTCTCGAAGTATGAGTGTTTCGAACGAGAACTCATCTGTTACAAAGGGATTTCATTTTTATTTCAACTCCATACTTTTTGTGTGTTTAAAATACACCATTTAAAGGCACATCACAAATTTTCAACAATTTCTAACTTAATTTGGTATTCGTCGTGCATTTACTTTTGTTTTTTGGGCTAGTCGACCGTGAAATTGAAAAGCACTACAAATGAACTTTGAAAATGTTGAAAGTTGGCATGCTATCATCATTTCACCCACATAGCATGTGTTAAAAATTTGAGAGGGCTACGACAAAAACTGGATACACTTCGTGTACAAAACGGACAATCTCTCTCGAAGTATCAGGGTTTCGAACGAGAACTCATCTCTTACAAAGGGATTTCATTTTTTGAACTTATTTGAACTCCATACTTTTTGTGTGTTCAAAATGCACCATTCAAAGGCACATCACAAAAATTTCAACAATTTCTGACTTCATTTGGTATTTTTCGTGCATTTACTTATTTTTTTGAGCTAGTTTGACCATAAAATTGAAAAGCACTACAAATGAACTCTGAAAATGTTGAAAGTTGGCATGTTATCATCATTTCATCCACATAGCATGTGTTAAAAAGTTGAGAGGGCTACGACAAAAACTGGATGCACTTCGTGTACAAAACGGACAATCTCTCTCGAAGTACGAGGTTTTCGAACGAGAGCTCATCTCTTATAAAGGAATTTCATTTTTTGAACTTATTTGAACTCCATACTTTTTGTGTGTTCAAAATGCACCATTCGAAGGCACATCACAAAATTTCAACAATTCCTGACTTCATTTGGTATTTTTCGTGCATTTACTTATTATTTTTTTGAGCTAGTTGACCCTAAAATTCAAAAGCACTACAAATGAACTCTGAAAATGTTGAAAGTTGGCATGCTATCATCATTTCACCCACATAGCATGTGTTAAAAAGTTGAGAGGGCTACGACAAAAACTGGATGCACTTCGTGTACAAAACGGACAATCTCTCTCGAAGTATCAGCGTTTCGAACGAGAACTCATCTCTTACAAAGGGATTTCATTTTTTTGAACTTATTTGAACTCCATACTTTTTGTGTGTTCAAAATGCACAATTCAAAGGCACTTCACAAAATTTCAACAATTTCTGACTTCATTTGGTATTTTTCGTGCATTTACTTCTTTTTTTTGAGCTAGTTGACCCTAAAATTGAAAAGCACTACAAATGAACTCTGAAAATGTTGAAAGTTGGCATGATATCATCATTTCACCCACATAGCATGTGCTAAAAAGTGGAGAGGGCTACGACAAAAACTGGATGCACTTCGTGTACAAAACGGACAATCTCTCGAAGTATCAGCGTTTCGAACGAGAACTAATCTCTTACAAAGGTTTATTAAAATTCTTTTTGCATATTTGAGAATTTGACAAAACTATGAAAATGAAAAGTGTTTGAAATTTAGTACATTGCATACATGCATTACATAAAAGGTTTTATACATTATTACATTATTGCACCAATATTCCTATCTATTATTTCTGTTTTCGTCTGGGTCGTTGCCATGGAGAATCTTCATCATTCAGTAGGATGCTTGGGTCAGTTTTCACTTTGAAGGGCGGAATTTCATGAAACTTATTATAATCTACTGACATGTCTGTCTTGTCATCTACTCCCACGATGTTTCTTTTCCCTGAAAGAACTATATGGCGTTTTGGCTCATCGGACGATATCTTCTTTTGCTGATTTCTTTTTCTCGTTTTTGTAGACATGTGCTTCACATAGAAAACCTGAGCGACATCATTGGCTAGGACAAATGGTTCGTCCATGTACGCAAGATTGTTGAGATCCACTGTTGTCATGCCGTACTTTTGGTCTACAACTACCCCGCCTCCTGTCAGCTTCACCCATTTGCACCGAAACAAAGGGATCTTAAAAGTAGGTCCATAGTCAAGTCTCATATCTCCTCTATGTACCCGTAATATGTTTCCAAACAGTGCCCATTCTCATCTGTTGCATCAAAGCGGACACCACTATTTTGGTTGGTGCTCTTTTTATCTTGGGCAACCGTGTAAAATGTATTCTCATTTATCTCATATCCTTGGAAAGTACATATAGTTGAAGATGGTAGCCTGGCCAAACAGTACAGCTGATCTCCAACGGTGTCGTCATTCATGAGATGTGTCTGCAACCAACTGCCGAAAGTCTTCTCGTGTTCCCCTTTAATCCAAGAGTCAGCCTTCCCCGGGTTTTCGGAGCGTAGAATATTCTTGCGTCTCACGATATACGGAGCCACCACAGTGGAATTGTGTAGAAGTGTGTAGTGTGCTTGAGAGAAAGAATGCCCGTCCATACATACTTCTGCTTTCTTTCCTAGTGTGCCTTTTCCTGTCACCCTACCCTCATACCGAGATTCAGGAACACCAATCGGCTTAAGGTCAGGAAGAAAGTCCACACAAAACTCAATGACCTCCTCTGTTCCATAGCCCTTGGAGATGCTTCCTTCTGGCCTAGCACGGTTGCGAACATATTTCTTTAAGACTTCCATGAACCTCTCGAAGGGGAACATATTGTGTAGAAACACAGGACCGAGAAATCTAATCTCTTCGACTAGGTGAACTAGGAGGTGTGTCATTATATTGAAGAAGGATGGCGGGAACAACAACTCAAAGCTGACCAGACATTGGACCACATCAATCTGTAACCCTGATAGACTTTCTCGATCGATTACCTTCTCAGAAATTGCATTGAGGAATGCACATACCTTCACAATTGCCAGGCGAACATTTTCCGGTAGAATTCCCCTCAATGCAACCGGAAGCAATTGCGTCATAAGCACGTGGCAGTCATGAGACTTTAGGTTTTGGAATTTTTTGTCTCTCATATTTACGATTCCCTTTATATTCGACGAGAAGCCAGTCGGGACCTTGATACTGAAAAGGACTTCAAAGAAGATTTCCTTCTCTTCCTTAGTAAGAGCGTAGCTGGCACGCCCTTGAAACTACCCTGGATGCATGCCATCTCTTCCTTTATGACGTTCCTGGTCCTCCCGTGCTTCCGGTGTATCTTTTGACTTCCCATACAAGCCCAGGAAGCCTAGAATATTCACGCAGAGATTCTTCGTCACGTGCATCACGTCGATTGCCGAGCAGACCTCATGGACTTCCCAGTAGGGTAGCTCCCAAAATATAGATTTCTTCTTCCACATGGGTACGCGCTTATCAGGGCCGTTAGGAAGAGGTTGGCTGCCAGGACCCTTTCCAAAGATTACTTTTAAATCTTTGACCATATCGAATACTTCAGCACCAGTACGGATGACAGGCTTCCCCCAGGGTTCTGCCTTGCCATTGAAACGCTTGCCTTTTTTCTTTAAGGGATGCTTGGGCGGAAGAAAACGACGATTGTACGGGTACACATTCTTCCTACATTTGTCCAGATATATACTTTCTGTCTGATCCAAACAGTGCGTGCATGCATTGTATCCCTTGTTTGACTGTCCTGAAATGTTACTAAGAGCAGGCCAATCATTGATGGTTACGAAAAGCAACGCTCGAAGGTCAAATTCCTCTTGTTTGTGCTCGTCCCACACACGTACACCTGGTTCGGCCCACAGCTGTAAAAGTTCATCAACTAATGGCCTTAGGTACACATCAATAATGTTGCCGGGTTGCTTTGAACCTTGGATAAGCACTGGCATCATAATGAACTTCCGCTTCATGCACAACCAAGGAGGAAGGTTGTAGATACATAGAGTAACGGGCCAGGTGCTGTGACTGCAACTCTGCTCCCCAAAAGGATTCATGACATCTGTACTCAGACCAAACCATAAGTTCCTTGCGTCAGCTGCAAATCTCGGGAACTCTCTCTCGATTTTTCTCCACTGCCGACCATCAGCGGTGTGCCTCAACTTATCGTCTTTCATACGACCTTCCATATGCAATCGCAACAACTTCGCATGATCTTTATTTCTGAACAGACGTTTCAACCGTGCTATTATAGGAGCATACCACATCACCTTGGCAGGAACCCTCTTCCTGGGTGGCTCGCCCTCAATATCACCAGGGTCATCTTTTATGATCTTATACTACAATGCAGTGCATACCGGGCATTTATCCATATTCTCGTACTTCTCACCGCGGTAGAGGATGCAGTCATTAGGGCATGCATGTATCTTCTTCACGTCTAATCCTAGAGGGCAGACAAGCTTCTTTGCTTCGTACGTGCTGGCGGGCAATTCGTTCTTTCTTGGAAGCATCTTCTTCATCAGTACCAGCAACTTTTCGAATGACGAGTCAGTCACACCGGTCTCTGCCTTCCACTTCAGCAATTCCAGTGTGCTACCCAGCTTCTTCTGGCCATCTTCACAAGTTGGGTACAACAATTTGTTGTGGTCCTGTAACATCTCCTCGAACTGCAACCTCTCCTTTTCTGTGTCGCAACCTCGCCGTGCATCAGAAATGACCCGACCAAGATCATCAGCGGGCTCATCTGGTTCCCGTTCTCCATCCTGATCTTCTTCTTCATTGTCTTCCATTGCGGTATCAGCATACTCAGGGAACATAGATCGGTAGTTGTCATCATCGTTCTCTTCTTCTTCATCGTCGTCTTCCATCATAACCCCTCTTTCTCCGTGCTTGGTCCAAACATTATAGCCCGACATAAAACCGGACCGAAGCAGGTGGCTCTGAATGACTCTTGAGGAAGTGTAATCCTTCTCATTCCGACAAACACATGGACAAAACATATAGCCACCACCATGCTTGTTCGCATCGGCTGCATCTCGAAAAGAATGCACGCCTTCTCTGTAAGCGGTTGTGCGTCGATCACCGTACATCCATGGATGGCTCATCTGCGTTATACGACAGTATATCAAATACAATCACGATCCTAAAAATTAGTACCGCACGGTCTAAACGAGGAAATATAGTTGCTAACCTTTTAGAATAAGTAGAAATAAAGAGGAAGAGGTTTAAGCTTGGCTCGGGCATCTCATATCGTAGTTGTGTTCGGTGGACTGAAGCGGCATCGCTCTAAAACACATTTCAACAAACACCTCTAGTGCATCCAAGAAAAATGGAGAGCTAGCATACACCCACACTCTTCCATCCAAGAAAAATACAAGGAAGAGGGGAGAGGGGGGTTGTGGCCAATATATATAGGCAGAGGACTTTAGTCCCGGTTTGAAACACAAACCGGGACTAAAGGTGACACACATGCGGGATGCACACCGCGTAGAACTTTAGTCCCGGTTTGAGACACAAACCGGGACTAAATGCTCCTTACGGGCCGGGACCAAAGCCTCGTGGGCGGCATTGCTATTTGGGGCGACGTGTAAAGGCCCGGCCCAGAGGAAGGCCGGGACTAAAGGGTCCAGGCCAAAGACCCGTTTTTCACTAGTGGTTGCATGGCAGCATGCTAGTACCTCCAGCTAGTTGCATGCCAGCCCCACGCACGCGTCAAAAACGGAACGGTGTGTTGTGTGCAGTGTTTGTACCGTCGTCCGTGCTAAATCTTTTTCGTGTAATAATTGGGCTCTTTTATGCATGCTCCTGGCATCTGAATCCCGGTATTGTGAGTCCATAACTGACACTGAGTGTGTAATAACTGCTAGGAAGCAAAATAGTATCACAAATTATTACATACATATCCTCAATTTGGATGTGATCTTCTTTCACATTTTCTGACTTAAAGAAAAAATTAAGTAAACTTCATCCTTCGGGTGAGTCGACGATGTTCTTCTTCCGGTTTTAGTTCCTCGATCCTTCCCTTTTCGAAAATGAGGGTAAACCCCCAGGCTCTGCATCGATTGATGCCGATGGCAAAGTGGCACTAGGTGTTGATCAAGAAGTCCGTTGCTAGGTTTACCCCTCCAGTTTTTTATCCCTTTCCTTGTCCTGCTCTGCTTTGGGTCCCTCTATTGCTCCGCTTTGGGTTCCTCTGCTCTCATGATCAAGCACGTAGAACCAATGGAGTTCAGCTATGTTTTTTCTAGAATACACAAGCATGCGTACTGTATTATCTATCGATGGAAGAAGAGACGCGACACCTATTCACAGGTTTACAACTCTGGCAGAATGGCCAGCCACCCAAGATAGAAAAGGAGACTACTCGCCAGACATCACCTCGGAAAAGCTTACCCATCTGCCAAGACTTCCATTCCTCAAGGATTCGCCTAAGAATAAACCCCCAAAGAATACGACCCTTCCTTTGCATCCAAATTTTGCACATCTTAAGGATGATCATGGAGTTGAACTCCTTCCTGGAATGAGCCGTTGGTGATAGCGAAGCGGAACAATCCAGCACACCACCCATAGTGTCCGAAAATTCTTACAAAAATCTTGTTTTGTGTCTAGCTGGTGGCATATGCATGATTATCATAGCACTGACAGAACTTGATGGGGACAGATTTAAACGAGCTGCCGGTATAAGAGGTCGCAAAAGTTGAGATACATCTACCAAGGCTCATGTAACAACTACCAACGGAGCCAGCAAGCACGCACACATATAAGATCAGATTGACCCGGCGTTAATCCTGTCCATCACACAAGTAAACACTAGAGCAGTAACGACATGAATCACCAAGCATGCATCGATCTAGCTAGTATAATATTATCCATTGACAACGATTACATCAAGTGAGCGGAGATCTTACATGACTGTATACTTATATGGCAACTAAGTAGCACTAGGAGCTACATATGAGAGACGCCCTATATGTAAACCCCTAAACCCCTAAAAGCTAGCTGATATCTTTCTTGATGCTACCTAAATAAAACCAACTAAAACGAAACTACATAATCCTGACGAAACCATCAGCGATGGGTGCATCCTCTTGCTCCTATGGTGATGGTGATGGGGCGGGGGAAGTAGCCGGAGGCGTGGCAGGAGGCATCAACGGCGGCAAGGGTTGGGCTGTCAAATCATCACCAATGCAAGTTAATCAATCTCCTTCAAAGCAAGCTTACTCATAAAAAGTAAAACACAATGTACAAGGTTAGTAACTTACTGGCGCAGGAGAAGATGGTCTGCAGGGGAATCATGGCGCCACATCTAAGAGGAAGGATGATCATGCGGATGGGGTCGATAGGCTTGGGGAAGAGCTTGCTCATGCCGCCATTGTTGTTCAGACCATGGCAGAGGCAGATCGGCGCGGTGCTGACGACTGACTTGAGGCCGTCGCAGCATGCGTCCGGCGGCGAGAACACCGTGATGTTGGTGAGGTAGTCCATGCACGGTATCATGGCCATCAGCGGCGTCAGGCACTCCTTCGGCGGCGGCGGGCTTGGCGAGCCGGTGGGAACTGGGAGGTGCGGGAGGCTAGGCAATGCTCCGGACGGAGGGGCGCCCGGTGCACCACCAGGGAGCGGCCCGAACAACGGCGGCAAGCCGGGGATCTGAGGAAGTTGTGGGAACAGGAAGTGGAATAGCGGTGGTAAGCTTGGAATACCGGGAATCTGAGGCAACGACGGCAGGCCGGGAAGAGACGGGGAGCCGCCACCGGCCGTGGTGGTGGCTGCGGCTTCTTCTTGGTTTGCGGCGGCAGGCTGAACCCTCGCCTCGGACGGCTGCAGTGTCGCCGCCATGGCCAGCAGGGCGAAGAGCACGGCGACGGTGGACTTGGAGAGCGCCATTTTCTACGTGAGGGTTGGACAGGATGATGCGTGTTGATGGGTGGATGGAATTCGTATGTTTGCTCAACTATTTATACTGCTCGGGCACGTTAGAGATAGACAAGTTTGAATATATGTACGTATAACCATTTGAAATTTTATCCAACAAGATTGTGTTTGGGTTGTGGTTTGCTTGGGTACGTTTCGTGTACGCATGGACGTCGTCGTCTCTATACAGATAGCGCTCCAGGTTCAAACGAGACCATATGGAGATGTTGTTGAGGTTCATAGGATTCTCCTTTTCCATTTTTGAACTGGGATTTTTTTTAAATCATTTTTTAACTGGTAACAAGGAGAGTGTTATATTATTTGGAAAATGATTATGATCAACCGACTAATCTAACGCATGACATCCACCGCCTCCATTGCTTGACACTTGTCTTATTGGACCACACAGATCTTTTTCATCTTATCATTGCAACAACGGTTGCTGCGAAATGGTGACGGGGAATGATGACTGTGCAAGTACGTGAGCGACTGAAGGTAATGTTGTATTGCAACATGGATCTTGTTGTAGAAAATTAGATGCGATGAAGATGTTGTTGCAACTTTTGCAACAAGGTCTTGTCACAGAAAATTGGAAAAGAAGGTTGTGGAATATGGATCATGTCGCAGAAAACTAGTGAAGGGGTGGTTTCGCAATAAGGGTCATGTTGCAAAAACTAATAAAAATTATAAAACATGGATCTTGTTGCTAGAAATTAGAAAAGAGGTGGCTTTGCAACAAGGAGAGTGCGATATTTTTAACAAAAGGAAATATATTAATATCGTGAAGATACTAGTTACATTCGGCCTCTGCAATAACGAAATGTCCTAAAGACATTACGGATGCACACAACCCAAAAACTTAAAGAAGAAGAAGTAAAAAAAAAATCCGCTACGGTGATCAATTTCTAATAGCTGCAACACAAAACACCATCAAAAACAACACTCGAAGTCCAAATTCTCAAAAAACGACGCCTCCAAAAAGAAAATTGTGCATAAGCACCGTCGTCGCCCGATCATAGATCTATGGTTTTCACCCTCAAGAAATCAGCACTCTCAAAATAATGCCTTTAACAAGGTCATTGCCAGGCACAACCAATTATGACCAGATCTTAGATTTTCACCCCGAAAGAACAGACTATGTACTCCTCTTGTGTTGCGCCCTCACTTGTCAGTGCCGCTGCTACGAGTCACCAAACACCAAGCAAAGTCCTCGTCGCCTCGAAGACTCGGTCCATCATTACTAGGCCTCAAATCCTAGCCGCATGACATTCTCCGCCATTGTCTTCACCATAAAAATCAAAATAACGACATGTCTCATGATGTCAAGAAAAAACGGAGCTTCACATCACGCCCACTTGAAGCCTCCCGCGCTGAAATGAGGGTGCACACGAGCAAATCTCATTCAATCCATCAATCTATAGGTAATAGGCACCCAATAGAGATCTCTGGTGGAGCCATCCGAAACTCATCAATGGACAGAGCAATGAATGCCGCCATCTAGTAGAACACCATCTTGACGCACAAAGAACCCTATGACCGCCTTACACTAGGTGTATTCCTGATTAGATCGCCGCCAATGGTGAAGGGGAGGAGACAACCAAATCAGGCCCCGGAAGCCAAGTCACTGCAGACTCGCACCCACGGCGGACAGATCGGAGCGCCACCGCCGAAGACACAGAGATTGACCCTGCCCATCCCGCACGCACCATGGCACCAGTCCCGCAGCCATGGCCCAAGCCTGCCGAGCCTGGCCACCACGGACCCGGCCGCTACTGCCCCAAGCCCACCCGGTCCACAACGCAGCACGATGTCCCGGCATGGAGCAGCGCAGCCTGCCGAGCCCGGCCACCACGGATCCAGCCGTCGCACGCCGATCCCCGCGGCCGCCTGCCTGAGCAGCTGCGCCACACGACACCACCGGACCTCGTCTGGAGTCGTCGCCCTCCGCTCCAGAGACGCCACGAGGAAGGTCTCCGCCGCAGTCGTCAGCCGCACGGGCTTCGCCCGGTGGCGTCCTCCTGCGATGGCGCAGGGGAAGGGGTGGACGGGGAGGCGGCTCCTAGATTTTGGAGGAGGGGTGCCCCCGAGCCGCCCTGTGCTGGTGCGATGCTAGAGCAGTAGCTGTCGAGGAGAGTGCGGTATTATTTTCATTTCTTCTTTTAAAAAAACATAGTTTCTTTTTAAATTTGGAAGTCACCGGATATTACTGGTGTTGTAGTAATCTGTGAGCCACAGGGGACTCAACAATCTTATTTCCCAAGGTATCAATACTAGCAAAGCTTAATGGGTGAGGTATGGTTAAGTGGTGAGGTTGCAGCAGCGACTAAGCATATATTTGGTGGCTAACCTACGAGTACCAGAAATAAGAGGGGGAAGATCTACGCATAACGAACGTGAACTACAGACGATCAAATGAATGATCCTGAACACCTACCTACGTCAGGCATAACCCCACCGTGTCCTCGATCGGAGAAGGAACTCACGAAAGAGACAAACGACACAAACTTCCTGATGTTCTATAAAAAGAGCACAAACCGCACGATATGGATCGGAGTTGAAATGTAAATTTCATAGGATACTCCGCCGCACCTACACACCGACCTTCGGCCGGTTGCACTTGCTTGCTAGCATCTGTTCTTTCTTCGCTCGTTCGTCTTATCATCCCCCCATGCCGCACAGGCGCTCGTGTCATTCGTCTTTCTCCTCCCAATCCTCCACCTCTGAAACCTGACCATGGTTAGTGCATGCACGACAGCAACTCCCCAACGCGGAGCTCAAGCGGCTCCACCGCCTCCCAACATATGCGACTTTTGTGTGGCTCCCCCCTTTACTACAGACACGACAAGGCAGTGTGTGGTGGGTGTCACGCCCAAGATGCGACCCCATCCTCAATTAGGCACGAAGGCCTCGTCAGGGATGGAAGCGTGTAATGCCCCAAGTGTAGGTCTTTCCCTTTTTTTGTAACCTTCCATGTGGGGCCACCTTGTCAGAGATTGTGATGATATCATTTTTGTGCCATGATTTCATGTGTGTTCCCTAGTGCTTACTTCCCTTGCATGCATGCATTACATATCATTCCTTGCCATACTTATGATTGCATGCCATGATCATGTTGCATTTGATTTTACTAGGAGTAGTGTTGTGGTGTTGAGAGTGCATGTGATCTTGCTAGGGTTAAGTGGTGGTTTTGCACTACCTTGTGATGCATGTGATAATGGTGTGTGTGATGTAGGAGTGAGTGCTAGTCATGTTTAAGCTCTTGCCTTTTAAACTCCTTTTCCCTCCTATTGTTACTCTTGTCAAAATTCATTCTTCCCAAAAAAAGATTCTAAAATGTCTGGTGGTTAGATAAAATGTGCTTATGAGGGGGTGCAATTTTTCTGGTTTGTTCTTTCGTTTTTAGAGGTGCAAATAAACTCAAAACAGTAGGTTAATGACTGGTTTGCATTTATTTCAAAACATCTCCAAATATTGCATTCCTATTTTTCCCTATTGGGCCATAATTCCTGATGTCCAGCAGATTTTTCCTTTTGAATTTTTCCACAGTAGATTATTTTGTGGGTTTTTTTTCTCTGTGGGTGTTTTAAAGATAAATAAGAATTCCCCTCCCAGCTATTTCTTTGCCCTGAGCAGCATGGGCCTCCTTCTCATCCCGGCCCAGCTGCTCACTCCAGAGAGAGCCCACGCGAAGCCTCTCCTTTCCTTTCTTTCCTGACGGCGTCCTCTTCCTTCCCTCGCTGTCTGCCTTCCGTCAGCACGTGTGTGAGAGAGAGAGCTGACGGCGCCGTGAGCAGCACGTCGAGGTCCCCCTATAAGATGCGTTGGCGTCCGTGCCCGAAGCCTAGGGTTCCTCTTCTCCCCTCAGCCGCCGCCGCCACCTCTCCCAAATCCATCTCGTTCCCATCTCTCTTCCTTCTTCTCTGTCAGATAAGATAGCAGAGAGCAGTAGACAGAGAGCAGTAGGCATCGCCGGTGGCGTCGCGCCCCGCCTCCGTTCGCCGCCGTCGTCATGCCTGGGAGCTCGGGGTGGATCCCCGCGATCCATTCCCGGCGCTAGGGGCCCCGGGGGCCGACCACATCGCCGGACCCGAGCTCGTCTAGGCCGTGCCCGCGGTGTCCCGCCAACTCTCCTTCGGTTCTGCAGTCGGGCCTTCTTCGTCGACGGCCTGCTTCCCTTCGGCGCTCCTCCTCCCCGTTCGGCGCCCCATCTTCTCCCAAGGTGAGGCCGCGTCCTCCTCCTTCCTTCCTCCTCCGCGGTCCGGCTCGTTCCCGGTGTGGCGTGTGCTTCTCTGTTCCATAGCAGTGTGTTGGGGATGTAGTAGTTTCGGATGGTGCTGAGTAGTGTAGAGTTATGGGGGTGCCGCGCAGAGGAGGGCTTCCTCCCCCCTCTCTGCAGCAGCGCCGCGGCTAGAGGAACCCTCCTCGCCGCCGGCAGCTGAGGTTTCCTGTCACCTCGGTCGCGGTAGACGTAGGGCGACAGCGTAGTGCTTGCGGTTTGCAGCAGGGGCTCCTCCCCGCGTAGATGGGTACCCAGCAGGTGCGGGTTCTTCTCCTCGCCAACTCTCATCGTCGTATGCACGAGCTCAGCGCCGGCAGTGCAGCGTAGCAACGCCGGACAGGTTAGCCGTCAGGTTCCCTGTCTGTCGTACCCAGTATTCAGTCAGAGCGCGATTTCGGGTGCTATTCCTGTATGGGACTCTTCTCTCTGTCAGTAGCCGTGTTATAGCCGAGTGGTAGCCAGCGTGGTGCGCCTGTAGGAGGGCGTGGGTTCGAGTCCCCCCCTCGGCGCCCTTTTGTTCTTCTGTTTTGATTTATGTTGCGGGTAGCTTACCTTGCCTTTTCTCTTCTCTTGTCCACAACTGGTGCAGCAGCGCAGTGGTGAGATAGTGGTGCTGGACACCAGGGGCCTGAGTTCGAATCCCAGCAGCCCCTGACTCTTTTTTTTTGCTTTCTTTTCTTTTCCTGCCTTTTAATTTATGTTTCCCTAACTCCATACAAAGTGGTTTGTTAGTTTTTGTGAATTCTTCTGATTTCTAACTCTCTTACACAGTGGGGGTGATTTTGTTCCTACTAAAGTAGATAGGGTAGATTTAGTTATGTGTGTGTTTTGCACACTAAGAGGTGATGTGTGATCTTGCTATACTTGTGATGGTTTTGGTGGGTGCACCTTAGTGATAGAGGAGTTAGCCTTGATAAGTGGATGATGCTAGTTGCCTTGACAATTGTGTGTGTTGTGCTTGGAGGTGATAAGATGCACTAGCCACTCTTGTATAGCCTCAACTTTTGAACTTTGGTGTGGGCTAAGTGATCTTGTAGTTTTATTTGCTTGCATTGATTTAGTGGGGTGTGGGTGCCTCCCCCTCATCACATGTTTTGGTGTGAAGTGATATTCTAGATAGCTATCTATGTTAGCATGTGAGGGTGTGGATTGTTGTGGAGGTTGCATATTGAGGATGACATGAATACTAGGAAGATCCTAGTGATGCTTGTGAGAGTGTGCACCATCACATGCCCATATGTGGGGGTGTGCATACTCTCTTGTTAGTTTAAAGTTTTCTTATGTGTGAGCTTGATGCTAGTGCTTGAGAGGAATTGTGTGTGTTGGAGTTGTTGATATGCATGACACAAACATGGGGTTCAAACCCCCATGTCACTTTGTCATTGTGCACATAAAACTCTCCTAGGCATTTGTCATCTTGTAAGCATACCTTATGGGGTGCATTTTCATTTTGTTGAGAGTTTGGGCTTTGTTTCCATGGTATAGATGGAGCCCAAGGGCATGAATTGTTGTGTGTTAGTAGTAGGGGTTTGTACTCAACACCATAGTGGTGTAAATCACCTCTTGGTGACATGTGTGTGCAAACTATGCCTAGACAAAGTGGGCATGTGGCTGAAAAAAATCCAGATTTTTGAACTCTGAAAATTTCACTAAGTCTGGAATGCTGGAAACATTTTCTTCCCCTGTAGACAAGGATGTGCTGGTCATTCTGTTGAGAACTGGACTTAGTTCAGTGCTAGTGTTTTGAACCTGGGATTATTGTGAAGATTCCTGTCAATTTTCAAGTCATTTGGAGTCCAGTAGCTTGTGGTTTTATTGCTGTCAAAAAGCTTCAGAACAGAAACAGAATCTCAGGTGCAGGAATTTTCACTAAGTCCCTGAGAACTGATGGTTTTGGGAAAGTTTGTGACCTTGTATATTCTAGAGTTTAGTTCCTTTTGCTGTGATTCTTGCTGGAGATTGTAGTGTTATTGGTTGGAAACAGCCACATATATTATTTGTAATATTTGAAGACCTGTAGCTATGTTGCATGTGGCTCACAAACAGCTAAGATGCAGAAACTGGCAGATTGCGTAGTTTTGCCATTTTGTTCAAAGTTTGTGTTTAATTGTTGTTGGGGTGTTCTACCTTGCTCCATTTCATTCATGTTGGGTTAATATATGTCTTGGAAACCTGGGAACACCAGATTTGTGCCAATTGTGTGTGTGGTAATGAATCTTTCACGTAGGGCTTCATATCGTGTTTCGTTGATTCCCGTTGATCCGTAGCTCCGTTTGCAAAGTTCTTTACATGGTTTTGCACCGTTTTTACGAGATGCATATGCTCATATCATTCCCATGCATGTCCAAATAGTTTAGTGCAAAGTTATGTCCAGGAACTTGTTGTAGTTTATCTTGCTTGTGCTAGTGTTAGAATAGTGGTGCATGCTCAACTTTCATCTCATGCATCATGTGATTGTTGCATTTTGTGGTGCTGCTGTTCATTGGCTGTTATTCTTGTGTTGGGTAGCACCGGGAGCGGAGACCGATTACGTGGAGTCAGGAGAGTACGTGCAGGACGATCCAGAACCATTCCAAGCTGAGGATATCACAGGCAAGATGACATGACCTTGATCCCATATCTAGACTTGTTATGTTAGTTTCGATTCCACGTCATGTTGCTCGCTGCCTACCACTGGAAATATATTGCCTCTTCTTATGCCATGAGCCCAAACACCTTACTCTTTCCTAGCAAACTTGCATGGCTAGGTAGGCTTGCTCAGCTACTAATGTTAGCATTGTTAGTTGCAGGTGCTTATAACTCATGAGTTGCCATGAGCTTGATATCATTATATTAATTTCTGTTATTTATTTAATGTATCTATATATTTGGTAAATGACGGGAGGCCTAGCCTTTTGCCGGGTGTCTTGTTCCGTTATTGCCGCCTTAGTTACCGGTTACCGGTGTTTGATTCCATAATGATCGCTCCTAACACGTTCGGGGTTGTTATGGGGACCCCCTTGATAAATCGTGTAGTGTTAAGGCTTGTCCGGCAGGACCCAACTTTTGTTTTAATCTGCTAATCACATAAAAATCTGCATAGGGAATAGCTACCCCGAGGAATTTAATCAACAACCCGGGCCAGTGCTCCCCATGAGTGTTGGTCCCACCTGAGCGATGTCCGGGGCCCCACTGGTCACCCAGAGGTTTAGCCATCCCGACGTCTAGCTCATCTGTTGTGTCCTGAGACTGAGATACGCGGCTCTTATCAGGGTCGTCTACACGACGGGAGGTCCTGCTAGCCTTGTCTTGCCTTAGCGGTATATCTTGCGTATAGGAATCCCACTGAAGCTTTGGTTTTCCCCAGAGTTGAGGTTTACCTCTAAGGAATCCGATGAGATCACGAGATTCGTGATAGAGGATGCCTTTGCGGCCTGTGTTCGTTTGTGATGGACCAGTTGGAGCACCCCTGCAGGGTTTAATCTTTCGGAAAGCTGTGCCCGTGGTTATGTGGCAACTTGGAATATTTTGTTAACATCCGGTATTAGCGAACTTAAACATAAACTAATAAAAATGCCAACTCTGTGCGTAACCGTGACTGTCCCTTCGAAGATCTCTCTCTTCGATCAGGGAACACAGTGGGGTTATGAATGCCGTAGGTATGTGTTGAGGATCACTTTCTGATCAAGTATTCCCGATCGTTAGCGTAGACCACTATCACTTCCTTCTCGCGTAAGATAGCCACTTATTCAGTCATAGGATGCAGCAGCCTGAAACACTTCACCCATTCCTTACCCAATAGCATGACTAGGTCTGGCACCAAGGTCTTAGATTGCTGAGTCCCCGTGGCTCACGGATTCCTCTGAAACTTCCAGCATGTACAGGTACCCCAGAGTCATATGATCCCGACGGCACCCAGCTGGCATGGCAGTACGACGAGGAGACAGATCGCCTTTACGTGAACTATCCAGAGGACTGAGCCGTGGTCGTGATCGTGGGCCTGCAGCGGGTAGCATAGCATTTTCCTTGTTTTGTAGTCCGTACCGGAACTACATTGGTTGTATCGGCGTTGTACTCCGTATCTTTAATAAGAAGGCAGTTGAATCCCAGATTGTCTACTATATTTATTATTATGTGCTATGTTTACTTGCTTGCAAAACACTTTGATGCGCTTCTTTCCTATTCGGGGGCCTCGACCCCCAGATCGGAAAGGACCGCATCTTGGTCGTTACAAAGCGCATCTCGTCAAGTCGCAAGAATGGATATCGTTACAAGAACATGTACTGAAAAGAAGAGACATATATAGAATTGGCTTACACTCGCCACAAGCTACATCAGAGTCACATCAGTACATTACATAATCATCAAAAGTAAGAGCAGGGTCCGACTACGGACGAAAACAAACGAGAAAAATAATAACGACGTCCATCCTTGCTATCCCAGGCTGTCGGCCTAGAATCCATCCTAGATCGATGAAGAAGAAGAAGAAGCAACTCCATATGAACAATCAACGCGCTCGCGTCAAGTAATCTTTACCTGTACCTGCAACTGGTGTTGTAGTAATCTGTGAGCCAGAGGGGACTCAGCAATCTTATTTCCCAAGGTATCAATACTAGCAAAGCTTAATGGGTGAGGTATGGTTAAGTGGTGAGGTTGCAGCAGCGACTAAGCATATATTTGGTGGCTAACCTACGAGTACCAGATATAAGAGGGGGAAGATCTACGCATAGCGAACGTGAACTACAGACGATCAAATGAATGATCCTGAACACCTACCTACGTCAGGCATAACCCCACCGTGTCCTCGATCGGAGAAGGAACTCACGAAAGAGACAGTCATCGTTACGCACACAGTTGGCAAGTTTTAGTTAAGTTGACTTCAAGTTATCTAGAACCAGTGTTAAACAAAGTTTCCACGTTGCCACATAACCGTGGGCATGGCTTTCCGAAAAGATTTAACCCTGCAGGGGTGCTCCAACTAGTCCATCACAAATTACCACAAGCCGCATAGAAATCCTCAATCACGAAGCTCGCGATCTCGTCGGATTCCCTAGTGGAAAACCTCAACTCTGAGATTACCCAAAGCATCACCGGAATCCCGATGCACAAGATATCTCGTCAAAGGTAAAACTAATCCAGCAAGGCCACCCGGTGTGTCGACGAACCCGATAGGAGCCGCGTATCTCGTTCTCAGGATACACCGTCTATGCAAAGTGGACGGTAGCCAAACCTCGAGTTGCCCCGAGGTGGCACCGCCGACTGCTAGGTGGGTGGACCAACAATCATGCGGAGCACTGGCCCGGGGGGTTGATTAAATTATCCTCGGGGTCCGGAAAGTCCCTATGCAATTTTATTAGGTGATTAGGCAAATGTAGAACCAATGTTGGGCCTTGCCAGACCAGCTTTAATCTAAAACGAATTATCAAGGGGGTCCCCATAACAACCCCGATCGTGTTAGGAGCGCTCATTTATGGAACATAACATCGGTATCCGAAAACTAAGGGGGCAAAGGTGAAACAAAACACCAGGCTAGAAAGGCCGAGCCTTCCACCTTTTACCAAGTATATAGGTGCATTAAATTAAATAGCATTAATATGGTGATATAGCAAGGAACCCATGTTTTCACATGGAAGCATCTGCACCTGCAACTAGCAACGCTAACACAGGGTTAAGCAAGCGGTAACATAGCCAATCAGTGGTTTGCTAGGTTGAACAGGTTGAAGGTTAACATGGCATTGTTGAGAGGCTGATATTTAACATGTGGTGGGCAACGAGACATAATCGATAGAAGCGATAAAACTAGCATGGCAATGACAGTAATGGTATCTTGGGAAATGGTCATCTGGCCTGAGATCCCGCTTGGAAGAAGAATGCCTCCATGAAGCAGACGAACCGACGTAGTCGAACGGGTCCTCACAATCTGGCACGCTGCGGAACTCTATTGAGACGAAGCAAACCGGAAACACCAATCAACACACGAAATTCACCACACGATGCACACCACGTATGATGCATGAGCAGCTGAATACATGCAAGTCACGGTATGACAATTCACACAATCAAACACTACACATTAAGTGAAGTTCAATATGCAACGAGTTGCATATTTACGAAACTCCACGTTTATTATTTAGTTCTATCCCGATTAGGTATGCGGCAATATTAAATGTTGTTAAACATGTAAGAGGTGAAGCGGAAATTAAACTACCTATCTAGACATTTTAAATGAGGTCAGAAATGTCATATAGCACCTCCGAAACGACCTCACATGTTAATTTACAATTCTGTCCAGATCTGAACTAATGCATTTAATTAGTTGTTAACCAGCAAAACAAATAGGTTCACGTGATTCTACGCGTCATTTCAAGCAATCTACACATAAAGAACATCTCCAACGGAGCTACGGATCAAAAGATACAAGCACCGCAAGATATGATGGCATGAATGTAAAATGTATGCAACGACGGTCACGAGCACTTCAAAACTTACAACCAGCAAGAGGAAATGAAACTACACGAGATTCTAAGAAAGTTTCATGTAGGACACGATCAAATCGGAGCTACGGTTCAAAAACTGCGAGCAAAACAAGAAATGACTACAATCTGCCAAAATCAGCCACATAGCATTTTCTACACCCCACAACTACGGCTACACAACTCCGATATGCACAAGCAAGGCATGGCACGGAAGAGGGCAAGAAGCACTACTACAAACAACTAACAACAACTAGCATGGCATCATTGATCACTAGGGAAAGAAGACACAAAATGGCATCTCACACACTATTTCAGACTTAGTGAAAATTACACCTCATGAAAGTGCAGTTTTCGATCTGAAGCAATATTGACAGCAGAAAAATCTATAGCTACAGGACTCCAAATGGCATGAAACTTTACAGCATGCTAGAGAAACACAAGGGGTACAACTAACTCCATTGGACCAACCTTAAAAGAGCTACAGATCACAAGTTACAAGCTAGACAAGACAACAACAAAATATAACAGATTCCAGACTTAGGAATATTTCAGCTCCTCCAAATCAGCACTATTTCTAGCAACTTGAGAGCAATCAAACCACACCTAAACATGCATTTCTATTGCAACCAAAAATACCAGGGGCTAGTCTAAACATCTAAGAAGAACTCCCTAGTTGACAACTAATTCAAACGAGGCACGGAATAAATCCTACAAATTAAACAAAAGGGCAACTTAGCAAAATATCTCGCGAACTAACTTGCTCTAATGCTAAAACTAATTGCATAGAAAAATCCATGGGATTTTTCTACCCCGGAAACATATAAAATATGTGGGGTTTGCAACACAAAATAATGCCACACATTAATGCGAGAAAAAACCTATATAAGGGAAAAATGAACTAGAGGCAATTCCCTACATGCAAAAATACAAATGACCGCTCTAAAATACCTGCAAACATGATCCCTAAAACATGGGCATTTATCTAAGGCATTCGAGCAACCCGATCTTGCACGAAAAATAAATACGGGTCGAAACCTATTAGGACATCACACTTATCTAGGCAAACAACATGCTAAAGCACGTCAAACAAATGTGCAAGTTATAAAATCGGATTCTACACGAAAAGTTACACGAGGTACATATGCTACTCGTCGCAATCCGATATACGGTTAAAAAGTTACACGCGTTTTATATATCCGTCTAATTCCTGAAAACAATTTATTCTCAGAAATATCCTAAGCTAAATGGGCCTAACAGGGGGCGCAACATAATCTATCTTCTGCCTGGGCGAGGGAAAAAAATAAAAGGCCAGGAATCTCACCTTGGGCCTGGGGAGAGGAACTGCTGGAGATGGGCCTTGAAGGGGCGCCCTGACCTGGGGAGGCCGAAGCTGCCTTGGGGGGAAGCCGGGCCAAGGGGGGGGCGAGCTGGGCCGTAGCAGGGGAGGAGGCCCAGGCGGGGCAGCCTGGTGCTGGACCGAGGCTGAGGCCGTTCAACGCGGGCGTAGCGAGCGCCTGCACCTCTAGATCCGATCGAGGCCATGGCTCGCCGCGACAGGACTCGCCGGCAGGGCTGTAGGCGGCTGGGGTTGTCGAGGTGGCGGCGCGATTTGGCGGCGGAGGCAGCTGGGTGGCGTTCCCCGGCGAGATCCGCGACGCTGGCGGAGACGGGCGAAGCTTCGGGCTGCGGGCAACCTCCGGCGACGAGGAGGCGGCGGCTCGGGCTCTCCGGCGAGCTGGGGCGCAAGGCGACGGCGGAGGAGCGGCCATGGCGGCGGCCGGCGTTGCTGGAGGCGGGGCACGGCGGCTCGGGCTGCTGCCTCGGGCTCGGGCTGCCATGGACGGGAGCTCGGGAGCCTTGGGCAGGGAGAGGCTCAGCTGGGGCGGCGCGATCCGGGCCCGGGCGGGCCTCGGATGGGCTCGGCGGGCCCACGGCGGCTGGGGCTGGAGGTGGGTGGCTGCGCGGTTAGGGTTAGGAGGGGCACGGAAAACGAGGTGAAGAGGGAGTGGCTGTCTAATTAATGTCATGGGGTCTATATATAGACAAACGGGGGGGCTAGGTTAGCCGGAATTTCGTTCCGGATCCAACCGCGGGGTCGGATTCCGGCGATTCCGAATGCGGGTATGGGTACGCGGCCGTGTAGAGGGGATATTCGGAGACGAGAGGGAGAACGGGCAGTGCGGCAACCATTTTTAAAACACCGACAGACGTCCGACGGTAGACCGAATACGGTGCCGCTCCGGTCGATCGTTCGGGTACCAGATGAACTCCGATCGCCACGAAATTCGACAGGTGGCCTAGCTATATTAAAATAACACCGCACATCGAATCTCAACCCGATCAGAGAAAGTTTTACGCACACTTTAAAAACTGGGTTATGACGGTGCCGCGGGCGCGTGCGTGAGCGGTCGGACTCGGAACGGACAACGACGTGAACCGGCAGCTAACAACGGATGCAAGTTTTAAAACTGGCGGCAACGGAGATGCTGTTGCAATGCAGATGATGCGCATGATGCAATGATGATGCGACAAAAGAAAATAGACACCCGACGAAAACGGACTAAAGGGGGAATCTTCTGGAACGCCGGCATTGGGCTGTCACAGTGGGGCAGTGCTGCAACTAGTGGTGGCGGAGGCCATGGACGAGTAGACTGATGGAAGAAGATGCCAAGTGCTACAACTGATCAGTTTTTTGCTGGAATCGGTTGGAAAAAAAGCTGCAACCAGCTATTGCCGCAGCACCACCATGGAATCCACTCCGACAAAGAAAAACCTCCACCCTTGGAAGTTTCAACCAGCTGAGCTAGAAGTTGCAACCGTCGTCGAATTTTGCTAGTACCTACAATAGATTTGCTACATCCATCACGGCAGAGCTGCGACCTACTACAATGGTGGCTTTTTTGTTGCAACCATCCTAAGATTTTTCTACTACCCGTGGGGATTTTGCTACATCGATCATGTCGGATCTGAGACGGCGACGACGGCGAGATGATTTGCTTCAACCCTCCTTCGATTTTGCTACTACCGATAGCTTTGTTGCTATATGTGTGAAGCGGAGCTGAGATCAGCAGCGACGGCGAGATAATTTGCTGCAACCATAGTTGGATTTTGCCACTAATGGTGATGATTTTGCCCGTAAGGGGCTTTAGTCCCGGTTCACCAACCGGGACTAAAGGCCTAACCTTTAGTCCCGGCCCTGTTCCAAACCGGGACCAAAGGTGCTCCACGTGGGCGCCTCGGAGCACCCTCAGGGGCAGACCCTTTAGTCTCGGGTCTTAACACGGGACGGGACTAAAGAGTTTCTGCAGATTTTGTTTATTTTAGGGTTTTAGGGTTTAGGTGTTCGGGAGATTAACGTGATGCCTCGTTTGGTGTTCGGGAATTAGTTTTCATATAATTCTAAATATACATGTTTATGCATATATATATATATATAAGATCGAGACCTGAAGGTTTGGAATATCGACAAAGACTTAGCCGTGGACAGGGGTGCGTGGAAGTTAGCTATCCACGTTCCAGAGCCATGACTTGGTTTCGAGATCTTATGGGTTTCAACTCTAGCCTACCCCAACTTGTTTGGGACTGAAAGGCTTGGTTGTTGTTGTTGTATGCATATATATATAAGATTAACTTATCTTACAAGCGAGCATATACAATTATATGGAGATCTGAATTATCGGGACTAGAGCCCGTCTATTCGATTACATGGACCAACATCAGTAATGGCCCCTAGCTACACTAAATCGTCCTTTGTCATCTATAGCTTCCGTCCTCAGAAAGGTCGCAAGCTCCTCTGCAACAGCAATCGCGCGTTGCTCTGGTAGGGACTTCTCCCCCATGGTCGTGTACTATATAAGAAGAGGAGATGAATATGAATATCAATCATGATAACAAAGAATGACGGGTAAAAATAGAGGTGTGAATGTTCATTGCTTACGTCGTATCTGTGATCCTTTTGCTCAGAGGTAAACGTGTGAATGGTCTCGCAAATATAGTATCCGCATAGATGCGTCCCCCGTGGTTGCTGGTCGCACTTTATGAGAATAGAATATATATAATCAAAATAATAATCTAGCATCATAAATATATTGAAAATAGAAGTATATCATACTACTACTTACTTGAGCCGCTCTAAAGGTCAGCTTCTCAGGATCGATACCGGGAGTCACGCACTTGAACCGCTTCCAACCCTGCCCGACAAGAAAAATGATTTGCTAAGTTTTTCATTAATTGATATATCATAAAATCATCGAAAGAGCCCGATAGAGCGCAGGGATGATTGAAATTACCCTTGGAGCATGTCCTGCAGGCTTTGGAACTGTTTCAAGGGTCTCGATAATGGGTCGAAGGCATCAAATCTTCCCTTATCAATTTGAATGTCCAACAGAATCCAATGGAAGATGCACATGTGTGTATTATATATATATGTCAGTAACTTATCAATTACACTTATAAGTGAATGGACACAACAGAGTAAAGACCCTCACCTGAAGTTGTATGGAAACAGTATGTTGTCACAGAAATTTTGATCTGTTAGAAACCATAGAAGGTTTTCCTCCATCTCCTTGGGTTTATCAGTTAGCGTCGCTATATGTATTTTATCTGGGTCAATAAACCCAATATTTAGGATGTTCCTGTTGGGGAACGTCGCATGGGAAACAAAAAATTTCCTACGCGCACGAAGACCTATCATGGTGATGTCCATCTACGAGAGGGGATTTCCGATCTACGTACCCTTGTAGATCGCAGAGCAGCAGCGTTAAGAAACGCAGTTGACGTAGTGGAACGTCCTCACGTCCCTCGATCCGCCCCACGAACCGTCCCACGAACCGTCCCGCGATCCGTCCCACGTTCCGCTCCGATCTAGTGCCGAACGGACGGCACCTCCGCATTCAGCACACGTACAGCTCGACGATGATCTCGGCCTTCTTGATCCAGCAAGAGAGACAGAGAGGTAGATGAGTTCTCTGGCAACGTGATGGCGCTTTGGAGGTTGGTGGTGATCTAATCTCAGCAGGGCTCTGCCCGAGCTCCGCAGAAACGCGATCTAGAGGTAAAACCGTGGAGGTATGTGGTCGGGCTGCCGTGGCAAAAGTTGTCTCAAAGCAGCCCTAAAACCCCACTATATATAAGAGGGAGGGAGGGGAGGAGGCAGCCTCAAAACCTAAAGGTTTGGGCGAAATTGGAGGTGGAGGAGTCCTACTCCAATCCTACTTGGAGTAGGATTCCACCTTCCCACTTGGAAACTCTTTCCACCTTGTGTTTTTCCTTCTCAAACCTTATGGGCCTTAGTGGGAATTTATTCCAGCCCACTAGGGGATGGTTTATCTCTTCCCATAGCCCATGAGACAACTTGGGGCGTGACACCCCTCCTGATGGTCCCCGGCACCCCTCCCGGCACTCCCAGTACACTACCCATGAGCCCGAAACTTTTCCGGTAATGCACGAAAACCTTCCGGTAACCAAATGATGTCATCCTATATATCAATCTTCGTTTCCGGACCATTCCGGAAACCCTCGTGACGTCCGTGATCTCATACGGGACTCCGAACAACATTCGCTAACCAACCATATAACTCAAATACGCATAAAACAACGTCGAACCTTAAGTGTGCAGACCCTGCGGGTTCGAGAACTATGTAGACATGACCGGAGAGACTCCTCGGTCAATATCCAATAGCGGGACCTGGATGCCCATATTGGATTCTACATATTCTACGAAGATCTTATCGTTTGAACCTCAGTGCCAAGGATTCATATAATCCCATATGTCATTCCCTTTGTCCTTCGGTATGTTACTTGTGTGAGATTCGATCGTCGGTATCCGCATACCTATTTCAATCTCGTTTACCGGCAAGTCTCTTTACTCGTTCCGTAATACAAGATCCCACAAGTTACACTAAGTCACATTGCTTGCAAGGCTTGTGTGTGATGTTGTATTACCGAGTGGGCCCCGAGATACCTCTCCGTCACACGGAGTGACAAATCCCAGTCTCGATCCATACTAACTTAACGAACACCTTCGGAGATACCTGTAGAGGATCTTTATAGTCACCCAGTTACGTTGCGACGTTTGATACACACAAAGTATTCCTCCGGTGTTAGTAAGTTATATGATCTCATGGTCATAGGAACAAATACTTGACACGCAGAAAACAGTAGCAATAAAATGACACGATCAACATGCTATGTCTATTAGTTTGGGTCTAGTCCATCACATGATTATCCTAATGATGTGATCCCGTTATCAAGTGACAACACTTGCCTATGGCTAGGAAACCTTGACAATCTTTGATCAACGAGCTAGTCAACTAGAGGCTTACTAGGGACAGTGTTTTGTCTATGTATCCACACAAGTATTGTGTTTCCAATCAATACAATTATAGCATGGATAATAAACGATTATCATGAACTAAGAAATATAATAATAACTAATTTATTATTGCCTCTAGGGCATATTTCCAACAGTCTCCCACTTGCACTAGAGTCAATAATCTAGTTCACATCACCATGTGATTCCAACAAATCCAACACCCATATAGTTATGGGGTCTGATCACGTCTTGCTCATGAGAGAGGTTTTAGTCAACGGTTCTGAAACTTTCAGATCCGTGTGTTCTTTACAAATCTTTACGTCATCTTATAGATGTTACTACTATGTGCTATTCGGAAGTACTCCAAATAACTACTCTACTATACGAATCCGTTTCACTACTCATATTTATTCGGATTACTGTCAAAGCTTGCATCGACGTAACCCTTTACGACGAACTCTTTAACCACCTCCATAATAGAGAAAAATTCCTCAGTCCATCAGTTACTAAGGATGAATTTTGACCGCTGCTAGTGATTCAATCATGGATCACTCTCTGTACCTCTCAACAGACTTGCTGCAAGGCACACATCAGGTGCGGTACTCAGCATGGCATACTTTAGAGTCTACGGCTAAGGCATAGAAGACGACCTTCGTCTATTCTCTTTATTCTGCCGTGGTCGGATTTTGAGTCTTACTCAAATTCACACCTCACAACGCAACCAAGAACTCCTTCTTTGCTGATCTATTTTGAACTCCTTCAAAAACTTGTCAAGGCATGCATCTTGTTGAAACTTCTCTTAAGCGCTTTCGATCTATCTCCATAGATCTTTGATACTCAACGTTCAAGTAGCGCAATCCAGGTATTCCTTCAAAACCTCCTTTCAAACAACCTTGTATGCTTTACACAAATTCTACATTACTTGTGATCCACAATATGTCAACTACATATACTTATCAGAAATTCTATAGTGCTCCCACTCACTTCTTTGGAAATACAAGTTTTTCATAAACCTTGTACAAACCCAAAATCTTTGATCATCTCATCAAAGTGTATATTCCAACTCCGAGATGCTTGCACCAGTCCATTGAAGGATCGTTGGAGCTTGCATACTTGCTAGTATCTTTAGGATCGACAAAACCTCCTGGTTGTATCACATACAATGTTTACTCAAGGAAACCGTCGAGGAAACAATGTTTTGACATCCTATGTGCAATATTTCATAAATAATGCAGCAACTACTAACATAATTCTGACAGACTTTTAGCATCGCTACGAGTGAGATAGTCTCATCATAGTCAACTGTTTGATCTTGTCGGAAACATCTTTACGACAAGTCGAGCTTTTCTTAATAGTGACTTATCACCATCATCGTCTGTCTTCCTTTTAAAGATCCATCTTTACTCAATAGTCCTATGACCATCAAGTAGTTCTTCCAAAGTCTACACTTTGTTTTCATATATGGATCCTCTCTCGGATTTCATGGCTTCCAGCCATTTGTCGGAATCCGGGTAGGTTCATTGTTGCTCAACAACATGACCTCCAAGACAGGGTTACCCTACCACTCTGCAGTAGTACGCGACCTTGTCAACCTACGAGGTTTGTAGTAACTTGATCTGATGCTCGATGATCACCATCATCAGCTTTCACTTCAATTGGTGTAGGCGCCACAGGAACAACTTCATGTGCCCTGCTACACACTGGTTGAAATGATGGTTCAATAACCTCATCAAGTTCTACCACCCTCCCACTCAATTCTTTCGAGAGCAACCTTTCCTCGAGAAAGGATCCGTTTCTAGAAACAAACACTTTGCGTTCGGATCTGAGATAGGAGATGTACCCAACTGTCTTGGATATCCTATGAAGATGCATTTATCCGCTTTGGGTTCGAGCTTATCAGACTGAAACTTTTTCACATAAGTGTCGAAGCCCCAAACTTTCAAGAAATGACAGTTTAGATTTCTCTAAACCTCAGTCTATACTGTGTCATCTCAACGGAAATACGCGGTGCCCTATTTAAAGTGAATGTGGTTGTATCTAATGCATAACCCATAAACGATAGTGGTAATTCGATAAGAGACATCATAGCATGCACCATACCAAATAGTGCGTGGCTATGACGTTCAGACACATCATGACACTTACGATGTTCCAGGTGGCATGAACTGCGAAACAATTTCCACATTGTCTTAACTGCGTACCAAAGCTCGTAACTTAGATATTCATTTCAATGATCACATCATAGACAGTTTATCCTTTTGTTACGACGAACTTCACTCCGAAACAGAATTGAACTTTTCAATATTTCAGACTTGTGATTCATTAAGTAAATACTCTTGTATCTACTCAAATCGTCATTGAAGTAAGAACATAATGATATTCACTACGTGCCTCAGCACCCATTGAGCACCCATTGGACTGCATACATCAAAATGCATCACTTCCAACAAGTTATTATCTTGTTTCATCTCAATGAAAACAAGGCCTTGCTCATGTGCTATGATTTGCATGTCACTAGTGATTCAAAAACAAGTGAGTATAAAGATCCATCAGCATGGAGCCTCTTCATGCAATTTATACCAACATGACTCAAGCGGCATTGCCACAAGTAAGTGGTACTATCATCATTACCTCGTATCTTTTGGCACCAATATCATGAACAAGTGTGACACTACGATCGAGATTCAGTAAACCATTGAAGGTGATTATTCAAGCAAATAGAGTAACCATTATTCTCTTTAAATGAATAATCGTATTGCAATAAACACGATCCAATCATGTTCATGCTTAACGCAAGCACCAAATAACAATTATTTAGGTTTAACACCAATCCCGATGGTAGAGGGAGCGTGCGACGTTTGATCATATCAACCTTGGAAACACTTCCAACACGTATCGTCACCTCACCTTCAGCTAGTCTCCGTTTATGCCGTAGCTTTTATTTCGTGCTACTAATCACTTAGCAACCGAACCGGTATCCAATACCCTCGTGCTACTAGGAGTACTAGTAAAGTACACATCAACATCATGTATATCAAATATACTTCTTTCGAGTTTTGCCAACCTTCTTATCTACCAAGTATCTAGAGTTGCTCCGCCTCAGTGACCGTTCCCCTCATAACAGAAGCACTTAGTCCCGGGCTTGGGTTTAATCTGGGGTCTCTTCATTAATGCAGCAACTGCTTTGCCGTTTCACGAAGTATCCCTTCTAGCCCTTGCCTTTCTCGAAACTTAGTGGTTTTACTAACCATCAACTATTGATGCTCCTTCTTGATTTCTACTCTCGCAGTGTCAAACATCGCGAATCGCTCAAGGATCATTATATCTATCCTTGATATACTATAGTTCATCATGAAGCTCTCATAGCTTGGTGGCAGTGACTTTGTAGAACCATCACTATCTTATCTGGAAGATCAACTCCCACTTGATTCAAGCGATTGTCGTACTCAGATAATCTGAGCACACGCTCAACGATTGAGTTTTTCTCCTTTACTTCGTGGACAAAGAATCTTGTCGGATGTCTCATACCTCTTAACAAGGGCACAAGCATGAAATCACAATTTCATCTCTTTAGAACATCTCTTATGTTTCGTGACGTTTCAAAACATCTTCGGCGCCTTGCTTCTAAGCCATTAAGTATTTTGTACTGAACTATCGTGTAGTCATCAGAAACGTGTATGTCGGATGTTCACAACATCTACAGACAACGCTCGAGGTGCAGCACACTGAGTGGTGCATTAAGGACATAAGCCTTCTGCGTAGCAACGAGGACAATCCTCGGTTTTACAGACTCAGACTGCAAAGTTTGCTACTATCAACTTTCAACTAAATTTTCTCTAGGAACATATAAAAACAGCAGAGCTATAGCGCAACCTACATCGTAATTCGCAAAGACCATTAGACTATGTGCATGACAATTAGTTCAATTAATCATATTACTTAAGAACTCCCACTCAAAAAGTACATCTCTCCAGTCATTTGAGTGGTACATGATCCAAATCCACTATCTCAAGTCTGATCATCACGTGAGTCGAGAATAGTTTCAGTGGTAAGCATCTCTATGCTAATCATATCAACTATACGATTCATGCTCGACCTTTCGGTCTCATGTGTTCCGAGGCCATGTCTGCACATGCTAGGCTCGTCAAGCTTAACCCGAGTGTTCCGCGTGTGCAACTGTTTTGCACCCGTTGTATGTGAACGTTGAGTGTATCACACCCGATCATCACGTGGTGTCTCGAAACGAAGAACTGTCGCAACGGTGCACAGTCGGGGAGAACACAATGTCGTCTTGACATTTTAGTGAGAGATCACCTCATAATGCTACCGTCGTTCTAAGCGAGATAAGGTGCATAAAGGATTAACATCTCATGCAACTCATAAGTGACATGATATGGCCATCATCACGTGCTCCTTGATCTCCATCACCAAAGCACCGGCACGATCTTCTTGTCAACGGCGCCACACCATGATCTCCATCAACGTGTCGCCATTCAACTAAAGTTGGAGAAACCGACACTTGCCAGTCATCTTTGAGCAACGGGGTTACTCGTAGCGATGAAACCAGTCTCTCGTAAGCGTACGAGTAATGTCGGTCCAAGCCACTTCAATCCAACAATACCGCGGAATCAAGAAAAGACTAAGGAGGGCAGCAAAACGCACATCACCGCCCACAAAAACTTTTGTGTTCTACTCGAGAAGACATCTACGCATGAACCTAGCTCATGATGCCACTGTTGGGGAACGTCGCATGGGAAACAAAAAAATTCCTACGCGCACGAAGACCTATCATGGTGATGTCCATCTACGAGAGGGGATTTCCGATCTACGTACCCTTGTAGATCGCACAGCAGAAGCGTTAAGAAACGCGGTTGACGTAATGGAACGTCCTCACGTCCCTCGATCCGCCCCACGAACCGTCCCACGAACCGTCCCGCGATCCGTCCCACGATCCGCTCCGATCTAGTGCCGAACGGACGGCACCTCCGCGTTCAGCACACGTGCAGCTCGACGATGATCTCGGCCTTCTTGATCTAGCAAGAGAGACGGAGAGGTAGATGAGTTCTCCAGCAGCGTGATGCGCTCCGGAGGTTGGTGGTGATCTAATCTCAGCAGGGCTCCGCCCGAGCTCCGCAGAAACGCGATCTAGACGTAAAACCGTGGAGGTATGTGGTCGGGCTGCCGTGGCAAAAGTTGTCTCAAATCAGCCCTAAAACCCCACTATATATAGGAGGGAGGGAGGGGAGGAGGCAGCCTCAAAACCTAAAGGTTTGGCCGAAATTGGAGGTGGAGGAGTCCTACTTCAATCCTACTTGGAGTAGGATTCGAGCTTCCCACTTGGAAACTCTTTCCACCTTGTGTTTTTCCTTCTCAAACCTTATGGGCCTTAGTGGGAACTTATTCCAGCCCACTAGGGGATGGTTTATCTCTTCCCATAGCCCATGAGACAACTTGGGGCGTGACACCCCTCCTGATGGTCCCCGGCACCCCTCCCGGCACTCCCAGTACACTACCGATGAGCCCGAAACTTTTCCGGTAATGCACGAAAACCTTCCGGTAACCAAATGAGGTCATCCTATATATCAATCTTCGTTTCCGGACCATTCCGGAAACCCTCGTGACGTCCATGATCTCATCCGGGACTCCGAACAACATTCAGTAACCAACCATATAACTCAAATACGCATAAAACAACGTCGAACCTTAAGTGTGCAGACCCTGCGGGTTCGAGAACTATGTAGACATGACCCGAGAGACTCCTCGGTCAATATCCAATAGCGGGACCTGGATGCCATATTGGATTCTACATATTCTCCGAAGATCTTATCGTTTGAACCTCAGTGCCAAGGATTCATATAATCCCGTATGTCATTCCCTTTGTCCTTCGGTATGTTACTTGCGTGAGATTCGATCGTCAGTATCCGCATACCTATTTCAATCTCGTTTACCGGCAAGTCTATTTACTCGTTCCGTAATGCAAGATCCCGCAACTTACACTAAGTCACATTGCTTGCAAGGCTTGTGTGTGATGTTGTATTACCGAGTGGGCCCCGAGATACCTCTCCGTCATACGGAGTGACAAATCCCAGTCTTGATCCATACTAACTCAACAAACACCTTCGGAGATACCTATAGAGCATCTTTATAGTCACCAAGTTACGTTGCGACGTTTGATACACACAAAGCATTCCTCCGGTGTCAGTGATGTTGGGTAACGTAGCATAAATTCAAAATTTTCATACGCATATTCAGATCTTCCTATGGAGAGACCAGCAACGAGAGAGGGGTAAGAGCATCTTCATACCTTTGAAGATCGCTAAGCGGAAGCGTTGCTACAACGCGGTTGATGGAGTCGTACTCGCGGCGATTCCGATCTAGTGCCGAACAACGGCACCTCCGCGTTCAACACACGTGCAGCCCGGTGACGTCTCCCGCACCTTGATCCAGCAAGGAGGAGGGAGAGGTTGGGGAAGAAGTCCAGCAACACGACGGCGTGGTGTCGGTGGAGAGACGAGGTCTCCCGGCAGGGCTTCGCCAAGCGCCGGCAGAGAGGAGGAGGGAGAGGAGCAGGGCTGCGCCGAGAGAGAGATGAAACCATGTGTCAAACAGCCCCGAACCCTCAACTATATATAGGGGGAAAGGGAGGGGCGCAGCCCTAGATGGGAGAGGGGGTGGCGGCCAGGGCAAGGAGGAGGGATGGCGCACCCCTCTGGTGGGCCTTAGGCCCACCTAAGCTAGGGTTCCCCCCTTCCCCCTTTTTTCTGGTGCGCATGGGCTGGGTGGGGGGCGCACCAGCCCACCTAGGGGCTGGTTCCCTTCCCCACTTAGCCCATCTAGCCTCCCGGGGTCGTTGCCCCCTTTCGGTGGTCCCCCGGGACCACCTCCGGTGGTTCTGGTACATTACCGGTGACGCCCGAAACACTTCCGGTGTCCAAAACCATCCGTCCTATATATCAATCTTTACCTCCGGACCATTCCGGAGCTCCTCGTGATGTCCGGGATCTCATCCGGGACTCCGAACAACTTTCGGTAACCTCGTACAACAATTCCCTATAACCCTAGCGTCATCGAACCTTAAGTGTGTAGACCCTACGGGTTCGGTAGACAGGCAGACATGACCGAGACACCTCTCTTGCCAATAACCATCAGCGGGGTCTGGATACCCATGGTGGCTCCCACTAGCTCCACGATGATCTCATCGGATGAACCACGATGTCAAGGATTCAATCAATCCCGTATATGATTCCCTTTGTCTGTCGGTACAGAACTTGCCCGAGATTCGATCGTCGGTATACCTATACCTTGTTCAATCTCGTTACCGGTAAGTCTCTTTACTCGTTCCGTAGCACGTCATCGTGTGACTAACTCCTTAATCACATTGAGCTCATGATGATGTTCTACCGAGTGGGCCCAGAGATACGTCTCCGTCACACGGAGTGACAAATCCCGATCTCGATTCGTGCCGACCCAATAGACACTTTCGGAGGTACCCGTAGTGCACCTTTATAGTCACCCAATTACGTTGTGACGTTTGATACACCCAAAGCACTCCTACGGTATCCGGAGTTGCACAATCTCACGGTCGAAGGAAAAGATACTTGACATTAGAAAAGCTTTAGCATACGAACAATACGATCTAGTGTTAGGCTTAGGATTGGGTCTTGTCCATCACATCATTGTCCCAATGATGTGATCCCGTTATCAATGACATCTAATGCCCATGATCAGGAAACCATGATCATCTATTGACTAACGAGCTAGCCAACTAGAGGCTTGCTAGGGACACATTGTGATCTATTCATTCACACATGTATTACTGTTTCCTGTTAATACAATTATAGCATGAACGATAGACGATTATCATGAACAAGGAAATATGATAATAACCATTTTATTATTGCCTCTAGGGCATATTTCCAACAGTCTCCCACTTGCACTAGAGTCAATAATCTAGTTACATTGTGATGTATCGAACACCCATAGCATTATGGTGTTGATCATGTTTTGCTCGTGGAAGAGGTTTAGTCAACGGGTCTGCAATATTCAGATCCGTGTGTACTTTACAAATATCTATCACTCCACTCTGGACATGGTCCTGGATGGAGTTGTAGCGGCGCTTGATGTGCTTCATCTTCCGGTGAAACCTGGGCTCCTTGGCTATGGCAATGGCTCCAGTGTTATCACAGAAGAGTGTCATAGGACCCGACGCGCTTGGAACCACTCCAAGGTCGGTGATGAGCTCCTTCATCCAAATTCCTTCATGAGCCGCTTCTGAAGCAGCTATGTACTCCGCTTCACATGTAGATGCTGCCACGACTTCTTGCTTGCTGCTACACCAGCTCACTGCCCCACCATTCAACACATATATGTATCCGGTCTGTGACTTAGAGTCATCCGGATCTGTGTCGAAGCTAGCGTCGACGTAACCCTTTATGACGAGCTCTTCGTCACCTCCATAAACGAGAAACATTTCCTTAGTCCTTTTCAGGTACTTAAGGATATTCTTGACCGCTGTCCAGTGTTCCGTACCGAGATTACTTTGGTACCTCCCTACCAAGCTTATGGCAAGGTTTATATCAGGTCTGGTACACAGCATGGCATACATTAGAGAGCCCACGGCTGAAGCGTAGGGGACAGAACTCATCTTCTCTCTATCTGCTGCCGTGGTCGGCGATTGAGTCTTACTCAATCTCATACCTTGCAAAACTGGCAAGAACCCTTTCTTTGAGTTTTCCATATTGAACTTCTTCAATATCTTGTCAAGGTATGTACTTTGCGAAAGACCTATGAGGCGTCTCGATCTATCTCTATAGATCTTGATGCCTAATATGTATGCAGCTTCTCCAAGGTCCTTCATTGAAAAACTCTTGTTCAAATAGGCCTTTATGCTCTCCAACATCTCTATATCATTCCCCATCAATAATATGTCATCCACATATAGTACGAGGAAAGCTACAGAGCTCCCACTCACTTTCTTGTACAGACAGGCTTCTCCGTAAACCTGTATGAACCCAAACGCTTTAATCACCTCATTAAAGCGAATGTTCCAACTCTGAGATGCTTGCACCAGCCCATAGATGGAGCACTGGAGCTTGTACACTTTGTTAGCACCCTTAGGGTCAACAAAACCTTCTGGTTGCATCATATACAACTCTTCCTTAAGGTTCCCGTTAAGGAACGCTGTTTTGACGTCCATTTGCCAAATTTCATAATCATAAAAGGCGGCAATTGCTAACATGATTCGGACTGATTTCAGCTTCTCTATGGGAGAGAAAGTCTCTTCGTAGTCAACTCCTTGAATTTGTCGAAAACCCTTTGCGACAAGTCGAGCTTTGTAAACGGTTACATTACCGTTTGCATCAGTCTTCTTCTTGAAGATCCATTTATTTTCTATGGCTCGCCGGTCATCGGGCAAGTCCACCAAAGTCCACACTTTGTTCTCATACATGGATCCTATCTCGGATTTTATAGCCTCAAGCCATTTGTTGGAATCTGGGCCCGCCATTGCTTCTTCATAGTTCGAAGGTTCACCGTTGTCTAACAACATGATTTCCATTACAGGGTTGCCGTACCACTCTGGTGCGGAGCGTACCCTTGTGGACCTTCGCGGTTTAGTAGTAACTTGATCCGAAGCTTCATGATCATCATCATTAACTTCCTCTTCAGTCGGTGTAGGCGCCATAGGAACAACTTCCTGCGCTGCGCTACTTTCCTGTTCGAGAGGGGGTGTAATTACCTCATCAAGTTCTACCTTCCTCCCACTTACTTCTTTCGAGAGAAACTCTTTCTCTAGAAAGGATCCGTTCTTGGCAACAAAGGTTTTACCTTCGGATCTAAGATAGAAGGTATACCCAATAGTTTCCTTAGGGTATCCTATGAATACGCATTTCTCCGCTTTGGGTTCGAGCTTTTCTGGTTGAAGTTTCTTCACATAAGCATCGCAGCCCCAAACTTTAAGAAACGACAACTTAGGTTTCTTGCCAAACCATAGTTCATACGGTGTCGTCTCAACGGATTTAGACGGTGCCCTATTTAAAGTGAATGCTGCAGTTTCTAATGCGTATCCCCAAAATGATAGCGGCAAGTCGGTGAGAGACATCATAGATCGTACCATATCTAATAAAGTGCGATTACGACGTTCAGACACTCCATTGCGCTGCGGTTTGCCAGGCGGCGTCAGTTGTGAAACGATTCCACACTTTCTTAGGTGTGTGCCAAACTCGTGACTCAAATATTCTCCTCCACGATCAGATCGTAGACATTTAATTTTTCTGTCACGTTGATTCTCAACCTCACTCTGAAATTCCTTGAACTTTTCAAACGTCTCAGATTTGTGCTTCATCAAGTAGATATACCCATACCTACTCAAATCATCAGTGAGGGTGAGAACATAATGATAACCACCGCGAGCTTCAACGTTCATTGGACCACACACATCAGTATGTATTATTTCCAATAAGTCGGTTGCTCTCTCCATTATTCCTGAGAATGGAGTCTTGGTCATCTTGCCCATGAGGCACGGTTCGCATGTGTCAAATGATTCAAAGTCAAGAGACTCTAATAGTCCATCAGTATGGAGCTTCTTCATGCGCTTAACGCCGATATGACCAAGGCGGCAGTGCCACAAGTATGTGGGACTATCATTATCAACTTTGCATCTTTTGGTACTCACACTATGAATGTGTGTAACATCACGATCGAGATTCATCAAGAATAAACCATTCACCAGCGGAGCATGACCATAAAACATATCACTCATATAAATAGAACAACCATTATTCTCTGACTTAAATGAGTAGCCGTCTCGCATTAAGCAAGACCCTGATACAATGTTCATGCTTAAATCTGGTACTAAATAACAATTATTAAGGTTTAAAACTAATCCCGACGGTAGATATAGAGGTAGCGTGCCGACGGCGATCACATCGACCTTTGAACCATTCCCGATGCGCATCGTCACCTCGTCCTTGGCCAGTCTCCGCTTATTCCGCAGTTCCTGCTTTGAGTTGCAAATGTGAGCAACAGCACCGGTATCAAATACCCAGGAGCTACTACCAGTGCTGGTAAGGTACACATCAATAACATGTATATCACATATACCTTTAACGTTGCCGGCCTTCTTGTCCGCTAAGTATTTGGGGCAGTTCCGCTTCCAGTGACCCTTTCCCTTGCAATAGAAGCACTCGGTCTCAGGCTTGGGTCCGTTCTTTTTCTTCTTCCCGGCATCTGGCTTACCGGGCGCGGCAACAGTTTTGCCGTCTTTCTTGAAGTTCTTCTTACCCCTGCCTTTCTTGAAACTAGTGGTCTTCTTGACCATCAACACTTGATTTCTCCATCCCTTGCATGTTGTAGTTAAGCACAAAGCTTTTGTAGCTTGGTGGGAGAGACTGGAGGATTCTGTCAATGATAGCATCATCCGGAAGTTCGAGTCCAAGTGAAATCAGACGACCGTGTAACCCAGACATTTTGAGTATGTGCTCACTGACAGAACTATTCTCCTCCATCTTACAGCTGAAGAACTTGTCGGAGACTTCATATCTCTCGACACGGGCATGAGCTTGAAAGACTAGCTTCAGCTCCTGGAACATCTCATATGCCCCGTGTTGCTCAAAACGCCTTTGAGCCCCATTTCTAAACTGTGTAACATGCCACACCTGACCAGAGAGTAGTCATCACTCCGCGCTTGCCAGACGTTCAGAATGTCCTGGGCTGCTGCGGGAGCGGGAGGGTCACCTAGCGGCGCATTAAGGACATAAGCCTTTTTAGCTGCTTCAAGGATGAGCTTCAAGTTGCGAACCCAGTCCGCATAGTTGCTACCATCATCTTTCAGCTTGTTTTTCTCTAGGAATGCGTTGAAGTTGAGGTTGACGTTGGACATCTACAATATTTATAAAGACAACTTTTAGACTAAGTTCATGACAATTAAGTTCATTTAATCAAATTAAGTATGAACTCCCACTTAAATCGACATCCCTCTAGTCATCTAAGTGATACATGATCCATGTTGACTAACCTGTGTCCGATCATCACGTGAGACGGACTAGTCACCATGGTGAGCAACTTCATGTTGATCGTATTCAACCATACGACTCATGTTCGACCTTTCGGTCTCTTGTATTCGAGGTCATGTCTGTACATGCTAAGCTCGTCGAGTCAACCTAGGTGTTTCGTGTGTGTAAATCTGGCTTACACCCGTTGTATGCGAACGTTAGAATCTATCACACCCGATCATCACGTGGTGCTTCGAGACAACGAACCTTCGCAACGGTGCACACTTAGGGGAATACGTTCTTGAAATTTTAAGAGGGATCATCTTATTATGCTACCGTCGTTTTAAGCAATAAGATGTAAAACATGATAAACATCACAATGCAATCATATAGTGACATGATATGGCCATTATCATCTTTGCTCTTTCGATCTCCATCTTCAGGCATCGCATGATCATCATCGTCACCGGCGTGAAACCATGATCTCCATCATCGTGTCTCCGTGAAGTCATCACGCCAACTACTACTATCACTACTAATATGGCTAACCGTTAGCAATGAAGTAAAAGTAGTAGGCACATGGCGTTGCATGTCATACAATAAATTAAGACAACTCCTATGGCTCCTGCCGGTTGTCATACTCATCGACATGCAAGTCGTGAAACCTATTACAATAACATCATACATGCAACATCACAACTTTGGCCATATCACATCACATGTCAAAACCCTGCAAAAACAAGTTAGACGTCCTCTAATTGTTGTTGCAAGTTTTACGTGGCTGATTTGGGTTTCTAGCAAGAACGCCTTCTTACCTACGTGACAGCCACAACGATGATATGCCAAAGCTATTTACCCTTCATAAGGACCCTTTTCATCAAATCCAATCCGACTAGAGTAGGAGAGACAGACACCTGCTAGCCACCTTTATGCACGATGTGCATGTCTGTCGGTGGAACCAGTCTCACGTAAGCGTACGTGTAAGGTCGGTCCGGGCCGCTTCATCCCACAATACCGCCGGAAAAGAATAAGACTAGTAACGGCAAGCAAATTGACAAACCATCGCCCACAACTTTTGTGTTCTACTCGTGCATAGAATCTACGCATAGAAAACCTGGCTCGGATGCCACTGTTGGGTAACGTAGCATAAATTCAAAATTTTCCTACGCATATTCAGATCTTCCTATGGAGAGACCAGCAACGAGAGAGGGGTACGAGCATCTTCATACCTTTGAAGATCGCTAAGCAGAAGCGTTGCTAGAACGCGGTTGATGGAGTCGTACTCGCGGCGATTCCGATCTAGTGCCGAACAACGGCACCTCCGCGTTCAACACACGTGCAGCCCGGTGACGTCTCCCGCACCTTGATCCAGCAAGGAGGAGAGAGAGGTTGGGGAAGAAGTCCAGCAACACGACGGCATGGTGTCGGTGGAGAGACGAGGTCTCCCGGCAAGGCTTCGCCAAGCGCCGGCAGAGAGGAGGAGGGAGAGGAGCAGGGCTGCGCGGAGAGAGAGATGAAACCGTGTGTCAAACAGCCCCGAACCCTCAACTATATATAGGGGGAGAGGGAGGGGGCGCAACCCTTAGGGTTCCCACCCCCAAGGGGTGCGGCAGCCCTAGATGGGAGAGGGGGTGGAGGCCAGGGCAAGGAGGAGGGGTGGCGCACCCCTCTGGTGGGCCTTAGGCCCACCTAAGCTAGGGTTCCCCCCTTCCCCCTTTTTTCTGGTGCGCATGGGCTGGGTGGGGGGCGCACCAGCCCACCTAGGGGCTGGTTCCCTTCCCCACTTAGCCCATCTAGCCTCCCGGGGTCGTTGCCCCCTTTCAGTGGTCCCCCGGGACCACCTCCGGTGGTCCCGGTACATTACCGGTGACGCCCGAAACACTTCCGGTGTCCAAAACCATCCGTCCTATATATCAATTTTTACCTCCGGACCATTCCGGAGCTCCTCGTGACGTCCGGGATCTCATCCAGGACTCCGAACAACTTTCGGTAACCTCGTACAACAATTCCCTATAACCCTAGCGTCATCGAACCTTAAGTGTGTAGACCCTACGGGTTCGGGAGACAGGCAGACATGACCGAGACACCTCTCTTGCCAATAACCATCAGTGGGGTCTGGATACCCATGGTGGCTCCCACTAGCTCCACGATGATCTCATCGGATGAACCACGATGTCAAGGATTCAATCAATCCCGTATACGATTCCCTTTGTTTGTCGGTACAGAACTTGCCCGAGATTCGATCGTCGGTATACCTATACCTTGTTCAATCTCGTTACCGGTAAGTCTCTTTACTCGTTCCGTAGCACGTCATCGTGTGACTAACTCCTTAATCACATTGAGCTCATGATGATGTTCTACCGAGTGGGCCCAGAAATACCTCTCCGTCACACGGAGTGACAAATCCCGATCTCGATTCGTGCCAACCCAACAGACACTTTCGGAGGTACCCGTAGTGCACCTTTATAGTTACCCAGTTACGTTGTGACGTTTGATACACCCAAAGAACTCCTACGGTATCCGGGAGTTGCACAATCTCACGGTCGAAGGAAAAGATACTTGACATTAGAAAAGCTTTAGCATACGAACAATACGATCTAGTGCTAGGCTTAGGATTGGGTCTTGTCCATCACATCATTCTCCCAATGATGTGATCCCGTTATCAATGAAATCTAATGCCCATGATCAGGAAACCATGATCATCTATTGACTAACGAGCTAGCCAACTAGAGGCTTGCTAGGGACACATTGTGATCTATTCATTCACACATGTATTACTGTTTCCTGTTAATACAATTATAGCATGAACGATAGACGATTATCATGAACAAGGAAATATGATAATAACCATTTTATTATTGCCTCTAGGGCATATTTCCAACAAGTGAGTTATATGATCTCATGGTCATAGGAACAAATACTTGACACGCAGAAAACAGTAGCAACAAAATGACATGATCAATATGCTCCGTCTATTAGTTTGGGTCTAGTCCATCACATGATTCTCCTAATGATGTGATCCCGTTATCAAGTAACAACACTTGCCTATGGCCAGGAAACCTTGACCATCTGTGATCAACGAGCTAGTCAACTAGAGGCTTACTAGGGACAGTGTTTTGTCTATGTATCCACACATGCACTGTGTTCCCAATCAACACAATTATAGCATGGATAATAAACGATTATCATGAACTAAGAAATATAATCATAACTAATTTATTATTGCCTCTAGGGCATATTTCCAACAGTTCCTACTTTTACATTCCAGAATCTTCATTCTGCATAATGGAGTACAAGTTATATGTAGACAATGAATTGAAATAACCAAACAAGTTATATGTAGACAACGACTTGAAAAACTTACAGACAATAGCAACTCATAAGCGATTTGTCGAGGGCGTCGGCATTGTACATCTGGAAGAGTTCATCAAAGTCGATATGGATTTCTTCGGGGCGGTGGTAGTACTCCCGTGGGACACTCACCACGATCATCGTTCTTCCATTCTTTGATTCACTTAAGTACCATGTATGCAAGTAACGCATATTTGTTGGGAGATCATCTTTGCTGACCAAAGGCGCTCCCATGACAAACTGTGGCTTAGGGGCTACCACAGCCTTGGGTAACCTGTCGTCTTGGGAAGCCAGAACATCTTCAACCGGGATACCCCATTCATCCGCCCACTTCTTTGCTAATTCCAAATCTTGCCCCTGCACCAGAGGAGGGGCATTCTCGGGTAACACCCTGAGGGGTGGGATCGACTGTTTGGCCTGTTGTCCAAGCTGAGGAACGTCTGATATTTTTTTGCTTGTAGTTGAACTTGATTTGCTCCCACTTGCACTTGCACGTGATCTGCTCTTTTTCCCCTCCTTCTGCAATGTGCGTGTATAGTCATCAGGCTTATGGTGTAAGTCATACTGTGATGGAAGGTTTGTGAAGTATTTTGCAAATGCTATTTGCTTCTCGGTGTATTTTGGGCGGGGCTCGGGTTCCTTCTTTTTCATCTGCGCATCATGATGTTCTTTTGCTATCCTGGCGTTTTCCTCGGCGGTACGATCATAAGGTCTGATAGGAAGATTAGCATGAGGTACCTTTGGGAGGGGCGACAGTTTGCGCTTTGGGGAGCTCCGTCGCTTAGAAATCATCGACGGAGCGTTCTTGCTGGCACGCTTCCGCTTAGTATCCAGAGCGGGCGGCGGCGGAGATGGACGACCCAAGTCCGGCGGCGGTGATCGAGATGGACTCATGTTGTGCTGGCCGTCTTCATGTGGAGGGCTTGGAGGTGATGGAGGTGTAGGTGACCTGCGACGACTCGGAGGCGGTATTGTCCTCGGGGCCGAGCCTGGAAGCTTGATGTAGTTCTTCTCCCATAGGATGACTCGACCCAGTACTTCTCCGAGTGTCCTCTCATCTTCGGGTCCAGCTATGGCGAGCTCCATATCATGAAACCCTGCCATGATTTCATCCACCCCGACTTTAGCAAAGCCAGCTAGAATCTCACAGCCATGCCAGCGTGCATCAGGGCCAGAAGGTAAAGCTTGGCCGACGGCCACCTTCATGGATATGTTCTTGAATTTCTGATGGAGTTCACATGATATTGACTCCTTGATTCCATACACGGGGTAGCCGGGACCGCCCTCTATCATTCTTCGTGCATCGTCGGGCGGCGCCTCAAATTCAACCACGCTGCTTTTCCGCTTAGATGGGGCGCCAGTAATATCCAGTGCAGGATCTTCCTGGCGCGCTACTCCTCTAAGCTCATCAATCTGCTTTTGTTGCTCGTTAATCCTGGCAAGCAACTGGTTGAACTTGTCATTCTCCTCATCCTGATGTCGCTTCTTTGCTCTCGCTCGGCTTCTGTAAATGTCTTGGTCTCTGGCAAACCCAAGCCACCACGGGTAAGAAGGATCGAAGCCTCGCGTTCGTCCTCCATATTCGTCATTGCCGAGGACCAGTGTGAGCAAATATTTCTCTCTATCTGCGGTGAACTATCTTTTTCCCTCCTTAATTTCTTTCACTATCTTTTTCCAATTCTCCCTGGGTATCCTAAGACCGTCACTGCAGATGTGGTCCCCTGTTTCTTCGTCGTACGAACCACCATGCGCATGGAACCAATTTCTTGCTCTCAATTCCCACTCATCACGGAGTGGTTCACGTATGATGCTTTTAGCTAGCAGATCTTGCTCTTTCTTATCCCACTTTGGGATGGCAGTCTCATAGCCCCCTGGCCCCAGCGTGTGGTATTTCTTCTTGTCGGCATTTTTCTTGTTCTTTTCTGATAATGCCTTGCCATCTTCTGACTCCTTTGTCATGCCCAAGATGCGACCCTATCCTCAATTTGGCACGAGGGCCTCGTCAGGGATAGAAGCGCATCTCGTCATGTCGCAAGAATGGATATCGTTACAAGTACATGTACTGCAAAGATGAGATATATAAAGGGTTGGCTTACACTCGCCACAAGCTACATCAGAGTCACATCAGTACATTACATAATCATCAAGAGTAAGAGCAGGGTCCGACTACGGAAGAAAACAAATGACAAAAGAAGAACGACGTCCATCCTTGCTATCCCAAGCTGCCGGCCTGGAACCCATCCTAGATCGATGAAGAAGAAGAAGAAGAAGAAGAAGCAACTCCGAATGAACAATCAACGCGCTCGCGTCAAGTAATCTTAACCTGTACCTGCAACTGGTGTTGTAGTAATCTGTAAGCCACAGGGGACTCAGCAATCTCATTTCCAAAGGTATCAAGACTAGCAAAGCTTAATGGGTGAGGCATGGTTAAGTGGTGAGGTTGCAGCAGCGCCTAAGCACATATTTGGTGGCTATCTTACGAGTACAGGAAGTAAGAGGGAGAAGATCTACGCATAACGGACGTGACTACTGATGATCAAAAGAATGATCCTGAACACCTACCTACGTCAGACATAACCCCACCGTGTCCTCGATCGGAGAAGGAACTCACGAAAGAGACAGTCACGGTTACGCACACAGTTGGCAAGTTTTAATTAAGTTAACTTCAAGTTATCTAGAACCAGTGTTAAACAAAGCTTCCACGTTGCCACATAACCGCGGGCACGGCTTTCCAAAAGATTTAACCCTGCAGGGGTGCTCCAACTAGTCCATCACAAATTACCACAAGCCGCATAGAAATCCTCAATCACGAAGCTCGCGATCTCGTCGGATTCCCTGGTGGAAAACCTCAACTCTGATATTACCCAAAGCATCACCGGAATCCCGATGCACAAGATATCTCGTCAAAGGTAAAACTAATCCAGCAAGGCCGCCCGACGTGTCGACGATCCCGATAGGAGTCGCATACCTCGTTCTCAGGACACGGCGGATGAGCTAGACGTCGGGATCGCTAAACCTCCGGGTGTCCAGAGGGGCGCCGGACAGCGCTCAGGTGGGGCCAACACTCATGAGGAGCACTGGCCCGGGGGTTGATTAAATTATCCTCGGGGTCCCGAAAGTCCCTATGCAATTTTATTAGGTGTTTAGGCAAATGTAGTACCAAAGTTGGGCCTTGCCAGACCAGCTTTAATCTAAAACGATTTATCAAGGGGGTCCCCATAACAACCCCGATCGTGTTAGGAGCGCTCATTTATGGAACATAACACCGGTAGCCGAAACTAAGGGGGCAAAGGTGAAACAAAACACCAGGCTAGAAAGGCCGAGCCTTCCACCTTTTACCAAGTATATAGGTGCATTAAATTAAATAGCATTTAATATGGTGATATAACAAGGAACCCATGTTTTCACATGGAAGCATCTGCACCTACAACTAGCAACGCTATCAACAGGGTTAAGCAAGCAGTAACATAGCCAATCAGTGGTTTGCTAGGTTGAACAGGTTGAAGGTTTCATGGTATTGTTGAGAGGCTGATATTTAACATGTGGTAGGCAACTAGACATAAACGATAGAAGCGATAACTAGCATGGCAATGATAGTAATGGTATCTGTGGAAATGATCATCTTGCCTGAGATCCCGCTTGGAAGAAGAATGCCTCCGTGAAGCAGACGAACCGACGTAGTCGAACGGGTCCTCAGAATCCGACACGCTTGCGGAACTCGACGGGGAAACCGGAAACAAGCATCAACACACGATATTCACCACACGATGCACAACACATATGATGCATGAGCTACTGAATACATGCAAGTCACGGCATGACAAATCACACAATCAAACACTACACATTAAGTGAAGTTCAATATGCACGAGTTGCATATTGACGAAACTCCACGTTAATTATTTAGTTCACTCCCGGTTATATACACGGCAATATTAATGTTGTCAAACATGCAAGAGGTGAAGCGGAAGTTAAACTACCTATCTAGGCATTTTAAGTGAGGTCGGAAATGACATATAGCACCTCCGAAACGACCTCACATGTTAATTTACAATTCTGTCCAGATCTGAACTAATGCATTTAATTGGTTGTTAAACAGCAAAACAAATAGGTTCACGTGATTCTACGCGTCAAGGCAAGCAACCTACACGTAAAGAACATCTCCAACGGAGCTACGGATCAAAAGTTTCAAGCACCGCAAGATATGATGGCATGAATGCAAAATTATGTGCAACGGCGGCTACGAGCACTCCATCACATACAAACAGCAAGAGGAAAAGAAACTACACAAGATTCTAAGCAAGTTTCATGTAGGACACGATCAAAACGGAGCTACGGTTTGAAAACTACGAGCAAAAACAAGAAAACACTACAGTCTGCCAAAAACAGCCACATAGCAACTTCTACGCCCCACAACTACGGCTACACAACTCCGATGAGCTCAAGCAAGGCATGGCACGGAAGAGGGAAAAAAGCACTACTACAAACATCGAACAACAACTAGCTTGGCAGCAAGGAGCACTAGGAAAAGAAGACACAAAATGGCATCTCACACACTATTTCAGACTTAGTGAAAATTACACCTCATGAAAGTGCAGTTTTCAGCCTGAAGACATATTGACAGCAGCAAAAACCTAAGCTACAGGACTCCAAATGGCATGAAACTTCACAGCATGCTAAAGAAACATAAGGGGTACAAATAACTCCATTCGACCAACCCCAAAAGAGATACAGATCACAAGATGCAAGCAAGACAAGACAGCAACAAAATAATAACAGATTCCAGACTTAGAAATATTTCAGCTCGTCTAAAACAGCACTATTTCTAGCAACTTGAGAGCAAGCAAAACACAACTAAACATGCATTTCTATTGCAACTAAAAATACCAGGGGCTAAACAAAACATCGAAGATCAACTCCCTAGTTGACATCTAATTCAAACGAGGCACGAAATAAATCCTACGAATTAAACAAAAGGGCATCACGGCAAAATATCGCGCGAACTAACTTACTCAAAAGCTAAAACTAATTGCACAGAAAAATCCATGGGATTTTTCTACCCCGGAAACATATAAAAATGTGGGGTTTGCAAAACAAAATAATGCCACACAATAATGCGGGAGAAATAAACCGAGACACGAAAAAATAACCTAACGGGCAATCCCTACACGCAAAAAAAACAAATGACAGCTCTAAAATACATGGAAAATAGCTCCCTAGAACATGGACATTTATCCTACGTCGTATGGACAACCCGGACACGCGCGAAAAAAATAATACGGGCACAATGCTAAGGGGACAACACGTAAAACCATGCATTCGGCACGCTAAACGGTGTCAAACAAATGTGCAAGTTGCACCGACGTATTCTATGCGCAAAACTACGTGAAAAACATATACTACATGCCTCGTTCCGACTTACGGGTAAAAAGATAGGGTCATTTGAAAAACGTCTATTTCTCTGAAATAGATTTAAATTCTAAAACCTGGAAAAAAAAGGTTATTAGGCCGAATTCGAATCAGATCCGATTCGGTCATTGAGCGCAATTTAGAAGCAGTCGCCTAGGGCGGGGTATAGTGGGCTTGGGGGGCGCTTACCTCGCGGGCTAAATCTGGCCCAGGAGATGGGCCGGCCTGGAGCAGCGAGGCAGCTGGGCCACACCGGACGCAGCTGGGCCGGCGCGGGGGAGAAGCTGGGCCTCGAGGCGAGGGGGCCCAGGCGCTGGCGATTTGCTGGCGCAGCAGATGGTAGCCTCCCGATCCGGATGGATCGAGGACCACGGCCGGCGGCGGCGCTGCTCCGGCAGCAGGCGGAGCGGGGCGAGGCCGTCGAGGAGCGGCGGCGCATGGTGGCGCAGGATCCGGCAAGCTGGCCGGCGGCTGAAGGGGCACGCAGCGAGGACTTCGCGCGGGGCGGCGCTGCAGCCCACGGCAGCGAGTTTTCTGGTGGCGGCCGGCGACGGGGAGGCAAGGCGGTGGCGCTGGCTTGGCGGCGAGCGGAGGCGCGCACGGGTAGGAAGGGCGACGAGGCCCCGGCAGCATGGGGCGACGCGGCGGCGCGGGCTTGCTGGGGAGCTCGGGGCAGGGAGCTCGAACAGGGGCGGCGGCGGCTCGGGCTTGCGCGGCGGCGGCTCGGGCCCGGGCGGGCTCCAGATGGGCCTGGGAGGGCCCTACGCGGGAGGAGAGAGACCAGGTGGCGGCGGCCGGGTTGGATGGCGCGATTTTCGAGGCAGAGGTTAGGGTTAGCCATATTAGGCAGGTTAGGGCGTCTATTTATAGGATGGGGCTAGGTTAGGGGGGTATTTGGGGGTTTTTCGACCCTCCGATCGCGTTCGTGCGGTCAGATCGGAGAGGCGGGTTAGGGTTAGGTGTGTAGAGTGGCGTTGGCTAAGATGAGAGGGAAGTGGTGCGGCGCGGCATCGACTTTAAAGACACCGAGAGACGTCCGACGGTGGCCCGAATACGGTGCCGCTACGGGCGACGGTTCGGGTACGAGACGGTCTCCGATCGCGACGAAATTCGACAGGCGGCCTAGCTATATCAAATCGCGACCGCGTGCCAAGTTTCACCTCGATCAGAGGAAGTTTAAAACGCACTTTAAAAACAGGGTTTCGACGGTGCCGCGGGCGCGTGCGTGTGCGGTCGGGCTCGGAACGGACAACGACGAGGACCGGCAACTACTAACGGATGCAAGTTTTTGAAAACGGGCGGCAACGGAGATGCCGATGCAATGTTGATGATGCGCATGATGCGATGATGATGCGGCAACTGAAAATACCCACACGACGAAAACGGAAAGAAAAGGGGAAGCTTCTGGAACGTCGGCATCGGGCTGTCACAACTCTCCTACACTACAAGAGGATCTCGCCCCGAGATCCAAGAATGGAAGGGGGAGAGGATGAGAAAAGCAAAAGGTAAAACTTAGTTGCTTCTTTGAAAAACGAGTGACACCAACAATCCTTGAAGGTTGCAAAGAGATGAGGAGTGATATGAGAAAGAAGCAAGAATTCATAGAAAATTTCGGCAGCACTTTGGTAGGAAAATGGGACAAAAATTCGATAAGAAGGAAGAATTAGACAATATTCATAACAAACAACTAAATAGAGTAAGGGACACCATGATCTTGATAGAACAACATGATAGATCGAAAATATCAACATCACAATGCCTCCGAAACAATAGAATAGGATCTAGCTCATACGGAAGAAGAGAATGAAGAAAAATAATGACAACTATCATCACAATAGAATTGAAGAGCCTCCGGATAGAAGAATAGACGGAGTAGTTGGAAAACCAACAACGAAAAGAACAAGATAGTAGCGGGCTTATGAAAATCATCTCAACAAATATGAGGTGACAACCAACCACTAAAAGAAACAAGGATAGATTGGGAGAAACAAGATATGAACAATCTCTTACACCAAGAGGATACAATGAGAACTTGGATTAATGACAACCACCATGATAGCACAATCCATAGGAAAAGTTTTAGGTGAAGTCCAAACCAAGATAGCTCAATGAAGAAATCGTGAGTTTGAAATATCTCATGATCGAAGAATTGGTGGGTTTAATTATCTCATTCTTGAGAGGAAAACTCTTCGAGACTCCTACACTAACAAGAAGGCTATAATACCACCTCAAAGGATAAAGAAAGCACAATGCATTGAAAATGGAAGAGAAAGAATACTTGAGGTTCTCCAAGAGGAATGTTGAAGAACACTTTGAGAAAAAAAATCACATCCTTGAAGAATCACCATGACGAGCCTCCGTATGGAAAGGACGATGCAAAGATATCAAGGTAGAAAGGAATAAGATTATGACCTTGCCAAGATTTAGATGAAGTCTCACAAAGAGATACTTGGGAAAACTTGGACCTCCGGAAAAGAAAGATAAGAACACTAGAGAAAAGGAATTGATATCGTGAGCCACTCCGGAAGAAGAACTGAAACCACTATGGAGAAGAATAAGAATTATGTTATGCCTACCCTTCATCAAGTTTAATTGATGACAAGCAGCGGATTTAGCAAACCACTTAATCTTCTGAAAAGATTGAGGAGAGATATGAGCACAAATTAGAAAAATTGTTGCAAGAAACACTGGTGAGAATTGAAATGAACGAGGCAACCATGAATGAATGGAGATACATGAGAATTAAGAGATCACGAGCCACCTGAGAGAAAACTAGAACAAGGCACCGGAATAAACGAGGGACGAACGAAGAGACAACAATGGAGAAGAATTGAGGATGAAAGTTGAAAGCTGAGAACGAAGAATCTTCTAAAATGATGGCATTCGGAGGAACGAGAAATAAAAACAACTCAGAGAAACACCGGATAGCACGAAAGGGATTACTCATGATTGGAAACAAATTCAAAATGATAACACGAAGCTGAAATGACGAATCTTCAAGAGACTGAACCAAAATTCAAGAGAACCACTCCTTCAGACTGCAAGCTGGGAATGACGAGAAGAACACCACCAAGAATTACTGAGACACTCCGGAATAAAGAAGAATGAAATGTTGAGCCAAATAGGAGAATTAATTCAAATAGATCTTGGAGAAAGAATATGACTGATGAAATTCATACTTACGTCATAGATGAAAAAATTAATGATCTCCGGAAAAGATTAAAGAGCCAGGTAAGATCCTGGGAAAGAACCTGTGGGTTATGGGCCCACTCAAGAAACCACCATCAGAAAAGATTGCTTAGAAGAGAGACATTGCACCGGTACAAATGAAGACTAGATGAGGTTAACACCCTGAAATAGTTGAAGGATCGAGAATCAGGACAACTGAAATATCTTCAACACTCCGGATAGAAAGAGAGAGGAATGAATAACAAGATAGGCTCATAAGAATTCCCAACATAGGAAAGAATTACACGGATAAAAAGGATATAATGAACACGGACAATTGAATTAAAATCACCGGTAAGGATAACAAGAATGAGCAAATATGACACGAATCTCGTGAGAATCTTCACAATGAAACACCGAATAGGACACGGAAGAAAAGATAGTGGAAGCAACAATGAAATGAAAATTCTTGGATGAAAATTGAATCACTGAGAAAAAGGGCGGGAGGGCGGGGAAAAACAAAGACAACTTGGGACAGATGAGACGAACTCCGGATGAAAAGAGAGAACGATCTTGCAAGTTGGAGAGGGTTGAATCCACTTGGAGAGAAACACATCGGTTGAAGAGAATTGATATGGCAACTCCGGTTGACAAAATTGATAAGACAACTGATTTATCAAAAGGATTAGCACTCTCACATAAAAACATGAGAACACAGATTAGGAAAGATCTGAAATCACCACTTGACATCGAAGCAACACGAATTACCATATTCAACAAAACAAAGGGATGAGGCTTTACGAAACAAGCCAGAACAAACTCATGAGAAAGATTTCCATTCGATATTTTCGTGGACAGGATCGCACGGGCACGATTTACAGAAGCCATCAAGTGCAAGGTAGTGCACCCGACATACAAAGCGTCCCCGAGTCGTAGCAAGCTACAAGGACTCTTTAAGACACAACGTGTACCTCTGTAAGTCGACCGTGAACAAACGAATCCACTAGATGTCGAACCCCAACCTAACATCATGCATTTGTTGGAAGATTGTCCTCTAAGCAACTACTTGAATTCCCACCTATGAATTCCTGAAATATCTGGTCATGCAATCTGGTACACGGATACAAGGAGTAATATCACACAACTCCTAACTAACCCGTCACTTGTATCACATCCGTCAACACACGACCAGAATCTCGGGCCTTCATCTACAACAGACCCTCGTGATCACAACGATACAAAGTATGGCAGTACTCCCGAACAATCTGCACCAGTACTGGGGACATCGGGGTTATCTCGCCACTACTAGTATTGAAGCAATTACAAACATCCTTCGTTCTGAGATACTAAGAAATCTGAATAATAACGATGTGCTCAAGAATCCCCTGGTGCTCAACTCCCCGGAAGAAGATCAAGTCAGACAGGAGGCACCAAGACAGAACTCCGTCACATCGGCATCATATAGACCCCAAGAATATCCGCGTGATCCTATAAAAAATTTGAGTGAGAAGAGGAGTAGAATAAATTATTACGTCAAGATTCCTCACCAGAGCATAGAAGAGGAGAAAAAAGAATCCTACTCTCCGATATATAACTAGACTCAAATAGTTTTTTCACTAGACTCGACTCGTCCAAGTTCGATCAATCAAGGGGGCTCCTAGGTCGGTCCTTGCTCTGATACCAACTTGTCACGCCCAAGATGCGACCCTATCCTCAATTTGGCACGAGGGCCTCGTCAGGGATAGAAGCGCATCTCGTCGTGTTGCAAGAATGGATATCGTTACAAGTACATGTACTGAAAAGATGAGATATATAAAGGGTTGGCTTACACTCGGCACAAGCTACATCAGAGTCACATCAGTACATTACATAATCATCAAGAGTAAGAGCAGGGTCCGACTACGGACGAAAACAAACGACAAAAGAAGAACGACGTCCATCCTTGCTATCCCAAGCTGCCGGCCTAGAACCCATCCTAGATCGATGAAGAAGAAGAAGAAGAAGAAGAAGCAACTCCGAATGAACAATCAACGCGCTCGCGTCAAGTAATCTTAACCTGTACCTGCAAATGGTGTTGTAGTAATCTGTGAGCCACACGGGACTCAGCAATCTCATTTCCAAAGGTATCAAGACTAGCAAAGCTTAATTGGTGAGGCATGGTTAAGTGGTGAGTTTGCAGCAGCGCCTAAGCATATATTTGGTGGCTATCTTACGAGTACAGGAAGTAAGAGGGGGAAGATCTACGCATAACGGACGTGACTACTGATGATCAAAAGAATGATCCTGAACACCTACCTACGTCAGACATAACCCCACCGTGTCCTCGATCGGAGAAGGAACTCACGAAAGAGACAGTCATGGTTACGCACACAGTTGGCAAGTTTTAATTAAGTTAACTTCAAGTTATCTAGAACCAGTGTTAAACAAAGCTTCCACGTTGCCACATAACCGCGGGCACGGCTTTCCGAAAGATTTAACCCTGCAGGGGTGCTCCAACTAGTCCATCACAAATTACCACAAGCCGCATAGAAATCCTCAATCACGAAGCTCGCGATCTCGTCGGATTCCCTGCTGGAAAACCTCAACTCTGAGATTACCCAAAGCATCACCGGAATCCCGATGCACAAGATATCTCGTCAAAGGTAAAACTAATCCAGCAAGGCCGCCCGACGTGTCGACGATCCCGATAGGAGTCGCGTACCTCGTTCTCAGGACACGGCGGATGAGCTAGACGTCGGGATCGCTAAACCTCCGGGTGTCCAGAGGGGCGCCGGACATCGCTCAGGTGGGGCCAACACTCATGAGGAGCACTGGCCCAGGGGTTGATTAAATTATCCTCGGGGTCCGGAAAGTCCCTATGCAATTTTGTTAGGTGTTTAGGCAAATGTAGTACCAAAGTTAGGCCTTGCCAGACCAGCTTTAATCTAAAACGAATTATCAAGGGGGTCCCCATAACAACCCCGATCGTGTTAGGAGCGCTCATTTATGGAACATAACACCGGTAGCCGAAACTAAGGGGGCAAAGGTGGAACAAAACACCAGGCTAGAAAGGCCGAGCCTTCCACCTTTTACCAAGTATATAGGTGCATTAAATTAAATAGCATTTAATATGGTGATATAACAAGGAACCCATGTTTTCACCTGGAAGCATCTGCACCTGCAACTAGCAACGCTATCAACAGGGTTAAGCAAGCAGTAACATAGCCAATCAGTGGTTTGCTAGGTTGAACAGGTTGAAGGTTTCATGGTATTGTTGAGAGGCTGATATTTAACATGTGGTAGGCAACGAGACATAAACGATAGAAGCGATAACTAGCATGGCAATGATAGTAATGGTATCTATGGAAATGATCATCTTGCCTGAGATCGCGCTTGGAAGAAGAATGCCTCCGTGAAGCAGACGAACCGACGTAGTCGAACGGGCCCTCAGAATCCGACACGCTTGCGGAACTCTATCGAGACGGGGAAACCGGAAACAAGCATCAACACACGATATTCACCACACGATGCACAACACATATGATGCATGAGCTACTGAATACATGCAAGTCACGGCATGACAAATCACACAATCAAACACTACAAATTAAGTGAAGTTCAATATGCACGAGTTGCATATTGACGAAACTCCACGTTAATTATTTAGTTCACTCCCGGTTATATACACGGCAATATTAATGTTGTCAAACATGCAAGAGGTGAAGCGGAAGTTAAACTACCTATCTAGGCATTTTAAGTGAGGTCGGAAATGACATATAGCACCTCCGAAACGACCTCACATGTTAATTTATAATTCTGTCCAGATCTGAACTAATGCATTTAATTGGTTGTTAAACAGCAAAAAAAATAGGTTCACGTGATTCTACGCGTCAAGGCAAGCAACCTACACGTAAAGAACATCTCCAACGGAGCTACGGATCAAAAGTTTCAAGCACCGCAAGATATGATGGCATGAATGCAAAATTATGTGCAACGGCGGCTACGAGCACTCCATCACATACAAACAGCAAGAGAAAAAGAAACTACACAAGATTCTAAGCAAGTTTCATGTAGGACACGATCAAAACGGAGCTACGGTTTGAAAACTACGAGCAAAAACAAGAAAACACTACAGTCTGCCAAAAACAGCCACATAGCAACTTCTACGCCCCACAACTACGGCTACACAACTCCGATGAGCTCAAGCAAGGCATGGCACGGAAGAAGGAAAAAAGCACTACTACAAACATCGAACAACAACTAGCGTGGCAGCAAGGAGCACTAGGAAAAGAAGACACAAAATGGCATCTCACACACTATTTCAGACTTAGTGAAAATTACACCTCATGAAAGTGCAGTTTTCAGCCTGAAGACATATTGACAGCAGCAAAAACCTAAGCTACAGGACTCCAAATGGCATGAAACTTCACAGCATGCTAAAGAAACATGGGGTACAAATAACTCCATTCGACCAACCCCAAAAGAGATACAGATCACAAGATGCAAGCAAGACAAGACAGCAACAAAATAATAACAGATTCCAGACTTAGAAATATTTCAGCTCGTCTAAAACAGCACTATTTCTAGCAACTTGAGAGCAAGCAAAACACAACTAAACATGCATTTCTATTGCAACTAAAAATACCAGGGGCTAAACAAAACATCGAAGATCAACTCCCTAGTTGACATCTAATTCAAACGAGGCACGAAATAAATCCTACGAATTAAACAAAAGGGCATCACGGCAAAATATCGCGCGAACTAACTTACTCAAAAGCTAAAACTAATTGCACAGAAAAATCCATGGGATTTTCCTACCCCGGAAACATATAAAAATATGGGGTTTGCAACACAAAATAATGCCACACAATAATGCGGGAGAAATAAACCGAGACACGAAAAAAATAACCTAACGGGCAATCCATACACGCAAAAAAAAAACAAATGACAGCTCTAAAATACATGGAAAATAGCTCCCTAGAGCATGGACATTTATCCTACGTCGTATGGACAATCCGGACACGCGCGAAAAAAATAATACGGGCACAATGCTAAGGGGACAGCACGTAAAACCATGCATTCGGCACGCTAAACGGTGTCAAACAAATGTGCAAGTTGCACCGACGTATTCTATGCGCAAAACTACGTGAAAAACATATACTACATGCCTCGTTCCGACTTAGGGGTAAAAAGATACGGTCGTTTGAAAAACGTCTATTTCTCTGAAATAGATTTAAATTCTAAAACCTGGAAAAAAAAGGTTATTGGGCCGAATTCGAATCAGAGCCGATTCGGTCATTGAGCGCAATTTAGAAGCAGTCGCCTAGGACGGGGTATAGTGGGCTTGGGGGGCGCTTACCTCGCGGGCTAAATCTGGCCCAGGAGATTGGCCGGCCTGGAGCAGCGAGGCAGCTGGGCCACACCGGACGCAGCTGGGCCGGCGCGGGGGAGAAGCTGGGCCTCGAGGCGAGGGGGCCCAGGCGCTGGCGATTTGCTGGCGCAGCAGATGGTAGCCTCCCGATCCGGATGGATCGAGGACCACGGCCGGCGGCGGCGCTGCTCCGGCAGTAGGCGGAGCGGGGCGAGGCCGTCGAGGAGCGGCGGCGCATGGTGGCGCAGGATCCGGCAAGCTGGTCGGCGGCTAAAGGGGCACGCAGCGAGGACTTCGCGCGGGGCGGTGCTGCAGCCCACGGCAGCGAGTTTTCTGGTGGCGGCCGGCGACGGGGAGGCAAGGCGGCGGCGCTGGCTTGGCGGCGAGCGGAGGCGCGCACGGGCAGGAAGGGCGACGAGGCCCCGGCAGCATGGGGCGACGCGGCGGCGCGGGCTTGCTGGGGAGCTTGGGGCAGGGAGCTCGAACAGGGGCGGCGGTGGCTCGGGCTTGCGCGGCAGCGGCCGGGTTGGATGGCGCGATTTTCGAGGCACAGGCTAGGGTTAGCCATATTAGGCAGGTTAGGGCGTCTATTTATAGGATGGGGCTAGGTTAGGGGGTATTTGGGGGTTTTTCGACCCTCCGATCGCGTTCGTGCGGTCAGATCGGAGAGTCGGGTTAGGGTTAGGTGTGTAGAGTGGCGTTGGCTAAGATGAGAGGGAAGTGGTGCGGCGCGGCATCGACTTTAAAGACACCGACAGACGTCCGACGGTGGCCCGAATACGGTGCCGCTACGGGCGACGGTTCGGGTACCAGACGGTCTCCGATCGCGACGAAATTCGACAGGCGGCCTAGCTATATCAAATCGCGACCGCGTGCCAAGTTTCACCTCGATCAGAGGAAGTTTAAAACGCACTTTAAAAACAGGGTTTTGACGGTGCCGCGGGCGCGTGCGTGTGCGGTCGGGCTCGGAACGGACAACGACGAGGACCGGCAACTACTAACGGATGCAAGTTTTTGAAAACGGGCGGCAACGGAGATGCCAATGCAATGCTGATGATGCGCATGATGCGATGATGATGCGGCAACTGAAAATACCCACACAACGAAAACGGAAAGAAAAGGGGAAGCTTCTGGAACGTCGGCATCGGGCTGTCACATCCTTGTACTCTTAAAATGCCTTCCAGTGATTCGCCTGCTTGGCTAGATACCCCTCGAATACTGGCACTTTCTTTGTCTTCACATAGTTTTTCCATAGCTTCTTCTTCGAGCTACGGAACAGTTCGGCCATCTTCTTTAGAGTCCACTGATTGACTTTGGCCCTCAGTTTTTTTGCGGCGTCTTCATTCTCACATTCTGGCAGGTTGAAATGTGACATGAGATCATTCCAAAGATTATCTTTGTACCTTTCGGCGACATAGTCACTATCGTCTGCCCCTTTGCGCTTGTTCCACTCCCGAACGCTGATCGGGACGTGATCCCTAACGAGAACTCCGCATTGCTTCTTGAATGTGTCAGCAGCATTCTTAGGAAGCTTGGGTTCGCCCGTAGTCAATATCACCTCAAAGGTGTAATGCGTCCGTGCATCCAACTTTCTAGTCGGGCCTCGTTTCGTAGATTTGCTCGATGTGGAGGCCTAAGAGGGAGAAACATTCGTCAAATCAATGTATATGTATACAATATAGAGCTATCTCCAATATTTTTCACATATTACAAGTGATTGTCGAACTTCATATGTATACCTCCCCGGACTTTATTATTTCTCCACCGGCTTCTCCATCAGTGGAGCTATCACCTTCTCCGTCATTGGACCTATCTCATGCCCCATCGGCTTCATCTTCGTGTCGGTCGACCTCCATTCCATATCCGGAGGGGTTTAGATATGACGACGGAGATTCAGCTGGTTCAACATCGGGGCCGTCTTTGATTATATCTTCGAGAAGTTCTTCCTCTTTGAGGTTCCTGATATGTGGATCCATAGTTCTGCAAAAAACAGACATTTGATTAACTAATAAACTAACAAACTATATAATAGGGGTTGGAAACTTCGAACTGTCGTTTTATATAGGAGGACCTTTAGTCCCGGGTCTTGGCTAGAACCTAAACTCTAAAATATGTCTAACGGGTTCTCTTAACCTTTAAGGATTTAACAAAATGGCGACATTCTAGATGTGTAGAAAATGATCCTATTTTTCCTGATCTCATCTACCCTTCTATATGTCACATTGTCTAGTGACAAAGGACTTTGTTGAACTTTGTACCAAAAAAGAATTATTCTATCAGGAACTCCGTTCCAAAACAACTTTAGTCCCGGGTCGTGGCTCCACCCGGGACTCCTAGATTTCTACATAGTATTCAAAGTAGGAGTACTTTTCCAATTTGAGCATTCAATAAGCAAAACCAAATCATAAAATAAAGTAGTATTCAAATTAGCATGCATTCAATTATAAGCAAAACTACATCATCTCTTGTGTCCGTACATCGTCGAATATTATCACTAATACTCCTCGAATACTATCATACATATAGCATCACTGATACAGCTAGAACCGTAGCGCCCGACGGGTATCGTCGCGGGCGGTGGACACCCAAAGAGAAGGAACCATCACAGGATCATAGCTCCAGTGAGATCCCTGAAGAACCTGCCAGGTATGCTCGAACCTGCCCTCCAACGCAACCATGTAGCGACGGACGTGCTCATCCTCCTCGCTGACACGGTGACGTACCACCTCCGCGGTGTCCGGAAGCCTCGGCACCGTCACTGGCCCACGCGAACGCCACCAAACAAGGATCGGGTCAACAACGGGCTGGCTCCTCACCAACCTACGCCCCCCGGAAGATAGCACCTCCCAATACCAGACGGGCGGAGCCTAGTCCCGGACATGGCCCCTCTGATCAAGCAGGTGTCCTCCACCGAGTCGGCGACGAGGATGCGGGATAGGCATCGTAAAATGAACTAAAAAAATAAACTAGTTCTATTAATTTTCTTGCAAAAAATAAACTAATTGTATATATAGTAAAATAAAGTACTTTTATTAAATCAACTAGTTCAACTATATATTAATTAACACTAACTACCTAACCCTAATAACACAAATTTAAATAACACAAAAATAACACAAATAACCTATTTAACGCTAACCTACCTAATCCTAAATTCACCAAATACTCTACAAATAACACTTAAGCATATACAATAGCAAAATTAAGCAATAATCTAAAAAACACTAATTAAGCATCTATATACGTAGAAATGTCTTCTTCTTCTTCTTCTTCTTCTTCTTCTTCTTCTTCTTTCTTATTTTCTTCTCCGCTTCTTCTTCTCCTATTTTTCTTCTACTTCCCTTCTTCTACTTCTCCTCTTCTTCTATTTTCCCTCTTCTTCTCCTCTCCTCCTCTTCTTATTCTCCTTTTTCTTCTTTTCTTCTCCTCCTCTTCTTATTTTCCTTTTTCCTAATCTTATTTTCTTATTGTTGTTCATCTTTCTTCTTCTTGTAACCCTAACCTAATTCTAAATATTACTAACCCTAATAATCTAGCACAAACCTAATAACAATAGGAATTAAATGACAAAAAAAATCTTTTCTTCTTTTCTTCTCCTTTTTCTCCTTTTCTTCTCCTTTTTCTTCTTTTCTTCTCCTTTTTCTTCTTCTACTTCTCCTCCTCACCGGCACAAACCTAATAACAATAGGAATTAAATGACAAAAAAATATTTTCTTCTTTTCTTCTCCTTTTTCTTCTTTTCTTCTCCTTTTTCTTCTTTTCTTCTCCTTTTTCTTCTTCTACTTCTCCTCCTCACCGAGGACAGCGGTGGCGTCCCCGCCGGCGGGCGCCGGCGGCTCGTCGTACGTGTTGGGGAGGAGAGGGCGGGGGGCTTACCGGCCGAAGTGGGAGGGGAGGGCGTCGATGACGGCGAGGAGGACGACAGGCGACGGCGAGGAGGACGGCGGCGGCGAGGAGGACGGCGGGTAGCCTGGCGACGTCGCGCGAGTTTCTCCGGTGCCGCGCCGGGCAGGAGAGTCCGAGGAAGATGAGAGAACGAAATGGCGATTTGGGTTGGAAATTTCCAACTCCCGCTTATATAGTAGGATCTTTAGTCCCGGTTCGGGGTTCGAACCGGGACTAAAGACACCCTTTAGTCCCGGGTGGAGCCACGACCCAGGACTAAAGACCCTTTTTCGACATACCAAAAGGCGGGAAGCACGGGCCTTTAGTCCCGGGTCGGGGCTCGAGCCGGGACTAAAGACCCCTTTAGTCCCGGGTCTAGCCACGAACCGGGGCTAAAGACCCCTTTTCGGCAGGCGGCAGGCGAGGGGCTTTAGTCCCGGGTCGTGGCTCCACCCGGGACTAAAGACCCTCCGCTGGCTGCACGATAAGTTTAGTCCCACCTCGCCTAGCGAGGGGCACTAACACTAGTTTATAAGCCCCGTCGCAGCATCTCCATCGAGCTCCTCTCTAAAGCAGGCTTACGGGCCTAAACAGACTGTAAATTTAAAAATTGAAACTATATTTGAAATTATGGAGAAAATTCAACCTCAATTCAAAGTGAGGTCACTTTGAATTTAGGTTTAATTTTCTCTATAAATTCTCATATAGTTCCAATTTTTTTTCTATTTTCAAAATTAATTACTTTGACTATCCAAAATATTAACTATTTTGTTATTTTCAACTAAAAACTATGTTTATTAAAATTCTTTTTGCATATTTGAGAATTTGACAAAACTATGATAATGAAAAGTGTTTGAAATTGAATAAATAATTCAAAACTATTTTCTATTTTCAAAATTAATTATTTTGACTATCCAAACTATTAACTATTTTATTATTTTCAATTAAAAACTATGTTTATTAAAATTCTTTTTGCATATTTCAGAATTTGACAAAACTATGATAATGAAAATTGTTTGAAATTGAATAAATAATTCAAAAATATTTTATATTTTCAAAATTAATTATTTTGACTATCCAAACTATTAACTATTTTGTTATTTTCAATTAAAAACTATGTTTATTAAAATTCTTTTTGCATATTTGAGAATTTGACAAAACTATGATAATGAAAAGTGTTTGAAATTGAATAAATAATTCAAAACTATTTTCTATTTTCGAAATTAATTATTTTGACTATCTAAACTATTATTTGGTATTTTTCGTGCATTTACTTATTTTTTTTGAGCTAGTTGACCCTAAAATTGAAAAGCACTATAAATGAACTCTGAAAATGTTTAAAGTTGGCATGCTATCATCATTTCACCCACATAGCATGTGTTAAAAAGTTGAGACGGCTACGACAACAACTGGATGCACTTCGTGTACAAAGCGGACAATCTCTCTCGAAGTATGAGTGTTTCGAACGAGAACTCATCTCTTAAAAAGGGATTTCATTTTTTTGAACTTATTTGAACTCCATACTTTTTGTGTGTTCAAACTGCACCATTCAAAGGCACATCACAAAATTTCAACAATTTCTGACTTCATTTGGTATTTTTCGTGCATTTACTTCTTCTTTTTTGAGCTAGTTGACCCTAAAATTGAAAAGCACTACAAATGAACTCTAAAAATGTTGAAATTTGGCACGGTATCATCATTTCACCAACATAGCATGTGCTAAAAAGTGGAGAGGGGTACGACAAAAACTGGATGCATTTCGTGTACAAAACATACAATCTCTCTCGAAGTATGAGTGTTTCGAACGAGAACTCATCTGTTACAAAGGGATTTCATTTTTATTTCAACTCCGTACTTTTTGTGTGTTTAAAATGCACCATTTAAAGGCACATCACAAATTTTCAACAATTTCTGACTTAATTTGGTATTCGTCGTGCATTTACTTTTGTTTTTTGGGGCTAGTTGACCGTGAAATTGAAAAGCACTACAAATGAACTTTGAAAATGTTGAAAGTTGGCATGCTATCATCATTTCACCCACATAGCATGTGTTAAAAAGTTGAGAGGGCTACGACAAAAACTGGATACACTTCGTGTAGAAAACGGACAATCTCTCTCGAAGTATCAGGGTTTCGAACGAGAACTCATCTCTTACAAAGGGATTTCATTTTTTTGAACTTATTTGAACTCCATACTTTTTGTGTATTCAAAATGCACCATTCAAAGGCACATCACAAAAATTTCAACAATTTCTGACTTCATTTGGTATTTTTCGTGCATTTACTTTTTTTTTGAGCTAGTTTGACCCTAAAATTGAAAAGCACTACAAATGAACTCTGAAAATGTTGAAAGTTGTCATGCTATCATAATTTCACCCACATAGCATGTGTTAAAAAGTTGAGAGGGCTACGACAAAAACTGGATGCACTTCGTGTACAAAACGGACAATCTCTCTCGAAGTATCAGGGTTTCGAATGAGAACTCATCTCTTACAAAGGAATTTCATTTTTTGAACTTACTTGAACTCCATACTTTTTGTGTGTTCAAAATGCACCATTCGAAGGCACATCACAAAATTTCAACAATTTCTGACTTCATTTGGTATTTTTCGTGCATTTACTTATTATTTTTTTGAGCTAGTTGACCCTAAAATTGAAAAGCACTACAAATGAACTCTGAAAATGTTGAAAGTTGGCATGCTATCATCATTTCATCCACATAGCATGTGTTAAAAAGTTGAGAGGGCTACGACAAAAACTGGATGCACTTCGTGTACAAAACGGACAATCTCTCTCGAAGTATCAGCTTTTCGAACGAGAATTCATCTCTTACAAAGGGAATTCATTTTTTTGAACGTATTTGAACTCCATACTTTTTTTGTGTTCAAAATGCACCATTCGAAGGCACATCACAAAATTTCAACAATTTCTGACTTAATTTGGTATATTTCGTGCATTTACTTTTTTTTTTGAGCTAGTTAACCCTAAAATTGAAAAGCACTACAAATGAAGTCTGAAAATGTTGAAAGTTGGCATGCTATCATCATTTCACCCACATAGCATGTGTTAAAAAGTTGAGAGGGCTACGACAAAAATTGGATGCACTTCGTGTACAAAACGGACAATCTCTCTCGAAGTATCAGCGTTTCGAACGAGAACTCATCTCTTACAAAGGGATTTCATTTTTTTGAACTTATTTGAACTCCATACTTTTTGTGTGTTCAAAACGCACAATTCAAAGGCACTTCACAAAATTTCAAAAATTTCTGACTTCATTTGGTATTTTTCGTGCATTTACTTATTATTATTTTTGAGCTAGTTGACCCTAAAATTGAAAAGCACTACAAATGAACTCTGAAAATGTTGAAAGTTGGCATGGTATCATCATTTCACCCACATCGCATGTGCTAAAAAGTGGAGAGGGGTACGACAAAAACTGGATGCACTTCGTGTACAAAACGGACAATCTCTCTCGAAGTATCAGCGTTTCGAACGAGAACTCATCTCTTACAAAGGTTTATTAAAATTCTTTTTGCATATTTGAGAATTTGACAAAACTATGAAAATGAAAAGTGTTTGAAATTTAGTACATTCCATACATGCATTACATAAAAGGTTTTATACATTATTACATTATTGCACCAATATTCCTATCTATTATTTCTGTTTTCTTCTGGGTCGTTGCCATGGAGAATCTTCATCATTCAGTAGGATGCTTGGGTCAGTTTTCACTTTGAAGGGCGGAATTTCATGAAACTTATTATAATCTACTGACATGTCTGTCTTGTCATCTACTCCCACGATGTTTCTTTTCCCTGAAAGAACTATGTGGCATTTTGGCTCATCGGACGATATCTTCTTTTGCTGATTTCTTTTTCTCGTTTTTGTAGACATGTCCTTCACATAGAAAACCTGAGCGACATCATTGGCTAGGACAAATGGTTCGTCCATGTACGCAAGATTGTTGAGATCCACTGTTGTCATGCCGTACTTTTGGTCTACAACTACCCCGCCTCCTGTCAGCTTCACCCATTTGCACCGAAACAAAGGGATCTTAAAAGTAGGTCCATAGTCAAGTTCCCATATCTCCTCTATGTACCCGTAATATGTTTCCAAACAGTGCCCATTCTCATCTGTTGCATCAAAGCGGACACCACTATTTTGGTTGGTGCTCTTTTTATCTTGGGCAACCGTGTAAAATGTATTCCCGTTTATCTCATACCCTTGGAAAGTACATATAGTCGAAGATGGTAGCCTGGCCAAACAGTACAGCTGATCTCCAACGGTGTCGTCATTCATGAGATGTGTCTGCAACCAACTGCCGAAAGTCTTCTCGTGTTCCCCTTTAATCCAAGAGTCAGCCTTCCCCGGGTTTTCGGAGCGTAGAATATTCTTGTGTCTCACGATATACGGAGCCACCACAGTGGAATTGTGTAGAACTGTGTAGTGTGCTTGAGAGAAAGAATGCCCGTCCATACATACTTTTGCTTTCCTTCCTAGTGTGCCTTTTCCTGTCACCCTACCCTCATACCGAGATTCAGGAACACCAATCGGCTTAAGGTCAGGAAGAAAGTCCATACAAAACTCAATGACCTCCTCTGTTCCATAGCCCTTGGAGATGCTTCCTTCTGGCCTAGCACGGTTACGAACATATTTCTTTAAGACTCCCATGAACCTCTCGAAGGGGAACATATTGTGTAGAAACACAGGACCGAGAATTCTAATCTCTTCGACTAGGTGAACTAGGAGGTGTGTCATTATATTGAAGAAGGATGGCGGGAACAACAACTCAAAGCTGATCAGACATTGGACCACATCAATCTGTAACCCTGATAGACTTTCTCGATCGATTACCTTCTCAGAAATTGCATTGAGGAATGCACATACCTTCACAATTGCCAGGCGAACATTTTTCGGTAGAATTCCCCTCAATGCAACCGAAAGCAATTGCGTCATAAGCACGTGGCAGTCATGAGACTTTAGGTTTTGGAATTTTTTGTCTCTCATATTTACGATTCCCTTTATATTCGACGAGAAGCCAGTCGGGACCTTGATACTGAAAAGGACTTCAAAGAAGATTTCCTTCTCTTCCTTAGTAAGAGCGTAGCTGGCACGCCCTTGAAACTACCCTGGATGCATGCCATCTCTTCCTTTATGACGTTCCTGGTCCTCCCGTGCTTCCGATGTATCTTTTGACTTCCCATACAAGCCCAGGAAGCCTAGAATATTCACGCAGAGATTCTTCGTCGCGTGCATCACGTCGATTGCCGAGCGGACCTCATGGACTTCCCAGTAGGGTAGCTCCCAAAATATAGATTTCTTCTTCCACATGGGTACGCGCTTATCAGGGCCGTTAGGAACAGGTTGGCTGCCAGGACCCTTTCCAAAGATTACTTTTAAATCTTTGACCATATCGAATACTTCAGCACCAGTACGGATGATAGGCTTCCCCCGGGGTTCTGCCTTGCCATTGAAATGCTTGCCTTTTTTCTTTAAGGGATGCTTGGGCGGAAGAAAACGACGATTGTACGGGTACACATTCTTCCTACATTTGTCCAGATATATACTTTCTATTTGATCCAAACAGTGCGTGCATGCATTGTATCCCTTGTTTGACTGTCCTGAAATGTTACTAAGAGCAGGCCAATCATTGATGGTTACGAAAAGCAACGCTCGAAGGTAAAATTCCTCTTGTTTGTATTCGTCCCACACACGTACACCTGGTTCGGCCCACAGCTGTAAAAGTTCATCAACTAATGGCCTTAGGTACACATCAATATCGTTGCCGGGTTGCTTTGGACCTTGGATAAGCACTGGCATCATAATGAACTTCCGCTTCATGCACAACCAAGGAGGAAGGTTGTAGATACATAGAGTAACGGACCAGGTGTTGTGACTGCAACTCTGCTCCCCAAAAGGATTCATGACATCTGTACTCAGACCAAACCATAAGTTCCTTGCGTCAGCTGCAAATCTCGGGAACTCTCTCTCGATTTTTCTCCACTGCCAACCATCAGCGGTGTGCCTCAACTTATCGTCTTTCATACGATCTTCCATGTGCAATCGCAACAACTTCGCATGATCTTTATTTCTGAACAGACGTTTCAACCGTGCTATTATAGGAGCATACCACATCACCTTGGCAGGAACCCTCTTCCTAGGTGGCTCGCCCTCAATATCACCAGGGTCATCTTTTATGATCTTATACTGCAATGCAGTGCATACCGGGCATTTATCCATATTCTCGTACTTCTCACCGCGGTAGAGGATGCAGTCATTAGGGCATGCATGTATCTTCTGCACGTCTAATCCTAGAGGGCAGACAAGCTTCTTTGCTTCGTACGTGCTGGCGGGCAATTCGTTCTTTCTTGGAAGCATCTTCTTCATCAGTACCAGCAACTTTTCGAATGACGAGTCAGTCACACCGGTCTCTGCCTTCCACTTCAGCAATTCCGGTGTGCTACCCAGCTTCTTCTGGCCATCTTCACAAGTTGGGTACAACAATTTGTTGTGGTCCTGTAACATCTCCTCGAACTGCAACCTCTCCTTTTCTGTGTCGCAACCTCGCCGTGCATCAGAAATGACCCGACCAAGATCATCAGCGGTCTCATCTGGTTCCCGTTCTTCATTCTGATCTTCTTCTTCATTGTCTTCCATTGCGGTATCAGCATACTCAGGGAACATAGATCGGTAGTTGACATCATCGTTCTCTTCTTCTTCATCGTCGTCTTCCATCATAACCCCTCTTTCTCCGTGCTTGGTCCAAACATTATAGCCCGACATAAAACCGGACCGAAGCAGGTGGCTCTGAATGACTCTTGAGGAAGTGTAATCCTTCTCATTCCGACAAACACATGGACAAAACATATAGCCACCACCATGCTTGTTCACATCGGCTGCATCTCGAAAAGAATGCACGCCTTCTGTGTAAGCGGTTGTGCGTCGATCACCGTACATCCATGGATGGCTCATCTGCGTTATACGACAGTATATCAAATACAATCACGATCCTAAAAATTAGTACCGCACGGTCTAAACAAGGAAATATAGTTGCTAACCTTTTAGAATAAGTAGAAATAAAGAGGAAGAGGTTTAAGCGTGGCTCGGGCATCTCATATCGTAGTTGTGTTCGGTGAACTGAAGCGGCATCGCTCTAAAACACATTTCAACAAACACCTCTAGTGCATCCAAGAAAAATGAAGAGCTAGCATACACCCACACTCTTCCATCCAAGAAAAATACAAGGAAGAGGGGAGAGGGGGGCTGTGGCCAATATATATAGGCAGAGGACTTTAGTCCCGGTTTGAGACACAAACCGGGACTAAAGGTGACGCACATGCGGGCTGCACACCGCGTAGACCTTTAGTCCCGGTTTGAGACACAAACCGGGACTAAATGCTCCTTACGGGCCGGGACCAAAGCCTCGTGGGCGGCATTGCTATTTGGGGCGACATGTAAAGGCCCGGCCCTGAAGGGGCCGGTACTAAAGGGTCCAGGCCAAAGACCCGTTTTTCACTAGTGGTTGCATGGCAGCATGCTAGTACCTCCAGCCAGTTGCATGCCAGCCCCACGCACGCGTCAAAAACGGAACGGTGTGTTGTGTGCAGTGTTTGTACCGTCGTCCGTGCTAAATCTTTTTCGTGTAATAATTGGGCTCTTTTATGCATGCTCCTGGCATCTGAATCCCGGTATTGTGAGTCCATAACTGACACCGAGTGTGTAATAACTGCTAGGAAGCAAAATAGTATCACAAATTATTACATACATATCCTCAATTTGGATGTGATCTTCTTTCACATTTTCTGACTTAAAGAAAAAATTAAGTAAACTTCATCCTTCGGGTGAGTCGACGATGTTCTTCTTCTGGTTCTAGTTCCTCGATCCTTCCCTTTTCGAAAATGAGGGTAAACCCCCAGGCTCTGCATCGATTGATGCCGATGGCAAAGTGGCACTAGGTGTTGATCAAGAAGTCCGTTGCTAGGTTTACCCCTCCAGTTTTTTATCCCTTTCCTTTACCCCTCCAGTTTTTTATCCCTTTCCTTGTCCTGCTCTGCTTTGGGTCCCTCTATTGCTCCGCTTTGGGTTCCTCTGCTCTCATGATCAAGCACGTAGAACCAATGGAGTTCAGCTATGTTTTTTCTAGAATACACAAGCATGCGTACTGTATTATCTATCGATGGAAGAAGAGACGCGACACCTATTCACAGGTTTACAACTCTGGCAGAATGGCCAGCCACCCAAGATAGAAAAGGAGACTACTCGCCAGACATCACCTCGGAAAAGCTTACCCATCTGCCAAGACTTCCATTCCTCAAGGATTCGCCTAAGAATAAACCCCCAAAGAATACGACCCTTCCTTTGCATCCAAATTTTGCACATCTTGAGGATGATCATGGAGTTGAACTCCTTCCTGGAATGAGCCGTTGGTGATAGCGATGCGGAACATTCCAGCACACCACCCATAGTGTCCGAAAATTCTTACAAAAATCTTGTTTTGTGTCTAGCTGGTGGCATATGCATGATTATCATAGCACTGGCGGAACTTGATGGGGACAGATTTAAACGAGCTGCCGGTATAAGAGGTAGCAAAAGTTGAGATACATCTACCAAGGCTCATGTACTAACTACCAACGGAGCCACCAAGCACGCACGCATATAAGATCAGATTGACCCGGCGTTAATCCTGTCCATCACACAAGTAAACACTAGAGCAGTAACGACATGAATCACCAAGCATGCATCGATCTAGCTAGTATAATATTATCCATTGACAACGATTACATCAAGTGACGGAGATCTTACATGACTGTATACTTATATGGCAACTAAGTAGCACTAGGAGCTACATATGAGAGACGCCCTATATGTAAACCCCTAAACCCCTAAAAGCTAGCTGATATCTTTCTTGATGCTACCTAAATAAAACCAACTAAAACGAAACTACATAATCCTGACGAAACCATCAGCGATGGGTGCATCCTCTTGCTCCTATGGTGATGGTGATGGGGCGGGGGAAGTAGCCGGAGGCGCCGGAGTCATGGCAGGAGGCATCAACGGCGGCAAGGGTTGGGCTGTCAAATCATCACCAATGCAAGTTAATCAATCTCCTTCAAAGCAAGCTTACTCATTAAAAGTAAAACACAATGTACAAGGTTAGTAACTTACTGGCGCAGGAGAAGATGGTCTGCAGGGGAATCATGGCGCCACATCTAAGAGGAAGGATGATCATGCGGATGGGGTCGATAGGCTTGGGGAAGAGCTTGCTCATGCCGCCATTGTTGTTCAGACCATGGCAGAGGCAGATCGGCGCGGTGCTGACGACTGACTTGAGGCCGTCGCAGCATGCGTCCGGCGGCGAGAACACCGTGATGTTGGTGAGGTAGTCCATGCACGGTATCATGGCCATCAGCGGCGTCAGGCACTCCTTCGGCGGCGGCGGGCTTGGCGAGCCGGTGGGAACTGGGAGGTGCGGGAGGCTAGGCAATGCTCCGGACGGAGGGGCGCCCGGTGCACCACCAGGGAGCGGCCCGAACAACGGCGGCAAGCCGGGGATCTGAGGAAGTTGTGGGAACAGGAAGTGGAATAGCGGTGGTAAGCTTGGAATACCGGGAATCTGAGGCAACGACGGCAGGCCGGGAAGAGACGGGGAGCCGCCACCGGCCGTGGTGGTGGCTGCGGCTTCTTCTTGGTTTGCGGCGGCAGGCTGAACCCTCGCCTCGGACGGCTGCAGTGTCGCCGCCATGGCCAGCAGGGCGAAGAGCACGGCGACGGTGGACTTGGAGAGCGCCATTTTCTACGTGAGGGTTGGACAGGATGATGCGTGTTGATGGGTGGATGGAATTCGTATGTTTGCTCAACTATTTATACTGCTCGGGCACGTTAGAGATAGACAAGTTTGAATATATGTACGTATAACCATTTGAAATTTTATCCAACAAGATTGTGTTTGGGTTGTGGTTTGCTTGGGTACGTTTCGTGTACGCATGGACGTCGTCGTCTCTATACAGATAGCGCTCCAGGTTCAAACGAGACCATATGGAGATGTTGTTGAGGTTCATAGGATTCTCCTTTTCCATTTTTGAACTGGGATTTTTTTTAAATCATTTTTTAACTGGTAACAAGGAGAGTGTTATATTATTTGGAAGATGATTATGATCAACCGACTAATCTAACGCATGACATCCACCGCCTCCATTGCTTGACACTTGTCTTATTGGACCACACAGATCTTTTTCATCTTATCATTGCAACAACGGTTGCTGCGAAATGGTGACGGGGAATGATGACTGCGCAAGTACGTGAGCGACTGAAGGTAATGTTGTATTGCAACATGGATCTTGTTGTAGAAAATTAGATGCGATGAAGATGTTGTTGCAACTTTTGCAACAAGGTCTTGTCACAGAAAATTGGAAAAGAAGGTTGTGGAATATGGATCTTGTCGCAGAAAACTAGTGAAGGGGTGGTTTCGCAATAAGGGTCATGTTGCAAAAACTAATAAAAATTATAAAACATGGATCTTGTTGCCAGAAATTAGAAAAGAGGTGGCTTTGCAACAAGGAGAGTGCGATATTTTTAACAAAAGAAAATATATTAATATCGTGAAGATACTAGTTACATTCGGCCTCCGCAATAACGAAATGTCCTAAAGACATTACGGATGCACACAACCCAAAAACTTAAAGAAGAAGAAGTAAAAAAAAATCCGCTACGGTGATCAATTTCTAATAGCTGCAACACAGACCACCATCAAAAACAACACTCGAAGTCCAAATTCTCAAAAAACGACGCCTCCAAAAAGAAAATTGTGCATAAGCACCGTTGTCGCCCGATCATAGATCTATGGTTTTCACCCTCAAGAAATCAGCACTCTCAAAATAATGCCTTTAACAAGGTCATTGCCAGGCACAACCAATTATGGCCAGATCTTAGATTTTCACCCCGAAAGAACAGACTATGTACTCCTCTTGTGTTGCGCCCTCACTTGTCAGTGCCGCTGCTACGAGTCACCAAACACCAAGCAAAGTCCTCATCGCCTCGAAGACTCGGTCCATCATTACTAGGCCTCAAATCCTAGCCGCATGACATTCTCCGCCATTGTCTTCACCATAAAAATCAAAATAACGACATGTCTCATGATGTCAAGAAAAAACGGAGCTTCACATCACGCCCACTTGAAGCCTCCTGCGCTGAAATGAGGGTGCACACGACCAAATCTCATTCAATCCATCAATCTATAGGTAATAGACACCCAATAGAGATCTCTGGCGGAGCCATCCGAAACTCGTCAATGGACAGAGCAATGAATGCCGCCATCTAGTAGAACACCATCTTGACGCACAAAGAACCCTATGACCGCCTTACACTAGGTGTATTCCTGATTAGATCGCCGCCAATGGTGAAGGGGAGGAGACAACCAAATCAGGCCCCGGAAGCCAAGTCACTGCAGACTCGCACCCACGGCGGACAGATCGGAGCGCCACCGCCGAAGACACAGAGATTGACCCTGCCCATCCCGCACGCACCATGGCACCAGTCCCGCAGCCATGGCCCAAGCCTGCCGAGCCTGGCTACCACGGACCCGGCCGCTACTGCCCCAAGCCCACCCGGATCCACAACGCAGCACGATGTCCCGGCATGGAGCAGCGCAGCCTGCCGAGCCCGGCCACCACGGATCCAGCCGTCGCTCGCCGATCCCCGCGGCCGCCTGCCTGAGCAGCTGCGCCACACGACACCACCGGACCTCATCTGGAGTCGTCGCCCTCCGCTCCAGAGACGCCACGAGGAAGGTCTCCGCCGCAGTCGTCAGCCGCACGGGCTTCGCCCGGTGGCGTCCTCCTGCGATGGCGCAGGGGAAGGGGTGGACGGGGAGGCGGCTCCTAGATTTTGGAGGAGGGGTGCCCTCGAGCCGCCCTGTGCTGGGGCGATGCTAGAGCAGTAGCTGTCGAGGAGAGTGCGGTATTATTTTCATTTCTTCTTTTAAAAAAACATAGTTTCTTTTTAAATTTGGAAGTCACGGGATATTATTTGTTCAAACACAAACGGCACAAACTTCCTGATGTTCTATAAAAAGAGCACAAACCGCACGATATGGATCGGAGTTGAAATGTAAATTTCATAGGAAACTCCACCGCGCCTACACACCGACCTTCGGCCGGTTGCACTCGCTTGCTAGCATCTGTTCTTTCTTCGCTCGTTCGTCTTATCATCCCTCCATGCCGCACAGGCGCTCGTGTCATTCGTCTTTCTCCTCCCAATCCTCCACCTCTGAAACCTGACCATGGTTAGTGCATGCACGACAGCAACTCCCCAACGCGGAGCTCAAGCGGCTCCACCGCCTCCCAACAGATGCGGCTTTTGTGTGGCTCCTCCCTTTACTACAGACACGACAAGGCAGTGTGTGGTGGGTGTCACGTCCAAGATGCAACCCCATCCTCAATTAGGCACGAAGGCCTCGTCAGGGATGGAAGCGCATCTCATCAAGTCGCAAGAATGGATATCGTTATAAGTACATGTACTGAAAAGAAGAGACATATATAGAATTGGCTTACACTCGCCACAAGCTACGTCAGAGTCACATCAGTACATTACATAATCATCAAAAGTAAGAGCAGGGTCCGACTACGGACGAAAACAAACGAGAAAAATAAGAACGGCGTCCATCCTTGCTATCCCAGGCTGTCGGCCTAGAACCCATCCTAGATCGATGAAGAAGAAGAAGAAGAAGCAACTCCATATGAACAATCAACGCGCTCGCTCAAGTAATCTTTACCTGTACCTACAACTGGTGTTGTAGTAATCTGTGAGCCACAGGGGACTCAGCAATCTTATTTCCCAAGGTATCAATACTAGCAAAGTTTAATGGGTGAGGTATGGTTAAGTGGTGAGGTTGCAGCAGCGACTAAGCATATATTTGGTGGCTAACCTACGAGTACCAGAAATAAGAGGGGGAAGATCTACGCATAGCGAACGTGAACTACAGACGATCAAATGAATGATCCTGAACACCTACCTACGTCAGGCATAACCCCACCGTGTCCTCGATCAGAGAAGGAACTCACGAAAGAGACAGTCATCGTTACGCACACAGTTGGCAAGTTTTAGTTAAGTTGACTTCAAGTTATCTAGAACCAGTGTTAAAATAAGTTTCCACGTTGCCACATAACCGCGGGCACGGCTTTCCGAAAAGATTTAACCCTGCAGGGGTGCTCCAACTAGTCCACCACAAATTACCACAAGCCGCATAGAAATCCTCAATCACGAAGCTCGCGATCTCGTCGGATTCCCTAGTGGAAAACCTCAACTCTGAGATTACCCAAAGCATCACCGGAATCCCGATGCACAAGATATCTCGTCAAAGGTAAAACTAATCCAGCAAGGCCACCCGGTGTGTCGACGAACCCGATAGGAGCCGCGTATCTCGTTCTCAGGACACACCGTCTATGCAAAGTAGACGGTAGCCAAACCTCGAGTTGCCCTGAGGTGGCACCGCCGACTGCTAGGTGGGTGGACCAACAATCATGCGGAGCACTGGCCCGGGGGGTTGATTAAATTATCCTCGGGGTCCGGAAAGTCCCTATGCAATTTTATTAGGTGATTAGGCAAATGTAGAACCAATGTTGGGCCTTGCCAGACCAGCTTTAATCTAAAACGAATTATCAAGGGGGTCCCCATAACAACCCCGATCGTGTTAGGAGCGCTCATTTATGGAACATAACACCGGTATCCGAAAACTAAGGGGGCAAAGGTGAAACAAAACACCAGGCTAGAAAGGCCGAGCCTTCCACCTTTTACCAAGTATATAGGTGCATTAAATTAAATAGCATTAATGTGGTGATATAGCAAGGAACCCATGTTTTCACATGGAAGCATCTGCACCTGCAACTAGCAACGCTAACACAGGGTTAAGCAAGCGGTAACATAGCCAATCAGTGGTTTGCTAGGTTGAACAGGTTGAAGGTTAACATGGCATTGTTGAGAGGCTGATATTTAACATGTGGTAGGCAACGAGACATAATCGATAGAAGCGATAAAACTAGCATGGCAATGATAGTAATGGTATCTTGGGAAATGGTCATCTGGCCTGAGATCCCGCTTGGAAGAAGAATGCCTCCATGAAGCAGACGAACCGACGTAGTCGAACGGGTCCTCACAATCCGGCACGCTGCGGAACTCTATCGAGACGAAGCAAACCGGAAACACCAATCAACACACGAAATTCACCACACGATGCACACCACGTATGATGCATGAGCAGCTGAATACATGCAAGTCACGGTATGACAATTCACACAATCAAACACTACACATTAAGTGAAGTTCAATATGCAACGAGTTGCATATTTACGAAACTCCACGTTTATTATTTAGTTCTATCCCGATTAGGTACGCGGCAATATTAAATGTTGTTAAACATGTAAGAGGTGAAGCGGAAATTAAACTACCTATCTAGACATTTTAAATGAGGTCAGAAATGTCATATAGCACCTCCGAAACGACCTCACATGTTAATTTACAATTCTGTCCAGATCTGAACTAATGCATTTAATTAGTTGTTAAACAGCAAAACAAATAGGTTCACGTGATTCTACGCGTCATTTCAAGCAATCTACACATAAAGAACATCTCCAACGGAGCTACGGATCAAAAGATACAAGCACCACAAGATATGATGGCATGAATGTAAAATGTATGCAACGACGGTCACGAGCACTTCAAAACTTACAACCAGCAAGAGAAAATGAAACTACACGAGATTCTAAGAAAGTTTCATGTAGGACACGATCAAATCGGAGCTACGGTTCAAAAACTGCGAGCAAAACAAGAAATGACTACAATCTGCCAAACTCAGCCACATAGCATTTTCTACACCCCACAATTACGGCTACACAACTCCGATATGCACAATCAAGGCATGGCACGGAAGAGGGCAAGAAGCACTACTACAAACAACTAACAACAACTAGCATGGCATCATTTATCACTAGGGAAAGAAGACACAAAATGGCATCTCACACACTATTTCAGACTTAGTGAAAATTACACCTCATGAAAGTGCAGTTTTCGATCTGAAGCAATATTTGGTGGGGAACGTCCCATGGGAAACAAAAATTTTCCTACGCGCACGAAGACCTATCATGGTGATGTCCATCTACGAGAGGGGATGAGTGATCTACGTACCCTTGTAGACCGTACAGCAGAAGCGTTAGAGAACGCGGTTGATGTAGTGGAACGTCCTCACGTCCCTCGATCCGCCCCGCGAACAATCCCGCGATCAGTCCCACGATCTAGTACCGAACGGACAGCACCTCCGCGTTCAGCACACGTACAGCTCGACGATGATCTCGGCCTTCTTGATCCAGCAAGAGAGACGGAGAGGTAGAAGAGTTCTCCGGCAGCGTGACGGCGCTCCGGAGGTTGGTGATGACCTTGTCTCAGCAGGGCTCAGCCCGAGCTCCGCAGAAACGCGATCTAGAGGAAAAACCGTGGAGGTATGTGGTCGGGCTGCCGTGGAAAAGTCGTCTCAAATCAGCCCTAAAACCTCCGTATATATAGGTGGGAGGGAGGGGGCCTTGCCTTGGGGCCGAGTCCAAGGGGGAGGACTCTCCCCCCCAAACCGAGTTGGACTAGGTTTGGTGGGAGGGAGTCCCCCTCCCTTCCCACCTCCTCCCTTTTTTTTTCTTTTCCTCTTGATTTTTCTTCTCTTGGCGCATAGAGCACTTGTGGGCTGTCCCACCAGCCCACTAAGGGCTGGTGTGTCTCCCCAAAGGCCTATGGGCTTCCCCGGAGTGGGTTGCCCCCCCGGTGAACTCCCGGAACCCATTCGTCATTCCCGGTACATTCCCGGTAACTCCGAAAACCTTCCAGTAATCAAATGAGGCCATCCTATATATCAATCTTCGTTTCCGGACCATTCCGGAAACCCTCGTGACGTCCGTGATCTCATCCGGGACTCCGAACAACATTCGGTAACCAACCATATAACTCACATACGCATAAAACAACATCGAACCTTAAGTGTGCAGACCCTGCGGGTTCGAGAACTATGTAGACATGACCCGAGAGACTCCTCGGTCAATATCCAATAGCGGGACCTGGATGCCCATATTGGATCCTACATATTCTACGAAGATCTTATCGTTTGAACCTCAGTGCCAAGGATTCATATAATCCCGTATGTCATTCCCTTTGTCCTTCGGTATGTTACTTGCCCGAGATTCGATCGTCAGTATCCGCATACCTATTTCAATCTCGTTTACCGGCAAGTCTCTTTACTCGTTCCGTAATACAAGATCCCGCAACTTACACTAAGTTACATTGCTTGCAAGGCTTGTGTGTGATGTTGTATTACCGAGTGGGCCCCGAGATACCTCTCCGTCACACGGAGTGAGAAATCCCAGTCTTGATCCATACTAACTCAACTAACACCTTCGGAGATACCTGTAGAGCATCTTTATAGTCACCCAGTTACGTTGCGACGTTTGATACACACAAAGCATTCCTCCGGTGTCAGTGAGTTATATGATCTCATGGTCATAGGAATAAATACTTGACACGCAGAAAACAGTAGCAACAAAATGACACGATCAACATGCTACGTCTATTAGTTTGGGTCTAGTCCATCACGTGATTCTCCCAATGACGTGATCCAGTTATCAAGCAACAACACCTTGTTCATAGTCATAAGACACTAACTATCATCGATCAACTGGCTAGCCAACTAGAGGCATGATAGGGACGGTGTTTTGTCTATGTATCCACACATGTAAACGAGTCTTCATTCAATACAATTATAGCATGGATAATAAACTATTATCTTGATACAGGAATTATAATAATAACTATATATTTATTATTGCCTCTAGGGCATAATTCCAACAGTCTCCCACTTGCACTAGAGTCAATAATCTAGCCCTCACATCACCATGTGAATTACATTGTAATAAATCTAACACCCATACAGTTCTGGTGTCGATCATGTTTTGGCCGTGGAAGAGGTTTAGTCAGCGGGTCTGCTACATTCAGATCCGTGTGCACTTTGCATATATTTACGTCCTCTTCCTCGACGTAGTCGCGGATGAGGTTGAAGCGTCGTTTGATGTGTCTGGTCTTCTTGTGAAACCGTGGTTCCTTTGCTAAGGCAATGGCACCAGTGTTGTCACAGAACAAGGTTATTGGATTCAGTGCGCTTGGCACCACTCCAAGATCCATCATAAACTGCTTCATCCAGACACCCTCCTTAGCCGCCTCCGAGGCAGCCATGTACTCTGCTTCACATGTAGAATCTGCTACGACGCTTTGCTTGGAACTGCACCAGCTTACTGCACCCCCATTAAGAATAAATACGTATCCGATTTGCGACTTAGAGTCGTTCGGATCTGTGTCAAAGCTTGCATCGATGTAACCTTTTACGGCGAGCTCTTCGTCACCTCCATACACGAGAAACATCTCCTTAGTCCTTTTCAGGTACTTCAGGATATTCTTGACCGCTATCCAGTGATCCACTCCTGGATTACTCTGGAACCTACCTGCCATACTTATGGCCAGGCTAACATCCGGTCTAGTGCACAGCATTGCATGCATGATAGAACCTATGGCTGAAGCATAGGGGACGGAGCGCATATGCTCTCTATCTTCATCAGTTGCTGGGCACTGAGTCTTACTCAATCTCGTACCTTGTAAAACTGGCAAGAACCCTTTCTTGGACTGTTCCATTTTGAACCTCTTCAAAACTTTATCAAGGTATGTGCTTTGTGAAAGTCCTATCAGGCGTTTTGATCTATCCCTAGAGATCTTAATGCCTAGAATGTAAGCAGCTTCTCCTAGGTCCTTCATAGAGAAACTTTTATTTAAGTAACCTTTTATGCTCTCCAAAAGCTCTACGTTGTTTCCAATCAGTAATATGTCATCCACATATAATATTAGAAACGCCACAGAGCTCCCACTCACTTTCTTGTAAATACAAGATTCTCCAACCACTTGTATAAACCCAAATGCTTTGATCACCTCATCAAAGCGTTTGTTCCAACTCCGAGATGCTTGCACCAGTCCATAAATGGATCGCTGGAGCTTGCACACTTTATTAGCATTATTAGGATCGACAAAACCTCCGGGTTGCATCATATACAACTCTTCCTTGAGGAAACCGTTAAGGAACGCCGTTTTGACATCCATCTGCCAGATTTCATAATCGAAAAATGCAGCTATTGCTAACATTATTCTGACGGACTTAAGCATCGCTACGGGTGAGAAAGTCTCATCGTAGTCAACTCCTGGAACTTGTGAAAAACCCTTTGCCACAAGTCGAGCTTTATAAACGGTCACATTACCGTCAGCGTCCTCTTCTTCTTAAAGATCCATTTATTCTGAATGGCCTTGCGGCCCTCAGGTAGTATCTCCAAAGTCCACACTTTGTTCTCATACATGGATCCTATCTCGGATTTCATGGCTTCTAGCCATTTGTTGGAATCTGGGCCCACCATTGCTTCTTCATAACTTGCAGGTTCATTGTTGTCTAACAACATGATTGATAAGACGGGATTACCGTACCACTCTGGAGCAGCACGTGATCTCGTCGACCTGCGTGGTTCAACAGAAACTTGAACTGGAGTTTCATGATCATCATCATTAACTTCCTCCTCAACCGGTGTCGCAATGACAGAGGTTTCCCCTTGCCCTGCGCCACCATCTAGAGGGATGAGAGGTTCGACAACCTCGTCAAGTTCTATCTTCCTCCCACTCAATTCTCTCGAGAGAAACTCCTTCTCGAGAAAAGCTCCGTTCTTAGCAACAAACACTTTGCCCTCGGATTTGAGATAGAAGGTGTACCCAACTGTCTCTTTTGGGTAACCTATGAAGACGCATTTTTCCGCTTTGGGTTCCAGCTTTTCAGGCTGAAGCTTTTTGACATAAGCATCACATCCCCAAACTTTAAGAAACGACAATTTTGGCCTCTTGCCATACCACAGTTCGTATGGTGTCGTCTCAACGGATTTTGATGGTGCCCTATTTAAAGTGAATGCAGCTGTTTCTAATGCATAACCCTAAAAAGATAACGGCAAATCAGTAAGAGACATCATAGATCGCACCATCTCTAACAAAGTACGATTACGAAGTTCGGACACACCATTACGCTGTGGTGTTCCAGGCGGTGTTAACTGCGAAACAATTCCACATTGTCTTAAGTGAGCACCAAACTCTAAACTCAGATATTCACCGCCACGATCAGACCGTAGGAACTTGATCTTCTTGTTACGATGATTTTCCACTTCACTCTAAAATTGTTTGAACTTTTCAAATGTTTCAGACTTGTGCTTCATCAAGTAGACATAACCATATCTACTTAAATCGTCAGTGAAGGTGAGAAAATAACGATATCCGTTGCGTGCCTCTACGCTCATTGGACCACACACATCGGTATGTATAATTTCCAACAAGTCACTTGCACGCTCCATTGTTCCGGAGAACGGAGTCTTAGTCATCTTGCCCATGAGGCATGGTTCGCACGTGTCAAGTGAATCAAAGTCAAGTGACTCCAAAAGTCCATCAGCATGGAGTTTCTTCATACGCTTTACACCAATATGACCCAAGCGGCAGTGCCACAAAAATATGGCGCTATCATTGTTTACTCTAACTCTTTTGGTCTCAATGTTATGTATATGCGTATCGCTATCAAGATTCAATATGAACAATCCTCTCACATTCGGTGCATGACCATAAAAGATGTTACTCATAGAAATAGAACAACCATTATTCTCAGACTTAAAAGAGTAACCGTCTCGCAATAAACAAGATCCAGATATAATGTTCATGCTCAACGCATGCACTAAATAACAATGATTAAGTTCATCCCTAATCCCGATGGTAGCTGAAGTGACACTGTGCCGACGGCAATTGCATCAACCTTCGAACCATTTCCTACGCGCATCATCACTTCGTCTTTCGCCAGCCTTCGTCTATTCCGCAGTTCCTGCTTCGAGTTGCAAATATGAGCAACAAAACCGGTATCGAATACCCAGGCACTACTACGAGAGCCGGTTAAGTACACATCAATAACATGTATATCAAATATACCTGATTTTTCTTTGCCCGCCTTCTTATCTGCCAGATACTTGGGGCAATTGCGCTTCCAGTGACCCATACCCTTGCAATAGAAACACTCCGTTTCAGGCTTAGGTCCAGCTTTGGGTTTCTTCGGCGGATTGGCAACAGGCTTGCCGCTCTTCTTCGAATTGCCCTTCTTGCCTTTGCCGTTTCTCTAGAAACTAGTGGTCTTATTCACCATCAACACTTGATGCTCTTTACGGAGTTCAGACTCTGCGACTTTCAACATCGCAAACAACTTGCCGGGAGACTTGTTCATCCCTTGCATGTTGTAGTTGTTGGAAATATGCCCTAGAGGCAATAATAAAATGGTTATTATCATATTTCCTTGTTCATGATAATCGTCTATCGTTCATGCCATAATTGTATTAACAGGAAACACTAATACATGTGTGAATGAATAGATCACAATGTGTCCCTAGCAAGCCTCTAGTTAGCTAGCTCGTTAGTCAATAGATGATCATGGTTTCCTGATCATGGACATTGGATGTCGTTGATAACGGGATCACATCATTGGGAGAATGATGTGGTGGACAAGACCCAATCCTAAGCCTAGCACTAGATCGTATTGTTCGTATGCTAATGCTTTTCTAATGTCAAGTATCTTTTCCTTCGACCGTGAGATTGTGCAACTCCCGGATACCGTAGGAGTGCTTTGGGTGTATCAAACGTCACAACGTAACTGGGTGACTATAAAGGTGCACTACGGGTACCTCCGAAAGTGTCTGTTGGGTTGGCACGAATCGAGATCGGGATTTGTCACTCCGTGTGACGGAGAGGTATCTCTGGGCCCACTCGGTAGAACATCATCATGAGCTCAACGTGACTAAGGAGTTAGTCACACGATGACGTGCTACGGAACGAGTAAAGAGACTTACCGGTAACGAGATTGAACAAGGTATAGGTATACCGACGATCGAATCTCGGGCAAGTTCTATACCGACAGACAAAGGGAATCGTATACGGGATTGATTGAATCCTTGACATCGTGGTTCATCCGATGAGATCATCGTGGAGCTAGTGGGAGCCACCATGGGTATCCAGACCCCGCTGATGGTTATTGGCCAGAGAGGTGTCTCGGTCATGTCTGCCTGTCTCCCGAACCCGTAGGGTCTACACACTTAAGGTTCGATGACGCTAGGGTTATAGGGAATTGTTATACGAGATTACCGAAAGTTGTTCGGAGTCCCGGATGAGATCCCGGACGTCACGAGGAGCTCCGGAATGGTCCGGAGGTAAAGATTGATATATAGGACGGATGGTTTCGGAGACCGGAAGTGTTTCGGGCATCACCGGTAACGTACCGGGACCACCGGGACCACCGGAGGTGGTCCCGGGGGACCACCGAAGGGGGGCTGCGACCCCAAGAGGTAAGATGGGCTAAGTGGGGGTGGGAACCAGCCCCTAGTTGGGCTGGTGCGCCTCCCCACTCAGCCCATGGCGCAGGGGAAAGAAAAAGAGGGGGGGAACCCTAACTTAGGTGGGCCTTAGGCCCACCAGAGGGGTGCGCCACCCCTCCTCCCCATCTGGCCGCCACACACCCCATCTGGGAGGGCTGCCGCACCCCCTCTCCCCTTCCCCTATATATAGTGGGCACTTTTGGCCTTTGGAGGACACGGTTTTATCTCTCTCTCGGCGCAGCCCTGCACTTCTTCCTCCTCCTCTCTGCCGGCGCTTGGCGAAGCCCTGCCGGGAGACCTCGTCTCTCCACCAACACCACGCCGTCGTGTTGCTGGTCTTCTTCCCCAACCTCTCCCTCCTCCTTGCTGGATCAAGGTGCGGGAGACGTCACCGGGCTGCACGTGTGTTGAACGCGGAGGTGCCGTTGTTCGGCACTAGATCGGAATCACCGCGAGTACGACTCCATCAACCGCGTTCTAGCAACGCTTCCGCTTAGCGATCTTCAAAGGTACGAAGATGCTCTTACCCCTCTCTCGTTGCTGGTCTCTCCATAGGAAGATCTGAATAAGCGTAGGAAATTTTTTGAATTTATGCTACGTTACCCAACAGTGGCATCCGAGCCAGGTTTTCTATGCGTAGATTCTATGCACGAGTAGAACACAAAAGTTGTGGGCGATGGTTTGTCAATTTGCTTGCCGTTACTAGTCTTATTCTTTTCCGGCGGTATTGTGGGATGAAGCGGCCCGGACCGACCTTACACGTACGCTTACGTGAGACTGGTTCCACCGACAGACATGCACATCGTGCATAAAGGTGGCTAGCGGGTGTCTGTCTCTCCTACTCTAGTCGGATTGGATTTGATGAAAAGGGTCCTTATGAAGGGTAAATAGCTTTGGCATATCATCGTTGTGGCTGTCACGTAGGTAAGAAGGCGTTCTTGCTAGAAACCCAAATCAGCCACGTAAAACTTGCAACAACAATTAGAGGACGTCTAACTTGTTTTTGCAGGGTTTGACATGTGATGTGATATGGCCAAAGTTGTGATGTTGCATGTATGATGTATGAGATGATCATGTTATTGTAATAGGTTTCACGACTTGCATGTCGATGAGTATGACAACCGGCAGGAGCCATAGGAGTTGTCTTAATTTATTGTATGAGATGCAACGCCATGTGCTTGCTACTTTTACTTCATTGCTAACGGTTAGCCATAGTAGTAGTGATAGTAGTAGTTGGCGTGACGACTTCACGGAGACACGATGATGGAGATCATGATGATGGAGATCATGGTGTCACGCCGGTGACGATGATGATCATGCGATGCCTGAAGATGGAGATCGAAAGAGCAAAGATGATAATGGCCATATCATGTCACTATATGATTGCATTGTGATGTTTATCATGTTTTACATCTTATTGCTTAGAACGACGGTAGCATAATAAGATGATCCCTCTTAAAATTTTGAGAACGTATTCCCCTAAGTGTGCACCGTTGCGAAGGTTCGTTGTCTCGAAGCACCACGTGATGATCGGGTGTGATAGATTCTAACGTTCGCATACAACGGGTGTAAGCCAGATTTACACACGCAAAACACTTAGGTTGACTCGACGAGCTTAGCATGTACAAACATGACCTCGAATACAAGAGACCGAAAGGTCGAACATGAGTCGTATGGTTGAATACGATCAGCATGAAGTTGCTCACCATGGTGACTAGTCCGTCTCACGTGATGATCGGACACGGGTTAGTCAACATGGATCATGTATCACTTAGATGACTAGAGGGATGTCGATTTAAGTGGGAGTTCATACTTAATTTGATTAAATGAACTTAATTGTCATGAACTTAGTCTAAAAGTTGTCTTTATAAATATTGTAGATGTCCAACGTCAACCTCAACTTCAACGCATTCCTAGAGAAAAACAAGCTGAAAGATGATGGTAGCAACTATGCGGACTGGGTTCGCAACTTGAAGCTCATCCTTGAAGCAGCTAAAAAGGCTTATGTCCTTAATGCGCCGCTAGGTGACCCTCCCGCTCCCACAGCAGCGCAGGACGTTCTAAACGTCTGGCAAGCGCGAAGTGATGACTACTCTCTGGTCAGGTGTGGCATGTTATACAGTTTAGAAACGGGGCTCCAAAGACGTTTTGAGCAACACGGGGCATATGAGATGTTCCAAGAGCTGAAGCTAGTATTTCAAGCTCATGCCCGTGTCGAGAGATATGAAGTCTCCGACAAGTTCTTCAGCTGTAAGATGGAGGAGAACAGTTCTGTCAGTGAGCACATACTCAAAATGTCTGGGTTACACGGTCGTCTGACTTCACTTGGAGTCGAACTTCCGGATGATGCTATCATTGACAGAATCCTCCAGTCTCTCCCACCAAGCTACAAAGGCTTTGTGCTTAACTACAACATGCATGGGATGGAGAAAACCATTCCCGAGTTGTACTCGATGCTCAAGTCTGCAGAGGTAGAAATCAAGAAGGATCATCAAGTGTTGATGGTCAACAAGACCACTAGTTTCAAGAAAGGCAGGGGTAAGAAGAACTTCAAGAAAGACGACAAAGCTGTTGCCGCGCCCGGTAAGCCAGATGCCGGGAAGAAGAAAAGGAACGGACCCAAGCCTGAGACTGAGTGCTTCTACTGCAAGGGAAAAGGTCACTGGAAGCGGAATTGCCCCAAATACTTAGCGGACAAGAAGGCCGTCAACGTTAAAGGTATATGTGATATACATGTTATTGATGTGTACCTTACCAGCGCTCGTAGTAGCTCCTGGGTATTTGATACCGGTGCTGTTGCTCACATTTGCAACTCAAAGCAGGAACTGCGGAATAAGCGGAGACTGGCCAAGGACGAGGTGACGATGCGCGTCGGGAATGGTTCAAAGGTCGATGTGATCGCCGTCGGCACGCTACCTCTACATCTGCTGTCGGGATTAGTTTTAAACATTAATAATTGTTATTTAGTACCAGCTTTAAGCATGAACATTGTATCAGGGTCTTGCTTAATGCGAGACGGCTGCTCATTTAAGTCAGAGAATAATGGTTGTTCTATTTATATGAGTGATATGTTTTATGGTCATGCTCCGCTGGTGAATGGTTTATTCTTGATGAATCTCGATCGTGATGTTACACATATTCATAGTGTGAGTACCAAAAGATGCAAAGTTGATAATGATAGTCCCACATACTTGTGGCACTGCCGCCTTGGTCATATCGGCGTTAAGCGCATGAAGAAGCTCCATACTGATGGACTGCTAGAGTCTCTTGACTTTGAATCATTTGACACATGTGAACCGTGCCTCATGGGCAAGATGACTAAGACTCCATTCTCAGGAATAATGGAGAGAGCCACCAACTTATTGGAAATAATACATACTGATGTGTGTGGTCCAATGAACGTTGAAGCTCGCGGTGGTTATCGTTATGTTCTCACTCTCACCGATGATTTGAGTAGGTATGGGTATATCTACTTGATGAAGCACAAATCTGAGACGTTTGAAAAGTTCAAGGAATTTCAGAGTGAGGTTGAGAATCAACGTGACAGAAAAATTAAATGTCTACGATCTGATCGTGGAGGAGAATATTTGAGTCACGAGTTTGGCACACACCTAAGGAAGTATGGAATCGTTTCACAACTAACACCGCCTGGCACACCGCAGCGCAACGGAGTGTCTGAACGTCGTAATCGCACCTTATTAGATATGGTACGATCTATGATGTCTCTTACCGACTTACCGCTATCATTTTGGGGATACGCATTAGAAACTGCAGCATTCACTTTAAATAGGGCACCGTCTAAATCCGTTGAGACGACACCGTATGAATTATGGTTTGGCAAGAAACCTAAGTTGTCGTTTCTTAAAGTTTGGGGCTGCGATGCTTATGTGAAGAAACTTCAACCAGAAAAGCTCGAACCCAAAGCGGAGAAATGCGTATTCATAGGATACCCTAAGGAAACTATTGGGTATACCTTCTATCTTAGATCCGAAGGTAAAACCTTTGTTGCCAAGAACGGATCCTTTCTAGAGAAAGAGTTTCTCTCGAAAGAAGTAAGTGGGAGGAAGGTAGAACTTGATGAGGTAATTACACCCCCTCTCGAACAGGAAAGTAGCGCAGCGCAAGAAGTTGTTCCTGTGGTGCCTACACCGACTGAAGAGGAAGTTAATGATGATGATCATGAAGCTTCGGATCAAGTTACTACTGAACCACGAAGGTCCACAAGGGTACGCTCCGCACCAGAGTGGTACGGCAACCCTGTGATGGAAATCATGTTGTTAGACAACGGTGAACCTTCGAACTATGAAGAAGCGATGGCGGGCCCAGATTCCAACAAATGGCTTGAAGCCATGAAATCCGAGATAGGATCCATGTATGAGAACAAAGTATGGACTTTGGTGGACTTGCCCGATGAACGGCGAGCCATAGAAAATAAATGGATCTTCAAGAAGAAGACTGATGCAAACGGTAATGTAACCGTTTACAAAGCTCGACTTGTCGCAAAGGGTTTTCGACAAATTCAAGGAGTTGACTACGAAGAGACTTTCTCTCCCGTAGCGAAGCTGAAATCAGTCCGAATCATGTTAGCAATTGCCGCCTTTTATGATTATGAAATTTGGCAAATGGACGTCAAAACAGCGTTCCTTAACGGGAATCTTAAGGAAGAGTTGTATATGATGCAACCAGAAGGTTTTGTCGATCCTAAAGGTGCTAACAAAGTATGCAAGCTCCAGCGCTCCATCTATGGGCTGGTGCAAGCATCTCGGAGTTGGAACATTCGCTTTAATGAGGTGATTAAGGCGTTTGGGTTCATACAGGTTTATGGAGAAGCCTGTCTGTACAAGAAAGTGAGTGGGAGCTCTGTAGCTTTCCTCGTACTATATGTGGATGACATATTGTTGATGGGGAATGATATAGAGATGTTGGAGAGCATAAAGGCCTATTTGAACAAGAGTTTTTCAATGAAGGACCTTGGAGAAGCTGCATACATATTAGGCATCAAGATCTATAGAGATAGATCGAGACGCCTCATAGGTCTTTCGCAAAGTACATACCTTGACAAGATACTGAAGAAGTTCAATATGGAAAACTCAAAGAAAGGGTTCTTGCCAGTTTTGCAAGGTATGAGATTGAGTAAGACTCAGTCGCCGACCACGGCAACAGATAGAGAGAAGATGAGTTCTGTCCCCTACGCTTCAGCCGTAGGCTCTCTAATGTATGCCATGCTGTGTACCAGACCTGATATAAACCTTGCGATAAGCTTGGTAGGGAGGTACCAAAGTAATCCCGGTGCAGAACACTGGACAGCGGTCAAGAATATCCTTAAGTACCTGAAAAGGACTAAGGAAATGTTTCTCGTTTATGGAGGTGACGAAGAGCTCGTCGTAAAGGGTTACGTCGACGCTAGCTTCGACACAGATCCGGATGACTCTAAGTCACAAACCGGATTCGTATATGTGTTGAATGGTGGGGCAGTGAGCTGGTGCAGCAGCAAGCAAGAAGTCGTGGCAGCATCTACGTGTGAAGCGGAGTACATAGGTGCTTCAGAAGCAGCTCATGAAGGAATTTGGATGAAGGAGCTCATCACCGACCTTGGAGTGGTTCCAAGCGCGTCGGGTCCTATGACACTCTTCTGTGATAACACTGGAGCCATTGCCATAGCCAAAGAGCCCAGATTTCACCGGAAGACGAAGCACATCAAGCGCCGCTACAACTCCATCCAGGACCATGTCCAAACTGGAGTGATAGATATTTGTAAAGTACACACGGATCTGAATATTGCAGACCCGTTGACTAAACCTCTTCCACGAGCAAAACATGATCAGCACCATAATGCTATGGGTGTTCGATACATCACAATGTAACTAGATTATTGACTCTAGTGCAAGTGGGAGACTGTTGGAAATATGCCCTAGAGGCAATAATAAAATGGTTATTATCATATTTCCTTGTTCATGATAATCGTCTATCGTTCATGCCATAATTGTATTAACAGGAAACACTAATACATGTGTGAATGAATAGATCACAATGTGTCCCTAGCAAGCCTCTAGTTAGCTAGCTCGTTAGTCAATAGATGATCATGGTTTCCTGATCATGGACATTGGATGTCGTTGATAACGGGATCACATCATTGGGAGAATGATGTGGTGGACAAGACCCAATCCTAAGCCTAGCACTAGATCGTATTGTTCGTATGCTAATGCTTTTCTAATGTCAAGTATCTTTTCCTTCGACCGTGAGATTGTGCAACTCCCGGATACCGTAGGAGTGCTTTGGGTGTATCAAACGTCACAACGTAACTGGGTGACTATAAAGGTGCACTACGGGTACCTCCGAAAGTGTCTGTTGGGTTGGCACGAATCGAGATCGGGATTTGTCACTCCGTGTGACGGAGAGGTATCTCTGGGCCCACTCGGTAGAACATCATCATGAGCTCAACGTGACTAAGGAGTTAGTCACACGATGACGTGCTACGGAACGAGTAAAGAGACTTACCGGTAACGAGATTGAACAAGGTATAGGTATACCGACGATCGAATCTCGGGCAAGTTCTATACCGACAGACAAAGGGAATCGTATACGGGATTGATTGAATCCTTGACATCGTGGTTCATCCGATGAGATCATCGTGGAGCTAGTGGAAGCCACCATGGGTATCTAGACCCCGCTGATGGTTATTGGCCAGAGAGGTGTCTCGGTCATGTCTGCCTGTCTCCCGAACCCGTAGGGTCTACACACTTAAGGTTCGATGACGCTAGGGTTATAGGGAATTGTTATACGAGATTACCGAAAGTTGTTCGGAGTCCCGGATGAGATCCCGGACGTCACGAGGAGCTCCGGAATGGTCCGGAGGTAAAGATTGATATATAGGACGGATGGTTTCGGAGACCGGAAGTGTTTCGGGCATCACCGGTAACGTACCGGGACCACCGGGACCACCGGAGGTGGTCCCGGGGGACCACCGAAGGGGGGCTGCGACCCCAAGAGGTAAGATGGGCTAAGTGGGGGTGGGAACCAGCCCCTAGTTGGGCTGGTGCGCCTCCCCACTCAGCCCATGGCGCAGGGGAAAGAAAAAGAGGGGGGGAACCCTAACTTAGGTGGGCCTTAGGCCCACCAGAGGGGTGCGCCACCCCTCCTCCCCATCTGGCCGCCACACACCCCATCTGGGAGGGCTGCCGCACCCCCTAGGGTGGGAACCCTAGGGGTGGCACCCCCTCTCCCCTTCCCCTATATATAGTGGGCACTTTTGGCCTTTGGAGGACACGGTTTTATCTCTCTCTCGGCGCAGCCCTGCACTTCTTCCTCCTCCTCTCTGTCGGCGCTTGGCGAAGCCCTGCCGGGAGACCTCGTCTCTCCACCAACACCACGCCGTCGTGTTGCTGGTCTTCTTCCCCAACCTCTCCCTCCTCCTTGCTGGATCAAGGTGCGGGAGACGTCACCGGGCTGCACGTGTGTTGAACGCGGAGGTGCCGTTGTTCGGCACTAGATCGGAATCACCGCGAGTACGACTCCATCAACCGCGTTCTAGCAACGCTTCCGCTTAGCGATCTTCAAAGGTACGAAGATGCTCTTACCCCTCTCTCGTTGCTGGTCTCTCCATAGGAAGATCTGAATAAGCGTAGGAAAATTTTTGAATTTATGCTACGTTACCCAACAGTAGTTCAACACAAAGCCTTTGTAGCTTGGCGGCAGTGATTGAAGGATTCTATCAGTGATAGCTTCTTGCGGGAGTTCAATCCCCAGTTCAGCTAGACGGTTTGAGTACCCAGACATTTTGAGCACATGTTCACTGACAGACGAGTTTTCCTCCATCTTGCAAGCATAGAATTTATCGGAGGTCTCATACCTCTCGATCCGGGCGTTCTTCTGAAAGATAAACTCCAACTCCTGGAACATCTCAAATGCTCCATGACGCTCAAAGCGACGTTGAAGTCCCGGTTCTAAGCCATACAAGACTGCACATTGAACTATTGAGTAGTCCTCCTTACGTGCTAACCAAGCGTTCTTAATATCCTGATCAGCCGTAGCGGGTGGTTCATCTCCTAGCGCAGCATTAAGGACATAATCCTTCTTCCCAGCTTGTAAGATTAGCTTAAGATTACGAGCCCAGTCTACAAAGTTGCTTCCATCATCTTTCAACTTAGCTTTCTCTAGGAACGTATTAAAATTCAGGATGACTGTCGCGTGAGCCATGATCTACAACACAAATATATTCAAAGTGGACTTAGACTATGTTCAAGATAATTAGAGTTTAACTTAATCAAATTGTTCACTAAACTCCCACTCAAAAAGTACATCTCTCTAGTGATTTGAGTGGTTCATGATCCACTTACAGTAGCTCAAGTCCGATCATCACGTGAGTTGAGTATGGTTTCAGTGGTAAGCATCCCTATGCTAATCATATCATCTATATGATTCATGATCGACCTTTCGGTCTCATGTGTTCCGAGGCCATGTCTGCACATGCTAGGCTCGTCAAGCTTAACCCGAGTGTTCCGCGTGCGCAACTGTTTTGCACCCGTTGTATGTGAACGTTGAGTCTATCACACCCGATCATCACGTGGTGTCTCGAAACTACGAACTGTAGCAACGGTGCACAGTCTGGGAGAACACAATTTCGTCTTGAAATTTTAGTGAGAGATCACGTCATAATGCTACCGTCGTTCTAAGAAAAATAAGGTGCATAAAAGGATTAACATCACATGCAATTCATAAGTGACATGATATGGCCATCATCACGTGCTTCTTGATCTCCATCACCAAAGCACCGGCACGATCTTCTTGTCACCGGCGCCACACCATGATCATCCATCAACGTGTTGCCATCGGGGTTGTCGTGCTACTTATGCTATTACTACTAAAGCTACATCCTAGCAAAATAGTAAACGCATCTGCAAGCACAAACGTTAGTATAAAGACAACCCTATGGCTCCTGCCGGTTGCCGTACCATCGACGTGCAAGTCGATATTTCTATTACAACATGATCATCTCATACATCCAATATATCACATCACATCGTTGGCCATATCACATTACAATCATACCCTGCAAAAACAAGTTAGACGTCCTCTAATTTTGTTGTTGCATGTTTTACATGGTGACCAAGGGTATCTAGTAGGATCGCATCTTACTTACGCAAACACCACAACGGAGATATATGAGTTGCTATTTAACCTCATCCAAGGACCTCCTCGGTCTAATCCGATTCAACTAAAGTTGGAGAAACCGACACTTGCCAGTCATCTTTGAGCAAAGGGGGTTACTCGTAACGATGAAACCAGTCTCTCGTAAGCGTACGAGTAATGTCGGTCCAAGCCGCTTCAATCCAACAATACCGCGGAATCAAGAAAAGACTAAGGAGGGCAGCAAAAGGCACATCACTGCCCACAAAACCTTTTGTGTTCTACTCGAGAAGACATCTACGCATGAACCTAGCTCATGATGCCACTGTTGGGGAACGTCGCATGGGAAACAAAAATTTTCCTACGCGCACGAAGACCTATCATGGTGATGTCCATCTACGAGAGGGGATGAGTGATCTACGTACCCTTGTAGACCGTACAGCAGAAGCGTTAGAGAACGCGGTTGATGTAGTGGAACGTCGTCACGTCCCTCGATCCGCCCCACGAACAATCCCGCGATCAGTCCCACGATCTAGTACCGAACGGACGGCACCTCCGCGTTCAGCACACGTACAGCTCGACGATGATCTCGGCCTTCTTGATCCAGCAAGAGAGACGGAGAGGTAGAAGAGTTCTCCGGCAGCGTGACGGCGCTCCGGAGGTTGGTGATGACCTTGTCTCAGCAGGGCTCCGCCCGAGCTCTGCAGAAACGCGATCTAGAGCAAAAACCGTGGAGGTATGTGGTCGGGCTGCCGTGGAAAAGTCGTCTCAAATCAGCCCTAAAACCTCCGTATATATAGGTGGGAGGGAGGGGGCCTTTCCTTGGGGCTCAAGGAGCCCCAAGGGGGTCGGCCGAGTCCAAGGGGGATGACTCTCCCCCCCAAACCGAGTTGGACTAGGTTTGGTGGGAGGGAGTCCCCCTCCCTTCCCACCTCCTCCCCTTTTTTTCTTTTCTTTTCCTCTTGATTTTTCTTCTCTTGGCGCATAGAGCACTTGTGGGCTGTCCCACCAGCCCACTAAGGGCTGGTGTGTCTCCCCAAAGGCCTATGGGCTTCCCCGGGTGGGTTGCCTCCCCGGTGAACTCCCGGAACCCATTCGTCATTCCCGGTACATTCCCGGTAACTCCGAAAACCTTCCGGTAATCAAATGAGGTCATCCTATATATCAATCTCCGTTTCCGGACCATTCCGGAAACCCTCGTGACGTCCGTGATCTCATCCGGGACTCCGAACAACATTCGGTAACCAACCATATAACTCATATACGCATAAAACAACATCGAACCTTAAGTGTGCAGACCCTGCGGGTTCGAGAACTATGTAGACATGACCCGAGAGACTCCTCGGTCAATATCCAATAACGGGACCTGGATGCCCATATTGGATCCTACATATTCTACGAAGATCTTATCGTTTGAACCTCAGTGCCAAGGATTCGTATAATCCTGTATGTCATTCCCTTTGTCCTTCGGTATGTTACTTGCCCGAGATTCGATCGTCAGTATCCGCATACCTATTTCAATCTCGTTTACCGGCAAGTCTCTTTACTCGTTCCGTAATACAAGATCCCGCAACTTACACTAAGTTACATTGCTTGCAAGGCTTGTGTGTGATGTTGTATTACCGAGTGGGCCCCGAGATACCTCTCCGTCACACGGAGTGAGAAATCCCAGTCTTGATCCATACTAACTCAACTAACACCTTCGGAGATACCTGTAGAGCATCTTTATAGTCACCCAGTTACGTTTCGACGTTTGATACACATAAAGCATTCCTCTGGTGTCAGTGAGTTATATGATCTCATGGTCATAGGAATAAATACTTGACACGCAGAAAACAGTAGCAACAAAATGACACGATCAACATGCTACGTCTATTAGTTTGGGTCTAGTCCATCACGTGACTCTCCCAATGACGTGATCCAGTTATCAAGCAACAACACGTTGTTCATAGTCAGAAGACACTAACTATCATCGATCAACTGGCTAGCCAACTAGAGGCATGCTAGGGACGGTGTTTTGTCTATGTATCCACACATGTAAATGAGTCTTCATTCAATACAATTATAGCATGGATAATAAACTATTATCTTGATACAGGAATTATAATAATAACTATATATTTATTATTGCCTCTAGGGCATAATTCCAACAATATTGACAGCAGCAAAATCTATAGCTACAGGACTCCAAATGGCATGAAACTTTACAGCATGCTAGAGAAACACAAGGGGTACAACTAACTCCATTGGACCAACCTTAAAAGAGCTACAGAACACAAGTTACAAGCTAGACAAGACAGCAACAAAATATAACAGATTCCATACTTAGGATTATTTCAGCTCCTCGAAATCAGCACTATTTCTAGCAACTTGAGAGCAATCAAACCACACCTAAACATGCATTTCTATTGCAACCAAAAATACCAGGGGCTAGTCTAAACATCTAAGAAGAACTCCCTAGTTGACAACTAATTCAAATGAGGCACGGAATAAATCCTACAAATTAAACAAAAGGGCAACTTAGCAAAATATCTCGCAAACTAACTTGCTCTAATGCTAAAACTAATTGCACAGAAAAATTCATGGGATTTTTCTACCCCAGAAACATATAAAATATGTGGGGTTTGCAACACAAAATAATGCCGCACATTAATGCGAGAAAAAACCTATATAAGGAAAAAATGAACTAGAGGCAATTCCCTACGCGCAAAAATACAAATGACCGCTCTAAAATACATGCAAACATGATCCCTAAAACATGGGCATTTATCTAAGGCATTCGAGCAACCCGATCTTGCACGAAAAATAAATACGGGTCGAAACCTATTAGGACAGCACGCTTATCTAGGCAAACAGCATGCTAAACCACGTCAAACAAATGTGCAAGTTATAAAATCGGATTCTACGCGAAAAGTTACACGAGATACATATGCTACTCGTCGCAATCCGATAAACGGTTAAAAAGTTACACGCGTTTTATATATCCGTCTAATTCCTGAAAACAATTTATTCTCAGAAATATCCTAAGCTAAATGGGCCTAACAGGGGGCGCAACATAATCTATCTTCTGCCTGGGCGAGGGAAAAAAATAAAAGGCCAGGAATCTCACCTTGGGCCTGGGGAGAGGAACTGCTGGAGATGGGCCTTGAAGGGGCGCCCTGACCTGGGGAGGCCGAAGCTGCCTTGGGGGGAAGCCGGGCCAATGGGGGGCGAGCTGGGCCGTAGCAGGGGAGGAGGCCCAGGCGGGGCAGACGGGTGCTGGACCAAGGCTGAGGCCGGTCAACGCGGGCGTAGCGAGCGCCCGCACCTCTAGATTCGATCGAGGCCATGGCTCGCCGCGACAGGACTCGCTGGCGGGGCTGTTGGCGGCCGGGGTTGTCGAGGTGGCGGCGCGATTCGGCGGCGGAGGCAGCTGGGTGGCGTTCCCCGGCGAGATCCGCGACGCTGGCGGAGACGGGCGAAGCTTCGGGCTGCAGGCAACCTCCGGCGACGAGGAGGCGGCGGCTCGGGCTCTCCGGCGAGCTGGGGCGCAAGGCGACGGCGGAGGAGCAGCCATGGCGGCGGCCGGCGTTGCTGGAGGCGGGGCACGGCGGCTCGGGTTGCTGCCTCGGGCTCGGGCTGCCATGGACGGGTTGCTGGAGGCTCAGCTGGGGCGGCGCGATCCGGGCCCGGGCGGGCCTCGGATGGGCTCGGCGGGCCCACGGCGGCTGGGGCTGGAGGTGGGTGGCTGCGCGGTTAGGGTTAGGAGGGGCACGGAAAACGAGGTGAAGAGGGAGTGGCTGTCTAATTAATGTCATGGGGTCTATATATAGACAAACGGGGGGGCTAGGTTAGCCGGAATTTCGTTCCGGATCCAACCGCGGGGTCGGATTCCGGCGATTCCGAACGCGGGTATGGGTACGCGGCCGTGTAGAGGGGATATTCGGAGACGAGAGGGAGAACGGGCAGTGCGGCAACGATTTTTAAAACACCGACAGACGTCCGACGGTAGACCGAATACGGTGCCGCTCCGGTCGATCTTTCGGGTACCAGATGAACTCCGATCGTGACATAATTCGACAGGCGGCCTAGCTATATTAAAATAACACCGCACATAGAATCTCAACCCGATCAGAGAAAGTTTTACGCACATTTAAAAACAGGGTTATGACGGTGCCGCGGGCGCGTGCGTGAGCGGTCGGACTCGGAACGGACAACGACGTGAACCGGCCGCTAACAACGGATGCAAGTTTTAAAACTGGCGGCAACGGAGATGCTGTTGCAATGCAGATGATGCGTATGATGCAATGATGATGCGACAAAAGAAAATAGACACCCGACGAAAACGGACTAAAGGGGGAATCTTCTGGAACGCCGGCATTGGGCTGTCATAGTGGGGCAGTGCTGCAACTAGTGGTCGCGGAGGCCATGGACGAGTAGACTGATGGAAGAAGATGCCAAGTGCTACAACTGATCAGTTTTTTGCTGGAATCGGTTGGAAAAAAAGCTGCAACCAGCTATTGCCGCAGCACCACCATGGAATCCACTCCGTCCATCCGTCTAGCTCCACTCCGACAAAGAAAAACCTCCACCCTTGGAAGTTTCAACCAGCTGAGCTAGAAGTTGCAACCGTCGTCGAATTTTGCTAGTACCTACAATAGATTTGCTACATCCATCGTGGCAGAGCTGCGACCTACTACAATGGTGGCTTTTTTGTTGCAACCATCCTAAGATTTTTCTACTACCCGTGGGGATTTTGCTACATCGATCATGTCGGATCTGAGACGGCGACGACGGCGAGATGATTTGCTTCAACCCTCCTTCGATTTTGCTACTACCGATAGCTTTTTTGCTATATGTGTGAAGCGGAGCTGAGATCAGCAGCGACAGCGAGATAATTTGCTGCAACCATAGTTGGATTTTGCCACTAATGGTGATGATTTTGCCCGTAAGGGGCTTTAGTCCCGGTTCACCAACCGGGACTAAAGGCCTAACCTTTAGTCCCGGCCCTGTTCCAAACCGGGACCAAAGGTGCTCCACATGGGCGCCTCGGAGCACCCTCAGGGGCAGGCCCTTTAGTCCCGGGTCTTAACACGGGCCGGGACTAAAGAGTTTCTGCAGATTTTGTTTATTTTAGGGTTTTAGGGTTTTAGGGTTTAGGTGTTCGGGAGATTAACGTGATGCCTCGTTTGGTGTTCGGGAATTAGTTTTCATATAATTCTAAATATACATGTTTATGCATATATATATATATAAGATCGAGACCTGAAGGTTTGGAATATCGACAAAGACTTAGCCATGGACAGGGGTGCGTGGAAGTTAGCTATCCACGTTCCAGAGCCATGACTTGGTTTCGAGATCTTATGGGTTTCAACTCTAGCCTACCCCAACTTGTTTGGGACTGAAAGGCTTGGTTGTTGTTGTTGTATGCATATATATATATAAGATTAACTTATCTTACAAGCGAGCATATACAATTATATGGAGATCTGAATTATCGGGACTAGAGCCCGTCTATTCGATTACATGGACCAACATCAGTAATGGCCCCTAGCTACACTAAATCGTCCTTTGTCATCTATAGCTTCCGTCCTCAGAAAGGTCGCAAGCTCCTCTGCAACAGCAATCGCGTGTTGCTCTGGTAGGGACTTCTCCCCCATGGCCGTGTACTATATAAGAAGAGGAGATGAATATGAATATCAATCATGATAACAAAGAATGACGGGTAAAAATAGAGGTGTGAATGTTCATTGCTTACGTCGTATCTGTGATCCTTGTGCTCAGAGGTAAACGTGTGAATGGTCTCGCAAATATAGTATCCGCATAGATGCGTCCCCCGTGGCTGCTGGTCGCACTTTACGAGAATAGAATATATATAATCAAAATAATAATCTAGCATCATAAATATATTGAAAATAGAAGTATATCATACTACTACTTACTTGAGCCGCTCTAAAGGTCAGCTTCTCAGGATCGATACCGGGAGTCACGCACTTGAACCGCTTCCAACCCTGCCCGACAAGGAAAATGATTTGCTAAGTTTTTCATTAATTGATATATCAGAAAATCATCGAAAGAGCCCGATAGAGCGCAGGAATGATTGAAATTACCCTTGGAGCATGTCCTGCAGGCTTTGGAACTGTTCCAAGGGTCTCGATAATGGGTCGAAGGCATCAAATCTTCCCTTATCAATTTGAATGTCCAACAGAATCCAATGGAAGCTGCACATGTATATATATGTCAGTAACTTATCAATTACACTTATAAGTGAATGGACACAACAGAGTAAAGACCCTCACCTGAAGTTGTATGGAAACAGTATGTGGTCACGGAAATTTTGATCTGTTAGAAACCATAGAAGGTTTTCCTCCGTCTCCTTGGGTTTATCAGTTAGCGTCGCTATATGTATTTTATCTGGGTCAATAAACCCAATATTTAGGATGTTCCTGTTGGGGAACGTCGCATGGGAAACAAAAAATTTCCTATGCGCACGAAGACCTATCATGGTGATGTCCATCTACGAGAGGGGATTTCCGATCTATCATGGGCTATGGTGATCGCACAGCAGAAGCGTTAAGAAACGCGGTTGACGTAGTGGAACGTCCTCACGTCCCTCGATCCGCCCCACGAACCGTCCCATGAACCGTCCCGCGATCCGTCCCACGATCCGCTCCGATCTAGTGCCGAACGGACGGCACCTCCGCGTTCAACACACGTGCAGCTCGACGATGATCTCGGCCTTCTTGATCCAGCAAGAGAGACGGAGAGGTAGATGAGTTCTCTGGCAGCGTGACGCGCTCCGTAGGTTGGTGGTGATCTAATCTCAGCAGGGCTCCGCCCGAGCTCCGCAGAAACGCGATCTAGAGGTAAAACCGTGGAGGTATGTGGTCGGGCTGCCGTGGCAAAAGTTGTCTCAAATCAGCCCTAAAACCCCACTATATATAGGAGGGAGGGAGGGGAGGAGGCAGCCTCAAAACCTAAAGGTTTGGGCGAAATTGGAGGTGGAGGAGTCCTACTCCAATCCTACTTGGAGTAGGATTCCACCTTCCCACTTGGAAACTCTTTCCACCTTGTGTTTTTCCTTCTCAAACCTTATGGGCCTTAGTGGGAACTTATTCCAGCCCACTAGGGGATGGTTTATCTCTTCCCATAGCCCATGAGACAACTTGGGGCATGACACCCCTCCTGATGGTCTCCGGCACCCCTCCCGGCACTCCCAGTACACTACCGATGAGCCCGAAACTTTTCCGGTAATGCACGAAAACCTTCCGGTAACCAAATGATGTCATCCTATATATCAATCTTCGTTTCCGGACCATTCCGGAAACCCTCGTGACGTCCGTGATCTCATACGGGACTCCGAACAATATTCGCTAACCAACCATATAACTCAAATACGCATAAAACAACGTCGAACGTTAAGTGTGCAGACCCTACGGGTTCGAGAACTATGTAGACATGACCGGAGAGACTCCTCGGTCAATATCCAATAGCGGGACCTGGATGCCCATATTGGATTCTACATATTCTACGAAGATCTTATCGTTTGAACCTCAGTGCCAAGGATTCATATAATCCCGTATGTCATTCCCTTTGTCCTTCGGTATGTTACTTGCGTGAGATTCGATCGTCGGTATCCGCATACCTATTTCAATCTCGTTTACCGGCAAGTCTCTTTACTCGTTCCGTAATACAAGATCCCGCAACTTACGCCTAGTCACATTGCTTGCAAGGCTTGTGTGTGATGTTGTATTACCGAGTGGGCCCCGAGATACCTCTCCGTCACACGGAGTGACAAATCCCAGTCTCGATCCATACTAACTTAACGAACACCTTCGGAGATACCTGTAGAGCATATTTATAGTCACCCAGTTACGTTGCGACGTTTGATACACACAAAGTATTCCTCCGGTGTTAGTAAGTTATATGATCTCATGGTCATAGGAACAAATACTTGACACGCAGAAAACAGTAGCAATAAAATGACACGATCAACATGCTATGTCTATTAGTTTGGGTCTAGTCCATCACATGATTCTCCTAATGATGTGATCCCGTTATCAAGTGACAACACTTGCCTATGGCTAGGAAACCTTGACCATCTTTGATCAACGAGCTAGTCAACTAGAGGCTTACTAGGGACAGTGTTTTGTCTATGTATCCACACAAGTATTGTGTTTCCAATCAATACAATTATAGCATGGATAATAAACGATTATCATGAACTAAGAAATATAATAATAACTAATTTATTATTGCCTCTAGGGCATATTTCCAACAGTCTCCCACTTGCACTAGAGTCAATAATATAGTTCACATCACCATGTGATTCCAACAAATCCAACACCCATATAGTTATGTGGTCTGATCACGTCTTGCTCATGAGAGAGGTTTTAGTCAACGGTTCTGAAACTTTCAGATCCGTGTGTTCTTTACAAATCTTTACGTCATGTTATAGATGTTACTACTATGTGCTATTCGGAAGTACTCCAAATAACTACTCTACTATACGAATCCGTTTCACTACTCATAGTTATTCGGATTAGTGTCAAAGCTTGCATCGACGTAACCCTTTACGACGAACTCTTTAACCACCTCCATAATCGAGAAAAATTCCTTAGTCCATCAGTTACTAAGGATGAATTTTGACCGCTGCTAGTGATTCAATCATGGATCACTCTCTGTACCTCTCAACAGACTTGCTGCAAGGCACACATCAGGTGCGGTACTCAGCATGGCATACTTTAGAGTCTACGGCCAAGGCATAGAAGACGACCTTCGTCTATTCTCTTTATTCTGCCGTGGTCGGATTTTGAGTCTTACTCAAATTCACACCTCACAACGCAACCAAGAACTCCTTCTTTGCTGATCTATTTTGAACTCCTTCAAAAACTTGTCAAGGCATGCATCTTGTTGAAACTTCTCTTAAGCGCTTTCGATCTATGTCCATAGATCTTTGATACTCAACATTCAAGTAGCGCAATCCAGGTATTCCTTCAAAACCTCCTTTCAAACAACCTTGTATGCTTTACACAAATTCTACATTACTTGTGATCCACAGTATGTCAACTACATATACTTATCAGAAATTCTATAGTGCTCCCACTCACTTCTTTGGAAATACAAGTTTCTCATAAACCTTGTACAAACCCAAAATCTTTGATCATCTCATCAAAGTGTATATTCCAACTCCGAGATGCTTGCACCAGCCCATTGAAGGATCGTTGGAGCTTGCATACTTGCTAGTATCTTTAGGATCGACAAAACCTCCTCGTTGTATCACATACAATGTTTGCTCAAGGAAACCGTCGAGGAAACAATGTTTTGACATCCTATGTGCAATATTTCATAAATAATGCAGCAACTACTAACATAATTCTAATAGACTTTTAGCATCGCTACGAGTGAGATAGTCTCATCATAGTCAACTGTTTGATCTTGTCTGAAACATCTTTACGACAAGTCGAGCTTTTCTTAATAGTGACTTATCACCATCATCGTCTGTCTTCCTTTTAAAGATCCATCTTTACTCAATAGTCCTATGACCATCAAGTAGTTCTCCAAAGTCTACACTTTGTTTTCATATATGGATCCTCTCTCGGATTTCATGGCTTCCAGCCATTTGTCGGAATCCGGGCCCACCATTGCTTTCTCCATAACTCGTAGGTTCATTGTTGCTCAACAACATGACCTCCAAGACAGGGTTACCGTACCACTCTGCAATAGTACGCGACCTTGTCAACCTACGAGGCTTGTAGTAACTTGATCCGATGCTCGATGATCACCATCATCAGCTTTCACTTCAATTGGTGTAGGCGCCACAGGAACAACTTCATGTGCCCTGCTACACACTGGTCGAAGTGATGGTTCAATAACCTCATCAAGTTCTACCACCCTCCCACTCAATTCTTTCGAGAGAAACCTTTCCTCGAGAAAGGATCCATTTCTAGAAACAAACACTTTGCGTTCGGATTTGAGATAGGAGATGTACCCAAATGTCTTGGATATCCTATGAAGATGCATTTATCCGCTTTGGGTTCGAGCTTATCAGACTGAAACTTTTTCACATAAGTGTCGAAGCCCCAAACTTTCAAGAAATGACAGTTTAGATTTCTCTAAACCTCAGTCTATACTGTGTCATCTCAACGGAAATACGCGGTGCCCTATTTAAAGTGAATGTGGTTGTCTCTAATGCATAACCCATAAACGATAGTGGTAATTCGATAAGAGACATCATAGCATGCACCATACCAAATAGTGCGTGGCTATGACGTTCAGACACATCATCACACCTATGATGTTCCAGGTGGCATGAACTGCGAAACAATTTCCACATTGTCTTAACTGCGTACCAAAGCTCGTAACTTAGATATTCATTTCTATGATCATATCATAGACAGTTTATCCTTTTGTTACGACGAACTTCACTCCGAAACAGAATTGAACTTTTCAATATTTCAGACTTGTGATTCATTAAGTAAATACTCTTGTATCTACTCAACTCGTCATTGAAGTAAGAACATAATGATATTCACTACGTGCCTCAGCACCCATTGGACTGCATACATCAAAATGCATCACTTCCAACAAGTTACTATCTTGTTTCATCTCAATGAAAACAAGGCCTTGCTCATGTGGTATGATTTGCATGTCACTAGTGATTCAAAAACAAGTGAGTATAAAGATCCATCAGCATGGAGCCTCTTCATGCAATTTATACCAACATGACTCAAGCGGCATTGCCACAAGTAAGTGGTACTATCATCATTACCTCGTATCTTTTGGCACCAATATCATGAACATGTGTGACACTACGACCGAGATTCAGTAAACCACTGAAGGTGATTATTCAAGAAAATAAAGTAACCATTATTCTCTTTAAATGAATAATCGTATTGCAATAAACACGATCCAATCATGTTCATGCTTAACGCAAGCACCAAATAACAATTATTTAGGTTTAACACCAATCCCGATGGTAGAGGGAGCGTGCGACGTTTGATCATATCAACCTTGGAAACACTTCCAACACGTATCGTCACCTCGCCTTCAGCTAGTCTCCGTTTATGCCGTAGCTTTCTTTTCGTGCTACTAATCACTTAGCAACCGAACCGGTATCCAATACCCTCGTGCTACTAGGAGTACTAGTAAAGTACACATCAACATCATGTATATCAAATATACTTCTTTCGAGTTTTGCCAACCTTCTTATCTACCAAGTATCTAGAGTTGCTCCGCCTCAGTGACCGTTCCCCTCATAACAGAAGCACTTAGTCCCGGGCTTGGGTTTAATCTGGGGTCTCTTCATTAATGCAGCAACTGCTTTGCCGTTTCACGAAGTATCCCTTCTAGCCCTTGCCTTTCTCGAAACTTAGTGGTTTTACTAACCATCAACTATTGATGCTCCTTCTTGATTTCTAATCTCGCAGTGTCAAACATCGCGATTCGCTCAAGGATCATTATATCTATCCTTGATATACTATAGTTCATCATGAAGCTCTCACAGCTTGGTGGTAGTGACTTTGTAGAACCATCACTATCTTATCTGGAAGATCAACTCCCACTTGATTCAAGCGATTGTCGTACTCAGATAATCTGAGCACACGCTCAACGATTGAGTTTTTCTCCTTTACTTCGTGGACAAAGAATCTTGTCGGAGGTCTCATACCTCTTAACAAGGGCACAAGCATGAAATCACAATTTCATCTCTTTAGAACATCTCTTATGTTTCGTGACGTTTCGAAACATCTTCGGCGCCTTGCTTCTAAGCCATTAAGTATTTTGTACTGAACTATCGTGTAGTCATCAGAAACGTGTATGTCGGATGTTCACAACATCTATAGACGACGCTCGAGGTGCAGCACACTGAGTGGTGCATTAAGGACATAAGCCTTCTGCGCAGCAACGAGGACAATCCTCGGTTTTACAGACTCAGACTACAAAGTTTGCTACTATCAACTTTCAACTAAATTTTCTCTAGGAACATATAAAAACAGTAGAGCTATAGCGCAAGCTACATCGTAATTCGCAAAGACCATTAGACTATGTTCATGACAATTAGTTCAATTAATCATATTACTTAAGAACTCCCACTCAAAAAGTACATCTCTCCAGTCATTTGAGTGGTACATGATCCAAATCCACTATCTCAAGTCTAATCATCACGTGAGTCGAGAATAGTTTCAGTGGTAAGCATCTCTATGCTAATCATATCAACTATACGATTCATGCTCGACCTTTCGGTCTCATGTGTTCCCAGGCCATGTCTGCACATGCTAGGCTCGTCAAGCTTAACCCGAGTGTTCCGCGTGTGCAACTGTTTTGCACCCGTTATATGTGAACGTTGAGTGTATCACACCCGATCATCACGTGGTGTCTCGAAACGAAGAACTGTCGCAACGGTGCACAGTCGGGGAGAATACAATGTCGTCTTAAAATTTTAGTGAGGGATCACCTCATAATGCTACCGTCGTTCTAAGCAAGATAAGGTGCATAAAGGATTAACATCTCATGCAACTCATAAGTGACATGATATGCCCATCATCACGTGCTCCTTGATCTCCATCACCAAAGCACCGGCACGATCTTCTTGTCATCGGCGCCACACCATGATCTCCATCAACGTGTCGCCATTCAACTAAAGTTGGAGAAACCGACACTTGCCAGTCATCTTTGAGCAACGGGGTTACTCATAGCGATGAAACCAGTCTCTCGTAAGCGTACGAGTAATGTCGGTCAATATCCAATAGCGGGACCTGGATGCCCATATTGGATCCTACATATTCTACGAAGATCTTATCGTTTGAACCTCAGTGCCAAGGATTCGCATAATCCCGTATGTCATTCCCTTTGTCCTTCGGTACGTTACTTGCTTGAGATTCGATCGTCAGTATCCGCATACCTATTTCAATCTCGTTTACCGGCAAGTCTCTTTACTCGTTCCGTAATACAAGATCCCGCAACTTACACTAAGTTACATTGCTTGCAAGGCTTGTGTGTGATGTTGTATTACCGAGTGGGCCCCGAGATACCACTCCGTCACACGGAGTGACAAATCCCAGTCTTGATCCATACTAACTCAACTAACACCTTCGGAGATACCTGTAGAGCATCTTTATAGTCACCCAGTTACGTTGCGACGTTTGATACACACAAAGCATTCCTCCGGTGTCAGTGAGTTATATGATCTCATGGTCATAGGAATAAATACTTGACACGCAGAAAACAGTAGCAACAAAATGACACGATCAACATGCTACGTCTATTAGTTTGGGTCTAGTCCATCACGTGATTCTCCCAATGACGTGATCCAGTTATCAAGCAACAACACCTTGTTCATAATCAGAAGACACTGACTATCATCGATCAACTGGCTAGCCAACTAGAGGCATGCTAGGGACGGTGTTTTGTCTATGTATCCACACATGTAAATGAGTCTTCATTCAATACAATTATAGCATGGATAATAAACTATTATCTTGATACAGGAATTATAATAATAACTATATTTATTATTGCCTCTAGGGCATAATTCCAACAGTCTCCCACTTGCACTAGAGTCAATAATCTAGCCCTCACATCACCATGTGAATTACATTGTAATGAATCTAACACCCATACAGTTCTGGTGTCGATCATGTTTTGGCCGTGGAAGAGGTTTAGTCAGCGGGTCTGCTACATTCAGATCCGTGTGCACTTTGCATATATTTACGTCCTCTTCCTCGACGTAGTCGCGAATGAGGTTGAAGCGTCGTTTGATGTGTCTGGTCTTCTTGTGAAACCGTGGTTCCTTTGCTAAGGCAATGGCACCAGTGTTGTCACAGAACAAGGTTATTGGATTCAGTGCGCTTGGCACCACTCCAAGATCCGTCATGAACTGCTTCATCCAGACACCCTCCTTAGCCGCCTCCGAGGCAGCCATGTATTCTGCTTCACATGTAGAATCTGCTACGACGCTTTGCTTGGAACTGCACCAGCTTACTGCACCCCCATTAAGAATAAATACGTATCCGGTTTGTGACTTAGAGTCGTCCGGATCTGTGTTAAAGCTTGCATCGACGTAACCTTTTACGGCGAGCTCTTTGTCACCTCCATACATGAGAAACATCTCCTTAGTCCTTTTCAGGTACTTCAGGATATTCTTGACCGCTGTCCAGTGATCCACTCCTGAATTACTCTGGAACCTACCCGCCATACTTATGGCCAGGCTAACATCCGGTCTAGTGCACAGCATAGCATACATGATAGAGCCTATGGCTGAAGCATAGGGGACGGAGCGCATATGCTCTCTATCTTCATCAGTTGCTGGGCACTGAGTCTTACTCAATCTCGTACCTTGTAACACTGGCAAGAACCCTTTCTTGGACTGTTCCATTTTGAACCTCTTCAAAACTTTATCAAGGTATGTGCTTTGTGAAAGTCCTATCAGGCGTTTTGATCTATCCCTATAGATCTTAATGCCTAGAATGTAAGCAGCTTCTCCTAGGTCCTTCATAGAGAAACTTTTATTCAAGTAACCTTTTATGCTCTCCAAAAGCTCTACGTTGTTTCCAATCAGTAATATGTCATCCACATATAATATTAGAAACGCCACAGAGCTCCCACTCACTTTCTTGTAAATACAAGATTCTCCAACCACTTGTATAAACCCAAATGCTTTGATCACCTCATCAAAGCGTTTGTTCCAACTCCGAGATGCTTGCACCAGTCCATAAATGGATCGCTGGAGCTTGCACACCTTGTTAGCATTCTTAGGATCGACAAAACCTTCGGGTTGCATCATATAAAACTCTTCCTTAAGGAAACCGTTAAGGAACGCCGTTTTGACATCCATCTGCCAGATTTCATAATCGAAAAATGCAGCTATTGCTAACATGATTCTGACGGACTTAAGCATCGCTACGGGTGAGAAAGTCTCATCGTAGTCAACTCCTGGAACTTGTGAAAAACCCTTTGCCACAAGTCGAGCTTTATAAACGGTCACATTACGTCAGCGTCCGTCTTCTTAGCAACAAACACTTTGCCCTCGGATTTGAGATAGAAGGTGTACCCAACTGTCTCTTTTGGGTAACCTATGAAGACGCACTTTTCCGCTTTGGGTTCCAGCTTTTCAGGCTGAAGCTTTTTGACATAAGCATCACATCCCCAAACTTTAAGAAACGACAACTTTGGCCTTTTGCCATACCACAGTTCGTATGGTGTCGTCTCAACGGATTTTGATTGTGCCCTATTTAAAGTGAATGCAGCTGTTTCTAATGCATAACCCCAAAATGATAACGGCAAATCAGGGAGAGACATCGTAGATCGCACCATCTCTAACAAAGTATGATTACGACGTTCGGACACACCATTACGCTGTGGTGTTCCAGGCGGTGTTAACTGTGAAACAATTCCACATTTTCTTAAGTGATCACCAAACTCGAAACTCAGATATTCACCCCCACGATCAGACCGTAGGAACTTGATCTTCTTGTTACGATGATTTTCCACTTCACTCTGAAATTGCTTGAACTTTTCAAATGTTTCAGACTTGTGCTTCATCAAGTAGACATAACCATACCTACTCAAATCGTCAGTGAAGGTGAGAAAATAACGATATCGGCCGCGTGCCTCCACGCTCATTGGACCACACACATCGGTATGTATGATTTCCAATAAGTCACTTGCACGCTCCATTGTTCCGGAGAACGGAGTCTTAGTCATCTTGCCCATGAGGCATGCTTCGCACGTGTCAAGTGAATCAAAGTCAAGTGACTCCAAAAGTCCATCAGCATGGAGTTTCTTCATGCGCTTTACACCAATATGACCCAAGCGGCAGTGCCACAAAAATATGGCGCTATCATTGTTTACTCTAACTCTTTTGGTCTCAATGTTATGTATATGCGTATCGCTATCAAGATTCAATATGAACAATCCTCTCACATTCGGTGCATGACCATAAAAGATGTTACTCATAGAAATAGAACAACCATTATTCTCTGACTTAAAAGAGTAACCGTCTCGCAATAAACAAGATCCAGATATAATGTTCATGCTGAACGCAGGCACTAAATAACAATGATTTAAGTTCATCACTAATCCCGACGGTAGCTGAAGTGACACTGTGTCGACGGCGATTGCATCAACCTTGGAACCATTTCCTACGCGCATCGTCACTTCATCTTTCGCCAGCCTTCGTCTATTCCGCAGTTCCTGTTTCGAGTTGCAAATATGAGCAACAGAACCGGTATCGAATACCCAGGCACTACTAAGAGAGCCGGTTAAGTACACATCAATAACATGTATATCAAATATACCTGATTTTTCTTTGCCCGCCTTCTTATCTGCCAGATACTTGGGGCAATTGCGCTTCCAGTGACCCATACCCTTGCATTAGTAGCACTCCGTTTCAGGCTTAGGTCCAGCCTCGGGTTTATTCGGCGGATTGGCAACAGGCTTGCCGCTCTTCTTCGAATTGCCCTTCTTGCCTTTGCCGTTTCTCTTGAAACTAGTGGTCTTATTCACCATCAACACTTGATGCTCTTTACGGAGTTCAGACTCTGTGACTTTCAACATCGCAAACAACTCGCCGGGAGACTTGTTCATCCCTTGCATGTTGTAGTTCAACACAAAGCCTTTATAGCTTGGCGGCAGTGATTGAAGGATTCTGTCAGTGATAGCTTCTTGCGGGAGTTCAATCCCCAGCTCAGCTAGACGGTTTGAGTACCCAGACATTTTGAGCACATGTTCACTGACAGATGAGTTTTCCTCCATCTTGCAAGCATAGAATTTATCGGAGGTCTCATACCTCTCGATCCGGGCGTTCTTCTGAAAGTTAAACTCCAACTCCTGGAACATCTCAAATGCTCCATGACGCTCAAAGCGACGTTGAAGCCCCGGTTCTAAGCCATACAAGACTGCACATTGAACTATTGAGTAGTCCTCCTTACGTGCTAACCAAGCGTTTTTAACATCCTGATTAGGCGTAGCGGGTGGTTCATCTCCTAGCGCAGCATTAAGGACATAATCCTTCTTCCCAGCTTGTAAGATTATCTTAAGATTACGAGCCCAGTCTACAAAGTTGCTTCCATCATCTTTCAACTTAGCTTTCTCTAGGAACGTATTAAAATTCAGGATGACTGTCGCGTGAGCCATGATCTACAACACAAATATATTCAAAGTGGACTTAGACTATGTTCAAGATAATTAGAGTTCAACTTAATCAAATTATATGCTAAACTCCCACTCAAAAAGTACATCTCTCTAGTCATTTGAGTGGTTCATGATCCACTTACACTATCCCAAGTCCGATCATCACGTGAGTTGAGTATAGTTTCAGTGGTAAGCATCCCTATGCTAATCATATCAACTATATGATTCATGATCGACCTTTCGGTCTCATGTGTTCCGAGGTCATGTCTGCACATGCTAGGCTCGTCAAGCTTAACCCGAGTGTTCCGCGTGCGCAACTGTTTTGCACCCGTTGTATGTGAACGTTGAGTCTATCACACCCGATCATCACGTGGTGTCTTGAAACGACGAACTGTAGCAACGGTGCACAGTCGGGGAGAAGACAATTTCGTCTTGAAATTTTAGTGAGATATCACCTCATAATGCTACCGTCGTTCTAGGCAAAATAAGGTGCATAAAAGGATTAACATCACATGCAATTCATAAGTGACATGATATGGCCATCATCACGTGCTTCTTGATCTCCATCACCAAAGCACCGGCACGATCTTCTTGTCACCGGCGCCACACCATGATCATCCATCAACGTGTTGCCATCGGGGTTGTTGTGCTACTCATGCTATTACTACCAAAGCTACATCCTAGCAAAATAGTAAACGCATCTGCAAGCACAAACGTTAGTATAAAGACAACCCTATGGCTCCTGCCGGTTGCCGTACCATCGACGTGCAAGTCGATATTTCTATTACCACATGATCATCTCATACATCCAATATATTACATCACATCGTTGGCCATATCACATCACAAGCATACCCTGCAAAAACAAGTTAGACGTCCTCTAATTTTGTTGTTGCATGTTTTACGTGGTGACCAAGGGCATCTAGTAGGATCGCTTCTTACTTACGCAAACACCACAACGGAGATATATGAGTTGCTATTTAACCTCATCAAAGGACCTCCTCGGTCAAATCCGATTCAACTAAAGTTGGAGAAACCGTCACTTGCTAGTCATCTTTGAGCAAAGGGGGTTACTCGTAACGATGAAACCAGTCTCTCGTAAGCGTACGAGTAATGTCGGTCGAAGCCGCTTCAATCCAACAATACCGCGGAGTCAAGAAAAGACTAAGGAGGGCAGCAAAACGCACATCACCGCCCACAAAAACTTTTGTGTTCTACTCGAGAGGACATCTACGCATGAACCTAGCTCATGATGCCACTGTTGGGGAACGTCGCATGGGAAACAAAAATTTTCCTACGCGCACGAAGACCTATCATGGTGATGTCCATCTACGAGAGGGGATGAGTGATCTACGTACCCTTGTAGACCGTACAGCAGAAGCGTTAGAGAACGCGGTTGATGTAGTGGAACGTCCTCACGTCCCTCGATCCGCCCCGCGAACAATCCCGCGATCAGTCCCACGATCTAGTACCGAACGGACGGCACCTCCGCGTTCAGCACACGTACAGCTCGACGATGATCTCGGCCTTCTTGATCCAGCAAGAGAGACGGAGAGGTAGAAGAGTTCTCCGGCAGCGTGACGGCGCTCCGGAGGTTGGTGATGACCTTGTCTCAGCAGGGCTCCGCCCGAGCTCCGCAGAAACGCGATCTAGAGGAAAAACCGTGGAGGTATGTGGTCGGGCTGCCGTGGAAAAGTCGTCTCAAATCAGCCCTAAAACCTCCGTATATATAGGTGGGAGGGAGGGGGCCTTGCATTGGGGCTCAAGGAGCCCCAAGGGGGTCGGCCGAGTCCAAGGGGGAGGACTCTCCCCCCCCCCCCAAACCGAGTTGGACTAGGTTTGGTGGGAGGGAGTCCCCCTTCCTTCCCACCTCCTCCTTTTTTTTCTCTTTCTCTCTTGAGTTTCTTCTCCTTGGCGCATAGGGCACTTGTGGGCTGTCCCGCCAGCCCACTAAGGGCTGGTGTGTCTCCCCCAAAGCCTATGGGCTTCCCCGGGGTGGGTTGCCTCCCCCCCCCCCGGTGAACTCCCGGAACCCATTCTTCATTCCCGGTACATTCCCGGTAACTCCGATAATCTTCCGGTAATCAAATGAGGTCATCCTATATATCAATCTTCGTTTCCGGACCATTCCGGAAACCCTCGTGACGTCCGTGATCTCATCCGGGACTCCGAACAACATTCGGTAACCAACCATATAACTCAAATACGCATAAAACAACGTCGAACCTTAAGTGTGCAGACCCTGCGGGTTCGAGAACTATGTAGACATGACCCGAGAGACTCCTCGGTCAATATCCAATAGCAGGACCTGGATGCCCATATTGGATCCTACATATTCTATGAAGATCTTATCATTTGAACCTCAGTGCCAAGGATTCGTATAATCCCGTATGTCATTCCCTTTGTCCTTCGGTACGTTACTTGCTTGAGATTCGATCGTCAGTATCCGCATACCCATTTCAATCTCGTTTACCGGCAAGTCTCTTTACTCGTTCCGTAATACAAGATCCCGCAACTTACACTAAGTTACATTGCTTGCAAGGCTTGTGTGTGATGTTGTATTACCGAGTGGGCCCCGAGATACCACTCCGTCACACGGAGTGACAAATCCCAGTCTTGATCCATACTAACTCAACTAACACCTTCGGAGATACCTGTAGAGCATCTTTATAGTCACCCAGTTACGTTGCGACGTTTGATACACACAAAGCATTCCTCCGGTGTCAGTGAGTTATATGATCTCATGGTCATAGGAATAAATACTTGACACGCAGAAAACAGTAGCAACAAAATGACACGATCAACATGCTACGTCTATTAGTTTGGGTCTAGTCCATCACGTGATTCTCCCAATGACGTGATCCAGTTATCAAGCAACAACACCTTGTTCATAATCAGAAGACACTGACTATCATCGATCAACTGGCTAGCCAACTAGAGGCATGCTAGGGACGGTGTTTTGTCTATGTATCCACACATGTAAATGAGTCTTCATTCAATACAATTATAGCATGGATAATAAACTATTATCTTGATACAGGAATTATAATAATAACTATATTTATTATTGCCTCTAGGGCATAATTCCAACATAAGGAGGGCAGCAAAACGCACATCACCGCCCACAAAAACTTTTGTGTTCTACTCGAGAAGACATCTACGCATGAACCTAGCTCATGATGCCACTATTGGGGAACGTCGCATGGGAAACAAAAAAATTCCTACACGCACGAAGACCTATCATGGTGATGTCCATCTACGAGAGGGGATTTCCGATCTACGTACCCTTGTAGATCGCACAGCAGAAGCGTTAAGAAACGCGGTTGACGTAGTGGAACGTCCTCACGTCCCTCGATCCGCCCCACGAACCGTTCCGCGATCCGTCCCACGATCCGCTCTGATCTAGTGCCGAACGGACGGCACCTCCGCGTTCAACACACGTGCAGCTCGACGATGATCTCGGCCTTCTTGATCCAGCAAGAGAGACGGAGAGGTAGATGAGTTCTCCAGCAGCGTGACGCGCTCCGTAGGTTGGTGGTGATCTAATCTCAGCAGGGCTCCGCCCGAGCTCCGCAGAAACGCGATCTAGAGGTAAAACCGTGGAGGTATGTGGTCGGGCTGCCGTGGCAAAAGTTGTCTCAAATCAGCCCTAAAACCCCACTATATATAGGAGGGAGGGAGGGGAGGAAACAGCCTCAAAACCTAGAGGTTTGGCCGAAATTGGAGGTGGAGGAGTCCTACTCCAATCCTACTTGGAGTAGGATTCGAGCTTCCCACTTGGAAACTCTTTCCACCTTGTGTTTTTCCTTCTCAAACCTTATGGGCCTTAGTGGGAACTTATTCCAGCCCACTAGGGGATGGTTTATCTCTTCCCATAGCCCATGAGACAACTTGGGGCGTGACACCCCTCCTGATGGTCCCCGGCACCCCTCCCGGCACTCCCAGTACACTACCGATGAGCCCGAAACTTTTCCGGTAATGCACAAAAACCTTCCGGTAACCAAATGAGGTCATCCTATATATCAATCTTCGTTTACGGACCATTCGGGAAACCCTCGTGACGTCCGTGATCTCATCCGGGACTCCGAACAACATTCAGTAACCAACCATATAACTCAAATACGCATGAAACAACGTCGAACCTTAAGTGTGCAGACCCTGCGGGTTCGAGAACTATGTAGACATGACTCGAGAGACTCCTCGGTCAATATCCAATAGCGGGACCTGGATGCCCATATTGGATTCTACATATTCTACGAAGATCTTATCGTTTGAACCTCAGTGCCAAGGATTCATATAATCCCGTATGTCATTCCCTTTGTCCTTCGGTATGTTACTTGCGTGAGATTCGATCGTCAGTATCCGCATACCTATTTCAATCTCGTTTACCGGCAAGTCTATTTACTCGTTCTGTAATACAAGATCCCGCAACTTACACTAAGTCACATTGCTTGCAAGGCTTGTGTGTGAAGTTGTATTACCGAGTGGGCCCCGAGATACCTCTCCGTCATACGGAGTGACAAATCCCAGTCTTGATCCATACTAACTCAACAAACACCTTCGGAGATACCTGTAGAGCATCTTTATAGTCACCCAGTTACGTTGCGACGTTTGATACACACAAAGCATTCCTCCGGTGTCAGTGATGTTGGGTAACGTAGCATAAATTCAAAATTTTCCTACGCATATTCAGATCTTCCTATGGAGAGACCAGCAACGAGAGAGGGGTAAGAGCATCTTCATACCTTTGAAGATGGCTAAGCGGAAGCGTTGCTACAACGCGGTTGATGGAGTCGTACTCGCGGCGATTCCGATCTAGTGCCGAACAACGACACCTCCGCGTTCAACACACGTGCAGCCCGGTGACGTCTCCCGCACCTTGATCCAGCAAGGAGGAGGGAGAGGTTGGGGAAGAAGTCCAGCAACACGACGGTGTGGTGTCGGTGGAGAGACGAGGTCTCCCGGCAGGGCTTCGCCAAGCGCCGACAGAGAGGAGGAGGGAGAGGAGCAGGGCTGCGCCGAGAGAGAGATGAAACCGTGTGTCAAACAGCCCCGAACCCTCAACTATATATGGGGGGAGAGGGAGGGGGCGCAGCCCTTAGGGTTCCCACCCCCAAGGGGTGCAGCAGCCCTAGATGGGAGAGGGGGTGGCGGCCAGGGCAAGGAGGAGGGATGGCGCACCCCTCTGGTGGGCCTTAGGCCCACCTAAGCTAGGGTTCCCCCCTTCCCCCTTTTTTCTGGTGCGCATCGGCTGGGTGGGGGGCGCACCAGCCCACCTAGGGGCTAGTTCCCTTCCCCACTTAGCCCATCTAGCCTCCCAGGGTCGTTGCCCCCTTTCGATGGTCCCCCGGGACCACCTCCGGTGGTCCCGGTACATTACCGGTGACGCCCGAAACACTTCCGGTGTCCAAAACCATCCGTCCTATATATCAATCTTTACCTCCGGACCATTCCGGAGCTCCTCGTGACGTCCGGGATCTCATCCGGGACTCCGAACAACTTTCGGTAACCTCGTACAACAATTCCCTATAACCCTAGCGTCATCGAACCTTAAGTGTGTAGACCCTACGGGTTCGGGAGACAGGCAGACATGACTGAGACACCTCTCTTGCCAATAACCATCAGCGGGGTCTGGATACCCATGGTGGCTCCCACTAGCTCCACGATGATCTCATCGGATGAACCACGATGTCAAGTATTCAATCAATCCCGTATATGATTCCCTTTGTCTGTCGGTACAGAACTTGCCCGAGATTCGATCGTCGGTATACCTATACCTTGTTCAATCTCGTTACCGGTAAGTCTCTTTACTCGTTCCGTAGCACGTCATCGTGTGACTAACTCCTTAATCACATTGAGCTCATGATGATGTTCTACCGAGTGGGCCCAGAGATACCTCTCCGTCACACGCAGTGACAAATCCCGATCTCGATTCGTGCCAACCCAACAGACACTTTCGGAGGTACCCGTAGTGCACCTTTATAGTCACCCAGTTACGTTGTGACGTTTGATACACCCAAAGAACTCCTACGGTATCCGGGAGTTGCACAATCTCACGGTCGAAGGAAAAGATACTTGACATTAGAAAAGCTTTAGCATACGAACAATACGATCTAGTGCTAGGCTTAGGATTGGGTCTTGTCCATCACATCATTCTCCCAATGATGTGATCCCGTTATCAATGACATCTAATGCCCATGATCAGGAAATCATGATCATCTATTGACTAACGAGCTAGCCAACTAGAGGCTTGCTAGGGACACATTGTGATCTATTCATTCACACATGTATTACTGTTTCCTGTTAATACAATTATAGCATGAACGATAGACGATTATCATGAACAAGGAAATATGATAATAACCATTTTATTATTGCCTCTAGGGCATATTTCCAACAGTCTCCCACTTGCACTAGAGTCAATAATCTAGTTACATTGTGATGTATCGAACACCCATAGCATTATGGTGTTGATCATGTTTTGCTCGTGGAAGAGGTTTAGTCAACGGGTCTGCAATATTCAGATCCGTGTGTACTTTACAAATATCTATCACTCCACTCTAGACATGGTCCTGGATGGAGTTGTAGCGGCGCTTGATGTGCTTCATCTTCCGGTGAAACCTGGGCTCCTTGGTTATGGCAATGGCTCGAGTGTTATCACAGAAGAGTGTCATAGGACCCGACGCGCTTGGAACCACTCCAAGGTCGGTGATGAGCTCCTTCATCCAAATTCCTTCATGAGCCGCTTCTGAAGCAGCTATGTACTCCGCTTCACATGTAGATGCTGCCACGACTTCTTGCTTGCTGCTACACCAGCTCACTGCCCCACCATTCAACACATATACGTATCCGGTCTGTGACTTAGAGTCATCCGGATCTATATCGAAGCTAGCGTCGACGTAACCCTTTACGACGAGCTCTTCGTCACCTCCATAAACGAGAAACATTTCCTTAGTTCTTTTCAGGTACTTAAGGATATTCTTGACCGCTGTCCAGTGTTCCGTACCGGGATTACTTTGGTACCTCCCTACCAAGCTTATGGCAAGGTTTATATCAGGTCTGGTACACAACATGGCATACATTAGAGAGCCCACGGCTGAAGCGTAGGGGACAGAACTCATCTTCTCTCTATCTGCTGCCGTGGTCGGCGATTGAGTCTTACTCAATCTCATACCTTGCAAAACTGGCAAGAACCCTTTCTTTGAGTTTTCCATATTGAACTTCTTCAATATCTTGTCAAGGTATGTACTTTGCGAAAGACCTATGAGGCGTCTCGATCTATCTCTATAGATCTTGATGCCTAATATGTATGCAGCTTCTCCAAGGTCCTTCATTGAAAAAGTCTTGTTCAAATAGGCCTTTATGCTCTCCAACATCTCTATATCATTCCCCATCAATAATATGTCATCCACATATAGTACGAGGAAAGCTACAGAGCTCCCGCTCACTTTCTTGTACAGTCAGGCTTCTCCGTAAACCTGTATGAACCCAAACGCTTTAATCACCTCATTAAAGCGAATGTTCCAACTCTGAGATGCTTGCACCAGCCCATAGATGGAGCGCTGGAGCTTGCACACTTTGTTAGCACCCTTAGGGTCGACAAAACCTTCTGGTTGCATCATATACAACTCTTCCTTAAGGTTCCCGTTAAGGAACGCCGTTTTGACGTCCATTTGCCAAATTTCATAATCATAAAAGGCGGCAATTGCTAACATGATTCGGACTGATTTCAGCTTCGCTACGGGAGAGAAAGTCTCTTCGTAGTCAACTCCTTGAATTTGTCGAAAACCCTTTGCGACAAGTCGAGCTTTGTAAACGGTTACATTACTGTTTGCATCAGTCTTCTTCTTGAAGATCCATTTATTTTCTATGGCTCGCCGGTCATCGGGCAAGTCCACCAAAGTCCACACTTTGTTCTCATACATGGATCCTATCTCGGATTTCATAGCCTCAAGCCATTTGTTGGAATCTGGGCCCGCCATTGCTTCTTCATAGTTCGAAGGTTCACCGTTGTCTAACAACATGATTTCCATCACAGGGTTGTCGTACCACTCTGGTGCGGAGCGTACCCTTGTGGACCTTCGCGGTTCAGTAGTAACTTGATCCGAAGCTTCATGATCATCATCATTAACTTCCTCTTCAGTCGGTGTAGGCGCCATAGGAACAACTTCCTGCGCTGCGCTACTTTCCTGTTCGAGATGGGGTGTAATTACCTCATCAAGTTCTACCTTCCTCCCACTTACTTCTTTCGAGAGAAACTCTTTCTCTAGAAAGGATCCGTTCTTGGCAACAAAGGTTTTACCTTCGGATCTAAGATAGAAGGTATACCCAATAGTTTCCTTAGGGTATCCTATGAATACGCATTTCTCCGCTTTGGGTTCGAGCTTTTCTGGTTGAAGTTTCTTCACATAAGCATCGCAGCCCCAAACTTTAAGAAACGACAACTTAGGTTTCTTGCCAAACCATAGTTCATACGGTGTCGTCTCAACGGATTTAGACGGTGCCCTATTTAAAGTGAATGTTGCAGTTTCTAATGCGTATCCCCAAAATGATAGCGGCAAGTCGGTGAGAGACATCATAGATCGTACCATATCTAATAAAGTGCGATTACGACGTTCAGACACTCCGTTGCCCTGCGGTGTGCCAGGCGGTGTCAGTTGTGAAACGATTCCACACTTTCTTAGGTGTGTGCCAAAATCGTGACTCAAATATTCTCCTCCACGATCAGATCGTAGACATTTAATTTTTCTGTCACGTTGATTCTCAACCTCACTCTGAAATTCCTTGAACTTTTCAAACGTCTCAGATTTGTGCTTCATGAAGTAGATATACCCATACCTACTCAAATCATTGGTGAGGGTGAGAACATAACGATAACCACCGCGAGCTTCAACGTTCATTGGACCACACACATCAGTATGTATTATTTCCAATAAGTCGGTTGCTCTCTCCATTATTCCTGAGAATGGAGTCTTGGTCATCTTGCCCATGAGGCACGGTTCGCATGTGTCAAATGATTCAAAGTCAAGAGACTCTAATAGTCCATCAGTATGGAGCTTCTTCATGCGCTTAACGCTGATATGACCAAGGCGGCAGTGCCACAAGTATGTGGGACTATCATTATCAACTTTGCATCTTTTGGTACTCACACTATGAATGTGTGTAACATCACGATCGAGATTCATCAAGAATAAACCATTCACCAGCGGAGCATGACCATAAAACATATCACTCATATAAATAGAACAACCATTATTCTCTGACTTAAATGAGTAGCCGTCTCGCATTAAGCAAGACCCTGATACAATGTTCATGCTTAAAGCTGGTACTAAATAACAATTATTAAGGTTTAAAACTAATCCCGACGGTAGATATAGAGGTAGCGTGCCGATGGCGATCACATCGACCTTTGAACCATTCCCGACGCGCATCGTCACCTCGTCCTTGGCCAGTCTCCGCTTATTCCGCAGTTCCTGCTTTGAGTTGCAAATGTGAGCAACAGCACCGGTATCAAATACCCAGGAGCTACTACGAGCGCTGGTAAGGTACACTTCAATAACATGTATATCACATATACCTTTAACGTTGCCGGCCTTCTTGTCCGCTAAGTATTTGGGGCAGTTCCGCTTCCAGTGACCCTTTCCCTTGCAATAGAAGCACTCGGTCTCAGGCTTGGGTCCGTTCTTTTTCTTCTTCCCGGCATCTGGCTTACCGGGCGCGGCAACAGTTTTGCCGTCTTTCTTGAAGTTCTTCTTACCCCTGCCTTTCTTGAAACTAGTGGTCTTCTTGACCATCAACACTTGATGCTCTTTCTTGATTTCCACTTCTGCAGACTTGAGCATCGAGTACAACTCGGGAATGGTTTTCTCCATCCCTTGCATGTTGTAGTTAAGCACAAAGCTTTTGTAGCTTGGTGGGAGAGATTGGAGGATTCTGTCAATGATAGCATCATCCGGAAGTTCGACTCCAAGTGAAATCAGACGACCGTGTAACCCAGACATTTTGAGTATGTGCTCACTGACAGAACTGTTCTCCTCCATCTTACAGCTGAAGAACTTGTCGGAGACTTCATATCTCTCGACACGGGCATGAGCTTGAAAGACTAGCTTCAGCTCCTGGAACATCTCATATGCCCCGTGTTGCTCAAAACGCCTTTCGAGCCCCGTTTCTAAACTGTATAACATGCCACACCTGACCAGAGAGTAGTCATCACTCCGCGCTTGCCAGATGTTCAGAATGTCCTGGGCTGCTGCGGGAGCGGGAGGATCACCTAGAGGCGCATTAAGGACATAAGCCTTTTTAGCTGCTTCAAGGATGAGCTTCAAGTTGCGAACCCAGTCCGCATAGTTGCTACCATCATCTTTGAGCTTGTTTTTCTCTAGGAATGCGTTGAAGTTGAGGTTGACGTTGGACATCTACAATATTTATAAAGACAACTTTTAGACTAAGTTCATGACAATTAAGTTCATTTAATCAAATTAAGTATGAACTCCCACTTAAATCGACATCCCTCTAGTCATCTAAGTGATACATGATCCATGTTGACTAACCTGTGTCCGATCATCACGTGAGACGGACTAGTCACCATGGTGAGAAACTTCATGCTGATCGTATTCAACCATATGACTCATGTTTGACCTTTCGGTCTCTTGTATTCGAGGTCATGTCTGTACATGCTAAGCTCGTCGAGTCAACCTAGGTGTTTCGCGTGTGTAAATCTGGCTTACACCCGTTGTATGCGAACGTTAGAATCTATCACACCCGATCATCACGTGGTGCTTCGAGACAACGAACCTTCGCAACGGTGCACACTTAGGGGAATACGTTCTCGAAATTTTAAGAGGGATCATCTTATTATGCTACCGTCGTTTTAAGCAATAAGATGTAAAACATGATAAACATCACAATGCAATCATATAGTGACATGATATGGCCATTATCATCTTTGCTCTTTCGATCTCCATCTTCAGGCATCGCATGATCATCATCGTCACCGGCGTGACACCATGATCTCCATCATCGTGTCTCCGTGAAGTCGTCACGCCAACTACTACTATCACTACTAATATGGCTAACCGTTAGCAATGAAGTAAAAGTAGTAGGCACATGGCGTTGCATGTCATACAATAAATTAAGACAACTCCTATGGCTCCTGCCGGTTGTCATACTCATCGACATGCAAGTCGTGAAACCTATTGCAATAACATGATCATCTCATACATCATACATGCAACATCACAACTTTGGTCATATCACATCACATGTCAAAACCCTGCAAAAACAAGTTAGACGTCCTCTAATTGTTGTTGCAAGTTTTACGTGGCTGATTTGGGTTTCTAGCAAGAACGCCTTCTTACCTACGTGACAGCCACAACGATGATATGACAAAGCTATTTACCCTTCATAAGGACCCTTTTCATCAAATCCAATCCGACTAGAGTAGGAGAGACAGACACCCGCTAGCCACCTTTATGCACGATGTGCATGTCTGTCGGTGGAACCAGTCTCACGTAAGCGTACGTAAGGTCGGTCCGGGCCGCTTCATCCCACAATACCGCCGGAAAAGAATAAGACTAGTAACGGCAACAAATTGACAAACCATCGCCCACAACTTTTGTGTTCTACTCGTGCATAGAATCTACGCATAGAAAACCTGGCTCGGATGCCACTGTTGGGTAACGTAGCATAAATTCAAAATTTTCCTACGCATATTCAGATCTTCCTATGGAGAGACCAGCAACGAGAGAGGGGTAAGAGCATCTTCATACCTTTGAAGATCACTAAGCAGAAGCGTTGCTAGAACGCGGTTGATGGAGTCGTACTCGCGGCGATTCCGATCTAGTGCCGAACAACGGCACCTCCGCGTTCAACACACGTGCAGCCCGGTGACGTCTCCTGCACCTTGATCCAGCAAGGAGGAGGGAGAGGTTGGGGAAGAAGTCCAGCAACACGACGGCATGGTGTCGGTGGAGAGACGAGGTCTCCCGGCAGGGCTTCGCCAAGCGCCGGCAGAGAGGAAGAGGGAGAGGAGCAGGGCTGCGCCGAGAGAGAGATGAAACCATGTGTCAAACAGCCCCGAACCCTCAACTATATATAGGGGGAGAGGGAGGGGGCGCAGACCTTAGGGTTCCCACCCCCAAGGGGTGCGGAAGCCCTAGATGGGAGAGGGGGTGGCGGCCAGGGCAAGGAGGAGGGGTGGCGCACCCCTCTGGTGGGCCTTAGGCCCACCTAAGCTAGGGTTCCCCCCTTCCCCCTTTTTTCTGGTGCGCATGGGCTGGGTGGGGGGCGCACCAGCCCACCTAGGGGCTGGTTCCCTTCCCCACTTAGCCCATCTAGCCTCCCGGGGTCGTTTCCCCCTTTCGGTGGTCCCCCGGGACCACCTCCGGTGGTCCCGGTACATTACCGGTGACGCCCGAAACACTTCCGGTGTCCAAAACCATCCGTCCTATATATCAATCTTTACCTCCGGACCATTCTGGAGCTCCTCGTGACGTCTGGGATCTCATCCGGGACTCCGAACAACTTTCGGTAACCTCGTACAACAATTCCCTATAACCCTAGCGTCATCGAACCTTAAGTGTGTAGACCCTACGGGTTCGGGAGACAGGCAGACATGACCGAGACACCTCTCTTGCCAATAACCATCAGCGGGGTCTGGATACCCATGGTGGCTCCCACTAGCTCCACGATGATCTCATCGGATGAACCAGGATGTCAAGGATTCAATCAATCCCGTATACGATTCCCTTTGTCTGTCGGTACAGAACTTGCCCGAGATTCGATCGTCGGTATACCTATACCTTGTTCAATCTCGTTACCGGTAAGTCTCTTTACTCGTTCCGTAGCACGTCATCGTGTGAATAACTCCTCAAGCACATTGAGCTCATGATGATGTTCTACCGAGTGGGCCCAGAGATACCTCTCCGTCACACGGAGTGACAAATCCCGATCTCGATTCGTGCCAACCCAACAGACACTTTCGGAGGTACCCGTAGTGCACCTTTATAGTCACCCAGTTACGTTGCGACGTTTGATACACCCAAAGCACTCCTACGGTATCCGGGAGTTGCACAATCTCACGGTCGAAGGAAAAGATACTTGACATTAGAAAAGCTTTAGAATACGAACAATACGATCTAGTGCTAGGCTTAGGATTGGGTCTTGTGCATCACATCATTCTCCCAATGATGTGATCCCGTTATCAATGAAATCTAATGCCCATGATCAGGAAACCATGATCATCTATTGACTAACGAGCTAGCCAACTAGAGGCTTGCTAGGGACACATTGTGATCTATTCATTCACACATGTATTACTGTTTCCTGTTAATACAATTATAGCATGAACAATAGACGATTATCATGAACAAGGAAATATGATAATAACCATTTTATTGTTGCCTCTAGGGCATATTTCCAACAGGTGAGTTATATGATATCATGGTCATAGGAACAAATACTTGACACGCAGAAAACAGTAGCAACAAAATGACATGATCAATGTGCTACGTCTATTAGTTTGGGTCTAGTCCATCACATGATTCTCCTAATGATGTGATCCCGTTATCAAGTAACAACACTTGCCTATGGCCAGGAAACCTTGACCATCTTTGATCAACGAGCTAGTCAACTAGAGGCTTACTAGGGACAGTGTTTTGTCTATGTATCCACACATGCACTGTGTTTCCAATCAACACAATTATAGCATGGATAATAAACGATTATCATGAACTAAGAAATATAATCATAACTAATTTATTATTGCCTCTAGGGCATATTTCCAACAGTTCCTACTTTTACATTCCAGAATCTTCATTCTGCATAATAGAGTACAAGTTATATGTAGACAATGAATTGAAATAACCAAACAAGTTATATGTAGACAACGAATTGAAAAACTTACAGACAATAGCAACTCATAAGCGATTTGTCTAGGGCGTCGGCATTGTACATCTGGAAGAGTTCATCAAAGTCGATATGGATTTCTTCGGGGCGGTCGTAGTACTCCCGTGGGACACTCACCACGATCATCGTTCTTCCATTCTTTGATTCACTTAAGTACCAGGTATGCAAGTAATGCATATTTGTTGGGAGATCATCTTTGCTGACCAAAGGCGCTCCCATGACAAACTGTGGCTTAGGGGCTACCACAACCTTGGGTAACCTGTCGTCTTGGGAAGCCAGAACGTCTTCAACCGGGATACCCCATTCATCCGCCCACTTCTTTGCTAATTCCAAATCTTGCCCCTGCACCAGAGGAGGGGCATTCTCGGGTAACACCCTGAGGGGTGGGATCGACTGTTTGGCCTGTTGTCCAAGCTGAGGAACGTTTGATATTTTTTTGCTTGTAGTTGAACTTGATTTGCTCCCACTTGCACTTGCACGTGATCCGCTCTTTTTCCCCTCCTTCTGCAATGTGCGTGTATAGTCATCAGGCTTATGGTGTAAGTCATACTGTGATGGAAGGTTTGTGAAGTATTTTGCAAATGCTATTTGCTTCTCGGTGTATTTCGGGCGGGGCTCGGGTTCCTTCTTTTTCATCTGCGCATCATGATGTTCTTTTGCTATCCTGGCGTTTTCCTCGGCGGTACGATCATAAGGTCTGATAGGAAGATTAGCATGAGGTACCTTTGGGAGGGGCGACAGTTTGCGCTTTGGGGAGCTCCGTCGCTTAGAAATCATCGACGGAGCATTCTTGCTGGCACGCTTCCGCTTAGTATCCAGAGCGGGCGGCGGCGGAGATGGACGACCCAAGTCCGGCGGCGGTGATCGAGATGGACTCATGTTGTGCTGGCCGTCGTCATGTGGAGGGCTTGGAGGTGATGGAGGTGTAGGTGACGTGCGACGACTCGGAGGCGGTATTGTCCTCGGGGCCGAGCCTGGAAGCTTGATGTAGTTCTTCTCCCATAGGATGACTCCACCCAGTACTTCTCCGAGTGTCCTCTCATCTTCGGGTCCAGCTATGTCGAGCTCCATATCATGAAACCCCGCCATGATTTCATCCACCCCGACTTTAGCAAAGCCAGCTGGAATCTCACGGCCATGCCAGCGTGCATCAAGGCCAGAAGGTAAAGCTTGTCCGACGGCCACCTTCATGCATATGTTCTTGAATTTCTGATGGAGTTCACATGATGTTGACTCCTTGATTCCATCCACGGGGTAGCCGGGACCGCCCTCTATCATTCTTCGTGCATCGTCGGGCGGGGCCTCAGATTCAGCCACGCTGCTTTTCCGCTTAGATGGGGTGCCGGTAATATCTAGTGCAGGATCTTCCTGGCGCGCTACTCCTCTAAGCTCATCAATCTGCTTTTGTTGCTCGTTAATCCTGGCAAGCAACTGGTTGAACTTGTCATTCTCCTCATGCTGATGTCGCTTCTTTGCTCTCGCTCGGCTTCTGTAAATGTCTTGGTCTCTGGCAAACCCAAGCCACCACGGGTAAGAAGGATCAAAGCCTCGCGTTCGTCCTCCATATTCGTCATTGCCGAGGACCAGTGTGGGCAAATCTTTCTCTCTATCTGCAGTGAACTATCTTTTTCCCTCCTTAATTTCTTTCACTATCTTCTTCCAATTCTCCCTGGGTATCCTAAGACCGTCACTGCAGATGAGGTCCCCTGTTTCTTCGTCGTACGAACCACCATGCGCAAGGAACCAATTTCTTGCTCTCAATTCCCACTCATCACGGAGTGGTTTAGGTATGATGCTTTTAGCTAGCAGATCTTGCTCTTTCTTATCCCACTTTGGGATGGCAGTCTCATAGCCGCCTGGCCCCAGCGTGTGGTATTTCTTCTTGTCGGCATTTTTCTTGTTCTTTTCTGATAATGCCTTGGCATCTTCTGACTCCTTTGTCACGCCCAAGATGCGACCCTATCCTCAATTTGGCACGAGGGCCTCGTCAGGGATAGAAGCGCATCTCGTCGTGCCGCAAGAATGGATATCGTTACAAGTACATGTACTGAAAAGATGAGATATATAAAGGGTTGGCTTACACTCGCCACAAGCTACATCAGAGTCACATCAGTACATTACATAATCATCAAGAGTAAGAGCAGGGTCCGACTACGGACGAAAACAAACGACAAAAGAAGAACGACGTCCATCCTTGCTATCCCAAGCTGCCGGCCTGGAACCCATCCTAGATCGATGAAGAAGAAGAAGAAGAAGAAGAAGAAGCAACTCCGAATGAACAATCAACACGCTCGCGTCAAGTAATCTTAACCTGTACCTGCAACTGGTGTTGTAGTAATCTGTGAGCCACAGGGGACTCAGCAATCTCATTTCCAAAGGTATCAAGACTAGCAAAGCTTAATGGGTGAGGCATGGTTAAGTGGTGAGGTTGCAGCAGCGCCTAAGCATATATTTGGTGGCTATCTTACGAGTACAGGAAGTAAGAGGGGGAAGATCTACGCATAACGGACGTGACTACTGATGATCAAAAGAATGATCCTGAACACCTACCTACGTCAGACATAACCCCACCGTGTCCTCGATCGGAGAAGGAACTCACGAAAGAGACAGTCACGGTTACGCACAGAGTTGGCAAGTTTTAATTAAGTTAACTTCAAGTTATCTAGAACCAGTGTTAAACAAAGCTTCCACGTTGCCACATAACCGCGGGCACGGCTTTCCAAAAGATTTTACCCTGCAGGGGTGCTCCAACTAGTCCATCACAAATTACCACAAGCCGCATAGAAATCCTCAATCACGAAGCTCGCGATCTCGTCGGATTCCCTGGTGGAAAACCTCAACTCTGAGATTACCCAAAGCATCACCGGAATCCCGATGCACAAGATATCTCGTCAAAGGTAAAACTAATCCAGCAAGGCCGCCCGACGTGTCGACGATCCCGATAGGAGTCGCGTACCTCGTTCTCAGGACACGGCGGATGAGCTAGACGCCGGGATCGCTAAACCTCCGGGTGTCCAGAGGGGCGCCGGACATCGCTCAGGTGGGGCCAACACTCATGAGGAGCACTGGCCCGGGGGTTGATTAAATTATCCTCGGGGTCCGGAAAGTCCCTATGCAATTTTATTAGGTGTTTAGGCAAATGTAGTACCAAAGTTGGGCCTTGCCAGACCAGCTTTAATCTAAAACGAATTATCACGGGGGTCCCCATAACAACCCCGATCGTGTTAGGAGCGCTCATTTATGGAACATAACACCGATAGCCGAAACTAAGGGGGCAAAGGTGGAACAAAACACCAGGCTAGAAAGGCCGAGCCTTCCACCTTTTATCAAGTATATAGGTGCATTAAATTAAATAGCATTTAATATGGTGATATAACAAGGAACCCATGTTTTCACATGGAAGCATCTGCACCTGCAACTAGCAACGCTATCAACAGGGTTAAGCAAGCAGTAACATAGCCAATCAGTGGTTTGCTAGGTTGAACAGGTTGAAGGTTTCATGGTATTGTTGAGAGGCTGATATTTAACATGTGGTAGGCAACGAGACATAAACGATAGAAGCGATAACTAGCATGGCAATGATAGTAATGGTATCTGTGGAAATGATCATCTTGCCTGAGATTCCGCTTGGAAGAAGAATGCCTCCGTGAAGCAGACGAACCGACGTAGTCGAACGGGTCCTCACAATCCGACACGCTTGCGGAACTCTATCGAGACGGGGAAACCGGAAACAAGCATCAACACACGATATTCACCACACGATGCACAACACATATAATGCATGAGCTACTGAATACATGCAAGTCATGGCATGCCAAATCACACAATCAAACACTACACATTAAGTGAAGTTCAATATACACGAGTTGCATATTGAGGAAACTCCACGTTAATTATTTAGTTCACTCCCGGTTATATACACGGCAATATTAATGTTGTCAAACATGCAAGAGGTGAAGCGGAAGTTAAACTACCTATCTAGGCATTTTAAGTGAGGTCGGAAATGACATATAGCACCTCCGAAACGACCTCACATGTTAATTTACAATTCTGTCCAGATCTGAACTAATGCATTTAATTGGTTGTTAAACAGCAAAACAAATAGGTTCACGTGATTCTACGCGTCAAGGCAAGCAACCTACACGTAAAGAACATCTCCAACGGAGCTACGGATCAAAAGTTTCAAGCACCGCAAGATATGATGGCATGAATGCAAAATTATGTGCAACGGCGGCTACGAGCACTCCATCACATACAAACAGCAAGAGAAAAAGAAACTACACAAGATTCTAAGCAAGTTTCATGTAGGACACGATCAAAACGGAGCTACGGTTTGAAAACTACGAGCAAAAACAAGAAAACACTACAGTCTGCCAAAAACAGCCACATAGCAACTTCTACGCCCCACAACTACGGCTACACAACTCCGATGAGCTCAAGCAAGGCATGGCACGGAAGAGGGAAAAAAGCACTACTACAAACATCGAACAACAACTAGCTTGGCAGCAAGGAGCACTAGGAAAAGAAGACACAAAATGGCATCTCAGACACTATTTCAGACTTAGTGAAAATTACACCTCATGAAAGTGCAGTTTTCAGCCTGAAGACATATTGACAGCAGCAAAAACCTAAGCTACAGGACTCCAAATGGCATGAAACTTCACAGCATGCTAAAGAAACATAAGGGGTACAAATAACTCCATTCGACCAACCCCAAAAGAGATACAGATCACAAGATGCAAGCAAGACAAGACAGCAACAAAATAATAACAGATTCCAGACTTAGAAATATTTCAGCTCGTCTAAAACAGCACTATTTCTAGCAACTTGAGAGCAAGCAAAACACAACTAAACATGCATTTCTATTGCAACTAAAAATACCAGGGGCTAAACAAAACATCGAAGATCAACTCCCTAGTTGACATCTAATTCAAACGAGGCACGAAATAAATCCTACAAATTAAACAAAAGGGCATCACGGCAAAATATCGCGCGAACTAACTTACTCAAAAGCTAAAACTAATTGCACAGAAAAATCCATGGGATTTTTCTACCCCGGAAACATATAAAAATGTGGGGTTTGCAACACAAAATAATGCCACACAATAATGCGGGAGAAATAAACCGAGACACGAAAAAAATAACCTAACGGGCAATCCCTACACGCAAAAAAAAACAAATGACAGCTCTAAAATACATGGAAAATAGCTCCCTAGAGCATGGACATTTATCCTACGTCGTATGGACAACCCGGACATGCGCGAAAAAAATAATACGGGCACAATGCTAAGGGGACAGCATGTAAAACCATGCATTCGGCACGCTAAACGGTGTCAAACAAATGTGCAAGTTGCACCAACGTATTCTATGCGCAAAACTACGTGAAAAACATATACTACATGCCTCGTTCCGACTTACGGGTAAAAAGATACGGTCGTTTGAAAAACGTCTATTTCTGTGAAATAGATTTAAATTCTAAAACCTGGAAAAAAAAGGTTATTGGGCCGAATTCCAATCAGAGCCGGTTCGGTCATTGAGCGCAATTTGGAAGCAGTCGCCTAGGGCGGGGTATAGTGGGCTTGGGGGCGCTTACCTCGCGGGCTAAATCTGGCCCAGGAGATGGGCCGGCCTGGAGCAGCGAAGCAGCTGGGCCACACCGGACGCAGCTGGGCCGGCGCGGGGGAGAAGCTGGGCCTCGAGGCGAGGGGGCCCAGGCGTTGGCGATTTGCTGGCGCAGCAGATGGTAGCCTCCCGATCCGGATGGATCGAGGACCACGGCCGGCGACGGCGCTGCTCCGGCAGCAGGCGGAGCGGGGCGAGGCCGTCGAGGAGCGGCGGCGCATGGTGGCGCAGGATCCGGCAAGCTGGTCGGCGGCTGAAGGGGCACGCAGCGAGGACTTCGCGTGGGGCGGCGCTGCAGCCCACGACAGCGAGTTTTCTGGTGGCGGCCGGCGACGGGGAGGCAAGGCGGCGGCGCTGGCTTGGCGGCGAGCGGAGCTCGAACAGGAGCGGCGGCGGCGCGGGCTTGCTCGGGAGCTCGGGGGAGGGAGCTCGAAAAGGGGCGGCGGCGGCTCGGGCTTGCGCGGCGGCGGCTTGGGCCCGGGCGGGCTCCAGATGGGCCTGGGAGGGCCCTGCGCGGGAGGAGAGAGACCAGGTGGCGGCGGCCGGGTTGGATGATGTTATTTTCGAGGCAGAGGCTAGGGTTAGCCATATTAGGCAGGTTAGGGCGTCTATTTATAGGATGGGGCTAGGTTAGGGGGGTATTTGGGGGTTTTTCGACCCTCCGATCGCGTTCGTGCGGTCAGATCGGAGAGGCGGGTTAGGGTTAGGTGTATAGAGTGGCGTTGGCTAAGATGAGAGGGAAGTGGTGCGGCGCGGCATCGACTTTAAAGACACCGACAGACGTCCGACGGTGGCCCGAATACGGTGCCGCTACGGGCGACGGTTCCGGTACCAGACGGTCTCCGATCGCGACGAAATTCGACAGACGGCCTAGCTATATCAAATGCGACCACGTGCCAAGTTTCACCTCGATCAGAGGAAGTTTAAAACACACTTTAAAAACAGGGTTTCGACGGTGCCGCGGGCGCGTGCGTGTGCGGTCGGGCTCGGAATGGACAACGACGAGGACCGGCAACTACTAACGGATGCAAGTTTTTGAAAACGGGCGGCAACGGAGATGCCGATGCAATGCTGATGATGCGCATGATGCGATGATGATGCAGCAACTGAAAATACCCACACGACGAAAACGGAAAGAAAAGGGGAAGCTTCTGGAACGTCGGCATCGGGCTGTCACATCCTTGTACTCTTAAAATGCCTTCCAGTGATTCGCCTGCTTGGCTAGATACCCCTCGAATAGTGGCACTTTCTTTGTCTTCACATAGTTTTTCCATAGCTTCTTCTTCCAGCTACGGAATAGTTCGGCCATCTTCTTTAGAGTCCATTGATTGACTTTGGCCCTCAGTTTTTTTGCGGCGTCTTCATTCTCACATTCTGGCAGGTTGAAATGTGACATGAGATCATTCCAAAGATTATCTTTGTACCTTTCGGCGACATAGTCACTATTGGCTGCCCCTTTGCGCTTGTTCCACTCCCGAACGCTGATCGGGACGTGATCCCTAACGAGAACTCCGCATTGCTTCTTGAATGTGTCAGCAGCATTCTTAGGAAGCTTGGGTTCGCCCGTAGTCAATATCACCTCAAAGGTGTAATGCATCCGTGCATCCAACTTTCTAGTCGGGCCTCGTTTCGTAGATTTGCTCGATGTGGAGGCCTAAGAGGGAGAAACATTCGTCAAATGAATGTATATGTATACAATATAGAGCTATCTCCAATATTTTTCACATATTACAAGTGATTGTCGAACTTCATATGTATACCTCCCCGGACTTTATTATTTCTCCACCGGCTTCTCCATCAGTGGAGCTATCACCTTCTCCGTCATTGGACCTATCTCCTGCCCCATCGGCTTCATCTTCGTGTCGGTCGACCTCCATTCCATATCCGGAGGGGTTTAGATATGACGACGGAGATTCAGCTGGTTCAACGGCGGGGCCGTCTTTGATTATATCTTCGAGAAGTTCTTCCTCTTTGAGGTTCCTGATATGTGGATCCATAGTTCTGCAAAAAACAGACATTTGATTAACTAATAAACTAACAAACTATATAATAGGGGTTGGAAACTTCGAACTGTCGTTTTATATAGGAGGACCTTTAGTCCCGGGTCTTGGCTAGAACCTAAACTCTAAAATATGTCTAACGGGTTCTCTTAACCTTTAAGGATTTAACAAAATGGCGACATTCTAGATGTGTAGAAAATGATCCTATTTTTCCTGATCTCATCTACCCTTCTATATGTCACATTGTCTAGTGTCAAAGGACTTTGTTGAACTTTGTACCAAAAAAGAATTATTCTTTCAGGAACTCCATTCCAAAACAACTTTAGTCCCGGGTCGTGGCTCCACCCGGGAATCCTAGATTTCTACATAGTATTCAAAGTAGGAGTACTTTTCCAATTTGAGCATTCAATAAGCAAAACCAAATCATAAAATAAAGTAGTATTCAAATTAGCATGCATTCAATTATAAGCAAAACTACATCATCTCTTGTGTCCGTACATCGTCGAATATTATCACTAATACTCCTCGAATACTATCATACATATAGCATCACTGATACAGCTAGAACCGTAGCGCCCGATGGGTATCGTCGCGGGCGGTGGACACCCAAAGAGAAGGAACCATCACAAGATCATAGCTCCAGTGAGATCCCTGAAGAACCTGCCAGGTATGCTCGAACCTGCCCTCCAACGCAACCATGTAGCGACGGACGTGCTCATCCTCCTCGCTGACACGGTGACGTACCACCTCCGCGGTGTCCGGAAGCCTCGGCACCGTCACTGGCCCACGCGAACGCCACCAAAGAAGGATCGGGTCAACAACGGGCTGGCTCCTCACCAACCTACGCCCCCCGGAAGGTAGCACCTCCCAATACCAGACGGGCGGAGCCCAGTCCCGGACATGGCCCCTCTGATCAAGCAGGTGTCCTCCACCGAGTCGGCGACGAGGATGCGGGATAGGCATCGTAAAATGAACTAAAAAAATAAACTAGTTCTGTTAATTTTCTTGCAAAAAATAAACTAATTGTATATATAGTAAAATAAAGTACTTTTATTAAATCAACTAGTTCAACTATATATTAATTAACACTAACTACCTAACCCTAATAACACAAATTTAAATAACACAAAAATAACACAAATAACCTATTTAACGCTCACCTACCTAATCCTAAATTCACCAAATACTCTACAAATAACACTTAAGCATATACAATAGAAAAATTAAGCAATAATCTAAAAAACACTAATTAAGCATCTATATACGTAGAAATGTCTTCTTCTTCTTCTTCTTCTTCTTCTTCTTCTTTCTTATTTTCTTCTCCGCTTCTTCTTCTCCTATTTTTCTTCAACTTCCCTTCTTCTACTTCTCCTCTTCTTCTATTTTTCCTCTTCTTCTCCTCTCCTCCTCTTCTTATTCTCCTTTTTCTTCTTTTCTTCTCCTCCTCTTCTTATTTTCCTTTTTCCTAATCTTCTTTTCTTATTGTTGTTCATCTTTCTTCTTCTTGTAACCCTAACCTAATTCTAAATATTACTAACCCTAATAATCTAGCACAAACCTAATAACAATAGGAATTAAATGACAAAAAAAATCTTTTCTTCTTTTCTTCTCCTTTTTCTTCTTTTCTTCTCCTTTTTCTCCTTTTCTTCTCCTTTTTCTCCTTTTCTTCTCCTTTTCCTTTTTTTCTTCTCCTTTTTCTTCTTTTCTTCTCCTTTTTCTTCTTCTACTTCTCCTCCTCACCGGCACAAACCTAATAACAATAGGAATTAAATGACAAAAAAAATCTTTTCTTCTTTTCTTCTCCTTTTTCTTCTTTTCTTCTCCTTTTTCTTCTTTTCTTCTCCTTTTTCTTCTTTTCTTCTCCTTTTTCTTCTTTTATTCTCCTTTTTCTTCTTCTACTTCTCCTCCTCACCGAGGACAGCGGTGGCGTCCCTGCCGGCGGGCGCCGGCGGCTCGTCGTACGTGTTGGGGAGGAGGGGGCGGGGGGCTTACCGGCCGAAGTGGGAGGGAAGGGCGTCGACGACAGCGAGGAGGAAGACAGGCGGCGGCGAGGAGGATGGCGGCGGCGAGGAGGACGGTAGGCGGCAGCGAGGAGGACGGCGGGCAGCCTGGCGACGTCGCGCGAGTTTGTCCGGTGCCGCGCCGGGCAGGAGAGTCCGAGGAAGAAGAGAGAACGAAATGGCGATTTGGGTTGGAAATTTCCAACTCCCGCTTATATAGTAGGATCTTTAGTCTCGGTTCGGGGTTCGAACCGGGACTAAAGACACCCTTTAGTCCCGGGTGGAGCCACGACCCAGGACTAAAGACCCTTTTTCGACAGACCAAAAGGCGGGAAGCACGGGCCTTTAGTCCCGGGTCGGGGCTCGAGCCGGGACTAAAGACCCCTTTAGTCCCGGGTCTAGCCACGACCCGGGGCTAAAGACCCCTTTTCGCCAGGCGGCAGGCGAGGGGCTTTAGTCCCGGGTCGTGGCTCCACCCGGTACTAAAGACCCTCCGTTGGCTGCACGATAAGTTTAGTCCCACCTCGCCCAGCGAGGGGCACTGACACTAGTTTATAAGCCCCGTCGGAGCATCTCCATCGAGCTCCTCTCTAAAGCAGGCTTACGGACCTAAACAGACTGTAAATTTAAAAATTGAAACTATATTTGAAATTATGGAGAAAATTCAACCTGAATTCAAAGTGAGGTCACTTTGAATTTAGGTTTAATTTTCTCTATAAATTCTCATATAGTTCAAATTTTTTTTCTATTTTCAAGATTAATTACTTTGACTATCCAAACTATTAACTATTTTGTTATTTTCAACTAAAAACTATGTTTATTAAAATTCTTTTTGCATATTTGAGAATTTGACAAAACTATGATAATGAAAAGTGTTTGAAATTGAATAAATAATTCAAAACTATTTTATGTTTTCAAAATTAATTATTTTGACTATCCAAACTATTAACTATTTTGTTATTTTCAATTAAAAACTATGTTTATTAAAATTCTTTTTGCATATTTCAGAATTTGACAAAACTATGATAATCAAAAGTGTCTGAAATTGAATAAATAATTCAAAAATATTTTATATTTTCAAAATTAATTATTTTGACTATCCAAACTATTAACTATTTTGTTATTTTTAATTAAAAACTATGTTTATTAAAATTCTTTTTGCATATTTGAGAATTTGACAAAACTATGATAATGAAAAGTGTTTGAAATTGAATAAATAATTCAAAACTATTTTCTATTTTCAAAATTAATTATTTTGACTATCTAAACTATTATTTGGTATTTTTCGTGCATTTACTTATTTTTTTTGAGCTAGTTGACCCTAAAATTGAAAAGCACTACAAATGAACTCTGAAAATGTTTAAAGTTGGCATGCTATCATCATTTCACCCACATAGCATGTGTTAAAAAGTTGAGAGGGCTACGACAACAACTGGATGCACTTCGTGTACAAAGCGGACAATCTCTCTCGAAGTATGAGCGTTTCGAACGAGAACTCATCTCTTAAAAAGGGATTTCATTTTTTTGAACTTATTTGAACTCCATACTTTTTGTGTGCTCAAAATGCACCATTCAAAGGCACATCACAAAATTTCAACAATTTCTGACTTCATTTGGTATTTTTCGTGCATTTACTTCTTCTTTTTTGAGCTAGTTGACCCTAAAATTGAAAAGCACTACAAATGAACTCTGAAAATGTTGAAATTTGGCATGGTATCATCATTTCACCAACATAGCATGTGCTAAAAAGTGGAGAGGGGTACGACAAAAACTGGATGCACTTCGTGTACAAAACATACAATCTCTCTCGAAGTATGAGTGTTTCGAACGAGAACTCATCTGTTACAAAGGGATTTCATTTTTATTTCAACTCCATACTTTTTGTGTGTTTAAAATACACCATTCAAAGGCACATCACAAATTTTCAACAATTTCTGACTTAATTTGGTATTCGTCGTGCATTTACTTTTGTTTTTTGGGGCTAGTTGACCGTGAAATTGAAAAGCACTACAAATGAACTTTGAAAATGTTGAAAGTTGGCATGCTATCATCATTTCACCCACATAGCATGTGTTAAAATGTTGAGAGGGCTACGACAAAAACTGGATACACTTCGTGTACAAAACGGACAATCTCTCTCGAAGTATCAGCGTTTCGAACGAGAACTCATCTCTTACAAAGGGATTTCATTTTTTTGAACTTATTTGAACTCCATACTTTTTGTGTATTCAAAATGCACCATTCAAAGGCACATCACAAAAATTTCAACAATTTCTGACTTCATTTGGTATTTTTTGTGCATTTACTTATTTTTTTTGAGCTAGTTTGACCCTAAAATTGAAAAGCACTACAAATGAACTCTGAAAATGTTGAAAGTTGGCATGCTATCATCATTTCACCCACATAGCATGTGTTAAAAAGTTGAGAGGGCTACGGCAAAAACTGGATGCACTTCGTGTACAAAACGGACAGTCTCTCTCGAAGTATCACGGTTTCGAACGAGAACTCATCTCTTACAAAGGAATTTCATTTTTTGAACTTATTTGAACTCTATACTTTTTGTGTGTTCAAAATGCACCATTCGAAGGCACATCACAAAATTTCAACAATTTCTGACTTCATTTGGTATTTTTCGTGCATTTACTTATTATTTTTTTGAGCTAGTTGACCCTAAAATTGCAAAGCACTACAAATGAACTCTGAAAATGTTGAAAGTTGGCATGCTATCATCATTTCACCCACATAGCATGTGTTAAAAAGTTGAAAGGGCTACGACAAAAACTGGATGCACTTCGTGTACAAAACGGACAATCTCTCTCGAAGTATCAACTTTTCGAACGAGAACTCATCTCTTACAAAGGGATTTCATTTTTTTGAACGTATTTGAACTCCATACTTTTTCTGTGTTCAAAATGCACCATTCGAAGGCACATCACAAAATTTCAACAATTTCTGACTTAATTTGGTATATTTCGTGCATTTACTTTTTTTTTTGAGCTAGTTGACCCTAAAATTGAAAAGCACTACAAATGAAGTCTGAAAATGTTGAAAGTTGGCGTGCTATCATCATTTCACCCACATAGCATGTGTTAAAAAGTTGAGAGGGCTACGACAAAAACTGGATGCACTTCGTGTACAAAACGGACAATCTCTCTCGAAGTATCAGCGTTTCGAACGAGAACTCATCTCTTACAAAGGGATTTCATTTTTTTGAACTTATTTGAACTCCATACTTTTTGTGTGTTCAAAATGCACAATTCAAAGGCACTTCACAAAATTTCAAAAATTTCTGACTTCATTTGGTATTTTTCGTGCATTTACTTATTATTATTTTTGAGCTAGTTGACCCTAAAATTGAAAAGCACTACAAATGAACTCTGAAAATGTTGAAAGTTGGCATGGTATCATCATTTCACCCACATAGCATGTGCTAAAAAGTGGAGAGGGGTACGACAAAAACTGGATGCACTTCGTGTGCAAAACGGACAATCTCTCTCGAAGTATCAGCGTTTCGAACGAGAACTCATCTCTTACAAAGGTTTATTAAAATTCTTTTTGCATATTTGAGAATTTTACAAAACTATGAAAATGAAAAGTGTTTGAAATTTAGTACATTCCATACATGCATTACATAAAAGGTTTTATACATTATTACATTATTGCACCAATATTCCTATCTATTATTTCTGTTTTCTTCTGGGTCGTTGCCATGGAGAATCTTCATCATTCAGTAGGATGCTTGGGTCAGTTTTCACTTTGAAGGGCAGAATTTCATGAAACTTATTATAATCTACTGACATGTCTATCTTGTCATCTACTCCCACGATGTTTCTTTTCCTTGAAAGAACTATGTGGTGTTTTGGCTCATCGGACGATATCTTCTTTTGCTGATTTCTTTTTCTCGTTTTTGTAGACATGTCCTTCACATAGAAAACCTGAGCGACATCATTGGCTAGGACAAATGGTTCGTCCATGTACGCAAGATTGTTGAGATCCACTCTTGTCATGCCGTACTTTTGGTCTACAACTACCCCGCCTCCTGTCAGCTTCACCCATTTGCACCGAAACAAAGGGATCTTAAAAGTAGGTCCATAGTCAAGTTCCCATATCTCCTCTATGTACCCGTAATATGTTTCCAGACAGTGCCCATTCTCATCTGTTGCATCAAAGCGGACACCACTATTTTGGTTGGTGCTCTTTTTATCTTGGGCAACCGTGTAAAATGTATTCCCGTTTATCTCATACCCTTGGAAAGTACATATAGTCGAAGATGGTAGCCTGGCCAAACAGTACAGCTGATCTCCAACGGTGTCGTCATTCATGAGATGTGTCTGCAACCAACTGCCGAAAGTCTTCTCGTGTTCCCCTTTAATCCAAGAGTCAGCCTTCCCCGGGTTTTCGGAGCGTAGAATATTCTTGTGTCTCACGATATACGGAGCCACCACAGTGGAATTGTGTAGAACTGTGTAGTGTGCTTGAGAGAAAGAATGCCCGTCCATACATACTTTTGCTTTCCTTCCTAGTGTGCCTTTTCCTGTCACCCTACCCTCATACCGAGATTCAGGAACACCAATCGGCTTAAGGTCAGGAAGAAAGTCCACACAAAACTCAATGACCTCCTCTGTTCCATAGCCCTTGGAGATGCTTCCTTCTGGCCTAGCACGGTTACGAACATATTTCTTTAAGACTCCCATGAACCTTTCGAAGGGGAACATATTGTGTAGAAACACAGGACCGAGAATTCTAATCTCTTCGACTAGGTGAACTAGGAGGTGTGTCATTATATTGAAGAAGGATGGCGGGAACAACAACTCAAAGCTGACCAGACATTGGACCACATCAATCTGTAACCCTGATAGACTTTCTCGATCGATTACCTTCTCAGAAATTGCATTGAGGAATGCACATACCTTCACAATTGCCAGGCGAACATTTTTCGGTAGAATTCCCCTCAATGCAACCGAAAGCAATTGCGTCATAAGCACGTGGCAGTCATGAGACTTTAGGTTTTGGAATTTTTTGTCTCTCATATTTACGATTCCCTTTATATTCGACGAGAAGCCAGTCGGGACCTTGATACTGAAAAGGACTTCAAAGAAGATTTCCTTCTCTTCCTTAGTAAGAGCGTAGCTGGCACGCCCTTGAAACTACCCTGGATGCATGCCATCTCTTCCTTTATGACGTTCCTGGTCCTCCCGTGCTTCCGATGTATCTTTTGACTTCCCATACAAGCCCAGGAAGCCTAGAATATTCACGCAGAGATTCTTCGTCGCGTGCATCACGTCGATTGCCGAGCGGACCTCATGGACTTCCCAGTAGGGTAGCTCCCAAAATATAGATTTCTTCTTCCACATGGGTACGCGCTTATCAGGGCCGTTAGGAACAGGTTGGCTGCCAGGACCCTTTCCAAAGATTACTTTTAAATCTTTGACCATATCGAATACTTCAGCACCAGTACGGATGATAGGCTTCCCCCGGGCTTCTGCCTTGCCATTGAAATGCTTGCCTTTTTTCTTTAAGGGATGCTTGGGCGGAAGAAAACGACGATTGTACGGGTACACATTCTTCCTACATTTGTCCAGATATATACTTTCTATTTGATCCAAACAGTGCGTGCATGCATTGTATCCCTTGTTTGACTGTCCTGAAATGTTACTAAGAGCAGGCCAATCATTGATGGTTACGAAAAGCAACGCTCGAAGGTAAAATTCCTCTTGTTTGTGTTCGTCCCACACACGTACACCTGGTTCGGCCCACAGCTGTAAAAGTTCATCAACTAATGGCCTTAGGTACACATCAATATCGTTGTCGGGTTGCTTTGGACCTTGGATAAGCACTGGCATCATAATGAACTTCCGCTTCATGCACAACCAAGGAGGAAGGTTGTAGATACATAGAGTAACGGACCAGGTGTTGTGACTGCAACTCTGCTCCCCAAAAGGATTCATGACATCTGTACTCAGACCAAACCATAAGTTCCTTGCGTCAGCTGCAAATCTCGGGAACTCTCTCTCGATTTTTCTCCACTGCCAACCATCAGCGGTGTGCCTCAACTTATCGTCTTTCATACGATCTTCCATGTGCAATCGCAACAACTTCGCATGATCTTTATTTCTGAACAGACGTTTCAACCGTGCTATTATAGGAGCATACCACATCACCTTGGCAGGAACCCTCTTCCTGGGTGGCTCGCCCTCAATATCACCAGGGTCATCTTTTATGATCTTATACTGCAATGCAGTGCATACCGGGCATTTATCCATATTCTCGTACTTCTCACCGCGGTAGAGGATGCAGTCATTAGGGCATGCATGTATCTTCTGCACGTCTAATCCTAGAGGGCAGACAAGCTTCTTTGCTTCGTACGTGCTGGCGGGCAATTCGTTCTTTCTTGGAAGCATCTTCTTCATCAGTACCAGCAACTTTTCGAATGACGAGTCAGTCACACCGGTCTCTGCCTTCCACTTCAGCAATTCCGGTGTGCTACCCAGCTTCTTCTGGCCATCTTCACAAGTTGGGTACAACAATTTGTTGTGGTCCTGTAACATCTCCTCGAACTGCAACCTCTCCTTTTCTGTGTCGCAACCTCGCCGTGCATCAGAAATGACCCGACCAAGATCATCAGCGGGCTCATCTGGTTCCCGTTCTTCATCCTGATCTTCTTCTTCATTGTCTTCCATTGCGGTATCAGCATACTCAGGGAACATAGATTGGTAGTTGTCATCATCGTTCTCTTCTTCTTCATCGTCGTCTTCCATCATAACCCCTCTTTCTCCGTGCTTGGTCCAAACATTATAGCCTGACATAAAACCGGACCGAAGCAGGTGGCTCTGAATGACTCTTGAGGAAGTGTAATCCTTCTCATTCCGACAAACACATGGACAAAACATATAGCCACCACCATGCTTGTTCGCATCGGCTGCATCTCGAAAAGAATGCACGCCTTCTCTGTAAGCGGTTGTGCGTCGATCACCGTACATCCATGGATGGCTCATCTGCGTTATACGACAGTATATCAAATACAATCACGATCCTAAAAATTAGTACCGCACGGTCTAAACGAGGAAATATACTTGCTAACCTTTTAGAATAAGTAGAAATAAAGAGGAAGAGGTTTAAGCTTGGCTCGGGCATCTCATATCGTAGTTGTGTTCGGTGAACTGAAGCGGCATCGCTCTAAAACACATTTCAACAAACACCTCTAGTGCATCCAAGAAAAATGGAGAGCTAGCATACACCCACACTCTTCCATTCAAGAAAAATACAAGGAAGAGGGGAGAGGGGGGCTGTGGCCAATATATATAGGCAGAGGACTTTAGTCCCGGTTTGAGACACAAACCGGGACTAAAGGTGACGCACATTCGGGCTGCACACCGCGTAGACCTTTAGTCCCGGTTTGAGACACAAACCGGGACTAAATGCTCCTTACGGGCCGGGACCATAGCCTCGTGGGCGGCATTGCTATTTGGGGCGACGTGTAAAGGCCCGGCCCAGAGGGAAGCCGGGACTAAAGGGTCCAGGCCAAAGACCCGTTTTTCACTAATGGTTGCATGACAGCATGCTAGTACCTCCAGCTAGTTGCATGCCAGCCCCGTCGCACGCGTCAAAAACGGAACGGTGTGTTGTGTGCAGTGTTTGTACCGTCGTCCGTGCTAAATCTTTTTCGTGTAATAATTGGGCTCTTTTATGCATGCTCCTGGCGTCTGAATCCCGGTATTGTGAGTCCATAACTGACACTGAGTGTGTAATAACTGCTAGGAAGCAAAATAGTATCACAAATTATTACATACATATCTTCAATTTGGATGTGATCTTCTTTCACATTTTCTGACTTAAAGAAAAAATTAAGTAAACTTCATCCTTCGGGTGAGTCGACGATGTTCTTCTTCCGGTTCTAGTCCTCGATCCTTCCCTTTTCGAAAATGAGGGTAAACCCCCAGGCTCTGCATCGATTGATGCCGATGGCAAAGTGGCACTAGGTGTTGATCAAGAAGTCCGTTGCTAGGTTTACCCCTCCAGTTTTTTATCCCTTTCCTTGTCCTGCTCTGCTTTGGGTCCCTCTATTGCTCCGCTTTGGGTTCCTCTGCTCTCATGATCAAGCACGTAGAACCAATGGAGTTCAGCTATGTTTTTTCTAGAATACACAAGCATGCGTACTGTATTATCTATCGATGGAAGAAGAGACGCGACACCTATTCACAGGTTTACAACTCTGGCAGAATGGCCAGCCACCCAAGATAGAAAAGGAGACTACTCGCCAGACATCACCTCGGAAAAGCTTACCCATCTGCCAAGACTTCCATTCCTCAAGGATTCGCCTAAGAACAAACCCCCAAAGAATACGACCCTTCCTTTGCATCCAAATTTTGCACATCTTGAGGATGATCATGGAGTTGAACTCCTTCCTGGAATGAGCCGTTGGTGATAGCGATGCGGAACATTCCAGCACACCACCCATAGTGTCCGAAAATTCTTACAAAAATCTTGTTTTGTGTCTAGCTGGTGGCATATGCATGATTATCATAGCACTGGCGGAACTTGATGGGGACAGATTTAAACGAGCTGCCGGTATAAGAGGTAGCAAAAGTTGAGATACATCTACCAAGGCTCATGTACTAACTACCAACGGAGCCACCAAGCACGCACGCATATAAGATCAGATTGACCCGGCGTTAATCCTGTCCATCACACAAGTAAACACTAGAGCAGTAACGACATGAATCACCAAGCATGCATCGATCTAGCTAGTATAATATTATCCATTGACAACGATTGCATCAAGTGACGGAGATCTTACATGACTGTATACTTATATGGCAACTAAGTAGCACTAGGAGCTACATATGAGAGACGCCCTATATGTAAACCCCTAAACCCCTAAAAGCTAGCTGATATCTTTCTTGATGCTACCTAAATAAAACCAACTAAAACGAAACTACATAATCCTGACGAAACCATCAGCGATGGGTGCATCCTCTTGCTCCTATGGTGATGGTGATGGGGCGGGGGAAGCAGCCGGAGGCGCCGGAGTCGTGGCAGGAGGCATCAACGGCGGCAAGGGTTGGGCTGTCAAATCATCACCAATGCAAGTTAATCAATCTCCTTCAAAGCAAGCTTACTCATAAAAGGTAAAACACAATGTACAAGGTTAGTAACTTACTGGCGCAGGAGAAGATGGTCTGCAGGGGAATCATGGCGCCACATCTAAGAGGAAGGATGATCATGCGGATGGGGTCGATAGGCTTGGGGAAGAGCTTGCTCATGCCGCCATTGTTGTTCAGACCATGGCAGAGGCAGATCGGCGCGGTGCTGACGACTGACTTGAGGCCGTCGCAGCATGCGTCCGGCGGCGAGAACACCGTGATGTTGGTGAGGTAGTCCATGCACGGTATCATGGCCATCAGCGGCGTCAGGCACTCCTTCGGCGGCGGCGGGCTTGGCGAGCCGGTGGGAACTGGGAGGTGTGGGAGGCTAGGCAATGCTCCGGACGGAGGGGCGCCCGGTGCACCACCAGGGAGCGGCCCGAACAACGGCGGCAAGCCGGGGATCTGAGGAAGTTGTGGGAACAGGAAGCGGAATAGCGGTGGTAAGCTTGGAATACCGGGAATCTGAGGCAACGACGGCAGGCCGGGAAGAGACGGGGAGCCGCCATCGGCCGTGGTGGTGGCTGCGGCTTCTTCTTGGTTTGCGGCGGCGGGCTGGACCCTCGCCTCAGACGGCTGAAGCGTCGCCGCCATGGCCAGCAGGGCGAAGAGCACGGCGACGGTGGACTTGGAGAGCGCCATTTTCTACGTGAGGGTTGGACAGGATGATGCGTGTTGATTGATGGGTGGATGGAATTCGTGTGTTTGCTCAACTATTTATACTGCTCGGGCACGTTAGAGATAGACAAGTTTGAATATATGTACGTATAACCATTTGAAATTTTATCCAACAAGATTGTGTTTGGGTTGTGGTTTGCTTGGGTACGTTTCGTGTACGCATGGACGGAGCTGCGTCCCTGTACAGATAGCGCTCCAGGTTCAAACGAGACCATATGGAGATGTTGTTGAGGTTCATAGGATTCTCCTTTTCCATTTTTGAACTGGGATTTTTTTAAAATCATTTTTTAACTGGTAACAAGGAGAGTGTTATATTATTACCACTTCTTCTTTTGAAAAACATCTTTTCTTTTTAAATTTAGAACTCATGGGATATTGTTTGTTCCAGCACAGACGACACAAATGTCCTAAAGAAAAGCACAAACCGCACAACATGGATCAGAGTTGAATTGTAAATTATTCACAAAAAAAAGGAGTTGAATTCTAAATTGTATAAGAAATCCTTCACGCTTAGAGCATCTCCAACAGACGCGCTAAATAAACCGCGCTTATGAAAACCAGTTTTTTAGCGTGCGACACCGAATCGGCAGCTCTGGCAGAAAACGCACGCTCTAAAAACTACTCTGCGAGCTGAACAGAACCGCATCGCGTGCTGCATTTTTCCAGCGCCCGTTACCACGTGCCGAACAGCGACTCGCACGCACGAATGCCCACCAACCGCCGGATTTGAAAGCTTCGCTCTCGCGCGCGACTTCCCCATCCTCTCCTGTGACTCGTCGGCGCTTCCCCCCGCGGTTCCCTATCGAGCGCGCCGCTTCCCCTTCTTCTCCGATGGCCGCCGCTGCTTCCTCCGCTGTAGCCGCACTGGGAGGAACAGCGCCCGGAGGTGGTTTGCAGCTTGACGCCCAGAAGGTGTTTGACAAAATACTTGCAAGGTATATATTGCTACTAAATTTCATTTTTTGTATATGATTTTGTAGATGTTTGTAGTGTTAAATTTTTGTTTGAATTCAAATTTGTAAATGAGTTCGTCCCATGAGTCTTGTGATGAAGAATTTAATCTTCAAGAGGAGGAGGACCTAGCAATGGTCCTAGCTATGCACATCAACAAAAAAATGAAGGCACGGTGGTACGTTTTTGGTCGTCGGGAATTCTAGAGGGATAAGATCGAGGCCCACAATAGATTGATAAGAAACTATTTTGCAAATATTTCGACATACCCTGAGTCCTACTTTCGGCGTCGTTTTTGGATGAGCATCAAGTTGTTCAAACATGCAGAGAAACTGGCGAGCTATGATCGGTTTATTCAGCAAAGGAGGAATGCTGCCGGAGAAATCGGGCATAGCACCTTTCAAAAGGTGACCGCCGCATTGCGTATGTTGGCATACAGTATTCCGGAGGATCTAGTTGATGATCACTTGGTCATGGGTGAAGAGCGACTCGCACGCGCGAATGCCCACTAACCGCCGGATTTGAAAGCTCTGCTCGCGCGCGCGACTTCCCCATCCTCTCTGGCGACTCGTCGGCGCTTCCCCCCGCCGTTCCCTGCCGAGCGCGCCGCTTCCCCCTCTTTCCGGTTGGCCGCCGCTGCTTCCTCCATCGCAGCCGCACCAGGAGCGCGTGTTCCGCCGACGAACAGCACCCGGCGGGGGTTTGCAGCTCAGCACCCACAAGGTGTTTCACAAAACGCTTGCAAGGTATATATTGCTACTAAATTTTATTTTTGTAGATGATTTTATAGATGTTTGTAGTGTTAAATTTTCGTTTCAATTCAAATTTGTAGATGATTTCGTCCCATGATTCTTGTGATGAAGAATTTAGTTTTCAAGAGTAAGACCTAGCAATGGTCCTAGCTATGCACATCAACAAAAAACGAAAGCACGGTGGTACGATTTTTGGTCGTCACAAATTTTGGAGGTATAGGATCGATGCCCATAATAGATTGATAAGGAACGGTAATCCATCTCTGTGTGAACAGTACGGTGGTTTAGACTACAAAAAATATTTAAAAAATTCAAATTTTTTTGTGGTGCAAGATGCTCCTATGTGTGAACTCCCTGTAAAATTTTATGAAATTTGGACATTCGAGGAGCTCACGGCAAAAAAGACAAAATTTGTCTTTTTTGCCGTGAGCTCCTTGAATGTCCTAACTTCACAAAGTTTTACAGGGAGTTCACACATAGAAGCATCTTGTACCATAAAAAAATTTGAAATTGTTCGAGCATTTTCTAGTCCAAACCGCCGTACTGTTCACTTCCGGGCTCATCTGAGCCCGGAAGCCAAAACGCCGCGTCCGATAAGGAACTATTTTGCGGATATTCCGACATACCCCGAGTCCTACTTTCAGCGCCGTTTTAGAATCAGCATCAAGTTGTTCAAAAATACTGAAGAGAAACTAGCGAGCCATGATCGTTTTTTTTAGCAAATGAGGAATGCCGCCGTAGAACTCGGGCATAGCACCTTTCAAAAGGTGACTGCCTCATTGCGTATGTTGGCATACAGCATTCCGACAGATCTAGTTGATGATCACTTGGGCCTTGGGTGAGAGTCAAGCCATCATGTGTGTCAAGCGCTTCGCGGTTGGAATCGTGCAAGTGTTTGGTCCAGAATATTTAAGAGCTCCCAATGTTGAAGACACCACAAGGCTTTTGGAGATGAATAAAGCTCGCGGGTTCCCACGTATGCTTGGCTTAATAGATTCTATGCATTAGTTTTGAAAAATTTATCCTAAGCCATGAGATAGACAATTCCACGACCAGAAAAAAGGTGACACTATAATCCTTGAAGCGGTGGACGATGAGGAGACTTTGATTTGGCATGCTTTTTTCGAAATGCCGGGATCTTTGAACGAAATCAATGTTGTTCAGTTGTCACCACTCATGAATAGTATTAGGCCAATTCCGGCGCACAACCCCATTCGGACGTCCGTTTGTCCCGGTGTTTGTCCATTTGGGGTGGCCGTGCGCCCGACACGCGGACGCATCCTTCTGCCACATCTTGTCCGCCACGGCTAATATGCCCATATATTCATATTTATCAACGTTTTAAACAAGTTTGCACGTCCAAATATCAATTGTCTCGAATAAAAATAGTTTTACAACCCAATCGAAATTGTATAGAATAAAATAGTTCTACAACCAAATGGACATTGTCTTGAATAAAGATAATTAACCAATACATCTATTGGTTTCCATTGTGATCTCACATGTGCTCAACCAAGTCATTTTGAAACTGCAATGAGTGTGCCAATCACGTATTTCACGATGGAATTGGGTAAACTACTCAAACCTGGCTGGTTCTTGGTGTAGGGGCTCAACATTGTTACCTTGAAAATAAAAATCCTTGGTCGAAAATGGAGTCATCACGCTCGTCCTCGATAATCATGTTGTGCATGATCACACAAGCAGTCATCACCTCCCAAAGCTTCCGTTCATCCCATGTCAATGCAGAGTTTCAAACAATAACCCATCGGGTTTGAGATTGTGTGCACAAAAGTTGACCACTGAGGATATATACCATCAGCCAAGTAGTATCCCTTGTAGTGGTGGCCATTGATCTCAAAGTTGACGAGTGGGGAGTGGCCTTCTGCAAGCCTAGCAAACACTGGGGAACGCTGCAACACGTTGATATCATTGTGAGAACTGGCCATGCCGAAGAAAGAATGCCATATCCAAAGATTGTGTGAAGCCACCGCTTCTAATATGATAGTGCACGCATTCACATGCCTCTTGTACTGGCCCTGCCAAGCAAATGGACAGTTCTTCCACTCCCAGTGCATAAAATCTATGCTGCCAAGCATGCCTGGAAAGCCTCTATTAGCGTTGATCGCCAACAGCCTTTTTGTGTCAGCGACATTTGGCTGCCTCAAGTACTCTGGGCCAAACACCACTACCACGGCCTTGTAGAAGTTGTACATTGATAGAAGACATGTGGACTCACTCATGCGCACGTACTCATCCACAAGATCGCCTGGAATTCCATATGCAAGCATGCGAATGGCGGCGGTGCATTTCAGATAAGAGGAGAATCCAAGCTTGCCAAGGGCATCTGTTTTGCACTCGAAGAATGGGTCATGATGAACCACTTCCTCACGGATGCGATTGAACACATGCCTTGACATACGAAAATGACGACAGAATTTCTCCAGTTTGAAGAGTGCGGTACTCTTAAAGTAATCAACATAGAGCAAGGCATGGCCTCTCTCTCTCTCTCTCTCTGGCGGTTCAGGTTGGGCGCACGGCCAGTAAGTGACCCCATGTACCGAGGCCGCTGCCTTTGAATGTGGTCATGAACGACCAGTGCAACCACCACAAGTACTTCATCATCCGAGGACCAATCATCCAAGGACGAATCATCCGGTGAACAAATGAAGTGGTTGAAGAAAAATTCATCTCCACTGTCCATACCTTTGTGGGCAAAGTGTCAAACACCTTGCGGTCGTGGCGAAGAGGCTGCGAATCACCTCGAGGTAGCGGGGGCGGATGGCGGCCGGCTACAGGTCGCTCTATAGCACCCCCGACGGAAGCTATTGTTGCTGATGGGCGTCGTCGTCGGTCGTATCCCCTCTGCGACCGGATTCGATGGTGACGGCCAAAACTCCTCCGAACGACGACCGGAACTCCTTCCAAAGCGCGGGCGTGGTGGCAGCCATGGTGAGACGTGGTTTGGTATGGATTAATGGGGAACGTCGCATGGGAAACAAAAAAATTCCTACGCGCACGAAGACCTATCATGGTGATGTCCATCTACGAGAGGGGATGTGTGATCTATGTACCCTTGTAGACCGTACAGCAGAAGCGTCAGTGAACGCGGTTGATGTAGTGGAACGTCCTCACGTCCCTTGATCCGCCCCGCGAACCGTCCCACGAACCGTCCCGCGATCCGTCCCACGATCCGCTCCGATCTAGTGTCGAACGGACGACACCTCCGCGTTCAGCACACATACAGCTCGACGATGATCTCGGCCTTCTTGATCCAGCAAGAGATACGGAGAGGTAGAAGAGTTCTCCGGCAGCGTGACGGCGCTCCGGAGGTTGGTGATAATCTTGTCTCGGCAGGGCTCCGCCCGAGCTCCGCAGAGACGTGATCTAGAGGAAAAACTGTGGAGGTATGTGGTCGGGCTGCCGTGGGAAAAATCGTCTCAAATCAGCCCTAAAACCTCCGTATATATAGGTGGGAGAGGGGGGAACCTTGCCTTGGGGCTCAAGAGGCCCCAAGGGGGTCGGCCGAGCCAAGGGGGGAAGGTCTCCCCTTCCAAACCGAATCCAACTTGGTTTGGAAGGTCCTTTTTTCCCTTTCCCACCTCCTCCTTTTTTTTCCTTTTCTCTTTGATTTTCTTCCTATGGCGCATAGGGCCTTCTTGGGCTGTCCCACCAGCCCACTAAGGGCTGGTGCGCCACCCCCAAGGCCTATGGGCTTCCCCGAGGTGGGTTGCCCCCCCCCCCCCCGGTGAACACCCGGAACCCATTCGTCATTCCCGGTACATTCCCGGTAACTCCGAAAACCTTCCAGTAATCAAATGAGGTCATCCTATATATCAATCTTCGTTTCCAGACCATTCTAGAAACCCTCGTGACGTCCATGATCTCATCCGGGACTCCGAACAACATTCGGTAACCAACCATATAACTCAAATACGCATAAAACAACGTCGAACCTTAAGTGTGCAGACCCTGCGGGTTCGAGAACTATGTAGACATGACCCGAGAGACTCCTCGGTCAATATCCAATAGCGGTACCTGGATGCCCATATTGGATCCTAGATATTCTACGAAGATCTTATCGTTTGAACCTCAGTGCCAAGGATTCATATAATCCCGTATGTCATTCCCTTTGTCCTTCGGTATGTTACTTGCCCGAGATTCGATCGTCGGTATCCGCATACCTATTTCAATCTCGTTTACCGGCAAGTCTCTTTACTCGTTCCGTAATACAAGATCCCGCAACTTACACTATGTCACATTGCTTGCAAGGCTTGTGTGTGATGTTGTATTACCGAGTGGGCCCCGAGATACCTCTCCGTCACACGGAGTGACAAATCCCAGTCTCGATCCATACTAACTGAACGAACACCTTCGGAGATACCTGTAGAGCATCTTTATAGTCACCCAGTTACGTTGCGACGTTTGATACACACAAAGCATTCCTCCGATGTCAGTGAGTTATATGATCTCATGGTCATAGGAACAAATACTTGACACGCAGAAAACAATAGCAACAAAATGACACGATCAACATGCTACATCTATTAGTTTTGGGTCTAGTCCATCTCATGATTCTCCTAATGATGTGATCCCGTTATCAAGTAACAACACTTGCCTATGGCCAGGAAACCTTGACCATCTTTGATCAACGAGCTAGTCAACTAAAGGCTTACTAGGGACAGTGTTTTGTCTATGTATCCACACAAGTATTGTGTTTCCAATCAATACAATTATAGCATGGATAATAAACGATTATCATGAACTAAGAAATATAATAATAACTAATTTATTATTGCCTCTAGGGCATATTTCCAACAGTCTCCCACTTGCACTAGAGTCAATAATCTAGTTCACATCACCATGTGATTCCAACGAATCCAACACCCATATAGTTCTGGGGTATGATCACGTCTTGCTCGTGAGAGAAGTTTTAGTCAACGGTTCTGAAACTTTCAGATCCGTGCGTTCTTTACAAATCTTTATGTCATCTTATAGATGCTGCTGCTACGTGCTATTCGGAAATACTCCAATATCTACTCTACTATACGAATCTGTTTCACTACTCATAGTTATTCGGATTAGTGTCTAAGCTTGCATCGACGTAACCCTTTACGACGAACTCTTTAACCACCTCCATAATCGAGAAAAAATCCTTAGTCCATTAGTTACTAAGGATAAATTTTGACCGTTGCTAGTGATTCAATCATGGATCACTCTCTATACCTTTCAACAGACCTTGAGTCAAGGCACACATCAGGTGCGATACACAGCATGGCATACTTCAGATTCTACGGCTAAGGCATAGAAGGCGACCTTCGTCTATTCTCTTTATTCTGCCGTGGTCGGGTTTTGAGTCTTACTCAAATTCACACCTTACAACGCAGCCAAGAACTCCTTCTTTGCTGATCTATTTTGAACTCCTTCAAAAACTTGTCAAGGCATGCATCTTGTTGAAACTTCCATTAAGCGCTTTCGATCTATCTCCATAGATCTTTGATGCTCAACGTTCAAGTAGCGTAATCCAGGTACTCCTTTGAAAACTCCTTTCAAACAACCTTGTATGCTTTACAGAAATTCTACATTACTTCTGATCCACAATATGTCAACCACATATACTTATCAGAAATTCTATAGTGCTCCCACTCACTTCTTTGGAAATGCAAGTTTCTCATAAACCTTGTACAAACCCAAAATCTTTGATCATCTCATCAAAGTGTATATTCCAACTCCGAGATGATTGGACCAGTCCATTGAAGGATCACTGGAGCTTGCATACTTGCTAGTATCTTTAGGATCGACAAAACCTTTTGGTTGTATCACATACAATGTTTGCTCAAGGAAACCGTCGAGGAAACAATGTTTTGACATCCTACGTGCAATATTTCATAAATAATGCAGTAACTACTAACATAATTCTAACAGACTTTTAGCATCGCTACGAGTGAGAAAGTCTCATCACAGTCAACTGTTTGATCTTGTCGGAAACATCTTTGCGACAAGTCGAGCTTTTCTTAATAGTGACTTATCACCATCATCGTCTGTCTTCCTTTTAAAGATCCATCTTTACTCAACAGTCACATGAACATCAAGTAGTTCTTCCAAAGTCTACACTTTGTTTTCATACATGGATCCTCTCTCGGATTTCATGGCCTCCAGCCATTTGTCGGAATCCGGGCCCACCATTGCTTTCTCCATAACTCGTAGGTTCACTGTTGCTCAACAACATGACCTCCAAGACAGGGTTACCGTACCACTCTGCAGTAGTACGCGACATTGTCAACCTACGAGGTTTGTAGTAACTTGATCTGATGCTCAATGATCACCATCATCAGCTTCCACTTCAATTGGTGTAGGCGCCACAGGAACAACTTCCTGCACCCTGCTACACACTGGTTGAAGTGATGGTTCAATAACCTCATCAAGTTCTACCACCCTCCCACTCAATTCTTTCGAGAGAAACCTTTCCTCGAGAAAGGATCCGTTTCTAGAAACAAACACTTTGCTTTTGGATCTGAGATAGGAGATGTACCCAACTGTTTTGGATATCCTATGAAGATGCATTTATCCATTTTGGGTTCGAGCTTATCAGACTGAAACTTTTTCACATAAGTGTCGAAGCCCCAAACTTTCAAGAAACGACAGTTTAGATTTCTCTAAACCTCAGTCTATACTGTGTCATCTCAACGGAAATACGCGGTGCCCTATTTAAAGTGAATGCGGTTGTCTCTAATGCATAACCCATAAACGATAGTGGTAATTCGATAAGAGACATCATAGCATGCACCATACCAAATAGTGCGTGGCTATGACGTTCAGACACATCACCACACTATGATGTTCCAGGTGGCATGAACTGCAAAACAATTTCCACATTGTCTTAACTGCGTACCAAAACTCGTAACTCACGATTCATTTCTATGATCATATCGTAGATAGTTTATCCTCTCGTTACGACGAACTTCACTCTGAAACAGAATTGAACCTTTCAATATTTCAGACTTGTGATTCATTAAGTAAATACTCTTGTATCTACTCAAATCGTCATTGAATTAAGAACATAATGATATTCACTGCGTGCCTCAGCACCCATTGGACTGCATACATCAAAATGTATCACTTCCAACAAGTTACTATATTGTTTCATCTCAATGAAAACAAGGCTTTGCTCATGTGGTATGATTTGCATGTCACTAGTGATTCAAAATCAAGTGAGTACAAAGATCCATCAGCATGGAGCCTCTTCATGCAATTTATAACAACATGACTCAAGCGGCAGTGCCACAAGTAAGTGGTACTATCATCATAACCTCGTGTCCTTTGGCACCAATATTATGAACATGTGTAACACTACGATCGAGATTCACTAAACCATTGAAGGTGATTATTCAAGCAAACAGAGTAACCATTATTCTCTTTAAATGAATAATCGTATTGCAATAAACACGATCCAATCATGTTCATGCTTAATGCAAGCACCAAATAACAATTATTTAGGTTTAACACCAATCCCGATGGTAGAGGGAGCGTGTGACGTTTGATCATATCAACCATGGAAACACTTCCAACACGTATCGTCACCTCGCCTTTAGCTAGTCTCCGTTTATGCCATAGCTATCATTCCGTGTTACTAATCACTTAGCAACCGAACCGGTATCCAATACCCTCATGCTACTAGGAGTACTAGTAAAGTACACATCAACATCATGTATATCAAATATACTTCTTTCGACTTTTGCCAGCCTACTTATCTACCAAGTATCTAGAGTTGCTCCGCCTCAGTGACTGTTACCCTCATTACAGAAGCACTTAGTCTCGGGTTGGAGTTTAATCTTGGGTCTCTTCATCAGTGCAGCAACTGTTTTGCCGTTTCATGAAGTATCCCTTCTAGCCCCTGCCTTTCTTGAAACTTAGTGGTTTTACTAACCATCAACTATTGATGCTCCTTCTTGATTTCTACTTTCGCAGTGACAAACATCGCGAATCACTCAAAGATCATTATATCTATCCTTGATATGTTATAGTTCATCACGAAGCTCTCACAGCTTGGTGGCAGTGACTTTGGAGAACTATCACTATCTCATCTGGAAGATTAACTCCCACTTGATTCAAGTGATTGTCGTACTCAGACAATCTGAGCACACGCTCAACGATTGAGCTTTTCTCCTTTATTTTGTGGACAAAGAATCTTGTCGGAGGTCTCGTACCTCTCAACAAGGGCACGAGCAAGAAATCACAATTTCATCTCTTTAGAACATCACTTATGTTCCGTGACATTTCAAAACGTTTTCGGCGCCTTGCTTATAAGCCATTAAGTATTTTGCACTGAACTATCGTGTAGTCATCAGAAACGTGTATGTCGGATGTTCACAGCATCCACAGACGACGCTCGAGGTGCAGCACACCGAGTGGTGCATTAAGGACATAAGCCTTCTGTGCAGCAACGAGGACAATCCTCGGTTTCACAGACTTAGTCTGCAAAGTTTGCTACTATCAACTTTCAACTAAATTTTCTCTAGGAACATATAAAAAACAGTAGAGCTATAGCGCAAGCTACATCGTAATTCACAAAGACCATTAGAGTATGTTCATGACAATTAGTTCAATTAATCATATTACTTAAGTACTCCCACTCAAAAAGTACATCTCTCAAGTCATTTGAGTGGTACATGATCCAAATCCACTATCTCAAGTCCGATCATCACATGAGTCGAGAATAGTTTCAGTGGTAAGCATCTCTATGCTAATCATATCAACTATACGATTCATGCTCGACCTTTCGGTGTCATGTGTTCCGAGGCCATGTCTGCACATGCTAGGCTCGTCAAGATTAACCCGAGTGTTCTGCGTGTGCAACTATTTTGCACCCGTTGTATGTGAACGTTGAGTCTATCACACCCGATCATCACGTGGTGTCTCGAAACGAAGAACTGTCGCAACGGTGCACAGTCGGGGAGAACACAATTTCGTCTTGAAATTTTACTAAGAGATCACCTCATAATGCTACCGTCGTTCTAAGCAAGATAAGGTGCATAAAGGATTAACATCACATGCAATTCATAAGTGACATGATATGGCCATCATCATGCGCTTCTTGATCTCCATCACCAAAGCACCGGCACAATCTTCTTGTCACCGGCGTCAGACCATGATCTCCATCATCATGATCTCCATCAACGTGTCGCCATCGGGGTTGTCGTGCTACTCATGCTATTACTACTAAAGCTACGTCCTAGCAATATAGTAAACGCATCTGCAAGCACAAACGTTAGTTTAAAGACAACCCTATGGCTCCTGCCGGTTGCCGTACCATCGACGTGCAAGTCGATATTAACTATTACAACATGATCATCTCATACATCCAATATATCACATCACATCGTTAGCCATATCACATCACAAGCATACCCTGCAAAAACAAGTTAGACGTCCTCTAATTTTGTTGTTGCATGTTTTACGTGGTGACCATGGGTATCTAGTAGGATCGCATCTTACTTACGCAAACACCACAACGGAGATATATGAATTGCTATTTAACCTCATCCAAGGACCTCCTCGGTCAATTCCGATTCAACTCAAGTTGGAGAAACTAACACCCGCCAGTCATCTTTGAGCAACGGAGTTACTCGTAGCGATGAAACCAGTCTCTCGTAAGCGTACGAGTAATGTCGGTCCGAGCCGCTTCGATCCAACAATACCGCGGAATCAAGAAAAGACTAAGGAGGGCAGCAAAACGCACATCACCGCCCACAAAAACTTTTGTGTTCTACTCGAGAAGACATCTACGCATGAACCTAGCTCATGATGCCACTAATGGGGAACGTCGCATGGGAAACAAAAATTTTACTACGCGCGCGAAGACCTATCATGGTGATGTCCATCTACGAGAGGGGATGTGTGATCTACGTACCCTTGTAGACCGTACAACAGAAGCGTTAGTGAACGCGGTTGATGTAGTGGAACGTCCTCACGTCCCTCGATCCGCCCCGCGAACCGTCCCACGAACCGTCCCGCGATCCGTCCCATGATCCGCTCCGATCTAGAGCAGAACGGACGGCACCTCCGCGTTCAGCACACGTACAGCTCGACGATGATCTCGGCCTTCTTGATCCAGCAAGAGAGACGGAGAGGTAGAAGAGTTCTCCGGAAGCGTGACGGTGCTCCAGAGGTTGGTGATGATCTTGTCTCGGCAGGGCTCAGCCCGAGCTCCGCAGAAACGCGATCTAAAGGAAAAACCGTGGAGGTATGTGGTCGGGCTGCCGTAGGAAAAATCGTCTCAAATCAGCCCTAAAACCTCCATATATATAGGTGGGAGAGGGGGAACCTTGCCTTGGGGCTCAAGAGGCCCCAAGGGGGTCGGCCGAGCCAAGGGGGGAAGGTCTCCCCTTCCAAACCGAATCCAACTTGGTTTGGAAGGTGGAGTCCTTCTTCCCTTTCCCACCTCCTCCTTTTTTTTCCTTTTCTCTTTGATTTTCTTCCTATGGCGCATAGGGCCTTCTTGGGCTGTCCCACCAGCCCACTAAGGGCTGGTGCGCCACCCCCAAGCCCTATGGGCTTCCCCGGGGTGGGTTGCCCCCCCGGTGAAAACCCGGAACCCATTCGTCATTCCCGGTACATTCCCGGTAACTCCGAAAACCTTCCGGTAATCAAATGAGGTCATCCTATATATCAATCTTCGTTTCCGGACCATTCCGGAAACCCTCGTGACGTCCGTGATCTCATCCGGGACTCCGAACAACATTCGGTAACCAACCAAATAACTCAAATACGCATAAAACAACGTCGAACCTTAAGTGTGCAGACCCTGCGGGTTCGAGAACTATGTAGACATGACCCGAGAGAATCCTCGGTCAATATCCAATAGCGGGACCTGGATGCCCATATTGGATCCTACATATTCTACGAAGATCTTATCGTTTGAACCTCAGTGCCAAGGATTCATATAATCCCGTATGTCATTCCCTTTGTCCTTCGGTATGTTACTTGCCCGAGATTCGATCGTCGGTATCCGCATACCTATTTCAATCTCGTTTACCGGCAAGTCTCTTTACTCGTTCCATAATACAAGATCCCGCAACTTACACTAAGTCACATTGCTTGCAAGGCTTGTGTGTGATGTTGTATTACCGAGTGGGCCCCGAGATACCTCTCCGTCACATGGAGTGACAAATCCCAGTCTCGATCCATACTAACTCAACGAACACCTTCGGAGATACCTGTAGAGCATCTTTATAGTCACCCAGTTACGTTGCGACGTTTGATACACACAAAGCATTCCTCCGATGTCAGTGAGTTATATGATCTCATGGTCATAGGAACAAATACTTGACACGTAGAAAACAGTAGCAACAAAATGACACGATCAACATGCTACGTCTATTAGTTTTGGGTCTAGTCCATCACATGATTCTCCTAATGATGTGATCCCGTTATCAAGTAACAACACTTGCCTATGGCCAGGAAACCTTGACCATCTTTGATCAACGAGCTAGTCAACTAGAGGCTTACTAGGGACAGTGTTTTGTCTATGTATCCACACAAGTATTGTGGTTCCAATCAATACAATTATAGCATGGATACTAAACGATTATCATGAACTAAGAAATATAATAATAACTAATTTATTATTGCCTCTAGGGCATATTTCCAACATGGATGTCCGAGGGGCGAGCAACGAAGAGGCGGCCGGATAATAGTGGCGGCACCGGCGACGGGGTTGGGCGGGGAGGGGCCTATAACGACTAAGATGCGGTACTTTCCTCATTTGGGGGCGAGGCCTCAAAAGGGGAAAGGGTCGCATCTGAGCGTATCGCAACCAGGATAACAATGCCATAACATAATAGAGAGATGAGTATAAGATTCGGCTTATACTCACCACATGCTAAATTACAATCCACACAAGCATTCATTATTCATATATAAGACAGGGTCCGACTATGGACAAGATAAATGGCAAAATCATGCTATCCCATCTTGCTAGTCCCACGATCAAGACCATGCGCCTCTAGTCCTCGGGATACGTCACATACAGCCTGCCACTGTGTAATGCCCCAAGTGTGTAATTGCCATATTTGGAACCTATTGCAAGTGGGTCCACCTTGTCTTGGATATGATGGTGTCATTTTGAGCCATGATTTCTTGTGTGTCCCTTATTACTTGCTTCCCTTGCATGCATGCATAACATATCATTCCTGGCCATACCTTATGATTGCATGTCATGATCATGTTTGCATATGGTCTTACTAGGAGTGAGTATTGTGGTGTTATATTTCATGTGATCTTGTGATGTGTGACTTGTGTGGAGTGTAGCATGTGTTAACAAGTGCTTATTTTTTTCAAAACCAACCACCTTCTCCCCCTCTCTATTTTCCCCTATGTAAAATTTCACCTCTTCCTTTCCCTTTTGAAATAATGCCCATGTTTTAGCTAAAATTGTGGTGGATGGGAGATGTGAGTTGCTGGTTTTGAATGGGTGTTTATAGGTGCATATAAAATTACAAAAACAGATCAAACTAATGTTGTTTTGTAAAATATTTACTTGCTCCTAAATCCTTGTTCTTATTTTTATTAAATAGGATTTGTTTTTCCAAGTCCAGGGATGTGCTTGTGATATTTTTATCACTTGTATATACCCATGTGCATTTATTTCTTCGATATTATTATTTCTGTTAATAGGAAATCAAAAGGAAATAGTTTTCCCTTATCTGCCGCCACCGGTGGGCTCTCTCCCTCCTTGGTCGGCCCATCTTCTCTCTCTTACGTGCACAGAGCCCACACGTGCGACCCTCTCTTCCTCCTCTCGACGTCAGCAGCTGTACGACCATAGCTCGACCTCCCGATCGCCTCCCCTTCGATCCTGCGGCTCATGCGCGTTCCCCGAGGTGTTATAAGCTGCAGGAACCCTCATCCGTACCTAGGGTTCCCTCTCCTTCCTCCATCGCCGTCGCCTTCTCCTTTCTTCTTCCTCCTCTCTCTGGTAAGTACAGTAGGTATCCAGAGAACCCTCCGCCGTCGAACGCCGACCTCCCGTCGTCTCCGGCACCGGCGGCCATGTCCAGGGGCACGGGAGATCACCCCTCACTCCATTCCCGCCATCGCTGAGGTCGAGGAGCGACCTCAACGACGGCCAAGACCTCGTCATCGCCTCGGTCTAGGAGCTCTTCTTCCTCTTCTTCGGTTCGACAGCAGCAGTTCGTCTCCTTCCTCTTCATCATCTCGTCGTCGTGGGGTCCTCTCCTTCCTTCCCCAAGGTGAGGTGCCTTCCCCCTTCCTTCTTCCTCCCTTCTCCCTCGTTGGCTCCGGCTAGCCGTAGTTGCTGCACCTCCGTGCCCGAGTTGTGATGTGTGTGCCTTGATGGTTGTGTGAGGCGTGCTCGTGCAGCAGAGCAGATCGTGGCTAGCACCACGCAGCAGCAGAGAGGTAGCGTCGTGGTAGACCTTCGGTGGCGCAGTAGCAGCAGCAGTACGACGTGGAGCCGACGATCTCCTTGTCGTCGTGCTACTCTGTCAAACAGAGCAGCAACAGGTTTCCCTCGTTTGAGTGTGTTGGGTGTGGTGCAGTACAGGGGATGTGGTGCATGTATGTTGTACAGCAGGGACGTCCTTCTCCTCGTCTTGAATCGGCCCCTCCGGTAGCGCAGCAGCACTAGCAACCCCGTCGAGTCAGCCCGTCGTTCTCCCTGACGCCGGTGCGCCCCTGTAGACATGTGGTCAGTAGCAGTAGCATATCTTGATTCAGTTTCCTTCTCTGTCAGTCGTTGATGCACTAGCGCAGTGGTGTTGTCTTTGTTTGTTTGCCGGCAGGTGCAGGGTTTGAGTCCCATTCGGCGCACCACCCCTTTTGCAGTTTTTTTCCCAACGATTTGATAATAGTAGCTCCAGCAGGCAGCCTTAACCTGCCTGATCCCCTCTATTCTGTTGATAATATGACAGTAGCAGAGTGGCATGGGTAGGATTTGTGCACGAGTGGGTTCTGGGTTCGAAACCCAGGGTGCCCCTTTTATTTTTTTCCTTCATGTTATTTTCTTTCTTGCCTCTTTGCTTTATGCCATACTTGTGCCACAATCCATAGATGGCTTGGCATTTATTTTTTCTTCCTATGCTGCAATAAGAGGTGCCATATCATGTTTGCATGTGTGTGTTCATGTGAGAAGAGCATATATGCATGTGTGTGTGAGGACATACATATGGGATTGGTGGCACTAGATTGTGTGAATGGTGGTGCTTCCTAGTAGTTGATCCGAAGATATGATAGCAAGTGTAGTGGTAAAATTTGTAGGTACTTCTTTGTTGTAGGTGCTTGCATTTGATGTTGCACTAGGTTGTGTGTGTATAAGTATAGTAGATCTTGTTCTAGTGATGGTTGCTTTGATTACATGAGTAAGTGTGTGGATTTTATCTTGAGCATGATGTGCTTGAGAGTGATGTGGACTAGGTGTGTATGTGAGTAGCATCCCACCATGGCAAGCAAGCCTTGCACCTCCACATGACCATATGTGAGAGGGCATGGTATATTGTTTGTGTGATAGTAGAAGGGGTTGTGAAGTTGATGTGCATGACACAAACATGGGGTTCAAACCCCCATGTCACTTTGTCATTGTGCACATGAGCTCAACCTTTGTAGTTGTTGTTATAGTGGAACTACATGAAATGATGCGCATTCACTAGGCATGATTTGGAGTAGTTTCCTCTCCCTTAATTTGTGGTCACTTGTTCCAAGTAAGTGCCCACATATTATATATGATTTTGGGGTAGAATCTCCCAAGGAATCCAGTGGTGAAGATAGTTTTGCCATTGGGATACTTTATGGAGTTGTCATATTTAGATTTGTTGCAAGTTTGCTCTTTGTTTCCATGGAATAGGTGGAGCCCAAGGGCATGAGCTTTTGTGTGATAGTAGTAGGGGTTTTGCTCTACACCATAGTGGTGTCATTTATCACTTGGTGTTATTGGCATGCAAACTATGCCTAGACAAAGTGGGCATGTGGCTGAAAAGGTCCATCTTAGTGAAATCTGGAATTTCACTAAGTGTGAGAATCTGGAAACATTTTCTTCTCCTGTAGATGAGGATGTGCTGATCATTTTGTTGTGAACTAGCCTTAGTTCAGTGCTAGAATTTTGGACCTGATATGTTTGTGAAGCTCCCTGTAAAATTTCATCTCATTTGGGGTCCAGTGGGTTGTGTTTTGATTGCTGTCAAAAAGCTTCAGAACAAAGACAGAAAGTCAGGTGCAGGAATTTTCACTAAGTCCCTGAGATCTGATGGTTTTGTGAAAGTTTGTGGCCTTTTATCTTCTAGAGTTGAATTCCTTTTTCTGTGATTCTTGCTGGTGCTTGTAGTGTTCCTGGTTGGCTAAGCCACATATATTATTTGTCATATTTGGGGGGCTGTAGCTATGTTGCATGTAGCTCACAAAGAGCTAAGATGCAGATTATGGCAGATTGTGTAGTATAGTCATTTTGATCATTATGTGTGCTTACTTGATGTTGTGGTGTTCTTCCTTGATCCTATACATTCATGTTGGGTTGTTATATGTCTTGGCAACCTGGGAATACCAGATTTGTGCCAATTGAGTGTGCGGTGTTGATTCTTCCACGTAGAGCTTCATATCTTGTTTCGTTGATTCCCGGTGATCCGTAGCTCCGTTTGCAATGTTCTTTATATAGTTTTGCATCATTTTCACGAGCCGCATCTTCTCATGCCATCTTCATGCATGTCAAAATAGCTTAGTGTACAGTTCTGTCCAGAAACTTGTAGTAGTTTCTTTTGCTTGTGCTAGTGATAGAAATAGCGATGCATGCTCATCTTTCATCTCATGCATCATGTGATTGTTGCATCTTGTGGTGCTTCTGTTCATTGGTTGTTATTTCTTATGTTGGGTAGCACCGGGATTGGAGAACGAATACGTGGAGTAAGGAGAGTACGTGCAGGACGAACCAGAACCGTTCCAAGCTGAGGATATCATAGGCAAGATGATATGACCTTGATTCCATCTCTAGACTTGTTATGCTAGTTTCGTTTCCATGTCATATTGCTCGCTGCCTACCACTGAATTAAATTGCCTCTTGATATGCCATGAGCCCAAACACTGATCCCTTCCTAGCAAGACTTGAATGGCTATGTAGGCTTGCTCAGCTACTAATGTTAGCGTTGCTAGATGCAGGTGCTTTGACTCATGTGATAACATGAGCTTGTTATCATTATCTTAAGTTCTGTTATTTAATTAATGCACCTATATACTTGGTAAATGACGGGAGGCCTAGCCTTTTGCCGGGTGCTTTGTTCCGTTATTGCCGCCCTAGTTACCGGTTACCGGTGTTTGATTCCATAATGATCGCTCCTAACACGTTCGGGGTTGTTATGGGGACCCCCTTGATAAATCGCGTAGTGCTAAGGCTTGTCCCGCAGGACCCAACATTGGTGTTAATTTGCTAATCACTTAATAATAAACTGCATAGGGAATAGCTACCCCGAGGATTTTAATCAACAACCCGAGCCAGTGCTCCTCATGAGTGTTGGTCCAAACTAGAGCACCGTGCGGGGCCATCCCGGGGCAACTCGGGAGATTTCTCTGGCCACTGTACGCTTCACTTATCCGACGTGTCATGAGACTGAGATACGCGGCTCTTATCAGGGTCGTCGACACGTCGGGAGGTCCTGCTAGCCTTGCCTTACCTTAGCGGTATATCTTGCATATAGGAATCCCAGTGAAGCTTTGGTTTCCCCCAGAGTTGAGGTTTTCCTCTAAGGAATCCGACGAGATCACGAGATTCGTGATAGAGGATGCCTTTGCGGCCTGTGTACGTTTGTGATGGACTAGTTGGAGCACCCCTGCAGGGTTTAATCTTTCGGAAAGCCGTGCCCATGGTTATGTGGCAATTTGGAATATTTTATTAACATCGGTATTAGAGAACTTAAACATAAGCTAATAAAATTGCCAACTGTGTGCGTAACCGTGACTATCCCCCTCGAAGATCTCTCTTCGATCGGGAACACGGTGGGGTTATGAATGCCGTAGGTAGGTGTTCAGGATCACTTAGTGATCAAGTAATCACGACCGCTAGTGTAGACCACCTTCATAACTGATTACGTAAGTTAGCCACTAAATAAGGCTTCGGATGCTGCAGCCTTATACACTTCACCCTTACCCTACCTAAAAATATGACTAGTTATGGCACCAAGGTCTTAGATTGCTGAGTCCCCGTGGCTCACGGATTCCTCCGAAACTCCGAGCAAGTACAGGTACCCCAGAGACAGATGATCCCGACGACACCCAGCTGGCGTGGCAGTACGATGAGGAGACATACCGCCTCTACGTGAACTATCCAGAGGACCGAGGCGTGGTCGTGATCGTGGGTCTGCAGGCAGGGTAGCATAGCATTTCTATGTTTATGTAGTCCGTAGCGGAACTACCTTGATTGTATCTGTGATGTACTATGAGTTATCAATGAGAAGTCAGTTGAATCCCGAATTGTCTACTTTTTTTATTATTTCTGCTATGTTACTTGCTTGCGAATCGCTTAGATGCGCTTCTTTCCTATTCGGGGGCCTCGACCCGCAGATCGGAAAGGACCGCATCTTGGTCGTTACAAGTTGGTATCAGAGCCTTACGACCATAGGAGCCTTTGTGTGATCGTACTTGGCCGAGTCGAGTCTAGAAAACATTTTGAGTCTTAGTTATATCAGAGAGTAGGATTCTTTTTTCTCCTCTTCTATGCTCTTGTGAGGTTCCCGTCTTAGGAAATCTTTAACTCTACTCCTTTTTTCGTTCAAATTTTTTTTAGGATCACGCGGCTATTTGTGAAATCTATATCATTTCCATGTGACGGAATCCTGTCCTGGTGCCTCCTATCTGCTCTAAGTATCAGGGGAGTTGAGCTCCAGGGATTATCACGCACATCGCCATCATTCTGATTTCTGAGTATCTAAGTACGGAGGGTGTTCGTTATTGCTTCAATACTGGTAGTGGTGAGATAACCCCGAGGTCCCCAGTACTAGTGTAGATTGTTCGGGGGTACTACCACACTTGGTATCGTTGTGATCACGAGGATCTGTTGTAGATAAAGGTCCGAGATGCTGGTTGTGTGTTGAAGGATGTGATACAAGTGACGGGTTAGTTTAGGAGTTGTGTGAAATACTCCTTGTATCCGTGTACCTGATTGCATGACCAGTTATTTCGGGAATTCATAGGTGGGATATCTAGTAGTATCTTATAGGGCTATCTTCCTACAGACGCTTGATTGAGGTTTGGGAAATCTCGGTCATATGTCTGTTCCGAGCAGTTCTAGCTCACACTTGTTTGCAATGGTTCTTATCGGAATTTTGTCGTCTGTTACTTTGAGGATGCACTCTTGCTATGTTGTTCGAGTGCAATGCTAAATTCTGTTCAGATATTCTGTCTTTTTATTCAGCAATATCTTCAATTATTCTGTGGACTAATATGCTGTCCGTCTTCAGGATGGCTCAACCGACTCGTCAGACCCCAGCGTGTGAGGATATGCCGCTTCCACCCTCTCCTCCTCCTCCGCCGCCGCCTCCTCCTGCAGAGGCCTGGCAGGCAATGATGGCAGCTACTAATGCAAACACTCAGATGCTGTTGCAGTTGATCCAGGAGAGAGCCAATCATCAGCAGGGCAATTTCAAGCAGGGTGGCAATCACTTCGCCAATCTGAGTCAGTTCCTGTCAAACCAGCCTAAGACGTTCACTTCTTGCGACCGGCCTTTTGATGCAGAAGATTGGATCCGTGATATGAACAAGCATTTCGAGTGTAGCAATGTGCGTCCGGAGGACTATGTCAAGTTTGCAACATTTTAGTTGAAGGGACAGGCTTCTATATGGTGGCAGCAGCTCAAGGACTCCAGAGGCGACAGGGTGATGTCTTGGGACGAGTTTTCTCGTGACTTCAGGTCCCACTACATCCCTTCCAGTTTTGTGGAGGAGATGCGTGAGAAGTTCAGGCGTTTGAAGCAGGGCAGCAATTCTGTGTACAAGTACAATGTCGAGTTCCATGAGTTGGCCCGTTACGCGTTGCAGGATGTCCCGGATCAGAAGAGCAAGATCTACCAGTTCAGGGGTGGCTTGAAGGAAGACTTGTAGTTGGCTCTTGCATTGTACGATCCTGAGGAGTTTGACAAGTTCTACAACTTAGGCCTCATAGCAGAGGCAGCCTTGCTCAGGGTGGAAAACTCCAAGAAGCGCTTCAGAGATTCCCGATCTTCTGCGACTCAGGTGGTTCAGAAGCAACAGAGGTTTTGGGTTTCTCCTCCTCCTCCTCGGCACTCACAGCAGCTGAAGCACTCAGGTGGACGTGGTTCTTCCCACCCACCCAACCCTGGTTTCCAGCAGAGATACCAGCATTAGAAGCAAGGGCCTCCTCAGACTCAGTTCCGGCAGCCAGCAGATGTCACTTGTCACAAATGTGGGCAGAAGGGTCACTATGCCAACAAATGTACTTCTCAGCTCCGTCTGCCACCCCCTCCTCCAGGCAAACCTCCAAGCAACGCTCTTGTCAAATTCAACCCCAGATCAGCTCGAGTCAACATGGTGAATGCAGCTGAAGCAGACAACTCGTCTGATGTGATCATGGGTAACCTCCTCGTCAATGATTTTCCTGCTAAAGTCTTGTTCGATTCTGGAGCTTCGCATTGCTTTATGTCAAAGTCATTTTTCATCAAGCATGATTTTCCCTCGACAAGTTTGCATAGTCCTTTGGGTGTTGTTTCTCCAGGTGCTCAGATGAGGTCAAATTGTAGAGTTCCCGATGTTTCTATCAAGATCGGCAATTATTCCTTTCTGGCGTCTCCGTATGTCTTGGGCAATTCCGACATCGACTTGATTCTTGGTATGGACTGGTTGGCCATGAACAAGGCGTCAATTGATTGTGAAGCCAAAGAAGTCAGGCTTACCCACTCTTCGGAGGATGTGATTATATTCGCGGCGCGCGATGATACAATCCGTCTGTTCTCCTTCAATGAAAAGGGTGAGATCAATCCTATTGAGCAATTCCGAGTACTGTAGATAGGTGGTCAGTAGCAGTAGCATATCTTGATTCAGTTTCCTTCTCTGTCAGTCGTCGATGCACTAGCGCAGTGGTGTTATCTCTGTTTGTTTGCCGGTAGGTGCAGGGTTTGAGTCCCATTCGGCGCACCACCCCTTTTGCAGTTTTTTTCCCAACGATTTGATAATAGTAGCTCCAGCAGGCAGCCTTAACCTGCCTGATCCCCTCTATTCTGTTGATAATATGACAGTAGCAGAGTGGCATGGGTAGGATTTGTGCACGAGTGGGTTCTGGGTTCGAAACCCAGGGTGCCCCTTTTATTTTTTTCCTTCATGTTATTTTCTTTCTTGCCTCTTTGCTTTATGCCATACTTGTGCCACAATCCATAGATGGCTTGGCATTTATTTTTTCTTCCTATGCTGCAATAAGAGGTGCCATATCATGTTTGCATGTGTGTGTTCATGTGAGAAGAGCATATATGCATGTGTGTGTGAGGACATACATATGGGATTGGTGGCACTAGATTGTGTGAATGGTGGTGCTTCCTAGTAGTTGATTCGAAGATATGATAGCAAGTGTAGTGGTAAAATTTGTAGGTACTTCTTTGTTGTAGGTGCTTGCATTTGATGTTGCACTAGGTTGTGTGTGTATAAGTATAGTAGATCTTGTTCTAGTGATGGTTGCTTTGATTACATGAGTAAGTGTGTGGATTTTATCTTGAGCATGATGTGCTTGAGAGTGATGTGGACTAGGTGTGTATGTGAGTAGCATCCCACCATGGCAAGCAAGCCTTGCACCTCCACATGACCATATGTGAGAGGGCATGGTATATTGTTTGTGTGATAGTAGAAGGGGTTGTGAAGTTGATGTGCATGACACAAACATGGGGTTCAAACCCCCATGTCACTTTGTCATTGTGCACATGAGCTCAACCTTTGTAGTTGTTGTTATAGTGGAACTACATGAAATGATGCGCATTCACTAGGCATGATTTGGAGTAGTTTCCTCTCCCTTAATTTGTGGTCACTTGTTCCAAGTAAGTGCCCACATATTATATATGATTTTGGGGTAGAATCTCCCAAGGAATCCAGTGGTGAAGATAGTTTTGCCATTGGGATACTTTATGGAGTTGTCATATTTAGATTTGTTGCAAGTTTGCTCTTTGTTTCCATGGAATAGGTGGAGCCCAAGGGCATGAGCTTTTGTGTGATAGTAGTAGGGGTTTTGCTCTACACCATAGTGGTGTCATTTATCACTTGGTGTTATTGGTGTGCAAACTATGCCTAGACAAAGTGGGCATGTGGCTGAAAAGGTCCAGCTTAGTGAAATCTGGAATTTCACTAAGTGTGAGAATGTGGAAACATTTTCTTCTCCTGTAGATGAGGATATGCTGATCATTGTGTTGTGAACTAGCCTTAGTTCAGTGCTTTGATTTTGGACCTGATATGTTTGTGAAGCTTCCTGTCAAATTTCATATCATTTGGAGTCCAGTAGGTTGTGTTTTGATTGCTGTCAAAAAGCTTCAGAACAAAGACAGAAAGTCAGGTGCAGGAATTTTTACTAAGTCCCTGAGATATGATGGTTTTGTGAAAGTTTGTGGCCTTGTATCTCCTAGAGTTTAATTCCTTTTGCTGTGATTCCTGCTGGTGCTTGTAGTGTTCTTGGTTGGCTACAGCCACATATATTATTTAGTCATATTTGGGGGCTGTAGCTATGTTGCATGTAGCTCACAAAGAGCTAAGATGCAGATTATGGCAGATTGTGTAGTATAGTCATTTTGATCATTGTGTGTGCTTAGTTGATGTTGTGGTGTTCTTCCTTGCTACAATACATTCATGTTGGGTTGTTATATGTCTTGGCAACCTGGGAATACCAGATTTGTGCCAATTGAGTGTGTGGTGTTGATTCTTCCACGTAGAGCTTCATATCTTGTTTCGTTGATTCCCGTTGATCCGTAGCTCCGTTTGCAATGTTCTTTATATGGTTTTGCATCCGCATCTGCTCATGCCATCCTCATGCATGTCAAAATAGCTTAGTGTACAGTTCTGTACAGAAACTTGTAGAAGTTTCTTTTGCTTGTGCTAGTGATAGAAATACGATGCTCATCTTTCATCTCATGCATCATGTGATTGTTGCATCTTGTGGTGCTGCTGTTCATTGGTTGTTATTTCTTATGTTGGGTAGCACCGAGATCGGAGAACGAATACGTGGAATCAGGAGAGTACGTGCAGGACGAACCAGAACCATTCTAAGCTGAGGATATCACAGGCAAGATGATATGACCTTGATTCCATCTCTAGACTTGTTATGCTAGTTTTGTTTCCATGTCATATTGCTCGCTGCCTACCACTGAATTAAATTGCCTCTTGATATGCCATGAGCCCAAACACTGTTCCCTTCCTAGCAAGACTTGAATGGCTAAGTAGGCTTGCTCAGCTACTAATGTTAGCGTTGCTACATGCAGGTGCTTTGACTCATGTGATAACATGAGCTTGTTATCATTATCTTAAGTTCTGTTATTTAATTAATGCACCTATATGCTTGTTAAATGACGGGAGGCCTAGCCTTTTGCCGGGTGCTTTGTTCCGTTATTGCCGCCTTAGTTACCGGTTACCGGTGTTTGATTCCATAATGATCGCTCCTAACACGTTCGGGGTAGTTATGGGGACCCCCTTGATAAATCGCTTAGTGCTAAGGCTTGTCCGGCAGGACCCAACATTGGTGTTAATTTGCTAATCACTTAATAATAAACTGCATAGGGAATAGCTACCCCGAGGATTTTAATCAACAACCCGGGCCAGTGCTCCTCATGAGTGTTGCTCCAGACTAGAGCACCGTGCGGGGCCATCCCGGGCCAACTCGGGAGATTTCTCTAGCCACCGTACGCTTCACTTATCCGGCGTGTCCTGAGACTGAGATACGCGGCTCTTATCGGGGTCGTCGACACGTCGGGATGTCCTGCTAGCCTTACCTTACCTTAGCGGTATATCTTGCGTATAGGAATCCCAGTGAAGCTTTGGTTTCCCCCAGAGTTGAGGTTTTCCTCTAAGGAATCCGACAAGATCACGAGATTCGTGATAGAGGATGCCTTTGCGGCCTGTGTACGTTTGTGATGGACTAGTTGGAGCACCCCTGCAGGGTTTAATCTTTCGGAAAGCCGTGCCCGCGGTTATGTGGCAATTTGGAATATTTCGTTAACATCCGGTATTAGAGAACTTAAACATAAGCTAATAAAATTGCCAACTCTGTGCGTAACCGTGACTGTCCCCCTCGAAGATCTCTCTTCAATCGGGAACACGGTGGGGTTATGAATGCCGTACGTAGGTGTTCAGGATCACTTAGTGATCAAGTAATCACGACCGCTAGTGTAGATCACCTTCATAAGTGTTTACGTAAGTTAGCCACTAAATCAAGCTTAGGATGCTGCAGCCTTATTGTAATGCCCCAAGTGTAGAACTTTCCCTTCTTGTAACCTTCCATGTGGGGCCACCTTGTCAGAGATCTTGATGATATCATTTCGTGCCTTGACTTCATGTGTGTTCCCTAGTGCTTACTTCCCTTGCATGCATGAATTACATATGATCCGTTGCCATATTTATGTTTGCATGCCATGATCATGTTGCATTTGAGTCTAATGGGAGTAGTGTTGGGGTGTGTGAGTGCATGTGATCTTGCTAGCATTAAATGGTGGTGTTGCACTACCTTGTGATGCATGTGATAATGGTGTGTGTGATGCAAGAGGGTGTGCTAGCCTTTGTAAGCTCTTGCCTTTTAACTCCTTTTCCCTCCTATTTTTATTCTTGTCAAAATTTCTTCTTCCCAAAGATGATTCTAATATGTCTAGTGTTTTGATAAAATGTGCTTGTGAGGGGGTGCAATTTTTTTGGTTTGATTCCTTGACTTTAGTGGTGCAAATAAATTCAAAACAGTAGCTTAATTACTGTTTTGCATTTATTTCAAACATCACCAAATATTGCTTGTCTATTTTTCCCTACTAGGCCATTATTTCTTAGGTCTAGCAGGATCCTCCTTTTATTTTTTTATTTTTTTTAACCCAGTAGTTATTTTGGATAATAGATTTTTCCTTTCCTTCCCTGGGTATCTAATTCTTTCCCTGGCCCATTAAGCTTTCTCCCGTGCTGGCCCAGTTGGACTCCACCCCTGGCGACAGAGCCCACTGGCGAGCGCTCCTTCTACCTCCCGACGTCACCCCTGTACGACGCGTGCTCCACCTCTCGATCACTCTCTCTTTGATCCAGCGGCTCGAGCGCCGCCAGAGTCCTCCTGCCCTCGTTCTTCCCTGGTAAGTATCAGAGAGGAAGCAGAGAGAGAGAGAGTGCAGCGCCTCCTTTGTCAACCGCCGATCCGTCGTCTCCGGCACCGGCCGCCATGTCCGGGGGCTCGGGGCGGCTCCCCGCGTCCCATTCCTGGCGCTAGGACCCCGAGGAGCGCCCCCCCCCCCCCCCCCGTCGAGCTCGTCCCCGTCAACGGGGCGAACCGGGCGAACTGCGTCAGCTCCTCTTCTTCGCCTCCGGCGTTCCTCCGTCCCGTCCGGCGCCCCCTCTGCTCCCCAAGGTGAGGGCCGCCGCCCAGTGCTTCCTCCTCCTCGGTCCGGTCCAGGTCCGCGGCGGGGTCGTCGTCTTCTCTGCCGCCGTTTGTCAGGAGTCTGTTATTGTGTGTACGTGCAGAGTTCGAGTGTTTAGTTTGTTGCTGTTAGATGTAGGGGTTGTAGCAGGGGCTTCCTCCCCCCCCTCTCGGCAGCAGCGCCGTGCCCAGAGGACCCCCTCGTCGTCGGTGGTGCAGCTCGGCAGCGCCAGCAGGGAGGCCCGTCAGGTTCTCTGTCGCGTGCTCCCAGGCGGGCATGGAGTTCCGGCAGTTGCAGTTCCGGCAGCCAAGCGGAGACCTTTTCCCGTGCTCAGGGCGAAAATGGATCCCCCGAGAGTCCCGCGGGCCCCGCCGACGGTTTCCCCTGCCGGTGGTGGCCGGGAGTGGCGCCGCCAGCGTCCTCGGGTCCGGCCGCCGGCGGAGTGCTTCTCGTGAGAGGAGTGTTTTTCTATTTTTACCTTCTTGTCTAACCAGATCCCGATCCGTAGCCCGATGGTAGTGTTGTGCTGGCTTATTCTAGCGCCTGTAGGAGGGCGTGGGTTCGAGTCCCCCCCTCGGCGCCTTTCTTTTGTGGATCTGGATGGTTTATTTTGCATCAGAGGGCCTGCAGTCACCTTACCTTGCATCTCTCCCTTCTCATGTCAACAAGTAGTGCCGCAGCGCAGTGGCGTGAGTAGGTGGTGCTGGACACCAGGGTCTGGGATCGAATCCCAGCAGCCCCTGACCTATTTTCTTTGCTTCTGTTTTCTTTTCCTGTCTTTTAAATTTCTGTGTCCTATCTCCTACACTTATGTGTCTTAACAGTTTTGTTCCCTGTTGAGTTTATTGCAAACACTCCTACGCAGTGATGATTGCTCCTGTTCCTGCTAGAATAGTGGAATAAGATTTAGTTGTGAGTATGTTGTACACACTAGGGGTGATAAATAGTATTGCTAGCTTGTGATGCTTATAGTGGTTGTACCTTGGTGATGAGGAGCCAACGTTGATAAGGGCATGATGCTAGATGCCTTGATAAATATGGGTGTAGTGTTTGGAGGTGATTAGTTGCCCTAGCTATTCTTGCAAAGCCCTAGCTTGTGAACTTTAGTGTGGGTTAAGGGATCTTGTAGTTTTATTAGCTTGCCTTGATATAGTAGGGTGTGGGTGCCTCCCCCTCATCACATGTCTTGAGGTGAAGAGTAGCACTAGATAGCTATTTATGTTAGCATGTGAGGCTGTGGTTTGTTGTGGTAGTTTGCATATTGATGGTGACATGAATACTAGGAAGATCCTAGTGATGCTTGTGAGAGTGTGCACCATCACATGCCCATATGTGGGGGGGTGTGCATACTCTCTTGTTAGATAAAGATTTCTTATGTGTGAGCTTGATGCTACTGCTTGAGAGGAATTGTGGTGTTGGAGTTGTTGATGTGCATGACACAAACATGGGGTTCAAACCCCCATGTCACTTTGTCATTGTGCACATGAAACCCTCCTATGTAGTTGTCATCTTAAAAGCATACCTTATGGATTTGCATTTTCATTTTGTTGAAAGTTTGGGCCTTGTTCCCATGGTATAGAAGGAGCCCAAGGGTATGGATTTTGTGTGTTAGTAGTAGGGGTTTCTTTCCTATTCGGGGGCCTCGACCCCCAGATCGGAAAGGACCGCATCTTGGTCGTTACAAGTTGGTAATCAGAGCCTTACGACCATAGGAGCCTTTGTGTGATCGTATTTGGCCGAGTCGAGTCTAGAAAATGTTTTGAGTCTTAGTTATATCGGAGAATAGGTTTCATTTTTCTCCTCTTCTTTGCTCTGGTGAGGCTTCCGTCTTAGGAAATCTTTAACTCTACTCCTTTTCCCGCTCAAAATTTTTTTTAGGATCACGCGGGTGTTTGCGAAATCTATATGATTTCGATGTGACGGAATCGTGTCCTGGTGCCTCCTATCTGCTCTAAGCATCAGGGGAGTTGAGCTCCAGGGATTATCGCGCACATCGCCATCATTCAGATTTCTGAGTACCTAAGAACGGAGGGTGTTCGTTATTGCTTCAATACGGGTAGTGGTGAGATAACCCCGACGTCCCCAGTACTGGTGTAGATTGTTCGGGGGTACTACCACACTTTGTATCGTTGTGATCACGAGGATCTGTTGTAGACGAAGGTCCGAGATGATGGTTGTGTGTTGAAGGATGTGATACAGGTGACGGTTTCGATTAGGAGTTGTGTGAAATACTCATTGTATCCGGGTGCCTGATTGCATGACCAGTTATTTCGGGAATTCATAGGTGGGATATCTGGTAGTATCTTATAGGGCTATCTTCCTACAGACGCTTGATTGAGGTTGGGAAAAATCTTGATCATATGTTTGTTCCGAGCAATTCTAGCTCACACTTGTTTGCTGTGGCCCCTTATCGGAATTTTGTCGTCTGTTACTTTGAGAATGCACTCTTGCTATGTTGTTCGAGTGCAATGCTAAGTTCTATTCAGATATTCTGTCTTTTGATTCAGCTTATCTTCTAATATTCTATGGACTAATATGCTGTCCGTCTTCAGGATGGCTCCACCAACTCGTCAGACCCCAGCGCGTGAGGATATGCCTCATCCACCTCCTCCTCCGCCACCACCGCCGCCTCCTCCTGCAGAGGCCTGGCAGGCGATGATGGCAGCTACCAATGCAAATACTCAGATGCTGTTGCAGTTGATCCAGGAGAGAGCCAATCATCAGCAAGGCAATTTCCAGCAGGGTGGCAATCACTTCGCTAGTCTGAGTCAGTTCTTGTCAAACCAGCCTAGGACGTTCACTTCTTGCGACCAGCCGTTTGACGCGGAAGATTGGGTCCGTGATATGAACAAGCATTTCGAGTGTAGCAATGTGCGTCCAGAGGATTATGTCAAGTTTGCAACATTCCAGTTGAAGGGGCAGGCTTCTATTTGGTGGCAGCAGCTTAAGGACTCCAGAGGTGGCAGGGTGATGTCTTGGGACGAGTTCTGTCGTGACTTCAGGTCCCACTAAATTCCTTCCAGTTTTGTTGAGGAGATGCGTGAGAAGTTCAGGCGCTTGAAGCAGGGCAGCAATTCTGTGTACAAGTACAATGTTGAGTTCCACGAGCTGGCCCGTTACGCTTTGCAGGATGTTCCAGATCAGAAGAGCAAGATATACCAGTTCAGGGGTGGCTTGAAGGAGGATTTGCAGTTAGCACTCGCTTTGCACGATCCTGAGGAGTTTGACAAATTCTATAACTTAGCTCTCAGAGCAGAGGCAGCCTTGCTCAGGGTGGAGAATTCCAAGAAACGTTTCAGAGAGTCCAGCTCTTCCTCGACTCAGGTGGTTCAGAAGCAACAAAGGTTTTGGATTTCTCCTCCTCCTCCTCCTCGGCACTCTCAGCAGCCGAAGCACTCAGGTGGACGTGGTTCTTCCCGCCCACCCAACCCTGGATTCCAGCAGAGATATCAGCAGCAGAAGCAAGGGCCTCCTCAGATTCAGTTCCGGCAGCCAGCAGATGTCACTTGTCACAAATGTGGGCAGAAGGGTCACTATGCCAACAAATGCACTTCTCAGCTCCGTCTGCCGCCTCCTCCTCCAGGCAAACCTCCTAGCAACGCTCTTGTGAAGTTCAACCCCAGATCAGCTCGAGTCAACATGGTGAATGCAGCCGAGGCAGAAAATTCTTCGGATGTGATCATGGGTAATCTCTTAGTCAATGATTTTCCTGCGAAAGTCTTGTTTGATTCTGGTGCTTCGCATTCGTTCCTCTCCATTCCATTTGCATCCAAGCATAGTGTTCCTGTGGAAGAGCTTCCTAGTCCGTTGTCAGTAGTTTCTCCAGGCAAGTTCATGCATGCTAGTACCCGTGCTCTGGATGTTTCTATCAAGTTGGACAATTATGCTTTTCTGGCCTCTCCGTATGTCTTGGGCAAGTCCGACATCGATTTGATCCTTGGTATGGACTGGTTGGCCATGAACAAAGCATCAATTGATTGCGCAGCTAAAGAAGTGAAGCTGACCCACTCTTCGGAGGATGTGATCATATTCGCGGCGCGCGATGACACAATCCGCTTGTTCTCCTTGAATGAAAAGGGTGAGATCAATCCCATTGAGCAAGTTCCAGTTGTCTGCGAATATCAGGACGTGTTTCCTGAAGAGTTGCCAGGGATGCCTCCGCACCGTGAAGTGGAGTTCGTCATTGAGCTTGAGCCAGGCACAAAGCCGGTGTGCAAGCAGCCGTACAAGCTGGGTCCAGAGGAGTTGAAGGAACTCAAGAGACAACTCGATGAGCAGGAGCGTTTGGGTTTGATCAGACCAAGCTCGTCTCCGTGGGGATGTGGTGTTCTGTTTGTCAAGAAGAAGGATGGTACGGAACGACTGTGTGTCGATTACCGCCCATTGAATAAGAAGACAATCAAGAACAAATATCCGCTTCCGAACATAAATGAGTTGTTCGAGCAGCTGAAAGGTGCTAAAGTATTCTCCAAGCTTGATCTTAGAATGGGCTATCATCAGATTCGCATTCGTGAGGAAGACATTCCAAAGACGGCTTTCAGGACCAGTTTTGGCTCTTATGAGTATACGGTCATGTCTTTTGGTCTGGCTAATGCTCCTCCGATTTTTTGCTGATTGATGAACTATATTTTCTCGCCATTCAAGAATGAGTTTGTCTTGCTCTATCTCGATGACATTCTGGTCTTTTCTGAGGATGAGGAAGAACATGAGAAACATCTCAGGTTGGTGCTTGATAAACTGAGAGAATACAAGCTGTATGCCAAGTTTTCCAAGTGCGAGTTCTGGCTGAAAGAAGTGGTGTATCTTGGGCATATTATCTCTGCCGAGGGCATTAAGGTTGATCCTGTTGGAATTATGCCCTAGAGGCAATAATAAATGTATAGTTATTATTATAATTCCTGTATCAAGATAATAGTTTATTATCCATGCTATAATTGTATTGAATGAAGACTCATTTACATGTGTGGATACATAGACAAAACACCGTCCCTAGCATGCCTCTAGTTGGCTAGCCAGTTGATCGATGATAGTCAGTGTCTTCTGATTATGAACAAGGTGTTGTTGCTTGATAACTGGATCATGTCATTGGGAGAATCACGTGATGGACTAGACCCAAACTAATAGACGTAGCATGTTGATCGTGTCATTTTGTTGCTACTGTTTTCTGCGTGTCAAGTATTTATTCCTATGACCATGAGATCATATAACTCACTGACACCGGAGGAATGCTTTGTGTGTATCAAACGTCGCAACGTAACTGGGTGACTATAAAGATGCTCTACAGGTATCTCCGAAGGTGTTAGTTGAGTTAGTATGGATCAAGACTGGGATTTGTCACTCCGTGTGACGGAGAGGTATCTCGGGGCCCACTCGGTAATACAACATCACACACAAGCCTTGCAAGCAATGTAACTTAGTGTAAGTTGCGGGATCTTGTATTACGGAACGAGTAAAGAGACTTGCCGGTAAACGAGGTTGAAATAGGTATACGGATACTGACGATCGAATCTCGGGCAAGTAACATACCGAAGGACAAAGGGAATGACATACGGGATTATACGAATCCTTGGCACTGAGGTTCAAACGATAAGATCTTCGTGGAATATGTAGGATCCAATATGGGCATCCAGGTCCCGCTGTTGGATATTGACCGAGGAGTCTCTCGGGTCATGTCTACATAGTTCTCGAACCCGCAGGGTGTGCACACTTAAGGTTCGACGTTGTTTTATGCGTATTTGAGTTATATGGTTGGTTACCGAATGTTGTTCGGAGTCCCGGATGAGATCACGGACGTCACGAGGGTTTCCGGAATAGTCCGGAAACGAAGATTGATATATAGGATGACCTCATTTGATTACCGGAAGGTTTTCGGAGTTACCGGGAATGTACCGGGAATGACGAATGGGTTCCGGGAGTTCACCGGAGGGGGGCAACCCACTCCGGGGAAGCCCATAGGCATTTGGGGGGGTCACACCAGCCCTTAGTGGGCTGGTGGGACAGCCCACCAATCCCCTTTGCGCCAAGAGAGAAAAAATCAAAGGAAAGAAAAAAAAAGGAAGAAGTGGGAAGGGGGAAGGACTCCCTCCCACCAAACCAAGTAGGACTCGGTTTGGGGGGGAGAGTCCTCCCCCCTGGCTCGGCCGACCCCTTGGGGATCCCTTGGACCCCAAGGCAAGGTCCCCCTCCCTCCTCCTATATATATGGGGCTTTTAGGGCAGATTTGAGACGACTTTCTCACGGCTGCCCGACCACATACCTCCATAGTTTTTCCTCTAGATCGTGTTTCTGCGGAGCTCGGGCGGAGCCCTGCTGAGACAAGATCATCACCAACCTCCGGAGCGCCGTCACGCTGCCGGAGAACTCTTCTACCTCTCCGTCTCTCTTGCTGGATCAAGAAGACCGAGATCATCGTCGAGCTGTACGTGTGCTGAACGCGGAGGTGCCGTCCGTTCGGTACTAGATCGTGGGACTGATCGCGGGATTGTTCGCGGGGCGGATCGAGGGACGTGAGGACGTTCCACTACATCAACCGCGTTCTCTAACGCTTCTGCTGTACGATCTACAAGGGTACGTAGATCACTCATCCCCTCTCGTAGATGGACATCACCATGATAGGTCTTCGTGCGCGTAGGAAAATTTTTGTTTCCCATGCGACGTTCCCCGACAGTGGCATCATGAGCTAGGTTCATGCGTAGATGTCTTCTCGAGTAGAACACAAAAGGTCTTGTGGGCGGTGATGTGCGTTTTGCTGCCCTCCTTAGTCTTTTCTTGATTCCGCGGTATTGTTGGATTGAAGCGGCTTGGACCGACATTACTCGTACGCTTACGAGAGACTGGTTTCATCGTTACGAGTAACCCCCTTTGCTCAAAGATGACTGGCAAGTGACGGTTTCTCCAACTTTAGTTGAATCGGATTTGACCGAGGAGGTCCTTGGATGAGGTTAAATAGCAACTCATATATCTCCGTTGTGGTGTTTGCGTAAGTAAGATGCGATCCTACTAGATACCCTTGGTCACCACGTAAAACTTGCAACAACAAAATTAGAGGACGTCTAACTTGTTTTTGCAGGGTATGATTGTGATGTGATATGGCCAATGATGTGATGTGATATATTGGATGTATGAGATGATCATGTTGTAATAGAAATATCGACTTGCACGTCGATGGTACGGCAACCGGCAGGAGCCATAGGGTTGTCTTTATACTAACATATTTGTGCTTGCAGATGCGTTTACTATTTTGCTAGGATGTAGCTTTAGTAGTAATAGCATAAGTAGCACGACAACCTCGATGGCAACACGTTGATGGATGATCATGGTGTGGCGCCGGTGACAAGAAGATCGTGCCGGTGCTTTGGTGATGGAGATCAAGAAGCACGTGATGATGGCCATATCATCTCACTTATGAATTGCATGTGATGTTAATCCTTTTATGCACCTTGTTTTGCTTAGAACGACGGTAGCATTATGAGGTGATCTCTCACTCAAATTTCAAGACGAAATTGTGTTCTCCCCGACTGTGCACCGTTGCTACAGTTCGTCGTTTCGAGACACCACGTGATGATCGGGTGTGATAGACTCAACGTTCACATACAACGGGTGCAAAACAGTTGCGCACGCGGAACACTCGGGTTAAGCTTGACGAGCCTAGCATGTGCAGACATGGCCTCGGAACACATGAGACCGAAAGGTCGATCATGAATCATATAAGTTGATATGATTAGCATAGGGATGCTTACCACTGAAACTACTCTCGACTCACGTGATGATCGGACTTGGGATAGTGTAAGTGGATCATGAACCACTCAAATGACTAGAGAGATGTACTTTTTGAGTGGGAGTTTAGCATATAATTTGATTAAGTTGAACTCTAATTATCTTGAACATAGTCTAAGTACACTTTGAATATATTTGTGTTGTAGATCATGGCTCACGCAAGTGTCATCCTGAATTTTAATACGTTCCTAGAGAAAGCTAAGTTGAAAGATGATGGAAGCAACTTTGTAGACTGGGCTCGTAATCTTAAGCTTATCTTACAAGCTGGAAAGAAGGATTATGTCCTTAATGCTGCGCTAGGAGATGAACCACCCGCTACGGCTGATCAGGATGTTAAGAACGCTTGGTTAGCACGTAAGGAGGACTACTCAATAGTTCAATGTGCAGTCTTGTATGGCTTAGAACCGGGACTTCAACGTCGCTTTGAGCGTCATGGAGCATTTGAGATGTTCCAGGAGTTGAAGTTTATCTTTCAGAAGAACGCCCGGATCGAGAGGTATGAGACCTCCGATAAATTCTATGCTTGCAAGATGGAGGAAAACTCGTCTGTCAGTGAACATGTGCTCAAAATGTCTGGGTACTCAAACCGTCTAGCTGAACTGGGGATTGAACTCCCGCAAGAAGCTATCACTGACAGAATCCTTCAATCACTGCCGCCAAGCTATAAAGGCTTTGTGTTGAACTACAACATGCAAGGGATGAACAAGTCTCCCGGCGAGTTGTTTGTGATGCTGAAAGTCGCAGAGTCTGAACTCCGTAAAGAGCATCAAGTGTTGATGGTGAGCAAGACCACTAGTTTCAAGAGAAACGGCAAAGGCAAGAAGAGCAATTCGAAGAAGAGCGGCAAGCCTGTTGCCAATCCGCCGAAGAAACTCAAGTCTGGACCTAAGCCTGAAACAGAGTGCTTCTATTGCAAGGGTATGGGTCACTGGAAGCGCAATTGCCCCAAGTATCTGGCAGATAAGAAGGCGGGCAAAGAAAAATCAGGTATATTTGATATACATGTTATTGATGTGTACTTAACCGGCTCTCGTAGTAGTGCCTGGGTATTCAATACCGGTTCTGTTGCTCACATTTGCAACTCGAAGCAGGAACTGCAGAATAGACGAAGGCTAGCGAAAGACGAAGTGACGATGCGCGTAGGAAACGGTTCCAAGGTTGATGCAATCGCCGTCGGCACAGTGTCACTTCAACTACCATCGGGATTAGTGATGAACTTAAATCATTGTTATTTAGTGCCTGCGTTGAGCATGAACATTATATCTGGATCTTGTTTATTGCGAGACGGTTACTCTTTTAAGTATGAGAATAATGGTTGTTCTATTTCTATGAGTAACATCTTTTATGGTCATGCACCGAATGTGAGAGGATTGTTCATATTGAATCTTGATAGCGATACGCATATACATAACATTGAGACCAAAAGAGTTACAGTAAACAATGATAGCGCCATATTTTTGTGGCACTGCCGCTTGGGTCATATTGGTGTAAAGCGCATGAAGAAACTCCATGCTGATGGACTTTTGGAGTCACTTGACTTTGATTCACTTGACACGTGCGAACCATGCCTCATGGGCAAGATGACTAAGACTCCGTTCTCCGGAACAATGGAGCGTGCAAGTGACTTGTTGGAAATCATACATACTGATGTGTGTGGTCCAATGAGCGTGGAGGCACGCGGCGGATATCGTTATTTTCTCACCTTCATTGACGATTTAAGTAGATATGGTTATGTCTACTTGATGAAGCACAAGTCTGAAACATTTGAAAAGTTCAAGCAATTTCAGAGTGAAGTGGAAAATCATCGTAACAAGAAGATCAAGTTCCTACGGTCTGATCGTGGGGGTGAGTATCTGAGTTTCGAGTTTGGTACTCACTTAAGACAATGTGGAATTGTTTCGCAGTTAACGCCGCCTGGAACACCACAGCGTAATGGTGTGTCCGAACGTCGTAATCGTACTTTGTTAGAAATGGTGCGATCTATGATGTCTCTTACTGATTTGCCGTTATCGTTTTGGGGTTATGCATTAGAAACAGCTGCATTCACTTTAAATAGGGCACCATCAAAATCCGTTGAGACGACACCATACGAACTGTGGTATGGCAAAAGGCCAAAGTTGTCGTTTCTTAAAGTTTGGGGATGTGATGCTTATGTCAAAAAGCTTCAGCCTGAAAAGCTGGAACCCAAAGCGGAAAAGTGCGTCTTCATAGGTTACCCAAAAGAGACAGTTGGGTACACCTTCTATCTCAAATCCAAGGGCAAAGTGTTTGTTGCTAAAAACGGAACTTTTCTCGAGAAGGAGTTTCTCTCGAGAGAATTGAGTGGGAGGAAGATAGAACTTGACGAGGTTGTCGAACCTCTCATCCCTCTGGATGGTGGCGCAGGGCAAGGGGAAACCTCTGTCATTGCGACGCCGGTTGAGGAGGAAGTTAATGATGATGATCATGAAACTCCAGTTCAAGTTTCTGTTGAACCACGCAGGTCGACGAGATCACGCGCTGCTCCAGAGTGGTACGGTAATCCCGTCTTATCAATCATGTTGTTAGACAACAATGAACCTGCAAATTATGAAGAAGCAATGGTGGGCCCAGATTCCAACAAATGGCTAGATGCCATGAAATCCGAGATAGGATCCATGTATGAGAACAAAGTGTGGACTTTGGAGATACTGCCTGAGGGCCGCAAGGCTATTCAGAACAAATGGATCTTTAAGAAGAAGACGGACGCTGACGGTAATGTGACCGTTTATAAAGCTCGACTTGTGGCAAAGGGTTTTTCACAAGTTCTAGGAATTGACTACGATGAGACTTTCTCTCCCGTAGCGATGCTTAAGTCCGTCAGAATCATGTTAGCAATAGCTGCATTTTTCGATTATGAAATCTGGCAGATGGATGTCAAAACGGCGTTCCTTAACGGTTTCCTTAAGGAAGAGTTGTATATGATGCAACCCGAAGGTTTTGTCGATCCTAAAAATGCTGACAAGGTGTGCAAGCTCCAGCGATCCATTTATGGACTCGTGCAAGCATCTCGGAGTTGGAACAAACGCTTTGATGAGGTGATCAAAGCATTTGGGTTTATACAAGTGGTTGGAGAATCTTGTATTTACAAGAAAGTGAGTGGGAGCTCTGTGGCGTTTCTAATATTATATGTGGATGACATATTACTGATTGGAAACAACGTAGAGCTTTTGGAGAGCATAAAAGGTTACTTGAATAAAAGTTTCTCTATGAAGGACCTAGGAGAAGCTGCTTACATTCTAGGCATTAAGATCTATAGGGATAGATCAAAACGCCTGATAGGACTTTCACAAAGCACATACCTTGATAAAGTTTTGAAGAGGTTCAAAATGGAACAGTCCAAGAAAGGGTTCTTGCCAGTGTTACAAGGTACGAGATTGAGTAAGACTCAGTGCCCAGCAACTGATGAAGATAGAGAGCATATGCGCTCCGTCCCCTATGCTTCAGCCATAGGCTCTATCATGTATGCAATGCTGTGCACTAGACCGGATGTTAGCCTGGCCATAAGTATGGCAGGTAGGTTCCAGAGTAATCCAGGAGTGGATCACTGGACGGCGGTCAAGAATATCCTGAAGTACCTGAAAAGGACTAAGGAGATGTTTCTCGTGTATGGAGGTGACGAAGAGCTCGCCGTAAAAGGTTACGTCGATGCAAGCTTTGACACAGATCCGGACGACTCTAAGTCGCAAACCGGATACGTATTTATTCTTAATGGGGGTGCAGTAAGCTGGTGCAGTTCCAAGCAAAGCGTCGTAGCAGATTCTACATGTGAAGCGGAGTACATGGCTGCCTCGGAGGTGGCTAAGGAGGGTGTCTGGATGAAGCAGTTCATGACGGATCTTGGAGTGGTGCCAAGTGCACTGGATCCAATAACCTTGTTCTGTGACAACACTGGTGCCATTGCCTTAGCAAAGGAACCAAGGTTTCACAAGAAGACCAGACACATCAAACGACGCTTCAACCTCATCCGCGACTACGTCGAAGAGGAGGACGTAAATATATGCAAAGTGCACACGGATCTGAATGTAGCAGACCCGCTTACTAAACCTCTTCCACGGCCAAAACATGATCGACACCAGAACTGTATGGGTGTTAGATTTATTACAATGTAATTCACATGGTGATGTGAGGGCTAGATTATTGACTCTAGTGCAAGTGGGAGACTGTTGGAATTATGCCCTAGAGGCAATAATAAATGTATAGTTATTATTATAATTCCTGTATCAAGATAATAGTTTATTATCCATGCTATAATTGTATTGAATGAAGACTCATTTACATGTGTGGATACATAGACAAAACACCGTCCCTAGCATGCCTCTAGTTGGCTAGCCAGTTGATCGATGATAGTCAGTGTCTTCTGATTATGAACAAGGTGTTGTTGCTTGATAACTGGATCACGTCATTGGGAGAATCACGTGATGGACTAGACCCAAACTAATAGACGTAGCATGTTGATCGTGTCATTTTGTTGCTACTGTTTTCTGCGTGTCAAGTATTTATTTCTATGACCATGAGATCATATAACTCACTGACACCGGAGGAATGCTTTGTGTGTATCAAACGTCGCAACGTAACTGGGTGACTATAAAGATGCTCTACAGGTATCTCCGAAGGTATTAGTTCAGTTAGTATGGATCAAGACTGGGATTTGTCACTCCGTGTGACGAAGAGGTATCTCGGGGCCCACTCGGTAATACAACATCACACACAAGCCTTGCAAGCAATGTAACTTAGTGTAAGTTGCGGGATCTTGTATTACGGAACGAGTAAAGAGACTTGCCGGTAAACGAGGTTGAAATAGGTATACGGATACTAACGATCGAATCTCGGGCAAGTAACATACCGAAGGACAAAGGGAATGACATACGGGATTATACGAATCCTTGGCACTGAGGTTCAAACGATAAGATCTTCGTGGAATATGTAGGATCCAATATGGGCATCCAGGTCCCGCTGTTGGATATTGACCGAGGAGTCTCTCGGGTCATGTCTACATAGTTCTCGAACCCGCAGGGTCTGCACACTTAAAGTTCGACGTTGTTTTATGCGTATTTGAGTTATATGGTTGGTTACCGAATGTTGTTCGGAGTCCCGGATGAGATCACGGACGTCACGAGGGTTTCCGGAATAGTCCGGAAACGAAGATTGATATATAGGATGACCTCATTTGATTACCGAAAGGTTTTCGGAGTTACCGGGAATGTAACGGGAATGACGAATGGGTTCCGGGAGTTCACCGGAGGGGGGCAACCCACTCCGGGGAAGCCCATAGGCATTTGGGGGGGTCACACCAGCCCTTAGTGGGCTGGTGGGACAGCCCACCAATCCCCTATGCGCCAAGAGAGAAAAAATCAAAGGAAAGAAAAAAAAAGGAAGAAGTGGGAAGGGGGAAGGACTCCCTCCCACCAAACCAAGTAGGACTCGGTTTGGGGGGGAGAGTCCTCCCCCCTGGCTCGGCCGACCCCTTGGGGATCCCTTGGACCCCAAGGCAAGGTCCCCCTCCCTCCTCCTATATATATGGGGCTTTTAGGGCAGATTTGAGACGACTTTCTCACGGCTGCCCGACCACATACCTCCATAGTTTTTCCTCTAGATCGTGTTTCTGCGGAGCTCGGGCGGAGCCCTGCTGAGACAAGATCATCACCAACCTCCGGAGCGCCGTCACGCTGCCGGAGAACTCTTCTACCTCTCCGTCTCTCTTGCTGGATCAAGAAGGCCGAGATCATCGTCGAGCTGTACGTGTGCTGAACGCGGAGGTGCCGTCCGTTCGGTACTAGATCGTGGGACTGATCGCGGGATTGTTCGCGGGGCGGATCGAGGGACGTGAGGACGTTCCACTACATCAACCGCGTTCTCTAACGCTTCTGCTGTACGATCTACAAGGGTGCGTAGATCACTCATCCCCTCTCGTAGATGGACATCACCATGATAGGTCTTCGTGCGCGTAGGAAAATTTTTGTTTCCCATGCGACGTTCCCCAACAGATCCGTCCAAGGTTCAGGCCATTGTTGAATGGGAACCTCCGCAGAATGTGAAGCAGCTTCGAAGCTTTCTCGGTCTTGCCGGATATTGCAGAAGATTCGTTGAGAACTTCTCCAAAATCGCCAAGCCGCTCTCTAGTCTTCTTCAGAAGGGTGTCAAGTATGTGTGGTCTCCAGAGTGTCAACTGGCTTTTGATACACTCAAAGAGAAGCTTACCTCCACCCCGGTATTGGCTCCTCCGGATGATTCCAAGCCGTACCAGGTCTTTTGCGATGCTTCCCTTCAGGGTTTTGGTGCAGTCTTGATGCAAGATAGGAAGGTGGTTGCTTATACCTCCAGGCAGCTGAAGCCTGCGGAGAAGAACTATCCTGTGGACGATCTCGAGCTAGCAGCTGTTGTGCACGCCTTGATGACTTGGAGACATCTCTTGTTGGAACGTAAGGTTGAGGTGTTCACCGATCACAAGAGTCTCAAGTATATCTTCACTCAGCCTAACTTGAATCTTCGGCAAACACGTTGGGTGGAAATGCTCCAGGATTTTAATCCGAGTGTTGAGTACACGCCAGGCAAGGCAAATGTTGTGGTAGATGCATTGAGCAGGAAAGCATATTGCAACAGTCTGATTCTGCAACCTCTCCAGCCGGGTCTTTCTAAGTCTTTCAGGAAGCTCAATCTTCAGCTGGTTCCTCAGGGTTTTCTTGCGAACCTTCAGATCTCTCCTACCTTGGAAGATCAGGTCAGAGCAGCTCAGCTACTTGATACTATGGTGAAGAAGGTCAAGATTGGTGTGGGAAAGAGCCTTCCCAAGTATAAGTGTTTCACTGTGGATGCCAGGGACACGTTGTTTTTCGAGGACCGTCTTGTCGTCCCGAAAGGTGATCTCGGGAAGGTGATCATGGAAGAAGCTCATAATTCTCTGCTTTCTATTCATCCGGGAAGTTCCAAGATGTACCATGACTTGAAGCAGTCGTTCTGGTGGACCCGTATGAAGCGTGAAATTGCACAATTCGTCAATGAGTGTGATGTTTGTCGAAGGGTGAAAGCAGAACATCAAAGACCAGCGGGCCTCTTGCAGCCTTTACCGATTCCCGAGTGGAAGTTCGATCACATTGAGATGGACTTCGTCACAAGGTTTCCGAAGTCCAAGAAGGGCAATGACGCTATCTTCGTCGTCATCGACAAATTGAGTAAAGTGGCGCATTTCCTTCCAGTCAAGGAGTCCATTTCAGCAGCTCAGCTGGCAGAGTTGTACACCTCGAGGGTTGTCTCGTTGCACGGTGTACCTATGATGATCTCATCAGATCGCGGGAGTATCTTCACTTCCAAGTTCTGGGACTCTTTTCAGTCTGCTATGGGCACGAAGATCCGCTTCAGCACAGCGTTCCATCCTCAGACTAGTGGTCAAGTGGAGAGAGTGAATCAAGTTCTTGAGGACATGCTGAGAGCCTGCGTTATCTCGTTTGGCATGAAGTGGGAGGAATGTCTGCCTTTCGCGGAGTTCTCTTATAACAACAGTTATCAAGCTAGCTCTGGCAAGGCTTCGTTTGAGATTCTCTATGGCAGGAAGTGTCGTACTCCGCTCAACTGGTCCCCGACAGGCGAGCGTCAGATCCTTGGCAATGATATGATAGAAGAGGCTGAGGAGATGTGTCGGATCATTCGCGACAACCTCAGAGCAGCGCAGTCCCGTCAGAAGAGCTATTACGATAGCAAGCACCGTGACATATCGTATGAGCTTGATGATTTTGTCTACCTCAAGGTGTCGCCTATGAAGGGTATGCAGCGTTTTGGCATCAAAGGCAAGCTTGCGCCTCATTTCGTTGGTCCATTCAGAGTGGTTGGCAAGAGGGGTGACCTCGCGTACCAGCTCGAGCTTCCGTCGACCTTTGCAAATGTCCATGATGTGTTCCATGTTTCTCAGCTTCAGAGGTGTTTCAAGAACCCCGAGCGCACTGTGCATCTTCAGGATATCGAAATCCAGCCTGACCTCTCTTACCGCGAGCATCCAGTTGCGGTTCTCGAGGCGACTGAGCGCAAGACCCGTAACAAGTCTGTCAAGTTTCTCAAAGTGCAGTGGTCACACCATTCCGATAAAGAGGCTACGTGGGAACGCGAGGATCACCTCCGTTCCAAATTTCCCGATTTCTTTCAGTCTTAGATCTCGGGGTCGAGATCTTCTTTGTAGTGTGGGACAGTTTGTAATGCCCCAAGTGTAGAACTTTCCCTTCTTGTAACCTTCCATGTGGGGCCACCTTGTCAGAGATCTTGATGATATCATTTCGTGCCTTGACTTCATGTGTGTTCCCTAGTGCTTACTTCCCTTGCATGCATGAATTACATATGATCCCTTGCCATATTTATGTTTGCATGCCATGATCATGTTGCATTTGAGTCTAATGGGAGTAGTGTTGGGGTGTGTGAGTGCATGTGATCTTGCTAGCATTAAATGGTGGTGTTGCACTACCTTGTGATGCATGTGATAATGGTGTGTGTGATGCAAGAGGGTGTGCTAGCCTTTGTAAGCTCTTGCCTTTTAACTCCTTTTCCCTCCTATTTTTATTCTTGTCAAAATTCCTTCTTCCCAAAGATGATTCTAATATGTCTAGTGTTTTGATAAAATGTGCTTGTGAGGGGGTGCAATTTTTCTGGTTTGATTCCTTGACTTTAGTGGTGCAAATAAATTCAAAACAGTAGCTTAATTACTGTTTTGCATTTATTTCAAACATCACCAAATATTGCTTGTCTATTTTTCCCTACTGGGCCATTATTTCTTAGGTCTAGCAGGATCCTCCTTTTATTTTTTTATTTTTTTTAACCCAGTAGTTATTTTGGATAATAGATTTTTCCTTTCCTTCCCTGGGTATCTAATTCTTTCCCTGGCCCATTAAGCTTTCTCCCGTGCTGGCCCAGTTGGACTCCACCCCTGGCGACAGAGCCCACTGGCGAGCGCTCCTTCTACCTCCCGACGTCACCCCTGTACGACGCGTGCTCCACCTCTCGATCACTCTCTCTTTGATCCAGCGGCTCGAGCGCCGCCAGAGTCCTCCTGCCCTCGTTCTTCCCTGGTAAGTATCAGAGAGGAAGCAGAGAGAGAGAGAGTGCAGCGCCTCCTTTGTCAACCGCCGATCCGTCGTCTCCGGCACCGGCCGCCATGTCCGGGGGCTCGGGGCGGCTCCCCGCGTCCCATTCCTGGCGCTAGGACCCCGAGGAGCGCCCCCCCCCCCCCCCCCCCCGTCGAGCTCGTCCCCGTCAACGGGGCGAACCGGGCGAACTGCGTCAGCTCCTCTTCTTCGCCTCCGGCGTTCCTCCGTCCCGTCCGGCGCCCCCTCTGCTCCCCAAGGTGAGGGCCGCCGCCCAGTGCTTCCTCCTCCTCGGTCCGGTCCAGGTCCGCGGCGGGGTCGTCGTCTTCTCTGCCGCCGTTCGTCAGGAGTCTGTTATTGTGTGTACGTGCAGAGTTCGAGTGTTTAGTTTGTTGCTGTTAGATGTAGGGGTTGTAGCAGGGGCTTCCTCCCCCCCCCCTCTCGGCAGCAGCGCCGTGCCCAGAGGACCCCCTCGTCGTCGGTGGTGCAGCTCGGCAGCGCCAGCAGGGAGGCCCGTCAGGTTCTCTGTCGCGTGCTCCCAGGCGGGCATGGAGTTCCGGCAGTTGCAGTTCCGGCAGCCAAGCGGAGACCTTTTCCCGTGCTCAGGGCGAAAATGGATCCCCCGAGAGTCCCGCGGGCCCCGCCGACGGTTTCCCCTGCCAGTGGTGGCCGGGAGTGGCGCCGCCAGCGTCCTCGGGTCCGGCCGCCGGCGGAGTGCTTTTCGTGAGAGGAGTGTTTTTCTATTTTTACCTTCTTGTCTAACCAGTTCCCGATCCGTAGCCCGATGGTAGTGTTGTGCTGGCTTATTCTAGCGCCTGTAGGAGGGCGTGGGTTCGAGTCCCCCCCTCGGCGCCTTTCTTTTGTGGATCTGGATGGTTTATTTTGCATCAGAGGGCCTGCAGTCACCTTACCTTGCATCTCTCCCTTCTCATGTCAACAAGTAGTGCCGCAGCGCAGTGGCGTGAGTAGGTGGTGCTGGACACCAGGGTCTGGGATCGAATCCCAGCAGCCCCTGACCTATTTTCTTTGCTTCTGTTTTCTTTTCCTGTCTTTTAAATTTCGGTGTCCTATCTCCTACACTTATGTGTGTTAACAGTTTTGTTCCCTGTTGAGTTTATTGCAAACACTCCTACGCAGTGATGATTGCTCCTGTTCCTGCTAGAATAGTGGAATAAGATTTAGTTGTGAGTATGTTTTACACACTAGGGGTGATAAATAGTATTGCTAGCTTGTGATGCTTATAGTGGTTGTACCTTGGTGATGAGGAGCCAACGTTGATAAGGGCATGATGCTAGATGCCTTGATAAATATGGGTGTAGTGTTTGGAGGTGATTAGTTGCCCTAGCTATTCTTGCAAAGCCCTAGCTTGTGAACTTTAGTGTGGGTTAAGGGATCTTGTAGTTTTATTAGCTTGCCTTAATATAGTGGGGTTTGGGTGCCTCCCCCTCATCACATGTCTTGAGGTGAAGAGTAGCACTAGATAGCTATTTATGTTAGCATGTGAGGGTGTGGTTTGTTGTGGTAGTTTGCATATTGATGGTGACATGAATACTAGGAAGATCCTAGTGATGCTTGTGAGAGTGTGCACCATCACATGCCCATATGTGGGGGGTGTGCATACTCTCTTGTTAGATAAAGATTTCTTATGTGTGAGCTTGATGCTACTGCTTGAGAGGAATTGTGGTGTTGGAGTTGTTGATGTGCATGACACAAACATGGGGTTCAAACCCCCATGTCACTTTGTCATTGTGCACATGAAACCCTCCTATGTAGTTGTCATCTTAAAAGCATACCTTATGGATTTGCATTTTCATTTTGTTGAAAGTTTGGGCCTTGTTCCCATGGTATAGAAGGAGCCCAAGGGCATGGATTTTGTGTGTTAGTAGTAGGGGTTTACGCTCAACACCATAGTGGTGTCAAAAACCTCTTGGGGACATGTGTGTGCAAACTATGCCTAGACAAAGTGGGCATGTGGCAGGAAAATTCCAGATTTTTGAACTCTGAAAATTTCACCAAGTCTGGAATGCTGAAAACATTTTCTTCCCCTGTAAATAAGGTTGTGCTGGTCATTATGTTAAGAACTGGACTTAGTTCAGTGCTAGTGTTTTGAACATGGTATGTTTGTGAAGCTTCCTGTCAATTTTCAAGTCATTTGGAGTCCAGTAGCTTGTGTTTTGATTGCTGTCAAAAAGCTTCAGAACAGAAACCGAAACTCAGGTGCAGGAATTTTCACTAAGTCCCTGAGAACTGATGGTTTTGGGAAAGTTTGTGACCTTGTATCTTCTAGAGTTTAATTCCTTTTGCTGTGATTCTTGCTGGAGATGGTAGTGTTCTTGGTTGGCAACATCCACATATATTATTTGTCATGTTTGAAGACCTGTAGCTATGTTGCATGTGGCTCACAAACAGCTAAGATGCAGAAACTGGCAGATTGCGTAGTTTTGACATTTTGTTCAAAGTTTGTGTTTAATTGTTGTTGGGGTGTTCTACCTTGCTCCATTTCATTCATGTGGGGTTAATATATGTCTTGGCAACCTGGGAACACCAGATTTGTGCCAATTGTGTATGTGGTGATGAATCTTTCACGTAGGGCTTCATATCGTGTTTCGTTGATTCCCGTTGATCCGTAGCTCCGTTTGCAAAGTTCTTTATATGGTTTTGCACCGTTTTTACGAGATGCATCTGTCCATATCATTCCCATGCATGTCCAAATAGTTTAGTGCAAAGTTCTGTCCAGGAACTTGTTGTAGTTTATCTTGCTTGTGCTAGTGTTAGAAATAGTGGTGCATGCTCAACTTTCATCTCATGCATCATGTGATTGTTGCATTTTGTGGTGCTTCTGTTCATTGGCTGTTATTCTTGTGTTGGGTAGCACCGGGAGCGGAGACCGATTACGTGGAGTCAGGAGAGTACGTGCAGGACGATCCAGAACCATTCCAAGCTGAGGATATCACACGCAAGATGACATGACCTTGATCCCATATCTAGACTTGTTATTTAAGTTTCGATTCCACGTCATATTGCTCGCTGCCTACCACTGAAAATATATTACCTCTTCATATGCCATGAGCCTAAACACCTTACCCTTTCCTAGCAAACTTGCATGGCTAGGTAGGCTTGCTCAGCTACTAATGTTAGCATTGCTAGTTGCAGGTGTTTATAACTCATGAGTTGCCATGGGCTTGATATCATTATGTTAATTTCTGTTATTTAATTAATGTATCTATATATTTGGTAAATGACGGGAGGCCTAGCCTTTTGCCGGGTGTCTTGTTCCGTTATTGCCGCCTTAGTTACCGGTTACCGGTGTTTGATTCCATAATGATCGCTCCTAACACGTTCGGGGTTGTTATGGGGACCCCCTTGATAAATCGCGTAGTGTTAAGGCTTGTCCGGCTGGACCCAACTTTGGTACTATCTGCTAATCACATAATAATCTGCATAGGGAATAGCTACTCCGAGGAATTTAATCAACAACCCGGGCCAGTGCTCCCCATGAGCGTTGGCCCCACCTGAGCGATGTCCGGGGCCCCACTGGTCACCCAGAGGTTTAGCCATCCCGACGTCTAGCTCATCTGTCGTGTCCTGAGACTGAGATACGCGGCTCTTATCAGGGTCGTCGACACGACGGGAGGTCCTGCTAGTCTTGTCTTGCCTTAGCGGTGTATCTTGCGTATAGGAATCCCGGTGAGACTTTGGTTTTCCCCAGAGTTGAGGTTTTCCTCTAAGGAATCCGACGAGATCACGAGATTCGTGATAGAGGATGCCTTTGCGGCCTGTGTTCGTTTGTGATGGACTAGTTGGAGCACCCCTGCAGGGTTTAATCTTTCGGAAAGCCGTGCCCGCGGTTATGTGGCAACTTGGAATATTTTGTTAATATCCGGTATTAGAAAACTTAAACATAAACTAATAAAATATGCCAACTATGTGCGTAACCGTGACTGTCCCTTCGAAGATCTCTCTTCGATCCGGAACACGGTGGGGTTATGAATGTCGTAGGTAGGGGTTCAGGATCACTTTCTGATCAAGTTTTCACGATCGTTAGTATAGAACACTGTCACTTCTCCTTTGCGTAAGCTAGCCACTTATTCAACCTTAGGATGCAGCAGCCTGAAACACTTCACCCCTTCCTTACCCAATAACATGACTAGTTCTGGCACCAAGGTCTTAGATTGCTGAGTCCCCTGACTCACGGATTCCTCCGAAAATCCCAGCAGGTACAGGTACCCCAGAGGCAGATGATCCCGACGGCACCCAGCTGGCGTGGCAGTACGACGAGGAGACAGACCGCCTTTACGTGAACTATCCAGAGGACTGAGCCGTGGTCGTGATCGTGGGCCTGCAGCGGGTAGCATAGCATTTTCCTAGTTTTGTAGTCCGACCGGAACTACCTTGTTTGTATCGGCATTGTACTCTGTATTTTAATAAGAAGACAGTTGAATCCCAGATGGTCTACTTTATTTATTATTATGTGCTATGTTTACTTGCTTGCAAAACACTTAGATGCGCTTCTTTCCTATTCGGGGGCCTCGACCCCCAGATCGGAAAGGACCGCACCTTGGTCGTTACACTTATACACTTCACCCTTACCCTACCTAAAAACATGACTAGTTCTGGCACCAAGGTCTTAGATTGCGGAGTCCCCGTGGCTCACGGATTCCTCCGAAACTCCCAGCAGGTACAGGTACCCCAGAGACAGATGATCCCGACGGCACCCAGCTGGCGTGGCAGTACGACGAGGAGACATACCGCCTCTACGTGAACTATCCAGAGGACTGAGGCGTGGTCGTGATCGTGCGCCTGCAGGAAGGGTAGCATAGCATTTCTATGTTTATGTAGTCCGTAGAGGAACTACCTTGATTGTATATGTGATGTACTCTGAGTTATTAATGAGAAGACAGTTGAATCCCGAACTGTCTACTTTTATTATTATTTGTGCTATGTTACTTGCTTGCGAAACGCTTAGATGCGCTTCTTTCCTATTCGGGGGCCTCGACCCCCAGATCGGAAAGGATAGCATCTTGGTCGTTACGCATATAGTTGGCAGTTTTATTTGGATTACTTTAAGTTTTTCTAGAACCAGATGTTAACAAAATATCCATATTTGCCACATAACCGCGGACACGTCTTTCCGAAAGATTAGACCCTGCAGGGGTGCTCCAACTAGTCCATCACAAATTACCACAGGCCGCATAGTAATCCTCTACCACGAAACTCGTGATCTCGTCGGATTCCTTAGAGGAAACCTCAACTCTGAGAAGACCCAAAGTCTCACCAGAATCCCATTGCCGAAGATATATCGCTAAGGTAAGACAAGTCTGGCAAGACCTCCCGATGTGTCGACGAACCCGATAAGAGCCGCATATCTTAGTCTGAGGACACGCCAGATAAGCGAAGCGTACAGTGGCTTGATAGAAATCACTCGAGTTGCCCCGGGTTGGCCCCGCACGGTACTCTAATTTGGACCAACACCCACGAGGAGCACTGGCCCAGGGGGTTGATTAAGTTCCTCGGGGTAGCTATTCCCTATGCTTTTTATTAAGTTGTTAGCAAATTAACTCCAAAGTTGGGTCTTGCCAGACACACCTTAACTCTAAACGATTTATCAAGGGGGTCCTCATAACAACCCCGAACGTGTTAGGAGCGCTCAATTATGGAAAAAAAACACCGGTAGCCAAAACTAAGGCGGCAACAACGGAACAAATCACCTGGCAAAAGGCTAGGCCTTCCGTTATTTACCAACTATATATGTGCATTAATTAAATAACAATTAAATATGATGATCTCAAATGCCCATGTTATCACATGGACCAGATGGCACCTGCAACTAGCAACGCTAACATTTAGTGGTTGAGCAACCCTAACTTAGCCAAACAACATTTGCTAGGAGGGGAGGTGTTTGAGGTTTCATGGCAATGTTTGATGGCCTATATATCATGTGGTAGGTAGATGAGATGTAACGAAGGAAACGTAACAGTAAGCATAACAAAGCTAGAAACGGTGTCAAGGCCACGATAATCTTGCTTGTGATTTCTTCAGAGTGGAACTGATCCTGATCTTCCTGCACGAACTCACAGGACTCTTCAAATTCGTTTCCGATCCCAGTAGCTACCCAAAAGAAACAAGAAGGAAATAAATACCAGCAAGAATATGATGCCACAGACATAATGATGCATGCATGCACGACCTCTAACCATACACATGAACCACCCTACACCGATAAAATAATTGCCACCTCACCACAAGGAGACTTTCTACATAATTCTCAAAATCAGATTCCAGTACCACCATTGGATTTCTTGGGATTTTCTACCCCAAATCCATATATTATACTGCCATGTTTGCATTCAGGAAAACATCACAAACAAGAAAACAAATTGCACTTGATTTCCAATTCAACTATAAGTCAAATCTTGCCTAAAGTGGAAACTTCCAAATCTGTCTATCTCCCAATTTGGAATTTACCTAAAGAGGAAAAACACTCAAAACCACATGAAACAAAAGTAAAACACATGGGCTCAATGGTCATTGAACCATGGCCCCTATTGAGTGAATGCAAGTGGGCCATGCCCACATACACACACACACTCACTCACATTCACATGCACACACACACACATGCACACATGGTGCACACACACACATGTACACACACACACTCATGTGTACCCACACACACACACACATACTCATGTGTACCACACACACAGGGCACACACACACACGCGCTGGTGCTCAAAACAAAATAAAAGAAAGAAAAGAGGAAAAACGCAATTCAACTATAAGTCAAAACTTGCCTAAAGTGATAACTTCCAAATCTGTCTATCTCCCAATTTGAAATTCACCTAAAGAGGAAAAACACTCAAAACCACATGAAACAAAAGAAAAACACATGGGCTCAATGGCCATTGAACCATGGCCCCTAGTAAGTGTATGCAAGTGGGCCATGCCCACATACACACACACACACTCACTCACATTCACGTGCACACACACACATGCACACATGGTGTGCACACACACACACACACACGTGCACCCACACACACAGGGCACACACACACACACACTCATTTGTACCCCCCCCCCCCCACACACACACACATACTCATGTGTACCCACACATAGAGGGCACACACACTGGTGCTCAAAACAAAATAAAAGAAAGAAAAGAGTGGTGCAGGGAAGGGGATTCGAACCCTGCACCTCTGGCTAACACGTGTACACAAACTACCACCGCGCTACTTCTTCGGCACTTGACGGAGAGGGCGTCTGACTCCTTTTGAGCAGCCCCTCTACATCGCACACTACCAAGGCGGCGGCCGGAATAGGGGAAGACGGCGATGAGGCTATGGACATGAATCAATGGAGCTGGCTACTAGTGGGGGATGTGGAGGCCATGAGGGTCTCGTTCCCGTGGTCAAGCCACCGGGAGGGGGAAGCCAACAGCAGCACACGGAGCTGCTGGTTCCGGCCATGGCAGAGCACGACGACGGCAACGATCATGCACATAGAGAGGACATGCATGCGAGAGAGGGGAGAAGACGACGGTGGCTTACCCAGGGGCACGAAGACGAGGACGATGGGGCTTGAGGGAGGAAGAAGAGGCGGGGCGGCTCCGCAACGATGTTGCACCCACTTTGATGATGGCGACGGTGGTGGCGACACAAGGGAGGTCTCCGGCCTCCCCTAAAGGCGGGAATGGAATGAGGGAGGCACCGACATCCTCGTCCCCATCTTGGATGCCACGGGGGAGCTGCTGGCGACGAGGGAGACGACGGGGACGGCAACGATGCGGCAAAGCAACTCTGTCTCTCTCTCTCTCTGAACCTCTCTTAAACCTGCTGAAGCTTACCTTGCAAAGGGGGAAAGAAGGAGGGAGAAGAGGCTGGTGGCGGTGGTGGAGGAATGCATGCAACCCAAGGGCATGCCGGGGCTTTATAGGGCATCATACTGACGGCCTCGACGTCCGTGAGGTGCCACGCGGCAGCCTCTCACTCATGCACTTGTTGTCTGACGGACAAGGGAGGAGAGAAGGAGACGTCGTCAGAGAAAGGAGAGGGAAGTGGGTTGGCTCGCCAGAAGAGAAGGGAATGGTCCACGAAGCCCACTGGCCTCTCACTCTCTCTCAAAACTATATGTTTTTTAAAGAAAAAATAAAACACAACCAGCTTTGGGATTTAGAGCTAGGGGAAAAGAAAAGAGTTACTGTCGAAGTAAAAAATACTTTTGGAAATATAAAATGAACCTCCTATTTATAAAAATAGGTGGGACATTTTAGGGTAAAAGAAATAAAATTGATTTAATAAATCTGCTCCTGCTTTTAAATTAAAACAAAATGAAAATAATTTCAAATAAGTGAGTGTTGCCGCCCACAAATCTTTGAAAGGGGTTTTAAATAACTTGCACATTTTTATTAGGCCAAAACCTAAACTTCAATTCTGCCTAAGGTATTTGAAAAGAAAGGGTTTTTGGTCCATGGTGAACCTAGGGTTTTTGTAGGGCTCTTGTTGCACCCACACCACACTCCACAAGATCAATCACAAGAACACATGCAATCACATACACCACTAAGGAGACACCACAACACACCAAGATCAACCAAGGAAGACAAAAGAAATAAATGCTATGCATGATGCATGATGCATGATGCACATGAAATGACAACATCACCAAGTCTCTCATCTATTGCATTGCATCACAAGGTTGCCAAACATAGAAATGAGTTACAAAGGGGGAAGGAAAAGAATTGGGGCTGTTACAACTCTCATACACTACAAGAGGATCTCGACCCGAGATCTATGACTGGAAGAACTCCAGGTACTCGGAAAAGGAGGTGTTCCTCGCGCTCCTGATGACCCACAAGTGCAGGGGATCTATCGTAGCCTTTTCGATAAGTAGGAGTGTCGAACCCAACGAGGAGCAGAAGGTACTGACAAGCGATCTTGAGCAAGGAAAATCTACAAGTAGTGAAAGGTAACTTTTTATGGGTTTTCGGGTATAAGCAACAAGGAAATAAATGCAAGGAAAGTAAATGGTGCCGTGGTGCAGCAAGTGTCCCAGTCCTTTTGAACACAAAGGATAAGCCAAGGGACTAAACTTATAAAGACTAAGGCGTTCCTGAGGACACACGAGAGAGATAGTCATGTGCTTTCGCCATATTCCGTCTAGTACTATGTTTTGTATTGATAAGTGTTATGTGGGTGGATCTTAACTAGTGCACCGTCTAGGCTAAGACAAGTACACTCTGAAAGTACGTTATATCGACTAGAGGGGGGTGAATAGGAGATTTTTAGAATTTCATCACTGAGGAAATTCCTTTTGAGGAAATTCCTCAATGATGACTAACTTACAGCGGAAACAGTAAAGGATCAGAAGTGCAAAGTTTCACAACAGCAGTTATTCAGAGTGAATTATGTGAAAACAGATTGCACTGTGAGCAGGCACGTAGAATACAAATGAGGATTAACTAACGTGAAGAATTTGGGGTTGAGGAAATTCAGAGGAAGTCTTCAGCAAATTCTTCAAACAGTCGCAGTGAAAGTCATCAACACATAATACGTGGAAAGTAAGGAGTTGAGGAATTAGAACCCGTTTCTCAGTGAAGACAGTCGTTGATGACCCAGTTCCAACTGATGTGACAGTCGTACATCTGGTTTGGAGCGGCTTGGTATTGAAACCAAAAGACACACAGTCCCTACCGTATTCTCCTTGAGCTAAGGACACACAGTCCTCACCCAACACTCGTGGTAAGTCTTCAGGGTAGACTTCCAAACCCTCACAAACTTGGTCACCCGGCGATCCAGAATTGACTGCTGGAAAGCTCTAGACCATGACGCCTAACCGTCTGGAGGATGCACAGTCCTCAAAGGTAAAAGGCTTCAGTCCCACACAGGAACAACTTCTTCAGTGATGCTCAATCACTAGGTTTGGTTTGTGGTTTCGGTGTATGATGTATTTCCTCACTTATGAATTACTCTCGAAGACTCTTGAGGAATTGGGTTGCTCTTATGACAAGTGTCAGTTTCTAACGGAGCAGCCAACCAACTAGTGGTTGTGGGGGGTGGCTATTTATAGCCTGGGAGCATCCCCACATGATTTAACACTAATGCCCTTAAATAATATGACCGTTGGAGTGGATAAGACCAATGACTTGGCGTGGCTATCGAAACGGTCGGAACCCTCAATTGTGAGAGTCCTCATGTCACTCGTATTCCTCACTTGAGGCTTTTGGTAGGATTAGGCTTGGGTTGAGCATCATGAGGAAATTCATTCCAACGTTTAACTTTGACCCCCTTTAACAGCACGGTGTTCCTATTACTCAAATGCGAAGAAAATAAAACAGAAAGTGTAAATCTTCATGCTTCAAATTCTTCAGAGTGATTTTCTTCAGGACACACTGGATTCCTCAATATCAGTATCTTCATGAGGAATATCAATTTCATCGCAGATTCCTTGCGATTCATTTCTTCAGCTTCAGACCAATTTCTTCAACTGAAGACATATATTTCTAGGGCTCGATATTCTTCAAATATCTCAAACTCCTCAATGACTTATAGATCATGTGTACACTCATAAGCACATTAGATACTTAACCTATAAGTCTTCAAACCACCAAAATCACTAAGGGGCACTAGATGCACTTACACACTCTTATGATTAATCCCTCTTGCAAGCATCCGCAAATACAAGAGATAAATTTAGGCAAAGCGTAAACATAGCAATAAGCTTTAGGATCCAATACTCACTCATGCAAAAGTATGTGAACTGGGGTTCAGGTTTCTGTCACTCCGGCAACCCACCATAAGCATTCTTTATACACGATGCATTCCCCTAGGTCCTTAAAAAGGAGAAGTGTTATGTAGTCAACGTTCACATAACACCACTAGAAGAATAACACCATAACTTAAATATCAATCAACACATATTACTTCAACATCATATGACTACTAGCAACTAGACATCTCCCATGTCCTCAAGAACAAAAGTAACTACATACGAGACATAAAAGAGATCATGATCAGAGGTGATGAAAATATGATTAATAATCTGGTCATAACAATAATCCTCCAACAAAACTCAATAGCATTCACCACAAAAGAGTAATCAACACCGGTAGAGTAGGGGGGTGAATAGTGCAAGGTACAACTCCGATTGCAATGGTAATATGAGATGGGATGAAGATGGAGATGGTTATGGTGTTGAGGGTGATGGTGATGATGATCTCGATGATGCCCGTGACGATGGTGATGACGATGAGGACGATCTCCCCCTCCAGGAGGAGTTCTCCCTGGCGGAATCTGCCCGTCGGAAAGGTCTTTTCTTCTCTGTAGGTTCCCGCCCCGGAGTGGCGGCGGAACTTCGGAAAAACTTCTGCCTCCGTAACTTTTAGGTCAAGGGGATGATACAGGCCCAAGGAGAGCGCCGGAGGCGGGACCCACCACCCAGGCGGCCTAGGGGTGGCCCGCGCCAGTAGGTCGCCTGGGTGACCTATGGCCGCCCTCCGGCCCTTCTTCGGCCTGTCTTCAAGATCTATTCAGAAACTCCTCCCCTCAAATTTTCAGTGTAGTTGGAGATGTTCTGATATGGTAACTTTTTGTGCTATTTTCTCCGCTGAATCCTGCGTCTGCCGTTTCAGCACCGGAAAGTTGTAAACTCTGTAAAATAAGCCAAAACACTATAAGTACATCATCATAATGTGAAATATATCCATGAATAGAGACAAATTATGATACAAAAAAGTGATGTATTTTGGACGTATCAACTCCCCCAAGCTTAGACCTCACTTGTCCCCAAGCGAATACTGAGCTCGATAAACCTGTCCACAAGTTTAGAGAGTGAAGTGTCCATAAATAAGAATACGTACAAGAATCATCATAATTTCTATACTAAACTCAACCATCCTCAACAGCAATCTCAACTCATAAGGCTCATATGAAAGAGTAATATCAATTACAATCAAAAGTAGGGCTAGGGAAACTCATCAAACCATGGCAAACATATCCTTGGTCAAAGAACAACTAATAACTTTTAACTTTGGCTCTTTCTCTTATATTTTGATGAGATCAATTGAAGCTTTTTGAAAGAACATGTTATTAGTCAAGAAGTGAAAATGCTAACACAAAGGATGATGTTTGCTTTAGCTAAGCTTAACAAATAACTTATTCATCTTAATGATGTTGTCAACAAAGTTATGATAAGGCAATTCCCAATGAAACAATATAAATGTATGAATCTTTGTCAACAAAAGTGTGCTCTTTTATAGGATAGAAAGAAGTAGGTTTACTGACTCAAGAGAAAATTAAAAGATTAGCCCTTCGTAGAGGGAAGTAGGGAAAACTCATGTGCTAGCGCTTTTAGGGATTTTAAAATCAATAAGATTGTAAAACAAGCTTTTGAGAGGTGCATAATTTTTCAACAAATGCTAGCAGATAGCCCAATACTTCTCATGTTGGACAAGTTTTGAGGAACGGCTCCCAAAGTGGGGACGATCACATCCCCTTAGTCTCCTTTGTTTATCACTACCAAAGTTTTCTGATTTCTCATCAACAAAGCATGAAAGAGGTTTTGTTTGTTGCTATTATCTTTTACGAGTTGGGCGCTCTTATGCCAGTCCCTTCTTGTATTAAGGGTTCGCAGATTAAACATGCAAACCGAGGATAGAACTTGTCCAGTATGAGAAGATCATGAATTATCTACTACTTCCTCATGAGCTAAAATAGAGGCACAAAACAGGATGTAATATTTGAAGGTTTAAAGATAGCACATGAGTAATATACTTTAGGAGTGGCGGTGAAATACCACGTATAGGGAAGGTATGGTGGACTCTTGGGAAGGTTGAGGTTTCAGGGTATGGATGCACAAGCAGTAATCTCGCTTAGTGCTAGGGTTGGCTAGCAAAGGCTTTTGTGAGCACACAAATAATGTTGACTTGGATGCAAAACAATATAAAGTTTAACATAAAGAATTGGCATAAAACATCAAGTTGTCCTCCTTGTCAGCATAACACTTCAAGCATAAGAACATAAAGGTTTTGGCTATGTCGCTACTAGAAGAAAACACATGCTTGTTGTTATGACCAATGCTATGTTTGCCAAGATTAAATTAAGTTTTCAAAGCCATACCTGATATGAAAGGTTAATACTCCCATAAGAATTAGCTTATAAGGTTGATTGCATGGAGAGAATACCAGGTGCAGCAAAGAAACCAATAGACTTCTCATTAATATTCCATCATAGACAACTGCACACTCACGGATACAAGACTTTCCACAAAGGAGTGATAGACCTCAATGCAAATACCTATTTCATAAGATAACTTCCCTAGACATGATACGACACTAAACTTTGACCATAAAAGATAAAAGATGAAAATAAAGATAAAAATAAAGATATGGGGCACTCCCCCAAGCTTTGAACAAGCTACGTGAATGCCATTACTCATGAAGATTTCACTCTTCATCCTTGTTCTTGTTCTTCAGGTAATCCTCAGCGAAAAGCTTCCATGGCAAAGTTCCTCCCTCCATACAGGATTCTTCAGTCTCCAAGATCCTGCTTTCGGCACATAAGCCTATGCGCAAAAACTTAAGTTCATACTCACAGTTCTGGTTTTGGAGGTCATAGATGTTCCCTTGAAGCTTAGACACTTTGGTTTCCAGCACGGATATGATTGATCGCACTTCCTTCATCTCCTCCTCATGTTCCCTCTTCAGCTCGGTGGTGATTTCGCAGTTGGCTTCGACACAACGCTGGATCATCAACTTGTACTTGAAGACTTCTTGCTCCACTTCTTCCATCCTGGCCCTGGTGCTCCCCTCCTTGACAGGTCCCTTCAAATCTTCTTTGTGGAGGACACCATCCTCCACCCAAAGTGTTTTAGGGTGTCTCTTTACCTCTGTGAGGTAAGGGTTGATGACGTTGACGAAGAACTTGTCCTTGGGGGATTTTGGGGAAGCCATGGCACCTAGGTTTGTTGAAAGTTCTCCTTGCACAAATAGGTCGAAAAGAAAATGCACGGAATCGCAAGAATTTCTACATCAAAAGGAAGGTCACAAGCCAAAGTGGGGTCGAAGACGGACTCCAGGTGGTCCAGGTGGCCTCCTGGCGCGGCCAGGGGCTAGCCCGCACCACCTGGTCGCCTGGAGCTCCTCTCCGGCTCAGCTTCTGCTCAGAATTTTCCTAATTTTGCAAAAACACATAATACGGAACTTTTATTGATGTTCGTGAAGTTTTCTTACCGTATTTCATACCTATTCTTATTCTGCTTCTGCCGGTGTCTGATACAGTGTTGCAATATGTTCTTCATGAGCGGCTACCTGTATCACATCCACCTCTACATTTATGCGGTCTCCAGCCATGTAATGCTTGAGTCTTTGCCCATTCACAACATGTGGTTTTGTGCCTTCAAAATTATTAATCTTGATTGCACCGGAGCGGTAGACTTCTTCGATATGGTACGGTCCTTCCCACTTGGAAAGTAATTTACCAGGAGAAAACCTGAAACGCGATCTATACAGTAAAACTTTGTCACCAACATTAAATTCATGTTTCAAAATTCTCTTGTCATGCCACTTCTTTACCTTTTATTTGAACATTTTTGCGCTCTCATAAGCTTCACTTCTCCACTCGTCTAGAGAAGTCAAGTTTATGAGATGCTTTTCACCAGCAAGCTTTGGGTCAGCATTAAGCTCTCTAATAGCCCAAAAAGCTTTGTGCTCTAACTCTAAAGATAGATGGCATGCCTTTCCATAGACCATCTTATACGGAGACATCCCCATGGGATTTTGTAAGCAGTTCTATACCCCACAAGGCATCTCCTAGCTTATTGGACCAGTCCTTTCTAGAACTGTTCACTGTCTTTTGCAAGATCAACTTGATCTCTCTATTTGTGAGCTCAACTTGCCCACTTGTTTGAGGGTGGTAAGGTGAAGCAATTCTATGATTAACATCATGTTTGGCTAGAGCTTTTTAGAAAGCACCGTGTGTAAAATGTGATCCTCCGTCGGTCATGAGGTACCTAGGTACACCAAACCTACGGAATATTACATCCTTGAGCATTTTCAAAGATGTCTTGTGATCAACACTTTCAGTGGGGATTGCTTCAACCCACTTGATCACATAATCAACAGCCACTAAGATGTGAGTGTATTTCTGTGAAGGAGGAAAAGGACCCATAAAATCAAAACCCCAACAATCAAAAGGATCAATGACAAGAGAGTAATTCATAGGCATCTCATTTCTGTTGGGATTATGCCCTAGAGGCAATAATAAATATAGTTGTTATTATAATTCCTGTATCAAGATAATCGTTTATTATCCATGCTATAATTGTATTGAATGAAGACTCATTTACATGTGTGGATACATAGACAAAACACTGTCCCTAGCAAGCCTCTAGTTGGCTAGCCAGTTGATCAAAGATAGTCAATGTCTTCTGGTTATGAACAAGTTGTTGTTGCTTGATAACTGGATCACGTCATTAGGAGAATAACGTGATGGACTAGACCCAAACTAATAGACGTAGCATGTTGATCGTGTCATTCTGTTGCTACTGTTTTCTGCGTGTCAAGTATTTGTTCCTATGACCATGAGATCATATAACTCACTAACACCGGAAGAATAATTTGTGTGTATCAAACGTCACAACGTAACTGGGTGACTATAAAGATGCTCTACAGGTATCTCCGAAGGTGTTCGTTGAGTTAGTATGGATCAAGACTGGGATTTGTCACTCCGTGTGATGGAGAGGTATCTCGGGGCCCACTCGGTAATACAACATCACACACAAGCCTTGCAAGCAATGTAACTTAGTGTAAGTTGCGGGATCTTGTATTACGGAACGAGTAAAGAGACTTGCCGGTAAACGAGATTGAAATAGGTATGCGGATACTGACGATCGAATCTCGGGCAAGTAGGGAATCCTTGGCAGTGAGGTTCAAACGATAAGATCTTCGTAGAATATCTAGGATCCAATATGGGCATCCAGGTCCCGCTATTGGATATTGACCGAGGAGTCTCTCGGGTCATGTCTACATAGTTCTCGAACCCGCAGGGTCTGCACACTTAAAGTTCGACGTTGTTTTATGCGTATTTGAGTTATATGGTTGGTTACCGAATATTGTTCGGAGTCCCGGATGAGATCACGGCCATCACGAGGGTTTCCGGAATGGTCCGGAAACGAAGATTGATATATAGGATGACCTCATTTGATTACCGGAAAGTTTTCGGAGTTACCGGGAATGACGAATGGGTTCCGGGAGTTCACCGGGGGGGGCAACCCACCCCGGGGAAGCCCATAGGCCTTGAGGGTGGCGCACCAGCCCTTAGTGGGCTGATGGGACAGCCCAAAAGAGCCCTATGCACATTGGAAGAAAAATCAAAGAGAAAAGAAAAAAAGGAGGAGGTGGGAAAGGAAAGAAGGACTCCACCCACCAAACCAAGTAGGACTCGGTTTGGGGGGGAGTCCTTCCCCCTTTGGCTCGGCCGACCCCCTTGGGGCTCCTTGCGCCCCAAGGCAAGGTCCCCCCTCTCCCACCTATATATACGGAGGTTTTAGGGCTGATTTGAGACGACCTTTCCACGGCAGCCCGACCACATACCTCCACGGTTTTTCCTCTAGATCGCATTTCTGCGGAGCTCGGGCGGAGCCCTGCTGAGACGAGATCATTACCAACCTCCGGAGCGCCGTCACGCTGCCGGAGAACTCTTCTACCTCTCCGTCTCTCTTGCTGGATCAAGAAGACCGAGATAATCGTCGAGCTGTACGTGTGTTGAACGCGGAGGTGCCGTCCGTTCGGCACTAGATCATGGAACTGATCGTGGGATAGTTCGCGGGGCGGATCGAGGGACATGAGGACGTTCCACTACATCAACCGCGTTCACTAACGCTTCTGCTGTACGGTCTACAAGGGTACGTAGATCACTCATCCCCTCTCGTAGATGGACATCACCATGACAGGTCTTCGTGCGCGTAGGAAAATTTTGTTTCCCATGCGACGTTCCCCAACAGTGGCATCATGAGCTAGGTTCATGCGTAGATGTCTTCTCGAGTAGAACACAAAAGTTTTTGTGGGCGGTGATGTGCGTTTTGCTGCCCTCCTTAGTCTTTTCTTGATTCCGCGGTATTGTTGGATTGAAGCGGCTTCGACCGACATTACTCGTACGCTTACGAGAGACTGGTTTCATCGCTACGAGTAACCTCGTTGCTCAAAGATGACTGGCAAGTGTCGGTTTCTCCAACTTTAGTTGAATCGGATTTGACCGAGGGGGTCCTTGGATGAGGTTAAATAGCAACTCATATATCTCCGTTGTGGTGTTTGCGTAAGTAAGATGCGATCCTACTAGATACCCATGGTCACCACGTAAAACTTGCAACAACAAAATTAGAGGACGTCTAACTTGTTTTTGCAGGGTATGCTTGTGATGTGATATGGCCAATGATGTGATGTGATATATTGGATGTATGAGATGATGATGTTGTAATAGATAATATCTACTTGCACGTCGATCGTACGGCAACCGGCAGGAGCCATAGGGTTGTCTTTATACTAATGTTTGTGCTTGCACATGCGTTTACTATTTTGCTAGAATGTAGCTTTAGTAGTAATAGCACGAGTAGCACGACAACCCCGATGGCGACACGTTGATGGAGATCATGGTGTGGCGCCGGTGACAAGAAGATCGTGCCGGTGCTTTGGTGATGGAGATCAAGAAGCACGTGATGATGGCCATATCATGTCACTTATGAATTGCATGTGATGTTAATCCTCTTATGCACCTTATTTTGCTTAGAACGACGGTACATTATGAGGTGATCTCTCACTAAAATTTCAAGACGAAATTGTGTTCTCCCCGACTGTGCACCGTTGCTATAGTTCGTCGTTTCGAGACACCACGTGATGATCGGGTGTGATAGACTCAACATTCACATACAACGGGTGCAAAACAGTTGCGCACGCGGAACACTTGGGTTAAGCTTGACGAGCCTAGCATGTGCAGACATGGCCTCGGAACACATGAGACCGAAAGGTCGATCATGAATCATATAGATGATATGATTAGCATAGGGATGCTTACCACTAAAACTATACTCAACTCACGTGATGATCGGACTTGAGCTAGTGTAAGTGGATCATGAACCACTCAAATGACTAGAGAGATGTACTTTTTGAGTGGGAGTTTAGAGAATAATTTGATTAAGTTAAACTCTAATTATCTTGAACATAGTCTAAGTCCACTTTGAATATATTTGTGTTGTAGATCATGGCTCACGCGACAGTCACCCTGAATTTTAATACGTTCCTAGAGAAAGCTAAGTTGAAAGATGATGGAAGCAACTTTGTAGACTGGGCTCGTAATCTTAAGCTAATCTTACAAGCTGGGAAGAAGGATTATGTCCTTAATGCTGCGCTAGGAGATGAACCATCCGCTACGGCTGATCAGGATGTTAAGAACGCTTGGTTAGCACGTAAGGAGGACTACTCAGTAGTTCAATGTGCAGTCTTGTATGGCTTAGAACCGGGACTTCAACGTCGCTTTGAGCATCATGGACTATTTGAGATGTTCCAGGAGTTGAAGTTTATCTTTCAGAGGAACGCCCGGATCGAGAGGTATGAGACCTCCGATAAATTCTATGCTTGCAAGATGGAGGAGAACTCGTCTGTCAGTGAACATGTGCTCAAAATATCAGGGTACTCAAACCGTCTAGCTGAGCTGGGGATTGAACTCCCGCAAGAGGCTATCACTGACAGAATCATTCAATCACTGCCGCCAAGCTATAAAGGCTTTGTGTTGAACTACAACATGCAAGGGATGAACAAGTCACCCGGCGAGTTGTTTGCGATGCTGAAAGTCGCAGAGTCTGAACTCCGTAAAGAGCATCAAGTGTTGATGGTGAATAAGACCACTAGTTTCAAGAGAAACGGCAAAGGCAAGAAGGGTAATTCAAAGAAGAGCGGCAAGCCTGTTGCCAATCAGACGAAGAAACCCAAAGCTGGACCTAAGCCTGAAACAGAGTGTTACTATTGCAAGGGTATGGGTCACTGGAAGCGCAATTGCCCCAAGTATCTGGCAGATAAGAAGGCGGCCAAAGAAAAATCAGGTATATTTGATATACATGTTATTGATGTGTACTTAACCGGCTCTCGTAGTAGTGCTTGGGTATTCGATACCGGTTCTGTTGCTCATATTTGCAACTCGAAACAGGAACTGCGGAATAGACGAAGGCTGGCGGAAGATGAAGTGACGATGCGCGTAGGAAATGGTTCCAAGGTTGATGCAATCGCCGTCGGCACAGTTTCACTTCGGTTACCATCAGGATTAGTTATGAACTTGAATCATTGTTACTTAGTGCCTGCATTGAGCATGAACATTATATCTAGATCTTGTTTATTGCGAGACGGTTACTCTTTTAAGTCAGGGAATAATGGTTGTTCTATTTCTATGAGTAACATCTTTTATGGTCATGCACCCAATGTGAGAGGATTGTTCATATTGAATCTTGATAGCGATACACACATACATAACATTGAGACCAAAAGAGTTAGAGTTAACAATGATAGCGCCATATTTTTGTGGCACTGCCGCTTAGGTCATATTGGTGTAAAGCGCATGAAGAAACTCCATGCCGATGGACTTTTGGAGTCACTTGACTTTGATTCACTTGACACGTGCGAACCATGCCTCATGGGCAAGATGACTAAAACTCCGTTCTCCGGAACAATGGAGCATGCAAGTGACTTGTTGGAAATCATACATACCGATGTGTGTGGTCCGATGAGCGTAGAGGCACGCGGCGGATATCGTTCTTTTCTCACCTTCTCTGACGATTTGAGTAGATATGGTTATGTCTACTTAATGAAGCACAAGTCTGAAACATTTGAAAAGTTCAAGCAATTTCTGAGTGAAGTTGAAAATCATCGTAACAAGAAGATCAAGTTCCTACGGTCTGATCGTGGGGGTGAATATCTGAGTTTCGAGTTTGGTGCTCACTTAAGACAATGTGGAATTGTTTCACAGTTGACACCGCCTGGAACACCACAGCGTAATGGTGTGTCCGAACGTCGTAATCGTACTTTATTAGAGATGGTGCGATCTATGATGTCTCTTACCGATTTGTCGTTATCATTTTGGGATTATGCATTAGAAACAGCTGCATTCACTTTAAATAGGGCACCATCAAAATCCGTTGAGACGACACCATACGAACTGTGGTATGGCAAAAGGCCAAAGTTGTCGTTTCTTAAAGTTTGGGGATGTGATGCTTATGTCAAAAAGCTTCAGCCTGAAAAGCTGGAATCCAAAGCGGAAAAGTGCATCTTCATAGGTTACCCAAAAGAGACAGTTGGATACACCTTCTATCTCAAATCCGAGGGCAAAGTGTTTGTTGCTAAAAACGGAGCTTTTCTCGAGAAGGAGTTTCTCTCGAGAGAATTGAGTGGGAGGAAGATAGAACTTGACGACGTTGTCGAACCTCTCATCCCTCTAGATGGTGGCGCAGGGCAAGGGGAAACCTCTGTCGTTGCGATGCCGGTTGAGGAGGAACTTAATGATGATGATCATGAAACTCCGGTTCAAGTTTCTGTCGAACCACACAGGTCGACGAGATCATGTGCTGCTCCAGAGTGGTACGGTAATCCCGTCTTGTCAATCATGTTGTTGGACAACAATGAACCTGCAAATTATGAAGAAGCAATGGTGGGCCCAGATTCCAACAAATGGCTAGAAGCCATGAACTCCGAGATAGAATCCATGTATGAGAACAAAGTGTGGACTTTGGAGGTACTGCCTGAGGGCCGCAAGGCTATTCATAACAAATGGATCTTTAAGAGGAAGACGGACGCTGACGGCAATGTGACCGTTTATAAAGCTCGACTTGTGGCAAAGGATTTTTCACAAGTTCAAGGAGTTGACTACGATGAGACATTCTCACCCGTAACGATGCTTAAGTCCGTCAGAATCATGTTAGCAATAGCTGCATTTTTTGATTATGAAATCTGGCAGATGGATGTCAAAACGGCGTTCCTTAACGGTTTCCTTAAGGAAGAATTGTATATGATGCAACCCGAAGGTTTTGTCGATCCTAAGAATGCTAACAAGGTGTGCAAGCTCCAGCGATCCATTTATGGACTGGTGCAAGCATCTCGGAGTTGGAACAAACGCTTTGATGAGGTGATCAAAGCATTTGAGTTTATACAAGTGGTTGGAGAATCTTGTATTTACAAGAAAGTGAGTGGGAGCTCCGTGGCGTTTCTAATATTATATGTGGATGACATATTGCTGATTGGAAACAACGTAGAGTTTTTGGAGAGCTAAAGGATTACTTGAATAAAAGTTTCTCTATGAAGGACCTAGGAGCAGCTGCTTACATTCTAGGCATTAAGATCTATAGGGATAGATCAAAACGCCAGATAGGACTTTCACAAAGCACATACCTTGCTAAAGTTTTGAAGAGGTTCAAAGTGGAACAGTCCAAGAAGGGGTTCTTGCCAGTTTTACAAGGTACGAGATTGAGTAAGACTCAGTGCCCAGCAACTGATGAAGATAGAGAGCATATGCGCTCCGTCCCCTATGCTTCAGCCATAGGTTCTATCATGTATGCAATGTTGTGCACTAGACCGGACGTTAGCCTGGCCATAAGTATGGCAGGTAGGTTCCAGAGTAATCTAGGAGTGGATCACTGGACAGCGGTCAAGAATATCCTGAAGTACCTGAAAAGGACTAAGGAGATGTTTCTCATGTATGGAGGTGACGAAGAGCTCGCCGTAAAAGGTTACGTCGATGCAAGCTTTGACACAGATCCGAACGACTCTAAGTCGCAAACCGGATATGTATTTATTCTTAATGGGGGTGCGGTAAGCTGGTGCAGTTCCAAGCAAAGCGTCGTAGCAGATTCTACATGTGAAGCGGAGTACATGGTTGCCTCGGAGGCGGCTAAGGAGGGTGTCTGGATGAAGCAGTTCATGACGGATCTTGGAGTGGTGCCAAGCGCACTGAATCCAATAACCTTGTTTTGTGACAACACGGGTGCCATTGTCTTCGCAAAGGAACCACGGTTTCACAAGAAGTCCAGACACATCAAACAACGCTTCAACCTCATCCGCGACTACGTCGAAGGAGAGGACGTAAATATATGCAAAGTGCACACGGATCTGAATGTAGCAGACCCGCTGACTAAACCTCTTCCACGGCCAAAGCATGATCAACACCAGAACTGTATGGATGTTAGATTTATTACAATGTAATTCGCATGATGATGTGAGGGCTAGATTATTGACTCTAGTGCAAGTGGGAGACTGTTGGAATTATGCCCTAGAGGGAATAATAAATATAGTTATTATTATAATTCCTGTATCAAGATAATCGTTTATTATCCATGCTATAATTGTATTGAATGAAGACTCATTTACATGTGTGGATACATAGACAAAACACTGTCCCTAGCAAGCCTCTAGTTGGCTAGCCAGTTGATCAAAGATAGTCAATGTCTTCTGATTATGAACAAGGTGTTGTTGCTTGATAACTGGATCACGTCATTAGGAGAATCACGTGATGGACTAGACCCAAACTAATAGACGTAGCATGTTGATCGTGTCATTTTGTTGCTACTGTTTTCTGCGTGTCAAGTATTTGTTCCTATGATCATGAGATCATATAACTCACTAACACCGGAAGAATACTTTGTGTGTATCAAACGTCGCAACGTAACTGGGTGACTATAAAGATGCTCTACAGGTATCTCCGAAGGTGTTCGTTGAGTTAGCATGGATCAAGACTGGGATTTGTCACTCCGTGTGACGGAGAGGTATCTCGGGGCCCACTCGGTAATACAACATCACACACAAGCCCTGCAAGCAATGTAACTTAGTGTAAGTTGCGGGATCTTGTATTACGGAACGAGTAAAGAGACTTGCCGGTAAACGAGATTGAAATAGGTATGCGGATACTGACGATCGAATCTCGGGCAAATAACATATCGAAGGACAAAGGGAATGACATACGGGATTATATGAATCCTTGGCACTGAGGTTCAAACGATAAGATCTTCGTAGAATATGTAGGATCCAATATGGGCATCCAGGTCCCGCTATTGGATATTGACCCAGGAGTCTCTCGGGTCATGTCTACATAGTTCTCGAACCAGCAGGGTCTGCACACTTAAGGTTCGACGTTGTTTTATACGTATTTGAGTTATATGGTTGGTTACCGAATGTTGTTCAGAGTCCCGGATGAGATCACGGACGTCACGAGGATATATAGGATGACCTCATATGATTACCGGAAAGTTTTCGGAGTTACCGGGAATGTACCGGGAATGACGAATGGGTTCCGGGAGTTCACCGGGGGGGGCAACCCACCCCGGGGAAGCCCATAGGCCTTGAGGGTGGCGCACCAGCCCTTAGTGGGCTAGTGAGACAGCCCAAAAGTGCCCTATGCGCATTGGAAGAAAAATCAAAGAGAAAAAAAAGGAGGAGGTGGGAAAGGAAAGAAGGACTCCACCCACCAATCCAAGTAGGACTCGGTTTGGGGGGGAGTCCTTCCCCCCTTTGGCTCGGCCGACCCCCTTGGGGCTCCTTGAGCCCCAAGGCAAGGTCCCCCCTCTCCCACCTATATATACGGAGGTTTTAGGGCTGATTTGAGACGACTTTTCCACGGCAGCCCGACCACATACCTCCACGGTTTTTCCTCTAGATCGTGTTTCTGCGGAGCTCGGGCGGAGCCCTGCTGAGACGAGATCATCACCAACCTCCGGAGCGTCGTCACGCTGCCGGAGAACTCTTCTACCTCTCCGTCTCTCTTGCTGGATCAATAAGGCCGAGATCATCGTCGAGCTGTACGTGTGCTGAACGCGGAGGTGCCCTCCGTTCGGCACTAGATCGTGGGACTGATCGCGGGATAGTTCGCGGGGCGGATCGAGGGACGTGAGGATGTTCCACTATATCAACCGCGTTCACTAACGCTTCTGTTGTACGGTCTACAAGGGTACGTAGATCACTCATCCCCTCTCGTAGATGGACATCACCATGACAGGTCTTCGTGCGCGTAGGAAAATTTTGTTTCCCATGCGACGTTCCCCAACAATTTCTCCTACTAATATTACCAACTCTCTGGCACTTATCACAAGATAAAACATAATTTCTAGCGTATTTAAAGAGAGTAGGCCAATAAAAACCTGACTGGAGAACCTTATGTGTGGTCCTCTCACCGGCATGATGTCCTCCATAAGGACTGTTATGGCATTGTCTCAAGATATCCTTCTGTTCATGCTCCGTTATGCATCTCCTCAAGATCCCATCCGCACCTTCTCTGAAGATATGTGAGTCATATCAAAAGTAATGCCTCAAGTCATGGAAGAACTTCTTCCTATACTGGAATGTTAAACCTGGAGGCAAAAACTTTGCAAGAATAAAGTTAGCATAATCTGCATACCATGGATCATAATTAGATTGTACTTTAAAAACAGCTAACTGTTCATCAGGAAAACTATCGTTGACCGGAATAGGATCATGTGGTATGTCCTTCATCCTGGAAAGGTTGTCTGCTACAGGGTTGTGTGCTCCCTTCCTATCAACAATCTGCAAATCAAATTCTTGAAGAAGAAGGACCCATCTGATAAGCCTTGGTTTGACATCCTTGTTTTCAATAAGATACATAATGTCACCATGATCAGTATGAATGATGACTTTAGAATCAACAATGCAAGGCCTAAATTTATCACAAGCAAACACTACCACTAAAAATTATTTCTCAGTAGTAGCGTAATGCTTTTGAGCACTATCAAGGGTTTTGCTAGCATAATGTATAACATTCAATTTCTTATCAACCCTTTGTCCTAACACAGCTCCAACAGCAAAATCACTAGCATCACACATGATTTCAAAAGGCAAGTTCTAATCAGGTGGTTGCACTATAGGGGCGGTTATCAAGGCTTTCTTAAGAACTTCGAAGGCTTCCTTACAATCTTCATCAAACACAAAAGGAATATCCTTCTGGAGAAGATTAGTGAGGGGTTTCGAAGTCTTAGAAAAGTCTTTAATAAATCTTCTATAGAAACCAGCATGACCGAGGAAACTATGAATACCTCTGATGTCCTTTGGATAAGGCATCCTCTCGATTGCTTCGACCTTTGCCCTGTCCACCTCGATTCCCTTTTCAGAAATCTTGTGGCCAAGAACAATTCCCTCATTGACCATGAAATGGCACTTCTCCCAGTTGAGTACCAAGTTCGCCTCCTCACATCTCTGCAAAACTTTATTAAGGTTGTGGAGACAATGGTCAAAATAGGTTCCATAGACGGACCAGTCGTCCATGAAGACCTCCACAATTTCCTCACAAAAACCATGAAAGATAATAGACATACACCTTTGAGAAGTAGCAGGAGCATTGCAAAGGCATACGTCTATAAGCATAAGTACTACCAAAGGGACAAGTAAAACTGGTCTCCTCTTGATCTGCAGTGTTAACATGAATTTGAGTGAAGCCAGAGTACCCATCAAGATAGCAAAAGTGAGTGTTTTTTGGATAACCTTTCAAGCATTTGGTCGATGAACGGCACCGGGTAGTGGTCCTTCCTGGTTGCCTTGTTCAGCTTCCTGTGATCAATACACATTATATATCCAATAATAATTCTTTGAGGTATTAGTTCATTCTTATCATTAGGAACCACAGTCGTACCTACTTTCTTGGGAACACAATGTACCGGACTTACCCACTTACTATCAGCTATAGGGTAGATAATACGTGCGGCTAGAATCTTGAGGATTTTGGTCCTCACAACATCCTTCATCTTTGGGTTCAACCGTTGTTGATGATCAACAACTGGCTTAGCATCAGGCTCAAGATTGATAGTATGCTGACAAATAGATGGACTGATCCCCTTAAGATCATCAAGGGTATAGCCAATAGCACCTCGGTGTTTATGAAGGACTTCCAATAATCTCTCTTCTTCATATCCTGAAAGGTTAGAATTGTTAATAACAGGATATACTTCCCTTTCATCTAAATAAGCATACTTGAGCGTATTGGGAAGAGGTTTAAGATCAAACACCCGGTCTTCTTTTGGTTTCGATAAAATTCTCAAAGTATCAACCGGAAGGTTGTGCTTCAGGATAGCAGGTTGTCTCGAGAATATGTCATCTAGCTCATTCCTTTCGTGCATATGCATATCATTCTCATGGTCCTCCATAAATTGCTGCAAAGGATCGTTAGGAGGAATAGCAATAGAAGAAATCTCTTCAATAATTTTCTCATTACTAGGCAGATCAGTACCACGAGTTTGCTTCGAGAATTTAGAAAAGTTAAATTCATATGGCTCACCATTAAATTCAACATATACTTTTCCTTTCCTGCAATCTATAATAGCTCCACAAGTTTTGAGAAAAGGCCTACCAAAGATAATAGGGCAAAAACTATCTTGCATTGAACCAAGTACGAGAAAGTCGGTAGGATATTTAACCTTCCCACATAGAACTTTAACATCTCACACAATTCCAATAGGAGAGATACTTTCTTTGTTTGGACGATGAGTAGTAACATCAACTTATTCAATTTCACATGGTAGCATCTCATTCATGATCTCTTGATAAAGTGAAAAAGGAATAGCACTAGCACTGGATCCCAAATCACATAGCCCGTAATAATTATGATCTCCTATTTTAACAGATACAACTAGAGTACGTGAAATTGGGCCTTTATTCTTGGCTGTAACAACGTTAGTATAAACAACACAAAAATTTATATTGGAATCCTCAATATTACTAGTAACAAGATCCTTGACTAATGCAACTTGAGGATCGACCTTAATCAGGTCCTCATGCTCATTAGTCGTTCTTTCACTTTTATTCAGTATGCTTGTGACAAAAGAATGCTCCCTCATCCTGGTGGGAAAAGGGGGCTTTTCATATAAAACTGCAGGCAAGATAGGGTCAACAGCATTGATATCAACACGTAAATCCTTAAAAGGTTTATGGCGTTGATCCTCCCTCTTCTTAGAAGAGTTAATATGAGAGGCAAAGTCTTTGCAAAAATCAATTAGAAGCTAGGAATCAAGACCAATCTTAGCACAAAAGGTATTGAAGTAAGCAGTTTCCACATAGCTCTCAATGTAATCATGCTCATAATTTATAACGGGTTCAATACCTTTATCAATCTCCGAGTCTTCAGTGTTCTTCTGGATCCTTTCAATAAGATCCCACTTAGCTTTAGTGCTTTTGTTGGAGAATGCCCCACTAGAGGAGGCATCAAGCATCTCTTTATCTTAACGAGAAAGCCTTGCATAAAAAATTTGTAAGAATAATTTCTTTGGAGGGCTCATGATTGGGACATTTGAGCATTAGGGACTTCAATATCCCCCAAGCTTGAGCGATGCTTTCTCCGTCACGAGACCAAAAGTTATAAATATAGTTCATGTCTCGATGTATTTCATGAAGAGGATAAAACTTTGCCTAAAAGAGAGGCATAAGATCTTGCCAATTTAGTAAATGAGAGTCATCAAGAAGCATATACCAATTCAAAGCCTTATCTTTTAATGATAGAGAGAATAGCTTTCTCATAAAAAAATCCATCGATATACCTGCAAGCTTGAATAAGGAGCATAGTTGTGAAACATATAGCAAGTGTTCACCTGGATGTCTATCTCCTGCATACCGATTAGCCAAGACACAATCAATAATTCCAGTTGGTATTTTAAAGGGCACAATTTCAGTTGGTGGGGGAGGCTTCTCCACCGCAATAGCGTTGGGGCGGTTCCCCACAAGCAACAAACCAAGAGTAGAGTTGTCCATAGGGACAAAAAGCGGAAACAGTAAAATAAAAACAGCACATACAGCGTAAGGGTTTCCTTACCAATAGCGCTACACTCCCCGGCAACGATGCCAGAAAATGGTCTTGATGACCCACAAGTGTAGGGGATTTATCGTATCCTTTTTTATAAGTAGGAGTGTGGAACCCAATGAGGAGTAGAAGGTATTGACAAGCGATCTTGAGCAAGGAAAAAGTGCAAGTACTGAAAGGTAACTTTTTATGGGTTTTCGGGTATAAGCAACAAGGAAATAAATGCAAAGAAAGTAAATGGCGCCGAGGTGGAGAAAGTGGCCCAATCCTTCTGAACACAAAGGATAAGCCGAGGGACTAAACTTATAAAGACTAAGGTGTTCCTGAGGACACACGGGAGAGATAGTCAAGTGCTTTCGCCATATTCCGTCTAGTACTATGTTTTGTATTGATAAGTGTAATGTGGGTGGATCTTAACTAGTGCACCGTCTAGGCTAAGACAAGTACACTCTTATGATTAATCCCTCTTGCAAGCATCCGCAAATACAAGAGATAAATTAAGGCAAAGGGTAACCATAGCAATAAGCTTTAGGATCCAATACTCCCTCATGCAAAAGTATGTGAACTGGGGTTCAGGTTTCTGTCACTCCAGCAACCCACCATAATCATTCTTTATACACGATGCATTCCCCTAGGTCCTTAAAAATGCGAAGTGTTATGTAGTCGACGTTCACATAGCACCACTAGAAGAATAACACCATAACTTAAATATCAATCAACACATATTACTTCAACATCATATGACTACTAGCAACTAGACTTCTCCCATGTCCTCAAGCACTAAAGTAACTACTCACGAGACATAAAAGCTATCATGATCAGAGGTGATGAAAATATGATTAACAATCTGGCATAACAATAATCCTCCAACAAAACTCAATATCATTGACCACAAAAGAGTAATCAACACCGGTAGAGTAGGGGGGATGAATAGTCCAAGGTACAACTCTAATTGCAATGGTAAGGTGAGATGGGATGAAGAAGGAGATGGTGCGGGTGTTTACGCTGATGATGATGATGATCTCGATGATGCCCGTTACGATGGTGATGACGATGTGGACGATCTCCCCCTTCAGGAGGAGTTCTCCCTGGCGGAATATGCCCGCCGGAAAGGTATTTTCTTCTTTGTAGGTTTCCGCACCGGAGCGGCGGCGGAACTCCGGAAAAACTTTTGTCTCCGTAACCTTTTGGTCAAGGGATGATATAGTCCAAAGGAGAGTGCCGGAGGCGGGACCCACCACCCAGGCGGCCTCTGGGCGCGGCCTAGGGGTGGCCCGCGCCAACGGGTCGTCTAGGTGACCTGTGGCCTCCCTCCGGGCCTTCTTCGGGATATGTTCGGAAACTCCTTCCCTCAAATTTTTAGTGCAGTTGGAGATGTTCTGATATGGTAACTGTTCGTGCTATTTTCTCCACTGAATCCTGCGTCTGCTGTTTCGGCACGAAAAAGTTGTAAATTGTGTAAAATAAGCCAAAACACTATAAGTACATCGTCATAATGTGAAATATATCAATGAATAGAGACAAATTATGATACAAAATAGTGATGCATTTTGGATGTATCAGCTCCCAAGTGGCTTCTTTGTCTGAATGATGTGACAATTGCACTTTGAGGAACTTGATTGACTTATTGCGGGTCTTGCGCTCAGTCTCTTCAAGTATTGCTATCGGATGCTCATGGTAGGATTGGTCGGGTTGGAGATCGATATCCTGGAGTTCAACTATGCGCTCAGGATTCTTGAAGCATCTCTGGAGCTAAGAGACGCGAAACACATCATGCACATTGGAGAAGTTGGATGGAAGCTCTAACTGATATGCAATATCACCTCTCTTGCCAACAATTCTGAAAGGACCAACAAAGCGAGGAGCGAGCTTTCCTTTGATGCCGAAGCGCTGAGTGCCCTTCATGGGAGACACTTTCTGATACACAAAATCATCGAGTTGAAAAGGCATGTCATGATGCTTGCTATCGTAGTAGCTCTTCTGACGGGACTGAGCTGCTTTGAGATTATCCCGAATGACACGACACATTTCTTCTCCTTCAGCAATCATGTCATTCCCAAGAATCTGGCGCTCACCAGTTTCTAAACAATTGAGCAGGGTACGACACTTTTTGCCATATAGAATCTCGAATGTAGCCTTGCCTGAGCTTGCTTGAAAGCTGTTGTTGTATGAGAACTCGGAAAATTGTAGGCAATCTTCCCACTTCATGCCAAAAGAAATCACACAAGCTATGAGCATATCTTCAAGGATCTGATTGACTCTCTCAACTTGCCCACTTGTTTGAGGATGGAAAGTTGTACTAAAACGGATCTTCGTACCCATCGCAGTCTGAAAGGAATCCCATAACTTGGAAGTAAAGATGCTTCCACGATCTGAAGAAATGAGCATAGGAACACCGTGCAACGAGACTATGCTTGATGTATACAACTCTGCAAGCTCAGCTGTCGAGATAGACTCTTTGACCGGTAGAAAATGAGCAACTTTGGTCAACTTGTTGATGATGATGAAGATGCTATCGTTGCCTTTCTTGGACTTCGGAAACCCAGTGAAAAAATCCATCTCCACATGATCGAATTTCCACTCGGGTATAGGCAAGGGATGCAGAAGACCTGCTGGCCATTGATGCTCCGCCTTCACTCCGCGACACACATCACAATCGTTCACAAACTGAGCAATCTCACATTTTATGCGAGTCCACCAGAAGGTCTGCTTCAGATCCTGATATATTTTGGAGCTTCCTGGATGTATCGAGGAAAGGGAATTATGGGCTTCATCCATGATAACTTTCCTGAGCTCTCCTTTCGGAATGACAAGTCGGTCCTCGAAGAACAAGGTATATCTGTCATCAATACGGAAGCACTTATATATCGGAATGCTCTTTGCCAAGCCTAACTTAACTTTCTTCACCATCACATCAAGAAGTTGAGCTTGTCGGACTTGGTCTTCCAAGGTAGGAGAAATCTGGAGATTAGGAAGAAATCCCTGAGGTACTATCTGAAGGTTGAGCTTCCTGAAAGATTCACAAAGATCGGGCTGGAGAGGCTTCAAAATGAAACTGTTGTAGTAAATGCTCGGATTATAATCTTGGATCATTTCCACCCAACGAGTTTGTCGAAGATTGATACTAGGCTGGGTGAAGATGTATTTGAGACTCTTGTGATCGGTGTAGGCCTCAAGCTGTCTGCCCGACAAGACATGTCTGCAAGTCATCAAAGCATGGACGACTGCCGCCAACTCAAGATCATGAGTGGGATAATTCTTATCACTTGGCTTCAATGCCTCGAGGTATAAGCTACAACTTTGTTCTCTTGCATCAAAACTGCACCAAGACCTTGAAGAGAGGCATCACAGGACACTTGATAAGGCTTGGAATCATCAGGAGGAGTCAAGACTGGAGTAGAAGTGAGCTTCTCTTTGAGTGTGTCGAATGCCAACTGATACTATGGAGACCAGAAAAACTTCACACTCTTCTGAAGAAGGCTTGACAGAGGCTTAGCAATCTTGGAGAAGTTCTCAACGAACCTTCTGCAATAGCTTGCAAGCCCGAGAAAGCTTCGAAGCTGCTTCACGTTCTGAGGAGGTTACCACTCAACAATGGCCTACACCTTTGACGGATCAACTATGACGCCCTCGACAAAGATAATGTGCCCAAGGTACACAACTTCCTTCAACCAGAACTCACATTTGGAAAATTTAGCATAGAACTTGTGTTCTCTTAGATTATCAAGCACAAGCCGGAGATGTTCTTCATGCTCTTCCCCAGTTTTAGAAAAGACCAGAATATCATCAAGATACAGCAAGAAAAATTCATTCTTGAATGGGGAGAAGATATAATTCATCGTCTGACAAAAGGTCGGTGGAGCATTGGCGAGACCAAAACACATCACTGTGTACTCATAAGAGTCAAAGCTTGTCCTGAAAGCAGTCTTGGGAATGTCTTCTTCACGAATGTGAATTGAATGATGGCGGAGTCAAGATGGTTGTCACAAAGGTTGGCGGATTTATTTTCTTATTCTTGTCATCATAAGAAGCTTGATACTTTGATAAATCCAAGCTTGCTGCAAGCTGAGTCGCCGCCAAGCAGGATTCTTTGACAACGCGCTGATAATCCTCTTGAGTAAATTCTGACCCGTCGTCCTTGAGCTGGGGAAATCCTGTTGCTACTTCTTCGGGTTTTAACTCTAGAGCGTATGCTAAGCACCGACTCAACATAGTCAGTACCCCTTTTCGGGCAGCTGACCGGGTTAGCTCACCTATCTGAGGCGGAAGGGTAGATAAGCAGCCAAGCATCTTTTTGATTGATGTTATGGGTTCCTTAGCGCCCATCACTGCCTTCACGGTCATCACGCTTCCGGTATACAGTTGCTCTGTTAATGTGTAAATCGCCTTCAGCATCAGGACACAATCATTCTGAAGGTTGGCGGCTCTCCGACCTATATAAGGGATAATGACGGTCAGTAACTTCTTCATACTAAGTTATTTTTTACAAAGTGCAAGATCAGGGTTTTGCTTCTTACCAAAGATAGCTTGTGCCATGTTGGAGATATGTTGCTTTAAACCGGCCAGCTCTTGTTGCACGGCTTCCAATTTTGCTTCAGCTTTTTCCGCTCACTTTACCGCGGCGTCTTGATCAGCTTGAGCCTTATTGTGGGCAGCCTTCAGCTTTTTCATCTCAGATAAGATCACTTGATATTTTTCTTCTGATTTTGCCCGCGCATCTTGCTGGTCGGCTAAACTTTTATTTAAGTCGCCAAATGCCGACTCATCTTGGGCAAGAGATTCCTGTCAAAATATATTATCAAGAGGCAAGTCTCAGAATTATTGCAAGCAACATCTCTGTCACTTGGGGGCTAGTTTATAATTTTTTAGACAAAATTATACAAGATCAAGACCCGGCTCATCTTTCAACAGATGACCCGGCCCTTGGGGGTTACAGGTCGAAAGATTTTTTCTAATATCAAGACCCGGCTCATCTTTCAATAGATGGCCCGGCCCTTGGGGGTTATAGGTTGAAAGATTTTTTCTAATATCAAGACCCGGCTCATCTTTCAACAGATGACCCGGCCCTTGGGGGTTACAGGTCGAAAGATTTTTTCTAATATCAAGACCGGCTCATCTTTCAATAGATGACCCGGCCCTTGGGGGTTACAGGTTGAAAGATTTTTTCTAATATCAAGACCTGGCTCATCTTTCAATAGATGACCCGGCCCTTGGGGGTTACAGGTCGAAATATTTTTCTAATATCAAGACCCGGCTCATCTTTTAACAGATGACCCGACCCTTGGGGGTTAATGAGGATGGTATGCATTAAGGCGTACCTCATGTCTATTCTTCATCATAAGGAGTAGACTCTTCTGCATTTCATAACTCGCCTCCAGGCGACTTGCAAAGCCAGAGCAGAGCTCTTTACATTCAAGATTTTCATATTGAGATAGCTTGGCCTTGGAAATTTCATGTTCAATAGAAGGCTGGGTTGATGTTGATACGTCCTTCGACAAGACTGTCGAAGCCGGCTTAGAGAAGCTAGTACCCGTGATGATTACAACATCTGGATCCTCTGCTATTTTCAACGGACTCGGCGGATTGGGCGTTTCTGTGCCTTCCTTGGGAGAATTCGGGAGAACCGCTTGGTCATCAGATTTATCCTTTATCGGGTTATCCTGGGTCGGCGCCGGTTTTTCAATAGGCTCCGGAGCTGTAGTGGAAGTTGACCCGTGAGTTTTCCTTTTCTTCGCTTGTGCCCTAAAAGAGAAGGGGGTGTGCTTAAAAACAGACATCATCATCATCAGGACAATGTAAGTATTATAAGAATTTACCCTAGAACGCGGATCATCGGCGAAAGGGCTGACATCACTGAGTCGCCTGACGAAGGGGGAGAATTCTGCAAAAGTAATACCTCAAGATATGAGCAAGTCATAAGTATGATCCAAAAGGAAACAAAAGGGGACGCTGTTAAAGGATACCTCATTCTGCCTCTTCTTGGTAGGAGTTTTCGCTAGTAACCCGGACACCAAGTCTCCAGAATGACTTTGAGTTTTCTGATAGGAAGCATGTTGCGCTTTCTTCCAAAGGAAATTAGGATCCAAACAAGCATTTGGGTGAGACATGGGAACCTTCCCAAAAATCCGCCTGGTCGGCTTAGGCGGAGGAGAAGATGAGTCGGAGGAAACAGAAATTACCTCTACGGAGTCTTCTTGGCTTTCGTTGCCCTCATTCTACACAAGAGATACAGAGGTGTGAACACAAGGTTATACCAATGGATGGCAAGACAAAGAAGATAGAATTTTACCTCTGAAAATACATCGCCGACTTGGGATTCGTCCGCATCAGACGGTTCGGTAACGGCGGCTTTGCCTTTACTCTTGAATTTATTTTTTGGGGCGGCCTGGCTTGCTTTAGGGCCACCTATTTCGGCCTCTTGGACCAGAATTTGTCACCTTTCTGAAGTGGCATTTTTATTATGAGAATCAGAATTCAAGTAAGTCGGAAAGAATAAAGTAAAGGCGGGTTAAGATATTTACCTTAGGAGCCGGGTTGATCTTGCAGAATGGCTTAAGACCTATTTGGCCACACTTGGCCAAGGGCTCGCCGGTTAGCTTCTTGATGATGGACACAATGTCATTTTCTATCAGTGATGTACGGAAGTAGCACTGGGGATGGTCCAAGGTGCCATCAAATTCACACATTAAGTTGTCTCGGCGACTCAAGGGGAGGATGCGGCATTCAACCCAGCAGCGGATCAGATCAATCCCGGTAAGACCGTTGTTTGTCACAGATCGTAACTCGGATAGCACCGGGATAAAATCTGACTCCTCTTCTACAGTAAGCTTGTCTGGAAGTTTGAAGTTTGTAGGAAGGCATTCCTCCCTATAGCCAAGGAGCTTGTTTTCACCCTCAGGAGAAGTTTCTTGGCAATAAAACCAAGACTCACCCCAGCCTTTGGGATGGCTTGGCATGGCGAGTGATGGGAAGGAGCTGTCCCTACAGCGTTGAACGTTGACACCTCCAAGTTCCAAGCTAGGGCCATTGGAAAATTCGGTCTGGCAATTCAAATGGAAAAAATACCAGAACAAAGGAACTGAAGGTTCCATTCGCAAGTAAGCTTCGCAGAACACTTGGAACTGACATAAGTTACTAATCGAGTTAGGTCCTAAGTCTTGAAGGCGGACGTTCATGAAAGTCATGGCATCTCTAAGAAATTTTGACCCTGGCGGCTTAAAACCCCGTTCGAGGTGCTCAGCGAAGACAACTATTTACCCTTCCTTCGGCTTGGGAATTTCTTCTCCAAACACGGATCGCCATCCGATAACCTCTTTGGTCGAGATTTCCCGTCTTCACGCAGTCATTGAGAAAAGCTTCAGTAACTTTGGTTGGGAGCCAATCGACTTTGAAAACGGTACCCATGGCTACAAAGGAAAAGATTACGGATAAGTTAACTCGCCGAGTGCTTACTGAGGGGTTAAAAAGGTCAAGTAACTCGTCGAACATTTGTCAGGAAACTACGGGAGTCTGTTGACTCGCCAACAAGGAGCCGGGTCAGAATACAAGGGCGATTTAGGAATTTCCTATTGCTCAAAAGGAGACAACTCGGAGCTTCAGAGATGTTCGCTAAAATGGTGAAGGGCGGATTTATAAACATGTTTTATACAGCAGGCAGTAACACATAGTTCTACGGAGCAGGCAAAAAAGAATGAAAAGGCCTGGATAAAGTAGTACAACCTATGGCTAGGGTAAGAATAGCAAAGCTGATTTGACAGGAGCCTTTTTTGGATCTTCAAACAGGAGCTAATCAACTAAGGATATGGTCGATGCTACCATACCTATCATTATCGTTGTGATTTAATCAACGTCTATGGAGGCATTCGCGGTGTTCTAAGAAACCGGCAAGCGATGAACCTTGAGGAGCTAAGATCTACCTCTAATGGCGAAGGACTGACCAGATGGTGGCGACCGGAGGCGACCGAGGAAGATCCGCGGTGAATGCTGCGCGCTTAGTCGGCCTGGGATGCGTCGGACGCGGCCGCCGGAGACGGAGGTCCTTGGGCGGCGATGGGTTTCTCGGTGCAGTCGTGAGGAAGAAGGGTTCGATGAAATGGGTAGGTGAGGATGTTCCCTGCCCCCTTCCCCCAGCCTATTTATTGGGTCGAGCGCTGGAATCGAGGCGCCTCGCGTGGGAACTGACGACAGGATAAAGATTCACTATAATGGCTCCCAAAATTTTCGGGATATCTGTGCTGAAGGATCCGTTGGGGATTGCGTCATCATTTCTTCCGAGATTAAAGGGATAAGATGATGTCAACAAGAAGCGGTTCGGCGACTTGGATATCTCCACGATAGGGTGGTGGATAAAGCGTATGATGCATAAAGAGAGCAAAGTGAGTCGCCCCTGGCTAGGTGAGAGTTGGCATGAACAGGTTCAGGTCAATCTGGGGCCTAATGTTGGGGATATTATCTGTTGTGTGACCCGCCCTAGTTGGGCCGGGTCACCAAGCGGGCGACTCATCCTTTGGCGATTCAAGCTTTGGCCTGTGAGCCCAGGAGCTAGACGGCGGTTCAAGATCCTCGTGGAGCATCAATCATTGGGAAGACCTCTAAGTGTTGGAAAGCATGGCGACTTAGAGGTAGAAAGAATCATGACTTGCATGATGGTAAGGACTCTTGCAAACCCTAAGGGCTTGACCTATATATAAAGGCGAGTCCCGGGGAAGGAGAGGTCAGGTTAGAAATCATCAAGTGCTAGGTCAGGCGAGTTACGTCCTCCTTGTAATCGAAACACCATCAATACAACACAAAGCAGGACGTAGGCTTTTACCTCCTTACGAGGGGCCGAACCTGGGTAAATCTCTGTCTCGCTCCCGTTCAACCCCTTTGAGTCTCCACCAAGGTGCGATGGCTCCAACACTAAGTCCTTTCACGAGGACATCTGCCGTGACAAAACCACAACACATCCTGAGATCAAGCTTAGAGAAAATCTTGTCCCCTTTCAATTGCTCAAACGATTCATTGATGTTGGAAGTGGATACTTGTTTCTGATCGCCTTGTTCATTGGATGGTAATCGACACACAGTCGGTCTGTGCCATCCTTCTTCAGAAAAAGAACTCCACGACTTCACAGAACGCTAGAGCCAAAGTTTCTGTTTCTGCACCGCACATACCAACAAGCAATCTACCCATCATAAAGGCAAATCTTGGCACATTATTTTTATAATACAATGGATTTGTACAAGGGGTAATTATTTTTGTGAGAATCTTCATGAAAAATTCTACATTGTTTGCATGAGCATGAACACAAGTGGTCAAGGTCGACCCTCACTTCACCAATGCATCACCTTTCAATCGCTTCTGTTTTTGTGAAGTTTTAAGTTCCCCTCTATATTTTTTTTGTTTTTAAACTTTATAAAAGCACTTAACAAAATTAAATGACTCTCTAAAACTTCCGGGTTGTCTCCCTGTTAGAGCTTTCTTTAAAGCCATTAAGCTAGGCATAAAGTGCTCAAGTAATGGATCTACTCGGATCCCAAGGTATATCAAAGCCAATTTTAATATACAATCATACCAACCAAGATCACGATTAACACATAGGACAAAACGGATCTACTCAAACATCATAGGATAGACAAATATCATTGGGAAATAATATATGGAGTTGAGCACCATGTTTAAGTAGATATTACATCGGGAAGAAGGGGTGTTACACCACTGAATAGAGGGGGAGAAAGTTGGTGTTGACGGTAGCAAGGTTGTTGATGTAGATCATCGTCATAATCCTAGCCCCGGCGGCACTCCGGCGCCACCAGGAGAGAGGGGGGAGAGCCCCCCTCCTTCTTCTTCTTCCTTGGCCTCCCCCCTAGATGGGAGGAGAGTTCCCCTCTGGTCCATGGCCTCCATGGGGGCGGAGGGGTGGGAGCCCCTCCGAGATTAGATCTCCCTCTCTGTTCTCTTCTGTTTTGCGCTACCCACATCTCGCCCTTCACGATTTCTTAAATTCCCGGAGATCTGTAACTCCGATTGCGCTGAAATGTTTACACAATGTTTTCCATAAAATATCTTTTTTGCGCCACAAGAAGGGCTCCAAGCGATGTTCGAGGAGGGCACAAGACACCAGGGCGCACCTGGGGCCTTTGGCGCACCCTAGTGGGTTGTGGGCTCTGTGGGCCCCCGTTTGCGTTGATTCCACCTCCCAAAACACACATAAATTCCAAAATAATTCTCCGTAATTTTTTTATCATATTTGGACTTCGTTTGATATGGATTTTCCGCGATACAAAAAACATGCAAAAAAACAGGAACTGGCACTCGGCACTAGATCAATAGGTTAGTCGCATAAATCATATAAAAAGTTGCCAAAAGTATGTGAAAGTTGTATAATATTGGCATGAAACAATCAAAAGTTATAGATACGATAGAGACGTATCAGCCTGCACGGCTTTAGTCCTCCGAAGCTCCCGCTCGAGCCGCATCGTCCTCGCGTGCTCGGCGGCAAGCGGTGGGACTGGGCCGACCACAAGGACCAATGCCTCCGGCGCGGGCAACTGAATGGCCTCGCTGCCAAAGTAAGATGAGCACGATTTCAAACGCCACACGGCCATAAAGGAAGAAAGGAAGGGGCATGAGGCTCAAAAAGTACTTACCCAGCGCCAAGGGGGACATCACGGGGTCCCCGTTTGAGCCTCCTCCGCATTGGCGGAGGGCGCCCGTCAGCAGCGCCACCAACCGAACCTTCTTGGTTGCTCGGGCGCCGACTGAGTCGTCGGCCTGCCGCTTGTCCCTACAGCGCTCCTCCGACATCTGGTGACCAGCCGGCTGGCTGGCAGCCAGCCGCCCCCCATCCGGCACCTCCGCGCTCCTGAGTTGGTTGCTTATTTTGATGAAACTATGGATAGTATCGGGGGGTATTATCCATGGAAGATTGAAAATACAGTAACCCAACATCAACATAAGTAGTATTTAAGTTTGCTACAGTACCTAAGGAAGTGGTGGTCTGCTTTCTTATACTAATGTTATCACGAGTTTCTGTTTAAGTTTCGTGTTGTGAAGTTTTCAAGTTTTGGGTGAAGTTCTTATGGACAAAGAGATAAAGAGTGGCAAGAGCTCAAGCTTGGGGATGCCCAGGGCACCCCAAGAGATTCAAGGATGTCGTAAAAGCCTAAGCTTGGGGATGCCCCGGGAAGGCATCCCCTCTTTCGTCTTCAAATCCATCGGTAACGTTACTTGGGGCTACATTTTTATTCACCACATGTTATGTGTTTTGCTTGGAGCATCTTGTATCGTAGGAGTCTTTTATCGTGTCACAATCATCCTTGCTGCACACCTAGAGAGAGAGACATGCACTCACCGTGATTTTGTCGAGCTTCACTTATATCCTTTGGTAGACAATTCAGCTCACATATGCTTCACTTATATCTTTTGAGCTAGTTGATTTTGCTCTGTGTGCTTCACTTATATATTTTAGAGAACATAGGTGTGTGGCTTGGTAGTTGATCTATGCTTTGAAAGTAGTCTCAAAAGGGTTAGGTATCCAAAGGGATATGAAAACTTCCACCTTCATGTGCATTGAATAGTTAGAGAAGTTTGATTCATCTCAATTAGTTTTGAGTTGTGGTTGCGGTAATATTGAAGTTATGCTAGTAAGGTGTTTTGGATCTAGAAATACTTGTGTTGAAGTCAGTCATTCACGTAGCATGCACGTATGGTGAACCGCTATGTGATGAAGTCTGAGCATGATTAGTCTATTGATTGTCATCCTTTGTGTGTCGGTCGAGATCGCGCGATGGTTTATACCTACCAACCCTTCCCCTAGGAATATGCGTTGAATGCTTTGTTTCGATTACTAATAAAACTTTTGCAACAAGTATATGAGTTCTTCATGACTAATGTTGACTCCATGGTTTAGATGGACTTTCACCTTCCACCATCACTATCTTCTTAGTGTCGTGCAACTTTCGCCGGTGCACAAAACCCACCATTAGCCTCCCTCAAAACAGCCACCATACCTACCTACTATGGCTTTTTCAAAGTCATTCCGAGATATATTGCCATGCAACTACCACCATGACATGTGCCACCACTTCTACATTGCCATTGCATGATCGTAAGATAGCTAGCATGATGTTTCCATTAGATGTCTATGCCATGCTAGATCATTGTCACGGTATACTACCGAAGGCATTCCATATAGAGTCATCATTGCTCTAAGTTTTGAGTTGTAAGTGTGATGATCATCATTGATGGAGCATTGTCCCATGTGAGGAAATAAAAGAGGCCAAAGATGCCCACAAAAAAAGAGGCCAAAGAGCCCAGCAAAAAATGAGAGAAAAAGAGAGAAGGGACAATGCTACTACCTTTCCACACTTGTGCTTATTAAGCACCATGATCTTCATGATTGAGAGTCTCTCGTTTTGTCACCACCATATAACTAGTGGAAAATTTTCATTATATAACTTGGCTTGTATATTCCAATGATAGGCTTCCTCAAAATTGCCTTAGGTCTTCGTGAGCAAGCAAGTTGGATGCACACCCACTAGTTTTCTTTAAGAGCTTTCACATACTCTTAGCTCTAGTGCATCATTTGTATGGCAATCCCTACTCATGCACATTTATATCTATTGATGAGCATCTCCATAGCTCATTGATATGCCTAGTTAATGTGACCATCTTCTCCTTGTTTGTCTTGCAACCTCCACCACACTCCATTCCACTTATAGTGCTAAAACCATGGCTCACGCTCATATATTGGGTGAGAGTTGAAAAAGTTTGAGAAAGTAAAGGTGTGAAAACAATTACTTGGGCAATACCGAGGTTGTGCATGATTTAAATTCGTTGTGCAAGGATAACAGAGCATAGCCAGACTATATGATTTTGTAGGGATAACTTTCTTTTGGCCTTGTTATTTTAAAAGTTCATGATTACCTTGCTAGTTTGCTTGAAGTATTATTGTCTCCAAATCAATAGGAAACTATTGGTTTGAATCTAATGGATCTGAACATTCACGTCACATAAGAGGAGTTACAAAGGACATCTATGCTAGGTAGCATGAAAGCTTCAAAAATTCATTCTTTATCACTTCCCTACTCGAGGGCGAGAAGGAGTTAAGCTTGGGGATGCTTGATACGTCTCAAACGTATTTATAATTTTTGATGGTTTCATGTTGTTATCTTGTCAACTTTGGATGTTTTATGTACCTTTTATATCTTTTTTGGGACTAACTTATTAATTCAGTGCCAAGTGCCAGTTCCTGTTTTTTCTGTGTTTTTGGCTCTTTTCGGATCTGATTTTGGAACGGAGTCCAAACGGAATAAAATCCCCGAAATAAATTTTTCCCGAACGGAAGAAGATCAGGGGGCTTGTGGGCCAAGCCAGGAGAGCTACACGGAGCCCACAAGCCGTGTAGCCGCCACCAGGGGCAGCGGCCAGCAGGCTTGTGGCCTCCCTGGCGCCCCCCTGACCTAGCTCCTTCGCCTATATATTCCCTAAAATATAGAAAAAATTTAGGGAATCCACGAAAACACTTTTCCGCCACCGCAAGCTTCCGTTTCCGCAAGATCTCATCTGGAGACCCTTCCCGGTGCCCTGCCGGAGGGGACTTTGGAGTTGGAGGGCTTCTACATCAACATCATCGCCCCTCCAATGACTCGTGAGTAGTTCACTTCAGACCTATGGGTCTGTAGTTAGTAGCTAGATGGCTTCTTCTCTCTCTTGGATCTTCAATACAAAGTTCTCCATGATCTTCATGGAGATCTATCCGATGTAATCCTCTTTGGCGGTGTGTTTGTCGAGATCCGATGAATTGTGGATTTGTGATCAGATTATCTATGATATATATTTGAGTCTTTGCTGATTTCTTATATGCATGATTTGATATCCTTGTAAGTCTCTCCGAGTCTTGGGTTTTCTTTGGCCAACTAGATCTATGATTCTTGCAATGGGAGAAGTGCTTGGTTTTGGGTTCTTACCGTCTGGTGACCTTTCCCTGTGACAGTAGGGGCAGCAAGGCACATATCGTGTAGTTGCCATCAAGGGTAACAAGGTGGGCTATGTCGTAGACATGAGATTATCCATCTACATCATGTCATCTTGCTTAAGGCGTTACTCTGTTCTTTTGGACTTAATACACTAGATGCATGCTGGATAGCGGTCGACGTGTGGAATAATAGTAGTAGATGCAGAAAGTATCGGTCTACTTGTTTTGGACGTGATGCCTATAGATATAATCATTACCATAGATGACGTCACGACTTTGCGCGGTTCTATCAATTGCTCGATAGTAATTTGTTCACCCACCGCCTACTTGCTTTCATGAGAGAAGCCACTAGTAAACACTACGGCCCCCGGGTCTATTCACACCTATCGTTTCCACTTTTGCTTTTACTTTGCTTTGTTACTTTGTTGCTTTCAGTTCTCACTTGGCAAACAATCTATAAGGGATTGACAACCCCTTCATAGCGTTGGGAGCAAGCTTTTTGTGTTTGCGCAGGCACTTGAGATACTCCTTCACTGGATCGATACCTTGGTTCTCAAACTGAGGGAAATACTTACCACCACTGCGCTACATCACCCTTTCCGCTTCGAGGGAACACCAGGCTCCAAGGCCAAGGGGGAAATCCTTTGCATATTTGCCTAGGAAGTCCCTTAAGGCGTAGCCGTAGCAGAAGGATTCCTGGTGCCGTTGCTGAGGAGTATCAAGACAAGAACAGTCTCCCGTCAGCACGTTTCTAGCGCCGTTGGAAGGTCTTTTGTTGCAGTAGCACTACCTCTTGAGCTTGTGTTGGTTTTTCCCTTGAAGAGGAAAGGGTGATGCAGCACAGTAGCAGTATTTCCCTTAGTTTTGAGAACCAAGGTATCAATCGAGTAGGCGAATCAAGCCAAGTTTCCAGAGTACCTGCGCAAACACAAACGAGCTTGCACCCAACGCTATAAAGGGGTTGTCAATTCCTTCAAAATTGGTTGCAAAGTGAGATTTGAAGGCGGAAAGTGCAATGAAGTAAAAGTGGAAGGCTTAAAATATGGTGTGGAGTAGACCCGGAGGCCATAGTGTTCACTAGAGGCTTCTCTCAAAATAGCAAATATTACGGTGGGTGAACGAATTACTATCGAGCAATTCATAGAACCGCGCAAAGTCATGACGATATCTAAGGCAATGATCATACATATAGGCATCACGTCCGAGACAAGTAGACCGATACTTTCTGCATCTACTACTATTACTCCACACATCAACCGCTATCCAGCATGCATTTAGTGTATTGAGTTCATGACAAACAGGGTAATGCCTTAAGCAAGATGACATGATGTAGATGGATAAATTCATGCAATGGATATAAACCCCATCTTTTTACCCTTGATGGCAACAACACGATGCATGCCTCGCTACCCCTTCTGTCACTGGGTGAGGTCACCACACGGTATGAACCCAAAACCAAGCACTTCTCCCGTTGCAAGAATCATAGATCAAGTTTGCCAAACAAAACCCACAACTCGAAGAGAATTACAAGGATATGAAATCATGCATATAAGAGATCAGAAGAAACTCAAATAAGATTCATAGATAATCTGATCATAAATCCACAATTCATCGGATCTCGACAAACACACCGCAAAAGAAGATTACATCGGATAGATCTCCATGAAGATCATGGATAACTTTGTATTGAAGATCCAAGAGAGAGAAGAAGCCATCTAGCTACTAGCTATGGACCCAAAGGTCTATGGTGAACTACTCATGCATCATCGGAGAGATCATGGTGTTGATGAAGAAGCCCTCCGTTTCCGAATCCCCCCTCCGGCACGGCACCAGAACATGCCCCAGATGGGATCTCGCGGAGACGGAAGCTTGCGGCGGCGGAAAAGTATTTTTGTGGATCTCTCTCGTGGTTTTGGATTTTTCGGGGATTTATAGGCGGAAAAAGTAGGGCAAACGAGCCACACGGGGGCTCACAAGCCTGCTAGGCGTGGCCCCCCTAGCCGCGCCTAGGGGGCTTGTGGCCTCCCCTCGTGGCCTGTGCCTTGGTTCTCACGCCCCCTACATATCTTCTGTTCCGGAAAAAATCTTTTCGGAAGTTTTATTCCGTTTGGACTCTGTTTAATATTCTCCTCTGAAAAGGGTCAAAAACACGGAAAAAACAGGAACTGCCACTTGGCACTGAGTTAATAAGTTAGTCCCAAAAAAGATATAAAAGGCATAAAAAACATCCAAAGTTTGACAAGATAATAGCATGGAACCATCAAAAATTATAGATACGTTGGACACGTATCACCGCGTCGCCGCAAGAATACGACACGATGTCGTGTACCTGCGCACAGAAATGAAAAAAGTGGCGGAAGAAGACGCGGAAAGTCCAGAAGCCGAGATATTCCTCGCACAGGGTGGCGAAGCACGCTAGGCACGAAACGGAGTTAGGCCCCAAATGATGCATCTGGAGCCCGTAGAAGTCGAGGAACTGCTACTTCTTGAGCTTGCGTTGGTTTTCCCTTGAAGAGGAAAGGGTGATGCAGCAAAGTAGATAAGTATTTCCCTCGGTTTGTTGAGAACCAAGGTATCAATCGAGTAGGAGGAACAAGCAAGGCCCCAATCGTAGTACCTACAGAAACAATCAAACACTTGCACCCAATGCTAAAAAGGGGTTGTCAATCCCTTCAGAGTTATTTGCAAGGATGAGATCTGATAGAGATAGATATAAAAGATTGAACAAATTAATGTCGAGCAATTGATAGAAAAGCGAATAGTTATGAAGATATCCAAGGCAATGATTATGCATATAGGCATCACGTCTGTGTCAAGTAGACCAAAACGATTCTGCATCTACTAATATTACTCCACACATCGACCGACTCCTACCTGCATCTAGAGTATTAAGTTCACGAAGAACAGAGTAACACATTAAGTAAGATGACATGATGTAGAGGGATAAACTCAAGCAATATGATGAAGACCCCATCTTTTTATCCTAGATGGCAACAATAAAAGACCTGCCTCGGTACCTGATGACCCACAAGTATAGGGGATCTATCGCAATCCTTTCGATAAGTAAGAGTGTCAAACCCAACGAGGAGCTGAAGGATCTAACAAGTGGTTTCAGCAAGGTAAAAGCTGCAAGCACAGAAATTATCGGTAACAAGTAGTTGTGTGGTGAGATGATTCGTAGCAAGTAGCAAGTAACAAAAGTAGCAGCGGTGCAGCAAAGTGGCCCAATCCCTTTTGTAGCAAGGGACAAGCCTGAACAAAGTCTTATAGGAGGAAAAACGCTCCCGAGGACACACGGGAATTTCTATCATTCTAGTTTTCATCATGTTCATATGATTCGCGTTCGTTACTTTGATAGTTTGATATGTGGGTGGACCGGTGCTTGGGTACTGCCCTTACTTGTACAATCATCCCACTTATGATTAACCCCTCTCGCAAGCATCCGCAACTACCAAATAAGAATTAAGACAAATTCTAACCATAGCATTAAACTAGTGGATCCAAATCAGCCCCTTACGAAGCAACGCATAAACTAGGGTTTAAGATTCTTTCACTCTAGCAACCCATCATCTACTTACTACTTCCCAATGCCTTCCTCTAGGCCCAAATAATGGTGAATTGTTATGTAGTCGGCGTTCACATAACACCACTAGAGGAAAAGCAACATACAACACATCATAATATCGAACGAATACCAAATTCACATGACTACTATTAGCATGACTTATCCCATGTCCTCAGGAACAAAAGTAACTACTCACAAAGCATAATCATATTCATGACCAGAGAGGTAATGAGTAGCATCAAAGATCTGAACATAAACTCTTCCACCAAGTAATCCAACTAGCATCAACTACAAAGAGTAATTAACACTACTAGCAACCTTACAAGTACCAATCGGAGTCGCAAGACGGGGATTGGTTACAAGTGATGAACTAGGGTTTGGAGATGATGGTGCTGATGAACATGTTGATGGTGATGAGTCCCCTCCGATGAGAGGAGTGTTGGTGATGACGATGGCGACGATTTCCCCCTCCGGGAGGGAAGTTTCCCCGACAGGATCGTCCTGCCGGAGCTCTAGATTGGTTCTGCTCAAGTTCCGCCTCGTGGCAGCGGCGAATCCTCCGAAAAGCATCCTCCTGATTTTTTCCAGGACGAAACCCTTCTTGTAGCAAAAGAGGTGGGCCAGCAGGGAGCCCACAATCCCCCTAGGCGTGGCCAGGGGGTGGCCGCGCCTAGCAGGCTTGTGGCCGCCTGCTGGCGCCCCTCCGGCACTTCTTCGGCCCAGTATTTTTTATATATCCCGAAAAAATCCTCGTTGATTTTCACGGTGTTTGAAGTTGCGCAGAATAGGTATCTCAAACTTTCTCCTTTTTCAGGCCAGAATTCCAGCTGTCGGCATTCTACCTCTTCATGTACACCTTCTAAATAAGAGAGAAAGGGCAGAAGTATTGCACCGTGAAATGAAATAACAGCCCAAGAAGCGATAAATATCAACATGAAAGCATGATGCAAAATGGACGTATCAACTCCCCCAAGCTTAGACCTTGCTTGTCCTCAAGCGAAAGCCTAGCTCAATAAATATGTCCACATGTTTAGGGAGAGAGGTGTCAACAAAACAAGATACGAACATGCAGGCATCATGATCATGATCAAAACAGCAATACCAACATATAATCTCTCATGCTAAAGTGACAATTCCTTCACAAAGTAAAGTATGGATCAAGAACCTTACCGAGAAGTAACAACCGATAGCCTTTAATCATTGAAGCAATTGCAATTTATCACAACATCAGAAAGAGTCAAATAAGAGCTTGTAAAGCAAATCCACATACTCAATCATCCTTTAGTTCTCTACATTTGCTACAACTCACGTGGTACTCGTGAGATCAAAGTTTCAGTTGGACACAGAGAAAGATAGGGGCTTACAGTTTCGCCTCCCAACTATTTACCTCAAGGGTAATGTCAACAATAATAATTCATGAATACTTACCTCCAAGTTGACATATGAATATAGATCTTTCACTCGCATATGACGTTATCCAAGATAAAGGCTAAATAAGGAATTGGTGTAGATCACCATGACTCTTTCAAGGGAAAAAAATAAAGGTACAAGATAGGCCCTTCGCAGAGGGAAGCAGAGGTTGGCATGCGCTTTTGAGGTTTGGATGTGTGTCCTCTTAGTGCGGAGGAACGTCACTTTATATTTCCTCCTGTGATAAAGAACTTTATTATGCTGTCTATCGCTTTTATGTCTTCCTCATCACAGGTTCGTACAAAGCTTATTTTCCACACACTAATAGATCATACATATTAGGGAGAAATTTTTATTGCTTGCACCGATGACAACTTACTTGAGGGATCTTATTCAATCCATAGGTAGGTATGGTGGACTCTCATGGCAAAACTGGGTTGAAGGTTTATGGATGCACAAGTAGTATCTCTACTTGGTGCGGGAGTTTTGGCTAATATGAGGTGGAAGCAATCGTCACATGCTAAGGGATCTCTAATCATATAACATTGTTCGGAACCAAGCAAACACAATTCAGTATGTTGTCTTCCTTGTCCAACATCTACTTCTAAGCAAGCAATAGTTTAGCGAGTGTTCACAATCATAGATGGTGTTAAGGATGATATATTTATATGTGAACCTCTCCTTCTTTATCACTTCCTATTAATTGCAACAATGACCAAGGTCTACGTTTTTCTACCCTCGACAAGTTTCAATAATCATTCTTTTTATATGTGAAGCCATCACTTCCCATAAGATCATTACAAGATCGGTCATGCTCTTGTTCTTTTATCATCCTTTTGATCATGGCATGGGACAAGGCCCTTAACTAAGACACTCTTTATTATATGGCAAACAAGCTCAAATATATCGGTGGTGACACAAAGCAAAACTCAAGACTGAAACACTAAGACTTTTAATCTACTAGAAATAGAGAAAACTGAAAAGGAAAACTAAAAACAAAGGTAAAGGCAAAAGATGTGATGGTGATACGCTACCGGGGCAACTCCCCCAAGCTTGGCACAAGCCAAGGGGATTACCCATACCCATGCTTAGTTGTCTTCCTTTGGAGGTGACGGTGGTGGAGTTGTTGCAACATGGGTTTGATCCTCCGTCTTCCAAGGCATAGGTGCTCCATCATGGAAAGATGAACGAGTCTCCGGAATCCTCAAATCTGCAGCCAACCGTACTGATTTAAATCTATACTCATACTCACAGTTTTGGTTCGATAGGTCATATATCTGGGCCTGGAGGTGATCAATCCTATCATAGAGCCTGGAGAGGTGCTTCCCAATGTCATTGGCATTCATCTTGTGCTTGGTGGTGAACTCCGAGATCATCATGTGGTTGGCGTTGAGTCCATGCTCCACCATCCCTTGGCACTTGAAGACTTGTTGCTCCATTGCTTCGAGCCTCGTCTCCACGCTTCCGGTCTTCCTGGTCCCCTCAACATCACGGATGTGCAATATCCCCTCACGCATCTCGATAGATTGAGGGCGTTGCAGCACTCCCGAGAGGAAGGGATTGATGACCTTCTCGAAGATCTTGTCCTTCGGAGCTCTTGGGGACGTCATAGCGATCTAAATCTCTTCGTTTTCGGAGTTTGAAACAGGCTGATAAATATCCCTTAGGTATTCTTCCGGAGTTATGGTATTTATAATATTGCTTTCAACATTTATGGGAGTACCTGAGATATAATGCTTGATTCTCTGCCCATTTACCACTCTCGGACAATTACCTTCCGTGTTGTTGATCCTGATAGCACCGGAACGATATACTTCCTCAACAATGTAAGGACCTTCCCATTTAGAGAGAATCTTGCGTGCAAAAAATCTTAAACAAGAATTATATAGCAAGACATAATCACCTACATTGAAGTCACGCTTTTGTATCCTTTTATCATGCCACTTCTTAACCTTTTCTTTGAACAACTTGGCATTCTCATATGCCTGAGTTATCCATTCATCAAGCGAGCTAATATCAAATAACCTCTTCTCACCAGCAAGTTTGAAATCAAAGTTGAGCTCTTTGATTGCCCAATAAGCCTTATGCTCTAGCTCAAGAGGTAAATGACATGCTTTACCGTACACCATTTTGTATGGAGACATGCCCATGGGATTCTTATAGGCAGTTCTATAAGCCCACAGTGCGTCATTGAGCTTCTTAGACCAATTCTTTCTAGACCTATTGACAGTCTTTTGCAGAATTAGTTTAATCTCTCTATTGCTTAGCTCTACTTGACCACTGGACAGAGGGTGATAGGGGGACGCAATTCTATGATTGACATCGTACTTAGCAAGCGTTTTACGGAAAGCACCATGAATGAAATGTGAACCACCGTCGGTCATTAGATATCTAGGGACTCCAAATCTAGGGAAAATATCTTCTTTAAGCATCCTGATAGAGGTGTTGTGATCAGCACTACTAGTGGGGATAGCTTCTACCCACTTAGTGACGTAATCAATAGCAACTAGGATATGAGTACACCCGTTAGATTTTGGAAAAGGTCCCATATAATCAAAGCCCCAAACATCAAATGGTTCAATGACAAGTGAATAATTCATTGGCATTTGCTGACGTTTACTGATATTACCTATTCTTTGACATTCGTCACAAGACAAGACAAACTTACTTGCATCCTTGAAAAGAGTGGGCCAATAGAAACCTGGTTACAATACCTTGTGTGTAGTTCTATCTCCTGCATGGTGTCCTCCGTAGGCCTCGGAGTGACACTTCTGTAGGATCTGTCCCTGGTCATGTTCAGGTACACAACGTCTAATAATACCATCTACTCCTTCCTTATAAAGGTGAGGATCATCCCAAAAGTAATGTTTCAAGTCAAAGAAGAATTTCTTCTTTTGCTGGTATGTGAAACTAGGTGGTATATATTTGGCAACGATATAGTTTGCATAATCAGCATACCACGATGCACTACATGAAGTATTGATGGCATTCAGTTGCTCATCAGGAAAGCTATCATCAATAGGTTGTGGGTCATCAAGAACATTCTCCAACCTAGACAACTTATCTGCTACGGGGTTATCAGCACCCTTCCTGTCGACAACATGCAAATCAAATTCTTGTAGCAAGAGAACCCATCTGACAAGTCTAGGTTTAGTGTCTTTCTTCTCCATGAGGTACTTAATAGGAGCATGATCAATGTGAATAGTGACTTTGGAATCAACTATGTAAGATCTGAACTTTTCACATGCAAACACGACTGCTAAGAATTCCTTTTTCGTAGTAGCATAGTTTCTTTGGGCACTGTCTAGAGTTTTACTAGCATAGTGAATAACATTCAACTTCTTATCAACTCTTTGCCCTAGGACAGCACCAACACCATAATCACTAGCATCACACATGATTTCAAAAGGTAAGTTCCAATCAGGTGGTTGAACAATAGGTGCAGTTATCGAAGCCTTCTTAAGTATTTCAAAGGCTTCTTCACAATCGTCGTCAAAAACAAAAGGAATATCCTTTTGCAAGAGATTGGTAAGAGGCCTAGAAATCTTAGAGAATTTTTTAATGAACCTTCTATAGAAACCAGCATGACCAAGGAAACTTCTTATACCTTTGATACTTGTGGGGTATGGCATTTTCTCGATTGCATCAACCTTAGCCTTATCGACTTCAATACCTCTTTCAGAAATTTTATGTCCTACAATGATGCCTTCATTAACCATAAAGTGACACTTTGACTGGCACTCTCTGGCAATAGCTAGACGAATGTTGATTCTGTGACAACAGACCTTCCCATGTAACGGCACCAGAAGAATGTTGCTAGCACTCCCCAGCAATGAAACTAGAAGAATGTTGTTGACGGCCCACCAGCGCGTGGGTTCGCAGCAGTTTTCGAGGGTAGAGTATTCGACCCAAATTTGTTGATCGCCAAACAGAAGATGAGAGAATACTCTCAAGTATTAGCAGCTGAATGTGTCAAATTCAACCACACCTGAAAGGTTAGTATCTGCAAGCAAAGTAGTAACAACAAAGTAGTATGATAACAAAGGTGTCAGAAACGATCTGTTGACACGGCAGACTATTTCTAACGATTGTATCAATGGCGCTAAGTTGCCTCGTTGACGGAAATTGTCTGTTCCCGTCAACGACCAGCGAATCAAGATTGTGGCAGGTAGCAGCAGTGTAACGAGTAATAGCAGTAGCAAGTAGCAACAGAGCAAGCGACAGTAGTAGCAACAGTAGCAACAGAGCAAGACAGTCGGTGATTTGTTTGGATGATATTCATCATGCAACAGTTATAACACGGAGAGATATGTGGCTACCTCCCATTCGAAAATGTGATGTAGGCATGCATTCCGTGTGTCGTCATACGTGCTTAGGGAAAAGAACTTGCATGACATCTATTGTCCATCCCTCCTGTGGCAGCGGGGTCCAAAAGGAAACTACGGGATATTAAGGTTCTCCTTTTAATAAAGAACCGGACCAACACATTAGCACTTGGTGAACACATGAACTCCTCAAACTATGGTCATCACCGGGAGTGGTTCCGGTTATTGTTACTCCGGGGTTGCCGGATCATAACACATAGTAGGTAACTACAACTTGCAAGATCGGATCTAAAACACACATATATTGGTGACAACATAATAATTTCAGATCTGAAATCATGGCACTCGGGCCCTAGTGACAAGCATTAAGCATGGCAAAGTAGTAGCAACATCAATCTCAGAACATAGTGGATACTAGGGATCAATCCCCATCAAAACTAACTCGATTACATGATAGATCTCATCCTACTCATCACCGCCCAGCGAGCCTACGAATAGATTACTCACGAACGACGAAGAGCTTCATGGAATTGGAGAGGGAAGAAGGTTGATGATGACGATGGCGCCGATTTCCCCTCTCCGGAGCCCAAAACGGACTCCAGATCTGCCCTCCACATGAAGAACAGGTTGTGGCGGCGCCTCCGTATCACAAACGCGACGAAATCTTCTCTTTTTTTCTGGGACAAAAGTGAACTTATAGAGTTGAGATTGGGGGCGGCAGAGCCGTGTGGGCCCCACAAGCTTGCCCACCGCCACCAGGGGGTGGCGGTGGCAGGGCTTGTGGCCCACTGGCCCACCCCCTCAGTGGATCTTTGCGCAGGTATTTTTCATATTTTCCAAAAATGTTCCCCGTAAATTTTCAGGACGTTCTGAGAACTTTGATTTCTGCACAAAAATAACACCAAGGCAATTCTGCTGAAAACAGCATCAATCCAGGTTAGTTCCATTCAAATCATGCAAATTAGAGTCCAAAACAAGGGCAAAAGAGTTTGGAAAAGTAGATACGATGGAGACGTATCACACTTCTCCCAATTCAAGACAAGATTGGTGTCTTTACATCTCTGCAAGACCCGATCAAGGTTGCTGAGGCAATCGTCAAAACAAGACCCGTAAACGGAGAAGTCATCCATGAAAACCTCAACAATCTTTTCACAAAAGTCAGAAAATATAGCCATCATGCATCTTTGAAAGGTAGCAGGTGCATTAGATAAGCCAAAAGGCATACGTCTATAAGAAAAGGTACCGAAAGGGCAGGTGAAAGTGGTTTTCTCCTGATGAGCTTGTGCAACTGGTATTTGGGAGAAACCAGAATAACCCTCTAGAAAGCAGAAGTGTGTGTGTTTAGACAGTCTTTCTAGCATTTGGTCGATAAAAGGCAAAGGGTAATGATCTTTCCTAGTGGCTTTATTCAATTTTCTAAAATAGATCACCATACTATAGCCAGTAATAATCTTGTGTGGGATCAATTCATCCTTATCATTAGGGACAACGGTAATACCTCCCTTCTTAGGGACGCAATGCACCGGACTCACCCAATCACTATGAGCAACAGGATAGATAATACCCGCTTCCAGGAGCTTTAATATTTCTTTTCTTACTACCTCTTTCATCTTAGGATTTAATCTCCTTTGATGATCAGCAACTGGTTTGGAATCAAGATTGGTTTTAATGTTGTGCTGGCATAGAGTGGGACTAATGCCCTTAAGATCATCAAGAATATATCCAATAGCAGCACGGTGCTTCCTTGGAGTTTTTAGTAACTTCTTTTCTTCATGCTCTGAGAGGCTAGCACTAATAATAACAGGATATATCTCTTTTTCATCAAGATAAGCATACTTCAGAGTATCAGGCAACTGCTTAAGCTCGACACAGGATCACCCTTTGGTGGGGGTGGATTCCCAAGCAGTTCAACACACATATTATTCTTAAGGATAGGATATTGTTCTAAGACAACTCTATCTATCTCATCCCTTTCATCCATGTGCCTATCATTTTCATGCTCAAGCAAGTATTGCTCTAAGTTATCAGTAGGAGGCACGTCAATAGAAGCAAAGGCAATAGTTTCATCCCTACACGGCAACTCTTTTCATGAGGTTGTCTACCAAACTTGGAGAAATTGAACTCATGTGACACACCTTCAAAGCCAACAGTGGCAGTTTGCTTCTCACCGTCAATATGAGCATTGACAGTATTGAGAAAAGGTCTGCCAAATATGATGGGACAAAAGCTATCTTGGGTGGTAGAAAGAACGAGGAAATCAGCAGGATACTTTGTTTTACCACACAAGACTTCAACATCCCTAACAATTCCCACACGACAGATAGTATCTCTATTGGCAAGCTGAATAGTGACATCAATAGGCTCTATCTCAATAGGTGCAATCTCATCTTCGATTTCATCATATAAGGATTGAGGTATTGCACTAACACTAGTACCCACGTCACATAAACCATGATATCAATGATCTCCTATCTTAACAGAAACAACAGGCATGCCAACAACAGGCCTATGTTTGTCTCTAGCATGGGGTTTAGCAATTCTAGCAGCATCTTCACACAAGTGAATATTATGTCCCTCAACATCGTCGGACAGGAGATCTTTGATAATAGCAATGCTAGGTTCAACTCTAATTTCCTCAGGGGGTGTAGGTGTTCTAATGTAGCCTCTACGTATCACAGTTGAAGCTTTAGAATGATCCTTTATCCTAACAGGGAAAGGTGCTTTCTCAATGTAAGCACTCGGAACAACAGGATCATTATAGGCAATGACTATCTCTTCAACTAGATTAGGTTTAACTACATTGACTTCTAAGGCAGGATGATATTTAAACCACTTCTCTTTGGGGAGATCAATATGAGCAATAAATGATTCACACAATGAGGCTACTATCTGTGAGTCAAGTCCATATTTACCGCTAAAGTCACAAAAAGTATTTGTTTCAACAAAGGATTTAACGCAATCAAACTTGAAATTCATACCTGACTCCTTACCTTCATCAAGATCCCAATCTTCAGAGTTGCATTTAATTATATCCAATAAATTCCATTTGAAGTCAGTATCTCTCTTCATAAAAGAGCCAATACAAGAAGTGTCAAGCATGGTGCGATCATCATGAGAAAGCCGAGCATAGAAATTCTGAATGATAATTTCTCTCGAAAACTCATGGTTCGGGCATGAATATAACATTGATTTTAGCCTCCCCTAAGCTTGAGCGATGATTTCTCTGTCATGAGGCCAAAAATTATAAATATAATTCCGATCACGATGTACTAGATGCATAGGATAAAACTTTTGATGAAATTCCAATTTCAACTGATTGTAGTTCCATGATCCAGTATCATCACATAGCCTATACCATGTCAATGCCTTATACCTCAACGATAAGGTAAAGACCTTCTTCTTGGCCTCATCCTCGGGCAAACCTGCAAGCTTGAATAAACCACAAACTTCATCTACATAGATTAGATGCAAGTCTGGATGTGATGTTCCATCTCCTGTATAAGGATTAGCCAGCAGTTTCTCAAGCATACCCGAAGGAAATTCAAAGAAAATATTTTCAGTAGGTGCACCAGGTTGAGGAGCAACTCTTTGTGCTTCTGTTCGAGGTGAAGATACCCCGAACAAACCCCTCAAAGGATTAGTTTCCATAGTGACAAGTGACAATGAATTTCAGCACACTATATGAATGTTTCCTTACCAATTTCCACTTACCAAAGGCGCTTCACTCCCCGGCAACGGCGCTAGAAAAGAGTCTTGATGACCCACAAGTATAGGGGATCTATCGTAGTTCTTTCAATAAGTAAGAGTGTCGAACCCAACGAGGAGCAGAAGGATCTAACAAGTGGTTTCACCAAGGTAAAATCTGGAAGCACTGAAATTATCGGCAACAAGTAGTTGTGTGGTGAGATGATTCGTAGCAAGTAGCAAGTAACAAAAGTAGCAACAGTGCAGCAAAGTGTTCCAATCCCTTTTGTAGCAAGGGACAAGTCTCAACAAAGTTTTATAGGAGGAAAAACTCTCCCGAGGACACACGGGAATTTCTGTCATGCTAGTTTTCATCATGTTCATATGATTCGCGTTCGTTACTTTCATAGTTTGATATGTGGGTGGACCGGTGCTTGGGTACTTCCCTTACTTGGACAATCATCCCACTTATGATTAACCCCTCTCACAAGCTTCCGCAACTACGAAAGAAGAATTAAGACAAAGTCTAACCATAGCATTAAACTAGTGGATCCAAATCAGCCCCTTACGAAGCAACGCATAAACTAGGGTTTAAGCTTCTTACACTCTAGCAACCCATCATCTACTTACTACTTCCCAATGCCTTCCTCTAGGCCCAGATAATGGTGAAGTGTTATGTAGTCGACGTTCACATAACACCACTAGAGGAAAACCAACATACAACACATCAAAATATCGAACGAATACCAAATTTACATGACTACTATTAGCATGACTTATCCCATGTCCTCGGGAACAAAAGTAACTACTCACAAAGCATAATCATATTCATGACCAGAGAGGTAATGAGTAGCATCAAAGATCTGATCATAAACTCTTCCACCAAGTAATCCAACTAGCATCAACTACAAAGAGTAATTAATACTACTAGCAACCTTACAAGTACCAACCGGAGTCGTGAGACAGAGATTGGTTACAAGTGATGAACTAGGGTTTGGAGATGAGATGGTGCTGATGAAGATGTTGATGGTGATGAGTCCCCTCCGATAAGAGGAGTGTTGGTGATGACGATGGCGACGATTTCCCCCTCCGGGAGGGAAGCTTCCCCGGCAGGATCGTCCTGCCGGAGCTCTAGATTGGTTCTGCTCGATTTCTGCCTCGTGTCGGTGGTGAATCCTCCGAAAATCCTCCTCCTGATTTTTTCAAGGACGAAATCCTTCTTGTAGAAAAAGAGGGGGGCCAGTGGGCCGGCAGGGAGCGTACAAGCCCCCTAGGCGCGGTCAGGGGGTGGCCGCGCCTAGCAGGCTTGTGGCCACATGTTGGCGCCCCTTTGGAACTTCTTCGGCCTAGTATTTTTTATAAATCCCGAAAAACAATCCTCGTTGATTTTCACGGCGTTTGGAGTTGCGCAGAATAGGTATCTCAAACTTGCTCCTTTTTCAGGCCTGAATTCCAGCTGCCGGCATTCTCCCTCTTCATGTAAACCTTGCAAAATAAGAGAGAAAAGGCATAAGTATTGTACCGTGAAGTGAAATAACAACCCAAGAAGCGATAAATATCAACATGAAAGCATGATGCAAAATGGACGTATCAGTACCCCTACTTTGTCACTGGGTGAGGACACCGCAAGATTGAACCCAAAACTAAGCACTTCTCCCATTGCAAGAATTACCAATCTAGTTGGCCAAACCAAGTCAATAACTCTAAGAGACTTGCTAAGATAGGAAACCATGCATATAAGAATACAACAGAGATTCAAATAATATTTATGGATAATCTAAACATAAACTCACAATTCATCGGATCTCGGCAAACACACCGCAAAAGAGTATTACATCGGATAGATCTCCATGAAGATCATGAAGAACATGGTATTGAAGAACAAAGAGAGAGAGAAGAAGCCATCTAGCTACTAGCGATGGACCCGTAGGTCTGTGGTGAACTACTCACGCATCATCAGAGGGGCAATGGAGTTGATGTACATGCCCTCTATGATCAATTCCCTCTTTGGTAGATTACCGAAAAAGGCTCCCAGATTGAATCTCACGGGAACAGAGGCTTTCGTGGGTGGAAAAGTATTTTCGTGGCACCCTTTGGCAATGGGGGAATATTTGGGAATTTATAGGATGAAGATTAGGGTTAGGAGACCTGTAGGGGGCCCACAAGCCAGGGGCGCGCCCTGTAGGCTTGTGACCACCCGGCAGGTGTCCTGCTCCCTACTCCAAGTCTTCTGGGTTTCTTCTTGTCCAACAAAATCATTCCGGAGATTATACTCCATTTGGACTCTGTTTAATAATCCTTATCTGCAATACTCAAAAACATGGAAAAACAGAAACTGGCACTAGGCTCTAGATTAATAGGTTACTCCCAAAAATAATTTAAAACAACATAATAATGCATATAAAACATCCAAAAGAGATAATATAATAGCATGAAACGATTAAAAGTTATAGATACATTGGAGACGTATCAAGCATCTCCAAGCTTAATTCATGCTCGTCCTCGAGTAGGTAAACGATATAAAACAGAATTCTTGATGTGGAATGCTAACTAACATATTTATCCATGTAATATTCTCTATTGTGGTATGAATATTCAGATCCATAAGCATCAAAACAAAAGTCTAATATTGACATAAAAACAATAATACTTCAAGCATACTAACAAGGCAATTGCTTCGTTTCGAAATAACATGGTCTTAGAAAGTTATGCCTACAAAATCATATGGTCTGGCTATGCTCCATCTTCACCACACAAAGTATCTAAATAATGCACAACCCCGATGAAAATAAAGCAATTGTTTCACACTTTTTATGTTCTCAAACCTTTTCAACTCTCACGCAATACATGAGCGTGAGCCATGGACATAGCACTATAGGTGAAATAGAATATGGTGGAGGTTGCAAGAAATAAAAGGAGAAGATAGTCTCACATCAACTAGGCGTATCAATGGGCTATGGAGATGCCCATCAATAGATATCACTATGAGTGAGTAGGGATTGCCATGCAACAAATGCACTAGAGATATAAGTGTATGAAATCTCAAAAAGAAAACTAAGTGGTTGTGCAAAAGATGAAATTCCACTAGTTATATGAAAGTGACAAAATTTGAGACACTCTATGAAGAACATGGTGCTACTTGAAGCACAAGTGTCGAAAAGGATACTAGCATTGTGCCTTCTCTCTCTCTCATTTTTTTCTTTTTTTGGTGGGCGTCTTTGGCTTCTTTTATTTTTTATGGGCTTCACTAACCTCTTTTCTTGTAAATTCCGGAGACTCATCCCAACTTGTGAGGGAATCATAGCTTCCATCATCTTTTTCTCACACGGGACAATGCTCTAATAATGCAAATCATCACATTTTTATTTACTTATAACTCAAATATTACAACTCGATATCTAGAACAAAACATGACTCTATAAGCAATATGGAAGTGATGCTGCGTGTCATAAAAAACGGGATGATGGTGTTGCATGCGTTTTTTGAGGAAGGTGGGTTTAATGTACCGGCGAAAGTTGTGCGGTACTAGAGAGGCTAGCAAAGGTGGAAGGGTGAGCGTGTGTATAATCCATGAAGTCGACATTAGTCATAAAGAATGCACATACTTATTGCAAAAGCCTATTATTTATCGAAGCAAAGTATTAGACGCATGCTCCAAGGGGAAGGGTTGGTAGGAGTTAATCATCGTGCGATCCCGACATCCACACAAAGGTTGACAATAATTAAAAAAATCATGCTCCAACTTCATCACATAACAGTTCACCATACGTGTATGCTACATGAATCAAAAGCATTAACACAAGTATTCCTTCCAATTCACAATTACTTCCTAGCATGACTCTCATATTGCCATCTTCGTATCTACAAACTATATGCAAGGAATCAAACTTCTCATCATACTCAATGCACTTAATATGAAAAACAAATCTCTCTTGGATGCCCATTATATTAGGACTAAATTCATAACCTAAACCAATTACCTTGTTGTTTAAAGAACTCTTAAAATAATATAAGTGAGGTACGAGACTTTAATAATTTCTATAAAACACAACACGCCGTGCTCTAAAAGATATAAGTGAAGCACTAGAGCAACATGTAGGAAATATGCCCTAGAGGCAATAATAAATTAGTTATTATTATATTTCTTTGTTCATGATAATTTTTTATTATCCATGCTATAATTGTATTTATTGGAAACACATATACTTGTGTGGATACATAGATAAAACAATGTCCCTAGTAAGCCTCTAGTTGACTAGCTTGTTGATCAAAGATGGTCAAGGTTTCCTGACCATAGACAAGTGTTGTCACTTGATAACGGGATCACATCATTGGGAGAATGCTGTGATGGACAAGACCCAAACTATAAACGTAGTATATGATCGTGTTAGTTTATTGCTACTGTTTACTGCATGTCAATGTATCTGTTCCTATGACCATGAGATCATGCAACTCCCAGACACCGGAGGAATACCTTGTGGGTTATCAAACGTCATAACGTAACTGGCTGACTATAAAGATGCTCTACAGGTATCTCCAAAGGTGTCTGTTGGGTTGGCATGGATCAAAACTGGGATTTGTCACTCCGTGTGACGGAGAGGTATCTCGGGGCCCACTCGGTAATACAACATCACAACAAGCCTTGCAAGCAATGTGACTAAGGAGTTAGTTAGTTACGGGATCTTGTATTACGGAACGAGTAAAGAGACTTGCCGGTAACGAGTTTGAACTAGGTATAGAGATACCGACGATCGAATCTCGGGCAAGTGACATACCGAAGGACAAAGGGAATAGTATACGAGATTATATGAATCTTTGACATAGAGGTTCAGCTGATAGAGATCATCGTAGAATATGTGGGAGTCAATATGGACATCCAGGTCCTGCTATTAGTTATTGACCGGAGAGTGTCTCAGGTCATGTCTACATAGTTCTCGAACCCGCAGGGTCTGCACACTTAAGGTTCGGTGACGTTTTAGTATAGTTGAGTTATATGTGTTGGTGACCGAAGGTTGTTCAGAGTCCCGGATGAGATCACAGACGTCATGAGGGTTTTTGGAATGGTCCAGAAACAAAGATTGATATATAGGAAGTTAATCTTTTTATGCACGTTATCTTGCTTAGAATGACTGTTGCATTATAAGGTGATCCCTCACTAAATATTCAAGATAAAATTGTGTTCTCCCCGACTGTGCACTGTTGCGACAGTTCGTCATTTCGAGACACCACGTGATGATCGGGTGTGATAGACTCAACGTTCACATACAACGAGTGCAAAACAGTTGCACACGCGAAACACTCGGGTTAAACTTGACGAGCCTAGCATGTGCAGACATGGCCTCAAAACACAAGAGACCGAAAGGTCGAGCATGAATCGTATAGTTGATATGATTAGCATAGAGATGTTTACCACTAAAACTATACTCAACTCACGTGATGGTCGGACTTGAGTTAGTGGATTTGGATCATGCGCCACTCAAATCACTACAGGAATTGGGCATTTTGCCGTCAGGACGCTACAGATGGCAAAGAGAGAATTACAGACGGCAAAAATTTTGCCGTCATCCCATGACGGCAAAAAATGTCGTCAGACTGTGTGCCCGCAAAGGGTATTTTTGCCGTCAACAGTTGTTCGGAAAGACGGCAAAATTGTTGCCATTAGTACAAATGCTTTGCCGTCATCTATTATAAGACAGACGGCAAAAAAATCACTCTGAGAGAACCTCCCACTAACGGACGGTGTCAATTTTTTGCCGTCAGCCGGACCAAAATGCGAGACGGCAAAAAAAACGTTTGCCGTCAGCTGTTGCTAATACCAGACGGCAAAAAATTTTGTTTACTTAAAAAATATAAATAACAATCCAGGAGGAGAGGCATGAGTAAATGGTTGAAGGCATAGACAAAATCTTCCATTGAGATTTCACAACCAATAGTATTAAGAACGAACAAATATTACAAGAGAGAGCCAGATTTACACATTACATCCATCGCTCACTGATGCAAGAAACAAAATACTACTAGTATATTTCAACATCCATTGTCGCTCATTATTTCACACAGAAGAACAATAGCACACTCGCCGCCGGAAGTGGAGGGTTCTGCGCGACCGGGGAGGCGAGATCCGTGCCGCTAGCACACAAGGGACCGACGAGGTGGACGTAGGAGTGGAGGTACCCCGACAGGAAGGATGGGAGGTGCCCCGACAGGAAGGAGGAGGATCCATGGCCACCTGACCCAGCTCCCCGAGCCATGCTCGCAAGCACGGAACGCCCGCACGAGCCGCTGGCCCACCTGGCCACCACCCTCGCCCGTGGCGGGCCGGTGGGGGCGAGCAGCGGCGGCCGGTGGGGAAGTGCAGCGACGGCGGCAACAGGTGGGGCGAGTGGCGTCGGCCTCCTATGTGACCTGATGTTCCATTAGTTAGAGAAAGAGAGAGAGGGAGGAGAGAGATACAGGAGATAGAGATCGAGCGGCACCGGCTGGTGGAGGCGAGCGGCAGCGCTGGCACGTGAGTCGGGCGGCGCTGGAAGTTGAGGCTGGCAGCGCTGGCCTCCTGTCCCTAGATCGATCGGCCGGCCTCCTTGTTTGTTTGTGAGAGAGAAATACGAGACATAGGGTGGGGATGTATAAGGAAGTATATCAGTGTAGGGAGAGAGAGATAGTGGTGGGGCCGGATTTGTGTAGACAGAGATAGTGGTGGGGTCGAATGAGTGGAGAGAGGGAGAACGTGATGGGTGGTGCTTCTCGTTGGTTGTGACCATGATCCGTAGGATCAAGTGGGCGCATGATCTGATGTTGCCACGTCACTGATCCACGTGATCGATCCGTGGACTGTGCTTTGTCGTCATCAGTTTTGTTACAGACGGCAAAATAGAAATATTTGTGTCATCCCACGTTTGTCATCCGACGGGCGGGATCATGCCACGTCATCGATCCGCGTGATCGATCCGCGTGGTGTGTTCTTTTTTGTCGTCTACATTTTTTTTACAGACGCCAAAAAATGTCTTTGACGTCATCCGTTTTCTTTTACAGACGGCAAATTTTTTTGACGTCATCAGGTTTTTTTTACAGACGGCAAAAAATGTCTTTGCAGTCATCCGTTTTCTTTTACAAACGGCAAAATATTTTTGCCGTCATCAGTTTTTTTTACAGACGGCAAACTTTGTCTACGCCGTCAGTCATTCTTTGTCGTCAGAAACTAACGGCAACTGATGGCAAAAGTGCTCTTTGTCGTCATCCACGAAGAAAAGCTGACGGCAAAGATCTTAACAGACGGCAAATTACCTGATTCCCGTAGTGAATGACTAGAGGGATGTATTTTTTGAGTGGGAGTTCTTAAGTAAGATGATTAATTGAACTAATTATCATGAACATAGTTAAAAGGTCTTTGCAAATTATGATGTAGCTTGCGCTATAGCTCTACTGTTTTTTTATATGTTCCTAGAGAAAATTTAGTTGTAGTAGCAACTTTGTACTCACTCATTTTTGAAACGTTTGAGACATGCAAACCATACCTATTGGTATAAACGCATGAAGAAACTCTATGCGGATGGATCGTTTGGACTCACTTTATTTTGAATCACTTGAGACATGCAAAACATACCACATGGAACAAGAGAGTAACTTGTTGGAAGTAAAACATTTTCGATGTGTGCAGTCCAATAAGTGTTGAGGCACGGAGTGGATATCGTTATGTTCTTACTTCACTGATGACTTGAGTAGATTCATGAGTATTTACTTGATGAATCACAAGTCTGAAATATTGAAAAGTTCAAAGCTATTTCAGAGTGAAGATCGTCGTGACAAGAGGATACACTCTCTACGATATGATCATAGAGATGAATATCTGAGTTGCGAGTTTTGGTACACAGTTAAGACAATGTGAAAATTGTTTCGCAATTCATGCCACCTAGAACACCATAGTGTGATAGTGTGTCCGAACGTCATAGACGCATCCTATTTGATATGGTGCATACTATGATGTCTCTTATCAAATTACCACTATCGTTTATGGGTTATGCATTAGAGACAAGCGCATTCACTTTAAATCGGGCACCGCGTATTTCCATTGAGATGACACAGTATGAAATATGGTTTGGAGAAACCTGAGCTGTCGTTTCTTGAAAGTTTGGGGCTACGACGCTTATGTGAAAAAGTTTCAGTCTAATAAGCTCGAACCCAAAGTGGATAAATGCATCTTCATAGGATATCCAAAACAGTTGGGTACATCTCCTATCTTAGATCCGAAAGCAAAGTGTTTGTTTCAAGAAACGGGTCCTTTCTCGTGGAAAAGTTTCTCTCAAAAGAATTGAGTGGGAGAGTAGTGGAACTTGATGAGGTTATTGAACCGTCACTTCAACCAATGTGTAGCAGGGCACAGGAAGTTGTTCCTATGGCGCCTACACCAATTGAAGTGGAAACTGATGATAGTGATCATTAAGCTTCGGATCAAGTTACTACGAACCACGTAGATCGACAAGGTCATGTACTGCTACAGAGTGGTACGGTAACCCTGTCTTGGAGGTCATGTTGTTGAACAACAATGAACCTACGAGCTATGGAGAAGCGATGATCGGCCCGGATTCCGGCAAATGGCTGGAGACCATGAAATCCGAGAAAGGATCCACGTATAAAACAAAGTGTAGAATTTGGAAGAACTACTTGATGGCCGTAAGACTATTAAGTAAAGATGGATCTTTAAAAGGAAGACAAACGATGATGGTGAAAAGTCACCATTAAGAAAAGCTCGACTTGTCGCAAGGATGTTTCCAACAAGATCAAGGAAGTAATGTAGAATTTCTGTAAAGCATAAAGGGTTATTTGAAAGGAGTTTTTCAAAGGAAAACCTGGATAGAGCTACTTGAACATTGAGCATCAAGATCTATAGAGATAGATCAAAACGCTTAATAGTACTTTCAATGAAATGCATGCCTTGACAAGTTTTTGAAGGAGTTAAAAATAGATCAGCAAAGACGGAGTTATTGGTTGTGTTGTAAGGTGTGAATTTGAGTAAGACCCAAAAGCCCGACCACGGCAGAAGAAAGAGAAAGGACAAAGGTCATCCCCTATGCCTTAGCCGTAGACTCTAAAGTATGACATGCTGTGTACCGCACCTGATGTGTGCCTTGCCATGAGTCTGTCAAGGGGTACAAAGAGTGATCCAGGATTGAATCACTAAACAGCGGTCAAAGTTATCCTTAGTAAACTAGTGGACTAAGGAATTTTTCTCGATTATGAAGGTGATTAAAGAGTTCGTCGTAAAGGGTTACGTCGATGCAAGCTTTGACACTAATCCGAATAACTCTGAGTAGTAAACCGGATTCGTATAGTACAGCAGTCATTTGGAATATTTCCAAATAACACGTAGTAGCAGCATCTATAGGATAACATAGAGATTTGTAAAGCACACACAGATCTGAAAGGTTCAGACTCGTTGACTAAAACCTCTCTCACAAGCAAGACGTAATTAAAACCCAGAACTGTATGGGTGTTGGATTCGTTAAAACCACAGAGTGGTGTGAACTAGATTATTGACTCTAGTGCAAATTAGTTATTATTATATTTATTTGTTCATGACAATTGTTTATTATCCATGCTATAATTGTATTAATTGGAAACACATATACATGTGTGGATACATAGACAAAACACTGTCCCTAGTAAACCTCTAGTTGACTAGCTTGTTGATCAAATATGGTCAAGGTTTCCTGACCATAATCAAGTGTTGTCACTTGATAATGGGATCACATCATTGGGAGAATGATGTGATGGACAAGACCCAAACTATAAACATAGTATATGATCGTGGAAGTTTATTGCTATTATTTATTGCATGTCAATGTATCTGTTCCTATGACCATGAGATCGTGCAACTGCCAGACACCGGAGGAATACCTTGTGGGTTATCAAACGTCACAACGTAACTGGGTGACTATAAAGGTGCTGTACAGGTTGTTGGGGAACGTCGCATGGGAAACAAAAAATTTCCTACGCGCACGAAGACCTATCATGGTGATGTCCATCTACGAGAGGGGATGAGTGATCTACGTACCCTTGTAGATCATACAGCAGAAGCATTAGTGAACGCGGTTGATGTAGTGGAACATCCTCACGTCCCTCGATCCGCCCCGCGAACAATCCCGCGATCAGTCCCACGATCTAGTACCGAACGGACGGCACCTCCGCGTTCAGCACACGTACAGTTGGACGATGATCTCGGCCTTCTTGATCCAGCAAGAGAGACGGAGAGGTAGAAGAGTTCTCCGGCAGCGTGACGGTGCTCCGGAGGTTGGTGATGACCTTGTCTCAGCAGGGCTCCGCCCGAGCTCCGCAGAAACGCGATCTAGAGGAAAAACTGTGGAGGTATGTGGTCGGGCTGCCGTGGAAAAGTCGTCTCAAATCAGCCCTAAAACCTCCGTATATATAGGTGGGAGGGAGGGGACCTTGCCTTGGGGCTCAAGGAGCCCCAAGGGGGTCGGCCGGGCCAAGGGGGGAAGGCTCCCCCCCCAAACCGAGTTGGACTTGGTTTGGTGGGTGGGAGTCCTTCCCTTCCTTCCCACCTCCCTTTTTTTCTTTCTCTTTGATTTTTCTTTTGGGCATAGGGCCCTTTTGGGCTGTCCCACCAGCCCACTAAGGGCTGATGCGCCACCCTTATGGCCTATGGGCTTCCCCGGGGTGGGTTGCCCCCCCCCCCCCCCGGTGAACTCCCGGAACCCATTCGTCATTCCCGGTACATTCCCGGTAACTCCGAAAACCTTCCGGTAATCAAATGAGGTCATCCTGTATATCAATCTTCGTTTCCGGACCATTCCGGAAACCCTCGTGACGTCCGTGATCTCATCCGCGACTCCGAACAACATTCGGTAACCAACCATATAACTCAAATACGCATAAAACAACGTCGAACCTTAAGTGTGCAGACCCTGCGGGTTCGAGAACTATGTAGACATGACCCGAGAGACTCCTCGGTCAATATCCAACAGCGGGACCTGGATTCCCATATTGGATCCTACATATTCTACGAAGATCTTATCGTTTGAACCTCAGTGCCAAGGATTCATATAATCCCGTATGTCATTCCCTTTGTCCTTCGGTATGTTACTTGCCCGAGATTCGATCGTCAGTATCCGCATACCTATTTCAATCTCGTTTACCGGCAAGTCTCTTTACTCGTTCCGTAATACAGGATCCCGCAACTTACACTAAGTCACATTGCTTGCAAGGCTTGTGTGTGATGTTGTATTACCGAGTGGGCCCCGAGATACCTCTCCGTCACACGGAGTGACAAATCCCTGTCTTGATCCATACTAACTCAACTAACACCTTCGGAGATACCTGTAGAGCATCTTTATAGTCACCCAGTTACGTTGCGACGTTTGATACACACAAAGCATTCCTCCGGTGTCAGTGAGTTATATGATCTCATGGTCATAGGAATAAACACTTGACACGTAGAAAACAGTAGCAACAAAATGACACGATCAACATGCTATGTCTATTAGTTTGGGTCTAGTCCATCACGTGATTCTCCTAATGACGTGATCCAGTTATCAAGCAACAACACCTTGTTCATAATCAGAAGACACTGGCTATCTTTGATCAACTGGCTAGCCAACTAGAGGCTTGCTAGGGACGGTGTTTTTGTCTATGTATCCACACATGTAAATGAGTCTTCATTCAATACAATTATAGCATGGATAATAAACGATTATCTTGATACAGGAATTATAATAATAACTATATTTATTATTGCCTCTAGGGCATAATTCCAACAGTCTCCCACTTGCACTAGAGTCAATAATCTAGCCCTCACATCATCATGTGAATTACTTTGTAATAAATCTAACACCCATACAGTTCTGGTGTTGATCATGTTTTGGCCGTGGAAGAGGTTTAGTCAGCGGGTCTGCTACATTCAGATCCGTGTGCACTTTGCATATATTCACGTCCTCTCCTTCGACGTAGTCGCGGATGAGGTTGAAGCGTCGTTTGATGTGTCTGGTCTTCTTGTGAAACCGTGGTTCCTTTGCTAACGCAATGGCACCCGTGTTGTCACAGAACAAGGTTATTGGATTCAGTGCGCTTGGCACCACTCCAAGATCCGTCATGAATTGCTTCATCCAGACACCCTCCTTAGCCGCCTCCGAGGCAGCCATGTACTCCGCTTCACATGTAGAATCTGCTACGACGCTTTGCTTGGAACTGCACCAGCTTACCGCACCCCCATTAAGAATAAATACGTATCCGGTTTGCGACTTTGAGTCGTCCGGATTAGTGTCAAAGCTTGCATCGACGTAACCTTTTACGGCGAGCTCTTCGTCACCTCCATACACGAGAAACATCTCCTTAGTCCTTTTCAGGTACTTCAGGATATTCTTGACCGCTGTCCAGTGATCCACTCCTGGATTACTCTGGAACCTACCTGCCATACTTATGGCCAGGCTAACATCCGGTCTAGTGCACAGCATCGCATACATGATAGAACCTATGGCTGAAGCATAGGGGACGGAGCGCATATGCTCTCTATCTTCATCAGTTGCTGGGCACTGAGTCTTACTCAATCTCGTACCTTGTAAAACTGGCAAGAACCCTTTCTTGGACTGTTCCATTTTGAACCTCTTCAAAACTTTATCAAGGTATGTGCTTTGTGAAAGTCCTATCAGGCGTTTTGATCTATCCCTATAGATCTTAATGCCTAGAATGTAAGCAGCTTCTCCTAGGTCCTTCATAGAGAAACTCTTATTTAAGTAATCCTTTATGCTCTCTAAAAACTCCACGTTGTTTCCAATCAACAATATGTCATCCACATATAATATTAGAAACGCCACACAGCTCCCACTCACTTTCTTGTAAATACAAGATTCTCCAACTACTTGTATAAACCCAAATGCTTTGATCACCTCATCAAAGCGTTTGTTCCAACTCCGAGATGCTTGCACGAGTCCATAAATGGATCGCTGGAGCTTGCACACCTTGTTAGCATTCTTAGGATTGACAAAACCTTCGGGTTGTATCATATACAACTCTTCCTTAAGGAAACCGTTAAGGAACGCCGTTTTGACATCCATCTGCCAGATCTCATAATCGAAAAATGCAGCTATTGCTAACATGATTCTGACGGACTTAAGCATCGCTACGGGTGAGAATGTCTCATCGTAGTCAACTCCTTGAACTTGTGAAAAACCCTTTGCCACAAGTCGAGCATTATAAACGGTCACATTGCCGTCAGCGTCCGTCTTCCTCTTAAAGATCCATTTGTTCTGAATAGCCTTGCGGCCCTCAGGTAGTACCTCCAAAGTCCACACTTTGTTCTCATACATGGATCCTATCTCGGATTTCATGGCTTCTAGCCATTTGTTGGAATCTGGGCCCACCATTGCTTCTTCATAATTCGCAGGTTCATTGTTGTCTAACAACATGATTGATAAGACGGGATTACCGTACCACTCTGGAGCAGCACGTGGACTCGTCGACCTACGTGGTTCGACAGAAACTTGAACTGGAGTTTCATGATCATCATCATTAACTTCCTCCTCAGCCGGCGTTGCAATGACAGAGGTTTCCCCTTGCCCTGCGCCACCATCCAGAGGGATGAGAGGTTCGACAACCTCGTCAAGTTCTATCTTCCTCCCACTCAATTCTCTCGAGAGAAACTCCTTCTCGAGAAAAGCTCCGTTTTTAGCAACAAACACTTTGCCCTCGGATTTGAGATAGAAGGTGTACCCAACTGTCTCTTTTGGGTAACCTATGAAGACGCACTTTTCCGCTTTGGGTTCCATCTTTTCAGGCTGAAGCTTTTTGACATAAGCATCACATCCCCAAACTTTAAGAAACGACAACTTTGGCCTTTTGCCATACCGCAGTTCGTATGGTGTCGTCTCAACGGATTTTGATGGTGCCCTATTTAAAGTGAATGCAGCTGTTTCTAATGCATAACCCCAAAACAATAACGGCAAATCAGTAAGAGACATCATAGATCGCACCATCTCTAATAGAGTACGATTACGACGTTCGGACACACCATTATGTTGTGGTGTTCTAGGCGGTGTTAACTGTGAAACAATTCCACATTGTCTTAAGTGAGTACCAAACTCGAAACTCAGATATTCACCCCCACGATCAGACTGTAGGAACTTGATCTTCTTGTTACGATGATTTTCCACTTCACTCTGAAATTGCTTGAACTTTTCAAATGTTTCAGACTTGTGCTTCATCAAGTAGACATAACCATATCTACTCAAATCGTCAGTGAAGGTGAGAAAATAACGATATCCGCCGCGTGCCTCCACGCTCATCGGACCACACACATCGGTATGTATGATTTCCAATAAGTCACTTGCACGCTCCATTGTTTCGGAGAACGGAGTCTTAGTCATCTTGCCCATGAGGCATGGTTCGCACGTGTCAAGTGAATCAAAGTCAAGTGACTCCAAAAGTCCATCAGCATGGAGTTTCTTCATGCGTTTTACACCAATATGACCTAAGCGGCAGTGCCACAAAAATATGGCGCTATCATTGTTAACTCTAACTCTTTTGGTCTCAATATTATGTATATGCGTATCGCTATCAAGATTCAATATGAACAATCCTCTCACATTGGGTGCATGACCATAAAAGATGTTACTCATAGAAATAGAACAACCATTATTCTCTGACTTAAAAGAGTAACCGTCTCGCAATAAACAAGATCCAGATATAATGTTCATGCTCAACGCAGGCACTAAATAACAATTATTTAAGTTCATCACTAATCCTGATGGTAACTAAAGTGAAATTGTGCCGACGGCGATTGCATCAACCTTGGAACCATTTCCTACGCGCATCGTCACTTCATCTTTCGCCGGCCTTCGTCTATTCCGCAGTTCCTGTTTCGAGTTGCAAATATGAGCAACAGAACCGATATCGAATACCCAGGCACTATTACGAGAGCCGGTTAAGTACACATCAATAACATGTATATCAAATATACCTGATTTTTCTTTGGCCGCCTTCTTATCTGCCAGATACTTGGGGCAATTGCGCTTCCAGTGACCCATACCCTTGCAATAGTAACACTCCGTTTCTGGCTTAGGTCTAGCTTTGGGCTTCTTCGTCGGATTGGCAACAGGCTTGCCGCTCTTCTTCGAATTACCCTTCTTGCCTTTGCCGTTTCTCTTGAAACTAGTGGTCTTATTCACCATCGACACTTGATGCTCTTTGCGGAGATCAGACTCTGCGACTTTCAGCATCGCAAACAACTCGCCGGGAGACTTGTTCATCCCTTGCATGTTGTAGTTCAACACAAAGCCTTTATAGCTTGGAGGCAGTGATTGAAGGATTCTGTCAGTGATAGCCTATTGCGGGAGTTCAATCCCCAGCTCAGCTAGACGGTTTGAGTACCCAGACATTTTGAGCACATGTTCACTGACAGACGAGTTTTCCTCCATCTTGCAAGCATAGAATTTATCGGAGGTCTCATACCTCTCGATCCGGGCGTTCTTCTGAAAGATAAACTTCAACTCCTGGAACATCTCAAATGCTCCATGACGCTCAAAGCGACGTTGAAGTCCCGGTTCTAAGCCATACAAGACTGCACATTGAACTATTGAGTAGTCCTCCTTACGCGCTAACCAAGCGTTCTTAACATCCTGATCAGCCGTAGCGGGTGGTTCATCTCCTAGTGCAGCATTAAGGACATAATCCTTCTTCCCAGCTTGTAAGATTAGCTTAAGATTACGAGCCCAGTCTACAAAGTTGCTTCCATCATCTTTCAACTTAGCTTTCTCTAGGAACGTATTAAAATTCAGGATGACTGTAGCGTGAGCCATGATCTACAACACAAATATATTCAAAGTGGACTTAGACTATGTTCAAGACAATTAGAGTTTAACTTAATCAAATTATTCGCTAAACTCCCACTCAAAAAGTACATCTCTCTAGTCATTTGAGTGGTTCATGATCCACTTACACTAGCTCAAGTCCGATCATCACGTGAGTCGAGTATAGTTTCAGTGGTAAGCATCCCTATACTAATCATATCATCTATATGATTCATGATCGACCTTTCGGTCTCATGTGTTCCGAGGCCATGTCTGCACATGCTAGGCTCGTCAAGCTTAACCCGAGTGTTCCGCGTGCGCAACTGTTTTGCACCCGTTGTATGTGAACGTTGAGTCTATCACACCCGATCATCACGTGGTGTCTCGAAACGACGAACTGTAGCAACGGTGCACGGTCGGGGAGAACACAATTTCGTCTTGAAATTTTAGTGAGAGATCACCTCATAATGCTACCGTCGTTCTAAGCAAAATAAGGTGCATAAAAGGATTAACATCACATGCAATTCATAAGTGACATGATATGGCCATCATCACGTGCTTCTTGATCTCCATCACCAAAGCACCGGCACGATCTTCTCGTCACCGGCTCCTCACCATGATCTCCATCAACGTGTTGCCATCGGGGTTGTCGTGCTACTCATGCTATTACTACTAAAGCTACATCCTAGCAAAAATAGTAAACGCATCTGCAAGCACAAACGTTAGTATAAAGACAACCCTATGGCTCCTGCCGGTTGTCGTACCATCGACGTGCAAGTCGATATTTTCTATTACAACATGATCATCTCATACATCCAATATATCACATCACATCGTTGGCCATATCACATCACAAGCATACCCTGCAAAAACAAGTTAGACGTCCTCTAATTTTGTTGTTGCATGTTTTACGTGGTGACCATGGGTATCTAGTAGGATCGCATCTTACTTACGCAAACACCACAACGGAGATATATGAGTTGCTATTTAACCTCATCCAAGGACCTCCTCGTTCAAATCCGATTCAACTAAAGTTGGAGAAACCGACACTTGCCAGTCATCTTTGAGCAACGGGGTTACTCGTAGCGATGAAACCAGCCTCTCGTAAGCATACGAATAATGTCGGTCCAAGCCGCTTCAATCCAACAATACCGTGGAATCAAGAAAAGACTAAGGAGGGCAGCAAAACGCACATCACCACCCACAAAAACTTTTGTGTTCTACTCGAGAAGACATATACGCATGAACCTAGCTCATGATGCCACTGTTGGGGAACGTCGCATGGGAAACAAAAAATTTCCTACGCGCACGAAGACCTATCATGGTGATGTCCATCTGCGAGAGGGGATGAGTGATCTACGTACCCTTGTAGATCGTACAGCAGAAGTGTTAGTGAACGTGGTTGATGTAGTGGAACGTCCTCACGTCCCTCGATCCGCCCCGCGAACAATCCCGCGATCAGTCCCACGATCTAGTACCGAACGGACGGCACCTCCGCGTTCAGCACACGTACAGCTCGACGATGATCTCGGCCTTCTTGATCCAGCAAGAGAGACGGAGAGGTAGAAGAGTTCTCCGGCAGTGTGACGGCGCTCCGGAGGTTGGTGATGACCTTGTCTCAGCAGGGCTCCGCCCGAGCTCCGCAGAAACGCGATCTAGAGGAAAACCCGTGGAGGTATGTGGTCGGGCTGCCGTGGAAAAGTCGTCTCAAATCAGCCCTAAAACCTCCGTATATATAGGTGGGAGGGAGGGGACCTTGCCTTGGGGCTCAAGGAGCCCCAAGGGGGTCGGCCGGGCCAAGGGGGGAAGGGTCCCCCCCCCCAAACCGAGTTGGACTTGGTTTGGTGGGTGGGAGTCCTTCCCTTCCTTCCCACCTCCCTTTTTTTCTTTCTCTTTGATTTTTCTTTGTATGGTGCATAGGGCCCTTTTGGGCTGTCCCACCAGCCCACTAAGGGCTGATGCGCCACCCTTATGGCCTATGGGCTTCCCCGGGGTGGGTTGCCCCCCCCCCCCCCGGTGAACTCCCAGAACCCATTCGTCATTCCCGGTACATTCCCGGTAACTCCGAAAACCTTCTGGTAATCAAATGAGGTCATCCTATATATCAATCTTCATTTCCGGACCATTCCGGAAACCCTCGTGACGTCCGTGATCTCATCCGGGACTCCGAACAACATTCGGTAACCAACCATATAACTCAAATACGCATAAACAACGTCGAACCTTAAGTGTGCAGACCATGCGGGTTCGAGAACTATGTAGACATGACCCGAGAGACTCCTCGGTCAATATCCAACAGCGGGACCTGGATGCCCATATTGGATCCTACATATTCTACGAAGATCTTATCGTTTGAACCTCAGTGCCAAGGATTCATATAATCCCGTATGTCATTCCCTTTGTCCTTCGGTATGTTACTTGCCCGAGATTCGATCGTCAGTATCCGCATACCTATTTCAATCTCGTTTACCGACAAGTCTCTTTACTCGTTCCGTAATACAAGATCCCGCAACTTACACTAAGTCACATTGCTTGCAAGGCTTGTGTGTGATGTTGTATTACCGAGTGGGCCCCGAGATACCTCTCCGTCACACGGAGTGACAAATCTCAGTCTTGATCCATACTAACTCAACTAACACCTTCGGAGATACCTGTAGAGCATCTTTATAGTCACCCAGTTACGTTGCAACGTTTGATACACATAAAGCATTCCTCCGGTGTCAGTGAGTTATATGATCTCATGGTCATATGAATAAACACTTGACACGCAGAAAACAGTAGCAACAAAATGACACGATCAACATGCTACGTCTATTAGTTTGGGTCTAGTCCATCACGTGATTCTCCTAATGACGTGATCCAGTTATCAAGCAACAACACTTTGTTCATAATCAGAAGACACTGACTATCTTTGATCAACTGGCTAGCCAACTAGAGCCTTGCTAGGGACGGTGTTTTGTCTATGTATCCACACATGTAAATGAGTCTTCATTCAATACAATTATAGCATGGATAATAAACGATTATCTTGATACGGGAATTATAATATTTATTATTGCCATAAATATTTATTATTTATTATTGCCTCTAGGGCATAATTCCAACAGTTGATGGATCTTTGTACTCACTCATTTTTGAAACGTTTGAGACAAGCAAACCATACCTATTGGTATAAACGCATGAAGAAACTCTATGCGGATGGATCGTTTGGACTCACTTTATTTTGAATCACTTGAGACATGCAAAACATACCACATGGAACAAGAGAGTAACTTGTTGGAAGTAATACATTTTCGATGTGTGCAGTCCAATAAGTGCTGAGGCACGGAGTGGATATCGTTATGTTCTTACTTCACTGATGACTTGCGTAGATTCATGAGTATTTACTTGATGAATCACAAGTCTGAAATATTGAAAAGTTCAAAGCTATTTCAGAGTGAAGATCGTCGTGACAAGAGGATACACTCTCTACGATATGATCATAGAGATGAATATATGAGTTGCGAGTTTTGGTACACAGTTAAGACAATGTGAAAATTGTTTCGCAATTCATGCCACCTAGAACACCATAGTGTGATAGTGTGTCCGAACGTCATAGACGCGCCCTATTTGATATGGTGCATACTATGATGTCTCTTATCAAATTACCACTATCGTTTATGTGTTATGCATTAGAGACAAGCGCATTCACTTTAAATCGGGCACCGCGTATTTCCATTGAGATGACACAGTATGAAATATGGTTTGGAGAAACCTGAGCTGTCGTTTCTTGAAAGTTTGGGGCTACGACGCTTATGTGAAAAAGTTTCAGTCTGATAAGCTCGAACCCAAAGTGGATAAATGCATCTTCATAGGATATGCAAAACAGTTGGGTACATCTCCTATCTTAGATCCGGAAGCAAAGTGTTTGTTTCAAGAAACGGGTCCTTTCTCGTGGAAAAGTTTCTCTCGAAAGAATTGAGTGGGATAGTAGTGGAACTTGATGAGGTTATTGAACCGTCACTTCAACCAATGTGTAGCAGGGCACAGGAAGTTGTTCCTATGGCGCCTACACCAATTGAAGTGGAAACTGATGATAGTGATCATTAAGCTTCGGATCAAGTTACTACGAACCACGTAGATCGACAAGGTCATGTACTGCTACAGAGTGGTACGGTAACCCTGTCTTGGAGGTCATGTTGTTGAACAACAATGAACCTACGAGCTATGGAGAAGCGATGGTGGGCCCAGATTCCGGCAAATGGCTGGAGACCATGAAATCCGAGAAAGGATCCACGTATAAAACAAAGTGTAGACTTTGGAAGAACTACTTGATGGTCGTAAGACTATTAAGTAAAGATGGATCTTTAAAAGGAAGACAAACGATGATGGTGAAAAGTCATCATTAAGAAAAGCTCGACTTGTCGCAAGGATGTTTCCAACAAGATCAAGGAAGTAATATAGAATTTCTGTAAAGCATAAAGGGTTATTTGAAAGGAGTTTTTCAAAGGAAAACCTGGATAGAGCTACTTGAACATTGAGCATCAAGATCTATAGAGATAGATCAAAACGCTTAATAGTACTTTCAATGAAATGCATGCCTTGACAAGTTTTTGAAGGGGTTAAAAATAGATCAGCAAAGACGGAGTTATTGGTTGTGTTGTAAGGTGTGAATTTGAGTAAGACCCAAAAGCCCGACCACGGCAGAAGAAAGAGAAAGGACAAAGGTCGTCCCCTATGCCTTAGCCGTAGACTCTAAAGTATGACATCTTGTGTAGCGCACCTGATGTGTGCCTTGCCATGAGTCTGTCAAGGGGTACAAAGAGTGATCCAGGATTGAATCACTAAACAGCGGTCAAAGTTATCCTTAGTAAACTAGTGGACTAAGGATTTTTTTTCTCGATGATGAAGGTGATTAAAGAGTTCGTCGTAAAGGGTTACGTCGATGCAAGCTTTGACACTAATCCGAATAACTCTGAGTAGTAAACCGGATTCGTATAGTACAGCAGTCATTTGGAATATTTCCAAATAACACGTAGTAGCAGCATCTATAGGATAACATAGAGATTTGTAAAGCACACACAGATCTGAAAGGTTCAGACTCGTTGACTAAAACCTCTCTCACAAGCAAGACGTAATTAAAACCCAGAACTGTATGGGTGTTGGATTCGTTAAAACCACACAGTGATGTGAACTAGATTATTGACTCTAGTGCAAATTAGTTATTATTATATTTCTTTGTTCATGACAATTGTTTATTATCCATGCTATAATTGTATTAATTGGAAACACATATACATGTGTGGATACATAGACAAAACACTGTCCCTAGTAAACCTCTAGTTGACTAGCTTGTTGATCAAAGATGGTCAAGGTTTCCTGACCATAAACAAGTGTTGTCACTTGATAACGGGATCACATCATTGGGAGAATGATGTGATGGACAAGACCCAAACTATAAACATAGTATATGATCGTGGCAGTTTATTGCTATTATTTATTGCATGTCAATGTATCTGTTCCTATGACCATGAGATCGTGCAACTCCCAGACACCGGAGGAATACCTTGTGGGTTATCAAACGTCACAACGTAACTGGGTGACTATAAAGGTGTTGTACAGGTTGTTGGGGAACGTCACATGGGAAACAAAAAATTTCCTACGTGCACGAAGACCTATCATGGTGATGTCCATCTACGAGAGGGGATGAGTGATCTACGTACCCTTGTAGATCATACAGCAGAAGCTTTAGTGAACGCGGTTGATGTAGTGGAACATCCTCACGTCCCTCGATCCGCCCCGCGAACAATCCCGCGATCAGTCCCACGATCTAGTACCGAACGGACGGCACCTCCGCGTTCAGCACACGTACAGCTCGACGATGATCTCGGCCTTCTTGAGCCAGCAAGAGAGACGGAGAGGTAGAAGAGTTCTCCGGCAGCGTGACGGCGCTCCGGAGGTTGGTGATGACCTTGTCTCAGCAGGGCTCCGCCCGAGCTCCGCAGAAACGCGATCCAGAGGAAAAACCGTGGAGGTATGTGGTCGGGCTGCCGTGGAAAAGTCGTCTCAAATCAGCCCTAAAACCTCCGTATATATGGGTGGGAGGGAGGGGACCTTGCCTTTGGGCTCAAGGAGCCACAAGGGGGTCGGCCGAGCCAAGGGGGGAAGGCTCCCCCCCCCCAAACCGAGTTGGACTTGGTTTGGTGGGTGGGAGTCCTTCCCTTCCTTCCCACCTCCCTTTTTTTTCTCTTTGATTTTTCTTTGTATGGCGCATAGGGCCCTTTTGGGCTGTCCCACCATCCCACTAAGGGCTGATGCGCCACCCTTATGGCCTATGGGCTTCCCCGGGGTGGGTTGCCCCCCCCCCCCGGTGAACTCCCGGAACCCATTCGTCATTCCCGGTACATTCCCGGTAACTCCGAAAACCTTCCGGTAATCAAATGAGGTCATCCTATATATCAATCTTCATTTCCGGACCATTCTGGAAACCCTCGTGACGTCCGTGATTTCATCCGGGACTCCGAACAACATTCGGTAACCAACCAAGGCTGCCCCCTCCCTCCTCCTATATATACTTTAGGGCTTTTGAGACACAACTTTTTTGCCACGTGCAACTCAAACCTATACCACGTAGTTCTTCCTCTAGATAAGATTTCTGCGGAGCTCGGGCGGAGCCCTGCGGGAGTAGATCATCACCACCACCGGCGCACCGTCATGCTGTCGGAGAACTCATCTACTTCTCTGTATCTCTTGCTAGATCAAGAAGGTCGATATCATCATCGAGTTGTACGTGTGCTGAACGCGGAGCTGCCGTCTGTTCGACACTTGATCGGAATGGATCGTGGGACGGATCGCGAGACGGTTCATGGGACGGATCATGGGACGGTTCGTGGGACGGATCGTGAAGACATACCACTACATCAACCGCTTTTATTAACGCTTACGCTTAGTGATCTACAAGGGTATGTGGATCCGATCTTCCTATCGTAGATGATCATCACCATGTTAGGTCTTTGTGTGCGTAGGAAAATTTTTGTTTCCCATGCAACGTTCCCCAACACAACATTGCCTAGCTCAAAAGATATAAGTGAAGCATAATGGATATTCTAATAAATTCACGATTCAGCGTGTCTCTCTCAAAATATGTGTGCAGCAAGGATGATTGTGGCAAACTAAAAAGTAAAGAATCATATCATACAAGACGCTCCAAGGAAAACACATATCATGTGGTGAATAAAAATATAGTCTCAAGTAAATTAACCAATGGATTGAAGACGAAAGAGGGGATGCCTTCCGGGGCAAACCCAAGCTTAGGCTCTTTGGTATCCTTTAATATGTCTTTTGGTGCCTTGGGAATCCCCAAGCTTAGGCTCTTGCCACTCCTTATTCCATAGTCCATCAAATCTTTACCCAAAACTTGAGAACTTCACAACACAAAACTTAAAAGAAAACTCATGAGATCCGTTAGTATAAGAAAAATAAATCACCACTTTAGGTGCTGTTGTGAACTAATTATTTATTTATATTGGTGTAATATTTACCATATTCCAACTTTCCATGGTTCATACCCCCCGATACAACCCATAGATTCATCAAAATAGGCAAACAACACAAAGAAAACAGAATCTGTCAAAAACAGAACAGTCTGTAGCAATATGTGTACTTAGAATACTTCTGTAGCTCCAAAAATTCTGAAAACTTAGTAAAATGAGGGAAATTGGTAAATAAATCATGTGTAACAAATTTAGATCAAAAGCACATTCCAGTGAATTTACAAAATTCTTGGACTGAGAGCGAAAGTTTCTGTTTTCAGCAAAATCAACTAGCAAACACTGTAGACCATCCCAAAGGTCTTACTTGGATCAAACACTAATTAAAAGAAGAAAATACAATTGTTACAGAGGTAATAATGTGTGCAGAACTCAAAAACAGAAGCAAAATCAAAAAACATAAAAATAAAATTGGGTTGCCTCCCAACAAGCGCTATTATTTAACGCCCCTAGCTAGGCATGATGATTTCAATGATCCTCGCATAAAGGTACAAAATAGAAACATAAAGAGAGCATCATGAATAACATGGCAAACATATTTAATTCTAACCCACTTCCTATGCATAGGTATTTTGTGGGAACAAGAATCAATTAGCATAGGAAGGGAAGACAAGTATAACTTCAAAATTTCCAACACATAGAGAAGAAACTTGATGTTATTGCAATATGTAAAAGCATATGTTCCTCTCTCATAGTAATTTTCAGTAGCATCATGAATAAATTAAACAATATAGCTATCACATAATGCATTATTTTCATGATCCACATGCATTAAAGTCTTACAATCTTCCAAGGTAGTGGGATTAACATTAACTAAAGTCATGACCTATTCAAACCCACTTTTATCGAAAATTCATAAGATTGAACACACTCCAAATATGTGGGATTCTTTTTACCTAAATTTGACACTCTTCTAAACCCACTTTCGATGTCATATTCATCAAGAGTATTAAATAAATTATCAAGATCATAAGAAACATTATCACCCCAATCATGATCATTGCAATAAGTAGTGGTCATGGAAAACTCATCAAATATAGCATCCCCAAGCTTGTGGGTTTGCATATCATTAGCACAATTGATATTAATAGAATTTTTAACAATATTATTGCGATCATGCTTTTCATTCAAGGAAACATCGTGGATCACTTCATCACAATTTTCAGATTAATGAATCTCAAGCAAAACCATGGAGATAATCAAGTACACTCAACTCACTAGCAATCGGTTCATAATAATTGGACCTCTTGAAAAGTTATCAAGTGGATGAGGATCCATATCAATAGATTTTTAGCAAGCAAAGATCCAAGCAAATAGAAGGCACATGCTAACACAAGTAGACAAAAAGAGATCCGGCGAGAAAAAGGCGAATAAAACGGCAAATTGGTGAAGTGAGGGAGAGGAAAACGAGAGGCAAATAATGTAAATGCAGGAGATGAGTTTGTGATGGGTACTTGGTACGCTTGATCTTGCTATTTATCCTCCCCGGCAACGGCGCCAGAAATCCTTCTTGCTACTTCTTGAGCTTGTGTTGGCTTTCCCTTGAAGAGGAAAGGGTGATGCAACAAAGTAGATAAGTATTTCACTCAGTTTGTTGAGAACCAAGGTATCAATCCAGTAGGAGGAACAAGCAAGGCCCCAATCGTAGTACCTACACAAACAATCAAACACTTGCACCCAACGCTAAAAAGGGGTTGTCAATCCCTTCAAAGTTATTTGCAAGGATGAGATCTGATAGAGATAGATATAAAAGATTGATTGATCTGAAAGTAAAACGAAAGTAAATAAATTCAGCAAAATATTTTTGGTATTTTGGTTTATAGATCTGAAAGTATACTATGGAAAATAGACCCGGGGGCATAGGTTTCACTAGAGGCTTCTGTCATAAAGGAAAATAATACGGTGGGTGAACAAATTACTCTCGAGCAATTGATAGAAAAGCGAATAGTTATGAAGATATCCAAGGCAATGATTATGCATATAGTTGTCATTAGAGTATTAAGTTCATGAAGAACAGAGTAACGCATTAAGTAAGATGACATGATGTAGAGGGATAAACTCAAGCAATATGATGAAAACCCCATCTTTTTATTCTCGATGGCAACAATACAATACGTGCCTCGGTACCCCTACTTTGTCACTGGGTGAGGACATCGCAAGATTGAACCCAAAACTAAGCACTTCTCCCATTGAAAGAATTACCAATCTAGTTGGCCAAACCAAACCAATAACTTGAAGAGACTTGCTAAAATATGAAACCATGCATATAAGAATACAGCAGAGATTCAAATAATATTCATGGATAATCTGAACATAAACTCACAATTCATCGGATCTCGACAAACACACCGCAAAAGAGTATTACATCGGATAGATCTCCATGAAGATCATGAAGAACATGGTATTGAAGAACAAAGAGAGAGAGAAGAAGCCATCTAGCTACTAGCTATGGACCCGTAGGTTTGTGGTGAACTACTCACGCATCATTGGAGCAGCAATGGAATTGATGTAGATGCCCTCTGTGATCAATTCCCTCTCCGGCAGATTACCGGAAAAGGCTCCCAAATTGGATCTCACGGGAACACAGGCTCTCAGCGGCGGAAAAGTATTTTCGTGGCTCCCTTTAGCAATGGGGGATATTTGGGAATTTATAGGACGAAGATTAGGGTTAGGAGACCTACAGGGGGGCACAAGCCAGGGGGCGCGCCCTGCAGGCTTGTGGCCTCCCGGCGGGTGTCCTGCTCCCTACTCCAAGTCTTTTGGGTTTTTTCTGGTCCAAGAAAAATCATTCCAAAGATTTTATTCCATTTGGACTCCGTTTAATATTCATTATCTGCAATACTCAAAAACATGAAATAAAACAGAAACTGGCACAAGGCTCTAGATTAATAGGTTATAGATACGTTGGAGACGTATCAGGAACTGCCGGAGGAAGAGGTTCACCGGCAGCCCGAAGCCGACAAGGAAGTGTGTGCCGAAGATGACACACTCGCCGGCACGGGGCTCCGGCACATGCTCATCACCGGGCGCACGGGCCTTGACTAGCTACGGGGCCGAAAGCTTCCGCGTCCGCCGGAGGTAGTCGATGTGCTACACCGCCACAATCAAGCCCTCCCACATGCCGGAGGGAATCCCGACCATCTCGTCGAATGCCTGTGGGGAAGTGGACAAGAGGAAATGAGAGAAACGGCCCCCGAGCCGATCGACCGCGGGGAGGCACCACGCTCGAAGGAGGAAAGAGCGGCGGTGGTGTGCATTGCGGGCACGCCGAGGAATGACAATGGCGGCAAGCACTGCGGTCAAGAGGGGGAAGGACGGGGGCTGAGAGCTCTGGTGTGAGGGTGAGTTGGGGCGAAAGTGAGGGGAGGCAATGGCGAAACCGGCCTCCCCCTTCCCCTTTTTAAAGCCCCAGAGGAGATGTGGGGGCGTGGGACCGGCTACGCCCACGTCCCCCACTAACCCACGATACCCGCACGCATTAACCGCGCGGGGAACCCCAACCGACGGCCTGGAGCCACAATAAATCCACGTGCGGGCTGAGACATGTCAGGCCGGGACTGTAGCGATGTCTCGTCATGCGGGTAGTGGTGGGCCCGCAGTTCGCCACCGGCCCACACGTGCCTCGCCTCGGCCGGCGACCAGACCGAAGCGACGCCGCGGCGCCCGAGGCACCGCGGCAACCGGTAGGACCGCGGCCGACATTCATCTCGGCCGGCTTCCATTCCAACCGGCCCGAAGGCACATCGCCGCCTTCCAGCTCCGGCCGGCTGGTCGGCCCCGACGCCAACTCCCAACGCAAGGGGGAAACCGTTCCCCCCCCCACCCCACGTCTGGAGGCCTTCGGGCCCCAACGGTTTCGGGGGATACTGACGGGGATATGGCACCTGGGTGTACCAAAGCGGAGGAAACCCTTCTCCAAGACTTATGGGGTCGCCTCCTCCCCCCCCCCTCGGGTCGGCTGGCGGCAGCCGGCCTGTCTAGCCGACGCACACGAGGCCGACTAGCGGGATTCGCCCTGGCCGGCTGGCCCGTCGCTAGCCGGACGGTCGGCTCCCGTCCCATCTGGCCGTACTCACGTATGACGATAAGACCAGACGTATGACACAGAGGCGTTCGTGGAAGTAGTACGCGCTGACATACTCGGAGTGGCGTGCTACGGAAACAAAAGTCCTTTCCCGGCAATGGTGCCAGAAATTCTTCTGTCGTCTCTTGAGCTTGCGTTGGTTTTTCCCTTGAAGAGGAAAGGGTGATGTAGCACAGGAGCAGTAAGTATTTCCCTCAGTTTGAGAACCAAGGTATCAATCCAGTAGGAGAATCTCGTCAAGTCCAGAGTACCTGCGCAAACACAAAAGAGCTTGCACCCAACGCTTTAAAGGGGTTGTCAATCCCTTCAAGATTGATTGCAATGTGAGATCTAAAGGCGGAAAGTGCAACGAAGTAAAAGTGTAAGGCTGAAAATATGGTGTGGAGTAGACCCGGGGGCCATAGTGTTCACTAGAGGCTTTTCTCAAAATAGCAAGTATTATGGTGGGTGAACAAATTACTGTCGACTAATTGACAGAACCGCGCAAAGTCATGATGATATCTAAGGCAATGATCATACATATAGGCATCACATCCGAGACAAGTAGACCGATACTTTCTGCATCTACTACTATTACTCCACACATCGACCGCTATCCAGCATGCATCTAGTGTATTGAGTTCATGACGAACTGAGTAACGCCTTAAGCAAGATGACATGATGTAGAGGGATAATCTCAAACCAATGATGAAAACCCCATCTTTTCACCCTTGATGGAAACAACATGATGTGTGCCTTGCTACCCCTTCTGTCACTAGGGAGGTCACCGCACGGTATGAACCCAAAACCAAGCACTTCTCCCATTGCAAGAATCATAGATCTAGTTGGCCAAACAAAACCCACAACTCGAAGAGAATTACAAGGATATGAAATCATGCATAAGAGAGATCAGAAGAAACTCAAATAAGATTCATAGATAATCTGATCATAAATCCACAATTCATCGGATCTCGACAAACACACCGTAAAAGAAGGTTACATCGGATAGATCTCCATGAAGATCATGGAGAACTTTGTATTGAAGATCCAAGAGAGAGAAGAAGCCATCTAGCTACTAGCTATGGACCCATAGGTCTATGGTGAACTACTCACACATCATCGGAGAGGTCATGGTGTTTATGAAGAAGCCCTCCGTGTCCGGATCCCCCCTCCGGCAGGGCACCAGAACGTGCCCCAGATGGGATCTTGCGGAGACAGAAGCTTGCGGCGGCGGAAAAGTATTTTCGATGATCTCCTGATTTTTTCTGGGATTTTAGGGAATATATAGGTGCAAAACCTAGGGCAGAGGAGGTCCAGGGGGCCCACAAGCCCGTGAGGGCCGGCCTCCCCCCCTGTCCGTGGCTGGAGGGCTTGTGGGGTCCCTGGGGACCCCCTGCCTTGGTTCTCACGTCTCCCGATCTTCTTTTGTTTCGGAAAAAATCTTCTCGGGGATTTTATTCCGTTTGGACTCCGTTTCAAATCTTCCTCTGCAAAGGGTCAAAACACGGAAAAAACAAGAACTGACACTTGGCACTGAGTTAACACGTTAGTACCAAAAAAGATATAAAAGGCATATAAAACATCCAAACTTTGACAGGATAATAGCATGAAATCATCAACAATTATAGATACGTTGGAGACGTATCATGGCGCTAGGCGCAATGATGTGGGGCGTGATGGCCCACAAGTATAAGGGATCAATTGTAGTCCTTTCGATAAGTAAGTGCGTCGAACCCAACGAGGAGCAGAAGGATCTGACAACTGGTTTTCAGCAAGGTAAAATCTGCAGGCACTGAAATTGTCGGTAACAAGTGATTGTGTGGTGACATGATTTGTAGCGAGCAAAAAGTAACAAAAGTAGCAATGGTGCAGCAAAGTGGCCCAATCCCTTTTGTAGCAAGGGACAAGCCTGGACAAAGTCTTATAGGAGGAAAAACGATCCCGAGGACACACAGGAATTTCTGTCATGCTAGTTTTCATCATGTTCATATGATTCGCGTTCGTTACTTTGATAGTTTGATATGTGGGTGGACCGGTGCTTGGATACTGCCCTTACTTGGACAAGCATCCCACTTATGATTAACCCCTCTCGCAAGCATCCGCAACTACGGAAGAAGAATTAAGACAAAGTCTAACCATAGCATTAAACTAGTGGATCCAAATCAGCCCCTTACGAAGCAACGCATAAACTAGGGTTTAAGCTTCTGTCACCCTAGCAACCCATCATCTACTTACTACTTCCCAATGCCTTCCTCTAGGCCCAAATAATGGTGAAGTGTTATGTAGTCGACGTTCACATAACACCACTAGAGGAAAAACAACATACAACACATCAAAATACCGAACGAATACCAAATTCACATGACTAGTATTAGCATGACTTATCCCATGTCCTCAGGAACAAAAGTAACTACTCACAAAGCATAATCATATTCATGACCAGAGAGGTAATGAGTAGCATCAAGGATATGAACATAAACTCTTCCACCAAATAATCCAACTAGCATCAACTACAAAGAGTAATCAACACTACTAGCAACCTTACAAGTACCAATCGGAGTCGCGAGACGGAGATTGGTTACAAGTGATGAACTAGGGTTTGGAGATGAGATCGTGCTGATGAAGATGTTGATGGTGACGAGTCCCCTCCGATGAGAGGAGTGTTGGTGATGACGATGGCGACGATTTCCCCCTCCGGGAGGGAAGTTTCCCCGGCACGATCGTCCTGCCGCAGCTCTAGATTGGTTCTACTCAAGCTCCGCCTCGTGGCGGCGGCGAATCCACGAAAAAGCTCCTCCGTGATTTTTTTTTCCTGGACGAAACCCTTCATATAACAGAAGAGGGGGGCCAGTGGGCGAGCAGGCTGCCCACAAGCCCTCATGGCGCGGCCACGGGGTGGCCGTGCCGTGCAGGCTTGTGGCCACCTGCTAGCGCCCCTCTGACGCTTCTTCGGCCCAGTATTTTTTATAAATCCCGAAAAAATCCTCGTTGATTTTTACGGCGTTTGGAGTTGCGCAGAATAGGCCAGAATTCCAGCTGTCGGCATTCTCCCACTTCATGTAAACCTTGCAAAATAAGAGAGAAAAGGCATAAGAATTGTACCGTGAAGTGAAATAACAGCCCAAGAAGCGATAAATATCAAAATGAAAACATGATGCAAAATGGACGTATCAACTCCCCCAAGCATAGACCTCGCTTGTCCTCAAGCGAAAGCCTAGCTCAATAAATATGTCCACATGTTTAGGGAGAGAGGTGTCGACAAAACAAGATACGAACATGCATGCATCATGGTCATGATCGGAACAGCAATACCAACATATAATCTCTCATGCTAAAGTGATAATTCCTTCACAAAGTAAAGCATGGATCAAGAACCTTACCGAGAAGTAACAACCGATAGCCTTTAGTCATTGAAGCAATTGCAATTTATCACAACATCAGAAAGAGTCAAATAAGAGCTTGTAAAGCAAATTCACACACTCAATCATTCTTTCGTTCTCTACAATTGCTACAACTCACGTGGTACTTATGAGATCAAAGTTTCAACTAGACACAGAGAAAGATAGGGGCTTATAGTTTTGCCTCCCAACCATTTACCTCAAGGGTAATGTCAACAATAATAATTCATGAGCACTTACTTCCAAGTTGACATATGAATATAGATCTTTCCCAAGCATATGACGTTAGCCAAGAAAAGGCGAAATAAGGAATTGGTGTAGATCACCATGACTCTTTCAAGGGTAAAAAGTAAAGGTATAAGATAGGCCCTTCGCAGAGGGAAGCAGAGGTTGTCATGCGCTTTTAAGGTTTGGATGCTTGTCCTCTTAGTGCGGAGGAACGTCACTTTATATTGCCTCCTGTGATAAAGAACTTTATTATGCAGTCTGTCGCTTTTATGTCTTCCTCATCACCGGTTCGTACAAAGCTTATTTTCCACACACTAATAGATCATACATATTAGATAGCAATTTTTATTTGTTTGCACCGATGACAACTTACTTGAAGGATCTTATTCAATCCATAGGTAGGTATGGTGGACACTCATGGCAAAACTGGGTTGAAGGTTTATGGATGCACAAGTAGTATCTCTACTTGGTGCGGGAGTTTTGGCTAATATGAGGTGGAAGCAATCGTCACATGCTAAGGGATCTCTAATAATATAACATTGTTCGGAGCCAAGCAAACACAATTCATTATGTTGTCTTCCTTGTCCAACATCTACTTCTAGGCATGCAATAGTTTAGTGAGTGTTCACAATCATAGATGGTGTCAGAGATGATATATTTATATGTGAACCTCTCCTTCTTTATCACTTCCTATTAATTGCAACCATGACCAAGGTCTACGTTTGCCTACCCTCAACAAGTTTCAATCCTCATTCTTTTTATATCTGAAGCCATCACTTCCCATAAGATCATTACATGATCTTTCATGCTTTTGTTCTATTCTCACTCTTTTGATCATGGCAAGAGGCAAAGCCCTTCATCTAAGACACTCTTTATTATATGGCTCACGTGCTCGAATACATCGGGGGTGACACAAAGCAAAACTCAAGACTAAAACAATAAGACTTTTAATCTACTAGAAAAAGAGAAAACTGAAAAGGAAAACTAAAACAAAGGTAAAGGCAAAAGATGTGATGGTGATACGATACCGGGGCAACTCCCGCAAGCTTGGCACAAGCCAAGGGGATTGCCCATACCCATGTTGAGTTGTCTTCCTTTGGTGGTGATGGTGGAGGAGTTGTTGCAACATGGGTTTGATCCTCCGTCTTCCAAGGCATAGGTGCTCCATCATGGAAAGATGAACGAGTCTCCGGAATCCTCAAATCTGCAGCCAACCGTACTGATTTAAATATGTAGTCATACTCACAGGTTTGGTTCTACAGGTCATAGATCTGGGCCTGTCATAGAGCCTGGAGAGGTGCTTCCCAATGTCATTGGCATCATTCCTGTGCTTGTTGGTGAACTCCGTGATCATCATGTGGTTGGCGTTGAGTCCACGCTCCACCATCCATTGGCACTTGAAGACTTGTTGCTCCATTACTTCGAGCCTCGTCTCCATGCTTCTGGTCTTCTTGGGCCCCTCAACATCACGGATGTGCAACATCCCCTCACGCATCTCGATAGATTGAGGGTGTTGCAGCACTCCCGTGAGGTAGGGATTGATGGCCTTCTCGAAGATCTTGTCCTTCGGAGCTTTTGGGGAAGTCATAGCGATCTAGATCTGCAACAGAAACAGGCTCGAAACGAAAAACAGAGGAAATCTGCGTGATGCAGGGGTTAGACCAAATGGGAGTATATATAATGATTTTTTCCAGACCAGAAGGAGTACTCCACACGAAAATGGAGTCCGGGAGGCGCACGAGGTGGCCACAAGCCCTCCCTGCGCGGCCAGGGGGTGGGCTCGTGCCGTGTAGGCTTGTCGCCTCCTCGCGCTTTCCGGACTACTTCCAATTTTTGTATTTTTTTCAAATATTCCAAAACGGAGAAAAATTCCTACTGGAAAAGTTTTGGACTCTGTTTTCTTACCAAATCACATACCTCTTCGTTTTCGGAGTCTCAAACGGGCTGATAAATATCCCTTACGTATTCTTTCGGAGTTATGGTATTGATAATATTGCTTTCAACATTTATGGGAGTACCTGAGATATAATGCTTGATTCTCTGCCCATTTACAACTCTCGGACAATTACCTTCCGTGTTGTTGATCTTGATAGCACCGAAACGATATACTTCCTCAACAACATAGGGACCTTCCCATTTAGAGAGAAGCTTGCCTGCAAAGAATCTTATACGAGAGTTATATAGCAAGACATAATCACCTACATTGAACTCACGCTTTTGTATCCTCTTATCATGCCACCTCTTAACCTTTTCTTTGAACAACTTGGCATTCTCATATGCCTGAGTTCTCCATTCATCAAGCGAGCTAATATCAAATAACCTCTTCTTACCGGCAAGTTTGAAATCAAAGTTGAGCTCTTTGATTGCCCAATAAGCTTTATGCTCTAGCTCAAGAGGTAAATGACATGCTTTACCGTACACCATTTTGTACAGAGACATGCCCATGGGATTCTTATAGGCAGTTCTATAAGCCCACAGTGCATCATCGAGCTTCTTAGACCAATTCTTTCTTGACCTGTTGACAGTCTTTTGCAGAATTAGTTTAATCTCTCTATTGCTTAGCTCTACTTGACCACTGGAGTGAGGATGGTAGGGAGACGCAATTCTATGGTTGACATCGTACTTAGCAAGCGTTTTATGGAAAGCACCATGAATGAAGTGTGAACCACCGTCGTTCATTAGATATCTAGGGAAGATAACTTCTTTCAGCATCCTGATAGAGGTGTTGTGATCAGCACTACTAGTCGGGATAGCTTCTACCCACTTAGTGATGTAATCAACAGCAACTAGGATATGAGTATACCCGTTGGAATTTGGAAAAGGTCCCATATAATCAAAGCCCCAGACATCAAATGGTTCAGTGACAAGTGAATAGTTCATAGGAATTTCCTGACGTTTACCGATATTACCTATTCTTTGACATTCGTCACAAGACAAGACAAACTTACGGGCATCCTTGAAGAGAGTGGGCCAATAGAAACCTGATTGCAATACCTTGTGTGCAGTTCTATCTCCCGCATGGTGTCCTCCGTAGGCCTCGGAGTGACACTTCTGTAGGATCTGTCCCTATTCATGTTCAGGTACACAACGTCTAATAACATCATCTACTCCTTCCTTATAAAGGTGAGGATCATCCCAAAAGTAGTGTCTCAAGTCAAAGAAAATTTTCTTCTTTTGCTGGTACGTAAAACTAGGTGGTATGTATTTGGCAACGATATAGTTTGCATAATCAGCATACAACGGTGCACTACGTGAAGCATTGATGACATTCAATTGCTCAACGGGAAAGCTACCGTCAATAGGTTGTGGGTCATCAAGAACGTTCTCCAACCTAGAAAAGTTATCTGTTACTGGGTTATCAGCACCCTTCCTGTCAACAACGTGCAAATCAAATTCTTGTAGCAAGAGAACCCATCTGATAAGTCTAGGTTTAGCGTCCTTCTTCTCCATGAGGTACTTAATAGCAGCATGATCAGAGTGAATAGTGACTTTGGAATCAACTATGTAAGACCTGAACTTTTCACATGCAAACACGACTGCTAAAAACTCCTTCTCCGTAGTAGCATAGTTTCTCTGGGCACTGTCTAGAATTTTACTAGCGTAGTGAATAACATTCAACTTCTTATCGACTCTTTGCCCTAGAACAGCACCAACAGCATAATCACTAGCATCACACATGATTTCAAAAGGTAAGTTCCAATCAGGTGGTTGAACAATAGGTGCAGTTATCAAAGCCTTCTTAAGTATTTCGAAGGCTTCCTCACAATCATCATCAAAAACAAAAGGAATATCCTTTTGTAAGAGATTGGTAAGAGGCCTGAAATCTTAGAGAAGTCTTTAATGAACCTTCTATAGAAACCAGCATGACCAAGGAAACTTCTTATTCCTTTGATATCTGTAGGGTACGGCATTTTCTCGATTGCATCAACCTTAGCCTTATCGACTTCAGTACCTCTTTCAGAAATTTTATGTCCTAAGATGATGCCTTCATTAACCATAAAGTGGCACTTCTCCCAATTCAAGACAAGATTGGTGTCTTTACATCTCTGTAAGACTCGATCAAGGTTGCTGAGGCAATCATCAAAAGAAGACCCGTAAATGGGAAAAGTCATCCATGAAAACCTCGACAATCTTTTCACAAAAGTCAGAGAATATAGCCATCATACACCTTTGAAAGGTGGCAGGTGCATTACATAAGCCAAAAGGCATACGTCTATAAGCAAAGGTACCGAAAGGGCAGGTGAAAGTGGTTTTCTCCTGATCAGATTGTGCAACTGGTATTTGGGAGAAACCAGAATAACTGTCTAGAAAGCAGAAGTGTGTGTGTTTGGATAGCCTTTCTAGCATTTGGTCGATAAAAGTCAAAGGGTAATGATCTTTCCTAGTGGCTTTATTCAATTTCCTAAAATCGATCACCATCCTATAGCCAGTAATAATCCTCTGTGGGATCAATTCATCCTTATCATTAGGGACAACGGTAATGTCCCCCTTCTTAAGGACGCAGTGCATCGGACTCACCCAATTGCTATGAGCAACAGGATAGATAATACCCGCTTCAAGGAGCTTTAGTATTTCTTTTCTTACTACTTCTTTCATCTTAGGATTCAATCTCCTTTGATGATCAGCAACTGGTTTGAAATCAGGATCGGTTTTAATCTTGTGCTGGCATAGAGTGGGACTAGTGCCCTTAATATCATCAAGAGTATATCCAATAGCAGCACGGTGCTTCCTCAGAGTTTTTAGTAACTTCTTTTCTTCATGCTCTGAGAGGCTAGCACTAATAATGACAGGATATATCTCTTTTTCATCTAGATATGCATACTGAAGAGTATGAGGCAACTGTTTAACCTAGAACACAGGATCACCCTTTGGTGGGGGTGGATCCCCAAGCAGTTCAACAGGCAGATTATTCTTAAGGATAGGATATTGTTCTAAGACAACTCTATCTATCTCATCCCTTTCATCCATATGCATATCATTTTCATGCTCAAGCAAGTATTGCTCTAAGGGATCAGTAGGAGGCACGGCAATAGAAGCTAAGGCAATAGTTTCATCCCTACTAGGCAACTCCTTTTCATGAGGTTGTCTACCAAACTTGGAGAAATTGAACTCATGTGACACACCTTCAAAGCCAACAGTGACAGTTTGCTTCTCACAATCAATATGAGCATTGACGGTATTGATAAAGGGTATGCCAAATATGATGGGACAAAAGCTATCTTGTGCAGTAGCAAGAACAAGGAAATCAGCGAGATACTTCGTTTTACCACACAAGACTTCAACATCCCTAACAATTCCCATAGGGCAGATAGCAATGATCTCCTATATTAACAGAAACCACAGGCGTGCCAACAGCAGGCCTATGTTTGTCTCTAGCATGAGGTTTAGCTACTCTAGCAGCATCTTCACAGAAGTGAATATTATGTCCCTCAACATCGTCGGACAGAAGATCTTTGATAATAGCAATGCTAGGTTCAACTCTAATTTGCTCAGGGGGTGTAGGTGTTCTAATGTAGCCTCTACGTATCACAGTTGAAGCTTTAGAATGATCCTTTATCCTAACAGGGAAAGGTGGTTTCTCAATGTAAGCACTGGGAACCACAGGATCATTATAGGCAATGACTTTCTCTTCAACTGGAGTGGGTTTAACTACATTGACTTCTAAGGGAGGATGATATTTAAACCACTTCTCTTTGGGGAGATCAATATGGGAAGAAAAGGATTCACACAATGAAGCTACTATCTCAGAGTCAAGTCCATACTTAGTGCTAAACTCACAAAAAGTATTTGTCTCAACAAAGGATTTAACGCAATCAAACGTGAAATTCATACCTGGCTCCTTACCTTCTTCAAGCTCCCAATCTTCAGAGTTGCGTTTAATTATCTCCAATAAATTCCATTTGAAGTCTATATCTCTCTTCATAAAAGAATCGGTACAAGAAGTGTCAAGCATGGTGCGATCATCATGAGAAAGTTGAGCATAGAAGTTCTGAACGATAATTTCTCTCGAGAGCTCATGATTGGGGCATGAATATAACATTGATTTAAGCCTCCCCCAAGCTTGAGCGATGCTTTCTCTGTCACGAGGCCAAAAGTTATAAATATAATTCCGATCACGATGTACTAAATGCATAGGATAAAACTTTTGATGAAATTCCAATTTCAACCGATTGTAGTTCCATGATCCAGTATCATCACATAGCCTATACCATGTCAACGCCTTATCCCTCAAAGATAAGGGAAAGACCTTCTTCTTGGCATCATCCTCGGGCAAACCTGCAAGCTTAAATAAACCACAAACTTCATCTACATAGATTAGATGCAAGTCTGGATGTGATGTTCCATCTCCTGTAAAAGGATTAGCCAGCAGTTTCTCAAGCATACCCGAAGGAAATTCAAAGCAAATATTTTCAGTAGGTGCACCAGGTTGAGGAGCAACTCTTTGTGCTTCCGTTCGAGGTGAAGATACCCCGAACAAGCCCCTCAAAGGATTAGTATCCATAGTGACAAGTGACAATAAATTTCAGCACACTATATGAATGTTTCCTTACCAATTTCCACTTACCAAAGGCGCTTCACTCCCCGGCAACGGAGCCAGAAACGAGTCTTGATGACCCACAAGTATAGGGGATCAATCATAGTCCTTTCGATAAGTAAGAGTGTCGAACGCAACGAGGAGCAGAAGGATCTGACAAGTGGTTTTCAGCAAGGTAAAATCTGCAGGCACTGAAATTGTCGGTAACAAGTGATTGTGTGGTGAGATGATTCGTAGCGAGCAACAAGTAACAAAAGTAGCAAAGGTGCAGAAAAGTGGCCCAATCCCTTTTGTAGCAAGGGACAAGCCTGGACAAAGTCTTATAGGAGGAAAAACACTCCCGAGGACACACGGGAATTTCTGTCATGCTAGTTTTCATCATGTTCATATGATTCGCATTCGTTACTTTGATAGTTTGATATGTGGGTGGACCGGCGCTTGGGTACTGCCCTTACTTGGACAAGCATACCACTTATGATTAACCCCTCTCGCAAGCATCCGCAACTATGAAAGAAGAATTAAGACAAAGTCTAACCATAGCATTAAACTAGTGGATCCAAATCAGCCCCTCACGAAGCAACGCATAAACTAGGGTTTAAACTTCTGTTACTCTAGCAACCCATCATCTACTTACTATTTCCCAATGCCTTCCTCTAGGCCCAAATAATGGTGAAGTGTTATGTAGTCGACGTTCACATAACACCACTAGAGGAAAAACAACATACAACACATCAAAATACCGAACGAATACCAAATTCACATGACTAGTATTAGCATGACTTATCCCATGTCCTCAGGAACAAAAGTAACTACTCACAAAGCATAATCATATTCATGACCAGAGAGGTAATGAGTAGCATCAAGGATCTGAACATAAACTCTTCCACCAAATAATCCAACTAGCATCAACTACAAAGAGTAATCAACACTACTAGCAACCTTACAAGTACCAATCGGAGTCGCGAGACGGAGATTGGTTACAAGTGATGAACTAGGGTTTGGAGATGAGATGGTGCTGATGAAGATGTTGATGGTGACGAGTCCCCTCCGATGAGAGGAGTGTTGGTGATGACGATGGCGACAATTTCCCCCTCCGAGAGGGAAGTTTCCCCGGCAGGATCGTCCTGCCAGAGCTCTAGATTGGTTTTGCTCAAGTTCCGCCTCGTGGCGGCGGCGAATCCACGAAAAAGCTCCTCCGTGATTTTTTTCCTGGACGAAACCCTTCATATAGCAGAAGAGGGGGGCCAGTAGGCCAGCAGGCTGCCCACAAGCCTTCATGGCACGGCCAGGGGGGTGGTCGCGCCGTGCAGGCTTGTGGCCACCTATTGACGCCCCTCTGGCGCTTCTTCGGCCTAGTATTTTTTATAAATCCGGAAAAAAAATCCTCGTTGATTTTTACGACGTTTGGAGTTGCGCAGAATAGGTATCTCAACTTTGCTCCACTTTCAGGCCAGAATTCCAGCTGCCGGCATTCTCCCTCTTCATGTAAACCTTACAAAATAAGAGAGAAAAGGCATAAGAATTATACCGTGAAGTGAAATAACAGCCTAGCTCTTATATATGGGAATAAAAGAAAAAAGGCTATGGGGGGTTTTCCCTACAGTAGCCGGTCAAAAAAAAATAACAGCCCAAGAAGCGATAAATATCAACATGAAAACATGATGCAAAATGAACGTATCAGGGGGCAGCGAGGCTACAGGACCCCGGTGACCGCCGAGGCTGACCGGGCGAGACGACACTATAGCCTCGCTCACCCCTACCTGCTCCATGACGAGCCGACGCGTTTGCCATCGGGACACAGGACCGGCGGACCCTGTGACGGAGAAGACCCGACATTCGACGGGCCCCGCAGCTAGCCGAAGAGGCGGGCGGCCAGGCCCCATCACCTGTCCTACCCCTACCCCTGTACACTACAGGCTGCACTATAAAGCCTTGCCTTTGCCCCCAAAGAGGGAGAGGCTGGTCAGATTCACACATGATAGAGAAACAAAAAGACACCAAACCCCACCAAGGTAGCAAGAGCATCATCTTCCTCCTCACGAACAGCTCGAGGAGCATCATTGTACTGTGTTTCTCATATAGTCACACAGACATGGCTAGAGGTTTTACCTCACCGGAGGACCCTGAACCTGGGTAGATCGACGTCATGTGTGTTGCGCCTACACCCATTCCGAGACACTGCGGCGTCCATCGGCCCCAAAACACGAACTAAGCCATCCCCTAACATGTGTCCCGGAAACCACGAACTAAGAGTATTAACTCTTACCTCCTTACCTTGCGTGTAAAAAAAGAGTAGGAGGGAACATGTTAAAACTTGGCATTTATTTATACAAAATCAAGCTGTTTTAACATTTATTATAGGGATACGTGTAGTTCTAGATCATCGATTTGACTAGTTAAATATGCGTTATATGTAAGCCATTATATATTATTAGATTCTTAAGCGAATGTTGTTTCTAAATATATATTTTTTATCAATATAATATATATTTATCTAGCTAAATCAGCAACCTAAAATAATGTGCATATCTTATAAACCCAGATGAAGGGAGCATTTGAATTAGATGGATATATACATCATTGAATTCCATGCACAAAAGATCTCCTTGTGGCTGCATAGGCGGCACATGCGTCTGTGCCAAAAAAGTCAAAACCTGATCGTGTGGAATCATGGAAAGAGGATACTCGTTACAGATAATACAGAAACAGTGTATCCATCTCCTCTCCCCCAGTCTCTTCTTCCGCGCTGCTTCAGCGCCCCTCGCTCTCCTTGATCTCCCCTTCCGATCAAGCAGGCATGGAAGCGAGCTGCAGCGCCTGCCTGGTCTCTCCCCCTGATCTTGTTGCCTGACGAACACGGGGTTGGGGCGGCGCCAAAGCCACCCAGACCGGTCGATCTGGTGGGTGGTTTGGGCTCAGCGGCTAGGAGGGGTCATGGAACCAAGTAATCGTCAGGTTAGCAACAGCTACTGCTCTAATCGGACGCTGTGCAGTTAATCAGAGCCGATTACCAGCTGACCTATTTTCTTTCACACTTCATCGTCCTATTTATGTGTTCAGTATAATAAAAGAAAGTTCTGCGTCGCTTCTTTTTTCCCCACCGTGGCACCCTTGCACTTTATTCGTCGGACGATGAATTATCCTCTGCTGCCTGCGTCAAATTTTGTACCCCCAAGTCAGGGATTAGGATTGTTAACTGCCCAACACGATTTTTTTTGTTAGCTGATATCTTTTAGGACTGTTGTTATGTACTCCTTCTGTTTCAAAGTAAGTGTATGTACTCCTTCTAGTATAAAATTTATACTAAGTTAGTAGTACTAAATCTGGGACACTTATTTTGGGACGGAGGGAGTATTTGCGTTGCCCTTTTACTAATTTTCTTCATATAAAGAATTAAAAACTAAGATTTGGGACCAAAAGCGGTCTGCACTTAGCAGTGACCATCGAATAAGTTTCTTCAGCACGCAAGGAAATATATTATTCTTTGAAAAGGTGCATCGACCGATGCGGAAGCTGAGGTTACAACCTCCTTCTAAAATAGATGAAAAAATAATCTGTTCAGTATGCCGATGAATTTTGGGGTAAAATATGTAAGTGAAGCAGTTGGATTCAACCAGAATTTTGAATCGATCACTGCACTTCCCAAATGGCGCTAAATGCAATATGGACAGATGAGTACTAATCTGGGCCATCGGTTGGTCCTGAGATAGTAATAATTATAGTATATTTTGGTTTAATGTTGGTGTGGGTTAATTTGCACATTATTTTTCCTCTCCAACTTATGCTTTTGCCCGCAATTGTTTGTTTCCTTAATTACAAGGGTGCTAAAATTTTCTAATTTCGCAACGCGGTGTTACTAAATCTGCAGGGAACTTTCTTCTAGTTGAGAAGGGGAACAATGGCAGAAGCTGTGATACTAGTTTTACTTCAAAAACTTGCATCTACACTGGGAGGAGCTACACTGAAAGTATTCGGCTCACGACTGGGGAAAGAAGCTATCTTTTTGCTTGAAGTGGAAAACAACATGAAAGAAATTGAGATCGAATTCGATGTAATGCAAGCGTTTATAAATCAAGTAGATCCATACTTGACAAACAATCAAATCTTCCAATGCTGGTTGAAGCATATAAGGAAGGTTGCCTTTGAAGTTGAGGATATTATTGATGAATATGCATTTCTCCTTGGGAAGATGGATGGCACAGAAAGTTTTCTGAGGAAAACATTCCGTCAGTCAAAAAATGTCATGATTTGGTATAATGTTGCTTCTCAGCTTAAACAAGTCAAGAGTCGCCTTCAGAACTTAACAACTATGAAAGAGAGGTATGGTATCAAGATATATGACAATGATGAAACCTCATCAAGCCATAGTATTAGCCGCAAGTTCTACTTTTCCGATTCTTCGTACTTAAATGATCATGATAATGCAATTGTGGGGCAAAAAGATCACTTGAAGAAGTTGTTAGGCTGCCTAAATGATGCAGGTCCGGATCGTGCTATTATCATGATCCAGGGAATGGGTGGATCAGGTAAATCTACACTTGCAAGAAGCATCTATAGGAAGCAAGATGTCACGTTATGTCATGCATGGATCTCAACGTCCCGAAATCGTCAAGTTGAAGATATTCTTACAAACATTATAGATAAGCTTGATATTGGATCAGATGAACATGACAACAGTGATTGTGAAGGAATGGTGAAGACCATCCAAACTTACCTTCAGAATAGAAAGTATCTTATTGTTTTAGATGACTTGTGGGATAGAGAATCATGGTCATGCTTTGATAATGCATTTCCAAAGAATAGCCACGGAAGTATAGTCATCATTACTACAAGAAATGAAGCTGTCGCATCGTTAGCCGAGGAGGAACATACTATTAGGCTTGGAAATCTCTCAGAAGAAGAATCATGGGACCTCTTCAGCAAAAAAGCATTCATGAAGCTGCCAGAGGCAACATGCCCGGATGGTCTCATCAGTTGTGCTAAGAAAATTTTGGAGAAGTGCCAAGGTTTGCCTCTTGCTATTGCAGCTATTGGGAGCCTCCTTTCTTATAGAGGTATGGAGGAGCGGGAGTGGAAATCATTCTATAATCAGCTAAATTGGCAATTAACTTATAATCCAGAGCTCAGCAGGGTATCAAATGTTCTCAGCTCAAGCTTAAACGATCTTCCAACCCATCTAAAGAATTGTTTCCTGTACTGTGGATTATTCCCAGAAGATTGTGAAATTAGACGGAAGTGGATAATCAGAATGTGGATAGCTGAAGGGTTTGTGGAAGATCGAGGTGCAGAGATAACGCTGGAGGAAGTGGCAGAGGAATATCTGAAGGAACTTATTCAGCGCTCGCTGATTCAAGTTGTTGAAAGAAATGAATTTGGAAGGCCAAGAAGGTTTAAAGTGCATAATATAGTGAAAGAAATTACTCGGACATCATCAAAAAAACAGAGGTTTGGTCTTATATGTTATAACCCAGTTCTCACTAGTCTTGGAGATACCGAGCGCCGTGTGTTTGTGCACGCTGGAGGCCAAGACTTTCAACCAGGTGCAGCCTGGCAGCAGCTGCGCTCATTTTTATTATTTGATAAACATGTCTCGGTTCCATGGATTCGTGCTGCTTCATCAAGTTTCAGGTTATTAAGGGTCATGTGCCTCAGATATTCCCTCCTTCAAAATTTCCCAAATGCCATAGTTGGTTTATTCAATTTGTACTACCTTGATTTGTCACGTACGAAAGTGAAGAAGATACCAAAGTCAGTGGCAAGGCTCAAGAACCTGCAGACACTGCATCTCAGGCGTACATTTGTAAGGAAGTTGCCACGTGAAATAAAACTGCTCATAAATCTCCGTCACTTGTCTGTGAGTAGCGACCTATATGGCACATCGATTTTAGGTAATATTTGTGGTCTCAAGTCTCTGCAGACTCTCAGAGATGTAAAAGCCAGCAAAAATCTTGTACAAAATCTCAGCTTCTTGATGCAGCTTAAAACCTTGAGCATTACAAATGTGTTGGCAAGCCAGAACAAAGATCTTTGGAGTTCCGTTGGAAAGTTAACTGTTCTTACTAGGTTGGCTGTTGCAAGTGATGCTGATGATGAGATTCTTTCTATAAAAAACTTCAGAGCACCCCAATATCTGGAGAAGTTCTACTTGGATGGCAAGTTGGCGGATGGTGCGCTTTTCCCTATATCTGGACGTTTTCAGAACCTTAAGCGGTTGTCAATGCGGTTATCTGGTCTAGTGCAAGATCCTGTCAGTGCCTTGTCTGAAATGACAAATCTGATTTACCTTGAGCTTACTTGTGCCTATAATGGGGAGTCATTGGTGTTCTGTTGTGGATCATTCCTGAAGCTCAGACAACTTCGCCTGGAGAAGCTAGAAAACTTGAACTCAGTTGAGATAAATAATGGCAGCATGGTGAACTTGACTGACATAGAATTTCATGACCTGGGAAAATTGGAATATGTGCCAGAAGGTCTTACATATCTAACGAAGCTTCAGCACTTGGTTGCAGATAAAATGCCAGAATTGTTCACAAGAAAGTTGGAGGAAGAACATCGGAATGGGTTTCTTCAGCACATTGGTAGCATCGAATGTGTGTGATACTGTGTGCTTTGGTCAAAGTTATATTGCTCATCTGAGACTGCTGCTATTTGATTTGAAGAGGAAGTGGCTGTTTCTTTTCTTCATGAATAAAATGCATTTTCTTCCAACTATGTGTTTCATTTTCTTTTAAGCATCATATGGGTTGTACTAATAAAGAAAGAAGGCACTATACTTCTCATTGATGTTTGTTTTGTTGAACGGACTGGTAAACTTTCTATCCGTTGCAAGTTTGTAACATAAACATTTTTCTCCTGTGTTATTGTAATTTTTACTGGACTACTTTGATTTATGGCTCTGAGTTGTAATTAGAGAAATGACATATCTTCATTGACGTTGCTGTTCTCGAACGGGTAGTTTGCTAAGTGATGATCATCTCATGGTAACACTGGAACTCAACTACTTGCATAGGTTGCCCTGCACTGTTTGATCCTCTATTTTTCTTGAAAAATATGTTTGAAACTCTATTGCAAAGTCCTTGGTTATCGGGAAGAAGGGAAAGTAACTTATTCGACCATAGGTTTGTGTATGGTGATTTTCTATGAAGTACTCCCTCTGTAAACTAAAATAGTTATCTAAATGTTTTTATATTAATTTACGGAAGGAGTATGTGTTATCGGGTTTTGATAGGTTGGACTGTCGGATCGTCTTACAAACACAGAGGTCTACCCCATAATAGAGTTTATGTTTTTTTTTTGAATGTCGGCAGGAGAGCTGTCAAATTCATTGATCAGAAGAAAGTATTACAAGAACGGACTGCTTAGTTTATTGCGGAAAACCGGGCAAAAACCATAGCAACTTCTAACTAGACTAGATCTAGAGCACCACAAGACATACAAGGCGTCGGAAGGCGAAACCCCACAACACACCCGGTCGGGCACTCGAGTGCCTTCGCTGCTACGAGAGTGCACATCGACAACCGCCGTATTTTACCGGGCTGCCACGAGCATATCCGCAGACCTCGAGGACATCGGAGAGGAACGATAGGTCCGAAAGAGCAAAAACCTATGCCCCACCAATCTCCCGAGCCAAGCCGACATAGCTCGCCCAATGCTAATTGCATGTGAAGGATGCTCATGTTGCCCTCCTCGTCGACCAAAGCAGCCTGCTCCAAACGAAAGCACCACCAAAGACTCCACGCACTTCCAAACGTTTCCTGCTCCAAAAACCACCGCATCACCACCAACCAAGTGCTCCATCACCAGATTTTGCTCCAAAGCAATGCTTCCAACGAAGTAATGACACCACGGGCCCCACCATTGCATACGGTTTTCACCGGGAGACAAGAACATGGAGCGAGGAGAGCTGTCGGACCCCCTTGATGGCACCTCCAACAAGGAAAAATCATACCCAAGGGCATCATTCGCGATCCGCTCAGACCGAAGTTGAGCATGACTTTCGTCGAGGAGCGGAACACCTATGTCGGGGACAACGTCTCCGACACACCACCACCAAACCAGAGCAGCAAACGCCACCTGCTGCACCTCATAGAACTCACCGGAGCACCACCGCTGGCGCCATGCCATAGCAACCCGGAGGCCGTGATAAGACCACGCCACCGCGGACCGCAAGCCCGATGTGGAGCCACCTCACACCCGCTGGAAGCAAATCACTGGCCGAACCACCTCCGCCCCCCGGCCACAAGGGCGCCAGATCCGGCCGTCAACGACCTGCCAGATCCGGCCACACCAAGAGAGGGCACCGCCCGCCACGGGGATCACGCGTGCTCGCATCCTCCTACAGCTTCCCATAGCGGCGACGCGCGTGGCAGCACCGCCACGGGGCCCGACGCCGCTTGGCACACCCACTCGCCGCGCCCGCGAGTCGCTGGTGCCCATGACTCCGCTCAGCACGCCCACTCGCCGCGCCCGCTAGCGCCTCCTCGCCACGCCCGCCCGCCGCGGCGGCCGCCGCCGTCGCGCCCCGCACCTCTCCTCAGCCGACCAGCCCCGCGCTGTCCAGCCTCGCGAGAGAAAGGGAAGGCCCCGCCGCCGCCGACGGCGCGCGGGCTTTGCCCGGCGGCGCTTGCATGCGGCGGTGAGGGGAGGCTAGATCTGGGAGGGGAGTAGGAGAGGTGGCTAGGGTTTCGCCCGAGTCGCCTGTGGGGGAGACGACACGAGGGAGTGTGTGATGTCCATTGGGTACACTCTGCATTGCTCCAGCACACGTCTCAGGGTTGGGCGTGCGTGCATGGTCCCGGTGGATGATGCTGCATAGCAGCCGGTCTTGTTGGAAATATGCCCTAGAGGCAATACTAAATTGGTTATTATTATATTTCCTTGTTCATGATAATTGTCTATTGTTCATGCTATAATTGAATTAACCGGAAACCATTATACTTGTCTGAATACATAGACCACAACATGTCCCTATTGAGCCTTTAGTTGGCTAGCTCGTTGATCAATAGATGGTCATGGTTTCCTGGCCATGGACATTGGATGTCATTGATAATGGGATCACATCATTAGGAAAATGATGTGATGGACAAGACCCAATCCTAAGCATAGCACAAGATCGTGTAGTTCGTCTCCTACAACTTTTATAATGTCAAGTATCATTTTCTTAGACCATGAGATTGTGCAACTCCCGAATATCGTAGAAGTGCTTTGGGTATATCAAACGTCACAACATAACTGGGTTATTATAAAGATGCACTACATGTATCTCCGAAAGTGTCTGTTGGGTTGTACGAATCGAGACTGGGATTTGTCGCTCCGTGTGACACAGAGGTATCTTTGGGCCCACTCGGTAATGCATCATCATAATGAGCTCAATGTGACTAAGCAGTTAGCCACGGGATGATGTGTTACAGAACGAGTAAAGAGACTTGCCGGTAACGAGATTGAACAAGGTATAGGGATACCGACGATCGAATCTTGGGCAAGTATTATACCGGTACACAAAGGGAATTGCATACGGGATTGAGTGAATCCTCGACATCCTGGTTCATCCGATGAGATCCTCGTGGAACATGTAGGAGCCAACATGGGTATCCAGATCCCGCTGTTGGTTATTGGCCGGAGAGATGTCCCTGTCATGTCTCCATGATTCCCGAACCCGTAGGGTCTACACACTTAAGGTTCGGTGACGCTAGAGTTGTAATGGGAATTGTATGTGTGGTTACCGAAGGTTGTTCGGAGTCCTAGATGAGATCCCGGACATCATGAGGATTTCTGGAATGGTCAGGATGTAAAGATTTATATATGGGAAGTCCAGTTTCAGTCACCGGAAAGGTTTCGGTGTTTATCGGTATTGTACCGGGACCACCGAAAGGGTACCGGGGGTCCACCGAGAGGGTCCACTTATCCCGGAGGGCTACATGGGCCGGAAGTGGAAGGGAACCAGCCCCTGGTGGGCTGGTGTGAGCCAAGAGAGGAGGGGCCAAGGCGCCTACGGCTAAACCCTAGGGCGTGGAGCTGCCACCCACCGACTTGGGTGGCAAGCCACCCCTAGGGCGCCGCTGCCCCCTCCTCCTAGGGCTGCCGCTACCCCTCCTAGGGGAACCCTAGGGTGGACGTCCCCCTCTCCCTCCCTCCTATAAATAGAGAGGGTTTTGGGAGGGTTGCACACACCTTGAACACCACCCCTTGGCGCAGCCCTACCTCTCCCTCTTCTCCTCCTCCACAGTGCTTGGCGAAGCCCTGCCGGAGAACCACATAGCTCCACCGCCACCATGCTGTCGTGCTGCCGAAGTTCTCCCTCAACTTCTCCTCCCTCATTGCTGGATCAAGAAGGAGGAGACGTCCCCGGGCTGTAGGTGTGTTGAACACGGAGGCACCGTACGTTTGGTGTTCGGATCGGATCTTCCACGATTTGATTCGCCGCGAGTACGACTCCATCGACCGCGTTCATAGTAATGTTTCCGTTTTGTGATCTTCAACGGTATGAAGATGCTCTCCATCACTCGTTGCTAGCTTCTCCTAGATGATATTGGTGTGACGTAGGAATTTTTTTGAATTAGTACTATGATCCCCAATAATGGCATCATGAGCTAGGTCTATGCATAGATTATATGCACGAGTAGAACATAGGTAAGTTGTGCACGATGATTTTGTCAATTGCTTGGTGTTACTATTCCAATCCTTTTTCGGCGGTATTGTGGGATGAAGTGGTCCGGACCGACTTTACACGTACGCTTACGTGAGACTGGTTCCACCACCTGACATGCACTTGTTGCACAAGGTGGCTAGAGGGTGTCTGTCTCTCCCACTTTATTCGAATTGGACTCGATGAAAAGGGTCCTTATAAAGGGTAAATAACATTGGCATATCAACATTGTGGCTGTCACGTAGGTAAGAAGCGTTCTTGCTAGAAACCCAAATCAGCCACGTAAAACTTGCAACAACAATTAAAGGACGTCTAATTTGTTTTTGCAGGGTATGCAAAGTGATGTGATATGGCCAAAAGGATGTGATGAAATATATGTGATGTATGAGATTGATCATGTCCTTGTAATAGGAATCACGACAACTGGCAGGAGCCATAGGAGTTGTCTTAAATTTTTGCATGACCTGCGTGTCAACCTAAATATCGCCATATGTTTACTTTACTTTATTGCTAACCATTAGCCATAGTAGTAGAAATAATAGTTGGCGAGACAACTTTATGGAGACACACATCTTATTGCTTAGAACGATGGTAGCAAAGATAAGATGATCCCTCGTCAAATTTCGAGATAAGTATTCCCCTAAGTGTGCGCCGTTGCGAAGGATCGTTGTCTCAAAGCACCACGTGGTGATCGGGTGTGATAGATTCTAACGTTTGCATGCAATGGATGTAAGCCAGATTTACAGACGCAAAACACTTAGTTTGACTCGACGAGCCTAGCATGTACGGACATGGCCTCGGAATACGAGAGACCGAAATATCGAACATGAGTCGTATGGATGATACGATTAACATGGGGATGTTCACCATTGATGACTAGTCCGTCTCACGTGATGATCGGACATGAGCTAGTCGACATGGATCATGTATCACTTGGATGACTCGGGGGGTGTCGATCTAAGTGGGAGTTCATTAAACAATTTGATTAGATGAACTTAATTATCATGAACATAGTCAAAAGGTCTTTGCAAATTATGTTGTAGCTTGCGATGTAGCCCTACTGTCTTTAATATGTTCCTAGAGAAAATTTAGTTGAAAGATGATAGTAGCAATTATGCAGACTAGGTCGGTAAACTGAGGATTGTACTCATTGCTGCACAGAAGGCTTATGTCCTTAATGCACCGCACGGTGTGCTAAACCCCGAGCGTCGTTTGTAGATGTTGTGAACATCTGACGTTTTTTATGACTACATGATAGTTCAGTGCATAATGCTTAAATGGCTTAGAGTTGAGGCGCTAAAGATGTTTCGAACGTCGCGGGACATACGAGATGTTCCAAGGGATGAAATTGGGATTTCAGGCTCGTGCCCTTGTTGAGAGGTATGAGACCTCCGACAAGATTCTTTGTCTACAAAGTAAGGGAGAAAAGCTCAATCGTTAAGCATGTGATCAGATTGTCTGAGTGCTACAATTGCTTGAATCGAGTGGGACTTGATCTTCCAGATGAGATAGTGATGGTTGTTGGAAATATGCCCTAGAGGCAATAATAAATGTATAGTTATTATTATAATTCCTGTATCAAGATAATAGTTTATTATCCATGCTATAATTGTATTGAATGAAGACTCATTTACATGTGTGGATACATAGACAAAACACCGTCCCTAGCATGCCTCTAGTTGGCTAGCCAGTTGATCGATGATAGTCAGTGTCTTCTGATTATGAACAAGGTGTTGTTGCTTGATAACTGGATCACGTCATTAGGAGAATCACGTGGTGGACTGGACCCAAACTAATAGACGTAGCATGTTGATCGTGTCATTTTGTTGCTACTGTTTTCTGCGTGTCAAGTATTTATTCCTATGACCATGAGATCATATAACTCAGTGACACCGGAGGAATGCTTTGTGTGTATCAAACGTCGCAACGTAACTGGGTGACTATAAAGATGCTCTACAGGTATCTCCGAAGGTGTTAGTTGAGTTAGTATGGATCAAGACTGGGATTTGTCACTCCGTGTGACGGAGAGGTATCTCGGGGCCCACTCGGTAATACAACATCACACACAAGCCTTGCAAGCAATGTGACTTAGTGTAAGTTGCGGGATCTTGTATTACGGAACGAGTAAAGAGACTTGCCGGTAAACGAGATTGAAATAGGTATACGGATACTGACGATCGAATCTCAGGCAAGTAACATACCGAAGGACAAAGGGAATGACATACGGGATTATACGAATCCTTGGCACTGAGGTTCAAACGATAAGATCTTCGTAGAATATGTAGGATCCAATATGGGCATCCAGGTCCCGCTATTGGATATTGAACGAGGAGTCTCTCGGTCATGTCTACATAGTTCTCGAACCCGCAGGGTCTGCACACTTAAGGTTCGACGTTGTTTTATGCGTATTTGAGTTATATGGTTGGTTACCGAATGTTGTTCTGAGTCCCGGATGATATCACGGACGTCACGAGGGTTTCCGGAATGGTCCGGAAACGAAGATTGATATATAGGATGACCTCATTTGATTACCGGAAGGTTTTCGGAGTTACCGGGAATGTACCGGGAATGACGAATGGGTTCCGGGAGTTCACCGGAGGGGGGCAACCCACTCCGGGGAAGCCCATAGGCTTTGGGGAGACACACCAGCCCTTAGTGGGCTGGTGGGACAGCCCCAAAGGGGCCTATGCGCCAAGAGAAGAAAAATCAAAGGAAAGAAAAAAAAGAGGGAAGAAGTGGGAAGGGAGGGGGACTCCTCCCACCAAACCAAGTCCAACTCGGTTTGGGGGGGAGTCCTCCCCCCCTTGGCTCGGCCGACCCCTTGGGGATCCCTTGGACCCCAAGGCAAGGTCCCCCTCCCTCCTCCTATATATATGGGGCTTTTAGGGCAGATTTGAGACGACTTTCTCACGGCTGCCCGACCACATACCTCCATAGTTTTTCCTCTAGATCGCGTTTCTGCGGAGCTCGGGCGGAGCCCTGCTGAGACAAGATCATCACCAACCTCCGGAGCACCGTCACGCTGCCAGAGAACTCTTCTACCTCTCCGTCTCTCTTGCTGGATCAAGAAGGCCGAGATCATCGTCGAGCTGTACGTGTGCTGAACGCGGAGGTGCCGTCCGTTCGGTACTAGATCGTGGGACTGATCGCGGGATTGTTCGCGGGGCGGATCGAGGGACGTGAGGACGTTCCACTACATCAACCGCGTTCTCTAACGCTTCTGCTGTACGATCTACAAGGGTGCGTAGATCACTCATCCCCTCTCGTAGATGGACATCACCATGATAGGTCTTCATGCGCGTAGGAAAAATTTTGTTTCCCATGCGACGTTCCCCAACAGTGGCATCATGAGCTAGGTTCATGCGTAGATGTCTTCTCGAGTAGAACACAAAAGGTTTTGTGGGCGGTGATGTGCGTTTTGCTGCCCTCCTTAGTCTTTTCTTGATTCCGCGGTATTGTTGGATTGAAGCGGCTTGGACCGACATTACTCGTACGCTTACGAGAGACTGGTTTCATCGTTACGAGTAACCCCCTTTGCTCAAAGATGACTGGCAAGTGACGGTTTCTCCAACTTTAGTTGAATTGGATTTGACCGAGGAGGTCCTTGGATGAGGTTAAATAGCAACTCATATATCTCCGTTGTGGTGTTTGCGTAAGTAAGATGCGATCCTACTAGATACCCTTGGTCACCACGTAAAACTTGCAACAACAAAATTAGAGGACGTATAACTTGTTTTTGCAGGGTATGATTGTGATGTGATATGGCCAATGATGTGATGTGATATATTGGATGTATGAGATGATCATGTTGTAATAGAAATATCGACTTGCACGTCGATGGTACGGCAACCGGCATGAGCCATAGGGTTGTCTTTATGCTAACATATGTGCTTGCAGATGCGTTTACTATTTTGCTAGGATGTAGCTTTGGTAGTAATAGCATAAGTAGCACGACAACCACGATGGCAACACGTTGATGGATGATCATGGTGCGTCGCCGGTGACAAGAAGATCGTGCCGGTGCTTTGGTGATGGAGATCAAGAAGCACGTGATGATGGCCATATCATGTCACTTATGAATTGCATGTGATGTTAATCCTTTTATGCACCTTGTTTTGCTTAGAACGACGGTAGCATTATGAGGTGATCTCTCACTAAAATTTCAAGACGAAATTGTGTTCTCCCCGACCGTGCACCGTTGCTACAGTTCGTCGTTTCGAGACACCACGTGATGATCGGGTGTGATAGACTCAACGTTCACATACAACGGGTGCAAAACAGTTGCGCACGCGGAACACTCGGGTTAAGCTTGACGAGCCTAGCATGTGCAGACATGTCCTCGGAACACATGAGACCGAAAGGTCGATCATGAATCATATAGTTGATATGATTAGCATAGGGATGCTTACCACTGAAACTACTCTCGACTCACGTGATGATCGGACTTGGGATAGTGTAAGTGGATCATGAACCACTCAAATGACTAGAGAGATGTACTTTTTGAGTGGGAGTTTAGCGTGTAATTTGATTAAGTTGAACTCTAATTATCTTGAACATAGTCTAAGTCCACTTTGAATATATTTGTGTTGTAGATCATGGCTCACGCGAGTGTCATCCTGAATTTTAATACGTTCCTAGAGAAAGCTAAGTTGAAAGATGATGGAAGCAACTTTGTAGACTGGGCTCGTAATCTTAAGCTAATCTTACAAGCTGGAAAGAAGGATTATGTCCTTAATGCTGCGCTAGGACATGAACCACCCGCTACGGCTGATCAGGATGCTAAGAACGCTTGGTTAGCACGTAAGGAGGACTACTCAATAGTTCAATGTGCAGTCTTGTATGGCTTGGAACCGGGACTTCAACGTCTCTTTGAGCGTCATGGAGCATTTGAGATGTTCCAGGAGTTGAAGTTTATCTTTCAGAAGAACGCCCGGATCGAGAGGTATGAGACCTCCGATAAATTCTATGCTTGCAAGATGGAGGAAAACTCGTCTGTCAGTGAACATGTGCTCAAAATGTCTGGGTACTCAAACCGTCTAGCTGAACTGGGGATTGAACTCCCGCAGGAAGCTATCACTGACAGAATCCTTCAATCACTGATTTTTCTTTGCCCGCCTTCTTATCTGCCAGATACTTGGGGCAATTGCGCTTCCAGTGACCCATACCCTTGCAATAGAAGCACTCTGTTTCAGGCTTAGGTCCAGCTTTGGGCTTCTTCGGCGGATTGGCAACAGGCTTGCCACTCTTCTTCGAATTTCCCTTCATTCCTTTGCCGTTTCTCTTGAAACTAGTGGTCTTGCTCACCATCAACACTTGATGCTCTTTACGGAGTTCAGACTCTGCGACTTTCAGCATCGCAAACAACTCGCCGGGAGACTTGTTCATCCCTTGCATGTTGTAGTTCAACACAAAGCCTTTATAGCTTGGCGGCAGTGATTGAAGGATTCTGTCAGTGATAGCCTATTGCGGGAGTTCAATCCCCAGCTCAGCTAGACGGTTTGAGTACCCAGACATTTTGAGCACATGTTCACTGACAGACGAGTTTTCCTCCATCTTGCAAGCATAGAATTTATCGGAGGTCTCATACCTCTCGATCCGGGCGTTCTTCTGAAAGATAAACTTCAACTCCTGGAACATCTCAAATGCTCCATGACGCTCAAAGCGACGTTGAAGTCCCGGTTCTAAGCCATACAAGACTGCACATTGAACTATTGAGTAGTCCTCCTTACGCGCTAACCAAGCGTTCTTAACATCCTGATCAGCCGTAGCGGGTGGTTCATGTCCTAGCGCAGCATTAAGGACATAATCCTTCTTTCCAGCTTGTAAGATTAGCTTAAGATTACGAGCCCAGTCTACAAAGTTGCTTCCATCATCTTTCAACTTAGCTTTCTCTAGGAACGTATTAAAATTCAGGATGACACTCGCGTGAGCCATGATCTACAACACAAATATATTCAAAGTGGACTTAGACTATGTTCAAGACAATTAGAGTTTAACTTAATCAAATTATTCGCTAAACTCCCACTCAAAAAGTACATCTCTCTAGTCATTTGAGTGGTTCATGATCCACTTACACTATCCCAAGTCCGATCATCACGTGAGTCGAGAGTAGTTTCAGTGGTAAGCATCCCTATGCTAATCATATCAACTATATGATTCATGATCGACCTTTCGGTCTCATGTGTTCCGAGGCCATGTCTGCACATGCTAGGCTCGTCAAGCTTAACCCGAGTGTTCCGCGTGCGCAACTGTTTTGCACCCGTTGTATGTGAACGTTGAGTCTATCACACCCGATCATCACGTGGTGTCTCGAAACGACGAACTGTAGCAACGGTGCACGGTCGGGGAGAACACAATTTCGTCTTGAAATTTTAGTGAGAGATCACCTCATAATGCTACCGTCGTTCTAAGCAAAACAAGGTGCATAAAAGGATTAACATCACATGCAATTCATAAGTGACATGATATGGCCATCATCACGTGCTTCTTGATCTCCATCACCAAAGCACCGGCACGATCTTCTCGTCACCGGCTCCTCACCATGATCTCCATCAACGTGTTGCCATCGGGGTTGTCGTGCTACTCATGCTATTACTACTAAAGCTACATCCTAGCAAAAATAGTAAACGCATCTGCAAGCACAAACGTTAGTATAAAGACAACCCTATGGCTCCTGCCGGTTGTCGTACCATCGACGTGCAAGTCGATATTTTCTATTACAACATGATCATCTCATACATCCAATATATCACATCACATCGTTGGCCATATCACATCACAAGCATACCCTGCAAAAACAAGTTAGACGTCCTCTAATTTTGTTGTTGCATGTTTTACGTGGTGACCATGGGTATCTAGTAGGATCGCATCTTACTTACGCAAACACCACAACGGAGATATATGAGTTGCTATTTAACCTCATCCAAGGACCTCCTCGTTCAAATCCGATTCAACTAAAGTTGGAGAAACCGACACTTGCCAGTCATCTTTGAGCAACGGGGTTACTCGTAGCGATGAAACCAGCCTCTCGTAAGCATACGAATAATGTCGGTCCAAGCCGCTTCAATCCAACAATACCGTGGAATCAAGAAAAGACTAAGGAGGGCAGCAAAACGCACATCACCACCCACAAAAACTTTTGTGTTCTACTCGAGAAGACATATACGCATGAACCTAGCTCATGATGCCACTGTTGGGGAACGTCGCATGGGAAACAAAAAATTTCCTACGCGCACGAAGACCTATCATGGTGATGTCCATCTGCGAGAGGGGATGAGTGATCTACGTACCCTTGTAGATCGTACAGCAGAAGTGTTAGTGAACGTGGTTGATGTAGTGGAACGTCCTCACGTCCCTCGATCCGCCCCGCGAACAATCCCGCGATCAGTCCCACGATCTAGTACCGAACGGACGGCACCTCCGCGTTCAGCACACGTACAGCTCGACGATGATCTCGGCCTTCTTGATCCAGCAAGAGAGACGGAGAGGTAGAAGAGTTCTCCGGCAGTGTGACGGCGCTCCGGAGGTTGGTGATGACCTTGTCTCAGCAGGGCTCCGCCCGAGCTCCGCAGAAACGCGATCTAGAGGAAAACCCGTGGAGGTATGTGGTCGGGCTGCCGTGGAAAAGTCGTCTCAAATCAGCCCTAAAACCTCCGTATATATAGGTGGGAGGGAGGGGACCTTGCCTTGGGTCTCAAGGAGCCCCAAGGGGGTCGGCCGGGCCAAGGGGGGAAGGGTCCCCCCCCCCAAACCGAGTTGGACTTGGTTTGGTGGGTGGGAGTCCTTCCCTTCCTTCCCACCTCCCTTTTTTTCTTTCTCTTTGATTTTTCTTTGTATGGTGCATAGGGCCCTTTTGGGCTGTCCCACCAGCCCACTAAGGGCTGATGCGCCACCCTTATGGCCTATGGGCTTCCCCGGGGTGGGTTGCCCCCCCCCCCCCCGGTGAACTCCCAGAACCCATTCGTCATTCCCGGTACATTCCCGGTAACTCCGAAAACCTTCTGGTAATCAAATGAGGTCATCCTATATATCAATCTTCATTTCCGGACCATTCCGGAAACCCTCGTGACGTCCGTGATCTCATCCGGGACTCCGAACAACATTCGGTAACCAACCATATAACTCAAATACGCATAAACAACGTCGAACCTTAAGTGTGCAGACCATGCGGGTTCGAGAACTATGTAGACATGACCCGAGAGACTCCTCGGTCAATATCCAACAGCGGGACCTGGATGCCCATATTGGATCCTACATATTCTACGAAGATCTTATCGTTTGAACCTCAGTGCCAAGGATTCATATAATCCCGTATGTCATTCCCTTTGTCCTTCGGTATGTTACTTGCCCGAGATTCGATCGTCAGTATCCGCATACCTATTTCAATCTCGTTTACCGGCAAGTCTCTTTACTCGTTCCGTAATACAAGATCCCGCAACTTACACTAAGTCACATTGCTTGCAAGGCTTGTGTGTGATGTTGTATTACCGAGTGGGCCCCGAGATACCTCTCCGTCACACGGAGTGACAAATCTCAGTCTTGATCCATACTAACTCAACTAACACCTTCGGAGATACCTGTAGAGCATCTTTATAGTCACCCAGTTACGTTGCAACGTTTGATACACATAAAGCATTCCTCCGGTGTCAGTGAGTTATATGATCTCATGGTCATATGAATAAACACTTGACACGCAGAAAACAGTAGCAACAAAATGACACGATCAACATGCTACGTCTATTAGTTTGGGTCTAGTCCATCACGTGATTCTCCTAATGACGTGATCCAGTTATCAAGCAACAACACTTTGTTCATAATCAGAAGACACTGACTATCTTTGATCAACTGGCTAGCCAACTAGAGCCTTGCTAGGGACGGTGTTTTGTCTATGTATCCACACATGTAAATGAGTCTTCATTCAATACAATTATAGCATGGATAATAAACGATTATCTTGATACGGGAATTATAATATTTATTATTGCCATAAATATTTATTATTTATTATTGCCTCTAGGGCATAATTCCAACAGTTGATGGATCTTTGTACTCACTCATTTTTGAAACGTTTGAGACAAGCAAACCATACCTATTGGTATAAACGCATGAAGAAACTCTATGCGGATGGATCGTTTGGACTCACTTTATTTTGAATCACTTGAGACATGCAAAACATACCACATGGAACAAGAGAGTAACTTGTTGGAAGTAATACATTTTCGATGTGTGCAGTCCAATAAGTGCTGAGGCACGGAGTGGATATCGTTATTTTTACTTCACTGATGACTTGCGTAGATTCATGAGTATTTACTTGATGAATCACAAGTCTGAAATATTGAAAAGTTCAAAGCTATTTCAGAGTGAAGATCGTCGTGACAAGAGGATACACTCTCTACGATATGATCATAGAGATGAATATATGAGTTGCGAGTTTTGGTACACAGTTAAGACAATGTGAAAATTGTTTCGCAATTCATGCCACCTAGAACACCATAGTGTGATAGTGTGTCCGAACGTCATAGACGCGCCCTATTTGATATGGTGCATACTATGATGTCTCTTATCAAATTACCACTATCGTTTATGTGTTATGCATTAGAGACAAGCGCATTCACTTTAAATCGGGCACCGCGTATTTCCATTGAGATGACACAGTATGAAATATGGTTTGGAGAAACCTGAGCTGTCGTTTCTTGAAAGTTTGGGGCTACGACGCTTATGTGAAAAAGTTTCAGTCTGATAAGCTCGAACCCAAAGTGGATAAATGCATCTTCATAGGATATGCAAAACAGTTGGGTACATCTCCTATCTTAGATCCGGAAGCAAAGTGTTTGTTTCAAGAAACGGGTCCTTTCTCGTGGAAAAGTTTCTCTCGAAAGAATTGAGTGGGATAGTAGTGGAACTTGATGAGGTTATTGAACCGTCACTTCAACCAATGTGTAGCAGGGCACAGGAAGTTGTTCCTATGGCGCCTACACCAATTGAAGTGGAAACTGATGATAGTGATCATTAAGCTTCGGATCAAGTTACTACGAACCACGTAGATCGACAAGGTCATGTACTGCTACAGAGTGGTACGGTAACCCTGTCTTGGAGGTCATGTTGTTGAACAACAATGAACCTACGAGCTATGGAGAAGCGATGGTGGGCCCAGATTCCGGCAAATGGCTGGAGACCATGAAATCCGAGAAAGGATCCACGTATAAAACAAAGTGTAGACTTTGGAAGAACTACTTGATGGTCGTAAGACTATTAAGTAAAGATGGATCTTTAAAAGGAAGACAAACGATGATGGTGAAAAGTCATCATTAAGAAAAGCTCGACTTGTCGCAAGGATGTTTCCAACAAGATCAAGGAAGTAATATAGAATTTCTGTAAAGCATAAAGGGTTATTTGAAAGGAGTTTTTCAAAGGAAAACCTGGATAGAGCTACTTGAACATTGAGCATCAAGATCTATAGAGATAGATCAAAACGCTTAATAGTACTTTCAATGAAATGCATGCCTTGACAAGTTTTTGAAGGGGTTAAAAATAGATCAGCAAAGACGGAGTTATTGGTTGTGTTGTAAGGTGTGAATTTGAGTAAGACCCAAAAGCCCGACCACGGCAGAAGAAAGAGAAAGGACAAAGGTCGTCCCCTATGCCTTAGCCGTAGACTCTAAAGTATGACATCTTGTGTAGCGCACCTGATGTGTGCCTTGCCATGAGTCTGTCAAGGGGTACAAAGAGTGATCCAGGATTGAATCACTAAACAGCGGTCAAAGTTATCCTTAGTAAACTAGTGGACTAAGGATTTTTTTTCTCGATGATGAAGGTGATTAAAGAGTTCGTCGTAAAGGGTTACGTCGATGCAAGCTTTGACACTAATCCGAATAACTCTGAGTAGTAAACCGGATTCGTATAGTACAGCAGTCATTTGGAATATTTCCAAATAACACGTAGTAGCAGCATCTATAGGATAACATAGAGATTTGTAAAGCACACACAGATCTGAAAGGTTCAGACTCGTTGACTAAAACCTCTCTCACAAGCAAGACGTAATTAAAACCCAGAACTGTATGGGTGTTGGATTCGTTAAAACCACACAGTGATGTGAACTAGATTATTGACTCTAGTGCAAATTAGTTATTATTATATTTCTTTGTTCATGACAATTGTTTATTATCCATGCTATAATTGTATTAATTGGAAACACATATACATGTGTGGATACATAGACAAAACACTGTCCCTAGTAAACCTCTAGTTGACTAGCTTGTTGATCAAAGATGGTCAAGGTTTCCTGACCATAAACAAGTGTTGTCACTTGATAACGGGATCACATCATTGGGAGAATGATGTGATGGACAAGACCCAAACTATAAACATAGTATATGATCGTGGCAGTTTATTGCTATTATTTATTGCATGTCAATGTATCTGTTCCTATGACCATGAGATCGTGCAACTCCCAGACACCGGAGGAATACCTTGTGGGTTATCAAACGTCACAACGTAACTGGGTGACTATAAAGGTGTTGTACAGGTTGTTGGGGAACGTCACATGGGAAACAAAAAATTTCCTACGTGCACGAAGACCTATCATGGTGATGTCCATCTACGAGAGGGGATGAGTGATCTACGTACCCTTGTAGATCATACAGCAGAAGCTTTAGTGAACGCGGTTGATGTAGTGGAACATCCTCACGTCCCTCGATCCGCCCCGCGAACAATCCCGCGATCAGTCCCACGATCTAGTACCGAACGGACGGCACCTCCGCGTTCAGCACACGTACAGCTCGACGATGATCTCGGCCTTCTTGAGCCAGCAAGAGAGACGGAGAGGTAGAAGAGTTCTCCGGCAGCGTGACGGCGCTCCGGAGGTTGGTGATGACCTTGTCTCAGCAGGGCTCCGCCCGAGCTCCGCAGAAACGCGATCCAGAGGAAAAACCGTGGAGGTATGTGGTCGGGCTGCCGTGGAAAAGTCGTCTCAAATCAGCCCTAAAACCTCCGTATATATGGGTGGGAGGGAGGGGACCTTGCCTTTGGGCTCAAGGAGCCACAAGGGGGTCGGCCGAGCCAAGGGGGGAAGGCTCCCCCCCCCCAAACCGAGTTGGACTTGGTTTGGTGGGTGGGAGTCCTTCCCTTCCTTCCCACCTCCCTTTTTTTTCTCTTTGATTTTTCTTTGTATGGCGCATAGGGCCCTTTTGGGCTGTCCCACCATCCCACTAAGGGCTGATGCGCCACCCTTATGGCCTATGGGCTTCCCCGGGGTGGGTTGCCCCCCCCCCCCCCCCGGTGAACTCCCGGAACCCATTCGTCATTCCCGGTACATTCCCGGTAACTCCGAAAACCTTCCGGTAATCAAATGAGGTCATCCTATATATCAATCTTCATTTCCGGACCATTCTGGAAACCCTCGTGACGTCCGTGATTTCATCCGGGACTCCGAACAACATTCGGTAACCAACCAAGGCTGCCCCCTCCCTCCTCCTATATATACTTTAGGGCTTTTGAGACACAACTTTTTTTGCCACGTGCAACTCAAACCTATACCACGTAGTTCTTCCTCTAGATAAGATTTCTGCGGAGCTCGGGCGGAGCCCTGCGGGAGTAGATCATCACCACCACCGGCGCACCGTCATGCTGTCGGAGAACTCATCTACTTCTCTGTATCTCTTGCTAGATCAAGAAGGTCGATATCATCATCGAGTTGTACGTGTGCTGAACGCGGAGCTGCCGTCTGTTCGACACTTGATCGGAATGGATCGTGGGACGGATCGCGAGACGGTTCATGGGACGGATCATGGGACGGTTCGTGGGACGGATCGTGAAGACATACCACTACATCAACCGCTTTTATTAACGCTTACGCTTAGTGATCTACAAGGGTATGTGGATCCGATCTTCCTATCGTAGATGATCATCACCATGTTAGGTCTTTGTGTGCGTAGGAAAATTTTTGTTTCCCATGCAACGTTCCCCAACACAACATTGCCTAGCTCAAAAGATATAAGTGAAGCATAATGGATATTCTAATAAATTCACGATTCAGCGTGTCTCTCTCAAAATATGTGTGCAGCAAGGATGATTGTGGCAAACTAAAAAGTAAAGAATCATATCATACAAGACGCTCCAAGGAAAACACATATCATGTGGTGAATAAAAATATAGTCTCAAGTAAATTAACCAATGGATTGAAGACGAAAGAGGGGATGCCTTCCGGGGCAAACCCAAGCTTAGGCTCTTTGGTATCCTTTAATATGTCTTTTGGTGCCTTGGGAATCCCCAAGCTTAGGCTCTTGCCACTCCTTATTCCATAGTCCATCAAATCTTTACCCAAAACTTGAGAACTTCACAACACAAAACTTAAAAGAAAACTCATGAGATCCGTTAGTATAAGAAAAATAAATCACCACTTTAGGTGCTGTTGTGAACTAATTATTTATTTATATTGGTGTAATATTTACCATATTCCAACTTTCCATGGTTCATACCCCCCGATACAACCCATAGATTCATCAAAATAGGCAAACAACACAAAGAAAACAGAATCTGTCAAAAACAGAACAGTCTGTAGCAATATGTGTACTTAGAATACTTCTGTAGCTCCAAAAATTCTGAAAACTTAGTAAAATGAGGGAAATTGGTAAATAAATCATGTGTAACAAATTTAGATCAAAAGCACATTCCAGTGAATTTACAAAATTCTTGGACTGAGAGCGAAAGTTTCTGTTTTCAGCAAAATCAACTAGCAAACACTGTAGACCATCCCAAAGGTCTTACTTGGATCAAACACTAATTAAAAGAAGAAAATACAATTGTTACAGAGGTAATAATGTGTGCAGAACTCAAAAACAGAAGCAAAATCAAAAAACATAAAAATAAAATTGGGTTGCCTCCCAACAAGCGCTATTATTTAACGCCCCTAGCTAGGCATGATGATTTCAATGATCCTCGCATAAAGGTACAAAATAGAAACATAAAGAGAGCATCATGAATAACATGGCAAACATATTTAATTCTAACCCACTTCCTATGCATAGGTATTTTGTGGGAACAAGAATCAATTAGCATAGGAAGGGAAGACAAGTATAACTTCAAAATTTCCAACACATAGAGAAGAAACTTGATGTTATTGCAATATGTAAAAGCATATGTTCCTCTCTCATAGTAATTTTCAGTAGCATCATGAATAAATTAAACAATATAGCTATCACATAATGCATTATTTTCATGATCCACATGCATTAAAGTCTTACAATCTTCCAAGGTAGTGGGATTAACATTAACTAAAGTCATGACCTATTCAAACCCACTTTTATCGAAAATTCATAAGATTGAACACACTCCAAATATGTGGGATTCTTTTTACCTAAATTTGACACTCTTCTAAACCCACTTTCGATGTCATATTCATCAAGAGTATTAAATAAATTATCAAGATCATAAGAAACATTATCACCCCAATCATGATCATTGCAATAAGTAGTGGTCATGGAAAACTCATCAAATATAGCATCCCCAAGCTTGTGGGTTTGCATATCATTAGCACAATTGATATTAATAGAATTTTTAACAATATTATTGCGATCATGCTTTTCATTCAAGGAAACATCGTGGATCACTTCATCACAATTTTCAGATTAATGAATCTCAAGCAAAACCATGGAGATAATCAAGTACACTCAACTCACTAGCAATCGGTTCATAATAATTGGACCTCTTGAAAAGTTATCAAGTGGATGAGGATCCATATCAATAGATTTTTAGCAAGCAAAGATCCAAGCAAATAGAAGGCACATGCTAACACAAGTAGACAAAAAGAGATCCGGCGAGAAAAAGGCGAATAAAACGGCAAATTGGTGAAGTGAGGGAGAGGAAAACGAGAGGCAAATAATGTAAATGCAGGAGATGAGTTTGTGATGGGTACTTGGTACGCTTGATCTTGCTATTTATCCTCCCCGGCAACGGCGCCAGAAATCCTTCTTGCTACTTCTTGAGCTTGTGTTGGCTTTCCCTTGAAGAGGAAAGGGTGATGCAACAAAGTAGATAAGTATTTCACTCAGTTTGTTGAGAACCAAGGTATCAATCCAGTAGGAGGAACAAGCAAGGCCCCAATCGTAGTACCTACACAAACAATCAAACACTTGCACCCAACGCTAAAAAGGGGTTGTCAATCCCTTCAAAGTTATTTGCAAGGATGAGATCTGATAGAGATAGATATAAAAGATTGATTGATCTGAAAGTAAAACGAAAGTAAATAAATTCAGCAAAATATTTTTGGTATTTTGGTTTATAGATCTGAAAGTATACTATGGAAAATAGACCCGGGGGCATAGGTTTCACTAGAGGCTTCTGTCATAAAGGAAAATAATACGGTGGGTGAACAAATTACTCTCGAGCAATTGATAGAAAAGCGAATAGTTATGAAGATATCCAAGGCAATGATTATGCATATAGTTGTCATTAGAGTATTAAGTTCATGAAGAACAGAGTAACGCATTAAGTAAGATGACATGATGTAGAGGGATAAACTCAAGCAATATGATGAAAACCCCATCTTTTTATTCTCGATGGCAACAATACAATACGTGCCTCGGTACCCCTACTTTGTCACTGGGTGAGGACATCGCAAGATTGAACCCAAAACTAAGCACTTCTCCCATTGAAAGAATTACCAATCTAGTTGGCCAAACCAAACCAATAACTTGAAGAGACTTGCTAAAATATGAAACCATGCATATAAGAATACAGCAGAGATTCAAATAATATTCATGGATAATCTGAACATAAACTCACAATTCATCGGATCTCGACAAACACACCGCAAAAGAGTATTACATCGGATAGATCTCCATGAAGATCATGAAGAACATGGTATTGAAGAACAAAGAGAGAGAGAAGAAGCCATCTAGCTACTAGCTATGGACCCGTAGGTTTGTGGTGAACTACTCACGCATCATTGGAGCAGCAATGGAATTGATGTAGATGCCCTCTGTGATCAATTCCCTCTCCGGCAGATTACCGGAAAAGGCTCCCAAATTGGATCTCACGGGAACACAGGCTCTCAGCGGCGGAAAAGTATTTTCGTGGCTCCCTTTAGCAATGGGGGATATTTGGGAATTTATAGGACGAAGATTAGGGTTAGGAGACCTACAGGGGGGCACAAGCCAGGGGGCGCGCCCTGCAGGCTTGTGGCCTCCCGGCGGGTGTCCTGCTCCCTACTCCAAGTCTTTTGGGTTTTTTCTGGTCCAAGAAAAATCATTCCAAAGATTTTATTCCATTTGGACTCCGTTTAATATTCATTATCTGCAATACTCAAAAACATGAAATAAAACAGAAACTGGCACAAGGCTCTAGATTAATAGGTTATAGATACGTTGGAGACGTATCAGGAACTGCCGGAGGAAGAGGTTCACCGGCAGCCCGAAGCCGACAAGGAAGTGTGTGCCGAAGATGACACACTCGCCGGCACGGGGCTCCGGCACATGCTCATCACCGGGCGCACGGGCCTTGACTAGCTACGGGGCCGAAAGCTTCCGCGTCCGCCGGAGGTAGTCGATGTGCTACACCGCCACAATCAAGCCCTCCCACATGCCGGAGGGAATCCCGACCATCTCGTCGAATGCCTGTGGGGAAGTGGACAAGAGGAAATGAGAGAAACGGCCCCCGAGCCGATCGACCGCGGGGAGGCACCACGCTCGAAGGAGGAAAGAGCGGCGGTGGTGTGCATTGCGGGCACGCCGAGGAATGACAATGGCGGCAAGCACTGCGGTCAAGAGGGGGAAGGACGGGGGCTGAGAGCTCTGGTGTGAGGGTGAGTTGGGGCGAAAGTGAGGGGAGGCAATGGCGAAACCGGCCTCCCCCTTCCCCTTTTTAAAGCCCCAGAGGAGATGTGGGGGCGTGGGACCGGCTACGCCCACGTCCCCCACTAACCCACGATACCCGCACGCATTAACCGCGCGGGGAACCCCAACCGACGGCCTGGAGCCACAATAAATCCACGTGCGGGCTGAGACATGTCAGGCCGGGACTGTAGCGATGTCTCGTCATGCGGGTAGTGGTGGGCCCGCAGTTCGCCACCGGCCCACACGTGCCTCGCCTCGGCCGGCGACCAGACCGAAGCGACGCCGCGGCGCCCGAGGCACCGCGGCAACCGGTAGGACCGCGGCCGACATTCATCTCGGCCGGCTTCCATTCCAACCGGCCCGAAGGCACATCGCCGCCTTCCAGCTCCGGCCGGCTGGTCGGCCCCGACGCCAACTCCCAACGCAAGGGGGAAACCGTTCCCCCCCCACCCCACGTCTGGAGGCCTTCGGGCCCCAACGGTTTCGGGGGATACTGACGGGGATATGGCACCTGGGTGTACCAAAGCGGAGGAAACCCTTCTCCAAGACTTATGGGGTCGCCTCCTCCCCCCCCCTCGGGTCGGCTGGCGGCAGCCGGCCTGTCTAGCCGACGCACACGAGGCCGACTAGCGGGATTCGCCCTGGCCGGCTGGCCCGTCGCCAGCCGGACGGTCGGCTCCCGTCCCATCTGGCCGTACTCACGTATGACGATAAGACCAGACGTATGACACAGAGGCGTTCGTGGAAGTAGTACGCGCTGACATACTCGGAGTGGCGTGCTACGGAAACAAAAGTCCTTTCCCGGCAATGGTGCCAGAAATTCTTCTGTCGTCTCTTGAGCTTGCGTTGGTTTTTCCCTTGAAGAGGAAAGGGTGATGTAGCACAGGAGCAGTAAGTATTTCCCTCAGTTTGAGAACCAAGGTATCAATCCAGTAGGAGAATCTCGTCAAGTCCAGAGTACCTGCGCAAACACAAAAGAGCTTGCACCCAACGCTTTAAAGGGGTTGTCAATCCCTTCAAGATTGATTGCAATGTGAGATCTAAAGGCGGAAAGTGCAACGAAGTAAAAGTGTAAGGCTGAAAATATGGTGTGGAGTAGACCCGGGGGCCATAGTGTTCACTAGAGGCTTTTCTCAAAATAGCAAGTATTATGGTGGGTGAACAAATTACTGTCGACTAATTGACAGAACCGCGCAAAGTCATGATGATATCTAAGGCAATGATCATACATATAGGCATCACATCCGAGACAAGTAGACCGATACTTTCTGCATCTACTACTATTACTCCACACATCGACCGCTATCCAGCATGCATCTAGTGTATTGAGTTCATGACGAACTGAGTAACGCCTTAAGCAAGATGACATGATGTAGAGGGATAATCTCAAACCAATGATGAAAACCCCATCTTTTCACCCTTGATGGAAACAACATGATGTGTGCCTTGCTACCCCTTCTGTCACTAGGGAGGTCACCGCACGGTATGAACCCAAAACCAAGCACTTCTCCCATTGCAAGAATCATAGATCTAGTTGGCCAAACAAAACCCACAACTCGAAGAGAATTACAAGGATATGAAATCATGCATAAGAGAGATCAGAAGAAACTCAAATAAGATTCATAGATAATCTGATCATAAATCCACAATTCATCGGATCTCGACAAACACACCGTAAAAGAAGGTTACATCGGATAGATCTCCATGAAGATCATGGAGAACTTTGTATTGAAGATCCAAGAGAGAGAAGAAGCCATCTAGCTACTAGCTATGGACCCATAGGTCTATGGTGAACTACTCACACATCATCGGAGAGGTCATGGTGTTTATGAAGAAGCCCTCCGTGTCCGGATCCCCCCTCCGGCAGGGCACCAGAACGTGCCCCAGATGGGATCTTGCGGAGACAGAAGCTTGCGGCGGCGGAAAAGTATTTTCGATGATCTCCTGATTTTTTCTGGGATTTTAGGGAATATATAGGTGCAAAACCTAGGGCAGAGGAGGTCCAGGGGGCCCACAAGCCCGTGAGGGCCGGCCTCCCCCCCTGTCCGTGGCTGGAGGGCTTGTGGGGTCCCTGGGGACCCCCTGCCTTGGTTCTCACGTCTCCCGATCTTCTTTTGTTTCGGAAAAAATCTTCTCGGGGATTTTATTCCGTTTGGACTCCGTTTCAAATCTTCCTCTGCAAAGGGTCAAAACACGGAAAAAACAAGAACTGACACTTGGCACTGAGTTAACACGTTAGTACCAAAAAAGATATAAAAGGCATATAAAACATCCAAACTTTGACAGGATAATAGCATGAAATCATCAACAATTATAGATACGTTGGAGACGTATCATGGCGCTAGGCGCAATGATGTGGGGCGTGATGGCCCACAAGTATAAGGGATCAATTGTAGTCCTTTCGATAAGTAAGTGCGTCGAACCCAACGAGGAGCAGAAGGATCTGACAACTGGTTTTCAGCAAGGTAAAATCTGCAGGCACTGAAATTGTCGGTAACAAGTGATTGTGTGGTGAGATGATTTGTAGCGAGCAAAAAGTAACAAAAGTAGCAATGGTGCAGCAAAGTGGCCCAATCCCTTTTGTAGCAAGGGACAAGCCTGGACAAAGTCTTATAGGAGGAAAAACGATCCCGAGGACACACAGGAATTTCTGTCATGCTAGTTTTCATCATGTTCATATGATTCGCGTTCGTTACTTTGATAGTTTGATATGTGGGTGGACCGGTGCTTGGATACTGCCCTTACTTGGACAAGCATCCCACTTATGATTAACCCCTCTCGCAAGCATCCGCAACTACGGAAGAAGAATTAAGACAAAGTCTAACCATAGCATTAAACTAGTGGATCCAAATCAGCCCCTTACGAAGCAACGCATAAACTAGGGTTTAAGCTTCTGTCACCCTAGCAACCCATCATCTACTTACTACTTCCCAATGCCTTCCTCTAGGCCCAAATAATGGTGAAGTGTTATGTAGTCGACGTTCACATAACACCACTAGAGGAAAAACAACATACAACACATCAAAATACCGAACGAATACCAAATTCACATGACTAGTATTAGCATGACTTATCCCATGTCCTCAGGAACAAAAGTAACTACTCACAAAGCATAATCATATTCATGACCAGAGAGGTAATGAGTAGCATCAAGGATCTGAACATAAACTCTTCCACCAAATAATCCAACTAGCATCAACTACAAAGAGTAATCAACACTACTAGCAACCTTACAAGTACCAATCGGAGTCGCGAGACGGAGATTGGTTACAAGTGATGAACTAGGGTTTGGAGATGAGATCGTGCTGATGAAGATGTTGATGGTGACGAGTCCCCTCCGATGAGAGGAGTGTTGGTGATGACGATGGCGACGATTTCCCCCTCCGGGAGGGAAGTTTCCCCGGCACGATCGTCCTGCCGCAGCTCTAGATTGGTTCTACTCAAGCTCCGCCTCGTGGCGGCGGCGAATCCACGAAAAAGCTCCTCCGTGATTTTTTTTTCCTGGACGAAACCCTTCATATAACAGAAGAGGGGGGCCAGTGGGCGAGCAGGCTGCCCACAAGCCCTCATGGCGCGGCCACGGGGTGGCCGTGCCGTGCAGGCTTGTGGCCACCTGCTAGCGCCCCTCTGACGCTTCTTCGGCCCAGTATTTTTTATAAATCCCGAAAAAATCCTCGTTGATTTTTACGGCGTTTGGAGTTGCGCAGAATAGGCCAGAATTCCAGCTGTCGGCATTCTCCCACTTCATGTAAACCTTGCAAAATAAGAGAGAAAAGGCATAAGAATTGTACCGTGAAGTGAAATAACAGCCCAAGAAGCGATAAATATCAAAATGAAAACATGATGCAAAATGGACGTATCAACTCCCCCAAGCATAGACCTCGCTTGTCCTCAAGCGAAAGCCTAGCTCAATAAATATGTCCACATGTTTAGGGAGAGAGGTGTCGACAAAACAAGATACGAACATGCATGCATCATGGTCATGATCGGAACAGCAATACCAACATATAATCTCTCATGCTAAAGTGATAATTCCTTCACAAAGTAAAGCATGGATCAAGAACCTTACCGAGAAGTAACAACCGATAGCCTTTAGTCATTGAAGCAATTGCAATTTATCACAACATCAGAAAGAGTCAAATAAGAGCTTGTAAAGCAAATTCACACACTCAATCATTCTTTCGTTCTCTACAATTGCTACAACTCACGTGGTACTTATGAGATCAAAGTTTCAACTAGACACAGAGAAAGATAGGGGCTTATAGTTTTGCCTCCCAACCATTTACCTCAAGGGTAATGTCAACAATAATAATTCATGAGCACTTACTTCCAAGTTGACATATGAATATAGATCTTTCCCAAGCATATGACGTTAGCCAAGAAAAGGCGAAATAAGGAATTGGTGTAGATCACCATGACTCTTTCAAGGGTAAAAAGTAAAGGTATAAGATAGGCCCTTCGCAGAGGGAAGCAGAGGTTGTCATGCGCTTTTAAGGTTTGGATGCTTGTCCTCTTAGTGCGGAGGAACGTCACTTTATATTGCCTCCTGTGATAAAGAACTTTATTATGCAGTCTGTCGCTTTTATGTCTTCCTCATCACCGGTTCGTACAAAGCTTATTTTCCACACACTAATAGATCATACATATTAGATAGCAATTTTTATTTGTTTGCACCGATGACAACTTACTTGAAGGATCTTATTCAATCCATAGGTAGGTATGGTGGACACTCATGGCAAAACTGGGTTGAAGGTTTATGGATGCACAAGTAGTATCTCTACTTGGTGCGGGAGTTTTGGCTAATATGAGGTGGAAGCAATCGTCACATGCTAAGGGATCTCTAATAATATAACATTGTTCGGAGCCAAGCAAACACAATTCATTATGTTGTCTTCCTTGTCCAACATCTACTTCTAGGCATGCAATAGTTTAGTGAGTGTTCACAATCATAGATGGTGTCAGAGATGATATATTTATATGTGAACCTCTCCTTCTTTATCACTTCCTATTAATTGCAACCATGACCAAGGTCTACGTTTGCCTACCCTCAACAAGTTTCAATCCTCATTCTTTTTATATCTGAAGCCATCACTTCCCATAAGATCATTACATGATCTTTCATGCTTTTGTTCTATTCTCACTCTTTTGATCATGGCAAGAGGCAAAGCCCTTCATCTAAGACACTCTTTATTATATGGCTCACGTGCTCGAATACATCGGGGGTGACACAAAGCAAAACTCAAGACTAAAACAATAAGACTTTTAATCTACTAGAAAAAGAGAAAACTGAAAAGGAAAACTAAAACAAAGGTAAAGGCAAAAGATGTGATGGTGATACGATACCGGGGCAACTCCCGCAAGCTTGGCACAAGCCAAGGGGATTGCCCATACCCATGTTGAGTTGTCTTCCTTTGGTGGTGATGGTGGAGGAGTTGTTGCAACATGGGTTTGATCCTCCGTCTTCCAAGGCATAGGTGCTCCATCATGGAAAGATGAACGAGTCTCCGGAATCCTCAAATCTGCAGCCAACCGTACTGATTTAAATATGTAGTCATACTCACAGGTTTGGTTCTACAGGTCATAGATCTGGGCCTGTCATAGAGCCTGGAGAGGTGCTTCCCAATGTCATTGGCATCATTCCTGTGCTTGTTGGTGAACTCCGTGATCATCATGTGGTTGGCGTTGAGTCCACGCTCCACCATCCATTGGCACTTGAAGACTTGTTGCTCCATTACTTCGAGCCTCGTCTCCATGCTTCTGGTCTTCTTGGGCCCCTCAACATCACGGATGTGCAACATCCCCTCACGCATCTCGATAGATTGAGGGTGTTGCAGCACTCCCGTGAGGTAGGGATTGATGGCCTTCTCGAAGATCTTGTCCTTCGGAGCTTTTGGGGAAGTCATAGCGATCTAGATCTGCAACAGAAACAGGCTCGAAACGAAAAACAGAGGAAATCTGCGTGATGCAGGGGTTAGACCAAATGGGAGTATATATAATGATTTTTTCCAGACCAGAAGGAGTACTCCACACGAAAATGGAGTCCGGGAGGCGCACGAGGTGGCCACAAGCCCTCCCTGCGCGGCCAGGGGGTGGGCTCGTGCCGTGTAGGCTTGTCGCCTCCTCGCGCTTTCCGGACTACTTCCAATTTTTGTATTTTTTTCAAATATTCCAAAACGGAGAAAAATTCCTACTGGAAAAGTTTTGGACTCTGTTTTCTTACCAAATCACATACCTCTTCGTTTTCGGAGTCTCAAACGGGCTGATAAATATCCCTTACGTATTCTTTCGGAGTTATGGTATTGATAATATTGCTTTCAACATTTATGGGAGTACCTGAGATATAATGCTTGATTCTCTGCCCATTTACAACTCTCGGACAATTACCTTCCGTGTTGTTGATCTTGATAGCACCGAAACGATATACTTCCTCAACAACATAGGGACCTTCCCATTTAGAGAGAAGCTTGCCTGCAAAGAATCTTATACGAGAGTTATATAGCAAGACATAATCACCTACATTGAACTCACGCTTTTGTATCCTCTTATCATGCCACCTCTTAACCTTTTCTTTGAACAACTTGGCATTCTCATATGCCTGAGTTCTCCATTCATCAAGCGAGCTAATATCAAATAACCTCTTCTTACCGGCAAGTTTGAAATCAAAGTTGAGCTCTTTGATTGCCCAATAAGCTTTATGCTCTAGCTCAAGAGGTAAATGACATGCTTTACCGTACACCATTTTGTACAGAGACATGCCCATGGGATTCTTATAGGCAGTTCTATAAGCCCACAGTGCATCATCGAGCTTCTTAGACCAATTCTTTCTTGACCTGTTGACAGTCTTTTGCAGAATTAGTTTAATCTCTCTATTGCTTAGCTCTACTTGACCACTGGAGTGAGGATGGTAGGGAGACGCAATTCTATGGTTGACATCGTACTTAGCAAGCGTTTTATGGAAAGCACCATGAATGAAGTGTGAACCACCGTCGTTCATTAGATATCTAGGGAAGATAACTTCTTTCAGCATCCTGATAGAGGTGTTGTGATCAGCACTACTAGTCGGGATAGCTTCTACCCACTTAGTGATGTAATCAACAGCAACTAGGATATGAGTATACCCGTTGGAATTTGGAAAAGGTCCCATATAATCAAAGCCCCAGACATCAAATGGTTCAGTGACAAGTGAATAGTTCATAGGAATTTCCTGACGTTTACCGATATTACCTATTCTTTGACATTCGTCACAAGACAAGACAAACTTACGGGCATCCTTGAAGAGAGTGGGCCAATAGAAACCTGATTGCAATACCTTGTGTGCAGTTCTATCTCCCGCATGGTGTCCTCCGTAGGCCTCGGAGTGACACTTCTGTAGGATCTGTCCCTATTCATGTTCAGGTACACAACGTCTAATAACATCATCTACTCCTTCCTTATAAAGGTGAGGATCATCCCAAAAGTAGTGTCTCAAGTCAAAGAAAATTTTCTTCTTTTGCTGGTACGTAAAACTAGGTGGTATGTATTTGGCAACGATATAGTTTGCATAATCAGCATACAACGGTGCACTACGTGAAGCATTGATGACATTCAATTGCTCAACGGGAAAGCTACCGTCAATAGGTTGTGGGTCATCAAGAACGTTCTCCAACCTAGAAAAGTTATCTGTTACTGGGTTATCAGCACCCTTCCTGTCAACAACGTGCAAATCAAATTCTTGTAGCAAGAGAACCCATCTGATAAGTCTAGGTTTAGCGTCCTTCTTCTCCATGAGGTACTTAATAGCAGCATGATCAGAGTGAATAGTGACTTTGGAATCAACTATGTAAGACCTGAACTTTTCACATGCAAACACGACTGCTAAAAACTCCTTCTCCGTAGTAGCATAGTTTCTCTGGGCACTGTCTAGAATTTTACTAGCGTAGTGAATAACATTCAACTTCTTATCGACTCTTTGCCCTAGAACAGCACCAACAGCATAATCACTAGCATCACACATGATTTCAAAAGGTAAGTTCCAATCAGGTGGTTGAACAATAGGTGCAGTTATCAAAGCCTTCTTAAGTATTTCGAAGGCTTCCTCACAATCATCATCAAAAACAAAAGGAATATCCTTTTGTAAGAGATTGGTAAGAGGCCTGAAATCTTAGAGAAGTCTTTAATGAACCTTCTATAGAAACCAGCATGACCAAGGAAACTTCTTATTCCTTTGATATCTGTAGGGTACGGCATTTTCTCGATTGCATCAACCTTAGCCTTATCGACTTCAGTACCTCTTTCAGAAATTTTATGTCCTAAGATGATGCCTTCATTAACCATAAAGTGGCACTTCTCCCAATTCAAGACAAGATTGGTGTCTTTACATCTCTGTAAGACTCGATCAAGGTTGCTGAGGCAATCATCAAAAGAAGACCCGTAAATGGGAAAAGTCATCCATGAAAACCTCGACAATCTTTTCACAAAAGTCAGAGAATATAGCCATCATACACCTTTGAAAGGTGGCAGGTGCATTACATAAGCCAAAAGGCATACGTCTATAAGCAAAGGTACCGAAAGGGCAGGTGAAAGTGGTTTTCTCCTGATCAGATTGTGCAACTGGTATTTGGGAGAAACCAGAATAACTGTCTAGAAAGCAGAAGTGTGTGTGTTTGGATAGCCTTTCTAGCATTTGGTCGATAAAAGTCAAAGGGTAATGATCTTTCCTAGTGGCTTTATTCAATTTCCTAAAATCGATCACCATCCTATAGCCAGTAATAATCCTCTGTGGGATCAATTCATCCTTATCATTAGGGACAACGGTAATGTCCCCCTTCTTAAGGACGCAGTGCATCGGACTCACCCAATTGCTATGAGCAACAGGATAGATAATACCCGCTTCAAGGAGCTTTAGTATTTCTTTTCTTACTACTTCTTTCATCTTAGGATTCAATCTCCTTTGATGATCAGCAACTGGTTTGAAATCAGGATCGGTTTTAATCTTGTGCTGGCATAGAGTGGGACTAGTGCCCTTAATATCATCAAGAGTATATCCAATAGCAGCACGGTGCTTCCTCAGAGTTTTTAGTAACTTCTTTTCTTCATGCTCTGAGAGGCTAGCACTAATAATGACAGGATATATCTCTTTTTCATCTAGATATGCATACTGAAGAGTATGAGGCAACTGTTTAACCTAGAACACAGGATCACCCTTTGGTGGGGGTGGATCCCCAAGCAGTTCAACAGGCAGATTATTCTTAAGGATAGGATATTGTTCTAAGACAACTCTATCTATCTCATCCCTTTCATCCATATGCATATCATTTTCATGCTCAAGCAAGTATTGCTCTAAGGGATCAGTAGGAGGCACGGCAATAGAAGCTAAGGCAATAGTTTCATCCCTACTAGGCAACTCCTTTTCATGAGGTTGTCTACCAAACTTGGAGAAATTGAACTCATGTGACACACCTTCAAAGCCAACAGTGACAGTTTGCTTCTCACAATCAATATGAGCATTGACGGTATTGATAAAGGGTATGCCAAATATGATGGGACAAAAGCTATCTTGTGCAGTAGCAAGAACAAGGAAATCAGCGAGATACTTCGTTTTACCACACAAGACTTCAACATCCCTAACAATTCCCATAGGGCAGATAGCAATGATCTCCTATATTAACAGAAACCACAGGCGTGCCAACAGCAGGCCTATGTTTGTCTCTAGCATGAGGTTTAGCTACTCTAGCAGCATCTTCACAGAAGTGAATATTATGTCCCTCAACATCGTCGGACAGAAGATCTTTGATAATAGCAATGCTAGGTTCAACTCTAATTTGCTCAGGGGGTGTAGGTGTTCTAATGTAGCCTCTACGTATCACAGTTGAAGCTTTAGAATGATCCTTTATCCTAACAGGGAAAGGTGGTTTCTCAATGTAAGCACTGGGAACCACAGGATCATTATAGGCAATGACTTTCTCTTCAACTGGAGTGGGTTTAACTACATTGACTTCTAAGGGAGGATGATATTTAAACCACTTCTCTTTGGGGAGATCAATATGGGAAGAAAAGGATTCACACAATGAAGCTACTATCTCAGAGTCAAGTCCATACTTAGTGCTAAACTCACAAAAAGTATTTGTCTCAACAAAGGATTTAACGCAATCAAACGTGAAATTCATACCTGGCTCCTTACCTTCTTCAAGCTCCCAATCTTCAGAGTTGCGTTTAATTATCTCCAATAAATTCCATTTGAAGTCTATATCTCTCTTCATAAAAGAATCGGTACAAGAAGTGTCAAGCATGGTGCGATCATCATGAGAAAGTTGAGCATAGAAGTTCTGAACGATAATTTCTCTCGAGAGCTCATGATTGGGGCATGAATATAACATTGATTTAAGCCTCCCCCAAGCTTGAGCGATGCTTTCTCTGTCACGAGGCCAAAAGTTATAAATATAATTCCGATCACGATGTACTAAATGCATAGGATAAAACTTTTGATGAAATTCCAATTTCAACCGATTGTAGTTCCATGATCCAGTATCATCACATAGCCTATACCATGTCAACGCCTTATCCCTCAAAGATAAGGGAAAGACCTTCTTCTTGGCATCATCCTCGGGCAAACCTGCAAGCTTAAATAAACCACAAACTTCATCTACATAGATTAGATGCAAGTCTGGATGTGATGTTCCATCTCCTGTAAAAGGATTAGCCAGCAGTTTCTCAAGCATACCCGAAGGAAATTCAAAGCAAATATTTTCAGTAGGTGCACCAGGTTGAGGAGCAACTCTTTGTGCTTCCGTTCGAGGTGAAGATACCCCGAACAAGCCCCTCAAAGGATTAGTATCCATAGTGACAAGTGACAATAAATTTCAGCACACTATATGAATGTTTCCTTACCAATTTCCACTTACCAAAGGCGCTTCACTCCCCGGCAACGGAGCCAGAAACGAGTCTTGATGACCCACAAGTATAGGGGATCAATCATAGTCCTTTCGATAAGTAAGAGTGTCGAACGCAACGAGGAGCAGAAGGATCTGACAAGTGGTTTTCAGCAAGGTAAAATCTGCAGGCACTGAAATTGTCGGTAACAAGTGATTGTGTGGTGAGATGATTCGTAGCGAGCAACAAGTAACAAAAGTAGCAAAGGTGCAGAAAAGTGGCCCAATCCCTTTTGTAGCAAGGGACAAGCCTGGACAAAGTCTTATAGGAGGAAAAACACTCCCGAGGACACACGGGAATTTCTGTCATGCTAGTTTTCATCATGTTCATATGATTCGCATTCGTTACTTTGATAGTTTGATATGTGGGTGGACCGGCGCTTGGGTACTGCCCTTACTTGGACAAGCATACCACTTATGATTAACCCCTCTCGCAAGCATCCGCAACTATGAAAGAAGAATTAAGACAAAGTCTAACCATAGCATTAAACTAGTGGATCCAAATCAGCCCCTCACGAAGCAACGCATAAACTAGGGTTTAAACTTCTGTTACTCTAGCAACCCATCATCTACTTACTATTTCCCAATGCCTTCCTCTAGGCCCAAATAATGGTGAAGTGTTATGTAGTCGACGTTCACATAACACCACTAGAGGAAAAACAACATACAACACATCAAAATACCGAACGAATACCAAATTCACATGACTAGTATTAGCATGACTTATCCCATGTCCTCAGGAACAAAAGTAACTACTCACAAAGCATAATCATATTCATGACCAGAGAGGTAATGAGTAGCATCAAGGATCTGAACATAAACTCTTCCACCAAATAATCCAACTAGCATCAACTACAAAGAGTAATCAACACTACTAGCAACCTTACAAGTACCAATCGGAGTCGCGAGACGGAGATTGGTTACAAGTGATGAACTAGGGTTTGGAGATGAGATGGTGCTGATGAAGATGTTGATGGTGACGAGTCCCCTCCGATGAGAGGAGTGTTGGTGATGACGATGGCGACAATTTCCCCCTCCGAGAGGGAAGTTTCCCCGGCAGGATCGTCCTGCCAGAGCTCTAGATTGGTTTTGCTCAAGTTCCGCCTCGTGGCGGCGGCGAATCCACGAAAAAGCTCCTCCGTGATTTTTTTCCTGGACGAAACCCTTCATATAGCAGAAGAGGGGGGCCAGTAGGCCAGCAGGCTGCCCACAAGCCTTCATGGCACGGCCAGGGGGGTGGTCGCGCCGTGCAGGCTTGTGGCCACCTGTTGACGCCCCTCTGGCGCTTCTTCGGCCTAGTATTTTTTATAAATCCGGAAAAAAAATCCTCGTTGATTTTTACGACGTTTGGAGTTGCGCAGAATAGGTATCTCAACTTTGCTCCACTTTCAGGCCAGAATTCCAGCTGCCGGCATTCTCCCTCTTCATGTAAACCTTACAAAATAAGAGAGAAAAGGCATAAGAATTATACCGTGAAGTGAAATAACAGCCTAGCTCTTATATATGGGAATAAAAGAAAAAAGGCTATGGGGGGTTTTCCCTACAGTAGCCGGTCAAAAAAAAATAACAGCCCAAGAAGCGATAAATATCAACATGAAAACATGATGCAAAATGAACGTATCAGGGGGCAGCGAGGCTACAGGACCCCGGTGACCGCCGAGGCTGACCGGGCGAGACGACACTATAGCCTCGCTCACCCCTACCTGCTCCATGACGAGCCGGCGCGTTTGCCATCGGGACACAGGACCGGCGGACCCTGTGACGGAGAAGACCCGACATTCGACGGGCCCCGCAGCTAGCCGAAGAGGCGGGCGGCCAGGCCCCATCACCTGTCCTACCCCTACCCCTGTACACTACAGGCTGCACTATAAAGCCTTGCCTTTGCCCCCAAAGAGGGAGAGGCTGGTCAGATTCACACATGATAGAGAAACAAAAAGACACCAAACCCCACCAAGGTAGCAAGAGCATCATCTTCCTCCTCACGAACAGCTCGAGGAGCATCATTGTACTGTGTTTCTCATATAGTCACACAGACATGGCTAGAGGTTTTACCTCACCGGAGGACCCTGAACCTGGGTAGATCGACGTCATGTGTGTTGCGCCTACACCCATTCCGAGACACTGCGGCGTCCATCGGCCCCAAAACACGAACTAAGCCATCCCCTAACATGTGTCCCGGAAACCACGAACTAAGAGTATTAACTCTTACCTCCTTACCTTGCGTGTAAAAAAAGAGTAGGAGGGAACATGTTAAAACTTGGCATTTATTTATACAAAATCAAGCTGTTTTAACATTTATTATAGGGATACGTGTAGTTCTAGATCATCGATTTGACTAGTTAAATATGCGTTATATGTAAGCCATTATATATTATTAGATTCTTAAGCGAATGTTGTTTCTAAATATATATTTTTTATCAATATAATATATATTTATCTAGCTAAATCAGCAACCTAAAATAATGTGCATATCTTATAAACCCAGATGAAGGGAGCATTTGAATTAGATGGATATATACATCATTGAATTCCATGCACAAAAGATCTCCTTGTGGCTGCATAGGCGGCACATGCGTCTGTGCCAAAAAAGTCAAAACCTGATCGTGTGGAATCATGGAAAGAGGATACTCGTTACAGATAATACAGAAACAGTGTATCCATCTCCTCTCCCCCAGTCTCTTCTTCCGCGCTGCTTCAGCGCCCCTCGCTCTCCTTGATCTCCCCTTCCGATCAAGCAGGCATGGAAGCGAGCTGCAGCGCCTGCCTGGTCTCTCCCCCTGATCTTGTTGCCTGACGAACACGGGGTTGGGGCGGCGCCAAAGCCACCCAGACCGGTCGATCTGGTGGGTGGTTTGGGCTCAGCGGCTAGGAGGGGTCATGGAACCAAGTAATCGTCAGGTTAGCAACAGCTACTGCTCTAATCGGACGCTGTGCAGTTAATCAGAGCCGATTACCAGCTGACCTATTTTCTTTCACACTTCATCGTCCTATTTATGTGTTCAGTATAATAAAAGAAAGTTCTGCGTCGCTTCTTTTTTCCCCACCGTGGCACCCTTGCACTTTATTCGTCGGACGATGAATTATCCTCTGCTGCCTGCGTCAAATTTTGTACCCCCAAGTCAGGGATTAGGATTGTTAACTGCCCAACACGATTTTTTTTGTTAGCTGATATCTTTTAGGACTGTTGTTATGTACTCCTTCTGTTTCAAAGTAAGTGTATGTACTCCTTCTAGTATAAAATTTATACTAAGTTAGTAGTACTAAATCTGGGACACTTATTTTGGGACGGAGGGAGTATTTGCGTTGCCCTTTTACTAATTTTCTTCATATAAAGAATTAAAAACTAAGATTTGGGACCAAAAGCGGTCTGCACTTAGCAGTGACCATCGAATAAGTTTCTTCAGCACGCAAGGAAATATATTATTCTTTGAAAAGGTGCATCGACCGATGCGGAAGCTGAGGTTACAACCTCCTTCTAAAATAGATGAAAAAATAATCTGTTCAGTATGCCGATGAATTTTGGGGTAAAATATGTAAGTGAAGCAGTTGGATTCAACCAGAATTTTGAATCGATCACTGCACTTCCCAAATGGCGCTAAATGCAATATGGACAGATGAGTACTAATCTGGGCCATCGGTTGGTCCTGAGATAGTAATAATTATAGTATATTTTGGTTTAATGTTGGTGTGGGTTAATTTGCACATTATTTTTCCTCTCCAACTTATGCTTTTGCCCGCAATTGTTTGTTTCCTTAATTACAAGGGTGCTAAAATTTTCTAATTTCGCAACGCGGTGTTACTAAATCTGCAGGGAACTTTCTTCTAGTTGAGAAGGGGAACAATGGCAGAAGCTGTGATACTAGTTTTACTTCAAAAACTTGCATCTACACTGGGAGGAGCTACACTGAAAGTATTCGGCTCACGACTGGGGAAAGAAGCTATCTTTTTGCTTGAAGTGGAAAACAACATGAAAGAAATTGAGATCGAATTCGATGTAATGCAAGCGTTTATAAATCAAGTAGATCCATACTTGACAAACAATCAAATCTTCCAATGCTGGTTGAAGCATATAAGGAAGGTTGCCTTTGAAGTTGAGGATATTATTGATGAATATGCATTTCTCCTTGGGAAGATGGATGGCACAGAAAGTTTTCTGAGGAAAACATTCCGTCAGTCAAAAAATGTCATGATTTGGTATAATGTTGCTTCTCAGCTTAAACAAGTCAAGAGTCGCCTTCAGAACTTAACAACTATGAAAGAGAGGTATGGTATCAAGATATATGACAATGATGAAACCTCATCAAGCCATAGTATTAGCCGCAAGTTCTACTTTTCCGATTCTTCGTACTTAAATGATCATGATAATGCAATTGTGGGGCAAAAAGATCACTTGAAGAAGTTGTTAGGCTGCCTAAATGATGCAGGTCCGGATCGTGCTATTATCATGATCCAGGGAATGGGTGGATCAGGTAAATCTACACTTGCAAGAAGCATCTATAGGAAGCAAGATGTCACGTTATGTCATGCATGGATCTCAACGTCCCGAAATCGTCAAGTTGAAGATATTCTTACAAACATTATAGATAAGCTTGATATTGGATCAGATGAACATGACAACAGTGATTGTGAAGGAATGGTGAAGACCATCCAAACTTACCTTCAGAATAGAAAGTATCTTATTGTTTTAGATGACTTGTGGGATAGAGAATCATGGTCATGCTTTGATAATGCATTTCCAAAGAATAGCCACGGAAGTATAGTCATCATTACTACAAGAAATGAAGCTGTCGCATCGTTAGCCGAGGAGGAACATA